>NC_139479.1:101476502-103930613 GCF_008360975.1 Lichenostomus cassidix | reverse complement strand
CAAATGTTTGATGGGAATGGTTATTGGAGAACTGATCCTACTTTGGCCAGTAGGAGGGCAACAGACCCTCTCAAAGTCCTTCCTGGCCTGTTTCTACCATCCACTGATAAGACATAAATCCAATGAGTTTCATACCTCAGGATCTATTGACAGCAAAAATAGTTTTAATCAATGTAGCTTTGTATTTTCTTTTCTTTTCTTTTCTTCTCTTCTCTTCTCTTCTCTTTTCTCTTTTCTCTTTTCTTTTCTCTTTTCTCTTCTCTTTTCTCTTTTCTCCTTTCCTTTCCTTTCCTTTCCTTTCCTTTCCTTTCCTTTCCTTTCCTTTCCTTTCCTTTCCTTTCCTTTTCTTTCCTTTCCTTTTCTTTTCCTTTTCTTCTTTTCTTTTCTTTTCTTTTCTTTTCTTTTCTTTTCTTTTCTTTTCTTTTCTTTTCTTTTCTTTTCTTTCTTGCTTAGATGGGTGTCTTTTAAGGTTTAAACTTTCTAAAGTATTCAGGCAATTTATCTCCTATCCAAGTAGATGGAATACTTCATCCATCTGCCTGTTAGTGGGAATTCCTCGTTACGTGCAGCTGAGGTGTGTTTCCACATTTATTTTGAAAGATTGTCTTAAAGGTAAGAACAAACCCAAAATCTTCCTTTCTGTCCCCACAACTTACACCTATATTCCAAAGAAGTCAAAGAGATTGGGAAATAATATTATGAAATAAAGCCTGTGTCATTCCTTTTTCTTCTATAAGGGATGTCTAGTGTTCTAGTTAATTTTCCTTGGCTACATCTTGAGCAGGGTTGGATGATGGGAGAGCTGTAGAGCACAGACCTATTACATGCTACTGAGTTGAAATCCAGCACAGCTGCAGCATGAGAGCTTTGGGGTCACAGTTGTTCATTTTTTGACCATTTTTCATGTCCTGTTTTGTACAAAAGTTGGTTAGGCAGGGATTAGGTAGAATAATCCTCCTTATCTACATGCTTCAAAGTTTTGTCTGTCACAGACGCAAGATCTTGGCACTGCTGTAATGAAAAGAGACTCTCTTCTCCTTCTCTATTCCTGCACTTACCTGCTGATCAGAAATAAAGCAGCTTCTTCTAGGTGACCAAGATTAAATTTTCCAAGTTTCCACCACAAAATTCTTACACTTATTTTATTACTCTAGAAATATGAGATTCACTGAGAATGTTTTCCATATCCTCTTCACAGACAAGTGAGATCCCTTAAAAGGAAAAACCCCAACATTATTTTTGGAAAAAAAAAAACCAAAACTGTGAGACTGGGTGTTTAGTTGAAATCTACCAGGCCAACAGATGCTCATCCCAGCACAGATACAGTGAACTGCCATGCACAGGTATGGGAAACAGATTAGGAGAACCCTAGATGGGAATGAGAGGCAGAATCATTTCCCTTGTGGGTAAAAGACAGAGTTGTCTTTGACTGCCTTGAAACTGGTGATATGAGAATTCCTTCATTCCTCCCTCCCTAATCAAGAAATGTGTAATAAGTAATTTTTAATGCATTAGATTAATTGTTCTGGTCTCCTTGCAAAGTGCTGTGAGTGCCATTGCATTGCAAAATCCTAGATAAAAAAATATGAGGAATGGCTACATTTTATTAGGAAAAAAATGTCTGTTCACTTGGTATCATGTAAAGCAAAAAGACAAGGAGGCAGAGGGTTTCTGATTTGTTCCTGGGCTTTTGATTAGAGGTTACTAAGCAACATTAGGCCTGATCTTACCCCCACATTCCTTCTTGGAATGCAGTGTCTGTTAACACTCAGGTCAAAGCTGGACTTATGTATACATTCAGCTGACATCAAAGGCATGCATTGGTGCAAATGAAACAGTGATTCCCTGACTTTCAGGGAGAGGTCAACCCCAAATACATACTTTATTGAGCATGTTTGGTGCATGCAGATATCACTCTGCCCAATACTGGCATGCATTTTGTTTCAACAGGGTTATTCCCCTAGTTTTGTTGTTCTTCCTTGCCTGCTTCCTGCCATCCCATGCCCAGCAGCCTCTGTGCTCCTGTTAGGGATGTACATTCCTGTTCATGCCTCAGTGACAAGGCCTACTAGGATAAATCCTTGTGGAAATATTAATGCAAGAATTACTTGGGTGAATTACACTGAAATAATGTGAGACTTACTTGGGTGTTTTCCCTAAACACTTTTCCCAGGCAATTTTGCATCACCTGAATGATGCTGCTCTCAGCCACAGCTCACTAACCTGCCCTGAGGCCAGGCAAAAAAGCCCCAATCAGCACAGTAAGGTGTCCCTTCGGGATTTGGAAGAGCACAAACAACTTCAGTGCAGACAGTCTTCTAGAGTTGTTCAGAAGGTAACATCTTCCCACAGTTCTTGGGGATCCCAGGGTAATTCAGCTTAATGGAGTGAAAAAGCCATGGGATATATCCCCAGAAATCCCAGCAAGTGCTGACATGGTAACTCCTGTAGAGCTTTTGGAGTGGCTGCCTTCACCAATTACATGAATTAACTCAGCAAAGGCTGCTCATATATAGAGAAAATCCATCCTGACAGGATTCCTATTGCCATTTACATCATTCCTCAGGACCCACCTTACCCAATATACCTCTGTAAAATGAGCTGCTGAGAAAATGAGAAGATATAATTTATCTCTTTGTGATAAATCACAAATGTTAATGTGTTTATTACGACAGAGGTGGCTGGTGGTGACTTCTCTTTCCTATGCCAAATGTGTGCTGGTAGTGACTTATATAAAACACACTGAATTCAAAACAATGCATAAACATTTCATAAAGTTCTATTGCCATCCGTATAACAGTTCTTTGCAATTTAACAAAGAGAAAGCCCATGGGCTAGAAAAGTGCCCCTTCACTGCTAATAAACTTGGATTAAATGCATATGATTTAATTAACTCAATTTCATAAACCTGCATTCCGGTTTTGCTTGTGCAGCTTGCATGCCAGAGAAGCATACTGGCAAGCTCCCAAATAATAAACAAATACAGAATATTCCAGGTTGGGCTTGTGCCACCACCAGAGCAGGGACAGCCAAATCTGCAATAGAAATATCTGCTAATTGCTGAAGGAGAAAAGCTATGCCAGGGCATAACCTTTTAAATAAAATCCCAGGCTCACAGGTCCCACTGCAGGGCTGTGGCTTGAGAGGTGGGAGAGACGAAGAGAGTATTCAGCTGTCTGGACAATGAAAACAAAAACCACGACTTTTCAACAAATCTGTTATTTTCTTACATAAAGAAAATAAAGCTTATTTTCTTCTAATATTGTTCCCAGGACAGCTGTATTTGTCAATATGTCAATGTATTAGTCAATCTGTTTTTCTTCATTTGCTTGTAATTCAATCTGAAGTATATATCCAATATGGAAAAATTATGAATGGAAAAGTCAGAACTTTGATAACTTATATTTGGTAAACTTAGAAAAAACAATAATCTGGAATTTGCAGGGTAATTGTGAATAACCTTAGCTAAACTTAACCATGACTGCTTCTGCCTATATCAGCATTCTTCTCTGCTAGTTTTTTAGTAAACTGGTTTTCATTTACAAATTTTAAACATTGTAATAATTATCGAGGAAAATCTTTTAGACTAACTGCCGCTACACTTTCAGGTAAAAGTACAGTGAGGTAGTATTTAGTATTTAGTCTTTGCTCTGAAAACAGCTATTCTGGTATAAACTTTTCTTATACTAATTGTGAATTCAGATTGGGAATATGTGCTGGTTTAATTATACCATAATTAGATGTGCTAAATATATATCATAGTAAATACACTAAAACTGGGAAGAGATCACTCTTTTAATTACATTGACATTTGCATTTTTCTAGCACAAAAAGAGGATCATACACACATTCCATGGTGTCAGCTGAGGGACTCAGGTCTGATTGCAGAAAATGCAAGGTACTGTCTTGTGTTTAAAGCTACACCAAGTCATATCACTTCAGCTTTACCATGAACTAAAAGCATTCATGTGGATTGTTTTCATGGCTCACTTGGTCCATAGCAACTTGCTAAGCCATGATGATTCAGTTATGAATTTGAGCTTGAAGGGAAATGTTTCAGTGTACTCTAATGGTGCTGCTGCAGCTGTGGGAATACAAGGATAGGTTTTATATTAACACAGACCCTAACAAAATAGCACCATCATCTAGACCTGGCCTGAAAGAGAATTAAACAATGAGTTTTAAGTGCTGCTGAAATGAATGAGGACTCTAAAGAGAATCAGTGCTGGTTAAGACACAGCTACAAGCACTAGGATTCAAGTTTGAGCTTAAAACTAAACATATGCCTACATCTTTTCCTGCATGGGGGACATTGATTTAGATGCTGCAAACTATGCAAATTAACCTCTTTTCAAATCTAGCAAGGTAGTGTTTAAGAAGGAAATAAAATTAAAACTTCAAAACCAAGGAAGTCTTTGGATCATTATCCAAAGTTTCAAGTTGAAAATTGTGGTCCTCAAAGTGGAGAATCACAGCGAGATAACACAAGAATGACAGAAATTCCCTAATGTCAACAAAGATGAATCACCTCTGGACCAGGAGGTGGGGGAGAAAGGAGCAGGATTGCCCAAAGGTAACCTAACACTGATAAGCATGGCAGAAATCACACCCCTGGGAGAGGACCAAATGATACCAGACTGCTTTTGCATGATGGAATAGGCACCAATCAGAGCCCATGCAGAAATGCATTGGTTATATAATTGAAAGCTGACTAATGAACAAGTTATTGTGCAGCTACAAACTCCCCAAAAAGGGGTGCTAGCTTTGGGAGCTATGGCCTAGTGCCCCTCTCTGTGCAGAGCAGCATTAAAGCTGGAAGGTAGATCTCAGCTCCGTGTGCTTGTTGGCTCCTGCACTCCAAGAACAGACCTCACTCCTCTTTGAGGGTCAACAAAGTGATGTCACAGAGAACTGCTGCAGCACAATGAAATTATATTAATTGTATTAATTAATCCCAAGGTATTTTTGATGACACAGTTTGTTTACTGCTTCTTGTGATTTTTAACCTGAGAACTGGATAAGTCAAATAAATTGTTTTATTTGGGATCGGAAGATCTGATGCAAGTGGAATTTTGCTAGTGCTCTGAGCAGCTTACTTTCCCCATTGAACTGCACGTGTAAATTATCCTGGCTACTCTAGATGTGTAAGTAAATAGACATGGGAAGGGCAGCATCAGTTCCAGGAGTCTGTCTGCTCAGTCTTCCTGTTAAAGCTGTAACATACTGGGATGTGTTCACATGTAGGGTGAACACTTACAGTCAATTACACTCAATTTATTAGATTAGGTATGCAGAGGAATGGAATAATAGCAGAGTCATATGGCAGAGGAGGTTTGCCATCTGTTATCTGCCTTTAGCAATGGACCAGTTCTCACTGTGGACAACAAAAAATAGGAGTAGTGAAAAAAATAAATGCAATATATGCTTTTAACTTCCCAGCTGGGAATTTGATTCTGAATTCTCCATTTACAATCACGCCATTTTGTAAGCAAACTGCATTATTTTCCAGTATTTTACAGCTGAGAACATTTGCTAGCAGGCTTTTATTAATTACATTTAATAGTCTTCTGTAAGAAGCCTGTGCAGAGTGTGCCAAAGGGTACAGGCTAAGGGAAGAGATCCAGATAATGCAATTGACAGCAGCAGAATTCTGCCGAGTTCATTTTGGCAACCATTCATGTGTATACTCTGAGACTTTTGTATTTAAAAAAATGTATCTGTGCATAAATAATAACCCCTGAAACAGAGCTGAGGAGAGACATATGTGACAAAAGATTTCCAGGCAGCATAAGTCAGGCATCTAAACCTGAAACTGGGGGACTAAAACTTCTATAATGGAATTTAATTCAGCTATTAGTTAACAGTCCTACCCTGGATGAGGTGAGGTTCCTCAAGAACCAAAATGCCACTTCTTTGCAACAACAGCACCTTATTCTTCCAAAAAAGGTACAATTTAGCCTGATGTCAAACCCACCATAAAGCCTCATTTGCTTTTAGAAACCAGAAATATCTCCACATGCTTCCCTAATGGCCATCTGCAGTTTTCCACATTGTGCCTTTTTTTTCAAACCTCTGTAAATGAAATTTGCCTCCTCAAATCTCAGGCCTTTCTGCCTCTTTGATACAACCAGCAAAGTTTGATTTCTTTATGGGAACAATCAGTTCGGAGTAATTCTGTGAGAGCTTGTGAGTTCTGTGACACAACAAAATAAATACAGCATTGGTACTACTGCAGCTGTTTTGGGAGACTGACTTTCTGGGCTCAATTGACATCCCTTACTCCTGCTTTTCCTCCCACACTTCACTGGAGATTGGTATGGGGTGGGGAGAAGTTGTTTGCAAAACAGATCTTGACCTCGTCAGCAGCAAACAAAGGATGCTGAGTAAGCAATTAAAAACCATTTCTGTGAGGTTTTTTTCAAGAATTTTAGATTGGGATTGCATTTGTCATCTCGTTTACTACCATGACTATTCCAAGAGTTTATACACCAGATTTTCAAACTCAATTTACACACTGATAGTTCAAGTTTTCCAATTCCTGTTTCTGACCTCCATTAAAAACCCCACATATTTAGAACTACAAACTCAAAAATTTTAATATTAACAGCTGAAGTAATGATTTAGAGGGGCTAGAAGTTACTGATTTAGGGGGGAGGAAGTTGGATAATAACCTTCTGGAACTGATTTAAGAAGCTAGAGGTTGGATAATGATTTACTAGGAGTTGCCTGCTGAAAATAATCTATCATTTGCTTAATGATTTTGTGCCTGCCTAGCAAAAGGGAGGATACAGAAAAGAAAGCCAAATAATTGATAAAAATTACATACTGTGACCGAATGTCCTGCTCTCAGATGTGCACCATACTTACCCTTTAAAACTTTATACTTGTAAGAAAAAAAAAATTACACACTATTTTAATCAAGAGATGGGATCATATAAAAGAATGGTTTTGAAGTGAAATATTTTGTAAATCTATTTGATAAACTGAATGATACTAAAAGATTTTGCATTTGCCTTGCTTTTAACTTGATAATCTCAATCCCACAGGTAAGAAAAGATAAATTAATTCCTCCAAACTAATCACAAGAGAATGACATTCCTAGTAATACATCCATTTTATAAAATGTGTGTGCATAAAATGTAAAGTTATATTATTTCACATTTATTTGTGTGGGGCATTTTCAAATTTGTGTGAGTCTGTTTTTAACCACATTATTCGAGTTTCATTTCAGAATGAAGATTTATTTGCTATTGCATCAAAGTCATGTGAAGTTCTGAACTTGCCAAAAACATCCTTCCCTCCATTTGACCTCACCAACATGGGACAGCTTGGTGGTTTTGGCATCTTTTGCCATAAAAAGGGACTTGGATTCAGGGCCTTACTGACCTAACTTGCCCATTTTTAGCTGTTTTTCTATGGAAACAAGCCTTTTGTGTTTACATTTAAAACTTCTGTATATTTCTACCTGTGAGTCCTCCCTGTTCTTGAGCAGCTCAGGGCATGCTGGCCAGTTTAACTTCACAGATACACATAGAGGTTTCAAAAGCAAAGCATGTAGTTTAAGTGTCATTACAGCATATAGAAACTTTAATAAGTACCTTTGGAGGCTGCTGTGTGACCTCAGGGCTTACAATACACCTAGGTTTACCTGGGAAAGAAGAGAGACAAAGGGCAGGACCCTCCAGCAGCAGGAGAAGCACCCAAGTCAGTCATGCATATGACAAATATGCAGGAATACAAGTTCCCCTAGTTCTGGTGCTCTTTGAGTGGCCTGTAGGTGTACATGATGCTCTTTCTGGTCCCAGTGCTGCCTAGAAACCAGTGCCTATCAAGCAGTATTAAAGACTTGTCTGACTTTGCTATTGTTTGGTGGCTACAGGCAGTGGTCACGTATCTGGACCAGGACTCTGCCCTGGACTTCTCCAAGTGATTCTTTGGTCTTGCACAAAGCTGAGTAGAACAAAGTTTACTAGTGGATACAGTATAAATTCACTGGAGTAACCTAGCTGGTAATACCTGGGATTTTTGTCCTTGAACTTGCTGTGATAGTGGCCTGAGAACAGCAGAATAGATTGTATTGTGTGTGTTTATAGGCTGTTAAATCAATAAGCTGCTGGAGGGGAATCTTCCACATCATTTATAAACAATGGTGAGAAATGGGCTCTCAGCAGCACAACTGCACATGCAAAGTGCCTCCATTGACTTCTGCACTGTTATACATTTTGCTGCATGATTAATTTAACTTGTTCCCTCTCATGAACTGCCCACACCAACATTTACCGCTCTAACCAGAGACATAGCTGTTGCAAAGAACTACTATCCCAAATCAGCCTTTCAAATGACTGGGAAACAAAAGAAACAATGAAAATCAGAAGATATTAACATCAGAGAGCTTTTTGTCCACAGGCACCTACACCGGACTGTCCAGGAACAGATGCTCTCTGCTGATACAAAATGTTGATTTGCACTCCTGCTCTTTCACAGTTCATCAGGTTTCAGATCCATCACAGGTTTCCTCCCCTAGCTTTGTACTTTGGTGTTGAGCACTGTAAATGTCAAGTCCTGTACTCCACACTCATCCAACTTTCTGACCCTGAAATTTATTATTATTATAGGAAATTATGGCCTACAGATGAACTCTGCTAAAAGTCATCATAGAGCTGATGCAATAAATTAAACATGTCAAAAGCATGGGCGTGGGCATATGTACTGCAGTATTACTTCAGTACACAATGAGAGGAGGAAATATGGGTGATCACAGACAACCAAGAAATCCTAGTCAGAATAATGAGCAAATTAATGACAAAATAATATCAGCCTGGTCAAATCCAAAAAGAAGTCTGCAACAATGATGATACATTCATTAATTACTCAGGTAATTGATGAATGAAGTAAAACTATGTTGCAATAGATGAATGATAAAAGCATTTAATTTATCAAATTAGTTAGGTTTTATGGAGCAGTTTTTCCAGGTAAGAGTTTTTCTGTTCAGAGCATCACCACCTTCACAGTAAAGAATTTCTTCCTAATCTCTTATCCAAACCTACTCTCTGTCACTTTGAAGCCATTCCCCCTTGTCCTGTCACTCCAGGCCCTCATAAATATTCTCCATCTTTCTTGTAGGCTCCCTGCTGGTACTGGAAAGTCACCCCAGAGCTTTCTCTTCTCCAGGCTGAACAATCCCAGCTGTCTCAGCCTTTCCTCACAGCAGAGGTGCTCTGTCCCTCTCCTACTCACTGATTAATGTCTTGGATAAAGAAAACAAGTTGTAACATTAACTCAGTGAGACACATTATTTTTCCCTTTGCACCTGAAGTTCAGTTGTACCTTATTCCCACTTTTCTGACATGGTACAGAAGCTACACTGGGCAGGTCTAAATGGTGGTCAGTAAGTTTGTATATTTTCCTAATATAAGATGAATTCTTATTCTGTCCTTCTACTGAGTGGGAATTAGCCACGTCCTGGAACTCATGAAAAACAGGAGGTTTTGGGCAAAAATGAGTTTAATTGGTCGTTTCAACTATCTCTGCCCAAACATTAGCACTCATTTCCTCATAGCAAGTCCTTTTGTAATCGAAGTTACTTTGACAATAGAGAGAAATGTTCCTTGTTGATCTAGTGACCCAATAAACCACAACAAACAAGGAGCTGTGAAACACCACCAGCAGCCATCTCTCCTCCAGCATTTTTTCCCCAACATCAAAAGACTGTTTCTTGTAAAACAAACAAGCCTGTAAGATTCTGTGCTTAATAAGATGTATCTATGCAGAGCTACTTGAGCACCCTCCTAATAGATAATTCCACTACCCAATAAAGGTCCACACTCTTCTTGATCTGCTCTGTGTTTTCCTTGTCCCAGTCAGTGCCTTTGGCTGGCAGGGCCAGCACTAGTAGCCCAGCAGAACTGCACTTGGCTGTGCTTCATACCTGGTTCTGACTCATCAAGGTTGTCTGGGAAAGTTTGTAAACATGAGAAATAGCCATTAGACATGTCTGACAAATCAAGGAAGTTCTTGCCGGGTTAGGATGAATAACAAAGGGCATCGAGGTATATTTAGAAAGTCAATGCCGATGTATGATGAGCTGCATACATTTCACAAGCAGCAAAACTGAAAAGTTTGTGAAAGAACCAGTTCTCACAGGACTCCACCCAGACAAAGACAGCAAATAGGCACCAACATATGATGAAGCAGGTAAATTAAATCAAGGCATACACACCCAACCTGGGTTACTTTCAGCATTTATATGATCATACATAACCTAAATGTATTAAATCGGTTTATGGCACTGTGAAATATGAATCTAACTAATAAGACTATTTCATAATTGTTTTTTGAGACAGGAGTATTTTTCAGTGCAGCAGCTTTCCACTGGGAGAGAGGGGTGCATGTAGGCAATACATATAATCTTTCTAGATAAACACTCCACACAGAAGGTATGAAGTGCAACATTTTAATTTTTATTATTTTAATTCTTCATGGCACCTCCTCCTCTGTCTTTTTCTTTCTTCTTTTGTTTTCTTCCTGTACATTTTGATTGCCAACCTCTTTCACTTTATCACGTTTTGATTCTGTCTTCGCCTGATGTTCTGGGCAGTACCGCCAGAAAGAAGGGGGGAAAGGGGGGGGAGGGAAGTGTAGAAAGGGAAAAAAAAAAAAAAAAAAAAAAAGGGGAGGGGCGGGGAAAGACAAAAACGACCCAACCCTGGCTCTGCTCCTGTTATCTGGTGCTAATGATGCTGTAAAGAGCAAATGCTTGGAGTTCCTGTTATTGCCAACAGCCCAGCTGCGTGGAAGAGGCTGATAGGAGCAGCCTCTCTTGTGATGATGCTTATTTTAGCAGGATCGCGGGGCCGGGTACCTGAGTGGGAAAGCCAATATAGCAGCTACCAATGACGGTGAGGGGCTCAAGGGTGTGTTGCTAGCGACAAACCTTGAGTGGCAGTCTGAAAGCACGCTGCTCCCCGTTAATACATGGAAAATAATGCGCGGCAGGTAGTTTTTTCCCGTGTTAACAGACCAAGGCTGCATTTTTAACCTTCCAGTCACGCCGCTGACCTCCTTTTCCGTAGCGAGGGGAGGAGGGACAGAGAGCAGAGAGCTGATGGATGGTGATGAGGTGCTGGGTTACCCCTAGTGTCACTATTCCGCTGCGGTTTACTGTCACACGTGGTGAGGGAACCTCCCCATGCGCTTTTAGCAGATTATTTTTAGCCCATGTAGATTTATAAAAGCACAGCAGAGACTGTCCTTTTCTTTTTAGATCAGCTGGTTCGTGGATGAATCGCTGAGGTGGGAGTATCATTGTCTATCCCGATAGGAAATCAGAATTCCCAGAAAGCCTCCCATCTCATTATCAGCACCAGAGGCAAATAGCGGCATTGTTATTCCATGGGATTGCACCTTTTCAAAGGCTGAACTGCCAGCCCCGGGCAGTGTCTGGTGTGCAGGGGCTGGGGGAGGGAAGGATTGCCTCAAGTCCTTTGGTTTCAGGCTGTTCCATTTGTTTCCTTAGAGGATGATAGTGCCTTGGCAGGCTGCTGGAGGTTTTTTTTTTTTTTGTCTGGCAAGCTCTATCTGTATATTGAGCCCCGTGTAGCCACTGCACGTTGAGCTCTCAAGGAGCTGGTTTTGTGTACGTGGGAAAAAAGAAAAAAATAAAAAAGGTGGAAAAATGTGCAGAATTGCTTAATAAATTCACGTGGTCCGCATGGATATTTTATCTTCATTCTGTTCTTCTGCACCAAGCTGTTAGTTACAAGCCTTTGTTGTGGGTTTTTTTTTCCCTCGCCCCTGAACCCTGCACAATGAAATGTGATTCAGAGTTCATTTTGCTAATCAGTCCTCCTTTGACCAAAAAGTGCTTTTCGGAGGCTTCATCCAGCTTGGTGGTATCAGATTTCAGTGTGAAAGTGCTACATTCCTGACTGCCCTGCACTCTCTTTGTGTTTGATTTTGCCTGGGAAAATAAATTGAATACTTAGGAAGACTAATCCCGTTCAGAAAAAAAGAGAAAAAAAAAAAAAAAAAAAAAAAAGGGGGAAAAATATATTAAATAAATATGAATTTCAGCTGGTTTTCTTTTTTCATACTTGATTCGACTTTTCCATCCATTATTTTAATTTTCTTTTACTGTTGCTGCCCTATTTTTTTTTAACCTTTGAGTTACTTCAGGTTTGATTTTACTTCTTGACTTCTGGTTTTAGCTGGAAAAAAGCCTTTCTCTACGCCTGTGAAAACTCATAAAACCTTTTTTGTTTTTTTTCATATATATAGAAGTTTTTTTCATATATATAGAAGTTACTATATATATTTTTTCATATATATAGAAGTTCTTCTATATATATATAGAAGAAGCTGTAACTTTCACCTTTCACTTCTTGCTGTAGTTCATGACAGAAGTAGCTCATGCTGGAAAAGCTGCTTGAATAATTTGAGAGTCTTAAAAACACTCTGGATTTTTATATTTATTTATTTATTTCTCTTTTATAGCATCTAGCTAAAGCCTGCATTTTTACATATATCTTTTATTTTAAATGCTGCTTTTCCCCTGCCTTTATTCTTCTCTATAATTGTCTTTTTCTGAAGGCACTCGAGGGGGAGGAAAATCATTTGCATCACTGTAGCTTTTTGTCTGAATGCAGTTACACTGGCACAAGATAATATAATTATAGTGCCACTCTAAAGTGACAAAAATGTTGACTAATTCTTAGAAGAAAAACGACTTTAAAATAGTATTTGCTGTGAACTCCTGACATACATTTGAAAATCTGAAGGAGTCTTTTTTGTAGACAGTGAATTCTTAACATAAAAAAAAGCAACACAGAAACATTTTTAATTAAAAAAAAAATCACTCTGCCCATGTTAAGATGATAACAACAACAAAAAAGGCCAAAATGTTAGATCATCCCTCTGTTTCAAAAGTTACATTTATAAAATAAGTAGAACCACATTTTGATTAGTGTATCAGAGAATGTCTTTGTTTTGCATGCAATAGAACATTTCTGTTAGCTGTTTGTTGATTTGTTTTGTTCTTCTTGGAAGGATGGGCTTCTTTTACATTTTTAAAGGCTGTATTTTTATTATATTTGTTTTCTCTGCTTTTGCCTCTTAATTTTTCCTTAAACAGCCTCACTTGCTTTAGAGACACAATTAAGAACCTGAAGACCTTCAGAAAAAAAGAGTTTTTAAACTAATTATTCTGAATATTATCATATTTTAAAAAAAGTTTGCATTTCTAAGCATCCCTCCTGGTCTTTCAAAACTGAAGCTGGCATCTGTGTTGGCTTGAATTTAAATGGTCCCTGCAGGCTCTTTAACTCAAAGAGTTATTTTATTCATTTCGTTGTTTCTTATTTCTTCCCGTAGGGCAGCTACAAACCTAGCTCTTGTATTTGTTTACTTGCCTCACTTTGTTAAAAGATTATGTCTTCACCAGCGCTTACGAATTTATTAGTGCTTAAAATGCACTCAAATTGTCGAACAGTTTGCCTTTATCACTGTATTTTACCTGGAGCATTTTGTGCTGTGATTGTTCCCTGTGTATCCCTAACAATAAGCTCTCTGAATGGAGAAATGCACCCAGCGAGCTGAGCAGAGGATGCAGGGAAGTGTCAAACATTATTTGTCTGGCTTTATTTGCTCCTATTAATATAGCCTTCATTTGTATCGCCTGCAGTCAGCATTTCCAAATACAAGGGAATCTAACTGGGTACCTGACCTCCACATCTACTGAAATCTGTTACTGACACTTTGTTCAACGGGGACAAATCCATCTCCCAGGCTGCATTTCCTCCTGTCCTCTCCCTAATTCCCCCCATGCCCAATCCAATGTATTCCTCCTGGTGCAATGGTAGGACACACTGCATTCCCCAGTCGAGCCCCAAGAACCTCACATTCCATCTGCCCCCTTCCCTCTGGCTGAGTGCTACTCACAATGTCCAGCACTGTCCCTACGGTGGTGCCTGCAGGTTTTTGAGGGGTTGTGCTGGAACAGAACTCCCTGAGAAGACCTGAGCTAGAGAAGAGGGAGATGTGGTGCAGAGTAAGACCAGGAGGGCCCTGAGTGTTTGTTGAGCATCGCTGGACTGCACCTTCCCCGTCACACCCAAAGAGAACAACCTCCAGAGAGCAAAGTGTGTCTCTTCTAAAATATCTTCCTAAATCCTATGCCTGTAGTTACAGTGGCCAGAGAGGGAGAAGGGGTGAGAAAACCATCACTGGGCATGGTGGGAATCCTGGGATGAGCTTTGCTCTGGTTCTTCAGCCTGCCCTCTCCCAGAGCTGCCCTCAGCTAGTGGCACAGCAGCCACACGGGCAGCTTTCTCCATCCAGGATGTTTCACAGGGTCATAGTGCATTTCCAATGCATATAAAACAAGTGGTGTAATCTCCTAGTCCCTGTTTCCAGCCTGATCAGCCTTTGATGTTTATAACATGGCTGTGCTCTGCTCAGCGTTAAAGTATTCGACAGTTTTATAACCATTATTATAAGAGATAGCAAATATAAGAGACAAGCAGTGGAAATATAAGAGTCAGCATCTGACTCAACCTTTTCCCTCTGACAAGAAAGAATAGCATTTGAAAGTTTTTCTTTGGTTTGGGTTTTTTTTTTGTTTTTTTTTTTTTTTTTGCTACATTTGTATCCCACCAGTGATATTGAAGAAACAATTGGGAAAATTAAAAAAAAAAGAGAGTTGTATTTGTGACAATGTAGGCAAGTTTGAAGTATTCCTGGGATGAGTCTTGAACTAGATCTTGAGAAAAAAAAATCTTTCATTTCCATAAAGGTAACACTCCCAGTGGCAGCAACAGACTGTTATCAGAGGAGGAACTGAAGGTTGGTGAGAGGAACTGCTGTGCTTGGAATGTACTTAAATAGTGTAATATTCAAAATAGGCCACCCAGTTCCCATTTGTATGTGAGCAAAAAGACAACAGAACACTACAAGGGCAGAGATACCTGAATATGAAATGGTGAGGGGAAGATTTTGTGGTCTTCACTTTAAATCCATGATGCAAAACACAAGTCCATCAAAACATCGGGGTTGTTTTGACTGTCTGAAGAGACACTAAGCACTTCTAAACTGCCCTGAGAGATTTACACCAACTGAGTAATGCAATTGATTTTATTAGATTTATTTTATTAGTATGTTTATTTTATTTTAAATAATTGCTGTGGAACTTCATGGTAAAGTTTTAAATTGCAAAGTGTTTGCTTCTTATGTTGCAGCAAAATCTTGTAGATAAGCTGCTGCCACCTTCTTTTTCCCAGCTCAGCAGATACAATCTTGTTCTCTAAATTCAAGTATTCACACATCTTACTTCCAGCTTCATCACTTTGACCACAGCACATTTGCTTTTCTGTCTTTCCATTACTTTCTTTTTCTCAGCATGTCATAAATACTACTTGTTTTGTCCTATGTTGGTCAAAACTCTATCTATATTTTTTTTTTACATTCTTTCAATCTCTTCACCTTCTTGGCCTCTGTCTTTTCAGGCGGCATCATCTTTTATTGCACATAACACCTTTTTGCTGTCTCTTTTGATTATCAAAGGACATTATTTGATTATCAAACTAGCATCAAAGGATACCTACTACCAAACCCCCCCCCCCCAAAATTAAAAAGGTAAGGCCTCTAAGTTAATTTAGTCTACATCCTTGCATAAAGGCTGTCTCTCCCAGGAAACGTCCATTTGCTAGTAAGTAGGCAGTTATGTGTTATTACTTGGATCATAATCATCTCCTTCCATCTGCTCCGTACTCACCTTGGAGGCACTTAGTGTTTTCCCTCACTAGACATCATTTAATTTTTTGCATGAATTGTCTGAATGACAAACCTGTGCCATACCTTTGGTTGCTTTGGCTTTTGGGTTTGTTTTTTTTTTCCAAAAAAAGGTATTCTCTATTTGTAGGGAGAAGTATAGTCTCCATATTTCTAGTCAAGACTTATAAAAACTTAGTTCTGATTTGTCTGTGTTGCTTAAGGATAGGATGTATAAAATACTTAGCTTCAGGACAGCTAAAGCGAATTAAAAACCATTGCTTAAAAAAAAAAAAGGCATAGTTTGTAGAGCATCCTGCCCTGCTCACCCTGCCCCAGCCTTCAGCCACCAAAAGTTACTACACACAGAACAAGCAGGCATAAAAAGAAGTGTTGTTCTCCTTCCTTCCCTTTTTTTTGTCACATCTGTTCACCCTGAAGTACCCTGATGAGATGAGAGCACTTTGATTTTGCAGATTTCAAGGTGTAAACCACAGAAGCTGAGCTGTGGGTACACTTCCTATTTTGCTGTTTCTGCAATTGGAGTAGTAACCTCCAACAGAGAGAAAAGAAAGACATTCAGAATAGCACCATCTTAAATGACACACAAAAAACATACCAGGAGGCTACACCCTTAAGAAGGGCCTATTATGAAATAAAGTCACACTTGAAATGAATTGTGTTTGACCTGCTATGAGGTTGCAATGCCAGGTCAATTATCACTGGAGTAATGTTACTTTGTGGTAAAATGAAAATGCTGTATCTCCACCAAGACAATTTATCTTGAATAGTTTACCTTTATCTAGCTGGGATCATGATGACAGATTAATTGTACACCTTTAGGAGTGCTAAAAGGAAACACTAGTTTTGGAACAGAGTAGATGTTACTTAGGGCATAGATCAATATTTTGTTATGCATATGTACTGGATGATACAGAGCTGTGACTCATTTTTAGACTGCGCTGTAGCACAAGCAGACAATCTTATTCATAATTTTGACAGTCTTTTAATAGCAGATTTAGCTGAAATCATAAAATTGTTAAGGAAAAGATGTCTAAGATCAAGTCTACCTGTTGATGTAGTACCACCACCATGCTCACCACTTAACCATCAAGTGTCCTCAGGGACCATATCCACATTTTTTGAATACTTTTAGGGATGGTGACTCAAACCACTTCCCTGGGCAGCCTGTTCCAGTGCTTAATAACCCTTTTTGTGAACAAATTTTTCCTGATGTCCTATCTAAACCTCCCCTGGTGCAACTTGAGGTCATTTCCTCTTGTCCTGACTTTTCTTTTACCTGGGAGAAGAGGCTGACCCTCACCTGCTACAGCCTCCTGTCAGGTAGTTGCAGAGAGTGATAAGGTCTCCCCTGAGCCTCCTTTCTTCAGGCTAAACACCCCCAGCTCCTCACCAGACTTGTGCTCCAGACCCTTCCCCAGCTCCACTGCCCTTCTCTGGACACATTCCAGCCTTCCTGTCCTTCCTGTCACAAGGGGCCCAAAACTGAACACAGGGTTTGAGCTGTGGCCTCACCAGTGCCCAGCACAGGGGAACAGTGATATTCACTTTAGCTGATGTAATAATCATAACCACATTGCCTTCCTGACCTTTTTGGGGGCTGTGTCACAGCTGCCTGAGCCTCCACAAGCTGCTGCCTGGGGGATGACAGGAAGGTACACCTTGCAAGGGGAACTTCTGACCTATCTGAGCCCTGTGGGAGCTGGGCCCTTCATTCCAGTGGTGCCAAGATTTCTCCTGTAGCCTGTGCTTTGGAGAAGAACTGCTTAGGTGAAGTATCAAGAGCCCTCATTGAAACCGATGACATAAAATTTGCTCATGCACCTGAAAGGGGCAGGTTCCAGCCCTCATCTGTCCTGTATTTATCATTCTTTTTTTTCTTCCTAAATTTTGGGATTTACCCAATCTCATCTCCGCAGCAGCTGCAGGGTAGTGAGCACTGCCCAAGCACAAAGGAGTAGCTGGGAGCAGTGAGAGCACAGGGGAAGGGAAGGGAAGGGAAGGGAAGGGAAGGGAAGGGAAGGGAAGGGAAGGGAAGGGAAGGGAAGGGAAGGGAAGGGAAGGGAAGGGAAGGGAAGGGAAGGGAAGGGAAGGGAAGGGAAGGGAAGGGAAGGGAAGGGAAGGGAAGGGAAGGATCAGAACTGCTGCTTTTCATGTCACTGCAGATGAAGCATCAGCCTTTGCCACATTGTACTGTGAACAGATCTCTGAACTTCCAGGGAGAGGTCATAAAATGCATTAAATTGTCCTCCGAAATGGACCTTAGAGCTCCTATAATTTTTCTTGCACTTCAGTATTTCCCGTATGAGGGGGGTAAAACAATGTTTTGGCAAGTGTGTTATTGATTTTCATAGTTTCTCATACTGTCCCTTTCAGACAAGCAAATGTTTAATCATACAATTATTCAGATGAAGCAAATGAGGAACAGATGAAGCAAATTGTCCAGAGATTTCAACAAACAGCAAAACTAAGACTCTGGCTGTCCTGCCTCTCCTCTCTCCTCTCCGTGTCAGTCCATTTAGCTTTGAACTCCTGAATACATTTTGCTCATCCTTCTGGAGCATTTCACTAATTGATGAAAGATTAAAATATAATTCAGGGTGACATTCATCACTGAAATCTGACTTAACAAGAGGCAATAAGCTGAAAGCATGGGAAAAAAGGGGAAAAACGCTTTCAGAAAAAAAAAGGAAGTACATAATTTGGAAAGTAGTTTCATTCTTTGGTAGAGGACTACTGGAAGAATCTCCCCAGATACACCACAATGCTGCAAAAAGTGCCACACAAAATAAGCAGTGACATTGTTCTAGTTTGCCATTATGTTAACAGTGCTAGACTTCCAGCTAGGTGCTACTTCCCCTGGGTGAGCACTTTCCACAGGCTCTCTGGGGAGCCATTCGAAACAGGTTTCATTGTAAACAGTTACGCAAGACTTCACAAAGGTTGTTAGCAGTAAAAATATGTATTCCATACACTGTCAGCGTTTTTTTCCTGGGCTAATGTAATTACAAAGCACTATTGAAACCAACCCAACCTGTTTATTGAGTAGGAAGGGAAATTACATAATCCTACATAAAAAAACCGAAATAAACCACAAAACCCAACCAACCAAGAAAAAAGAAACCAAACCAACCAAGTGAGATTTTCACAATGATGTGATGTTAAAAGATCCAGCAACTGAAAATGCATCAAATTCAACCTGGAACTCAAACTGGAACTCTCCCTTACAACGGGAGACTTTTTAAATGCACTGGACAGGGAAGGAAAATCTCCACAAAGGACATCTGCACCTATGAGATGTGAAGGCTTCTCTTTGGGTCAGCAAGCAACACACACTGCTATCTCAAGCAGCCACATCATACACTCCCTTCCAGAAACTGGTGAAGTACTGCACTGAAAGTTGTTCCACCTTTATTTTTACCTCCATGGGGGAAGGGTCCTCAATCACATCCAATTCAGACAACCAGAAACATGACCCTGAAACACACGTGTGGGTTCCCTGTGCCAAGGTCCCTGCCGTACCCAGCAGGGTGTGGCTGTAATGAGGGACAATGTAAATAAAGAGCAAAGGGTGGTTTCTGTCACACTCGTCAGTGCAGCAGTACAATGGACCTGCTCTGAGGGTACACGATCAGTAGCCAGGGTACAGGAAATGCAGGAGGAAGTGGCATCCACCGCAGAATGGGCTAGGAAAATTATGTAGTACAGCCAACCAAAAACTTATGAGTAAACCTTTCTCCACATACCCCAAATACTTAGGCTGCACTAAAAAAACCCAAACCCTTCTTGAAACAAAGTTAAGAGTATTTTATTTGGGTTGTTTTTGTGATATTTGCAGGTGTTCTTCCCAGTCTATCAGCTGCAAACAGGTTCTGATATTCTTTAATTTTTAATGAAGGTTCTTTTTTTCATGACAGTAGAAGCTGATGCAGAAGACTTAGCAGCACAAGGCTTCAATCAGATTGGAGAAAATTATAATTCTTCAATGGCCTTATGTGTAGCAACAACAGGTATCAGTGGAAAGTACTGTCAGAATCTCTGTAACTTGGGACACAACATACAGAGACTCCATGTTATTTAATTATTTTGTTGGAAACAACAGCATTTAACACTGAGCTACCTTTAAGGACTTTATCTGTATGAGCTGTTGCAGTTACCTTAAAACACCTAAGCTCTTATGACAAGCAGATTTTACAGCCCTGAGCTACCCATCCAGGCTTTCCCGGGAAACAGGAGTGTCAGACACTTACACAAGAAACATCAGAAAGCAGCCAGCTGAGCACAGAGTGTCTCACACTGGTCAAGAGTGAGAGGTGAAGTGTGCGACAAGGAGTGGAGTGAAGGCATCTCAGCTACTGACTCCACAGAAAAGCTGACGGACCTGAAATGGCACTTTCCTGTCTGTTCTTGAGCTCTCCTCACACGCATGCTTCAGGCTGGATAAGAAAAGGTAGTTTTCACAGATCACAGAGAATCTTGCCTCAGGAGTTCTGGGATTTCATCCCAGGAAAGGGCTTTGAGTAGGTTGCTAGAGACCAGGCAATGTCAGCAGTGCCAACCAGGAGAAATTTGGCTGCCTATCAGGACAGTGGCAACTGAGTAGCAGTTCAGGAAATGTCACTGGAGTCTTAAGTGGTAGGTACAGGCACCAGAGAGACTGCTAAGTCCTCTGCTAACCATTCATAAATGCCTTGCACAAATAAAATAATCTGGAAGTTCATAATGCAGTCCAAGCTAATGTCAGTTACCAGTTCTGCAGTATTAAAACTGACCTCAGTTAATTGTAGGATTAAGTATGAAAGTTCATTGCTCTGCCATGTCTGTTGTTATCTTCCTGTCTAATTGTTCTCCCCAAAGGGTTCCTTCCAGTGTCTGAGGGGCCCTACAAGGAAGATGGAGAGGGACTCTTCATCAACCAGTGTAATGACAGGACAAAGAGTAATGGGTTCAAGCCGAAAATCTTCAGCTAAGCTGCTAATGATGTGCTTCCTCTTTTTTTTTTTTTTTTTTTTTTTTTTCCTTTTAAGAAAATCATCACTGTGGTGAATATAAGCTTAGAAAAATAATTTGCAGGAGTACAGGTCTGTACTGTCTATTGCATTAGTGCTCAAGCCAACAGACATTGCACTTTTACTGCCATCTGCATAGCCAATGAAAGTTTGAATACAAATAAATCTCCAATACATAACTAAGAAAAGATAGCACTCATCTTTCTATAGAGATGAATCACATGATGTACTTCTCTTGTGGACTTCAAACAAAGCAAATCTATTTGATATGACATAGATTTTGTTTCCTTTTTGCAGCATATATATAAAGCTTTAAGCCTGTGTTAACTCTAACCACCATTGGTAGGGGACTGGTCTCCCTTCTTTCTGCTTTCTCTGTTTCAAAATGATGCAAACATCCAAGTAACTGCTGAGAGAAAATTATTCAAGGCAAATTATTGTGCTAAGCTTTAATATTACATAGAGACAAAGGTGTAAATTGCTGCCCTCTCAGAATGTCTTTGCTAAAAATTGGCTCTCCAAAAAGAGGAGCATGGCAAGGTGTGAATTTTATCCTGAGAGCAACTGTCACTTGACTGAGGTGTTAAATGGGAAAGCTGTTATTTAAACTCGGAAAGAGACTGGCTCTCAAAAACATTAACTCGAATTAAAGACAATTAAACCTCGGCTACCGTTGCATAATTTTTCCTTTACTCCTTATTTTCCCGAGTAATGGATTGGGTTTAGTTGTCATTATGAAAAGGTTGTAAGAGCAGGAAAGCTTATCTGGAAACAGCCCGAGGTTGTTAAAGAAAAGGCAAACCCCGGTCGCGGGGTGCACTCTCTGGGGAAGCTGAGGTCAGGACGGGGGTGGTGATCCCTCCTGGACCTGTCCCAGCGGGGAGGCAGGAAAGCTGCTCTCAGGACACTGCTCCGGGCTCTGCCGGCTGGGACATTACACGAGAGCTGCAACGCCAAGCTTTATGATTAAATAGCGCTCCGGAGCTTTGCCTGCTCAGATCCTTTGCTGTAACCATCCCAAGTTGATGAGAACTTAATGTAGACTATCTCTTAACTCTGGCAGCTATTTTCAGCATATCAGCCTGACTTGCCCCGGGCTGGTTTAACTAATGCTGATAAGGACAGTTAGTGCCAAAAAGCTTAGTAGGACAAGTGCCCGTTCCTCGCATAGGGCACGGATGCCACGACAAGCAACGACAAAATTAATTTTGGAAAAAATGTTTGCACAAGTTAGACCTTCTCGTTCACACAGCTCTAGATGTGGTGCCAACTTAAACTGATCCCTGTTGACTCTCAGTCCTTCCCTTTCTCCGCCTGCCACCCAGCCCCTCCCTTTTTTTATGTTGGCTGGCATGCAGGCAACTAAGCAGGAAAACACTTGAGAGAGCTCAGCTGACTGGAAACAAAAGGTCTTCATCTGTGGGCAGTCTGGCTTCCCAAACTATCTTATCCTCTGGTGTCCTGAGCTCCAGTGCCAGCGCAAGTACACACAGGGGAGTTTGGGGCTTGGGAGGAGACCAGGACTGTGGCACCTCCAATTTAATGACCAACCTCCAGGGGGATTCATACTGAACACCAATAACCTGCAACAGAAATGGTCCTGTCCTCCTACCTCACTTTCCAGTCCCGGGCAAACACACCTATGCCCTCCCTTATGCCTACTCTGGCCTGAATTACAGAGTACAGTGATGGAGTTTACTGATCCAGAAGAAAATGTACTCCCCCAAAAATGCAATGACTCCCTCCTATAAGTAGAAATCCAGACCCAAAGTCCAAGGGTACAGTTTTCTCCTTCTCTTTATTTTTCTTGTCTATTTTTTCCCCTCTTGCCCTTCTTGAGAGATGTTGCTATCCATGTTAGAAACTATATGGTCCTTTGGGAAATTTTGACTCAGGTATTGTAGTGGCTGATGACAGCAGCTCCTCTTGTACAGGACAGAAACTGAAACAGAAAATAAGCCTGTTTTCCTTGTATGGCACGGACATGTCCTACGTGACCTGTGTAACACAAGCATGGATGATTTCCATTTCACTACTTCTGTATGTCAAGCCTGTGAGTAACTTCACTTGGTGCTCTTTCACCTATCCTCTCAAAAAACTAAACCCATAGTAATTTTACGTTATGGAAAGTCAGGAAGATAAGGAATTATATAGAATTTTGAGAAAATTATATTGATTTTACATTTTATTTCAAGCTATCTATAAGTTTAGGCTGAGACTGATGTAGGGATGGTACTGAAGTTTGGGTTGTTTTTTTTTTTTTAACATTAAACCCACAAAATGGGGTTTTCAGATTTAACATAAAACATAAGATTTGTGAACATGGGACAGCATTTTCCATAAGAGAGATGGGAAAAAATTTTCATTTGCAAACTGTGTGTGGGTCTGGACTGCAGACCTTTGCTCTCATGGATATATTTTCCTTTTTGACAGGATTCTGCCTTCATCCTGAAGCCTTTTTTGAGCTTGATCCAAAATGTTTGTTCTAGTAGAAATCTGCTCAAAAGTTTTGAACCTGACCTTTTATTTTGTGAGTGGTCATTTTCACAGTTATCTCTTTCCCTCATTGTGTTCAGTGTTCTAGGAAGTAGAGGTCACTCAAAATCTACAGAATGTCACATCCTCTAATAAACCTGCCAGTTTTATGTCTTTTTACCTGGACCAATGTTTGCAGTGGGGAAGCAGGGATTTATTTTTGCTTTTTAAAAATAATTATTTAACACTGTACTATTCATTTGCAGGAGTGTGAACAATTCTCAGGAGTGTGAACATGACTGCATCAGTGTTGCCTTTGATTTAAATGAGACCAGGAATAGGTCTGTCTAGGATAGTCAAAATGTGGAGCTCATGTTTTCTAGGTGCAGTACAGTATTAATTTTAATTACTAGCTAGGATTTATTTCACAGGAGAGTGAGCATCTCCATTCTAATGACGAATCATTTTCTCTTTCTGTAATGACTGTGATTGCCCCATCACACTTTCCATGGTATATAATTTCTGTGTTGACACAAGTGGATGCACAGCAAAAAACCTCACTCATCCAGTCAGCCTGGGATAGTCGACTCAGATTACCCTTTAAAGCACATGTCTGCAGCACATATGAAAAAAACAGAAGAGAGCAAAATCTTAATATCCCTACTTTGAGGTTCTGGCTCCTTTAGCTTCTATGAATATTTTCTTTCCCTCACAGAAAGAAAAGACAGTTCTGTTCTGTCATTAAATAAAGCACTTGAAATCTCCCAAACTGAAATTCTATGCTTTACGTATAGTATCCAGCATCTTATTGGGTAGATTTGTTTTTAAAAGGAGATCTAACAGACACTGTGAATTGTCATGTCCCTACAAGATGTAAGCACTACTTATCTCAACCTTCATTGAAAATGACAATGCATTTGCCCTACTTATCAAAACACTAATTCTAAGCTGGCAGGTAAAAGCTGCTGCTTTACTCAGAGTAACCAACCATTTTCAAAGACTTCAGTGCATGTTCACATATTCATAATTCCAGCAGAAATGGAGACACTGCTGATTTCAGCACTAGGAGCCCTTTATTGAATGAAAGGTGTAGCACCTCCTTTTTAGCTACGTGTATCCAAAAAAACTCCCTATATGATACCCACTTAATCCAATGTTTTCGACAAGGGCAGAAACAAATTTGGGTTTTAAACTCTCACATCACACATACAGAACATAATCATATAAAATGAACTTTATTTATTATGGTCATCACAGAAAAACAACAAACTGTAACACTTTCAAAATTCGTTTGGAATGCAAATCTGGATTGCACAGCTTTTGTGTAAATATTTGATTATGGGGGCACTTTCCCAATCGAGACAGAGCTGTGGACATAACAAAGGACATGGTGCCAATACTATTGAACCCTTTACAAGTGTCAGAAACTTGAATTTATTGAACAATAATTTGCTATTGCAGTATGTGGCAATAAATTCATGGAATGCGTTCATTTATGGAAAATAAACCTCGTCGAGTGCACTTTGTCTTCTGATAAATGTAACTGATGGTTTTGCTCTATAAGGAGCACGAACGGGGATTTTCTGGAACCGGCGGCGGCTGCAGTTTTGGGCACCATGCTACCACCAAGCAGAACCAAAGTCTGATTTGTACCCTTCCGCAAACGCTCTCGTCTCCCTTTTGTCTCCTGAGCTAGCTTTCCGCAATTCCAGATCTTTCACCGGCAAGGCGTGTGCGCTGCACAGGGAGCGCACAAGGCACTCCAGCCGCGTTGCCATGGGGACCGAGACAAGTGCGCTGGGCGCTCGCAGTAATCGCAAGGGACAGGCGCTCCCGACGGGAGCGGAGCGCTGCCCGCCGCACCCCGGGCGTCCCCCCGGCTCCCGCGGGCAGCCTCCGCCCGCTCGCTCGCTCGGCGCCGTTCCAGGCGCTGCGGCCGCCGCGCCGCCCCGTCCACACTGCCGGCCGGGCGGGCGGTCGGGGGAGCGGCGGCAGCGGCGGGCGGTGCGCGGGGAGCCCCGGCGGTCGCGGCGGCGCGGCGGGCACGCGTGGCGAGCTGCCCCGGGCCGGCAGGTGCCGCGGGCGGGGCGGGCGCTGCGGAGCCGCGGCGGGGCGGGGAGCGGCCGGAAGTGACGGGCCGGGCTGATTCACCTGCTGGGCGGTGCGCGGCGCGGGAGGGGCCCGCCGGCCGCCGGGGGACGGAGCCGTCGCCGCTGGGTGCCCGCCGCGCCATGGAGCCGCCGCCGCTGCCGCCGCTGCTCGGGGTGTCCCTCGTGCTGCTCTGCTTCGCAGGTGGGCGCAGGTGGAAGGGACGGGACGGGACGGGACCGACGGGAGGGGAAGGGACGGGAGAGAGGGGGAGAGGGAAGGAGGGAAGGAGGCTGTGGTTCTGTGGGGCTGGGAGAAAGCGCGGCGGGCGTGAGGGGCTGCTGGCCGCGCGGTGTCCGCCCCGGGGGCTGCGGTGAGCCGCACCTCCGCCGTGCGTGTGTGGGGTCCCCGCCGTGTGTGTGTGGGCTGGGGGTGTCTCCACCCTGTGTGCGTGTGCCTCGGCCGTGTGCGGATCTCTGTGGCTCGGGTATTTCCCCGTCCCCGCCAGCCCCTCTGCCCTGCCCGCCCTCAGCGCGGGGCGCGGTGCCCCGGCGGGCGCTGGCGGCGGGGCCGCGCCGCGGAGCAGACCTGGGCTTTGTTCGCCCTCAGCGCGGCTGCCGAGCTTTATCTGTCGTCTCCCCCTCCCCTTCCCCCGCCGCCCTCCCGGGCAGCCCCCAGCACGGCCGGGGCCGCGCTGCTCCCCGCTGTCTCCCGGCCGGAGCAGCTCCCGCCGCGAGCCGGCGACACGCGGGAAAACCGACGTGGAAAGAGCAAAAGGAAAAAATAAATAAATAAATCCATACCCCAGCCTTGCGTGTGTAACACCTCCAGCATGCAGGCTGGCTGTGCTTTAGGGGGGTGGAAGGGCCGGGTGGCTCCCGGAGAGCGTTCGGAGCGCGGCTGGCCAGAGCCGATGGACACGATGGAGCCCTGCGGAGGGAACGGGAGAGCATTGGAGGGTGGGAGGAAAGGAGTTGAACTGGATGGACCTAAACGCGTTTGGTTTTTGTGATGAAAGAAAACAAAGGAGTAGATATTCTCAAACAAAAAAAGCAGCCAACCGTACCCAAAATCCACACATGCCAAATCAAACGTGCCTGGGCTACAAAAAGTAGGCAGATGTTTTTCATCTCAAATACTAGATGTTGTTATATTCCTGTAATGAACTTGGCTCCCATATCAATGTTTCCTAAGCATATCTCTAAAAAAACCTCCTAAAGTTGACCGAAACTTACATGAAACTACAAAAGGTGACAAAACACATATGGAGGTTCAGGTTCACAGTAAAATGTGTATGAGTGGTGTCAGGAGGTCAGTTTTTATTTCCTATTGAAATGTTAATGCCCGTGTTGTTGTCACTGCTGTTTTGGGAAATTAGTCATGGGATCAAAATTCTGTGTCTGTAACGGAATGGTGAACTCTGATCTCATGATGAAAGGGAATAGGTAGTTCTGCCTTACATGTGTTTCCCAAAGCAGAGTTAGAATCAAAATAGATACTGGTATAAGAACTATGAGTTACTGGTATTTACTTGACAAGATTAGTTATCAAGATTTATATTGAAACACTTCATCTAACGAAAACTGCAAAAAAAACTCTTGGGAGTAGAATTTTATGTACTGCATTTGGACTGGATCACTGCTAGGTTATCAAAGGCCATGATTCCAAAAGATTGGGAATAATTAATATATGAGGAAATGTCATGCCAGAAAAGAATTTTACGCTTTAGTTCTACTGAAGGATACAGGTGTCTTCAGACCTCAGTGTGAAATTGGATGACTTTCTAAATAAAGTAATTAAAACAGGCATACCTCTTTTGTACAATTATTTGGATGACTGTGCCCTAAAACACATATATTTCACAGTCGTCTGAAGGAAATAATGGAATAATCTATGTATCATAGCAGTTGATATATCCTCTGAGCTGGCTTGTGTTTTTTCCCATCAGATTGAGTTAATATTTCTGGGTCTGTGCTGCAGATAGACATCACTTCCCTCACTGAAGGAATGGATGTCAGTAAGTTGCTATTCTGCATATGGATCAAACTTAGAGGAAGCTATTTTTTGTGCAGTTGAGTGAAAGCTGCTGTCAGTGAAGGATTGCCTAGGTGCTGAAGTTACTCGAGTTTGTGGTGGTTGTGGTTTAACTCCAGCAAGAAACTAATTACCACCCACGTGGTCACTTCTTCCCCTTGCATTGAGAGATGAGGGAGAGGATTGGAAGGGTAAAGTGAGAAAACTTGTGGGTGGAGATGAAGACAGTTTAGTGGGGAAAGCAAAATCCACACATGCAAGCAGAGCAAAACAAGGAATTCATTCACCACTTCCCATGGGCAGGGAGATGCTCAGCCATCCTCAGGAAAGCTGGGCTCTGTCACACATAAAGGTGACTTGGTAAGATAAACACTGTCACTCTGAACATCCTCACTTCTTCACACAGCTGTGTATGGTGATCATGACATCCTGTGGTGTGGCACCATCTCCCTGGTGGGGGAAATACAGTGTTGGGGAAATAATCTCATTCCATTTGGCACAAATTCAAATTTGTGTAGGGTTTTAGATGGCTAAAAATAAATACAGGTGCTGAACTTGTGATACCAATTTAACAAATAAGATAATAATTTACAGCTTTTAAACTTCTGAAAATGTGTAACATCAGAACACAAATTTGCAATAATTGAAATATTAACATGGCCAGACTAGCATCTATCTTTGTATAGGTATAAAAGAACATATTGCATGCATAGTGATCCATTTAACCTTTGGAAGACATATTTTACAAAACAGTAATGCTGGGCATACAAATACCCCAGTTAAAGATAAGAGTTTGAGTAGAGTTTTAAGGTAAATAATGGGACAGGAATTTCTTTAGTCTTGTAATGGTATCTCTTATTGCTGCTATTGTAGTGGGTTTTAGGTCCATTTTGGTTTTTTGTTTGCAATGGTAATAGTAGGTCATTTTGTTCTCTGTTAAAATTCTGCAACGGGTGATGATTTATTAATAGAATTGTAAGTTTTTAAATAAAATTTAAGTTCTGGTAAACTTCAGGAAAAGTCTGGTTATTGCCCTGTTATTAAACTTCCAAAAGTAATTCCAATATTGTGCATGTAGGAGGAGTAAAGCCTAATGCAGGCAGGGTAAGTCAGCATTTGGTGGCTAATACACTTTGTCAAATAAGTGTAATAAGGAACTTAAACCTGTTCATGTTTTTATGCATGCAATAGGATCTTGCAGAAGCTTTAATTAGAATTTTGAATACCACAGGAGTTGAATGATGACTTCTATCCCAGTCTTTTAATTGCTAAACCTGGTACACTTTGTCTATTGGGTAGTAATTGTAACAAGATGAAGGGTTCAAGTTTTTCTAAAGTGTCCATTGACATGAAAAGTTACCCGAAGTTCAGGACTCATTTCCTGGATCTTAGAGTTTTTAGATGTATGAAAATCTTTCACCAGAGATTACTTAATCAGCTGTTTGTCAACTGCTTTGACATCGACCATGACATTTGAATCAGTGATTTTGCCTTGGCTAATCTGTGTTTCTCAGAATGTATTTTGTGTGTTTGGAATTCTTCTGCAGGGATTATTGTAACTCATCACTTTGGTCTCTTCTGACTGCCCCCCTGTGTTGCATCAAACTTCAGCTGCTTCTCTGTCTTCACTTCCAGCTCTTGCCTCTTCCACAGCCAAGCCCTTTTAATAGACAAATGAAATTACCCCTCCTGAATGTCTGGTTTAGCTTCAATTGCTGCTTTACAGAAATACACGTGCTCATATTTTGATGTGAGTACATGTATGCTTTGCTACTGATTCCATTCACACTTCACGAAATTAATTTTGAATATCTTTGAATCTACCTCAGTATTGGAGCATGTTAAAACTCCTTTGCCACAGTGCCTACAGAGATTTGTACAGACTAAGAAGTTTGGTTTTGGCGCCAGTATTGTTTCAACAGACTTCCACACTTATTTAATCAATTGTTGCTTGCATCCTTTCGTAAGGTAGTAATGACAGGGATTCTTTTTACTCTTGTTGCAGCCTCTCATTGATTTAATGAAACTTTTAGATACTGTGTGACACATTATAAATTTGGGGAAACTTCAACAACTGTGTGCTTCGCCAGCCTGGAAGAATGTGGGTGGTCCCCATCCTTTATTACATCCATTTAGTTACACTTTCTTTTTTTCAGTTTCTTTTTTTTCTCCCTTCAATTTTAGGGAATTCCTTTTGACTCCTTTGCACCTTTCAGGGGATGGCTCAAAGAAAAGCCCCTTCAGCCAGTTGCCATGGGAGTAAGTGGCAGGGAAATCATAGTTCTGTATAATCCTGTTTCAGTAGCAGCTGTAATATAAGCAGCCCCTGCATCCTTGCTGGTCCTTTCCTTTACTGCAGTTGTAAATGGGTCTCAGTTGTGGAAAATTTAAATTTTTTAACTGGTTAGGTCACATGATTTGAAACAAGAAAGTGTTTTGCCACCAACTTGTCCTGAACAAGGAATGAGTGATATGAAGGATGGGAGGAAGTATTAGGAGGAAAATCTGTTCTGTTTGATCAGTATTTTCCCATTGCGGGAAGTATCTGTAAAACCTTGGCCTGGAGGGAGCTTAGTTGAGGAGTAAGACTGCATGGCTAAATCAGGCAATCAGTCAAATGTCTAGATGTCACCTCAAAGATTATTTTTGCATCCCATTTGAAGTTGTACCTGGCTTTCATCTGACTCCATAGTGAGCCAGTTCAGGGAGTTTAAAAGTTATAAAGAGAGTACATTTTTGTGAGGTTAGTTTTCTACCTGTTCCTTTTCCTGATCTGACTCAATGAGATAAGTCTGAATTATAATAAAAGAGTGTCAGCTGGAACCTCAAATGCACATGGGTGGACTATATTATTACCATTGTTTATTTATTAATCTATTTAAATGTCACCTACCTACTGGATCGTGTGTTCAAAACCTGATAAAGAGGCAAGACTTCAAGCTTTATTGTATTTACACTGGAGCTGTTCACTGGTGCTGTGACGTCCTTTAGCTGCTGTCAGGAAGCATCTGAGGTACTTGATGGTTGCAAGTTTTGCAGTTCCACTTGCTGCTACATTTTTTTAATAGATGTTTTTCATGCCCTACAGCTAAAGCCTATATGCTCTGTATGCTGAAAAGTGATTAATCGACAAAAACTATGTGGTGTGTTGGAGGGAAGGATGAGGATTTGATACATTCTCAACTGTTTGAACTTGTGCAGAATTAGTTTGCATAAGGAATTGGAATTTCCTGTATTCACTTATCCAGCGTCTTCACTTCTTCACTTTAGGTGCATTAGCAGTATAAACTACAAGGAATATTAATCTCAGCTGTTTTAAGGCATGTAAAAATAACCTGTATGTGTATATATATATATATATATATAAAAGTCTTACTAAATGTTTAAATGTTAACTTTGTGGCTAATTAGGGTGGATATTCTAATTCTTTGAGCTTATTCCTTTCTGTCTGTTTCTGACAGAAACAGGGGCAGGGATGGAAAAAAGAACGGGCAGACAAGACATTTTTCTCTGTCATTGTGATGCGTCACCTTTATATTTAAACAAAACCCAAAAACCAGCAACAAGAAAAAGCCCAAAATCAACTCTGTGCTACTGAATCAAGTAGTTGTCAATCTTAACACAAAAATTGCATGTAGTGGGAAAAAAGCATTGCTTGTTCAGTAGCTCGGAAGAGCCAAAGCCCCTTTACTCAAGTGAAAATAATATGGCTGCTCAGTTAAGTGTTGGATTGTTGTGAACTCCCTGATGCATTGACTGACAGATGTGCCCAACGCATTCACACTGCCACTGAGCTGCTTCATTCAGCTCCCTTTTAAATGCCATCAAATTGGCAGGAAAAAGATCGAATCATGTGGCTTGATTGCTTAGTGACTGTGTAAGCCTCCAATATCCATCCCTAATGGGAAAGTGACTTGCAGAGCTAAAGGCAAAACAACCTGTGCAGTTGGTATAGACTTGGTAGAGGAGGGGCAGGATTTTGGGTAAGTCGTGTCAGGATTTGAGCTCGGATCTTTATTTTGTGCTTGCTGAAGAAGGTCTTTGTAATGGTTTGCCTTCATTTCGTTTTACACTTCTGAGTGCTGTTTCTGTTTCTCAAAGGCTCTGACGTGCAGTCTGAAGGTACAGTTTCACATTACACCTGCCCCCATCACAGATGTGATGTGGTTGCGTTTTGTGTCTGCCGAGGTTGTTGCCCCTTCCAGCTGTGGCATTGGATTTCTTCTCCCCTCCCTTGTGTCAGAGCAGCCTCATGCAGCTGCTGCCAAAGCCCATCCAGATGATACCACAGAAAGGTTGGAACTCGTCGTGATCTTCTGTAGATCCTGGGCTAAACACTACTCGTCTGCTTAAAACTAATCTTAATCCCAGTTTGTGTTACACTATCCCCTCCCCCTTTCAGTTGCCCTCCGAAAGCTTATCCTTCCCTTCAGTAAGGAGATCTGAATGCCCCCTCTCTCCACTTGATAAGCACGTCCCTCTCAGGAAGGTCATCAGCCAGCAGTTGCTAGGATACAGGCTGGTGGCTTTGGGTTTAGCAACCCAAAAGCTTCAAGAATGTGCTGAACAAGTAAGGAGCACAAGGACAGTTGCAAAAGTAAAGGGATGTTGGAGAGAATCTGAAGGCAAAGGGAGTGTTAAGGAAAAAACAAAGTTGTGGGGAAATAAAAAATGTAAAAGATAATTTAAGTTTTAGCCTGTGAATTTTAGGTTTTCATAGTTGCACAACTATTTCAGCTGATCTCAGTGAACTGTGGTTGGGAGTGAAATGAAGCTCATGCTATGTATTTGCAGAGGTGGGGTTATTGGTAGTTCTGTTTATATGAGCCTTAAAGTTAAGAATTTTTTATTAGATTGGGAGGATGTGTAACTTATAGCTTAGTTGTGCAGTACATTTTAAACTGGGGCACGTGTATGCAACGCTACATGAATTGGAGCTATTTATTAATTTAATGCTGTCTGAAGACATCTAGACTGAAAGAAATTTTTTTGTGTATTTGAAGAAGTGTGCATAGTCAGTTTCCTGTCTAGTTTGGTTTTTTTTTTTTTTTTAAACTCATGTGATTTGATAGAGGATTTGTGGATTCAAATAAATGTGCCTCAGAAAAGTGGTGCTTCTCTGCCACCCTGCTCAGAGGAAGTGAAGTTTGGAAACACAAGCCCAATCTTTTGAAACCCAGCAGCAGAGTTGACTACCCAGGTGGTAGAACTTTCCCAGGCTTATTCTTATATGTAGAGGGGTTTTTTTTTAGGTGTGTTTCATTTTGGTGGGTTTTTTTGGTTGGTGGTTTTTTTTTAATATATAATTTTTTTATAAGTGCCTTGTTGTTTCATTAGCCTTCTTTTTGTAGTTTATGGCAAGATCTTATTTCATGCACATAAGTCTCTTATCTGCACCATCTGTGGAAAAAGTGTTCTGAAAACTTAACCAGAACAGAATTCTGGGAATTTGGTCACTACGCCTCTCTGAGCTATTGGTGAGGTAATAGCTGAGATGAAATATGCAAGAGAGAGTTTTAAAATCTTGCCTCGTCTAACATGAGATGTATAAAACTCTAGCTCTTTTCTACAAAAATTGCTGTGTGGATTTAGTTTCCTGAACTGTTTCTATATTTAGTCTGGGACTAAATGAACTAGGAAGGAGAAGACAGTGTGTGGAGCCAAATCTCTTCTGGGTGAGTGCTTTAATTCCTGGAATGTCCTTACTTTCTCTGACTCCATAAACTGTATCTTCTCTGCACAGTAGGAGAGTTTCACTAAGATCTTGTGACTCCAGTTTAGAGGGCACTGACCTGGGAGGTCTTAATTGCAGCTGTGAACATCTTTTATGTTAATTTTACTCTGCCTTTGAGGATCAACCAGTGTTCTGCCTAGTGGACTTAGGCTAGCCTAGAGAGGCAACTTTTTATCTTCTGTCTAACCTTTTTGCATAGGGCTTTTTTGAGGTTTAAGTAGAAAAAGATGTGGTTGGAAATACCCCTTAAATAGGCTTGTTGCTTTTGCTAAGATGTTTTGTTGGGGTGTTTTTACCACTTACAATGAACTGTGCTTATCTCTGAAATTTGTATCATTGCATTGTATGATAACACTTAGGGTGTGAAGCATGGAAAAAATGTGGTCTGTGAAGCATGTTAAACAGTAACTTTAACACTTGATAGCAGGACAGTACTTCCTTTGTTAGGAAAAGCTTTGTGATTTGCCTTTATCAGCATGGGATTATCCTAAAAATCTGAATACTTTGCGGAGTTCTAAAATTAGAAGTACTAAAACCAAACTTCCTTGGATACGTGGATTCAGATGCAGTAATGCTGTGTGACTTTTTCTTCCCTTGTTTTGTTTACTGCTGCATTATTATGTAGCTTTTGTTAGTTCCTTACCAATTGCTTGCTTGTTCCCGTCCTTCATCTCTTGCTTGTTTTTACCTCCGTTGAGGTTACTGTGATACTTAAGTGTTCTTTGGTATGTAGGTACCTGGCTAAATTAATAGGATGTGTATTCAGCCAATATGTATTTTGGAATCTGTTATGAAACATTTTGGGTTTCATTCTCACATCAAAAATCTGTAAATCTATTGATTTTGCTTTCTAAGGGGAAGATAACTAATTTTTTTTATGCTTCTATTAAACTTCTTATTTTATTGGCAGTGTTCCTTAATGTTTAGTAGGTTAAAGGAGACTGTTTAGGGACTGTTCTTTGAGTTGTAGAGTTTATGACGTGAAGAGTTAGATTCAGCAAAGCTTAATAGTGTTTTGGGCCCAAGCTTCTGAAGGCTGGAACTGTACTGGGTCCTTTTGCTCTTGGAGGTAAGAAATAGAAACTGAGAACCCAAATCTGTAGCTGGGCCTTTTTTTTTGGGTTTTTTTTTACCTGTTGGGGAGGGGAAGTGTCTCACTGCTAAATTTAGAATGTGGTTTGTTTTTTTAATTTTGATAAACCGTAGCAAAACTGCATAACTCTGCAGCTCTGTGACCATCTCAGCTGTGCTGATGACTCAGCTCCTGGGTGCTACAAAAACCACTAAAATAAGTAATGTGGAATGTTTGCTTGCCTTTACTCTTTTTTGAAGGCAGCTTTTAATCTAGTTACTGGATCAGCAGGTCTTTACCTTGCAGATGCTCCCTTTGGCTGCTGAGGATGCTCATGGTGGGTATTGTGGGAAAGCAGGAGATGACTGTGAGATGGTGGCTGCTTGTGGGGATTTCAGCCATGTTAAATTGTGCCAGTAAACACCAGGAAGTCTCCTCAGCCAGGCACTCCTCAGTGTGTACGTTCCTCCCTGCATCCTCCCTGCTTACTAAGGGTGTAAATTTGACTCACTCATTTCCACGGGGCCTTAGTTCAGAAGTGCAGGTTTGAAATATGGTTTTGTAGAACTTCTGCCCGAGTGAAGGTGGGCAAGGGGAGAGGTGGGGAACTTTGCTTTGTAATATCATTACAGTTACCTGAAAAAAATAGGAGATGAACCGTGAAGAGGCATATTCAGAAGTAAAGTGGTGATGGTGGGGAGGTAGTTTTTGAGACTGAAATCTGCCCAGGGGAAATATTTGATCACAGGTACATCTCTAATCTGCATTTGAAAGAAAAGTCTAAGCTGAAGTATCTCTTAAGTGAATTTTATAGCTTGTAGTTCTCAAAGCACTAACATGCATTTTTGGTTGTGATCATTAGTTGCTACTTAAGGCCTTGTTCTGTGGAAAAAAGCATTTATATATTTAGAACCTCTTCTTGTTTGCAGTCAGGTATTGGCAAACAAGACTGATTTTGGAGAACCTGATGGTAAAGTACTCTGAAGATGCAGTTGCAGGTGGATCACACTAAGTACAGCAGCATTTCTGAACTCAGCTCTTACCTTGTGTGGAAACAGTCCTGTTACCCATCTAGTGAAGGACTGTGTCTGTCGGGTTACATAACCCTTCCGTGGCATAGCCCTATCTGCTGCCAGAACCATTCATGCCAAATTTAGATGCACACTTACGTTTGTGTAAGCCAGCAATGCAGAGTTTTGATGTATCCCAATTAAATAAGAAAATACTAAATGCATAAGTAATTAATCTAGTATTTTGCTTTCTGTTATTTATTAGTATATATCACAGCTCTGATTATGTCTGTGTTGGAATAAACAAAGCTTTTCTCCATTTTAATTTTTTGTCTGCTTTCTCTTTTGAAGATTCTTTTATACTAGAAAATGGCTTCCATCATATTCCATAAAATATTTCATTTTTCCTAGATTATTCTTAATGATAGCATAGTTTGCTAAGCTGTGTTCTACTTGAGTGATATTAAAAGGTAGGTTCAGATTTTCAGAAGAGAAGAGTTTTTCTAAAGATCATCTACTGGTTTGCACCTCTTCAGGAATTATGTGAAAAACTTGTTCATTCATACAGATATAGTTTGCAATGCTCTTTAGGGTCAGTTTCCCAGAAAAAGAGTATTTTATTCCACATTAAGAAACTTAAATCCAAATGTTCAGAATCCAGATTGTGTATTGATCTCTTACTTCTTCTAATCCAGACTTTTGTAAGGGGTAATACTTATTATTCTTCATCAAGGAAGGGTGCTTGTCTCTTCTCAGCCAGTCACATTCTTTTGTTTGCCACAGCCAAATATGGCACATATTCTCCTTGCAAAATCCGTTGAGAAAAATATATAAACATTTGGATCAAGTGCACTTCAGTGTTAACTTGCAGGGGATTTTTTTTGAGAGTCTGTTGCATGCTTCTGAGTCTATGCTTTGCAGTGATTTATTTGCTGCAGTAAGAAATTAGATATTTTAACGCTAAGCATATTTGAATAAGTGGGCTAAGTGACTTGAGTCACTCATCTGGTGTGTTAAAACCAGAAAAGGTGTCTGAAAAGGGTCTGAAATTTCTGTGAAACATGGTTTCTGTGAAACCACGCTAACCAAAACAAATACAAATCTTCCTTCAGCTTGATAAAATGTCTGCCTGTCATGTACTAGCAGTTAGATGCCACAGTGGATCCACTCATGTTTTGAGGAGCATACTACAGGGATGAAATAAATAGAATCTCCCTGATTTGAGTGGAAACTAAAGGGGTAAAACTTGGGGAAAAATTGGAGAAAATGTCATCTTGTCACTGTGTGTATTGGCTTCCTGTAGATCTTTAGTGCAGTTGCAGAATTGTGTTGGATGTGACCTCAGTCACATCCAACCTTTTGCTCCAAACAACATCAACACTAAGTACTTTGGTCTTCTCTGTATCAGCTATCACCTGTCCTGTTTTTCTTTCTGATTCTTTACTGCTCATGTAATAGTGGAAGATTTTCATGTGGCACTGAAGGCCCATGCTGCTTTCAGCTTTGGTTGTGTTTTGACTTCCCTGGCAGGGGTGCTGCATGCCTGGGCAATATTTGTGTATTCTTCCCTTGATAGGCTGTTCTTGCTTCTTCCTCCTTAGGCCAAGCCACTGATTGATCTGTTTATTTTGCTGGATGTTTGGATGTGCTCCTTGTGTGGTTAGCATTTGTCCTTAAATAGCCTCCAGTTTTCTTGAGCTCTCTTGCTTCTCAGAACTGGATCCCCCAGAATTCCAGCTACTGGGTAAGTTAGTCTGCTCATATGAAGTGCAGGTTCTGTGCTGGATTTGCTTTCCTCCACTCAGGATTTTAACCTTCACTATTTCATGGTTACTACAGTCAATGCTGCTGTTGATCTCATCCCCAGCAAGTTATTTGTTTTTTTTTTTCTTGAAAGCAATTTCAAGAAAGTATCAAATGGATTGAGTCATTTAGTGCTGTTTCCCCCTGAAATCTTTCAGAAACCTCTTAGATTTTGTGTCCTGCTGTGTATCCCTTCTAGTAGATGTCGCAGAGGTGAAAATGTCCCACAATAACCAGTGTCTGTTACTTTTTGAGGCTTTCTGGAACTGATGAAATAGTCTTCATCAGCTTTCTTACCCCGATCAGGTGATTTGTAACAAACTTTGACTGTGACATTGTCCTTACGGTCGGTCCTTTCCTTTAATCCTGTCCCACAACTCTTAGCCAGCCTGTTGTCTGTCCTGTAGAACGGCTTTTTGTGTTCTGGCTGCTCCTTCAGGTAGAGGGCAGGTCACCTGCTGTTCTTCCCTTCCTGGCTTTCTAAAGTAGCTTGTGTGCAGCCATGACAAAGTGCCAGTCGTGCTGGCTATCCCACATGTCTCACTGTGGTGGCAGTTCTGTGTGCAGGTGCTGTAGGTGATCTCCCTTTTCACATGCTTTATCCTCACCAGGGTCTCTGTTCCTCCCACCAGCCTGGCCCAGGTACTTCCCTAAATCTCTATTCCCTCCCCTGACTGCAGAGTTCAGCTACCATTCCCTGGTAGATCTCTCATTTAGAGTGCTTGTCAGCAGCTCGTAACCCACTTCCTGGAGTGGATCCCATCTCTATCTTGGCAGCCCTGGTTTGTCAGGGGTACTTGTGGCCATAAAAATGGATGTGTCTCTGCAAGCCTTTTCCTTCTCACAGGAAAAGAGCAAGGACAGCAAATGTCACCTGGGGTCCCATGTCCTCCTTTGCCCCTGGAGTTTTCTAGTAATGCTTGATTTGCTCCAGGTCTCCTTTGTTAATAGCAGGTAATAATTAGCAAGAAAAGAAAAAAAAAAAGAGAGGAAAAAAAGCAATATTGGTGATGATAATAAGGATCGGAGGACCCTTGATAATCTCTGACATGTTGAATTTGGCCAAGCCTCCTTCATCAGCATGTCTGGCAGCAGATGTGTGCCTTCTCTGCAGAAGGGAATCTCCAGCTAGTATTACCTGCCCCTCCCTTGTGTTGCTAATGCTCAGTCCAAGCCCAGCTAGCTCTGACATGTACCTTAATTGAGGTGCTTGGTGCTTCTGCATGCCGATGTTGACCTAGAAAAAAAAGAGAAAGTGGAAAAAAAGGCTTTGTGTTTGCAGCCGGAGTGTAAGAAAAAGACTGTGGAACACTGGTGTAATAAAAAGATGTGTTGGGAGATGTGCAATAAGAAAGGAATCGAGATTTATGGAAAAGCTCTGATAATTAGAAGGCTCAGACTAATGTTTGAGTACCTCTCTTAGCTAGCTAGTGCTTAGCTAGCTAGTGTGTTCTGGAAGCTTCACGTGCAGGAATCATTGTTGAGTGTTATCCTGAGGACTGTGTGCTTTAGCTTTCATTGACATGTTTGCATGCAGTCAATGTGAATGAAAATACTACTTGGACTTCAAAAGTATCCAAAATTGAAACTTTAAAAAGATTTTTGTGACAATCTTCTATTTTGGGCAAGGCACTTCAGACTGTTGGGTTCTCCTTTTATTTGGCACATGGTTACTATGTTGATTTTGTATGTTTTGGATCAGAGAAATGAGTGCTGTAGTAGAAACTAAAACATCTGCTGTTTCTGGCTTTTAAAGCACTTTGACCAAGCTGCCAGGCAGTGATAGGCAGAACTACTGGAGTCTGGTTTCCTAGGACTGTGCCTCTGAAATATAGTACTTCCAGCTTTTAACATAATTTTTTCTTCCTGTTGCTGGTGTCCCTTTCTCAGTGTTCTGCCATGAAACAATTTGTGTAACATCCACTTTGAAATTATGCTCACATGGAGTTGTCTGGCAATGAAAAGGCAAGAGATAGTTGAAGAATCTAATGCTTCTTAGCTATGTCACTGCAAATGACTACTTCAGGCACTTCTGGTTGTTCTGCACTGTTAGTTCTGCTTTTATATTTGTTTGAAATTGTCAAAGAGATGAACAAGTAACAGCTGAAGAGGGAGAGAAATAAAACATTGATTGTACAAGTCCCATTTATTTTGAAAAGTAGTCAAAAAAATCAGCATATGAATATTCATCTGTCCAGTTTGTTTTGGCGATGTTGTGTTTCCACAGGTATCAACTCTAAGAGTCAGAGGTTTTATACTTTTTAGTTGTAGGGATGTGTCACAGTGTCCCCAGAGTATGAATTCTATTACCCCTATCTGCTGTGAAAAGACAGAATGTTGCTCTTACCTGAATCATTGTCCAGTTTGTGAAATTCTCAGCAGGTTCTCTCGTGGGGAGGGGGAAGCAAATGCATCTGCTGTGGTCCTCAGTTGTGGAACTTCAGATGGCAAAGAGATTGTGACTAGAGATGCTGCCACAGAGCAGGAGCTCTGCTTCAGTGATTTACTTGAGAATGAAAGCTTTTAATTTCCCAGGTTATAGATTTGAGGCTTTTAAGGAAATAACATCATAATGTATTTCATTATCAGTCACTTAAACTGTACTTGAGTTCACATCCCTTTTCTTTAATATAGTAACATTGAAGATGCAGAAATGCCATTTGGAGATGAACTCGAGAATATTGTGTTACAGCTCCCTAATGAGGCTGTGGGGGAAAGGGAAACAGAGGAGTATGGAAGTCCCTGAAAAAACAGTTCAGGAATTTACATTAATAATGTAAATGCTACTGTGTGTTATGGAAACATGAATATACTCTAAATCTACCTGTAAACAGAGGTGATGTGTAGTAGTAGTAGTGTTAGCTTTGTTTATACAGAGGTTTAGAATGGCTAGTTTTACCCTTGGAAATCTGAAAGGATCCTTTAGGAGGGGGTAGGATTTGTGACAAGTCAATGGTATTCACACAGATCAGTATTATTTAGGAAAAAGTATTAATTCAGCCTAATGACAGAGAAGTAGTTGTTCAGATCTGTTTACTGTGGTCAAAAAGATGTGGTACAAACCTATTAGAATTGTCTTTGAAAAGGTGCATGTTGTCAGTAAGAGACATTGTATGTAAATCTCTTTCTTACCTCAAATTGATCCAGGTTTCTTTTTGTTGGTGTTTCTTTCTTTTTTTTTTTTTTCCTATTCCCCACGGACTGAAGGTAATGTTGTGAAAATTAATACCATGAATGGTAGGAAACAAAATAATCCTACCTGCATTTTCAGTAATTAACAATTGTGAAGGCCTTTTCTTGCAGGCTGTTGTCTGGAATTTAATACGTCAAGTGATTTCTCTTCCTAAAGGATTTTTTTAAAATAGCTGTTAAAGATCCCATTGTTTTGGCATGAGGAAGAGAATGCAAAGACTTGCTAGAGAGCAAAATTGGAGTCAAGCAGAAGGATTTCTGTTGGATCCCTTCCAACTCACCATATTCTATGATCTACTGCAAAAATGCACTGGAGCTTCCCTACTCTATGGAGAAGTGCAAGTTAGAGCATAAATGCACTGTGTTTATTGATTTTAAACTTCATTTCATCTGAGGCTGTTACTTTACAGATGCACCAGAGCCATCTCGCCTTCTCACATTGTCCACTCTCCTTGTGGCTGTGGTCACATCTATGTGTCTAGCAACCTGCACACATAAAATGACTGAAAATCTGAGTCTGGCTTCCAGCAAGGTGGACAAAGCAGCAGATGTACCAGTGCCAAACCTGTTTCCATCACGATCAAAGGGTGTGCTTTCCACATCCTGGCTGTGATGTGCAAGCCTGTACACTTGATATAAGGGAAGCCTGTGTTTGTTGTGAAATAGGGGGGAATCTTGCTCCAGGCCTTTTGAGTAGCTCTTTTTGTGTCAGTATATGGATTTTTTTCAGGGCTGAATTGAGGAAAATTTGTTGTTTGGAAGCATGTTTGCCTAGAGGCATGCAGATAAAGATTGCATGGCCTTTCTAGAGGAGTAAGACAAGCATAAAAGACAAACAAATGCAAAAAACTCATTGAGATTTTTGGAAAATATTCATTTGTCCTCTATCTCCTTGTAGATAGAGGAGCCCTTATAACTCAAGGCAGAGTAACTTATTTCCAACCCAGGACTTCTCAAGAATTCTGTCTCTCCTGGCAGACTTTATTGCTGTTCCATGCTTTCATTTAACAGTGAGAGAGCATTGGTACGGTGATTATCTAGTGACTTGAAGACCTGCTGCTGGAAATGTTTGGTTTAGATTTGTGTGGGATTTGAATTGTGCAAAAACCAAAATGATATGGCTTGAAAGATGTAGCTGCCTGTTGGATGTAATTGCAAATGAGCAGCATGTGACTTTGCACTGTGTTGGATAACAGGGTCTGCACAGGCTCTCTTCAGCGGTGACAAGTCTGACTAATGGCATGAATTCTTTACAGGAAAATTATGTTATTGGACACTTGCAGTGGAAAACTGTGTGTGACTTGTTTTTAAAACATAAAAATATATTTTTATAGGTCTAACAAGAAGCCTAACTATAACTTCAACTGACCAGTCAATGTTTGAAAAAGCACAAGGAGAGAAAGTTACATTGCCATGTACTTTTGAACTCTCGGAAGAAGATGAAGGCCCACTAGATATTGAGTGGGTATTGATACCTGCAGATAATCAAAAGAGGGAACAAATAGTAAGTAGAGACTTCTTTTTAGACAGTGTTAATTGTTTGAGTAGGTCAGTGTATCAGTTTTGTTACTGGCTTTTTAAACTTCCACCTTTTCAGGCTGGGATGCTTGTGATCTTAAATTGCTTTGAAGCACCAGTCATATGAAATCTAGTGGAAGTTTTGAAATAGCAGATTAAGGATGAAATGTCAAGACTTTTTTCACTATAAACTTGTCTTCTAATGAAGAACTCCCAAATTAAATATACTTCAGTTCCAAAAAGCAAACTTGGCTTTTGTACCTGCATTATCTTCCGTATTGAAAACAGATTTATGAGGATTTAATTTTAAGTATATTAACTCTTTTAGTTATTAGCGCTTTCCTGTCTTTGGAAGCCTTATCAGTAAGATGATTCATATTAGTACGCAGGTTTTGCAGAATTAAATTAGAGCAATCCTAAACAGATTTCTTTCAGTAAGAAGTCAGAAATGATATTGGTATTGCTCAGGTGTTTGGTTGTAGTATTCACTGTAATGCTGCATGTGGTGATTTTTGAAGATGGAGACTATGTCATATTTCTGGAATTAAAACTACAGAAAGAAATTTGAGAATCCAGAGAGATAAAATTATTTTAAATATTTGCATGCTAAGTGTATTTCTGAATCATATTTTTTTTTTATAGATAATTATGTATGCTGTAGACAGGATTTACAATCATTATTATGCTGCAATGAATGGGCGAATGCAGTTTACTAATCTTGATCCCAAATCTGGTGATGGTTCATTGGATATCCTGAATTTAAAGGCTGCAGACACTGGCACATACCAGTGCAAAGTGAAGAAGGCTCCTGGAGTTCAAAGCAGAAAAATACAGTTGACTGTACTTGGTAAGATAATTAATTTTCTTAAATTTTCTGTGATTTTAATAATGTGCTTATTCTGTCCTATTTTCAGTATCTGAAATGAAAACTTAGGTTGGGCAGTGTTGTGCTGAATCTGCGGTGATTGTGGTTGTTATCGAGGCATTGGGAAGAATGGGCATAATTCTGTTCTGGGAAACAAAGGGAATAATATTTAGAATAATGAGCATTTTTAGAAGTTCTGTGCCTAGCTTGTATGTCATGGAAAATCTTTCCATGCATAGGAATGGTTTGAGGCACAAACTATATCAGTCACAAAATTGACTGACTAATAGAACACAACACATTTGGCTGTGACTGTTACTAATTTACATGATGTTTTGTTTATTAGTAAAGCCAGCAAGGACTAAATGTTCCATTGAAGGATCACAGGAGATTGGAAAAGATGTTACCTTGAAATGTGTGTCACAAGAAGGATCCCCACTTTTGTCTTACGACTGGAGGAGAGTATCTGGCACACAGGAACTTCCTGCCACTTCCATGCTGAGTACTGTCAAACTTCATTTATCACTCTGAAATACTTAAAAACATTGCAATAGTATTTTTGGCTTGTCTAGACTTGTGAGCATCTCAGGGTTAACATTACTGTAGTGTGGTCAAGATTAATTGTGACTTCCACTCTCTAACAGAACTAACTTTGAAACAAGCTGGAGTTGATTTTGGTTTTTAATTCATGCTGAGAGGTGTTTCAAGCTTCAAGTTGAGATTCTTACCATTAGGCTGCAGTATCATGGTCACCTGTGCTCAAGTGTTGTGAGTTCTCCTGTTTGCTGATATTTTTGCTTGTGGAAAAAGTAGGGAATGAATTGTAGCTTCAGTTTGATTTAAAACAAGCAAAAAATACCAAGTTTTTTGTGTACTTCTGTTCTCTATTAGAGTATGTAATATCTTAAAACACAAATCTCTAAAAATCGGCTACAAAGGAAGAACCTAATAATACTCTTCATTTTGAACATGGCTTCTGGTAGTGCTATTTGATGTCTCTTATTCGTTGTTTTGACAGTGAATGGTTGATCATTAATGTCCTTCTGTGTACCACTCAAGACTTTAGGCTACTGCTCTTATGCCCTTCTTTGTCCACCTCCCAAATTTGGGTCATGGTAACAAAAAGATAAATTGGCAATATCAATGCTGGACAAGAATGAGTGGGAAATTGTGCAAGAGTGACTTGTAACTCACTAAAACATTAGTAGTTTTGGGCTTGTGAATGTAAGTTTGGGGACACTGAGAGAGTTCTCAAGGATAAAGACACTACCTAACTTGTTCAGCAGGTAGAGCAAATCATGCTCTAGATGCTGTGGATTACATTTCTAACAGAGTAAGACTTTTACAAACAATAGTGTTTTACAGCATGATAGAACTTTGTTTTAATCTGGATGTTTTTAATATAGCATTATTGAGTAAAGATTTTATGTATGTGCTGGATTAATAATTCTGTGATGTTGAATACAGAATTATACTTAAGAAAATGGTAAACCTCTGCCTTCTGTTGTTTGTAGATAAAAATACAGGGGAACTTCTTCTGAAAAATGCCTCTCGAGAGTATTCTGGTACATACAACTGTGTGGCCTCAAACAGAGTTGGCATGGATGAATGTTCTGTTGAGCTGAATGTCACCCCCCGTAAGTGTTTGCTGTGTAATAGTCACATAATGTTCTGTGTATTAAAACTGAGCATTTTTTTTCTCTAAACTCCTAAAAGGTTAAAAATCCCAACGCTGTTATGTAACTTGTGGGCGCCACTTCAAGTCTTACTGTTTTAAATGCACGTGATTGAGCACTCTCCCTCTGATTCAGTGATGTATTATTGATGTGCATCATGTGAAACATACTGTGCTTAATGATAAAAGAAAGTTGGTCATATAACTTTGACATTTAACAAACAGTATTGTTATTTGTCTGTTCTAGCCGTAAATACAGCTGGTATAATTGCTGGAGCTATTATAGGAACACTGCTGGGGCTTTCTGTACTGTGTTTTCTCATCTTCTGTTGCTGTAAAAAGCACAGAGAGAAGAAATACGAGAAAGAAGTTCATCATGATATCAGGTAACAACATGTCTCTAGTTTCTGAGCAGTATTATTGGAAGATTAACTTTTAAATGTGTTTTCGCAAATAAGTTACTTAACAGTTGAGATTTCTGTCCTAATCTGGAAATCTTATTATAACATACTAATGGCTTGTCAGAGAACTTTTTGTGGTTTGTCTAATTTCGGTAAATATTTTAAAGGCAATGAATATTGAGGGTTTGGGGTTTTTTGTTACTTTAAAGGAAGGTGTAAGGGTTTTTTTGGCTACTGCATCAGAATAGAAAGAAACAAACTGAATATTTGCTTTACAGTAATGGTGACTGAACTCTTGTTCTGCAACTGTTTTCTTTTTGGTTTTTGTCTATTTCAGAGAAGATGTTCCACCTCCAAAAAGTCGCAGTTCAACAGCTCGCAGCTACATCGGCAGCAATCGTTCTTCCCTGGGCTCAATGTCTCCCTCCAACATGGAAGGATATACCAAAACTCCATATAGCCAAGTCCCAAGCGAAGACTTTGAACGTGCTCCTCCTCAAAACCCAACCTTTGCACCTTCAAAGGTAGCTGCGCCTAATTTAAGTAGAATGGGAGCTGTTCCTGTGATGATTCCAGCACAAAGCAAAGATGGGTCAATAGTATAAAATATTATTAATTTAAAAGCTGTTTTTTAAAGTGTTCATTGTAAGTATTAGAGAAAACTACTGTGTCCCATCCCTCATTTAAACACTGGCATGAAATTTTCCTTGAAGAAAATGAGCAAGTTAGTTTGAAAAGCCACCAATTCTCATATTTAATTTTAAACTTATTAGGATATGACAGTTGAACTATTTGCTAAAAGCATTGAAATTCCTAAGTAAATATCGGACACTGAAGGTATTTGGACCTCTGGTAGGTTGCTGAGGAGGCACTGACACTGTCAGCTGATGTGCAGTTCTGAATGTGTAACAGCGAGACACAAGTGAGAAGTAACAAAAGCATTTCATATGTAGACCATGAAGTTTCTCAGATTTCCTGAAACTTTATTCTCTGTTGTGGAATAACAGAAATATTTTAACTTGGCCACTGTCTGGTGTAGTTGCAGCAGGCTAAAATACCAAGGATGACTTTGAATTCTGTTCCAATTGAATATTTATGTGGTTCTTCAATCTGGTAACGTTTGTTTGAAGTTCTTGAGCTCTTATTTCAGGGGCAGCCAGTTATTTGATTGGTTTAATTAATTTAATTAATCTGTTCTGAATTTAAAATGGCAGCGAGTGGAAGTGTGACAGGAGACCTTGCAAGCTCTTTGAAACACAAATTTTTCTACAATAACTAGTTCTGGTGATGTCAGATAACTTAATACTTATGTTATCTGATGCAAGAGGTGCTATCAGGTTGTTGGTAGTGCTATCTAAGCTCTAAAATCTACAGATCAACTGTTACTGTCACAGTAAGAATGAATTAATGTATCTTTATGCAGGTCTTTAAGTTAATTGTACCTTGCATTTTCCAATGCCTGTTTAGATACTAAAGGCAGTACTCTTAGGTTTTTTCCAAAGCAATTTCCTAGAAGCTCCATGGGGATTTAATGAAAGCTGTTAAGTAACTGGTATTTGATGTCTGTCCTCTTACTCTAACCACTGTGGAAACAGCTTTTCCCATATGCAACTAAGCAATAGTCAGCCCTTGTTCAAGATGCTAAAGTCTGACTGTATGAATTTGCAAGGAGTTCAAAGCTCATTTCTCCTGCCTCTTCAACAGCCCTAAATATTCTGAACACAGGTTCAGACTGTGGAGAGCAAGAGCTTCATGTAGCTGAGAGGAAATAGTTATCCAGAACTGTTAATGTAAATCTCATGTTGCAATATTTAAAATGCTTCTTCCCGATTTTGCAAACTAAAAGCAATACAGGAGAAATACAGCAATTCCTTTTCTTACTTTCACATGTATTTAAGGACTTCTGGTAGCTTCTGGTGACTGATGTTACATACTTGCAAAAGCTCCATTTAAAACTCAGTGCAGTTTGAATCTGTGATTTTTTTTCTTCCTTCCTGTTTTCTACTTTCTTTATCCTGTGCTGGGGAGCAGGTTCCTTCAGCTTGTTCTAGCTAGAGATGTTGAACGGCAAGGTATTTTGGAAAATTGTAAAAACGTTATAGTATGTGCGCTGATGTTAATGAAGGAAATATCTGAATAGCCTGTTGAAAGATGTTAGGATTATTTGTGTGTAGCAACAGTGAGAGAAAACAACATTCCCCCAAACTTCTAGGTTTAATATCTGCTTTTCTGTAGCTGCTTATAGACCTGTGATGAATTCTTTGGCTTACTAAGTGTTTGTCCTATCTGTAAATAGGTGCACAATTTTTGGCTGGCACTATTAATGTAAAGAAATCCCCCTGCCCATGGCAGCGGTTGGTAAAAGGTCGTCTTTAAGCTCCTTACAACCCAAACAATTTCATGATTTTAACATACCCTTCATACTGAATTTAGAAACTTGAATAGCTACTAAGTAATATAGAGTTAGTTTTACACATTTGGGACTTTTTTAGATTGTAAACTGATACTGTTAGAGATCAGATTTTTTATCTTTCATGTGTGCCTTGTCAATAAACTTTGCCTGATTGTAACTTCAGTTTTTATGAAATTTCTGGTGCCTAAACATACTGTATGAACAGGTGCTTAGATGATGGTACAGTTCTTAAAACATGACACTGTGATCTGATTTCTTGATTCTTATGTACTATTTATACCTCTTCATGCCTATTTTTGGATGTGAACTTCCGTGTCTCTCTCTGTATTGTTCTGTATTTCAAAATGTCACTTCTTCAATTGCTAATTATGATTTGAGTGTTTGTGTTCCTGAAAACTCTTCAGTTGTTGTACCAATGAGAGGGATGATTGACTTTTATTTATGTGGTAAATGATAGGTTTAGGAAATGTGCCAAACATAGCTTCTGAAGAACAATAGATGAGGAGACATCTTTTTGCATCCAATTATTGTGATAGAAGAGAATTCCAAGACATTAATCATACACTGATTGTTTACCTTGAAACTAAAGCCTTCCTTAATGAAAAGGGTATAGTTACTATAAATACAAGTTGAGTGCAAGACTAAATTGAATCACAGACAGAGAGAGAGAGCTATAAACCTAAGGAATGAGGCAGCAAACCTACTAAATTTGGTTCTAAGCCATCTGTGGACCTATGTGTTTTTTGGTGGTTTGGGGTTTTTTTAAATTAATTTTTTGTTTGTTGGTTGATTTTGGTTTGTTTTTGGTTTGGCCTGAGACCCTGTAACTTACAGTCAGGTAGGCCCTGGGACACTCAAACACAGAAACCTGTCTCAGTAAAGCACACACATGCTTGATGCTCTGTCAGCTTGTGCAAAATAATAAATGGACAGAAGGACAGCCTGATGTGCCCTCAGAGCCTGGCTGTTAGGCTTAGCAGCCTTGACAGTGTCTGTCTATTTATGTAATTGCATGGAAAAATGAAAGAAATGGAATCTGACACAGTCCTTATCTGAAATATAGAACCTCTGACTTGGGGTAAAACTCTGCCTCAAGTTGCTATCATCCTGCCTTTTTGGGTGGATGCAGCACTACTATGAAAGCATAATACTGCTATTATAAATTATACTTATTTCTTTTGTCACTAGATTGTTCACATACACTGGATTATGATTCGCAAAAGCAGCTACTGTATTTTAATAATAATTTCCAGCTGTGTGGGAGATGAACTGGTTAAACATGTGATGTGTCTGATGTGACAGAGAGCTCTGCTGACAGAACACTTTTAGGAAGTAATGGCAGCTGATATACCAGTTAGGAGGTGGCATTTTTAATGTTTCATTTTATTAAAAAAAAGGAGGGGGAAGGGGAGGGAGGGTGGTACCATTGTGTAAATACTCTAAGTGAGCTCAAGAAACCTCTAGTTAATGTCATGACTGTAAACTTGCCTGTTGAGGACTACTATATATAGAAAGAAACCCCTCAATTTTAGCATGATGTGAATAAAGTGTTAGACTTGTAATACTGTAGAGGTTACGTAACACTTGTCCATACATTACAAGAGTTTTCATCGACTTTCTGCAGTGGATATTTAAAGATACTTGTGTGAAACTTCCTTCCCTAAAAACGAATACTTCTTCCAAAACTGTGTGGTGCACAGAAATGCCTTGTTGGAGGGGTAAAACATGAATTTTGAAAGAAATGTACGATGCATACGTCTTTCTCAGCTCTTGATAGTCTCATTCGTATTAGATGTATGCTTCCTGTTTAATAGTGCAAGTAAGACTTCTGAATTGCAAGTTTTTCTGTAATGCTGAATATTGTATATTACTGATTTCCATGACAAGCTTTTAGTTTTGTTCTGAGCAGTGTATATATTCTGGATCACTCTAGGTCTTTGTTCCAGTCTAAAGATACTATGCTATTTGTGTCACATAAACCTTGTTTTATACACTTGATAGGTGCTTTATGGGGCCCTTTGTTTAATAGTTCCCTAGCATTGAGGCATAGCTCAGCTGAAATCGGAGCAATAACAACTTCCTGGGATCCAAAATGTTACATTACACTTCTCATGCACAAAGCACGGACTTTGACTATGAATATGAATTTCAGTATAAGGTTTTTTTATTCACACTTTTGGGGGAATGGTATTTTAAAATACAGGTATTGTGAGTGAATTTGTAAAAAAACAAAATCCAAAATTTTAAAATGCTGTAGTTCCATGACAGACTTGTGTACTTTTTGAAATAAAACTGTTGGAGAAAACAGTAGTCTGTCTTTATTTTAAAGCAGCACTTGTGTATGGCTTCAGCTTTCTCTTTATGTAATTGGAAGTGAACTAATAAATATGGCTGTGTATACCACACTGGCATGAATAATTTTATTTATTGCTTCCCCCCCCTTGATTTCCAAGGCAAGTAAAACTGTAGATATTTTAAAATACGCACTTTTTTGTGGGGTTTCTCATTGTAGATATTAACAGTTATTCTGAAACATAAGGCTGGAAAGGAACTTTATATTAAATTTCATCTCTCTTTATTTTAGGTAGAACCAAAGATTCCTGAAACTGAGTATTCTGTGTCTTTTGAAATTCAAACAAGCAGGTTGACAGCACTGAAAGTACATTGATAAAATGCTCGGGTTTTATATTGTTAGTGTGTTAATGTGCATCTTTTTCAATTTCAGTGAAGCTGACTTGATACTTTGCACCCCTTGGCCTTGCAAACCAACTGATTATTGTCCTTGTAATTTTACCTGAGATTAATGTAATTTCTCCAGTGTCATCTTGGGTGTATATCCAAAGTCTGGCATGGCCTCTATTTGCATTAATGGCATGTATTACATTCATATAATTGGAGGCATAATTAGCTGGCATTTGCTTATAATGTATGCATGTTCTTGTGTTATAATGCATGCCTCTCTTTGTATATTAGTGTGTTCTGGGCCAGGCCAGGTGTTCCAGTCACTTCTTTGTATATATTAAAAAATACCAATACATGTGTGCACAATACATGTGTGCACAAGCACGTGAAGTTAAATGCAGTACTGTTGGATAAACCTCTAGGAATTTTTTCTATTTCAAATTAAGACTCATGCTAAAATACAAAGGAAACCTAAGAAAAATGGAAGGTCAGATTTGTCTCTTTTTATAGAGTTCTGAGAAACCTTTCTTACACTCTTTTAAACATTCATTGGAAGGCTTGGAGAAGGATGGAAGTGTTGAACTTACAGGGGCAGTTTTGTCACAGATGGCTCTTGCATGCTTCAGCTGCTCCTCAGGTCTTTTATTTGGAGGACAGGTGACCGTGAACCAGAAACTGAGTGCCTCCAGCTTGTCTGTGGAATTCCAGCAAAGCAGCTAGAACTTTCCTGAGTGTCCTGACAGAACAGAGGGCACTCAGCACCTGGTAGTTCTGCAGAACCTCTGTGCTCCTTTATTATGTGTATTAGACAATGCCTTGGATAAGCTTTCATAAAAGGTCTGTCTGGCGGTTTATTTCTCTGAACATCTTGGCTGGGGCCTTTGAGCTTACTTTTAAATTTGTTTCCCTGATGGAGCAGCCTGAGTTCTTTCAAATCTCTATGATAATATTGATAGGCAATTAATTGCTAGGCTGTTTTAGAAAGCAAGTAATGACAACAGCTTAGCCTTGTTTCTCATCTTTAGAATTCATAAACCAGTATAGTTTGTAAAGAAAATCGCTGATTGGGGAGCACAAACAAGAGTAGGATGAAACAAAGCTATGACTGTTGCCTACCTTTCTAAATCTCAGCTTATTCTAAAACTGTCTTTCACTTGTGTATGACTGTAGGTGATTGTTCAAAATGTGAAGACTTGCATCTTAATATAAAATAATGTGTGTACTTTAGCTATGATGATTCTGTTGCTTTTCTTAATTTGCTTTAGGCTTTTTGCAGAATGGTGCAGGCACAGCTATCAGGAGAAGAGGATGAACCTTTTATTTTATAAAATAACCACTCTGGCAGAAAACTGGCCTGGAGGATTGTGTTGTCCCTGCTTCTGACTTCCATTCAAAGTCAAGTTTCTGGAAATAGGGAGCCTTTAAAGATCTTTTGATTTTTCATATCGTGGGAAATCAAAGTTAGCGTCACCCTTGTAAGCTGGCATTTTTTCAGCTATTGAAGTACTGGTCAGGTTGCTTTGGATATACAAAGTCAGTAGCATTTAGTGGCAGCACCTGCTATTTGGGTCCTCATTTTTAGTGAAGTTTCTTTTGGTCAATGCTCTCTAGAGAAATAGATGAAGGACAATTGTCCCATCTGATTTGGGAAACAAAGCAATGCAATTTGTACAGGATGATGCCAGGGTTGATTGATGGATGGAGGGAGGGGAGCAGCTTTGTAAGGAAGTTGAGCATGTTGGTTACACAACTTGATTATGTAACAGTTTTAAAAAGTGGCAATATTAGAAGAGACATTAGCATCTGAAAGCACATCATTTTATCTTTGGTAATCTAATTTTTTCTTAGGGGAAAAATCTCTGGAGGCAGTGTGTCCGCTGGGAAGCACAGGGAGCTGTGTGATGCCTTGACAGTTGTTCCACTTCCAGGGCTGGATGCTGTGGCTCTGGGAGCTGCAGGCAGGGCAGAAGCTGAGTACTGTACCTGAAGGGTATTGTACTCTCTTTCCCATGTATTTTTCCTAATTGCAAAATGGAGAGAGGAAAGCAGCAAGTCTGATCAGTTTCTGGGGAGCTTTGTACCAGGGATGTGGATTCTGGAAGCATGCATGAGCTTTCCAACTTCTTGAAGCCTTTCCCTACTCTGGTTTCCAGCAACATATGGCTTAGGAATTTTCAGTCTGCAAAACTTTTTTTGCATTTAGAGTTGCTTTTGTAGTGAGCATACCTTCACTTCTTATATTGCAGAGCCTTGTACTGTTCTTATGATCTGTAATTCCTGTGTGAGATGGCTTTGGTTCTATTGTTACTAATAGTATTTTATAAAGAAACAGAAGAAAGTGTAGACTCTCTTGAGCACCCCAGAGAGGGCAAATGGTGACAGCTCACCTTTTTGGTGCTGTGGGTACAAACATCTCCAGGGATGCTGTGGTCTCTTGGGTTAGAACTTACTATTAAGGAGTACTAAATCAGATGGTAAAGAGCTATAGAAGTAATTTAGTACCATTAGTTAATGGCTTCCAATTATGTTAAATTCTGTGTGAGTAAGAAACTTGAGCTTTTGTTTCTTGGCAGTTACTGCTGTATAAGCGAAGTAACAGCTCTTTACAGCTTGTGACTTGTCCTGCTCAGCAATTTGTAATTGAAACTATTATCCCATACAGGGATCTGAATCTCCCTGTTTCGTGTCACTTGGTAATATTTTACCTGTGAAACAGCAGTGAGGATTAGTCAGATTTCAAGGAAGTTAAAAGTGTGCAGCAGAGCATTTGTTCCCAATGTTTAACAGCTTTGATTGCAGCCCCAGCCACTCACAGATGACTCCTCAGGCAGGTGAGTGGGTGGTGTTTCGAAGAAACTATTTGCTGAAGTCAAAACACTTGTGCTGTGCCTTACTTAGGTGTAGGAGATCAAGATAAAATTAATTTCAGATTTCTGTTTCCCTGTACAATAGCTCAGGTGGGAGGGAAGCTGATACCTTACATCAGGAATAAAGGCAACTGGTGGGAATACATAAAACTACTGAATTGTTTTGACTGCTAAAGAAGATGCCAATTCTGGGGCACAGCTGGTGGTTTGTGGAACCTGTCAAAAAGCGTATGTTGTGGCTGCTAGCACTGCACTTCTTCTCCAGATAAATAAAATGCCCTTCCATGTCACTTCCAATCCTGTAACTGTCAAGCCCAGAAACAGTTCATCCCAGCTGTAAAATACAATAATAAAGCTTGCAATTAGTTTATTTTCTGATATTCTTCCCTCTTTCTTGTTGGACATGAGAAAAATTCAGACTTACAAAAAGGACACAGCTTGAAATGAACTGTTTGGTCTTGCCCTGGTTTCATCCTTGTACTCTGTAATTCAAGATGAAGTTGCTTAGGCATTGCAATATCTTTTGCTTCGGACTTGAGTTGTGGTTTGGGTGACCTCTTTAGGTAACCTGTTTAATTTAATGACCTTGCATCCCTATTTAAGATGAGAAAACTCATTGCGTTTAAAACATGGAACTTCAAAAAACAAAAAAATGCTGTGGATTCCCTTACTGTCTCCTGCCCACTTGGAGAAAAAAAAAAAAAAAAAGGCTAAATATGAGTGCTTTGTATGGAATCCAAGTAATAAATGTTGTGTTTGGTAATTATGAGCGTCCCCCACGGCTGAGGCTTTGGCAGCCTCTGTCCCCATCTCTCTGTGCCTAAATGTGACTGACCGTACAGTGCTCTGCAGTGACTTGCTAAGAATGTTTTCCAACAGAAAGCTGAGAAACCTTCTAAGGTGCCAGATGGTTATTTTCTTGCTGTTTACTCAGGAAAAGAATTCAGGTGAGAAATCTGCATCAGTTAGACTTTAGTTCTAACAAAAAGTTGGACTTAGTTCTAATAAAAAGCTGTAGTAACATGCAGCTGAGGCACTAATATAGTTTTTGATAGGTTTTAACAGTTGCAATGAGAAACGCTGTATTTATAGCATCTGTACACACACTGTTGCCAGGATTGAAGTACATACTTCTACCCCTTTTATTTTAAGGGATAATAATTTATTATTATCCCTTTTATTTACCAAAAAAATAGATGTAACTATTGCCCAATTGACTAGTATGGACTAGAGCTGAGAGCTACTCATTAAAATATCAATATTCTTCAGACTGAAGTTAAGGTCACCAACAATGTCTCTTCATTTGCAACACATTTAGGGGAAAAAAATCCTCAGCCTGATCATAAATGTGTCTGTTGGAATTTGTTTAGTAGCAAGACAATGAAAATTGTGATTCTTGTGCAGATAACCTACAGCTCTGATCTTTCTAGACTTGCATACTTGAAAGGCATCGAAGTTCTAAACATCAATTATATGTTTTTAAAATTCAGGTTATGTTGCTACTTGAAGTATTTTAGGTGTGTTATTTTAAGTGTGATCTATGCACATGTGAACTGGATGGGCAAGCAGGAATCTCAACCAACCCACTAAAATCCTTTATTCCTAGATGAAAGGGCTGGAAGGAGGGTTAGAGCCTTTATGCTCAACAGTTCCTTTTGTTGCCTATTAGAAATTAGCATAATTTCCCTGCCCCTTGTGTTACCGGAGCAAGCAGGGATTCCAGCTGACAGTGAAAATTGGGTCGTTACGTTATACATGTGAATTTAATTCTGACAACATCTCATGTCTGCGCCAACCATATGAGCCAGTTAATTTGCTGCTGGCTTTATGGTTTGTATATGGGGGGAAAATGCTGAATGTACAAAGAGGCTGAGGACATCCTTAATGCCTGACATGGCTAACAGGAGCTCAGGTACCAGCAACAAAAAACAACAAAAGAATCCCAAGGCAGAGGACTCTGATTAATGAGGTGGAAGATTAGGGTTGTTGTCTTGGCTCTGTCATGACTTAGCTGCGTGGTGGGGTTTTTAAAATTTTTTGATTTTCTATTGACATTTACATTTCCTCTTTGCATCACCTCTGATAGCTGTTAAAATGGAGTGTTCTGTTGACTCTTTGTGACTTTTGGAACCAGAGTTTCCCATTGCACTGTCATTTGTTTTTAAAGCTATCCTGAGTGAATCTTTTCAGTCTTCACCAGATTTTGGAATAGATGTATTTAAAGATAGTTATCTTGATGAGACCATCTGTGGTTGTCTCTGTCCCCTGCTGCTTCCTGTTTTTTAATTCTGTCCTGACAGCATTCATGCTTCCAGTACTTCTGGTGCTCCTTGAGTATTTCTTGGCGGCCTTGGCCCTTCCAGTAACAAATTATCTGTTTGGTGTTTCATACACTTTCCCTCTGCTTACAGCTTCCCACTGACATTGGTGCCTGACCTTCCTCTTTCTATCACACACTGCCTTTTTATTCCTGACTAGGTATGGATTTCACTACTGAAGCAGGACAGAGTTTTAGGCAGGTTTTTCCTTCTTTCTGAGTGTGGTATGTTGCTTTTGTTCATGCTTTTGTAGAGGGTCCTTCTTTTTACTGTCTCTTTCTATCATATTTTTGTTCCTAACCAGTTTCACTTGCTTCCCTCTGCTTTAGGCATTAGGCACTTTAAACTGCATTTCATACAGTGTATTTCAGACTGGCCCCTGGTTTTCCAGCTTAAACGTAATGGGGTTGTGATTGCAAGTACCTGGGCAGACAGTAGTTTCTGATTAACTGATAGTTTTCTTTGCACGATCCAAAGGACTTACCACATCTTGTTTATAAGTTACAACACAGGGGGGTGGACATTTTAATTTTTTTTTTATTATTATTTATTCATTCTTTATCACAGCTGCATGAACAGCCTCTAGCTGCATGGTAAGGTTCACTTGCCAGACCACATTTTTCTTTATTTTAATACTTTTTTTTTTATTGCTAGATATTTGCTTGGATGAGAAGGAAAGGAAAAGAAAATCAAGACTGAAAGTATCAGGGCAGTGCAGGCAAGGGAAAACAGATTATATTGTATTTGTTCTGGTTTGCCTTTCTAGCTCATTTAAGGATCAGATTTTAAAAAAACATTTGCTTTTCCGAACAATTATGGTATCAAGAAGTCTCCCCTCATCCCAGCTTGTCTCTGTGTGCCACACAGCAGAATTTTCTCCATAAGCAGGGTATGTTAATTGTCCCTTGACTCATTCATGAAATGGAGCAAAGAGGATGTGCTTGATGGAGAGATGTTATTACATGAACCCCTGCTTGCACACCTGCCCTATCCCTGAGAAAAGCTGGATGTATAAATGTTTTGGAGTGTAAGAGCGCTGTTTCTTCAGGCTCTTCCAGTAGACTGGGATAGGATGAACTGCCTGGAGAGCAGCCTGAATTTTATTTAGAAGGTCTATATTTGCTCATTATTAACTTGAGAACTATTAATTTTTGAGAGGTGGTGAATACGGAGCATTGTTCAATCCATGGTGCAAAGACAAGAATACAGACAGAAAGGACACTTCTGGCCTCAGCGTTCAGTCCCAATTAATGCACTTCTTAATACTCTCTAAAAGAATAATTATGTCAGCAATAGCCAGAATGAAGTTGTACAGCAGGTTCTCACGCCAGGTAATAGCTTGAAATAGAAAGAAGCCAAAGGTTGTGATTTCATGCCAAGCAGAACTTGGTGCTGATGGAGCTAGGCTTCCAAGCAAAGTTTTGGGGAGGCAGTCAGTTCATTTTACTGTCACGTGCAACTGGAAGACCCATTTGATGTGTAATTCTAATTGCAGTGTGACAGTGTGTGAGGAAGAAAGTGAGATGTTGCAGAAATAGCCTGAGTCAGTTGTTTTAATTACTGGCCTTACAGAGAAACTATTGTGGCATTGAGGCACGTCTTAAAAATCTGTGAGGATGGGTCTAATTATACAAAGGCCTGTAATAAGCTAAAATTAGGCAAGAAAATGAGATGTTTCCAGTGAACATGATACATCCATATACATTTGTGGATTATTAGTTAGGAAGAGTTGTCTTCTGGTGTATTATCATGTTTGCAGAGTTAATATTGGTGACTGTCAGCAGTGTTTAGGTACAGGCAGAATGCAGAAAGTACATTTTGTAGCATGGAGTTGTGGCAAAAATGCTGAGTTATCATTTTTCTTACAATACCAGTCTTAGAATATAAAGTCAAAGAATACAGAGCTGATAGAGGACTGTAACTAGAACAAAGAATTATTTTTTATTATCTTTGTACAAAACACTATCCCCAGCAAAGTCAATAACAATAGTCAAAGAAGTAGAACTCCTAAGGAAATGGTGAAATGAGCAAGTGTGCAGATTGGAATGAGGCACTTTGAGAAAACTCAGTGTTCATAGCAGTAAGCAACAAAACTGTGTGGTTCTTTGACAATTCAAGTTACTGGTATGAAACTGAAGAAAGAGACATTTAGTGGATTTTGACAGGTATTTTAAAAGTGCATTGCAGTAGGTATGCACTGGGAAATCCATGAGATGCTGAAAATTTCTTGTCAAGTTAAACTTACTTCATTATTTATAGTCCACTGATAAATGCAATTTCAATTTGCTGCACCACTGCATCTTTTTGCTGTCAGACACTGGTAAAAACCCTAATCAGAATGACCACAAGTTGGGTGATGATCTAAACAGTGCATTTAATTACTGTACATTACAGTAGCCTCTTGTTGATATAGATTAATAATATTCTTTCTTTTTGTAGTATGACATCGCACACAAGATTGGTGACATAACAGTGGTATAAACATGAAGAAACAGGCATCAATTTTTGCATGACTTTCCAGTATGGTGAAACTGAAGTACATAATGAAATGAAGTGCTGGGGTTTTTTACTTGATCTCACTTTAGATTCAAGATTTTTAAGTAGGCTGTATTCAGTTTTGTAAGTACTAAATTTTTTCTTTTTCATATTTTTAATGCAAAGTTTACAAAGCCAATCCTGACATTTTTCTTTCTACTTTTATGTTTTGAAAAATGTGCACCATCACTCCTCTCTGCTTCCCTCACCCCATTTCCTGGACACGCAAAAAATTGTGAACTTAACAAAATCAACTCAGGTAGCAGAAATATAGCCTTAAGCACTGGGGTGTTAAAGAGATTGTAATGTGAAATAGAGTAGTTTTGGGTTTTCCTAGCTTTCTGGTCTGCTGATTTCATAGGAAATCACTGTGTGCAAAATACCCTGTGTTTTGAGATTGTATATATTTTATAACACTTAATAAAATATGCTTGAATGTTACAGTTATGTGCTTCAGCATAATCTGTTAATGCAGGTGGTGTGGTAATTCATGACTGTGCACTTCCTTATTCCTCCTGCTCCCCAGCTTACTGTGCAGGAGTCCAGAGGGAAGAAGAGTGTGCTCTGTGCTCTTTAAACCAGGCTGGTTAAGGGGCTCTGTTGCCTCCTGCAGCATGGAAACTTTTGGTATTGGTTTCATAATGAAAATATTAATTTACTTAACCACACAAGGATGAGACCATTGTAATCTGATCTAATGGACAGGAATTTACTAAATTAATTTTTGGAGTGTGGTACCCCGCTGGTACTTGGGGCCATTTTTGCTAACTCATTGCAGGTTACAGTCCACCTAAATCAGAGCACACTGAAGGACACCTGGAATTTAGGCAGTAGCAGTGAGCATATGCAGACTCAAACCTGTCTTTAACTGCATCTGTCTGTGCTCTTGAGAAATACTGGTGCTGGTTTCTAACTACTGTAAATACTTAGATATTAATTTAAACCCCAATCTAGGGCCATGTGTTACACTGTGGTCTGAAGCCAATCACATAATCCCTTGTGAAACTGGTAGTTATAATGCGGAAAAGTGTGTTACTTATTAAATTATTTTTGTTTCTGTTTTTGAGATGAGCGCAGCTAATACTAGAATAAACTCAGATGGTATCAAGCAGAAGTTCCATAGAAGTAGTTTTGTCATGGCACATGAATACTCAAGTAAAACCATCTAAGGAAGTAGGAATAATTTCCTGAGAAAAATGGAAGCATGGAGGATTTCTAAGTATCACGGGTTCAAGTAGACAATTAAAAAATTAAATTGTTCCAAATCTAAGTTCAATGTTGTAATTACAGAGAAGATACTCTGCCTTTAAGAAACATTTGTTTTTATGCCAAAATATTGCATTCCTCATTCTTCCCTTTGACTCCATGCTGCCTAAACTTGTCTCTGAGTGAATCTGGCAAGTAATTAATCAGGGTAAAATTCCACTGGGATCAGTATGAAAGTTGTCTTGTCAAGAAGCAGCAACGGCCTGTTCTGTTTAATATGTTCTGTAATGTAATGATTTGTAGACAGAATTTACCTTTTTTGCTACTGTATGCTCCATATAAGATGAGTCAGTGTCTTTTCCTGCCCTCAGAGATCACCATCATCTAAGTGTTTAATTGCTGGTGATTAAGAAGGTGGGAGAAAGGTCGGAGTAACTGTGCAAGCTTATAGTTTTGTTTAAAAAGTGAATTTCATAGAACTCTTATTCTGAAGAAAAATTTGCAAAGCTTGCTTCACCAAAGTATGTTCTTAAAGGAATAAGTGATATAAACTTTTTTGTACTTAAATTCCTATCTAAATTAACAGGTATATGTTGTAAGTAAAAGATAACATACAACTGCTGTCATTGAAGATAAATGTGTGTCAATTTTGCAAAGAAATTTGCATTTTTTTCCCCCAAGAAATTAGTAACTGTAAAACTTCCTTGTCATCTCTCTAAGGAGTTGCGTGGCTAATCCTCATGTTCTCACCAGATGTCCAGATACTGAGTTTTTTGGAAGGTACTGTGTGTTGCATAGTTAGTCCAGAAGTCAACCCTGCATGAGGTCACCGAGTAAGTGCTGTTAACTTTATGTTGCTGTGGTGTAAGCAGGACACAAGTTTGAAAGCTTGTCTGATGCCACACAGAAATCTGAAGATTTATTATCATCCTCACTCTTCTCTGCCACCTTCCTCAGGCATGGAAGATGCGATGATGAAGCCTGGGGGTTGTGCCTTTGTAGATTATTGTGACTAGGTGGCTGTTTGGGACTGGTTAGAGATGTCAGGGGGAATTTTTACGTGGTATAGATTATTTTTTCAACCATTTATCCTTTGTAATACACAGAACAGCTTGGTCATGCATGGTCAGCTAGTGGAAAACTCCCTGACTTTTGTGCCAGCACTATGAAATGAGGAAAAGTAGTGCATTTCACATACTTCTTGCCAGGGCTTGCTTGTTACAGGAGAGTTTAAGCATGTGTTTGTTTGGCAGCTGTGCTCCTCTCCACACCCAAAAGAATCTCATTTGATGTTTTGCATGCAAGTCAGCTGGCCTGGGCCTGAAGAGTCACAAAGCCTGAATGTCACCTATAGCAGCTGCATCTTTGCTGCAAAGCAGATTAACTTGCAGTGCTTCCCCTCCATCGCTGCATATGACATTGTTCTATCAGATGGGAGTTGTGAGATTGAGCTGATCCTTCTCTCTGGTTAGGTCAGACCACTTCAGTTCTGTTTCTCCAAAAGCCATTATAATTACAGGTGTCTGAGGAGCAGGGCCATGCTCAGCCAGTCTCCCACTTCCCAGGATCTTCCCAAGGTGGCCAAGCCTTGCAGGCATGTGGAACTTTGGAAAAAATGTGTTGTTGGTTGGTTCTGTGGGCTCAGGCTGCCTTGGTGTCATCTTGCCTGCTCCATAAGGTGTAGGGCGAGCCAGGCAGTTCACTGGGTGAACTGTCCCATGGTTGAGGGGGCATTTGGATTCAAACAGTGCCCTGCAGGCAGTATGGCTGCAACAGGCTCAGCAGCTGTGCCAGTGCAAGGCAGTTTCACATTGCTACAGCTGCATCCATGTCTGAAGTGGTATCGTTGTAAGTATTTGCATAAAATTAAGCAACCTCAAACCGTGACTCTGGCGTGTGCATTTTGAACGGCAGCGTTCGGCAGGCTGCAGAAAGATTTGGCCCAGCCTGTCTTGACTCTTCTTTCCTGGCCTTGGGCTCCCTCCTATCTCATCAGCATGAGCTCTGGTGCAGCTGCCGTGAGCCACATCAGAGACACGATATGGTTTAAAATTGCTTACATATGGTGAAGTGTAGTTTGAACTCGGGTGCATTCATCACTCAGTTCAGCAGACAGCTGCACTGGTATTTGTGCTGACAACAGGGGAAGGAGGCAGTGTGAAAGTGGAAAGAAGGATCAAAGTACAAGAAAAAGGCAGACAACAAACAACTTTCATCAGCAGGGCTAAAAGGGCTCAAGGCACTCAACTGCCCTGTTCTGCACAGGGACTTGGCCCAGGCAAACTTCAGAGGAGCTTTCCAGCTTCAGTGTTCTGTGATCCTGCAAAAAAGATGCACGTAGCCAAATTCTCTCTGCATTGAAAAAAGGGTGATTCTCAGCTGCGGTGCTCAAAGGCTAGAGACTCCTCAGCTTTTGGCACTGGTGTTTTCAGGCACTTCTATCCTCCTACATGTGCAGTAACCCTTTATTGTGAGTAGAATGCACAGCTTTTATTGTGCATCCCAATGCCTGCCACACATATGGACCTTCCTGAGTGTTCATAGGTATCCACAGCATGTTCCCAGGGCATCCTGCTCCAGTCAGTGCCGGGACAAAGCAGGCTGGCAGCATTGCCACTTTCCTTTTAAGACTTAAAGGAGATGGTAGTTGATAATGCTGATGTTGTCATCAACTGTGAGCTTGCAAAAAATGTATGCAGTTATTTCATGTGACTCTGAAGTAATTCCGAGTTTCTCCCTAAGGCATCTTGTGGAACATTCACATGGGCAAACCACCTTTGGCTTCAGCAGCCGTGCAGTGGGTGAGTGGCACTGCAGTTCCCTCTGAAGGCTCCAGGTCTCTTGTGTTACTGACAAAAGTAGGTGGGTCAAATACAAACAAAAGGGAATAATTTACTTCAATCTCAACTCCAGTAGCATGTGGAAGGTAAAGATGGAAATCATTCCTTAAAAGGAAATGCCAGCATCTTTCACTATAATTCAATGCCAAGTTCAAGATTGCTTGCTGAAATCTGCACACCAGAGACCCAGCTCACTGGATTTTAACAATACTGTTAATATAATGTAGCTGCAACTTTAGTGTCGTTCATTCCAGTTCATTTCTATTCCTCACATGACTTTCATTGTTTACAGGAAAATGGGAGACATTAAAAATCTCAAGTAATTTATTTTGAATGGCTTGCTTATGCAATATAATGCAGGCTGCATTAATGTTCAGGAGGCAGCTAGACGTGAGGTGACACTGAATATGCAAAAATATTTACAATGCACTATATGTATCATGTTCTTTATAAATAATTTACTTGTTACAAAGTAAATTACATTAATTACAATTATCACAACATAAGCCATGAAAGTTTGGGCTGGCAAAACTATAATGGGATTACTGCCTTTTTTATTAACACTGGGTCACTGCTGCATTTTGCCATCTCTGAGTATCTAACTTGACGTCTTCTCTCTGTCCTCATGATTGAGTCATTATTAATGCAATGTGAATTTGCTATCCTTACAGAAAAATTGTGTTCCCTTCACATATGTTTTTCTGACCTTTTTCCTCTTGTCAGAAATCAAACTTTTCCGAAAGCTCCAATAGTCCTACTTCTGAGGTTAACAGAAAAGAAAGTGGTAATTCTAATAAATCTCACATCATGCACTAACGTGGAGATGAGATGCATGGAAGCCTTGCAGGACTCCTCAAAGCAGTGAGTTGCTGAAACTGGGAAAGGGAGCACTAACACACCAACTCCTGTCCTATGACAGACAAAAACGTTTCATACTTTGAAATCCAAATTTTTATACATGTTTTTATAATTTAAATTGAGAAATAAGCATTTCCATGATGGGTGTACTTAGAAGTAGCTAGGCTGGTTTCTAACTTTAGAGCAAAATTTTAAAAGATTAACTGTCTTTAACAGTGAGCATTGCCTGTCATAATCCCTCTACATGCAAAACGTTGGTCTGTAGCAGTTTTACCCTGGATTAGCTTCCAGCATGCAGTCCCAAACCACAGACACCATGCCCTGTAGTGCTGGCTGCCATCCCAGGTGGTTTTAATCCCAAAGGTGAAGGTGCAGTGGCTTGAAAGCTCTTGGGCAGAGAAACCAGAGCTGAGGGGCAACTTTTGTTCCCTGCCCTCCCCCAAATCAAAATCTTGGCCTTTTGTGAGAAGTTTGAGTTGGCACACAGTTCTAGACTCTTGGTCTCTTGGCCTGGACTATGTGCTGCAGGAGGCTGGGGAGGTGGGGTGATTACTTTCCTAGGACACAGCAAATGTCCTGTGTTTTTCTCAAGTTTTTTGGGGGTTGCATTTTGAGATTTTTTTCCTTAAAGAAAGAGGAATCCTGTGTCATCTCTCAATGCCACATTTCAATGACCCATGTTAGAGTGTCTGATGGCTGTTTATCATTTTAGCACCTCTGCTTTGGCTTCAGTGCAAAAAGCTAATGAGGATGGATTAAATGAGCTTGGGTAGGCTTTTGCTGGGGTTAATTTGATGTGTGTGAACAGTTTCTACTATGCCAGCAGAACAGTCTGTCAGCAGAAAGGTGGGTAGGTAATACCTTTAGCTGCTCCATCTGGATACAGAAGAGGAGGAGATGCTGTTGGGAATCACCCGGGTAGAACAAAGGTGTGGTAAGCAATGGGTCTGTCTTGATATCACAAGACACATTCTAATGACTGCTGTGCAGATCTCTGCAGAGCTGCTCTTGGCCCAGTTTGTATGGTAATAAGAAACAGAAATGCTAACATAAAAAAAGAGCTGTTTTTGTAGTATGAAGAGTTACTTTTCTACATTGCTGATGAGAAGAGAAAATGGTAATAGTTTAGTCGTTCTTTAAAAAAATTTGAGACATGTAAGAAAGAAACTACCTTGAGTCCTGTGTGCAGTTTTGGGCACCACAATATAAAAAAACCCTTAAGCTGTTGGAGAGTGTCCAAAGGAGGGTCACGAGGATGGTGAAGGGCCTTGAGAGGAAGCCATGTGAGGAGTGGCTGAGGTCATTTGCTCTGTTCAGCCTGGAGTAGAGGAGACTGAGGGGAGACCTCACTGCAGTTACAACTTCCTTGTGAGGGGAAGAGGAGGAGCAGACACTGCTCTCTTCTCTGATGACAGTGACAGGACCCAAGAGAACAGCTGGAGCTGTGTCAAGAGAGATTTACTTTGGATATCAGGAAAAGGTTCTTCACCCAAAGGGTGGCTGGGCACTGAACAGGCTCCCCAGGGAAGTGGTCACAGCACCAAACCTGACAACTCTGCTCTAAAAAGGAATCGAGGTGCATGAGCTGCAGTCCAGGTACTGGACCTTTACCCTCTCAGCAGTTCGTGTATAGCCTTGGTATCTGGCAATTTCATTTTCCTTCTGGCTAGTTGATCATGAGCTTTTTGAGAATGCCAGAAGTGGCAGGAAGGCAGGTGGGTGCTTTGGGCTCCTCTGCCACCCACAGCCAGGGGACAGTGGTGGTATGGGCCAGAGAGGGATCCCGCAGGGTTTTGAATGTACTGTGGTGTCAGAGTTGCCTGCAAAAGTGAGGTTTTTCAGCTTTCTCAGACTCCCTGACTACCACTGTTGTAGATGGAGAACTTGTGTTTTGCTTTCTTAACTTTTAGTGCCAGGATAATGGCTGCACAGCATGGAGCTCCAGGGGACCAAGGGGAAAATGGGATTCAGAACCACTTTCCCTGACTCCTAGGGATCAGAATCCACTCAGGATCAACTCCACTGGTCTTTTTAGTTGGAGAGTTAGCCTGACTGTTACTTGACCTAAAACATTGCTATTACTATTCATAAAATTCATTGTACGCAAGTAAATTGTTGTCCTATTGTATTACACTAAAAAGCTGTATTTTGGCATGTCAGTGAGTTGCCTGAAGCAAGAAAATGTATGGAAGAGAGGATGAGAGTGGTACACTGAGAGTGGCGTCGGGTTCTCTTCCGCTGCGTCCCCCGAATGTTCTGGCTCGGCACTGCGCTGCCATGCGGAAGAATAAGGATTAGGTTTGTCCTGCTGTGAGATGATTCATGTGTGGGGAATGTGCGTGCTCAGGAACATAGAGGTTTCAGGAGTGCATCACTGAAGAGAGGCTTGTAATAAGAATCAGTGATAAAACAGTAGCTAACCAGGGAAAAATGTGTCTGATAAAAGGAATTTAAAGTTGAAATCTTAAGCGGTTAGGATTGCTTGTCTGACCATTTCTGCTAAAGTTGTTGTTCTTCATTCTATTTTTAAAATGTCTTTAGATACACCATTTATTCTTTTATTTTAGATGTTCTATACATATTTATATTACATATTTTATGTGTACATATTTTTATAATATGCACTCTCTGAGGTGTTTTTCCAATTTTACTACATGATTTTGCTTTAATGCCATGTTAACACTTACATTATACTAGAATAGGGCTGGATATTTTAAGTTAATGTAACAGCAACTAGATGTCAAACTGTTATTTCCTTTATCTAAAGTGTGAAGGATGTGAACTAATATTTAGCAAAATAAAAGTGTTTTCCAACTTGGATATTATTCATGCTTTCCCAGAGATGTTAACATAACCCTGTAATTGGCATGAATTCTATCCAGCAATGAGCACTGTGGGAAATGCACTTTATGTTTGTTGCTTGTTTTTAAGGCACAGTGGAAATTCATAGGATAAAACAAGCTGTGCATTTGAGTGTGGCTGATTTTCTCTCTGTACAATTAATTTATTCTGATGGGAAAGGTAACATCAAGCTTAACATATTTCTCAGTAGAGAGCTTTCTCTGAAAGACTCTCATTGGGGTATAAGTGCCTGATTTCCAAACAGCATGTTGTGTTAAACAGACACTTTTAGATAATCTGCATTTGAACTCTTCCCTCCAGAAAAAGAAAAAAAAAACCAAAACAGTTCTTTTGCTCAGATTCCAGTTCTTGTCTTCAGTGTGAACAACCGAGGCATGACAACATGGTTCTGGTATACAAGCCCTGAAAAATAAGATTCATAAAGCAAAACCACAACTCAGACTGGGGATGTCTTTAGCTTGTCAGTTTGACTGCTGTCTGAGCAGAGGAAAGGCTCCTGCCATGGGAGAACTGCTTGGAAACCCTGTGTGAAACTTGTTTATGCCACTCATCTCAGTCCCCCCTGGCCAGGTAGCCTCACCAGAGAAGCCCTTTCTACCATGCACTGCAGACACAGACATTTTTGTTTCTGTTGGGGCACAGTTTAGGTAGGCAGTGAATCTATGGGAGATAGGGCTAGAAAAGCACAGCACCTTTTGCTGAGTGCCATGCTGCTGGTTTGACTTTTTTTTCTTTCCCCATTTAATTTGACTAGAATTCAGAAACAAAGAAAGCCAAATCCAAATCCAAACCATTGTTGCTCAGGCAACAAGATGTAGCTGAGAATGAAAACTGCAGCTTCATTAAACGCGATGCAAAGGATGTGATGGGGTTGCCTGTGGAAATTTCTGTCAATCAAACCTGGGTGCTTTATGAAAACATCAATTTCAGTCAGATTCACTACATAAGCAGCTCAACCTGCCATGAGAATTTTGCATTTGTTTATATTCATTGGAACTGTTGCTCTTTGGAAGTTACAATGTTTTTGGCAGGCACCAAAGAGAGAAATGTGGTTAATAGCCTCTTGCCAATTATCAGTTCTGCTTGATATATCATACAGCTACCTAAGAAATCTGACAGGCTGCATAAAATCAGCCTCAAGCTAATTAGTAATGCCAGTGTTTTTCAAATGGCTGTTGATATTATTGCTGTACCTCATCCAGGGACCATCACCCTGTGTATTCATGAGATATGGCAAAGTGTCATAGCCATGAATGCAAAACTTTCTGAAATCTGAATGTATTTCTGTCCTTTTATCTCCTCTGTACTCCTCTATTCCCAGTTTGAAATCCTGATTTATCTTATGGATTTAGTTAATGTTAACTTAATCTATGTAAAAGAAGAGAAAAAAACACATGGCAAAACTTCCTTCCTTAATGACTTGATATATACATTCATGATAATGAAGTGGCACATACAACTATGAAGAAAGTGCTATATTCTGCAGTCTTGATTTTGTTTCATTTTAGTCTTGGACTGCTGGAATTATTTAATGAAAGGCCAATTTTGTGGGGAAATATTTGATTAAGAATATGGAGCAATCATAGAAAAGTTAAAAACACCCAATAAAAACAAAAAAGACTCCCACAGCATTTTCTATACAAAACCCCATCACATACACTTATTAACAAGTGAATTGTTGTTAACCTTTATGGTGTAGATAGAAAATAGGAATGTAGTAAGGCAGAAACCCAATAATATTCTTCTTTCAGGTGTCAATTTGGTTAAAATATTAAACACACTTATCACTAGCAAATAAAGTCATATTGCTATTTTTGTGGTAGGCTTGAGTCGAATGCTCTGACCCAGACTGGCCTCACTGTGTTAGACACTACAGGCAAACAGCAAGAAACCTGTCCTACCACATAGATCTTGTAGTCTAAATAATAAATACAACCAAATGCTGAGAGATGAAGGAATGGGCAGATGGTTGTCTTTATTTTACAGAGGGGGAACCAAATCAGCAATTAGTTCAGTGAGATATCACAGATCAAAGAGGGGCCCTGCAACAGAAAAAAAAACCCAAACCCAAACCAGGTTTCCTGTATCTTGGCATGTGCAATTATTTCTTATAAAATAAAAAATTTGCTTATGAAATCTTCCTGTCCCTGCACATCATTCCAAGTCCAGTATCAAAGTCCAGAGCATTCACCAGGTCAGAATACTTCCAGCAATGAGAGCTGTAGGAGCAAAAGAAGAGAAAGTATACCTAGGCATTAGTGGGAAAGGTTGACAGAATTGTGAGTCATTTGGTAAAAAGAGGAAATGGGAAACTGAAGGATAGGATTATGGAAAAGCTAAAAGCAAAGCTTTTAATCTACAAACCTTTCCTTCACAGACAGTTGAGGTATGACTGCCAAAATAAGATGTTTATTTTAGGTTTATTCCCCTTAGGGAACTTTGTAAAAATGTGTGGATCATATTTTTTTTCAGTTTTATTTCATCAGCTGTTGGAAAGACTGTACTGTCTCTTAGTTTCTGGAGATCAAAGTGTAGGCAGTGAAAAATAATCTAATCTGCCACTTTGGAATAATTTGCCACAGCAGGCATTCCCAGTGCAAATCAGAGTACAAATCAGATGGTGAATTCGTGATCTCAAAAGAGGATTACTTTGGATTAGCTGTCCAGTGAAGCAGGCACTTTGTACAATGCAGCAGACAGCTCCAACGTGAGCCAATTCATTGCTTGTTTTGCCTTTTCCTTTTTTTTTAAAGGAACATTAGTTTACCAAATGGATTCTCATACACTAATTAACAGTATTTTGACAGCATTTGTGTCTAGAAGACAGATTACGTGACATATTGCTAAGCAACTAAAATTTAATGTCCAGACTTTCAGGAGAGGGAGGAGACTTGGTAGGAAGCAGCCCAAGCTGTGTTTTGGTTGACAGCAAGCACAGGTTTAAGCAGTGCTTTGAAGGTTCTGTCCTCAATGGCCATTTCAGCTTAGAGCTTGATTTTTGAGACAGGGAGGAGACAATTGCATCTGGCCATGGTTCACTGCTTCTCTAGTTTAAGGATGTTATGTTTTGGTGATGCTTGAATTATAGAATCATAGAATGGCCTGGGTTGGAAAGAGACCTTAAAGATCATCTCGTTCCCGCTCAGGGACAGTTTCCAGCAGACCAGGTTGCTCAGAGATCTAGCCAACCAGGCCTTGAACACTTCCAGGGATGGGGCATCCACAGCTTCTCTGAGCAACCTGTGCCAGTGCCTCAACCCCCTCAGAGAAAATAATTTACTCCTAATACCTAATATAAACCTACTCTCTTTGGTTAGAAGCCATTCCCCTTTGTCCTGTCACTCCACGCCCTTGTAAATAGGCTCTCTCCATCTTTCCTGTGGGATCCCACAGGCCACAATTAGGTCACCCCAAAGCCTTCTCTTCTCCAGGCTGAACAATCCCAGTTCTCCCAGCCTTTCCTCCCAGCAGAGCTGCTCCATCCCTCTGATCACCTAGGTTCCTCCTCTGGCCTGGCTCCAGCAGCTCCCTGTCCTTGCTGTGCTGGGAGCCCAGAGCTGATGCAGCACTGCAGGTGGGGTCTCAGCAGAGCAGGGCAGAGGGGCAGAATCTCCTCCCTGCCCTGCTGCCCACGGGGCTTTGGCTGCAGCCCAGCACATGGGGGTTCTGAGCTCCCAGTGCACACAGCCAGGGCATGTCCAGCCTCTCACCCACAGCACCCACAAGTCCTTCTCCCAGGGCTGCTCTTGCAGAACTTTCATGTAATTTTACTGATAGCACACATCGCTAAATTAATCTGCTTCTCAGTTTAATGGGACTGTTATAAGTAACAAAGTTGTAAACACTACTTATCCTTTTATGAACAGTGCAATACCCTGTTTCTTCAGGTTAATGTTTTACTCCATCGTGCTGCAGCTGTGAGATCATTATTGTACACAATCGTTTTGCTGCCTCCCTGTTTACCTGGGTTCTGGTCATTTATTAAGAGAGATAAAACCATTCTTGGCCATGTTTCCCACGTCACAAAGTTGGCTTGGATTTCCTTGGATTTCCAAAGCTCAAATTTCCTGGGCAATATAAAATCCCTTTTGGAAGAAGAGCAGAAGTAGCCAACTGTTACTGTGAGGGTGGAAATAAACCTGTGCTAAAGCTTGAGATCCAGGCAGCTTTACATTAAGGCAACTCCAGATCCAGCAGCACTATTGTTTCCTCTGTTTAGACAGTAACAGCTCTAGGCCACAATCCTGGTTCTGCCCCCACTGCTTGACAGATGGGGAGAGGTGTAAACAGCTAAAATTTCAGGAGTCACTGGTGAAGAGTGACTTTGCACCATTTTTTCTGCATTCAGACCAAGCCTGAACAAGCACTGGGAAGTTAGATCCCTGCTCCAGTCAAAGGCCAGCCCACTGCTTCTGATTCAGTCCCAAATTGGTTGTTCTGTCACAGGTTTCCTCCTCCATATCCTCAGCTCGCTCTCTCCTCCGGACTCTGCAGCAGGCTAGAAGTAAGCCAGAAGAAGAAAATATTGCAATTGCTCTTGAATCTTCTTTTGAAATGGGTAAAAATGTTATTTCCCTGGTGCCCACTGTCCTAGGTGAGACACTGGTCTCAGCAAAGAACAAAGTACTATGAAAAGTGACAGGGAGACTTACACCTCTAAACTGCTGGGATGGAATGAGGTCAAGTTTGGCACAGTGCATTACATCAGCTGGGGGAATCCTCCTTTCAAAGACAGGCCTTGCTGGCCACACCAGATAAATGTTCTACCCTGCCTGTGCAAAACCACCACTGAAAGCCTCTTTGTCCACCAGAGCTGTGACAAAGATGTTCAGGTATGTTTCTGCAAGAAGCAGTATAAATAGTTACTGTCTTATGTATTATTGTAATACAGCTCTGTGTGCTCTCAGTCATCCACAGCATGCTGCTCCTGGAGCACACCAATGATCCTCTGCCATAAAGCAGAGGATCTGCCTTTTTAATAAAGAAATACTTCTTCAAACACATGGATATTCAGGCTTGCAAGAATTGTTAGGACTATGATACAGGACACAAGTTTCTTGGTTTCTTTAGGAGTGTTGTAAGTCCACCCGTACTTAGAACACATTGTTACTTAACAGGAATGGCAAACTTTAGAAGGATAACAAATAAGACTTAATGAGTTTCTCTCATGTGGCAGACATGAGAGACCTGTCTATGTGTCCATGACACAGACAGAATCAACACCAGATTCTTATAAAATATATTTGTCTTAAAATTCTTCCAAAACATGACAAAGTGCTAAAGACACTTTAATCTTGGCATGTGCAATTATTTCTCATGAAATAAAAAAATTGCTTATGAAATCTTCCTGTCCCTGCACATCATTTCTAGGTGCCTAGGTGAGTGTAAATCTAACCCTGACCATTACCCTAACCAAGAACCTAAGCAAATGTTTCATTTGTACCTATGAACAGTTCTACTGAAGTCACAGGTCTGAAATTCTGCATGCGATTTTCCCAGTCATGTGTTAGTTCATTTCACAGAAAGCAAAAATATGTATATTGCCTTATAATTTATTGCTAGCTGCACTAATACCATCCTTATTAAACATAAACCTTCTACTGATGTGAACTGTACTCAGAGAAATCAGCAGCAAATGATACAAGCTATGGCTATTCTGCCTCCTTTCATTCCCAGGGCATTAACTTACTTGTTATGTTTCCACCTTGGAAGTGGCAAGTGAATTTAGAGTGATAGCTGCTCAGCAGTCAGCACTACACACAGAAATTGGATTTGAACATAAGCGTGTCTGCTGCTCCAAGCACTCTTCTGGGGCTGAAAAAGCAGACAGATTATATTTTGCTGTGGTAAGAAATTGTACCTGTAAGAATAAGTAAATCATTAAAAGCTGAGGCAGATTCTATGTCCTGAGCTCCTGGATGTGTTTGGGGTTAATGGTATGGATGAAGCACTCATGAATGACAAAATATGGGAATTTTCTGACCTCACAGCTTTAGATATAGTTTCCTGCTCACCACCTATATTCTTGTCTTACCCCAAGTATGTTCAGCTCTATTCAAACAGGACGATGTGCTACTCCCCGTTTGCTCCAGCTCCTGGTACACCTTGGGGTGGGTCCATCAGGTAAGGGAGGGACAGCGCCGGGCTGCTCGGAGCGCTGGGAATGGGAGGGAAAGGAAAATGCAATGACTGAAATGCACCACCAGAGAGAGCCTTTGTCTTGCTGACGTTATTAGGGACACTGCACACACACACACACCCACACCCACACACACCCCTGCAGCTCTCGGCTCGCAGTGGAAGTTTTTGTAAGTGTTTAATTGTCAGGTGGAGAGCAAGAACTGAAACTCACAGCACTGATAGGAAATATAAATGCTCTGTGTGCGTGCACAAGCACAAGTCATTTTAACTGCACACTTGGCCCTTTGGAGAGATCAGGACAAGTGGAAAAACTGATGCCAGACAGGGGAAAACTGCTACGAACTGAATGTCTCACATCTGCAAAGGCCCTGGTCTGATGCTGGTTCCTCTGATTTTGGCTGGTACAATCTAGAGAGCGTGGGGCACTCTAGGAGTGATGGAGCTGCCCTTGGAGTTGAGGGGGACCTGTACTCCAAGTCTCTCCTTTACTAAGAAATCATAGATTCATAGTATCATGGAATTGCACAGGTTGGTAAAGATCTCCAAGATCAAGTCCAACATTTGATCAATCAAGCCCAGGTGTTATCTTGCTCCACACAATTGCAAAGTATCTGTCAATATTTGTATGTGATCAGACCTTCACTGAGATTTGAAAGAGTCTTTTCGATCACACTGGATTTCTTAAGTGGACAAAACCAGCTTCTATGAAATGGATACAACTTCAGAGAAACTTTTGTTTCATTCTTCATTTGTCTGTGTGGTAGAGCTTGGAATGGATTTTATCTGGTATTTGTGGCAAAATACCAGCGTTGGCTCAGGAGCAGCATTGGGTAGGTCGGAGCTCTGAAGCTATTTCTGGGAGGTGTCAGGACATGTTTTCAGGCTTCCTGGCTTCTTTCTGGGCATGCAGTGCTGCAAAGAGGATACCAGGCAAAATGGATGATAATTGTGATCCAGCATCTCCACCAACCTTGTGGTTTGAGAGGAATCACATCCCTCTCTGCCCTCCCTCACTTCCAGTATCCCTTCTCCACTTTTATTGCAGAAGTGTATTTGCAATTTTGAAGGTGAACGATGCCATCATCATCACGTAAGCCTCCTGAGACCTTTGTGAAAATGGATGGAAATCTTCACTGAGGCAACAATGTCCTTTGTTCTCACAGGAAGATGATTGTTATCATTTGGATCTTTCACTTAACTGGGCCATACCAGTCCTTCCCACACTAAAACTTCAGGGACTGCTGGGGAATAGGCATGTTCAGGCCTGTAAAGAAGCAGTTCTCACTGCAGGTAGAATAATTGCAGCTGGCTCTGCTCTCTTCCAGAAACCTAATCCTAAGAATGCCTGACCTAGGAATTTCCTAGTGTCTTTTAAATACTCCTCATTGCAATGTCCCAGTGTACTCAGTTTTTTGGAAAGAGATCAAAGAGCATATTAAATAGCCACCAAAGCAACACATATCCTCTGAGTAAGCCAGACACATGACCATACTCCACACAATCTAACTGTATGTAGACGTGAACATCAAGAAGCCCTGGAGAAAAAGACCATACCACAGGTCACATGGATTATTCTGGCATGGTGTGTCAAGCCAGCTTAATTATAGGTTGTCTTTAATGCCATGATCCAGGCTTTTATTTTCCATGTGTGTGTGTCACTAAATAAATAGCAACACTGACAGCCTAAATCTTTTGTGAAGTCCTAAAAAAACTAAGCTATTGAATTGGTTTGGGATTAATCTAGACAAGGCTTCAAACTTCAGTTGTTCCTCCTAGGAAAGGGTGACTATGCTCAAGTATCCTAGTACAGAAGCAGGCTCTAGTTTATTTGTGAGCTCAAAAAAACATTGTGTGTAGATGTATTCAAATGTAGTTTGCAAAAATTTATTTTAACAAAAATGGACCTCTTAAATTTATTCCACCCTAATTTTCACCCCAGAGAAATTTTCACTCTTATTTGTGATCATTGCACAAGCTGCTTGCTGAGAATCCTGTAGTATTTCAGGCCTTGGCATCAATGAGGACAGACACATTGCTGCACTAATTGATTGACCAGGTATGCAATCAGGGCTGATCATATTAAAAATTCACTATCTCCAAATGAGGTTTTAGAGTTGCTACAGTTTGAGATTTTGCTTTAGAGAAAAGGCAAAAAGTTGTCATAAATAATACAGGATTCGACCCTGCCAGACATTGTGCACCTTTGATAATATGTGAAGTTCACCTCTCAGCCACCTTCACCCTTCAGAATGAATGATAATAAAATAAGTCTTTGGACAGGCTGGACTGATAGGCTGAGGCCAATGGTCTGAAGTTCAACAAGGCCAAGTGCCAGGTCCTGCCTTGGGTCACAACAAGGCAGAGCTACAGGCTGAGGCAGAGTGGCTGCAATGCTGTCCCGGGGAAAAGGATGTGGAGATGCTGGTACAGCTGAATATGAGCCAGCTGTGCCCAGGTAGCCAAGAAGGCCAATGGCACCTGGCCTGTACCAGCAGTAGTGTGGCAGCAGGACCAGGGCAGGGATTGTCCCCCTGTGCTGGGCACTGGTGAGGCCACAGCTCAAATCCTGTGTCCAGTTTTGGGTTCCTCTCTGCAAGAAGAGCGTTAAAGTGCTGAAGTGTGTCCAGAGAAGGGAATGGAGCTGGGGAAGGGTCTGGAGCACAAGTCTGGTGAGGGAGCTGGGGGTGTTTAACCTGGAAAAAATGAGGCTCAGGGGGAACCTTCTCACTCTCTACAACTCCCTGAGAGGAGGGTGTAGCCACGTGGGGTTGGGCTCTTCTCCTAGCTGACAAGTGACAGCACAAGAGGAACTGGAGCATCTCTTAGCTGCACCATGGAAAGTCTAGATTGCACATTAGGGAAAATTTCTTCCCTTAAAGGCATCAGAATAGAGTGTCCAGGGAGTCACCATCTCTGGAGATATTTAAAAGATGTGTAGATGTGGCACTGAGGAACCACTTGGTATTGTGGGGGACTTGGCAATGCTGGACTAATGGTTGGACTTGATGATCTCAAAAGTATTTTCCAACCTAAATGATTCTATGATTCTGATTTTGAAACTTTAAACTGAGTGCCTGGCTGTGTCTGTGGAGCAGTTTGGCTCTTTTGCTGTTGCTCTACAACCTATTCCCATACACAAAGGGTAAGGGAATGCTCCCATACTGGAGGAGGGCATTGCCTAGAGCAGGGCCCTTCCCTCTGCCCAGCAGTGCATGTTCCCAGGACCAGCCCTGTGAAGCAGCATCAACTCAACCATTTCTCAGACCACACTGTGAGTCAGCTCAGGGAGCTGCTTTGGGTGGAAAAAAGCCAGCAAAACACAGTGCCCAGGGACCTGTGCCTGCCCACCTGTAAAGCAGGGGAGGCTTCATAAGGAAAGGGAGAAACTAGAGAAGGCATAAAGCCAGTGACAGCACTCTGACCCTCTGGCTGTGTCTCGGTAAAAACGAGGTTATGACTGCTTCCCTTCACGTAGGGAGGGCAGGGTGTGAGCTGGCAGCACACACCTCCTCAGCCCACCTCACACCAACCAGCTGAACAAACACACCCACTCATATCTGTCCTGTCTGACTGTCCTCCACCCTGCCCAGCCGTGGGTGCTGCTTGGGAGCCAGTGGGACTGAGCAAAGGCTGCAGCTGGTTTTGTGCCTCTTTAAAGAGCAGCTCCCAGAAGGGTCTGGAAAAGGCCAGAGCTGGCTCTGTGGCTGCGGTGGAGAGACAGCCCTCTGGTGCTGAACAAGGGGAGATGGGGCACAGGGGATGCCTTTTCTTGGCTCAGCTGGCTGGGAAAGCACTGCACTAGCACAAGGCTACCAACTTCTAGAGCTGCTGCACCTGGAGTCTGGATTGCCTGGAGAGCAGGTATTGGTAGAGTTCCATTACTGCTGACTGAAGGCTTCTGGACTTGGGCAAGAACAGTATTATGGCCTGGGTTGGAAAGGGACGTTAAAGATCATCTTCCAACCTCCTGCCATGAGCAGGGACACCTTTCACTAGGCCAGGTTGCTCAGAGATCCATCCAGCCTGGCCCTGAACACTTCTAGGGATGGGACATCCACAGCTTCTCTGGACAACCTGTGCCAGTGCCTCACCACTCTCACAGTAAAGAATTTTTTCTTATTATTTCATCTAAACATACTCTCTGTCAATTTACATCCATCCCACTTGTCCTGTCACTCCAAGCCCTTGTAAAAAGTCCCTCTCTGACTTTCCTGTAAGCTCCCTTCAGGTACACAATTAAGTCACCCCAAAGCCTTCTCTTTTCCGGGCTGATCAACCCTAATTCTCCCAGCCTTTCCTCTCAAGAGAGGTGCTCCATCCCCCTTGGACTCACTCCAATACATCCATATTTTTCTTGTGCTGAGACCCCCAGAGCTGGACGCAGCACTCCAGGAGGGTCAAGCATACTCCATTTGATAGTGGGGAAGACAAGCCCTGCAAACAACAGGGACTCTAGTGTTCAGGTTGTCTTTTCAATTACACTGTCATCCCCCAGTGTGCCTGATCTGTCTTGATTGATCTCAACACTTCCCTGAAAATGACTCTTCATCCTTTCTGAGTGTACCTTTGCAAAGTTTATAAAGGGAAAGTGACACAACAGATGAGTTGCTCTACACTGCTTTCATAAATGCTAGTGCTAGGCTGAGAGTTTATGCTGGAATTTGGAAGCAGGGGACTGCAAATATTACCCTTCCTCCTCTTCTATCAGTGTTCTAGCCCAAGGCTTCCAATTTCAGTGTATTTCTTTGCACAGGACATACCACGAGGTAAAATGTGGCCCCAAAGCTCAGCAGTTCCAAAAGGAAGTGGCATACAACCTTGTGATATAAAACAGCTGACTCAAAGCAAAAATAAAGGAATAAGGAGTATTTACAACTAATTTCATGCAGCAGTTGTGGAGGGAGAGGGTGGTTATCTTTATCTACAGGGCAACACAAGCAGATATCCCTCTGCAAGGGAGTGAAAAAGCCACCCTATTACAGGTGACCTGGCACCACACTTGTTTACCAATGACTTGTTCAGCAGGACTGCTTTAAATCGTGGGCAACAAAAGTAGTTCCCAGTGGATCTCAGGCAATTTTGAATTTACCAGAGCAAGGACTGTTCTGTACAAAACACCTTCTGTTTGTGTTTTGGGCTCTATATTTTTAAAATAAGTCTGAAGGGCCCTGCAATCCATTTCAGACAACTTTTGGGAGGATTAATCCTCCCAAAAAGCAGTGAAGCAGCGACTAGTGGCACTAGTGCATTACATGCTGCTGTACTTTTTTCTGTAATTTTCTCCTGTGGTGGTGTTTATCTTCTGGAAGAGGACACTCAGAGAAGATGTGGAGCATCCAACCTTTGAGATACTGAAAACCCATCTGGACCTGGTCCTGAGCAACCTGCTCTGGCTGGTCTTGCTTTGGGCAGGGTTTGGACGAGGTGATCTCCCAAGGTGCATTCCTGCCTCAGCTGATCCCTGATTATGTGTGTGTGTGTTTGCCTGAGAGAGAACAACAGTGAGTGCAAGAGCTGCTCAGTGGCCTGCAGTCAGTGCATGCTACTCATTTCTAGATTATCATTCAGTCCCTGTTTGTTGGGCAAACCTCAAGCCTGGTTAGGGAGTGAGAGAGCCCAAGTGTAAGCAAAGATATTAACATGATGTGTTTCTGGACAGATCTGATCTTGCGTCTGAATATGATGCAAGAAGGGAATATCTTTAGTTTTTCCTGTTTCAGTTCAAAATTTTGAAAAATGTCTTAAAGCCAGCAATAAGGCACAGCAGAAAATGCAGCCTGTGGAGCTCAGTTTGCAAAATGAAGTGTCCTGGTTTGCCATGCTGCAGTTAAAGTTAGCAGCGCAGTGTGGTTTGTCCCTTTGTGGTTAGTCATGATGAGACAGTCTTTGCTCAGACCATCACATATGGTTTTTCTCTGTGCTTTCCTCCTCCTCCCCCTCATTCCCACAGTAGATGGAACTCACTGAACGAGCAACCAGAGATACTGTCTTTTAACCCTGCTTGGTGTTTAACCAGCCTGTCTGCTCCTGCACTGAGAAACAACATGGACACACAGGGGCCCAACAAGCTCTGCTCATCCTGACCAGCTTACAACCTCATTTTGGGGTAATTCCCATCTGTGGTTCTCCTCAGCCTGACTCCAGTGCTCACCACATTTGGCCGCTCAGGGGAAGGGTTTTGCCAGCACGAACCTCTCGGGGAAGCTGGATCCATGGGCTGGGTTCTCAGGGAGCTGGTGCCGAGGGTTCCCACTCCCACTGAGCAGGGTGTACAGGAGCTCATCAGAGCTGCAGCTGCCAGCAGTGAGAAAGGAAGCAGACACCTCACCCTGAGGAGTGTACATCAGCAGTGCCAAACTAGCAACTGAGGGACACTTTGTGATCAGAGGAGTCTGAAATCTGCATTGCCGGGCAATGATATTTTCCCTGCTTATATCAGCTGTGTAAAATGTGTAATTTTTTTCTCAAGAGATAACACGCAACTGCAGACAAGTTTTCAGAAAAGATTAGTCTTGCCTCAATCACACCTTTAAAAAGGCCTATGATCAGCAAATGAAACTGAAATGTTCACAAAGCCCTATAGAAAATGGCACTGTGCTGAAGAATTGACGCAATGAAGTGGAAGGTTAATATAAATAATATAAATGATGACTAAGCCGTGTGCTTTCAGCAGGGTGAAAAGCTGCATTTCACAGTTAGCTACGCAGTGTCTAGGATCTGCCTCTCTGATAACAACATGAAGAATATCAAAGCTAAATTGGCAAAGCCTTGAGCTGATTTTCACCATGAATTAACATCCCTATGGTGACCTCCTTTGGAAATGCCTGCTCAGGCCTTGTTGAAGATGACAAAAAATGGGAAAAAACTTTTTTAGCTATGCTTGGGATAGGACAAGGAGTAATGGTTTTAAAGTAAACCAGGCTCTAGTTAGATTAGGTATTAAGAAGAAATCTTTTACAGTGAGGGTGATGAGACACTGGCACAGGCTGCCCAGAGAGAGGGTGGCTGCCCCATCCCTAGAAACATTCAAGGTCAGGTTGGATGGGACTTGAAGCAACCTGGTCTAGTGGAAAGTGTCACTGCTTACTGCTCATGCTCATGGGGTTGGAATGAGATGAGCTTTGAGGTCCCTTCCAACCCAAACCAATCTGTGATTCCATGACACTGAACCAGGTATCTCACTGTCACTGCTGGATCTGCTTTAAAACTCTTTGGCCAGACAGAACAATGAATATACTTGTGATTGAGATTCACAGACACACAGGTGTTGTTTTTACAAATAAATGCTAACTATTACTGTGTGTAAATTACCTGCTTTTAGAAGAATATTTTTGTCATCTGACTTTTCCTCTGTGGAAAACCTCAGCTGCTAAACAACATGCAGTATGAAACCAGAGCTAGAAAAGAGATTACATTGACCGTGATGCAGCACCAAACGCTAAAATGTTGAATTTAAACATTAGGCACTTAATTTTGATCAATGCAGTTAATTAACAGATTTGTTGCGGCTGTTGAATAGGGTGGCACAGAAGTAAGGGAATGGATGGAAGCATCTGGCCACTAGTTTTATTTTTCTGGCACTGAAAGATACCATCACATTACTGGGAGCAATAACTGGTCTGCTTTCCCTGTTGGATCAATGCCTTTCTTTGACCCACACACCAAAACTCCAAGGCTTCTCTCAGTACTGTGTTATTTTAACATGCACAAAAACAAGCACAAGCCAACAACCTTGGCCATTTGTCACAGTGAAAGAAAACAATGGCAATTGTTCACGAGCAACAGGCCAGGCTTGTGTCTCTGGCTGACCCCAAAGCCTTCTGGCAGCTCTGCTGTGGGTCACTGTCACCCAGCAGAAAAACACACCCTGGGGACAAGCTGTTCTTCACCCCCAGCCCTCTCCCTGCAAGCCCAAGGACGGGTGGAGGTGCTGGGAGACAGCACAAGGACAAGGCATGCTCAGCCCTGTTCCTCTCGGAGCAGAGGCTGAAGGGAAAGAGAGATAGGCTTGCTGCAAGAAACTCAGCTCTTGGGGCCTGGATGGGGCTGTCTCAAACCACAGAATTACAGCTTAGTTTGGGGAGAACTGGAAAAGATGTGTTTTCCTCCCACTCATCCTCATCCCCCACATCTCGGGGTGAAGTCTCAGTGGAGTCAGCTGCAGAGGTAGCTGATGCTGAGTGAGACTCACTAAAAGCCTTGTGTGGATGCTGACTGCCTCCTCCAAGGGCAGGATCCTGTTAGTTACTGCTGTGAGAAATCTCATTCTCTTTATTTAAAAAGCTAAAAAAAGAGAAAAAAGGCCATGCCTTTTCCTTCCTGTTCCTTTGGCTCTCAGTATAAAGCACCAGCACCTTGACTTCAAAAATTACCCTCCTTCCCTTGTCAAGAGTTGATTATGAGGAGAAAATACAATTTTTGAGACCTGGCCAATTTAGATGAAACTGCTGTAAAAGAAACCTTCATAAGTACATACAGTAATAAAAGAAATAAGTGCTCATTTGCGGCTGGGAAAAACATTTACAAGAGGATTTCAGGCTAATGAAGATGAGTTTGACCTGCCTGCTGGTTAGTGGTGTAGGTGAGTGCATCATTCCCATGACTGTATTGAACACTTTTTAAAGGCCTTGCCTTGCAACCCTTTCCTGTAGGCTCCCTTCAGGTACTGGAAGGCCACAATTAGGTCACCCCACAGCCTTCCCTTCCCCAGGCTGAACAATCCCAGTTCTCCCAGCCTTTCCTCCCAGCAGAGCTGCTCTATCCCTCTGATCACCTAGGTTCCTCCTCTGGCCTGGCTCCAGCAGCTCCCTGTCCTTGCTGTGCTGGGAGCCCAGAGCTGATGCAGCACTGCAGGTGGGGTCTCAGCAGAGCAGGGCAGAGGGGCAGAATCTCCTCCCTGCCCTGCTGCCCACGGGGCTTTGGCTGCATTTTTGGAGGTGCAAACTCTTTGAAGCCTGTACTGTGCTGAGGGAGAGGAAATACTGCGTGTTCCAAAGTTATGTGCAGACTGACACTGTATTATCCCTTCACTGATCTCCACACTGAAGGACCAATTATCCTTAAATACAGTCACCTGTACAAAGTCCTTGCTCAAGATTAACTACACAAAGAACTTCAAGTGATGGCACTTCAAACAAAGCTCTAGGCAGAAAGGAGCACAACTGATTTTCAGAAGTGCACCCTACATAAACATCTATTCAGGATCTCCTTTTAAAGCCATCTGGGGAGAGAAGTCCATAATTGTTTATTTCAATTCACAGCTCTACACAGAATAATTTGCAGTCTATGATCTTCTCACTTTGAAGGCTGGCTGCCTTGGATTTTGAATTCTAATTACTTTACCTACTGGAAGCCACAAAACCACTATTTCTCCTGCCCCAGTCCCCTTAAACTGTCTTCCCACAGTAGTTTTTTTTTTAAAGCAGATTAGCAAAAAACATTGAAAAGGTGCAAACCCTGAAACTATTTTTTGATAACTTCATCTTGCTTTAGGTGGATTAAAGAAGTCCTATCATTTAAAGCTGGTATTTGGCTTCACAGAGTACTTATTTTTTCTGCTTTATCAGGAAGAAAAAATATTTGAAAGAGGAATTGCTGGAAATGGTCTGCTCAGGACCCTGGACCAAACTGGTGTTATTAAATAAGACAAGAAGTTAGGCTACCCTTGGCTAATAAACCCAGTCTTTAGCCATGTTTCTTCACCTATGTAATACAGTAATCCATGCTTTGTAACATACACACATATGTATGTTATATACAGATATATTTTTTATCCTTAACAGAAGTCAATGAAGGCTGCTATGTGCTTGAGTGACCACGGAGCCAATACACTGGCTTGAAAGTATTCAGAATACACAGAAAAGCACAATAAATTTTCAGATAAGAGGCAGGAAGAATTCTTACCCAAGTTCTCATTACGGCTAGATGGGAATGTACCTCATCAATTTTGTGAGTATGGCCACACAGATGACCCACGTGATTTAGACTGCAAAAGCCACCTCTATCCCATAACCTATTTCTGCTTTGTCTCAGCATTGCACTCTGCTTTTGAAATAAGGATGAAGATGACGATGAAGATCCTAGAGTTGTTGCAATAGAGGTGCAGATATGAGTTGTTCCACGACCAGTCTCTGTAAGCCTCTTGTTACTGCAGGTTTTGCTCAGAAGCATCTTGATGTGGAGTCAATACAGTATCTCAGGAAATAACGTACTTGCCTTCATTTCTTTATTGTTCTGAGTAAAACCAAATGCTACAATGAGGTTTTCTTAATGCTAGCCTAATGCCAAGACTACACTTTAAAGAATTGGAAAAGACACTGTTTGACTCCTGAGTTACTAAGGTAGATGGAAAGAACAGGACAGAACAGCATAAGCCTTCCCTTGTTAGCCATTAAGTGATTATTAATAATCATGCACATTTTTCATCAGTTCTAAGTAATATCTCCCTCAAACCAGTTTTTGACCATTTTTTAGTATGCAGGTAGGCACTTTTTCTGCCACCTCTGGGTTTGACACCCAATTTCTTCCCGATTTTCTACCTTTTCATGTCCATGCTTTACTCTTGACTCCATGAGCTACCAATAAATTGCTCTGCCAACAATCCTACTTCAGCCTGCAATTTTGCCTCTGTCACAGCACTGTCTCATGCGGCAGCATCTTTTGTGACACCTGAGCTGGGGTTAAACGTCTGAGGTGAGTGAGGAAGGAACTGGGTGGTTACCAAGGGTGTTGGAGGGGAAGAGAGCAAATTTTCAGGTGTTACCAGTACTGAGACAGGAAACAGGGAAAGATGCTCCTGCAGGCAAGGACTGGGAGGTGTCTGATGTGGCTACCTTAGGAAAGGCCTATGAAAAGAATTAATTACATAACTACAACCAGCAAATTAATTTGTTCTCAGTAATTGAGCAAAACAGTCCTTTAAATAAACATTCAAGCAGATGGTATGTAAACAAGTGATTGCAAGACATTCCTGGAGGTTTAAGGACTTTATGGCAATGGGAACCGTATGGGACACGAATTAAATGGAGGTGACAAACCAAATAAAGTTCTGTCTTTCATTTCACCACAGGATGTGCCACTGGCTTGTGATATTATTACACTACCAAACAATAGTAATTTAGTAGCATCTTTGGTTTTTTCCACTATACTGCAGAATTTAATCTACTTTGAGAGCTATGGCCACTGGCATTCCTAGTTCCCTTTATTCCAACACACTGTCTTAACATACCATCCTTATGAAATCATTTTTTTAGAACTTGAATCCAAGCAATACTAACACATTTAATATTGTAAACTAAAAGTGAACAGAGGGCTGTTTCACACAACACAATAAAAAAGCACTTTTAAAAAAACAGACTTCCTTGCAGACTTTAGGAATTTAAACCCATTCTTTAGCCAGAAGCATTGTGATTTTAGGATGTTTTAGAACCACAGGTATTGTGTGGAAGTTTCCTTAACATAAAACCCAACCAACTTTAATAACTTTAATGTTATTTCTACAGACACAGCTTCCTTAGTGTAGTTGCAGTTACACATCATCAATTTTAAATCCAGTAAAAACCAGAAAAAACATTTTATTCTTTCTCAGAATCAAAAATCCTGGGGGAGAAAAAAAAGCAAGCAATCTGCAAATCTGAAAAAATGAAAGTAGCAGATTGCTTTATCACTTTTCCCTCAAAATTGACTACAGTATTTAAATATGTATATCTAGATCTCGTAGATGCAAAGAAAATTTAGATGCCCCTTTGTAATCTATTACATGTCAGCCACATGTAATTAGCATTTCCCATTTTGACAGTAACAGTTGCATGACCTAGACAGTGTTATCATAGAATCACAGAAAGCTTTGTCTGGGAAGGGACCCTAAAAATAATCTCATTCCAACACTCCTGCCATGGACAGGGACACCTTCCACTATCCCAGGTTGCTCAGAGCTCCATCCAGCCTGGCCTTGGACACTTCCAGGGATGGGGCACACACAGCTTCTCTGGGAAACCTGTGCCAGAGCCTCACCACCCTCACAGGAAAGAATTTCTTCATTATATCTGATCTAGACCTATTTTCTGTCAGTTTGAAGCCATTCCTTCTTGTCCTGTCACTCCAGACCCTTGCTAATAGTCTCTCTCCATCTTTCCTGTAGGCTCCCTTCAGGTACTGGAAGGCCACAATTAACTCACCCCAAAGCCTTCTCGTTTCCAAGCTGAACAATCCCAGTTCTCTCAGCCTTTCCTCATAGCTCCAATAGGTTGGTTTGATAGGTGTTCACAGCCTCAAACACCACTTTTGCAAATCCAAGCCTTCTCCCCTTGGCCTCGTTAAAGCCTGTGCAGTACTTACTCTCAAAATACATCCACCTCTGACCTCAACACCCTAAGATTCAATGTTTCATATACAGAAGCAACTCAAATTTCATGCAAGATCTAGACAAACAGCTCACATTTCACTCAATATTTACACCTCACAGATTTCCCAGTGAAAGTCAGGAAAGAATGAGGAAAGAAATCCTCAATGTATGTGACGGTTTGCACATTTTCCTATAGCCATGTTTGTCCTCTTGAACTCCTCTGGGCTACAGAGATGTGCTGCAGCAAACAGAGTTCAGAGCTGACAGACATTGGGGTGGGTACACGTTGACCCCCTCTGGAACTTGAGCTTGAGAAATAAAAGCTATATAGGTAATTTTTCAGCACGTATGCCAGGTGTACGCTTTCCTTTCCAAGTCACAATTGTATTGAGGCAAAGCACAAAAAAAATTGCTTCTCCATGGCTTATGTGTCCCCAAAGTCAGCATTCCTAATTGTAATTCCCCTTAAAAACCAAAGAACCCCCTTCAACCTTACCTGAATCAATAACCTATCTAATGTAAAAAAACCGAAACACCTCAAATCATAGCGAGGACTTCAAAGTGTAGATGTTCTGCATTTAATTCCCACAAAGGCAAACAGTAGAAGTGTTAAGTATAATTTAATTCTCCTCACTATTTGGTTGAACTGAAATTGACCCTCGTCAGTCTGATCAGGGATTGTTTGTTCTCCAGGACCTTCAAGTCCTTCTTAGTGACTTCTCTCACCTGACCCTTACATTGCTACTGAATCAACAAGGTTTATAGACTGACTTGCACAGGGACATTAATCCACCTTTTGACAACTAGAATTAGGGATTTTCTAATGCCCACTTACTCACAGGCCCACTTGCATACACATGCAATATTTCTTCCCCACCCCAAACCACAAAATACTCAGACAGGCTCAAGTCCCTTACTCATGCATTTATGGAGGGACTTTGGAACAGCTGGAGGATATGGAAGAAAACAATAAAAAAATAATAAAGACACAAATGAAACCAAACTGTCCTACGTCACCCAGTTATCACTATACATAGGCTAATCAATAAACCTACTCTGAACTTTGGCTTGCTTCTCAGCTTGAGTTTAAAATCAAACCTAAACCTTTCTTCATGCTAGTCATGGATTCAGCTCAGCTATATACTCCATCAGTCACTCCATTTTCACTTAAAGAGCTAAAAGCACAGAGACTTCTAACTTTTTAGTGTGTATGTGTGTATCTTCTATTCATCCCATCCTCCCCCTGATTTTTTCAGTGCAACTCAGCAACTTTCAGCTACTAAAATGCAGCTCTGCAGTATTTTTGGGAAAGACTAAGATTTCTTGTCATGGTAGACTAATACAAGTTTAAAAAATGCAAAGGCTGTTCTGATTTATAATGCATTATTACTGCTTGCATCTCAAAATTAAAACACTTTATCAGTCTGATCCAACTTTATAAAGAAATCATAACAAGGCAGTGTAGTATTACAAATTTATTGAGTTTCGTCAAAGTAGTTTTTCAGCATTGAAAATTTCACACATATAAAACAACTTCAACTTCTACGCATTAAAACCAAAGTATGGATTCTTTTTTTAGTTTAAAGCAAGTGCTGTGCTTTTTTCAAACATCTCATGAACCAAATTCTTCGGTTATAAAGCTGATAAAAATAAGTGATACACCACTAGAGTTTTTTCGTCAACATGTGAAATTCATCTCTTTGGGAAACAATACTTTTTAAAATTGTATCATGAAAGATACAGACCTGAAAAAGGATAAACAATCATATACAAGGCATAAACATTACACAGAGTAATTCAGACATTTTATAAAGAGATCTGGAAAAGTACCTAAAATAGTGATATTTATTTAGTATAAAATTTCAATAATAAAATATTGCTCATAATAAATAAGAAAACATGAGTTTCATTAATACTGTTCTCCCATTAAAGCTCTCTTGGATGTAACAGGATCAGACCTGATCAAAACTCAAATTTTAATTGTCCTCTGTATGAAGGAGGCAGGTTTACAGGCTTCAGGTCATTCTTTGCTAGAAACAATTTTATAATAAACAAAACACAGAATTCAGTTCAAGGCTCATGCGTAGTTATGGGGAAAAAAAAAAATCCCCAAATGTGAATAAACCTTATTACAGTAGACTTTAATACCCAAAATATTTGCCCTTTTTGTTAAACCCAAAGTGGAATAAGACTTCCAGTGGATTATGAATACAAAGAGAAAGCTACCCAAGTTTTCTCAAAAGCTTCTAAATATGGGTGCAGCTGTACTTAATGGTTATCAACACTGTTAGGGACAGTTTGCTCTAGGGGGGGATGGAAGCTGTCTCCCTTCATATGGGGACGTTGGATCTCATCCCTGCTCTTCCCATCTGCAGGCAGGGCAGCTTGGAGCAGTTCTTCAGCAGCTGCTCGATGGCGATGTGGCGCACGTTGAGCTCGGAGGCCAGCGAGTCCTTCTCCTGCACCTGCTGCGTCAGCTCCTCAAACACATCTGCAACAGCAGCAAAGGGTCAGTGCTCTTGGTCCCTGGGCTGACACAGCCTTAGGAAGCAGTGACAAACAACACTAGGGAAGAGGCACGGACATTTAAGTGGGATCATGAACCGAAACTACGCCTTTCCTGGTTCCAGCACTGCTTTGCATGCATTGCAAACTCAACAGGATCACTTAGTTTCTAGTTACAGGTGACCTGAGCCAAGGTGGAGCAGTTTGGAACTGAAAACAACTCCAACTCTGCCTTGGATCAGCAATAGTGCGGCAGCAGGACCAGGGCAGGGATTGTCCCCCTGTGCTGGGCACTGGTGAGGCCACAGCTCGGATCCTGCATTCAGTTTTGGGCTCCTCACTGCAAGAAGGACATTGAAGGGCTGGAGTGTCTCCAGAGAAGGGAATGGAGCTGGGGCAGGGTCTGGAGCACAAGTCTGGTGAGGAGCAGCTGAGGGAGCTGGGGTAGCTCAGCCTGCAGAAAAGGAGGCTCAGGGGAGACCTTATCACTCTCTACAACTCTCTGACAGGAAAGTATAGCCAGGTTGGGTCAGGCTCTTCTCCAAAGTAACAAGTGACAGGACAAGAGGAAATGTCCTTAGGTTGCACCAGGGGAAGTGTAGATTGGATATTAGGAAACCTTTTTTCATGGAAAGGGTTGTCATGCACTGCAACAGGCTGCCCAGGGAAGTGGTGGAGTCACCATGCCTGGAGGAATTTAAGAGACATGGAGATGTGGCATTTAGGAACCACTTGGTTTTGTGGGGGGACTTAGCAGTGCTGGGTTAATGGTTGAACTTGCTGATCTTAAGGGTAATTTTCAACCTTCACAATTCTATGGTTCTAGTCAAATTCTTTAAGAAAATACTGTGCCAGTTTGCAGCATCAAAGCAGATTACACCTTGAATGTCTCTATCACACACTTCCATGTAAAACAACAGACTTCAGTTCAAAACTTAATTGACAGGCAATCAAAATTTCTTTTTTAAAAACAGACCTTTTTTTTTTTTTACTACAAAGCACCAGAAACCCAAAATGAAAAGTATTGAAAAATTCTCACCCTGGATTTGCTTGAGCAGTTTTTCATTAAGTTGCTTTAATTCTCCTAGAGTCATTGTAGTCACTGCAACAACAAAATCTGTTATTACTACTACCAAAGTCACACAAGCATCCCGAAGCAGACTCCTGTTTTCTCAAGAAATCTCCCATTTGCATCCTAATAATCAACAGATGTGTAGCAGTAAGTCAGAGACAACACTATTTATCAGTCATCTGAAAAAAGTTTGAAAATTTTCTTTTTAATGTTGACACAGACAAGGATCTACTCCATTGGAAAGCCCTCTCTTCAATGTCAAAAAGGTGGAAAATCAAGCCCTGAAAACAGTAGCCTCCAGAATCAGAACTGCTTGGCACATTTAAATAGTTCACCCTCCTCTGACTGCAAAACGTGATTTCCCCAGTGTAATCCCTGAAAGCACATCTGTTCAATTGTGGGCAAGTGGACAATTCTGAGGTAAGTCCTGCAACGTTTCCCAGCCTGTAGAAAGCAGCTACCTGAGGGAAGTTTCAGCACAATGCTCCCTGTTTTGGCTATCAAGGTTTGTGCTTTATGCATACAGGAATAACATACACAGTTTCCACTGAGTACCTCAGTGACAAATGATGAAGAACAATCCTGGCTTGATATGAAGACCAGCATATAAAAATAAGTTTCCTTCTGTGACCCTGGTGAGAACTAAAAGATCCTCTGTATCATTTAAAAGCCCCTCTGTATCTCAGGTTGTGTGCACTGATCATCCTCACAGAAAATACACACTAAGCCTCAAAGGAGGGCACTGTGAAAGTATTCTTTGCTGCCCTTGATCAACAGCAGGGAAGCACTGGCCTGCTTCCTAGGATTCCCTCAACCCTGCAGTGGTGAACACACGTGGTGCCATGCGTGCTGCTGTGATGCCCTTGTCACCGTGGTGAAAAGTGACAATCTGAACACCACAGGGGGTACAGGGCGCTGGCACAAGCTTTAAGACCTTGAAATTTCAAAATACTGTTTTTAAACTCCAGCTAAGCTGTTTCTGCTGCAGCTTAGCAAAGCTCTCACAGTGTACTTCAGAAAAAACGATGCTGCAGCTTTTTTCCAGGGATTTCTCTGTGCAAAAGGTTTCGACATGGCAAATTTAAAGTCTGAAGTTCTGAAAAAGATGGGTTTTACCTACCCACTGGATTATTTGATTATCCTAAGCCTTCCCTTTCAAACTTTCTCACAGCTGGCAGTTGTGGGATGTTAAATTGCTGACAGCACTGCCAAACCAAAGAAGCTGGCAATAGCTAAGCCTTGGTACTCGAGACATAATCCCAGCTAAGAGTGAATCATATTCACCTCTCTTCTCCATCAGCCAGGTAAAATGGTGCTCCTTCCTACCTTCAGCTAACAATACCCCTGAAAAGTCCCTTCTTGCATCTTACCACTCTTTAAACACCATGAAAACCCTGACCAAACTTATTACAGTAATTGACAGCTAAAAATGTCAAGATTTTTCCCTTCTTTTATAACCAGTGGTAGGATATTACTTCCCCTTTTTCCAATGTTTTCATCAACATTTTGTCATCTGGAAGACAGGCTGGTTCACATATTTCATGTGTGTTTTGGGACAGGACTGTTCCATGTCACATTATTCCGATACACAAGGGAAAGGGAGAAGGAACAGAACATTGAATTTAAATGGTAAAATATTATTCTATCCACAGCTGAAGTAAATTATAAAGACATATTGGCCAAGCTATTTACAGTTCCATTAATACTTTTTTTCAGAAGACAGCTATATTGTTAGAGTGAAAGTATTGCAGTAAGAAGGTACCTAATTCTGGCAATCTAAGTTTTCATTTAACATACAAACTTTATATAATCATTGCGTCTCCAAATGAATGTCTTTTAAAGGTAAATACTGCAAAATAAAAGCAAAAATGCCTCAAAGCTCCATTATGTAGTCATAACAGAAGAAAAACCTGTTATTGTGCTCAATGCAGCTTTATGTTTCCCTGTCCCAAAATCAAAGATTGACGATAAATACCAAGTCACTAACTTCAGTTAGACAACCCCATAAACCAGGTCAAGCTTTCATAATTCCTCTGTTAACTGCGGTCCTGATTTATGTAATCCCAATTTATGACTCCAGCAGACAGGTGGTCAAACAGCCCAGTGTATCTGTTTTGATTTATGGCTTTAAGGCTACTAATTCACCACAAATGCAACATGACACATCATGCAGCAGTTAAGTAAAATCCTTTCATAAAGAATGAGAAATGACTCAGCTTCGCAAGGACAGATTTGTCAGTTTGTCAAAAAAACATGGGAGCCTAAACAAGCCAATTCCAACTTTTCACAGTACCTCTGACTCTTCTGATGTTCTGAATTCCTTGTTTTTCCATCACCTGTTTTTCCATGGAATATTTTAATCAGTGTTTTTGTTTTCTTTCTTGGGTCTTTTGAAATTCAGAAGCTCTCTCCAATTACTCTCCTCACCCACAGAAGTAAGAGTGGACATACACCAGCTCAGAACCAAGTACTGCCTAAAAGCAGGATGGTTAACAGCATCTACCTCTAGGAACCTATTCCTAACACATTTCATGCAGCCTGATCCCAGAGGCATTACAATACCCTAGATTTTTCTGAAGATTTCTTCTACTGATTTTCTTAAACAACAGGAAAACAATTTTTCTGTTATTTTCACTATCACCACAGTCATCAGAAGATGGCTCATGTCTTCTGCTACAGCCTTTATGCCATGGTGGCGTAAGGACCTTCCCATTTTCTTATGCTCAATAAACACAAGGAAAAAACAAATCCAGTAAAATGCACAAGGAAATGTCTGCTACTATTAAGATTGTTTCATAAATTTGCTCTGCTACCTGGACTCTAATTTCCCCTGTTGCTTAGGGCAGCTCTCTGTAAAACGTAACTCAGGGCACTGTACAGGTTCAGTAAGAGAGAAATTTGCAGGAGCTCAGTAACCTCCACCTCCACAAGCAGGGCTGTGCAACTCCCAGGAATGACATATTGATGTGACTTTTTTTTGGCTTAAATTATGCATGTCCTGTATCACATCGAGCTATAGCTAAAAGCAAAATTAGAAAAAGAAACCACCAGCCAAACCACCCTATTTTCTTAGCCATGTAGCCTTTTTTCCTTATAGATTTTTCAAGCTGGACTTCAGAATGAGAATGAATGCCCAGTAGGGACATGAAGTGGTCAAGAGGTATTTGCAAGAATGCCCTTGCTTGCTAGGCTGTGTGCAAATAGATGTATACTCACGTTCCTCCCTGCTGTGTTGAGGATGTCTCCTATGAACACTGGCAAGTGAATCACCCTCAGCTTTTTCAGCTTTCTGGACTTGGCTGCGGTTGGACCACAAAACGCTGCTGCAGCAGAAAGTAGCACCAAGTCTGAAATCAGTGGATTCTCTTGGTTCCAAAAGAGTCTGTGAGCAGCTTGAGATGCCTCCAGATTTCTCATCTATCCATTTTGCAGAGTATCTAGGTACTGGGGAGTCAAACTGTGGGAGTAATTTTCTATCAGTCTGATGTCTGAAGCTAAAAAGCTGGTGTTGGGATGGTTTTGAGCTTTCAGAATCAGAGTCTAAATCCTTGTTTTGTGCGTACTGTATGATCCAGTTAATTTTTTTGCTCAAGATATTTTTTACTTCTGCATATGGACTTTTAGAGAGCTTTGATCGTGGACAGTCCTGATTTGCTATTAAGTGGAATTTTTCAAAGCAGTCTCTGTGCCCCCTTAAAGATCTTGTATGTAGAAGATCCGACTTTGGTACTCCTGTAAAGACACAACAGAAAGAAGTTCACTTACTGTATTATCTGCTTATTTTTAAAAATCTTTACTCACAAGCAACCAGGAAAACACAAACTTAGTGGTGCTTTCCTACTAACAGTCTTATCACCGAAGCAAACAAGGGTACCTCACAGTCCAAAATTTGTGAAATTTCCCTTAGGCTCGAGTCCTTGGCATGCAAAGTGTTTTGCACACCACAATCTCTAGTGCAGGGCTTCAGTGTGTGCCTCCTGGATGGTGACAGAGATGAAGCAAACTGACAACTCCACACACATCGCATCACCCCTACACACAAATGTATAAGCTGCAGAAATAAAATAAACTCAACTATGTATCAGCAAGTTCTATAGAACAATCCTGAAGAGCATTTTGACAGCACTCACACAAGCTCCCATTTTCTATGCATAATGTTATGAGCCATCTGCTCAAATACTGCAGGGTGCAGGCTTGTCTCATTCAAGTGGTCAAACATAATAAACTACAACTGAAATCTGAGTCATTTTGCACTGGCAGAAGCCTGCAACCTAGCTAGTGAAGCAAGTTCTAATACTATTGACACTTGCCAACATAAAACTGTCCTGAAATTCATTTGAGGTGTGCTGGTTTTGGCTGGGACAGTTAATTTTTGTCACAGTCTAATGTGGAGCCATGCTCTGGATTTGTGCTGCAGTGTTTTCATCATCACTGAGCAGGGCTTACACATAGTCAAGGCCCTTTCTGCCTTTCATATCACCCTGACAGCAACTGGGCTGGGGGCATGCAACGAGCTGGGAAAGGACACAGCTGGAACAGCTGATCCCAGCTGACCCTAAGGATACTCCACACCACAGCACCATGCTCAGTGTATAAAGCCAGGGGAAGGAGGTGGAAGGGAGGAATGTTTGGAGCAATGGCATTTGTCTTCCCAAGTCATGGTTATGCACAACAGCCCTGCTCTCCCAGGGATGGCTGAACACCTGCCTGACCATGGAAAGCAGTGAATGAATTCCTTATTTTGCTTGCCTTGTATGGGCAGCTTTTGCATTCCCTCTGACACTGTCTTTGTCTGAATGCACAAGCTGAGATTCTCTCCCCATCCCACTGGGGTTAAACCATGACATCACACAAGATGGATGTTTATTCTCCTCTTTGCTCATCCTCCTTCAACGACTATTCAAATAGCTACAGCAGGTAACTTAAACCTCTAAGTAACTGCAAGTGATTGACAGGTTAAAAAGGAACACAATCTGTGAAGATCTACAGTTGGTGAGTGAACACAGATGGTATGAGAAATGACTATTCCAGAAAGTTAATAGTGCCGCAGTACAAAATTACTTTCTGCAACTTCAGTGGATATTTATTTTTCTTCAGATTCACCTACACAGTAGATTCAGAATCGAAGTCCAAAGTAATGAACAGTTTGCCATTTATCTCAATACCAAGTATGCTACTTGAGAGGTTCCCAATTTAATGAAAAACAATTCTGTCTAACGAGTTTGTCACTGCAAATAACAATAATATACCTGTGAACCACTGGTTGAAAGTGCTCAATGCCAAAGTATTCAAACCAACAAACAATAATGAAATTGGATCTTTGAATCTAGGCAACATGAACCAAGCCACAGCCATCTTACCTTTTAGCACATGAAAAGTGATTGAAGTAAAAGAAAAAACATGAAAGGCAACAGGTAACAAATACTGGTCACAGAGATATTACAAGGTGATTACAAAAAGCTACATGTTACAACAATTCTCAGTTCTATATGATTTACCCTCTTAAATTCTTGTGGTAAACTTTAACCTCCCCATCCGAAACTATCAACAAATGATACAGTGGTTTTTTTAGTTACTGAATGCCACAAAATCCCACCCTACTCTCAAAACTGCTCTGAAAAGGTAAAATTCTTAACATGAAACTGGTGAAAACAAATCCAAGCACTTCATTTTGATTATCTCACTTGTTGGCAACTGCTGTTTGAAGTTGGGGTGTGCACGCATCAAGAGTAGCCACTATAAATCGTTGATTTTCCACTCTTTGGGCAGCACTGAAACTTTAATGCATTATTTTCTGGTTGAGTTTCTGAGAGTGCACACCATTTACAGGGCAAAATGTCTAAAAAGTGGAAAATGAAAGAAAACAACAGTGGAATTAATTTTGTTCTTAGCAGCAGGGGAAAAAAGGTAAAGTCATGAAAACAGATGTTCCTTCTGTTCAACAGACAACTATTAGAAGAAACAAAACCCACATACTAACCAGAGGAACCTTTCAAGAATGAAATTTTGGAGTAAAGCACATGCTGTGCCCCCTTTCAGTGGGCAGTCAAGATTCTCACTCTACACCTCAAAATACTTTTCAACCTCTTTCAGCAAACAGATATTCACTAACTTTTCTTAAGATCTGCATGATCTACTGCCTACTAGCAATGCTATTTCCCTACCTTCACAGAGACTTAGAAAACCCCAATAATCATTTCCAGTGAAAACAAGGAAAGACAAGGCATATGTTTCGTGACTTATCAGCACTATTTAAATAGAGCAAGCCTGCTTAACTCAAGTAGCTTGATGAAAACCTTAAATCTTTAAGCCATCAAGGGAAAGCAAACACTGTCAATAGAAGTTATAAGGCAAACATATTCACAACATGACACACCCTACAAAACCAGAGTGATTTGTTCAAAGTTATCTGCTTTACCCAAGCGATTCTCCAACATTCTACTCAGCTGCTGCTCAATTCTTTTACTTACAGAAAACAATCAGGCAGAAAAACATGTTTTGCTCAATTTTCCACACAACAATGCTCAGGAACCCACCTAACAGAGACACCTGCACAACAAATGACAGAATAATGTGGTATCACTTAAAAGAAGAAATTCCTTTGAGGCTGCCTCATTATTTCAATGAGAATAAATGTTACTTGCCCAGTAGAAGGAAAGTGTGAGACCACATAAAACAGCCAACACCCAAGTTGTTACACAGAAAAAGAACAAGTGCAGCATGACTTTATGAAGCCCCAGCTGAATTATGCCCAAGTCTTAAGCTCAAGGTTATTCAAGTCTTTCCTTCTGATGAATTTATCTTTTAAGAGTTCTGAACATGGCTAACTTCCTCATTTTAGAGGCATGCTGCTCAAAGAAGTGTTTTATTAGAACTCAGTAATAGAGTGCCTGAAATGAGCAATTATTACAGAAGAAAAAAACACATGACTTCAAGAGTTTGAGCTTTGCCATTTATATGCCACATATTGGCCACAATGTCCCCATTTCTGAGCACAGGGCAGTTATTGTGGAACACTTCCAGTATACAAGACCAGCATTTGCATCCTACCCCTTTCTCTTACTCCACTGAAAAAAAACAACAGGGGTCTTATCTAAAGAATCTTGCATGAAGTAAGGAACTGAAAATGTGCAAAACCAAACTGCTTTTGTACTGAACTGCTAACAGACATCCTTCAGCTTTCATGTAACTGGCTTGGGCTTTTACTGTAGCAAACACACACAAAACTAAAACCATCAATCTCTCTTTTGTCCTAAGGTGACAATTAGTCCTTTCCTATGCAGAGAACGTGAGCCATAACCTTCTGGAAGAGCTGAGCAGGGACAGCAGCTGCTGTGCCAGCACAAACTAGCAATCACATATCAGAATTACAGCAAGTAAGGGTATGGTTCTTTGGAACAAATCCTTCTGTTGTGGGCAATACCATCAGCTTTATGAGGCAGAAAAGATGTCCATTTCTTCTTGGGAAGACTTCATACTCCACTCAGATTACTTCACGTTTTTCCCTTCATCACAACTGCAGAAAAAGCTACAATCTGGTGAGCTGGCATGGACTAAGTGATATATAAAGATGATGCATTTTCAGAATACACATTACTTTATTCAACACTATACACAAAGAGATGAATAAAGCATGGTAAGACTTCTGTACAAAAGAAGAAGCAATACTGTAATTTTGAAAAACAGCTATTGTGAGTTTCGGGGACTTCACAGCGTTTCAGTTCCATCTCCAAGTTTCTGTTTGCCAATATCAACCTCAATCTTTCTTACTTTTTGTCTGGTTCTTCAAGTCTGCAATCATAAAACCATCAACTTTCCCCCTCCCTGACATTTGCAGACGTGTACATTTGCCCCTTGTATCACTTTTCAAGAACAGGATTGCAGACTATGTCCAAGTACATCCTACACTTCATATTTATTTTTTTCAGAGAAGGAATAAAACCCTCAGAAAGCAACAAAAAGCCCACAACCACCCTGAGTAAAAAAGTTTAATCTGCAGAAAAAAAAAATCCCACAGAACTCACAAATATCTAGAAGACCGTATCTAACAAACTTAAGACAGCACAGATGCTATTAGGAGACAAACTCATGCCAGAGATCATTCCTCAAGTGCACATGATTCACAGGCTGATGCCAAACCTCCAGACAAATCATAAAACAATGTAAGTGCTTACAATCCGTGATTTGTTTCTGATTCTAGTAACTCATGTGTCCTGGATGAAATATGAATGTATCACCTCACTCAACAATATCTTTGTATATTGACTTGATCAGGACTTCCTATTTAAGTGCCTAATGTTGAGGCAAAAAAACCTCATTCCAAAACCTGATTATTTCAATTTGTAAGGTATGCAAGGAAGGCAGTCAACATGAGTCCTAATCTACTCCTACCAAGTAATTTTGTAAACGCATGACTGGCAATCAGACAGTTTAATACACATTTTTGTAACTTCTCTTTATTCATAACTGTAAAGTAGCTGAGAGCAGGGAGAATATTTACTAGATAACCAGGTGTGCAATCACATGCCAACAAATTTTACCCTATTTTAAGGCATTTGTACTTAAAAGTAAATGAGTTTCCATCATATTAAAGTTTTTTGCTTTTTGGTTTCTTTGAGGGTAAGAAACCTACAAAGACTTTATTTCTGCCGTCGAAAGTGATTCACTGAGAACTATGTATAACTCTTCTTCATTATAAACAAAAATAAATTGAAATGTTTGCTCATGTTTGTATAAAGATGGCAAGAATTGTCTTATTTGGAGATTATAACAGTAATCAACAAGCCCAGTTCAAAAGGAATGTTCCTGAATACCAAGATTATTCCACATCCCTTCACAAATGTTTCCATAGAAAAAAACCAAAACAGTGATCATTAGCCTGCTTGTTTATCTGCAACAGTGGAGATGTTTTCATTTGCTTGCTATTATCTTTAAAAAAACAAACCCCCGAACTTCTTATCTGGTCTTTCAGCTCCAGCAGCTGGAAATTACATTAAAGAAAACCTGCACTCTCTTCTCAGCAATTTCTAATGTAATGCTGGAAACTAATTGTTTTTCCAATGGTGAATAGCAGCTGAGATAGAAAATTCCCCTGAATTTAAGATGAACTAAAAGTAACAAGAATACTTCTTGACACATGAATAGTCAATTATAAGTTTGTATTATGCCATTAGTTAATTAAAGCCCCTTTAAAGAATTTACAAATACTTATGGATATGATTTATACCTTACCATATTTTCTGTCTCCAGTTTGAGTCAGTTGTGGAGACCTGCCTTTGCAGCCAGTGAAGAAATGCTTCTCAGGCACAATTCACCTTCATCTGAAATAGTTAACTCCAGAGATTTGTGACAGACACCTCTGCCCTTCTCCTTTAATCCTAGATTAAGCAAGAACCCTTGTCTGTGGCTGCCCACTTGAGCAGCCCTGGTCTTCACTCTGTGTTGTGAAATGTCCCAGCTGCTCCCCTCAGCTGTGCACCTCAGGAGCACTCTGTAAACAGGGATGTTCAGCCAGCTCATGGAACAGCTCCCAGACATCTGCGAGTGCCCACTAGGAACACAGCGATGGGATCAGCTCCAGTGTGATTTACCTGGAGTGCAGGGCCAAGACCTGCAGCAGACAGAGAGCTGCTTCTCAAGACATTAAATGTTCATGTCTGTCTATTTTAAGCATTGCTGCATAGGCTGTTTACCAAGAGTGCTCAAGGAGGGGTGTTCCCAGAAAAGCAGATCCCAAGACCTGTTTGAAATACCTTAAATGAAAGCAGCCCATGATAACCTAAGACAATAAGTTATTATCCATATGTCTAAAAGACAGGGGGTGGGGTAAAGTGATACACTTGAGCTGTACAATTCTGCCAACACTGAAAGGCAGGATCTTTAGAGATGTGTATCTCCAGTACATCTGCCTGACGAGACGTAAAGCCAACTGCTATTTTTAAGGGTATACAAGCAATCTCATTTGAGAATTAAATCTTGTGATTTATTAGACTGGCTGGAAGGAAAATGCCAGTGCCATTCATTAACTTCTAAAACCAGACACTTTGTAAAGACTTGATGTTATCTTGTTCGTGAATTAACGTTCTCTCCTCGCTTTCCTACGATAATGCCAGTACATTCCATACATGAAATGTGCACACAAATCACCTCCCACTTCATTTCTATCCGCTCATTTGTATTTTAGCACAGAGCAAAGACATATTCTATCACACAGAACAGAGATCCAGTCAGACATTTGAATATATTTTCCAAAATCATGTTCCTTATAAACTGCTTTACTAAGAAGAGTTTGCTTCTGTGTTAAACAAAGCAATGCATTCAGATGAAAACTTTACTACCCAAAATATTATGTGACATACTTGGTAAGAAAAATCACTTAAACAGACCTAGAAGAGAGTGGAAGTCATGAGCCAGTATTTCTGTAGTCTGGATGATGCCAGGTAACATAAATACTCAATTATCTTGTTTGCATGGACAATCTTTCTGAATTTACACATTAAGAACACAAAAATATACTTATAGAACCAGCCCCACAGCTTGATATTACTTGATATTACAGTGGTATTCATACAGCATTTAGGGTAAGAATAATATCTCCAACCATGTTCAGACTTGATTCTGTAGTTAAGAGCTTTAGTGGAAACTGCAGCTAATTTCACATGTCCATTCAAGTTTGCAGAAATGAGTCATACCCCTGGCCTGTAAATGCTACCTTTAAACATTTCTTAAACAAGTTCTCATCTGTCTAGTCTAAAGGGCAACGATGGAAATTTTTAGCTTTTGTTGCCAGAATAATCTATTTTACTGTTTATCATTTCATCAACACTGAAAGAATAAGGATATGTAATATTCTGGAACAGAATTAAACTAAACAGCAGTTTCCAATTCTTTAAACTACACCTTACAAATCATTTTAATTCAGTGTGACATTCTTCTCCCGGGTGTAAGAAGGAAGAAAGTGAAATTCAAGTGCTTACAGTTCGCAGCAACTAAACCCACTCCCTCCTTTTTCTTTTTTTTTTTTTTTTTTTGAACACAGAATAAGGATATTATACAAGATTTTATAGACCTTAAGAGGAAAGAAGCTATGTGGTAAGACAGACTTATTTATAATATCCTTGTCTGAGCCTGAAGACTAAGATGCACTAACCTGATGCTGAAATTGCCTCAAATGCTGAGTCTATCAGCACTTTAAAGGGCAATGGAAACCTAACTATCCCAACATAAATGAGGGGAATGGATGCCCAGTATTTTCACTGTCTCTTATATTACAAGACCTGGGATGGAAACTGTCATTTGCTATTCAGCTGCTCAGCTCTAAACAGAAATGGAAGTGAGCCAGTTTGCCTGTCAGCCAGCATTTTCCAAGATGTTATTGAAGTTAGCAGCCCCAGATAAGCAAAAGAGTAAAAAAATCAGCTCAAACAATCAGATTTCTCACTTCTATTACTGTTTGTCTGCATTACAATCCTTGAATGTGAGGAAACTCAGATTTTTCAAGAGCTCTGCATTAAGAAATACCAGCATAAACCCAGTTAGACAGATACACTATGAAAAACAATGTAAAGGTAAGTTGTAATCATTACAGACTTCCAAGTCTAACACCTTCAGAGACGACTCTGATGTTGGAACACAGAGATCTTGAAGCTGGGATTTCCACAGGTGTCCAGAGGATCCCAGGACACAGCTGCTGCATGCAATGCCTTCCCACGGGAAGAAACCTGAACACCTCTAAGCAGCACAGTAGGCAGGACAACCACTCACCCCTCTGGCTGCGGCTGTGTGAGGGTGAGACATGGGATACACAGAGCCACAGACTGGTTTGGGTTGGGAGGGACCTTAAACATCATCTCATTCCAACCTCCTGCCCTGGGCAGGAACACTTTCCAGGTTGCTCAGAGCTTCATCTAACCTGTCCTTAAGACACTTCCAGGGATCCACAACTTGGAAACCCTACAACTGGAGTTTCAAAACACCATATTCAGGCAAAGGAGTTTTGTTTTGTTCATGTATACCATTTACAGACAGTTTTTATACACATACATGTATGTATTTTTGAGTGCTCATGCATTTCTCCCCACCCTTGAGGTATCACTGCAGATCTGTCGTTAGTACTGTATCTCTACTGGCAGAGTTCAGTTAATCGTTTTCTCATATTCTAATGAAATTAAAAAGAAGAACTTCTTCCCAACTAAAACACAACACGTGATTTCCTGGCTTATGCAAACCAGTCACGTATGAATTTAAAACGTTTCCTGTTTCAATCCACTGATTATTACTGTGACACCTACTCAGAAAAACAAACAATGCTCAATCCCTGATATTCACTTCATCTGCACAGGCAAACAAAAGCCAACATGAAATTCCAGCAGATCCACCCCACCAAGATATGCTAAACCCCATCTAGAACTTTAAAAACACTGTCCAGAATCAGCTTCATTTCTCAAAATGTTTAGTATTTCACATGTAAGTACTTTGCATATTTTAAACTTTAAGAAGCACATCACTATTCTATTAAATCATCTGACAATGATCCTTCAGACACAAAAGCTAGTTTGGCAACAAAAGTATTTGTGTGTAGCTTAGTCCACTCAGATTCCCTGAGAGTGAATCCTCAAACTAAGTGAGGTGGATGAGCCAGTGCAACAGGAAGAAATAATACTGTCCTTTCCAGAGACAACACTTCTCAACACTTCTTTCAGACTGAAGACCAGAACCACTCAACTCTCCTGAGTGTATTGCTCTTTCCTCGTTCAAAGAAGGCTGATGACATTTAATAGGGTTAAGTTTAAACCTGCATATTGGCTTTAGTAATTCTAATGCCCACATTCTCTTTTCTGATATGCCTGCCACCACTCTTTCAGTCAGCTTCAGAGAAATAGATACTATAATCCCTACATCTCATTCCTGAATAAATTCTGGGACAGACACCACAGCTGGTCTCCCAATTACACTCAAACCAGCAGTTTCTGTGAATTAACTGAACTTAATAAGAAGCATAATCACAGTTTAGGCTAAGTGATAATTTTATTTCACTAAAAGACTAAAAATCCGCTATTAAAAAAAATCATGAAAATCCATTATTAAAAAAAATCATGATGGACACCTGATATCTCATAAAAAGCAAAGGTTTTATGACACAGTCACTGACTTCCTTATTCAGAAATTCAACTGTTATTTAATCAAGATAGACCACAGATTAAACTTTCTGTACAGCTCTATTCTCTGTAAGACTACAAGAAAAACTCAATTTTTCCCACCCAATTATGTAATGTTACCAAGCTACTGTCCAAACATAATAAACACCTCAATGTCAGGAAAGTTAGGGCTGAGCCATGTCACAACACTAATCCAGAAAGAAGTCATTATTACAGACGGGGGTGGCCTCCAAATCACTCATTTCTAATTCCTCCTCTTACTGACCCAAGACAATCAATAACATCACCATCGAGACACAGGCAAACCTGTACAGCTGCTGAACTCACAGATGCCAAGAGATGCAAAGATCCACCGTCACTAAATTAAGTGCACACTGTAATTAAGTGCAGCTAGTTAAATTATATTTCTGTTTCTCTAAGTAAATTATATTTCTGTAGTGTTTTGTTCACATACACTTGAGAAAGTCTGCTTCACGGTGCGTTCAGCTGCATCAGTTGCCATCACATGGATTTGTCATGCTTTAAGCAGTCAGATGCTGCTGGCACGAGAGGAAACAGAATTGTCCTCATCAGTTTTGTTAAAGCATTAGATTATGGCACCCTGCTGAAAAAAGAGAATTGGGAAACCTACTTCCAGAATTTCAAACCTAGACTCACAAATCAGAATTATTTAGGTTGGAAAAGACCTTTAAGATCACTGAGTCCAGCTGCAAACCTAAGATTGCCAAGGCCACTGCTGGCCCTTGCAAATCCATCTGTAATGCTCCTTTCTATCCTGACCCAGCTCCTTAGTGCAGGCTGCACGGTCAGGAAAGATGGAAGAGGTGCCATACATTCCAATTAAGCCAGACAGCACTTAACACATGGAAGTTAACAGGGTGCTGCAAACAGTGGGAGTGCACAAGCATCCTGCAAGATGCTGAGCTGTGACTAATAGCTTGCCTGCTCTCCAACAGCAGCTATTTCCTGCTTCTCTGAGAGATCAGTTCCACATGCACATCAACACCAAAAATGAGCAAGCCTGTCCTAGCTGTTGCATGAATATCTTTTTAGAATAGCCTAGTTCACTTCCTGAAATAGTTAATATATGTATGGGTTTTAATTGCTGACAGTTTTAAATATGATGCTAAATAGAAAGGCAAACAGCGAGATCAACACTTATTTGTAAGTGTGGGATAACACATCTACAGGGTTGATGCAACTTGCAGCTGATTCTCTTCAACAAGTTATAACGCATCTGAACTCTATTAAACATAACCAGGAGGTCAGTATGAAATCTTCCAGTATAACACAGTGCTTTAGTGAATTATCCAATTCATGCTGCACTCTGGGCTGCCAAAAGACTTATTTTAGACATATAAAAATCAATCTTTGTCACAAAAAAAATACAGGAATGCAGAGATATGTCAAAAGTAGGAAAAGCGTGACCACAGGTATGGTAAAGAGCTGACTCACGCAGCAATTCAGCTAAAAAGTCTTACACTGACTCTCTATAAAACATCACTGGCACGGTCTCTGACCCCTTTAAGCCTCCCCTCCCAATGAGGGGTAACAGTACATCTTTTCAAAGTGGCACACAAAAGACAGACTATCAGAAATTGAGGCATTTTGATGGTACAATGATCAAATAGATGCATACTTTTATTATGCAAAATAAGAGAATTGCAATGGCCCAGGTAACTTCAGGGGAGCTCTCATCACTATTCTATTCCAAGCAGCCGCATTTTAAAATTAACTGAAAATTTAGGAGATTATGCAAAGTAGTCTGCTTTGCACAGATTAAGTCTTTCCTACCATCAAGGCTATTTAGAGCCAAAAAAACCCCAAACTATTCCACTTAAAACACACAATCATTTTGTAAAGTCACAGCTGTAACAAGTAGCTTTGACAAATCCACAGCTTATCTCAAACAACAGAGCACAGGAACCATCCAGCAATTTTTTAACGTGTTCTATCACTTTCAACACTTTCAAAACAAAACTAGATTAGTAATGTAATGAAAGTACTTAATTCTCATTGTGTTTTTAAAGCCTAGAGAGAGAAACATCCTCTCTCCATATTGAGAGGTCTAAACCTAACATTCTAAAGCAGTAAGTGAACTCAGATTGACAGGCTGTCTTAGGTTAGACAACTGCTCTTGAGCTGTAACAAAAAATGTAAGTACAAAGGCATGTCTCTGCTAAACAAAAGCACAAAGCATGGCAGTTACTACTGAAGTATCAAAATACTGTTCAGATTAACATACACTGCCTCTACCAGCAACAAAAGTCTACTATCTGTTATCAAGAAATAGGACTAATCACATAATGCTGTTGAGATCTTCATATTCAATTGCCTCACAGCAACATAAATTACTCTAGGTAGTCATATCCACGTACAATTGACAAAGAACACTCTACGTAAGTGGAACAAATTACTTTGTTGCTCCAAAGCCAAGCACTTTGACTTAAAAAAGAGTCAGAGATAATCCACTGCTTGTTCATGCATGAAGAAAAGCAACAAGATGGGAAAATTCTTTACCAAAAAGAAGTTTAAAATTTTAGAAATTCTATTCTGGAGGCCAAAATGGTTTCATTGGGCTTTTAAAAGATGGCCACAAGTCCTACTCTACAATTTGCAGACTTTAAGAAGCTTGCATGATGAACCCCGTTTTATCATTTTACACATATTAACATTTTACAGAAAGAAAAAGAAATAATTTCAAGTACTTCTAGTGTGAGCAAAGTGATCTGCTTCCAAAACCCCCAACTGCTTTAAAATTTTCATTTTAAGCTTGTTTTGTACACAGAGCCCCTCTAATTACCGAGCAAACCCGCTGAATAAAGACAGAGCACGATTCAGATCCCCAGTTCAACGCCAGAAGATGGAATAAACACCAGGGCATTCCAGAGCCTCTGGAAAGGGGGACTCACCTTCCCACCTAGAGGAGCAGCACCCACCTTTACTGGAAACGAGCTAGGAAACAAACTGGTTTAAAACTTTCTACAGAGACACGTTTCCAACCCTACGGCTGGACGGAAGGTTCCGGAGGAGCTGGCTGTGCCCTCAGCCCCCGTCCGGGCTGGCCCGGGATCTGCTCCCACCTCACCTTCGATGTTGAGCTCAAAACAGACGTGGCAGAAGGACAGCGTTTCCTTCTCGGTGCCCAGCTTGCAGACGCTGCAGATGTTGTCATCGTCCAAGTCGATGCTCACGAACTGCTCCTCGTTCATAGTGCCCTGGGGAGGGGACGGCGGCACAAGGGACGGCAGGGTTATTCGGGAGCCACCCGGGCGCAGCTCCGCGCCGCCGAGGGAGAGCGCGGGGGCGGAACGAGGGCGGGAGCGTCCCGGCAAAGTTTTCCCTTCAGAGAAACCGAGGCCAGGCCGCACAGCGGGGCCGGCAGGGACAGAGACCTCCCCATCCCTCCCCTGGCGGCTGCCCCGTCCCATCCCGTCCTGCTCCCCCGCAACTCCATCACCGCTGCCCCCTCCATCCATCCCTGGCTCTCTCTCTCCCTCCCTCCCTTAGCGCGCCAACGGCGCGGACGCCCCGCCATCGCCAGTACCGCGACACCCCCGGCTCTGCCCCATCCCCTACCCCTAGCTGTACCCCAATCCGACCCCCGGCCCGTCCCCGCTCACCGCCCACCCCAGCCGCGCTCCGCTTTGTCCGCCCGCCCGCGCCGCCGCCGCCGGAGCTCTCGGCGCCGGGCACCGCCCGCCGCTTCCGGCCGCCACCACGGCCCGCCGGGACGGGGGGCACCGCGGGGCCCGAGCCGCGCCCTGCCGCACCCGAGCGCCTGGAGTTGGTTCGGAGCAGGGCGGCGAGGCGGCAGGAGCGACCAGCTCCGGTTTTGCCGGCCCTCCGAGCGGTGCCGGCGGTGATGAGAGGCCGCGCTCCCCCCGCGGCAGTTGGTCTGTCCCGCGCGGGCGGGGTGTGCGCGGGGCGGTGCGCGGGCGGGCGCTGTCGCTGCTCCTGTCGCTGCTCCTGTCGCTGCTCCTGTCACGACTGTGGTGCTCGCCGTGAGTCACCCGCAGCGCGGCTACACCTGGTGACAGCGGGAATGCTGAGCGCAGAGCACGCCTGGCGCCCGGACCGAGCAGGCTCTGTTGAGGTGGGGGGGGAATAAGTGTGCAGTGATGGAATATCGATTCCTGAAGCCGGCCAGGGCTCTGCTGGCGCCCCGAAGGTGAACAGGTCATAGAATCACAGATTATGGGGACAGTTGGAAGAGACCACAGCAGGTCATCTAGTCCCTCCTCCCTGCCCAAGCTGGGTCATCCCAGAGCACAGGGAACGGGATTGCGTGCAGACAGCTCTGGAATATCTCCGGTGAGGGACACTGCACGCCCTCTCTGGGTGATCTGCCCAGTGTTCAGTAAAGTTGTTCCTTGGGTTCAGGTGGAGGTTCTTGGGCATCGATTTCTGCCCTTTGCCTCCTTTTTGTGTTGGTTGGCACCACCGGGAAGAGGTCAATCATATCGTCTGGGGTATTTCCACAATTGGCGGAAATTACGTACAGCACATTCCTACATGTCAGAATGGGATTATTTATGGAAGAGCTAAGTAATCTTCCAGAAGTAATCTTCCAGATGTGTCGAAACACATCTCTGGAGTTTTGATTGCTTCTTTCGTTGTGTTTTCTTGAGGCGTTTTCTTTGATTTTATCAAAAAAGACAAAAGGATGGGATGCAATCCAGAGGGATCTGGACAAGCTCAAGTGGCTCATGGGAATCTCACAAGGTTTAACAGACCAAGCCCAAGGTGCTGCACCTGGGTCAGGGCAACCCCCAGCACCAATCCAGGCTGGGGATGAGCAGATCCAGAGCAGTCCTGGGAGAAGGAGTTGTGGGTGCTGTGGGTGAGAGGCTGGACATGCCCTGGCTGTGTGCACTGGGAGCTCAGAACCCCCATGTGCTGGGCTGCAGCCAAAGCCCCGTGGGCAGCAGGGCAGGGAGGAGATTCTGCCCCTCTGCCCTGCTCTGCTGAGACCCCACCTGCAGTGCTGCATCAGCTCTGGGCTCCCAGCACAGCAAGGACAGGGAGCTGCTGGAGCCAGGCCAGAGGAGGCACCTAGGTGATCAGAGGGATGGAGCAGCTCTGCTGGGAGGAAAGGCTGGGAGAATTGGGATTGTTCAGCCTGGAGAAGAGAAGGCTTTGGGGTGACCAAATTTTGGCCTTCCAGCACCTGAAGGAAGCCTACAGGAAAGGATAGAGAGAGCCTATTTACAAGGGCGTGGAGTGACAGGACAAGGGCGAATGGCTTCAAATTCACAAAGTAGGTTTATATTAAATTTTAGGAGTCAATTCATCTGTGAGAGTGGTGAGGAACTGGCACAGGTTTCCCAGAAAAGTTGTTCCATCCCTGGAAGTGTTCAAGGCCAGTTTGAATTGGGGTTTGAGCAATCTGGTCTGCTGGAAGGTGTCCCTGCCATGGTTGGAACTGGAATATCTTTAACGTCGCTTCCAACCCAGGCCATTCTATGACTATGATTTTCTGAAAAAAAGAAATCCCATCCTGTGCTAGCATGTTGTCCTTTACCACTCTTAGGCAGCAAGTTGGCTTTAGATTTGCTTCAATTGAGGGACGATGGAGCATATTTCATCACAGAGCTCATTTGTTTCTGCCACAAGCTGAGAACTGGATCTGGAAGAGGGGATTTCCTTCTCCCCTCATCATCTGTTTTTTTTTATACATATGAAGGGTAGCAAAGAAGCAGCACCTTGACTTCATTGCGGAAGAAATATTAAAACAGAAAAAAGGACATCAGCCTGGGGTGGAAGATTTAGAAATAGAAAGGAGAGACTGGACAAATGATGGTAGAGCTTTATAAAATCTATAATTATTGAAGTATTTTCCCCTCCAGAATCTGATGTCTATTGAGTCTCTGCAGCCCATCGCCACAGTGCAGCAGCAGCTGCTGTGAAATCCAAGGGCAAAAAAATCATGAATCTTGTTAATAAATGACATGTGGGAGACAGTATGGCTCTCAGTAACTGAGCTGCTTTTCTTGTCAAATATTGCTCTAAAATATAGAGGTCGTTGCAGTAAAAATAGTGAAGGAGAACTAATGTTTCAGGCACAAATTTCTGAAATAAGCTAGCAAATACCAAGATGAAGATTGTGCAATGGTAACTCCTGCCCATGGTGTGGTTTATATGTATTCATACACATTTGTATTTCCTCCCTTGGTTTATCAATGCATGTGATTCTAGCTAACAGTTTACTTACATAGGAAAATTATTTCAGTAGGGAGAAAATCTGTTCTGTCTTTCTATCTTTCTTTTTCCCTACTGAGTTTGCATTTTCTTTTCAGGGAGGCTTTGGCAGTGATCTTGTTTCAGTAATTCCCACTGCTGCACCTTCCCCCAGCTGCTTGGTCATGTTCCCACACTATTTTCTCTCTGTGTTTCTGTGTTTTTGAGGTGATACAAGGGACTGGATTGCTGATTTAAAGGAAGAGAGTTAATTCTACCTCAGATTGATTCACTGGGGTTCACAGTGTAGCCTTATAAATGCTGGGGGAAGGCAGCTGAAGGGGTAATGCATAGATGAAAATGAGTACTCTGGATTCTGTATCGTAAAATCATGCTTTGAGCTTCATCAGGATCTTCCCTCCAAATACTGAAATGTTGGAAATCAAAGCTTGTGGCAATGTTTTATGGACATACTTAGTTGCAGTTCCCTGAACGAAGGTTTAGGAGTTCTAAAGCTAAAAGGCATTTTTGCTGAAAAATACAGTGCTAAACAGGAGTCCAGGGGGTGGTGGGGTTTCCTGGGCATTATCAAAAATACTGCAGTAGAGATCCCCAGTGGAGAACATGAATAATACTGACACTGCCCAAATGAATGTATCTGTGTAGGACTGTGTATTAAAAGAGACACAAGAAATGAGAAAAGTTTGTAAAAAATTTGAATTTTAAACTCAGGCTAGGTGAAGTAGGTCTGCTTCCCTGAAAATTAAAAAGTGACATATTGAAATCAGCCTAACTTCTTTGTCTTCCCTCTGCTCTTTTCCTTCTGCTCTCCCCTGGGCTTGGGGATATTTTTCCCCTCGGTAGGTCAGGCGACTCTGGCTTTTCCAGGCACTTTGGCAGATCTTCATGTTCCTCAGGCTGTTCTCTGTCTGCAGTTAATAAGCACATGCATTTTCTCCAATTCTTCGGCTGTTTTTTTGGTTGGCTGGTTGTTCATTTTCTCCTAATTTTTTGGGGGTTTTTGGGTTTAAGGTTTTTTTGTTGTTTGTTTTGTTTTGTTTTTTGGGTTTTTTGGTTGTCTGGTGGTTTTTTCCCTAGTTTCTTTTAGTTGTTGGTGTCCATTTTTTACAGATCTCTTGTTCTTGGGTTCTCTAACCTTTTCCAGTTTATCTTTCACCACTGGAAGACAAGTATAGATAGGAATCATTTGCTGTACTCCCTATCCTGTACCCACTCCTCTATTTTGTGACCTGCTACCTCTTTTTATTCTCCCAGTCCTCTTTCAACTCCACTCAGTGTGCAACCTTTACTATAATGTCCTATTTAAAATCTTTGTTGACTGGTCTTTGCCCCTTTAATGTGTGGCACAAAACCTAATTGGAAAGGGGTAGTTCCAGTTTCCCTCTCCCTGCTGTTTCCTTTGTGTTGGATCTGGTGAACCCATGGCTGCTTCAAGGTGAAATGAGTCACTGAGGTGATACAAAAGGGAAGAAAACAAAATTGAAAGAAAAATAAAAGCCTTTCTTCATCAGCTCATTGAAATGGCTGCATATTTAGCTGTATCACTGCTAAGGGGGTAAGCATTTTTGGGGGCAGAATGCCACTGACCTTTCAGCAGCCTGAAATTGCATCAAACTTGATATAACCACTAGTTTTACCTCTTAGTCCTAGTCCCTCTGTTCCTTTATCCAGTCCCTTTGCTTCATCTTCCCTCCAGGCTATGATCCCATGATCCTCTTTTTGGCAGCAGTGCCAGCTGAAGAATTCCCTGCTTCTACTCATTTCTCACCCTGTTTTTTTAGGTTTTTTGTAGGTATGTGTGCTGAAAAGTAACCAGCATAAGTCAGATTCCGGTCCAGTTTTCTGCATGATTGCCCAAACCCTCAAGAGAGCAGTAGTAGAGTCAATTTAAGCCAACTGCCTGAATACCTGGGTAAAGACAGCCCAAGTCTTTCTTCTCTTGCCTTTTTCTAGTTTTCTCTTCTTCCCCTTGAGGCTCTTTTTCTCCTGTCCCTTTCCTCCATGTCCCTGTTCTGCCATATGAAACCACACAGTTTCTCTGCTGCTCTTTTTGTAAAACATCCCTGTCTGTGCTGTGGCACACCACCAGACTTTCTCATCTTTTCTTTTTCTTCTCGAGCTCACTGAACTGCATGCCTTTATTAAATGGAGATCTCCTATGAAAGTTTAGTTTTGTTCATTAATCAGTGGCAGAAGGTACAGGGCTCTTCAGAACACAGAAAATTTCAAAAGCTTATGATAATACCACTGGTCTAATTCACAGATGTCATCTCAGCAAAACAGCGAGAAAAGGATGGGTTACTCATTGGTTTTTGGCTTCATGACTGGTCTCTGAAATGAAATACCAAGCTAGCGTGAAAAAGTATTCCTGGGAAAGTCATGTCCTGTATTTTTGGGGGTTAGAAAAACAAATCTGCCACTCATCTAATAGGCCACAAAATAAAGGAAGCTGAGCTAACCTAAAATTACACCTGAGTCACAGCACACAAGGGTGGGGCAACAATCTGTGTCTTATAAACAAAGGCTTGTAGCAGGTTGCTGGCTACATTGGATCAGAGACATGATGGATGAGTATCTGGGTAGTCAAACTAGTCATGAATGAGAGACAGAGGAGGGGAGTTCCTTCTCTGCCTTCACACTCTGGTAAAAGACTTTCTATTAACTAGTTTATCTGAATTTTCTATTCAGAACAATACACAAGATTTTGTAATCCTAACAAGATCTCATTGATTAATTGTAACGATGAAATAGCACTTAATTTCTAAGTGTTTATGCATTCCTTTTACATCCGTAGATTTAAATATCCTTTACAATGCCTCTTGCCCCTTTAACGATCAACAATGCTCCTTTAAAGCTCTTTACACTTCTTTTTCCAAGGTTAATAGAATGTGTTGTCCACTGCCTCAGCCTTGTACCTGGCACAGCCTCATTTTCCCTCTTGATCATTACAACAAAAAGTTGTGGATCTCTACAAGTCACAGAAAGTGCTGTCCCAAGCTGAGTATGCCTTCCTCCCACCCAAACCTCAGCCTCTGAGTCCATCTGGGTCTCCCTTGACCTCTCAGTATCATCTGACAATGCAAGTCATTCCATCATTTCCAAAATCAAGTTTTCATTTATTGGCTTTTGTGTTTTGTCCAGTGTGCCTTCTAATTCTTGCCTATTTCTTTTAAAGCAGCTGATTCTTGTTAATGAGCTTTTAATCAGGATCTGTGATACATCCCCCGAAGTCCTCATGGCTCTGAGCCCTGTCTCTAGGTCTCTTATCTATGAATTTGGCTTTGACTCATATCTTACTGTGGTGATTCACAGCTCTTCCCTCTGTTGCTGGCCTGCCTTTTCACACCCAGTTAAAATCAGTACCTTTTTGCCACCTCCTTGAGGGTAGCTGCCACAGTTTATACTTGGCACTTTGTACTTTTCTGCCACAAACTTCTCTTTCTCCCTCTGTCAATGCCTCACTGCCCTTCCAGCCTTTTAGGTCTTTAAATGGAATACTGCTTGCAGTCTCTGTGGAGCTATACATGAGCAATGTGCCTATCGTGTCTTGTTTCTTCCTACATGTCAATTAAGATTCAGCCTTGTTGACTGTCCCAGTGCCCCTGTCACTTCACACCTCAGCTATTACCAACTTCTCTGTGTGTCTCCTGCGACTTCCACTGTGTTCTCCGAAAGCTCATTCAGAATTGCACTGTGAGGATTATCTTCCTTGCTGACATAATGTCTATGTCTCTCCTCTGGCTTTCTGGTTCATCAGCATGAAAGGCAAACTCATTGTCCTCTTCAAAGTTTCTGATCAATTGACTGCACTGACTCAGCGTTATTGTTGCATTGAGCACAGCCCTCACTGCTCTCTGTCAGTAACACTTGTCTTCACTGTCTCATTAGTTATTTCTCACACAGCCACCTTTGGCCTTTTTACAAAGTACCTCCTCCTTTGCTGGAAGTTCCTTGCAAACTTCAAAGGAATTAGTCAGTGCTGTTACCTCACCCAAGACTTATTTCTGCATTGTTGCCCAGAGCCGAACATGTAAAATGCAGTCATTGTGCTCTGTACTCTGCATTCTCTTTGCCGGTGCTATTTATCCAGTTCTACTCCTGTTTCTGCAACCTACAGACTTTAATCTTCTTTTTATGACAAATAACAATGCAGTTAACAAGCCTTGCAGCCACCAAACTGTGGTCTTCTGAAAATCATCTTAGGTAGTCTGCCAGTCTCTGATTTTGCAAGAGTAGAAGTTTTGTGAAAGTTTTGGCTGATTGGGAAATAATACTACGTGAGACACTTTGGGAAGAGCCAAAGTGCCACTGGCTCCTCAGATGTGAGGGCCACTGAGTAGCACAGAAAGCCCTGATTTTTGATAAGGAGAATCTTTGTAATAATATGTTGTAACAACACCAACACAGTGTTATGAAACCTCCATATACACCTACAGTAATTTTGAAAGTTCTGTGGTCTTTAATGGCTTTCCACATGTTGAAATATCAACCTGAAAAGTACACAGTAAGATAGCTACCCATCCAAGAGAGCAGAGATGTGTATCACTATCTACTGTACAGATTAAGGAGCAGCATCTGAAGCATGTTGGTGTTTCAGTATCTTGGCAAATGCTCTGTACTTTCCTAGAGAACCAACAGCATTAGTTGTGCTGTCAGAATACAGAGTGTGCTGTCCTTGTACTACAGTCTTCTGTAGCAGGAAATGCAAGCAAAACAGCATCCTCGTACTACTGTCCTCACAATTTCTTTTTAATCCTAAACTGCTTTTTAACAGGATATCAGAAGGGGCTGATCCATTAAGTGGTTCCTTCCCCCATTTACTTCTCACAGTAAAAATTCAATTGATTAAAAGAAATAAAAAAAAAGGAAAATCGGATGTCTGTGTAAAATTGTACGACAAACTAAAAACCTTTAGTGAAGGCTGTCAAAAATGAACACCGCCTTCTCTTTTGAATGACATTGTTTGAATTGTTTCTTCTGTATCCTCTGTATTTTGATGATAATAATCCTCCAAGTGGTAGGATTCCTCTGTGATGGTAATGCTTGCCTCAAGAAACACATACCCGCTTAAGTGCCTGAATTTTTCACTGCAGCACTAACTCCAGTTACAGCTGCAACACAATCATCCTCTGGAAACTCATTTAACCAGTGACACTGCTGCTGCTTGTGCCTCTTGTTGCTGTCATTGTTTATGTGTTTATATACACACACATGTTTAAAAGTTACTGCTTCAATGCAAAGAGTCAGTAGGGCATCAGAGGTGATGTACTTGCAGAAGCAAGCAACACTTTGCAGCAATATGAATTTGCACTTGTTTGGATGGTGAACCACCATAATACTTTGCGTATTGCAAAGCTTTTCCTGTATGTTTATCTGGAGACAGTTTCACTGTAGTATGGCTGTTAGCATCCCTGTGTCCAGGTTGTTAGCTCAGCCCTGCCTTCCAGCTCTGGTGGGTGTATTTGGGTGTGTTTGCACCAGCTGTACATCCAGAAACTGCCTACATCAGCAGGAGGAAGAGTTAGTGCCAAACCACAGTGTTAGAAGAGACCATTGCTAATTCAGTCTAGATGTCCAAACATTAGAGAAAATGAAAAATGTGGGCTGTCAATTTTAGAATCACCTGAGCATGACACACTCTGCAATATTTCTAATCACACACGCAGCTGGGGACTGGCTGAGGCAGGAAGGTATCTCAGGAGATTGCCTGGTCCAACCCCTGCCCAGAGCAGGTCAGCCAGAGCAGATTGCTCAGGGCTGTCTGCCTGGTTTTCAATACCTGCAAGGCTGCAGACTCCTTGGCCTCTCTGGGCACCCTGTGCCAGTGTCTGACCACCCTCACATTAAACAAGTTTTCCTTATGTTTCAGTGAAATCTCGTGTATTTCACTTAGTACCCATTGCCTCTTGTCTTCTTGCTGGATACCACCGTGAATAGCTTGGCTCTCTCCTCTTTAGTCCCCTCATCAGGTGTTTTAAACACTGAGATCCCTCTGAGCCTTCTCTGCTCCAGGCTGGACATTCTCAGCTCTCTGTGTCTCCCAGTAGGACAAATGCCTTCAATCATCATGGCACTGCCTGGCTGTCTCCAGGGACACTGCATCTCTCTTGGATGGAGAGCTCAGCGCTCGGCCCAGCCCTGCAGAGTGTTTCTATTCTCCCCTGGGCTGAGCAGAGGGGAAGGATTGCCTCCCTTGACCTGCTGGCAACACTCTGCTTAATCCAGATCAGGAGGCTGCTGGCCTTCCGAACAGCAAGGGCACTTGGCTGGATTATGTCCCATGTCTTGCCCACCAGAAACCTCCTCTCCTTTTCTGCAGAGCTGCTTTCCATACAGCTGATTCCAGCTGTGCTGTTGCATGGGGTTATTCCTCTGGGCAGGACTTTGCACTTCTGTGTCAAACTTCGTGAGGTTCTTACCAGCTCATTTCTCCAGCCTGTAGAGGACCATCTGAAGGGCAGCACACCTGTCCCAGATTCATGCCAACAACAGACTGGCTGAAGACACACTGTGCTATCATCCAGGTGGCTATTGAAGGTGTTAAACAGTCTTGGCTCAGCATCAGCCCTTGGGCAGCACCTTTAGGGATTGGTTCCCCACTGAACTAACTGCTGCTGATCACAACCTTTTGAGCTCAGTTCCATCAGTTTTCAATCCACCTCATACTTTTATCTAGTCCTTGTGCCACTAGTTTCTCTATGAGGATGTTATCAGAAACAGTGTTGAGAGCCTTGTTAAAGTCAAGGTAAAGAACATCACTACTTGTACCTCATCCTCTGAACTAAAATTATAGAAGAAGGCTTTCAGGTCCTGAGGCATGATTTTCCTTTCATAAATCCTTGCTCGTCCTAGTCACCTTCTTGTCCTTCATGTGTTTGGAAATGATTTCCAGGATTATATGTCCCATCCTCTTCACAGGGATCAAGGGGAGGCTAACCATCTTCTAGTTCTGCTTCATGCACCTTGTGGCCCTTCTTGAAGTCAGGGGTGATGTTTGCTTTCTTCCAGTCCTCAGAAGCTCCTCCTGGCTGCCACAGCCTTTCAAAGATGATGTTACTTCACAGTAACATTGTCCTGCTCCCTCAGCAGTCATGGGTGCATCCCATCAGGGCTTTGGGTATGTCCAGGTTGTTTCTAAGCTCCCTGACCTATTCTCCTCCAATGAGGGTTAAGCCCTTCTTGCTCCAGACTTTCTCATTAGTCTCGTGGGCCTAGGATTTCTGCAGCCTGGTTTTTACTGGTAGTCAAAAACATTCCATACCATGGCCTTTTTCATGTCCTGTGTCACCAGATCCCTTGCCCCATTAAGTAGTGAGTGAGTCACATTTTTCCTGGTCTTCTTTTTGCTGCTGATGTACCTGTAGGAGCTCTTCTTCTTGCCCCTCACATCCCTTCCCAGACTCAACAACTCGTTGGCTGTTGGGTTTCCTGACCCTATCCCTGTACATACCAGATTCCTGACTACGTTATTGATTCCATTTATCAACCTCTGAAAAGTGCAGGTGGTGCCCCATGCAGCTGCCCAACATACATGTTGTCTCTAATAAACTTAATGAGAAGCAAAGGCTGTGTTTAGTTGTGTCTTTTTACTTAATTAAAATTAAAATGACACATCACTGTATGTGCTGGCCGAGCCTTAATCTCCAAAGAGTGCCAGTTAGTATTAGGCTCATTATTGACAGTGGCCTAGTTTCCATTGATGGAGTCATTAAAAGTTTTAGTCTGCAAAGTCAGGAAAAAGTAGTGGCTGGTAGTCCTGGTCTGAAATAAGGGGAAAAGAAAGAAAGCTCAAATCCAACCTGTTTTGTTAATCCATCCATGTACATGAAAACAGCACAGCAGGATTGGGGAACTAATCCCATTTCAAATCGAATGCCTGCTGGTTCTATTTAATGAGCATTATGTTTCTTTTTTAACCCTAAAATATCTTAATTCACATAGCAGCATTCTGCTTTTTAAAAATTACTATATTTTTTATCAATTCTGGTAAGCTACCTGCTTCTATAACTGGACCAAAGATGGATTGCTAACTACCATCTTTACTGCTAAACCACATGCTGAACTTCATTCATATGGAAATACCTGAAAATGGAATTAGCACAGAGTCCTTTGAGCAGTGGTACTAATGAAATTTCCTACAGATTTACACTTTGTGAGTAAACTGGTGTGTAGAAAGAAATAAAGTTATGGGAGATTGAGTTGAGGCATTAAAAACATCTCTCTTCACACATCTTTAGTAGTCAATAAATATTTTATACACTCACACTGCACTCTTTTCTTGTGTAGATGCTGTCAATATTTCTCCACCCTATGTGCCCACTCATTAAATTTGCCAAAAAATTGTTGGGACTTTTGTCTCACTGCCAAATAAGGGCTAAAATTGGAGAAAGATCTAAAAACTATTAACAGAGGTTAAGGAGGGGCATTTTTCATTACCCTGTGCCAAAGGCCACGTCAGCAGATTGAGTGAGTGTGTCATGTACCATTTTAATTTAGCAATGTTTATATCCCTTGATAGCAATGCTTTCACAGAATCCAGGATAATGAAGAAATAAATAGTGATCCAATACTATTGATTATCAGTATTATCTTGATATTATTCTGATAGCTATTTAATGATATTAGGGGAAAAATATATTTATGTAAATTTTATTATTCAGTGTAGACATAAGAGATTATCCTAGTACCGTTTATTCTCTCAGCATCTTCTATATTAATTCTCTGTCTGCTTCAGAATTCCTGGAAAAAAATCCCTATTTCCCAAAATGTCTTTATTTTAGATGATGTCTAGAAATTTGTTAAAATGGGTAGAGACTTAATTAAAAAATACATATCCATATACAGGTGTCTATGTCTATGTCTGCAGTAATAATTTGTTCAACATCCTCTCCAGCCTAGATATCCTCATCATCCTCTGTTGGATTATTTGTTTAGTGTTCAAGCCAGGCCAGCCTGTTCATGTATACAAGCAGCCCAAAGAGTTCCATCAATAGCAAAATATTTGCAGTAGCACATTTGTAAAAGACATGATGTCCTAATAAGACCTGATGTCATGAAAACGAAATTTGTGACATTAAAGTTCAGGTAAATAAGGCCAGTGTGTTCAGTCACTTCACCATATAGACCAATTTTTATATTTTTCATGGATTTCAGACTTTGCATCTGGGGATCAGTGACTAGCGTAAAGGTATTTTTCATCATCCCAAATCTTTGCTAATTTCCCATGTAGTTTAAATGATTCTTCCTTCTTCTGTGCAACAGCTTAGAAGGCAAAATATTTTTTTGGATGGATGCAACAGAAGCATAGCAATTCTCCATATTACTATGATACGAATCATGACTGAAAAAAGACTAAAAGTTTGCAAATGATGGGTTGTCATGATTATCAGAAGACTTATAAGTGGCTGGAACTACAGGATATTTCCACCTGTAAATATCTGTCAGGTATAAATTCCTGTTTCAGCAGACAAAAGCTGTGCTCCATGGAGCAGAGCAGTGAAAGGACAGACACGCCACAGTGGCAGCACAGCAGTGCTGACCTACTTGAGCAAGCTGTGCAGGAACCAGCATGCAGCTCTGGCTCTATTTCAGCAAAACAGTGTGTGACCTCCCAAACTGGAATGTAATTTGAAACATTAAATGACCAGACATATCTTTTGGCAATGCAGTTATTAACTTTTGGCTTTATCTCCAGCCCACAAGGCCACCTCTTACATCAGAGTGATGCAACGCTTACTAATTGAAAGTCAATTTTTGCCAGCCAAGGACATTGGCTGCAAAAAGCAGACAAAAATGTGTGCAGAGGGGAGATATTTTCATTATTTCTTCCTCTGACTCCCTCACTCTACTTCTATCTCTCTTTGCTACACTTTTTCTCTCTCCTATCTGCCCACACATCAAAAATCCTTAAAGCATAGCTTTATTGGGAAGGAAAAGAAAAAAGTGGGATGATATATTCTGGCCATAAGAAATGGTCTCACTATGAGAAACTATTCCAAATTTATTCCTTAGGATGTTTCTTGGCAAAGTAAACTAGTGAACAGGTGTATCAAATAGCACTGCTACTCTATTTGGAGGGAAAGGTAACAACTGTCTTGATGAAATCTGGAACAAAGTCTGAATGAAACTTCTCTTGCTTTTCAATGCAGGTTTGCTTAGAGGCTGTTTATATTCCCAAGACATACAGGGTTTAGAACTAACATTTCACAAGTCTGCCAAATGCTCTGTCAGCTTTTAATATTTCTGGTTAGTGCTTTTTAAAAAATCTGGTTCACTCATTCTCTATCCTTCCTGATATATTTATCTAAGACACATTTTTGTACCAGCTATAAAAATCCTAGCAGGGAAAGATTGTTGACCTGGAGGTTTTCTGGATTTTAAGCATTTAAAAATCTCTTTCACAAGTAGAATTAAATTACTGCTGAGTGTAGGAGAGGCCAAGGTAGCATGTTTCTCTTTTGAATTGCTTCAGGTTTTGCACAAAGCAGGATCTCAAATGCAGCTGTTTCTCACTGCTCACATTGAGCAAAGCACCCAAGAAACATTAATGCCAAAATCTGGAGGGAACTGCCTGGCTGAATAGAGGCAGGAGCAACCAAAACTATTAGAACATGGTTGGGAGGACTAGTAAGATATAGCTGGAAGAAAGTGAAAATCACAGTCTGTTATTGGGAAATTACTTTCGTCACGAGTGTCCCAAATTTTGGCACTACCATGTACTTATAAAGCTCACTGACATAAACTTCATTAATTCAATGGAAGGATTCCTACTCATTCCAGTGGCTTTTGGCCCAAAGGGTAGATGGCCATTCAGTTGTTGTCTTTCTCAGTTTTCTATATGCTCTCTCACTTTGATGCATAGTAACTTCCTGTTTCTTGCTGCAAATTAGTTGGCTCCTTGACTAGTGTGTTAATAGAGAAAATTTGACCAAATCCAGAAAATTGAAATGGTTTATTGTACAAAATGCAATGAATAATTATATCCAAAGCTACTTTACAGCTTTAGGAGACAGAAAACTGATTGATACATTTTTTAAGTTATGGAGAGCTCCAGACCCTCTTCCAAGCATCTCAGTAGGGTGATTTTGGCTTATCTTTGCATTTAAGAGCATGAGTGAGGCTTGAGGGTATTTTATATGTCATTACTTTCTCATCTCATAACTATATTTTACCTCTTTACTTTTTTTAGGCTTGTCAGAGAACACCTGATGCTGAAGTTCAGCAAGCGAAGTGTTAACGTCCGAGGGAGCCTGCCTGACTTGCATGCTGATGTTAATGAAGCTGTGAATTGTGTCATATTAGCCTCATTTGCTTCCCATATGCTTACTCTCATTTTCCCCTCAGAAGCTGCAACTCCACTTTTTGTCTTCATTTGTATGCCCAAAATGCAGCAAGCTTAATTACCAATTATAACCTTGCTCATTTAAAGGCTAAATCAACTGGAAACAATGCTAAAAAGTGTCTCCCTTGAGGAGAACTGAAGACTTTGTGCTAATTTTCTTCACATATTTTGATCAGTATAAAGCACTTTGTAACTTACAAGTTAATCTCCCCAAATGATGTTAATTTTAAATCGAGATGACACGTGCACACTCATGGGATGGCAGCCTGAGAAACCTGCCTTGTCTTCCTCCTTCAACTCTGACCTACTGTGCAAAATTATCTCTCCCTGGGAAACTCTCAGTGAAGCACTAGAGCACCCAGGTCTGCCAGCAGCTTTTTATTTATGGCCACCTTTTCCTGCTTTATTTCTTAACTGCCTGACTTGTGCTATTTCCTCGAGTTTGGAAGTCCCTTGTGAGATTCTTCTAAATGCAATTTCTTCCATCTTAGGAAATGAGAACTCTATAAACTTCCAGGTAGGTTTCATGGGGGACCCATGGAAGGCATAATAGCTGTTTGGGTTGATATACTAGTGATTGCCACATAACATCCCTCCAATCAATACTGCAAAACTCTCAGACACTCTTTAGCTCCTGGGTGAATTTACAGTTCCTAGTGACAATCTCCATTACTGCAATAAAGACCAGAGGAACTAGAGGAAAACTAGATTTGGAAAGCTGCCATTATTATTTATGGAGTATTTGCATGCTGTAATTTATCAGCTATTTGGAGCGTGCCACCCTCTGTTTATGGCATATGCAAGACATGTGTTTCAGCTGTCCTTTTTTTTTTTTTTTTTTTTTTTTTTTTTTTCAAACCAAAAACTATAAGGTATTGAAAATTCTGTGCTTTTAAAATAAAATAATAGAAAATAAAGGAAATGTTTGGAACTGGTGATGAACTCAGTGCATTTACATTGTCTGTAGCTCAAGCTTGAGAAGAACCTAAGACTGAGGTGGCTGTTGTGTGCCCCACACACGTTGGCAACCCATGTTCTCCATACAGAGCCACCTCCACCCATCCCTTATCTTCTTTTGAAAATGAAAGGTCCCAACCCTTCTTCCATCCTGGGAAAAAATTTATGCAGAACATTCAGAGCCCCTTGTCATGTATTGCTCATAAAGATTTTAGCCTCTGACTTAGCAGAAAAGACCTCTTTCATTCACCTAGAAAAAACTAAACACAATCTCATGATAAGATTAAGATGTTACTCTGCATTTAGCACTCACTGTGGTTTGCCCCTCTTTGATTATATGACCTATAAGTGTTTTATGGACCACATCTCTGGCTCTGATGGATAAATAAGCTATAGTTTTGACATTATTCCAGGCAGAACTGGGATTTTTCCCTATATGTCTCTTTTCCTGTTAATTGTACCATCCTTCCTCTAACAGTATGAAGGTAAGGTTTTGTTCTGTTCAGCTTGCAGCAGGAAAGCCTGAAGGGATATGATTGCTCTTTTTTAGTACACTGGGCAGGTGTACAGGATGGAAAAAGCTGACACTGAGGAATGCTGGGGATGTAGAAACAAATGTATATACGCTGGCACAGTTCATCTTGAAATCTGGCATAATGTTCTAATAATCAGGAAAAAAAGGTTCTTGAAGCAGTGTGATGAGAAACCTAGACAGCTTTCAGATGGGTGCTTCTAAAGTTAATGGAGGAAATAATAATGTCTGTGAGAGCAGCATGTTGGACTAAGTGACAGGATTTTTCCATTCTTGTTATATTTCTGAGGTCCTTTGTCCTTAATATCATCATGGAAGGGAAGGGATCTGTTAGAGTGAGATCAGAGGAGGCCACCAAGGCGATCAGAGGGATGGAACACTTCTACTATGAAGAAAGGCTGAGGGAACTGGGATTCTTCAATCTGGAAAAGAGAAGGCTTTGGGGTGCCCTAATTGTGGACTTCCAGTACCTGAAGGGAGCCTACAGGAAAGATGGAGAGTGATTATTTACAGGGGCCTGGAGTGACAGGACAAGGGCAAATGGCTTCAAAGTGACAGAGAATAGGTTTAGATTGGAGATTAAGAAGAAATTCTTCCCTGTGTGTTACTGAGGCACTGGCACAGGCTGTCCAGAGAAGCTGTACCTGCCCCATCCCTGGCAGTGTTCAGTGCCAGGCTGGATGGAGCTCTGAGCAACCTGGTCTAGTGGAAGCTATTCATGCCCATGGCCTGGGTTGGAATGGGATGATCTTTTGGGTCCCATCCAGCCCAGGCCATTCTATGATTCTATGATCATGTTGTACACAAAGAAAACACACAAATGGAGGTGAAGCTATGGTGCAGGCAATATATTTCCCTTTCTCCCATTTTTCACATTTCAACCTCTCTTTTTTAACACCACCTGACTTTTTTTATTTAATTCCAAATTCCTGGGACATATATGATGTTGTTTTAGCTAAAGGACAGTCCCACAAATCTCTGTTAAGAGCAAGAGTGCACTGTACAGGTTCAAAAACTGGCAGGCAAGGAAACAAGATTTGTAACTTCTGAAGGTACCTAGATGGGGATTTTCCCCCAGCAATCCATGTAGTGGCTTTAAATGTTGGTTTTGAGGGAATTTCCCCCTGGCAGTTACCAAGGGATCTTACTCTTGGGAAGAGCTGGTGTTTTTGGAAGCACTGTGGGAGAAACTCACATTTACACACCTCTTACATTACACTGGAGATGATGGTGTGGCTCATTAGTCTCTTCTGGTCTTTTATTTTTTAGCCTGTATCCATGCCATGAAAGTTCTGTACACCATGTTTCAATATGCTTTGAAATAATACATTATGAGGGTTTTGCAGCAGCACTGGCAGTGCTGTCACCCATGCCCCACTCTGCAGTGGATGGATCATCTTAATGCCTAGTGATTTCTATAAGCTTTCTGCTTCACGGTACTCAGCACCTTGTGCGAGGATTAAATTCTGAGAGCACAGCAGGTGTGTCCCTAAGTTTAGCTGCTCTATTTATAGTGTTTTCCTGTAAGCATAACACTGCAATTGTCACTCACACTGTCTTCCTCCAATTCTGCATGGCACCAGGCTGGGGATGTAATAAACATCCTTTTATGAACATGGCCTTCTAGCAGAAATGAAAATTAATTGCCTAAACAGCATCACATATAATTAAACAGAAAAGCTTATGATGAAGGGAATTTCAAGTAAACGGTCATCAGGAAATTCTGAGCTGAATTTTAGTATAGCAATACATTTTATTTGTTAATTTCTACTTCACAGTGGTAAATTTAAATCAAATTGCCTATGAAAATGATGTACAAATTCACATAGACATATTTTCTGCACAACATAGTGAATAAAAATACGAACATGGGAGAAGTGATTATTGCATTTCAAAATTGGTCATTAACTTCCACTTAACTGCCCTGTTAATTGGTAGCATAAGTTACAAGAGTAGACAGACCAATGCAATCATTTATTTTCTCCTGAAGCTGGTGAAGTGCAGACTGTGGTCAATAGTTTTGGGGTAAAGAACTGAAGCAAGATACAAGAACATCCAAATCTTCTTTCAATTAATATTTTAAGTACAGGAAATGTTAACAGTGGTATGGTTGGTGACATCTATTTGCTAAAGGAATTTATCTGGACCCCTGGGAGCAGCTTTGTTGTTGTGCAATGTGCCTCAGTTCTGCAGCAGACACAGGTGTGGGAGGGAAAGTCAGCAGAAAATAGCAGAGGTCAAAACAGGCAATCACCTGTGAACAGGCTATGTCCTTGCCCTTTGAGGAACCTTTACAACACCTCAGCAGTGTGAAAAAACGTCACTAAAACTGGAAATAGGGTTTGTTTTTTTAAATAATTTGCTGCATATGGAGAGTGATAGTCTATTGGTTTAGATAAGGTGACATTTTGAAGCTTTTCTTCACAGCAGAGGTGTGGGAACATAATCTGCTGGTTTAAATAAAAGCTTAGATTTTGGAGCACCACTTTATAAGAGGGAATTAAGATTGCAACTAATTTTACTGCAGCTAAATTAAAGAAAATGTGAGGCTCTGTCTTTTAAAACAGAAGCTCACTCCATTTTTCCCCCTGTAGTGTGGTGACATAACATTTACATTTCCACAGATAATGAACTAGATCTTTCAGCAGCCCAGCCCCACAGGGGACTCATTCCCAAATCTAAAGTATTATTTTTCTTTCCATCTGCTCCACATGGAGCTTGAGGTAAGCTATTCTTAATGTCTTAGGAGGATCACCGTTTCTTGAAAGCAAATGCACTTTTCATTTTCTTCTTTAAACACAAAAGATCTTATTACTACCTGTCATGGCCTCTTTGCTGCAGTTGCCATTACTGCTTTTAATTGGTAATTCACTAGTTTTGGAGATGAGGTTTTAGAGCCCATAAAACTGCAGGGAGCTCACTCTTAGTCTAAATGGATCTTCTGAGGATATGGGAAGACTTGACAATGTTACTCACATCTCACAAAGGGCCACAGAAAGCAGTGTCTATTACTTTAAAACAGTTAAAGTAATAGACAACTGCTCCTTCCCATAACTATGTTTATTTCCTATTAGTCCTTAAATACATTCCAGGTAGGAAATTAAATAAATGCCAAGGGAACACACCGCTTTCTTCTGCCAGGGACCTCTCCCAGATCAGTTACCTTGCCCTCATCTTCCTAAAGTGTTTGTGCAACAGCCTTAGTCTTTGTGCAGGATTACCATAAAAATCCATATTAAGGGCCCACAGATCTGTCTTTCACTTGTGGAAATGGGATCAGTAGGATGCAGTTACCATGTCCAATTCACATGTCTCTTCAAGGGCTGAGCTTCTGGGGAGCATTTTGTCCATGGCTTTTCCATGGTGGTGCCTCCCTTTGGAATACCCACCTGGCAGTTCCCGAGGTGCTGCACCGTGACATGGAGAGGGATTTTTTACAAGGACAAGGGGGACAGGACAAGGGGAAGTGGCTTCAAGCTGAAAGAGAGTAGTTTTAGATTAGATATGAAGAACAAATTTTTTACTGTGAGGGTGGTGAGGCACTGGCACAGGTTTCCCAGAGAGAGGGTGGCTGTCCCATCCCTGGCAGTGTTCAAGGCCAGGTGGGATGGAGCTCTAACCAACCGGGTTTAGTGGAAGGTGTCCCTATATGTCAGTGGGGTTGTAACTAGTTGAACTTTTAGGTCCCTTCCAGCTGAGGCCGTTCTAGGATTCTGTGTATCAAAGGGAAGATCCCGGTGCCCGATGTGGAGCAGAAAGCAGCCAGCAAGTGCAGTGGGTCAGCCACAGAATGACTCAACACAGCGCAGGCAGTGGCATCTCAAACTGCATGTTTGGGTGTGAAAAAAAGCCAGACTTGCTGTCTGTGCAAGTTATGGGCATTGGCACACTAGGAGAGGAGTGTCAGCTGCTGTTTCCACTGACTCCGTAGAGCATGTTCATGGGATGCACATGCTCTTACATGCTGGAGTATTTTCCTGTGTTTTGAAACACCTCTAGGAACACCTGAGCCCCACAGCCTTTTCTGGCCTGCACTAGCCTGCCTGCAGTCCTGAAGCAATTCAGGGATGGCTCACAGCTTTTCCTGCTGTCCCTTCCCTGGGGATCCTGCATCCCTCTGGAATGTAGGCCATTTGTCAGGCTTGGGCATGGCCTATGTGGTCTGGGTTGTAAAGGAACATTGAAAAAATGGGATCATAGAATCATAGAATATCATGAGTTGGAAGGGATCCACAGCAACCACCAAAGCTCAACTCCTGGCCCTGCACAGGACAACCCAAGAATCACACCATGTGCTGAGAGCATTGTCCAAAGGCATCTTAACTCTGTCAAGTTTGGTGCTGTGGCCACTTCCCTGTGAGTCTCAGTGCACAGCCACCCTCTGGATCAAAAAACATTTCCTGATATCCAATCTAAACCTCCCCTGACACACCTTCAGGCCATTCTCTGGACTCCGGTCACTGTCACCACAGAGCAGAGATCAGTGCCTGCTCCTCCTCTTCCCCTGGTGAGGAAGCTGCCAACCCCAGTGAGGTCTCCCCTCAGTCTGCTCATCTTCAGGCCAAACAAACCAAGACACCTCAGCTGCTCCTATAGATCGAGGAAGTTAGCCTGAGTGGAGGCTTAGTGAGTTCTGCAACTCCCAGGGGAAGTCCCCAGTGTTTGGTGGCACCTCTGTCAAACCAGGAGCAGCACCTGCAGGTTGAACAGAGGAGTGTGGCTGAATGAACCTGCAAACGCTAAATGTAAGGAAAAGTCAGGAGAAGGGCTGCAGTGACTTTTCTAGCTGTTCTGTGTCTCATTTCCATGTCTCTGAGACCTCTGTTAGGCATTGCTCTCTCTTTTGTACTCAGGCTGGCTTCCTACCTGTGCCAGTATTTTAAATGCTGTTTTACTTTCCCACAGAAAGATACTTACAAATCAAAGATATATATATATATATATAACTCCGGTAAAGAAAACAGACAATTTACAAAGGAAATTAATTACTTCCCTGTCTCCACCTTACCTTGTTTTCTAAAGACAAAAGGTTTCAGTGACTTTAACATAGCATAGTAGCTTGGCAAAAACTATTGCTAGTAATTGGCTACAGAATTTGTACTGATTTTGCAAGACCTCAGGATGAAGACTTGTCAGATTTGTTTAGTTTAAACTTGTCTTGGCCTGCCTGGAGCTTAGTCTACATGTATTTTAAATGCAAGAGCCTTTTTAATGACCAGGTGGCTGTGCCCATGCTTTGTGTCCTTGCTTGTCTTTGTATGGCATGACTGTAATTTTACCTACATAGCATAATCATAGAATATCTTGAGTTGGAAGGAACCCATCAGGATCATCGAGTCCAACACCTGGCCCTGTGCAGGACAACCTAAGGATCCCGCCATGTGCCTGAGAGTGTTCTCCAAAGCTCAAACAGACTTTCCTGTACAACATCAACTATTTGGATTTAATTTTATGTAATCCCTTGCTGTTTCTTTCCTTAAGATCAAGGACTTTTCAACATGACAGAGTCATTGGCTTGTATCCTTTGATTTCAGTGACTTCATACTCATGCCATTATATTTGTTTAGGATTCATTTCTAAAGAAGACTAATGATGGGGGGCAGACATTTCTTTAGGAAATCTGAAAGTACATTTCAGCAAGGATGTTAAAGAAAAGAATATCCTTTGAAGTGCAGCTGAATGCTCCAATTAGTATAATTTTTATAATCACTTTTTTTTCTCTTTTGAAGTATATTAATTGCAATTTCTCCTCACTGAAACAGTGGGAAAAGAAAAATTTCATACTGAGGATAACCTCTGCTCATACAATACAGCCTCAGCATGACCCTTTAGCCCAAAAGTCTGAGGGCAGAATTTTCCTGTGGCATTGGAAATACCACTAGAAGAGGTTTGCAATACTATGCCTGTGCAGGAATGAAAGTCACTTACGAGGACATTTAGGTCTTAGTGCTGATGAGAAGCCTTCTGCAGGACTGTAGAAGTGGTCCTTAATCTCCTGCAAGGATAATGAGCCTGATCTATCTGATGAGTTCAACAGCAGCAGGCGTAGGCCCAGAGTCCCTTGGCAGAGAGAGACACCAAATTGATTTCTGTACTTATGTCAAATAGCCTCGTTTGATTCCAGTAGGGATAATTTTTCATTCAAGCAAAGATCTTGGCTCGAATGCAAATGTTTCTTCTTGGGCATTTGATGAATGAAAGCAAAATGATCATGCACAGGCTTAGTTTGTTTATTGCTGTTGCGGCCCAAGCAGCTGAGATAGAACTCAGTGCCCTTGAGAATGTGGAGGATTGGGATGAAATGGGAGAAGTGCCAGAAGAAAGTGAAGAAGAAATGGATTATCCCAACAACCTCCCAGAAAAGTATTACAGATAGTATGAGCCGTTATCTCTCCCCAACCACTCGACGCCTGCATATCTCAGAGTTAGACATTGGTAAATTTAGACTGTAAATTACTTGTATTCACTTTTCTATTTGTTCTGAAAACTTGTAAACCCACCCAGTTATGTGTCCTTATAACCTGTTGCAGAGCCTTTGTTCTGGACTCTTCAGATGTCTCTCCAAACTCTCCTATCCCCTATGTAACCCCCAATAAAGCTGAAGAGACCTCATCTCGTCCCCTCGCCTGAGCCGACTTCCAGAAGCCCAAATTCATCTCCTGTGGTGCTCAAAACAGCCCTTCTCCCCACTGAAAGAACTTTCCTGTGGCATTTAAAGCACTTCTGGTCATGACTTCAGAAGTAGCCGCCACAGATGGTGCCGCCGTGTGAGGAAAGCCACACATTCCATCGTGTGAGGAAAACCACAGATCATCGTGTGAGGAACATCGTGGGAGAAGACGCTGAAACCGCGTGAAAAGAAGAAACCGGGAGAAACAGCAAAAAACCTGATTTTAAACCCCTCCGAAAAGCCGCGGCCGCGCCCGCCGCCAAGCGGAGGAGGGGAAGCCAAAACACCCGCAGCCACATTCCAGCCACGCGTGAAATTTCCACCTGAGAGCAACACCAAAACTTTCCAGCTTTGTGGGAGCCTACGCCCGATTAAAGCGAGCGTGGACGCCTGGAACGCGACCTCGCAACAACCGACTTTAATTTGCCCCTGACCTCCTCACGGAAGAGGACCCACGAGTGGTGTAAGTCCCCCGTGACATTGTGGGAGTGGGGAGAGGGAATCTCCACCCAGTGCCCCTGCAGGGCAGAGAACGAGTCTCGCTGTGGGGGGAGGGTCAGAGGAACTGTTTTGTTTTTGTTTTTTGTTTTTCGGCTTAGAAAAAGACCACCCCCTCCGCTTGGACAGCATGGGCTGCTCTTTTTCTAAAGTCGCGAATCTGAGAGGCGAGATTGAGTCCAAATTAACCACACTTTTAGTTCAGAACGAAGTTTTCTTTAAGAAAAGCCATTTAACATCTTTAATACGTTTTATTTTAAAATATTGTCCCCCCGAAAACCCACAAGACATCCTTTCAGGGGATTTCTGGGACGAACTGTCTGAGAAAATCTCTTTTCAATGCCGTTTACATGAAAAATTAGCCCTCCGATTGTACCCCCTGGTCTCCAAAATTCACAGTTTAGTAACTGCTGCTGAAAAGCTTTCTTTCCCCAGTTCCCCTTTTTTATCCCAACACCCTTCTCCTTACCCCTCTATCCTAAAAGGAGCGAGAAATCCCCAGGTAAAACGTAAAAATACGCCCAGAGGCTGCCTGCGCTGGGACCCGCGGGTTTCTCTTTCTCTCCGAACCCCAGACAGAGACTGCAGCTCTGTTTCAACTCCTCCCTCAACCCCTCTTACCCCTAATCCGCGCTTTCCCCGATCTCGGAAAAATAAACCCAGGTCCGCGCCAAAAAACGCTGAAAAATACACCCCAGACCGCGCAGAATCCAGACAAAGCAATCATGGACACGATCATGCCGGTGTCCGTGGGCGTGCCCGACGTTCCCCTTCCCAGCATTCGTCGCAAGCATCTTCTTCCCAGCATTCCCCTTCCTCCTCTCCTTCCACCCAATCGCGTCATGACTTCCTCCTATCTACTCCTCCAGGTTTACCCGCAAAAACCTCCCGCGGCGAAAGCCGCGGGAACAGAACCCACTCCTACCATGATCTCACTCCCTCCTCCCTCTCCCTAGATCCACCCCCTTCACTCCCTCTCCCAGCCCTGTCCACCGCCTCCTCCATAACGCCAGAGGGGCGGTCCGAACCCCGACAAAACACCTCCGGAGAAATCCTACATGGGCGCCGCCATCTTGACAGGAACTCCAGCATGTCAACATCCGGGGATCAAACCCTCATAGCTGCGCCCGCCCGGAGGCGGAAAAAGCAGCCACCTCTTTCACCCCAACACCCCTCTCAATCCCAACTCTCTCCTAATTCTAACCACAGTTCCCCCAGTCCCTCACCACCCCCGATGAGCATCCACAGAGGCAACACACAAGCTGTCACTTGGTTCCCAATTCCACATTCTGTGAGAGAAAAAGTTTTAAAAGCTGCAAAAAATTTTGGCCAAAATTCAACCTATTTTAACTCATATTTAGATTCAATACTCCAATCAGAAACCCGTTGTCCAGTGGACATTCGAAGCATTATATCAGTGCTATTAACACCAGCACAAATGACACTCTGGGAATCACATTTTAAACGGAGAGTCCAATCTCTTTTAACAAATTATAAAACAAACCCCAATTTGCAGCACCTGACAATGTCAATTCTCATTGGATCAGAAGAAGGATTTAATAATCCGATTGAACAAGTGAAAATCATTACAAAATCAATTCAATTAGATTTAATAACAGCAGCACTTCATGCCTTAAAGGCTGTTCCTTCAAAACCAGAAACCTTAGTACCTTTCATGTATATTAAACAAAGCCAAACTGAATTATTTACTGATTTCATTGACAGACTCACAGCAGCCATTGAAAAGCAATTTAAAAATCCTGAACAGCAAGAAGAAGTCATAATTCAAACAGCCTCTGTGAATGCAAATCCCAGATGCAGACAAATCATCTCGTCTTTACCCCCAAGCACAGAAATTACCTTATCATTACTGATCGAAGCCTGTTCCCGTCCATCTCTTGAACCCCCTGTCCGAGTACCACAATTCCCTAAAGCCTATACTTCCCGACCCCAATCCCATTCCAATCCACAACCACATTATACTTGCCACAAATGTGGCCAAGCTGGCCATTTGGCAAGAAACTGTCCCAATATTTCCCTCTCACGTTCTTCTCCTTTTCCTCCGAGAACACCTACGGAATCCCACCCTGGAACCCCAAACACCTCGCGCCCTGCGTCACAACAATCTACACCTCAAATCGCCAGAAAACCCTCCATTCGTTTTAATCCAACCGCAAATGAGTCAGCAAAAAACTAAATTATGAACGCGAACACTCACCGCGTGCAGAAAAAAATAGTGAGACCAGAGAACTGAACTGGACATCGGATTCAGACACCGATGATGACACGTTCCAGCATTTGCTGCCAACAGACCCTGACCAAGGACATGCAACATCTGTATTCTGGTCTGAAAACCTGGCAAAATCTCGTCCTTTGCTGACAGCATCCTTAACACTAAATGAAAAGACAATTACTCTTACTGGACTGGTGGACTCTGGAGCAGACATCACCATCATTGCACGCCGAGATTGGCCTTCCCAATGGCCTCTCACTGATTCCACCACACCCATTATGGGAGTGGGAGGGAATGCACAGGCACGGCGAAGTGCCCAAACAGTTGTTTGTGTAAATGTAGAAGGAGCAAAAGGCACTGTCCGTCCCTTTGTGGCGGACCTCTCATACAGTCTGTGGGGGAGAGATTTGCTCTGCCAATGGGGAGCAAAAATTATCATTCCATCTCCTAAAGAGCAGGTTTTTTCCACCGGGGCTGTGGTGGAGGGCGCTATCCCACGTCTTAATTGGCTGAAAGAAGAACCTGTGTGGATTGATCCATGGCCCCTGCCCCTTGAAAAATTGAAAGCCCTCAAAACCCTAGTGGCAGAGCAACTTGCAAAAGGACGAATTGTTCCTTCAACAAGCCCGTGGAACTCTCCAATCTTTGTTATCAGAAAACCTGGTAAGGACGAATGGAGACTTCTCCATGACCTTCGAGAAATTAACAAGGCCATGGAGGACATGGGATCTCTCCAACCCGGATTACCATCTCCGGCCCTTTTACCCTCAGACTGGAAATTGGCTGTCCTTGATCTGAAAGATGCTTTCTTTAGCATTCCACTCCACCCTGCAGATCAAGCCAAATTTGCATTTTCAGTGCCTTCTCTGAACAACTCAGAACCACTCCAAAGATTTCAGTGGACTGTTCTCCCTCAGGGGATGAAAAACTCACCTGCACTTTGTCAGCAATATATTGCACGAGTTCTCGCCCCTGTGAGACGACAGTTTCCTGAAGTCCGCATTCTGCATTACATGGATGACATTCTGGTGTGTGCTCCAACAAGCCCAGAAGTTGAAAAAGTGCTCACAATCGTTTCACATGTTTTCACAAAAGCAGGTTTTGATATAAGACCAGACAAAATCCAAAAAACAACACCAGTGAAATACCTGGGTTGTACCATTCATGATCGTACTATCCGTCCTCAATGTTTGAAAATTGGAAACCTTCCACGCACATTGCGTGATTTACATCAACTGTGTGGCTCCGTGAATTGGGTAAGGCCTCTCCTGGGTATCACAACCGAGGAAATAGCCCCCCTTTTCAACTGTTTAATCGGAGGGGGGGAGCTAGACTCCCCAAGAGAATTAACACCAGAAGCTGTGGATGCACTGAGAAAGGTGGAAAAGGCCATATCGGAAAGGCAAGCCCACCGATATGACCCAAACCTACCTTTTGAGCTTGTGGTCCTGGGGGAAGGCCGGTACATTCACGGGTTAATTTACCAGTGGAGTGTAGACCGACCTGATCCACTGCTTATCATCGAGTGGATCTTCCTCCCCCACCAGTTGGCGAAGACGTTAACTACCCGAGATGAATTTGTATCCAAAGTGATCAAAAAGGGTAGGTTAAGGCTCCGTGCCTTAGCAGGTCAAGACTTTGTTTTCATACGTGTGCCTTACAAAGCTGAACAATTGGATTTTGAAATGCAATTCAATGAACCTCTACAAATGGCTCTCGAAGGGTTCTCTGGCCAAATAACATCAAGCCATCAAAAACACAAACTTCTAAGTACAGCATTTAATTGGTTTGAAAAACCAAAACTGTCACAAAAACCAATTCCCAACGCCTTGACTGTATTTACAGATGGCTCAGGCACTTCCAAAAAGTCTGTTATGACTTGGAGAAACCCCGCCACAAGACAGTGGGAGTCCGATGTGCAAGTAATCGAGGGGTCCCCACAAGTTGCCGAGCTTGCTGCAGTGGTGAGATTGTTTGAAAAATTTAAAGAACCTGTCAATGTTGTCACAGACTCTGCCTATGTGGCAGGAGTGACATTGAGAGCAGAAAATTCGGTCCTGAAACAAATTGACAATCCGAAAATCTTTTCTTTACTCCTGAGGCTTGTGACAGCCTTGTCCCACCGGGAGCATCCCTATTTTGTGATGCCTGTAAGGTCACACTCCGACCTGCCAGGACCCATCGCCGATGGAAACAGTAGGGCTGATCAATTGGCAGCTTCTGCCCTGAAACCGAATACGCCAGACCACTTTAGCCAGGCAAAGTTGAGCCATCAATTTTTCCATCAAAATGCTCACGCCTTGGCCAGGCTATTCGGAATCTCTCGAGAACAAGCAAGAGCAATAACTAGGGCATGCCCTAACTGTTCCACCGACGATCTGCCCACTTACCCTATGGGTGTTAACCCTCGAGGAACTGAGAGTTGTCAAGTGTGGCAAACCGACATCACACATGTTTCCGAATTTGGACGATTGAAATACGTCCATGTGTCAATGGACACATTTTCAGGAGCAATGTTTGCATCAGCCCACTCTGGGGAGAAAACAACAGACTGTATCAGGCATCTCACCCAAGCATTTGCCACACTGGGCATCCCGGGGCAAATCAAAACTGACAATGGCCCTGCATACTCATCCAAACGATTCAATCAATTCCTCGAAGAATGGGGGATCAGCCATGTCACCGGCATCCCTCACTCGCCGACAGGCCAAGCAATTGTCGAGAGGGCCCATCGGACCCTCAAAACGACACTTTACAGACAGCTGGGGACCACAACAGAAGTCACCACACCTCACCTCCAGTTGGCCAAGGCGCTCTATGTCATCAACTTTTTAAATGCCTCGGCCAAGGAGCCCATGCCGCCTATATTTAGGCACTTCATGAACGACAAGAGAGGAAAATTGAAAATACAACCACCTGTGTTGGTTCGGAATTTGGAAACTTTAAACATTGAAGGACCATTTCCCCTGGTAACCTGGGGACGTGGTTACGCGTGCGTATCCACGCCTACCGGGCCCAGGTGGGTTCCAGCAAAATGTGTCAAGCCATACACAGCTGAAGATTTCAAACTTCATCCCCCTCGAGTGAATTTCGCGAAACCAAAACAAAAATTCAAACCCAGTTGGGAACGACTTTCAATCCTCAACTGGAAACAACAGAAACAAATCAGACTCAAAGATCCCCCTTTAGTTAAAATACCTCTTGAATCATACATATATTCCCTAGCAAATTTTGACTTCCCGAAACCAAAAATTCTTCAGTATTGGGAAGACCCTTTGAAGTTTATAAATGTTATTTTTGTTTAATCATGTTTGTTTTGTAGGTTTCACGATGAAGGAGCTCCTGCAGATCATCATCATCCTGAATTCTATGGTTGCAACTGAAACATTCATAGTACCCCAACCAAAAGCTAACGTTTGGCGATCTCTCGCCGAGTCTCTGGGACAAAAAGGTTTGTGTCTAGGCATGGACAGAGCAGAAGATCCTATCCAGTCCTGTTTGTTGGGAATCCCACTGAAACTGAGAGAATTTCCTTTTATAGACAAATTAGTAAATAACCACTGGGGTTCGGCAGCTGCCTGGGACAATTTTGTCACAGAGTTGCCACCTCTGAAAGCAGAACCACAAGAACTTGAACTGCATGGGTCAGCCCGTGCAGACCAATGTGTCTCATTCATTGCTCCAGAAAAAATAAAATATTCACTCATCCCTGTAGACAAAAAATATTCCCCGAGAGATTGGTGTGTGACCACAGCAATTCATGGATCAGTGGGACCCGAACAACACAAACAATTGCCAAAAGGCCTCTTTTTGATTTGCGGCAACCATGCCTGGGCAGGAATCCCTGCTCATCCACGAGGAGGCCCATGTACACTCGGTAGATTGGCGACATTTACACCAGACAAACAACAGTTAATGGATTGGCTTTCTTCCTCCAAAAATTCAGTCCTTCCCAGTCAAAAACCAACATCTTTGACTGGGAAATCTGCCCAATTCGAACGTCAAAAAAGAGATCAAGGAGCAGCACAATTGGACCTGGAAAAATGTAATAGTGAAATCACAACCTGGCCCAGAAGCAAAAAATTAGCTGCAACTATTTTTCTACCGTGGACAGCCATTTACCACAACCTTGGAGAAATTGATCGTATAGAATGTTGGATAGGGAAAAATGCAAAAGCAACCTCTGAAGCCCTAAGCGAACTCCTTGCAGATGAAGAAACTTTAAAACATGCCACCCTCCAAAACAGAGCTGCGATAGATTATCTTCTGCTCCTCCATGGCCACGGCTGTGAAGAATTTGCAAGAATGTGCTGTTTTAACTTTTCCCTACATGGGGAAAGCATTTCTGGAAAGATTCACACCATCCAATCACAAATCAAAAATCTGAAACAGGAAACAGAGACTTGGTGGGGGAAGCTGTTCCAAGGATGGGGCCTGTCTGGATGGCTTGCCTCCCTCGTGAAAACCTTGGTGTCAGTTGTTCTCATTGTCACGTTTGTTCTTTGCTGTTTGTGTATATGCAAATCTATCATTGTAAAAGCAGTTTTATCCTTTTTATTTGAAAACAAACGGGGAGATGTTGCGGCCCAAGCAGCTGAGATAGAACTCAGTGCCCTTGAGAATGTGGAGGATTGGGATGAAATGGGAGAAGTGCCAGAAGAAAGTGAAGAAGAAATAGATTATCCCAACAACCTCCCAGAAAAGTATTACAGATAGTATGAGCCGTTATCTCTCCCCAACCACTCGACGCCTGCATATCTCAGTGTTAGACATTGGTAAATTTAGACTGTAAATTACTTGTATTCACTTTTCTATTTGTTCTGAAAACTTGTAAACCCACCCAGTTATGTACCCTTATAACCTGTTGCAGAGCCTTTGTTCTGGGCTCTTCAGATGTCTCTCCAAACTCTCCTATCCCCTATGTAATCCCCAATAAAGCTGAAGAGACCTCATCTCGTCCCCTCGCCTGAGCCGACTTCCAGAAGCCCAAATTCATCTCCTCTGTTGCTCAAAACAGCCCTTCTCCCCACTGAAAGAACTTTCCTGTGGCATTTAAAGCACTTCTGGTCATGACTTCAGAAGTAGCCGCCACATATTGCTAATCAGGTTATGGAAGATACGTGAATCTGTTCTGACTTGTTCTCATGCAAGGATGTCACCACTGAAAAATGATGCAAATGCAAACAGAGCTTGATCCAAACTGTCCACAGAATTATTTTGTACTGTGTAGTACATTTGGAGCATGCTACTCTTGGGGTTGAACATTGCTCACTTGCTGTAGACATAACTAAATTACATCTGAGCCATTCATGTACATTATTTCTGCACTGTGAGTTACCTTGCAGCATATTTCAATTAATGGTGATCAATCTGGGGAGAAATGCAAGACCTCTGTAGAAAGGATTAACTATTGTATACCTGACAGCAAAAGCAAAGTGCTTTTTCTCTAGTATCAGATCCCATAAGAGGGAGTATGTTACAGCATCCAGGAATGTGATAAAGCTATGTGCTAAGGGACAACCTGTCTGTGCCCAGCTTGCTTAAAAAAGAATGACAAATGCCTTTTTTTAGAGCCATTCCAAATCTCCTGGTAAAAATGCACTATTACCAAGAATAGATTTGTCAATATTTATAAAGAGCAGGAATATGTTAGACTGGGAAAGCTTACGGATCTGGAATTTTGGCCTTTTTTCCCCAGCCATATAAGTTCATGTAGTTAAACCTGGCTTCTTCTTTGTGTCATAATTATTATTATTATTATTAGTAGTAGTATTTTTATTGCGGCTTCAAGAAAGTTAAAAGCTAGGGAAAAAAAGTGCATCTGATTGTACAGTCTGTAGTAGTACTACATATAACCTTGAGGGCACCTGGTCTCTCACAGAAAATTCACAGAGCTGGGATTTTAGGTTTCCTCTGTAATGCATGAGAAGAATTAGACACCCAAGGTGATACCAATGAATGCAGAGCAGGAAATGGACTCAGAATATACTTAAAAACAAGCAGGTCTGCTCTTATCTTGGCATTAAGCAATTAGTTCTGTGTTTCATGGGTCTGATTCTTCCTGTTCAAGCTCTCTCCAAGGTCTCTATTTTATGAAGAAGAGACTATTATATAAAGTGCATGTAAGGAGACAGATAAAATTAATTTTCTTCTGTCTAGTAGCCCAATAACACTTCACTGGCTCATGTTTGGTCTGGGATGTTTATTTGCACAATGCTGCCAAACCTTAGGCAGTTACAGGCCCAGGTGTGGCTTAGGTACCTTTGGAACTAGGTGCCTTGGTACTTCAAAAGGGTATTGACTAGAGAATGTAAATTTTATTCTTATATAATATTTCCCTTTGGTGTCAACACATCTCATCTACTTGTATCATCTCTTGAGCCACAGTTGATGTTGCAGTTTCTTCAGCATCCTCATCCAAAGTGTCAAATCCTTGCTCTGCTGATTTGCAAAATTCCTTTGATTTTAATGGGGCTGAGAATTTATCTCTGAAGCAAAAAGAACGAGGACTACAGAGTAAGAAAGAATGGTCATCAATCTGAGGAACAAGAATAAGAGCAGCAGTGAAGACAGACTAGGCCTTTTATTCTTTCAGAACAGCTAAATTATAAAATTTATCTCCATCTGTAAGTTAGCTCTATATATAGATCCATGGTCTTCATCATTTCTGCATAAGCCATCCCAAGTTTTCTTCTGACTTCTAGTCACATTGTCAAAATCCAAACAAATGTAGCAAGTGGAATATTCAAAATAAAAATATGAAGAATTACATCAAACTTGATCAAGATGCTTAATTATTTAACAACAATTTTTTCAGGGAGGGAAAGAACAGGTCGGATGTTTCACACTGCACTGGAAACGTGAGAAGGCTGGCCAAAGGCATAATGCATAGTAAAGAATGGCATATAGGATGTACAAAGCACAGAGAAACTTCTCCTCCCCTAAAATAAAACACGACAGTTTAAAATTAGCCAGCTGATCACACACACACACAAAGAGTGTTATAAGGAACTCCTTGCCCAAAGATATAGTAGTGTGCAGACATTTATGCACCTTACTAAAAAACAAGAGAACAAAGTGAACCACAAGTTACATTAAAAGAGATTAAAAGAACCAGCAAACCTCAAACTCCTTCTGTGTCTGAGCCATATAGGCTCAGCCACGGTTAGTCCCTCATGCACAAGCAGTCACAGAATGCCTGGAGGTCAGGAGAAGCCCTTGCTGGAGAGGCTCCTGGTGATGCTCACCACAGAGACTCTGGTGCCAGGTGGTGCCAGGGAGAGGCTGCTGGACCAGGCAGGCTGATGTGTTTGATGTGCTGTGGCAGCTCCTGCACACTTGGAGCCAAGCACTGACACTGTGACAGGAAAGGCCTGTGGGGACTTGAGTTGGCTGTTCTGACAGAGGTACCAGCTTTTAGATATGTCAGAGTGTGTGTTTGGGATCTGGACAAACAATGTTTGACATCCTTGAGGACTCATTAGAAGGGCTCAGTGCTTTCTGAGTTAAACTTTTTGTACTTCCCACTGACAATGCAGCCTCAAATGCTGCTGTCTAAACTGAGAAATATCAATCCAAGCACAGCAAATATGTGCTCTCTTGTTGCTTGGCAGTGATTCGGGGATCCAGGCTAAGTCATTAACAACCAGAAAAAAACCCACATGTCCTGCTGCTTTTCTTCCAGTGTACAGAAAATCTTGTTAAAAACCAGGTTAGGTATTTGTTTGGGTATAGAATGATAGAAAAAAGAAACCTAACACTACAGGGTGATGTAACCCACAGGTGAAAATGGTAGATGTTCAGATGTAAAATGTCCAACCATGCTTTCCAGAGTGAAATTTCTATGTCAACATCCGCAAAATTAATTATAAGCAATGTGTGTGTTCCTAAAAAATAAATAAATAGTGTCCCTTATGTGCCTCTGTGTGAATTTACTATCAATAACAAAGAAAACTGAGGTGATAGCAGAATCACAGAATCACCGAGGTTGGAAAAGTCATCTCAGATCATTGAGTCCAACATTTACTGGTCACAACCTCTGTCAACTAGACCATGGCACTGGGTGTCACATGCAGTTGTCTCTTGAAGACTTCCAGGGTGGTGACTCCACCACGTCCCAGGGCAGCCTCTTCCAATGCTTGACAACCCTTTCAGTGAAGAAATTCTTCCTGATGTCCAACCTGAACCTCCCCTGGTGCAACTTTTGGCCATGTCCTCTTGTCCTGTCACTGGTCGCCTGGGGAGGAGCCCAATCCCCACCTGGCTGCACCCTCCTGTCAGGGAGTTGCAGAGAGTGATAAGTTCTCCCCTGAGCCTCCTTTTCTCCAGGCTGAGCCACCCTAGCTCCCTCATCTGCTCCTCACAGGACTTGTGATTCAAATCTTCCTGAATTCTGTTGCCCTTCTCTGAACACACTCCCAGCCCCTCAATGCCCTTCTTGTAGTGATGCTTTTTTTTTTCTGATGGCTTCCCAAAGCCAAATTTTATCCTTGGATTATTTAACAAAATTGATCCCGAATGCTAGAAGGACAGGAAGATGTTTTGTCACCAAAAGGAGATGTGCAATGAGGCAGAGTGAAGAACTGGAATATTACTTCAATGAAAACAATGCACACAGCCACTGTATTGTCCTGTAGGATGGCTTCAGGCACCACATTAAGCAATTCACAGTGAGAAACTAACTACTAAACAATGTCATTTTGTTTCAGAACCCTTCCACCAAGTCTGTGCTGTCAGCCCAAGCTGAAGGCCAAACCACAGCTTTCTACAGTGAACAGAGAAGCTCGTGAATAGATGGAAATGTTTTCCACATCTCTGAGTAGGGTGATAAGGGGGCAGCTCAAATTAGAGCTGAAATATTACGGGGCTAGACTCATAAGGACTCGCTTGGACACATAATAATTTGGAATACATGGTGAGGTCTCTGCTGTGCTGACCACACTGCAGAATAGAGCTGGTGAGGGCTTTAAAACCTGTTACATGAAAGAAAGATCTGTAAGGTACAGAAAGAGTCCCTCCTGTTCAAGCAGATGAATCAATACAGTTTGTGAATTTTCTAAAGCTCAGCAGCCAAACAGAAAAACAGATTTTTAAAGAGGTATAGGAATTACACCTCAGTTTCTACCATCCTTATTTGAGGAGTGATCTCATTTCCATTGTAATTCACAGAATATTTGTTTGGATAATAGGGAAGACTATACAAACTCTAGCCCTCTCTAACTTGTGTACTTATCGACTGAATAAGTGATTTGATAAAACTGAAATATTTATGATGTGGATTTTGATTCTGAAAAGTCACCAGTGTTCCTTTAAATTTATCATAAGTTACTTTGCCTCAATTTACTGACAAAAATAAGAAGCACCAATGGTAAGAAGCTGAGCTAGACTGAGCTGTGCCTTGACTGAGCTATAGCACAATCTATAATTTCTGATTTACCAGAAGCAGTAAAGCAAATATTCTTTCATTAACAATACCACATAAACCCAAAGTAATTAGATGCAAATAAAAATTGTAGTCTAAGCCATTTGCACCATCCCCTGTCAGTCTAATTTTCCTTAAAAATCATGTGTGTATAGCTGAGGATGTTTTATAATCCTGAGTGGATTAAACCTTTTATCTCAGCATGCCATAATGTCTCAATTTCTTCCTTTACATTAGTATGACAGTATGAATATGAATTATTAATGAACATTTATTAAAATAAACCTGTACATCAATGATGACAGACTTTGCAAAGCACAGCTAGCTGAATATTGGTGAAAGCCATCTTCTATAATGGACACCTTGAGGAAATTCATGTATTTGTATTTTTCAATGGGTAGGACACTTTTCACTGATTGAAACTTTCTTTAAGGAACATTTGTATTTTTCTTTCATTTTTAAATTGCATCTCAAGACAATAATGATATATTGGAACAGACTGAACTAAGATATTTTTGATTCTCAGATATTTTTTAATGAACCATTTTGTGCTACCTGATGAAATTCATTGAGAAAGGCAGGCCTGTGTTCCTGTGCTTCTGTTGGCCTTTGTGGTCTAGCTGTGGGATGGTCTTACCTGCACTGGTTGCATATCTAATTAAAACACCATGGAACGAAAACTCAGAGTATCTATTCCAAATGGAAGACTGACTCCAAGCACTCAGGCTAAGATGTGCTCAGGGTGAAACTGTTGCACCAAGGCAGAATATAATGTGTCAACATTTTAAAACTCAGTTTTCTCAAGGAAGAAAAAAAATCAGGAATAATGATGTTTTTGATTCCTCATGATGTTTTGGAATCAAAAGAAGATTTTAAAATGAATTTTTCCTTGCAATGTAACTTGGAAATTTGACTAGCTCCCTGCAACAGCACAAGTATGCAACAAATAGGATTTTAAATTTCTTGCTGCCCTCCTGTGGGTGAAAGGAACAATTACTTCAGCAACAACGTGAGGAAAAAAAATAAAACAGGGAATTAACTGTCATAGTAGAAAGTAAATTCCACATAAATTAATGAGATTGTCTTTCTTGGGATACAAATGGATTTCACTCCTCAAGAAAACTGTTAGAATCAGGCAAATCAGATTTAATCTCTGTCACACTTTTCTCTTTAATGTTGGCAACTTTTCATTGTGAAGATAAAAGTAATATTAAAATCCTTAGAATAAAGCCAGACAGAAATGCAAAACACTTTTATGGAGCACATTGTTGCCTGTGGTCAACCAGTATATTCCAGGATGACAGAAGACATGGGGCTTAAATGCAAGAGTCCCTAAAACTGCTCCCATACAGAGTGGGGCCACCATCCAGGAAGAGGAATAATTTTCAGTTCTCCTTTTCTGTCACCACAGAGGAGGATGGATGGGTCAATTACAAAGCCGTCATGAACCCTTTGATCCAGGGAATTTCTGGATTTAGATCTCCTGAAAAATTGCTTTGTCACAAGAAGATGAAGAGAAATGACAAAAGAAGTTATATGTGAAATTAACAACACAGAAAAAAAAAAAAAAGAGAGAAACAAAACCAAACCAGAAAGAATGTCTTAACCACAGGAAACAAAGCTGTTGTGAAAAACAGCATCTCCTTTCTCTCTTTATTTTTTAAGAGCCTAAGCCTCCTTTCCTCAAACAATTCAGTTCTACATTTGTTTTTCCGGTTCAAAAAGTCCTTTTGAGAGGCAGCATCACTCATAACACCAGCAGGCAAAAGGATGGGACTTTTTCACCATGGCACTATGTACCAGAATATCTCACATTGTAATTCAAAACAGCACCTATGAAACAGTGTAAAGGCTTTATGTAACTTTTTGTCTGAAATGGTAATTTTTTTTTTTTAAGGCCGATTGTGTGATTTAGAACCCAAACCCTTTGTGCAAGCCTGTAGGTCTTGTGTTTCCAACCTCTTTGACACTGCTCACCACATGATCTGTGTCCTCTTTGATCTGCGCAAAGGCCTGGCTTTGCTCAGTGCCCCACTCGAAATCTTTCTACTTTGAGATTACTGGATAGAAAGGGTTCACAAGGCAGCTTTAACTTGGAATATGCTTTCTCTGGAATCCTGTAAGGCCTAGGAAAGCCTGTGTTTCTTTTTAGTTATCATGCAGAGACAAGGTTGATACTTTTTTATTCTCATCCATAGAGAGATGGCAACATCCATCCTGCCAGTTTGTCCCCCGAAAACTGAATCTGTTGTGTGGGTTCCTTGACCTTGCTTCTTTTTATGGTGTTGGGCATTGAATCCATGTGGTCCAGTACACCCAGGCATCCCTTTCCTCCTCCTGGCTGAATGCAGGGACTTTCAATTCCTGTTTCTGGCTGCAGTATTCACTGTGTAAGCCTTCCAGTGCCTGACCAGATCCTCACTGACATCCCAAGTAGGATACTGAGAATGCTGAAAAAAAAAATCTTAAAAGCTCTTCCCCCCACCCATCCCTTCTTCCCAGGCTTAGCTTCACTCCAGATTTTCCTACCTCCACTCCTGAGTGGTGCAGGGGGATGGGGAATGGGGTTGTGGTCACCTCATCACGTCTCTGCTCTCCTCACACTCTTCCCCTGCTCCAGTGTTGGCTCACTCCTATGGGAGACAGTCCTCCACAAACTTCTCCAGTGTGAATTCTTCCCATGGGCTGTGCTTCCTCATGAACTGTTCTGTTGTGATCCCTTCCATGAGGTGCAGTTCTGCAGGCACAGGCTGCTGCAGCGTGGGTCCTCCAAGGGGTCACGAGTCCTACCAGGAAAGCTTTTCCAGCCTGGGCTCCTCTCTCCAGGGGTCTGTCAGGAGCCTGGTTCAGCATGGGTTTCCCACGGTGTCACAGCCTCCTTCAGGCATCCACCTGCTCCTCCATGGGCTGCACCATGGGCTGCAGGGGGATCTCAGCTCTGGCCCTTGGCCTCCTGCCCCTCCTTCTGCACTGGCTTTGGGGCCTGCAGGGCTGTTCCCCTCACATACTTTCACTCCTTGCTCCAGCTGCCAGTGACCAAGCTTTCTCCCCTCTTCTTAAATTCATTTTCCCAGAAGTTCTGCCACTGTCCCTCATGTGCTTGGCCTTGGCCAGGGCAGGTCCAGCTTGGAGCCAGCTGGAGTTGACTCTGTTGGACATGGGAGAAGCTTCTGGCAGCTTCTCACAGCAGCCACCCGTGCAGCCCCTTTGCTGCCAGAATCTGGCCACACTAACCCAACACAGGGAGTCTAGTAGTCTGAAATAATTGTTTTGATTTTCGTATACCTTTTGGGAGGATCATTTCTTTTCAGTTATATATTGATTTGTTTTTCTTTAAAAAAGTTTTAGTTGTACAGATTTCTGTTTAAATTTCTTCTGGATACTATAATTCAACACAACCATAAATTAGTTCTAGTTGATCAGGAAAAAAACCTGATTGAAATTAACTCAGTAATTAAATAGTAACTTGAGCTTAATTAATGCTTAGAATATAATCTGATCAATATTACTTCAACTAAATCATTGGGACAATCAGTGGCAAGTTTCCTCCTTCATTTAATGAATTTCAATATTTTTAAACACATGCAGTCTATGTTCATTCCATATTGAATCATAATAAGATTGGGATTGCATTAATAAAAAACAATGTTGAAAGTCAAAAGAAAAACAAGTAGAATTTAAATCCACAATAATAACAACTCCTGAATGCTACAATATTAAAGCAATTTTGTTGAGTCTTAGTTCTCTTCTGTGCTTTGCAGGATATGCTCTGCCCTCTGCTGATTAGAGGGATAAGAAGATCAGTTACTTATTTCATTCCAGTGAAAGAATAAATTGCATTTAGGTAGTTCTTTGACACTACAGCAACCCACTTCTGCTATTTTAAGTTAATGTAAAGGATCCAAACAGTTTACTCAGTGAACAGAACCACCTGAGAAATATTTATATTTATATATTAATGACAAATGAAATTTAATACTACTCATTATTTCTTCCTCAGTAGTAGCCAGGAGCATCATGTGCCAAGCAGCACATATTCCTGCTCCCAGTTTTAGCAGGAATGCATTTCTTGCAAATTCACACCATCAGTACCTATGTAAGTAACATTAATTATCTGAGAGTTTCATGCTCTCTAATATCCTATATATTGAAACATTTGTGTGAACTAAGGAAACCCTATTGTTTCACACCCAGAAAGAGAGATGTGGAATGAATAAATTTAGTGAGACATGTACCTAATAAGAACAAGGCAGTAGGCTAATCCACTAACCATTGCACAGCTTTCCTCTTCATCCAGGATAGGCTGTTTAAGTCTGCCCTTTTAGCAGTTCCTTTGCTCCTTCTGCTCTTTATCAATTGGTTCACTTCCTCAGGGCATCCCAGCTGTAAAATGCCATGTGGGTTCTCAAATAGATGTGGAGCTCCTGTGTCTGGCTCATCAAGAGAATGACAGTGGTTTATTGGTATGAAGTTAAAAATCAGGGTGGGCTTGGAATAAACTGGTTGCTTACCCAGACTTCTATAGCCTAAGAAACAGCTCAAACCCAAGATTTTCTTAGTTTATTTCCAGTGAAAGTCTATGTCAGCCAGGCCAGGGAAACCTTCCCATGCTATTTCAAATCTGTATTTCTCCAGAACAGGAAATGTAAGCATATAAGGAAACTGAGAGAAAACCAAAGTAAACTTTTTTGTTTACACGTTTCTTGCAGTGTGATCCTTACCTCAGCTCAAGTAGTTAAAATGTTAGAGGTATAAAGGTGTAGAAGTTCCCAGAGTTAAAATCAGATTAAATATTTTGGGATGAGATGTCTGCACTACAATCTCTTTCTGGAACCTTTACAGGTCAGGTACCTAGGGAAACCCAGGGCATTTTTGCTCCTTTGAACAAAACTTACGGAGGGATGCAGCACTGGGTTGGCTCCATGGGCTGAGGCCAATGGTCTGAGGTTCAACAAGGTGAAGTGCCAGGTCCTTCCTTGGGTCACACCAACCCCAGACAGTGCTACAGCCTTGGGGAAGAGTGGCTGCAAAGCTGCTGGGCAGGAAAGGACCTGGGGGTGCTAGTCACAGCTGAACATGAGCCAGTGTGTGTGCCCAGGTGGCCAAGAAGGCCAATGGCACCTGGCCTGGATCAGCAATAGTGTGGCAGCAGGACCAGGGCAGGGATTGTCCCCCTGTGCTGGGCACTGGTGAGGCCACAGCTCAGATCCTGTGTTCAGTTTTGGGCTCCTCACTGCAAGAAGGACATTGAGGTGCTGGAGTGTGTCCAGAGAAGGGAATGGAGCTGGGGAAAGGTCTGGAGCACAAGGCTGGTGAGGAGCAGCTGAGGGAGCTGGGGTAGCTCAGCTTGCAGAAAAGGAGGCTCGGGGGAGACATTATCACTCTCTACAACTCCCTAACAGGAGGGTGCAGCCTGGTGGGAGTCGAGCTCTTCTCCAAGGCAACAAGTTATAGGACAAGAGGAAATGGCCTCAAGTTGAATGTTTCTGAGATGGGAGCACAGCTAAAACACTTTTCTTGTTTGGTTGGGGTTTTGGGGGGTTGTTTTGTTTGGCTTTGTTTGTTTTTCACAGCAAGCGCACTTTTTGTATGCGGATGATATCATGCGAAGGAGAGACACAACAGAGCAGAGAGCGCTTCCCAAGACTGGGTATGTCCTGCGGGGAGGGCTTCCCCATGAAAATGTGCCTTCCTGGGTGTTTTTCCCGGGGATTTATCCCGGTGGCAGCAGCGGGAGGCTCGGCCCGCAGGGGGGCAGCAGGACACCGCGCTCGGCAGCTGCCTCCGGGCGGGAAGAGCATCCCTGCTCCCGAGCATCCCGAACATCTCGGGATTTTCCAGGCGCTTTTATGAATTCTGCTGGGTGCATATAGCTTTTGTGTCCGAAACTTTCAGCGCAGCATTGCGATAGTCCTGGGTAGTGATGGGCTCGGTGGATGGGGGTGGATTTAGGTCAATCTGGGCATGTTTGGGCATATGCTTTCTTACACATAAAGCCAACACATTTCTGCAAAATCTGCTGTTCAGGTGGCTTTAAAAGGACTTTGGGGGAAAACTCTTCCCATGTGTCTCTAATATTGTTGCAAAAAAAACCCCCAAACCCAACAAATTAATCAAACTAATATTGAATCATCAGAAATCGTGATGATAGACATAGGAGGCAATGATAGAAGGTCATGAGAACTGATTTACAGGTGATCCTTGCTCTTCTCCAAAATGCCCGGTACTGATGACTGTCACATCAGATAGATGATGTGAGATCTGATTTACTGGGGCAAATTCAGCATTCCTGTTCCCAGGCCTGTTTTATAATCTGATTTAAGGTGTTGCTGTAGTTCACAGAAGTGAAATGGTCCATAGGAATCAGGCTGAGTCATCCTGAAGTTTCTAGACAGTGTTGTACCTGTGCCAGTCAAAGAAAGGAATTCCCTAAAGCATGGGGCACGTTCCAGGATGCTGAGGTTGTTTCTGCCTGGACAGCAGTGACTATAGGGAGGGTGGCTCTGGGGCTTTTCTTTCCTCTGTTCACATTCACTTCCTCCATTTTGAACTACCAGGTCATCCTTGCTGGAAACGTAGTTTATTTTCTAGCATCAGACTGCTGTGCTTTGAGACAAAAATCATATTTGAAAAATGACCCACAAATCTTCCCTCCACCTCCCCCCCCTTTTTTTTTTTTCTAAGTGCACATACACCGGACAATATTTAGTGTTATTGGCACATTTAATATGTTTACCAGGAAAAAAAATCCTGAGCTTTTCCAGCAAGTACATTGAACGTAGTGTTCCTGGCTGCTCCCCCCCTCAGTGTCTGGAAATCAGCTACAGACCCTGACTGTAGCCCTTCAGGTGAACTTCGCAGTAGTATTAACATATCTAATTAAAAAAAAAAAAAATTAGATGCTTTACTTGCACAATGTTACCAAACAGGAATCAAACGTCTAAATGCCTTTCAGGATGTAGATTTTAAGGTGTATCTGGGCAGAATTTAAGAGCTGTGCACAGATCATCAAACTGGTAATGATCAAGCTAATCTTGAAGCAGGAAACCATCTGAGTTCATTAGACTAAATACTTGCCCTAATGGGTGCAATTAAAGAGCTTGCAAGCCAGGCTGATACATCTGGCTGGCATTGTGTGGGGCACAGCCTGTGGAAGTGTCTTTGAAGGTAGAGGTCAGAGTTCTGAGACACCTCATGTCTGCACCCCATTGCATCAAGTAGATGGATCCTTGATTCCGGGCTTGAGGATCCTGATTTTAACATTCTTGTTTTACAGTTCAGCTCCCATGCGTGATAAAAACTTCAGCCATTACAGCACTGTTGCCATTCATTATAAAACAGCCTTTCTAGTTGGGTAATTGGAAATCACCTAAAAACCGAACTTTTAAATTAGTATTTTTTTGTGTTTTGGTGAGCAGACAACATGAACAAGAATGAAAATGGGAGGAAACATATGTAAAGAAGAGACATTTGGTGGGTGGCACTGGGGCAAAGTTAACAGTACAATGAGTTGTGATTAGGAGTTTTTTTATGTGCAATAGTATTTCAGAGAGAAAGTGATGGAAAATAAGTGTTGCTGAGCTGCCATGAAGTCTTTCTTTTTAATACCAAAACTTAATTGATGCCAAATTGATGCCTTCTGATCAGAAAAGTAAGATCTTAGAAGTCAGTTCACGTCTGAGATAATGCAAGTTAAGAAACTACACATAGAGCTATATAAACCTGTTTGTTCTTTTATATAAAAGCACTCCTAATGTGAATAGGTGCTTGAAAGTCACACGCTGTTGATTAGCGGTGTAAATGATTCTGGGGAAGGAAACGCCAAAAAAATATTCCAGAAGGCCTGTGCACGTCAGGTTCTGAAGGGTAGCTCAGCAGCAAGACAAAAGGAGCTGCAAATGAAGCCTGAAGCCCTCCCTGCCCACCTGCCTGCCAGGCTGGGACTGTGCTGAGGTGCTAATTGACTGTGAGCCTCCTGCCTGACGTGCTGCCACCACAAAGGGGGAGATGTACTACACAGATGTGTTTTGGGCTTCATTTAGCCTTCCTATTATTTTATGAGTTATGAGGGAGCATCGTCATTTTTAATCTAAGGGAAAAATCCTCTCACATCTGCTCGGCATTTGTCAGACGAATGAGAAAAGACAAATCTTTTCTTAGCAATAGCATGAAATCGCTTCCCCAGATTCCCTCTAGCTTTAAAAATAGCTTTGTGCTACAAACACCGTCACATCAGACTCGGCATCAGCAAAATTCTATAAGAAAGGAAGGAAGATTTGGTCAAAAAAGGGTCACTTTTACCCCAAAGCACAGTTTTCTTCATATTCTTTCTACTTTTAGTTAGCAGAAAATAGGGAGAGGATAATCTTTTTCTATGAGATAAAGCCTGCTCAGAACTGTAAAAAGAACAGGAGGATATTTAAAAAATGAAAATTCTTTTAATATTTATGTTCATCAAGGGTGTGATACCTTTAAATATGTTCATATTGCTCATACTAGATTGTAGATTGTAGAAACAGTTGTCCTTCAGAATAGTGCACAGATATTCCAAAAGATTCAGTTGTCAGCTATTTAAATGGTTCTCCAAAAACATACACCCTAGAAAACAAGTGCCACTGTGAGACACAATGAATAACCTTCTACATGCTCGTTTTTGTTCAGGACCAGTGTACCTATAAACAATTTATATTTTCACCTCAAATTTAATAAATGTTTTTTGGCAAATATTGGTGAGTACTATGCTCTTTTTGCAGCGGGATTGTTTTTATCATTGCTTTGCAGCATGATTTTGACAGTGTAATTCAGATATGTGATTTATCTGATAACGTTTTGGGATCTTAGGTTAGACTTCCAAACAGCAGAATCATAGAATTATAGAACTGCCCAGGTTGGAAGGGACTCTGAAATTTCTTCTGGTCCAGAATTTTAAGGGAAAGGGAGCTTCAATGAGGGTGTCTAGCACCCTGTGCAGTCACATCTTTGGAAACCTGCAGTAATGAGGATTCTACCATGTTTGTGGGGAGGCTGTCCCACTGACTGACAGTTCTCACTGTATAAAAAAACCGTGATATCATCTTCACTCCTTTGAACCCTCTCCAGTCTGTCCCTGTCTTTTATAACTTGTGGGGACAGGAGCTGGACAGAGTGCCCCAGGTGTGACCTGGGAAGTGCTGAGTGGAGTGGGATGATCCCATCTCCATCTCTGCTGGCAGTGCCCCTGTGGATGAGCCCAGGACATGTTTCACCTTTGCTGCTGCAGTGCTGCCCTGCTGATTCAGCTGCAGCTTGTTCTCCACCAGGACCCCACGTCCCTTTTAGCAAGGCTCCTCCCCAGCCACAGATCCTAAAGGGGAATCCACTGACACCAGTGGGCAACACTCATTGCCCAAGACAGACCATTAGGCCCACCAAGACTCATTTTTCTGTCACTTCCAATTTTACATTGATAAATAGCAATCATTCAGCCAGGCCTTGCCAACTAATGTTAATTACATTCAAGTATCATGAACCATTCTTTTATTTTAATTATAACTTTAATGGAAAAATTCTGCTGGTGATTTTATTGCCTTTATTATTTAGTTTAAGTCACTAACTTTGATATACATTGCAGCTGTCTGTTTCATTTGTTAATTTCCCCATGTTCCTTTCTTTTCTGCCTTTTTTACATTTTTGGTTATCAACTTCACTAACTGTTATAATCAAAACGAGTATGTACCACAAAAAGGTACTGGGGTTCTGATGCTCGATGGACATCTGACTGTTCTGATGTCCTCAAAAAATTCATGGCTGTGATACAAAATTTGACTGACCTTTAAAAAGCTTGTGAAGATTAACTCATCTGGATGGGGATGCTCAGATGAGTGAGTCTTTCTCTTCTCCTCAGCCTAGCTGTGGAACTCTGGATGAACAGACAGATATGCCTTCAGTTGCAATATTCTTCCCTTGGAACATGCTCTTAAATTTTTAATCATTTGATGTTGGCCTTCCTCTGGAAGGATCAAAATTTTACAGATATATCATATTTGCTTTAAAATTTGACCTCTTCTTGAGATCTGAGTTTGTTTTGTTTTGTTTTTTTTTTTTATTTAACTAAAGAGTAGAAAAGGCATAATAAAGATAATTAATCCAAATATCTGTCAATATATACTATTAATTTTAAATTGCAAGTGAATTGACTGCAGCAGGCTTGCAAGTCATAAATTATCTGGCTCTCAAGAGTACAAAAGTGTAATTATGGACTGTAGAGAAGTACAATCCATAATGTACCAAATATTCTGCAAGAAAAATGCCAATCTTTTATTTGCAATTACGATATAAAAGGCATACTTTAACCTATTTCTTATTTCAACAATGATATATGTATATACTTTAACCTAAAATTACTTCTGTTGAAGTGCATACCAGAAAAGGAGACAGTTTCTTGCTGAAAACTAAGAATCATATAATAGTTTAATTTCATGACTTGTGTCTGGAGATATACACATTATTTTCATACTTTTTTAATAATATTGAATAGATAAAAATTATAACCAGGTGGGAATCATTGTCCTGCTTCCATCTGGAAAGCATAAGATATGATTTAATTTAAGAAACTTAGTGATATATACTTTTATTCTTTACTTCCTTCCTGCCACTCTGGATATACTCACTTTTACAATGCAACATTTTATTGAGCTTGGATTTGAATTTACAGTCATGGCTTACAAATTTCCTACAATAAAAAAGAAGATCTGAGATAATATTTAGGAACCTATTAAAAGTGTGCATTTGTATGGCACAAAATGAGCAGCAATGTTCTTGGCATCCAGGTTTTCCATTTATAGTTTCACGTAGCAACAGTGACAGGTAACGAGGTGTCTTCTGGTTTTCATCTGAAGCAGGTGCTGAATAAAGCCATTTACTTACCTTTATAGCTTTGCCTGACCAGTGGGGGAAAGGGGCCCTAAAAAGATATTTCCATGTTGTACAAATGGCACAGGAAGAACCTTGCTAGGACCCTTTTCCAGGGGTGGCACAGAGCCACAGTCTTCACTTGCGGACACATGACATTAACTATCAGAGAATGCTGTATCCTTTCCTGTAAGAAGACTCTTTCATTGCCAGTGTAAATATGAAGTGAGCACTACAATAATTTTTTTGGATCTCACACTCTTCAATTAGTTTAACAATGAGAGAGCAAATATTAGTGTCAATATTAAAGATGGGAATGTCAGCTTGGTATTTCTATAAATTTAAAATGAAATTAAGAGGATTCAACTCAGATATATTATGTCAAAGTCATTGTATAACTGCTTAATTAATGAACTTGAGAAGCTAAGAGTTATGCTAAAGCAGGCCCCTTACCTACAGTATAATGTTATTTTTTCACCCTGAAGTGTCTGAAATAACATAGGGCTGTGTTGTTGCATGATGCTAATAAAATTTGTCTGCCACTGGACGAAACAAAAGGGCAAGTAAAAGGTGCAAAGCCTAATGGGATGATGTTGAAGAGTTGCAGTGGATGGAGAGACCCAAATCAGGTATACCTGGTGCTTTGTATTGGAAATAGCCCTTGGGGTGTGCATTTCCCAAACATCCCCCTCTCTGTCATCAGGCAAAGGCTGGGCTGGGGAGCATACAGACAGGGAGCAGTCTGGATAATCTGGATAATTGCAGGCCAGAGATTCCACCTGGGCCTGTGTCTTTATTTACTAGTACAGACATAGCCTAAGGGCCTGATTAGCTCAAAATAAATCTCTCTGGTGTGTCGAATTTTCTAGATGAAGGAGGCCAGATGACTTTAAGAAATGCTGTGCTGGCACAGAAATGTAAGTGATATCTAGGGTACCTCCTGTATATTCAGTTGTTTGTTAATTTTGCTGCTTTGTACCATTAAGTTTTAGTTCACATCCTCAGGGATGCTGCAAAATACAAGGTATGCATGCAGTAGATGCTCTTGCAGCTTGTGTGTTGTTGTGTTGTGTTGTGTTGTGTTGTGTTGTGTTGTGTTGGAAAAGGGATTTGATAATGCAAATGGCTTTCCCACTCTTGAGCCTCTAAACACTCCAATTGTCTGATCCAGAGCAGGCCCTTGAACCTACATCCTAATTCCCTTTTCTTGCCATTTGGCCATCGGGCACAGCATAAGTGCATGACAGAACTGTCACTTTTGTATTGAGTATGATCTGTGACAATTTCTTAGAAATCTGGGAGCTCTGATGCTTCTTTTTCTTGGGAGATGGCGTGAGGGAGCAATTTGAGAACGTGTCAATAAAGAGGTTTGTTTGGAACAAACTAATTCTGGTTAAAAGAAAGGATTAGAGAAAATGATCTGAGTGATTTTCAGGCTGATGATCACATGAAACTACCCTGTTTTGTCTCAGCCATCTCGCTTCAATTTTTATGGGAATAGAAGCGACAATAGAAAGAGTGCAAATTGCAAGAACCAATTTTTCTGAATACTTTAAAAGCAAACAGAAATGTCTGCTCTTAAAGCAGTAATGCTTATTGCAGAGAGGAAGGGAAAAGAAAACTAAAAAGCATGTCTATAAAAGTGTGGAAGAATGGTCCACATTTTGTGGTGAATGCATTGAATTGGTATCAGAGTCTTATTTTCACTCCCTTGAAAGTAATTAACCTGTAAACTCATTGTGGTTATAGAGATAAGAAGAGCTAAGACTTTTAAGTACATCCCATTCTTAGTGCCTTTTATTTCATTTTCATGCCCATCTTTTGAATTTATCTGCAAGGCACTTAAAAGCTTATCTGCAAAGCATTTAAGAGCCTCTATTCCAAAGGCTTAAGTAGCCTTTCACCCGCTCTGTGCTGAGACTAAATTCATTTGCTGTTGGTACCAGGCCCAGAGATGTGCAGAACTTCTTGATGCTCAGGAAACTTACTGCCTGCAAGAAAAATCAAATGGAAAACCCCTCCAATCCTAGCTTCCGCGGTAAGAGAAGCCCTCAGCTGCAAGAAAACCCAGCCTTTTGCATCTAAATATCATTCATTATTTTTAGTGGGTCTGCCTCTGTGATAATTTGAGTCACATTCTTTCTTGTGCATGTCCTTTAGTACGAGTCACAGCATCCAGAAGTATTTGGAATGTGCAGAGGGTGGATCTGGAAGGCACTGAGTGGTGCCCAGGCCTCTGCAAGCAGTGAGTAGATGGAAGGATGAGGAACAGCACTGCATGCTTTTGCTCTGTCAGTAATACTGAAAAGGACAAATCATATTTGCTTTGACTTAGCATTAAAGTGAATGTCTCTGACTCTATTAATTTTATTCAAAAAGTAAAAATTGATTTAGCAGGACAATCATATTGATTATAGACAAGAAGGTTTTGTTCTTCATCATTTCATGAAAAAGAAATCTCTCCAAGCAGCCATCCCAACTCCTGCATCACCAGGATTCAATTTTACATCCTAACAGCATTTCCCCATTCTAATGAAGGTATATTGCTTCTGTTGTCTTGCCCTAAGAGACAGAGAGCTGCAGTTTTCAAACAAAACCAACTGAGTCTGGGTCTCAGAAAGTTTTTGACTTTGCTAGAATTTAGTCACTGAACCTGACTGAGCATAAGACCACCAAATCTAAATGTATGGAATGAAATTCAGACATTCTATAAACACCCCATAACTCTTACATCTTGTAAATAATGAGAATTTTCTACTTGATTAAGTCAGAATCTTGCCATTAAACCTCTATAATTGTAAATTTTTTTGCATTTTTTTGTATTACATATAAATGAAAAAAGGTTTGTATTTGTGTTTGTATGTTTTATAAATTAAATATGAAGTCTTGAGACTCATGTTCTTTTTTCATGTTCCATTCTCAACAGATCCTTTCAATGAAGCCCTTGTTTTTAAGTGTTCTTCAAGTGCTCATTTGCTCTGTCTTTTATTTTATTTCCACCCATATTAAGACCCAGAAAAGAAAGGGAATTACTGCTAAACAGCATACTTAAAATTTGATTGTCTGTAATTTTGTTCCTTGTCTTTTGGGTACAGTGGAATTATATGAACCTTTTTTGCTGATGCCTGCTGTTACTGCACACATCTAATATATCTACCAAAAATTATACATTTATGCATAAGAACATTCTTTGTTCCACTACAAGGCAGTGGAACACACATCAAAGCCATGAAATATGGCAAGAGAAAACAAACCAGTTTTAAGCTAATTTGACTATCATAACAAACTTCAGCTACATTTCTAGGATCATATGCTGTACAACATCCAGCTGAATGGGATTACTGTCAGAGGCAGCTTGAGGCCCTGTCTCAGACCCCTTCCATATTGTAAAGGTACAATATTTATGTCCCCTGGGCCTCTGTGTCATCCTCCTCATCCAAGCACCATTAATAGAAGTGGGTAAATATATAACTTGCACATCAAATGAAGTCACCAGGGACAACGGCCAGACTGGGTCTCACTGAATAAACTCTCCTTCTCCTCTGACTCGAAATAAAGCAAAATAAACAGCGAAGGCTACTTAGGGCTTTCAGATGGGAGTCATCAAACTTACTTTAGCTTGTCCAAAAGTTAAACACCTGGTTGTAGATAGTTTTTCAGCCTGCTCAGGGCTAAAATGAATCACTGTCAAGAGGTACATGCACCTTTGGCAGGTGATTCATCCCTCGCCAAGGTAAGTATGTGATACAGATGTGATGAAGTGCTGCTGAGAGGTTCCTGACTTTCCACAGGCTCTCAAGGGAACCCAGAGAACTCATGTTCTCTCATTTTCAGTGCACCTTTTGATGTCTGAAGTTAGTGAGATGAATCTCTGCCAAACTGGCTTAAGAAAAGTGCAGTAATGATGTTAAATTGCACGGGCTAACTCTTTGCTTATGAAACCCAGAGGTAACAAGAAATGTGATGTTCACCAAGGTTTGTCTTTTGCAAAGATGCTGGGCTCTGCAGGGAGTTGTTAAGCACCTCCAGTCTCAGGGTTTCCAGGATCAAGCCCAAATGAGCCAGAAATAAGCACAGCCTCAGAATCAAAATGATTCATCTATGCAATGTTCGCAATGGACAGTAGGGTTAATGTCATGAAATCTCTCTGATTGTTGAAATGAGAAATCTCTGTCTGTGTATTTCAGTCCCATTTATTCCTCATTCACAATCCTTTAAAGTACTTTTATTCTACTTTTATTCTACTATCCCATGCTTAAGCAGAATGTAAAAGCAGAGTCTTATGAAAAGAAATTGCTGAAATTTGACTATGGGTATGATTTGCTACAGTTCACCAGAGCCAGGAAATGTGGAATTAAGGTTGAAACTACATACTTGATGCACTATGTTCTGCTCAGGTACTCAGTCTGCCTTGAGGGTGGTTCCCTGATTGGCCACAACAGCTGTAAAGAGAGAGAAATAATGAAAATTAACAACCAGTTTCACATATGAAGTCCTCATTTGACTTTCAGATACCTGTTTTCTGTCTCAAACCTTCACAATTATTTTTGCATGCCGTAAGTTTTGGTACATATCCTTGAATAAATAAATAAATAAATAAATAAAAGGTCATCCTACATTGTCACAGATTTCCCAAGCCCAGACTACATGGAAGTTCAGATAATTTTGAAAAAGTATTGTTTATGCAACAAACAAAGATTTATTGTACCCATGAAGTTGAAAAGACCTGCTCCATTCTCCTGTGGTCTGTGGTGTCAAGCACAGGTTAGATTAGCATTCTGCTGTCAAACATGTAGTCCAGCAGTATAACACAGAAAGTGATGGTTTTGTTGCTGGAACAGAACCAAAACCTCTGGTTCTTCACCAGTACAGAGAGGACTGAGATTGAATTCCTGTGAAAGACAATGGTTGCTTCTTGTGACATTTGGGTGAAAAAGCCAGTTGACATTTTAAAAAATCATATTTTGATTTTGGAAAATGATATTTTATCTAGCTTTGTTAATCATCCTCTGGAAAATGTGTCTTTTGAGGGGCACCCCCCTAATTGTTTGACTCAGCATATTTTCTCTAAATATTTTCATTGAGTTTTGAATTTTTTTTTTACAAAACAGAAAATGGTTTGTCATTAAGATCTGTAACACCGCTGTCATAACATTTGGAATGGCTGCTAACACATATCTCCTTTCTTCACTGTGTGGTGTAGTTTTTCTTTTCTCTCTAGCTCCTGGATTTCATGGCATTCTTACATGGACACATTCCTTCACCTCTACACTTGCTGGGACAAAGCAACCCATCCTTCTGGAGAATGAATCTTCTCCTGAGCAGCTGACACCAGCTTACAGCCTGTCTGGTGTTTCCAGCAAACATAATCTGAGCAAGCCTCTTTGAAACTGCAGCATTTTATGACCCTAATAATTTAATCATATGTTTTAAGCTCGAGTGTATCTGGAGCTGATAAATTGGAATGAACAAATTGCTCCACTGTTTCTGAAAGGACAACAGGGCATAAGTATGAGACAAATCCAAGCAAATCAGCTGGGATGTTCACTTGCATATTGACAGGCCAAAACACAATCAGACCATTTGCTGTCACCTAGAGAGGGTGGTTTGTGTGCCCTTTGCATTCTGTTCCTCAAGCCTTGTCCTCTGTGTGGTCTCCAGTGACTTGAGTGTATCCATCAGATCCCTGACAGCTCAGCATCATTAACCTCTACATCAGTGTGCTGCATCCCTTACTAACAGAACTACTTACAATTCAAACCATAAAATAATTCAAACTGTAAACATAAACTGCCTGAATGCTTGCTCTTTAAATGTAAAATCCTTATTCTTCTCTATGTTTTCAGACCAAGGATGGTGGGGGGCAATGTCCTTTACAACAATATTTTCCTACCTTGCATTTCCCTGTAGAGGCTTTTTTATCAGTACAAGCTATTTACAATATCTTCATGCTGGTTCATGTCAAGTGACAGTTGCTTAGCAATGTTTTCTGCATTCCTATTTGAAATAAAAGTGACACATCCATGTAACATCCATGGCCTGACCAAGTGGCTGCTGCAGGACACAGGCTGACATCTCTCCTTGTTTCCATTTCAGCTGCTTGGAACACTAGCCTGAATGTTACTGATCACACTCAGGGGTGGCAGAAAATCCTGTCACCCAGGTGCTTTGGGAGAACTGCAGCTCCTCATCCTCCTTCCCTCCCTGGATGCACATGTGGCCTTGGCCAGGGACATGGACACTGCATGCTGTGGATCTGGCTTCAGTGGATTTTCTCCTAAGCACCTCAACCTCTCTAAAAACAACAATAAAAGGTTAATGTTGGCCATCTCTTGGAAATCATTACTATTTTAACCACTGCTTGTCTAAGTGTACATGAAGTGAGGTGAAATTCTGTTTTTTGGTGTATATTATTCCTCACAGGCTCTCATTATATATTGCTTTTCTCATTCTTTGTTGACCCACCCAGAAGCCTTTTAGATAGCAAGAGTAGGATGTATGTTAAGGAGAAAAACCACCCAGACAGACACAGGCACTGTTTTGGTGAATAAAAAAGTAATGTTCTTTAGCTTTTTCATAGCTAAAAGACACATGCCTTTGTTTCACAAGAGAGTTTTAGTTCCAGAAATCTTATCCATTTATTCAAATATTTACCATCTATGGGTACCCTTTAATTTTTTTTCTATTTTATTTCCAGTCTGATCTTAAGATTTGAGTAATAAAGATTATGTAAAAGGTAGGAATGACAAAGTTGATTAATGTCAAAGTCCAATTATAAAAGGATGTACTTCCCTGAGAGGAACAAGACACCCATTATTTTGTGGATTTCTCCAGTTTATTTGATTTGGATATCTGATAGCAATAAATTCATTTTTGTTACTTCTTTTTTTTCCATACAAGCAGACCAGAAATGTTACAATAACCCTTTGTCAAGTATATCCAGGCCCCTGTTCACAAGCAATCCTGAAAGCAGGATTTCAGAGGCCACAGCCATATAAGATTCATTCCGTGACACCAATGTTGAAGGATTTTGCCTGAGTCTTATTGCAATTAATTTTCTTCTTGCAGAGGAGAGTCTGAAGTCATGTGACTAGATGAGTTTTCTATTTTCTTTTTTGTTCTCTCTCTTTTTTTTCTTAATGTAAGCTTCAAACCTATCGGCAGCTTGACCAAAGTGAACCTCAAAAATACAAGGAGCAATGGCCAATCTTATGTCTTTGTGACCTGATTTCTGGTTTTTGGTTGCTAAAGATAAGCAAGAAGGGAAGCTAACTGAAGGCCAGCTATAATATCATCTAATCAAAACTAATCTTGCAGACCTGGCACAGTCTGGATTTGGGCCAGAACACAAAAAATAAAAAGCTTTACTGGCAGTGATGGATGACCTCAACTGTCAGTGTGCAGAGGGTAGACATTTCCTCTCATAATTTTTGATTTCTTGAATAATTTCTTTCTGGTGGCCATTAGATAATGCCATTTCACCCAAGAGGAGTGGCAGGGCCCCTGACTACAGCAGAAAATGGATGAAAACCTATTGAGAATGTAACATTTAAGAAGTAGTGAAGGGTAACCAAGTCCACACTACTGACCTTTTGTTATCTGAGTCTCAGAAATGAGATTTTATATTGTTTGGATGAAAACTGTCCATGGATGAACTGAAATCCATCACCATGATTGAGATGATGCTCAGTGGGTCAAAAGAAAGATGTAGAAGGGTTTTAAAAAATGTTGAAATTTGCTGTTATGAAAGCCACTCCATTTTCACAGCTGGTATTAAGGCCTCACTAGCACTATTTATGAGTATTTATGAGCAATGCTTTCTCTGATCTTTATTAGTTTCATATATTCAGTTCCATTCTGAAACAGTGGATCTAGATGAAATAAGATATTTATTTATTTATTTGTTTTGTGGGGTCTAGAATTATGAAAAATTTATATACAAGATGCCTCCAATACTGCATGAAACTGTGACCAGTGTGGAATGTTTTAGTGTTTCTTTTCAATACCTCAATACCTTGTGCTGCTCCCCACAAATACAATATGCAAAATCTGCCAAAATTCATGGTGCTGTTTGTGACGTGACAGGCTCCTGTCACCAGAGTATGTCCTACAAAAAGAGGAAGTATCCACCTTTTCAGAATGCAGAACTCTTTTAGAGGGCCAGCTCAGGCCTGTGGACTGAACTTCTCCAGGGCATAAGCACAATCATCATCTTCAGCAAAACTCCTTTCTGCAGCTTCATTTCTTTGGAGAATAAAAAGACTGACAAAGATGTGGCAAGAAAGAATTTCATCACTGAATACCATACTGAAAATACATGCATAAAGAAGAGTCTTGTGGTTTTGATCACCAGTTTTTAACTTCCTAATTGATATTTAAACAAGGCTTTACATAGACCTTCACTTCTATCACAGTGTTTCATTCCTTCCTTTTAAAATAAGTGCTAGCAAGATGAGAATGAGATTTTCATTTTTTTCAGAGTTAAAATAACTGCAAAGTATTTGAACTGAAGTACAAAATGCTGGCTGAGCTAGAAAAGCTATTAATTTATTTGGCACGCTGGCTGAACGAATCTTTGATGAAGCCTATGAGCTGACATCTGAGGTGAATTTGGACCATTCGCTTTTAGGAAAACACTTTTTTTTTTTTTTTTTTTTTTTGTGCAAAATAATGGGCGCTTTCAAATCTGACGAGGAGTTAATAGCAGATACTTAAGGTCTTGGCAGTGGATTGGTATTGTTTTCTTCCTAAGAGGTTTTGTGCAATTGTTGATCTCATTCAGGAGGGCATTTCCCAGCTCTGAGCAACAATTGAAGTCCATGAACATAAAAAGAATAAAATTTATTGGTACTGTATTAAGGATGTGTTAAAGTGCAGGACCAAATAAGTGTTTGACTGAGGTCAACTACAGCTTGAAACAGCAGTTTGGTATTATGGAGTCTAGAAGATGGAGACTTATACATTTAAATTGAGGTGGTTTTAATATTTAGCTCTATAAAAGTAGCCTCAAAGCTTTGCCTTTTAAGATAAAAAATGTAAAGAGAAGACTGGCTTATGTTCTTGTGCTGTAACTACTTAAATAAGCCTGGAGAAGGCTCTGGGAAGACCTTCCAGAAGCCTTCCCTTTGGTGAAGAGAGTATACAGGAAAGATGGAGAGAGACTATTTGCAATGGCCTGGAGTGACATGGCAAGGGGACTGGCTTGAAACTGACAGAGAGTAGGTTTAGATTGGATATTAGGAAAAATTCTTTCCTGTGAGGGTGGTGAGGCACTGGCACAAGTTGCCCAGAGAAACTGTGGCTGCCCCATCCCTGGGAGTGTTCAAGGCCAGGCTGGATTGAGCTCTGGGCAACCTGGTCTAGTGAAAGGTGTCCCTGTCCATGGCAGAGGGGCTGGAATGAGATGATCTTTAAGGTCTCTTCCAGCCCAGGCTATTCTAGGATTCTATGAGTCACATTAAGAGAAGACACATGATTCATGAAGTCAGAATGGCATGTTCAATAATTGTTGAATCATAGCAGGAGCCATATATATATATATATATCTCCCAACAGAAAATAAAAACAAAACAAAAAAACTGCAAACAAACAAACAAACAAAGGAAAGGAATCTGTAATTGGTTGCAAATATATATTTCATTATTAGACCTCGCTTACAGGGTTTGTTGTCCAAAAATATTGGCCTTGAATGCCTTTATTGCAGGTTTAGTATGAAGTCTAGTGTAAATTCTGCTATACCCTGCTGATTGACAACTGGAACTCTGGGAAATAGTCTTTAAAATAATTTTTTAAATCACCACAAGATTCCAATTCAGGATTAGTTCCTATTTGGCTGAAAACAGAAATTAATGTTTTTTACAATATTGAAGTTACTTTCTTTCTTCTCCCCCCCCATTTTTTTTTAGCTGTACTGCATCAGTGCAGCCTGAGACATTCTATTAATTTTCTGAGATATTTTAATGACAGTGCTGTGGCTAGCACAGGTCTTTCCCATGAGAATTCCTTTTGTGTTTTATAAATAAAGTTTGGATGTTATTAAAAACAGTGTCCCAAGATCTGGACGGTGCAGGCCTGGCCAATCAGGCCTAGGGGGAGGTTTCTGACTGACCAGTCTGGGTGACTTTTGAAAACTCTATATATATGATGAAATCAAAACAATAAAGGTCTTTCCTTCTTGCCACTGAGAACTGGGTTCTTTTCTCTGCTAGCGGCTCAACAGCGACACAGTGAAAAGTTGATTTTAGGGTGGTATGAAAAATTATTATTTACTTCATTAGAATATTCTGAACATAAGAATATCATATAGGGAAAACTATGCTTTAATGAGATGACCATGCTCTTAGGTAATTACAGTTTTTAACTTCTAAATTTTTGTAAAGAATTTTTTCCCCCCATACTTTTACTTTTTTGATCAGTCCTGGACATATTTTTAGACTTCTCTTCATGTATTGAAAAGAAATATTACATGGGAAAAATTACAGTATAACACATTTTTGAAAGTGGAAATGACAAGCATTAAAATTTTATCAGAGCTGTAACAAATGGCAGGGGTGCCCCATAGCCAGTGGTTGGATGGGTAAGGCAAGAAGTGTAATCAAAACTGAAGTGTATTTAATCTCTGTTGCTGATCACTGCACAGCTTTAGCCTGTTTTCATCAAACTAATTGATGGCAAATGGAGCAGATGCATGATGAGATTATATCCCCAATTTATGGCACAGTTATAAGAAAATATGACTCTTTTTTTTTTTTCCATTACAAGTATTGGAAATTTAGAAAATGCACTGGGTTGGAATTGAAGCAATCTCTCCTGCCTGTCTAATGCACTGCAGATTTTTCTTATTATTATTCTAAACACTTAATTTATCATAATCCATTTCAGAAAAAAAATTAAAATAGTTTTGTTTGATGTGTTTTATAATTAAATCCTTGGTATTGACACTTCTTATGTTTGTTTCTAGGCTATGATTATACATTTAGCATATCTGAGTCACTATAACTAGAGCAGAAACAGCAGATCCAGAATGTTGCTCACACTGGGAAAGGGAAATTATGCAAAGAAGAACTATACAGAGTTGTGACAATGTCCACTATATTCATTCTTTCATTATAATACTAATTTGCATGTACCCTTGTTTTGACATCTGAAATAGTGAAAAACAATACCTTTTACATTTTTACATTTCTCATGAAAACAAGTTATTTTCAGGCAACATGCCTTCAGTGTTTTTGACCCTTGAGAAGGAAATGTGTTTGCAGTGTGTCCATGGCAACCAGCTCCAAACAAAACACTGAAAGTGGACAAAATTTTACTTCTGTAACAGCAGGGGATGGATTTGTGAACAACTGTAGCCTCAGGGGAGATGGGGAGTGTTAGAGCAGGAATACCTGAGATCAAAACTTGTGAGGGATCAGGACTGCTCTCTGCAGAGGGAAATATCTGAATGGGAACAAACAAAACAACTCCAAAAAAAGGAGCTCCCATCAGGAATGATCTAGCCTGGGGAAGAAGGAGACATGACCAAGGATAAGAAACTAGCCAGAGAGTAAGTTTTTGGTGAGGATGAGGGAGGAATGGGAATGGGGAACAGTTGTGCTGGGAACTTGGAATATAGCAGGGGAATCCAGGAGGGATGCTCATGAGGAGCTGAGATGAGCAAGAATCTGCTGTGACACAGCTGGGAAAAGAACAAAGGCTGAACTGGCCGAGCTGAACCTGTCTGAAATTAGGGTTGGGATGATGAGCAGGGTGGGGAGACTGAGGCTACAGGAAAGAAATAGTATTAAGGACTAGAAAAGGAAGCTGAACAGCTTTGAAGCACAGAGTTAGGTGAGGAGCAGAATGGTGGTCTGGAAGGAAAAATCTAGAAGTGATCAAGACAAGGGAGGCAGAAACTTGGAAAAGTAGGTCTGTTCACTGAAAAAACAGATTTATCAGAAAATTAAATATGTGCTCTTCCTTCATATGATGTATATCCTTCCTTCACTTTATAATTCTTCAAGCCATCTGCATTTTAGCACATTCCCCAACTGACAGCAGGCAGGAATAAAAAATTCCCATATCTCAGCCACTTTCAGATCCCAGGGAGTATCAGTAAAACCCACTGCTGAAGTAAATGTTTACTCACAGGATAAACAGCCTACTGCTACTGTCTCTGCTGTAAGTGGTATAAACCTGTGCATGAGAAGGTTCCAGTGCTGCTTAATATTCAAGTGTTAAAGTGCTGCTCAAAAGTGGAATTTGTTTTTAATTTGCCAGTAATAACAAGCTGTTGCTCTCACACACAGGCCCATACTTTACACTGCAGAGAAATTCTAATCTTGCAAATTCAGCTCTAAAAACATACATAAACTTCAGCACTGAGATTGCCCACAACATATGAAAAGCCTCTAGAAGGTGACTATAGTGAGGCAAAAGTACTTGACATATCTCTATTCAGTGCCACTGAAATGGCTAGAACTATTCATCAAAAAAAACCCCCAACTTCATAGCTTATTGATTGAGGTGTATTAATAGGCACTTGGTGAAAGACAGACGTAGTTCTGATTGAAAATATAGGATATTACACTTTTAATAAGGTTACATTCACTAGTGATTTCACATTTTTCCCATTCTCCATGGAACCTGTCAGCTCCTGCTCTCAAAGCCCTTATCCTTTCACACATTGTTATCTTTATAAAGGGGATAAGACAATATATAAAATCCACTTTAGTAGAGGTCTCCCTTCATCCAGCATTACTGTTGAGATCCTTACACTGGCAGCAGTTTACCAAAGCACAGGCAAAAATCAATTTTAATTAGTATTTTTGGCTTTAATGAAAAGTGATTACAGAACTGGCATTTTAGTTAATACTGTTGAGATTTATAGTGGGCTGATGCTAATTAATTTTCTCTTGAATTGCTGTGGGCAATGAATAACTGCAATAAAATGGCAGATTTGCTGATAGCAAAACTATATCAGCACTTCAGAGCTTCTTAACAAAAGGGAGCTTAATGGGTTGCAGGTATAATTTGCATTACTTCTCATAAACTGCACATTATTGCTTCTTTGTAAAAGTGTTATGAAGAGCCAATTTTTTGTGTTTTATAATGAGAGCAATGTCTTTTCCCACAATTTGGTGTCAGCATAAGCAAGCCTTCTGTAGAGTGAGATAATATTTTAAGAACCTCTGGATAGGCAAGATTTTATCGAGTCAGGAAATTAATCTTCCCTCAAACCCTTTTCTGTTATATATTGTTGTTATTCTATCATTAATTTTAGTGTTTTTTCTCTGCAGAAGGATACAATTGAATAAGGCTTTAGACTTTGAGCAGTGTCAGAAGTACTATAATGTATTGTGTGCTTGAACAATGCCTAGTTCCAGAAGGATCAGATTCCACTTCAAGCCTCCAGGTGCTATCCTAGAGCCTACTGGCTTGGGGAGCACTGGACTTCATCTAATTTTTTCCAAACCACAGCAGAACCAGCACAGCTTCCCTGACTTCAGAGCAGTCATCATTTGTGAAATGTACACACACCCCACCTGAGTCAGGAGAGAGCTTTGCATCAAATTCCAGCTGCCCAGTGGCACTCATGCAAACATGGAAACCCTGTTTATTCCCTGGGGCTGGAGCAGGGGAGCCAGTGCTGTGGGATGAGTGACATTGATGGAGCACTTGTGTGACTGATCTCCAGAAGAGGCTGACCCGTGGTGGGTTGGCGTTGTGAGCAATGGGGGATGCATTGGCTTGTGAGTGCAGGACAAAATAATTGCTCAGGAAGGAAGGAATGGCTTCTACTCCAGACTTTATGGAGATATTATGACACCAGCATCTGTCCCTGCTGAAGGAAGTGCTGCCAAAAGTATTAAGAAATTAATGAGTTCCTCAAATAGTGAAAGCAGCTGTCTTTGTTTTCCTGGTCAAAAACACAGGCAAATCCCTCTTTTACATATATACTATCATTAAGCCTTTTTCGATAGGTCTGAGGAGTGGAAACTTGCATAATTTCAAACCGAATCCCAAATTCTCCTTTGAATTTTTTGGCTCTAGTGTCTGAGACCTTACAAAATGCACTCATAAAGAAAAGTTTCAGAGGGAAATCATGGGCATTGCCACCATTTAGAAAGACTTAGTGCCTCTCCTACAAAGGCAGGTCCAGCTGCAAATGCCTATCCTAGCCACCATTTAACCATTCTAACACATATGAAGGAAAATAATGAAATGGCATCATTTAGTGCCTGCTATGAACTGTTTCAGACAGGAACACTGGACGCTTTTCACATCTAACAAACTAGCAAATATGGTTGCATCTTGTCTAAGGAAGGTAGTTGTTTGTTAGTGGTAGTTAAAGTGTTAATTAAAACAAAATATGATTTAATTATGATAATTATAAGGACATCTTGAATGTATTTCTTTATTCATTATTCAGAAAAAATACAATAATACAAACAAAAATGTCTTCTATAGCTATAAGGTGTAGCTTTAGGTATTGCAATAAGTGTGATGGTAAATTCTTGGAGAGCATAAGTACACTAAATATTGACATCAAATAGAATTAGGAAGGTACCTAAACATAGTGAAAAATCTTTCTGCAAGCCCTAGATTTGAAACAGAAACAGATGAGATATATCTGACATGCAGAGTTTTTTACGGTGATGACTGGTTTTATTCTGGTTTAATAAGGAAATGACATTTATGTGATTACTTTAGGGATGCAGGCATATGAGTGCCTATTGCTACTCTCCTTTCAAATATCTTTAGGATCTCCTGTCCAATTTTGATCAAATCTGACAGACGAGAAGATATTAAGCTATTAAGTTCCTACAAGTGGCTGAATAGGGGCAAGAGATGCTACTTGTCTAAAATCAGTAATGTTACTGAGGAAAAGGCTCAAGCATGAGCTCATCCTTCAACAGGCATCACAGCATCACAGCAGAGAGACTTTAAGATAAAAACCCTTCAGGCATCATTAGTTTTAATGCTCACAGACTGACTTGCCCCCCTCCCCCCCCCGCCCAAGTACGTGAAAATTGGTTGTGGGCTGTTTTGTGCTTTGTTTAAATAATATCCATTTGCAGGCCAGATGACACATTAGGCGCTACATTAGTCTCCATGACTGCCACTCTAATCTTGAGGGCCAGATTGTTGGTGGCTCAGGATGGATGCACAAATGGAGAAAGGTTGTGTGTGCCACTCTTCCAGTAGCTCCAGAGAGGTAGCAAAACAGCTTTTATGTGGTCATGCAAAGCTGCATTGCTATCACACACATGGACAAAAAAGAAGGAAGAAGCTAAATCCAAATTCCCAGCCATACTGACTCAATTCATATTATTCACATTATTAAGGCTGGTGTGAAATTAAACAGTTTTGTCTTTCATCTAAACAATACCATCAATGCACTTGTGTTCAGCAGTTGAGAATCCTGAAGCAGCACAAAATACAAACAATCTAAAGGTTGTGATGATACTTGTGATGAAGAGATAGTCACCTTTTTCACAGGAAAAAGGCATTCACTAACATTTAGTGAGCTTTAGTAAGAAGTGTTAGACTAAGAAAGGTGTGAAAACTGGAGTTTTCCTTAGAGCCTGAGTAAAAAGCAACTCAAAGTATTCAAATCGTCACATAAACCTGAAAATGAAAGACTCAGCCCACAGAAACATTGTCACTGGGGGGCATCAGGCACAGTATTGTGAGGTGGGTGAGGGAGGGGTTTGTCCTGCTCTGCTCTGGGCTGGGGCAGCCTCATCTTGAGGGCTGGTGAAAGATATTAAACTATTGGAGAGTGTCCAAAGGAGGGACACAAGAATGGTGAAGGACTTTGAGGGGAAGCCGTGTGAGCAGTGGCTGAGGGCACCTGGAGAAGATTGAGGGGAGACTGCAATAGCAACTTGCTGCTGAGGGGAAGAGGAGGGCCAGACACTGATCTCTTCTCTGATGATCAGTGACAGGACCTGAGAAAATGGCCTGAAGCTGTGTCAGGGGAGGTTTATTTTGGATATTAGGAAAAGGTTCTTCACCCAAAGTGTGGTTAGGCACTGGAACAGGCTCCCCAGGGCAGTGGTCACAGCACCAAACCTGACAGAGCTTAAGAAGTATTTGGACAATGCTCTCAGGCATGTGGTGGGATTCTTGTCCTGTGCAGGACTAAGAGCTGGACACAATGATCTTTGTAAGTCTTTTCCAACTCAACAGATTCTGAGACTTTGTCATCTAGAATTCCAGACATGGAGCACCCAGGAAACTATTTAGTTTACCTCAAATTATTTTAACTCTCTGGTGGGCATTGGTCCTCGAGCAAACACATTGTGCTTGTTTTGGCTGGGAGAGAGTTAATTTTCTTCATAGTGACTGGTATGGGGCTATGTTTTAGCTTTGTGCTGAAACAGTTTTGATAACACAGGGTTGTTTTTGTTATCACTGAGCAGTGCTTGCACAGCACCAAGTAATTTTCTGCCTCTTACACCACCCCACTATCAAGGATTTGTGACAGCTGACCCCAGCTGATTGAAGGGATATTCCACACTGTATGGTGTCATGCTCAGCATGTAAAACTAGGGGAAGAAGAAGAAGCTGGGTTACTCATGATGGAGCCCTGCTTTTCTGGAGATGGCTGAACACATGCCCATCTGTAGGAAGTGGTGAATAAATTCCTGGTTTTGTTTAGCTCTTTTTTAAAAATCCAGAAATGACAAATGCTTGACTTCTTTTTGAGCTGCTTTTCCATTTGGTCAGCAAACGGTTTTATGTGCCTAACATCCCAAAAAAATCAGATTGTGTGGAGCAGCTCTCCATCAAACCCTAAATAGTCACTGGGCTGGAATTCACAGCAGGCTCAAGACCATCCACTCCACATCCCTGTGAAATAGGCTGGAGAAGAAAATAACTGCTGGGTGCTCGCCTCACACAAAGCTGTTGAGGTGCCAGCTGCTTTACAGCAGACTCCACCTGAAGAGACTTTAAATTGGACTGAAGAGACTTTAAATGCTCAAAAGATGTTGATTTTAAGCACAGCTTTGTGTTTAGCCTGTACAAGAAGTTGCTTCCACTGCAACAAGTCCACAATTTAAAAAGACAACTCTGACCAGCCGTGCCTCTCTGTGGTTTTCTAGTGGATCTTTAGCCATCCTCCTCCTCTGGTGGCATTTTCCTGGCTCTGAAAAACAACATTATGTTCCAATATATTTTCTGCCTGAGAAAATGCCACCCCATTTGCCAGTTTTGCTGCCCTCCAGCTGGCCATGTTTCTTCATGCTTGTCACTGTCTACTGTTGTACAGGAAAGGCCGGATCTGAAGAGGAGGGAAAAACATTTGGCATTAGCTCCCACTCCAACTCCCCATTTTTCTGATGAGTGAGTCTGTGAGAGCAGTCTTTTGCTCCCCTCTAATGTGCAGCATGGACCACAACACTCAGATGACAGAGATAGAAAAAAGCCTTAGAAATGGAATTTCATTAAGCATGTGCTCAAAGTGAAGCTGATGAGAGCTGCAGCCCCTTGTTCTGGGCTTTTGTGAGTTGGAACTAGTGAGTTTCTTCTCACTTCTTTATGGTTTCACAGCTTAATTTAGTACCTTCCCTGAAGTCCCTGAGTGAATGTTTTTTTAAAAAGTAAATAGTGGCTCTGGAGTTGAACCCTGGAGCTGTACAAAGAGGAAAACCCCTTCACTCTCTACTTTACATTCAGCACAATGATTTCTCATACACACTCCTTTGTTTATAGCCCTTCAGCTAATTCTTGACCTATATGATTATGTTCCTATCTAAGGCAATTAAAATAATTCTTAGAACAGGATATCAGGACACACTGATTAAATGCTTCTCTTCAGCTGAAAAAGCCACACTTTGCCTTCCCTACTAATTTCATAATTCTGGCAAAGAAAGCAATCAAGATTTCCTGGCAAGATTGAAGATTTACAGATTGACATGAATGTTTCCAGCAGTCCTGTTATCCTGTTACATATAGGGCCAACCTGAATCCAATATAAATGTTTTGCATGGATAGCATGTAGCTGTGCAAAACACGCTGGAGCGCCTTAGGAGAGGAACCAACCCTCAAGTGGAAATGTTCACTTCTGGTGGTAGCAGACGGTTGGTTTCACCATGTGCCATCTGCACAGTTTGGATGAGTGCACTGGAAGATAAAGAAATTGAAACTAATCCTCTATCCATGCTTTCCCTCTGGCTCACCTGTCTCAGAGAGAGGATCAGCAGTGCCCATGACTCTTGCCAGTGTCAGAAACTGCTGTTCAAAGAGGGTGGCACCATCACCACTGGCAAAGGGCAAAAGTGACAGCAAATTGACTAGATACAGAGGGAAAGAAAACACCCTGTCTCTTCAGGAACTCAACAGGAATCAAAAATAATTAATGAAATGTGTAAAAATATCACTACACCCAAGAAATTTTCCCACCTCTCCATGGCCCACAGCAGATGGCCAGGTACTGTCTGAGGAACTGCATGCTTGAAGCAGTGGCATGGCTGGAAGCAGAACCAAACATGGACTGGCTCTTCCTCCCCAGGCTGACACCAGGAAATGCTGATGTTGGGTGCCAGCAGCATTTAGAAACACTGAACTTGGTGCAGTGCCATCAGAATATTTGGCCTCCATCTGGTCCTAAGCACTAAGCTCATATTGCTGCTCAATCTTTGTGCTGCCATCAAAGCTACATCACTGTCCATTTCTGAGTCTGAATTTATGCAAATGCTTTATGTATTTCCTACTATCCTTCCCCATATACATCAGTTCTATCTCACAGACTTCAGTTCACTGACCTCCAGTTGCCCCAAATCAATTTTTTTTTATTGACCTATTAAGCATGTCAGGTCATGGAAGTGAATTTCACTTAAAAACAAAGCACAACCAGCATGTTGGAACATGCTAGGTAAAGTAAAAATGGTGTGGTCATCTTCTAAGTCTGTAAATTCCCCAGTCTCGGGTATTTATCTGATTCCAGCATCTGGAAGCAAATATTATTTGTGTTAGTGACTTAACTTACCTTTAAATATATTACTAATTTATAGCAAGAAAACAGTAGATCATGAACAGATCTCAAATAACTTTGAAATGCAAAAAACAAAATAAGTAAATTAAGCACGTAGATTGTCTAAGGAAAAAATACAGTTTTTAATTTTTAGTTTACACCTTGAGATTTTAGCAAGTCTGGGGCAGACAGCATGTGAATATTTATGCAAAATAATTAATAAGGGACTTAATTAAATGAGTTCTGATTTTACCTGTGGTATTTGCAGACCTGGTATCTGTAACTCTTGGAACACACAGGGACAGTAAAGAAGCAATAGCTGCATCAACATGGCAGGGTTTAGTGGCATTATTGAACCTGAATTAACTCTGAATTAGTTATGTCAGGTGCAGAAAGAAGCCCAACAGTTCTCCTGGTCCAGATACCTGTGCTGAGAGTATCACTTTGTTTCAGGACCCCAGTGGCTTCATGGGGCATTGTGAAACATTCTACACATAGAGCCAGAAACTAAATTTTTGTAAAGGGATTCTCTGGCTACTATTTCTCAACTGCAGGCCATGAATACCACCATGCACCTCCTGTAGGTCAGGAAGGAAGAAGTGTTGGCCAGATTTTTATTATTACTGTAATACAGATGTTTTTTGTGTTGAATAAGAAAATAAGATTGGATTGCATAGGCCCTATGTGCTTACCTTTGATCTGAAACTGCTCATAGTCCTCCCAGTTAAAAATATTTTGGTGGATATGTTTATAAGTAGTCCAAAATGAAGTGGTTGTTTATAACTCTTCCAAATTTTGTATTTGCATTACAATACTGTAACAAACATGACGAAGGTTTGAACTATGCAAAACACCTAACGAGAGCTCCCTTAAATTTTTATTTATAAACTTAAAAGGGGTGAAAACCAAATTCTTAGCTTTGAAGAGCCTCAAGTTTGCTGTATTTCCAATGGAGATTTAAATTTTGCAGCAGCATACAAAATTAAATGAGAAAGTAATCTGCTAGTAACCTGCTCTGTTTCATCTTTTCAACTTTCTATCTACCTCAGAAAGAAAGTTCAGTTAAAATGTGTGTGTGTGTGTGTGTGTATGTGTGTGTATATGTATATATAGTGGTGGAGATGGCAGAATACCTTGTATTTCCATGACATATGAAAGTAATTTCATTATTTAAAAATTAATGTCATGTTTTAAAGTGCATTTCTACCCTCAGCAAGCTGAAATGGCCATTGTTCAATTTTTGGTAGTAAAACGGGTTTTATAGAGGAAAAGAGGCTTTTCAGTGCAAATGACCCTTTCTGCTCACAACAGTGCTGTGAAACTGCCTGAATACAATTACTCATGGACTTCTGGCAACAGAAAAAATTCTGGATGTAGAAGAGAGGAGGATTTATTAATCCTAACCTCAAAATTTTAAACTGATAGAGGGTGTTTCATATAAGAAAGTGCTGACTTTTAAGCAAAACCCGGCAAATATTAAAGAGGGAGCATCAAATTAGCTCACTGAGACGGCACAGATCCTGGTGGAGCAGTGTCACATCACAAAACAGCACAGCACTCCAAATTCTCCACAACAAATCTAAAATCTAATGGGCCTATCCATCAACTCTGGCTGTGTGTGGACTGGCACTCAGCCATGGTGCTGCTTTGCTCCTGCTTGGCACAGGATCAAGGCTCTCAGGTGCTGCTTTTCCCAAGCAGGTCCACAAAGCTGCCCATTCTCCCTGTGCAACTGCTGCTTTATGCACGTTTAAATATGCAGATCTGTAGCTTCCCTCTGTGGGATTTTTCCTAGCCCCCCCGAAGAAAAATCTTCTTTCGCTCCTCCTCTTTGTCCCACGTGGTCTGTATTCCTGCTTTATCCCTTCCTGACCCTCCAGATAAGAGAGAAGCAGAGGTGACAGATATTTTAGCTTAGCACTATTATTCTCTCCCTCACTCCCTCTTGCCTCTCCTGTCTTCCATGTACAAGGTGAAAGTCTGGATCTGCTGAAATTCATTGTGCTGTGAAGTTCATTGAACTTTGAATTTTATACTCATGGAAATCAGCACTGCCAAGGTGGCTCACTGGGATAAGCTGCCCATGATGCACCTACTGTTATTAGCTATTTCTGACAAATAGTCCTTTTATTAAAATCCCTGCACAATGGGAACATGAATTACATAAAAATGGGCAAACCTGAAATCCAAATCAACCATCATTAAAGCCTGAAATTTTAACATAGTGTATTGGCAAAATTAAATTTTAGTTGCAGTGTGTTTGTCATGATTTCAGATTTCCTCTGCATGCACTACGCCTGTTTGAATGTATTTCTAATCGTCTCACTAAAATGTTGGGAGATAGTCTCCAGATCTAACTAAATGGTACATGTTTAAACAGTAAATTTCAATAGTAAATAGTAACATGTGACAAATGGAAAGGGTGATCTATAATAAGGACAAGACAAGTTTCAGTCAGAAGTTGACTGAGGGGGAGGAAATCTTTCTCCAACATCTGTTTGGCTCATTTAGGTTAGCCCTCTCCAATTATTCTGTACAGTCCCTCCAGGGAGCATGGAGGAGTGGAGAAGTATGTTCCAAAATCAAAGTGATTGATCTCATGTATGCAGGAGTTTGGAAGGTCAGCTCGGTGAAAGGGAGAATCACGAGAATATGACTAACTGAGCTAGATATTGGGTGTGCTGAGTTGGGAGAAAAAAATACGTCAGGTCCTTCATCTTTTCTTGGCCACAGTAGGTGACACAATCACAGTAAGTGATGGAGTGAGGGAATATTCCCTCCCATATCCTCATGATCTCCAGAGTAGTGCAATGAATGGGCACATGGCAGCCAAACAGAACTCCCAGTGACTTTCCATAACTCACACACCATACTAAAGGTTCTTGCTGTCTCTTCACATCTTTTTTAAAGGGTCTGGGTTGATACATCTCAGCCATGTGGGCAGGAGACTTTAAAAATCCATAGGACAATTCCTGATCTAGGATTTATTGATGACATTCCCTTTTTCCCAATAAAAGCATCTAACTGTGCTCTCTGGAAATCTCACAGAGGACCCAGCTGAATTTAACTGTGATCTAAATTAACTGGTTATTGAGTGAAAATTGTATTATTTGCCTTTTGCTTCTTAGCGACTCCAGAAGAGTTTAAAGTAATCCATAGTCTGTATAATCCAAACACATTTTTATATTAAGTCCTGGTCCAAACCCTTGTAATTTAATCAGATGCACAAGGCCTCTTCCACCTGTGCCATAAGCTTCTCTCAGCAGAGTCCTTTGGCAGTGGATGGAGTGCCTTGTGGGATCTCCAAACCAGCAAATTTTCTAGCACACCCTCCTTCACAGAAAATGGAACACTCCTTGGATACATCAGCTCCAGAGTCACATATTTGGAAATATCCACAAGCCATTAAGGTAAAGAATCCATTTATGGACTCTGTCTGGCCTGAGTGTACTGTGGGAAGCCTCCCACTACCTGTGCAAATGCCCACCACTGATGTGAATGGGAATCACCATTTCTGGTATGCCAGATCTCTCCATACAAGAACTGGGATCTGAGAGATGTTCAGTGTAATCCAGAGTAGGACCACAAAAATTAATGAGTCAAAACCTCCTTTAGTTTCCAATTGCTTTGCTTTGAACCTACCAAAACTCTTAGGGTCTGATTTTGCCCGATTTTGTCTGATTTTGACTTGTCTCTGACAAGATTTGTGACAAGTTCTTGATGACTGTATTTTCATATTCAGCCACTTGATTTCTTAGAAATCTGTCTAAATTCTGGGAGTGGTAATGGGTTATGATGAGAAATTATTTCTTCAAAATGAGGGAAATATGTTTGTTTGAAACACCTGCAGGGTGTTTGGTTTTTTTGTTGCTTGGCCTCTAAGTTTTAGAGGTTTTTTTAATTGAAAAGTCATGGTGCAGTAGACTGGATGTTTTATGAGAATATCAAAATCTTAAGCACTGGCAGCAGTTCCATTTATTGAACAAAACATAAATATATATTCAATTGTCTACTGCCATAGTTCTCAGAGAACTGAGAAATAGTAGCAATATGTAATTAATCTTTTGTGCTACAGTTTAAAATAGGCTATGCAATTTAATTTTTATTTTGTTTGTTTGCTTTCTCTCTCTCTTTTTTTTAAAGTGTATATTTGTACATCACCTAAGTAAATGTAGAGTTTGTTTACACGAGGGGTTTTATCAGCTGGAGGGGTTATTGATATTTCATTATTGTGGGGCTTACAACCTTCAAAATGTTTTATCATTCTATTTCAGTAAATCAAAGCATGTTATTTCTGGAAACATCACTTTGTGGAGCAAACGAGGAAAATACCTCTCTGCTTCTGCCTTTGTATTTTCCATCCCAATCTTCTGGCAGGTGAGGTTTGCTCTCTGCAGAGCCTGTCAGTGCTAACTCAGCTGGACAGATGGCTGCAGTGCTATGTGAAAATTCCCTTTTTCCTAGAATTTCTAATCTTTGCTGGCTGAAAAATTGAAGAAGCTGTGACAGGATGACCATGCCAAGAGATTGGGAGCTTATGCATGTACAGCTAAATCTGATTGCTAGCAAACCCATATGAAATAAGTGAAGGCAGAGACCGAACAGTCTTTTGCATAGTGCTGTGAGAGCCATACAGAGAGCTGCACTTGAAGTAAATGGGCTTTCTGGGAGTTAAATGGCACAGTGGACAAGATGAACACTATTCACCTAATTGTATCCCCGGCACACTTGGAGGTAAATCCTACAGATTGCAGCTGAAAGCTGCTTTCCAAACCTTAGCATTTTCATGTTGGGAACAGGATTAAATCAAAGTGTAATTGCATTAAAGTTGCTTTTTAGTTATTTTACAGTTTTTCAACAAATTTATGGGGAATGGGTAAAATCCGAGTCAATACCTACTATGGTAGAACAAATAGATCACTCAGAAGAGGATATACAATTAAGAATAATATCTGAGCCAAGAGTATCTGGAATGCATTAATAAATACTGCTGATATTCCCTTCCATCTCCATTGCCTGGCCTCTTAATCCATAGCCCCATATTTTTATTGATTTTATAGGGGACATAATTGGTTCTGTAATAAAGGGTAACAGTATAAGCTCCTGCTGCCCAGAATGGCCAGAAAACAGGTGAGTAGCAACCCAGTTGGAACTCTCAGCAACAGACCAGCCAAAGCTGCCTGGAAAAGGTCAGAAGAGCACCAAACACCACCCCGAGTCACACAGGAGCTGGCACTAAGAACAGCACAGCACTGTGACTTGCATGTGAAAAGCTGCTGTAGGCAGAGGAGGCTGTGGGTGAGTGGGAAACTTACACCCTGGAGCAAAACCAGCCAGGAGAATATGCACAGTAGATGTTCTCTCTGCAGAGCAGGATGAGGATCTGATGCTGGGAAGGATTTAGACATGCGTGTGTGTGTGTGTACAACTGTGTATTAGGACAGAGGAAGTGAACAAAAGCCAAGACAGCTATGGATGAAAAAAGGATTAAATTTTAGAGGTGCTGAGCATACAGACATAGATTTCCAACTGTGGTGGTTATATTCACTTGGTGTTTCTTTGTGCCTATACAAGGCACTGTCTCCTACCAGAAATGCTGACTTGGGAGGCTAAGAGGATTAGAAATAACACAACAGGGCAAAGAGGGACGGGAAGACCAGGTGCACTTAATGCTCCTCAACTTCCATCTCTGCTCAGCTGAATACAACACCAGTAGGATGTGGCTGAATGCAGGTCAATGGAGATGACAATGACAAAGCTAACTCAATCATACAGGAAAATACCAATGTATTTATGAGAACTATTTTATACATAGATTTTCCAGTGATTTAATTATTGCTCCAGCTTTAGGGACCAGTCATGCAGAAAGGAACATTGGTGCTGCAGAATGCAGTAATTTCTGTAACAGGCTATCATTTGTCCTTTTAATGCTGTCTGAGAAGCTCATCTTTAGTCAACATTTGAGTAGGAAAACAGCTGTGGTAACTGTGTGGTTTATATTGGCAAGGAGTTGCTTCTTAATGCTGACGAGGGTAGAGGTTAAAACTGAAACATCTATTCAAATTCCAACCATCTATTAGGAGACAGAATTTATTGCTCCTATATACTGTGAAATTTGGCTTGGCAGAAATCACAAAAAAAAAAAAAAGTCAAGAACTGCTGTAAAGTTGTGCCAACTCTCCTATAAGGAGAGAAGTATCATTTGTGGAAAATACACCTTCCAGAATGTATAGTAAAATTGATGGAAAGGTTACTTAAGCTGCCAGTTATAAAACAGCTCCCCTCTGCCTGGAACTGTCCATGCCAGAAATGGCATACCTGGAAAGAAATCCCCAGGAAGGATACTTTATTAGAAAGAACCAAAAGAAATGGCAAAGGAAGAGTTGCTTTCACTTATTCTTCTCAAATGTCTCTGCTGTGAAAAATAAAAAACATTTAATTTTCATAAAAGCACACGCAGAGAAGAGAGAGGGACACCTTTAGGAAGAAGGGGGAGAAGCATCCTGCATTCCCAGGGTCCCACTGGGGGCATCTAAGGAGGGGGAGCTGTCCAGAACCTGCTCCATGCTTCTCTTCCCTGGAAGTGGGTCTGCACCTGAAAAAGCCTTACAAGAACAAAAAGCCTCAAGTTGGGCAAAAAAGCATCAAGTTAGCAGAGCCATCTCAACACCCATTTCCACAGCTTCCTACCTGCAAATATTATTGTCTTCTTTAAATAATTGTAGACCTTTTTATCCAGAAGATCCTAAATGCAAGTCAAACAGGAACATCAAAACTAAAGCAATCTTTCTCATCACTAATTTTAGCTTCAGTTCTGAGTGTCACCATTGATATATTTTCTTTTATTTTGGGGAGTGTTTCACAGTTGTTAATAAACTTTAATTCTACTCATGTGAGAAAAGGTGCTCCTATTAGTCTCTTTATTTTTTTTTTTAAGACAATACAATTGAGACTGAGGAGGAAACTGATTATCTATTAATTTTAGTTTTCAGTATGAGATACATAACCTGACTTTTCAAGGAACTTGGCCCTTTGTGTATAGGCCCATACTGAGGTAGGCCCAGGTTTAGGAATCTAGCTGCACATTGCTGTCAGCATGTCATGGTCCATTAATATTTAAGATATGTATCCCACAGATTTCACTGTACATTGACATTAAAATTATGTATCCCACCATCTCTAGTTGCAAAAGTGAGTGTTCAGCACTTTGCAAAGCTGATATCCACACTGCAAGCCAACCAGCCGGAAAATGAGAAGGTCTCAACTGGTCAAGGCTTGTAAAAATGCTCCTTGGAGTAATGCACAGAACATCATGCAGAAGCACTTAGGGCGGATATTGTTCATTCCCTTCCTGAAGTCTGCTCTGTTTATTATACTCCTTTCAACAGATGCAGAAAGATTGTCCAGTATTTTGTAGACAGAACTGCGTATCACTTTGTTACTCAGAGGAAATCTATTCTGCACAATTTAAAGGGAAAAATACCTAAGGAAAATGGTTCTGACTGAGCAACTGGAACATATGGACAATGAGTGAATTAAGGTTGCATGAGCAAACTTAATTGTAGCATTCTCTCACTTGCATCCTTGATTCTCCAGCTGCTTTCAAATTTGGGCTGAGATAATTTATTTTTTGTCCTTCCTTTAATCCCTTCATTCCCTTGGGGTATTCAACAAGGGAGGATTATGCTGGCACCAACAATGTCTTCCTATAAGCTTACATACGATAAGCAGCAAGTGGCCTTGATCATGTCCATACCTCCCAGTGCCACACCAGAGAAATGCTGTGCTAGTGTGGACTCTGCCAGGTGTTGGATCATGGATGAGGGCACCTTGGCTGTCCCAGTCATCATTTCTATCTCCTTTTAACACTCCCACATGCCAACTAACTGGGAAAAGGTTGGTGCCCAGTCAATTTGTTTACATTTTATGTGGAATATTTGCTGACGTGGGAAGCCCTGCCCTTTTGAGGACAGTAAACAGCAGTAGTCTTTAAAATACAAAAGATTTTCTTGTTTGTTATGACCTGCCTCTGAGGCAGGGCAGCTGAGCTTCCTGTTAATAAATCCCTTGGGGTGAAACACCAATGATTGACTGGTGTATATATGAGGCAGATTTATTTTAAAACCACTTGGTTGCAATGGAAATGAGGTATGTGGCTGTTTTGGTTCTTTTGTAGAAAAGTATAAGAATACCATGAAGATATGCAAATTAAAAAAGGAAAGAGAAGGACAGGATAAAGATAGGTAGTGGAGGGTAAGGATATCACCAAGCATGGATAAAAAGACGGGATCACTGCAATTTTGATGTCTATGGTCAGGCAAATGGTCACGGTCCTGATTTGCTGGGGGTGGAGGCCCATGAGAAAAGAGTTCATCAGGTTGTTTATATTAAATTATCATGGGAACATCTAGATGCCTCCTCAGGAAGGGGATTCTTCATGTCTTGTGCAACACTATGGGGCACGTGTGGTCTTCTAGTGGAGAGTGCCCAGAAGAGCTGGGGAGTGCTTTGGGCTCCTTGGTGATCCACAGTCCCCTCTAGAAATATGACTGCCATTGGACCTTGTTTTTCTGCAGCTGTGTCTTATGGGGAAAGGGGGAAGTTGGCCCCAAAAACCATTAAACCACCTCTGTGGGACCTGCTTCTTACCAGATGTTCCCCTTCATTGGTTTGAAACATCTTGTTTAAGACATCATGTTCCCAATTGTCCTGGATGCAATCAAACCTGGAGCAAATCAAACCTGGATAATGGTTAGGATGCCACTTGTGAAATTGCTTTCCCAAAATCCAAGGTTAGGCACACATTAACTTATAGTTGAGAAAATGTTTCCTCCCACGCTCTCACAGGCTTGAGTATCGACCACACTGACCAGGAATTTCAGAGGACAATAGTGACAACAAAACCTGGGATGTGCTAAAAAATACACATGTAGAACTGTGATCTTGTGAAGAATAATAGAATATGCCCCATACAATGAATTGCCAGAGATCTTAGCCTCATATTTTATTAAGTGAAAAGAGATGTGCCTCTTAAAAATATATATGGCTTGTTAGAAGGAGAGAGATGGATACCAAAATTTCAGCAGAGTTAAAAGATATTTAGCACAGAAACTCACCTGATGGAGAGGAGAATTGAGCAATGTTTGCAGACAGATTTAATCAGATGCAGGACTTAATTATACTTGGAGTTCTTTGGATTGAAAATAAGACAGGCATTGGTAAGTTGTTTGAAAGGAATATAATTTTTAACTGGAGCACAGTAGTAACTTTTAAAAATAGATGCAAGGTAGTGCTTTGCTAAGACATGCTGTTGTTTCATTTTGGTCATTCTGTGGCTTCATTTAATCTGAGAGAGCTGTGTTCAAGAAAACTGCAAATTTCAGTACAGGAAGCAAGAGGTGTTCATTCTGTAAGAAACTATGAAGGCTTTACCAACCACTAAACAGGACCTTTAAATGAAGAATTTTGGCTTTGATTTTTAGGTTTTGGGCTTCTGTTGTTAAAGAAAGCTATGACAACAACAAGCTAGGTTGGGTAAAACAAAATCCAAGCCAATTAGAAACATTCAGAGGCTTTCATGCTAGTGTAAAAAAATCCCTCAAAACCTGAACAGGACTGTTTTTATTCCTAAGTCACAGCTGATCTCACTGTGTGAAAATGTTACAAATCTTGGACGTGGAGAAGTATCATGGCCTGAGAATTTCCAGATGTTTTCCTGGCCTCCATCAGTTATTTTCAAAATCCAGAAATGACTTGTTTACTAGGTTGCAAAACTCTTTTTGTCTGTACTGTGCACATCTCTAGCACAGAACAACACAATACCAGCAGACATCAGACAAAATTGCAATGGGGCAAAGACATCACAGGTTTCTGGGGAATTTCAGCATTTCTTTTCTGAAGCAGATGACTGGCAGATGATTTCTTGCCCCTGCTCTCTCTATGTCAAGACAAGAAGTGTAGACACTGTTGGTGCTGCACAGATTTGAGCTCTCTAGAACTCACGCAGCCCAATAGATTTATTACCTCTTGCTATCAATAGAGTAATTTCTATTGAACCTCCACTGGGTTGAGTCTCAGCAGCCAATAATTTTGGGAAAATATTTCTTGGACTTGCTTTTATCTTCCCTGTCACTTGGCACTGTCTGTATTGGGGGTTGGTTTCTAGAGGAGTGCAAGGAATTTCCACCTGTCAAGATCTGTGAGGGATTTTAACTGTAGCCCTGAAAAGGCCAGGAGGAGTGGATAACAGCAGCTGTCAGACCAGAGAGTAACATTGAAATGTGGCTTAATTGTGTACTGCTAGAACTCGAAGAATTTTTAGGAAGAAGAATTGTATTGCAGCATTTTCCTAACACTGTGTTACGAAAATGAAATGGGATTACATCCAAGAAGGAAATTCTGAGCAAACCTGTTCTGATGCAATGGAATCTTTAACAAACAGGGCAATTAGTGCTTTAAGCTGATATTCAGTCAAAAGGTTTATTTTCAGCTCATTGGGCCCTAGAATGAGGCACTGGAAAAGACTCAGGAGACTCACTACTTCTTGTGGCACTTTGAGAGAGCCCAGGTCAGCCTTAATTTTCCCTACTCTGCATTTGAGGTTTGGTAATATGTTTTGGTAGGGTTCAAGTCTAGCAACAGATTGAGCTATTTGTGCTGTAATGTTTTTTCTAACTGGGTGCAGAAGAAAGTTCAGTAAAAAAATAATCCAGCTGAGAGGAAATGATGAACTATACCAAAAGATAAGTCGTTATATTGACTTTAAAAAGTGAGGAAGGTGGAGATTTCTCTGCATTAAGAATCAGATTACCAAGGCAGTAAAATGAGGAATTAGGAACAGAATAGATAAGAGTTGAAGAGACTATTAAAAGATTACAGAGTCTGGAAACTGATAGAATAGAACAATGACTGCTCAACCTATATTTCACACTCCTAAAGCAAACTAGGAAAACATGCAAGAAACCTTTCATGGATGTACCCAGTATTAGACTATTCAGTGAAATAAAATTTAAAAAAAAAAAACAACTATTAATCTGCTTGAAAACACTTTGCACTCCAGGAACAAAAGCTCTAAATACAGTCTTTAGGCTATGAATGAGACAATTGCACTTCAAGAAAACAAGTGTGCACTCCCAATGTCCAATGAACAGGGGCAATCATTAGTCATTCATATATGTATGAAAATATGTTCCTGTCCACATATAAATGTGTGTGATTTTCACAGCATTCAAAAAAAAAAATTGTACAAAGCCTTAAAAAAAAAAAAAAATCCCTCAATTTTATTATGTGCCCTGTGATGCAGCACATCTTTCTTAAAACCCAGGTTATGGGGTCAAATGTTGCATAAAATAACAGCATAAGAGGAAGAAAAAAAGATTCTAACCCTCTTGGCTATAAGTGAAAAGTTGAAAGCATGAAAGGAATGCAGAGTAAAAGCTCAGAATGTCAAAATGATCCTCCTTAAATACAAATATCTCATCACTTCAGTTCTAATATGATTATTTTTGCAGGGCTTGCCCTACTTTTTTTTTTAACTTTTAGGATTAGTTATAGTGCAATCTGTTCACCCTTAGAGCCATTTTGATGACATAAAATGCAAATGAGATTAAAGTGCTTTTGTGTTTTGCCTCTGTGTGACCTACTGAGGGCTCGACCACGTGGTGACTGTTTCGTTCTTGCTCTAGACACTTCCTGAGTTCACAGGTACTTGTTTCTCCTGGGATGAGGGAACAGGAAAAGGATGATGCTCAGGCCAGAGCAGGCTGAGCCATCTTTTTGACTGGAGCGCTTTTGGGAAACATCAATGTCTCCAGGCACAGGATGTGTTGTCACACTGGGTAACCACAGGCAATCTCTACCCACCACATCCAGCACATTCTTGCTAGCTACTGACTAAAATACAGCTATTAAAGTAAAATTTTTTGTATTTTATCCTTTTAGGATATGGCATTTATTTGTGAATTTTATGATATTTTTTTGTGAAATTTTAGCATTTCTGCTCTGCTTTTCCAAAGAGACTCAAGAAAGGATTTTGAGATATCCCTGATGATAAGCACATTTGGGGCACCAGCATTGTAGGCCATGCCAAGATCATGAGTGCTATTCATGAGCTGCACAACCTCACCAGAGAATCACAGAATATTCTGAGTTGGAAGGGACCCACAAGGATCACTGAAGTCCAGCTCTTGGCCCTTTACAGAACAGCCCCAAGAATCATACCATGTCTGGTACTTTTGAGAGGTTTTTTTTTAAAAATCCAGCATTTTGCTAGTTCTTATTAAACCATAGCCTGGTCTGAGATCCCAGTTTTCAGAATGAAGAAACCATCTACTGGCATAAATTAATGACACATATTTGTAATCAGTTTTTCTCTGATGTATTGCGTAGGACTAGCCTGCTGATTTCTCATGCTCTACCAGGATTCTCATGAGCTATGATTAAGTATCTCTTGTGAAAATGGTCCAGAGTTCATGTTTTTCTGTGCAACACAAAAATACCTACCAGGATTGGAAAATTTCAAAACAATTGTAACAGTAATACAAAATCATTAACTATAAAATGTAGGAAAACAATCAGGAATAATTAATGACTTAAAGAAAGAAGAGAAGGAAATCTTAAAATCAACAGAAATATGAAGGAATCCTGAAAATATGAAACCTGCTTAACTGCATGTTTCATTTGAAATACCATTAAGGTGAAATGCTCAGTACTTACAGAAAGCCCTGTTACTTTCCTTGCTGCTGCACTGGGGAGGGGGCAAGGAGTGGGTGCAGAGAGCTCTTAAATAGAGTATCTTAATGGATCAGGGTCTAATTGCTAAGCCCCTGGGCTATGCCATCGTTTTTGAAACTGACACGTCCAGATGCTGAATAAGCAAAGCTTTCCAGCAGGCACAAAGCCTGGAAAAGGATATTTAACTACTCTACAAAGTTTCTATGGGACATTCTTCAGGGATCATGGATCTTGACTCCTATTCCCAAGGAGTCTGTTCATTACAGGCTGTACCAGTAACCTGTCTCAGATGATGCAAATCATCAGGCAACCCTCCCTGTCTCTGTGGTGAATCACTACTTAAGTTCTAGGCATTTACTTTCTCTCCAAGGCTGTACTTCACTCTAAACCTCTCTCCTCAACCCAGGAAATTATTCAGGCTTGTTATTCAACAAAACAGATTAGTGTTTCCTTCACTGTAATGCACATTTTTTATTAAAACTATGCACAACAATTGCATACTGAAGAGAGAGCTAGGCTTCAACACATGCTTAGGGTCAGTCATGTCTGCAGCCCTGACTGGACCTCATGGAAGAGAATGGATATGCCCTGGTTTGTTGGAGTAGGTGTAGAGCTGTGGTATCCTACCACTGCTAGGAAACCCCCCTGGGTAAGTTGTGTGGGCTTATGGGCTCACATCCCAACTCATCACATTGTCCATTCCACAGGGCAAGGGCACTGAACCTGTCCTGGACACAACTCATTTGAGTTTGGTAAGATCCTACTTAGAGCCCAATCCCCAAGCATGGCTGATGCTATTTTCCATAGTCTCCTGCTCCCACTCTCCCCACTCTCCCTTCCCTGCCTGCTGAGCTCTGCACAGACCTTACAGAGAGAAAGTCAAGCTGAGAGAGAGGAACTCGCCTGAATTACACAGGGTGTGTTGCACATATGTGGATATAGATATGCATATATATGCATGTACTTTTTCAGCTATGAGCTTGAAAATCAGCGAATCACAGAATGATTTGGATTGGAAGGGACCTTAATGATCATCTCATTCCACCCCCCTGCCATGGACAGGGACACCTTCCACTAGACCAGGTTACTCAGAGCTCCATCCAGCCTGGCCTTGGACACTTCCAGGGATGGGGCATCCACAGCTTCTCTGGGAAACTGTGCCAGGGCCTCACCACCCTCACAGGAAAGAATTTCTTCATAATATCTGATCTAGACCTACTCTCTGTCAGTTTGAAGCTATTCCTCCTTGTCCTGCCACTCCAGGCCCTTGTAAATAGTCTCTCTCCATCTTTCCTGTGGGCTCCCTGTAGGCACTGGAAGGCCACAATCAGGTTACCCTGAAGCCTTCTCTTTTCCAGGCTGAACAATCCCCATTCTCTCAGCTTTTCCTCACAGCAGAGCTGCTCCATCCCTCTGATTGTCTTGCTGGCCTCGTCTGGCCTCACTCAAAGAGGTCTGTGTTTTTCCTGTGCCAAGATCCCAGTGCCCAGCTCAGAGGGAGGAAGGTCTGGCTGATAGCTGTGCTCCCACTACTAACACCCTGTACCTCCTCTAACCAAAAGAGGACTTTAGGCGACAGGACAGCTCACCTTTCATAGCTTAGGGATTAAAGGGAAGGCATAGGGAAAACAAGGACACTGACAGACCCACGAGAAGGATGGAGATGAGGTGTTTCTCTGGCAGTGCACTGAGGAGATGAAGCGAGCCCCAGGTGGCTGCAGCAGAGAACAAGAGCTGAGAGATTTTGAAATGGCTTGATCCCTTTTTGGGAGAAGCTGCATAGCTTAGCACGCACAAGGTGAATGGGTGTCCTGTAATCTTTTTTAAAAGAAAAAGCAACACCACCTCCCCATTACTGTCAACTGTTACATTTTAATGCAATAAGTACTCTGGAAAGCAGCTCTAGGCAATTAAAGTATGGAGGTTCCACCTCCTCAAATGTGCTATGATGCTTGTTTTTTTGTTGCTAATTAATTTTATTAGATTTCACAGCCTTATCAGAATGGAAATCAGGGAATTAAGCCAGATGTTACTGTTCCTCCAGTGAATTCTTACTGTAAATAATTTCTTCATTGATAATTAATTTTCAGTAACAACTCTTTGGCATTGTGGAATTACTTATTAAAAATGCAAATAATACTGGTAAGTTATTCTGTACTGTTTAAATATTAAGATTTTTTCATTTTTTTATGACAACACTACTGCACTAAACGCTATAAGGATTTTGTAATGGTAAATATAAAAGATAGACAAAAAAGGAGACAGACTTATTTTCTCCATAGTTATATTAAAACCTTACAGTAAATCTTAGAAAAGTAAGCCAAAGCTCCTGTGAACATAATACACTGTCTTTGCAAGTGATTTAATTTAGGATAAATCCTGCACTGCTATAGAGCACTACCAAAAAGGGAATCAGTGAGAGCACAGGAGAGAACAGTTTCTCTAAAACACTGATCAGACAAGAATAAGGAGGAAGAGTTTCAAGCCACTGGAAGAGGTATCGAAAGTAATAATTTCTTACTTTGATTTTAGAAAAAGCAACACTTCAACATCTCATCACCCTCCCTGGGTATTTCCAAAATATTTTGGGTTTACCCAGAGTGTCTTAATTGCTCTTCTTATGCTTTCCCTTCTTTTTTGCTACATAAACCAAAATACTCTTCCAGGAAGAAGGCAAATCTCCTGCCAGCACTGACATTCATCTATTTCAAATTTTGACAAGCTCAATCTAAGAGGGCCCCATATATTACAAAGTTATCTGACATCATTCCCTTAAAGGTCTGTTAAGGTGATCTAACTCAAAATAATTCTACATTTTAGGAATATGCTGATTCTAAGTGTGCCAAACATCACAATCAAATAGAGAACCATAACAGACTTAAATACAGCAATAAACTCAATTCCCAGAAAGAGGGATCCAGAAGTTCCTTTGTTCTTTCATTCTCAATAAGTGTCAAGAAGTCATGTTTTTCCTGTTGATGGTCATCGTTAGGTGCTTTGCAAAACTCCTGTCTGCTTCTACTCAGGAAAATACTCTCTTGAAATGGTTTATGTAGATACAGAGACTCATGGAAAAGGCTGACAGTCACTGTGTGATATTTGGGTTCAGAAGACCAGGATTTGAGATATTTAAATGAGAAACTTCAAGCTGTATCAAATACCTGTGCTCTTTGTGAATACCAGATGCCGTAGACTAAATAATGTTGCGGATTTATAGGCGTAATAACTAATTTGGGCACCTCAGCTGCAAGGTCCTGCTCCTTGCTCTCACACTGGTGTGCTAGCTGGGCTTAAAGAAATCACTTCAGCCTCAAAGAGATTGTGTGTGTCTAGGACATACCTTTATGTTCATGGCTGTGTTGTGGAGTAATTCTGACTGCTGCCTTTGCAAAGCATTTTGACATCTAATGATACAGAAAGGGGTCGGGTTAGTTGGGTCCCCAATTCCTAATGTTTTTCTGTATGTTCAAAGGTTGTGGACTGAAGACTTCAGTGTGGAGCACAGAAATAGCAGAGGAAGCTTCTGGTCCTTTTGGGTAGGAATGGAAGAACGCAATCCACGGTGATTGCTTTCTGTAACAGAATTACAGACACAAGCACAGAGCGTTTATCTTGCTCCTATTCCCATCCACACAGGAGCCTGTGGAAAGAATACTTGTGTTTTTATCTACAGATAATGCCTTGCCATTTGCTCCAGCCTTTCATTGGAGGCACTATACATCAGGGACTTCATCTCCAGCTCTGTTTTATCTTAAGAAGCATTAAGGGGAGTTGATGAGGAGCAGAGAGGTTTCTGATGGGCCACTGGGGAAAGGAGTTACTGAGTGAAAATGTCAAGGTAGAAATTCTTGGCACAGTAATCAAGATGGGCTCTCAGGACTTTTTAAAATATGTCTTTAAATCTACTTACAGTCTGGCTGAAACCAGATTTACAGTCTATTTTTGCAGCTGCCAGTCTCCACTTAAAAAAGCTTTAGTGCTGGATATGGATAGTGCACTTCAAAAGGTAGACAGAAAGCTTTGAAGTGCACATAGCCTGATGTGAAGGGTTGCTCAAAAGTATAGGTTTCCTCTGACAACAAAGGTATTTAGAAATGTTAGGATCCCAAAGGTGTTAAGGATTTCATGTGTGTAGGTGGAAAAAGCCTTAGATTTTTACACCTAAGCATGTTTGGGTGTTTAGAATTTGTATATTTATCTTGTTTGTGTATGTGCATAGGTGAGGGAAAGAAGCCACCTACTTATATTGTGATACATTTGCATTTAAGAATTTGTTACCAATATATTTGAATTTACTGGAACACACTTGAAAAATATCTGTAAGGGCCAAGTCCGGAACCAGCATAAATCAGTTGTGTTTAACAAAGCACATCTTTTAAAATTCAGACTTTGAAAATGTGCAAATCTGGCATTTCATTATCTTCTTTTGAATAACTTTTTAGAATTTTTATAGTATTTATCGAAGTATGCACATTGAACCTAAAATTTTCAATGGAATATGTTATTTTGTAAAATATTTATGCATAATAATCCCTCTGAAAATGATAAAAAAGATCCCACTCAAACTACCCATTGAAAAAACCCACTTATTGTATTTATAGAGGGGCATTTTTTGTCACTTAGGTCAAATGACTATCACAAAAATAAATTCAGGTACAAGCAAATCCCCTTGCCCACAATAATTAATGGCAGAATTTTATTTCAGGAGTGTTTCTCTAGAAATGTGTGAAGGCAGCTAACTGAATGCATTTAAGCACTATTTATTCTGTAGAACAGTTTTGTACTGATGGCTATTGTATGTCTACTAAAAATGAGAATGTGAAATAAAAAATTACGGTATAGCTAAAATTACAAAACAGCACAAAAATACATCTTTACTCACATTTTTTTTTGCCAGAGGTCTAACAACATACATAATATACAAGTTTGAGAAAAAAAGGCAAAAAAGTGATTTTGTTGGAGGTCTGCAGAAGGTTTATTGCAAAAAGATTAAATTTGGACAAATGTTTTGAAACAATTTCACCCACCTTAACTACAATAGTGTAATTTATCAGGTGATTCACTAAGAATCCGCTTATGTAAATAGATCTGCCTGTTTAAATTTTGTTCTGGTGTAAGTCTGCTGTTAATTGTTGTATTGATCTATAGCCCCTTTGTAACATCTTTTAATGTGAGAATTCCAGTTTTACTAATAAGTGGAAGTTCATGGAAAACATTTGAGTAAGAGAGCCTATAATACTAAAAGAGAGGCCTTTTATTTTCACTCCAATGTGTGATCACTCCAAAGTGATCCAAACGAAAAAACACTTTGACCCTTAAAATAATCTCATATATTGTTTAAAAAGCACTACAAGTACTGTTACTGCCTTTATTTCCTGGATTAAAAAGAGGAAGTGAAGTACATACAAAGAAAACAAACAAATTTTTAGTTAATTTGATTTTAGAAGGTAAGCAAATATATTGGAGGCTTTTTTTTTTCCTTACATCCAACTGCTTTTTGCTTCCAATATAACTAGATAAGAGAAAAAGAAGCTCACACACATGGAGCTAGATCCACCAAACCAGGAGGACAGTTTTGCACCAGTTTTCTGGCTCAAAGCTTAAAACAAGAGTGGCTGGCAGCTGCTGGGTTTCTGCCCCATTTGAGGAGTCTCGGAGCAGTTGCTGCAGTGGTTTGTGCACCTCCTTCCCCTGCCATCAGCACAGGGGCTGGTGGCCAGGGCCACTTTACTCCTGGCTGGTCTCCAGCTGCTAAAGCAGCTGGCCCCTTGAGGCTGCTGGCAATCAGTGAAAATCAAATCAGCCCTGTGCTGTGGACTGGTGGTGGAGTGAACTGATGCTGGGAAAGCACAGAGTTGGTAAATTGTTCCTTCCTGGCCAGAAATGTAGATCAGCATTTTCAGACTACTGCTTTCTGTCTTGAGAGGTGTTTCAGTCTGCTTCAGTGCTTTAGAAATTTCACACTTATACACACAAATTTAGGCTTATTATAATGAAACTGGAGAGATTAAAAACTTGTAAGAGAAAGGTCAAAGTTTTTGGCAGCTTGATTCCAGTAAAACTGTTTTGAATCAAAATTTAACATAAGGATGTACAAAGGCAGCAATATTTATATGGCAGGATGAAACACCTTCTGGAACAAGTTTTGTAGGGGGATGCAGAAGAGAATGTAGCCCTGCATACATGTTCTTGTTCTAGTGCTGGTCAAGTCTGGTTTCTTTTTCACGTGAACAATAACAGAACAGATATGAGGTCCTAGTGTCAGACCACACAAATAGGACTTTGCTCATAAAGCCAATTCTGATTTGACTTTCACTTACCTGGAAAGTCTGTCAGAATCCAGTTGAGTGGCAGAGCTGATCACAACCTGGTTAATAGGTAAGAATTCCAGATTTGTCTCACTGTCTCCCAGGGCACTTGACAGATGGGAGATTCCCTTTTCCCCTGTCTGTCTTTTTTCCTCCGCCAGACTTGAAGGATAGGGAAAGAGAAAAAGAGTGTTTTGTATCCGTCTTCTAACTCCATCCATTCCTGCTGTGCTAAGCCCTGCTGCTCTCTCTGCTCTGTGGCAGCTTTTGTTGGTTCCCTGTCCTATCTCTGTAAACCTAAGTCAACATTTCCAAAGAAAATGCTGCGTAATAGCTTCAAAGAGTTATTGTTTCTGTCTTTGTCTGTGCATGGTACAGCAGAGTAAAGAATAAAGAACAGGCACAGAATGACCTGACCCCTCTATTTGTACTGAAGACTATAAAGCGATGCTTGTCCAAGAAAATGCAGTTTCTTTGGCAAGCATGCTGATGCCAGGAATACATGTGAATATTAAAATCCCCAGAGAGACAGGGCACTTTCTAAGGAACAATTTTCTGTATCAGGTTTCAGGAGGTGAGAACCTGGTTCTTTTTCTCCTGGATGAGCTAGGAGTGCAAATTCACAGTGAATTGATTTAGTGGTCTGTCAGCAAATATAACTAGGGCAGCACCAATTTCATTGCACCTCCACAACTTGTTTCATTTTCCATCTTCTGAGCTTCCCAGGTATTTATTCCCTGGCCCTTGCTGCTATGAGATTCATCTTTAGCATCCCCAATTCCTCCTTTCCAGTTTAAGGTTTTTCAGTTGAGGTAAGCAGGCATTCCACACATGGTGCTGTATTTTTGGGGATTGATTGGTGTGACAAAGTATTGAAATGCAAAACAGTAATTTCTTTTTAACTGGTTAAATTCAGAAGGAATTTCAGGTACTTCTCCCCTGGTTTCATTCCTCTAGAAACAACCTGTATTTGTGATATTACAATTCTCTAGAAAGGCAAACAAAAAGGTTTGCCAAGATGACATGCACAGAAGTAACACATGCCACTGGATCCAAATGGAGAATTCTTCTTAAGATAATCCTAAAGCAGTCCCGTGCTTCTTGCCTAAGCAGACCTAATGCCTGGGGATGCTGACTCAGTGACTGAAAGGGGACCTCATCCCTGTCTGTCAGTGTCTGCAGGGAGGGGTCAGAGCATGGACCAGGCTCTGCTCCATGGTGCCCTGCAGTAGGACCAGGGGCCATGGGCAGGAACTGATGCACAGGAAGTTCTACCTGAACATGAGGAAGAACTTCACTGTGCAGTAACCAAACACTGGACAGGTTGTCCAGAGTGGGTGTGGAGTGTCCCTCCCTGGAGATATTCCAGAACCATCTGGACACAATGCTGTGCCATGTGCTCTGGATGACCCTGCCTGAGCTGGTGGATTGGACCAGATGACCCTCAGGTTGAATGGGACCCAGGTCCCATTCAACCTGACCCATTGTGGGATTTTGTGAACATCATAGCAGGTGACTGTGGCATGTTTGGTTTGTGCACAGGGTCTACCTTTTCAAGTCTATCCTTGGTTTGAAAAAATTAAAGGGCTTGAATCTGTCCTCTAAAGGCTCCCATTGCATATGTGATGGCTCAATGACCTTCCACAGTTTCCCCAGTTTCTTCTCCATCTACCTCTAACTGAACTCCTAAATGTTTTCCGTTCATCTGCCATCCTTCAATACTGTCCATGCTGCCCTGGCAACCAGTGCCACCTTCTCTGATCTGAGCCACAAGGGTCTCATTCTGACCATTTGCTGCTGATGTAGAAGTTGGCCTTTGAACAAGCACTGATGAGAGCTTTGCCACTTGTGTCATGTTTTATACATACTGGCATGGTGCACCTCATTGCAATGAAGCAAATGTTATTGTCACAGAATTCAACAGGTTTTTTTTCCCTTTGAGAGAGCTGCTGTCCTTGTTAACATGCTTTTAACTGCTGGAATTAAAACACTAGGAGCAGAAACAGGGCCTTAGTAGTTCTGCAGAAATGGGTAAATTTTCCCTGTCTCAGCATTTAGCACAGGCCAAAGAGAAATAAAGTATTTGGATGGGATTCCTAATCAGTTACTTGCATAATCCAATAGCTTTAATATATATTTCTACTTATCATCACATCTACCTTATTCACAGATGCATCACACTGAGAATTTTCCAACAGATAAATTTGAGACATGAGAAAAGGAGAGACAGAGAGAGAGAGAGAGCCCTCAGCCTCATCTTACCCCTGCCCAGAAAATTCAATGCAAACATTGCATTTGGATTGCCTTGCCTTGACTGCTGATTGATTGCTAAATTCACTACTGGCATCTCTACCTAAACACATGCAGGAAAGACTCTGGCCCTCTATTTTGAAGGTTCACCCAACTGTGCATCCATAAAATTGGAACAGCAGCAGTAATTTGGCTTCCTCTGGCTCCTTCAGTTTCTTTCTGGGTAGACCCCAACTGCCTCTTAGAGAGATTTGCTGCTGCTAATTTTTTCTAACAGACCATCTGCCTCATTTTGTATTCTAGAACATTCTTCCCCTTTTCTTGTCACACTTCCAGCAGAGTGAGAAGTTAGTTGGACTGCCTATACTGTAGATAGTTACTAGACTGCTGTTCTGTTGCTGCTGCAGCAGAAAACAGGAGAGCCCACCCTCTCTATATTCCCTTTTGCTGCGTACAAAGTCCTCCATCCTCTCATCAGGGAAGGGTCTCGGCACCATCATGGCTTCCCCAACCATTCTACACTGAAGACATTGCAAACCCTTCCTGTAAAGCCTTAGGACCAGCAAAAGGGGCCAGGGGCTTCCCCTCTCCAGGAAGAATGTAGCTCTTACTGTTGTCTTGCTCAGAGAGTTGGACCACATCAAGAGCAACCTATTTGCTGCAGATCTCTTAGAATCATAGAATTAAAGAATGGCCTGGGTTTGAAGGGACCTTACAGGTCATCTAGTTCTTCCTTCCTGCCATGGACAGGCACACCTTCCACTATTCCAGGTTGCTCAGAGCTCCATCCAACCTGGCCTTGGACACTTCCAGGAATGAGGCATCCACAACTTTTCTGAGCAACCTGTGCCAGGGCCTCACCACCCTCACAGGAAAGAATTTCTTCGTAATATCTGATCTAAACCTACTTTCCATCAGTTTGAAGCCATTCCACTTACACTGTCACTCTATGTTCTTGTAAAGAGTCTTCCTCCCTCTTCCTTGTGGGTTCCCTTCAGTTGCTGGAAGGCCACAATTAGGTAACCACCAAGCTTTTTCTTTTCCTGGCTGATCACTGAACACCAGGGATAGTAGGGATACAACAGAATACTCTCTGAAGTGTGAAGCACAGCTGGAGAGGTTTTAAACAGTGCTCCATGTTGCCCCTTCAAGATGCAGGCCTCATCAAAAGCGAAGATAGGCAGAAAATGATTTTATTTCTCTGTGTATCTGGTTGTGACACTCATATGTTCGACCGTTTTTGGCTAAAGTGGGTAGGAAAGATGCTTGTAATACAAACCCTATGGATTTTGCATTCCATATAAAAAAATTGAAACATACAAACCTTGAGAGAAGTGAAAACATGAAAGAACATACTACTGATATAAGACTATATGGCATATTTTGCTGTGAGTCCTTCACAGAAATCTGGGAGGATTTAAAAGCTACTAGTAATCTACATTTGGTTTGGGATACCAAGGGTATTGCTGTTTCCCTGAACAATTTGTATGGATTCTTCTATAGCCATTGGAGAGAAGGATGACTTTCTGGAACATGAACAATTTATTTAAGAAATCCACTTTAGAGTAAGTTGAAGTACACACTAGAAGTGTGTTTTTTCTGTAATTGCACAGTCTAAAGCACTAACACTCTTGCAGATATCTTTGCTGCAGTGTTCTCATTTGACCATATAAGTCCCCCCTAAAGAAACTGTTGGAAGAGTTCAGGAATAATCACTTAGGAAGCCATTAGAATTTGGCAAGAAAAGGAAGGCACACTGATGCTAATGGCAGTGATTAGTGCTCTAATTCATTGGGCAACAGGATTATCACATCTGAGATATCTACTTTGGAGACAGGGCTCCATCACCAGGTCACCACCTCCTGACCTGGACCCTGTTTTCTGAATTCCAACCTCATAGAATCATAGAATCACGGAACGGCCTGGGTTGGAAGGGACCTTAAAGATCATCTCATTCCAACCCTTGCTGTGGACAGGGACAACTTTCTTTAGACCAGGCTCTCAGAGCCCCGTCCAACATCATGTTGAACACTTCCAGGGATGGGGCATCCACAACTTCTCTGGACAACCTGTTGCAGTTCCTCACGACTCTCACAGAAAAGATTTTGTCCCTAATATATAATCGAAACCTACTCTCAGTCAGTTTGAATCCACTCCCTCTTTTCCTGTCACTATTTGCTCTTAGTCACTGAGGAAATTCTGAGCTTACCTGGCCTGTCCAGAGCCTCACAAGGCTTTGGAAAACCACAACTAACAGGACTCAAGACAACTACAAATAAAGGAGGCATGTGGCAGCAAGGATGAAAACGAGTCCTACAGAGGACTGTAGAAAACCCTATTCACAGCAAAAGTCAGGCCTGTGTGCATTACATGAATAAAGATGCCAAAACAAGAACTATAGCTCACTGCTCTGCAAATGTTTGCAAACAGTGTAGGATGCACAGACAATGACTGAGGGATTCTTCACAGGAGCAAAGGAAAGTGTTTCTTTTGGGCAGTTTAGCCTGGAGAAAAGGAGGCTCAAGGGAGATCATATCACTCTCTACACCTCCCTGACAGGAGGCTGTAGCCGGGTGAGTGTTGGGCTCTTCTGCCAGGCAACAAGTGACAGAAAAAGAGGAAATGGCCTCATGTTGCACCAGGGGAGGTTCAGGTTGGACATTTCTTCACAGAAAGTCTTGATAAATGTTGGAACTGTCAAGGAAGTGGGGCAGTCATCACTTCTGGAGGTGTTCAAGACTGGATGTGACACATAGGTCTAGTTGACAAGGAGGTGATTGGTCAAATTTTGGACTTGATCATCTTGGAGTCTTTTCCAGCCTGAATGATTATGTGACTTTGTGATCATAGGAATATTAAAATAAAAAAAAGTGAAACATTCACTGATTTACGCTGAGCACAGAAAAAGGCATATCGTGCCAAAAATGATGCTTACATATAATTTATTTTTATTGCAGAGTCACAAGATGAAACAAACATTGTCTTTTTTCTCTGAAATATAGGCAATGGGACAAAAGTCCTGGAGAGACATTAAACTGGAACTTATCGTGAGAGAAGCTGGACATCAACAGGCTCAAGTGTAACTGTCTGCTCTTTCTCATCAGAAGGTGTACTTCTGGAAGGGCAATTTATGCTTTTCAGGACACAGGTGAATTTTCAATGGACTAAATAGCAGAGAAACTATAGTCCTAACCCAGGTTTGTAATTTGGGCCTTATTTTCTTTTTTTCTGGGAAAGATGACATGTTCCTAATGCTGGGATTGGACCATTTAAGCTCCAAACCCAAGTAACCTTACAATTTAATGTATCCTATATTTCTCCACTCCTTACAGGGGAAAAATTACTGGGGAGTTAGCTTGTTCCATTTTGCTGCCTAAATTATTGCCAGTACTCTGAAAGCAGAGCACAAGTCTAGTTATGTTTTTTCAATCTTTTTGGAAAGCACATTTTCAAGGGACTACCATTTGGGCTTTTTTATTTCACTGAGAAACTTAACAACTTGATAGCATGGATTGAACATGATCAACATAGAAATAACCTGCTTTCCTGCCTGGTAAATGTAGTGAAAACATAGCAACTGGTAGCTTTGCAAACGTGAGTGATACTGAGAAGCCAGCTCTAAAACTATTAGACCCATAAGTGAATAAACATGTTTAAATACTGTGTAGTGGAAATTAGATGCCACAGGAGAGAAATGAAGCCAGCAAGTTATTTCTCTGTGATGCAGCTAACCACAGTACCTTAAAAGCATTGATGTGTAAAACTGTTCAGCGTTCATGGGTTTTAAGTCTTAATAGACAGCTTGGGGTTTTAACTCTGTTGAGGTTCTGTAGCAGAAAGCAGAGAATTAAACTGGCTGAAAACAATTCAGAAGGCAGTTTGGAGTCAATGCCTTAACAAAATAAGGTTAACATTGCAGACTGGTGGCTTGTATTTCAGTGGGTGTGAGCAAAACCAAAATTCCACTTGCCCAGAGAAAGGAGGCAGTTTTGGCCTTCATCCATTTATATAAAAACTGCATAACTTTATCTGTGGGAGGCCTGCCTTTGCTGAAACTTCCCATAAACTGATTAGTGCCATGGTCAAATGGCACCTGGCAGACTTATCATCTACTGAAAATACAGAGATAACTTTTTCTTCGGCTACAAATGGATGCAAATTGAATGTTAAACTGGAAGAGTCACTGGGGACTTGCCGAATGAAAAATAGATAAGAGAAACGAAAATAAAAGTGTCTGACAGGATTTTTCATTTCTGAGAGCCAACAGTACTTCATGATGGGCAACAAAGGAACAGATGTGTTGTAATAGGTTGCTTCATGGTTGCAAGACATTAAGCTCTTGGCTGGACAGAGAGGAGCTGGCAGCATTTCTTGCAATATTAAGAAGAGTCAAAAGCAGCAGTGAATCAAAGGGGCCACAAGAGCTGGGACAGCCAGAGCCAATGAAGTGGTCCCCATAGCTAATGGTCTGGTCAGAGCTCTGGGCACTGGTAGGTAAAACCAGCACACACCCCAAAAATTACCTGAACACCACAGGGAGCTTTTTGATAGCATTACATAGAAAGATGTTCCATGGAAGCATAACTGACTTTGGGCTTGGAAAAATGGGGCAAGTCTCCAGTTTACAAGGGCTAAGCTTCTCCTGCAGAAAGCGTGGGCCATGGGCAGTAAAGCTGTAGCTCTTTGGCTGAGTGCTGGGCTTGAGGTGCAGAGCTGAGCTCAGACAGATCCACACTCTTGTAGCATGGGACAACTCAGGACAGCATAAATCCAGACACTTCTGCCCACAGCTGCAACCAGTGGTGACTGCCTGTGACCCTGCTCATGCATAGCTTTGCAGGCCTTTTTTCATATATGGCAAAAATATAATTAACATAACAACACTCACATGCATTTAGAAGACAGCAAAAGGTAAAAGCAAAATCCTCTCTTAATAGTAAATGATCATAGATTGGTTTGGACTTTAAAGATCATCTATTTCCAACCCATGATAAAGTATTTATTTTCAAAGGTTTGTTGTTTTCTTTCAAGTTAAATGTGGCCATGGGGACATAATTGCCAATACAGAGATACGTATTTTATTAAGGCATTGTTAGTTGAATTTTGCCGGCTTTTTATCAAATTTATAACCAAGGAGATATAGTACACATTTTATTTACAGAAACATATCGATTTTGTTGGTTCCTAAAAGGCACTTGGAAGACATGGTAAAGGAATGGGAGCTGCTTTTTCTTGCAGATCAATTAGCATGAATTTCATGGACTGTACAAAATGGACATATTTACAAAGCTCAGCATATTCCTCTGGCTTCTCATGCAGCAGCAGCAGCCCCCGAGCCACTTAGCACTAGTGACACACTTGCTGGAAATGCTGGTGAAGAAGTGAGCCATCAAGCACGGTTTTTTGGCAGGCTCTGACACAGTCTAACTGAATTAATCCCGCTGATTATACCACCTGCAGTATTTATTTGATGAAATACAAGCGGCGAGAGCTGCTGCACGTATCCCTCTTTCGAAGGCAGTGCTCACCGGAATGGGTGCCCAGGTTTAGCCACTGCCATAGGTCAGCAAGCACTGCAGAGGTGGGGATTCATTTGCTTAATTGTTCTTCCTCATTTTCTCCAGCCTTACCTTTATTCTGTGCATAAACTGCCTGAACTCTTACTGTGAAATACTAGCTAAGAAGTTGATATCCCTTTTTCTTGTTGTTTGCCAGATTGTCTGACCAGATTGGTTCACACAAATCAATTGCATCTCTTGTTTGTTCAATGAATGTTAATTTCCATGACCTTTATGATGACTCTGTGTTACCATCTTGTGACTGATCATTAAAATTCCATGGTAACATTTTGGATGCTTGGCTAAAAGACTTTAATGACTTTGTGACCAAAAATTATAAAAAAGGAGATTTTACCATTCAATTATTCAACTTGGGGGCTGCTAAATATTTTTAAACATTGATCACAGCAAAACTTTTGGCAATGCCATTAGATTTTCTACTGGATCAGTTATTTTCAGATGTTTCTAATATTCTCAGACTTTTGAATGAAATAAAAATATAAGACAAATTCTTTTCTACATTAAAAAAAAAAAGGGAAAATAAAATCTCCAGTGCCAATAATTCTGGTTCAGGAATGAAACCCTGCAGCTTCATGAAAATTGTGGTTCATTCTGCTGCCTGTCCTGTGATCACCTCAAACTGTATCTCTTTTAATGCACTATCAACAGGACTCGAACACCAGCTCAGCAAATGGGAGGATTCCAATATTTGATAGGAAATAAGAGACAGACCGGGAGTCCAGCACAAGAAAAGAAAATGACAGTGTTGGGAAAACAAACAGGAAGAGTTAAAGCAGAATTTTCTAAAATAAATTTGGTATTTACACTTCAACATTTCCTAAACTGTCAATATTTTATTATTACTTTCACTTTTTGAGCATCTCTGTGTTATTAGTTATATTATTATTATTATTAGTTATTATAACTTATTATATATTATATCAGTTATCTCTGAGTTTTATTGGTTGCATATTTTGCTTTCACACTCCTGTGACGAGCATTGGGCAAATGAGGTGGTCTAATTTTAATAGTGCTTATTGGCTACAGCTCAGACCTGAGAAGAAAAGAGAAGATCTAAGTCTGTTTGGATATGTATAAATTTCTTGAAATAGCAGCTGAGAGATTTATGTCATGTTGCCACACCTGTGTGTTTTTTCATTCACATGGACAATCTTCAGGTGCTTGTTGCTGGGACATTTCAGCCACATCCATGACCTTCTCCATGTAGCACAGAATTTCTCGTCCTACGTGTCTGGTGCTTCAGTTTGTGTTGGGACCTGACTACTGTACAAATGCAGTTATGACCATAGAATCATGGAATCATAGAATCATGGAATCACAGAGTCACAGAGGCATAGAATCATAGAATCATGGAATCATAGAATCATGGAATCACAGAATCACAGAATCACAGAATCATAGAAGCATAGAATCATGGAATGGGCATGGGTTGGAAGGAACCTTAAAGATCACCCTGTGGCCGGAGCAACAGCAAACATACAGGGCTACCTGTCTAAATTCCCTTTTTCTGGGCAGGAAATCTGCCACTCCCCTCAGCAGGGAAGGGTCTTGGCACCTTCATGGCTCCCCCAACAATTCTCCTACACTGAAGGCATTGCAAACCCTTCCTGTAAAGCCTTAGGACTAGACTGGAAAGAGCACAGGTAGGCAGAAGGGGCCAGGGACTATTTTTCACCCCAAGGTGGGTATAGCTCTTACTGTTGTCATGCTCAGTGAGCTGGACCACATCAGGAACAACCTATTTGCTGCAAGACCCTTAGAATCATAGAATCCTAGAATCATAGAATGGCCTGGGTTGGAAGGGACTTTTAAGGTCATCTAGTTCTGCCCTCCTGCCATGGACAGGGACAAATTCCACTATCCCAGGTTGCTCAGAGCTCCATCCAGCCTGGCCTTCCACACTTCCAGGGATGGGGTATCCACAACTTCTCTCAGAAGGGCCTCACCACCCTCACAGGAAAGAATTTCTCTATAATATCTGATCTAAACCTACTCTCTGTCAGTTTGAAGCCATTCCCCTTTGTCCTGTCACTCCAGGCCCTTGTAAATAGTCTCTTGACATACTTCCTGTAGGCTCCCTTCAGTTGCTGGAAGGCTGCAATCAGGTCACCCTGAAGCCTTCTCTTTTCCAGGCTGAACAATCCCAATTCTCTCAGCCTTTCCTCATAGGTGAGGCACTCCAGGCCTTTGTTCATCTTGGTGGCTTGTAAGTTTAATATCATATTTAAATAATATTTATGACATATAGTTTAATTACTTAATAGTTATTTCACAGGTTTGATTTATTTTTCTGAGAAACAACAGAGTGGAAAAGTTTGATAATGTATTTTTGTAACATTTTTTGTCTATAAAAGACAGTCAGAGATTGCTCATATATCACAGTGATGCTTTATTCATTATTATTTTTTAACATTTTCAAATTGCTGGAATTATGTTCAGACCTATTTGGTTTTGATATTATCAGATGAAGAAGATGAGTGCTTTTGAAGAGAAGATAATCCTAAAATGCACTTGTTTTTCCCAATTATATTTATATGCATTTGGCTTTTCAAATTGTGCATGAGCAATATGCAGAATTGTTGCTATCTAACCTCAAACATATTTCATAGAATTAAAAGGTAATTTATTATCATTCTGAGGTACATATGGCTTTTTAAGGTATATCTACCACAATTCTGCTCAACATAATAATCTGCCTTGATTTTTGAGGGCGTGAATTTGGAAAAAACATTTTAAATCCAAACTTTACTTTACCCTGTTTAACTGAAGATGTTTTTCTTTCCGTCTTCCTCTTCATCTCATTCACATGATCTTAGCAATCCATTTTTGCAAGGCTTTCTCAAGAAATATTCTTAGCCTCAGCCTATATGAGCTACATGTTAGAATAATGGTGTGATGGGAAATATTGAATTAGAAATTAAGGAGATTGAGATGAATATGCTTCTTTAGAATTTATCAAAGCTTTGCACTCCTAGACCCAAGAGAATTTTTACCCTTTTTGTAATCGATCTCTCCCCTTGCTTTGCCAGAGCAGTGCAGAATGTCTGCTAATGTTGGTTCTGAAACAGCTGTCAGAGAAACATTTCTCTTCTGGAATTCTGTTGATTAGTTTGGCAAAAATATTTCCTTAATATAAGACTACATCTAGAATGTTTTGTCTGAGGCAAGTCAAACAAGCTTTGTTGTACTTGTTGCCATTTGACTGGTGAGGCAAATGCTTCAATTTAAGGAGGAGAGACCTTTGTGTCTAGTTTACTATTTCATGTATTTTAATTTCACTGACTTACAAGTTAATATTTTTAAAGGATTGGTTGCTTGTTTAGTTTTTTTAAACCACCTTTGATACTTTTGAAGGTACCAGATATATCTGGTATATGAGTCACTAAACCCAGTTTTCTTCCTTTGTGTTTCTTCAAAGTGAACAATACTATGGTCTTTTATACTAAAATTTTTCTGAGAAAGAGAAAAAAAATTCAAAAAGCTCTTGTTCTTTTGTCTCATGGACTTACAGGCAAGATAGCAGGTGTCTAACACAAGGTCCAAGTTAAAACGCTGGAAGTGCACCTGGACAGCTTACTATATGTAATAATATCTTTTCTATAATTATAATAATATTGGAGGAAAATCAATGAGTTTAATATACCAATTTTATTCTTGTCCAAAGCAGAGCTTCTCTGATAATAAATTAGCACAAGCTCACTGTAGTTAAAAAGTAACTCGATATTTCAGGATTTGCTCTGTTTTTTGAATTCTATTCTACTCTTACATTATTTCAGTTGGTATGATAGAGGATTAGGAGAAGAATTCCAAAGAAAACAGTTAAGCTTTCTCTATCTACTTAAAGTTTCACAATGCTGCATTTTAAGGAGATTATTTCATATTAGTGGAATAAATATTTCATATTAGTGAATTATTTCATATTAGTGGAATAAATATTATTCAGATTTATATTGTAATGAAAATACTTAGTTTATGCGTGAGGGAAAATACCTAATATTAAAATACTGAAAGCTGGTTCTTATGGTGGGAGTGGGGCAGAGAAAAGGAAGGAAAACTATTGCTTATAATGACTTAAAATAAACTTCTTGGATGTTTAGATGGTCCTGGTCCTTGGGCTGTGATTAAGTTAGATCGCTCTGAAGTGGCTCTTTGGGAGAATGTTTAAAATGGAGTTAATTGTCACATCAATTGCTGTACAATGTCTTGCATGTGATTTGTTTTCTTTTAGATTCTGTCCAAATATGCACACGTGGGTGAAATAATTACAGCTAGAAAGGAAAGTAGTTCAGAGAGAATAGCAAATCAGAATAATTGTTTGCTCTTGAAATTTAGAGAAATCCCAATACTTATTTACTTCCTCTATTACCTTTCTTCCAAAACTGATTGGTGCATGTACCTGATTTTATAGGTGTATCATTAATGTACTGCTCTTAATTTATGCCCTCTATCTTGTCTCCCATTTTGCACCACAAGTTTGTTTAGGAGAACTATAAAATTGATACTTAGATTGTTTTGAGGTGCTGAGTTAACCCAGTCTAAAGAGACTCTGGATCCCATTATTCAACTTTGGATAGCACAGCACAGCTGTCAATCTTAGACTGACAGCCTAATTTGCTGATTTAAGGTCAACTGCTTCTTAATGTGAAGGAAAAAAACCCACAAACCAATATTTTTCTGATTTCATTCCATTTATATTGTTCAGTCTCAGCCTGTTCTACTTGACACAGGCTAGCCTAAGCCCTACTCAGTGACTACAGAATAGTCCCTACTTTGTTATGTATTTGGGCAAAAAATATCATCCCTTCTTTGTCATTACTGCTCTTGTCCCAGTGCCTTCACTTGCTTAGAAAGTGCTGGAATGCAGACAAGTAAAGCTTTATGCATCTCTGGCTTCTCCCACCTGTGGACAACACTCTTAGCCCCATCTGGCTGGAAGCCAGAGAAATCAACCAGTGTGATTACTGATGATCCGGGAAGTGAGGCAGAAAGCACACAATTTTCCCTGCCTGCACTCTTTGATGGAGTGCAGTATCCCAGGAGAGAGAGTGTACATTTATAACTCTTTTGATTTTGTGGCCTTACTTTCAGTTCTTCCTGTTTTCTGACATGTGACTTGAAGCAGGCACTGGCTAGGAAACAGAACTCCTCCTCCTCCTCTATGAATCTACCTATAATTCTGTCCAAAATGAGAAATTCCAAATACTCTGTCATTCTGCCTTCCACCCAAGCACCTGTGATCTCAACTTGAACTTCACAGTAATTCCAGGGGTCCAAAGGAGCATATATCATTAATTTTATTTTCATCTAAAACTGTGCCAGTTCCTCCCAGCTCCTTAACAGAGCAGGAAACAAAAGGAGCATGAGAAGGTGGAAGGAAATATCTGAAGAGGATCTGAAGTCCTCCAAAGGGCTCCATCACTCCAAGCCCCCAGAGCCACTGAAGCAAAACTGCACCCAGATTTTCAGTGTCAGATCCTGAACTCAAAGACCTGGGCCCAGATTTTCAGAAGTATTCAATAACTCTGAAAGTGCTAGAAAGGGCCTGGGTTTCTACAAAGTGCTGAGTGCTATTCCTCTGAAAATCAATTGCCTCTACAGCGCTTCAAGCCAGGCATATAAAACATAAGAACTCCAAATCACTAGTTGGTCTTAAAAAGCCTTGGCTCTGAAGCCTGCCAAGTCAGCACCTTCTTTGCCTGCTTGTAAAGGCAGCCAAAGAAAGGAAATAGATGAGCTATCAGCTCTGAGCATAATTTCTACTGATTCAGTCCTTAGTTCATGAGTTAGCTGGAAGGAAAAAAGGGAAGCATGTGAAGAGAATGTTTTAGTTCTCATAAGACGATATCCAAATACCTTTAAAACAATAAATAAAGCACTTGTTAGAGGACTATTTACCTCTTCTGTACACTTATAAGGAAAATGAATCAATTAAATTTTAATTACTAAACACATAAAACCAGTCTATTAATTAAGTGGTTTCCAGTTGCAGTAAATGATGCATCAGCATTTTTTTTCTATGTCTTATTTCACTGATGACAGCCAGTAATGGGCTTTCAGGCTCAGTGCGGGCTCCAAGCACTGGGAGCAGCAGTTTGGGAAAAGCAGCCAAGAAATCTTTTCACATTAAAAAGCAGGGCTCTGCCACTAATTACGTTAAAAGTCAAGTTTGCAATTGTGAGTAGATTGCCCAGGCAGCAAAGTGAATGTGGCAAAAACCATAACCCAAGACACTGGGGACTGAGACTCTGCTATAAACCAGAACATAATCCCAGTCTTCCTTGGACTAAAACAGGTGCTCAAAATTGAAGTTGTAGTGTCTAGCTGAGAGGGGTTTGATGGAGGCTTAGCTTGCTCAAGGAAGTGATTCTTGCACAAGGAAGTGATTCAAGCTGGATGCAAAACCCAAAGGGCACACTGCTTTTCATGTCAGAACATCCTCACCTTTGCACAGACAAAAATTCCTCAGTAACTCTGCTTACTCTGGCCTGTTTGAGGATGGTGGATTTCTCTGGTTATATTATAACTGTAGTTCACAAAGGAGATTTGTCTCTCTAACATGTGGTACAATTACTTTTAAAAACTTTTTAGAAGTTTTACTTTGGCAAGGAATCTTCCTTTTGTTCTTTTTCCCATACACTGTTTTTCTTTGTCTGCAGCCCAAGTAAACCCTTAAAAGGTGTGCTCCAAGAAACTCATTAGCTAACATTGAACCCAGACATCAAGTGGGATTCTTTCCCAAATTGTCTCCACAAGGATTTGGAGTTACCCAGGCATAGTAAAAGCAAACTCCTGACCACACAGAAAAGTGTTAGTTCAATTGCCATACCTCAGCCTGGAGACTCATCAGGGCATCATAGAGCTCACTCGACTTCTTCTTGGTCCTGACATGCTGCTCCAAATCACAGCTTTAATCCCTACATCTCTAGAGAGTTTGGATTTTCAAACTTCCATTTTGTGTCCAGTCTGTCAGTTAGAGTTACCTGGAACCCCAGCAAAGAGCTCATCCTTTTACTGTGCCTGAGTACTGACAGATGGACACTTCCTGAATTTCTTTATTCTCTTGCTGTTTCACCAGAATTTAGGACCACTGGGGAATTCCGACCTGAGAGTGTCCAACTTTTCTCACTTGTGCACAAGTAGAGTCTGGCTGCCTCATGCAGGCAAATGGGTCTGCTGAGCAGACACTGTTCAGACACTTGGGACTGAAATCCACAGCAGCAGGATGACTGAGTAAGGAGACATCTAATTAAATTAAGCAATAATGCTTGGAAGGAGCAGTATTTGAATTCCAATTCCATTTGAGGGGCATGTGATTTGGAGCTCCTGGGTCAAAAATATATCTGCAGCTGGTGACAGCACTTACAGTGACTATTTTTTACAAAATATCTTAGTCATTGGCACATTTGTTCTTTTGCCAGAAGTAATTTAAACCTACAGATTTCAGGAGAGTAGACTGGACAATACCAAAAGAGTAGCTCTGTGGGGTCACTCTGTCAGTTGTCCCTGTTTATTGATCTGCTGTCTGTTTTGCCAGTTGACTTTTTTCATTGCATAGTCAAAAAGCTGATACCAATTTTTCTGGAAACAAGAAAAAGAATTAAAACTAATCATAACTGCAGCTCCATAGTAGAAACATCTGCTAGGAGGTGGCAGCTAACTGGGTTCTGGTCATCATTACTCTGGTGGGGAAGGTGTTTTTACAGAAACAGGAATCAGATTTTTGAATATTGCCCAGGGATGTCAATTAGACCACAATAAAATGTAAATTCTGTCTTCCCCTTGTTCCTTCAGCAGCTTATCTAACAATGGTCCCAGTAGGTTTTTCTTCTTTCTGCTCTGTGTATACTTCTTAAAGTAATTCAGACAGTGAAAATCTAGACTCACTGAGCTAATAGCTTTCTCTCTCTCTGCATTCTACAATCTGACATGTGCCAGAAACCCCTCAATTAAATATAGAAGCTGAACTATATAATTATGTTGAAACAACAAAGCACATTTTATATGGATAGGGAGATCAATCAATTTGAATAGTAAACAGAAATTTTATCTTTAACTCATGGTCTTGATTTTATAAAATGTAATTTTGGAAAGAGGGGACATTTCCTGAGTTTTCTAAAAAAAGCCCCAAAAGTTTCAAAGCTGGAGTCTGCCACCTGCTCCTTGTGACAACGGCCAATCCACATTAGCCAACTTCTACTTGGATCAAAACTTGTGCCCACATCACCTGCTGGGGGGTGCAACTGTGTATGGGATCTCTGGACAGGTGGCACAAACCTAACATTGGTCACGTGCCAAATTTCCTCCAAGTCATGCAATACCTGCAACAACAGGTGAGGAACATGTGGCTGCCCTCAGCAAAGATCCTGGGTACCTGTGCACAGATGAGGCGTAGCTGTCACTCCAAAAAGTCCCCAAGGCTTTAAAGTGCAGTTTTCTGAGGAGCTTTTGTAGCCTGCACAGTGCATATCAGGCACTCTTTTACCTCCCTTTCCTCTTGTAGTTGAAATATGTGTTCAGTAAGGCACTGGCAAGGATATGCTGCTATGTTGTCCTTCTTTCCCCTACACCTTCCAGGAAAGTGAGAAATATGTGTAAGGTCTCTGAAAAAAACTCCCACCATCAAGCACTGGATAGGAATTAGACCTTTTATAGAAACAAAGCTTTTACAGTGCACTAGTTTCAGTGTAGCTGTAAAAGTCTGAAAGGGTAGAGAATCTGATGGCGGAGAAATACAACAGCTGAGACAATTGATTCACCTGCTGCTGTGTAAACACCTCACCATCATGCCACACTTTGCTGCATATTTTCCTGGTGTATGAAGGGGAATAATTAAACAGAGCTTCTGCTAACATCCAACTCACTAGAAATGAGACTACAATTAGTGTGGGGCTTCTCCACTCCTGAGGGAAGACTGGATTTGAAAGGAAATCTGGAAATAGGCCAAAGATATGTTAAGGTAATGTATTATTAGAAGAAAGTGGTTGTCTTTCCAACACACTCATTACCCTATTCTGACTTATTCAGAAAAGGTGAAGAGACTTGTCCATCTCTAATCAATACTGTACCTCTCAGTGGCTTGAATGGATTGGACTATATTTAGAATTTCTGTATGGGGCCCACACTATCTTTCTTCAGAAACACCATCCCCTATATCAACAAGCAACATCTCAATTGAAAGCACAGGGGATGTGACAAACCTCTTTGTCTGGCGTGCCTGGCAAGGCTCCAGGTGCATAATGCACTAAATATGCTACTGCTTTGTTCTCAGGAGTCTGTGACCACAAAGTTCCTGGGGCGAAGAAGAACATTATCAGCTTAACAAGTGATGCTTATCTCTGATGAAGCTGCTGCTAGGATTTTTAGGTCACATTTTCAAGTGCTTTTCCTTTCAGATGAAGCACAAAATATTAAAATACACATCAAAGAGTTGACTTGTTTCCATCCCTCACTTTAAACAATGGGTGAATCCTGCTCCTCTTTTCCTGGAATTCCTGTGTTTCTAACCTGGTCCTTACTTGCTTTATCTTGTCATTGGGACTCAACAGAGAAATCAAATGGAACTGACCACTAAATCCCTCAGAGGGTTTGTTAGTGGCATGAAGTGAAATGGTCTTCCAGAAGAAAGAGCTTCTTGAAGAAACTGTATGAAGAGTGTGACCATCAGTGCTGGGCAAAAGGAGCTAGAATTATGGACTGTTGTCTTAATGCTGTAATATAGGTGCATCATCTGTTCTCAGTGCTCTTCACTAACAGAGGTATGCCAGGGAATTCCCAGAGAAACAGAGATGTGAATTCTCCAATAGGATATTGATTGACACTGCTTAGCTGGTCTGAATTTGTAGATCAGAAGGGGAACAAACATCCTGCAGAAGTGCAGATGGGTAGGAGTTTCATTCTTTCTCTGAGAGGCACAGTGAGTCCTGTGCTTTCCCTGGAGGGCTCAGGGAAGCTATCAAGGAGAATGCAGTGCTTTAGAATTTACTTTCACTGCATTCAATTTCTTTCTCACTTGGGAAACCTAAGTAAAAGGCACGGGTGAGTGTCCTTCAGGAGGTAGGATACCCTCAAGTGTCTTAGCTTCTCCTGCAGGCAATATTTTCCAAGCAGTTATCAATTTCTTTCTTCAGGATTGGAAATAACTGGCAGCATATGCAGCTTTGGCCAATCCAATAGTTCCTGAGAAGTCACTCACTATGTATTCTACTGTACCTGCAGGACTACCTCATATAATAAAGGATGCAGAGCAAGTCCAATGGCCTTTAAGCACATTTAAGTTCAAAGATGCCTCACCCTCAGCTGGACACTGTGGTGGGCATCACTCTCATGGAATGCAACTACAACTTCATTTCTAGCCTCTGCAAGGATTTAGGGCTCTGTGGGCTTGCAGAGAAGATAAATGTGATCTATTCAAACAGTACTGAAAAAACCCTGTTGATAAATTACAGGAGCCTTCAGACACGATTGTCCCAAATTGGTGAACAAATTAAATATAACAATTTGGATAACAATGTCCACCTGGTCCTATGACCATGGTCTGTGTCACCAGGGAAGGTCATGCTCATGCTGGAGGTTAAGTTAAGCCCTTCACAATAAAAACACATTCTCTTCATTGCATGAAAACCCTAAATACACTGCTGTTGTTCCCGTTTCCATGAATCTCCAGCCCACCACACTGCATACAGAATGATCTCTTCTCTTTCCTCCTCAGAGAATGAAGCCAAAACATGGTATATCATATTCTGGATCTAATATTCATTTGTTTGAAGTGAATTGCCTGGCTTGTATCAATTCCGGCATTTTCTATGTTTGTTATCCATAGTAAGATCCAAACTTTAACATCAGCTGAAATGGAAGCTGAAATCTGAACTAAACTATCTCAGGAAACCCCATTATTTCTATGTACTTTTTGTAATTTTTATGTGTTTTTAATGGATTTTTTTCCGTGTTTTGCCCATTTTAATCTTGAACCCATCTGCAATTTTAAGAACCAAGTTATTCAAAGACAAAGCCATCCACAAACACACTAGTCACTGAACTAAGATCATCTCCTTTCATTTTGAGCACACTGAAACTTAAAAAGGCTTCATAGCAATGCTCCAACACCTGATGAAACATTCTAAATATTGCTTGGTCCATTTATAATCTAAATTTCTTTTTCTTCCTTGTCATTAGTCAGTATCACAGGTTTATCTATAATTTATTTTAAAAGTTTCATCCTCAAGGGAAATTTTCTTTTTAGAGCCTCAATTCCTATATTTTTTAGAGGACTCTGATTGGATGGAAACACCTGAGCAGAGAGTGAAACACTGAACATCGTTAATGTCATTGCAGCCATGAGAACGACGCTTCAGTCACCTATGTGACTCACTGCTTTTTGTAAAGGCATGAATGATTTGAATATACTGTTGGCTGAGCTTTAGACTGATCAGCTTCTGGGTTACATATGTATACAGGAGAAAAAAGATCCTTTGGAATAGTATGACTGAAAGGGAAGGAGTGAAACTGTACCAATTTACATACGATGAATACCTGATTTATGCACAGTACTTGGATCAAAACCAGCTTTGATTTTCAGCCCAGACAGGAAATTGATTTGCATCAGTTTTACATATGTTGGAATTTGACTCTATTTGTTTTCTGCTGGAAAATTTCAATGCTCATTCACTACGATGCTGCGCTAGGTATACTTACTAACAATGTCGCAAATGTTTTTTAAATGCTACAAATATAAAAGCTAATGTTTTACTCTCAAATAGGAGACCCCATAATGCAAAGTGCATTCCTGAATCTAGTTCTTTCCGCTATTTTGTTTGTTTGTTTTACTTTTACTGCATTATTTCTGTATTAAACCCTGAAAATTTTAGTAAAAGCAAAATGCTGTGAGAATGTTTTCAGATTCTAATTTGATAACAGATGTTAAAACAAATATTTTCAAATCCAAAAAATTTTATTAAACAGCATCTTCTTTTTATTTACTTTTTTTAATATGGTGCAAAATTTGTTTTGGTAGCTGAAACTATTGCCAATAGTATTCTAAACTTAGAACCCTACTGTCAGAGTTTCCAGTTCTGTAGTGATCGATCAATAAACCTCTTTTTTAAGGCAGCAGTGGCTTTTAAAATAAGTGTACCCACAATGTAGCCCTGATATCTTATTAAACTTCCTAGATTCAGCTGAATAACACTTAGGATAACATATCCCCGTCTTCTTGGTTCCTGCATTCTGGGTGTAGTGGGGCTACGTATCTCTCTCTCTTTCTCCCTCTCTGTGAGATTTAAACTAAAAGAAAATTCTAAAAAGTTAGGCCTCTTCAGTTTTCCACTAAACCCCACCTGCTTTCTTCCAGTTTCTTAGTGTCTGCAAAGTAACTAAAAGTGGTCATTTGAAATCAGCAGGCACAGCACTGCCAGCTGCCATGATGAGAGATTTTCCCATTGTTGTTATCTGAGTTTCAGGGGAAAAAGAAGGTATTTTTGTGCCTTTTTTCCTCTAGTACAATATACCACAATTTATTTATTTACTTTTTTTTTTAGTCTGAGAACTGCAGCATATGTCTATGTTCCTTAAGTTCCTTAAATTAATTTAAAAAGCAATTTTCTGTCTTTAGATGGGACCTTCCCTTTGATACTATCACTTCCTCTCTGAAAAGACTGATTTTCATTCATGTCTATTTTAACTCCACTACTGATCCAGATATTAGACGATGTTTTCTGAAAAGGTCATTCTATATTAGCTTGTTGAAGGAAACTTCTGGGAATCTGGTGCCCAGAGCTGTATTGTGTAAGAACCTGGAATGAGATGAATGTTGGAAGTCCTATGTTCCTAAAACAGTGATGGAAATAGGACTCTGAACCAGAGTTTTGGCCACTTCCTCATGGCAATCACTGCATAAATGCATAAAATATGTATTCACATTCTCAGGGATTCTGCAGTCTTTCTTTGTACTCCCTCTTTTTCTGTACTTCCCCTTTGGTTTCTATCCCTGCCTCACTCTGCACTGTGGCAGCTTCTCTTCCAGAATCATCACTGACTCCTGCCAGGGAAGGAACAATCAGCTCCTGCTGAGAGAATCATCTCAGCCAGTGCACAAGGAAGGGACTGGGGGAAGAGGCAGAGTTCCCTCTTCCCAAACACTCCCCTTCATAAAGCACGCAGCAAGCAGAGCAACAACACAGGCTCTGTCCAGCACAGATGTATGGTTCTGCAGTTCCAAATGGTATTCCTCGCCTGCCCTCTCTGCTGAGACCTCTGCACAAACAGTTTTTCTTTCAAATACAGATTCATCAATATTTAACAGCCAGGCTACTGCCAAAGCAAACCTTGAAATGAAATTTAGCCAGATGATCCAATTGCCTTAAGTTAGCAGTGAGCTCAAACACACAGCTGTTCAAAAACTAAAAGGTATTTTCAGTGAGGCTATAATTTAGGCAGCATTATCTTTAGGGATTTCTAAGCTCAAGAGAAGCATGATTTGTGTTCATAACACAAGGGATTTGCATAGATAACTCATAAATCTATTAGGAAGCAGCAATAGCTGCAGCACTCACAGCCAACCATGCACTACTCTAAAAGCTGGGTAGCAGGGACCACAGTATTCATATTTTGGCTGGTGAGGGGTGACTTCATGGGGAAAGGTGGAAAAAGTATAAATCAGTCAGTTATTCTCTGATCTGCTTGAAGAAATGAGGGTACCAAGATGTGATAAAATTTCTTTTCTTCATTTTCATCTAGCAAGGTTTTATTTCAATCTCTTGCAAGTTTGTGTGGTAATTAAGTTGAAGTAGAGCCTGGCACATCTAGCTGGCACAAACAGATTATTTGTTTGGAAGATGCATTCACAAAATCAATATGAATCCATTTGTGAAAGTGGAGTAATTTAGAGAAATACCAGCTATCCTCATTTCAGTTCTGCCTGTTTACTGAAAACAGTGTGAAAAGAGCTGGAAAGGCAATGTAACTTAAACACCTATATTTAAGGACTTGCCAGACATAAGATTGTGTAGTTATTAAGCACATTTTTTCCTGGATCAAAAAACTTCCCTGTTTTATAACAATAAAGACTTTCAAGGAGTCTAAGCAAAAATACTTTGTGAACTCCTGTCGTAAATCTTTTGATGGGTTAAAGTTCATTCTTTAAACTTTTATTCCTCCAATTTTAACTCTCTTTTTGGGGGACATCTGACTTCAAGTCTGTTGCCTAGCTCATCCTAGAAATTTTCAGAACAGTGAATTACATAAAAAAAAACCAATCCAGAAACCTTTTCAAGAGCCACACATTTACAAATGCAAATTAGCATTGTGCAAAGTTTCATTGGGATATATAAACATACTCTTTCACTAGGCATGGTTGGAGCCAGCACAAAGGGAAACAGCCTGAAGTTGCAGTAGGGAAGGTTTAGATTGGATGTTAGCAAAAACTCCTTCATTGATAGGCCTGTAAAGCATTTGAACAGACTGTCCAGGGGATTTGTGGAGTCACCACCTATGGGTGTATTTAGATATGTAGATGTGGCACTGAGGGACATGGTTTAGTGGTTGCCTTGGCAGTGCTGGGTTAATGGTTTGACCTGATGATCTTAGAATTCTTTTCCAATCCAAGTGATTTTGTGATTTTGATTCAAACCCTTCTGGTATTGCCTGTTAACCATGGCTTAACTTTATTGTTTCATAATAACTTGTCTTCAGTTATGAAATCATCTTAAGAAGCTTCTATTTTCAGGTTTTTTACCTAGTTTCCTCTGCCTTTCTTGGTTGTACACCCAGACAACTGCATTGAGTGGCCCTCATATAAATCCATGATGGTGAACTGACCTGAGCACTTAATCAAAGGTAACCTGTGCTGCTAAGTCAGTAATTTTTCACAGAGGTCTGTGAGTCAGTTCACTCTGTGGACCTTAAAAGCTACAGTGAGACAACACACAGCACAGAAGGGCAACTGGACAAATCCATGCTTCGACTGTGTGTTCCAGTTGCTTCCTTCCTGTGTTTGGGAAAGGTTATTCCATTAAGGTTCAGTTGGAGTAACAGGAATCCACCAGGGATAATGTAAAGGTTTAGTAATTCCCTAATATGCAGACATGTTACTTTTCCTTTAGCAGCACAACCCTCCCAAGCTGAGCTTTTCGACTACACACCTCCCATGGTTTTGAAATACATTCCTTAAGCAAGTAGATAGTAGATGTTTGAACTATGACTGGTAGATTGTTGCTGCAACCCCTGTGTCAGAGGCTGTGAACAATTTCAGGGATGGGACAGCCAGGTTGTCTGGAAAACCTGTTCCAGTGCCTCACCAACCTCTCAGTAAAGAGTTTCTTTCTAATATCCAATCTAAACTTACTCTCTTTCAGTTTGAAGCCATTCCCCCTTGTCCTGTCACTACATTGTCTTGTCAGATGTCCATGAAAGGAGTTTTCAGCTGCTTTTTTTTTTTTTTTTTTTGATTGTTTAAACAAGGCAAGTGGAGCATGTAGTGAAAGACCATAGGGAAAGACTTAATGTTCACACATTTTATATGAACTCACATAAATGACCATATCAGGAATGTACCAGTCTTTTCTTTTAGGTTCTGGAGTTCAAAAATTTTAAACTATTCTGAAGTGTACTGCCTTCATTGAAGTGACCATGGAGACTTGGAAGCAAGGATATGTGGGGAAAACAAATCTGCTTGGATCTCTTTCAGCTACATACACTTTGTGTGGCACTTCAGCTCTCAGGATAACCTGGACCTTGGCAAACTCAGACACTGATCGAAAGACTGAGAAGTTTTCTTTAGTGCTTCTAAAACTGCGTGTAAAGCAATGGTAATAAGCTGTACATTTGTTCAAGTTCTTATCCCATATGGGCAGTAAATGAGACAATTCTTTCAGCCCCATCAGTAAGAGACAAATGATGTGGAAAGTAATTTCTTGTGTACCCTTCAAGAGTTGTCTGAGCTGTGACCTCTTCTCTTGCCATTCTATCTTGCAACTTGTAAATAAACCAGATCTTTCCTAAGCAATTAACATTGCAGCACATTCTGTGCATTCTCCTTAATTTATCCCTCTGTGGAACCAGTGACTGAAATGTGATACTCTAGTTGGGGAATCACAGAGTGGACCTGAACATATCTATTTTGAAATAATGTTTTTATCTTCCTTTTTCATGTGGCTGTGATTGATCCTGTGAAACTTCATTTTATCTGAAAAATATTTTGGTTTATTCCTATTGACATTACCTTGACATCACACATTTCTTCATTGTTGATACACTCTATTGCTTTATCTAAAAATGATAATCAATATGATTCTGAAAAATTAATTTGATCAAGCTTTAGTATTCGTAAAGCATCTTTGATAATGCAGCTGATCACAAATTGTTCAGCTGCTGATCACAGGTAACTGTAAGACAGTTCCTGTCACAGGAATCAAGCTTAAGTTTTCAGCTTCCACACACCTGACTTTTCCATGAGATAGTCCTCTGATTAGTCTAATAATTATAAGCATATTATTGACCTAGAGCAAAACCAACAACCCTCCCATTAGGATTAATGACTAAAGCTGACTTTGTTCTTTGCCGAAAGATGTCCAAAAGGATAAAATGGATTCATCAACAGTGCATAGATTTAGAGAAATCTAAACTGCAGAGTAATTTTGGCAAGGTAAAAACAGTGGAATTAAATCCAGGACAATTTTGACTAAATATCTCATTTACAGATTCTTTAGTTCTTCCGGAGCTCTACTCAGTAGTGCAAAGATGAGTGGAGTGGCTACTCAGTGAAGCCCAGGATATTGCCTTTGCATTTGATGCTCTGCTCTCCTATTGCTCTGTGAGACAAATGTGGGCTACTCTCTCATCTTTCTGTGATCCAGCTTCTCCCTCATGATCTCCACTTTGAAAAGATTAGCCCCTTTATATGGATTTATGGATATTTTACATGTATGCACCTTGAATTTTGATCTTCATTTCTGCTTGATTTCTTTTAATCTATTTTACCATAGAAGTACAACTACTTTATTGTTGCAATAGAGGGACATATTATTACCTCATAAAGAATGGGATTATGAATGATACCTGAGTTCCTCAGTGGATTTTTGGAGAGATTTCTATGAAATAAAACCTAAAAGTAAAGCAATGCTAATTTCGTTATTAATTCAGAATTATACTTCTTATATATTGAAACAAGAGTTGCTACCACAAAAAATACTACCAATTGAAAATTAATCTATTATTTATTCAGAGATTAGCAAAAACTAAGTAATTAGTGTAAATGAAACTCAAGATAAATACAGAGATATTATTTAAACCTCATGGATTATTTGAGTAGGATTATTGGAATTTTAAGAAAAAATCCACTCCCATTATGTAGAAAGCCACTCTGAGATGCATAACACAGTTGAATGGGTGTGATGAGAATTGGGTGTGATGGCTTGTGGATGAGGAAGGTGTGATTAAATGAAGAAGAAAGGCAGGATCTTGCCTGGGGGAAGAGGCCATAGATTAGCATGTGGTTTAGATGGTATAAAGTGGTTGATAAAAAGTCTAGATGAGTAGAACTATCTGCCAGGGAAAAAGAAGAAATTAAAATTTTAGGAGTACTAGCTCATCTTTACCTTACAAAGATGCTTTTCAAATCAATTAATTATCAGCAAAATAGTCCACAGAGAACTTTATAGAAAAATTGCAGATGAAGCTTCTTTTTCTTGTGCTGCAAAATCATTTATACAGAAAATGTAATTTCTGTTGGCCACTCAGAGAGGAACTAAATAAACACTATTTCTTCAATTTTCTTTGCTAATGTGAAATGGATTACTATCTTGCATTCTGCTTTCAAACAGAAACTTAGCAATAAACACATCTGAAAAATAAAGACATTGCCTTAGACTACTGCAAAAATATATTCTGATCAACTCATGGCTTAAATGAAAAAAGTATATACTTCAACTGTAAGTAAAATTGATGTATCAAAATAGATAAAGACTGAAAATTAATACTAAGAAATAGCTTGGAATGAGCTGATCACAAGACTCCATAAAATCTAAATGAATCTGTCTTGTTTAATGCATCTTTGGCCAATTTGTTACTTGAATTGTTTGTACAAACCATACATTTGCTTTAAAACGTTAAACTTGGCCAGTGTTTAATTCATCTCAAAGCTGTGCTATTTTCACCTGTGGCTTCCTTAGCTATAAAGCAAATATTCTGTCATACTACAGTGAGACTCAAAACTGATCCTTGGTTTCCAAACTTGGGTATCTCTTAACAAGCATAAGCCAAATGAATTTTTAATGTATGAACACCATAAGGTTTCTAAAGATGAGTTTAAATGTGCAATTAAAATTCAGCTTTACTAAGCAGAAGAGCTGAAAAAGAGGGCAGTGGATTTTATGCTTCCAAAGATTTACAGGGACATCCACAATGAGAAAGGAAGAATTCAGAAAACCTATTAATTGGTACCAAATGGGACAGAGAAGTCATCTAGTGCAGACTGATGCTATCCAGAGGCACATGCTTCCCTAATCATCCTGCCATATTGCTGTGCTCTTGGATGGACTGAGCACCTATGGCTCACTGCTATATTGCTCCTGGCTCTGCTGGAGGGTGGAAATGATCCCACCTCCTGTCACTGTAATTCCTGTCAGATTGCCAGCCCCTTCTTCAGTGCATGCAATTGCTATCCCCATCTCTGCTGAAAGACAGTGAAACTAGGACTTGTGGGAATCAGCAATAACATTTATGAAAAGCGGGATACAGAAGTTCTTATAATTGATACATGAGAAAATTCCTTGAAAATATAAGGTAAATGGTGTAAAATTAAGCAATATGGGTATTTATTATATTTATGCTAGAACTTATTCAGTCAGGATTTCAAGAACTTGTTAACTTTTAAAAAAGTTTATTCTGTTTCTGCTTAAGTCATTAGCATAGAACATGCTATTCTAATCACCTTTGGCAGAATGCAAATAAAACATGCAGTTTCCTATTCTCTCTCTCTAGTTCCACCAATACCGATTTGCTAACTCGCTCTGGCTGAATACCAGGTGTCCCATTGTGTAAAAACGCTTTTAGTCACAAGCTGAATGAGAAGTTCAATTTCCCATTACTATTTTTCCCATCGTTTGTTTGTAGTACCGTATTTAGCTTTATGCTGCTCTTTCCCACAGCAATAGACCATCTGCAATGCATAACTAAGCACAGGCAAGGTGTTTCATTAGAATGTGCCTTAGTTAGAATATCCCTGCTTAGGAAACAGAAATGCCCTGTTTTATCAGTTGCTTTACTGATACTGATTGCTTCCTTACTAGATACAAAAAATGGAAGATACAATCTCCTGTGTCCCTCTTACAGGAGATACCAGTTCTGTGACAGTTGAAAGATTGCTCAATACTGTGCAGTAAAAGGTACAGTAAGCAGTGATTATACTTCCTTCCAAGTTCTTAGATATCCACCTCATGTCACAAGATCACACAGTGTCTGGTGGAGAGTCCTGATTTCCTTTCTGTGAATATTCTGTTTGTCTTCTTGTCCCCCTCCAGAACAGCTTCCCCTCTATAAACACCATTGCTACAATAAAAATGTTTTTACAATAACAATGTTGTTACCAGGTAATATTAGCAATGTTGTTAACCAGGTCCACTAACAATAGTAGTTAACAGGTTAACCAGGCTTTGAGATATTAAAATTTTGTAATAAAACTCTTCTGTGGAAAAGCTCTCCCAAAGTCAAGCACAGACAAAATTTCCTTTCTGTCTCTTGCTTTCACTGTATTCAACCACATTGTGTGAAGCAAGGAGATAGATTTTAAATTACAAACTTCAACACTTTTCTTTGAGACAGAGATGCCCAAGGCTTTAGTTAACGTGTTCATTCACTTTGCAGTTTGTCAGACTGAAAAGAATGGCTTTGGCCCCCAAGTTGAGCTCACTACATCTAGAGGAGAGAAGGGATGTGAAGCGCAAATTGAGCCACAAGGTGCCATTTCTCTCATCCTGTACCTCTTGCCCTTCTACAAGCATGGTACAAATCACAAAAGACCAAAACCTTATTGCATATTTACATATTATGTATAGAGTGGCAATACGTATGATATCTACCATCATCAAAGATTTTATGAATACAGTGATAGGAATTACATTCAGTGAAAGTATTTCATAGCCCTAGGAAGTGAACCTTGATCTTTTATGCCACATGGGACAACAAATGCCCTGACCATGTTTTTTGATCTAAATCTTTATGAAAACTTCTCTTACAATGCATTCATAGGTTGAAAAACAGTGGAGGAACAGGGCCACTGCCTGTAATTATGCAGATACTGCTTGGGTCTTTGCAACTGGAAAAGCATTTGCATAGCTGCAGTGTTATTAATAGTGCAAGGAGACCTTACTACTCAGGTTTCCATGAACAGGGAATGCTAGATGGATAGTCATGGAAAGGACAAGCACACTTTTCCCAGGCTGCACAATCCAGGAACCAGGGTGGCTGGCTCCATCACACACCTGCCCAGCAGAAGACATGAATCATCCTTCTGGATGTCTTCCAATGCACAGCTCTCCTCTTCCTTTCACTAACTGGGAAGAAAAAACCCAACAAACTAAACTATGCTGTCACTTCTCTGTTTCCAATACTTTTTATTTGTTTTTCAGCCCCTGGGTTGCTAAAGCTTCCTTTCCATTTCTCTACAATTTCTTAGACAGAAATGCCAATAGGAATGGTGGAACATGGCATCACAGTGGCTGTTTTGGCCTGCTCTAAACTGCCCATCCAGCCAACATAAGGGGAAAAAGGGGGACAGAGAACACAGTGCAAAGGCTCCTCATCCAAATCACATCTGTGTCCAAAGACAGCAACTTGCCTTCTCTCTTGTTCAGTGTCAGGCATTTTGCTAAGTGTATTTCAACATGACAAGCATCTCAAGAGACTCAAACCACACATAATCATCTTGCTCTGTGAATCCAACTACCTTACTCTTGCATCTGTAAGGGTGGATGAATGATTTTTCCAGCATTTTTGCTTGTAGAAAGAAAACAAAAGATATATTAGAACTCTTAGGGACATTACAGGCAACCTGTAAGCTGAGAAATGTGTAGAAAAATGAGTCAAGTTAGTAGTCACTCCAGGCAGCATCATTCCCATGGACTGTCAGGGATTACATGATAGAAAAACATGATCAGAAAGAGTTCCAGTCTTACACCATGGGCTATTGCAATACACTCATTAGAAAGGCTGTTTAATACTACAAACTTGTTCAAATTTACATCACTTATTATGAATATTGTCATTAACATTATTATTAATACTGCATTTTATATTGTCTGTCTGGCTTGGCTTGCTTATCCCTAATAATTAGCAAAGTGACCTGGCTTTTACTTCATAAAGACCAGGCACTGAAGAGCGTTGACTGTCAATTTCTGAAGTGACTGAGTAACAAAATTGCACAGTAAGTGTATGCACTGAAATGGTGATGATTTTCACAGCTTACAAGTCGCACAGGCAAATAAAACCCAAAAAAACCAACAACCAGAAAACCCACAAAAAAACCACCAAACAAACAAATCAAAATAAAAAGGGAAAAACAGAAAAAGAGACTAACAATCCATCAGTTTTTCCATCAATTGAGGATGAGGAACTCAGATTTGACCTACAACTTGTCTGAATTTATATACTTCATCCCATAACTAAAATTTTGCAAGCACAAAATGGATTTGGTACAATGTCAAAAATTGTCTTTTGGGTGAGAGGTCAAAGAAGCAGAATGATTATATCAAGACAACTTAGTTAATGAAAAGTGTTATTGTGTCATTAACTGAGGACATTCTTTATTTGAGAGCAGCAAACAATGTGTTTCAGAGGCAATGGATGAAAGAAACTGCCTGAACAATTAAAAGCACTTAAAAGTCCTTTGGGGCCAATTAGAGTTCATCTCATTTTTGTTTCAGATGTTGTTTACTTTGGCATGTTAAGCTATCCAGAATACTCCAGTAGCTTGGAAGTATGCCTTAGCAACCTTAACATCTTGGTTCTTGTCTGATCCAAAGGAAGGCTGATGGAACTGCATATGACAGTGCTCCAGAAATGGCCCCATTTCTGCACCAAATGCTGCCAAAAAGAGCAGCAAACATCTACTCAGTCCTCAAGTGCTGATATCTTACACAGTTCTGGATGAAGTAATTAGTATTCCATTGGAGAGGATAAAGGCTACTATGCCAAATCCAGCTAACACTTTCATTCATAATATATTCTTGCAACCTGCTCTTGACAGTGACATTACCCTCTATAGTTTACTGCAGAGCTTCAGCATGTGGAAAGAACACAAACTCTGTTTGAAATATTCTGCTATTCATATGTAAATCCATTTCAGAGTCAAATTCACCCCTTTCAAACAAGGTTCATTCTGTACAAGCCAGAATTATACCCACAGTCTATTCACTGGGCAGGTACAGTGCTGTTGTGTGCCTTCAGCACATCTTCCCAGGCTCAGACCTTGGCTGGAGCAAAAACCATGTAAATGATCCCATCCATGGCAAATACACAAAAGCAAACCTTACCTCCTATATTTAAGAAATTGTGTTTTCTGGAGTCTTCACTATTCATCAGTATTTATACACTGTTGTGGCTGTCATGTCACATAGTGTTTTTTCAGTCACTATCATGACTCGTTTGTTAGGTAGTTCATAATTTTGGAAGCCTGATACTGTAAAAACCTACTGTGGGATTAGGATTAATTTCATACCACTTGTGGGAAACAAAATTAGTCCTTCAGACTTCTGATGTTAGGTCAAATATTGCTCATCACCAAAGATTTTCCCTGCATAAAGGAGAAAAGACTCACCTGACTGAGGAAAGAGCAGATCAGCGTGACTGAGGAGGGGAATGAATGTGCCAGAGAAATTCAGGTACTGTGAAGTAAATGAGCAAATCAGTGTGGAATGGAGGACTGGAGCAAAACAGCCACCCCGTTACCTTGGAGAACAGGTGGCTCTTTAGAAAGAATGAAAAAAGACATAAATGATCTTCAGGAAGGAAGGAATATAGGGAACAGGTGTAACTGCAATACAAAATACCTAAGTGGAATTGTAAGCAGAGTAAAAGCTGGAAAGGTCTATGAACTGAGAGACAAGAAACATGATATTTCCACAGGAGACTAACAGCTAAAACCAGATCTGTCAACAGAAAAGTTATGAACAGAAAAGGTTTGGAGGGAGAGAAGTTTTACAATGAGTTTAGTTGGAACACAGGGAACTAAATTTTGGTTATTTGAACTACTACTTCTTGTGGAAGATTTCATCTTGTGTGTATAAACACAAAGAAAAACCTTCCAATCAGGCCTCAGACAGGATATTTTAACACAGTGCCCACATCAATATCTGTGGACATAACTGGAAATAATGTCCAACACCTATTACTTTACCTAAGAAATTAAAAATCATCAGTACTTATGAAAGATGTATACCATTTATCCTGGGACAGAATTAAAAAGGCCTCTCCTCTTGTCAGTAAAAGTGATGCTAACTAGGCATCATTTATCAAATCACCAAACTAATGCTGAAGTGAAAAAACCCTCCTTCATTTTAATTTCAATGAAACCAAGGTTGAGGAAAGAAAACCTGCAAATGGAAAAAATTATAATTGAAAAAGAATTATCATCACAATGTTTCTGAAATGACCGTGAGAACAAAGTACATTTAAAAAAACCAGAAGCCAAGATATTTAGCTCATGGAAGCAATGTTGATTTACAGCACCTGAGAATCTCCACTGTCCACAAGACAACAATCAGACTCTTTCTTCCAAACACTGAATAGTTCTTTCAACAGTACTGTTGTATTATAATATGACTAGGAAATGCTGCAAATGGATCTAATTATTATTATAATCTTAACAATATAATCTTGAAGTCCTTGTCAAATGTTATTTCCAAGACATAGAGAGATGTCCTACAGGCAGAAGAATTAAAATAAATAGATTAAATAATTTCCTACTGGCGAGATATTCTAAAAAGCTAATAGGTTTAGATTCTGGATTGGATTCTGTAGCAAAGATATTTGATTTGCTTGTCAAAATTTAAAAAAACTTACAGTGTTCCATCAATCACTATGCATAAGATAGGTTAATTAGAAAAACCAAACTTAGCAATTACAATTCAGACAAAATTTTGGCAATGTGTATTAGCTGGAGGTCAAGTAGGACTGTGCCTTCAGTCTAATGTTTTGCATCTAGCTAGTATTAGTCCATGTGCTCCACTGTTTCAGACACACAGTATTAATTACTACACAGCAGGAATTCTGTTTTTTTTTTTAAAAAGGTGACTTCCAGGTCTGGTGAACACTGTGATCCTCCAAAACTTGGATGACTGGACTTTATTTGTAGCTGCTTGAGTGATAAGTACTGAAACCAAGACAGGCAAAATAAGTGGATCCATGTCTGAACCAATAGGATTTTCCCAACCGTGTCAGCTTGCTTCCACCTGATTTTAGAAAACTATCCTAATAATTCTTAATCAAAAACCTACTTCCTCGGTCAGAAAAGGTTCAGGATTGCTTCAGCTGTGGAGGGATCTTATGGTTTGGAATATATCAGTCTGGAAATAAGGCAGGACATTTAATTTGACCTGTATGTTATTTGAATAGTGTCCAGATGAGTTCCAGACAACAGTGCCTCTTTGGAAGTACCTCTTGCCTGATAAAGGGAATCAAGTTATTAAAAATGGGAAAAAAAGTCTCCAAGTGCATAAATATTATCAATCAGGTCAGTAGTGTTCCAGTATGAGCCAATGTCCCTTATCTTACATTATGTTGATAGTGCTGCCATCTGTTACACTTAAAAGCTTTCAAGCTGAAAGAGAAGCAGTATTTTATTAGCAAATAGTTTCTGCTAGTGTACCATCTTCACCTCTGCTTGTGAGGCCTGTAGAAAATCACCTTTGATGCCCTTTATCTTGCAGATTTTTCTCTAGAGTCCTTGGTGGTGCTAAAGAGACAGTGATTCCTGTGGAATCTGTTCTCTTCCCTGCCAGGGCACCTCTCACTGTGAGGGGGAAGAGCAGGAAAACACCCTCTCCTCTCTGTGCCATTAGGAGAGATGCAGTGAAAAACAGATGGAGAGTGGCCAAGAGAGCTGTGGAGCTGGACCCTGTCAGCTGGGAAGTCTGGCACAGCCAGCACAGATCTTGTCAGAGAGAGGATGTGGTGGTCTCTTATCAACAAGGATTTAACACTTCTGTGCATGCTAGATGTCTTTGCAGCTCTGTAGAGCACTAACTACAAAACCTGCTCCTGTTCAGGGCACAAAATCCTGCTGCCCAGAGGCAGATGAATCTCAGGACATGAACCATCACATCTGAGGTCCTGAAGACATATCTTGAGTTTGTAAATCACCAGATACAGATCCAGACCATGAGCTCCCCTGAGCAACCAGCAATCCGAAAGTAAGATCCTTTCAAGGCTTTGAGCTGTCTCTGCTCCTCTCCACAGCTCCTGGTCAGTGTTTTCGTCACTCATATTGTTAGGAATGGGTAACGTCACAGATGAGCTTTGCTGTTAGTGACAGTAGGTACCTGAACCCTGAGCCTTGCAGTGCCAAAGTTTAATTCCCCACTCTGCTACAAACCACTGTTAACTCTTTGTTTCTGTGTCTTAGGCAGTAAGTTATTCAGGAGTTTTCCTGTTTCTCAAGTATTTAACGAGGATATGCTCTGGAGTTAGTGAAAATATCAGGTATTCCAGATGCTGGAGAGAAATACAGCCTTCTGCAGTTCATATGAAACGAAAACAGGCAGCAAATTATGTCTGAGCAGTCCTTCACGCACAAATTAACAGGGGGACAAGGTTGCTTTAAGCATTCATCATACAAGGGGAAAAGTTAATCACTTGTGCACTTTCTGGTGCAATTTTTAAAACAAATTAATTTTTAGTCATACTAATTAACATCTAACATAAATTAGAAGTATTGTCTGTGGTAAATACTCTTACACTCCAAATACTGTTATGAGAAAAGGCTGTTTGCCCTTTATGGCTTGTCCAATTAGCATTTTCAGTCAAATAATCCAGATTATTTAATCTGCAAAAAGCCTTATTAATAATGCAGTCAAAGTCATTACATGCCCAAAACCACCTTCCTAGTATTGACCTCTTGCCAGTGGTGGTGTCCTCAATCTTGTGTCTCACTCTACTTCATTCCACAGCTTCTCCCCTGTACTTTCTTGCTACCCTCTGCTCTCAGGGAATGGGTGAAAGCTTCCCCATAGTCCCACAGTTTTTCACAAGGACTGCCTGGGGCTGCCAGCCCTACTTCCCTGGCAGCATTTCCAGAGCTGGAGTTGGGCACTCTGATAACCCAGTTCAGCCTTGCTCTGGCTGAGGGCCACTCAGACACCCCTGGGACCCACTGACCCCTGGGACATCTGCTCCCAGCAGTGACAAAGGTAAGACACTTCCTGGGTGACAACATAATATTCTTAATTTCAAGAAAATGAAAGGCAGCTGCACTGAGTATGACTATTCTGTACTTAATTTACGCTGAGGAAAACTGACAAAACTGATGGAAAACAGTTTTGTAAAATAATATAGTCTGTTGAAATAATTGACTTCCTTCTAATTCCTTTTTTGAGAAAATGAACATTACGCATATTCTCATAATGTATTTCATAAAAGATGAGTGATTTATGAAAGACCTGCCTGTGATGAAGAATTAAAAACATGCAGCCACAGATTCAGATCTTAATTGTATTCTTTGTGTTTCCTAGTAATTTGATAATAAATCCTTCATCTTTTAGTGATATAGGCTAATGTTAACAGAAAAATCATTTGCTTTTCAATAAAGAGGTCAGCTACTCTTCTGCTTCATTCACCACATCCTATGCTACACAAAAAATAGATAGAAAATATTTATCACTTTTCTGCAGGTCTGCAGCTGGTCTCTAATTTCAATGTTCAAATCTGAAAATGGGCATTACATATGCTTGAAAAGAACTCACCAAATAAAAAATTCCTCTAGTATTAAAGATTCACTAGCTATACAGTAATTTGATCTGAGAAATACTAATTTCTTTTCTGTATTTTAAATTTAAACTTTATTTTGCCCAAGCAAGCCATTCCCATTGACCTGACCACAAGTCACCTGTTAAAAGTTAGCTCAGCCCAGGGCCTGTGGCCTTTCAGTAGCAAGAACAAAATCATATTTATTGGGTAACAAACTGCATTTGTCTTTGTGATATCAGTGGGGTGCAGCCTGAGAGGTGCAGCATTTGCCAAGACAAGGGAAAGCAGCACTACAGAAACCAAGGGGCACCAGGAGAGGCTCTGTGCCACAGTGCTGCACTGAGGCATGGCAGAGAGATTGTTACAGAAATGCTCTCGTATGCAAAAATTAAAATATTTCTCATCCTATCATGAGGTTCCCAGTAGCTATACTGTTTGATGTGCCTGCCACTCATCATAATACTTTCCCCTAAAAAACCAAAAAAAATCCCTCACTCACACAAACACTGTCTTCATCCAAGCGAAAGAGTAGCAAACTATTCTTTGTTCTTTGAATTAAAACCCCTCCTTTTGTTTAAATCTTTGAGCTGCTTTGCTTATTCTGTGACAATTCAATAACAATTTGCATAACATTGATTTTCTTCTAAAGCTAAAGTCATCAGACCTTTGGATCTCAGCCAGCTTTTCCAAACCTTGATGGACAGAAACCACTGCATAATTTTTAGTGGCAGCTAGATTCTGACTCTGAGATTTTCTTCAGTTGTTGGATTGTCAGAATAAATGCTGAACAAACACTCATGTCTCGTATCGTTATATTTATTGTTCAAAATTGCTGGTCGATATTTGCTTGCACATTAACTAATAGCACTGACTATTTCACTGCCCATACAATATTATAGTTAATAGCAATTGTGATGCCTCGCACCACAATAAAAATTGGCTTCAAAAAATCAATAGATTCCTTGTTTTGTATCAGGGAAGAGAGACAAACAATGTATCATGAATTCCGAGTTGATCATTTAGGCTGACAACATGGTATTCAGGATTTCTTTGAATGATAGTTATGATTTGCTGTAAGAGTGAAATTCTAATCTGAAATGCATTTCTGAGTGCCTTTGCTGCTTCTTTTTGGGGACAAGTCACTGTAATTGTGTCTCTACAGATTTTCTGAGGCAAAGTGTGTAATACAAGTTTGGAGTTCACAGCACCAGTTTTGCCTGCCTAGTGTCATTTGTGGATTGTTCAAGTTAGAGCAACATGAATTTGACTCATGGTACAGAATGAATAGGATATCTTACCCTGGTTTGAGACAAATAGAATAAACACACAGAAAAATAGAAAAGTGATTTACCTAAATGAATATCCCTAAGTTTCACATATAAGCATTCTGAAGTTCTCTCAGATAGAGGACAATCATGAAGCAAAAAAGACATGCAGCAGCACAAATAACCAAGAAGGTATGGCATGCAGTCTATAACAGTAATCTAACACAAACACAGCAAAATGGAGTGGCTTTTTGCAGGCTGTTTAGACTGAAAAATATTGCTGCTTTTAAGGGAAGAATTGTCTCAGTTTTATCATAATGATCTGATACAGGGTTTCTTTGATAATTCAAACCCATTTTTTTTTCAGAGCAGATATATTAAGGATGCAGCATCAATGATGTTTTAGCATGACAAGTTATCTTCATTCATACTCATGGCAGCATAATCTCTTATCTTTTTCTATCTGAACAAATAATGGCTCACTGTAAGACTAAAGCATTGGTTACATTGTGCAGAGGTTTAATACATCAAAAATTCAGTATGGATAATTGCAGAATATTCATGATCGGTAAGCCCCTCAGAACCTCCTCATCAAGGACAGTGTCTCTCCTACCTATGCATGTTTATGTCTGCATTGGTGCTTTGCTTTAAACTCTCCCTCTCTTCCAGAAACATGTGCTCCAGAATCACTTGCTGGAGTTTTGTACCAGCAAATAATACCTGAAGGATAAATCTAGGCCTGAAATATTGTAGTCTCTGCTTTGTTGCTTTTTTTTTAATTATTTTTTTTATATTGTGCAATTTGCATATAATTTTTTCCCATATAGCCCTAAAAGATCTGAAGGAACATCAGAGACAATGTGTGATGACCTGACCACTGCCCCCATTCCCAGTTCCTTTGTGCTGTACAGGGGGAAGAGGTAGACAATCAGGAAAAATTTAAGGCTAGGAAGGGCGGAGGGCTGCTTAGAAGGTGTTTTCAGGACTTGGTTTTACTCCTTATTGTCCTACTATTATTTGATTGATAAAAAATCAAACTCATTTCCCCATGTAAAGCCTGTTTTGCCCATGTTGGTAACTAGTGAGTGACACTCCCTGTCCTCATCTTGACTGACAAGTCTTTTGCTGTATTTTCTCTCCCCTGTCCAGCTGAAAAGGGGAGGGATAGAGCAGCTTTGGTGGGCACTTGATGTCCAGACAGGGTCAAATCTCCACAACTAGATACATTATTCAGCCTTATTATTTCTTTATTTTTCTTTCAGGTAGAAGACCATGGGCACCTTGAGGTATCAAAGTAAAGTAAGAGAAATTACATACACAATGCCATTAAAAAAACATGTATAAAAAACATGCTCAAAAATCAAAGTACTAATAAAATTGAACAATGCGGGTCAAAGGACTATAATGCTTTTAAATCTCGAGATGATACTGGTGAGAAAAAGTATCAGGGTAGGATGCTGATGAGGAGAAGGAATTGAATGACAGAAGTGAATTTGATGGAGAAATGTTAAAATATGAGAATTGGGACAATGGAAAAATGAGGTGTTAAAGTAGTGTTTGTGTAAGTGTCTTAGATGAGTTAGAGATTTATATGCAGAGAGAAGGAGACAAAAAATGGACACATGGAATTATGAAGGAGAATGAAGTGCTAGGATACTGAGAAAGGGTAAAGAATCTGACAAATGGGATGAACAGAGACACGACAGGTCCCTTTTCTGCCTGTGGATTTCCTGATAAGCACAGCACTGTGAGCCACACATCCCAGCTGCATGGCCATTGTTGCTGTTATTGAAGTCAATGGATTTCATTAACTTGAGGACAGTAATAAAACAGATTCTCATCCCTGTGGTAAAACAACTTTTGGTGAAGCCTTGAATCGCTTTGCCACATCAGTTTCTAATTGTCTCACTGCTACCACTTAGCCAACATTTTGAACATTTTGTCTCCTCATTATTTCTTTAATATCATTGCCAGAGTCACTAATTGGATGCTTTGAATCCGCATTTACTTTGCCCTCAGGTCATTTTATCATACATTTACATTTTTCATCACAACTGATGAAAACAAGCAGAATTTTTAATCTTCACTCCTTTCATGGCATTTCTTTTGCACTGGTGTCAAATAACTAACTTCATCATTTTGAATTACAGAGCAGTGTGGCCTGTGATTTCTTACTAATTTTCTTTAAAAAAAAAATTGAATAGTCAATTGGAATTGCTCAAATTGTAAACAGATAAAATCTGCTTTATTTTGCTATTTCAACCTCTAACAAAAACTAATAAAAGGGGGAAGCAATTTTCAGGAAAACAAGTGTGGACTCTTCCTATTACTTCTTACTAAACAGACCCTGAAATAAAAGCCACTTCCCTGATGATATTCTCCAGACTTTTCACTTTATCCCCACGGTCCAGAATCTGGAACTACTAGGAAACAGCTGTGCTATCAAAGCATTCCTGTACAGAGGTCTCAAACACATCAAAAATACCAAACTGGAACTCAATGTTCAGGAAAATTATTCTGAGCAAGTACACCTCAAGCAACACTTAAAATTGCATTTTTTTATGGAAATGGGAAAATATTACTATTTTAAACGACCCAAAAAATCATTGAAAAGTCAACAAATTGGGAAGAGCTAGTGGGTAGCAGCAAGTCCCTAAGAAGGCACTGCATACTACTAGTAGCAACTGGACTCACATGGAATGAAAATAAATAAAAATTGAAAAATAGAATTTATTCAGTTATTAAGGACATCAATTTTATCTTAATGACATTGATTTTTACTGTAGGCTTCTGGTGATGGTGATTAGCAGCAATTCCTTTTACCCCAATGTGCAGGAAAATGTGTGTTTTTCTAGAGGGCAAATTGTACAGGGTTAAGGAATCTGGCTTCAAGAAGCCAAATAGATTTTTTTTTCTTAATCTGGGATGTCCAAAGCACTAAGTAATCAGAAAAAAAAGAAAAAGAACTGGAATCAAATCAACTTTTTGAGACTCTGTTAGTGCGTTTGCCACATCTTTCTGTCCTTATGCTCATGTTCTAGAGAAATATGTGACTTGAAATTAAAAAAAAAAAATCAAGGTCCCAGAAAAGGAGAATTTAATGGAATTTGCCTATTAACAGATTATTTGGCCAGTAATTTCCTGTAACTGAGCATCTCAAAATCCTTATTTAAGTTCACAATTTGAAAAGGACCTCTGGAGTTCTGTTAGTCATCCTCCCACTCAAAGCAGTGTCAGCTACAAGGTCATAGAGGTGACTCAGAACTTTATCCAGGTTGGTCTTGAAAACCTCAGTGATGGGGTCTGTGAAGTCACTCTGCACAACCTGCTCCATTGTCTACCTGTCTCAGGTGTCAGGTCCAGTCAAGCAAGACAGTTCCCAGGATGGCCCTCAGCAATATTCCGATGGCCCTCATCAACATTCCGATTGTTATTGGCCTGAGGTTAGGGTAGGACTAACTGCATCGCTCTCTGAGTTGAACCATCAAGTCAGTTTTGGATGACCATCTGGACCACAAAACTGTGATCTGAACACAGAAATATTGTGGAAGAAAGTATCAAAACTTTGATAAAGCCAAGGGAAATGGTATTTTATTGAGCATCTCTCCTGTGAGGAAAGGCTGAGGGATTTGGAATTGTTCAGCCTGGAATAGAGAAGGCTTAGGGGTGACCTAATTGTAGCCTTCCAGCACCTGAAGGGAGCTCACAATAAAAATGGAGAGAGACTATTTAGGAGAGCCTGGAGTGACAGGACAAGGGAGGAATGGCTTCAAACTGACAAAGGGTAGGTTTACATTAAAGATTAGGAAGAAATTCTTCCCTGTAAAGGTGGTGAGGAACTGGCACAGGTTCCCTGGAGCTGTGGCTGCCCTATCCCTGGAAGTGTTCAAGGCCAGGCTTGATGGGGCTCAGAGCAACCTGGGATAGTGGAAGGTGTCCCTGTTCGTGGCAGGGAGTTGGAACTAAGTGATCTTTAAGGTCCCTTCCAACCCAGGCCATTCTGGTTCTGTACCTGCTCTATCCTTAACTCACAGACCAAGGTGTTTTACCTCAGAAGGCAATCAGATGGGTTAGGCACAACTTATCCTTGGCAAATCCATGATGACTGTTCCTCATCACCACATTCTGCTCTATATACAGAAAAATACATTCCAAAACAGATTCCTTCATGCGACTGAAGCTGACTAGCCTGTGGTTCCCTGGGTGGATTACTTGGCCATTTTTTGAAATGAATATGACATTTACCTTCCCCCATCCATCGAAGGTGTCCCTGGGATTTCCATGCCCTTTCAAATACAACAGTGGCTTTGAAAGGACCTTGACCAGTTCTGTCATCACCTTTGGATGATTCCATGGATTTGTGCTGGTCAAGTTATCCCTGACTTCATGTTCACTCTCTGCTATTTCACAGCTGCACAACAATAGTTTTACTGCACTAAAGTCTCCCTGGATTTCAATGGGACACATGAAACAATTCAACCTTTAACACTCCAGTATTTCACGCAACTTCTTCTTGTAGCATCACTGGCCATAAACAGATATCCCCCTAATCACTGAGCTGTGAATAGGCAGGGGAGGGTTTAACTACACATGCTAGGAGAAAGCTGATAAACTTTTTTAAATAATAGAATTTGTGTAGAAAAAAAGTGTTAAAATGTCCTTCTCAACAACATGGTGCATTTAAGCAGGCTTTCAGAGAGCAAGCACCCCAGAATTCAAGCATTCTTAGTAAACAACACGTGCACACAAACACTGGAATAAATGAAAAAGAAGAGAAATAACTGTTCAGTACTGTTCTATGATAGGAGGAACAATATGAACAATTTAACACCAAATTAGCTACTAGGAGAACCCAGTAGTTAATTCCTTAGAGAGCAAACAAGAGGGGAGATGTAGCAATTATTCTATAGAGTCATCTTTAAATAGATCTGAAAAGCATTACTAATGTCTAAAGTGATTTTATTTTTCATTTTTGTGTAAAGACATCTTGTGTAAGAAATTATATTTCTTAGCAGACTGAGATGAATTGTAGAACCTTAAAGAAAGCTGGGACAGAATAAGACTCTTTTTATGCCACTAAGTGCAAGAACAAGTACAGTTCAAGCTGGCAACCTTCAGAGCCCCCTGACAGTCACTACTGCTTCAGAATGTGGAGCTAAGTCAAGAAATTGTTCAGACGGCACAACAATCCAAATATTTCCACTCTGCTCAACACTTCAGAAGATGCATTTTTTGTCTAGAATAAAATAAAAATACGCAAAGTGAAATGTTTTCCTTTAATGCCATGTTACATTTAATGATTCTACATCCTTTCCGACACATTAATCTGTGTGATTTTTTATGGTAGGGAAGACAAATTCAGAGAAATGGAAAGAAATCCCAACAGAAAATTTGTGCTAAGTCCACTGTTATCATACAAAGATAAGAGCTTTTCCTAAGGAGTATGTCTACAGTGAGATAGGTTTGCTTTAAAATTTAATATCAGCTTTTATGACTGAAAGAAAAAACTGAAATAAAACATGAGCATAAATGAAAGAAATTATACAAAAATTACTATAATTATGAACATCAAAGTTATTTATCAAAACTCCATCTTCTTTATGCTAATTATTTTCCCAACAGATTATTCTGAATAGGATGAAGCTATCTCAGTCATGAAAGAAAACTAGTGTTTTCCTGTTCCCTGATAATTAGTCATTCATATTTAGATAGCCTTCATTCACTGCTGCACAGGTGCCTCAACCTTTGCCACACAATGTCGAGCTGTATTTAAAGAAATACTCTTTGAATACTTCCATAGGAATAATAGAAAAACTGTATTAACAGCTTAATCGCCCTGCTCTCTCCAAACAAGAGATCTGTCATGCGAAATTCATCTTTTTTTTTTTTTTTTGTCAGAAACATGCACAAAACAGTTCTGACACTAAAATAAGACAACGTTGTATCAGCAAGCCTGCTTCAGCAGCCCTGCTAATTTAACACCCTATTCAGCAGATATTCAATTTCCGTGGCTGTTGGCCATGAAGTTTCAGTGAACTTCTATGGGTTGGCACCTGCAAAGCTTAATTCCAATTCCATAAACATAAATTCCTGCCTTCCTCATTGCAGATATGTTAACTGCTGACTCTGGCTATGACTCTCCTGCATGTCCTATTCCCATAACTATATATAGCAGTCAGCATTACATGCCCATCAGAATTATGAATTTATGTTTGGATAGACCACAAGTAATGACATATTAGTGGGAGGAAAATCCATTAAGAATAATGGAAATACAGGTGTGCTCAGAGATGTTAAAACTGAAAAGGTTCCCTGATCAATGTATTCCCATCTGAAAAGGTTATTTACTTAATGCTATAGTAGGTGGATATTAGAAAAAAACTCTTTAGTAAAGAATTTTTGTGGGATGTTGCATCCCTGGAAGTGTTCAAGGCCAGGTGTGACAGTGTTCTTAGCGACCTGGTCTTGTGGAAGGTGTTCCTCCCCATGGCAGGAGTTTGGAACTAAATAATCTTTAAAGTCCCTTCCAACCCAGGCCATTCTGTGATTACGATTGTTCCATGAGCCAGGACCTTGTAGGGGAGAGGTACTATTAGGATGCTACACTGCCTCAGTAATAATGCACTTTACACTCCCACTGACACTGATTGGTGCATCAAGAGTAGTTCAGGCTAGACAAGGAGGTTACAAAAGAGTCAATAAGGGAAGAATGCTTCTGAGTGCCAGGATGTCTGGTTTTGCCATCTCAGCCACAAAACTCAAAGTCTCAGATCTGAGTGATTTTAATCAGAAATAGCCAAACAGCACAATTCAATGTTCCCATGGAAAACTGTCATAAAATATCTTATTCATAAGATAAAAATATCATTATTTTCAGTATTTTGTCTAACTCAGGATTAAAAGGAAATTAAATATCCAGTGAGATAGAAATCTGATATTTCAATAACCTTCTTACTTAAATAAGTATCATCCACCAATAGAAGACTGTCAGTTGTTATCATTACTTTCAGTTAAAAAAAATAAAAAACATTATCTCTATCATTACAAATACATAACATAAATGAGCAGATCAGGCCAATTTTCAAGGCTTTGGGAAGAGTTACATGAGATTATCACCAGGTCACATTTGACTGACCTACAGGGGTTCTCTTGGTTCACTGCTCCAGTTCTTTGCAGTGTTGAAGGCCATTAAAAATACCACATTTTACCATTTAAAATGGTAAAATAATAAAACAAATATATTTGTTTTGTTGCTGGAATGGGTAGAAAGAATTTCTACTGTTCATTTGATCTGGATTCACAGGCTTGCACAGCAGACTTCTTACACAGTGAGTGAAGGCAGGAGTTAAGTAAGCACAGTGGGCAAGGTATGGGGAGAACAATCAAGTTTAAAACAGAAAATTCAAGACACTTCATGGTTTTGACTAATAGCATAGGTATAATTGAAACAGATATCCCCAGATAAAACAGAATTTGAGGTTCATTATTCTAAATCACTAGTGTCTAGAAATTGAAAACCATAACATTAAGTCATACTAGCTTTAATTGGCAACTCAAATTTCCCCAAACCTGCCAATCTTCTTGTCTATAAGCACTAGCTTGCCTTTATTTCAGATCTCAGCAAGAAAGATCAAACTGCCCTTGCACTGGTTAGCATGGAAGAATATTGTAGGACTTTGTGATCCCCTTAATTAAAGTGAATGCCTCTCTATCATGGATGTCATGTGATTGCTATTTAGTCAATATCTGTGCAGTCATAGTTTGTAGATTTACCTAGAGTCAAAGTACACTAATCTTGAGAACATGTATAGGATATTGTCTTGTTCCATTGAAATATTATAAGCGCCTGTTCAGGAACTGCAGCTTTATTAATGAGAATATTAAAGTGCATGTCCAAGGGACTCTTCAAAGCTAAGTGCATATTCCAGTCCTGACTACTGTCATTGATTGAGAAATCTGTATTTTGACCAAGGCCCTGTCAGATTTCCACGGATCTTTGAGCTGGTGAACGTCACTGTATCTGGGTTCTGTGCAGTGAGCTGTGTCTTGACCATAGATCCATCTCATACTGCATCACCTCGGGGCTCCTAGTATCAGAAATAAGATTTTACAACTGCTATCACCTTTCTTAGGGCCACTAATGAATAGTTATCTGCATTGTAAGAGTAAATCTTATTGGATCTGAAAAGAACTGGCACTTCCTCAGGGCAAAACAGCCCTCACTGTGCATACAAGATTGGACCTCTGCCTCTGTGTTAGTAACCTGAACTAACCTACCTGCAACACAAATGTCTTGCTTTCTTTTTTCCAGCCCTCCTACACAGCATGATGAACTCTGACAGTGAATTGCATCTCCATAGCACACTTCTGAGCAGAACCCACAGTAATAAGGAATTGTGGCAAGGAGTGCAGTGGGATATTTTTGGAATTGGGAAAACCCCTCCATTTTCCATAAGGCAATAAAATACACTACTGCTGCACTTCAGTGAAAAATTCACAACCAGGCCTTCAGTCTTTCTGGTTTTTTTTTTTTTTTTACTATTGGAAAATGAACAGCATGCTGAATCTCCATTTTAACTGGTTTTCCTCATTAATTTGGCCTCATTTCACAAATGTGGACTGCTTGTGCCAAGCTTTTATATACTGCTTTTACTTTCTCTCTCCAGTGTGCCAATAAAAGTGTTTTTCATCTGAAGTCTTATATTTATTACTTTTGGTGTCACTTAAAGGAATAAATCTATCACGGAGCAAAGTGCAAGTCAATAAAGTAATGTACATATATCAGAAAAACTTTTTACCAGCTAAGGTAGCTAGTATGTTACAGAAAACAGAATTCTTTTAAATATACTGTAAGGCAATATTCTTAACTCTAGCTGTAAATTCTGTAGTGAACCAATAAAAATGTGCTTTTATGTTCTAATAAATGTCAGGTTTAAATATCTTAGGAGGCTTTAGCCTGTTTTAACCTCATTCCTATAGAACTGCTCCTTTGAATTAAATCGAAAATACATTTTATCAATTTTTCCTTCAAAAACAAATCTTTTAAAAATCTGTATTTTTAGTAGGGCTTCCACAGAAAATATGTAATGAAGACCTCTGTATCCTAAGAGCTCCAGACTCACTCAAATATATGACTGCATAAAATAATGACCTGGAGGGGAGCTACAGAAGTAAAATAGATATCTACAGCCACTTAAGCTGTGTATCTTCTCCTGTTCTTCGGGTGGCTCAGCATAAGCCAGAATGATCTGTGCTCAGGCCAGAATCTCACCTTAATGGAACCATCCTTTGACTACCTAATGCAACTGGCAGGAAGGTTTCACTCTATTTTTTTTCCAAATGTTTTGCTGGGAATTTGAAAAAAACAGACAGTAAAGGGATCCATTTGGTGGACTTATCTCTCAGTGTGTGGGCTGAGCTGTTGGCTAGACAACCTTCAGGCTGGCTTCTGTCAAAAATTTTGACGGAACCATGAAGCTGTCCATGGGAACAAAATACCATCTGTAGTGGGCATTATGAGTGCACTAAAAAATAGGCAGACAAACAGGCATACATGTATATTTGTGAAGTAAACTGCATGGCAGCATGAAAAGCAGAAAAGGCCTTGGCTCCGTGCAAGCCCTGCTCAGCAATAACAAAAACATCTCTATATTATCCATGCTGTGTTCAGCACAAACCCAAAACACAGCCCCACACCAGCCTCTGGAGAAAATTAACTCTACCCCAGCCAAAACCAGCACAAAATCTTAGAGTTTTCTTTAAGATAAGGAATGGTATGCAAGACTTGGGTATTGCAAATAGGTTCTCTCAGACAGGCCATATGGCCCTGCCACACCACACTGATTTCAGGATTCTGGGTACGCTGTGAATCGGTAACTTTCAGATTACATTTGCTCAGTTCACATGCAAAACAGTGTTTTGTTTGGATTTTATTACTAGCAGTTCTGTCAGAGCATGCTTAAATCTGAAAGCCAAGCTACTTTTTCTTCCCAGCTCATGAATTTTCCAGTAGAAATGAGGTCTCTGGTGGCCTAATTTCACCCCTGCTCAAACTGGTACTAGTCTTGTCCTTAATAAGGGCTTCAATCTGCACAATTTTACAGAAGGTGCAAGAGATGAAGAGATTACACATATAAAGACAAATATGTTCGGGCAAAAGAACTAACAACCAGATGTAAACCATTCTCTTTTGGGATTGGCACAACAACAGGAAAGAAAGAAGAAATCACATACCTGGCAACACTTGCTCCCTTTAGATGTGCAACAGGAATACTCAGATAAAGCAAAATCAGAAGTCTTTTTCCCCAATCACTTTTCTGACAATTTCAGAATTACACCAATTTTGTGTAGTTTGTGATCTGTGCACATTCATCAGGTTTTTTCTAGAGTGTTTAACACAGCACCTCTTTTAGTACAGAATGTGTTTTTTGCTGTGATCACTTCTAGTTCTTCTGAACCCTCCATTTTTTTCAGATTGAGCTTGTTTTTGCAAATGGCATGCTGCACATGGTCTGTAAGTACAGTATATAATTCTTTAGAAAAAAAAATAAAATTCTTTTCACTGGTTAGCATGATGGTAAAAGTTGAGATACTGAAGTGACTACACATGTGTAAATATTTAGCATCTAACTTATGAATATTAAACATTCAGATTTCATAACACTGAAGACAACAGAAAAACAGAACTGTTTTTACTGCCTTATCTACCAGCTGAAGTTGTCAAGACTTCCAAGTGCCTGATGATGTCCAGTGACACAGCTCCGAAGACTAATTACCAGCCAAGCCAAGCGGCAGAAGAAAGATGTTTTTCTCTTTGAGAAGAAATGAGGCTGACTAATTTGCAGAAGAAATTTATCAGCAGAGACTATCCTGCTCTGATGTTCTGCTTCAACTGTGGCAGCGAAGCTCAATGCCCTAGCAAAAACAATATCGACAAACCACTGCTGATAAAATAGAAGCAAAAAGATCCTCTATGCAAGCAGATACTCATCGGCTCTTTGCTGGAATGATTTGTGCTCAGCATTATTGTTTGTGCTGCTCAGCTGCCCAGAAGCTCTGATTGTTATTGTTACCACCTTTGCTAGGACAATCCAGAAAGAAATCCTGCCAGCCTCAAATCACATGCTTCTTTTAAAAGAAAACACTGGTAACTGATATAAGAGCAGTGCAGTCAACCTTACTTTGCTGATTGGGATTTGAAGTACTGCTAGATACATTCCAGGAGGCTGGAAAAGCTAGAAATTAAATCCATCTCAAAGCTTGGCCACGGTGACCAAACTACCTTTTCTTGTCATTGTAGTGACAGGACAAGGGGGAATTTTTTCAACCTCAAACAGAGTAGGTTAAGATTAAATATTAGGAAAAAAATATTTCCTGTGAGGGTGGTGAGGTGCTGGCACAGGCTGTCCAGAGAAGCTGTGGCTGCCCCATCCCTGGGCATTCAAGGACAGATTGGATGGGCCTTGGAGCAACCTGGGATAGTGAAAAATATTTCTACCCACAGCAGAGAGGCAGAACTAAATGATCTTTAAAGTCCCTTCCAACCCAGGCAATTTTGAGTAATTATGGTGGGTTGAAATGAAATAGGAGCTTTGGGCAGTATCTCTGAGCAAATTTGAAACAAAAGAGAAGAAAGAAGAGGAGAGGAGAGGAGAGGAGAGGAGAGGAGAGGAGAGGAGAGGAGAGGAGAAGAGAAGAGAAGAGAAGAGAAGAGAAGAGAAGAGAAGAGAAGAGAAGAGAAGAGAAGAGAAGAGAAGGTCAAAATCTCTCTGTTGAGCACAACAAAGATGTCCAACAGACCTTCAGGACATCAGCATGTGCTGTGGTTTCAGGACACACCTGGAAGGGACACGGCCCCAGCAATGGGCCATTCTGCCCTGTGGCTGGGAAGCTTCTGAAAAGCTGCAGCACAGATCTTTGAGAAGCAGAGAGACACATTCCTACTCTCCATTTCACCCCCAAAGTTCCTGGCTGTGCTCCCCCAGAAACAAACTGAAGGCTAAAAGTCTTCCAGAAAAGGCTACATATTCTATTTATCAATCTCAGTGTAATTTTAGTTTCATACAGGATTTGTCCCTTACCACCTTCCTGCAGCTGTCTTTGTGTTTAGTCTTTGTCAAACTGTTGTCATCTGAAATTTGCCACTGGCAAGAACAGAGGCTCAGAAATGGTCATTCTGGGAGCAAAAAATTCACTTGTTTTGATTTGCACAGTAGGTGACTCCATTGCAGTGTTCAGTTTCAGGTTAAATACTTTGCTTTCATTACGAAATAGAAATAAGGCATTACTGAGCTGATCTGAAATGAAAACAAACCTCTGAATCTATACATTTGCAATGCTCTTACTGCAATTATTGGTCTTGAGTCTTCTCATTTACCTTTCATTTCAGGAGTTGTTGGTAGAAAAATTAGACAATTCCTCCAGAGGGAACACTGCTTTCTGATCAAGTCTATTTAAATTTTCAAAATTAAATCCACAGCATGCAGAGAAGTCTGTGTTCCAGAAAAGCCCCTTCCCTAACTCAAGTACTTTTTATGACCATTTAGTTCACCTTTGTTCTCTTCCTCTGTTCCACAATGATGATGTGACTAATGATTATTATATTAGCTGTGGTACCATGAATGCTACAGCAGACTTGCAGCATACTTCTCTTCCTCCTTAGGGAATTGATATTTTTATTCACAGCACAAGAAACCTAGTTTGTAGCCAGAATATTTTTTCCCCTCTTTCTGTTTCTTTATTTGGTGTTTTGATGCAATAAATTGATTAGATAGACTAGCCAGTAGTTTCATAATCCTGTTCTGAGCCTACCAGAATTAATTACTGTTCGCATAATACTATTCAGGAAGTATGTTTTAAAAAAGCAGAATACTCATAATGATATAATTTTCAAGGATTCCATCCACATGGTATAATTGCCAGCAGTTATGGGCATGGATACTTGCATATTACAAAAGGGCAGCACAGCTCTCTGGTGAGGAAGTGTCCAGAAATGCCACTTGGTGCAACGTGTGGTCCTGTGTGAGGTTCTTCCCCCTCATCAGATCAGATTTTGCCTGCCCTGGCTGCAAGTATCACTATGATGTCAGGGAGTGCAGAGGGTGTTAAACAGCTACAAAAAAGATCTGGATCCAGTGCAATGGGTAAGAGCATTAACACCATGACACCACGTGTCAGGTATGCTCAGTGTCCAATCCCAACACAGCCTGGTCTTCAACACAGTCCTTTGCAAAAGACTTGAGACAGTTTAGATCCTGTCCAAATAATTTTGCCTCAAATAATCCAAAGTTAATTAAAAAAAAAAAAAAAGTGAAAGTGTATCCATCTGGAGACCTCTTTATCAGTTTGTTTGCTGTTTGTTAAACATTTCTCAGCATCCACAACAGAAGTAACTTGATAGTTGCATTTACAGACTGCAAAACTGGGCTTTATATCCATCTTCTCCACTTTACATTTGATACTGCACTTTTACCTGGTCTGTCCCTCCATTAAAGAAGAGGAAAACTTCAGATTTTATTCGTGCACAAACACAAGCAGCTTTCATAAAGAACTTACTAGCACACCCAAAGTTTCTTTAGGATGGTTAAATTTATTGCCGAGATCAGTGGTGAAGGGTTTTCTCTCTAATCTCTCTAAGCCCTAAAAGTCAGCCAGAGATCACTCAAGTCCTTTCTATTACAACATCCTCACTGAGCTTATCAAGGTTATCAGTGAATCAAAGCGAGTTAGAGCAAGATGTTATTTAAGGTCCCTTATAACCACTCCATGATTCTAGGGTGATTCTATGCTATGGGAGTGACAATTAGAAAAAGATATTTTAATTTGTCAAAATACAAAGGCTTGAAGTAAACCAACATTTCCATCCCTTTGCCACTTTTGTTTTGCACCTTGCCTCTGCAGTGATACACATGAATACTGCAGCCCTGAGGAGCTCTGTAGCTCTGAATGACTGAAACACATTAACAGCATTGGAAGGAGTGAGGCATACAAATCATTGTTAAAGGAGAAATGGTTGCCCCAGCACTGGGATGGGGCTAAATGTGATCTTCAGAGGCTATTAAGTTAATGCTGTATCATATCGAACAAAGTAAAGTTAGCCAGTGATGATTCATGTCCTTTCCACCACAGCTTAATAAATGGATACAGAAGTTATATTGATTTTCATGGATGAGCAAGTAGATCTGAAATCTGAAAACTTGATGAAATATAAATTATGGAATGTGGACCACATGTGATGATCTCATAACCGAGTGAGAAGCCTATCACTTGAAGAAAGTGTGCTAAACTGCAAAGAGTTGTTTTGATACACTATCACAATAAGATTGGATTTTTTTTTCTTTTGTTTCAATACAGTTTGTCAAACTTTTCCTTGTGCCCATTAGGATTCTCTAAAGCCTTGACTCTTGCTGCAGAAAGCTCTAATGTGGAATGCCTAGTTTGTCATAAAGTGGAAAGTATTATCGGGAACGTAGCAATGTGAAAAGGGCAACTTCAGTCAATAGCATAGAATGAAGAAATATAAAGAAAAAGGAAGATTTTGCATTTTTTTTAAAATGAGAACTTGACAATCAGTTTCCAGATTCATTGTAATTAGAATCATTAGGTAAAGATTCATTTTACCAGTGATTTTCTACATAATAGTGTGCTCTGGATTTACTTTGTGGGGGATTTCAATCATTATGCTTCCACAGATTAATGGTTCCAATGAAGATTTATTCCTATAAAATCAATTTTCTTTTTCATAGCACAGATAGGAAACCTTTCAAACTTGTAACTCAAATAGATTTTAACCAAAATGAAGAACCTTTCCAAAATAACTTTTGTACTGGAACTGTGAAAATATTTGGTTTAGTAAAGACTTGAAGATGGAAACAGACCCTCTTGGTTATTTTTTCTGTCCTCTATATGGTCAGAAAAAAATATTAAACAGAGGAGTACTGAATCATCAGAAATGTTACTGTACAGGTTAATCAGAGGTCAAGAAGGTGCAAAAGGGAGTTTAGCAGTCCTTGTGTTTCCTGATGTCTGCAAATTAGTTTGAAAAGTCAATGAGGAGCTTTTTGAGCCTTTTCAAACAGAGTGTGTTCTCCTTAAGCTCCTCATTACTCACCTTTCACTGTTTTAGTTCTTGTCCCTTCATGCCCCTGGAAGATGGCAGTGTAGGGACAATGTAGGAAGCAGTAGTGGGGCAACAGAGTTTTTATCAGCAATTTTTTTAAACTATTAGTATTATTTTTTAAATAAAATTTTGTCCATGACCTTATTCACATTGACTGCAGAGGAATTCCCCCCTCTCCAGAAGGACACCTCACATGGCTCGAAACAATCCCAGATAGAGCTCCGTGAGGTCATGGCAGCCTGGGAAAATGTGCTACATGTTTGGGAACAGTTCTGTGACATCATGTCAGTCAAGATTAATAAAGCCCCCAAAGAGATACTGAGTTTGTATTATTTGTGCAAAGAAGATTCCAAAGTCTTTGGTCATTCAAGTCAGCAGTAAGCACCTCATGAGCCTCAAGGAAAGAAGGGCAAGGTCTGTGACATGTAGTGAGAACAGGATGCTTTGAGATTTTTAGTTTTTGTTTATAACATCCGGATCAGAAAAACTAAATTTAAGGTGTTCAGATACTCAAAACTTCCAAAATGCAGCTCCTATAACAGACAGTAGAACCTCTCACTACTTGCTTCTTTGTTTCAAGATGACACAATTTTCATTTGAATGGAAAAACTGAGGAAGAACATTTCACAAGATACAAGAAAACCAATATTTAAAGTAACAATTAATTTCCACCCATATTCCTACAGCAAACAGTTCCAAGTTCTCCAAGGTACCCTGTAATTATTTTATTTTCCTTAACATGCTTAGGGGAATGTTAGAAATAAAATGCCCTACAGCAAATGTAATTTATTTTATCCCTTTTTCCGATGTTTTAACAACTAGACAAGAACAATTATTTCCTGAGTTAATTCAACACCACAACATATCCATAGCCAGCTAAGACCACTAATTCTATCACAGTTCCCATGCATCTACTTGGCTACAATTCTGTAGTCCATCTTAACTAAAAAACACTCTCAGGTTTTGCATAGTAGGCAGCTGGAACAGCCACAAACACTAAGATGTTTTGCATTTAATGATTTAATCAATTTTGCTCCCTGCTCTCTCTCCCCAGAGAGGAATTGCATGCAAGAAACATGGGAGGAGAAGCAGTTGGGGCAACAAAGAGGGATAAAAGGGAGAAAAAGCAGCATCCAAAGAAAAATATTCAACTAGTGAGAGACCATGAGGTACTGGAGTTATTTCATGAATGGGAAATTTACTTCTAACTTGAAGAATAACAAATATTTAAACAGGAAAGCAAGAAAAATTGAGGATAAAACCGGATGGTTCTACTGAGTTTGATTGTTCAGTTTGAGTGCAAGATAGGAGACTGGCCTCATGCAAAAAACTAGGAAGAAGGGAAAGGAGACTCTACAAAGAAAAAAGAGGAAAATAGCCCGATGTGCATATTTTTGGGAAAATAATTATAAGGAGAATAAGAAAGTAGTAGTTATGCATTTACAGGTGCAAAGACACTTTCCTGCCACTACCCCCTGGCCCCAGCAGGCAGACTCTTAATTTTTTGATTACTTGTTTAGCTTTATTTCCCCCCAAAAAGACCCAACTCAATGCAGGCAAACAATCCAAACACTTTAAAAAGGCACAACTACCTAACCATGATCACTTGGCTAAAGTTAATCTAGGAAGATAATGGCAATCTAACATTCCTGATTATACCAGATATGCCTCTAGGACTCTTTAAATTCTCGCAAAAAGATGGATACATGCATCAAATAACATGATCAATGTTCTTTTCAGTTTTATGGCTGAAGTAGCTTGTACAGAACACAGGAATTACTAGGTTTTTGTGTTACTTTATGACAGATAAACTCATGGTTACAGCACTTGATTATTTTATAGATATCATCACCCTACTTCAGTTGTAGGGAATATTGTACTCTAACATATACACACATGTAGAATATGGACCAATATATAGAATGTATTGCTATGTAACTACATATATATGTTTATTTAATATATATGTTTATGTAATATATATTCTCTGATACTTGAGACATTTGCATCTATCTGAAATGAAATGTTAAAAAATAATTTTCAAGCTTTTTCTCCTATTGAAATAATCCTAGTTAAGCAACAACTCCTAAAGAACAGATATTTTGTCTGTAATGTGATCTTTCAAAGATGAATGAAAAGGTTTTCTGGTGCTGCTTATAGGTATAATTTAAATTTTCATTGAGCAGTTCTACTCTAATGCTCCTAAATTTCTAACCTGTACCAAGCTAAAAGACCAAAGGCTGACTCTATACTATCTGTTAACCTTTTCCCTTCTGTTTTGCTGCTATTACTTTTTAATATTATTTCACTGATCAATGAAAAGTGACTTTTCATTAAGTAAATGTTACTTAAGTAGTATATTTACCTCTCAAAAGTCCTTGTTAGCAGGATTTTGATAAAAAAGAAAGTCCAAATCCAGAGACAGTGGCCTTTGCTTGGGAAGATGATCCAAAAAGATTAAGAGTAACCCTTTATTTTCTCACCTGTGGATTGGCCATATGGTGGAAGCTTTGTTGGCAGCACTAAGTCTGCAGTTTCACTACATCCCGTCCCTAATATTGGACTTGTTGTACAGCTTGTTTGCAAAACTGAAGGCAAGGGTTTACAGCAGATACAAAAGAATGGCCTGGTGACTCCAAAAGAAACAACAAATATTGAAATCAGTTTTCTGCAGCAAATTTCCTCGGAGAGGACATGAAGTAATTTCCATCCCATCCCCTCCTAGATACTACCTGTCATTTGATGTTCAGCTCTGGAGAGCTGAAAGGCATTCCAAGTTTGGAAACTCGTGAAGCCATGGGTCAGTTTGTGCAATATAGTGTTTGACAAGAATCATTTTAATGAGCAGATATCCTTAAGGTATGCTACATCTTTAAGGTCAGAGGATGTATTGCACAAGCTTATTGCATGGAGCTTTTGTTGTACCAAGTGCAGCCAGCACTCTATGCATGCCAGTGTCTGTTTTCACTTAGGTTTACTTAGGGTAAAGTCCCTCAGATGTTTATTTTTGAAGTAGTATCCTGGGTAGAATATCTTCTTGCAATAAAAATAACCTTTGTCAAATATTCTTAAGGAACAGAATCTTCTATAAAGGTATACGTTCTTTTCCAGGCTTTTACTGATCCAACTTTTCATATTGGAATTCTTATGTCTTTAATTTCTGGATGTCTTTTTGTGATACAGATGCCATCAATTCTCTTTCTTTGAACAAAACCTTCCATATTTGAAAGAATTGAAGCTTTAATTCAACAATATAGTCTCATGAGATTATTCAGTCTTCTCTGTAAAGACGAAGTAAAATTGACTGATTAGACTTCCTAGAGAGGGTGATATTTTTAAAAATTTCATTCATTTTATCCATTAAAGTAGCTGATGAAGGATGTGGATTAACTTCCCCCCTCCCCAAGTACACTTCAAGAAGTTGCAGGGATAAGGGGAAGTAAGGCAAGGAGGAAAACAGAGCAATTTAAGAGCAGTAGCATGTTCAGATAGTGTCAGTTGCCAAAGCTCAGTTTTGGACAGAAGCATGAAAGCTAAGTCTTCAGAGTTCCTGGCATCCCTAACATTGATTAAACCTCATTGGGAATGCAAGAACAGTAGTTATAACTGGCATTCCTGCTTCTGCAAGGTAGGGAGGATCACAAATAGCTTAGGTCATGAAAAGAGATACCAGTATGAGTCTAGAAGAAAATTAATTCTCTCCTGCTGAATCAGCCACCTTATTGCTGCAGAGCTGAATTAGCAACAATTGACATCTGCAACTGAATTAGTCCCAGCTCTCCAGGAATTAGAATCTGAAACACCAAGGAGTTGCTGTCACCCTGTTACCACCATCTGAAATACTTAAAGTTAGAAGGCCATGGTAGTTCTCCCTCTTGAAAGCAGATCTGTGATGGAGCAATCCCCTGAGGTGTAGCTAGTGTGGCATCTGGAAAACCCCACCATTTGTTCAAGACAACAAATCCATGGAGGTCACTGGTTTAGTTTTACATGTTGGATTAGAATAGCAATATGGCATTTGGGACAGTGTCTTCCAGAGCTTCAGCATCACTGCTCATTTGCTTCCAGTCAGAGAACTAGATCATGTTAATGAGAACTAGATCATGTTAATCATGTCTAGTCTTTCAAATGAAACACTGAAAGGCCAGTAAATCAGGCAATGTAGGATATGAAAGCCAATGATCTTGCTATGCTGAGCATTTTCCACAATTGGAATATTAAAAGTTACATGTTCTTGATCTAACAAGTCTACGCTTTTAGATTTTGCCTAATTTGCATCTAGCTAGCAGTTGGACTCTAGTTTTTCTCCACCCCATTCTCTTCCTCTTTCTCAAGCTGTATTCACATAAGCAACCCATCTTCATTATAGAAACCTTTCACTTTTAAACTGTACTGATACACAAAAAAGCCCAAATGTACACAAGTCTGAGACACTCAGGCAGAAAGGCTGAGATCCAGCTGCCCTGGGATGCAGTCAGCAGCAGCTGAACCAGAAAGAGCAGGGCAGCAATCTGGAGCTATACAGGAGCACCACCACTCATGACATCCTATGCTTCCAGCAAGAGGCAGCTTTGGGGAGCCTCTGATTTGCAGAACTTGGGGTTAGAACAAAGCCAGAGCTGTGAAGGACTGTTTTGTGCAAGAAAGGTGTTTGTGTGTGGGATTGAAGAAGAAAAAGGTAGGAAGGGCAGCGGGCTCTAACCATTACTCTTCAGCGTTGAAGCCTAAGGATTAGGATGATTCCTTCTCATAGAAAGGAATTAAAAAGCTAAGCCACTGGATGTAAAGTCCTTAGTTATCCTCCAGCGTCCTGAAGCTTTAGCCTCCTGTTACACTACAGACACCTATAGGGTCTCTGACCTTGGCCTCCCCCATCTAATTTGGGTTGAAGAAGTTACACACCAGACCATACTCCGTGTTGTCATCTCCCAGGCCTAAATGAAGTTCCTTCTTAATGGAAACCTGGACTTAAGCGGCAGAATCGATCAGGTGTTTTGTCTGCACACAATGATGTTATGAGCTGGGAGTCAGTATAAAAATTCCAAACTATGAGCCTTTTGCAAGGACAGCAAGGAAATCCAGTCAGAGATCCAGGGATTTCTTACTTCAGTTACTTTCCTGGGCAGATAGGCCTTGCCAGCCTGGAAGCTCACACAAGGTTAGGAAGCACTGACTACATAGTGCTAAGGTAAGCTAACTTCCTTGCGTCAGGCTTCTTGCATGGAATTTAGGTGTGGCTCTTCAAGAAGGATAATGATTTTCTTCCAGGAACCGTATTTGTCCAGGAGATTTCTTAAATAATATTGTTATGGCTGGGAAGAGTGGATCAGAAGGGCAGCAGGAAAAACTTGAATCATTCAGCTGCTGACATCCAAGTAGAACAGCCTCTGAAATGCACAAGATCATCTTGCTCCTGTGGGTTTCTGGTGTCTATATCGATTTGCTCTTGGATTTCTGCCTCAGTTGGTCCTGCCTCCCTTAACTCACAGTCCACACAGCTCAGGCAGCAGAGGTGTCAGAAGTCACTCTGCACACACATTCATGCCTTGCATGTTGAGTGTATCCAGCCTGACACTGAGCATAGTTTGGTTTGCTTTGACACAACACACAAGATACCCTCTGCCACTCCCTCTGCATCATAAACAAACCCATCAGGCAGGCTGGCTAAGAGATGTGAGAGTTGACCTATCCTGGCTGGGAGAAACAGACTCAAGCAGCTCCTTCTGTAAAGAGGACTTTGAGTAATGCTGCCAGCATCAACATTGCCCCTTCTGCTGCTTGGAAGACAGAGGAGCACATGCACCACAAACTCTTAACCCAAAGCTTGGTGAGAGTTCTTCCAAGCAAATTGCATAATTTTATCAGAATACATTAGAAAACAGGACAAGGTTGTGAAACAAAGGTGTTTTGGTTTTTTTTTTCTCTGCTACTCGAATGCTGATTTTAGCTTAGGTTGTTAAAAAGTTGAGACGTTGACAAAAACACAGAGTGACAAGCAGGACTCCTTGTTCTACCTCAGAAACATTAAATCCTTACCAGAGAAGAAGAGAGAGAAAACATCCCTCCCACTCTACAGCTACCTGAGTACTCTCACCTCTTCACCTGATAGTAGATGCTGTGTCTCAGCATCAGGACTCTACAGAACCTGAAAAGGAAGGTCTTACTGGTGAATTGAGATGAAAAACAACTGTGTGGCAGGGAACAAAGAAGGTTCTGCGTATGCCCATATCCTTGCTGTTTAGGAGATCAGGACTAAACAGCACTGCAGAGTTGCTTTCATGACATTATGGGGCTTGCAGACCCTGATGCAGACTTATCAGGAGGAGCAAGAATGAGCTGCAGTTGTATCAGCATCAGCAGAGTTCAGGAAACCTAGTGTTGAGGGAAGAGGGTTGGGACAGGGTAACATTGCAGGATACTTGCAGAAACACACACAGAATTATCACACTAAGATAACAGAGTGAGGAGTAGAGGAGCAGAATAAGCATTGGTAGAGCCAAGAAAAAGAGAAGCTTTGCAATGAAGCACTTGAAAGAGAACATCACCCCCAAAGCAATACATGACACTCCTTTTGTCTTTTGTCTCCACAGCCTCATTGAACCCTTTGTTTGGTAGATACAAATTCCTCCAGGGCAAAGAAGAAACAGCAAAACGCAACCACAGCTCAGTTCCATATGGAAAGAAAAGATCCTGAGACTGTCAGGTAATCTGTACTGCTGAGCAGATCTGATTCATCAATCTTTATTGGCCACCACGTCTCCTTTAAATCACATTTTCTTTTCAAGTGCCTGAAAGCATTTGAGAAGGAAAGAATAGGTGTGTTGGCATGGTAGCCATGCTTTAAGGAACATAGAAAGTTTTTAGGAGAAAATAAGCACAAAATCAGATTAAACTATCACAGGGTCAGAGCAAGAGGAGAATGTGCAGTGCATCTTTCATGCAGCATACAGTGGCAAGGCTTATGTAAATACTGTTCGTAGGTGTAATACATAGAGACCCCAGCAGTCAAACGAGGCCCTGTCATCATCTCTGGCATGCAGGGAAAACAGGATAACACTGTGAGAGAGGAATACTAACCTTAATACTTCTACTCTCACAGATTTGCCACATGGTGTTGGACAAACACCAATAACAAGGAACTTAAGCTCTCATTCAAGTCAAGTAAAGGCAAATCAAATAAAGATATGCACATGCTTGGTCTCATCCAAGGATAGAACTTAACCTCCTCCACCAGAGACCACCTGGACTTTGAAGCTGGGCATATGTCTTAAGAGAATATTGCCACACATTTTTTGCTTCCACTGAGAAGACAGAGAAAGAAAGAGCTAGAAATTTGGCTCAGCAGTGAATTCGAGTGAACCAGTCCTTTTACCCAGAAAGATAAATTTTTGAACAACATTTGTTTTCATTTACCTCCTGGCCTTGAATATGTTTGCATAACAAAGCTGTAAAGGTGTCAAAATACTCATCTTGGCAGTTTGAAACACAGTTTACTATCTTAGTCTGGGACAGAACTGCTGCTCACTTAGTCAGTAGTTGGCATCTGGCTCGAGAATCAGGCTTAATTATCATGCAGAGTTCCATTACTGATTAGTCTGATCCAAGCCCAAAAATATTAATAAGCTGGGTCTCTAGCCACAAAGGTTTTGATGAGAAACTAGATTTAATGGGATTTTAAGGGGGGGGAAAACAGCATATTGTTTTATTAAATGCAGGATACCACAGTTTAAGAATGCTTAAAAAAATTTCTGAGCTTAAAATTTTTGTGCTGATAAGTAAAAATAGTCCTGTGGCCTTTAAGAAATCCTGTTTATCTAAACCACTTTGTTAATTTTTTTTAAGCTACTTCTGCTATATGTTACATCTAAATGGATTGTAATAGAAGGAAATTCAATTACTTTGGTCTTCCTTGGCAGAAGTTGGTGTAGCTGTCAGTCCTGCTGCATTGCACGTCCAGCCACAGTGGCATTTTGTGCTGTGCAATGCAGCACTCTGCAGAAACACCCGAGTTAGTGCTGAATTAGCTGGCTTGGGAGCTGGGGTGGACAGGCTGAGGTGGGAACACTGCCATGGGAGCTGGGGGACCGCTGGCCCCAGCTATGTAAACCACTAATTCACTGGTAGTTTGGGGGTTTCTAAGCTGCACTGTATTGTGCAGGCTGCACAAAAATTTTTAAGATACTTGAACTACAAATAATGGAACACTCCCTTTCTTCTCTCCTGCTCCTCCTTTTGCTTTTGACCTGCATTAAATTTATGGGTGGATGCTACCTAGGTTAATGCTAAAAGGGATGAAGGAAGCTTAACATTTTTGCCATCCCCTTCCCTCCTCTAGTACATATTTTCTCAATTTTTTTTAACATCAGCACTGAATTCTTTTCCATAACTACAGAATAAAAAACCCATTAAAAATATAATGCCATTATAGCCCCAAGAAACTTGGCAGGAGAAGCTAAGTAGCTTAAACCATTTTTGTAAGCCAATGAGATATCAAATTGATGGAATTCTAGCAAAGTTGTATAATAAATTACCCATGTGCAAGCTACTGCTTTCTCCTCCTACTTTCAGTTGTGTGCTAGGGCAGCTCCAAAGACTAAGCTCATGGGCAAATGACAGAAGAATTTTACATATGAGTGGAATAACTAAAAAGAAAATAGTCATGGCTGAGAAATGAACTCAGAAAACAGCTGTAACTCAGATTTTAAACAGCATTTCATGAATACAAAGTATAGAGCACTACCACATTGGGAAATCACAAAGTAGAGGAATTCTGAAGTTGCTGCAAAATTATTCCAACTTAATTTACTTTCCCTTCTAGGTTTATTCAAAAATTGATTAGTGATACTGAATAGTAGTAGTCTTTTAAAATTGGACAAATCTGGTCTTTCAAGTGTTCAAAACTCAACGTGAAGAAACACATCAGCATTTAGTGATTATATTTATTAAAAAATTCGTGGGCTGAATACAGCCAAATTATCTGATGATTTACCAACCTTATGGATCAACACTGCTCAAGTTTACCTATTTTCTTCTTTGATTTGTTAAGTAATTTCACTTAGACTAAAAGTTACCTTAAAAGAGTACCTAGCCCTGGTTTGAAGATAACATTTTGAAAGCTTTATGGTCAGCTAAGCCATTCTCTTTCCAATTTCTTAATCTCTTGATCAGGAAATAAAACTTTGCCATATGGCAAATTAATGATTCCAGAGAAAACACAGTCCTCCTTCAAAGAGTCATTTCATGGACATACAAGTTTCTAGGGTTTAGCCATAAGAAACTCTTAATGCCCTGGATGTTATTCATATTCTGGGTACCAGAACCTTGAAATGTGCATTTTTAGGCTTTAGGATTAGAATGAAATTACTCTATTGGCCAAATTTCTAGTTGCCTGGTCACTTCACAGTGCTGTCAGTGTATATACAAATTTGGCTAATAAGTCGGCATAAAGTATTTCAAAAAGGTGATGCATAATTTACTAAAGACAAAATTTGTTCTGCTTCCCTCTGCATCCTGCACATTTCATCAAAAAAGAGGTGGTTTGGATGTCTGGAGACTTTCTTTAGCTGTGCAAACATACAACCACTGCATTTCAAAATTGCTTTTAGGGGTTGGCAAGCTAAGAAAGTTTGCAAAGGTGTAAGAAAAAGATAGAAGACCTTTTCAGATCTGTGGGTGGTATTCAACATAAGATTCCCACCAATTTGGAGAGGTTTTTCACTTACTATCCATACATCTTTTCTGAGAATGTAGGAGAGTTTACAATCTGGAAAATTTGTAACACCTAAGTTTTTCCATCTCCTTTGGTTGGACATCACTTGAGATCCAAGATAATTTGAAGAAACTTGAATTCCCTCATATTAGCAACACATGAGTAGGCTAAAAACATATTGATTAACAAAAATGTTTTAAAATTCACATTTTATTCATCCTAGGTATTACTGGGCTCTTCTCTTTTTGCATACCAACAGATTTACATGAAGAAAAGGTTGAATCTCAGATGCCATGGAGATCCAAGGTAAACTTCTCCATTTCAAAATGCATTGTTCAGCATGATCGCAGCTCAACTTACCTGTAGATGCAGAGAAAAATTAGTTATTGCCTGGAAGCATAAATCCACTTGGAAAAAATCTGTATCAGTCAAAAAAACAAATAACTCTGCTATTAAATCGAAAAAGTTGGTAGCAAAACACAGCAGTGCTTGAAATAATTTTCCAATGTTTCTTATGAACCTCAAGGGTTTTGGTTTTTTTTTAGTAAAAAACTAATCCCAGGTAGCTTTAAAGCAGCTAGGAATCCATCAAGTGTTTTAAAATCCATAATAATCTGAGATGTATGGACTTCAAAACCTGGTCATAAACATCCAAAGGGAAAATATCAATATGCCATCTATGATCTCTGAGTTCTGAGAAAGATGAAGTTAACTGGCAAACCATCAAGTAATTTGCATACAAGATGTTCCTTAAGCACATCTGTAGTGATTTATCCCATTTAAAGGCAAAGAACATGAAGTACACAAGTAATCACAGAAATCTATGAACTGTATTTGTAGAGAAAACCTCAACATGACTCTGAAGAACAAACAAGTCTTGAAAGTGGTCCTTTGAAGAGATCCAGAGAGTTACCAGTGCATTTTTGGAGTGACAGCAATGTGGATTCAACTACAGTATCTTCCAGGGCAGTGAGAAAAGAGGACTTTCTAGTACATATACTTCTTGTCTAGTGCACATATCTGCTTTCCAGGTATATAGCTGTATATATGGATATATACTCCTGCACTTTCAAATTGGCAACAGGACATTTCTATTCTTCGGGAAAACACAGACCAGGAAGGTCTACAAAACCTGTAACAGGCATGAAACCCTGACAGACCTGGGTTTGGATCACTCACAAACCACTGGGACAGTGACTAACCCCAAGTGGCCCGGCCGGGGGGCTGGGAAGGACCCGCAGCCTCCAGGCAGGAGCAGGGAGAGACTGCACAGCGGGCACCTGCGCCCCGGAGAAGGGGCTGGGACAGGAAGGGCTGGGGATGGGACGGGATCAGGAGGGACTGGGGCTGAGACGGGCTGGAGCAGGGGTTGGGGTAGGGGCTGGAGCAGGCGATGGGGATGGAAATGGGGCTGGGGCTGGGGGCGGTGCGGGGGCGGTGCCTCGGCGAGGGGAGCGCATAAAGGCAGGGCGGCGGGCAGCGGCGGAGCTTGGTGTGTGTTCCTCGCTCACCGGCCGGCATCGCCCTGTCCTGAGCGCTTCTCGGAGCCAGCCGGCAGCGGGGCAGCGCCATGCGGGCCGGAGGAGGGCTGGGGCTGGCGGCCGTGCTGGCGGCCGCGGTGCTGTGCGGGCCCGGGGCGCTGGCCGGGCGCGTCCTGAGCGGTGAGTGCGCGGTGCGGGGCAGTGCGGGAATGCAGCGCTCCGGGAGCGGAGCGGTGCGGGGCAGACCCGGGACAGAGCCTGCTCGCATTGGCGGCGAGCGCTGGGAGCGCCTCCTGGGCGCACCTGCCCCGGCGCGGAGCGGGGATGCTCTGGAGAGCGCCGGGATGCTCCCGGGCGAGCGCGGGGCTGCTCTCCCCACCGAGCCAGCGGCAGCTCCGGCTGTGGGGCTGCGGGCTCCTGCGGCAGCCTCCAGTCCTGTCCTGCCCTGGCTTGTTCCAGCTCGTTGAGTGCTGGTGCGCTTCTGCTCCGTTTGAATTTTTGAAAAGATCCAGCATCTTCCCGGGGAACGTCTGTGAGCTTTTTGTTGGCAGCTGTACGGGGATATTTCTTCTTTGTCTGTGATATTAGTAGGAGGAGAAGGCAAACTTTAAAGAGCGTGTGGTGTAAACAGTTTTGTTTTGTGTGGGTGCATCCACAACTCTCAATACCGAAAAGAAGATAATACTTCAGAAACATGTATTTAACATTAGATCTTAGGTTTACTTTAAAAGCTGTAGACTCGCACTGTGTATTTCCAATATACAGGTGCATGTGCTCAGAAGGGGCTAAATTTAATGAAAAAGCCCTTTTCAAGGGCTTTGGTTCAGTCTGTCCAAACTGAAGCTGACAGGCTCTCGGAGGAGTGTTGCATGTGCCAGTACTTCCATGCTTTTCCCTGGAAACCAAGATTTACTCACTCGACTCTGCTTGTTAACAAGTTATGTGTGTGTATGGGGTAAGAACATGTCTATTTGCTAACCGTTTCCAGAACAATGCAAATTATTTGTATGCAGTTGTTCCAGAGGCTGTAACAGTAGCATGTAAACAAAACTTTTTCATAGGTTATTTTTTTTGTTTCAAGCATCTGATTGCTGAATTCAGATAACTTTCTTAGTTGCTGAGGGAGGGCAGTCACTGGACCATTCTGATCATGCTTTATTTGAAGCAACCTCTAATGCTACAACTAAGATGTGCTGTTGGGCTTTTGGTAAAACAATTATCTCCAGGAAACAATAGCTAAGTTGCAGTACTTCCAACACTTTGAAAAAGCTTGCTTGCCTCAACAATAACCTGAACTATTTCATCTACCTCTGTTATAATGTGAATTGTACTGGCTTATATGATTCATCAAAGCTCTTAATATGAAAATTTGTATGACTGCTATGTAACACTGCTACTTTTAAGAAATAGTGAAGATTAATCATCCACGAGATATCTTTGGCATTAGCAGTGTCAGTGCAGGAGTGCCTGTGTGCTGAGGAAACCCGGTCCCTTAATCTTTGAGCTGAAGCTTCTGTTTAACTGCGATGTGGCAAACTGAGGTCCAGCTTTTAAAATAATGTGTAATACGTGTATACTGCCTTGTCAAACTGTTCCTAGATGCACATAAGGCTTTGGGGGCTTTGAAAGAATGCAGACTCTGCCCCATATTTCCCTGAAGCGTTTCAAAGCATATAATAAGCTTCATGTTGCTGTCTTATACTTCTAATACTTGGCTGGTAGAATACAGGAGAGGGTTTGAAGCCACTTACAGAAGGAACCATTTATGTACTATTAGTTTATTTGCTGAAATCGTGTTCATTAGATAAAGGTTTCCTAGACAATAACAACCAAAGATATTATTTTTTTAATTTGTGCTTATTCCAGATGTTCTGATGTACTGGAAGAACTTTTTCTTTTTCTGTTTTTTTCCCCTCCTTTCTTTCTCTCAAGGACCACACCCGTATTCTGGCACATGCACATGGATAGCTGTAGTACTAGAAGTAGTTGACATTATTTCAGGCAAGAAATAGTGCTATTGAATAATTGGGCCAGTGTGAGCTGTCACCTGACTTCAGTCTAGCTGACCTCTCTCTTGTACAAGAACCAGCAGTTTGGACTTTAGCAAGATTGTTTGAAATCATACTTCTATATCTTAAATAGACCTACTCATAAAAGAAAAAAAAAAGAGTTTACTTATGCTTCAGTCATGATAAATAATCTGGCATAGTAGGAAATTTCACTGCTCTCAATCCAATTAAATATATAGTTCCCATCAGTCACATAAGCTGTTTGTGAAAGTGCTTGGGTGCTGGTTGGACCTTATGGAAAGAGTCCCACTGACTGCAGTAAGTTTGCAGCAGACTTAGCAATAATAGAAAATTTGCTACTGTGTCAAGGGGACAGAGAAGGAAGGGCCTGTCTTTTCAAAATGCCATTTTCTTAAGTAAAGGGTTTCTCTTACTTTTTCCAAATATATTAATCTTCCTAGGATATAATTAAAACTATTGTTGGCATAAACCAGTTTGCATTTAGGTATTTGTCATCTTTAATTTGGGAAGTTTTGAACTGTGATGAAAAATTCTTTGCAAATTTTAGTATAGCTAGACAGATGTTTTGTGAGCAGTGCTCACAGTCTCCATATCAGACTATCTAGTGTTGCCAGAGAATTGATTCTTACAAGAAAAAAATCAAAGCAGGCTCAGGAGAAAGTGCTGAGTCTGCCTTGCTGTCCCATGACATCATAAAGAACATGAAGTGATGATAATGCAGTTTGCAAAGATGCAATTACTTTAAGTATCTATTGGGCAGGAGAGATGCAAGCTAATCTTATTACTAATCATTTAACAGCCTATGTATTAATCATGGATGTTATAGTTTAATGACTGCTGTTTGTCTAGTTGTATTTCTATGGCTTTTTAAGTTTTGCTCTTTGCTATTACTACACATCAGTAACAAATTAAACAGTGATGCAGTATTTTAAAGCAGTATGTGTCTATTTTGGTGCAGAAGTATTTGGATATATAAAACACTAAATGAGGAAAAACATTTGGTGGGTCAGGCAAATACAAGAGTTGTCCCTGAAATATAGACTTTGTTGCTTCAGATGCTTTTCAGGGAGTGGATATGTTCATTCTCATGGCTTTTGATTAGATTTGAGTTCTACATAAAATACTGCAAAGTAAGACAATTAAAGCAGTGTCTTCATGGATACTGAATTGACTAGAGATAACAAACTCTTCCTCAGAAGGTACATAATTTAATTTAATTGGATTGGCCTGGCCTGCTTATTACACCTGAATTTTGTCTGTCAAGCTGTAAGTATTTTCTCTAGATGAAGCCTTCTACTGTAAATTTGTTGGTTGTTTTTTTTCCATGAAGTGTTAATTTTATGATCTATTTGTAGTTCAGAATTTGAAAAGGTATAACCTGATTAAAACACTTCCATCTGATCTACATGTGCAACAGGTGTGTCTCTAACACATCTTATTGTAAATATCCAGCCTTTAGTTCAATACTAGACAAGTTTTTATTTGATAGGCATCCCCACATAGCAAAAGATCCTTTTGCTCATTTATCATATCACTATCATCATAGTGATCCTTTTTAGTAATCACTAAAGCTGTGGTTTGGAGAACTGTAGGAGAAGTTGGGCATTTAATTCCCATGGTGTCCTTTTTTATTTCCTCTCCTTATCCACCGATACTGAGCAGTGTTTCCCTGGGGACAACGAATGCTCCTGAAGTGAGATGAGATGATGAATTTGGGATGCAATACATGTTTCTACTAAACACAACTTGCCCCTTACCAAGAAATCCCACAATACCCCATGGAATGAGAATGCAGTTTTAATGAGACCTGTGATGGTGGAGGAGTCCTTCTAGAGCAGGATAGAAATACCAAAGCACTTAAATCAGTTTCAGGAGTCAGATTTCTGTATTAGAGGTGATCCCCCTTTGTCAACTCTGTAAAGCTTGTGCTTCCTGTGTGGGAGGGCTGTGCAGGTTGGCCAGACTGCAGCTCTGTTCAGGGATAAGGACAGAGATGTGGAAAATCCTAGTGCTGTGTCTCAGGCCAGCATGCTACTCTCCCAGGAATACAACTTTTCCATCACAGTACCTTGCTCAAAAATAGAGGAAGGCATTGCGAATCTCAGACTGGTCGTCAATTCACAGTTTTCCACTTAGCTAAAGAGCCCAAGAGGAAACACCTACCATGGAGGGAGCTATGGGAAAAAACATGTGGAATCGAGTGGAGAGTCTGCTTGTCTTTCAAATGGCTTTTCTTGCTCCCAGAGAGAGCAGGATGGTCTCTTCCCTTGTTGAACTCATGTTCTGTACCTTGACTTTAATTCTGTGTAGTTCAGGCCTGATCCTATATAGATCAAACTTCTTGATTATAAGATGTTTGCAGGGGAACAAGCTTTGGTTCATAAAGGGTTCTGTACAGCATTATTTTTCTGAAACTAATTCCCATAGTGGCTTTCTCTTTGCAAATCCCTGATGGATCAGAGAAGACTGTAGATGCTAATGTAAAATAGGTGAGATGAAACAATCATTTGATAGTAATTGCTCCACTCTAATCTCATACTCATACCTGTCACTTGCTAGCTGGAAGTTGAGTCTCTTGCTGACTCAGTCCCTGCTCCCACCACTGACAAACAGTGGGACCTTCAGTTCCAAGCAATCTTAAGAAATATTGAGTCCTAACTAAACAGCTGGCATGGATCTGACTAAATCTGAATGTGGCTGCAGTATCCAACTAATGATTCTGGGCTGACTTTATAAGAAGTGAAGGGAAAGGTTAATATTTTTAGACTGGGAATAATTTAATTTCAATTTAGATTTTGGAAATACTACACCAACAATACCTTTTCATCCAATTTTGCACACAACGAGGTCAGCGAACCAGTTTAGATATGGACAGGTGTATTGGGAAAAACCAACATTTGGTGAGATGAATCCCGCTATGTATCTCAAGGACTGCATACATGTAATGTGAATTAACCCGTCATGCTTTACTTCTAATTTTTCTCTAAGTGTAAATTATCCTTTTTTAATCTAAAATATTTCTCCTTCCCTCAAAATTTCCCTCTAGTTTTAAGTGAACTGTCACCAATTCTAAGATTCCATGTAGATTGGCTTTCCCCACTTTCTTAGGAGAAGATGAATGAGCAAGGATTTGCCCATTGCTTTCTCTTTTAATTGTGGAATTGCTGCAAAAAGAAAGCACTCTACATTCTTGTGCTGAAATGCATATTGAATATTCCATGCTAAGAAGCTCTTAAGTCCACAAAACAAGGAAATTAATATAATTTTGCACCCATCTAAATACAGGCATTTTGGAAAAAAAATCCATGAGAATACATTTACTTGGAAAAAAGACATTCAGTTTTCATTAGAGAAGACTGAGAATGGATGATGATTGCTCTGAAAAATAATTGAGAGAGTAAGTTTTCTCTTTTCTCCTTTTTTTTTCTTCATTTAATTGGCATAGGATGGATCTGTTGACCAGGGGAGGATTAGGCTAGGTATTAAGAAAAGGTTCTTCCCCCAGAGGTGGTTGGGCACTGAACAGGCTCCCTAGGGAAGTGGTCAGAGCACCAAGGCTGACAGAGCTCAGGAAGAGTTTGGACAACACTCTTGGGCAAATGGTGGATTCTTGGGGCTCTCCTGTGCAGAGCTAGGAGTTGGACTTGATGATCCTTGGTGGTCCTTCCAACTGAATGATTTTATGTGATTCCATGACCAAATATTTATGAACTATTTGCTTCTATAGGCAAAAATAAGAAATAAACCATCAGCAGAAACTGTCAGAAGTGCCTAAATTTATGTCCAGCAGAAAAGCTGTTGAGGAAAACTACCAATGTATGTAAAATTGGGTATTTGTGAAAATGTCTGCTGGTTTGGGATAGGAGAATGAAATTATTCCCTGCTCCCCTAGGCTGGCACACATACTTGAGGCATTCAGACTCTACAGTTTTTGTCATGTCTGTTCCACACCAAGTTAACAACAACTTCTTAGCTGCCAGAGTATGCCTGTCTTTAAAATGTCTGTGAATTCTGTTCTGGATTTCATGGGTACACATTAATCTATTGCTGAATGGGCTTAATTTGAACCATAGAATTGTTTGGGTTGAAAGGAACCTTAAATATCATTTAGTTCCAAACTCCTGCTATGGACAGGGACACCTTCCCCTATTCCAGGTTGCTCAGAGCCCTGTCCAACCTGACCTCGAACACTTCCAGGGATGGGGCAGCCACAGATTCTCTGGGCCAGTCTTGCCAGTGTTCATGGTTTTTTTAATAAACAGCTGACTTGTGGAATACTTGGCATGTCTTTAGGCTAAGATATATATAAAAAAATTGTATTACTTTGTTTATAAGAATTAACCAGTTTGTTACTGTGTTTATAAGAATAAAAAAGAAAATCAAACAAGCAAACCAAACCCACTGCCAACAGCTTCAGCAATAAGGGTGTTAATTATTTTTGTCTTTTTTCTTTTTTGGTTGGTTGGTTTTTGTTTGGTTTTTTGTGTGTGTTTCTGTTGTTTTTGTTTGGAGTTTTTTTTGTTTGTTTTTTGGGGATTTTTTTAAAAGAAAATAATCCACATCCCAGAGCAGACATATAGATGTGTTGATCTTCCCAACACATTGTATTTTCTCTTATTTTCAGTGGTTTCAAATAGATGCCATTGACACTTGGATGTTATCATTGGCCTGCTTGTGTCCATGGAATGGGGTTATTTGTACCCAGGAAGAGTGTTAGAGTTATTCTTTGTGTAGATGTGTATTTCAATTTTTTTATTTTCCCTAAAAAGGGGAAGGTAACTGGCAGATTTAGGGGGTAATTTCAGCAGCTATGTTGGCACTTACTGTGAACCCCCAGGCCGGTGCAGCTGTGAGCTGTGACCCTTGGAGAATTGAGTGGCTGTCTGCTGTGGCCAGCTGTGTGATATACACCTGTGAAGTTCACATGAGCAGAAGAAAGGAAAATAGTTATTACAGAAAAAGCTAAGTGGATCTCATGGTTTAAATTTATGACTTGTTAGATAGCTGAAACCAGAACTGATGCCAAAATGAAGGTATGTTTCACTTAGAAGAAAGGAAAGCTGTCAGGGCTTTAATGATTTCACCTGGGGGAAAAAAAGAAATAATCTTCGGGAAGTACTTTATAGATTTTTTTTTTACACTGAGTTATGACCTGAATCAGTGACTTTTCATAAAAATGGATATTAATTTTTTAGTTGAGGACACTTACCCTCTATTGATTTACATAATTGTAATCGTATGTTTTCCTGCAATGGTAATTATGGAGGGTGAAGTGTTGATTAGCTTCTAATGAGATTTAGACATCAAGCTATTTATTTACAGCTCTTTTGTCAATGGCCTGAGATCCCTGCTCTGTGTGCCAGGGTTAAGAAGCTAAATATAAGAAATAAATGTGTGTGTTCACCCATTTCTTTGGGAAATGAGTGAACAAGCCTCTCACTGCTGTGTGCAGATGGCAGCTTTCATGCAGGCTGGTATTCCAGTTCCCAGTACATCAACAAGCCTGAAACATCACATCAGTGTCCTAGGTTGCAATATAGATGTAGTTAAGTATTCTATTACCACCAGCTGTGGGCCGTTAGCTGCTATCACCTGCTAATGACCCACTCCGGATGACAGGCAATGGGCCATCAGGGACCCACCGTGTGACTCATGGACTTATCTCATCCCATTGTGGGATGCTGTGCCCAGGAGGGAGGAACCAGGTGTTCCCACCTGGATAAACCTGGCCCTGGAACTGCCTCAGCTAGCCCTGTCTACTGGGTTCCCAGAGGACGAGAGCTACCACTGGATCTTCAGCTGGAGACTAGACCTTCACAGGATCACCACTTCAACTGGACTACTTCAGTTTGACTGCTACTACCACCCTAACAGGGTGTTAGGTTGTATCTGACTTTGTCAGTGCTTTTCCTTGTATTATTTCACTTATTTTTAATTTCAATCTTGACTTGTGATCTCCCACTGGTTTGTTTTCAAACCAAAACAATCAGTGATTTTGAAAATCCAGACAAACTTTTAATCTGCTCTGGAAAAGACAAATTCTCCAAGATTTTTTTCAACACAATGAAGAACATTTTGCAGGATAAGGAATTCTCTTGCATCTTCCCAAGACCTAGAACAGTGCTCTTTTTGACCACACAGAGGCCTTGACAAACCTCCCCAAAAATAACCTGCTTAGATCAATACTTGTCATTAGTGGCCCTATGTAGACTTTTAATAACCTATTTTAGTGACCAGCAATCTTGCTGCCTTGTGCAGGGAAGCTCTCAGATGGAATTTTAATTGTATTTGTGTTCAGCTGGATGGAAAAATCCAGGTGTTAGGGATAAGTAACATTTAATATGTAAATCAGCACTGCCAGATGCTCCTTTGCAAACGGACTGTCTGCTTTTTGATTGCTTGCTTTTTCTTTTTTTTAAGTGTAGCTGTTATGGGTCTATTGAGGACAGTTGTCATTCAGAAATAAGTCTGCTCCCTGTCCCTAAAAGTGCTCAGAAACACAATAGCTTAACTAAGGCTAACATAGAAGTGAAAACCCATTCTCAGTTATAAGTAAACAGAAAATCACTTTCCATGGCAAAAGACAAAATAAAGAAAACAGGGACTGGACTGGGACAAATGTATTTTGTGTATCTTCATATTCTGTATAACTGTACTAAAGCTCTGTATGAATGGTATCATGCAGTAATTTTATTTTACTTAAAACTTCGTAATCCCTGTTTTTTTCCTCTTTGAAAAAGTTGCATTAATCCTAAAACAGCTGTTTGCCTGGTGTCTGAGGACCTCTTGCTTCACATTTGCTAAATCAGTAGATACAGGATGGTTAATGGCTAAAGTTACGTTATATGGCTTGTGTTTGAGAGAATTGAAAAAATTCCTCTTTATCATTTTAGACTTGCTATCTATGTATACATCTATAACTTTTACTTGCCCAAGAATTTAGAAAGAAAGGTAGTCCATTGCAAGAAGTATTTTAAGAATGGCTGATAAATGAGTTTTGCAGGGGAGGTTGGGGCAGCCTCCCTTAAACCACCTTAGACATTGCCTGCATGCTCGTGACACTGATGCAATGCATAGGAACCTTCTGCTGTGCACATCTACCTGAAGCACAGCTGCTGGATAGGCAAATGTGGACCTCAGACTTTTTTATATCAGCCATTAAAAGAGACTTGAAACCTTTGAAAGCTTTTCACGCTGGGAAATCACTTAAGAAAAACTGTATGATGACAATTGAGGTGCAATCCTTAATCCAGAATAAATCAATAATGAATTTCTTTTCTCTCAGAAGTCTTGGTTATTAGGAGGGTTGGAGGAAAAAGTAGGAAGAGATGGCTGTGAAGGTGTCAATACAGATACAGGCTGGCATGTGAGCAGTTTGTATTTAAATGTCAAATTTGAGCACATGGAATTCCTTAAGCTGCTCAGGACTGTGAACTGAGAAACGACAGTGGTCTGAACACTGACTCAGCTAGGGAATGATGTGTTTTCAGTGTTACAAACTTTGGGAGAGAAGATGGCAGCTTGCTTTTTTTTAAAATGAAGACATAATGTAATTATGAAGTGTTATCACAGTATTTTTTAAAAAAAGTAATATGAATCATAAAAAAATTATATTCGGTGGATGGACACAAATATGATTCAGTAAAACATCAACAGCAGTAACGTAATAGAGCAAAACATGACCATGAGCTGAACTCAGTCAAAATCTGACTGGATGATACAAAGATCATCTGACAAGAAGCATCAGCTTTGAAACAAAATGTGATTAAGAAAATTTAATACCACTTAGTCTCTTACTGGTCACATTCTGAAGTGCATCACTGGCACTTGGTGTGGAATGCCCTGTGACATGGGGACAGCTGAAAACAAGTTGTGCCCAGTTTCCTGCATGCTGGTTACCCATCCCTCAGGTCACTGTGCTCATGCAAGCTCAAGACCAGTTTTCATAACACAGGCAGAGAATATTTTGTTTAATTAATGTAGATTTCTGTTTTGCTATTTCATTCTCACTTTCATTTAAGTCCTTGTGTTTTTATTTGTCACTTCCTTTTCAGTGACAAGTAACACTTCTTCTAACACTGCTCTGGTTAATGTTAAATATTTCACATTGCTTTTTACCAAGTGCTCTTCCTTGTTTTCTGCTGAATCCATTATCTTGTGAAGAAAAAAAGTCAAAACACAAAAATTTAATGGACTTTAGTACACCAGGCTTTGTGCATTCATTTTTGTCTCTCTTCACATATGCTGTGCACATACACTGGCTGACCTAATCTAGGTGGATGTTAATGGTATCAAACCCTGGATTGTAGGTTGGTTTTTAAGGTTCAAGAGGAAGAGGAATGGGATTTATCAGCAGGGAGCTTATCTCCTACCTGACATCTTCAAAGACTCCAGCTAAGTGAGGGCTGTCTCTCAAAATGACCTTTGTGCCTCTCATGGGCCAGTAGGGGTTTAGTTTAGTACTAAGCCTGATGCTCTTAGGGAGAAGAGTCTCTGACCTGGGTATTTTATCAGCAGTTTTGCTTCTAAATGACACTTTTCTGTAACTTCTGTCATGACAGAAATCAAGAAACCTATTATTTGTTTAATGAAGCATGATTATTAAAACATAATGGAGACACAACTGATTTAAATAACAGCTGGAAATTTGCTTGTTTCTCCTTTTCTTGGAGGAGATTGTTGTTTTCCCCCATGCAATTATCTGCAGAAATGTTTTAATGAGTAGTTAAGTTAAAAAATCTTTGTTCTGAGGCCAATATATAAACATTCTACTATGGAGCTGCTGTGAGACCCCTAAAGATGAAAACTGATCCATATGGATGGCAGCTAGCACTTCCCAGAGCAAGAACTGTTCACTTGCTTTTATCAGCTAATGGGATGATGAGACAAAAAAAAGATTATTCACGTTGGGTAGTATCTTAGTGTGATTCATTCCAATAGGCTTGCTTACAAATCTAGGTTCTATTCAACTGTGACAGAAAAATTGGAATTCAATTTATACAGCTGAAATAGCAAAATGTTGCTTTAAAACTAACAGTGAAGCCTGCTGAAAGATGTTAGAATAAGGTAAAATACCACATAGTTAATATTTCCATACTTATCTTGTCTCCTGTACAATGTGGTCCATTCTGTCGTTTTTCAGTGGTAATTTCTGCTTTGTAGTTCAGAAATTAGTAGTGAGAGGAGAAAATGAAGCTTTAAAAACCTGACATCTCAGCGTGTTCTGAGAAGAGCACTAAAATGTCAACTGATTTGCCAGCTATTAAGGCACAACTGCAGATTTCCATTAACACATTTATCTGCTGTAGTAGAGCTAGTTCAAAGTCCGCTTCAAAAGAAGAAAGGGAAGATTCAGAGTAGGTCACTGCCTAAACACAGGGATTAAATTAACTAGAACAAGAGAAATTCACAGCTTCTTCCAGAAAGCTTATTGCTCTGCCTCACATACTTCATTCACCCTGTTTGGGTCTATGGGTCTTAATTATTTCTTGGTTTCTTGCTGTTTGCTCTGTTGGTTTCTGGAGGCATATTTTTGCAGAAATGATCAGCCTGTGAGGAGGAAATTATTTCTTTTGCCACAGGTGGAGAGAGCAATAAATGAAAGAGCAGTAATTTAAGAGTTGGATTTCATGCAAATTTTCACTTGTTCAATTCTTTCACTTCATAAGACTTGATTTTAGAGTTCCTTAACCCTGCCCAAACATCTGCAATAACAATGGTATCCTTAAAAGTTATTCAGGTCAGTTTAAGGGAAGAAAGAAGGGGGCTTCACACAAATCTTCAAGATTTTAACTAGCTAACCCTTTCAGATAAACCCTTGGGTACAGACTGGGCCTTCACATCTGTATTCTGATGGCTCCAAGAGGGCTCCCTGCTTCGAGTGCACAATGATGGCAAGCTGGGCACATATTAGGGGCTGCAGTAGATCTTTGCCATTGTGCATTGCAAATGCCTGTCATCCTCCTTGCTGCTTCAGACAGTCCCACATGGTTTCCTCAGTGTGGGTGATGGAGCTCAGCATTGATACAACCTCTGCATGGGATCAGAATACAACACAGCTTATGGATGCAAGCCTTGGAGCAGCTCAGAAACAGCACTTGCCATGACTCAGTGGTCTTCAAGGTTTTTTCCAACCTAAAAGATTCTGTGATTCTACTTGGCAGGTGAGTCTCCATGCAGCAGCTGACTGGCAGATCAACATCCTGAAGAATCTCAGTCAGGTAGCAAAAAAGGATGCATTTCTCCTGCTAGGAGGTAATTTTTTTCAGATTTTGGGAGAGTTAGAGAAGTGCAGAGACTGTGCATGAGAACAGAGAGTGAGTGGAGTACTTCAGGCACCTGAGAAACATGGAGGGATGGGGAATGTATTGTGTGTTATAAAAGAAAGGTTAGTTATTTTCCTGTGAAAGGGAGGCACAGCACAGGAATTATGATCCACGGTGGTCAGCCTGCTCCTCTCAGTTGTGCATTCCTGCATGACTGAAATTGTGACCAGGATATTTGGTACCTGAATTTGCTCATAACATTCTACTTGATGTCAAGGAGGAGAATGTGCAGAGAATGAAAGGAATCATGGAAGAATTTTTATTTCAAAGATTGTCTGGTAAAATAAAAAGAACAACACAGTGGACAAGGTACTCTCCCTAAATGTGCATATACATCTTGAATTAATGCTTTGAATACAATCTTCAGCTACAGAGAAAGGTGTGGTCACTTTTCCTTGGAAGTGCTTGGTGTCCTGCATAATTCAGTGCTAGGCTTTGGATGTTTGTGCTGTTATATACACATGTGTACTCTGGCACTAAGCCATTGTCACTTACCCAGCAGTGAGGGTCAAAATGTCGATCAGCTCCTCCTTCCCTGTGCACTCTATCCTGTCGGTGAGACAGTGGGGAAAATTGATCATGTTAACAAAATTGGAATTTCAGCATTGTAGATGAAGGGAATGAGCTGGAATTTCACATGGAGCTTTCGTTCTTGCACTATCCACTTTGTAGCATTTAGAGTTATCAATTTGTTACTTTGATAATAGCAGTTCTTTTGTTCAAAGAAGTCTTAGGAAGAAACCCGTTATTTCATATACATCTCTGTCAATAGGCCTGTCTCTTGGTTCTTCACCACCATTGCCCAGCCAGGACTATGGCTCTTGCTACATTTATTGGGAGCAAGGCTCTTAACCTATATGAATAAAGGGAAATGTCAAGATGTCATAAAAAAAAGTCCCAGTAGGCACTCTTCCTGATCTTGGAGCCTGGCTTTTTCCATGGATATCTCTGCCACAAGTTTGTCCTTTTGTTAGACTGTTCATGTTCTTATATTATTTTGGTGGATTAGTTACTAATAACTGAAATTTTGGAAGTCTGTCTGCCAAGGAGGAATGAGACTGCAAAGATGCTGCTCTTGCTGATAGTCCTTCTCCAGGTGAACTTTGTAGGGTATTATAAAGTGAAGGTTTCAGAGTTTTTTTTGTTTGGGATTTTTTTTTTGAGAGAGAGATTACCAGAATTGTAGGAAACCCTTGAAATTGAAGTGTAGTATAGCCCTACTGCCCCCCTAATTTAGCTTTCTGCAACAGAAATGATCCCAAAAAATAAGAACTACTTTCAGATTTATCTAAAAGGCAAGAGCTGACCCTGTTTTTCTGTTCCTATATTACTGCAGCTTTGATACAGTCTGCTTGTTGTCTGCAAATACTTTTAACTATTCTCTGCACAAACACAGAGATGTCTTCAGTGCTGTCTGCTATTGGAAGTATCCTACTTATTAAATACAAAAATGAAGCAACAGTAATGCAAAAAGGATGAACTTTATTGTAGCTCTTAAGCTTTTTTGTTTACTTTTATGTTTACTTTTTGTGTATAGAAAAATATTGCCTGGGAAAACTCAAAGACAGCTGAAGTTATAGGAGGATGTTGCTGCTTCCCAGTGACAAATTACATTTTTTTTTAAAGGTGAAACAGGATTAATCTTGTTCAAAGTTTATTTATGTGAGTCATGTATCTGGGTTTGCTTAAAAGTGAGACTAAATACAGGATTTTTCAAATGCAAATTGATATGGTATGATAAACTACTATACTTTGTGCTGCCGTGGCTTCACCTCGAGTGCTGTGAGCAATTTTGGGTGTCTCAGTATAAGAAGGATATAAAGCTATTAAAGAGTGTCCAAAGGAGAGCTATAAAGATGGTGAAAGGCCTTGAGGGGAAGCCTTGTGAGGACCCCCTGAGGGCACTTCGTTCAGCCTGGAGGAGACTGAGGGGAGACCTCATTGTGGTGACAAGAACAGGACCTGAGGGAATGGCCTCAAGCTGAGTCAGGAAAAGATTTTTCACCCAGAGGATGGTTAGGAACTGGAGCAGGCTCCTCAGGAAAGTGGTCACAGCACCAAGCCTGACGGAGTTAAGTGTTTGGACAATGCTCTCAGGCACATGGTGGGACTCTTGGGCTGTTCTGCACAGGGCCAGGAGTTGGACTCTATGATCCTCAATGATCCCTTCAAGCTCAGCATGCTGTATGACTATCAAATTTTCCAGTGAAATGATGAATTTTGTTGATTTCTAAACAATCTAGATAATGCCTGGTGGTTTTTGTTACTGTGGTATCCTTCAGTAATTCCTACTTAACAAAATAAACTTTCCTACTTTTCTTCTCCAGTGATTAATTTCTATACTGGGAAAACTTGGTTTGGTGTTTTTAAGAGGTTGTATATGTTGAATAAAGTCTAGAGGGTCTTAGTAGTTAAAAATAATAATTATTTTTACTTTTCAGGAAAAAGACGTATCTTTCTTATACAAAGAGCTGCAAGGAGCAGATTCTCTCTTCCCATACACTCTTACAGGTTGTACAAAGGCACATTGTAGTGAAGAGTGGCTATGAGTTCCTCTCACATGAAACCTCTCAAAGTTAACTAGCAGGATAAAAAATTTCCAGCTGCTTCTTGCCACTAAAAATGAGAATTTAAAAGGTTTTTTTATTGAATCAAATAGCTCTGATTACAAAATAAAAGTGAATTTGGTCCATTGGTATGAAATAGTTAAGAAAATGCCCTCCAAACAGATCCTGGCTTTAACAAAGAGGCCTGATGGTACAGTCATTAAAGTAGAGAATATTTTGTAGATGCTGTTGGGAATCTTCAGTGTTTTGGAGAGTTTCACAGGCCAAGGGAAGATGGCATAGATTCCCATGAATTGTGTGATACTTGTAATTTAAATTAGAGCAAAGGATTTCAGTGGAGCCAGTGTCCTCACTATGAAACCTCTCAGACAAAAATCTCCTCTCCTCCATCAGCATATGTATGATGTGCTGTATTCTTTTCTTTGATGCTCATCACCGTACTCTGAACACTCTCATGTCTTTATTTTTCAGGCCAGAAGGTGTGCTATGGTGCCTTCAAGCGCTCGTGTTACAAATTAGCCTATTTCCAGGACTTGTCTAGACGCGTGGGCTTCCAGGAGGCCCGCCAGGCCTGTGAAATTGACGGTGGTGTTCTGCTGAGCTTGGAAAGTGAAGCTGAGCAGCAGCTAATAGAAAACATGCTGCAAAACCTCACCAAATCAGGCTCTGGGATTTCTGATGGCGATTTCTGGATTGGGCTGTGGAGAAGTGGTGATGGACCGGCCACATCGAGTGCTTGCCCCGACCTCTACCAGTGGGCCGATGGAAGCATGTCACCATTCAGGTAGGTGTTTGAAACTGCTTACTGAGAAGGTTTCGTGGAAAGAAATGGAGATCGAAATGCCAAGTCTTGAAGGCTTGCTGCTCCATGAAGTCTGTAGCATCTCCCCCTTGACTTCTCCAAATAAAGGGTAGCTGGCAATCAGGGTTTTGAATTTGAAGCTCTGACAGGATGGCATTATGTGGCTTCAGCCTACAAATTTCTTTGCTTCCACTCACAGGATTTGCCTCTGCATGCCTTTTGGAGGTGGTTCTGCCACAGGTAGAATCTTCAGGATGTGCTCTGAAAGCAGGCAGGCAAATTCTGCAATGCTCTGACCACCTCAGATCGGGGAGATGCCACCAAATAAATCATTGTGAGGTGCTTAATGTAAAAGGTTCTGGGTTTACCTTTTTGAAAAACCTTTAATTTCCTGATTAAGTCAAAAGCCAGAGTAGCAGCAACTCATGGAACTCAGCACAAGGGGACAGGAAAGAGTCAAATAGGAAGGAAAGCAGAGCCAGTAGGGTGTTACTTGTGCACAGGTGCTTGGATTGCAATTTTTTTAAGATTCAGAGATGTGGAACTCGGACCTTAAACTCCTTTCACAGAAGGGTTGTGAGAAATGCAGGATGTCTTTGAAGAGGATAGGACTGTTGGGGTCGATATTTCTTAGTTGCTGCAAGCTCTTTTCTTTGGCAAACTCTTTTCTTTGGCATCCTGATGAACCTTATCTTCAAAAACTAGAAATTGGTACACAGATGAGCCTTCCTGTGGAAGTGAAGCCTGTGTGGTGATGTATCATCAGCCAACTGCAAACCCTGGTCTGGGAGGGCCATACCTTTATCAATGGAACGATGACAGATGCAACATGAAGCACAATTTTATCTGCAAATATGCCCCAGGTAGGTGAAACTAAAGTTATATTTTACAGGTGGGGCCTTGTCTTAGAGAAACAATTGCCTCTTGGTTTATGAGGGAATTTTCAAGTGTGTTTTGGCCTGTGGTGCTGGTTTCTTTGGTGTCTGCCTGAGCTGGCATTAACAGGGGATGTAATAGGTCAATAACAAGTTTTAAAATAAATTTTTAATACATTTAAACAAACCTGCTTATATCTAATAAGAATGTTTTCAAAGTTTGCTATACTATCATGCATTCCCACATTTACCTTGGTTTAATTGATTCCCTAGCTACTTTTTCTTCATAAAGTGTTTGAAGTGGACATTTTCTACTTTCCATGTAGGATGACCAAGACATCCCTTGGTCTTACTGTAAAAAATATTGCTCTGTCCAAGGACATGGCAGCCCACCATTTTATACCAACTTAGGTGTGGTGGTTTTTCAAAAAGTTATGGCTTGAAGAATGAAGTCCAGAACAGCAGGAAAAAGTTCTGCATTCATGCATGAGGACTTATAGATATGAAAAGCAGATGCATGCTAGTTGAGATGGTGACAGAAAAAACAGATCTTAGGCAATTTGGCTGTATTTCCAGACATGACATAAGTTCTGTATATGTCAATAGAGGAAAAGTGAGCTATAAACTAGAACATGGTGCAAAACCAGAAAGGACGTGAAAAGTAAACTTTCCAGTTTGAGCCTGCAACACTTTCTATTCTTGGCGGTACTTAACAGTAAATGAAAATGTGTTTTTCAGCAGGATCTTGCAAATGTTTTCAAATAATTTTTGGTGTGTCTGCTTTTCAAAAACTAAGCTGAAAGTCAGAATGCATATGAACTTATGGATTGATTTCATTTATTAGTTAATAAAAACTCAAGAACTTGCCCATGGGAGTCTCATAATCAAGACCAATTGCCAGGGCAACCCCGAAGACTAATCCAGGGGATGAACAGATCCAGAGCAGCCCTGGTAGAAGGACTTGTGGGTGCTGTGGGTGAGAGGCTGGACATGCCCTGGCTGTGTGCACTGGGAGCTCAGAACCCCTGTGTGCTGGGCTGCAGCCAAAGCTCCGTGGGCAGCAGGGCAGGGAGGAGATTCTGCCCCTCTGCCCTGCTCTGCTGAGACCCCACCTGCAGTGCTGCATCAGCTCTGGGCTCCCAGCACAGCAAGGACAGGGAGCTGCTGGAGCCAGGCCAGAGGAGGAACCTAGGTGATCAGAGGGATGGAGCAGCTCTGCTGGGAGGAAAGGCTGGGAGAGTTGGGATTGTTCAGCCTGGAAAAGAGAAGCTTTGGGGTGACCTAACTGTGGCCTTCCAGTACCTGAATGAAGCCTACAGGAAAGATGGAGAGAGACTTTTTACAAGGGCTTGGAGTGACAAGACAAGGGGGAATGGCTTCACACTGACTGTGGGAAGGTTTATATTAGATTTTAGGAAGAAATTCTTTCTTTTGAAGGTGCTAAGGCCCTGGCACAGGTTTCCCAGAGATGTTGTGGATGCCTCATCCCTGGCAGTGCTCAAGGCCAGGTTGGATTGACCTCTGAGCAACCTGGTCTAGTGAAGGTGTCCCTGCCTATGGAAGAGGGTTGGGAAAAAAACATTATATAAGGCCCCTTCCCATCTAAACCATTCTATGAAATCCTGCTCTTTGCAGCTATTTGACCTACCTAATTCTGCAGTTTCCTACCTGCTTTCTCTATGCTGATGATCAAGCAATAATTGCTCTCTTTATAGAGGTCTTTCTACCTGTAGAGATCCAGGCTATTTTGTTTGTCTGGTTTTTGTGGATACAAGTTTTTTCACTTTCTGGTCTCTTAATGAGGATATTAATGCCAATTATTATTGCAATCAAATATTAAATATTTGGAAGAGTTTATATATCAGCATATTTTACCCTTTTACCCCCACCTCCTAAATCTGTTTCTGCTTTTAGAATTGCTAGTGGATATAACTGCATGAAAATCTGTGATCATCATAGGCCCTTCAAGGAAATGCAACATATACAATTTTATTACTTTTAAAACTGTTAGAATTATTTTGAAATAATGCAACAAAATAAAAGTGTTTTATGTTGTTAAGATACCTACATTTTAATGTCAGAAATATGCAGGCTTTATTAAAAAGGTTAGGTTTGAAGTAAATTTCTCAGCTTTAAAAGGAAACAAATTGAAATGAGATAATTACTCTGTAGTAGTGAACTACTTACCATTCTTGTTGAGTTGTTATAAAAAATTGCTTTTTCTATTGCGCTCACCATCTGAAAAAATGCCAGGTATTTTGGATTGGCAGAAAACAAAGCGGTAACAGTAACAATGAAAATACATTTATATTTTTGTTCTCTAGGTAGCAATGGGTTAGTAGTGTATAATGAAGCATATAAGGCAAACAATGTATAGGTAGATTATTGTTAGTATGGACATTGTTATGCAGCTAAATACAGCACTACTGAATTGTAGCTATTTATTTTTCAAGCTGTTGGAATTGTGCTCTTTAGCAAGACAGGCTATTCTCCAGAAATGCATTTTTCTGTCACATAGAGGAAAGGAGTAGATGTATAAATGTATATAAATAGATAGATGACATTTCTTTCACTGCCTGAAGAAAGTACCACAATGTTTGTAAGAAAATTACATTTGTTATCTCAAACTGAGGGAGACTTGCAAACAATCTTTTTCCCCCCTCAAATCACCTTAATGGCTTCAATGTCAGCTCTTAGCAATACAAAATACATCCATTTCGCCAAGAGTATGAAAGTGCCACATGCATATTGAATTTCAGTTTGTTATCCGAGTATGTTGTTTTTCGCAGCTTTCCTGTCTGTATTGAATGTATGGTGTGTGATAGCAGCCACAGGACAAAGCAGGTTTTAGATGACTGTGATGAAGTTGCATCTAATTGGATCAGCAGCAAGTCCAGGGCAGTGCTCATTAGGCAGCCTTGCTCAAGTAGCAACTACATTTCTGATGGACGCTTTTATTTTTTGAAGCCCTTTTCATAGTGCCTCCCTTCACAGCATTTACTGTTGCAATGTTCAGTCTGGCTTTAGATCAAATTGATCATTCAGCGATCTTAAATTTAATTATAGGTTGGTAATTGCAAACACATTTAGTTCCTGTCCGGCTCCTGTAGGTTTGATTATGCAACCAAATTAAAAACTCGTCTCCTGTTCTGCTGTCAAGAGACAGCAGCTCAGTTCTTTGGGGTATCTTGGCATCTTTCTTTATATAAGGCCAAATGTAGCTATTTTTTACCAGAGTAGGTGAAATTATTGCCTTTTTCTAGTAGGCTTTATCACTGCTTTGATTTCTCCCAGCAGTTTGCATTTATCAAGATACTCAGAGCAGTAGTCTCATAGCACTATGAAGTTAGTATAACCTTATGATAAAAAGAACTTATGTAATTTTAGAATTGTCTGCACAAATGAAAATTTGAATGTGTTAGGAGCTTTATTTAGCACAAGAAGTTAAGGTGTTCAGTGGCTTAGCCATTAACCATTAGCTGTTAAGTTAGAGGCCACCAAGAACTGGAATTAGAGTAAACTATTGCCTTCTTCTAAGAAACAAAATGTATTAACTAGAAATGATCTGACACTAGTTTGCAAATAGTCTTTGGTAAAGAGATGAAATGATGAAGAATTAATCAATTATTGTTTGGGGGAATGTATCTATTTCTGTGATACTGCATGAAAAATAATGAAAACATCTGTTTTATTGCACAAGTTTTTCATTCTTCAACAATCGATTTCAAATATTGATTTAACAGATAATGTCTTAGAGAAAGAATTAGGAGACAGAGCAGAGCCAGAATACGGTAAGAAATTTTGACGCATTAAATTCTGTTGCATTGGTAAATACATAATTATAAGGATCCCTTATAAGAACCTCCAAAATTACTCAAGTTTAACAGGCACGGTTAAGAACTGGAACATAGGAAAAATGTATCCTCCAGAGAGCAACAGCTACAAATATATGGCTGTTGTTCCGAATAGCACTGCTTGTAATTCTTGTACCAGATATAATTCCAATTTTGTAATAAAATCCTGTTTACATGTATATTTAATGAATCATAAAAATGTTCATTTCCCCGATATAAATTAAAATGTAATTACTATTAATTTATTTAACAACATAATGGCCATATTTTTTACTCATTATTTTCCTAAAACGTCTGATTTCCTTTTCAGATATTTTTCCAACTGTGCCAGCAGGAAATCCTTATGACACAAGCAAACCAGAAGACCAGTATCATATTATTGCTACTGAAACAGGTAATGTGTTCATATGAATTTAGTGCTCTGCTAAAAATATTAACAGCAGAATTAAATTAATATTTCAGTTTCCATTTTTGTTAATGGGAAGAAACAGTCTGTTTCCCTGGGAAGTGCCCTGAAAATACATATATTTGAATAACATTTCAAGAGTCTTAGTTCTCTTAGTAACTGTGGGAACAAATTATTTCCTTGTCTCCCCAAACTCAAAATAAACACTGTGTTCATAGCCCCACCAGGTATCCTGTGTTTTAAGGAAATCCCCATGCTAGGAGGAGTTCAGTGCCTTGCCGAAGTTCCTAGGAGAGATGACACTTGATATTTGGGAAGTGGTGCTGTAATGTCCCTGGCTGATTCATTCAGCAATTTTTCTTCTGAACGGCGTCCTGAGGCATGTGAAGAGTTGTAGCATGGCCTTAGTTCAAAGAACTGAACATCTCCAAGGAACAACTCTGGATTTTACAGGATTGCACCATGGGATTGTGGAAAGTGGGTGCTCTGTTTCCCCACTGGTTGTCTGGACTTGAGCAAGCTTCCTAACTGGTGTTTCCATTATTTGTAACTCCAGAGGAATTAATATATTGATGAACTGTGTTTTGTAATCAACAATACCATTTAATATAAACTATGCAAAGACTCTCTCTCTAAAACTCAAACACAGTCTGAATATTCACATTCATTCTTGCTAGTGAAAAATGTTTTTAAAATAGGACAATGGGGAAGAAACTCCTCACAATTTGTACATTAAATGTGTACTAGTATAAAGCATGGGCATGTAGTTACTGGAAAACAGTGCCCTTCTGGAAGTTGCAGACCCCATCTCCTGTTGTAGACAGATAATAGTCTTAGCTTGTACCATTTTCCACTCCTTTTGTCCAGGGACCCGCAGGGAATCACCTTTAGCTCTCCTGATTAGTCAAGGAGAGGGTATATGTATTTTTTAAGGGGTAAAGGAAGACAAGAGCCAGGCTTGTTCCTCCTGTGGTCTTGCCTGGACAGGGAATCCAACACACAAAGACAACTGAGTCTTCAGTTAAAATGGACCGTAAAAATAATAAGCTGTGAAATGTACTCCATTAAGATACTTGAATTTTGAATTACGAAATTGGAAAATATCAGAATTGAAGACCTTAAGATATGTTTTGCACATCACTCAGGTGCTGTTTTATTCTTGATACTGCTGAGTTCTCTTTGGAGCTCTTCCTATAGCAGGAATATATAAGTTTTCTGTTGTGTAAGTGAATGGATTTCTGATATTTTACTCCAGGTTTTTACTCACATGGTTAAAACCATTTCAACATGGGAGACATTAATGAGAACTTTTGTCTTGTAGGTATAATTCCGAATCTAATTTATGTTGTAATACCCACTATACCACTACTTCTGTTGATACTGGTGGCTTTTGGGACTTGCTGTTTCCAGATGCTTCATAAAAGGTAAAATATACTCATCCATAATGATTTTATAATGCAGAATTCATATTTCCATTGGCAAGCTATTCCTACTGAAAGGCTGCTTACATCTGTCCTCAAATATGCAAATAAACGTCTTTTCATCTATTAAAATCCAAGTCGTTTACAGCTGTTACAGCTGAACATTCACCTTCAGGCTTTTCCACAACATGCTGAAGTAATTCCAGGTCTCAAAGTATGTTGCTGTTGGGACTCCACCTGTTTCTGCAGAAGGTCTTTTTGCAGACCAATTGATAGGCAGGGCTGCTGTCAGCACTTTTATTTCACCTCTTTCATTGTGATTACTACCTATAAAGCATCTGGGCTGTGGGAAATAATAGAGAGTATTACCCTCACAGGTTCAGGCTAAACTCAAAGACTCACTTTCTGACCTAAAGTGCAGTTTTTTCCAAGGATAAACCTAAGGGCCAGCAGCAGCTGTGTAATGCTGTTCCACTGCACACACCATACAGACAACAGATGGACCACTGGAGCAGAGAAGTTGAAAATGAGAAGCAAAAACATACTTTGAGCCACACAGTGGTGTGACGTCCTCTGTGCATCACGTATGTGCTGAGGAGGATGCATAAAGTAAATAGATGTGTACATGGCTGTGGTATCAAGCAGATGTATTGTTATGCAAGGAGGAAACATTTCAGCCTAGGAAATACAGTACACTTTGCTTCATGCTTTAAAATTCTTTAGACATTCCTTTTTTCTCAAAATATGATATAAGTACATCAAGATATGACAGTGTAGAATTTTTTTTTTTCTGAATTAGTCTTTCTGAGACTTTCAAATATAATTTTTATCCTTTTATTCAGGAAGTGTTTTCAAGTTAATGTAATCCAGAAGAGTTTAAACCAAAATAGGTTTTATAGATAAATGCTATTTTGGTAAAATATCAAGATAATAAACAGATTCATAAGGTGTTATCCCTCTTGAAGAGCAGGAATACTTAAAAGGAATATGATATCATTGTTTTATGAAATCAGAAAAAAGAAATCCTCCTTATTCTTAGCATTCATTTTTTTCCTTATGTTTTTTACTTAATATTTCCTGCCAATAACCTTATTTCAGGTGAGAAAAACAGTTCAAATATGAAGAGTGTTTCTGTCTGTATGAGGGAGTGTACAGTGATATTTGCAGTACTCCTTGGTACCATGTCTCACTGAAACAAGCAGCTGTAATGAACACATTATGAGGTCGGCATAACAAACTAGATTGTTTTTATTTTATGCATTTTCTATAAAGGAAAGGAAAATGTGCATTTTTTTTTTAGCCAATCTTAAGACTGGCAAATACAAATCTGTGAATGGTTATGTACAAACCTCAGCACTGGGGCTGCAGAGGTTTGGAAGTTCACAGTAAAAAAAGTAGTAAAGGAAAAATATGTGCAACAATAGCAATTGCATAGTAATTGAATTCTGGAGCCCTTATTACAATGGCCATGGATTTCTTGGTAAGTATGGTACATGTTTGTACCTTTTCTGGCAGGTGTTTCTCTTCTGAGAAAAGTTTTGGCCCTTGAATACTCCTGGGAAAGCAATGACATTCATGGCCCACTGAAATCAATAGAAATAGCGGTGTTGACTTCAGTGGGCTTTGATCAGGCCTTTGATGCTAAAGCAGTTCATCCAGAAGTAATTCATCTGAACTTCCAAGACTTCAAAATTGCATGATGCAGATATTGGAAATTCAACTTGGAAGATTGCCCTTTTTCTGTTAGCTGATTAGTTTGATAATGAAATGATACAAAAATCAAGGACAAAATGGTTTTGATGCAAAACAGAGTTCTCTTTTTTATTGTTTGGATAATTTGCTTTTTTTTTTTTCCCCCAGAATGTCCATTTTGAGTTGCATAAAAAGTTTTAATTAAAGAAATTAAACAATTTAAAAAAATATATAAATCAAAAAAGCCATCACCAAAAATGAAGTATATAATTTATCTGTTGAAACAAAACTTTGTTTTTAGAAAAATATTTTCCTATCTATTTTCAATTATGTTTCTACTTACGACCCATCTTGCAAATCATTTTAGTCCATCACAAATATGCAGTTCTTGGGCAAAGAAAGAGACAATAGCTTGAACTAATCATCTGGACACTGCAGAGCTTTAGGAAAGGGATTCTGTCCTGCTGGGGAAGGAGGGATCCCCAACTTTCCGCATGAACCTGACTTCTCATTCTTTTTTAGGCTTCCACAACATGGTGACCTTTCCTCTGAAAGCCACAACCCATGGCCAACCAGGACATGCCTAGCTTGAAAGGTCATGATAAATTTTGCCTGACATTGGGCTCTTGAAGGGTAGTAATAAGGCAAAGCAACACCTTGTCCCTGAAGCTAGCAGAAATGATCAGCTCATTCATGCTTAGATGCTCTCCCTTTCATTTCTTCCAGGGAAGCAAGGAGAAACTGCTTCAAAGACCCATCTCCATTATCATCTGAATGCCTTGCAGAAAGTTTAAATTCCAACCTGGTATATTTCTCAGTTTCTATGATTATATTTGATGGTGAAAACACCAATATGCTCAAGCTATTTATTGCATCTTACCTTTGTCACTAAAATCTGTTTCCTGAACCAGCTGAGAAAATCAGCGTAGGTTTGCTGAAGATAAATTCATTTTATACAGATCGAGTTCTGATCCAAGGTATTTAGAAATTGTTCCTGCTCTGTGGCAAGGACTCTCCATTCAAAGCTTTTATCATTAATTTATGAAATATGCCTGCTTTTGCTGGATTAATCCGGAAGGTAGTAGTGACTTTGTTTCTTTAAGAAGGAAGCACTGGAACTACTGGATTCATTGCAATTGCTTTGTTTATAGCATTGTGGCCTGATCTAAAGTCCACTGAAGCCAAAAGGAGTCTTTTGAATTACTCCAATGGGCTCAGGTACATAATGCATTACTTTGTAGGACTTCAGAGGTAAGTCTGGAGGGATTAAAAACTACTGTAGCATTCAGCACCCTTGAAGCACATTTTAAATCAACTCAGACTTGCTTGCACTTACACACCAGGAAAGGAGTAAAGCTGAATATATGGGACTGTTGGGACTCTTAGGTTTCCACCTTATAGAGTTATGTAGGTCTGCTTGTCCTCCTCTGGTTTTTACTTAATTGGGAAAAAAACCCATCAGTGTGAAATATTTTATCCAGAGACTGAAACATTTTCATTGAAATGCAGCTGCAGTGGCTCCTGAAGTGACTCCTCTTTTCAATAGACTGCAGTGCACTGTCTGCCAATCTCAGTGAGCAAAGACTCTGTTGTGGCATTTGTTGCCATGACGAAAGGCTGCCATAAACTTGAAGGTTTTTTCAGAGCTCCCTGAAAAAATCAGAGTGAACATTTTAGCAGTATTGCAGAGCAAGTGCATTTGGAACCAGTTTTGTTTTTTTTTAACTGAAAAAACACTGAACAAAAAACCTACTATTGACAGGTTTGACTGAAAACTAGTCCTAAGGAAGCTTTCTACCAGTCATTCATTGCTAGGAGTCTGATTCATGTGCCATCACTTCATTAGATGTCAGGAAGGGAAGAGGCTTTCTGGTGCGTGGATGCGAAGTGGCCCCGTTGGTGTACCCAGGGTGGGCAGGAGTGTGGTACCCTCTGGGGTGGGTGGGCTGCACCCTGAGCACCTTGGGCATGGATTTAGGGGTGTGTGTGCTCTGGTTCCTGCCAGGCAAGGGAAGCGCTCAGCTCCCACCAGCCCTGGTCAAACTGAGTACATGCTCTTCTCTGAAATGACCACTCTGTATAAGAGGTGTGGTTGGATGGGAACTGGAAAAAAATAAAATAAAATCCATACAGGCCAATCCAGTACATTTCTTGGGAGTAGCACTGGTGAGCAGGGTGGTCTGGTAACTTTGGTAACACTGCCATTGTGGATGGGGAACCCACACTGTGAAAGCACCAAAGGTGGTCTTGAGATCTGGGAATGAAACCCTCAGGTCTGATCACAAAGTTGAATCAGGACTGCCAAAGCACACATGCACTGAAAATGGTTTGCATTTTTATTTTTCAGTAAAGGAAGAACAAAAACCAGTCCAAACCAGTCCACACTATGGATTTCAAAGACGCCTAGGAAGGACAGTAGCATGGAGGTATAATGATTTACTGACTGAAAACAAAGCAAAAATAACATTTTGCAGTGAGGCTGTATTATAATGTCGTCAAAGAACATTAGCTTGGAATGGCTTGAAAATGCAAAGGATCTACAAGAATGAACTGTAAGCTCCCCCTTGAGGCAAATGTTCAGATCATTTTTATATAATGTTTGTTTATTAATTCAGTAACAAAATATGCCATGCTAAATAAAGGGTATGTGTTTATTTTGCTAAGAGATGTAAGTTAGCTAGTTGTGAGCAATGAAATGAACAGAGCATTTGAAGTTTTTATGGGGAAATATCCACAATGTATGTCAGTTTTAAAACTGTTTGTAGTTAAACAAACCTTCTCTGTTTCTTTTAGTCTTTCATGCATTGTAATGTAGTCAATGTACAGTAAATGGAACTGACAATTTTACAGTGTAACAATTATTTATCTTTGCATAAAAATTTGATACAAAATATTTGTTTAGTATTTATTTGCACACAACACAGTTTTTGAATCTCAGGAACAAATATTTTATTAAATGTTAACATGGCTGCTGACAGAGACAGCCACCATGTTGTGACATCAACCTGATGTGGCAAAATTCAAGGATTCATCAAAGTCATTTGCTGTGACAGAAAGAATTAATTTTGCCAGGGAACATCTACAACTTTTTGTCATACTGGCCCAAGGTCAGCATCACTAACGTGTAAAGTGATGCTTCATTAGGGTGTGTCCTTTAAAGGCAGCTATTAGTTATTACTTAAGTAAAATATTTTTCTGATGGAAAAAAAATCACAGTGGGCAAGAATTTAAGATTAAAATTACTATTTCAGTAAGTCTATATAAAAAGACATTAAAGGTCATTTAAATATAGCTAATAGTTTGTTAGGAATAATGTAATGTTGGAACAAGAGAAGACAAAGGTTTTTTTCTTGGAAGTGGCACTAATAGATTGATCCCAACATTACTCAGACTATTATCTAGAAAAGCATTAATTATATTAATTGATGGATAGATTTAGAGGTAATTGTGATGCATTTAAAGTAGTCTTCTAGAGTTATGATTAACATCATTAATGCCCATTCTCTTTGATTCCTTAAGAGCTTTCTGTGCCTTAAGAGTGGTCGTGCCAGTCATTAGGAGCAATCTGGGGGGGTGGCAGTAGCACTCTGGCTGATTTGTTGGTGGCAATCTGCTGTTAGAGCAAAAAGTTAAGGGGTTTTACTGCAGTTGCAGCAAGAGCTCAAGAGCCTGAGTTCAACCTTGCTGGCTTTAACAGATTCAAAACTCCCACAGGGTGGATGTTGGGTAGAGACCAACGAAGCAGAACTGATGGGTTGCCTACACTGTGCTGAACGATGTTCACTACATCACTTCAGAGACAAATGTGCCTCAATTTTTCTGAGTAAAGAAAAAATATTTGAAAGTTCAATACCATTAATACTATTTGTGCAGTCAGTTGCTGAAACACTTCTGGAAGCATCTTAAAGCTGCTGTTATGCAGAGGTTTTGCTTCTTTTCAAAGAAACCTTCTGTAGTTCAGGTTAAATATTTTTATTCGTAATTAAAATTTTCTATAGTTTTTCCAGTCAGTAGCAACTACTTACTTTGTTCAATCTCCTACTTTGGTTTACCTTGCAGTGGGAAAATACTATGATCCTGCATGATCATTAAGACTGGAATTGTTTTACTACTGACCCAAGTATTGGTTTACTCAGCTGAGGGGAAGAGAGATCTCTTTCTTGGGAAAAGTTGTGGTGAAAAGAACTTAGTTCATTATTATGGTCTTGAAGGATTGACTCCGTTTAACTTAAGGATTTCTTCAGACTTCATTCTTCCAAAGGACATGTAAAGTTGTCACTATCAATATCATGTTTAACAGCAGCAGAAGTGATTTCGAAGCAACAATTAGGAGAATGCAAATACCTTCAGGAGTGCTTCTCACAGAGTGAAAGTGATGGCTGGGCAGGAATCAGCACAGACTGGTCTCAAACTCTGTGTGAGGGCAGGAGGGGAAGTGGCATCCAATCCATCTATTGTAGTGTACTCAAATTTTATGTAGACACAAGAAATGTTGGTTATTGGGGTGAAATGTTTCCATATTTATCACCATATCCATCCCTCTGTTTAAAGCACCTTGGAACTGTGACTCAATTGCAAATAATCTGTTCTGCTCAGGTGTTTTAACATAGTATTGACGGGTTTCTCCACACGTTAATTTGCACACCACTGAAGCCATGGATTTTGACCAAAGGCTAGAATCTGATTGGTTAAGGTTATTTTAGTTTTAGCTAGACATAATTAGTTGAAATAAAATGACTTTTTAAATTAAAATAGTTTATATATCTTTTTGTGCCAGAATTTATAACAGAACTTTTTTCAGTCTGATGAGGTGGTTTACCAGTATATATCTCCAAAAACATCTATGTTTTGCTTTCTGGGAAGCAAGAAAATGCCCAAAAATAAAAGTATGTCATTGTATTCCTGGAAAGCACATTTTCTAGTGACTGGATTTGCTTTCAGGTGGCTTTTGTATTTCATTAACAGACTGAAATACAATGTATAATAGTGATGTATGGTAAATAATGCAGAAATCCGGTAATATTTTAATTAAGCTTTTTAATGTAATTGCTTCACCCAAATCAATTTATACTAAGAGCAAGATGTTCTACTTTTCAGAGAAATTTGAGAAACAATCATCCACTATGAAAGATAGAATTTGCAATTTTAAAAGGTTATATGTTAAAAACTGTGTGTTTTATATGGGCGAATGTGTCTAAAACACCTTTTTACCTTCTCTCTGTCATAAATGTGTATCTGTGTTCTTTGTGATCACAGATGTCTTGATAAAGCTACATATTTTGGTCTGGACCTAGTTCTCTAATGCTTACAAAGACCTGAAAACAGTTTGGGACTTGCTTTTTTCTCTTTGACTGCCAACCTATGTTTTCAAGGAGCCTTGTACTTTGAGCATTTCCTACCTGCATTTAGGTTTGCAAGAACCAAATCCAGGAGCTTCTTACAAACAATCATACACCTGTGTATATGTGTAGATACACTCACACAGTAAGTGAGAATGCATTTCGTACTTTTGGTACTGTGGAATGATAAATACACCAAATTCCTACACTAGTCTGAAAACAGAAATAAGGAATTGCATCATGTTACACTAAGACACCATAGAATTTAAGGCATTTGAACAAGTAGGTAATTATATTTTAATAAAAACCTATTTATAAAAGAGCTCAAGAAGCTTAACCCCTTATTTTGGTTTTCATATTCTTTCCCCTTTAGAATGCTGTAATGGGATACCCTGCTAGTTTATATACAAAGTACAAAATCTGTATTTGAAATCACCAGAACAGGAAAAGCATGTAATGTAAGAACACTATTATTCACGAGGAAGAGCTGGTACTCATTATTGTCAAATGTTTTTAAAAACATAGCTTTTTGTGACAGGAAGTTGCAGTACTGAGTCTGTGGTTGGGTGTGGACAAGCACAGCTCTATAATTATTTGAGTAATTGCCAAACACTTGCCTAGAAAGAAAACTAAAAAGCTCTCTTCAATCCTTTTTTAACTCTATTAATTCCAAACACATTACACAAGAGAGAACTTTTGGCTGACATTCAGTTTATTCATTAGAAAGCAGCATGATCCATGGCCAGCCTTTCTGTACAATCCATAAACCTCTTTCCAAGGCTTTTTGTAATAGGTAAGGCAAAGGAACTCCCATGAGCCCAGTTTAAAGGGATAACATACACCTTCATTTGGATATGCAGACAGATTACAGGGAAGAGTTGACTATACATTGCTATGAAATTGCACATTGAAAAACAGAACGTAAAAACATAAACCAAATAATATTTCACCTGAGATTAATAACTTTGATTCTTTTCCACTGAAGCAGTTGCAGTTTGCAAACTCTTTTTTTTTTTACTGCCCATGCTTTGTAAAACTGCTCCACTGAGCAGTTCATGTGCTGATGTTCCAATAAAGCGTTTTCCTAAGATCTTATATAAAAGAAAAAGTAAAATTACAAAACTATTTATTAACAAAACCATGCCATCTCTTTTGAAATATTGTGCTCAGTTTCTCTGTGAGATTGAAATGGCAGCCTAGTTCACATCATTATGCAATGGCTTACTTTCAACATTTAAATTCCATTTCTTTGATTAAAAAATATCAAGCTAATAGATGATGTTTTTTATCCAGTCCACAAACATGGTGACTCGAACATACACTCCTGGTCGTTGGGGAAGTGCACACCCTTCTCCAAATGATATTACACCAACCAAAACCCACTTGTAGTTATCTTCAAATGTCAGAGGGCCACCTGAGTCACCCTGCAATAAGAAATTAAAAAGTTAAAAGTAAACAGTGTCAACCCTAAAGCACAGCCTGTTTATGATTGTTCATTTTGTTCCTTAATCATTGGTGCTGTACCCCTGTATGTCCTGGGCACCAAGAATTGAGATCAATATGAATATTTCCATGTGAAAAAAAAATCTTGAAATGATAAATTTCTTTTTTTATTTATTTTTCAAATGACACTATCTCAAGCTCTCATCAGTCTTCCAATACAGGACTGGGCTTCAAGTAATTTTTTTTTTTTAATCTTATTCCATTTATGTTCAGCCCTTTGTATTTCACAGAGACTGGGTAAATGTGGAGGGTTTTTTTCAGTTTAATATATTCAGCCAAAACACAGTTCTATTTTCAGTCACCTCAGAGTTTCTGCAGTTTCAAATTTAGAGAACAAAATAACAAGATTGCCAGAGAAGAAGGTGTCCTTTTCTCTCCCCTCCTTTTCAATAGTTTAGCCGATGTAGCATTACAATAGAGACTGAGTTTGATTCAGCCTGAGTGGGGATGAGTCAGCCATTGATGTCTCATTTTGATGAGAAAGAAAACAATGACTATTTTTCATTGTCTATTGAGTTAGTTGAACCAGTATTAATTGTGTCTTCTCCAGGCACTGTGAATGGATCTTTACCAGAGAATTCTGCAAAGACTTAGCCATTAAAATACTTCTGCTGATAACTCTAGGGCATCCCAGAACATTAGGGGCTGTGACAGCAGCCTAGAGGGGGATGTGCTATCAGGACTCACTTGTTCCTCTTTGCTCATGGCTGACTGGTCATTGATCACAGTGCTGGTCACTTGTACTCTGTGTCAGTCTGTGGTGGTACACTGATTTTGGGGTTTTTTTTTTCATTATAAGTTTCAGAAGGAAAAAGGGGAAGAGGAAAGTCACAAGGGGAAAGGACATCAGATTGAACACAGTCCTCAAGGCACCTGGTGAAGGCTTAGGTTGGGAGGGCAAAGCAATAAGAATTATGTGACAGTGCTCCTCGTCAGGCTTAGGAAAGCCAGCCAGTCTCCATGCCACAGAGTCCATGTTGCTGGAAGAAGAATCATGTGGCAGCCAACTCTTAATACGTCCTCATAGAGAAACAGTGAGTTATGAGGAGAGGTGGAATGGATGTGAACCAAACCCACAGGAAGCAACGTATATCAGTGCAGAAAGTCATCCACTCTGAAACACTGTGGTGTCCACTTAGGAAAGATCTCCAGGGTCTACAGATCCTGGGGAAAAGCAGTTTTTCTCTCTCTGCTCTCTCTTTTTGCCTTAAAGAAGCATTTCTGAGACTTCAGTCTATTTGTTATTTGTTTCTCTGCTCTCTGCATTTCCCTAAGCATGTGCCTCTCTCCTTCAAGGAATTACTCAGCAGGAATTATTCAAAACCTAGTGCAGGAAATTTCCAGTCCTCACATATATCCATGGTTGTTTATGGCAAGACGACACACACACACAAAATTTTAAACTTTTATCCTGATAAATTATTAAATGGGCAAAATAGTGTGGGTAGAAATTACCTTCATGGATAGGGATTGTCCTGGTTTTCTTGAGTGGAGGATCAGGAAACATTTTATTCAGTAGCTAGGGGTGGTCTGTGCCAGCAGTGCAAATGAGTTGTGTCTACTTACCTGGCAGGAATCTATTCCTCCCATGTCATATCCTGCACAGAGCATATTCTCAGTAATGTTATATTTTGGCATCCATTGTTGGCATTCTTCATTGGAAATGAGAGGGACCTCTGCTTCTTGCAATATATTTGAAGGGGGACCTGGTGAAAATACAAAGTACGTTTACCTGCAGCATTAAATATGTACATCCCGCTGGGAACACTGATGGATTTGTTCCTGTTCCAGCATGCTCAACATGTTCCTGAGCAGCAGGAATCCCTGCCTTACTGCTGTACTATTCAGGCTTATGCCCCTGTAACACAGTCTCTGATTAAACAGGGCTCGTTAACTGAATCTTGTCTTTCATTCGTGTAATGGGACTGAATTTGGTTATAATTAAATCAAGATTACTAAAATCAATGGCTACGACCTCACTGTGGGGAGATGTAAGGGATGACTAAGGCTTAGAAACGTGGGTTGTCCAGTGTTTCCTCACTATTCGTTGTATAACTTTGGTTCTTTAAAGTTTTTATAAAAATTTCTTCTATTAATTCCTGTCCAAATTTTTAAATGCAACTTTGTTCTTAAAATGTAGAAGTCAATGTATTCAACTGTGGAAGTGAAATGGCATGTTTATTACTTCAGAGAGGTTCCAAATCTGGAGCATATGACATACAAACAGAACATACATTTCACACTGCAGTCAGTTTGCTTGACTTCTCAGGAAAATCATTTGCACATTGTCAGAAAGACTAATCTTCTGTCCCCCACCCGATATCTGGAAATAAGATGTACATATTTCATGTTGAGAAAAGTAGTCATAACTTCTAAGTGGAGGTAGTAAGCTTTCTTCATAGCTTAATGAACTTAGATATGCATGTTTTTGCCAATAAATATGTTAGAACTATCATTTTACTTCAGCGAAGGAATGGTGGAATGGGATAGTTCCTAAATTTTTATATGGAAGAGTATCTCTCTAAACTATTGGACCTTAACAACTCCTGTGGAATCAGGAACAAGTTTCCCCTCACAGCTGCATGCCTATCAGAGTTTTCCAGGCAGATGACCCACCTTCATTCCTAATATCTCCCCAGCCAGCAATGGAGCAGTTAATTCCTGGTAAAAACTGTTGATTTTTTTCTGGTAAGCAGATAGGTTGTACGTAATCTGTGAATGAGAAACAAGCAGTCAATCTCAGCCTCTTCCCTGTACTCAGGGTTTTATGAAGTCACATCAGAAAATGTCCATTAATTCAAGTCCACTTTTTGGCCAAAACATCCAGGAAGTACTGAGCTGACTCCCTACCACCCTCATATGCTTAGCACAGTTTTGCATAATAGAATAAATGTGTTTTGTGGGAAAATAAAAACTCACCTGTATATTGCACTTTGTGTTGAAGGTGCATCAGAGCAATATCACTGTCTTTTGTTTCCTTTGTGTAGTGAGGATTTATAATTATTCTGTCGATGTCTCGAACCACTGTTGAAGGCTGTGCCAGATCTGATTGAGAGTACAAGCCAAGAACCGCTCGCCAGCGGGACGGCTTTAATTGTCTCCTAGAAGTTGCAAGGAGTATTCACAATTAGGAATCATTAATGAAAGTTTTGAAAAAATATGTATAAGATGCTGATATTTAGCCTCATGGTAATCCCTAGCATGTTTTGTCAAATTAATAGAGCGTAGTAGATGTGTGTAGAATTCCATGACAGTATTGCTGTCTTAAACATCCATGCTGCAGATGTACATTGCTGATGTTTTCATGGTGAGCTTATAATGCATTATTTATAATGAATTAATCAGACCGTGGTGCAGAGGAGGAAAATACATTAACTAAATTACTGTGTCTTTTTAAACACTGTGAAGAATACTGCTGACTGCCCACCAGGCAATTAATATTGGTCCGAGTTAGAAAATGGTAATGGAATGCCTAAAGAATAATAGGTCTGGGATGTTGTTGGAAATGCTGCAGCTCATAGAATCAGAAAACTGGTCTCTTATTTTTTAAATCTAAATCAAAAAAGATATTCTAAGACAAAATATGGCATAATCTGAATTTCCTGATCTACAAATGCTGGTTTTAAGGCTGTATTTGCCAGAGAATATAAGTATTTGCTACTTTTTAATCAATCAGTTTATGGTTTAAAAAGTAATTTTTCAGCCTGATTGTTGGACTGCATTGGTTTCTACTCATCTTTTGGTTTGATATCAAGAGGTGTTTTTTGTTCTAAACTTGGAGTGTTTAAGTTAAATGTTTGGAAGGTGTGAAACTGCAAGCTTCAATTTAGGAAAATTCTAGCAAAGGCAAGGTGATAAAATTGAATTTAGATGAAAATAGAATGGTGATTCAAGTGAAAACGAACTATCAAGACAGTTGTGGATTTATTTTGTGGAAACTCAGAGGGCTTGATCCTTTTCATTTCAGTGTTGTTGTGTGGGATTTATTTCCTGTGATTCCATGAGGCAGCATTAATGTTTTGGCACAGTCTCCACTACCTTGTTATTTAGCTATTTGTAGTGAAAGCTCTGCTGTAATTTTGAGTATCAATTTTTCTTTTCCATTCGAGTTTCTATACGTCTTTTGTAATATTCATTTTTATGGTAGATATTATGAAAGCAAACACTAGAAAATATTGAAATATGCATCACTTCTTTGAATGGTACAAATAACACCATTGAGAGGATATCCAATATTGCCTAATCAATGCACATAAATCAAGATCTATTCCAGTGATGCACAGTAAATCTTGATCAATCCATGATAATATATAGGAGAAACACTGGGTTTTCTTTATGGGCTATGATGTCACCCTTTTTACCACTGTAAGAGATTAATCTAATTTATGGAGGCCCACAATAATTATGGATTAAGCACCAACGCTCAGTATTGATACCATGCATTTAAAGTGCAATTCCTTATGGCTCAGGAAATGCTGCTTAGTTTCCATGATTCTCTGCATTAAAGGAAAAACTGAGGATTTACCGAAAAGTAAAGGAGCTTTCAGCTGAGCCCACAAGTGATTCAAAACATGGTAATTGAACTATGAGTTAGTTGTTAATTTTTAATATCAGTGCCACAATTTGTTCATAATCTGATGCCTCCTTAGCGAATTTGCACATAAAAGAACATTACCCATATACACAGTGTGCTGCTGTCACCAGCCACTCATCACTGACAAGGGAAGCTCCACAAACGGGTTGGAAATTAAAATGGAGTGAAACTATCCAAGGCCAAGCCCCTCTTCTGGCATCACTTCCACCTACAATTCTTGTCCTGTTATTCTGAGTTACCAGGTGTTTTCCACAAGCTAAGGTAAAGCAAAATTAAATTAAATTAAATTAAAAATTAAGGGAATATACCAGATTTTATTAGACTAGTTGATTTTCTTGGAAAAAAATAGGCTTTGTAGAATCTGAACTGCTTTTCAAAACACTGTGGAAAAAGGTTTACATTTTTATAGTTGAAATCAAGATGCAGCTGTATAATTTGGATTTAGATGTTTTCTTTCCTTGGCCCTTCTGGAGTTTTTATATGTTTATTTTATATATGTTTTCACTACAGATCCATCTCTAGTGTATACTTAACACTGAAAACAAGTGAAGACTAAACTTTCCTCTGTTTATATCATTATGAGTATAATATTTATAGTCTATTCCCTAACCTTTCCATTCAAGCTGTAAACATTAGGCTTTATGGTCTGAACAATTTGATCTCTCTGGGAAATATTCCTGTGAAATATTTTATGTACTTACGTTGAATGTTACATTGCAGATGAACCACCAGGTTGTCCAAACAGTGTTCTCTAGAATGAAAGTGCAGTTAAATCACAAGTATCTGCACACCAGATAACTCTGACTGTCAAAAATATATATACATACACATACACACAGAGAAATTTATATAATCATATATATAAAAGTACATTACCTCAGCAGTATCAACCTAAGTATAATAACTAATGCTACATGTTTAAATTATGTTTTAATTATAAATATAAAACATTATATACTGTTCAACCTTAAACATACATATTCCTCTTCAATGGGCACTTAATTGTTTTGCTATGGAAACAAAAATAGACTCTTGTATTTTAGGGAAATGAGTCATCTGTCCGTGACAGATTTGCAATGAAATTATAACTTCCCATGGTATTTTTCCCAGCTTTTGAGATGTTTTCAGTGCCTTACCACTAGAGATCAGTGTGGCCAAAGAATTTAAGAAGTTAGTTTGATATCCCTGTGTCATTTTACTAAGACAATAATGCAACTGTAAAATATATAGTTGCATGTGCAAGATTAGAAATTATTTAGCAGAGATATAAAGCCAGAATCTGAAGAGCACAAGGTCACAAATCAAATCTACTCAAGTATTTCTGATACCCAGAGGTTTTTAGATTATGTTCATAGCCTGTAATGAATGAAACACTCGGGCCAGTGTATGTGCTAGCAATTCAAATCTGATACACACAGTAATACAAATGAGAGGAAAATAGAAAACCAAACTCTGCCAAAGGTTTGCTTCCAGTGTTCATTTCTGCATTTCATTTTTAAACTGAAAAGGTGAAGGATACTTTAAATATGATAGGAAATGATGTATCCCTCACTATGTTTGCTCTAAAATTTGGTATCTGCTGTGAGTCAGATGTGACCCAGTAACTTCCCAATGGCATAGTGGTACAACAAATAAAGTGGGAGCTGTAACAACCCTCCATCTCCCCAGTTAAACCTTCACTCTAGGGGGGTACAGGTGAGATATTCCTCCAGCCCTGAATTGTCCCACACTGCCATTTTCCACGTCAAGGTGAGTGCCTAATTTTAAAGTTGTAATTTAAAAAATGGAAACCAATTTCTGTGACTTGTATTCAAATCTGTATTGAATTCATAAGGGTGTCCCTTCATAACCAGCAACTTATCAAGGACAACCAGAAATGCATCAACCCATGGGAAACCAATACCTTCTTCTGCATCATCTTTATAGCAGTGAAATACCCTTTTCCATGATGCTTCCAGAGGCTCTCAAAAGGTGTTCAGTGGTGCTGTATATTAGTTACTTTATCTGATCCTACACTTTCTCATAGGCAGATGTATAAACTGCACCAAAACTGCACCTGAATTAACACCCAACATGTCAGATTTGTCCTTACAATTTTACATTTCCAGTTTAAAGGGAGTTGCCTGTACTACCACCAGTACTTACTGGTTGCTTTAGTAGAAATTACTTCAGTGGCCTCTGCTTTTTCTTCTTTGGGAAGCTAGCTCCCAGTAGGAAAAACAATTCCTTGCCTGCACTTCAGCCCAACAGTTCTCAGCTGCCTCTTGGTCAGCACAGGAGAGGCCAAAAAGCATCAGAGGCATGTGTTGAGCATCCTCCTCTGTGCCTCTCTGAGTGTCAGCTGTCGAGCAGCACGCCAGGCAGAAATCTGGAGTACTTAGGATATCTGTGAGCATGATCTTCACTTAGAACTGGCAAAAAGACTTGTTCCCGTGGAATCTGCTCACATATATCTAAAAGGCAGGATTTTGGGCTGTTACAAAGCTATCCTGCCAAAAATCACATTACCTAAGGGCACCAGTGAACACTTTTGCTGTCTCTGTCACTGCAGCTTTCAAGTCCTATTATATGTGCCCTCTTTTGTTTCAATGGTGGATGCACTTGAACAGAAACCAAAGGCAATGTCAGAAATACATTTTATAATTAGATTACCAGTTAATGAATTCAGTTGCTTAAATTATCAAATCTGTGTGATCTTTCTATCACTCATTATATGAACAATAAAACATGTGTGAATCTGCAATAGTGTCACTCTGAAAAATGGTTCCTGTCAGCTGTTCAAATGAAACATGGGAGAAGACACCTATATCTGCAACAGAAATACAACTAAGATGAATGGATTTATTCCATTTCCTCCTGCTTTAATCACTTTTTAGTGTTTAATAGATTTTAACAGAAGACATCTTTAAATTACTACTGCTCTTCAAGGTGTCTTGTGGCAATGCTGGTTTAAATATTTACTCAAGAAAAAAAAATAGCCTCCAATGGTATTCCATTTATTTAAGTTACTTTCACCACCAGTGAGAATGACAAATGTTTGGGCGTAACAGAGTATAATTAGAACATAAAGTGTAACTTTTTTTTTTTTCCTGTAGACGAAATAATTGACCATAGAAAATTAAGGAGTCTCTCCTGTGTTTTTACAATGCAGTATGTTTATAAAGGGAAACTGAAAGAACATGGACTCTTACTGTCCTCAACATGGTTTCAGCATTTTAGCAATTAGACAGTAATTTTCTAGCTCAGTGCTTCTGGTAGAATTCCAGAAAAATGTATGCAGTAAACCCTCTTATAAGCAGAAAATACAGTAATTGAATAATTACTTTTTTTTTTAATACACATATTTAAATTTATGATGGCAAGCCTTTCTGCTGGGGAGCTGTACTGTAAATCCCAGAATTTCCTGAGGATATAATCCTGGGCTAATATCACATTTTCACTTAATCTACAAGAAGCTACCAGTTCATAGCAACCTTCAGAATCACTGCAGCTCTTATTTGGACTGAGAAGGGTTAGAATAGAATCAAATGTATTCTGAGGATCATGCCATCTAAAAATTCCCTTGTAAATGTGGAGACAAATCCAGAAGCCATTTTTGAGTGAGGATTCTTTGTTTAAATATAGATACCTGTCTGTGGATGGCTTACCTTAGCAATCCTCACTGTGTCCAAAGTCTGTATCAATAAAGTCAAAGGATTATAGAGTTTTACTCATCATATTTCTAGATGCCTTGATGGATCACATTTTAGAGTGCTTATTTTTCTCTGCTGATTACAGAGAGAACCTGCTGTGACAACTACTCCATAAATATGGGTGAATGTCACTCCATCTTAATTCTTCTGTATTATATATATGTAGTCTTAATTCTACTATTATATGCAGTCACAACTCAGAGATTTCTAGATGAGAAATATTTTGCTAAGAGAGCAGTATTTATCATTTCCACAGTGAATGGATAAAGACTTCAATTGAGATTTGAGCTATATACTAGTGCCTAAATACTTACCACCATACTTAAAGCCATCACTTGTATGAGGAAGAAACCTCACTGTACCCACCTTTTTGTAAAAATCAGGCTGTTGTTACCTCCTTTGGTGATGGTGACAAACGGGCCATCTCCAGTGAATAATACAGTTGATGACATATTTGCATCCCTGGGACAAAAAGACACACGTATATTTTTAGATATTTACCCTGTTCTACCAAATGAGCAATACTAGGGAAATGATTATGAAAAAACACCAGCTTTTTTTTTTACCCCCCCCCCTGAAATAATGACTCTTTAGCAGGAGATTGTTGAGGCTTGAAACTCATTTGGATTAAAATGTGATTCCACTTACTTCCAGTCTTACATCTTATTCTAAGACTTCTAATGCTACAATAATATTGAAAGAGACAGAAATTAATTACTTTGACAGCAGTAAATATTAACTTTGGCTTTTCTGTGCCACAATGAAGGGTTTGCAATAGCAGTTCTTAAATGTATGGTGCTAAAACTTAGCATGCCAAACAGGGCAGTAACGGCTGAACCATGGGGTAGCACATTGCTTTTCTGAGGGGGTGAAATTGCACTTATACTACACTATCTAGAAAATAAATGGAACTATATTTTATATCATGGAGAATGTAATGGAGGAAAAAAAAAAGTTAAGTTTCACCTCATAGATCTGCTAAAATGAAAGTAGCTGTGGAATAAGTCAAGAGTGTCATGTTTGCTGTTGAGCAGGATAGTTCCTCTGAAGTGGTGTGTATTCATAAATTCACAGAATAGTTTGGGTTGGAAGGGACCTTTAAAGGTCATTTAGTTAATTTAAAGGTCATCAATTAGTCTATTCTTCGACTAACTTTTTTTTTTTTTTTTGGTAGCAATGGCTTTTTGGACACCAAGAATTCTGTGTACTATTGGTGGGATAAATTGTTTTGACATTTAGAACCCATATCCAGATTTACTTTATAGCCCATTCTGCATCCTATACTTTGTGATACTTCATATGACCAGCTTGGAACATGTATCCATGAAACATATTTGCTCTCCCTTGAGGAAGTACGGGAAAAAAAGATAGCTGTGGCTATACAACATAATTTTTTGGGGGGTGACAGCCTACTCCTTTCTGGCCCTTTTTGCCTTATGTGTCTCAGGAGCAAGAAGAGAACCATTTGTGCAGGTTTAATACCCAGGGAGCACCTGCACCACCTCTTCTCTTCAAGTGCAGTAAATCTCATTCTCCTGGGAAAGATGAAGTCTAGAATCTGCCTGCAGATCTGCTGTGTATGGAGTAAAGAGGTTTTCCACAACCCTGCTGTGCCACCAGGAGAGTTGTGTGATCTGCCTGCTGGGAAAGTCACTACTGCTGCGTTTCTCATTCTGAAAGTGCCTTTTAGACAGCCTGAGAGAGCAGTAAAGTGCCAAGCTGGGTAGGCAGAGTCAAATTTTATGATAAACTTTGCTGAGACCAGCAAAGTATTCCCAGGAACTCATTTTCTTCTAAAAAATATTGCAAGTTCATGGAGAAAATAAAATGAAGGTGTTTAGAGTAAAGCCTCAACTCTCACTCTTGTTGGATTTTGGGTGTGACAAAATTACCAGGTCTACCCCCATTCCTGGGTACAATTCAGCAAAGACCCAGCTGGCTCTGGTCCCAGGGAAATAGGATTGTTTTACACCTGACCAGTGGAATGGTGAAATGCTCAGTGTCTGATTTTCTTGGTTCCAGGCAATAAGATGCTAATAATGCTTGGATTTTAGCAGTGCTGTCAGATGCACACAGCTGCAAGTGCAAGCTGAACAAAGCATTATTTTTTCAGGTTTCTCCAGAGCATCAATTTGTTCGTCTTGCACTCCAGACTCATTATGAAGATTTGTAAATTATTTGCCTAAGGTGTATTTTGTAGATGCACAGATAGGCATGTCTCCTGATTGGCTTCCTGTTTGATACAAATCACAAATGTAACAGTAACATATTTGAAAAATGGAGGCAAAAGGATTCACATGTGCAATTTATTAGAACCTGGGAGGAACATTGCACTTTCTAGCCCAGCTGCATAAATAATACAGGACTCCTATCAGCTCAGTCCTTTTCATAAATTAAACAGCAAATGAGACTAGCAAATGTATGAGCAATTAACAGTAAAAGTAAATTGTTCTAGATGAACTTTAGCCTGTCTTTCTAATAAAGCATGATTCTAGGCTGTAATTCAGTGTAGGAGCATGAGCTAGAGCTCACTCAGGACCTGCTACTGCAAACATCCATTTAGCAACAAATATGGTGACACTTATTAATAAATATGCTGCTACAGGGGGGTTCAAGGAAAGCAGAATAGTGCAACACTCACAGGAGTTACATATATACATATATATATATATATATATATAGCCACACATATATACATCCCTATTCATATACAAATACATACATGCATATATATACACACACATATGAGAATTTTATCCTGTTCTGTAGGACCTGTAACAGCAGTAGTACCCAGGTTACGAATATGTGATACAATTTAGGTTTAAAGATACTTTTTCTTGACAGTGGGAATATGTAATAAACTGAGAAATAGAATTAAAAAGAAATAAGTAAGAAGCTTAATAGGAACTCTTTTAGCAAGTGCATCTGCCTAGTTTATAGAGACAATTTGAAAGATATTGCCGCAGAATGTTATGGGGACAAAAGCATGAATTGATTTTTAAAAGGTTTAGTACCATGGAAGACAAAGTTTGTTGAAGCCTATCAAATAGAAAAATGTCAATTAATTTAATAGGCCAAAAAATTACTCCTGTCCAGAAGTTATGGGAAAGGAGACAGGAGAGGGGCAGAAAGAATCAGAGAAAGGAAGACCACTGGATACTCTAAAGAACAAGGTATTTGACCAGAAGCACATTTCAAGATAGTTTTTTACATTCTCACGTGCATGCGTACATAAATTACAGTCAGGATTTGTGCATGTAGCTACCTGATATTGGTGCAAACTCATTACCTACCCAAAGGAATAAAAGTAAAAAAAAAAAAAACAACCAAAAAACCAAACAAACCCGCACACGTTCATCCAATTAGAAGCATTTTTGAAATAAACACTATTTTTCTAAGTCATTCGAACTCTGGCATTGCTGCAATTAATTTATCAGAAGGGCATTTGTAGGCATCTTTCTTTGGTCAGAGAACAAGATAATGAATTGCAAGCTTAGAATTTAATTTGATTATTAGTTGGGTGAGAGACATTCCCTAAAATCCTCAGCGCTGCAGGAAAGTTAATTATTATTCAGTGGATGGCAGTGTAATAGCACATGATATAAGCAAGGCCAGAATTTAGGCCATAAATTTTACCATAGACTGAAAAAAGCAACACCCTGCCTTCCAGAATTCCCACCATTTCCCTGAAAATTCTTCTGAACAGTGACTAAAGTCAAATTTTTTTTCAGTCATATACTTCCCTCCTCCCTTCCCTGCTCTAAGTCTGGCTCAAGAGAAATTTGATTTCCTTTCCCAAGAGCTCAGATCTAATGATAGGTGTGAAATGCATTGGGAGCCCAGTAGCAGAATAACCAAGGGAGTATCTTTACTTGGAATGAATAGCAGCAGTAGGAAAGTAGAGCAGCCAAGACTGCTGTTTGCTTCTGCTTTACTCTTGAGCCTTCCTTATGAAAGTGAAGATGTAAATGAGGGCATAAAGTGATAAAAAGGCTGATGCACCCACATCCCTCTCCCAGTGTTCTCTAATATGTATCCTCATGCCCAACCTGCCTTGTTCAGAGTCGTCAATCCTGTGCTGAATGCCATCTAAACAGAGTTTGCCACACTTTCAAATTCATTGGCACACCAAGCATTCCACTTGACAGAGACAGATAACATTTGCCTTTTTTTTTGGAGAGTAAAAACACCAGTAAAATGAGGAGGAAAATGCCAACATACACTTAACAAATCTGCAAACAGGTTACAAGGACACTGAATATTTATCACTCACCCCAACCCCAACAGCTGGCAAACACCGTCTGAAATCTCTCCATTCCAATCATCTGCACATGCCAGATGCCACATCTTCCCAATCCTGGCCTGTACCAGCCCTTCAGTGCTCAGAGAGCCATTCAGTAATCTCACTGGAGAAAAAAAATGTGCAGAAGCATTTTAGATTTTAGAATGTGGCAAACCACATTCCTCCCCCACCCCAAGCAAACAGAAATGCAATATAAAGAGATTTATAATTGCCAATGAAGAACCAAGATAATAATAAACCAAGATTTATTATTGCCAAAAAAAATTAAAATGCATTACAGAGGTAATAAACCCAGCATCTTCAAGATGTTGTGCTCTCACAGGAAGGTAGGTAATGCTATTGTTATCTCCTGTGTTTCTGCCACAGGAGAATTTCATACCTTGTATTTTGCAAATATCTCAGAAACAGACAATAAACAGTAAATTTTCCATCAACTCTAGCCAATGCTTTTTTTCCTAGTCAGCATTATATAATTCCAAATAATGTGTGGATCTTTAGCTCCATGATGCTCAGTAACGCTGACTGGAAGTAAGGTTAAAACGAGAGTTGACAGAAAAAAATAGACTTCCTAGTTCCAATTGCTAGGAGTTTTTACTGCTTTCACTGCAGTTTTAGTTAAAATACTCACAATAACAACAAAAGCTCACTGAAAACCTGTCAATCAAAACAATTCCTAAACCAAAATATTCAGGAGAAAAATTCAGAAACTCATAAAGTTTTTTGTTAAAAAATATTATACTGTAGTCATAGTCGCTAAGAAAGTTGGACCATAAGGTCAACAGAATTTCATATATACACATGTATATAAAGTAAGAATTTTACTGTAAAATATTAAAAAAAATATATATAATAAGAACATCAACAGAGTCCCATATTTGTCTTAGGAGTTACAGCTGCATTTCAGGCAGATGACAGATATTACCATCATGAAGTAGAGAAAAGCATGCAATGTACTGAAATTTACTGGTAGCCAAAAAAACCCCAAAAAATAAACCACCTCCCCAAAAAAAAAACCCCACCCCCAAAAAAGTACTTGTCGAGAAAATATTTTTCCACCAAAATGATCTCATAAATTGTACAAACTATAGCAAATACAAAAATTTATATTTTTATAAATGTTTCTGTGACACCTGGAGTGCATGAATGAAAGAAGTGATATACAGTGACAAATTAATAGTAAGTCTCAGACTAAGTTTGATTAAATTCTCGAGTGGTCCTAAAGATGTCAGAATTGTATGCACTACAAGATTTCTCTAAAATCCAAAATTTCTACAAAATTACTTTTGACATCTCTCTTTTATTTAAGCTATAGTTCCTTTGCCTTTCTTTTCATCAGATCCATTTTTCTCCAAAAATGTTGGTAAGGAATAAGAGAGTCACTGACATTCAAAAACTGCTTAATTCAAATATATATTTTAGAATTCTCCCTTTTCTTTGCAGTCCCTGGAAGTTTCAGAAGCTGGGGTACTTGAAAAGACAGTTTGTCTAGTTAAAATTGCCACTTCTGATAAGAAATTGAAATTGGTTTCAGGAAAATGAGCAAGGCTTTTGGACACTGGAAAGACTCAGTGAGAATTTCTAATTGAATTTCCATTTTAAGACATAGATTGATTCAGCCAAAGTTTTGATTAAATGGGTTTTGGAAACAAATCTCCCAGGCTTTTCATGTGAGGTAGTTTGTTTCGAAGTAATAGACAGTCAATGGCAAAATAAATCTTCGGGAAAATGTACATCATGTTAATGTAGGTGATGATTACCTCGTTCAGATCTTCTTTAGCAATGACTGGAAAAAAAATCAAGTTCTTTTTGCTTAAGAAGAAATGGAAGTGAATTTTATTCTATACATTTTAAAGGAAGAATATATTTGCTACAAAATAGTCAATGGCACTAATTTGAAGAGTGAATCTGTGTCTTCAGACATCTATCTACATCTATCTATCATCTATCTATCTATCTATCTATCTATCATCTATCTATCCATCGATCTATCTATCCACATGTATTTACGTATGTCATATATACTTATATATATATAAATATATTAAAAGAATGCTGAAATCAATGAGGACTGTCAGCACACACCCAAGAACATACCTGACCCACAGTAGATCTCTATAAAACAAAGGAATTTGTGCTGACCTTAAAGACTACTTTTAAATCTTCCATTAGTTCTCCAAAGTGGATTGTCAGAAAGAGCAGTTTAACTTCTGTGCTAGGCCAAACAGGATTTTAGCATTTATTTTTTATATTTAAATTATTGGTTTAGAGAATCTTATTTTCCTGCTATGTGAGATGAATTAATATACTGTACATTTTGGAAAGAACCACTTTATCAGAGGACTAAGGAACAATGGATGCTGCTTTTGAAGCTGTGCCATCTGCTCATGCTACAGAATCCAGGTGGGCTGGAGGGTGCCATGTGTTTGGCTCCAAGCCCACAAACTATTTGGGAATTTCCATCAGGAGCACGTTTATTCTCTACCCTACACTGCAGAATTTATACTGCTGTGACACTCAAATGAATTACAGCAAAAAATGGTAGAATTTGGAAATACGAAACGGATACAGAAGAAAAGCATATGTTGAGTTTTCATTTAATTTTGAGGCCACTGTAAGCAACTGCAGTTTTCAACACAGAGGAACTTCCTACATTTCCAGAGTTCTTCACCAGATTCAACACACTATCTCAGAAAAGTTACTGTTTTCCTGGTCCTGATGATCTCAATGAAATACTGCTGTGTAAACTGGCATGGCCTGCGTGCATCTGCAGTGTTCTATGTTAGCTGAGGTTTTGTGGCTGTGTTCCTGGGCAACTAATGCCAAATGTGGATGGCTTAGGTTGGATACTAGGAAGAATTTTTGCACCAAAAGAGTTGTCAAGCATTAGGACAGGCTACCTAGTGAAGTGGTGGGTAGTCACCACCCCTGCAGGGATTTAAAAGGTGTGTAGATGTGGCACTGAGGGACAGGATTTAGTGGTTAACTTGGCAGTGTTGGGTTAATGGTTGGACTCAGTGATTAAGGATCTTTCCCAACCCAAATGATTCCGTGATTTGTTTGTATGAAGGAAAACTTACTGCACTTTGCTTCATCAGAGCCATCTTCACACTGAAGTACATCGTCACACAGGTTGTGCAATGGGATGCATTTCCCACTGCCACACTGGTGCTCATCGACTGTGCAAGCCCCTGAAGGAAAACAAGGGAGGAGAATTATTCTGTAGCTATGAAGAAGACTGATGTTCCCAGGAGAACTTACAGTTCACCTGAAAGAGATTGAGTAGATATGATGCAGAACCTTTGACTTCCTTTTCTTTTTCTTTCCATTTATATCCATCTCTCTTCAAAATAAAGATAATTTTCAGATAAATAGAAGCCAATTAAGAATAAAATCTGTGGTACTCTGCCTTGTAACTTCTGGTCTAGGTAGCATTGCTCAGTTACTAGTGTTCTTCTATCGGAAGTGCTAAACCTGGGAGTGAAAAGTTAAATCCTGTCAAAAGTGACTAATGATTTAAATTTCCAAATGTTGAGCACTTTCACAAATTTTAGAGACATTAAGGTGTGTCGTGTCAAGCATACAAGCAAACAGGCAAGGAGAGCCAAGAGTGTCTTTCTGAAACCTGTGAGGAAAGGTGGAAGAGACAAAAGTAAAAGGAATGAGTGAGGAAAGCATTCTTGAAAGTAGGATTAAGCTCCTTCAGAATCAATTAAGCAAATGAAGGAGAGACTAAATTTAAAGTTGTGATTCTTTCTATGGCAAAAGTGTATTTTTAATGGCTCCATTAATTTACAGGAAATATACAGGCATAAACTTAAATTCTATAAAAAATTGTTTATCTTCCTGGACTTACTGACTGAAACATTTATTTATCTAGAAGTCTTACTTAAAGCAAGATAATTGCTTTACTTATGAATGTCTAATATTCTTATGAAATGGTGCATTCATCAATCAGTGTGGCCTGTATCAAATGGAAGAATATGGTTTATAAAAGGCCTGAATCAGATATTCACACATTCAATTTCTGTAACTGTCAGATACTTCGTAGAACTTAGTTCTTAATTAGACAGGGTCTTAACAATATGGACACTGCCAAAAATTATTCCTACTTTTTTAAAAAACAATATTTCATGGGAAAAAAATACAAAGAAAAATCTGCTTTTCTTCTAAATTTAATTTATTTACTGACAATCCTTTTATCCTTAGGCCTGCATGCTAATGATATTAATCTCTGTCCTTTGGCTGCAAAGATCATGAATAAGCATAACTCTTTTTGCAAATGGAACCTTTTTAATATATTTAACCAGAACTGGCAGTGGCCACTCTGATAATTCTGCCTTGCTAAGCTTAATTTTCATTTCACAGAACACGGGCAAAGCTGGCTCAGCAAAGATGCTGAACCAGCTAAAGAAAAGGCAGAGCGTTGTTGGACTGAGCAAACGTGATAGACAAGGCAGAACAAGAAGCTGCAAAATTGTCCTAAGCACATATAAGCCAACCTCTCAGTCCTGCACAAGAGCATAAAACAGAGTTAATTTTACAAATGTAGAGCAATTATGAATATTTTCTAAAATATTAAGGAAAGTACTATTATTATTGCTGTAAATCCATAAAAAATCTGCAGCTGGCTAGCTAAGCTGGGAGACACTTGCCTTTTCTGATTGCTAAAATAAGAACAAGAGTCCAGATCCTTGTTGACTTTCTGTTCATGTAAGCAAATGGTACTTCATACATCTCTCAATACATACTGCTTTTTCTTTTTCTGTTCTTCTTCTGTCAGACTGCCACAGAAGTAACGCAGCCTCTAATTAATTCAGTCAAGATTTGGCCTAGAGTTAGTGTACTTATTTGTCCTGCTAAGCATATTACGGTTCCATGTAATTTGCATTAGGCTTCATTTTGCATATTTTTGGAGAGTTGTTTGCTGAATTATGAGTGACAAGACTAATTGCAATCCCCAAGAAAATCAAGAGCCTTTTAGAAGGGATCTGGCTTGAGCAGAAACACTGCTGTCCAAATATTTAAGAGACTCAGATTATTCACACACTAAAGACCAAATTTTAAAGATGCAAGAAGAACCATATTGCAAATACTGATCAGAGTGACCATACACAGTTTTCTCTTCTAGTGGATGTTATCAATAATAAATATTTTACAAATGCATTAAAACACATGTTGATGATGCCCTGAAATAAGTCACAAAGGGATGTTCTTTCCTGGGGCTTGTATAGGAAATAGTTAGCGTTTGCCTTCTTAACATCTGAAAAGATTTTGATCAAAATACTGAGTCAATTTTTTACATAATACCACAGAAATTCACATGATACAGACATTGCTCCAATTACACTAGAGAAACAAACCCATCACTTTTCATGCCAGGAAATATAAAGTACAGATGAGTAACCAGCCTTTTGCTCTTCAACATTTACATATTTCTACTGAGCAAGCACTGAGAGTGACTTTGCACTCTCCATGTTTTTCTAAAATATATTTGGCCAGTGGTAAAACATCTTAAATACAAAAAGGTGCAAATGCTTACTGAGATGGTATCCAGTAGTAAAGTTTGCAAGAAATCCCTTCCTTGTTGCAGACTTGTCTGTCCGGAGGATCACTGTCATCTGGTTTGTTGTAGAGAAGACATCTGGCAATGGGCCTTGCTCGGTGTAGACAGCTATTCTCCAGGAAAACATGAGCACATTCATGTTATTTTGTTCAGATGTATTTCAGAACGTTTGGGGTTCAAAAGCAAATAGTGCACCGCAGGGATGTTGTTGCTCCTCCAAACCTAACTGTGGTCAGACTGCAATGGTCACAGCCCAACACCAGATTTGCCTGATCAGCATAGAACAATAAGGCTCAACTATGAGATTAATCCTTCTGTTTGTCCGCACACATAAACATAAACTTGATTTCCTGAGAAGTTAATTTCACACAGGTTTTGGGGAGAACTTAATGTCTGGAAATGTTTTGGAAACGTGATGTCACATACAGAATGCTTTCTTGATTTTTCCTTGAAATTTCTGAGGAGCCAAAAATGCAAATGAAACAAAAGGAATTTGATTTCCTTTATATTATATCCATCAGTGTGCTCCTGGTGTCTGATTACATTCATTTAGTACCCACTGCTGCTACTTGCCCAAAAGTAAGGAATCTGGTCCTCTGCCATCTCTGATTTCAACCACATCATGAATACTTTCCAAATCAAAAATCTGAAAATGAAGTTGGATGTTTTTTCCATTTTCAGCATTCAAGTACCACACACCTAGAAAACAGTAACACACAAATCACCTTTTCAGTAGTTACATTTGCTGTGTCATTTTCATGTCGAAGGGCTTTGGGGGAAAATAATATTCTCTCCTATACTATTAACAATCACCCAAGAGATTAAGAAGTTTAAGTCTTATATTTAAAGCTGTCAAGATCCAAAATTCAATATATTCTCATTCTTAAAACACTTTTGAAAACTAATTTTAGGCTTCTACACCATATACATGTGTTTTTAATCATCCATGTCAGCTGTGAGTTTCCCTAATGTAGTAAAGCTCATTCTTTTCTGACTGTGACAATGTGACAAAGAGTCTTGTCACTTTAGTCTCATTTGATAGAAAGATAATTTTTATAATCAGTCACAGAAGCCTGTCTTTCAAGTTAAAATAGTTCTTTGCTTCTGTTTAGCCTATATTTTCTCATATTTAAGGAAACTAAGTGTGGATACTATGGAAACTTGTAAAGAAAGTTAAAAAAAAAAACAACAGATTTAAAATATTTGCATGGAGTGAAAAGCATTTTCTCACTAGTAGGAGTCTCATTTGGGAACTTGTGAAATGAATACTGGAAATGTGAGCCACATCTCAAGCAGAACAGAAACACAAAATGACAACTCTTATGATTACCATCCCAACACAATTCCCCAGGATTGAAGGAATAAATAATTAAAATTTCATTAAGAATCTCTCTTCCTTGCTTTATCCATCAACAGTACACTGTGGACCACCTTGAAGCATTCACTTTTGCCAGCTCTAGCTTAATCTAAATCAAACATCAGTAGAATAACAATGTCTTCTCACTGGTAGGTTAAGAAACATGCAATAAAGAGAAGATCCCTTACAAAATGCATGCACATATTCTTTGTCTCTGGAAAACCTGAGCTATTTAATTGTTGAAGTGATAATATTAACCTAGAAAATACACCAGGTTATGGTAAAATGGGGACTTTCATCACCTTATGTGTCTCTGCATTGACATAAAGACATCTGACAAAATGAGCAGGATGGAATTGTCCTGTCTGGACCCATTCCATTGGATTATGCTTGTCTTCATCCCTTTTTAATCAACCGGCACATTTCCTTAGCTTCTGTTCAGTACCATATAGAATGCAGTTAAAAAATCCCACTCTATATAGCTTAGATCTTTTTTTTTTTTTTGTTTGACAGCATCTGAGTTGGAAAAGCAGATTTAGTATCTCTATTTTTATATGGTTAAACTCCTCCTGAAGATTTGGAAAAGAACGACTTACAAGAAGCTAAGTTAGGGTAATTGTCTGGAAAGTTTGAAGAGCTGAATGTACTGTTTGGCTCCCAGAGTTCAACTGGCCCTCCACAGTCAGCTGAAAAAGAAAACATTTCAAGAACATAATTAACCTACTGTCTTACTTTTTCAATCTGTGGTAACAATGATAATTTGTAAAAGTAATTTTCATGATTATTGGTCTGCAAGCTGTGCACATGACAGAAATATGAAGACAAGAATGTGATACAGTCATGTGTCTCATTTATTAGAACAGTAGTAAAACTAGGAAATGTTGAGAGTAAGAGGCCCCAGAATATAAGTAATTTATGCACTTTGCATGTATGCCTTTCTCGTTGTCTGATCAATCTTAGAATTACAGAAAAAAAATTAAGGTTGGAAAAAACCTCTGAGATCATTGAGTCCAACCTTTGACTGATCAACAAGACCTTGTCAACCTTGTCAACTGACCATTCACTGAGTGCCATTCACAGTGCTCTTTCCAGAACACCTCCCGGGACAGTGACTCCACACCTCCGTGGTCAGCCCCTTCCAATGCCTGACCACCCTTTTGGTGGAGAAATTATTCTTGCAACACCAGCAGAAATACTCAAATCTAAAGCTCTTTTTGTCATCTAGCAAGTAAACTTACAGCAAAACCCCCCAAACCCCGTATACGGTTACTTTGTTTTCGTCAGGACCCCAAAAACTTTCACAGATGAACCTTGTAAATGGTAAAAACAGCTATTTGCTTTTTCCTTGACTGTTCTAATAGGAAATGTCTTCATCAAAAAGAAGTATATGTACTTATAGGTAAAATTAATAAAATTTCTTTAAAAGCAAATATTGTAGATATGTGTACACACATATACATGCACTCACATGCACAGACACAGCTAACTCAACTCTATAAATTCAATAATCTATTTCAATATACAATTTTGATGGTGGTTTACATCCCCAATATGTCAGCTTCATCTTCGAAAGCTTTAGTTGATATTGAGAAATATAATTTGTTTTCATTTTAGCCATCAGAATGGCTGAATGAACCATCAGAATGAACTTTGGTGTTTTCTCACTTTTTTCTTGCTATTAATTTATTCGAAAATGAACAGTGCTCCTCCACTTGCTTACTTGCTTCAGGAAATAGCAAGTAAGGCAAAACAGTTTTACAGTCTTTTAAAAAATTTTTCTTTCATATAATTCTTTCAATTAAAATTGATTTTTTTTTAAAGTTCCCAGGCTTTGGCTAAACTTTAACTCTTTCCTCCCCACCTCTTTTGGCTCAAATTTTGCATACCATGATGTCTGACAAAATCTCACACTGAGCTACTTGGTTGGAGACTGCATAATCTACAATTCCTACCAAGTTTGAGCACTGAATCACACTGGCAGGAAGTTCAAATAAACAAATAAATACCAGAAAAACTTGAACTTCCTCACAACAGCCATCTTCTAGAACTTTCAATTTCACCAAATCACTCCTGGCACAAGAAGCCAAACTCTCAAAAAGGAAAATGAACTGCTAACAATCCCACTCCAAACTAATAAGTATATTATATATATATATATATATATAAGCGTCTTCAGCCATATGGCTCACAATAAGAATTGTTTTCTATAAATACCATGAACACCAGATAAAATTGGCTTTTTTTAATGGAATATTATGACATATGAAATCTGATCTGGTCTTGACTAGCAATGATCTTTTTCTTCCAGAGAAAAATGAGAGAAGAAATTAAATTTACCCATGTGTTGAAAAAAATTTTTAAAAATTTCCAGTGTTCATTAAACACAAACTCATATGGAGTTATTCATACAGCTATTACTCATTAGAGAACCAAATAGCAATCAGAACCAACAATCTCGATTGAGCACAACAGATGATTTCCTCAATACTTTAGAAATTATGCATGACCTATTCATAAGTAAATTCCTCTGTGCTTTGGCCAAAACTTCAGTCTACATTGACATACACATGTTAAGTGTGGAACCTACACTGTCATTTCCACACTGTCATTTGTGTAAAAAGACAGGTTATAAATTCACATGAAGATGAAAGCAATCTTTGTTTTAGATGAAAGTGTAAGCTGACAGTCTCGTGCCAAAGACAAAAGCAAATCTGACTCCCCTATGACACCATCAAAAACATTTTTTACATTTCAAGGAGCTTTTGTGGCACTGTGAATGATGCCAGTGACTTGTACTGAAGCTCTAATTCTAGTAAAAGGAGTTGACTCAGCTCAAATTCTTTTATGTCTTGTTTACGGACATGACTTCCGTAGTGAAACCATTAGTGTTAGTAAGCTTGTACACGTTCATCAAAGTAATTTCATACCTCTTTGAAGATGATTGATAACATTCACTTTTTTTCATCAGGTTACAGATAGCACGTAGTAGCATGTCCCCACAAAGTTATGAAAACAAGTTATTTTTTCCCCAGCAACAGCTTAGACTGTCCTTTTGTATCATGGATCTCTGTAATCTCTGTCATAAGGAGTTATAAGCCATAATACCATGTCCTTTTTTTGAATATTAAAATCTTATCACCATATTTTGGGGAGAGATCTCTAGCTTGATATTTCTTTGATGTTTTTCACAATCTCTCAGCTACCATTTACCACAGGGCTGTTCTACCACAAATGAACAGACTGGTTCTAACTGGTGAGGTGTGTTAGCCCACAGTACCTGAATCAGGATAGCTGGAGGGGGCAGACAGCAGCATCTCTCCACAAAATTACTTTAATAAAAACTGCAATTAAATTCCAAAACTCATTTTGGGAAATTATGACTGCAGTTACTATTGTTGTTAAAATTTAATTTCACTGACAGACACACCTTGTTGAACTTTACCTCCCTGTGTCTCATGATGGAGCTCTAAAACTTCATTTTACTTTTACATTTAGAAGGTTTTGTTCCCTTACCTGTCCTGATGTAGTAGACTTGGAGGTGGCAGATTTTATACAATGAAAATATTAGTATACAATGTTTCAACATGAATACAATGAAAACAGTGTCTTACTACTATTTTAATTTTAGTCTTTTTACTTGCTATATGCTCACAAGAGAGCAACAAGCTGTGCTTTGAAAGGCACAATAAATCTACCAAGAGGCAGTCCTGGAACATTTTCAGTGCTTGTTTTAATGATTTGAAGCCATGTGTGAATATGTCTTTATAGAAATTTTTTTCCCAATTTTTCCAAAAATTCATCCACTTTCAAAATAAATTTCAGAATAAAACAAAGCAAGCTCCATCAGATATTTTAATGATTTTTCCACAAGCTCTATTTATATTTGTATTGGTTTTTAGTTTGAATATGCTTGGACTTGTTAAACATCATATACAATCTTTCTTCTCTCTTTTATACAAGTTTTCCAGATTTATAATGATGCATACAGGTATTTTCTCATATTTTTCTCTGTGAGATCTTCCTGGCTAGCTCTGTGAAACTGGAAGATTTTGAGGAAGTTTAAACCTCTGCACTTTCCTCAAAAAGACTCTGCATTTGGGGGGGTCTGGATCAAGGTGTACCACCTGTCTGGAGAGGCATGGACTGGATCTTAGTATGTTCTCCTGAAGATAATTGTATAATGCTGAAGAGAGGTTTTTGTAAAATTGTAGGTTGAAAATTTGGGCTCAGTCATACACAAATAGAGTAATAGGAAATCAACTGTGATTTAATGTTTACTTACTAGGAACTAAAGGGGTGGTACCAACAGTTGGCATCACAGTTGGCTCAATATAATTATTTTCATCACACTTTCCCTTTGTCAGGCCAATGTCATCCACTGCAATATCGCTGGGACCACGTCTTTTAAAAGCATCAAAAATAACCTGAAGTTTAGGAAAAAGAAATAAATTAGAATTTTATAATTTAATGAACCATTTTCAGCTTCCTACATGGTACCATTCTGTCTTTTCTTGAATGCTCTTTTTCCCACTGCAATCTACACTGGTGCTACACTCAGGGGAAAATATCAGGGAGGAGACAGAATTCCTCACAAAACAAAGCAGAACACTGCAAACTGAGTGGGTTATTCTAAGGAATGTAGTGGCTTCTTCATATAAATGATGAACATGATTTAAAAATATTAAATACCTTTGATTTTTATTTATAAATCCATATAATTTTCAAAACAAATTCTGCATTGTTTATCAGCCCAAACTTCTCCTGAACTAATGGCATGAAAAACTGAAATTAATCTAGTTTTTCCTTTACTGTGCTTTAATATCCACATATTTAAAGTAATTCTGTAAACAAGGAATTGGTGCTGGTGGAATAAAGTTAGGTATAGCAATCTTCTTGAGATCACATGTGGTTACATATATCCTAGAAACCTGATGCAGGCAGGTCACAGAAACATTCATTTTCTCAGATGTTAAATGCTTCTTTCTGGCAGCGTTTGCCAGAAATCAATCAAAACTACTGTAGCAGGGCAAACCATCCCAAATACCTATAAAAAGAAATTGTTTTCAAAAGAGAGGAGCTGCAAGAATTGTCTGGAATAAATCTCCTCCTTTTGTTTACAGATAAGTCAGGTCAGTTGTTAACCATGTGGTGTCAAAACACAATTTCAGTGGACTAATCAATAAGTAATTAGTGAAAACACTGATTCAGAGTCTGAAGCAATTTAAATTTAAATCCTCTCATGGCTAAGTGCTTCACATCACCCTCACTGCTGAGATTTTCTATTCCACAGCAGATTTTGATAAGCTTTGAACACTTGTTTTGTAGAAAGCTCCCTTGATAACATTCTTTGTTCCTTGACAATTATCAGGTTTTCTCTTTTCTGAAAATTAATACTTTAAATTCCAGAGTAGGGAAAAGGGACTGTGAGAATTCAAATGGGGATTCCAGTCTTCTGCATGCTAATATTTATTTGATGGCATGCACTGTTAAATGATACTAAAGTATTATCTTTGGAGCTGTGGAACTTTGGGTTCATTTCACAGAAAACTCTGATATTAGTTTAGCTAAAATAAATGAAAAAAACCCCAGCAGTTTAACAAACCTTAAAATCAGATGTTTCATTTAAAGTTACTTGTCCATAATTCCAGTTGTTTCCATAGTTTCCTTCTTTCTTGAAAATGATTTTTTCCTGCCCATGCTCATCACTTACGCTAACTCTTAAAAGGTAAACATTATTGCCATACATGAAATACCTAGAGGGGTAAAAGCAATTTTGGTATTATTAGAACAAAATTAAATTCCGTGAAAAACAGTCACTCTTTTTACTTTATGATGTTTTTGGAAATTAGGGTTAACTTGAAGCGAGCATGAAAATAAAACTAATTGTATGTTTAGATTACAGCTGGCATTGTAGAAGCCTAGTTAAGCTTCATGACAATAAACATTTCAGGGATTCTTAACACTGTTTTTGTATAGAAATGGATATTGGATACAATGTGAAAAAAATCCAAAACCAACCAACATTAAAGCTAACTGCAAGAGTCAAAGCTATAAAGGACTTAAACTTCAGGCCTGGAGTTGAAACTGATCTTGGAAATCGAAATAGAACCAGGCTGGTATTGCTGGTATGCTGACTTGGATTAATATTCTATACAAAAGAAAGCTCTTTGGGTATATTCTTAAACAAAGTATAGGTTTAGGAATGATGTAACAGTACCAAAAGCTCAGACAATACATATCTGAAGGGACCAAAGGCAAACTCAGAATCCGGACTCGCTCTTCTATGAATCCAGGTCCGATGGGTGTTGAAATATAAAATCCTGCAAGATAACGAGCACACTTTAGCCAGGAGAGAAGTAATGTTTTTTAATTAGTGCATTAGAGTTTTTACATTTAAAATAATATCAGGCACAGATAGTGTTGCATGATTTGGAAGATTCATGACACAGTAAATGTGAATTATTCTCTCGAGTTATATTCATCAGTCAATGACAAATAGAGCTTTTAAGCTTTTTGGATGCTCCTCCAAACTAGATATGGAGCACAGGTCCTTTTCAAGTCAGTGGGGAATGTGTCTTATATTTAGTGAAGGCAGCAATTTTTCTCAGTTTTCAAAAATGTCTTCCTGTTTGATATTGCTTGTGATTTTGCAGAATTTCCTGACATTTTCATAATTTGTATCCACATTATAATGGGAAATATGGATTGTGTGTTGAGAGTGTGACAGGCTAACTATGTGAATATTTTTTAGGAAGGTGAAGCATTATAAACAAACAAAACCCCCCTTTACTTGTGAAATTGAGTTTGTAGCTTTTTCTGAGATAATTTGTTGCAGCTGGGAATTTGAACCTCTTGTTGCCACATGAGGCCAGGCCACAGAAGCACTGGGATTTGTTACAAGAAATGCAGACTTAGACAACTCTAAAATAAAATTCTTGCTTTATTCAAATCATGGATGTAGTCTCAGATTTTCTTCTATCTATCTAATACACATATATGCAAATACTACATTAATAGAATTTTCAAATTCTATTTCAAATTCTATTGTCTATTTCAAATAAATATAATTATATAATTTAAATTAAATACACTCTATTCTGTTATTTATACTTCCAGATTATCTAGCTATTTCATGTGGGAAGTTAAAATATCTGAAAATTTGTCTGAAACCTGAACCAGGCTTTTCATTTCATGTGTTGACTTAAAAAGCAGGCATTAAAATACACACGGTGTGTAACTTTAAGAAAAAGTTAGTCAAAGTTAGTCAAAAAGTTTAGTCAAAGTGACAGCTCTCTATCTTTGTTTCATCAATGCTCTGACCATTCAGAATCAACTGTTGAGTGTGTATTAAGAGCAGAAAACAAAAAATAGAATTTTACTGAAGCTTTATAATAGTTCGATATTAATGATGCAATTCACATTTTTACTCAAAATACAAGCTAGAGAAATAGAAACATGCAACTACTAGCAGCATTACATAGAGGGATATTACATATGTCAGCTTGGACTTGGCACAGGGAGACAGAGAGCACCTAAGAGAGATTAACATTTTCAAGACAGAGAGAAAAAATTTTCAAGTGTTTTATTAAACAAATTTTGCATTCTATCATCTGATTTACATCTGGGCACCAAGTGGGAAAGCAAATCAGTGTCCTGAATATTGTGCAGAAAATGTGCATTTGCTCAGAGAGGGGTGAATAATTTCTATCTGATAAAGTGAAGATTACTATTTTTCTTTTCCCAGGGGTAACTCCTTTCAGAATAATTTGTAATTTTCCCAGCTATTTGTCACTGAATAATTTTTATGTAACTCTTGCATAGAATAGATATAATCACAGCAAAATACAATTTATGTTTTATCTGGTTTTAGCTGGACTGACAAATCAGCTGAGAAAGTGATTGGTTTTATTGTTGAAGCAGAAAAAAACTTACAGAGTCTAATTCTGGGATAAGGATTTGTGATACACTCAAAATCTGATCCCTATCAGTACTGTCTCTTTAAATAAACTCCACTTTGATATGATTACTATCCCAATTAAATTATTGAACTGTAACAGTTACTGGGGTGTTTGTGTGTTTGGCACAGTTGGTCTGTTTGTTGTGCAGTAACTGGGGACACAGATGCCTCATGTACACTGCAAGTCAACATTTTTTACATCAAAATTATTTTGTGACAACCATGAGGATGTCAGCAGTAGAGAGAGATGAAAGGAAAATGATTTCCCTAATATGCAATTGTATTTTTTTCCCCTCAAGTTTAACATGCAGATTTTGACCTATAACATTTTTGCATAATAGAAATTCTTTTTACGGAAAAGGTATTTTGGTGTAATAATAGCATTGAAAAATTTCAGTACCTCACATGTTAATAATTTCACTTCTTTCTTTATTTCTTCTTTTACTTTTGGTATATTTCCACAAGATGGCAATCAGCAACATAAAATATTTTGTCTGGTAGCCCTGACTCATTTTTGTGGCAGAAGAAAATGACAACCTAGTAATACCACTGTGAAGAATCCATTATGCAGTGATATAAACTAAATCAAGTTTTTCCTTTAATCTTAAAGGCACTATTTTTTGATCTTACCTGACAAGTTGCCAAATGTATGATCATATTCAGGACCACTCATCAAGGGAAAGGTAGGACCCTGAACTCTGTCCCAGTCTGAATCATCATCTAAATCTTGTATCCAGTAACAAAAGCCATCTTCAAAAGTGCAATTTATTTTCTCATAATCTGTGAATAAGAATTTCTAGTAAATAAAAAATGACAGAGATGGTAAGCATTTTCTCAGAATTACACAAGAATGAGTGATGAACAATGTAAATTTTTAAATGTTTGTAAATCAGCCCACAGTGACTCAATTTCTGCTTTATGTAATGCAGCAGGATTACTCAATAAATGTGTTATTTATGCTTTTAAACAAAACACCACTTTTCAAGGTTCGCCCTACATGCTCTGTCACCTATTCACCAATCTTCACTTTTGATCCTTCTTTTCCTCTTTTCTTTGCCAAGGCCTGGATCACTCCAGCAGAAAGAGCTCACCATTGGAGCTGAGTGCTGTGCTCCATGCCCCTGGGATGCCCCTTTCCTTCTCCTCATTTGCTCCTTCTTTACTCACGTGTCTTTGTTGCAGCCTCCTCATCATATTGAAATCATTTGATATTAAAAACAGTATGAAATTTTTTAGAGTGGATCTAGTTAATGGACTGAGGGCCAGAAAATGCTGCTTCCCTTTCCACCTCCATTTTGTCAAACTGAAAATGTAGATTCACATTTTTGGGATAACAAACAAACACACACACACAAAGAACACTTACTGTTTAGTTCACTTGCATTAAATGCAGTGTACGTTGCATTAAAGCCATTATAATTCTCTGAATAATCGGACATAAACTCTGCCATAGCCTCATGAGAAAAAATGTAAATTGTTTCAAGATTGGTCCCTGACAGAGAAGCTGAAAAAAAATGAAAAAAACATCTAGTCAGAGAGAAAACAATCCCATACACATTTTCCAGTGGTGGAAATCTCCAGTGGTGTCAGAAAAGCACAGTGGATTAGTTTAATCTTAAGGAATGCTTTCCCTGTGGTACTGTGATCCTGCTACAATAGCTTCAACCCCCTGAAGCATTTAGCTGTTCGGCTGACATATAAATGTTCTGCATATTCTAGCTCTCTTATCTATCAACATTGATATCAGCTAGTCTTTTATGGTTTTGCATTCCCATTCTCCACCTGCTTCCAAAAATAAAGATAAATAATAATGTATCTTTCTGATTTATCTCTCTATATTCTGTCTTCCATATATGTCTTCCACCTCTGATGGAATTCAGCTGTATGGCCTGAGTCTTGTGAAAAATGGGTACAACCCGAGTTCTCAGAGTGGAGTATAGAGTCAGGGAAAAGGTATCATCAGTATTTCAAGATCTGAAGAAAGCAATGCCATTGTAATGATTTTTTGGGGAGTTTCATAGCATTTCTCTCAACAGTTCAGTTTAGATGCTTTCATTTTATATTACTGTGTGTGATATTACAGGAACCTTTCACAATATATTTCCAATGAAACACAGACCCCACAAGACCATGAGACGGATGAAGTTATCATTTAAATAAGATCTTAAAAAATAAAGTAGAAATTTCATAAAATATAAGGGAAGCATTTATCTGGTCAAATTTGAGGGCAGACCTGTATACTGAGATTAGTTTTCTAAAAGGGTAGCTTTAAGCAGATCCAATTTTCCTCTTAAACATATATGTGCACCTTTTTATACCTCAAAATGCTTATTTTACCACTTAGATTTATTAATGGAAACATATTATTAGCTGAAAAACAAACTTACCTTGTAAAACCTTGTTTTGTCCTAATCCTTCAAAAATACTCAATGTGTCTGCATAAGGCTGTGTTTCAAACGAAGTGAAGTTCAGTTTAATGGATAACCCTTGAGGCACTCTAAGGACACAAGAGAAAAATAAACTCAAAACTGAAAATCTATTTTTTGACTGTAGTAAAGTCACTGAAGTCATTGAGTGCTTGAATGATGCTGAATTCAGAAGTGACACGGAATTATATTAATCAAGATTATTGATCAAGATGACATATATGACTAACTTTTAGCTTGTAATATTGTCAAAGAAATGGAGCATAAAACTTTTGTAACAGTGGATGTACACCTTTACTCACTGGAGTTAAATATATTCTAGAACCTGAATGTTCTGAACTCTAGAATGTGATAATCATTTCTACAAGGGGGTTTTTGGTTAGTTTTGGTTGAGTTTTTTTGTTCTCTGCATCTCATTGAATTACAATCACTTTTCCATACATGTTACTCTTAGATATCATCTCACTGCTCAGGTAGCATTCCCAAGGCCAGAGGAACAGTATCAAGATATCAATATGAATAGCAAGATATCAAAAATCTCTCTCCTGAAAGCCTTAAATATTGTCTCTTATGACAAAACCAGGATTTGTATGCAGATTTAATGATGTCAAACACACTTTTTGGGAAATTGTTATAAATCTAAACCATTACCCAGAAAGTTTAATATCAAGTAACTTGAAAGGTAAAAAAATCTTGGCTTTATTTTGCTAGACTTATGTTCTTTGAGTAATCTATATTTAGCTGGTTCTCTCATTTCCTTTCTACTAGATAGATATGGTAGTCCAAATTCTGAAACACTACTATCACAATCAGCTCAACCACCACTATTTGATTTTTTTCTGGAATTGAGGTACTCAATGAAAATAGGCTCTCAATAGCAGTCTGCTGGTGCTTATCAGTAATGATTAGTAGAGAAGTGTGAAGTAAATACTTGAATATTTTTGCCTTTTTAAATTTCTTTGTTGTTGTTGTTGTTGTTTTGTATTTCTCCAGAGGGAAGGAACAGCCTTGGTAAGAAAAGAGTAAAACATCTATTTGAAAGTTTCAGGAAGCTAAACTTTCAGGGAAATATTGAGCACACTGCTCTTTTAGAAGTAGAGAAAATTGGATCTTCATTTGGGGCTAAGTGGCGTGAAAGTGTAAAAGCTCTTCTTATAGGTAATGGGGAAATATTTCTAGACAAAGGCAGGCACAAGAAAAATCCAATCTTAGATGTATTATAGGTTGCCTTTATAGCACATTTTTATAGGGATAATAAAAACCATAAGGTACTGGAAAACCCAGAAGGTTCCGTCATAGAAACAACTCTGAAAGAAAGCCAAAATTTGAGTACTGCATTGAATTTCTTAGGCCTTTACTGTCAGTGTTGCCAGATTTTTTTAAAGCAGACCAGTGGAAAATAAATTCAGATGGTTGTTTTTGTCATTGTTCAATTGGTAATTACACATATCTGCAGAAACTCTACTATATTTGCATTTGCTCATGATTCTTTCCAAAATGAAGCTTTTATTAGCTACATGCCTGGTAGAGATATCTACCTAACATAATGCTTCTTGCAGCTATAGCAGCACTTGGAGCAAAATTAACAGTTTAGTAGGAAGGAGGGCACTTGAGTTGTGTTTATTTACTGTGCTCAATTTCTGCCACACCATGCAATAAGGAACAAGTCAGACTTATATTCTGAAGGACAAAACCTTGTTCTTTTCCTGGGACACACCTGTATTTTAAAGGCAGGTGCTGCCAGTAATTACTGGTGAATGATACTGCTAAAGATGAGAAAGAAAAAATATACTAAACAGAAGGAAAACCAGGACTTCAAGGTGAAGATGAAAGTTCTGAAAAAAATCAATGGCTAGCACTTTCAAAGGAGACTTTGGAATGAGAAATTGAAACCTTTTCCAATTTTAAAAACAATTCCTTAACATCCTTTGAAACTCTTCCACCAAATTAATACTTCTCAGAATCAAGGAACAGCTGTTATTACAAAACCAAAATAAGAATTACTGCCTTTCAAAGCTGTAACTTCTGAATTGGCAGCTGTAGGAGGGATTTTTCTAACTTGTGATCATCTAACTGTTTTTTTAGAGATGTACTTTAGGATGAGATTTATTATATAGTGTGGCTATCTTTTTCCTCCTTGGCCTAAGAAGTGGACCTAGAGAGTGAAAATCAAATAGTTGTCCCTGTCTGTAGGTAGATATCCTTGATAAAAAAAAATCTGTTTAATATACCTAAGGCTTAAAAGGCATTTGGTTCTATTATATCAAATGCTAACTATGCAATTTTAAAACATATTGCTAAATTACATAGGAACACGTGTACTCTTAACGCCCAGATGAAGCCTGTACCCCTAAATGACAAGGGAATTCTTGAAAATTCCTTCTGTTAGTAACAGTTACATCATACAAAACTATTGTCTGAAGACTACTATTTAATGTAATACTTTGGAAAAAAAAATCTTGCAATTATTTTGAGTTATGTGATTAATTTTGAGCTTACACGTATGTTCCTCTGGATGTATATAACACAAAAGATTTCTCAAAATCATACTGAGAACTTTTTAAAGTGGGAAAATTATTGATATAGTTATGGAGCTTATGCATGAAGGTCTTAATAGAAAAATTACGTAAATACAAAGGAGAAAATTGTATTAAATATTTTCTATGCTGGAGCATTTGGGAATAAAAGCAAATGGCAGAAGACTATGGTGCAGGAAACAGCATCACCTCATAATAAAAAAAATGTTAGGTATAAAATTACTGGAAAATGGCTTACACTATTATCCATTGGCAAATGATGTTTGCATTATATGGCTTTGGATAATTCATAGAGTGAAAAAACCCAGAGGAGCCAGTCAACATGAATTTTCCATCACAAACTGCAGCTGTAAAGATATAATGAAGAACATTTGTCAGGATGACATTTGAAAAACAGAATTAGAGCCAAGATGAGGGAGACCTTGGATATTGGTTTACATAGATTACCTTGGAAATACCTTGTAAGCAACAATAGGAAGACAAAGTAAAATACACTATCAACTTACTCCCATTTCTAATTCTTATCACTATTTGATCTCAGAGAACTATAGGAGAAGAAAAGCAGTACAGAAAATTCACTTTTAAATTAGACACAATCCAATAAATCCAAATTAGTCTAAACCAATCCAAATAGTTCAAATCCAACAATTGGATTTAGTTAATCCAATTCTTTCTTTCATTTTATTCTATAGTTTTATAAGGAAACAGTATCTTGCCTTACCAGTTCTTATCTACAGTTACTTTAAATCAGAAAATTGTTTTCACTACCTGAGACAACTTGATATCATGTGAATAAAAGCAAAAAGGGGTAAGGTTGACTATTATTATCTCTACTTTTATGAACTTCCTAGTTCCTTGCCTTATATACTACTGAGTACTCGAAGAGATAAGTGGATCTCCCAAGTTTCCTGCCAGCTATCAAACTCATTCAGCTGAGGTAAATGTCATCCATCATCATCTAGTTTTTCAAAAGGCTTTTATTAGTTTTGTTTCCTTGGTGTTGCTATTACATTCTATGAAAGTTCTTCACTTTAAAAACCAGTTACTTAGGGGGAAAAAAAAGTATTTTTAGCCTCAACAAGATTAGAAATGGTAATTCATGTACAGTTATTTTATTTCAGCAGAATGAAAAACGGCTGAACCTTTTGCTGCCTCTCTTGAACATTGTGTTAGGAGTCTGTCTAATGATGTTTTTTCTTCAGTTGTTAAAAAAGTATCATAGAGCTTTCACCTAAGGATAAAATCAGCACCACACATGATTCTCTGGAGAGGTAAGAAGAAATTCATAGATTTGAGGTAGATGATCAGAAATTAGGTAGAGCTTTTCATTAATTTCAGAAATGGAATCATACCTATAATGACTGTCCAAATTATGAATAATCAATTGTATTGAAAATTAAATGGGAATTTGATTGAGCATATTCCTCCTCTGGGAAATTATATACAAAATAATAAATTGGGGCTCCTTGTGTGTTCATTTTATAAGTGTAAAATTCTTTGTGCCTACCACTGTAGCAAACACAACATAAAAATTAAGCTTTTTTTCAGCCAGCTATACTCTGTTATTAAAGACTGGGCAGAGTGAACTTTGCCAATATGCCTCATGCATGAGCTGAAATAAAAACATATTTCCTTTTGCAATCGGTGAGAGGACAACAGAACACATAAGATTTTAAATACATAGAGAGAAAAGGTTCATGAATGATAGTTATTATTCTGTATTAGCATTATAGCTGGGTATTGGTATAGAAGTACTTTTTCTCTCCACTTTAATTCATGTATTTCCTATCCTTACCAATGAGAAGAAGAAAATCAGTACAAAAAGGAGAGCACCCAGCTTATTATCAATGAAGAGTACAAACAAGTGATGCTGTTAACAAGTAAGACTGTATCTAAAAAGAGTCTTAAAATACTGACAATCATAAAAAAATAAACATACTCTCCTAATAAAATCAATGACAAGTGTTTGCTCATTCGTTTCTGTTAGAATCACAGAATGGGTCAGGTAGGCAGAGACCACAGTGGATCACCTGGCCCAACCTCCCTGCTCAAGCAGGGTCATCCCAGAGCACAGGGCACAGGATTGCATCCAGATGGTTCTGGAACATCTCCAGTGAGGATGGAGATGTCTTCACACCCTGTCTGGGTGATCTGTTCCAGTGCTCAGTCACTATACAGGAAAATTCTTCCTCATATTTAGATGGAACTTCCTGGTTTTGCCCATTGCCTCTTGTCCCATTGCTGGGCACAACTGAGCAGGTCCTGGTCCATGCTCTGACCTCTCCCTGCAGACACTGACAGACATTGATGAGTTTCCCTCTCAGTCTTCTCTTTTCAAGGCTGAACAGCCCCAGGTTCCTCAGCCTTTGCTCATAAGAGAGATGCTCCAGTCCCTTATTATTATTATTATTATTATTATTATCTTCTTATTGTTCCCTTTTATCTCTTAACAGATAGTGAGTAAATTGAAACTGAACAGAAAGATTCTGGATAAAGTCCTAAGGCAGCTCATCCACAGCCTAGTAATAATCAGTACTTATCATCTCAGGAAAGACTAAGAAGAAAGAAGGACTGGTCCTGTTTCCCTGGAGAACCTCCCAGTGCTTCCTCCTTGCAGAGAGGAGGCAGCTGTGGTCAAAGATGGGAAGGGGCATGGAGTCATGACAATTTTGCCGCTTCCTGGAGCCCAAAGAAAAGCTGCAGTTTTTCTCCTAAGGTATCCTTTGTAGGAGCCACTTCCACTGCTTCCCTAGCCTGTACCCTACTGTCCATTTCTATTTACTAATTTTCCATACACGGAGTGTTATGAGGGCTTAGTCCTGTTATCCTTGAATTTCAGGGAGAAGCTCCCCAAACTGGTCAAATCAAGCCCACATATTTCACTTGACAGGACCTTTCTCTGCCAAGGGCAGTTCATTATTTTCTGATTAATCTCTCAGCGTTGTAGAGATACTATGTGGGGGGTAATCACAAAATGATAGTCTAGACATATAATAACTGCAAAGAGTCTGCAGAAACCCCTCCTGGGATCAGCCTCCAGTCTCCCTTTCCTTACCCCTACGTGCTACGTGGCTGCTTTGCAGCAATGTCAGTCATTATTAGTAGCTGCTGTTCAGACGTTACATTTCTCTAGAGACCCTTTCACTGAAATTGCTAGCTGTACTTTTGTGAAGCCTTTTGTTACTGCACTGCATTGCAGAGACAGAGAGAAACCTTTCAAGATAATTTTAATCAATAAAACGAAAAGAAAAGGTGTTCGGTTGCCTGAATCTCTGCTGAGAATCTGAGATTTTACTGAGCTCTGTCTAATCTAAGAGATGACTAAAATTCACTTTTTAATCCTATTTTTTAAGTCATTAACATATTATAAAATCAGAAATACTAGAGGGAATAACAATCAAGATGAAAACCAAACCAAATTTTTTAAAGGACAACTCTTGTGTATGCAAGACCACTTGCAGCATGAATAATTAATTGATCATAAATCTCACTGTGAAACTCTGAAGATCTTTTGAAATTCTATACAATTTTAGCTTTCTTTTGACCAAATTAAGTTTGTCTAGGAATGGGACAAAAGTGAAAAATTAAAGAATTGGAAAAATTGGCAGGTATCCCAAATGTGCATCCGGATTCTTACCACTCATTCAGCTGGTTTTGCAAAATCTACTAAGAAACTTAAATACATAAAATTAGAGAAGCTCTGAAGTTTTGGATAGAAAAGACTGAAAATGTAACATAAGAGACATGGATCAGCAATTTGTACTCCAGCCAGAATGGTACTTCTGTAAGGTTATGAGCCAAAACTTCTGCACTGAGGGTAGCTGACCAAATTGCTTGGAAATACCAGGCATCAGTGAAGATGAAGAGGGGGAAATCATCCAGCTCTCTGAAGTGGACTGTAACTACAGCTGGTTTCCCTGTGACATTCTATTTTTACTTGTATGCACATTCCTGACATTTTCAGCTCAGTTGTGCCCATTCTTTAGTGATGGGTAGGTAACTTGCTGATTGAGGAATATCCTCAGTTGCAAAGGGGCAGAGCTTTCACGACTTATGTTTGCTAGAGATTTAGGGAGATATATGCAAATCAGATCCGAAAGCCATGTGCATAAGAGTCTATGCCACATCTGAAAAGCTCACCTTAAGCACAATTCATAACTTAAACCACTGTGTAGCCTTCAAGGCACAGCTGAGTCATGTCTACACAGCTTTGACTTCAAGTATTTGAGCTTATTTTTGTCTGTATCTACCAATATATAATATCAATTAAATTCTGTCATATATAACAGTTATGAATATAAAGTCTTCAATAAAATGTGGATGAAACTTGTAAATTCAGACCTAGTCAGGACATGAACATGCTGGAGTGAGTTCAGAGAAGGCCACCAAGGTGGTCATTGGCATAGAGCTCTTCTGCTATGAGGAAAGGCTGAGAGAACTGGAATTATTCAACTTGAAGAAAAGAAGGCTTTGGGGTTACCTAATTGTGTTCTTTCTCTCAAGGGACCCTACAAGAGAGGAAGTGAAACACTATTTAAAAGGCCCTGGAGTGACAGGACAAGGGGGAAGGAATTCAAACTGAGAGAGAGTAAGTTTAGATCAGATATTAGGAAAAAATTCTGAAACAGGTTGCTCAGAGACTGTATGGATGTCCCATGCCTGGAAGTGTTCAAGGCCAGGTGAGATGGAGCTCTGAGAAAACTGGTCTAATGGAAGGTGTCCCTGTCCATGGTGGGAGGTGGAATGAGATGATCTTTAAGGTCCTTTCCAACCCAAAGCTTTCTGTGATTCTATGATAGTAAGGAAAACCCATTCATTTAATGAGATGTATAATACTACTTATGAATGCAAGGATCTTCACTTTTCTTTTTTAGCAATACCTAAAATTAAAAAAAGACCAAAACCAAACCAAAATAAAACAAAACAAATACCCCCAATAAGATCCCTGTGTCAAAAAAAGTATGATGGTAGAAATGAATGACTGAATAACTTCTTGGGGGTTATATAATCTAGTGTTTTCCATGGAACTAAGGTCTAGCTGAGCCTTAGGAACTTCTGATTTCCTCAACTGTAGAAGGACCAACTCAGAGCCAATCATTATTATGATCTAGTTAGATGCAGCTGTTATGATAAATAGACATTTTGCTGTATTTTAGTGGACGTACCAGTGAAGTATTTTGATGGATATTTTCCCTAAAATGTTCAACCAAGTCTCACTTCTGAGCTGACTGGACTCAGAAAATAATGCAGGCTATGGGCAGGCCTGCAATTCTCTTTTAATTTTTTCTGAAGAAAGTTACACTTATGACAGAAGACGTCAGCCTGTCACAAACCTTCAGGATTAAGCTTTCAGATTCTTTAAAATCATAATTGGTCTTTACTTGCTTGTTTGTTTTTAGAGCACAGCATTTCACATGTTTCTGAAAGCTCTAAGCAGAATACCCTCACTGTTTTCCCCTTCTTACAGCAGAATGGAAAGAATCTTTCCAGGTTTCTAGCACCAAATTCTGTGTTTAAATAAACAACCAAGCAAACAAAACACTCAGGGAGTTAATTGCTCCCACTTCTCCTAAAACATTTGCAATGTTCTCTTTGCAAGACAACTTGACAGACTTTTAACTGAGAGCTGAGGCTGTGGAGGGAAATGCAAGCAGAGCAATAACCCATGTGTCTCTCCAGCAAAATGCTGAACAACTGTTTGGTAACTCCTTGGTACAATTTCACAGCATTCATTTCTACATAGAGGCCTGACTGCTCTGCACAAAAAGTTACTTGGGGAAGCTAGGAAGTCAGATGGAATTATAGAATAGAATAATTTAGGTTAGAAAAGGCCTCCAAGGTCATCGAATTCAGCCTTTGACTGATCACCACCTTGTCAACCAGGCCATGTCCAGTCGATTCTTGAGCACCTCCAGGGATTGTAACTCCAGCACCTCCCTGGGCAGCCTGTTCTGATGCTGGACAAGCCTTTTTGTGAAGAAATTCTTCCTGAATGTCCAGCCTGAATCTGTCCTGGCACAGCCTGAGGCCATTTCCTCTTTTCCTGTCACTTGTTACTTAGGAGAAGAACCTGACCCTCACCAGGCTATGCCCTTCTGTCAGGCAGTTGTAGAGAGTGATAGGTTCCCCTGAGCCTCCTTTTCTCCAGGCTGAACTACCCCAGCTCCCTCAGCCTCTCCTCATGATTTGTTCTCCAACTTCGTTGCCCTTCTCTGGTCTCTCTCCAGCCCCTCAATATCCTTCTTGTAGTGAGTGGCCCAGAAACAAACACAGTATTGAAGCTAAGATAAAGGCAAACAAATGGACTGGCACAGCAGGATAAAAACAGGATAGAACTGTTAGAAACCAATGGGGTTTTAGGTCTGTAAGAGTTTCATAGAATCACAGATGGGCTGAGGTTGCATGGGACCTGTGGAGGTCATCTGGTCCTGACACTGTTTGATGTCACTGATGCACAACTTCATAATAAATTTCTATATTATTTTATAATTTACATAGTATTTATGTTATTAATATTTCTATAGTAAGCAAAAACTTATATAATTTTATATTACAATAGACAGAGTCTAATATTTCATTATTGCATATTCTTCATTAGTAAGAATTTTAAAGAAAATTGTTTCCACTTCCAAGATAAAGATTTTAAAATCATTCTTGTTATTATTTTTAGTAGAACTGATTTAGATTTCACTGTGCATTTTATTGCCCATAAACTATTTACAAACTTCTGACAGGTTTAAGCATGTTTAAAAAGACTGATTTACAGGGGTTTACATGCTTACCACATCTTATTTCAGCTTCATCTGAACCATCTGGACAGTTCAAGACTCCATCACAAAAGAAATCTTCGCTAATGCAGGTTACACCATCAGCACAGAGTTCATCAGGTGGCAGACACTCAGCTGGAATAATAAAGATGAGAGCAATAACAGCACAGCAATAATGCAGTCTCACTACAAAGGAAAATTGACTTCCCTCTGGTGGCTTTACCACAAATCAAATCAACCACTCTACTGTGTTTTACAAAATTGCATTTTTAGAAGCTTGGAATGAAATATCACATCCTAAAAAGATAAATTTGGCATAGAATGGAGAAAGGTCTCAGAAGTGAAAAAATTTTTTTGAAACTAAGCTTGAAGTGGGGCTGGAAGAAAATGTCTATGAATTTCCTTTTTCTTCCTTTACACAAATAAATTACTTTATGCATTATAATAAATTACATTTTCCAATTTCTTGTGTTCAAATAATGTCAGAAACCTGTCCTTGGATTTAAATAACAGAGAAAAATCTCTGGGTTTAAGTAAATACAATTTTATTTAATTTCTTCAAGACATCACAATGTTGCACTTCATCATGCTAAGGAATCTGATTTTTTAACCAGCATATCTTAAGAAACAAGAACCTTTGAGATAAGATTCTGAAACACCAGAATTATCAGAAACCACATTCTTTTCGGATTTGCAAATTAAATGCATAAGTTAAGAGTAAATTTCTGCAAGAAGAATACATGGGCAGATCCTTAAAACTGTAGAGCTTACTAACAGTCTTTTCTTAGAGCACAAATGCTCATCTCCTGCAAACATGCCCTTTTAGTCTTTAGAGAGTTTTGGTTTTAGACATCTGTAGAATTCGAGCAGGTTCTATTAAAGTGAACAGAAACATTCAGCTAAAATAAGCTTTGGATAACTATTAATTTCAAAATTCTTAAAATTGCATGAAATTCTGTAGAACTATTCACACAGTTCCTTGTCTCTACTTCAATAAATGCTAACAAGAAAAGGTCAAAATTTCTGATGCAAGCAGGAAGAAAATTTATTTGTAAAATTTCATCTTTTTAATTTTTTTTTTTAAATAAAGCTGTCAGTTTTGTAATCTGATTAAGTATGATATTGTATTGTGTGTCACAGACTAACATTGATTTGTAGCATTTCAAAGTGCTTTACAAAACACTCTCAGTGTTGGCAATGTAAATGTTACAAAGCCAAAGCATTTGCTATCTTACATCCAACTGGTAATTAAAATGAACCAAACATACTCCAGTCAAGTGTTGGAGGTGACACAGTGCCAGTGAATGAACTTCCACAGATGAGCAGAGGTAAAAGTCTGCATTCTAGACCCAGAACAAAAATTCCAACCAATAACTAATAGGTTTTGCACAAGCCCAGCAGGCAAGAAAACGTTGTTTACATGCAAGATGATAAATTCTGGATTTATTCAACTCAGAAAACTAAACGGCACTGCCACCTCCTGGATAGAAAGAAATCAACTTTTCCCACTAAAACATTCCAACCTCTCTTTTAAATAGCAAACAACCCTAAATTGCACTGTAAGTGCTATATTCAACTAAATAAGGGCAATAAACAACTAAGACTTGAACACATTAGACTGCTTGTAGATGTCATATACATTTTCACCGTGTAAGAAGGCTAGAGGATGTTTTCAAAGATTCAAACATCGTCAGCTTTCTGTCCATTGGAAATCATAGTTTGCTAACAGTTGGCTTTTAATTTTTTATTTTTCATTTTTAATTTTCTTTATAAATGTCTAGAAATAATAAGAAAAAATGGAAATAATAGGAAAAAAAGAGCAGCCAGTATTAGTGTCAATGTGTACATCAACATATGTAACACATACAGCATTCCAGTAACAGGTATGGTCTTAGAAGTCACTTCTCTTTGAAGAGGTCTCCTTAGTCCAAGGTAAACCTGCATATCCTGCATTTACATGGGTGGAATAGGAGGATTGAATGCTGTGAGGAGAGGCTGTACATGAGCAGGGCAATTCTGCTATCTCAGATTGTTCCATGTATCCTCCTTGCTCCTCCACACACACAGTTACTCACCCACAGTAGTTGAGGACTTGCTTGTGGTGAGTTGTCCTGAACCTGGACAAACACAGCTCAAGGTCAGAACTCAACTTCTTGCTCTCTGGGAACACCTCTGCAGTTGCTTGGGCAAATTATCAGTGGTTAATCTGCTTTTATGTCTGCATTATTTGCCCCCCACACTCCAGGTAATGATATCATAGTGCCAGCTTGAGTGGCTTGGTCCTGAATTTCAAGTGTCACAATAAACATAAGCAAAAAATTATGTGAAGTCCAAATGTTTCAATACCTTAAAAAGATTTCTGTCCTCCTTCTACCTTCCCCCCATAAAAATAAGAGAAATGCTTTCTCTCTTCCCCAGTATGCAAAAGTTCTGACCTGGAGTTGGTGTCAGTGAACTTGTAATTAAACTGGGATCTGTTGAAACAAGACAAAGTTATGGCAACTTTAACATTAGTACTAAAAGGTGTATATATAAAAATTTTCTCACAAATAACAGTGCTCAGCAAATCAATTGGGAGCCTCAAACCTATCTAGCATTTGTCTCCTTATGTATATATATATATATATATATATATATACACACACATACCTGTGTGTGTACATATTTACACATGAACAAATGCATAGGTAAATAAGCAGGTTTGTATTAGTGATAGTAAGGTGCAAAACAGTCTGGAAAAATGGAATGTGCATTTGCAATTGCTCCAAGAGAAGTTCTGCATCATTGAGGATAGATGCTTTCTATCTTCCCCTGGGTATGTAAAAGTTCTGACCTGGAGTTGGTGTCAGGGAACTTGTAATTAAACTCGTGGGATCTGTTAAAACAAGACAAGTTATGACAATTTTACCATTAGTACTAAAAGGTATATATATACATTTTCTCACAAATAACATTGCTCAGCAAATCAATTGGGAGCCTCAAACCTATCTAACATTTTTCTCTTTACATAGAGGTTTATATATATATATATACACATATATATATATATACATACCTGTGTGTGTACATATTTATCCATGAACAAAAGCCTAGGTAAATAAGCAGGTTTGCATTAGTGATAGTAAACTGCAAAACAGTCTGGAAAAATGGAATGTGCATTTGTGATTGCTCCAACAGAAGTTCCACTTCATTAAGGATGCACTTGGTGTTTCCACCTCCCAAATAGTCTTTTCTCTTTTCCTCTTTGGATTTGCATTAAAATCCCTGTTTACTACTTTTACTTTCTAAATTAAGATTCAAATATGTGATTGGGATTGCATCTTCAGCTGTAAACAATCCCCACGTCACTACAGGTAATGCATCCTGTATTTACATGTTTATAAACATCCTCATATAACATTCTTTGTAAGATGAAGGGCCAGAAGGAACAAAGTTAGAGATGCAGTAAGGCTTTCTCTATAGTTTGCCATCCATCAGTTTTGTGGCAGAAGTTGCTGGCCAGTGGCCATCACCAATGGTCATCATACTTTTGTTAAATGTTACTGCTTTCCCAGACCTGGTGCACAAACTTGAAGGAGGATTTCCTACCGATTTTTGATCAAAACATTCTTATTTAGCAAATACTATTAAGCTAAACTAAGCCATTCTTGTTACGGTGCATTCTGTGTCAGCAAATTTAAGGACACAGTTTCTTTGGCAGAGAGAGAGGAGAGCAGGGAGAGTGCAGCTGGATGGACTGTTCTCACACAGCTACTGCAGAGAAAGAAGCTTAATTCATACCTTCACAGGTTTCCTAAGGGTTATATACCTATATCTGTCTACCAACATATCTGTCTACACATTTACTACAGGATAAGTAATTTAGAAGGAATTAAGCATTCTAAGACCTTAAATGTAGATGCATGCATGAGCAAACAGTTCTAGCAAAACAGTTATCAAGGAGCTACATCTTGAAGACTGAAAAAATTGTGGTTGTTACAGACATTCTCAAAAGTGCATGCACGGGTTGACAGCAAAATCTCTAAAGGAAAACACATTACAGTGACAGAGTTGGTAGTGATATAATTATTATTACAAAATGTCACTAAAGTAACGTGTTGAGAAGTCAAAGGATGGTTTTAGGGTCAGCAGAACCATAACCCTGCATCCAACAGATGAAAATGTACCACGTGTGGTAAAAGTTGGGTATATCTTGATGTTTGGACTGAAACAGAAAGAACGAGGAAGCAGACAATATTAACAAACATAGAAAAATCACCTCAAGCAGACCCGAGACCAAAGGAGAAGAAATTCACACCAGGAATATTGCTGCCATTCCAGCATGGGGTGCTAACAGTTCCCTTCCCTTTCCTCTGGAACCTTCCCCCATCTCCAAATTTTTTGAGGATGATTAGCAACATTGAGCTTGGGACTCATGGCAGCATCGCAATATCATACCAGAGGAAGGGACAGATAAGAGAAAAAAATTGCATGTTAGCAGTTTAAACTGTTTAAACTGTATCTTTGGGAATAAACCATAGTACTCGCACACTTTGGACTACACAGATTAATAGACCTGTAACCAGAATAATAATAACTCATTCACTACGGCTATAATTAGAATATCAATAAATACTTGTCTCCTATATTCTTAGGGGGCATAGTTTGGGTCCTGGTCTGGTAGCCTGCCCTGGAGAGCTTGTATGGGATAATTTGTGTGCTCTTTGTATGTGACTACCTGCACGTAGTGCTACAAAGCACCTGCTGTACTATTCAGCTCTCTGCCTGACTTTTGATTTGTGAGACCAAGGAGCTTTGTCTGCTTCGTATCTTATCATTGTAAAGCTTCCAGGGATAGTGGAAGGAAAGTCTGTCAGTCAGCATTGCTCAGTAAATCAGTAACCACAGAATGAGAGTAGGACTCCCCAACCTCATCCACCTCCCTAAATCTGCAAAATCTTCAGCTTGCACCTCAGCTGGTTAATGGAGACTCAGCTTTTGGTTCGATGCACTAATAAAGCTCTTAGGGCTTTTGTAAAGACTTCAGATCACTCACTGCTTTCTCAAATAGTCAGAAATGGTGAAGGCAGCTAATGATCACTGAACGCACCCTGGCAGTCGTGCCCCAGCTACAGCCAGGGCAGCTTTACTAAGCTGTATGAGCTGAACAGCAAGACTTATTTTCCGTCCTGTTGTGTTGGTAACAAAAATTAGTCCCTGTTTTGTAAAAGATACTGACCTGATGACGTTAAAGGCATCATTGTAGTAAGATTTTCAGCAGCTACTGGAAGAAAGCGAGTTCATTATAAGCTTCTTTTATAGCACAGTGTCTAGTTTTAGATGACAGAAATAAAGATTAAAAAGGAATCAGCTGTGACTATTTCTCATTGAATCACTATCAGTGTCCTGCTTCCCTCCTTTTGTCTACCTCACCCCATTCCCAATCTTTTCTCAAACTCCATGGTTTTCCCAAGGAGGAAAGGTCCCAAATACGAGTTGGAGTTACAAGGTTTCATAGCCACTGCAATTCTTTTCAATCCTCAATCCCTATTCATTGCATTTAAAATGTGTTCACCTGGGAAATCTCTCTCTTGAGGCTTTTTATTCTATAGAGATTTTCAGAGCACCTGTGTCTTATAGAACAGTATTTAGAAGGGATAAATGAGTTAAAATTAACCTGGGATAGTTTACAAGAGGGAAAGTTACTTTTAATCGCTGTGAAAACTGATTTTAAGCAAGTCACACCTGTATGACACCTCTCTCCCTCTCTGAAATAGGAATGTCTCTGACAGAACATATTGATATACACGATGCAAAAGTTCCACATAAGATTATAATTATTAATTAGTTACAATTATTTTACTGATGCCCTCCTAGTGGAATGGACAGGTGCTATCTCATGTGAAAAAAGGCATTTTAATGATCCACAGCACTAAAAGTTTGACTACTTCAAAGTTCATCAATGGATATAGAACCTTTTAAGAGGCTCTTCATAATTTTCTTTGGTGGCATTTTTGAAGTATAATGCGAAATCAATTTTCACAGTGTTGTGCAGGTATGTGAATAAAGAGGTAGTAAAGAGAATTAAATATGCCAAGACTCTGAATTTAGCCCTTGAATACTTGAAGTACTTAACAGAAAATGCACCTTTTAGTATAGAGACATGGCACACCAGATTCCCACTCCTCAGTTGCTACTTAATAGTAACTCCAGCAGGTCTTCAAATATCAGCTAATCAACTTCTACTTCAAGGAATTCAGATTGTTTCTTAAACTCATCCCCAGTGAAGGGCTGTTTTGAAGCTTTATTCAGGTAAAAAAAAGGTGCCCATTGATCTTGATAAGCTTCCATTTAGGCTTTGATAAATTTTCTAGTACTTACATAAAATAACTATATCTATATATTTGCAGAATCTAAAGCTACCTAATCCTTAAAACCCTATTCCTTTTCCCCCCACTTACATTTACCTAAGCTCACTAGGAATATGGAGCCAGTTCCCTGGGTGTACTTCTACAAAAGCAGTTTGTTTTTCTTCCTGACATCTTTTCAATAAATGAGTCTTTACTCTCCACAAGTCCGAACCCTTATTCTTTAGCAGAACAAAATTATAACTGTACTCTATGTAACTTATGAAACAAAACAGTTGGGGCTTAATTGCTTTAATTAGAGGGCTAAGAATATTACAAATATTATGCTTAATAAAAGAGGTGAAATTGAGTGTTTTTCCCTGGGAAATCATTACTTTGCCCTTTAATCCCTCCTTAGTGAAAGTACATAATGCTGGCTCTTACTCTCTAGTAGAAAAGGTTGTAAATTGTTCTCTTGGCTGCTACTGAATGTTCTGTAGTGGGGGAGGAGGGCACCCAAGAAAAAAAATAACAATCTGATTGCTCTTTGGGAGCCAAAGCTTTCATTCCTGATACCTGTAGTTCTTAAGTATTTGTAGAACCAAAAAAAAAAAAAAAAAAGAAAACAATAAAACTTACTAATATTAATATTACCTGTGATTTGTATGCTGTTCACATCAATTTTCAAAGTCTTGGTAGGATTAGGATTATTTGCAATGACACCCAAAACCAATACATTTTTTACTTTCTCAGCTGTTACCGTCTGAGTAAAATAAAGGCTGAGGATCACAACAACACTAGCAATACAAAACAGAGGAATAATTAGTTATTCAAGCTGATTAAATAAATCTGCTATACAACTTATCATCTGGACAATATTTCATTCTAACACTGGTTCCATTTGCAGAGGCAGATTGCTTTTTAAGTATTGGCTAGCAAAGATGGCAAATAAAGAAACACCTCTTAATTATCAGGTAAGCTTGAACCTTGCAGAAACATTGTTCATTCTTTATCTACTCTTACTTGCACTGTTGGGAAAAAAAAACAAGACAACATTTATATCGATTTCTGCAATGGAGCTGAACTTGAGAAAAACTAAAGAAGCAGTTTTACTGTCATTCAACAGTTCTATTAGTTTTAGCCCTGAAATACTGAGGGTGAACCTTGAAGTATTACGTAAATGGTATAATATATTAATGTGGCAAAATCTTATACAAAGTGACGACTTCTATAAAGCAAATAACATCTGTGGATTCTGCATTTGTGCAGATCTGCTGTGTGATTGCCTGGATTCTCACCAGGAAACAGTGATGGCTGAAAACAGAGATATTCAGAAATTGTGGTTAAATTGCATTTAACTTCTACGGTGTCTGAATTTTATCCAGCGTGTTTTTGGCTTGTCCTCTCCCATCCCTTCTAGACACTATTATGAGGTTTTATATTTGTAGCTAGAGTAAGGTAATGTTGAAATGTGAAACTTGCCAAAGATAAAAGATTTCTCCTTTTACTTAAATTTATGTGTAAACTTTTCTATCCTTAAACTTTTATACTACCCATTTGCAACTGACTCAGTAGTGCTCTTTGTAAGGAGTGATTCATCCTGTCGTTTTGCTGAGCATAGTTCGTAGTTTTCAATATGTAAAAAAACTCTCCTACTTGCATATTTCTGATAACCTCTAGGCCATGCTGAGCAAACAAAAGCTTTTATTGCTGTCCTTGTGACTCAGCAGCAGGGTTTCAAGGGTGAAATACCAAGCAGATTGCCTGAAGGGGTAAACAATTTTTAAATGAAAAGAAAGTAATGTCTGAGACAAAGTTATTCAAAGCAGAAATTAAGACAGATCCTTACTGACATATTAAAAGCCTGATTCAACATTCACAAACACCTGATTTTCTGTGATTTCTGTGACTGTTGTGTCAAGACACAGGGGTGGAATTAATTTTGCCCAACACAGTTATTTAAAGTGCAAATATCTAGATTCCCATTGTGGCTGGTAGAAAGAAATAAGCTGCTTTTTAGCATAATTGATCTTCTCCTTAAAAAAGGCATCTAAATTGACTAGATGAGAAAATAAAAAACTCAGCACAGTCTTGAGCAAACTGTTCAGAGATGTCTCCATCTTTGATGCTCAAATTTTGATGAGAATAATCCCCTTTTTTGTGCAGAAACCAAAATTCCTGACTGGATCTACCTTCACAAGGACAACACCTTGGAAGTGGCCTGCTCCTGCTACTGTGTAGTCCATGCCCTTAGTGTTATATAATCCTTCATAAAGTGATCATACTCCACTTTCTAGCTAATTATGGCTATGTCCTCACTATTCCAATCAAAAGATTGCTCTAATTCAAATCTGCTTCCTACTGCTTACTGATATTCATTGTCAGCTAATATCCTAATATCTTGTTTGCTTTTTTTTTCAAGGACAACTGTTCAAATAAACTAATCTCCTCTGCATATTTATCAACTTTATGTATTTACATTGATATCACAAGAACATGTGGTAGCACAGAACTATTGATCTGTTGTAATGTAATGTGTACTTTAATTTTCTGGGCTCACCTACTAGTCAGCCAATTATACCATTCATGTCTCAAGGTTCTTCAGCTCTGCTGCAGTCTTAATCTTTTGTCCTCTGTTTTGTTCTTGCCTATCACAGTGTGTTGTCAGACTTTTCTTGAATTAAAACTTGAGTTACTAGTAATAACATGAGATCTGCCCCCAGTTAAAGCAGTTTTACACAAGCAAACTCAGCACAAACTGAAATGCTTTCCTTTCTAGCTAATTTCTTACATACCTCACTCACTGTCCTAAATTGACAGTTCCAGGGACCAACACTTTTTTCTTCATCTAATCCTAAAAGAATTTTTAGAGAAAATATATGTCTTGAAACTTCATCCTCTTTAGAGGGCCTTATCCAACCTCTAAAAATGTTTGGGTTTTGGTTGTTTTTTTTTTTTTTTTTTTTTAAATCTACTCACTGTCCACAGAAGAACTTTCTAAATTAGCAGCATCACTGTCTCTTGCCCATATTTTAAGTAAACTTTGTTATATCCAATTACCCAGTCTCTGACTTCAATCTGTCATGGTCATCTTCAGATTTCCTGTAGAAAAAAACAAAACAAAACAACAATAATAAAATAAAAGGAAAAACTACAACCAACATTACATGGTTCCCATTGACCTTATAGCATTTTGGATAGGATGGAAGCATATTCTGGAAGTGTTTAATAATTGGAAATAGTATTACATGTGTTTTGCTGAATCAGGACATTAGTAAGAATAGTCCAGATGGAATTAACACTACAGACCTGGCTGCATAACCTGGAAATTTTTGTCAGCTGGCTTTCAGTAGAACAACTACCACCCCAGGATACTGAAAATGAGGTCAAACAAGCTTTACTAAATGAAGCAGATGTTACTGTATGGATTTTATGGAATCTTTAGGGCACACAGGCTGCAGCGTTTCATGGTGTAAAATGTCAGCCTCTCTTTCTAATGCCTTAAGGAATATGAAATAAGTAGATCCATATCCATAGGGACATATGAGTGCCTGAGCCTCCAGGCTTGTGCCAGGAGATCTCTAACCTGAAATTTCTCCTAGATGACAAGGATCAGCAACCCTGCAACCAGCACCTTGGAAAAAAAAAAAAATAGCAGTTCTTTAAAATACAGAATTTTTGTAAGTGGGTCTATCTTAGGGCTCAGCCTTGCTGGTTTGGTCAAGGCATGGAAACACATCAGCCTGAGAAGGAAGTTTCCCCAAGGAAACACATTAGTGTCAGCCTCATCACAGCATTGCACTAGGAAGATGTAAGATGTGAAGGGGATAACATAGGATGTTCCCAAGCATGTCTTGAAAATCAAGGTATTGGTAAGTATTTCTGAGAGAAATATCTAAGTGAGGACTTTTGACATTTATTTTCAAAGTTAAATTAAGCTGTACCTACTTGAACTGGGAAATTTCACATCTCTCAAATCTGTATTTCAGATCACTTTCTTGAAAGATATTTTGTATCTATATGAAAAAGAGAAATCTTGAGCCAATACAGTAATTAAATATACACCCAGTCCCACACTACAGGCATGGTTTTGATACTAAATAAGTTTTTATAGACTATATAAGGAAAGTTTTACTTTGATGATTCACTGATTTTCACAAATAAGGAATATATTGAGTTCTGACCAGGTTTAAGATCTGAAATATCTCTTTTTTGAAAAGAAGAAAAAACCATCAACAGCAGGTAATGTTAGGGAATTAATGTACCCATAAGTACTCTTGAATTAACCAGAAACTGATAGGTTCTTACCAATTTTTCAACATCAAAGGCAAGGACTTTGAAATCAGCTGAGGAACTGTTTTGCAAAGCAGGAGTGAATGATGTGCCAGAGATTATTTTAAATATTCCCATGTAGCCATGAGTATTCACATCTGTCTCAGCTGGATAATTAAAAATAAAGGGGGTTTAATATATAGAAATAAATGAAATATGTTCCATTAGATTGTATTCCACACAGGCCATCAATACAAAAACTTCTATATTTTTGTTTTGCTTTGCAGAGATGTTCTGCCTAGTGCTGAGTTAAAATAAAATAGACCTTTTCTAATGTTTACAATAATTGCAATTGTAATAATATTTTTATGAATTCTATTCGTACTTGGTTCTCATTACTTTCAATTTTGTTTTAGATGCTGTTCTCCAGCAACTCTGTGAGTGGATAAAGGATACAATGATATGCCCAGTTATGTCTAACTCAAGGGACTGAGATTCATGGGAACGCAAATAGTGAATTATGAGGTTTTTGTGTGTTCTGGATTAAAAATATTATGAATTACTGAGTTATACTTTCTGTATTTGTACTATGCTAAACTTTTATTTTATGTGTAAGCTGGTTTTGATGACAGTACTGGAAACATCCAGTGTCAGAATAGTTAAACTATTTTTGACTCAACCTTTCTAACCAATACATATATGAAATTCTGGGAGAATTTATAAAGAAACTAGATACCTGGTTTTGTTGCAAATTTAATCTTGATTTTAATATGCTACAGCACATGAGGTATACATAAATCAATTAATTATACATTAAAAACATATTTCTTCACTGTATAACACACTGGAAATTCTCAGAAAATACCTGAATTAAAGTAAAAGGGGAGACACCTGCGCATTCCCACCTGGCCCAAATGTGTATTCCTCTACTGGATTCTGTAATTTCAGGGGACCCTCACCACCAAGAAGAACAAGAAGATCAACAGGATGCCATTGGGATCATGGAGTGGTGATATTTTCTACTTAATCTGTCTCCACCTTACTCTCCTCCCCACCCAGCATCCTCTCTCCTATTTCTGCCTTTTTCTCTCTCTCTGTCATTTACTATAAAAAAAATCCATACTATTGACTTTGGCATATGGTCTCACTTGCACCTTAATTTGGGCAGAGGCATTTCTAATAATTTTAATAACTGAATCATAGCAGCAGATAAGCAATAAATACTACAGTGAATAGCTTATGATGGAAGGCAGAGCATAGTGAAATATCTATCAAGTTAATTTCAACTAGTAACAGCAGATTTTTTGAGCTTCTTTGAAGAGCATTTGTCCTTAAAACAATTGCAAATCTGTTTAAAAATATTTCTAAATAACAAATGCCTTCTTTAGTTCTATACCCACTATAATAACAAAAAAGAAATTGTAGTTATATTTGTACATGGGTAAATTATTGCCTATTTTTCTTCTAAAAACAAAGTCATTAAATAAAGACTCTCTAGATTCAATGATATCCCTTTTTATTTTACTGGATTGTGATAGCATTCCGGTAAGAAGTTAAGAAAATCACTAGGGGAAGCAGTTTTTAAAATCTGGAAATAAAAACAATGCAACTGAAGGAATGAACACAATGTTCTGACAAAATGATTTTGTTTGGGTTTTTTTTGTTTTTTTATATGAGTCTTACCAAAATTTCAGTCTTCATGAAGTTCAGTATTAAATAGTATGGGTTTTTGGTTAATGAAAGCACCAAAATCATTAAAGTAGCAGAATATTTTTTGAGCTACGAAAATCTCAATGAGTCTTTCTCCAGTATCTCCATATGGCTCATGTGTTTTGGAGCCCTGAACTGGACAGTCCTCCAGGTGTGGCCTTCCCAGTTAATTTATATCCACAAGAGTTCTTAACCAAAATTTCAATTCCATTTGAAAATCATGGTACATTGATATTGTAATTGAATTTGGTTTGGGTAACTTCTTTTGTCACATTCTGAGCACTGGATGAAGACTAAGAATGACTTTACCTGACCTTTACATGGGGCTGGCAGCTGACTGTCTGGTGTAGGATCTCTCTCACACCAATAAATGACTTGAAAATACTTTTTTCATTTAAAAAATTAAGAGATTCCAAGAGATGGGGAGCACCCAAAACTCCCCACAAACTCCAGTGGATTATCAATCTTTTGGTGGATTATTTGTTTTCTGAGTCAAAACTCATATATGGAGAAACAGGCAAAATGTCACCTTTTTCAATATTACCTTCTCTAGTTGATAAATACTGTGGGATAACCAAAGCTTTATAGATTGGATTGCATTTCAGGGACCTGTCTCAAAGCCCAAACCTTGAAAATTATTTTATATGGCTCCAGAGCATGATTCCAGTGCTTGTTTTTTCCCCCTATTTTGTTCACATCAATTTTCAGGGGAGGAAAACACATATAACAAACCCTAAAACACTGCTACCCCTGCCCCCAGCATTAAAAGCATAGTATGAAATAAAAAATACTATTACAATTGTAACAGCAGTGGCTTCAAAGTCTGAACAATTCCTAAAGGTCTGCAGGTAAAGGTTAGCTAAACTTACCTCGTTTCAGCTCCCGGATTGATAACCAAGAAAGTACAATCAGTCCAACACAAACACACACAAAAATTGCAAGCAGAGAAGCGAACAAAATCTCATAGCTACTAAGAGGAACATATTTCTTATCAGATGACTTTTTCAGCTTCATTTCTGTCTGAAAAGCTTGTTTGAATTAAGGACTGAGAAAAGAAACAGCCTGAAAAGGAGGGTGATAATCCACACCAACAGATATTTATAGGAGATGCTTGTAAAATAATTACACCATAAAACTTCATTGACATAGGTTTTTATGACATTCCTGAACGGTCATATTCATGCAGTGGATATGCAAATAGGAAGAAAATCCCTCAGGAGAGCACTAAAAATATGTCTCAGATAAAGAACAAGCAAAACCACAGAAATGCAAGGTTAGTCACTGGATTTACACTATTTCTAGTAATTTTATATTTTTAAGTGACAATATAAAATATTGCTGCTAAATTTATTGCTTATACAGTTTTATTTTGCTAATTCCTCACAAGTACAATTATGAGGATAACAGTAAAAGCTGTATCTTTCCTCATTCTGCTTAAAATGTTCCTTTAAAACTAATGTTATTTATAAAGGAAATGCTGAGAAATGAATTGTTTAGTAATGTGCCATAGCTCAGCAACGTGTTCAGCACTGAACAGTAATTCAGCAGCACAAATTTAATCTGTGTAAGGCATGGTTCTTTGACCACAGAACTGGGGAACTAATCAGAGAAGACATTATGAAATGCATGCTTGTTTTGTATTTTCTTGCCAGGCATAAATGTGCCATGGGATACAAGTCCTTGATAAAGTTAAAGCACTGTGGATGGCCAGAGCTGCAGCCTCAGTAGAGCAAGATTAAATGAAACAGGCAGTGTAGCAACCAGTATAACCATTTTGTTATAAATTTAAATTGTCAAAAGTTTTGAGCTTCAGAAAAGTAAAGTCATACTGAATCTATGCTTCGTGCTCTGTGAGTTACTGTTTTTGACTCTCAACCAGAGTCCTAAATCTAGATTTGTGGTATGACATTCTTTCTTGTGCAGAGACTGAGCACACCAGCCATATTCTTGCCTGTCAAAGGAAAGGGGTACCGCTGAGTCAATCTTTGGAAGAGAGAAGCTCTACCTGTCTATAAACTGTCAGAAATGGTGATACTGTAAATGGGGAAGAAATTAGAAAGTCTCAAAATTAGACTCTTGGATGACATTGCAGTTCTCTGCCCAGTCTTTGGGAACTGGGGCATTTGAAAGGATCTGTAACACAAATGACTGAATATTAAGCACTAAATCCCAATCAAAACCTTGGCCTAACAGTAGGATCCTGGATTTACTGCAATATAATACCATAATGAGAGCAATATAGAAATATTCCATGTCACCAAAAAGAAATAATGAAAAAATAAAATTCAGTGCAGCTTAATCATATTGCCCTTACAGAGCAAGAGGAAACTCAGTCTGGATCCTGCAAATGGATGAGATCTCTGGGTCATCATGCTAGATAGAGTAGGAATTGCTTTTGTATATATTGTCTATCACAGGCGCACACACATATATGAATACAAATGTGTGCAGATATATATGTATACTTATGACCAGATTGTATTTGTAGTGCTGAGCACTGCTGAACTGTGGCACAGCAGTGTCTTTGTAACTTTTTGTGCTTATTCTGCAATAATTTTAATACCCTTCATTTCAAGGGGTTTAAGTTTCTACATTTTTCTGAACACTAACTCTATCACACTAGTTCAGGATGCCTCTAAATAATTCACTTTGCTCAGTTACACATATTGGCTTATCCCACACCTAGCAGAGTTATGCAGTTATTACAGAATCCAAGCTGGAGCAGGGGAATAATATGAGGAGAATGGAGCAGCAGAGAGGAGCTGTTATGGACTGACCATAACCCCTCAGTCCCCATCTCCCTGCACCACTTGGGGTTGGCAATAAATCACTTTTCCCCAAGCCAAATGTGTTTTAGCTGTGATGGTAACTGGTGAGTGACCTCCCCATCTTCACCTTGACCCAGGATCATTTCCTTCCTGCCCTGCCCTGTGAGGAGGGCATTGAGGAAGCAGCTGGGTGTGTATCTGGCAGCTAGGCAAGGTTGTCACTGCAACTGTCCACACTGCCTGAAACAATACTAGTTTAGTCCTGTCTTGTTCCTAATCAAATTTTTTATCACAAATCTGAGGAGTTTTGTGCAGATGGACTTTGTATTCCTGTCATATTTTGCACAGTTTCACTATTTGTATCATTGACATTATGTATCACTAGTAAAAGAAAAACATTATTTCCCATAGATGTCACTGCATTTTAAAATCTTAATCTATGCCCTAAAGGTGAAGAGATTATCCCAGAGAAATAAAAACTGTGGCCACTTACAGTTTGCTGACATTGATTACAGTCTGGCCGAGGACATAAGTTATCATTGGTAGTGTCAAGCTGGAGTTGTGACTCCTACAAATGAACTCATTTGCTAAACAATTTTAGCTGTCAACAAGGTCATGGCAGTCATAATTAATAGGCAAGCCCTGAACACTGAGCTGATGGTAATTAAAAGTGAGTTTTTGCTTTAATTTGTTTTCAAAATGTTACAGTCTGTACTAATATGAGCTGGTTATAAAACAATAAAAGGATCCATGATCCCACATTTTCATTTGTAAACCTTCAAAATGAGGGGAGCAAACATCAACAGTGTGCCAGTGCTCACTTGCCATCAGTTAGGAATTACAGAAGCAGGGTGGTTTATGCTGGAAAGGACCTATGACAACCACCTCCTGCTAGAGCCAGGCTTAACTGAAATAAGATTAGGCTGTTTGGGACCATGTCAAGGCAAGATCTGAATATCTCTAAGGTGGAAGACCCCATAAACACCATGGAAAAGCTGCCTGTGCCAGCACTGACTCCCTGCGTAGTGATTTTCTTCCCCCTTCTGAGTCTTACAGGAATAGCAGTTGCTGCAATTTGTGTTCATTGGCTCTCGGGCTTTCCCTTTGCAATTCTGAGAAGAGTCCATCTACCTTCTTTGCAATCATCCTTTAGATATCTGAAGGCAGCAATTAGACTATCAGCTTGTCAGTCCCAGCCAGTACTGGGACATTGGGTTATTCCATCCCGTATTCTGGACTTTGCACTTGTTGAACTTGGTGGAATATTATGAAGTTTATTCCAGGCCATTCCTGTGCCTCTTAATGACAAACATATCCTGTGACTACAAACTTCCCTCTAGACATTGACTTCACTTGCTCCTACTTTTATTCCTCATTTAACTACTTGTCTTGTTCATTCTTCTGCAGTCTTGTATATTTTTCTTTATTTGATTTTTGGCATAATTCTAAAGTTTGCTTTTCACTTTAATTTCCTCTGTGGATTGATAGGACTCTGGAAAGTTTGATTTAGTTGGTTTGCCACATGACTAAACTGATGAAATTGTGTGATCCATTCAGGAAAAGAGTGAGAATTAACCACTGTTACTACCAGATTGCTACCATCTACTGCAAGTTGTGAGTATCCACAGGTCATGTACAGCCTTCAATGAAGAAATTATTCACCTGAGATAATTATGTAAAATTAAAAATAACAAATCAGATTACTCAGTTCTTTTGGCAATCAATTTACAAATAGGAAACTAATGAAATCAGTTTCATGCTATTTTCTAAACTCTAGTTTTATGGCACTATTTGTGAACTATATTATAGAATAGTACAACATGATTTTAAAATACTTTAAATGATATAAAGGCAAATACTCTATGAGTGAAATAAAACCCAGAGAAATATGACAAATTATTTAACATAGATAATAGTTGTTTTTTTTTTTTGTTACTATAGCCATACTGGTAAAACATCAAGTTAGGTAATTTTTAAAGAAATAGGCTATTGGCAGGGTAGAAATCTAACAGAACACAATTTAGGTCATTTATACTGCATCCACATCTGCAGCTCCACAGGTTTTGCAGCCTTATTGGGCTGCTTTTATTTCCTTGTTCCATCAGTCTCCAGCACAGGGTGAAAAGACTGCTGACATAGAAAGGAGAGGATGTTCTGCTCAGATAATTCCTCTAATACCCAGACTATCACAAACATACTTAAAGCCTTATATTGCATTAATAAGTAGTGAAAAGTAAATAACTAGTGAAATTAAAGTGAAAAGCAAGCTGTCAGTGGGAAAATGTTTGGCACCCACTCTGACTTGCCCTCCCCTATCAAAAAGAAATGAAAATCATCTTTCTTATGGCAGCTCTTTTCAGATGTTTTAAGTGCTTTGTCCCACTCCCCATGCAGACTTCCAGAGAGGGAGCTGGAAAACTAAAGCAAAAGACCTGCTGAGAAAGTGCAGAAATAGACTGTGAGCTATTTTCACCACTACATCTAAAGGAGAAGTTTAAAAGGGAGATCATATGGAAGCACATGTTCTCAGTAATCACAGAATTGTAGAACAGCCTGGGTTGGAAGGGAGCATAAAGATTATCTTATTCCAACCTTTCTGCCATGGGCTGGGACACCTGCTAGACTAGGTTGCTCGGAGCTCCATCCAGCCTGTGCCAGTGCCTCACCACCACAAAGTAAAGAATTTCTTCCTGATATCTAATATAAACTTGCTCTCAATGTGAAGCCATTCTTCCTTGTCCTGTCACTCCAGGCCCTGGTAAATAGTCTCTCTCCATCTTTCCTTTACCTTCAGGTACTAGAAGGCTGCAATAAGGTCACCCCTAAACTTTCTCTTTTCCAGGCTGAACAATTCCAATTCTCTCAGCCCTTCCTCACAGGATAGGTGCTCCATCCCTCTGATCAGCTTCATGGCCCTTCTTTGGATGTGCTCCAACAGGTCAAGGGTCTTCCTGTGCTGGGGACCCCAGAGCTGGATGCAGTAATGCCATATTAAAAAACAAACAAAAAAACAAACATAAAACCCCAAACAAACGAAAAAAAGAAGATGAAAAGCATCCATGATAGTCATCATCCAGCTGTGAAACTTTATATGAAATTAAAAATATGGACCTCATTTACTAAACAAGAATTATCAGAATTTTTAGTAATAAGAAATATTTAATTCTTTACTTAACTCATCAATAAATGTTGCCTGACTAAAAGTCACATAATATACATCACTAGTATTATTTCTGTCTTCAAAGATTTTCTCGTGCACGTTTGACCCAGCAAGACATAACTTGGCAGAGCAGTCATGGCAGCAGACTACACAGTCTTTGTATTCACCTTCTTTTCATGTGTTTCCAGAATAACCCAACTTGGAGGACTTGTTGAATCTTCAGTTTTCTGGAATGGTATTTCTTATCCTGAGGTTCTTAGACGTGATCACAAAATTTTAGAATTGCATATGGTATTAAAGATGTCAGAAATGAGTAATATTATTCTCTTTAAATTGGACTAGAGATGGTGAGAAAACTGCGCTGCAAAACACAAAAATATTGAACAAATTTGGAAATACCTGTCTTTTAGTCAAGGGAAAACCATGAAAGAGCAGTCTTCCCCCATGTAGTAATGCAATTTTCAGATCTCCATGTGCTTCCTTTGTTTCCCTGCTCTGTATACTATTGGTTCATTTTGAAATATGCTCTGCTGTACCTGAAAACCTATTGGTGTGTTCCCCCTGTCAATTCTCCCCCTCTATCTCCCGGGACTGGCTCCAGGGGAGAAAAATCCCGCCCCTTCTCTTCCCCTTATAAGCCCATGTCTGCATCAGAGAGAGGTCTTCCATCTCTGAGCTGCCAGCCACTGACCTACCCCCTTCTCCTTCCCCTGCAACCCCTTTTCCCCTTACCCCAAATAAACCTCCCTGACAGAACAGAGATGGAGTTCCAGTTCGTTCCTTCGTCTGACTTCATTTCCTGCTGAATTTCTGTGGTTGGGAGACTCGTGCCATGCCCGCGGGACCCCGGGGGCCGCCCGCCCCAGATCCGGTGGGATTATGAGGACCAGGGACTTCGCTCCAGGTGGGAGCCAGCCTGTGCCACCCTCCCGGAGCCTGCAGTAACACCCCCAGAAGTCATACAGTTTATGATGATTAAAAATCCAACCAGCTGAGTACCCCAAGCCCACCAAAACAAAACTGAAAAATACTCAACCTACTTTTAAGGCCGTGGAACAAGTGAAAGTGCTTCAAAGTATAGGTCATGTAGGTCTCCATTTGGCTGTGCTATGTAAAAGGTGGGAAGATAGAGAAAGGAACTGGAAACTGATACCTGCCTTCAGGCCCTAAGCAGTCCCCAAATCCTGAGTCTATTGAGCTAGCAGTTATTGAAATCTCTGAGTTGGTGTCAGGCAGCCTCATCCCATTGGAAGAGTTACTGTAGTGGGAAGATCTTCTCACGGAGTCATCTGAGTGTTTGCTCTAAGACACAGCCCAAGAACTTTCATAGGCACACCTGACAAGAAATCAGTGTCCTGGGGTGATCACTGAGCAGTGGGAATGTGTCATGTGCAAAATAATATAGTAATGGATAAAGGAATGAGATTAAGTAACCTATACTTTGTGTGGAAGGCCATACTGAAACTCTGACAAAGGGTTCTGAGGAGTTTTATATCCCTATCACGTGAGCAAAAGTCTATGTTATTTTGTGCATTCCCAGTTAAAAATTTGACTTCCAGAAAGACCATAACAAAAAGGAAGGAAAAAAAGTATAAATCCCCCACAAATTTTATACATCCCTTGAAGAGTGTTCAGAAATATGGGTTAAGCAGAATTATTCAATTAAATGATCCAAATAAATTGCTGGGGGCTAATCTGTCTTCATGTTAACCAATCCATATCAGGCAAGTAATTAAAAAGGCATTGCTGTCATTAGCAATACTTCTTCAGACTGTCTTGGAAAAAAAAATGCACAGAAAGCAAAACTGGAATGCATCACCTTTCCCTCAATTTGGAGGAAGGCCTTTTTAAAGAAAACAAAACCAAAACAACAACAAAAAAGTAACAGCAAGAACAAGATTCTGGTCCACCCCCCTGCCCACCAAAAAAGGAGAAAATCCAAAAAACCCCCACAAACCCAACAAAATCATAACTTTCCTTGTTTTAGCACATTTAGAAAGATCTCACAGGACAGCACTGAGGTTCTCTTCTGGGTCAATCTGTATCTTGTCTTACTGGTTAGCTGCAGCTCAACATTCACTTCCTTTTCCCAGCAGTGTCCAACACAAATCAAAGAATCCTAATTTAGGTCAGAATCAGAGAAATATGTTTCTGAATATATTATGATAAAAAGTGGGGTACATTAAAAGTATCCAGAAAGCAAATCTGTGATGAATCTAGTTGACCTCAGCAGAAGTGATAACAGAGCCAGCAGCAAGCACTGAGAATAAATAAAGACTTTCACCTAATTTTAGAGACTTAATTGTGAGAGCAAGAATTTACTTCTGAGGACAATCAATCCCTTTTCATTGATTAAACATAATAGAGAAATACTTTATCATAAATGCCCAATTTTTAGTAAATTAAAATTAGATAAACTGAGAATAGCATGATTCCTTGTATTCAGAAAATAAATTATTAGGCCACATTGAATCAATTAGCTGAGTTTAAACCACTACATGCACGTACTTTGTTATATTCTCTCTTACTATTAGGGGAAAAAATGTGTGGACCATGGGCACAAAGTAGTGATGATAGTAATCAATAAGATAACAGAAAGCAGCATGAACCATCTGAGCAATGACAAGAACGTGTCAATGCAAAGTTCTCTGTGGCAAGTAAATGAGATGAGTCAGGAACAGTTAAGGCACACAAGGGGGAGAATCAGAATCCTAACTCAGCTGATAACACTGCATGGCAAAACAGGCAGGTAAAAGACAAAGGTCAAGAGGAAGTAGCAACATTATGACTTCTCTGAATTCTTTGATTAACTACTGTGAAAGCCAGTGTGGAACAGTCACTGAAGACAGCAGTAAAGTTGCCACAATTCAATGGTTTCTGGGAATAAAAGCAGTTACAGGAACATTGCTGTGTATAGACGTTTATGCCTTGCAGGCTAATGTGGAAGCATTGAAAAGAAAATTTAAGTGCCAGGGGAATGTTCCTCCTCTTTCATCCTCAGCTTTTATTCAGAATGATAGAATAAATGCAAACTATATTTTCTATACTACACATCACAGGGTTTTGTCAGTATATATTTGTTTCCAAAGAAGCTTTGAAATAAAATCTTCATATATCTTTGCAGGTCAAAGGGCCACAAAACACAGAAGAGGAAAAGATCTGAAACAAGGACTTAGATGTGGGGTAGTTTAGCCTCTTTCTGTCCTATGTAAACCATTTCAGGATATCTACAACCTCTGCAAAATATGTGGAAAAATACTGGGGAAAAGGTTTGCTGTCATCAAAATGCATCTTTGTCCTTTGTGTAGTCTCCAGCAGTCTTTCCCAAGTCTGCCCATTCTACTTAGAAAACTGTTATTCTTAATGAATATTCAGACTTTTTTGTCTCAAAAATGTGAAATATGGGAAATTTCATGTCCAAATATTAATTAAACCCTTGAGATCTATATTTCATGAGTGTTACTTCAACTGTTCAGTGAACACTCTTGACTCCAGATCTTGATAAGTATTGCTATGCTCTGTTCTGCAGATCAGTTTGCTGCAGGTACTTAAAAGGTCATTAAATTTTAACTATTAAAAATGTGAATAACACCAGTTTCTCTGATATTTAAGTACTTTAAAATTCCTAGGTCATCTTGCTAAATATCCACCTCTTTTAGGCCAACTCATAATTTAAACTGCTCTCTTTTCTTATGACCCTGAAAAACCCTAACTATAGGTATCTCCATAACAAGAGGAGTAAGAAATGCTAAAGAAGGAGCAATAATTATCTCTATTGTTAACTTATACAATCAATAATACAAAGATGGCTTGTCCATAAGTCTTTGGAATGTTTTTGTAAATCTCTATGTGAAATCTAACCTGGTTTTATGAAACATTTGTATCCTGTGTAGCTATGTTATGGATGTAACACTCTTAACTGTCTGAGATTCTGAAGGGCAGACCATAAGAAACAAACCCTCAAATTTCTCCATTATTATACCTTTTGTTATCGCCTACTGTAGTTACTTTTTTGTTGTTCACATCAGGCAGAGCAAAGGAAAATCAGATATTCGGGTCAGAAAGAGAACACTCAAATAAAAGGAGAAGATATGAAGAAGTAAATCTGAAATCCTTGCAGTTCACTCCCAAATAGCACATGAAATGAGGTGAAAGCTGAGGCCAGAGAAGCTGTAAAAGAGAACTGATAAGAATTTGCCTAGTTCTCAGTGTGTCAAGAGTAAGCATAAGCTCACTTTCTAAACACTCATATTACAAAGCATTTTGACAGCATGATATTTTCTTGATGTTACAGATAATCCACACATCCTTCCAAAAACATTTGGCCTCAGCCTTGCTCCTTTCCTTTTGAAATTTCTGGTGCAGCTTTAAGTAGAAGCTGAGCTTGACTTGTAAAAGAAGATTTATATCAGTGCAGAATCCTTTGAAAAACCCCACCTAGCATGACAGCAGGACAACAGTTGTCAGTTGGTTTTTGAGGAGAGACATGACAAGTAAACTAATGCACTCCATCTTTCAAGATTCCCCAAAATAGGTAACACAGATCTCAAGTTAGAACACTTAATGATTTGGTCATTCTTATTTTCTTGTCGTCTGTACTTGACCCTAAAAATAACTACTGAACAGAAGATAATTTATATTCTTTTAGACACATATGGAGAGACATTCAGGTTAGACCTCTATGACAATTGGTTTAACTTCTTGGATCAAATTAACTCTTCACATTTGATGTTTGGCAAGATGATAAGTAAACAAAATGATGTACAATTGATTTCTTATTTTTTATCATGATAATTATTTTAGTCGTTGCCAACAGATAACACATGAGGATGAGGAAAATGCTGCTGGATTTTGAAAATTAGGTGAACTAAGCAACTGTGTAATTACTTTCCCAAAGATTCATATAACTGGATTAATCTATTTGAACAGGAGTTCAAATTTTCATCATTGTGTTCAAGTCGTTCCCCATTACCCATTGTAGGTGCTACAAAGAGAACACTTTTTATCTCAAAATTCTTTAAATGCTCCCAAGATAATGAATGGTAACATGTTTTATTACTCTCTGTTGTTAAAACTATCGACAAGTTCTTTATTTTAATGCCTACCTAAATTGGGAAAAAATACCTGATATAAAACATAGCAGCACACATGAAATACTAACAATGATATTTGAAATTATATAGCTTTTTTCTATTACAAGCTTTCAGCCTCAATTTGTCTTCATTTAAAAATCAGAATTGCCACTGAAAAAACAATGAGAACTGGACAACTGAGACACAGGACTATTCTGCATGGAAGGATTTACATCCCAATGTAAATCAACTATGATAGATTTCATATGCTTTGGAGGAAAAGAAACAAATTAAAATAAAAAGAGAAAAACAGTTGCTCTTTTAAGTCAGTCTGAAACTGCAAAAAGCATAAAAATCATTAGAAACAGATCAATGCAATGATGCCAAAAATCAGGCCTTACAAAACCCTTATAGAAGGGACCAATATTTCAGAATTCGTATATCTTTTCTCTTGTGGGATGGAAGGGACAGGGAATGGGAAGGGAATGCTTCAGTGAAATTCTACAAAAAGTATTGTAAAATTAGGAAATATATCTGCATTTTAGCTTGTATTTATCTATCACCATACATACACAAGAGTTTTAGCATTGCCAGGTAACACACATATCAATTATTTCAATAGAAAAGTCAAAACACTGCAATCATTATATCACCCATAAATCCTCTGATTTCCTCCCAACTTTGCAGAAACAACACATTTCAAATCAATTTACCTTTAAAAATTTGTCTTGTTAGTTACAAGCCAAGCAGATGGGTTTGAGATCTCTGTTCTTTTTCATTTACATATACAAGTGATGAAAGATTACAGAAGTGGAACCAAGATGGAAATTCTGTTGCTAAAAAAGAATGTAGTTCCCTCTCTCATACCTCTGTCAATTCTTTAAACTATAAATGGAAAATTAAATTGTTTTCAGTCACAGAAGAGTAAACTTGAAATTAAAATTGTAATATTAGATTGAGCTGAACATATATTCTAGGGAATCATTGTTAGTGTACAACTACATTCCAAAATTTTCCTGTCACCACCAACTGGAAAAATCCATATATATTTAGCGTTATTACACTTATTGTCTTGGGGACAAAAGCTTTTAGCACAGTCTGCTATAAACTGGCCTCCAAGTCTCTGCCCTGGAGGGATAAGGACTCTTAAGTCTAACAAGTTTTTAGAGGTTTGAGTTGACAAAGTAGCAGAGATGGAACATTCAGAATCTGTTAAGTGCTAAATTACTAGAGTCCCACATATTTTATAACAAATATTAGGCTTCTACTTCTTTTCCAGAAGTAACAAAGAATAATCATGATAGATGACTGCTTCTAAAAGAACAGGCATGGCAGATCAAGCTGGCTTATTTAAATTTGTTTATTTTTTCTCTTTTCCTAAATAAAATCTTTTCCTACACTGTAGCACACATCTGACTTTCTTCCATGAGCTTAAAGTTTAATTCGGGGCACTAATGTCCTTCATTTTCCTTTTCACCCCAGTAATATTTGTTCTTCCTGGTTATCTTTGAGATTTTATCTTTGAGATCAAGTTTATTGAGAGAAAAAGGAGGCCATAAAAAATAAAATCACATTGTGTCACCAACATGTATTTTTGCAGCATTTAAAAAAAAAACCACAAAGAATATGTGGAGGCTGAAAACAGCACAATGTCCGACAATAATGATTTTCCCTGCAGTCTCATGTGAACACATGAACAATCAAATACAAAGAAAATGGGTAACTTTTCAGGGGAAGTAGGCTAGTAAAATGCCCATTAAATGATGGAATAGTACAAATGTACAAACCATAATATTTATACTATTCTAAACAATTGAGAAATAAAAGGAAAATGGAATTATAAATAATTTCTTGCTATTGTATAATTTCAGATGTTCTCTATTGGCTAGGAATTAGGTGAAACAAAGTATTTAGAGACATTTTTGTTTAAAATATTTTTAAATTGTCTTCTATAAATACATGAAAAACATGAACTTTTGAAACAGACGAGATAGTTAATAGCATTTACAACACCCTTGGGAAAGTCAGAAAAATATACTTGCTCATTCAAAAAAATCACAGAAATGGAGACAAAGCACTAGTTAAATAAAGGACAAAAGCTGAATTTTCACCTAATTTCTAATAACAAATATCTCGTGAAGTGACCAATGATCAGTGAAAAAATAAAAATAAGGAGATGTTAGAAGGCTGTGTCAGAAAACAAGAAGAAAAATAAAATCCACGTAATAAAATAGCAGAAATATTAAAAAGGTAAAATAATAAAGATTAAAAAAAACCAAAAAACCAAGGTAATGAATTTTGAAAACACCACAATGCATAGACTAAACTATGACTTAATTCATAAAGAAATAATTCTGTCACCTATGATTAGTTCAAATATTAATTTCTTTCTTTCTTAAAGGAACTCATTGTTTTCTCTACAGTAATGTGAAATTTTGCATGTAACAGTGAAGAAAGTATTTGGTGAACACTATTTAAGCTGTTGAAAGAAACTGATTATTTACTGGGAAGCAGAGAAGGGACTTTTCATCAGGAACTGTAGTGATAAGACAGAGCGTAATGGGTACAAAATTAAAAGAGGGGAAATTCAGGTGAGATATTAGGAAGAAATTTTTCCCTGTGAGGGTGCTGAGGCACTGGAAAAGGTTGTCCAGAGAACCTATGGCTGTCCCATGCCTGGAAGTGTTCAAGGCCAGGCTGGATGGAGCTCTGAGCAGCCTGGTCTAGAGGAAGATGTCCCTGCCTATGGCAGGGCCTTGGAACAACATGGTCTTTAAGGTCCCTTCCAACCCTTTAACATTCTGTAATTCTATTCTGACTTGCTGAAGAATGAGGAACATGGTCACCTCTAAAATTCTGTATAGAAATCTGACTGCTGAACATGTCAGAGCACTGCCTTTGCCTGCAGTGCAGGAGCCAGGTTCCAGTGATCTGGGAAAAGATGCTCTGAATTTCCCTTTCTGAATTTAATGCTGTATCTGCAGTGCAGCTGGATAGGGACAAACACCCTCACACCCAGTGACCCTACAGAGGGGCCATAGCTCTTGTGTTGCCACCCCAACTCCAAATCATAACAAGCAATTACAGGAGTTCAATGAAATCTCCATGACAAGATTAGCTGCAAGTGTTTACAGTGTTTTTCATTGCTAAGCATGATGTTATATGGCATGGAATATCCTTTGACCTGGCTTTGTCCCAGCTTAATATCCTGCCAAGCCCCACTCTGCTCACCTTGGGAGTCAGAATGGGAAATAGAGAAAACCTTGGCACTGCTCAGCCATAGCCAAAGTATGGGAGAGTTAGAAACCTAATTTCAGACACAAATGGAAAACACAGTGTTATACAGGCTGTTGTGAAGAAAATTAACTCCACCCCAGCTGGACCCAGTACAGCAGATAAAAAGAATATTACTTAATCTAATGATGTAATTTAGTGAGTAAATAAATATTAATTAAGTAGATATGATAACCACTACATCTGTTTCAATGATATGAAGCTTTCACTTTGGTGACAGTTGGTGACACTAAATGACAAGATCAAAAGAGGAAAAAAAGAAAAGGTAAAGGTGATTTTTGTAGTACTTACCACTGTTTAGGTAGTAGGGAATTTTAACCTCCTGGGGTTTAAAGAAGATAATGAATCCATGCATTAACAAATCTCAGTCAGACCAATGCTGTTAAAAAATCACACTCCTTGCTTGATCTGCCACCCTTTTGGAAACAATATATTCAATATCAGGAGGAAGCCACTATCATTTAATCTTATTGTCTGTACATATTCTGATTTTAACTCAGACAAATAAAACACAGTTTTCTTATTCCATGTTAGAAAACAAGAGTTTTTGCTCTCACTGATGAGGTTTTATACCACTGCATGAACCACTGGGATTTCTGCTTTATGCTACAGGATTTACACTGACCATCTCTTCTGTTTAACTTTCACATTGATGTTTTACTGTGCACTGAAGTCAATATTACAACTTTTAAAAAGACACTTGACTGTAGCATATCCACTAAGCTCACTCAACAACATAGCAGTAGTGATGATTTTGGGACTTGCTGGACAGCAGACTATTTTGAGACACTTTAAAATGCATCTTTCTAAAAGCCTTCTTTCATAAGGAGTGGTTAATGTACACAGATTTTAGTCTCCTGGTACATCAAAGGAACTTTTTAAAGAACTTCTGAAAGTTTCTGAATTATAGAAAGGTGTCCCTGTCCGCAGCAAGAGGGTTTGAACTAGATGATCTGTAAGCTCCCCTCCAAGCCAGGCCATTCTATGATTCTGTGATGATGTGTAGCAGAATATTTGTATGGCAATGTAAGTGGGAAATAGCTTGTTTTCAGTTGTATGACATCCTTCTGGTTAAGTGCACATTAACCATCCTTCTATTGGTTAAGCGCACATTTAGGCAAAGCCCATATGGTCTGTACCCCCAACAGATTTCTCTGAGTCACAAACTTTTATGCTTTCCAAGCACCTTCTGGGCTCTCTATAGGAGACCATTTTTTTTGCCACTGGGCTACATCAGATTAAAACCATTCTCCTTGAGCTGGCTCAGCTAAAGCAGACATGACTGAAGAGGGGTCAGAGAGCATTAACCCTTCACTCCATACCACTGAACTGCTCACAGAACCCACCATGTGGCCTTCTCATGCTACCTAATACCATCAAAGCTATTCCAGACAGATGATCCAGGAGATTGTGGTGCTGATGAAGAGACACATAGGTTAAGTAGCATGGATAAGGGAGACAAATTCAGGATCTATATTCAGGCTCAGTTCACTGGGCTACATGTGGAATCAGAGTCTGGCAGCCCTGCAAAAGCCCTGAGTCATTTGCTGCTTCCTTGACCTTAGACATCAGGGTAGGCAAAGTGACTAAACTAATTATAGATTTTATCTTCCATCCACAGTAAAAGAGGGCTATTAAGCTAAGAACTGAAGCTTTCAGTTCTTAAAAGAGGGGGTTTTGGAAAGAGTCAGTCTTTCCTGCTTTGGAGTCAATACAAAATTCTAGCTAAATGAAAAGCTGAGGAAAAAAAACCTTGCTGATTTTTTTTTTTTTTTTTTTTTTTTTTTTGGTCTCTGTGTTGATTTCGTTCAGACTTGGCTTTTTGCCTGGTCATTTCCTAGTGCCCAATGGGAAACATCAAGGAGGCTGATGCATCAACTTTCACTATCTGCAAACTAAGAAGGAAAAAAAGAAACAGGACCAATTTCATGGCACAAAGAGTCTAAAGTGATAGTGTAGGGAAAATGTTCCAAATGCCACTACCTGCTGTCCAAAATGGATCTTTAATGGAAGATAAAAGCTGATTATGTCCCTAAAGTAAAATAAACCAGACGATGACAGCAGAAGATATTCATAGGGAGTGAAAGAAAAGTGCTTTGCTTTGGAATCAGGCCATAAGGAAAAGTGCAGCTAAGGATAATTCATTTTACAATCTTCCCCAGGCTGTATTAGTCCTCTTGTAATTTTGGAGAATAATAGAACTAAAATGTTCTTTCCTGGAGCTGTGAGTTCAGCTTCATTAGGTCTTTTTACTGTATATTGGCATTTAGATAGCAGGGAGATATGTCCCTTTCATCACCCAAAATGGACAGATACAGATCATTAAGTTGCCTGTTCTAATATTGAGAGGGATCAGCTAAGCTTAGGGATGTAGTGCATGTTTCTCCAGAAACAGCCCACCAGTTTTCTAGGAATTAAGTCAACTAACTCTGATAAATCCAGCTGGTCATAGTTGGAAGTTGTTGCTAACAGGCCTGATCTAAAGCCCACTCAAATTGAGAGACTCTCACTGGCATCACCACTGCAGCCATCACTGCTTGTAGAGCAAGCCCCAGGACATCACAGAATAGTGATTATATTTTTTTAAAATATAAAAAATTCATACTTGAAATTTAATCTTACTGCACCACATATTTACAGTGGTTAATTAAAATTGAAATTCAATGTGGATATCTCAGATTTCAGTCGTATTTTAAATATATATTCAAATACAGCTTCTTAAAGATATATTTAATTAAGAAACAATGTTTAAAAGTAATTTTCTAGCAAACTGTAATTCATATAATTCAGTTATTGCATTTATAAAAGTGTCAGCTTAGTTTTAAACTCCTCTCAGCATATAAAAAGAAGCTAAGACACATTAAAAATCTCCACATTATTTCAACTAATAGCTCTACTAGAAAACCAGTGAAATTAACCCCACATTTTAACAAGTGTTTAGGTGAGATGAGACGGTGATCATCTTGAGAATAGTTTAAAATAATTTGCATGCTCATGAATACTAAACAAATTAATTGTTGATGGAAATATATTGCTGCAGCAGTTGGAAAATCAACAAGAGAAAATTAAACCTGATTCATAATTTTAGCTTTGATTCAGTAAAGCATGGAAATACATACTTAAAGCTAACACAGAACTGGTAAGTCAAGCCAGCCTCAAAGGGAAGAAAAAAAGTCTTCCCACTGAGGAATGTGTATTGAGCCAGAGAGATTATCCAAAGGTAGAAAATTAGTTAGAGCGTGAAAAATACACTTCTAAGGGAAGATGTGCCAATAAAACCAGCAAAGGAGGAAATGTTATTTCTTTAGTAGAAATTTCAGCCATTTTCATATGGTTAGAGAAGAGAATATTGCAAGAGTGGGTCAAGGCCCTAGCTCAAAGTATGGGTGAAAAAGTCCTGGTTAGAGAGTACTTAGTATTAAACATGTTTTCAGCTAACTGAATCTGAGGAAATTTTTCTTAAGGTACTTAAAAGCTCCCAAACGTCTCTCTAAATTCATCTTAAAATGGTATTGTTAAAGGACTTTGGAAGGATTTTCACCATGTAACATATTTAGGGGGAAAAAAAAAAGGAAGAGCTAGCTGAAACTCCCAAATCTACCAGTGCAGGTTCAATTCCCAGGCCAAATGTCTGAAAAACAACAGAAAAAAATGCTCCAACTCATTGTAAGCATCCCAAGTGACACAGAGATGTTACAAAAACAGAGACATTAGAACGTGGACCTGTTACAAACAATTCACTCAGAACAATTTCATTCAATTTTCTTTCCCTAGGACAGGAAGAGGGCAGGTTTAGACTAGATATGATCATTAAACAATAAAATAAATCTTCCCTGTGAGGGTGGTGAGGCACTGGCACATGTGGCCCAGAGAAGCTGTGGCTGCCCCATCCCTGGAAGCATCCAAGGCCAGGCTGGATTGAGCTCTGAGCAACCTGGTCTAGTGGAAGGTGTCCCTGCCCATGGCAGGGAGGTTGGAATGAGATATCTTTAAGGTCCTTTCCAACCCAAACCATTCTAGAATTCTATGATAGCAAAGATTCTATATTGGCTCAGTCAGATGTTTTGACGTGAGTAGACTTCTGATTCTGTTTTATATGCAAATTTATCATAATGAAACTTTGCAAGGTGAATGCAAATATTTTGAAAACCTATTCTCCAAAAGCTGCCCTCAGTGGTTTAGTACCTGGAAAAAACCCTGAGAAACTGTTTCATAAGAATTATATTTAGGCAGAAGAAACTGCTTAACAACATATGTAAATATACTTGTGTATATGCAAATTTAAAGCATACACATTTTATTCCTTTGTTGCTTCTGATTACCTTCAAATAGAAATATTTTTGCTATTGATTTGAGTTAGTCTTTGCTTTGTTCAGTCCAATAACAAAAAGATTTTTGCTATTGATTTGAGTTAGTCTCTATTGTGCTTTGTTCAATAACAAAAAGATGAAGATCTCCAGAAGCAGAAAATTTTATTCTAATCAGATTAATGGCAAGTGCTCATTCGGGGTTGAAAACATGTGAAAGAGTGAATGAAACATGAAGGAAGTGAACTCACCCTTACTGACACTGTATTGTTTTTAGATTACCAAAGGAAAATTGTACTCCCCTTCTATTTTACAGTGATTTCTCCTCTTGCATTGAAGTATTTGACTGATTTCTTAAAAAAAAAAAAAAAAAAAAAAAAAAAAGCGCCAGACCCAAAACAACAAAAAGCAAAATACAGCACATCCCCCCTAACCCTCCAAAAATAAAAGACCTTTCATTATTTATATTCAAACCTTACTTGAAAGTTTCAATCTAAGCACATAGGTTTTGCTGGGAGTACAGTTCTCGGCGCTGCTTTTTAAAATATTCCAAGAGCTGAAAGCACAGCAAGGCTTCCCTCCGTGAAGGATCCATCTGCCCACCGGAGGGCAGTGCTGCCCTTTCTAAATCCCGTATTTTTCCTCCTTTATTTGGAAGCAAAAAAGAACAAGCGTTAGAAGCCTGGGTTTCAGGGTACATCTCTGCAAAGTGCAGCTGTACTGCTGCTCTTAGTGTTGCACTGACAGCTTAGGATAAAAAAAACACAGACAGACTTTCCCAAAGTGATATTCTGGATGGAATTAATTAACCAGTGTAACCACGTACACATGAATGTTCTGTGTTGATGCTGCCACAATTTACATGATTTGACAATACTCAGCCTATGCAAGTTTGATAGAAATAATAGATCTCAGTTTAAATTACATAAAATAGAAAGAATATAGCAATAAACTCTATTTCTGAAAATGATGGCCTTGATTTCCTGCTCCAGAGAGATATTTTTGCTGATTTGTTGTCATGGTTACAGTTACCAAATTTTAGAAAACTACTGCAAATGAACTTTGTTTCTGAGAAAAACTTCAGTTACCAGAAGTTGTTCTACTTATTCTTCAATCATTATATTTTGGTCTCTGAGTAATTACCAAAATAATTTTGTTCTTTCATTCATTTGGAAACTGAGGATCATGCAGAGTATGCTAGAACCATTCTGCTTCTTGATAAAAGGAATGCCTCTTCCTAAAAAGATCATGAAAAGCAATGCATTCCAGATGGCCATGCGAGCTCCTTAGGCATGGATGTACCAGCAACACACCTGCTTATGTATCTGCAAGAGTAATTTTTTATTCAAATCCTTGAAAACAAAGTAACATACCAAAAAAAATTAATTCAGAATATTTTCATTGAAAAACTTTCAGCTTAAGGAGTAAAAGCTGTTGCATTCTTTTATTCAGAAAAATAGATATGCCTTTTTATTAGCATTTGTTATCATCCTCAGTATTGCACTCATTAAGATGAGACAAGCATTTTGTGGGTTCTACTTTACCAGTACCAATGTAAATATTGCTATTTAATCAACTTCGGATGTGTGAAGGGCTGCAATGATTTATAATCACTCAGGATTTCAGCACTGAAAAATAAATCTTCAAAAATTTGTCTTCATGGAAACCTTGTGTACAAACCACAGAAATATCCCACAAGGATTTCTAAGGTGGTACATCTCCAGCATGGTGGTGATTTTATACACAAAATAATGTAGTCTTTTCTAGAGTATTTTTAACAAAGTCCATCCAAGCTCAACAACAACTATAGATGGGAAATAAGATTGAATATGTCCAAGGAGATTTATGTATGGATCATTATTTCTAGGCAGAAGAGAATGACAGCTGTCCTGGGGAAAGAGTTATGGTCCTGAAACTCTTATCCAGTCACATGGGTTTCAAAAAAGATATTAATTACAAGAATGCGGATGCCCTGCTTGCAAAATTATAGTCCTGTTTCATTAGTTTCTTTAGTTTAATTGCCAAATTACATTGCTTCTTGAAAAATCATTTCTAGGGAGCATTTTGTCAAATAAAGATGGGTGAACCCAGTTTTACTCTGATTACTTCCCTTTGTTTCTTGTTTTCCACTCACTCTTGCTCATATCACCATTTTTTAAAGGATTTGGATACTGAATCTGTAACTGAATAGGATAACTGAATAGGAACAATAGGATAACTGAAAGGGTTCTTCAAGATTCATTGACTGACAACTGAAAGGGTCCTTCTAGATTCATTGACTCTGTATTGACACCGCTTGCACTTCTCACAACTGCAGAGGCAGATCTGACCTGATATCAAATTAGGACAAGTTTTGCATGGTAATGACTAGGCTCAAAATTCAACTTGGTGCAGAAGTTTTATATTGCCACCTTCCAGCCCTGTCTCCACACCCCCAGCTTGCTTCTAATAAGATCACTGTGTCTTCAAATTCACTGATTTTTAGCTCCACAACAAATTCCATTTGGATGTTTTCATAAGGCTGGACCATAATCTGAAGCTATGAGGACAAAGATAGTTCATAAAGAATGACTCTATTTAATTTTCTTACTGCTGAAGGGTTTTAAGCTGACAGGCTGCAAAAAATCAGTAAATGAGGAACTCAGCTCACTTCTCTTAACCTTTGAACCAGAAGCATAGAGAGCTAAATAACCACAAATCACCTGCAAAATGACCTTGATGTCTCAGATGCTCTTGACATGGTCAACAAGGACATTTGAAGAAAAATAAGAGGGAAAATAGCTGTCAGCTTATAATGAGCATCTCTGTAACTCATGTATCTACTTGCATCTTCTCCTAACTCTTCATTTAAATTACGGTTTAATTTTTCTTGTAATGGAGGCTAGTGGAATCTGCTATTATAGCTGTAGGTTCCACATGTAAACTTTAGAAAAGTTTCATATGTGCTCATCTTTACATCTTCATCACTTATTGTGTATTTTGTACTAGGCCTTGATTTTGCCTCAGTTTGCTGCGACTTAAAACAGATGTGTAAATCATTTCTGTTTGCTGCCTTGCACAGAGCTACAGTATGAATAGCACTGAACACCATTAAAAATAAGGTGATGGGTGGAGGGGACCACACATTAAACATGGAGCCAAGAATTTCTTGTCAGCCTAATAAAAACCTTAACATAAATGCAAATGAAGCAGTAGTTATTACAGTTACAAAACACTAACACATAGTTCACACTAGTAAATAAAAAAGCTCACTGACTATAAAAGCTTGAGAGCTTTACAGGAAGACTTACAAGGTATCTGCGCCTCTAACATATTATGATCACCTTTTCTCTGGTTGCTACAGTCAATGGTGACAATTTTCTTGAAGCAGAGAGGTCTAGAGTGGCATCAGCATCCCAAAGACTTTTCAGGAGAACGATGCTGATGGTGGAGTTTCTTGCTCCCTTTCCCCTGCTTCCAGGGACGGAATGAAAGTTTCCCTACAGCTCCCCAATATCAGCCAGGAGCTGCCTGGGGCTGTCAGGCACTTTCCTGGTGGCACTTCCCGAGCTGGAGCTCAGACAGGCTGGGCTGTGGGAACCCAGCTCAGCCCCTCTCAGGCCGAGGGCAGTCCATGGACAGAGCAGTGCAAATAACACCCAGAACAAAACCATTTTACTGATAGTCCTAAATAGGTCACGTGAGGCTCTCCTAAGAAACTTTTCTTGGCCTCAGTAAGAGAATAGTCTGTTCCACATATAAATTATGTCTATTTTAGTTACTGGGATAATGGTTAGAATGCCAACTCACTCTGATATTTTCTAGAAACCAGAAGACAAATTGAAGAAACACCAGAGACACTGGAATTTATATTGAAAGTTGAGTTTTGCTAAAGTTAATAGCTAAAATTAGAATGAAAAATTAATCCTTTAACCACACTGTAACTTTTACAAAGCAGCAGGAACAGTTTCCACAATCAGCCTACTGCTGACTAAGTGGATCCAGAAGATGTACATATAGAAAATGATGGGTTATATTATCTTTTTGAAGAAAGTCATTGGGAGAGAAGATTTAGCACATAGAGACAATAATGAATCTAGAAAAATAAACTACCTCAGATTGAAAAAAACCATATTCATTTTAATTTCTCTTATTTAACTTGGGAAAATGTTCTCTCCCTTATCTACTTTCTCCCACCAAAATCATCCCATGAAGGAAGCCAAGTCATCTATGAAGGAATCCTTCACTGAAGGAAGATCACTCACTGGGCTACCATTAACTATGCAAAAACCATTTACTTTGATAAGCCTGTGCCAATTGCAGGAAAAAACAACAATCTTTCATCCATGTAAATGCAAACAGGTGAAAACTGTCCGCAATAAATATTACTTTCAGAGAGAATCTTCCAAATACAGTCAGGAAATAAGAAAGTCTTTTCTTATAAAGATAAGTAATCAGTTTGTGAAGAAAATCCATGTTGGCATTGCCCATGGCAGCAGACACCTGCAGCTCCTCTCACAGACCTTCCGAGCAGTCATCCACCAGCTGTCATTCCATCCTTCCTGGGTCAGTCGTGATATCTCAGTTACAGAATAGTGTATTTGAATGTCTTTGACACTGATGAGGGAGGTGACCATGTTGCATTCCTTTAGACACTTCCAAAGCATTTGAGGTTGATACATTCCATACAGACCCTCCAACGTGGGGAGAGTTGTTCTAGAGAAGAACAGAATGTCCTTCCAAAGTCTCCTTTGAATAAAGATAACATTATAATACCCAACAATCAATTTGGCTACTTTGGAACGTTTTAATTAATTTTGTTTTGTTTCAATCCATAGGAGCAGAAAAAGGAATCATGTAAGATAAAATATTTTTACTACTGAAATTTGGGAAGTGTGCTACTTAAACTGAGACGCTACTGGAAGATAAAAAGTATATGTCTATCACTGTAATAAAACCAGGACTGTCATTTCAAGCACCCAGAAAGAATTATTGAACTACCTTTTGATTTTCCTCCTCCAAAGACTATTAACAGCACAAAGTTCACATGAGGTGACAAAATTCACAAACAATTACCTACATTTTTCATGCAAAATCCTGGAGGATAGGATACACCAGCTGAGCTACACCCTTACTAGCTATCTGAAAAGCCAAAGGTTGACAGGTGAGCATTTCCACAATAATTACAAATCTAGTGCAGTCTATCTGTTAACAGAATTTCAGATATTTATTCCCAGTTGCCCCACAAATCCTTTCTGTACAGTGTAAATACAAGTGCACTAATGGTGTAAAATCTGATGGGTCTCTTTGGATAGTGATTATTTAGGGACATCTTGGTATGCAGAGCATTCAAGTTAGCACACAGGTATTTGAATTATCTGGTGATCTTCAGTGCCAGTTGCCTCCATGTTCATAGAAATTAGGTCTCATCAAATTAACTTGCTATATTTCTTTGGTGGATGGATAATATTAGTAGCATGAAAGACAGGCTTTAGTGTTACTGAACAGAATAAACAAAATTTAGTTTTTTTCAGAACGATTAAAGTTCATGTTAAATGTGCACATCCATCTATCTAATCTATCATCTATCTATCTATCTATCTATCTATCTTAATCAGAGACATTTTAAGCTAGCATTTTTGAAAATATTCTGGCTTTCCAGGAATTTCCCATTCTTCCCTATCACTCTGCTAATGCCAGTGAGAGATGAGACTATGAAAAAATACCCTTTACCAACTGTACAAAATTGCACCAAACACACAGTAATCTATGCACCAAAGACACAGTAATCTATAGTACAAAAGGAATATTTTTTACCTTTTTCAAAATCCCTGGGCATTGTGATGTCCACTAGTCACTTAAAAAAAAAAATCCTTTCATTTAAATTGAAGCTTCTAGACCATGACATGACTATTGAGGAAGACAGATAGGCAAAATCCTGATTTGATGTCATCAAATTTCAGTTAACATTATTTTTTTTCCTCCATGGTACTACAGATGAGCACAAGGGAATGGACCATACATCAAAAAATGCAATAATGAACAGAAAAAAAGCAAGAATGTTCCTTCTCAGTAGTATTCAATCAAAATATGTTTATTGGGAATGAGCTGTGTGATTTGATTTGACTTCTGTAAAAGGTCAATGCTATCTTCACATTGCAGTCCTGTTTTCAGCATGACAAGACCCTGAACTAACTTTTCCACTTAAATATTTTCATTTTTCACCAAATATATTGACTAGCATTGTTTCCATTTAAATTCAAGATGATTTTCCCAAAGAAATCTGGTCTTTTTTTTTTTTTTTTTAAATTATCATTTTTTCTTTTGCTTAATATGTTTTCCTAACTGGTTTTGCCCCTTCTATATAGACACTGCTTTGCATCAGGCTGTATTCAAAACCAGTTTGTGAACACCTGAAGTTCTCTCTTTCCAGGACCTGGGCTATTGAAACACCTCATGGCTGCTTAACTCTGACTGTTGACTCAAATCCTGCTCCAGTTTTGGCCTGACATGCTCCCCATGCGAAGACCTGATGGATGCTCTGGTCAAAGCCAGAACAACACGTTGGGATGCAATGCATGGGAAGGTATAAAGGCCAGTCTGCAGCCATTACCACCCTCAGCTTGCCCTCTCTTGAGGATATCACCTCCTGCACTCTTGCACAGCAATTGTCTGGAAGTTTCTTCAGAATCCAGTAATTAATGGATGTGGTACAGACAAAACCTCCGAGATGGAAGGTATAAATAAATTGGCTTACCTCAAGTTTAGCCTTAGACTGAGCCAGAGGAGATTCAGGTTGGACATCAGGAGGAACTTCTTCACAGAAGGGGTTGTTGAACATGGGAATGGTCTGCCCAGGGAGGTGACAGAGTCACAATTCCCTGAAGGTGTTCAAGAAACGACTGAACCTGGCACTTGGTGACGTGGTCCAGTTGACAAGGTGGTGACCAGTCAAAGGCTGGACTTGATGATCTCAGAGCTCTTTACCAGCCTTAAAAATTCTGTGATTCTTTGAAAAAAGCTTTGGAAGCAGATCCAGAAGCAGCTGGATTGCTGAGGGTTTTGTGCTTCCCAAGTGATGCAGGCAGGGGAGGAAGATGAAGAATGAATGTTCTCACCATTGTCTAGGGAACCATTTTGCTCATAGACACGCGAGTCTGTACAAAGGCAATTGAGGCAATATGTGTCTTGTTTGGTTTTATTTTTGCTAATGAGTTCATAAAATAAAGCTTAATTTACAGTGACCATTGTTGTCTAAATTTGAGATATTCAAATGGACCATGACAATGATGTTCACTGAAGAAAGACCTCACATTCCTCTGGTGCACACATGGCATTGTGATTACAACAAATAACAGTGCTATGAATGTTCATATTAACTTGATTATTAGTTCTCATTTCTAGCCATGGGGTCAGTAAAGTTGTTAATGATTGCTGCATTCATAGACCAGCTGGAAAAGCAAGATAAGGAGCCCTTGGAACAGCTGCATACAGGCTGCTATTGCACAAGTTTGAGCAAAGGTTGTCACATCATGTTATAAAAGTCTGAGACCGTTCCCAAATAACCTGTTAAACATGCTTATAATGCACCATGCTCTGTACTGCCATTTACTGCTTTTAGAGTAAATAAATCTGTTCTTGACCTCATGGGCTTTTTTTCCCCCCCTTTTCTTGCTCATTTACTTGGCTTTAAAGCCTGTGAACAAAGATGGCAATCCCTTGCACCCTTTGACCATCTCCCAGCAGTCCCTGCCCTTACTTCAGAGAACTCAATGGGTTCAATGGGCACATCTCCCCTGTCAGGTTTGGAAAAGTCAGTTTTGAAGATTAGCTCTCAAGTGAGAACTTCCAAAAGTAATCAGCACTTCTGCTCCATAATGCTGTGAGTTGTCTTGAAAAGGAGGTCTGAGCAAATCATACCTCCTCTGCAGCAGTGCAAAACCTGAGGGCAGCCCCCCCTGCTGCGGGGGAGGGCTGCCCTAGAACCGGAACACGCAGGATGGTCATTCCATGGCCACGAGCTGTGGGGCTGGTCAGATGCGGTCCTTGTAGAAGCGTTGCAGGTTTAGAAAGGCAGCTGTTTGGTTCCTGGTCTCCATGGTGTTTTTATTGAGGAAAACAGGGGAGGAATGGGGAGACTGGGGAGGGGGAAGGGAAGGCGAGGGAGGGTACAGGTTCCATATGAGTCCAGAACCAAAGAGGCCCGTTCCGGATCTGGCTGGGGTTTTTATCTCTAGGGATGGAGGGCGGTCCTGACTCACATCAAGTCAGAAGGGGTCAGGGGGGCGGGGTCAGGGACAGGAAGGACACACGTTACAACACCCCTCCACCATTTGCAATCTGTTTCCAGTCAAGAGTAGCAGTTCAGAGTAAATCTGATATTTTTAGGCCAGGCCTGAGATATGTATTTGAAACAAACTGAGTTTCTTGAAGATTTGGGTCTGGAAGAATAAGGCTGCAGAGGGTGTAGGTAGAAACAATCAGACATGATGAGTCACTAGACTAGTGAGCAAACATTATAGAGATCTTTCAAGGAAAAATAAAAAGCTGAAAAATATTTGAAGCTCAGAAACAATACTTAAAATTGTTGAGATATCTTTTTCTCCACACTTCTGGATTATACTCCATTTTTTTCAGTGAACTTTATAGAGATTAATGCCATAAACAAAGAACACCCATGATACCAGAACTTACTCTCCATGAGAAATGAGGAAGGGAGAATAACCCTGAAGTGATGCATTATTTAAGCACTGACCTGTGCAATGGTAACCAGCAGTTTGACAAATAAAAATAGCATAAATTTCTGGGTCATACTTTTCAGTGAGGATATTCTGAAATACAGTTTTGTGCAATAAGATTATGAGTCCAATAGGAATACCTTCTCCATTCTTGCCTAGTAAACTGATATGAAAACACAATTCCTGCAGTTGCAGCTGGGAATCTGACTGTCTGGACTGTATATTCCTATATAAATCCTAGTAACTGTGTTTCTAAATGTATGTAGAGCTGCACTTAAGTAATCCCATCCCATTCAGTGTTACTTTCAGCTGAGAGCACAGAAGGTTAATTAATCATGGAAGGTTAATTTTGCAAGCTATACTGGGCATCTGATGTCCATTGGTCTTTATTGGTCTTTAGCTTCCCTGGCATAGCTTTCCCAAAAATATCAAATCAAATCCAATCTTTTCTTAAAGCAAAATGATATCTGGATGATAATCACTTTAGCTTTGGAACCTTTTGGAACATATATTATGGGCTGGAAAGAAAACATACTGTGCTTGACCCAACTACACAAAAAGCATAGAGTATGGTAAAAATTCAGACAGCAGGGAGATAATTACACTTATTGTGTTAGCAATTGTATCAAGATAAAGTACATTCATGGTCAAAGAAATTAACAGTTTCAGAGGGTTTTGACTTGAGGTCATTCATCATTTTTTCATACATACTTCAGAGCAGCACAGCCTTGTGTTTAGCAGGGACAGGAAAGGCAGTAAAACAGACAAATGGCACAGAGGGGAGGAAAGAAAGTGTGTTGGAGTGAGTTGGCAAATCATAATAGGCATAGGAAACAGTACTGGGGGATAGAGAATAGGGAAAGGAAAAGACAAGGAAAATTTTTCCTGAAAATAAGGAGACCATGAGCAGCTGTCCATCTTTTGTTTCATTGCTTCCTAATGTCAGAAGGCTCACAAAAATTTCAGGCCAGCAATTCCAGAACTATGGTACACGTACCCCTGACGGAACAGGACCACAAAAATAATTTATGATTCCCTACCAAAGCCTGATTTTGTCACTGTGATTACTAACAATGGTCAAAGATATCATAAAGCTGTATTTCAATGGTTCCTCATTGTGAAAATATTGTAGTTTTAAGTAATTTCTGTATGTGGACTCACAGTAAGAAAGTATTCAAGGAAAAAATAACTCATGTATTTTGAAAGATGTGACAGAGGATTTACAATTTTATGGTTTCTGTACAGTTACCTTTTAATAAGCATACTCCTGTCTAGTTGCAGATTCCCTTCTACTTGAGAGGGGAATTTTTTCCTCCTACATATTACAAAATCCCCATAATTTCTTCATTCTACTTATAGTTTCTCAAGGCAGTGTCAGATTCAATAATAGAATATACACGAAGAAACATTTTCTTTTTAAGAGGTTATTTCTGAGAATATCACCTTAGTTTTGGAAATTGGCTTTATATGCAATCATCTGAGCTAGAAAACCCAGACCTGCACAACTTCCTGGTTTTATCATCTAATGAGCTGTCTTTGGGCAAAAGGATATTTTCCCTAATGATTTCAAAGAATACAGAAGAAATATGTTCTTTGTCAACATCATAGGACAGTCTTAAAAAAACCCCCAAACTATAGCTAAATTATATTTGTATCATTAATTTTTTATAAACTATTAGAAGTCAATTATCAACCATCTAAACATCCATATCATATATTTTCCTGTCAGTCAATTCCAGCAGAAAGAGAAAAAAGTTTTCCTATTTGGTTACAGTGTAAATGTTTAAGTGATATCAAAAGTAAATTGCTGATTTTTCTTCTTTTTTTAAAAACTATTTTTTTCCAACTAAAGTGTCAAAGACATTGTGGAGCAAAAATATGAATTTCATCCTGTGGATGGCACTCCTGGACTGTCAAAAAACTAGTGACTTTTGAGAACTATGCCTTTGATGAAATTTTAAAGGGAATTCAGATTTGTTTGTTCCATACCCACAATATTCAGCAGGCAAGACTTAAATAGCCAAGATACCTGTAAAATGACTGCAAATGCTATTTATTAAGTGCAGGTAAGCAGTTTTTATAACCTCAACACCCAGTCAAACAGTCACAGGTAAGTTCAACAAATACAGTACTTCAAATGAATGAGAAACTAAATCTGCTAGGTAAGCAGCAGCAAAATATTACTACAATCCCAGAATGGTTTATGTTGTATATGATTAAAGCAAGGGTCTGGAGCCAGCTCCAGTTCCAGTAGAAAAAAGTGAGTATATTGTCCTTTTAGAGGGTGATAGTTTGACCATGCTTTTTGCTTTCTCTCCCTGGACATCTTGAGACAATTCTCTCATTCTCTGGTGTGGGAAGGATAATGATGATAAAAAGCTTTAGGGTTAATGTGCAATGATGCATCTTTTATGATGGAGAAGGGAGACACAAGGAACATAAGAAAAAATACATGAGAGAGGCACTAAATTTGCTCTTTTGTCTGGCCTAGAACAAAATCCCCTCTTCCTTGGGGCTGGCCAGGGTCCCTAGCTTCTTGTTGCTGAAAAACTAGCACTTAGGGCCAAGAAAAGTGAAAAGAAGCAAGAGACATTTCCACTAGTGAAAATAAGCAATGAATTTGTGCAATAGTAATATAAAGGTTACAGAGAGAAAACTATTGAACTGAACCGTTTGATTTTGACCAGACCTGTTTGATTTTGACCAGAAGACGAGCATTAATAAAAGATTAGCCTAGTTTGCTAAGCAGAACTCTCAGAGTAAGGAGTGTAGGAAACACTGGCCAACAAGCAAAATTCAGTACATATTTCATGGAAATGTATTTTTCAAGCCTCCTGTGCTTGTAAACGCCTTGCAAAACACAGCTAGGGTTAAAAGAAACCCACTCGAAGATATTTTTTTACATCTACCCACAATTCCTCTTCCCTTTCCCTTTTTTCTAACACAAACAACATCACACTAAACAGCTGCTGGAGATTACTGCTGTTTCTACATCCATTCAGGGCAGGCAAAAGCAGGTAGTTTTGTTCTTCTAACAGGTTTTCCTATGGAAAGCATGTGGCATCCAGGGGTTACATCCCCCCAGCTCAATCTAACTGCTGTGACAAATGGGATCATTTACAGGACAGTAAACAACCACACACTTGTAGCTATTTGCTGCACCTAAGTGATAAATTTTACTGCCTTAAACAGAGACAGTCTGTGGTCTATATAAGCAACCTGTAAATCAAGATAATAAGTAGCCAAATAAAATTGTTTGTCCTTTAGAGAGAAATATCTTACAAAGAAGGAAAGCAGAGCAATTAATGAGTTAAGTGTCATCTCTGCAAGGAATAGTATAAAACAAATTAATAATTAAGAATTCAAGGTCATGCTGGCAGTAATTTGATCAGGAGTTACATTTTTCTGAGAACACTATGAATGAGTATGTTAAATTTCCTTGCTGCACAAATCAAATAAAGCTCTTTCTATCTAGAAAACATTAAGCTCAAAGTGGTGTGCATCCGAGGTGTTACTCCAGAAAATCCATGCTCAGATTCATGGTTATTACTAGCCAAATGTACATACCAGTGGTTATTTGCTTTAGATAAGTATCAGTTTATAAGAATGGCCAGATTCATCGTCGGTATAACAGTATTTCCTCCAAATTAGGGGATGCAGTTAAAATTCTTGTGCCATACTGCATGTCCATTCTTGAAATATAACTTAGCTTCAAATGGAGTATTAAGTCTCACGTCTTCAACAAAACATATTTATTACTCCTATAAATTCAATTAAGTCAAGTATGCTGAAGAAAAGATCTCAAAAGGCAAGATTTTTGCGAAGAATGGAAAACATCTTTAAGTAGATTTTTTTCTTCACAGCTAACTTAGCAACCAATTTAAATATATATAGCTCAGCCAGAATTGCTTTACTTAAACACCAAACTCCATTTCACAAGCCATTAATGGCATCATATGAGACAGTTTCTCTCAATACCTCTGAGAAATTTTCAGCATGCTTCCTTCCCTATTACTGCCTGCTTCAAACAGGTCTTTACTACAGCATTCAAGGCACCCGTATGGGTGTACCAGAAAAATTATTGCCTTGCAAGAAATGTTTACCAAAGCCCTATTCCCTTCAGTGCCTCAGCCTACCATCACTCATTTCAGACACAGAATTCAATGCCTGTCCTTCGAACGAACGATACCAAATATCTTCTTGAATGTCAGCATCTCATTCTGAGCATAGCACTCCCTAGTGAAAGGGCCAACAAGAAACTGGCTTAAATAATTTGTTCTGGGGTGGATCTTCAGAGAATTTGGTTGTCACTCTGTAGAAGCTACAAGGCTCTCCTGGAAAAATGGCAGCTGCATCCATTTGTGAATGTTCTGTTGAATAGTATCTGCTCTACAAAAACTGTATTCAAGTGCATTTCAATGCACTGCTTGCAAGATACCAGATTCTGAGTGAGACTCAGCTGCTTCAGCAGAATAAAACAGCTAGAAAGATGGTATAAAGTATTGTGAACCTTTTTCTTCATCAGGTCTGTCCATTGTTAAACATCAGCACCCTCAGGGGTAATCAAACTCTCTTGTCACTATTTTTTCCATGGCATGAAAACAGCACACGGCAGTCCACAATATATATTTTTTTTAATCTAAAAGGTCTTGCTCCACACTGAGCTCATGCCCTGAGGTGCCTCCTCTCTCAGGACTGAAGTTGAGGCAGTCCAGGGCTTTTGTGCTTTCTCAGGAAAGATAGAAACAGCTGCCACTGTCAGGGTTATTGTCCATAGCCCATGGCTATTATAGACAAATCACACCAAGAAAAAGGTAAATCCAGTCAATGCCTTTATATAATGCATGTGCATGAGAAGGAGATTTCTCAGGAAAAGGGGACTGTTTGAGGTAGAGAACATTGCTGATCATTACAGTGAATAGGGAGCTCATATTTGCCAACCTTTGCTCAGAAAAGCCCTGCTCTCACTTCGAAGGTGCTTTAACAGATATGTTCTTCACCACATGTGCAGTCCAGAGCCCTTACAAAGAAAATAGATCCATGGAAACTGCAGATTATGTCTTACTGAGAAAGAAAGGAATAAAATGGTGCATGCAGCTAACAGCACAAGGAACGGGGCATTTGAAAACAGCCAGGTGTGTGATAAGCAGCAGCAAGGTCTGAGTTTGAAGAGAGAGAGGGAATTTATTTCTGTGTGATAAACTGTAAATATCTTAATCCATTAAAGGTTTGAGACTGTTTGAGAGGGAGCATCAAATAGGTCTGTGATACATCACAGCAGTAAATGGAGATACTGAGACCCTTATGGAATTTTATGAGGACTAAGTTCTTACTCTTTTTCCAGGAAGAAAATTTTCCCAGAACAGCCCAGGCCACACATATTTGGAAAAGAAGTCTAATGACTTTCAGGAATGAATGTGTCTCCTCTCTGACACTGTGAACAGTGTCACCACTTCTTATCAGATCAAGCTGTGCTGTCAGTGGGATGGCAAACCTGCACTTTGTGGCACCCACATTTCTGGGGCAATTCTTCCTGATGCTACCTTAAGACACCAAGCTGTTAAAGGAAAATGATGGTGAAATACTATTTAACTGCAGTTCTCTTAAACTGACTAACATTGCTGGATTCCCACAGCTTGCTATGCAAGTTAGATGCAGCTGTGAATTACCATACTAAATCTTCCTAAATTCAAGATTTTTCCTCCTTCATTGTTTCATCCATTTGAAGTAGATTTCTTTCCTTGCTCACTTTTCTATATTTTGACCAACTATTTCTACTTTTCTTCGTAGTGTAGAACAATTTCCCCCTTATTTATTAAATTGAGATTAGTGACAACGTCAGAGAGTGTGGCCTGGATCTGGTGGCTTTGTACTTTATTCTGAGGCTGCTTTTCTAACTACTACTGGATGGAAACCTACTTTTGTGTCAGATGTCTTCTTAATTTTGAATGGTACACATAATTCTAAGAGAAAGGGACAATTCCACACTTAAAATCAATTTTGGGATTAGAGGACTCCATTCCATACGCTACTATAGTCCTACATTTGCAGAGTAGAAATACTGCATTTCCAATTAAGCCTGATGGTTGGATCCTAAAAGAAAATCACAGGAGATTTTCAGAGACCATAGACAGCTCCGTGAATTTGTGATAGATAGAAAGGAAGATAAATGAAAGCAACTGGTGAAATGCAACCTCTTTTAACATGTCCTATTTTATGGTGTTTGGTAGCTACTGAAAAGAAAGTACACAGCTAGCCAGAGAAATGTCTGGAGCTGTAAAGATATAGGAAAATACAGGCCAGCTCACAACTCTAATTCTGAGGTAAATGCTCACCTTAAGCAGCAGTTCTGTAGTGCTGTGGATGCAAATTATGTGCTTCAGAAAAAAAGAAAAGTGGGATATTTTACTTCAGAGCTTCCAGGAAAGCAGTAGTAGTTGGATTAGTGATGTTGAATAAGCTGTGTCAGCCCCCAGCAATGTTTATATTAAAAAATATGTACTAACAGAAATTATTAGTAAAACTGCATTGGACAGAATAGGTCACCAAACAAGCAACAATTAGGGAAGGGGCAGCAAGGAACAACTGTTGGAGTAGGGAATGGCTAGCCAAACATGATAGAAGGGCAGGAAGTAACGAATAGGTGACAGAGGAGAAACAGCTCAAACATAGGATCAGCTGCTGCTTAGATAAGGGCTTGGTACCTGGCAGCGCCTTGAGAAGATCAAACTATGAGTGAGGGGAATGTTCCATTTTAGAAAAGACACAACCAGCTGATGTAGCAGCTGCCTCATAATCTCATTAGAGAAGTGGACTGTGAAATAGTTACAGCTACAGTGTGTAAGATAGCTATATTATCTGTCTACTTTTGGGTATTTTCTTTTTCTGTGTTTAATAAAATAAAGTTAACTGGTTGATATTAGCGAGCAGAGAAAATCAGTTCAGTGAACCCAAAAAGTGTAATTAAATTTTCCTGAACTTTCAAGACGTGGCCCGAGCTGCCATTAACTATGACTTAACACATCATCCTTGTCCCTTTTCCTGCATATCAGTCCTGACAGGATAGGCTTGTTCACAAATGAGTGAGTGATTGGTATGGGAGTTAAAAAAGTGATGTATTTTAGGGAAAGTTTAAATTGCAGCAAATATGCTCCAGCACTGTAGGAACAGAAACTACATAAGAGCTAGAACAAAAGAGAGCTGTTGCACCCAGCCTTTCTAATCATATGGAGTACAAAGCCTTTAGGCTCTGAAGTGCTCATGTTCTGGGCAACAATTTCTTCAGCCTACTCCTGGTCACCTTTTTTTCCCTTTAAACATTTCAGGAAATGATGAGGAGAGGAAGGGATGAGCTCTGTTAGTGATAACAGCTGGTGCTTAGTTGTCATCCTTCCAAAGGGCCCAGTAGCCTCTCAGTTCTGTGACCAGCTGTTTGTTCTCAGCATGACAGAAGAGGGGCTGCCAAGCATTCACAAAAGATAGGGACAGCAGCTGTGAGAAACTATCATCTTCGGGGGGAAAAAAAGCTATTAGCAGAGCATAAGGTATCTTGGAAAAAGGCAGAAAACAATATCAAAATGCCCTGATGACAGTCAGTCTATGGAGAACATGGGTTAAGCACCCAAAAATGAAGAAGGCAGACTGAAAGGAAGCTTTTCCCACTGCACTGTTCAGTGATTTTACAGACATTCACAATTCTTTTGTGAAAAAGGGGGTAATCTAGACCATTCTAGAAAATTTTTCTTTGTTGCACAGAAATGAAGTCAGAAGTATATCTTTAAGGTTGTTTCCCTACTTGGTTACTGATCATTTATGCTTTCCTAAGTAGCACAGTCCAGGTTTCAGGAGTCAGAATGAGTATTACTGACATTTTTGAACCATAACTCCAAAACTATGGAACACTTCCCTCACCCACAATGTAGTTTTCCATTTTCCTGTGATCTTTGGTCTTCCACATGGAGAAATAGTAGACATTTCATCTTTTACTATGTTGTTCCTGTTCTGCTTGAATTAGTATGGGTTTAAATCATTTGCTTTGAAAGTGTATTTCTGTTTTACTCTCACCAGGAGTTAACACTGCTTAGCTTTGTATTTGTGATTTTTACAAAGAAAGACTGCAGTCTGAGGATATATTTGTGCCTGAAATATGTGAAATTTTAAGTTCATCCACGAGCATATCATAGCAATTCCATCTTTACTGTTCACGTTATTCTAGTGATCTCTTCTGCATGTGCCTCTCTTGCCATCATGGGTGTCACTTCATGGGTCATTGTCACACACACAGACAGGAGGGAGATATTTCCACAACTATATTACTGGTTGGTGGTGGAAGAGAAATCTAAATTGAAGCTCCCACTTTAAAATATGGAAAATCTACTGCTCTGACTGCTCTTGAAATTGCTGGAGCCCTGGAGGTCCCTCACGGCAGTGACTGTCATGCAATTATATATGCAAATTCAGACAAAGAAAGCAAAATACACACCCAGAGCATTCAAACTAGTTTCATTGCTGTTAGTTCATTGCTGTCTGATTGATTACGAACTTATTATAATATCTATTTTATTGAAATACCTTTAGACATCTTTTTTTTAGGCAGCAAAAACAATTTTAAAATTGTGTAGCCTTAATTCTCACTCACAAAAACTTGTCCTTTTTTTCCATTGTGTGAAAATTGGTTAATAATCAAACCCTGCCTCAGAAGGGTCATTCATTTGTACCAAGGAATTCCACTACTGCACTGCTTTGAAACCACAGTGAGATGTTGCTGTTCATGCTTTGGTCTCTTGAAATTCTAGGAACACCCTGAAATACCCATTACAGAGACGGAATATAAGCAGCACAATGTCTGTTCAACTGTTTGGTCAAGTAGGAAAACACTCTCAGGAGGAAACCACTGAGCCATCAAAATTATTTTTACATTTAGCTTAATTGTTTGATTAGCCTCAGATCCTCATCAGCAAATGAAAATACCTGAGTGTGGACAGTTAAAGCAATGGCATTTGAGCCTTGACCCTGCATGCCCAGGAAAAGCCACTGCTGTATAATACAGTGTGAAACAGAAATAGAGTCCAGAGTCTCCTTTGAAACATTTAAGCCAAGAAAAGAACTGCTAACGATGACTGCTAGTAGTTCAAAGTCATTTATGGCCACAGGAAAAGATTTAAAAATCAGGCCATAAAAATAGGTCATTCTATTGTTTGTATTTTCCATACAGATAAGATATGCAATATCTGGCACTGGTTTCCGACCAAACTGCAGTTAGTCAGGCTCTCCTTTATCTACCTCTTGGACTTAGTTTACTTCAAATCCTTTCATGGTTTTCTACTTATTCAGGAACAGGAGAAAACAGGGAACCTACTTAAAAAAAAAAAAAAAAAGGGAAAGCTTACCATATTTTCTACCCTTTTTCTTTGTTATTTTAAATCTCAACAGTATTGTAAGGAGAAAAGTCGCCTGGAAACGTTCTGAAAGACACTGCCAATGTAACCTTAAAACAAGGTAGAAAGAAATCAATTACCAAACCAGGAGATTATCCAGAAATCTGGAAACACTCCTTGATGTATATTCATTATGAGAAATGGAAAAAGGGCAGGACAACAATCATGTCTAAGTGGTCGCAAACAAGCTCTGGAAGCTTTGTGTACAGATGTGAGCCAGAAAAATAAATGAGCTGCTCATTTTTCTTCCCTTCCTAATTTGAGGAAGAGAATGGATTTTCTCTCAGGAGTATGCCATAAACAATTGGAGACATTAACAATAACACAAAGTAGGCATAGAATTTGTGTCTGAACATAAGCTATCACTTCTTCCAGGGTTTTTGGCTTTTGTTGTTGTAATTCTGTTTGTTTTGGTTTTAGGAGAAAGTGGAAATTCACCCTGTTTTCTGAGCAACCTCAACTTTATCCATTTAGGACTGGAACAACATTTTAACGAAAATCAACTTAAGTGTAGAGAATCCAGTCAAAGGAAAATTCCTATTTTATACCACTGTACTGAGCATGAAACTGTCCAAGGATTGAGCCTATTACTACAATAGTCAGAACATGGGGAAGAGAACTGGAGAGTAGAAAAAAATTGCACAGAGGAAAAAGTTGCTGTTTTCAATTACAAGAGAGTTATCCCGACAGAATAATGTAATGGAAACTTGTGGACTTCAGAGTCACAGATAATTTTGCAGAACTCAGTCTATAATCTACAAATACCTTGGTAATTTCAGACTAAACTAATCCCAGGACTAAAGTCTGCCCAAAGTATCTCATGAAGACACTGTGCTATGCAAAAGATCCCTTGACTTTTTTTTGGGTCCTTTTAAAAACCTGAAGTCTGATTTATTCCCTCTACAGAAATAAAAATGAAAACACAAGGCTTGCAAATAAACAAATATTTTAAATTAAGACAGATATTCCCACAGTACTACAAGCTAAATTAATAAATAAATACAAATTCTCACTCCACCAATACCTTCATTTCATCTCTGTATATATAAAGACAGGCTCTATTTATTTCCATGGATACTCAGCACTACTTGGAAGTCATCATTTAATTACCACTACAAATCTTCAGCAAAATAAACACTGAGGTGGTAATGAAAAACTATTCATAATCCACCTTGTTTTCACCTAAATTGAAAACAGCATTCTTCTGAATTTAAACCTCGTCTCTCTTGGGGTTCACTTCTGTTTGAGCTCTTAAGATATTTGCTCTTCTAATAGCTATATGATTGCAGTGGATAGACATGTCTTCTTTCTATTAATCTATATTTAAACATTCAACAGTAATGGCAGGGACCTGACAAGTTAAGGAGATTAAGATTTAAGGCTAAAAATCAGACAGAGCCTTTATTCCAAGCTTTTTGCTGATTAAGGAAAATGTCTGAAAAAAATACATTACCTTTTGTTTGGCATATGGGAAACAGTGACAGTGGCACAGAACAGCTTTTACTGCATTTGAAAGAAGTAAATTTTTTTATATTTTCAAGTTTTGCCAGAGCATAGTCTGATTTATATATATTAGAGCAAAATATAATATAAAAATTTTTCAAACTTTTTCAGTAGAAACTCATTTGTCCAAAGCTATTCCAGCCTGTAAGTTGAACATTCCATGTCTTTGCATCCGTTTACCTGTAAAAACTTTGGGTCATGAATTTTAAGAATCCCTGTGATGCTCTGCAAGGTGCAAAATAGATGTGTGTGAACAAAAGCTGAGAGGAAGTTTAAACAAGCCCATTCTAGTCTCTTCTGCACTTCCAAAATATCTCGTAAAGTTTGGAAGACAGGAAAAATCCTCCCCATCTTCTAACAATTTCTCTAACAGCAGAAGACTCTTTCTCCTATTTACTTCATTCTCCCCTTTCTGGAGCAGCCCTTTCCCTACAACTTCATGGAATAGCTGTTCTGCAGTGAGTAAGATCAACAAGAGGGGGTTTCCTAGAATCACAGAATTGCCTGGGCTGGGAGGGACCTTAAAAATTCTCTCATTTCAACCCCCCTGCCATGGGCAGGGACCAGGCTGCTCAGAGCCCCATCCAATCTGGCCTGAAACACTTCCAGGGATGGGGCAGTCACAGATTCTCTGGGCAACCTGTGCCAGTGCCCTAACATCTTCACTGGGAAGAATTTCTTCCTAATGATTGATCTAAAACTACTCTCAGTTTGAAGTCATTCCCCCTTGTCCTGCCACTCCAGGCCCTTGTAAGTAGTCTCTCTCCATCTTTCTTGTGGGGTCCCTTCAGGTACTGGAAAGCTGCAGTTAAATTATCCCAAAGCCTTCTGTTTTCCAGGCTGAACAATCCCCATGCTCTCAGCCTTTCCTCTTCTGATTTCTTTCAACAAAAATATGACAGGAAAAGATTTTTTTTTTTTCTGAAATAAGAAGAATCTCTTCTGTAAGATGTTGCCTATAAAACACATGATTACAGAAATCTTAAAAAAGCAAACATTTCTCACCTACTCTGTTCTAGTGGACACCAAGGCCTTCTTATGGTTTCAGCTTCTGAGTAGTTGAGCTTCTACATTGCCATGGTCTAAAGCCTGAAAGTCTTTCAGCCACTCTCAGCTATTGCAGGGTGAAGTCCTTTACACACAGTGTGTGGTGTGTGCCAAGAGCTCTCACTGATTTCTTCTTGCAGGCAGATCTCTGTGAATATGCTCAGTTCCAGACATTTTGAATATATATTGTGTGGCTCAAAAGAAAGAAACAAAAGAAAAGGTGAGTATTTTTTATTCCATTCAGGGATAATCCAGTTTTCCCTTTCACTTCCCTAACTTCCTTACCAAGCAGGCGCTTCCTTTTACATTCCACATTTCAGATATTCAAGCTACTAACAGTCTTTTACAAAGTTGCTTATCAATCTAAGAAGTTTCATTTTGATGGCTGAAAGGACTTAATCTGCTTGATGTTCAAGTTGCTGTCTATTCAAAAAGAGGGGTAGATCACTGTAGTGATCAATACAGCTTTCCTTGTGCAGGCATATGCCCAGGAAAATGACAGAAGAGGCATATGAGCCATAAATCTTGAGTTCTCTTTCTAACAAGCTGGTAATTTTTGTGGTGTGAGACAGGCAAAGGCTTTACACTAGTCATAAGGGAAATGAATATGTTACTGTTTTTAATGTTGTACAAGGTATTGTTAAGAAATTATTTGGAGGTTTCTTTATGCTCCCTTTAAGGCTTATACCATACATGCTGGGAAGAAAGAAAAATGTCTTCCCTTTTGTTAGCTGATTTCTTGATGGGCTGGGAGGAAGCAAAACCATCTAAAAACAGTAAAGCATAAACTTGATATTTAGCTAAGAAAAAAAAAGTCATCTAATGGGGCAGCATAGCTCATTCTTTATTTTTATTGACCTTGGAGTTACTTAGATTTTTTTACTTTATTTGTTTTCATAAAAATAACTCCACTCACCTTTTGGAGCACTAGATGCTAATGTACTTCCACCCCCTTTAGTCTTGAGATAAAATACCCAAGAACAAAACTAACATTTGTAGCAGCAAGACAAAGGCTGCACAGCTCCCCAAATCTACAGCATTTGACTCAGACTGCAAAACTGAAAGTGGAGGAATTTACCAGCCCTAGTGGACAAACGTTCATATTTCTTGGGAGGACACATAGCTTACTTGCCTGTGGCATTTCTTGAGACTCTGTTCCTGAGTAAGGGTTTTCCTGCTGAAAGCATAGTCCATTTTCATTTCTTTTCCCCATGAGATCCTATGACTGCTTACTACTTTCATTTACAATAGTAGTGCTGTCACTGTAGTGCTGCAGGAACCTCAGTAGATCTGATCACAGGAGGAATTTCTACTCAAGCTTTTCTAACACATCGCTCGAGGCTCTTCTCTTTCAAGCTTGTTTCCTCAGTTCTTGAGCTTTTATGAAGTGCTGATACCATTTAAATAAAATGATCGCACATATCTGAATGAGACTTTTCACTGACACAAACTACACTAGGCAACACCCTGTCCCATCCACTGCCTGAAGAAGGCCTACAAGGAAGCCAGAGAGGGACTTTTCATCAGAAACTGTAGTGATAGGACAAGGAGGAATGAGTACAAATTTACAGAGAGAAGGGTTAGATCAGATGTCAGGAAGGAACTCTTTTGTGAGGGGGGAGACTCTCTGGCACAGGTTGCACAGAGAAGTTGTGGGTGCCCCATCCCTGGAAATATTCTAGGCCAGGTTGGATGGAGCTCTGAGAAACCTGGTCTTCTGGAAGGTATCCCTACTCATGGCATGGGGTTGGAACTTGATGATCTTTAATGGCCCTTCCAACCCAAACCACTCTATGATCTCACAGTATCCCCACATCATATGATCCTCACTAGACATATCCTAGAATCATAGACTGGAGATGAGTTGAGGCACATGAACTCAGAAATAAAAAAACTACATCAAGAGGATAGGAAAGAATCTATTCAACTGAAAATTGCTATTATGTTTTCCTTAAATTTCAGGCAGAGAAATGCAAGCATACTCTGGAGATCATTTGTAATAAATCCATTGGTTCCAGGCATGCTCCACTTGTTCAGTCCTGTATCTGTGCCTGCACATTGCAGACACAACCAAAAACCTCAGAGGGATGTCAAGATGAACTACACAGCAGCTATCATATAGCTGGAAGTCCCCTATCACCATACAAAGTCCTTCCATGTGCATTTTTCTGTCAGAAAGTAATTTGAGTGTTATAGACAAACAGGAAGCCTGCGACACCTATAAATTATAAATAGGTTTCTAATTTATATTACCTTGCACTGAGTTAAAATCTAAGCATACTAAAATGGCATAAGAGATATTAGTGTATAAATTTTGTGTAAACGTTTTACCTAAGTGCATGAGCAACAACTTAAGGCACACAAAAGGCAGGCATAATCACCTATCAGAGACAACTAAACTAAAAAGAAAAGAATTGTCACAAGGAGAACAAGTTAAGCTAAGCATAAAGGACTATTAAAAGGCAGAACTTACTCCCAAACACACCAGAATAATGACTAAAAATGCAAAAAAAGAGATAAGCAGTAGAAGAAGGAAAGGAGACACCACCTTTTTGGAAGGGAGATAACAAAATAAGAACATGAGTCTGAGTAAGGAAAATTAGAGAAGAAAGGATAGAAACTCACTTTGCTTTCAACTTCACTTAGTGAAATTTTAGCAGAAAACCAAATTAATTAAAAGCCAAATTTCATCTCATAAAAAAAGTACTTAATGTAAAGAACTTAAGATGTACCAAAATATGTCTGCAGATTCAACTTGAGTTACCTTATGTGCTCAAGGATGGTGAGACATTTTGAAATTTCTTTTTCTTTTGATTAATCATATTTTTCAAGAACTCCTCGGTGTTTTAATTGGGCTTTATTCTCCATCATAATGGGTAGTAGCATCAACCTGTACTGTTCAAAATTTATTTAACTTTATAAATTAGAAAGAGCTGCACACTAAAATAGGGAATGTAGACATTTTCTAGTAGCTGACAATATCCAGAAGGAAATGCAAGACATCCCATTTAGAGATGTTACCATCATTATTGTTTATTACATTCATCAGTGAACAGGCTGCTCCAGTCACTGTGGAATCCCATGGGTGCAATTCCATTTCATGATAGACTATATTTAAACATTTTGCTTACTGGTATGGTCTTCCTCTCACATAAATTCAGTGTTTCCTACACCAAACTAGACACAGGCTCTGCCTGTGGGGAAACTATAAAATTGGTCTCTAAATACATTGAACAGAAAATCAGGGAAATATAAACTCAGAGCGTGCCAAAATATTTTGTCCCTTGAAGGTAGCAATGATTTATGCAAACCAGTTTACTCTTTGTGTTGCAGGCATTAAGCAAAGCCTGGGCTCACTAATGAGTTATCAGGAGAATGGGAGAACAAGCTAAATGGGGAATCCTTTTAGTGCTGTCAGTGGTAAATTAGGTCTATGAAGACCACAATAAGAATACACAGAGTGGTCAGTATTAGGTTAATTCCCTTTGTTGACATGAAAGGCTGGAATTTAGCTGGAAACAAAATAAGGAAGGCTTTTCAGTCTCAATCAGTTTAGCATTTGCAGGCATCTATCACGTATTTAAAGTACAGGATGCCTTTTCATTCCACTTTTAAAGGAGGAGCCAAAAGGAAGCGTAATATCAGTGCCTATATTATCAAGGTGTTCTCATATGGAACATAAGGAACAGATTGGCAAGGGAAGTTTCATCTGCAACCTTTCTTCAGTTTAATTTGAACTACATTAGTAAAAGTACATTTTTCTTAATGCTTGGAAATATTTTCATCATCCTATCCCTTAAACTGAAGATTTAAAAGTTGGTTGAGATCAAAAGCACACCTTTTGTTGTGCCAGCTGATTGCAGCATTTGTGTAAAGTAAAATCATTTGTTATCTTCTGTCAAAAAAAGTCAAGTACCAATTTTCCCATATCAGCCTTCCTGCTACATCCATGATATGCATATGACAAAGACCCAAAGACCCAAAAGAAGATTTAGAAACATTCATTATATGGTAATTTTTCTTTGGCTTTGATGCTTGGTCAGTGGTGGTGTCTTTATTTTATTTGAGCTTATTTTGCATCTCTTACAGCATGAGCATAACCAAACAATCCTATGGTAGGGATTTAAGTCAACAGAAGCCAAATCTGAGCTTTGAAATTTTCTAATATATTTTTTTCTCACTCCTGAGACCTTTTATTATGTGGCACAGCTGAGTCAGACCTGGCAACCATTTTTTAGTTGAGCAGGGAATGTCTCAATCTGTTATGCCAAAGCCAGATGGCTACTTTTTGCAAGCGCTTTCCAGCTTGAAAATGGAAAATCAGGATTCTGTGCCAAAGACTCAGCCCTTCAAATCCATGGGTTAGGGTCAGAGTCAGAGTTGCACAAAAGCACCAACAGGGGACTGGGCAACAGGCTATGATTCCCAGAGCTCATTTGTTGCCTATAGTTTAGCATACTCAGAGAGGATAATGGTTGGGGGATCATTTGCGTTGAAAAAATGACAATAATCTAACAAGTAACAGATGACTGCTGGGAAATACATAAAGGCATGTTTGTGTATTGTGTGGGCAATAATCTTGTTTACAATCACACCACCGCAGATTTATTATGTGTCAATGCAATGTTATATAAAACCATACTTTAAAATATTATCTTGCATTCAGTATTTGCCACCACACCAATTGCTAAAATTATGTGCTTGCTTCGAGGTATTTTTTTTCTTAAAACATCTGTGCATGTGTGATATCAGCAGCGACTTTGCTGCTAGTTCCAATCACCCTTGCATAAACTCATGTAAAATATTTTCTCCACCCCCCACAGAACCAAGTGCGAATTTTGCTGAAGCATTTAGTTGTCAGGAGTGAACAGAAAATATATTTGGCAAGCCACAGTAAAGGCGCAAACCCCTGTGGAGCTTTCTGGGAATTTATCTTAAGCAGTGTCCAAAATGGAATTCAGAAAAGCTGTTTAGTATGTCCAATCCCTCATTTAATCTACATATGTTTGCACAATTATTGCTATAATAAAAAAAAATAATGATAAAATGAAATACTGTTGGTGGTTACTACTGACAGCTGGAGGTCAGAGAGTAAAAAGCTTTTAGAAGTTCTATTAAGAAGAAAAAAGATGAATGTATAAATACTGGCAGGAAATAACTTATCACTGAGCCGCTACAGCATTCTGACATCTTTGCAATGCAATTTCAGTTCAGGTCACTTCCTATTCTACATGCCTTTTTTACTGTTTACTTTTCTAAAGTATAATCATTTATCAGATGTGATTTCAAGTGTAACTTTTGAGACACAGTGAAGAAAACATTATACTGAACTACTTTATCTGCAGCACCACATTCTACATGCCGTGACAGAATCATAGACGCAGCTATTGTGTATTTGCCATGCAGGAGCATAATCAGCTCTCATGCTTTTGGCATAACCCAGGAGACTGAGGGAATGAGAGCTTTCAATTAAAAACAGCATTTTCCAGTGTGAACTCAGCTGGAAAGGATTAAAGATTTAGAAACCAGAGGTTACAGTAAAAAACAAACATGACCCTTGTCATTCTAATTTAACAGATATAAAATTTAAAGGTATTAATTTTTTTTAAAATGAAATCATGATTTTTTTCCTCTGTTAAACCACATCACAGGCTATACCACGCCAAGTTGAATCCTGTACTCTGTGCTAGCAGAGAAACCTCATTAGAGGGTATCACTTCCAGAGTTGTTCTTTGGAAGAAAAGACATCTTTTAGAAGAAAAGTCATCTTTTGGATAACTCAAAAAAGATCAAACAGCAGGCAGGGCAGTTGTCCAGATGAACCAATAAAACCTTTTCCTTAGCTGTAAGAAAGATGCTGGAAAGTCACTATGTCTTCAATCATTCCTTGTTTTCCCTCATTTACTGCTCAGGTCCCAATCACAATCCTAACAGAAATTTTAACAAGACTGAAGCTGGATCCTCATTAATTAACACCTACAGGAGAGAATTGAATCTTCAAAGAATAAACTGCACTTTCTCAAGCCTTATCCAGACCAGTTTTTCTTTAGAGATGCTTCTGCCTTCAAAGAAATTAAGCCCTTTTCACTAATGAACCCAAACTTGGTTTGATTTTCATCAGCTCTGCGATACAAAGCTGTGTGGTACAGAGAGGAGCAAAGTTTAAGACACTGGATCTGAGTCAAAGACACATGTTCAGGGGAGAAGGAAACAATTTTGATTGTCAGATTTCTGGTGTCATGCACAGCTGTCATGATTTCCCAGTCAAGGTGTACACATAGGAATAGCTTTATCCTTGACAGGATATTCAGTTACAATATAGTCCTCTGAGATCAACATTTTCACAGCCATGGCAATGGCCATTCAGAGATTTTGCTTCGCAATGTATGTCCTCAAGTACAGGTGAAACTAAAAACATTTACAGTAGTCATTCTACCAGATGTGGTATGCTCAGGTTTCCTCTTTTTCTTACATCTATAAAAAGATCTGCCACTAGAGCAGATTCCATGGATCCTTTGAAACAAAACATCCTTTAAATCATGTCCTGTACTTGTGACACTTGCCTAAAATACCTGCACAGATCCATTCAAATTTGTATCCATTCCCATTCAATCAACAATTCAGAAAAATTGAAGGAATGGAAGCCTCTGAAGTACAAAAGTCAACAGAAGTATAAGGGGAAATAAATGGAAATTTTTTCAGGATTTGAACTTTTCAGAATTGAGAAACCAGGATCCTTAGTCTTTCTCATATTGCAGATTACACAGATGTACTTCACATTAAATATAATTTGATAAAAGGTGGCACAGAATTTAACTTCAGTTAAATTCATTCATCAGGTGTGATAAACTTATTATATATACTGAAAATATCCAAACAAATGTAAATAACTATTAATTTTTTTTTTTTAATAAGACCAGTCTAGTTTACAGGATAATTTAAGCTCAGAACAAGAAGGCAAAACCATGGCATCTTCTGCTTTTAAAAAACATGGTAGCTCTTATCAGCTACTGTATCAAGGTACAATTCCAACAATATTTATTCTATTCTAGTCTATAAAAAATTATTCAAGTTTTTAATTTCTTGCATCACTGATGTATATATTCTTTTCCACAGAAAGACTTTGCCCTTGACAGTGCAGTGCCAAGTTTGTCCTGCATATTATTATTATCAAGTTAGCTATCTCAAAACTCACAACACCACAAATGCAATTTCCTTCTCCAATACAAAAATATTGTGACAGCCCTTCCCATCTTCTCTCTACTTTTAACCTCTACTAGAACAGTTTAAGAAGGAGATTTCTATCCTAACGTGCCACTCCTACACTGAAAAAACAAGACATCTAAATTGGCTAAGGTCCACTCTAAAACGATGCACTTGGCCAAGGCAGTTTGTGCACATGGCCTGACTTATACTCATGGGTATAATGTACCTGGGGAATTAAGACATCACCTCATTTTGCTACTTCTCTTAGTTGACAACTGTCTGTTGCCATGAATCTGATATAAAGGTCACATGACTCAAGTTTCAGCATTATTTTTACCATACAGATTCTTATTGAAGTGTAAAAAAAAGAGTTTGGAAATGTGTTTTCTAAAATAAGCAAGAGCAGATAAGAAAAATCTTCAAATTAATTTAAAATGTTTCATCATTTGTCCATGATCCTTTTATTTTGCTAGTGCATTTTAAGCATTCAAATTTAAGAATACTGAAATTTTAAGCTCTTCCAATCATGCCACTTATCTTGCTTTATTTGACTAGCCCTTTTCATGGTGGTGTTCTAACATTAATCAAGGCTTCGAAATATTTTACTTAGTGCTTGAAAAATGTGCTGCCTAAAATCAGGGCAAAACCACAAAAATAGTATATAAATGGTCTTTTCAATCTAGCACAACCTCAGATTAGGTTTATCTGCTGCTCAATCAAAGATAGAAGTATTAAAAGAAATAAAACACATATTTTGTTGCCATTGATCTACTTTAAAGGATGCTTTTTCAGTATCCTTACAATGTTTATATAAGCATGGAAATATTCCATAACCAGGCACTAAGTTCAACAGCCAAGTCACCTATATTTCCCTTTTTAAAAAAATAATATATGCTCTCTAAAATTATTAATTAATACTAAAAAACAGAAAAATAACCACCATTATGCCATGGATGTGACTGGATTCTATTCAAAGCTACTTAGCAATAATTAGGACACCAAGACAGCTGTTAACATTGAAAATAGATAGTTGCAGTTATTATTAGTTCAATAAAATTTGATGGATAGAAATAAACTCTGGGTCTCAAATGTGTTTGGGAAAAGAACCTCATGCTAACATAGAAGCTAAATATTTCAGTAACTATAAGTGTGACTCAAGTAGGGCTTTTTCCCTGTGATTCTTAATAATTCAGGTTTTTCCATTGTTACAGCAAAGTAGATGGGAAGTAATGCTTCAGATTGATAACAAAACCAGAGCAAAACTCTGATAATTGGAAAAAAAAAACAACCCACAAACCTCTTGTTTGCAAGACTTCTATTGCACTCACAGATAATGATTTCTGTTGGTTCTATAATGAATATTACTTGAAAATTACAAGCCAAAAAAACTAAGGAATGCTTAAGGCTTTTATGTTTGCCAGCACAACAATATCTCAGATAAATGCCCACAATTTTCTGGCTTGTACCTGTATCACTTTCCAGTGTGGTCTTCCTGGAAAATGATGAACCAAGAGCCTTAGTTAACCAACTTCTACATCTGGCTGCCTGGAGTTTCAAAGTTGCTAATATATGTTAAAAACAAAGTAGCAAACTCAAGGAGAAACTCATCTTGTGTGTACTACATATCTTATTTAAACTTAAAACCAAGTTTTATATAGGAGTGAAAAGCAAAAAAAATTTTCAAAAAGTCCCTATGGACACATATGGATTTAAATCATCCAAACTTCTTAATATTAAAAAGAAATAAATTATTAAAAAATTAGCACTCATTTAAGAAAAATTGCCAAAACTTGTATGAAGTCTATCCACTGCTCAGGTGTGAAGGAAACAAACTCTGGTCAGGGAACTGGTCTGCCCCAGAGTAACAGCCTCTGCTTCTATTTTCCCTGGCACACCCCCCTGAACAGATGTTTGCTAGTGCCAGAAGCATCAGAACTGGAGCACGTGTGCTCCTGAGACTTGCACTTTCCATGGACATACATGCATGGATATTCATGAAAATGAAATAAAATGGCCTTGAACACTCTGAAAGTTATTTCATGGCTACAATTTTCGGGCTTATTCAGAAGATATAATTGTTTTTGTTGTGATTATAGTCAAAGTGTAGGGACTGTAAAGGGGAACAGTTGGTCAAAATAACATTAAAAAGACAAAGATTGATGGCGGTGAAGGTTATTGTTGCATTGATTATTGTATTTTGAGCAGGTATTTTACATTCAAAGTGCTTTGCAGCCTTGGAAACCTGATGAAATGCAGGATATAAACATTGAGTGGTGCTTCTATCAAGGCAACTGGTAATGGAAAGAGATTTTATATAGTTACTGATGAAATGTCTCACTTTTATACCATCAGTGTTGAACTGTTGGCAGATAGCTAGCATTAGGGATGTTTATTTTGAAGAGGCAGGAGTCTTTCCTGTCTCTTCTTTTTCTAAGCAAGAAAATGTGAACCCATCTTTAAACAATTTCATCCTTTTCTCTATTCCTTTTGAGGAGAGTCAAATACACTTCTCTCTGCTGACATTGAAAAGTAGACAAGAAGGACAGTAAAAACCTTTTTTACCTTCATCAAAAAGGAGCACTGCAGTTTCCACACTATTTAAAAACTTTGTGGAGTCCCTTTACAGTCTCAGGGAAGTCCCAGATTGATGTAATGTCACAAGGGAAGCAGTGACTGAACATAGTTTAGTATCTTCTATGTCCTCTGCTGGGTGAATGTATGTTGCCCTGGCAAGAGAATGGGATTTTATGATCTAGTAATGGGCTTCTTCCATCTCTAATTACTACCTCACAGGGGCACTGTGAAGATTATTTAGTTAATGTTTGCACAGTTTTCTGACCATGTAAAGTACTGTTAAAGTGCTAAGCATTACTATTATCATCCAATTATACAATCAATCCAAATTTGAGTAGCACTAAAGTAAGTTCCAGTTCCAATTATGCTAATTAAACTGCAAAGGGACTGTACATCCAGAAGTTCCTACCATACCCAGTATGCTATTGCAGTACCTTTGAGAACCCTCATTACAGCAACTTCCCCCAGCATACATTAAACACATATTTACCTGACTGTGAACTTCAGGTATGCTCCTGAACAGGAGCAATGTCAACCTGTATAGCCCTGACAGACAGATGGTGAGGACTGAGGAGCTCAACTGATGGAATTTACACTGGGGTCTGCAATACCAAAGCAGTGGTATACCAAATATACTCCAAATGAACACAAAGTTCAGGCTAATTAATCTCCTGTTTAGACTGGTAATGCCCTCATTGAAGAATCAGCAAAGCCCTGGGGCAGACTTCAGATGGTGAGAACAGCTTGCCTCTGTTTTGGAATTTAAGCAGTATTGAAGTGATAGGCAAGATTTCCTATCTGCCTTTTACAGTCAGCTGTGGAAGTTTGTCAGGGAAAAGAATGGAGAGTGAAGTCAAATCCCTGTGCAGGCCTGGGCTCTAGCATCATCCTGAATGGCAAATATCTGCAAGCAGATCAATAAAGAGGAAAGGGCTTTTTGCCCTTCATTTCTGTGCTCCAGCTCTATGCTCAGATCACCTGTGGTACTGACAGGTACACAATCAGTGTGGCTTATGGCCAGCAGCAGTGCTTGAGATCAGAGCTCGGGCTCACATGAGCTGTATGGGACTGGACTGAAGAAATCCAGAGCCTCCACCTGAATGCTAGTTCCACTACAGCTAAGAATTGGTGTATAAAAATAAAAAATTCCCCAAACCATAACCGCTGCCCACTCAGCTCTATCAGTAAAAGCTTCTCTCCTAAACAAAAGCTCTAGGGAGTTCTCCCCTATCTCACATCAATTACACACTGTGGAAATGTGAACTCTTTCAACCTGCCGTTTTACTATCTTAGCTGGTCATTGAAGATCAGGATAGGATATGTCTTCACTTCTGGGGTTTATAGATGATGCCCCATCTCCCTGTGCCTTTCTTTATAGCATAGCTGGTGGCCTGTTTCCTGGCATTGTTATCACTACCTAGCAGATTTCCTGACTCAGCAGGCAGCTAGCACATTGGGTACTGCTCTTGATTTCTCCTGATGCTTTCCTTTATTTGTGTAGCTGTAGATGATACCCTTGACCAAGGAGTTTACATGTGTTAGAGGGTTCTGGGACAACAAGTGCAGTGCATTTTCCTGGAACTCTCCAGAAGTAGGAGCCTGCTACGTGATTATGGAAAGTGGGAAGTGAGGCCATTCAGGAGGGGTTTTCAGTCCTGGGTTTGCAATATCACTGTTAATGCCCAAATAAACAAGATATTGAGCTGTCTGTGTTGAAGGGATGTAGTAAATAGCAACTAGAGGGAAGAAAATCTCTTTCAGCTTATGACATTCCTTTTCACATCTCCTCAAACTCTCTCCTGTAACAGATTTAGAAAGAAAAGAAGATGGGGGAAATGACACATTCAAACCTCTGCTCGACTTGTGTGTCACACAGTCTACTTTGCACACAAGGAGTATCCTGGGCTGCAAACATTTTTGAGCACAGACTCAAAGTCTGTAAGGAAACCAAGGGCAACTGTTCCATCTGCATTATTTTACACTCTTCCTTACAGACACCAGAGAAGGAAGATGTGACTGGAACTATGATCAGCTGTGACAGTCTCAAAGAAAACCAGCAGTCACTAATTCTGAATCAGAGCCCTCAGTTATCCATCCAAAAATGTGTCACCTTAAATCTCTCAGTATGGCAGTACTACCAAAGAAGATTTATTTATTTTAATCTTACCAATAATTTTATCTGATTCTTTCAGAGACTTTAAAGCCTTATTCATACCTAAGGAATCTTAGACTGCTTAGTTCTGCCTTTATCTGTATTTTTAACACATTAAAATTTCAATTTATTTAACTCATAGAAGTCAAAACTGCTTCCCATATACATAATCCTAGCAATCATGTGAAGGCAGTAGAAGTAAAAAGGAAAACATGAATAAAGGGATTAAATTTTCATCATGAAAACATGATTATTCAAAATATAACTATTCAAGAGTACAAAATACTACAACGTATTACATAACAACTTCAAAATAAAACATAATGTTGTGTCAAGACATAGAAAACAGAACCTGAGCAAAACTTTGGGCATCTGGGCATAGATATGAAGATTCATATATCTTGACAAGAGTGTGTAATGAAAGCATTATCTTTAAATCTTGGGCCCCAATTATGGTGCTGTACAAACAAAGAGACAAACCGACTGTGGAATGAAATAGAAAGAAACCTCTTGGAAACATTTTGATAGATATGTGATTTAATTTTATTTCTGGATGCTAACAGTTAAGGCTGTTAATTACTTTGTTTGTATAAAAGTGACAGTAACTGACCAACACATTACTCCCAAAATCCAGATGTCCCTTTTCTGGATATGAAAATTCTCACACCTTTAAACCTGCAGCAATGCTTCCACCACGAGACAAAAAATAAAAAATATTATGGCTATTATTTCATTAAACTATATGTGCTTGTTGATTATGCAGAGGATTATTACGGAAAGAAATCTTTCAGCACATTATTAAGAATCTTACAGAAATTTCTTGCAAGTGCCTTACAACATGGATTATCAAAGGTTATCTTATATAATATGGAAATTTTTTGAGTGTGCTGAAAATTACTGTGTAACTACAAAAAAAGTACTGTGCACAGAATTATATTCCTTAATTTAATACAAATAAGTAATAATATGATTAGGGTATAAAATAAGTTCTTTTGTGATGACACTAGGTTGTCTCAAGAACTTTTTACCCACATGTGATGTTCCTTGAAGGAAAACACAGGACATATTCTATCTGTACTTTTTTTGCTTATATTTCTGCAATATTTTTATGTGATTTATGATCTTTTAATTTTATCTTATGTGTGTCTGTGTTTATGTATATGTATCTGTTCTGGTTTGGTTTTGGGAAGAGATTACTTTTGTTCTGGTTTACTTTTTCAATTTGAAAAAAAAAACAAAACAAAACCAAACCAGATACACTATTTTCTTTTATGCTCTGGTATAACATAATGCAAATTTCCAGATGAAAAAGTATAACACAGATTTCTATTACAGAAATTAATAATAACAACAGTCACAGATTCTGCATGTGGCTCTTGAATAGAAAGGTTATACTCACCTCTGTGAAATGCTGAATTCATCCCAGATAAAGTGAGAATGGTGCTTTATCCTGTGATGGATTTACCTTGGCTGCCTGCCAGAAGCCCTCACAGTCACTCTCTTCCCCATCCCAAAAGGACAGGGAAGGGAATAAGATGAGAACCACTTGGGTGAGCCTCATCCCAAGCAGGTCTCTGGGTACTTTGTTATCACCGTGGGTTACACCGAGTCCCTTCACTGCAGGAGTGGGGTTGTGGTCAGTCCTGCTCCTCTTCAATCATTTCTTCTGCTCCACCATGGTCTTCCCAGGGGTCGCAGGGGATACCTGCTTGGAGTCCTGTCTCTCACACTGTTCCCCTCACCCTTCACCTCCAGGCAGGCTCTTTCTTTCACAGACTTTTCTTGAGGTGCTGCCATTGGCAGAGGTGTTCCACTGTGCCCTGCAGCAGGTCTGCCTTAGTTTCTAGCACAAGAAATCCTACAACATTGCCTTTCCTCTTATTAAGAATCAGAGACCCTGCCTAGCTGTAAGAAAAGCTTGATTACAGCTCCTACCTTTTTAGAGTCATAAAAACATAAAATATCCTGAGTTGGAAGGGGCCTACAAGGATCATCAAAGTCCAACTTCTTGCTTTGCACAGGACAACCACAAGAACCACACCCTGTGCCTGAGAGTGTTGTCCACATGCTTCTTGAACACTGTCAGGTTTGGTGCTGTGACCACTGTCCTGGGGAGCCTGTTCAGTGCCCAACCACCCTCTGGGTGAAGAACCTTTTCCTAATATTCAACTTAAACCTCACCTAAATTCAGGCCATTTCCTTGGGTCCTGTCACAGGTCAAGGGAGTAAAGAGATCAGTGTTTGCCCCTCCTCTTCCCCTCACAAGGAAGTTGTAACTGCAGTGAGGTCTCTCCTCAGTCTCTTCCAGATTGATCAGACCAAGTGTCCTCAGCTGATTCTCATATGGCTTCCCCTCAAGGCCTTCACTATCCTCGTGACCCTTCTTTGAACACTCTCTAATGTCTTTATATCTTTCTTGAATGGTGGTGCCTAAAACTGCACACAAGACTCGAGGTGAGGCCACACCAGCCCAAAGCAGAGCAAGATAATCCCCTCTCTCATTAGGTGCCAAAAAATTCAAAGTATATTTTTATATTTTCTGCTCTGTCAGCTGACCTCTTCATCTCCACATAATTCAGCCCATTCCAGTGTCAGTGGAGAAATTGTGAGAGTTTTCTAAGGACAGAAGTCCCAGGACCCCTCCCTACCACCACAAGAGACATCTTAGATACGCCAGATACATCCTTGACTTCTGTCAGGCCAAACCAGACGGTTCTCAAAAATAACTGTTATAAAGGATCATTGCATTCCCCCATCCCTGGCCACTGGAGATGAATTTGCAGAGGCAAAGCCTTCCTGCTGAGCCAGCTCAGTGGTGGTTGGCCAAATGAGAGGCACCACAGAGAAGATTATGCAACTTGGGGCTATGCCATTGCGTCTGTGTGTTTGACTGGAGGGGAATCTTATGTTCTCACACACAACAAATCCAATCTGCAGCTGAGATGGCTGCAATTTCAATTCACACTTGCTCTTGCAGATCCAAACCCTCAAGATAAATATTCAGGAAAGTGGAATATTATACCAAGTAGGTTTCTCAGCCTCCTTCTGTGTTGTCATGAGATTTATGCATAAGTGAATCTCACTGTATACAAACTGTGTGTGTGGGTGGAGAAAAACACAGTTCAGGGCAAAGTTTCTGACCAATCTGCCCTTTGTTTGTCCAACTTCTCAATGTTCTTTTCCTGTCTCCTGACATATCCTCACATTACCACTACAGCTCATGGTGGATGTATCAGCCAACACTACTGGCAAGCAGAGTGCTCTGAGGCAATGTAAATCAACAGAAACAGCTTTGTACTAGGGCAGATATTAGGAATAAACTGGAAGGTCTGGGGATGCAACAGAAAAGAGGAAGGAACATTGCTAGGCCTGCAAAAATTTATCATCTTCAATATGTTAGGTCCAGTGCCACGATTTCTGCTGTCATTTATTGTCCCCAGCTCTGCCAAAATCTGATGGAAAATACTGATTTAAGGGGTTACATTTTGCTTGGTTGTTTGTTTTCTTTCTGGCTCTACGAAGCTTTTGCCTTCTGGTTTGGGAAGCTGTCTGGTGTTTTTTAAAAGTCCACTTGAAAGAAAAGATTTCTGACAAATTTTCACACACTCTCCAGATAAAAAATGGGGTTGATTCTAGATTTCACATTTTGATTTCTTTCAAATTAATTTTAAAACAATGGTCTTTCTCTCACTAACTAAAGAGATTTCTCCAAAATCCAGTCTCAGTTAATTTATAGAACATTGCTAAAATTTCCTGTTATCATCTTCTTTTAATGCTCATAAAGTTATCCTATTTTTATACAACTTGTTCTCTAACAAATTTAGAGATGGCAGTCATTCCCAATCAGACATTGTCAGAGTTTATTAAACACTGCAAAGTCACAAACAATGGATTGATGGATCAATATTTTTTTTTAAAAAATGGCATATTTCCTACTTTTGTGTCTTTTATGTTTAACTAAGCAATTACAGCAAGTGAAAGGAAGAAATCTAAAGGTATTATTCTAACAGCATAGTATTTGAAATAACTTTCTCAAGAGCTTTGCAAATTTGTGGAAGACTTTTTTTCCTTCAATTTTTAGAGATCTGTCATATGTATTTGTACATTATATTGAGTGGTAAGACACTGTGTAGTTGAGCTGACTGGTCTAGAGATTTAAGCAAGTGCAAAATAGACATCAAGGTCTACTGAGGTGTGAGAGAACATTTGAGGGAAAACAGTGAGGCCTCTTTTCAAAAAGAGGAGATAAATTCTTGTATGTGTTTATTAAAGGGATTTGAGTAAATTGAAGTTTGTCAAGAATTGTTTTTAAGTCACCTAAGATATAATATATATTATTATATAAGCATTTTTCTATTTGAATGAAGGACATTCAAGGCTGAGCCAACATTATGGACAGCAACAGAAACACATGCAAATGTATGACTTCATGAAATACTAAAAAGTCCTCTCTTTCCCCAAATGCTTTGCAGAAATGGCTCAAAATCAAGTTGCATATTGTCTCTTCCAAAGTTTACCCTGAACTAGCAATAAATTTACATTATTCTTTACCTCTTTGGCAAAATTGCTTTGAACCTTTGCTTGTGCCTCAAAAATCAAGACTCGATCTTTCAATTTCCAGGCTACTATCAAGTGAAGCTAAAACCCCTTTGAAACCTAATTTCATTACAAGTCATACCTAAGAAAAACACACAATCAAGCATTTCTCAGACTTGATATTACATCAATGGATAGAACAAAATAGTGTCATCCACATGCTTTCAGAGAAAGCAAAGTGGAGCTCCTTGGAGGTTGAGGACTATTTTTATCCTCTGAAATATTACATCTATTGCTTATATTTTTTCCCCTGATATTTTTTCCCCTGAAATTTCAATGATCCTTTGCTAAATAAAACTCCCCCAAACCACACTCAAAAGCAAAACAAGTCTCTTCCTCAAATTCCAAGGAAAATGCTGACAAACTCTGACTTTCTCTCTTCTGATATAATTCTGGATTGTCTATTTATTTCAGGGAAGCATGGAAGAAGAGAAAATGACTGAAAACCAAACAGACCTGGGAAAAATACTGTCCAAAAAAAAGTCTTTCTGGTTTTTAAGCAGTTCAGAGTCAGGACAGAAAGTTCTTCTAGACACTAAGAAAGATCAAGTGGATGTTTCTACAATCACAGGGCCACAATCATGTTGTGTGCTGTGGAGGAGTGCACCAAATCAGGAAATTTTTGCGAGGTGGCTTGGTGATATTAACAGTCAAAAGCAAGGCAAATCTGTGAGTGAGAGTTGAACATTTTGAAAATAAGGAATGCAGAGTTCAAGACTCCAAAGTCTACAACAAAGGCTTAGAAAGGGTGGTAATATGGGGAAAGTGAACAGCCCTTCAGCTGACAGTCAGAAAACTTGCTCTTTTTCAGAAAACTTCAGCCTACCAAAATACATGTTTGAGAAATCAACCTCAAATTTAAGAGTTTCTCATTTATGGAAACAACCATGAAGATGAAGAGACATGAAGAACTTTGTTACTTAGCAGTAAAACAGAAGTAACAAAAAGTATTAAGCTGGAGGATATATAGTGATGGAAATAGATCATGCCTGTTCATGGAAAAAAATTAAACACCAGAAGGAAACAAAAATATTGAAATAAGTTCCACTGTATTTAGAAAAGTGATGGTTGCCATTCTTGCTAGAGGAATACATAAGCCCTCTTTCTTTAGATAGGCTTAACAAAAAAATATATTAATACAGAAGGGTTCATTAAACTCACAAACATAACAATACATCGTCTTTAGATGACTGAGCTTCCATTAAGTACTAATGACAGATGAAATGGAATATGCATTAATTTAAAGAAAGCGATTTTCTGAGGATTCAGAAAATACTGAATTATCGCTGTCTTCTGAAAATTTTCCCTACAACAAACCCCAAATTTGTTTAGGGAACCTCAGTGCTAAATGCTGTGTCTATTCTTTTGCTGGTTCCACAGTCCCAGTTTTAAGGTGCAGATGGTGAAGTCAGCTATAACGGTGGTTTACTACTCGTGCTCTCTCTAGAGTTTTAAGTTCAAATTGCACCTATAAAAAGGGGTAATTAGTCCTTTCTGGTTTATTGCTGTTAGGGGAAAGGAAGCAGTTTCAGTTAAATATCGACTAGACACCACTCCAGATTAAATATCCTGGATGCAGTACCTTATCCTGGCTTTCAAATACCAAACTGAGAGTTCAAAGAATGTGGGAAATGTCACCTTCCCAAACATTATGGACTATTAATTATGTCTTTGCAGTGAACTTTCTCAGTGCAATTAGTCTACAGACATGAAGATCATTCTTTATAAAAGACTATAGGCTGTAACAAGGTTAATTCCAATTTAAACTGTGTTAATAACAAGAATGACTGCATTCAGACAACTGAATAATTATCTGATAAGCATATCTGTGTAATGAAGCAGAAAAAAATTGACTAATTTTAAAACAAGCATGGGTATGCAACAGTGTATATGTTTTTCTTTCCTAACTGTTGTTTTCCTACACTACCCTTTAACTATCTAGTTCTCCATGTAGAGGGATTCATAAAGCAAATTACATTTAGATATAACTATAAGTAAATATGTAGCTGTATTTGACAGAAATTTGACAGCAGCTTTGAAATGTGTGTCCTTTGGGGTCTGCAGTTCAAAGAACACACACTCTACTTGTCAATAAAGCTGGGAGACAATTGCCCTCATGGTGGGTAGTAACTCAGGGTGGGCAGGAGATCCCAGGGTGGAATTTCATTCCAGGGTCACAGTTTCCCTGGTGGCCAACCTCGTTTAAAAGATTTCTGAGCACATTTTTTCCAGACCTTGCTTTTTTTCCCAGTGAGTTTATCACACACTAGATAATACTCTATAAAATGAGTAAGTGACAAGTTCCTGTGCAGAAGGTGCCACAGAGAGAGCTGTGCTGATTCAGCTGCAGGGGGTTTGTATTTCACCTGAAAAGGAAAGCTAGAAAATAAAAAGCCTTAATACAGTATATTCAAGCATAATCAACAGGACAGACCCAGCCCACAACTTAAAGTATTTTAGAAACACAGGACTGAGCTTTTACATTTCAGCATCTTTTAAGAGATATAAAAATAACACTCACTGAAATGCTAATTAAAAAACCAGCCAAAATGTTTTGCTTTACAAACGACTGTAGACAATGTTATTTTCTTATGGTGTGGAGAAAACTGGGCTGTGATTTCTTTCATTTTTTATTTAAGAATAACCTAATTTCATGTGTTCGAATTCCTCTTGTAGAAAGGAAAAAAAAAAAAGACTCTCTACTGTTCTGAGATTCAAAACCCATTTCTGACAGAATTTCAGACAACCACGCTAAAGTGATAGTCAATTATTCTGGAACACCCAAGACAAAAATAAACTTTTCAATGTTACCGTGCAGAATAATACCTTAAACTGTGGTGGGTTGAGTTTGGCTGGACACCAGGTGATTACTGAGATGTTCTATCACTCCCTCCCCTCAACTGGACACGGGGACAATGCGCTATGAAAAGCTCTTGGCTTGAGATAAGGACAGGAGATTACTTACGTTTTACTGTCACGGGCAAATGGACTCAGTTTGGGGAAAGTAATTTAATGTATTTCCAACCATCTGTGAGAGATTAGGATGGTGAGAATGAGAACAAAACACCTTCTGCCCTCCCTCCCTTCTTATCAGGTTCAGCTTCTCCCTTGACTCCTGAGTGGTGCTGGGGGATGGGGAATTTGAGTGCCACAGGTAGTCTGTAGTGCCTCATCTCTGCTCTCTTTCCTCCTCACAATCTCCTGCTCCCACAGGGGGAGTCTCTCCCAGGAAACCATCGTTTGTGAACTTCTCCAGCATGAGAAGTTCTCCCACAGGCTGCAGTCCTTCCAGAATGGCTCCAGTGTGGGTCCTTTCCACAAAGCAGTCCTTCAGGAGCAGGTTGCTCCAGCGTGGGACCTCCACATGGCACAGTCCCTGACAGAAATCCTGCTCCTGCCAAAAGCATTTCCTTCCCTAAATTTGTTATCACAGTGCTGATACCAGCACCACTGCTGGTTACAGCAGGTTTGACTTGGGGCTGAGTGAACTTGGCTCTTTCAGGCATGGGGGCAGCTCCTGGTGCCTTCTTGCAGAAGCTATTCCAGCAGCCCAAACATTGCCACGCAAACCCAATACAGCCTCCACTAGGAATTTCTGTGGAAAGAAAAAGACCTGAAGAGTGAAAAAACACTGATTTTATCATAAATATGGATAGTCATAAATATGGATAGTCATCTCACATGCACACAGTTGCATTTGTTTGCATTTCCAAACTTTTAATTGGAACTGAAAAAAAATACAATGAAATTATGAAATATGATCCATCAGACAAATACTCTGCATCCTGAAGTGCTTCATAAAAATAGATAGATAGATAGATAGATAGATAAATAGATGATAGATAGATAGATAGATAGATAGATAGATAGATGACAGATAAAACCCTTATAATGCATAATTTTTATTAATGACAGTCAGACTGGCCCTGGAGTATGGTCAAGAGGTGTTCCCAAATTTTATAATTCTACTTTTCAGATACAAATAAACTTGAAAAAGACTGCTCAGTTTTACAGCAGTATATTTACTGCCCCAGCAGTGTGCATTGATCCTGCATGAACGCAAAGGTGTATTTCTACTGGACTGGTCAAAGCCAAAGATAGAGTTTTTATGCTGACAAAGCATCATAAACCATGACCATTTGGCACAATTTAAGATTCAGGACATAAAGGGGATAGCAGTGTCGCTACAAACAGCCCTTTGCATGAACACGGTTGAGAGACAGGACAACAAATATTGGCAAAAATAACTACATTAACATCCTCAAATAAAACTTAAGAGTATAATTTAAGGCTTACCATTCCCCCATGCTTTTTTCTCCCTTTCACTAATTTTTAATTTTTTTCCTGTGATTTTCCAACTTGCATTCTTTCCCTTTGCATCTTCTAGTCTTTCATTTATAAACCTCAATTCCTCATTAAGTTCTCTCTTCTACGTGATAAGTCAGCATGTTCTTTATTCAATCATCACTAAAGCATTTGCATTCAAATGGCTTCTCTGACCAAAGACACTCAGAGGCCATAGTTACCTCTCAGTTCAAACAATTTTACAGGTTGATTACTTCCTTTCTTTCAAGAAACTGGGCAATTGATATACTGATAGTTAATACTATTAATATTGATAAAAATAACATAAGGAAAGGCTACTTACATAGTTTGTATTAATGAACTTTAAAAATATTGTTCACATTGACCTCTTTTAAATATCAGTGTTGGAATGAACAAAAGTATTAGTATTTATCAATATTAGTGTTAGTTTTGAAGAGTGACTGAAGAGGGAATCCGTTCAGGTAACACAAGGTGGATATTTGCCCTGGTGAATTCCACCCTAGGTTAATCTCATGTGTCTATCTACTCTAGATTTGATTTATTTAAGATTTTTTTGAAATATTCTATTTTTTCTTCTGTTTTCACCCATTACATTTCTGTACACAGCATGAAAATTATGGGCATGTTTCTAGTAAATCTATGAATAATTACTGTGCCGGGTAATCATGACCAATTTGTATCATGGAAATGAATTGAGAAATGAGATAAACTTTAAACTGACTGCATTTTCCAGGAGGCAGAAGTTGGACAAACAGTATCTGTGGGCATGCAAAAAGAATATTATTTTCATGTCAGAATCAAAGGATTTTTTTTTTTCAGAGCAGAGTGGGAAAAAGGAAAAAAAAAATTTTTTTTTTTTCAGAGCAGAGTGGGAAAAAGGAAAAAAAAAAGGAAATTAATTACCATGATTCACCAAAAAAAAAAAGTTGCATTTGGATGGTTGTTGATTAGTTTTTCTATTAATGGTGTGAGGTTTGAGTTCTATAATGCAGCCCAAGCAAAAGCTCAGTCCTTATTCACATGGGATTTGTACTGCTGCCTGAGTTAGCCCAAATGTTCTCCCAGATAATGTGGATGGAGTTGTTTTTCCTCCAGTGTGAGAGTTCTGCTGTAGATGTTTCATCTCCTGTGGTTTAGAAGCCTCACACATACACTGTTTGCCCTAAGCCTCAAAAAATCTTGCCTCCCCTCTCTGGAACTACAGAAAGGAAATACTGCTAAGGGATAGGATTTGTGAATCTTAGTAATGGATCTGCAACTTTCTAATTCTTAATTAAATAATGTGTTCCTAATCCTTAATTTTAATCCAATGTTTCATACACCAGAGGAATGCACAAGATGAGTGGTGAAATTTCTAAGGATTTCATTGTTGGAGCCTTTTCTCATCTGAGTGAAGGGAAATTCAAATGCATATCACCATGGATGCCTTTCCTTGTCTATCTCTTTCAGACTGCTAAGAAGTAGTTTTCCTATCTGGTAAATAATTATTTAGTAGTGCAATATCTGATTTTCATAATGACTGACCTCCTCATTCCTCAGTACCATGGTGAGTTAGGAATCAGTGGTGTTTTTCTTTGGCATAGAAATAAAGAATTGCAAACAAAAGAAATTATGCAACCAATACCCTGCACTTTGCCCTGTATATTAAAGTTGGTCAGATGAACACTCTGTAAAAAGAAAAAATCAGATTGTTGTATTTTTATCAAAACTAATTGAGCTCCCTCATGCATTTACAATATGGTGTTTTGGTTAACTAGTCCATGCATTGCTTCATACAGTGAAGATCACCCACTTTGGGCCTGTAGCTGGAGTTTATTTTTTTTCTGTCACACTGGAGCCCCAGAACCTGTGGTGTCCTGGTCAGCTCTCTTTGATTCCCTTGTGGCAGCAGATAAGTCTGTGCCTGTGTAGTGAGTGGCTGCTTCTCACTGAGGACACAGCACAGCAAAGATCTTTCTTTCTGCCATCACAGCTCACAGGGGGAGCTCCCTGCAGAAGGCACATTTGGTATTTCTGATAGTAATGGGGGCCCTGATAGTGCAAGTGATGAACCTGGGCTCCTGATTGCCTCATCTATACAGCACAGAGCCCTCCTTGTGGGGAGCTGATCTCTGGTCAGCCTGTGGCAGAGCACATCAGCAGCCACCTAGAAAGAGTTTCACTGTTTTCCCCCCTGAAGTGTTTCTACTCCAGCTGAGCAAGGCAAATTGCTTTGTGTGTCTGATTTCTATCTCCTGCACTCGCAGTGGGCTTGTTTCCTCTACCATCGCTCCAGTGCTTAACTCCATTCTGTTTGATATAAGTTTTGAGTCCCTTTGATAGAAATGGGCCCTCATTGTCACTCACTAAATACTTCTAGAAGTTTTAGTGCTGTAAATATGTGTTTAGGGCAGCTGTGATTGCTGTATCCCTGGTAGCCAGCAGTGCATCTGCAGTTTTTGTTGTGGTGTTTACAGCAAGATATGAATTCTGTCCTGAACTTGTTAAAATTTATTTTCCTCCTGCATGTCTCTAAGCAGTTATTTAATTTCCTTTGTTTCCTGTCAGTTTCTAGGAAGGTTTCATTCTCTGTGCCATAATGAAAACGTTTTGTCCCTGTAAAGACAGATTTACTTGTTATTCACAGCATTAAAAGGTGGTATTTCTGTCATTTTCAAAAGCTTGTTTATAAATCTGGTATAACAGTGCCCCTGTAAATGCTGACTCCAGAGCTCACAGATTCTGCTGCTTTTTGAAGCTAGCTTGCCCTCTCACGTTTCCTTTCTTGTCAGATGACATTTGCCCTGAGTCTCAGAAGCTAATCTAGTACTCATATCACAGCTGATGCTCTAAAAGCATTCTCTCTGTAGATCTCATGTGAGATCTAGCTACTGCCCCTCTATCAGTTTATATTTTGTAAATAATACCATTTTAATAGAACTATTCTATATCACAAAAATACTGACTTTTAACTTTCATCTTGCACAAACATTTCTGCTAAATCTCAGTAAAACAGGATGCAAACTCCCCAAGTTAAGTGCACCACATCATAGTCATCTTTACAATATTTACAAAACCCATACTCCACCCATGCTTGCTAAAAGCAAACTGAAAATGGAACGTACTTTTCTCCACAAAATGCACAAGCTTTCTGTTAAATCCATTGCAAAAATAACCCAGTGTACCACTTTCACATTGCTGCAGCAGCAGCAGTAACAGATATTCAGAAAGCAGATGGCTAACCTTCTGAATGACATTATTCATGTTTCCATAATAACATTCTAAAAACCGCAATGCTGCACCTGTTCTAAAGTCTTCCTTTTTAAGGATAAAGTACTGTCAACTTTCAAATATGCAGCTCTAGATATAGGACTAACTGTGATTTTAATGGAAGAAAACTTGTTTTATCATGTAGTAACACTTTTTTTTTTATTTTAAATGCAACTTTCAAGTCTGGAAATAGTAAATTATTACAATAAAAAAGTAAATTTCTGTTTCTTCTTCTCCCAGTCAGTTCTGTGGCTGTGGAACAGACTCTGACTAGCCTATTCACTGAAGTTACTTTCCCTTAGAGCATGTCCCTCAGCACATTCTGTCATGTTTCTGCAATATGAGCATGCAAAGATGCTTAATTGCTACTCTGCAGTATTCTCATCAATGATATAGGTTGCTTTCAGAGCAGGGTAAAATCAACTAGTGAGTTTGGCTCACTGCAGGGGTCCCAGTGAGCTACCTTGGCTCCTCAGGGAGGAGTTAGGAATATGGAATTGCTGTACCGCATCAAAGTCAGGGTTCACTGAACCCTCCATTCTGCGGAGGATGCTGAGAGTAGCTCAAGTGCTTCAGAAGTCTCTATACGACTCCTGTGGGAAATATGGATTAATTTCCATCTTAAATCTTGAAGTGAAATGATTGCCTGGATGCCCATATAAATTTCCAGTTTCTTTTAGAACCTTGTTAAAGTCTTGGCTTCGAAAATAGAGTCTGTGACACGATGACAAGTGTGCTCTACCCCTTCAGGTGACAGGTCTTGTACAGCCCAAACCAGAGGTCAAACTACAGCCATAGCTCTTTTCCTGGCTGGAAATGAAGGAAGAATGGGACCCAGTGCAAGTGATCTGCTCCCAGCACTACGCCCAGCAGAGCTACTCCTCTGCAGCACAAAGTGCCTGACTCTCTCAGCTGTGGGGTTGTTCAAACTGCTTGCTTTAAGGTCTGACCACTTGTGAAATTTTTATTAAATACCATCTTACTCTGCAAAGTATACTTCCACTCGAAAGTTACTGGGGAATTGAATAATTTCCTTGTGCAGGTGAAAGAAATATTAACCAAGGGAAATAGATAAAATCAGGTGTTCATTAGCTACTCTTGTATTTACTATAAAATTATCTAATTTCATAGGTTGTTTAAACTTTCATGAGAACCTCTATATGTAAGATACAGTTGTATATCTCATAAACATAAAACAAATAACTGTGTAGAAAAGACATAACTTAAAAAATGCAGTATCTTGTAAGGATAAGGATAAATAGGGCAGAACAGATCCTTGAGTCTTCATAAACTGTCTCATGAGATGTTTTCCAATTACTTTATCTGCCGTTAATAATTACTGTGGTAAGTGCTAGATTGAAAAATCAATCTCCTAACTAGGCCATGTTTAATAAATTCAGCCCAGAACCATATGTTAGATAAAATTTATATAACTGAGAGCTAAACCACCCTCACTGGACATATGGGGAGTGAATATGGCTAACATACATATGAGTGTAATCTGTCAGACAAGACTGAGTTTGTATCCTATTTTGTAAGAAGAAAGATATTTTTAATTTTATTTTTTAAGACTTTCTGCTCCCTGGGTTGCTTATATGTGCACTGGAAAATAAATATCACATCAGACACAGCATGAATTATCATATCTTGTCCCTCCAGACAAAGAGGAATGGAACAAAGGCTCCCAATTATTTCCACTGCCACAGCATCATTTGGAGGTCCAACTGTGAATTGACTCTCGAGAAAATGTACTACTTTTTGCTAGTGAGAGATAGGTAGAGACGAGGTAGGAAGAATTTTGATGTGGTATGTTTTTTTAATAAAGCTGGGAAATCTAAAGAGAGTCAGAAGATGACAACTTCATCATTATTTGAGAGCAGTATTGCTTTCAAATTAAATATATATAAAACCCACATTGTTGAGCTGTCATACACATTCAAAAAACCACTTAAGGAATACTTACTTTTTATGTAAAGGTAAATGGAAAACTGCCAGTAGTCATAACATGGGGATAAAATCAAGGAGGTTTACTCGAAGAGGTGACCATTTTACCTGAAATTCAGTCTCCTAGTTAATTTTCAGTGGCTGATATGTGACATTATCTGACATTTGAAGACCTTCAGGTGTATTTATGAGACTATTTATGAAAGTAAAATGAAAAATTCCAGTTTGAAAGGTATGAAGAAATAGCAACACACAGGATGCTATCCTTTTTATAATCTTTTCCTTGACAATTTTGGCATAATAATTTTTTTTGGTTGTGCGTGTCATGCAAGAATTGTGGTTTTGTTTGCTTTACCTGTCTGTGCTGCAGTAACTGGAGTCAGGGTGGGTGTGCAAGCATTTGATGGGTAACAAAGACAAACCAGATGAGTTGACAAGCCACAGAGACCATCCACTACAGATCTCTCTAGTCTGTGATGATTTCCACAGCACCACAATCGCATGAGGTGCAAGACAGGATGAGACTGGGTCACTGTGGCTATAAACAAAGTATTCATCAGGGACATTTGGAGATTCCAGAGGCTGCTCTAAATTGAGTCATACATCAAAAGGGGATGCCCACTGCTATCCCTGAGGATAAACTTATAAAGGAAGAGGTTTTTTGAGATTAGAAGATAATATAAGTAGGACAGGTTAAAGCATCAGTCTAGTCAATCATTTTCTCAAGTACTGATTTATCCCAATTAAGTTAAAGCATTAAGTTGGGAACTATGGCTAGCATAGCTCTTTCCTGTTGAATCGTGGTCCGGGAGGGTGACACAGGCCGGCTGCCCCCCCGGACCAGGTCTCTGGTTCGTGTAAATCCCACCGAATTCGGGGCGAGCGGCCCCCGAGGCTCTGCGGCATGGCGGCAGTCTTCTAACCACGTCAATTCAAGCAGGAATATAGTGAGACTAAGGAAGAACTGGACTCCATCTCTGTGCTGCTAGGGATGTTTATTTGGGGTAACGGGAAAAGGGGTGCAGGGAAGGAGAAGGGGGAAGGGAGACAAGGCAGGTAGCATATCCTAGCAGCCCAGAGATGGAAAAGACCTCGAGCAGATCTGGACATCGCCTTATAAAGGGAAAGGAAGGGGAGGGACTGTCTCTTCCAGAGCCAGTCCCAGGGAGTCTGAAGGGAAGACAGGCATAGGGAACCCACCAATAGATTTCGGGGTACAGCAGAGCATATTTCAAAATGAACCAATGGTATACAAAGCAGAGGGACAAAGGAGCACATGGAATCCTAAAATCCCACGTTGCTACACTTTCCCATGAGAATTTTTCTCCTGTGTTTTATAAACAAAGATAAAGTTGGGATGTTATTAAAAACAGTGTCTCGAGATTTGGACAGTTCAGGCCTGGCCAATCAGGCCCAGGGGGAGGTTTCTGACTGACCAATCTGGGTGACCTCTGAAAAGTCTATATAAGTTGGAATCAAAACAATAAAGCTCTCTTTTTTCTTGCCACGCTGAGAATCCGGGTCTTCTTCTCTGCTAGTGGCTCAACAGCGACAAGGAACTAGTTTTTCTGGTTTCACATTCTCCTCTATGGAGAAAAAAAAAAAAAAATCCAGAGAGCAATTCAGCTGAGAACAATGAATTTTCCCTTTTTTTTGGTTTTGTTTATTTTTCACTTTGAGGGTGGAATGATACAAGTTATGCAATTACAGTCTCTCTCTGAGCTCTAGTTTCTAGACCTGGTCTCTTCAAAAGCTTTAAACTCTAAGGTTAAAATAGACAGGAATAAGGAAGATGAACTTGCAATTTTAGCATAGATTGAAACAATGGAAGGGGAAGTTTCTTTCTTTTTCCTGCTTGTGTCAACAGTAGGAACGAAATTTCATGTTTCCATCCAGTCAGATTGACGGTTGGATGTACATCTCAGTCGCAGAGCCAGAGAATCGTACTTTCCATTTGAGGGTAGTTTTGGACTAAGGCAGCCTCTGTCTGTCTCTAAAATCTGATCTGTTTGGGTGGGAGTATGGAGCACTCCTCTCAAAGGATAGGGCAGGACTTAGGAATCCATGCCAGCATTCCTCTTAATAAAAAGGATTCTAAAGTGCATAGGTGAGCATAAGCTACAGCTGAATGCATAACTGCTGATACCTTTACTTACACATTTAGTGCACTATCGATATTTAATTTGCAGCTTTATGAAGTGCTTTGTAATACTCTAAAGATAATAGGTGAGGTATCAAGGTAAAACATTCCATATTCAATGCAAGCAATCAGCCACATCTAAAGTAGAAAGGTCAGGGAAAATGTATTGCAAAAGTATAACATGAATTTTCCAGGGCTTTTGGTATCCCTCTTGGAGTGCAGATAATTTTTCGCCAGTAAGGAGATCTCCAAAAATATGCCTTTTTTTTTTGTTGAGTTTTCTCAGTAGATATCTCTGCAATTCACCACAATGGTTCCACACAACTCACAAGTCCCTCGATTTTTGTGCTTCTAAACCACAACAAAATCAGCTTCACTTGTAAAAAAAACAAAACCAAAGGAAAATGAACTCCTCACTTTGCTGTTTCTGAACTACTGCCTGAAACACTGCCTTAGAAGTGTTCAAGATTCTCTAAATGTTTAGGAGGACTAGATCAATACCTGCAATATTGGAAGAACACAATGAACAGACATGGCAAAACAGAGTAGAGAAAATGTCATTGTAGATTGCTGTGTGATTTAAGAAAGCCAGTCAATAACGAGGCATCACCCTCCTGGTACTGTATTCATCTCATTGAGTGAGAAGTAAAGCAGAAGGAAAAATATGTTAATGAAATAATCAGTTGGCTACAGGTAAGTTCTTGACACATGTTTGCACATGACTGCAATTTTCAGAGATAGATTTTGATAGATTTCAAAGTGGAAGTGTAGCTTTAAACAACAGAAGAAAGAGTTGAGAAATTGCTAGCCTGGAATACTTAACATTTGTTCAGCCTTTCATTTCAGAATGCACCCTGGAATTACAAAACTTACACATTACTCACAAAATTGTTTCCAGTATACATTAACCTATATAAATCAATGGTATTTTCATTGAAGTCAAAGGTGTTACACTAGCTTTACAGAAGTCTGAAGAAACAAGCATGCTTAAAACATAGAGAGAATATGGAATAATTTACAGAGGTTTTGGCTGTGTGCTAACACAGCAGTTTGGAGAAGGAAAAACAAAATTAACCCAGATTATATCTGAAAATTTTCTCAAAAAATGAAGCAGCCATTGATGCAAAAAATGAATCACTTTCAATTTTTTGTGGTTTTTTTTTTCTTGAGGTCTAATAAAAAATACTCTGCCATCATAAGTCACCTCTTTTGAGAAAATAAATGGGTTTGGACTTAATTCTCTTCCTTTAACATTGCTGCTTGTAAAAAGCAATGTCATAGAGATTAAAACACCTTGTGGGAAAAAGCCCCCAAACCCTTTCTTTAAATAATTCCTGCACATGACTACAAAAAAAGACAAGTACTTTAGATTCAGCATAAATTCCAGATTTATTTGAAGACTTACTTTTTGTCAGAGAAATGAGACTTCTTTTGGACACAGGACAGTGAGCCACTCATGTGAAGAGAATAAATGCTTGTCAAGGAAACAAAGTCTCATGAATATTTCCAATTCTTTGTTGATACCCTGAATGCAAAAAAGAGGCAGAAGTCTATCAGAAAATAGAGAAATAAGTTGTCAAGGAAACTACAGGCTTAGAAAAGTCTTGCTAGAAACCTGGAACACTATCCAAGAAAATGTGTGCAAAAAATGAAGTGATGATACCAGAGACTCAGATGAGACACAGCATCCTCATGATACTCAAAAAATAGCTCAGCTATGAACTAATTATTTGAAAAATTCAAGGTTTTGGATTCAGTCCCTTGCCTGGGCAGAAATGACTGAGATGGATAATTTCTGAGCTCTTTTGACTATGCTCCAGGCCTCCCTGTCTCCTATTTGGCAGCAGCTTAGCTCTAGAGTGCTATGGGGGCCTTGTAGCAAAAGGGTTCCAGGCTTCAGGAGCTCTTAAAGGGTGTCTGCAGGGTTTGGGCAGGCAGGGAGAGGATATCCTGGGGCTGCCACCAGCTCTGTGGCACCAGCACAGCCTTGACTTCATCCCATCCTGCACCACCCTGGTGGCTCTGGACCTTGTTCCACAGCCCTCAGCAGGATATACCAGGAGGATTTATTTCACTGGGATCCTCCCTCCTTTACAGCTCCACCCAGGCCCCAAGCCTTCACCCCTGTCTGCTCGGGAATCTGGGTTAGCAATTTTGAAGGGAAAGAATTAATGTAGCCTGAGTCTCATCACCCAAGATTAGATGTGCACTGCCAGAGTGCTGTGATGGCCAGAGAGATTTGCTATGCCTAAAACATCAAAGATTTCCTGGCTTCAAACTGGGCATGAGGCATTCCTGCAAAGTATTTGAATCCTTTCATTTCTTTACACTTGTTCTCTCAACAGAAGTTGCTGGTCTCCAAGGTAAATAGAAAGGTCTTATTCTGTGTACTGCGTGATGTTGAAAGAATGCATCTGCACAGGATGAGATGCAATTTGTAAGCAGGTCGTGTTTCCTACATGGCCCTGCTACCTGCTGATAGCTTATCTAAGGGAACTGAGTAAAAGAGATGTGAAATGATAGCAAGCAGAAGGGAAAATAAGTAAAGAAATCTGCAAACCAAGGCAATCTACAACTGCTGTTGCCATGAATATAGAGCTTCCTTCTCCACTAGTAAATGCTTATGGAAAGGGTACACCTAAATCATCCTGAACACATACCAAATAACACCCAAACATGATTTCTGAATATAAATTGCTTTCTCAACTGGAATGAAATATTCTTTTACAGAAAGGTATTAGGTGACCCAACATCCAATAGCCCCTCTTTGCATTTCTACATTTTTATTCAATCTTTGGAAGAGGACTTGGACATATATATTTTTCTGATGGGCAGGGACTTGGAATGACACCCAGGTGCTTCCAGCAGACTATTGAGCCTATTAAGTGATTGAGCTTGAACAGCACAAGAAACCATTAAACCCATTTCGTAATAGATCTAGGAAAATGGATCTTGATGTGACTCAGTGAAGCTGAAATACTTGGCTGGCTTTAATACTCAAATTATTCGAGTTAGACCTTCGGGCATATGATTTCCAAATGTGCTTTCTTATAAGGAAGTTGTACTAGTAACTTAAAGTTTAATCTAGTCTAGAATACCAAGGAGCAAGAGGTGGGTTCTGAGGACAAACCAACCAAGTCCCATAGACTTGAAAAAGAAAAGGAAAGAGTGGAATGAAACAAAAAACTGTGGTTCATTAAAAAGAATGCTCCTAGACTCTAGCTGAGTTGTATCTTTGGATTTAAATGTGCCATCTCAGCCCTTTCTAACAGTATAAGACAGTATCAATGTTGACTCTATCAGCATTTTACAGAAATCCACCAACAGCTAAAGTCATTAAAGCATAATACCCTAAATGTGTGCAGTGCTGGTTTCTGAGCTGGTGTTACAGTGTCAGGCAGCTCAAAGATGCTGAGGCACACACAGCACAGTGATGGCATATCAGTGCCAGACAAGCTGGAGAGTCTTAGGCTGAAATGGATTGTCACGATCGCAGGCTAAGTCTCCCACGCAGCACTGAATTTGAAGTTTCAGTCAGTAACTTTGGCAGTAGAGGAAATCATCCCTGAATTATGTAGAAGTGAACAGTTTCTGAAAATCTGCTACTGAGTTTTCAGGGAGAACTTATATGCATGTACATGGAAATATACCATTAGTTGCTGTCACTGCATAGTGGAACGAAAAAGAAAATATACTCCAGTTATCCTAGCTTTACCTTGTAATACAAAAAAAAAATTTGAAAAGTTATCTTTTTTCTCCATGCAATTTAACTCCAGTTGAAGATGGCTTAGTTATGGCTAGTTTGCTATTATTTCAGGTGGGAAAAATAAGATTTTAAGAATTGGCTCCAATTTCAGCTCTATGCTATTGGGAATATTCTGCAGCAGTACACTAACATTATATCTGAATAAAATAATAGGGAGATATTCCAGCAAAGAGACTTATTTTATTATCCTGCACTTTAGACTTTTCTGCTGCCTTATAAATGTTCCAGGGTTCTGAATTACACTGCAGAGCTATTTAACATGAGTAATCCCTGGCCAATTGAAATTCATCCAGAAAGGTACACAGTGCAACAGGCCATGACTCAGGTAGAAAGGCTGATCTGTGCTGAATGGGAATTTAGGATATATGAGCATATATTCACAGAATCACAAAATATCCTGGGTTGGAAATGACATGCAAGGATTGAGTCCAACTCTTGGCCCTGCACAGGACACCCCAAGAATCCCACCATGTGCCTGAGAGTGTTGTCCAAACACTTCTTGAGCTCTGTCAGGCTGGTGCTGTGACCACTGACCTGGGGAGTCTGTTCCAGTGTCCAACCAGCCTCTGGGTAAAGAACCTTTTCCTGATATCCAAACTAAATCTCACCTGACACGAATTCAGGCCTTTGCCTTGGGTCCTGACACTGCTCACTACAGAGAAGAGATCAGTGCCCCTCCTCCCCTCATGAAATATCTGCTTTGAAGTTGTAATTTGGAACAAGAATAATCTAAATGTATCTGAGCACCTCTCCCTGCAGCCTAATCAGACGCTGCATCTGCACATAAATTTACCAGTGAACTTCTAAACAAACTAACTTCGCATGGGTTTCTTTCATTTGCACAGGTTGTTATTCTCATTTTCTGATGCTGAAGCTATACAAGGTTTATGAAGCATCAAGACTGAGAGTTTTGTCCTTTTTTGACAGTATGTTTATATTGTGAAAATTTTAAACACACAAAGCATGCATGTTTTGCACAATCAGCCATACTGGGTTTCTTACATAACTTTTCTGAGCAATACATGACTGACCAAAGTCCCTTATCCCTAAGCTTCATCTAAAACCAAACAAAACCTTTAGACATCCGGAACAAGTCACAAGAATAAGATTCCAAACCCTCAGAGGAGGATGGAGTTCCCCAAGTGGGAATTAGACCGGTTGAAAATGAAGGCTCCAGTAAGATGGGGCTGGGCTTGCTCTCAAGACAACCCTGCAAAGTCATCTTTAATAACACAGATATAATTCTTTGGCCAACAACTGATAATTGAGAATGGCCAAAAAGCCTTCCATTGCAGCCCCATTGCTGGTGCTGTGCAGAAACCTCAGCTTAAGATTCCATTTGAATACCTGTGGAGCTACAATCTGGAGGCTGCAGAATCAAACATGGGACTAAATGTGTTTATAAGAAGTTCAAAAATGAGGAACTACTGGGTTTAAAGCTATTTATACTGCTATTGCCTTGTGTTCTGATCATTATTGTGGTAGCACTCTAATAGAAACTGAGGCCAATTCCAAATATAGTTTGTCAGGAAAATCAAAGAACGATGAGGCTGTGCATCATCAGCATCACTAATGGCAACTGAGATACACACATTAGTACAGCCAGATGTTAGTGACCTTCTCTACAAAAATGACTTCCAAAGCAATAAGTAGATCCATGTAAAGCAACTTGTTACAAGATTTTTTCAGCAAGATGCATGCTTGTTACTGCAGTGTGTAGTTTCCTGAAAAATCTCTTCTGCAACATTTCTTAGTACTCTGAGGATGAGTTTCAACTCAATGCAGAATTTCAGTTTTTATCCTTGGAATTTTTAAAAAGATGTTTTAGAACAGGTTTTTCCAAAACTGATTCTTATCAACAGCTGGCTCCAAGGGGAGAGCTCTTCAGGTATGCACATTTATTTCCTGTTAAAAATCAAGCCTACCTAATTAATATTGAGAATCCTAATAGAGGAGGGATCAGTTAGGAAAATCCTAGCTGTAACATTCTGAAGAACTGCTGTGCCTGTACAGCTTGGACTGGGAATCATCTTCTCTGAGAATGCCTCCTCTTCTCACATTTGCTTTCACCATGTATCAGGGCAGAAACTGAAGCACCGAGAGTTATAATGAAACCCCACTATATTTCTTATCAAAAACAAGTATTTCTGAATTTGTTGATTAAAGTACTGGCTTCATGCCAATTTTTGTTCATCTAAACTGGCACCATCTCCCCCATGTGACTGTAGATGTACCTCCCTGTTCCTTTGTTCTAGTGTCTCACTGTTTTTTGTAGTTCTGTTCTCAAAGTTTGCAGTCTAGATTGGTGTGTCCTATTAGCAATTTAAAGCTAACTGTTAATCCTATGAAGACAGGCTGAGAGAGTTGTGGTTGCTAAGCCTGGAGAAGAGAAGGCTCCAGGGAGATCTCAGAGCACCTTGCAGTACCTGAAGGAAGCCAACAAGAAAGCTGGAGATGGACTTTTTATGAGGGCTTTGAATAGTCTTGTCTTTTAAGGAGAGTAGCCCTCTCCTGCCTTTAGTATAGACATTTCCAAACAGTTCTGGAAGTTAGTAGAGCTCTTAAATTCTGCCCCTCCCAAAAGTGTTGCAAAACACTTGGAAAATGTCACGACCAAAACAAAGGAGGATTTCTATTTCACAGCCACATGAAAGGTGCTGTACAATAGATTTACATCAGTATGCTGGCCAGCTCTTCCCTCATGCTGCTTGAAGTGTAGATCTTCTTGACAGGTACTTTGACTGCAGAAAAGTCCCTACCTGACCTCAAATCAGAGAGAAGCAATGGCCAATGGGTACCACGGGAAAAACTTATTTCTCTGTCTTCATTCCAGCCTCAGTGCCAGCTGCCTTCAAAGTCACTCCTGTACCTGCAGCTGCACAATACAGGAGCCTCTATCAAAACAGGTGGCTGAGTCCCTAGCTCCTTACTTTGCAGTAGCTGGAGTCTTTTAGATGTTTTAAAATGAGATTTCCTTTTAAGATGCAGATTTTAAAAACATAGATGAAAATTTCACAAAACAAATATCAGCTTTAAAATGGAAGATGGTTTATGACATGAGGATTTTCAAAAGTGTTTCCTCTGTTCATAACAATAGTAAATATTAGTGAACAGCTTTATTATTACCTCTACTTTATTACTGTCATATATTTCTCATGTCTCCAACATTTGCTAAGAAACTTTCTTTATTGTCTCTGGAGTCAGAACACACTGCAGGACAAGGTTTGTGTCAGAGGTATTCCTCCTGTATTTAGTTAACCTGCTCATATATTTAATTCCACCATTTCCTTTATGAAAATTTAATTAAACTTCTTAACTTACCATTTGACATCTAGAAGTGATGCTGCTACCTGGAGGTTTGGTATTTTGCACTGCTTCTCAGGTCAGGTCACCAGAAGCCTTGGTAGTACTGCCCCTTCTCATAGGTCGAGTAAAACAGGTTTAATCTCAATTTAAACCCTGAGAGCCCCGAGGGGAGGGGGGCAGGAGGTGATCCAGGTTCCCCAGCAAGAAAGTCTGGCAGTAGTGAATTTCCATGCAAGGCAGTTTAACTGATGTGTGTTCCCACTCAGCTCTGCATCCCACTCTTTAAAACTGGAATAATTCCTCAGACATATAATTCAAATACATTCTGTTTGAGAAGAGAATTGTTTTCTGACAGTGATTTTAGGACTTATATAGCAAGATGTTTCATCAAAAATGGACATCCAAACATGGACCTTAACAGTCTGAACCTCTCCATTTCCATTTACTTTGATTTCATTTGATCAGCATTTCTAAAGTGCAATCCTACCTGGGGTCTATCTGTTCACCAAGATTTCAGGAATGCTTTGCCTCCATTTCCTATCTCACTTTATTAAATTTCTTAAAAATTGTTCTGCTCTCCAAATCCCCTTTATATATCATAAGAAACAAGAAACACTTGCTCAATTTTCTCTTTCCCTTTGCTGATCTTTACAGTTACAGATCGTTTTCCTATGCTGCTTTGAATGGAGTTAAGAATAATAACAAAAAAAAAGTGCAGCTGAAAAAAACAGGATTCGATTTAGCAGAATGAAACAGCCAATAAACTCTCAAAACAGACAGTCAAATAATTAGATTCTAGCAGGAAATCACAGAATTGCCACTGCTATAAATATTCAGAGGCTATGCAGGCTGGGTATGAACATCCATCACAGATGATTTAGAAATAATGAAATGAAACAGCTCTGGACAGAAGATAGCCTAGGTAACAGAGCAGAGGATTCTCTAGTTCAATTGACATTTTTGTGACATTTTCTGGAAAATGAGCAACCCATTGCAGCTGGCGAAAATGGTATGACCTACAAAGTTTTCCTACAAACTTACTGTTTGATTATGTGACACAACTAGCTTGGATATCATCCCTATTAATTTTGTCAGCAGCTCCTTTTTAGATTAAATGTGTTAACTCAGATTCTCTCTTCTCGCTTTTATTAGACTGGGAAGAGATGAGCCAGTACCAACTCCTTCAATCATGGCAGTAATCTCAGAACAATGCCTTTAAATTCCATGTACAATTTTATAGCCACATGAAACCTGCCCTTAAAGGAGATTAACAATTTTTAGATTAAGCTTCTTTCTCAATTATTATTCCTCAGTAGCCTGTTTTCAGCTGAGGAGAATTCAGGAGTAATTTAAAACTTAACTGCATACACATCCAACCATCATTGATTAGTGTTAGCATTTTAAAAAGAAATAGAATTTTTTGCAAAACAAGATATCAGGATACTTCTGCAAACTTAATTTAATTTTAAATTTGTTCATCATTCACTCTTGATTGCAATTAGAGTCTACTTAGTAAATACCATCTGTTTTCAAAACATCAAGGAGTAGCCTGAAAAGATTTTTCTATAGGAAAAAACACACAAAAAGCCTCAATAAAACCTTGTTGACCAAGAAGATAATTACTGAATATGCTAAAATGATGAAAATGTGATGAATAATAAATTTTTTCAGAAAAACATGAGTTTACATGTGCTTCTCCTTTACCTGCATTTACCTCAACACTGCAGAATTCTAGAAAAAAAAAGTTGTGGAAAATAATGTTTTTTCTACCTAATTTCTTACTTATTTATTTTTTTTACCTTTTAGTAAGCTTATTAATGTTTTCATGCAAATCTTCTTACTAGAATACATTCTTTGGATATTCTGTTTATTATATTTTTACTTATTTTCCATTTTCTGGAATCACCTCCGTCATGAACCAAATAACGTATGTTTGATTATTCTATACATTATTTTGATAAAACTATGTCTTCTGTAAAGGTACATTATTGTGATCTGAAAACACTGAAGATGTGGAAACCCCACTGTTTATCTTGGAAATTTGTTTTCAATGTGACTGTTTTCATTAATTTGTTTTTGGAGACTGATAACATACAATCTCTTATGCTGAAAGCCTTGTTATAGGCAGAAATAAGACATCTGAAATATAAAGCTGAGGATTTGCTGTATTATTGTTATCTTGGCAATCTAATCACAGAATTACTTAATCACAGAATTACTTAGTTTAATCACAGTCTAATCACAGAATTACTTAGTATTAGACATAAAAAGAGGTAAGAATCAAAATACCACAATAATATATTTAAAAGTACTGTGTAAAAACTCCCTGGTACCTGCCCCTTCTTTACACTTACTCTGTCCCCTGTGTCCCAAAGCACTGGATTCAGTCTTCTACAAGCTATATGGACCAGGAGTCTGTATGGTCTGTGGAAGATCATCCAGAAGACCAATATGGTCTTCTTCTGGGGGGAATATTATGTTGAAATTAATGCTTTCGTATCCCAGGGTGAGGAAGAAGCTTTTTGGGGTGTTAAGGGGTTTTTTTTTGTTTTCTTTTCTTTTTCTTTTTTTTTTTTTTTTTTTGGCTAGGTAACACCATGATCTTCTGCAACCTGCAACTCCCAGTAACATCCAATCTTACTATATATGAAGTGTTTTTACTTATGTCAAGCACATTATTTTTGTTCTCTTTGTCCCCTGAAGCTAGATTTTCCCAGCTCTGTGTTTCCTTCTGTGGTCATTCCTTTTTGGATGGCTGTCTACAGCCATGTGTCCTCCAGTGCCAGCCCTGGCTCCCAACCACCCCATTCCTGTACTCCTTTGTGCTGTATCCTGTGCTTCCACTTCTGAGACCTGTCCTACCAAGCATGGGCTCCTCTGCCCCATATTATTAAGTTAGAGATTTCCACTGCTTTGTAAAATGCTTAAATTTTCATGGAATAACTATGTTCACTTGGCTTCTTGGGCCAGAGATTTTGTCTGGGGTAAATATGCACCATTCCATTAATTCAACTGCAGCTGTGAAGATTCACACAACCCATGTCAGGGGCCTGACATGGAAGAAAGTCTTTGAATATTAAGCCTTGTTTTTTGACAGTTCTTTTATATTTTTTCCTCTATATTTACTTTTCTTTATATGAACAGGAAGTTTTTATATCAATTTTGCACCTAAAAAGTTGTTGTCATTTCTCTTTTGCTTTGTGTCCCTTAATCTACCTGACAATATTTTAAGTTTACTGTGGGAACAATTAGAATAGCCTGAAGTGATATCCTTCTGTACTGTTCTGAAAGTTACTGAAAGAAAGCCTTTTGTATGGTTCTGCTCAAATATCTAGCCAGTCAAAAGCTGAATAAGTGAGTTTTTACAAGTGTTTTAGTTACAGCAGAGATTCAATCAAGAAAGAAAGAAAAGCAATCCTATACATTTGTGAAACAAAGAAAATCCAGGTTTCAGAAATTACTGCATTTAGAGAGCATTAAACTTGAATTCCTAATATTTCTGCCCATTACATTCTAATCCTCCTGGCCTGACCTGTGGATTTCCCAGAGGCTTGGTGTTACGCTAGGGCATTTATAACGAGATTGTGTTCACCTTCTCAGGGCAAATGATGTGACATCTCTGCTGATGCACAAAGAATAGGCATATATTTTTAATTTTTTGCTCTAGTTTAATGAAAGAAACTATTATTTAAAATTCAGAGAAATTAAAATTTTGCTATTAACAACAGTGATGTTTCTTTGTCAATCTGACAATAGTGCTATGAAATAGATTTATCAAAACTGTCTGGGTAGGTTTGTATGGTAAGATATTATCAGAAAAGAAGTAATCACTTGATTAATTTCATATTTCCACTAATTAAGTGTGCAAGTATTTAAATTACCTGGTACATTAATTGCTTCAAAAATTTATCTAGACTGGAGCTTTCTGAAACTGTAATCCAGGTGGGATGACGAAAGAGCAAAGAAAATGAGGAATGAGGGCAGCATCGATAGAAAAAGATAAAAAATGGTCAGGATCTTGCTGATTAGGAGACCCACAGAGAGAACAGCCAGGTGAATTCGAGAGTTATTTAAAAGACTAGTCACTTCTTGGAGCAGGAAAAAAGATCATTGGTAGGTGATTTCTTCAGAATGAAGAAAACCACATGTTGTGGTTTTGGCTCCAAGGCTCTTTCCTTAAAGGCTGGCAGAGCATTTCCTTCCTGTACAATCGTCTGGGAGTTCAAAGATGGCAGTAGTAGTTTGATGCCACTCTTCTAAAATAAAACAAATGCCCCATCAACACTTACCTGGTCTCCTGTAAGAGGTGGAATTAGAAAGCACACCAAGAAAACCCATCAAACCCAGAAATATAGCCTAACTCTGAAGTGCACTCTGAGTTATTAGGGTTAATCAATAAAATGGACTTACACATCTTTGTCTGATTCCAATGATCTGTTTGGTAGGAGGAGATTCTCTGTCACACAGACCTGGTACAATGACAGTGAGGATCATACCCTGATTGTAGGACAGAAGCTGAATTCTGTTTTGAATTCTCTGCTTTTACACCCCAAAGAACAATTCAAACTTCAGAAATTAAAAAAAAAAATAAAAATCAGAAGGAACCACATTAGCAAAATACCTCAACACCCGAGGCCACAAAATAAAGAACATCATGGTTTATTATCCATTCTTCAGTAATTTAAAAATGTGAATGGCTTTACTATCCCACCTGCATTTCAGGTAAAGCACATTGTCCAAGACCATTTGCTCTTTGATTTTAAAGTTGTACAAGCGTGTATGTGAGAGTGCATGAGTGTGTGAACAGGTTGTGTGAGAGCATGAGTGCAAGAGAGGAACAGATGGGGTTTAGGAGACTCAAATTTTAACGTGAGTTCTCAAAATTTGGCTACCTACTCTGAATTTTTCAGATTTTGTAGCTTGTCACAAGATATTTGCAACACAATCATGCGAGATAATTATGCCTGCATTTAGAAGGTGGGGTTTTTTTTAATTACAATAAAGAATTATTTTATTTGAAGTTTAATTCTAAAAGGTTTTATTGCAGTACTCTTCCACAACATTGCTAATAAGATGCCTTTCCTAAACCCTGATGATTAGGAGTTGAGAACTGAATGACAGGAAGAAAAACAACCATGAAAAATGATTCAGTGAAAGGATATGGCATCATTTTGGTCCCAAATGCAAATGATAAGAGCAGCGGAGTCACCTCTGTGAAATAAATACTCAATCTCTGCTCTCAGTTTCATCATTGAGTCCTCTCTTGTGTGCTGAATGAGTAAAAACACTGAAAATACATGAGAGATGTATTTTAAAAGTGAGAGCAAAACCAGGTAATGGGCAGGATATATGCACTTTATTTTTGCATGCTACCTGCTTATTAAATGGATATGGTCATGCTAAAACAAGGAAGTGAAAACAGGAGCACATGAGGAATCATTTTTGTGGGAATTAAAAATATTAATAGTAGTGATTTAGAATAATTTAGGTCTCTTTTCTGAATATAGACTTGTTTTTCTTTCAAGCTCTGAATATTTACTTCCAGGATGAAGTTTTAGTGAAGCATAACCTTGTGTCCTGAAATACACAACAACATTTCAATCTCCAGAATTTCACAGACAGAAGTGGCCTTTTGATCCTGGGAACAATATCTGAGGCACCAGAAATGGCTTATGCATTTCACTGGTCACCTATGAGCGAGTGGGGGTGAGGAACAGGGTTTAGAATTTTTCTAAAGAAATGTCAAAAATATTCCCACTGGACTAACTCCAAGATATGAAAATTCTTATCAAGCCCTGACTGTTCCCAGCAGAATAAAAATCAGCTGGCTTTTTCAACCCGGCTGAAAGAAAGAATTTGCTTTTAGATATTGTATTTTTTTTATTATAAACTACTGCTTAATAATTTAGTTAACACAGCTCTAAATTCGAGCAAAGGTCAAGCAGCTGATCTACAAGATGCACTTCAGTCCTTATTGAATTCAGATTTGTAAAAGATATTTTTAGCAAACTTTGTTACAGTACTGAAACAGACATCTGTGAACTAGTTAAGGAATTAAAGTATGTGAGAAACTTCATGGAAAAAAAGGATACTCTGGGCTTTGTACATAGCCTGTCTCTTCAATCTTACTAAATTTCCTTGGTATCATTACTTAAGCCTGGTTTGCTAAAACTACTGAAGTGTTGTCCTTCTAAACTGAAACACCGGTGTATTTTCAAAGCTGATTTAACTGGAGACTCATGTTTTCCTCCACCTGCCTCACAAACCTTAGAAATAATACCTGGACATCTGTTTTCTCTGCTGTCCTTCTTTCCTACACAACAGCCAAGCACCCAGCAAACAGTCTGGCTTGCGCCTGGATTCCCCATTTCTTTATGGTCATGTTATGATTTGCCCCTCATTTGAACAGTGAATCCGATGAAGAATGTCTCCTTTTCCTTTTTTACTAGTAGGAAAAAAATAAAAAAGGCTGATTCCTTTAAGCCATCTGATGTAAAGTAAAGAACGGAAGTAGAAAACCCATAGGGACTGGAAACACTTGGTTTCATTCGTATGAAACCTAGGTTTTTTGCAATGAAATTGATAGAACAGGTGTAAAAAACTCTGTAGAAACAGAAATAATCCAGTAATACAATAGAATTTTCAAAATGGTAAATAGCTGCAATTTTTTAAAGTGTGTTGTGTCATTTACATAATATTATATTTATTAAAAAGTCTGACTTTAGACTTGAATCTGAATAATTAAGCACACTGGGTTTTTTTACCTCAATACCAGCCATTTAATTTATTTAGCTTCTCCTATTCCCTTTTCTCCTCATTAGCTGTTTTTGGCATGGAGTTCAGCTATTCTACCAAAAAAAAAAAGTTTGTAAATATTTTCAATTGATGTGTTAGTGCATAGTAGCCAAAATCCAAATCTTTGAATTCGTACTGTGCCTCCAGTATTAAAATTAGCTTTAAAGCACTTGTGATGAGAGGCAAATTTCCTAATTTTACAACTATCTCAATGTAGTACTGATCCTATAAATAGAAAAAATATTGATATTATATAAAATGTAATAATATTTCCTGCATTTATTGTCACACATAATTATCTGGGTTTTTGTTCAACATACCAAATAAAACCTACTAGGTATCTTTTATTGCCACAAACAAGGAATGTATTATATATGGAACCTCAGCATCCATAGATTGATTGTTTTCTACAGCTCTCTCCAGATGATATTTATTGTCCTATTTTTAAAATTTCATTTTAAGGACAGTTAATAATGACTATGACTGACAAATATTAGAGCTGGTATTGGAGGTACCATCAATAAGTATTGGAGTCTTACCATCAGCAGTGGAAAAACCAGAAAATTGGCACATAACCCAGGATAGTTCATGGGAAATGAACCAGCACTGAGAGCCTGGATCTGTTTTTATCACATCAGAATGGCTGGTTTTAGCTGTGTATGTTGTATTAAACAGCTGGATGTATACCACAGCTGTATTAAACAGCTGGATGTATTTTAATTATATTTATGATGTTTATATCTTCTTACTAATATGCAATATGGAAATATTGTCAGACTTTAGTTATAAATGTAATTAGTAATAGTAAATAGGATATGTGGGTATTTTTCAGAAAAAAATGGGAAAGATTCTTTTCAAGAAACTTCTCAAATTTCTTTCATTAAAAGTAACACTAGAAAAACAAATTGAAGAATTATATAATTTTATGCTGAAAAATAAAGGGAGACCACAGGGAACTTTTTTCTTTCCCTTCACTTTTGGAATTTGTTTTCCCCCCTGTTATTTCCAACAGTGTACAAAGAGTGAAATAGCTTTTACCATTTCTTTTAGTACCTGCAGCTAACCCTCAGGACACATGGCACCATTCCAGATGGCAGCTCTCCACATCAGAATCAAACAAGTAGTGGAAGAAAATACTACACAACATAGAACTGAAAGTATTTCTCTCTCCACCCTCCCTTTCTTCAGCACCCTGCCTGTCTTAAGCTTTAAAAAAATTGGTGGATTTGTTTTTTAAAATTAATATCAGCATTTCAAATTTTTACATGGGAGGAGAAGTGACGCCAATTAGACTTTAAATTAATCTTTAAAAAGTACAGTACTGAAACATTTAAATGGCTGAAACATTTAGGAAATCCAAAGACAAAAACTTCTTACCCTTATTTTGCAGCAGCTATAAAATCTTTGGAGTTGAAAGTCTATATGATTTATTCCTCTCATGTGGGCTGCAAAGATGACCAAAAGATGAACCGTAGGAGAAAGACACAACAGACATGGAAAAATGTCATTTTTAGAGTATGTACATTGCTAAATGGCTTAGAAACTTTTGAGTATTTTGTTAGAGATGCAGTTTTGTTATATTTATTAAATCAATAACACAAATAAGAGGTCCTTTCTGAGAAGATGGAAAAAAGACAACACATTTCAATGTAATAGCAATGTGGGGGTAAATTTTATTGCAATTTTCCTATATAGCTCTCACCAGTAGCCAACATGAAACGTGACATTAGCAAGCATATTTTATTGAGTTTCGAAACATTTTTTCAATAACATAACTGTATCTTTCTTTGTGGTGATGTAGATAAAGTTAACAGAGGCCTTACATTGGATGAATCCTAAATGAATGGAGTTTATTACCCAAATCATGGTGAGCCTATTACTGAAATACAACAACTTTTTCTGATGGAACCAATATAAAATAGTCAATGGAATGCTCAGAATTTAAAAGTAGTTGTATAAGAGTGACTTGGATTACTAGAACCTATTTGTAGTTACAAACCATAGCTTTATTTGTATGTAAAATATGCCTTGCTGTACATCTACAAGTATTTGTATATTAAAAAACCTAAGTGGGTGGATATTTCCTGTAACAGGTAAGAGCAAAATAATACTAGAAAGTAGCTACAGTAATAACAAGGGCAATTCCATTACTCCACCTGGTACCAAGAAATAGATTATTTCCATGTTAAGAATTCAAAGCAAGGCTAGATGCCTTCCAGAAAGTTCCATAGCACAGGGTCATGAGCAACGCACAGGGTCATGAGCAACACACAGGCTCTAGGGCCACCCCTTCAACCCTTTTTCTATGCTATCTAATCAGACTTGAAAAAAAAGAATAAAGAAATGACAAAACCTTTATGCAAGTCAGGCAGCCCTACATCCATATTCACAATATAAATTTAACCTTGATCAACCCCATTTAATCATTGCTTCTTTTTTGTGGTCATTTTTTTCTTTTTCACTTTACTCAGTTCCAAAAAGCTGCCTATTTTCCTTATTCTTCCATAAGATAAATAATCAAATGGACAAAAGATAAACATTGAAAAAGAACAAATTGCACAGTGCTGGCAAAATGTTCTCCTTAGGAAAAATTCCCACTGATTACAAGAGACAAGAGATTTCAATTGGAGCTTTGCCTGAAGAAATAACTGAGAATTAAACCCAAATAAAACAATCACATAATACAAGTTCTCCAAAGTGGAGAAATTAAATTCTCTTTCATTTCTCACATGGACAGAAAAGTCTTTGTCCCACTGATGGGAAATAGGAGTTTTGCCATTGATTTTCAATGAAGCCAAGATTTTACCTCAGGGCATTTTTTCTCATATACTATTTATTATGTCTTTACTCTAACACATCACATAAAGATCAGCTAATACTTGCAGATTAATGAATAATCATGTATTCCAAGACCGGATGTTATCATTCATTGCAAGCTTGAATAAAAACTTTACTGTGCTCTTTATTTCTAGAGGAATTGTGATATTTTGAAGAGGGAAAAAAAACCCAAACTAAACCAAACCAAAAAACCCAGTTTAATTGAGGCATTGAAATGAAAGTGAACAAATATTGACTGTCGAATCTTTTCCAGGCAAAGAAATCACTGCATATGGTCTGCTGCTGTCTGTCATTTCCTAACTTTTCAATTTATGAGAGAATAAAAATGCATCTAGTTGACAAATTAAGAGCTAAATTAATCCAAATGGTTTAATGGAGCATAATATCCACCTCATGCAAATGAAAATTATGGAGCTTTAGGAATATGTCACAATTGATGACTTGCAGTGTTAAAAGAAATTGTCACAGACATCAGGGTTTATTATGGCAGTAGCAAGTCAGTGCTTCCTTGCTGCATGTCAGAATTCTGTTCAAAACTGATCGAAGAAGGTAACAAAACTGAACATTTTTGGGAAAATACTTCTGGACACTCAGACGAAAGCAGTTTCTGATCCACAGATGGCTGTTAGTAAGCACTCATACTATAAGTAGAAAGCAGCTGCAAATCTCTACCTATAAGCTAAGATGAAATATTTTGAGATCTGCAGGTGTGTCTGGGGAAACTCAGTTTCCATAACAACAATTTTTGGTGTCATGATTTTCAGGCTGCCTGTACTTCTTGATTTCTGTAGCTGTTCACTTGGGGCTGCCAGTATTATAGTGTTATTTTGTCCAGCACTGCATCCTTTACTTGTGTATTTGCACAACCAGGGTATTATTGGTGATTTTAGAAGGTAAATATCACAGTCACTAATGTACCTGAAAGATGTGACACAGTTACACAAGAAGCAGGATTCTGCCTCAGTATTTTAATGATTAATGAAGTTGGAACACTCCAGTGCCACTGAGATATTACAGTAGCATAAAGATTTATGTGCTTAAAATATCAAGCAATCAGGAAGTAACTATAGAATCCAGAAAACAAAGGCTTTTTTTTCCTAAGCTTGTTACTCAAATCAAACCAAAGAACTCAGCTACTGAAGGAACACACTTGAAATAGTGCAGTGAGATATATAAGAAAATACAAAATTCTAAATAGTTCTGAACACTAATGAAAAAACAAATCAGACTCAGACCTTTCTCTTGGCAAAACAAGTCCAAGGCAATACCTGTAAGCATTTCCCTTTTGAATACCATCTCCAGCAGGCACAGACCTTCTAATGTTTTAAGGAGAAAAATTAAGGTCTTTAGAGCTGCTTTTTTATAGCAACACATGACCCCATCATGCCAGCACCTCTAATATAGTGCAGCAATTCCCTTGCATTGCTTCTCAGGGCAAAGTGTGCCTGGCCCAAAGTACAACTGTTAACTGATAATTTTATTTCAATTTGGAAGATTTAACATAGTCTGGCTGCTTTCTTTGCCAGGTTTGCTGTTAAATGTGTTCCAGTGCAGTTAGCTGACTAAATCTTCAGCTGCTTTCTACAACTTATGTTTTTTTCCCTCTTTTTTTTACATAGACTTCATGAATTACTCCTTTTTGATTTCCTATTTTCTCGTTGTTGTTCCATCTTCTGCTTTTATCTTCCTCTTCTCCTAGTAGCAGGTGGCTTTGCATATGTGTATTCCTACCCTGTTAGTTTTTTCCCCACTTTTATCCTTAGGAGTTAACTGTTATGCCATCTTGTCTTCATAAAAATCACTCTCATTTTCTAGTTCCTTATACTATTTAATGCCTCTTCAATACCAAGATAAATAAATGAATAAACAGTAATTTTTTTTTGCAAAGTAAGTGCACTAAACTACATCAGAAGAATATTTTTTGGGACTTATTTTCTGCTGTGTGTCTATAACTGAACTGAAAGGGGGAACTAACCCTAGAGAGCAAACCTGGAGAACTGCTTGACCAGAGCTCATATTTAATGAAAAACAGCTCAGAGGTGAAAGAAATACAATAACTTACATGGTAGTAATATTTCTTGACAAATTTATTAATTACTCTCAAAGACTAATTTTTTTTTTTAAAGAGAAGGAGCTCTCTGTGGGTTCTCCCAGCCACGGAATATTAGATGAACTTCAGACTAGAAAAGCATATTTACAGAGTACAATGCTTGTATGCTCGGTAAAATTGTTCTCAAGCTAAATGTATTTGAGGGAAAAACCTTAAAATTCAACCAAGAAGAATTACAAAGGAAAACAAGAACTGGATTTTAATAGAAAATTGCTTTCAAGACTGTTTGTCACATCATTTAATTCTCTCTTGGGGGCCTATAGACACTAATGCAGTGTATTTGATGCAAGACTTGAAAGCATAACAAAACTAAACAGAAAAAAAGTAATTTTGTCAGCCTTGAGCTGAGGGTAATGGAAAGGAAACAGATTCAATGAAATGAGGAGCAATAATGGGAGTGAGATGAAGTTTCACCATTCCTGCCGTGTTTCCGTTTCTAACGTTCTACTATTTAATGCAAATATTTTGCTTTTGCTTTGAGCCCACATTGAAGAAAAAAGATGAACATTGAAAACAGTGGGAAATTCAAATTGTTTAAACAGAGGAAGGTCATGTAGTATTTCAAATAGGAAACCATCTCATGCCACGATTTTCTCTTTCTAAATCCACATGCCCATCCTGGGAAATACAAACTGATGTATCACTGAGGTTATTTAATTGTGGTTTTGAAAGGAATAAGAAACCAATAATCTTTCTACATATTTCCTTGGTTGTAGAGGGCTTGTTTTGTGTTTGCATATAAGTAAAGAAGTAGTCCAGGATAATTGATTTTTTCTTTTTTTTTTTTTTTTTTTTTTTTTTTTTTTTTAATAAAGCTTTTTAGGTGAAAAATCTCTTTAATCAACTATGGAAGAATATTTAAAACTCTGAGTGCCAGTTGTTAGGAAAGTGAGATATGATAAGTGAATTAAGAATGGACCAGAGGGGACTAGGGTGAAATTGGTGCCCTGAGGAACCCTGTTTCCACACTGGGGTGCATTTGGGAGTTCAACGCACTTTATTTTCTCCGTGATTAAAAGTAAAAGCTTTTTGGATTCTCCAATGATCCTGAATACAGTGGAACCCAGGACAAGTATATTTTTATGATTTGGAAGCTGCATAAGAGAGAGATTTAGGCCAAAAGTACTCAACTTGGTCAAAGTTATTGCTCTTTCCTTTTTCAATCAGTCATCCACAGGTAAAAGTACTATGCTTCCCCTTGTCAATACTTTGGCTGTAACAGTTCATACAGAGATTCAATCTTAACACTTTGCAAACTAAAGTTAAACTTACTTTTTTTTTTCAAATATTGGAGATAATTTTTAAGGAACTATTAATAGATCAGATGCCTTCTTACTTCTTTTCCATAGTGTTGACTATAGACTAGATGGATATTCCCTAGAAATTTTTTTAAAAAACCCAAACTTTCATAAATAAAATGTGCAGAAAGTGCAAACTCTCTTCTAGGATAAAAGGAGAGCTCTTTTTAGAAGTCCTAGCTAGCAGTTTGAAAATGTGCAATTAAAATTCTGTCTCTTCCCTAATTATGGAACACTTAAGTTAAATGGTCTTAATAGATATATAATGATGGCTTTATAAACCTATAGTTACTTATAATCTAAAGTAATTTCTACTTCAGTTTTAAAAGCATCCATTAAATGCCTATTATGATCTTCATGTAATTTAGCAAGACATTTAATGAGTGTTTTATAAAACTAAACAGCAATTATTACCAAAGACAAATGTTAAGTATACAGATTAACATGCTATTAATGTGAATTAGCCTTTTCAGATTAAAGAGTGAAACTCATACTTAAAATCTATTGGGATGAATGTAGATCAAAATGTTATACGTGTTTGTAATGGAAACTTTAAGGATACCGAAAAGGAGAAGAAATTGCTTTATGCATTAAGTTATCTATTTATTGAAATGCTGATCAAGCTGCAGGCAACTTATAAAGAAGCCTCTCAAAAATGTGTATTGTTCTAAAAAGAATTTTGTAATATTGATGAATGTGATCCTCAACTCCATGAATACCTTGGATATTTCCATATAATTATGGAAATCTGAGTTACTGAAATTTCATTATATTTTATTATAAACTTTAATATTCTCAAGACTATATAACTATTTTAAAGTTAATAGAAATGTCCAGGTAGAGGACACTTATACCACTTCATTGGAATGAATAGTGATCATATCAATAACTAAAGATTACAGAAATGAAAAAGCAGAATGTGGCGTCCAGAATAACATCTTAAATTTCAGTCCTGTGCCATGTCTGTTGTCGTCTCTGCTCCTCCTGTCCACACTCTATCCCCAAAAAATAATTTGAAATTACTGTGTTTAAAAATATCTGTGAGTAATTAGGCCATTTTCTTCCAGCTATATCTAGAACCAGGATGTTTTATTTTAAAATAAGCCAGTAAAACTTGAACTACTGGAAATACTTGAGCAAGAAATTTTCTCATGGAAACCACATTTTTAATTGAAATCAACAAAGAATAATATCAGCACATGTACTACATCATCCATGGAACACATTTTAAACCAACTTATTTTTACAAAAAAATAACTTTGGTAATTAAAGTATGATAGGGGAATTAATTTGATTGTTTTGATAGTGCATTGATATTACTCATGAGTTGTTTTCCTTTTAAAAGTTCAGAAAATTCAACTATCTTAATTCATGGAAAATTTGAAAATGTTTGAATTTACTGGGAGATTAACATTCTGTTTAACAAGTCTTGTTTTTACCACTTTGATTATTTTTAAAAATGTAACATGAGAAAAGTTTGAAATAACAGAACCCTTGTTTATTATCACTAAGGACACCAGGTATCCTTCTGCTTTAGCTAAAAAATCCCTTCCAAAACTCTGAATTCTATTTCAGACTTTATCTTCTGTCTTGGAGAAAGTCCTTTCAATATCCATCTTGATTTGTGAGAATCTTATATATAACAACCAAAGACAGAGCTGATACTTCATAACTTTTAGGAAGTTTTGACATATACATTTTAAAATAATATGGCCACAAAGCAGGGATGGATGATATTGACTCGCCTACTGACAAATCAAATACCATGGATCTAGATTTATGTTTGATTTATGTCATAACCAGAGTTATGAGAGGACTGGATCTGATGCCCTGACTTTGAAAGTTTACTGACATCTATTTTGGAGAAAAAGGGGGGGGGAGGAAAAAGAAGGAAAAAATACAAATTATATGGAGAATAAAGAGCATTTATGTGATTGAGGGGGAAAACTGAAATCAAGAAACTGGAGTGACAGATAAAGGTAATAAACATTTCAGATAAATAACAGCTCTAAATGATGCACTTTCTACCTATTGAGTTTATACCCTGAGAAAGAATCTGGCCATAACATTGATAGAAAAAACAAAGACATTTTGGGAACTAAATCATGCTACAAAAAATTTATCAAATTAAACCCTAACATACCATTTAACAGAATCCACAACATCATTAATTAAACAAAAAATGCTACCAAAAAAAAATTCTGTTAAGAGAACATTTTTTTAAGGAATGAAGAATGGACCAGATCATATCCTTAAAACAAAATGAGCTTTTGCCTTGGTTAAAAGTATAATTTTTTTTTTTTAATTGAAGACTTAGAAAGGAATACTTTTTTCCTTTAGGAGTTAAAAATATTGAGGACCTTGAACCAATTGACAAAGAATATTTTTGAGCATTCTAGTGCCAGTAAATTATCTTAGGCATAACTTACACCAGGTATGTTCTATCTGGCTGCTCTATTCCAACTGGTAACTTGATTACTGTATGTTTTTAGCCAATAAAACCTAAATTGAAATGGAGAACTGTAATAAAAAGATGCAACTGCACACTTAAAACTAGTTCAAACAATAAGGTACTTAATTATGAGGATGCCCACACTTCCTAACAAATGTGTTAAGGCAAAATAATTAAGAAATTTTATCCTATGAGGAATGTGGATGACCTGGCTTCCAGGGCAGACTGTCAATGTGCCCTTAATATAGCTGACAGTTCCTGAAGGAAGCCTTCAGGGCAATATCCTATCACTTAGTTTAATTTTAAGCGTTAGATTTTCCATTCCTCCACATATTCTCAGGAGCAGGAAGGAAGGCAAAGGCTGACTCAGTTTTGACCTCTCTTCTAGTTCCCACAACATCCTTAGCACCTCTTGACTCTAATGTCAGTTTAACGTTGACTCTTCACTGAAGGGGACTTTTTTATTTTTTTTTGCTTGACGTGGAATATTTTTTAACTTGTTCTAGGAAGAAATAGAATATGGCTCCTGGCTAACAATTTCTATGAAAAGGACATTATAGTTGGACATTTAAAGAATCTCTCCAACTCCATCTATTTGTTATTAATAAAAACACATTTGTTGCATCATCTTGCATGCTTTTTTTTTTTAATGGAGTAATTAAAGACATGATTACTGCAGGGTAATTGTTCTTGCTTTCAAGAAAAATAAATAAATAAATGTGCATAGAGAACTGCCTTATTTTAGATAAATGTTTTCTCCTTCATGAACTATACATATGTAAAATGGAATGCTGAAATGGATCAGCTGCAGTATCTAAGTAAAAAAAAGCAATGTATATGCCACTTTGTGGTGGAGCATGTCCAACAAACCCCAGTAGAAACTGTATTCTATTTGGAGGAACAGGAAAGAAACTACACTCAGCAGGCTGGGAAAACCTTATAATTACAGATAATTTCTTAAAAAATATTAACTAATGAAAAATAAATCTTTATGTTACATTTAAGTGAAATTAGTCTCCTAAGAAATAATAACTGAATAAATATTGTTCATTTGCCAACCAACATTTCTGAAGCCATTGACCTTACCCATTAAGCATTTTGCTAATCAAATTCTCCTGAGCTTCATTTAATTTCGTTATATATAGCATTTTGATTTTACCAGTGCATTTTCAGTACTATACAATTTTCAGCATTATATATATTCCCTCTAAAAACTAGAAGACATTGCATGAAACTGCTGTATCCTAAGAATGGCTATTTTGTTAGTGATCTGAAATAAATTCTTGACTATAGCTAATACAATGTTTTTGTGGCCAATTAAATACAGGGGATCATTATTTATTTATTAAGAGAAATTTAATATTGCACCTTGAGGATGATGTTTTTAAAGATTTCTTTATAAGACAATTTAATCATGTAATGATATTTAATTAAATGTAGAAGTGTAAACAATATTATGATTGAGTTTATTCTGAGAAACAAAATTTACCTAGCTGGGCTACACAGGCTTTTATCTGCAGTGAGAACCTGGTTTAGCTAAAAGGTTTTTGAATGCAATATTGGGATCTGTTTCACTGGAATTTATAAAATATTATGCAGTATAAAGAAATAAGTAAGATCAGAGCACAAGTTTACCAGCCATTTCCTGACTTTACTAAACTGTTTCTTTTGGCTGCCTTTGGCAAAGAAATTGATGGAAAGCATCAGCACCCATGCTAGAATCCAGATTTTCCATGTCAGTTGCTCACACCTTTTTCTAACCAAGGCATGGCTTATTAACACAGTTGTCTAGAGGAAAGCAAGCTCAAACTCAAGCAGGAATATTTATAACTGATATAATCCAAATTCTCTTTCCTTTTTGTCTTTTTCATGCTTGAATGATTATTACTTTTCTTTTCATAAATCCTGTGCCCGTGTGCTCTGTATGGCCAAGGCAGAGGCATCTCATAGCTGGGAGAGCTCCTGGCAAATTTCCTGAGGGACTGAGGCAAGTTGAATGCAACTGCTTTAACCCCAGAAAAAGCCAGCAAAAACCTTCACACTGAAAAATCTGGATCTTGCTTTGAAAGTTCAATGTTGTGATACACTATTTTTTCAGATCTTGGCATTTATCTGATATTAATTCCCGCTGAAGAGAACTGGTGAACTGGGAGAATTTTTCTAAACAGTGCAGCCTGCATTTGTACTGCTTTAAATTCCTACCAAGTTGTCAAGGAGCTGCCCAGTCCTAGGTGTTTTCTAAATCATCCCTGTGTTTAGCAGGATTCTTTCATTTTCTCATGCTCCTGAAGGAGTTTCTCAGAAAAAAACCTCAAAATACTCATGCATAAATAAGAGCATAAGACCTCGACAGCTTTGATTTTAGGTGACCTAGTCTGCTAAAAGCCAAATAGTTGCCACCACAACAGCTGTCTCATGGACATCTGTAACAATTCTATTGTCCTTGCATTTGAAAGTGTTTCTCACTCAAATCCTTGGAGGTGTTAGTACCCCTGGTTAGGGGAAAAAGAGCAAAAGTACTGAAACAGATTCATAATGCACCAAGCTGTTTACCAGGTTTTATAGCCAGCTGTAAAGGGGTCAGTATAATTCCACACAATCCGCTGATTTTTTTTAGAATTTCTACTGCAAGTTCTTAGACTACCATAAAAAGCTTTAGATATCTTTACAGACATGTTAAAATTTCTCCTCAACTAATTTCAAATGCAAGCCAATTTTAATCTTGGTAGCATGTGCAAAGTGAAAAAAACCCCACAGTTTTGAACTTTGGCAGTAGAGAAGAACAAAAATATTCACCAGAAATGTCATAAGTATATTGTGCTCTCTGTACTACATGTTTTGAGGGCTTCCTGCTTTGAAGTGTAACACAAACCAGTGCTACTGTGCAGCAAGGAGAGACACCTTTAAATGTCCTGAATCATCATCTTCCTTAAAACTTTACTGAGGTATCTGAAACTCCCCCAGCCTGGCAAGGAAGTAACTTCTAAGACTGCGTTTACATTTAAAAGTGCATTTATATATTGCAAGAATGAATAAATGAATCCTTTTATCACTGGAAGAGATGGTGACCCCAGTGAAAAAATAGACATAGCTGCTGCATTAAGGTCAGAGAAGAAACAACGGTCTGCTTCATATCCAGGAGTTCTGGGGGAATAATTCATAGTTAAGGGGACCTGAATATATAACACATTAAGTGGCAATCTCTTTGTTTTATACAACTGAGGTGTTAAAAATGATTAGATCTATTGACAGCACAATGAGGCCTTCAATTTGAAGAGACTTTCCCATTTATTTAATCTACTGAGCTTGAGAAAAAAACAGCCTTTGTTCTACGTCTCAGACACATCTCTTTTAGCGTCTTCATTTGCAAAAATACCACCTCCTTAAGGAGATCCTACCTAAACAAAATGTTTTTTTTTCATAAAGAAAGTGATTTAGGAAGTTAGATTTTCTTTAGAGGTAGGAGATAACAAAAGCTTGCAACAGGCAAAACTGTCTGATCATCTTAGACACTGATAGGAGAAAAAGAATAACCAGTCAGTGCAACAGAAAGCAATAAGTGCAATAAAGTAGAAAACCTTATATATGAAAAAAGAAATACTGCACATCTCTCACTTGCATGATGGTGTAGAAACAATCAGCTTTCAAGTTTTCCTTGACAGCAGGATGGATTTGAACTCCTTCTAAAATCAATATTAATTAAATTATATATTTAGCATTTTTAACTGCAGCAATTTGAAACAACCCACACAGAGTATGTTTCTGGGTCAGGAGTGACAAGATTAATTAGCAAAGCACTCAGATAGCTTCTTTCATGTCAAAAGATATAATTAAGGTGGCACAGAACAATATAATTTATCCCTTGATATATACCAAATTATTCTAATCTGCATAATTTAAATATAACATTAGGCAATCTCGTGCTGCTAATAATAGGAGATTGTAGATGGTATTACCTATTCATGTATTTTCATTAAAGGCTTATTCATAATTTATAGTTCCCTTGGCTTGGGAAAATATTTGCTAAATGAAAAATGTATTGTGGCCCTGCAGTTAACAGGTTGATAGCATTAGGAGGCTTCAAATATAGGCAAAAAAGCATTTCTCTTAAACAATACACCTACTGAAATAAAATGTGGTATATTTTTTTTCAGTTTTGTGATTTTAGCGAGTTATTTCTTCCTTTGTACAAAGTTAACTGCAATAACCTAACTTTTGCTCTATTCAGCATTAGTCAGAAGAACCCATCTCATTAATTTCTGGGAATCTGTGGTTTGAAAGCAGAGCCTGAAGGGGATCATGGCTTCCCAGAGGAATGGAATGAAGTACCCGAATAAATACGGCTCCCCTCTCCCACATTCTTCTATTCCTGCCCTTAAAAAACACAGGAAACCTACTGAAGACAGAACCAAATCTCCTATAGCAACTTCAGCACTACATGAGATTTTCACAGCACCAATTCCCCAAGAGAAAATGTAACCAGCTTTAAGGACCTTTTGGCCACATGAAATTTGAATTACAGAGAGGTTTGAATGTGTTTTCCATGAGCAGCACCAGTTCCAGGTAAAGAGATGTGTGCTTTTACTCACGCTGGTTACAAGAATTCTAATGCTCACCTTTTTCCAGCAGTGATCAGGCTTTATGCAAAATAAGGCAGGGCTCCCAAGCTGACATGGCTGTGGAGCAGGAATTACACCTCTTACAATCCAATTTCTCAGCACTTTCTAAATTTACTCACTGTTGCAGGTGTAATGACCATGTTTAAGGACTGTGAAGTTAGCAAGCCTATCTCTCTCAGGATCACTAAGCTCCTAATGTGTCTTGTAGAGTGGATTTACAGGTACATTTTCTCCCTTTGAAATTTTAGATTTTTGTCCCTGTTAACTATAGCAAGACTGATGTAGATGAGAAAGAACTCAGGGTGAAAAATCCCAGATTTGGGACAACCAGACTGCTGTGGAATCTTTTCATTAATACTGCATTAATTTACTAAAGAAGAAACAAGATCTTTATCAATGAGAAACGTTTGTTAAGCATGTTGACTATAATTGTACCTGAACACAATTTTCTTTAAAGGCACTTAAAGGCAGTCAAAAAATCCTTTAACTTATTTTGAACAATAATACCCAAGTAACATGGGGATATGGTTAAGCTTTTTATTGGCAAGTCATAAGCCTTCTCATTCAACATATGTCATTGTATGGCCAATGTCACTCCCTCAAGCATTTCTTCAAATCAATACCTTTTTCTCCCTGCTAGCCTGGCTGATCAGATAGTCTGCATATCAGTGCTCACTCCGGTTCCATTAGAAGATAACAGGGCATGCCACTGCAATCCTCTAGGAAGCTCTTCTACAACAAAACCTCTCAATGTGAACAAGCCACAAGGTTATTCTGACAAATCATGAACCACACAGAAATGGTGGATGCACTCTTTTGTGTGAATGAAGTGAGATTTCTTCCTAGCTGTCCATTCCTACATGTACTAAAAGATATATTTGCAAATATGTAAAGCACAAAAAAGTTTTTTCTCAAGATCATCTTGGCTAATGTTTTTAAAACACATTTTTACTAGAGGCTGTATGGAGGAAATAAATACACAACAGTGGTTGTTTTATTAAGCTTAGCAAAATACTACTTTGAGCAAGCCATTAAAGATAAACTATCAACTTGATACTTTATTTTCTTTTTTAAGCTCTCTAATAACTGCCTAATTGCTTTCAGGAAAAGGCTTCCAGCACGAATTACATACTATACTGAGGATATATTAAATATTCAATATTTTTTTGAGATGTATCGTAATGCATAAGTGATCTGCATGAATAAAACATTTTTTCCTTTAAGCAGAGTTTAGCAAAAGTAAGAGCTAACTGTTAAAAACCTAGAGAGCTCAAACTTCATATAAAGGCTTTTTCTTATATATAGAGGTTTTCTTAACTTTAAAAATGGATGCAATGAAGTAAGAAAGAGCTCAGTTTGGAATAAGAATTCATTTGAAAACAAAAAGTTCTGCAGAGATTTGGGAAGTGGACTTTACGCAATGCATGTGACAAATACAGACATGGTTTTGATTCTCATTTTTTGCCTACATTATGTTTCTGGAGCCTGCAGCAAAAGTCCCCTTCAGTTCAGCATGTGCTCCAGCCGCATGGTGGGCAGATTGAGGAAAGTGATTAAATGCCAAATCCCCAAATACACAGCTGTGTCTTTGGCCACCACGAGCAATCTCACAGAAACAGCTCGGTGGGAGTACACAGAAAAGCAGGTATTTATTATTTCCATTCCAGGAGCACTGAGAGCCCCCAGCTAAGAACAAGATGAGCAGTAACTCAGCAGAGAGATAAAAAAGATCCCCAGGACAGTGGTTATTTCAAGGAAAGCACACAGACAGAAGATTCCTGCACTTCAGTATGGCACAAGCCATATTGCTGTTTATATTCCCCCATCCCAGTCTCATTTCCTATCTGTCTTTGGGAACATATTACAAGTGTTAGAATATCTTTGATAAATAGTCTTAGCTGGGTGTGTACTTGGGGATTGGGCAGGGCTGAGACAAGCGGTTCAAACAAAGAATGGTAAGATTTTTGCAGCTGGCGTTTAGTTGGAAACTTTTGCACCCCTTATTGCGTGGCTCCAAGTTCTGAGGAGAGATCAAGGAAATAGTGAAGGAATTTGGCTGTACTGCTCCTTGAAGGTCTTCTGCTTGACTCATGCCCTGTTTCTGAATGTGAGGAAGAACAAAAATGGGACTAGGATCTGTTTCCTCAACTGCTACTATAAATTCAATGCCAGAATTCTAGACATTCACTGTCACTCCAACGCCTCTATACAGTTTTTGAAGTCTGTCACTTGCAGTTTTCTCACATCATTATTTTTTTAAACATTCAACATTTAACCCTTCCCAGCTCCTCACCAATTTCCTTACAGCACACACTGGCAGCACAAAAATGGAAGGATGAGAAATGCTGCAAAATTTACAGCTACTGAAATCAAGACAAACTTTTTCTAGCTAATTAGCTGTGGGAACATAAAAGGTCTCATTGAGCTTGTTTCATCAGCACACAAGAAAAGGTGTGAAGGGAAAAGTCAAAAGGTGTCAGTAGATGTACCTGGTCAGAAGTAATTAGCACAAAATTATTTGTAGATAAGCTGTACAGTAGAGTCCAGGCATGCCCACACTGTGCCTCACTGGAACCAAACCCAAAAGAAGACAGAACTGACCCAAGAGGGGAGGAAGGTCTGCAGTGGCGGCATGTCACTAAACATTCGGGGAGAATGGGGGCAGGGCAAATGTTTTTCTACCAGCAGTGTGTCATTTTTCCCTAGCCATGCTGGAGAGAGTGCCTTTGCTAGGAGAAAATGAGCCACAGGTATGGGTGTACTTCTCACAGTGAGAGCAATGATTGCACGATGGGAGCAACAGACACACGACACCAGAGGGACATGGACTCAGGGAGAACCAACAGGAAACCCTCAAAAAATATAAGAATTTTTCTCATCACATTAAGGAACAGAGGACTGAGGTGTAGTTATTAGAATGATGGTAAAAATACAACTGTACTACCGCAAAAAAACACCTGAAACATCTCTTTTCCTCCCCATGTGCTTTTTTTTTAGCACCAAGACTCTTATACAATTACTTGTGTGAGCTTGCTTGTTTCTTCCACAGATATCACAATTGAAATTTAGTCAGATTAATTTCTTCCTTTTTCTTCTTATACCAAAAATGCAGAAAAAGCAAGTGAGTTATGGAACAAACATGGGGTATTTGTGCATAATTTTGGCAGCTCTGTAATTTTTTCTGGCTACAGGGTGATTGGCTTTGTTTCTCTGTTCTTATTTTTGTTCAGGAGATAAGGGAGCACCACTCAAGTGATGTCACTTAACACCTGCAATATAGTGAAACACAACACATCTGGCCATGTACCAAGTTTTATACAACCTTTTAAGTATTTCTTAACAGAGACAGATGATTTGGAGGTGTACATATGAAAAGCAAGAAATAAAAGCACTGCTTGTTGATCTGTTTTACACAAATGATGATAAGTGATAATTATTCACACATTTATTTTAACAAAATAAAATGGAAAGCACTTATGTTTTGTTCTAAATAAGTCAGTTGGTTTTCTACTTTCTGAAGTAAGTTAAATAGTAGTATTCTAAAATACAAATTTCAACCTGTGACAGCTAGTATTTATTTTGCAGAGAGTATATGCTTTGGTTAAGCTGAAAATCCATTAAAATGCATGTTCTGGCTGAAATTCATTTGCAGCTCACTTGTCATTTTTACTGAATTTACCCAATGTCTTTCACAGGTCACACACAGACAAATCCCCCATGAACTGGTGTTTCTGCTATCACTGTCACATCCTCCCTCCTCCCAGTAGTTAAATATTTTGCAGAGATCTTGCCTCAAACTGATTTTTTTCTCAAGGTGTACAGGTGATTTGTTTTCAATCTTGTGGTCCCATGGTATTTAAAGCCTGATTTTTCCAACATGGAATGAAAGCAAACTGTCATTAAATTAAATGCAAGCTGCACTGCCCTGAGACCCAATTAGGTATTAGCAAGTACAACACAGATCCAGTCAATAGGACACAGCAAAGAGCTGGTTTGCATCACTAGTTAATCAATATACACAGTTCTACAATATTAACTGGCAGGAAAAGCAACATAACACCATTTATGTTAGATATTCTGTGGGATTAATCAAGTAGGTTATCTTGCCTTTTACAGGTAAAGACTTCGCCTCTCCCCTTTCCTCAAGCATTCAAAGTATAAACAGATTGTTTATTTAAAAGTAAAGAGAAAAATGCATGATAAGATTAATGGGCAGTCGCTACATATCATGTTTAGGAGAACAGCAAATTTCCAGAGGACTAAACAGTGTTCCTTTCTGAATAAATATCTCTGATTGTTATTTGCTGTGGTAGAGCAGCTATAAAAAAACCCCCAAACCTCATGATTAGGTCTGATGCTCTGCTGATGTATTGCAGGCTGAAGGAAAGTTAATGGTATAGTTAGCCCGAGCCTGGCTGCCTTTCTTTTCTCATTTTCTAAGCTGCAGTGTGGCATAGCCTTTAGCCAACACAGCAACTCCCGACTGAGAATGCATTAAACTGAGCAGATGAATGGCAGCATTTTAAAGCTAATCTGATATCCCAGACATGCTTGTGGGTTTTAAAGAGTCCACATCAGATATAAAGTACTACTGGACACTTGAGAGCTGACATATTCTTCTAAAGAGAGAGGATGCTGAGAATTCAATTGGGCCACAGAGAATATGCTAAAAAAAAAAAAAAAAAAAATCAAAAAGGGCATACACAGTTTTTATATCACCAAAAAGATAAAGAGCAGAGATATACAAAATCAAGCCACTCAGAAAATACACTCAACTGAAAAGACACTTGCAAATAATTGTATGGAGCAACCTAATTCATTACAGACTTTTCTCAATTAATAACTAATGCCTTTTACATCTCCGAGATGCAAAGGGAAATTAAGCTTCAGTCCTTCATGAGTAAAATTTATGTGTTGCAGACTTTGACTAAATTGAGGAAAGCTAACTCAAATTTCACTTTCATATCTCATGCACACACTTTTATCCCAGACTTAGTGGAAAAGGAAGGATTTTTATGAATTGGTTTCAAAGGAGCAAACATGGTTAACGCTGTGCTTTCATGCTGCTATTTCTAAGCTAAAAAAAGTACAGTTACATCCTTATTTTTTGTATCCAGTGTGTCTGAACATTCTATTATACAATTAACCTAAACTTGATATTTAATGAAAATTTTGCAAAAGCCACAGCTAAGGTTAAATACACTGATAGTTATTTAACTGTTCCTCCATTGGAGAAAAGAAAATTGAGGTGTTCAGAAAAACTATGTGGGCTTGAGTTAGTGTTTGAGCCAGCTGCTGTAGGCAGGCACACACACATTTGGAAAGATATCAAGCTGACATGAATGGCATTATTCCACATTTCATTTGGGGGCACAAGCCTTAGACTGGAAAACCCAACTGTAAAATTATACACATCAAAGGTTTCTGCAACATATAAAGTACCAGAACAAACAGCAATGTCTTCCTATTGCAAGATGCACTCCCAAGGGTGAAAGTGCTCCTGGCCAAAGTCTGGTAGAAAAAAACCCCACAAATTGAAGTGCTTTCTGTATCCAGGGGAATACTGTAGATCCACATGCCTCAGGTGAAAAACCCAGATCTCTCACGACCAGCAACTCTGCCTACTGTAACTTATGGATGCATTTGTAATTCTTTTCCACAATTCTTAGTTTACAGGTAATTTCCTCTGGGTTGAGAGGACAAATAAGACTGAGAACATGCTGTGCCCAGGAATGCTTTTTTCTTCAGTTGCAACCTTAGGAAGATGGATAACTTCCTGTGAGACATGGCACCAAAAGTCTGTTCACACAGCTTTAGAGAATGGAATCTCTCATGCAGGAGAAGTTTCTAATGCTCTCCTTGGATAGCAAAACGTTTCTAAAATTCACATGAACCCTTTGTTTTCCACATTCTACAGCACTGATTCTGCAGTGCACACCCCTAGGCCTAGGACCCTGGTACTGGTCTGCTATTACTATCTGAAACACAACTGCTGAATAGTGCATGTGCTTTTATAGCTGTTCATATCATGATGAACTGATGATGGGAAAGGAAGAGAAAAAATATAGAAAAGCCCTTAACAGATGTATCATGTGATAGCAATTTTTCTTGATTATATCTTCTCACTTTAAAAAAAGTGATTGCTAAACCAGTTTCTATAATTTAGAATGTATCAGCACAACAGACCCAGACAGAAATGGAATGGAATCTCTTGGAAATGCTGGGATATCTTTGAACCGTTATTAGCTGGGTAACCCAATTGCTGAAATACCCATTAATAGGTACTTTCAAGGACTTTTGCTTCTGTAGAGAAGCAGAGACTTTTGGAGAGACTTTTTCTTCTTGTAGAGAAAGTAGTAATTTTTAATGTAAGTTGCAGAATGCTACCCTACAGATCTTGAAAACATCCTGAAATATGATGTATACAATGTGGGAATTATTTTCAATTTAATTTCAAATTTTTTTTGTCTTCTTCCTTATCTCTGTTTTCTTTAAGTCTTTTCATTTTTCTATTCCATTATCATAATAGACTATTGTAAAATCCTTGTAATCATTTTGTCTAAATAATTAATTTAGTTGCTTGATGTCTTTAGGCTTTCTATTAATACAAAAGATCAAGAAAACCTTCCACAAAATAAAGGATATTCCAATAAAGTTCCAATAAAGCACAACAAGAACTGCATTTCTACAGTTCTGAAAAACTATCCTGCCTCATACTTGGCTTGGCTGAAGACATGACTAACGGCTCTATTCGCAGAGTTCCAAACTCTAGAACAGAAGTATCAGAAAATACCAGTTAAGCTCTTATTGTCACCCATATATATATTATCCTTGTGGAGACAAACATAGTTGCATACAATATTCAATGGCTGTATGAGTTAAAGAATAAACAAGTAAATGGGGAAGTAAAAAAGCCAAAACAACGCAGAGAAAAGCCCCACAGTTCCACAAAAGTTCAGTCATGACTGTGAGGAAATTAACTCTAAAAAAAGTCAGTGAAGTAAGAAAATCATTAATGACAGCCTTAAATATAGAGGACTTTCTAAGAATCCTAAATTAATTGCAATCACTTTTCCATTTAGTGATGACTTTTGTTGTGGTTGTTGTTGTGATTGGTGGGGTTTTGGGGTTGTAGGATATTTTTATTTTTTCTCAATGTTCATTAAAAACATTTTGGTGCTTGTGTCTATATTTTTATAGCATGCCATAAGTGCTTTGATTCAGGTATGTACCACAAATATATTCCTATATTTCATTCCTGTACCAAAAGAAACTACTTTTGTCCTTTTTTAAGAGTCTTGAATTGCATCCAAGATATTAAGAAATTGGGCTATGAATCACCTCTGTTCTCACAGAGAACTTTGTAATTTAATTCACCAATGAAAAAAGTCATACTGAGGTGAAAAACAGGTTTCAAATAAATGTAGTACACTCAGAAGCTTACAAAAAATTTCAGACATCGTATTTAAATTAGAAATTTGTAAGAAGAAATGAAAATGTATTTTTTACTGTTATTTTCAATGTGATTTCTCCAAGAAGAGGATATAAGTGCAAGGTGATATAAGTGCACAATGTGGAAGTTCACATTTCCAAAGGAAATTTCCTAATTCATAAGAAATATCACACTGTAAGGATCAGTTTTATCCAAATACATAGATTCACACTAAAATTTTATCTCTAAAATACCGAAAGTCAACTTCATGAGAAATAGAACTAATTTCCAAATGAAATTTCAGTGTCAGGATTCATTTCAGATCTTCATATTCTCAATGGGACTATGACAACCATTCTTTCTTAAAATCCTTTTGTATAATTCTTTGTGCACAGTACACTAAGAAGTGAGAAGGAAAAAAAATAATGAGATTATCAGCTTATTCTACAAATGGTTCTGGTATTCAGAACCAAAATTGGATCAAATTATACTTCTAACATGACAATACATTCAAAATGGTGGAAGAATTTGTAGCAATGAATAGACAAGAAAGACATACTTCTGCCATTTAGGTATTAAAAAAAAGTGATCATCATGGGTTTAGTAGTTGAACAAAGTGATAATTATTTTCAATTTCATGCAGACTAGTTCTTTTGACCAGCACAATTTAACCTTGCAATCTAATCAATCATCTCACCATGTTCCCATATATCAAAAACTACATTTGATTCTGACAAAGGGAAGTTCTATTTGAAGTATCCTCGCTCCCCCAATGTGCATGCTCTTTCAGGTATGTGAATATCAAACCCTGGCTCCTGCGTGGTAATTTTGCCTTTGAAATCAAATCCTCTCAGAAGTCCACACCAGAGGAAGCCCTTGTGCCTCATGCAGCCATGAGCTTGCCGAGCTCCAAAACAGCTCCATAAAGCCAGTTCTCCACCTCAGTACTCGTGCAATGGAGTATTGATCAAAATAATTTTTCTCTGTGAGCACAGCTGGGCAGACAAATCCATTTGTCCTTTAGAGCCTCCATTCTGCCCGGGTTTATCAGCCATAGGCTCACCCATGCAGTTCCCAGACTCACCTATATTCTAGTACATATATTTTACTGCAGGAGCTGCCTGCTCATATGCCCTGCTGACTGTAGTTCTGTGCAGCAGCTACAGAAAATACAAAGCTTGCTCAGTCAGTTGTGTGTAACAAAAAGCTCCTGGAGCTATCAACAATTATATCCAAGCCTGTACAACACATATATTAGGAAGTTTTTTCCTATGTCCTTTAAACCTCCCTCCTTTAAATGCAAAACTTTAGAAAAATGAAAAAGAAACCAAAAAAACCCAAGGTATTATTTGAGACTTCACAAAGTAAAGTCATATGGAGACTTAAGGCAAAGAGTTTATCAGTCATCCAAAACTCATACTGAAATGTCATGGAGTTCCTGAATGCAACAAGAAGAAGTTCTGCATTATGGATTGTTGAGGTCAAAAGGAATACCATTTCCTATAGACTTATTTTTTTTAGATTTATTCATATGTACATTTAGAGCAAACCTTGGGCTATGTTTAAATAAAAAAGACATTTTAAGATCTTCAGCAGCTGTTATGGTTAGATAGTTTTTCTGATCTATTGCTACATTTAGACCAGGATGGTTTATTACTCTCCACCTTTCCCTGGCTTTTGGCATATTGCAAAGTTTTTTTTTTTCCGTCTTCCTTATTACAAGCACCAACTTAAACGATGCAAGTGTTGAAGTGAAGAGCTGAGATTTTTCTGGTAATATGGTTTCTTGAGACTGCACAATGTTGATATTAATAACAGTACAGTGAAATTATACAACACACTGTTCATTATATAGAGTAGTGACAGAAGCTGTGGTGTTCTTGTCAAATTCCTTTACTTGAAAAGGGGCAGAAGGTACAAGTTCTTCACTTACCTGTTCTATGCCAAGGTAGAATCTGGTCTAGGAGAATATGACCCACAATAATAGTACTACAGTTTATTTTGAAAGGGCATAGTCAGGGTGAAACTAAAAATATATGTTCTCTTACATATTTAAGATTCCCTCAGCAACTTAGATGTACTAAAATTTGGAAAGTATAAAAAGCTGTCACTTAAAAAATAAGATTTATGCATTTGCTCTGTGAGCTCAGACAAGTAAGTCTTTCTATGATTCCAGTTTGTATTGAGATTGTCTTCATTCCATAGAATTAACCACTTTTTCCTTCAATTTTTGTGATAGTTTCTGATAACACTTTTTTCAGTTTTATCTGAATTCTTCATTCTACTAATTCAACAATAGTTTCTTTTATTGACATGTCTCCTTAAGAGGCTTTTAATTAACAACATTGACCACTTGTCTCAAATTCACTCAAAACCCTCCACAAGTGCATGAAAGGGAAAGTACACCTAATCATCAAAATCAGGACTATGGCACCATTTCCTATTTTATTTAATCATGCTAATTCTTCCATAAAGAAAAAAAACTTTGCTGGTAATTGCTGGAAATGTGTAACAGAATACACCATTTTTGATTCAGAAATACAGGAACTGGGGATCCTAAAACTCAGGGAAATACTGCAATGTTGAACATGGGGATAGATAAGAGGCAGGAAGCCCTTTATATTTTATATCTGTATAAATATTGTATAGAATTAGTTTGTACAATTCATTAATATTGTCAATATTAGTTAATTCCAGTTTTATATTGCTAAATCATTTACTGAACTAACAATGACGTTTTAGCTCCAAAAACATATGTAAAATATTTTCCCTTTTCCCCAGAATGAGATTATGGTTCTGTACCATCTTTTCTGGGATTCTCAACCTAATCCAAGCCTGGGAGCTTTAGAACTGACAAGAAATTTTAACCTCATTTGCTTGAGAACCAAGCAACACTTTCTCTAGAGATACTACGAAAAGTGGTTGAATTTTTCTTTTTTGAATTTTGCACTCCTTCATTACCTAGTAAATGATTAACCTAGAAAACTAGAAAACTAGAAAACCTACAACTAGAAAAGCCAAACAGAAAGAAAGGAGGAAGCTTGGCTGTATCAGAGAAAAATATTGATTTGGCAATCATGACTAAACTAAGTCACCAGGAATTGTCTCCACACAGCCTGGGAAAGCAGAGGTGATTTTCTGAAGTCTTCTACAAGAAATTGGAAGCTAGAGGACAGAAAATGCTAATAAACAGTTAAAATAACCCCTCAAAAATCCCACCCAAAAGATGAAGTTAATACCCTATAAGCATGCATAAAACACAGACCAGTTGGCCCAGATGGATATAGCTTCACATCTGATGCTGGGGATCCAAATATCAAACAGCTGAGATCTAGGGGCAACACTTCAGGCTAATCAGAGTCTGGTCCCATGATCTGAATGTGCCTCGGCAGCCAAATGAGAGAAGATGAGCGAGGAAAGGAGCTAAAATTAAAATAAAACATAAATAAAACAAGCAGCCTTGGATAAGGGTTGCAGTTTTTGAAACAGAATTAATTGCACTGATTGATGTCACTTGTTTTCAGGTTGTTAGACAGCATTGACGTGCTGACTGCTGATGAATGTACAAAAATTTAAAATATTAACCCCCACCAGAGCTGCAATATCTGCTCATTTTTGCACCTATGTGAATTGCTGCAGCCAGACAAAAAATTTCTTCATTCGTCCTGTATTAACTTTACTAACCAAAATCAGTGCACTTACCTTGAGCACAACTGAACGTGCCTAATTCTTTCTAAATGGAACTGCTCTTTTTTTGGACTACTAAGAGCAAAGCACTGCAGAGTGCACTCCAGTCATATGGGAGAGATGTCTGTCAATAGCATCTCTGGAGAGAATTTTTCACAGTATCACGTAAGAAATTATTTCAGCACATTTTTTTTTTTCAGAGATCAGCCCTCAGCCAGAGGGCAACTAGGAAATTTAGGCATCATCTACTGCCCTAAACTTGCCCCTGCATGGACAGTTAGTTGAGGTGCCGAACAAAAGAAATAATTAAAGATAAAATCCCTGTAAGCAACATAGTCCATCAGTAACAGTATTAGAAGGCTGTTACTGGTTTGCTGATAGTCCTGTTCTGGTTTGCAGGCAGAATTACTGGTTGTAGCCTAAAACCAAATGTAGATACAGACACATCTCTAGAGATGATCTTGCTCTCTTCTGCCTCTGAAACTATCACCACCCTGCCTGAGCTGCTTGCTGAAACCAAGTCCAACAAAAACTTTCTCTTGGATTTAAGGATAGCATAAGAAGGACAATAATTAGCTACAGACACTGCTGCTGTGAAATGCAAAGTATTTTCATAACTGTCATGGTTTAAGCAATTAAGCACCATGCAGGCATTCAATCCTTCCCCAGGTGTTAGGAATCAGAGGGGTAAAAATGAGAAAACTCGTGGGTTGACACAAAGGCAGTTTAGTGGGAAAGCAAAAACCACACACACAAACAAAGCAAAACAAGGAATTAATTCACCCCTTCCCATGGGCAGGCAGGTGTTCAGCATCCCCAGGAGAGCTGGGCTCTGTCACCCATAAGGGTGACTTGGGAAGTGACTTGGGAAGACAAATGCCATCACTCCAAATATTCCTGCTCCTTCTTCCCCCAAATTTATATGCAGAGCATGATGCCATATATTATGGAATATCCCTTTGGACAGTCGGGGTCAGCTGTCCTGGCTGTGTCTCCTGCCAGCTCCCTGGGCACCCCCAGCCCACCTGCTGGTGGGGCAGTGTGAGAGGGGATTGTCTGCAAGCACTGCTCAGTGATCACTACAACATCCATGGAAAACATCTGCAGTTTCCAGGACAAATCTAAAACACGGCCCTGTGCGAGCTACCATGAAGAAAATGGAGCTCTACCCAGTCAAAACCAGCACAATAAAGTCCTCAGAATATCCTGTCTGTGGTTGTATTTTTCTGTGGCTCTGTCTCTATTTTGTCATGTCTTAAATGCTTTTCTTATACAGATATATTTACCATATTCTCTATTTCCAGAAATCAAAGATATCACAGCTGAACTAATTATGTTTCAAGAAAAATTTAATTATACTCTTGGGCTTAGCTTTGCCAACATTTAAGTGGAATTGGTACAGCAGTAGGAAAAAAAAAAGGAGAGAAAAAAATAAGGCTGCTTACTGAATACACACAATATATTAATACACTTTTTATTATGGACATAACTCCTTATGAAGTCCTTATCTACATTAGCAGATCCATGCATAAAGCATGATGGAATGCAGCTGATAAATCTAAAAGAAAATTAAAATCTGTTTATAAATTGCTATTATTTTTGTTTCCAGACTGTTCAATGTTTATTCATCCAGTAAATCATTAATTTCAAATGAAGCTATAATAGAGAAAAATGACAGGATTTTACCCAAGTCCTTAAAAATACTGTAATTTTCTGGGAATTTTTTCAAAGGGAAGTTTTGTATATATTTTCTAGTTTCTTAGTTGCTCCTGATTGAAATATTTCTGATTACTAGCACAAGAATTAAAGCAAGAAGGAGAAGACTCAGAGGCCTGGAACAGGACTGGATAAACCCTAGCAGGAGGAATATGAGAAAGTATTTAGTAAGTGAAATGCTTCATTTACTTAAAGGGAGGATCGCTCTGAAACCTCCTGCCAGCTCACCCTGGGATAGTTGCACTACCTCTGCTCTAGGACAGAATATACCTTCAGTAGTCACTTCAATTATCCATCTAGTTGTTTACATACCACCCAAAATACACACGTGTGGACATATAAAAAAGTAATATATAATGTATTAATATCAAGTTCTCCTCATGCTTTACCCCTTGCCCTGAGCAGGGCTGAGCTGGGTTCCCCAGGTGCTCCATGGCTGAGTGTCCATTGCCCAGCCTGTCTGAGCTCAGCTCTGGGAATGCTGCTGGAGAAGGGGCTGGCAGCCCTAAGCAGTCCTTGGGCAATACTGGGGGACTGTGGGGAAGCTTTCACCACTTCCCTGGAAGCAGAGAGAAGGCAGGGATGTGAGGAAGCAATAATAAATCTAAGGAGACACAAAGTTCAGGAGGAAGAAAGCAGCAACGTAATTGTTTTTCCCGCTACTTTTACCTTGAGAATCATCCTTGTCATCCTAGTGAAAAACTCAAAATTCCATGTGGAGAAATCATTTTAACTTCCCTCTCCCTGATTTTGCCCAGGGAGGACTGTGGTATCACCTTTAAAGACCAGGGAAGCATTGAAAGGGTGATAACAATACAAGAATAAAAGGGGAGATACTAGGTATGATTTTTTTTTTTTTTTACGTTATGTTTTTTAGCATACAATGGGTGAGGCTTTTGCATACTCACTATTCAGTCTGGACTATTGGAGTTATTACTCCAATAGTTCATTGGAATAACAGTGAAATCTTAACCTCTACCCACATTTCCTGTTGTGCATATCCCAGTTCAGTGCAACTCAAATTTTAAAAATTCAAAATAATAGTTTTATAGTTAGAAAAACATAAATTTGTTTCTTACACAAAGTGCAAGAGTATTATCAATGTAACGATGCCAAGGTGCTCTGTGTGCAGAGCTGCAGTTAAAGCTCTGAAGGCTGCCTACAGCATGGAAACTTTTGGGAGAATAGATGCTGTTTCTTTGTGAAGGAGTTTGCTTTGGCCCATTAAAACAGATGTGAGAAATATAGTCAGGAGGACAAAACTCAAAGCAGCGTTCCAGCTACAATTCTGAACCGTGTGCTTTGATGGTGAAGAAAGGAGGTTAGTGTTACCACAAATCAAAGGTACTTCATTAGCTCCTGCTTTTATGAGGTTTCTGAGGCAAATTTTGCAATACAGTTTTAAACATCATTAACTTTGTGACCTTACCATTAATGTGTTGATACACAATCCAAATTGCATTAGTGAGCTGAGCAGCTCCTACTGTGGAAGTCTATCTTCTCCCCCCTTCCCCCCAAAGTCATTATAAAAGAAAACATGGAGGTAAGGAGGGTTCATGCAAAACGAAGTTTACCTCTGATTTATACCACACTTTTAATGTTTCCTTTATGCCATAAAAAAGCATTTGATACAAATTGGTTCAGGCTAGTGTTTCTGAAACATTACAGTACATCTAAAGAGGAGATAATGCAGCCATGGGGAATTGCCTTTCATTTATGAGTGTAAACTCTTAAGAATACAGCTACTATTTTCAAGAGTTTCAAAGGAAATAATTTGATAGCAGTGTGCATTTTAATTGCAATATTCCCACAGAAGTACTAATTTTGCAACCTAAATGACCTGCCAGCAGCACTGCAAGGGAAAAATAATTATAAGAAAAAATTATTATAATAATGATAGACACACACCTGTTATTTTACACTGCCAGGCAACCAGTTTCATTAAAACAAAAGAAAAGCAGTACCAGTGGGGAAAGAGATGAAAGTGAAGGTGGTGGATTGATGGCTTGAGGCTTGATGATCCATTTAGAGGGTTACAGCGCTTTATCATGGAAGGGAATGAGTCATTTGGCTAATGCATGGAAGATTTCAGCACACTCTGTTCAACTGCTCATGTGCTTTGAATACCCATGTGTCAAAAAACTGTGGTTCCTTAATCATTTTTGGCCAGATCTTGCAGTTTGAATGATAATTTTCCATTATTTTCAAAATTTATTCAAGCTTCAATAGAACACCTCTCTTTTAAGATATGAATGGGACAATGTTGGCCAGTCAAAACCTTTCACCTTGCCATGGGATTTGGAAAGGGTAGAAAGGCAATAATCAAAGGAATAGGAATACACATTGTGTGTTTGTGAAGTCTACCCTTGTTTCTTCAATTTGTAAATTGGGAAAGAAGACATAGGTCATGTTCTGGAAAATTAGTTTGTCTTCTGATCTGTTAGATTTGTTTTGGCAAGGCAGAGAACACTCAATAGTTGTATTAAAGAGAAGAGAGAGACAACCTCATACAAGTAGAAGCTGTTTTCATTCTGTGATAATAAAACACATAAGCACATTTTTACTTGTCTTCACCTTACCTATACACTATTTTTCTCCTAATTCTTTTAGCATGTCAATAATCTTAAATGCATTTAAAAAGTTTTTATATGATTTTTGTAATAAAAAAAGATTTTAAATACTGTTGTGGTAAAATATTAAAACCATTGCTGATGCCAATTGTAAAGAAGTCATCACAGAGCCCAAGAAATAGAGCAGAGTGAACTGCAGGAGAGGAGATATTTTTATTTTTGTGGGCTGTCATCTTCCTTTCCCATGACTACCCTGGTATTAGGAACCATTCCTGATTAATAACTTCACTAGAAAAAGGAAGGGATAGTTGCATGTATTATCAGAGAATAAATGCAATCACAGGGCTCATATCAAAGTCTACTAGAGTGCTCTTCTAAACCTTCTTTTAAGAACTTTCAATGAACATTAACTAAAGTTAATGATATGATTCCTAATATGATGGAAACAGCTAAAAATCACATTAGTATAATTTCAATTTTTTAGGATAAAAGTGAAAAAAAGGATGAAGAACATTATAGAATAAAACACTGTCCTCCATGACCCACTATTAAATGTTCACAAGCATACCAGTTCTCCACAGACCAGTTCTTGAAAATCTGTGTTCAGAGAAAACCACCTATGGATCAACCTGAAATGTTTCTCAATCAGAAAGTGACAGCTCTACAGCCATGGATTCAGGACATGTATAAGATTTTATGTCTTCAATTATCACATTTACTTCTTGATTTGCTAATCTGAAACCAACCACTGAAGTTCTTGACCAAGAACTCTGCTCTTCTCAGCACTCACTACCTGAGCCTGGGATTTTGCTTCTGGTTTAGTCAAGCTATTTACTCCCCCTTGCTTCTCTGACATCTGACATCTTATCACAGGAAAGTTTCCATGGCAGCCAGCATAAGGCACAATTGAGCCTTGCCATTATATTTGATGGGCTTTTTCTTTGGAGCTTCGATCCAGACTGAAATATAATTTGTCAAGAAACTAACCAAGAGATCAAAAAGAGTTTTGGGCATTTGGAATAGAATTGTGCTTTAGCAATCCTCCTCAATCAAAAGGACAAAACTTAAAAAAAACCACCAACAAACAAATGCCAAACAAAACACAAACAAAACCCACAAACAAACAAAAACACTCCAAAATACACAGCAAACTAAGTGATTGCTGTATATGGCTATAAAATCCTTATTTATGAACCACACACCAGTATATTATATTTACCTGGGCTATGGGTGTTTAACAAAAAAAATGTTCTTTCATCCAAAGTGATAAACTTAAGATACTAAGCCATCTTTATGAGTTCAAAACTGACTAATTGAAGAAAAAAAAAAGAAAAACAAAAGAGGCAATACGTCTGCGATATAATCCCTCTGTAAAATAGTGAGAGGAGGAAGGTATCTCCTGCTGTGGTGAGTACCACCCTCCAATAAATGCAAAACACACCTCCCCAAACAAACCCCCACAAACCAATTGCCCACCTTGGCAAAATCTTTTTGTGCATGGAGACAACAATTTGCTTAAAATAATGAGATAACTGGCCAATAAGCAATTCATTCTGTAAAAACTTTGATACCTGGAGGGTTTTGTGATCACATTATTGTACAGAATGCTGTACATATCACTGGACATATATAAAAACAGCTGTGAGTTTCTTCCCCTCTCTCCCACATTAAAAAATAAAAAAATAAATCCAACAACTCCCAACTTGATCAAAAACTTTGGCAAGGCAGAGAAGAGAGATATGAAATACTGGACTCCATGAAAAAAAAACAAAAAAACCAAAAAAACAAAAAAAAAACACTTGCATAAAGATGAGACTTATTTCCTCTTCTACATGTATTTTTTTCCTCCTAGGCTCACAAAAGTAGTTTGTCCACAGATTACCCTCAAGTTTATTACCCATATAAAGTTTTCTTATTGATCATCTCAACAATTCACCTGCTGCATGAATATATCAAATAAAAATAGAACTAGCGATGATTCTTATGCTGCAGGAATCAAATTTACTCAAGAAATATATTTCCCTGAAGTAAAAATCACATAATCAACCACAGAATTGTTGAGGTGGGAAGTGAGCCCTGGAGCTCCTGCTCAAGCAGGGCATTCTAGAGTTTGCTACTTAGAATTGTGCTCAGGTAGATTTGAGTATCTTTGGAGGAGGAGACTCCACACCCTCTCTGGGCAATCTATTCCAGTGCTCCTGCACCCTCACAATAAAGTTCTTCCTCATGTTCAGGTGGAACTTTCTGTGTTCCAGTTTTTCCCATTGCTTCTCATTCTCCCATTGTTGGGCACCACTGAGCCTGGCTCCATCCTCTTGGCACCTCCCTTCAGATACTTGAAGACACTAAATCCCTTCTCAGTCACCTTTTCTTGAGGCTCAACCATTCCTTTAAAGTGACATCCATCTCCTTAGTCATGTTCGTAGTCTTCTGCTAGACTGCTCCAGGATCTCCATGTTTCTCTTCTAGTGAGGAGCCCAGAACTGGACATATATAAGGAACTCCTATGGAATTAATCTGTGCACGTCCTCTGCAAGCCACAATGACTACACTGCTATTCAAGGTTTGACCAGAAAAGGAAATTAAGCTGACACCGTTGCCTTCAGCATTTTCCCTCCTTTGAATAACAATAAGTACACTCCTAGAGTCTCATTATTCCCTTGCCAGGGCTTCCACTACCATTTACACATGAATAATTTCTTTTTTATAGACCCAATATTGTTTTGTTCAAAACACATTTATCATTACAGAATGTGATACAGTAGGAGCAAACTGCAAGTGCTTCTCATCAGCCCTGCCTTTGCAAAACAACTCCACATGAAAAACAGCCAGTAAGGAACCTGAAAAGGCTTGTTTTACAATTCATTGCAGTTGTCAGGGGCTTGTCCATGATGAACTTGCTCACGCAGTTGAGTACTGAGTACAGAGTCTTGAAAGGAAATACTGAAGGTTTGGGTTGAACTAATGTCTAAAATTGAGATAAAATTACTCCTAACATAAGCTGGCTCTGAGCAGCCCGTAATAGAGCTTATTAACATAGAGACAAAGTATTCTCTTACATAAATCAGAACTTTTGGGGTGGTTTATACACAATTCCCCACTTTCATACTCACACTTTTGTGGAGGACACGCACCCATACATACTTTTGCACAACTTTTTGACGAAGGCAGATTTAAACTTGGATGCAACCTTTCAGCTGGGACTAAATCTGTATTTATCCTCACTTATGATGGTGCAACTCCCCCAGGTAGGTAAAAAGAAAATGAAAATGGTAGTAATGTCACAAAGGAACAGATACAGATATTCTGCATACATCCTTGCCTGCAAATCTGGTTTCTGATGAAAGCAATTCTAAAAAGAAACCTGTAAAAAGTTAGGCAAAGAGATTAACCACAGCCCCAGTGCACTCTGTGTCCTATAAGCACTGGCAAAAATGTGTTATGAGCCAGAAGAGCCACTGTTATTCCTCACCTGGCCTCTGGCATGTCAAAACCATGATTCTTTCAGCTCATCCCCATTGGGAGCTGGAGAGCTGGGCTGGTACTCGCTGGGAGCAGTGTTCTGCACGAATGCTCCTCTGCAGCTTGGGCAAGGACCATGCGCTGCACTTGGCATTGCCAGGAGCAGAGGAACAGGCTGCTCAGCCCCCTCACCCATCCACCCACCAATCCATCCCCACTGCCCCCCAGCACAGTCTGGCCATTGTTCAAATGCTGAACAAGAAGTGTGTCAAGAAATGTCCAGGCTCTTCTTGGTGGTGCCCAGCAACAGGACAACAAGTAAAAGAAAGACACTGATGCACAGGAAGCTCCACTGGAACATGGGGAAGAACTTCTTCACTGCGTTGTCACCGAGCACTGGAACAGATCAGCCAGAGAACGTGTGAAGTCTCCCTCACTGGAGATATTCCAGAACCATCTGAACACAATCATCCCGTGTGCTCTGGGATGACCCTGCTTGAGCAGGGAGGTTGAACCAGATGACCCACTGTGATCCCTTCCAACCTGACCCATTCTGGGATTCTGTGAAATGATGACTATTCTTATATCAAATTCTTTACATGCCAGCAAGACGTGTTTCCTCATTTTACTTTGACTTCTTTATCAACTATCAACCAAAGTAGAATAATCAGAAGTAGTAGGAAGCAGAGAGGTAGCATAAGAAGGGAAAAAGTAAGGAAGTAATGTAACAACCAACTGACATGCATAAACCTATGAAGTATTTGTCCTCAGGGTGCAATTGTTCCAGAACTCTGATTTCCTAGAAGACAACAGCTTATAATTTGAATTTTAGTTTTCAGGAATCCTTACTGGACAAAGCATTTTGAAATGTTCATGCTCTTGGCATAGGGTGTTGGCAGTCATATCCATAGCTGCCATTATACTTCATACATCAAGCTGCCCTTTCTCCACAGGTGACCAAAACTTCCAACAGCAAGGCACTAATCATGATGAAGAAACCATAGCACAAAGAATTCACATCAAAAACCTGGTAATCCTGAGTGATGTTCCAGCAATACCCAGAAGAAGCAGTTTACCTCTTGGAGAGAAGGAACTTGAGTAACTTTGATCCAGTCCAATATGTAAAGAAATCAGAGTCTTGACTCAGCCTCCTAAAATAAACCAAAGGAACAGAGTGTTCAAGACCACTGTTTTTTGCAAAATGTGGTATTTATATAACCTTATGTGAATGGTGTGCATACAAAGAAAACTTGTAGTTTGGAGGGTGAAAATAGGAGAACATTGCCTGTTGACATTAAGAGCATTTACTAAACCCCTATTTCTCATTATTTCTGTTTTTACTTCTCCCACATGTGCTCATCCTGACTTGAAATTCATTTAGTTCATACAGTTGAAAGCTTGTCTTTCTAAAGAACCATTTCTGCAGCATTCATACACACCAATGGATGTTCATAAACAGTCTTTCAGGCAGTTCAAGTCTTTAATGAAATGTTCACATGCAGAAACTCTGTGCCACAGAGGCTTTGTGGAGCAGTCATAGAGAAGGGAACATCCAGTTTCTGACTCTTGTAAGAGTTTAGATTTATACAAAGAGGAGCGGTGCAGGCAGAGCAGCAGATCCCTGGGGATGTTTGAATTCAGCTACTCAAGTTCTGGATAATTAAAATATCTCACTTCAAAGGCTCAATAATGTATTCTCAATACCAATGTAATGTAACACACTACTTAAAAACCAAATCCAATTGCAATCTTGCAAAACAAGAGGAAAGGCAGATCATAGAAATTCCATACAAAAATCAGTTTGAAATTTCATCACAGTGACTCCTCCCTTCCTATTAAGACTAAAGCTGGGAGTCCTCTATGCCATTATTCTGTTAAAAAATAAGTTACAGGACTTGAACACCTAGACAGGTTACCTAAGCACATTGTCAACTAGACTGTTTCAATGTAGGGATCAGGTTTGTGAACTTCTGATAAGTCTATAATAAAAGCATCCTTATATCAAGTTTATGTTTACAGCTGCCTTTTTTCTTGTAAGAAAAGACTCAGAAGGGCAAGAAAGTCTGAGAAGCGGAACATCTTCCCATGCAGATATGATCATCCATAAACACTGTCAGGCACCTCAAAGAATTGATAACACTGATATGTAGAGGCCAAGGTAATACTGCCAGCTGAATAATCTTCCACTATCTATTATGAAAAAGTCAGCCCAAAATAGATCATTCCTGGGAATAATAAGCAGTTGACTTTAATCAAGAAAGTCCAAGAAACAAAATAAGAAACTTAACAAGTGAAGAAAGATGCTATCAAAACAAGGCAGATTAAAACAGTTTCCTGGGTTTTATCACCTACATAAAGGCTGTGTACAATCTTATGTGTGCAAGAAATGAAAAGCTGCCCACAAGTAAAGAGAGCACAGAAAGGCTTCTGGGCATCCACAGAAAAGCATTTCTCATTTAAACTTGGTATTGTCATAACCACCTTCTGTAGCCCACTGTTGACATAAATTGGACGCACAAAATATACATAAATGCTTGTTCAAATAACAGACTATACCTGCTTACTGGGGAAAAAGTGCAATTTTGTAAAAGCCTCCTCATTCTTTCCTTCATCCAGTGAGGAGTATTTTCTGATCAAAATATGAGATATCAAAAGCTTACAATCCAATATTTTCAAAAAAATTACTTCCACTAAAGTATTTTAAAAAGGAAACCAATATTAAGAAAACTAGAATTACAATCTCCAAATAAAACCCAATATCTTATATCTATAAAATAATTTGGTTTCTCATTTTGCTGGGAAAACCAGGGGAATTATGTTCCTAATTCAGTCCACATAAAGTAAAATATATACACATATATGGATTTCCATAACTAGTGTGCCAAACTGGAAATGAGGCATTTGATATCAATGAAAGTGAACATTTATGTCTGGGTGATCTGTAAAAGATAATTTAAATACACAATTTTAGCAAAGTAAGTATGAGAATTCAGTCACAACAGCTGCATTTACTGATATAAATTTGTGTCCATTGTGTTAATTACTTATTAACTAGGGTTGAAGTACTGTGCAACAAATCCCTATTTGTCTGCCTTTTATCAGCACCTTGTTTGACAAAGCCATTTTTCCTGTGAGACTCCAAATCCATTCATCTGAAATGATGTTTTCTTGCAAAGTAGTGAATCAATAGTTTATAATATAAATTTTTAAAGGACTAGCCATATATTGTAATAAGATTTGTATAGAAATTTGGTTTGAAGGCCATACCAGTGAAGGAAACCACGGTTTGGTGATTTCTGGAATTCAGTAGGATGCAAGGTTTGCACAGAAGCTCAACTCCCTCATCTCTCTACCAACAAAGATTTACCCAGGCAATCCACACTAGATTTTCATCTCAGCCTTATGAGGGTCATATAATATTCCCCATGACTTTTCTTCCACTTATGGCTTTGAATCATTTACCAAACTATTGATTTCCAGAACTGGAAGGACTGCTGCTCTTGCAGCCTGAACTCTTCAGTGTTATCAAGCAATGCAGAGTGCTCCCAAATAAATAGATGTGTTTTGCTATCAGCTATGCACATTGGCTGAAGATTCCTAGGCAGTGCATGCAGGAAACAAGATGACTATTTTAATTCAGTTCATCTTTTCTGCTAAAATTGGGGTATGGTATGATGATTCAAAGATGAATTGAAACCTGTGGAATCATCCCTGATGTGCTAATGAACAAGAGTTGTTTTCTTTGTTTTTTGAAATAAAGAAAACTATCTGACACCTTTAGCTATTTTAAGATGATTTAATGAAGAAATGGCCTAGGTTGCATACTTCCCCATGCTGAAGAAATATCTTTACGCAAACAATTTAAAAGTGTAATAAAAACAACATAGACTCAAAAAAAATTGACTTCCTCTTAGAGAGATAGGATAGATCACTATCCTATGATTAGCCATTAAATGAAATAGTGCCTTTTATTGTTTTATTATCTTTGAAACTTTCTATTGCAGATAAAAGCTGTAATAGATACCTCTCTCTTGTGAGAACATTTACTGTAAGGCCTCTTTATAAATCCAGAATTATGAGGATACTTACCAAACACTGAAGTGTTAGAAAACATTTCTGATGGAATGAACCAGTGGCACATTACTTTAATTACCTAGAAACCACAGTTCTGAACTACAATAATATTACATGGTCAGATTAATTGCATTGCTTAGGAATTACAAAGAAACATACTGAACTTATTAAATTAGGTTTTAAAACTTAGATAATTAAGGAAACAATTCAGATGACATTTTTATTAGCTAATGATACAAACATTAATGACATTTTGCAATGGGTATGTTAGGTTGTTTTAACTGAATTTACCACATTTCTGTCATTCTGATTGAGTTAGTTGTTGCTCTTAATATTTGATACTTACGAATGTGATTAACCATTGTGATACCTGGCACTTTTTTTTTTGTTGTTGGTAGTTTTAATTTCAACCAAGAAGGAATGCACTTAAGGTACAAATAAGATTAAAATTAGAAAGACAATACATCACTAAGATTTATTTCCTAAAAGCAAAAACCTCAAGTGGGCAAATGAATGAAGCAATTAAACATATTACTGAATTAAGCAGTTCATTCCTTACCTCTTGTAGTTCTTTGCTCTCAGAAATGTGCACTTTCAGATTAATACCACGAAACCAAAAGCACATTAAAAAAAACCAAACAAACCCATAAAGGATCACTTTCAAAACACATTTTACTTCTGGATTAAGTACAAAAGCATAACAAAATAGCTGTAGAATAAGTCAGGCATTTAGTCTTCCAGAAATTAAGTGTTTTATATTATATTGGAGTTAAAACAACAGAATATTAAACCCATCCTTTTCCTGAGTTTGTATTCAACTCTATAGTGCAATGCCATAGAGCACACATTATCATGTTTTTAAAGTACTGGTAATCACTCAGTGGAAATTAGAATTAAAATAAATGATGATATTTCCTTTGTGATCTTTTCAGCTTGACATTTGGAAAACGCGACACATATACTCAAGATAAATCTGAAACAGGAATGTCATGTGAATGGCGCCAAGAGACCTTTTTATTCAACTATGCTCCAAGAATCTCTCATTTCTTGTTTCAGTCTTTTGTTGAAAAGTTATCTCCACCAGAGGTCGCTGATATCAAATTAGAAACAACATCAAAAATAAATATCGATATTGTTTTGAAATAAGGAAAATGTATTCTGATCATATAGGGACTGATGGATGCTCAGCTGGCTGAACAGGAGCCAGTTTGTGCCGAGGTGGACAACATCACCTGGTCTGTGACATTGTGTGGCATCAGCCATAGCGTGGCAGCAGGACCAGGGAAATGAAAATCCCCCTGTGCTGGGCGCTGATGAGGCCAAACCTCCAATCCTGTCTTCAGTTTTGGGCTCCTCCCTGCAAGAAAGATATCAAGGGGCTGGAGTGAGTCCAGAGAAGGGAATGGAGCTGGGGAAGGGTCTGGAGCACAAGGCTGATGAGGAGCAACTGAGGGAGCTGGGGTAGCTCAGCCTGCAGAAAAGGAGGCTCAGGGGAGACCTTGTCACTCTCTACAATTCCCTGACAGGAGGGTAGAACCAGGTGAGGGGATGGGCTCTACTCCCAGGTAACAAGTGACAGGACAAGAGGGAATGGTCTCTAATTGTGCCAGGGGAGGTTCAAGCTGGACATCAGAAAGAGCTTCTCCATGGAGATGGTTTTCAAAGTTTGCAACAGGCTGTCCAGGGAGGTGTTGGAGTCACCATTCCTGGAGGTGTTCAAGAGGCAATTGGGTGTGGCACTTGGTGCCATGCTCTGGTTAACAGACTGGTGATCTGGCAAGAGTTGAATTTGATCTTGGACGTCTTTTCCACCGTGAATGATTCTGTGATCACATCTGGCTGATGGCACTAGTCTGAGTTGCAGATATGAAAGCTTTCCAAGTCAGACTTCCAGTCTAGACACTTCACAAATACTAAAGTTGTGTCCTTATTGAGCTTTTTGATAAAATTAGAGCAAGTCTCCTATAACTGCTGAGATAATAAATATAACTAGAAATTTTAGGGGAAAAAAAAACCAAAACAACCCAAAACATCAGGTCAGAACCATTTGTATCTAGTTGATTGCTGAGTAAAAGGATCACACTTTAAGTCTACCATGCCTATCTGTGTATGCATTTCTGTGCCCTTTCCTGGTTCACTTCTATACTCTAATACAGTGAAACCTGTATTCTTTTTACACTGATTCCTGCTCCCCTTTTCAGCAGAAATGATAACGTGTCCCTGACACATATGAGTGCTATAAAGAATATACTTTAAAATCATGGTAGGTAATACAATACAGACAGGTTAGATAGAAAAAAAAATAAAGAAACCATTCTCCCTGTACAAAAAACAAAACAAAACAACAACAACAAAAAGAAAAACAAAAAAACCTGCTAAAACCCCAAAAAAACCAAACCAAACAAACAAAAAAAAAAAAAACCCACACCACCAAAAACCCTCTAATTTTTGTACTTTGAATTCACATTTTATGAAGTTTTAAAAGCAGACCATCTTGATGACTGCTCATGTAATATTACTCGTCATTAAACTGGGAGTAATTATTTTTTAAATGTACAAACCATGAAATCACCTCAAGATGTCTTAGTAAGTTTACTTAAGTTAAAATTCCCTGACTAGACAAATCATATTGCAAATGCCTACGTCTCCAGACAAGCAAATTTAAAAAGCCTATACTAACAGAAGGTTCAAAGTCAGTTAGTTTCTTCTATTTTGGATCTGTGGAAAAAAAAAAGAAAGAGGACAAGGGGGTAGCCAGAGACCAATTGAAAACAGTAAATATCAGACTGTTCATAGAACCCTACCAGTTCTTTACAGCTTTTGAGTGGGATGACAGAGCTTATTCTACTCATATGTAAGTGCCCAACATGACAATTCTAAAAACTTTAATGAGTCACTGAGAAGAGGGATAGTGAAGACTTGTGAGAGAGATTTGACCAAGGACAGAGAAAAAGAGTCTAGACAACCTCTTTTATTAAACATTATTATTCAGTAGTACTTCAAGACCAGAAAACAGCATGAACTCCTCTGTGTCATGTATTATAAATAACAAACTTTCTGAAAAGAAAAAAATCATCTAAAGGACTCAAGAAAATAACTGTGTGCAGTTTCTTTGGTTTGCAAAGGCTAAGGGGGAAAAACCCAACAAAACAATGCAGCAGCAACTCAAGAGTACCTTTAAGGATTCCTGTTACTACTCAAAATAGAATTCTGTACCAGTTCTCTGTAAAAGCATTATTATATTTTGAAATGCATTAAGTATTGCTGTATGTTGCTCTCCTCTTTTCCTATGACAATAGCTGAAAAAAGCTCAGGCCAATTCAGGCAGAAGATGCCACAGATTTGATGCAAGTAGACATCACTCACTCCAGACCTACAGCTACCTAGTGCCTCTATTATTCCCCGTGTTTTATCACGGAGAGCTCAGTCCCTGAAAAACTTATTTTGAAGAGCTTAGCACATAATTAAGAAGCAGTGAATAAAGGTCACCTAGAAGTAGTCCCACAGATGCTGCAGCTGTAAACACTGATGAAAACCCCTATAACACTTCCTGCAGCAAGCCAGCAATGAGCTCCAGATCAAACAAAGACAAAACCACACATCCTAACCACACACATCAACCCTACAACTTCAGCCATGTGAGAGTAAAAGGTGGGGTGGTGTACATGCTGGGGTGGAAAGTGTCTCATCAGTAAAAGAACACGAATTTTTGTGGCCAAAGAAAAGAAAATTGTGATTTGTTTCCTAAATATCAGCCCTAAGTGTTGATATAATATTTCTCCTTAGCTAGTTGAGTCTCCTTTCTTTATTTTGTTACATTAACTACCATTTTACATGAACTATACATCTCAACTAAATTACTCACAAATTAAGTATATTGCAGATCCCATCAAACCCAAGCTACTGGAATAAACCCTTGAGAAAAAAAAAATGGGGTTTGCTTTGAAATGCTTGAGAAGGAAGAAATCCCATGCAGTGAAAAAACCTAACATTATATGGCTGACTGATATCACCAACCTCAGGAACAGCTGCTGAAGAATCATATAGGAAGAAATGGATATAGTTAAGACAAGCTACAATTTCATTCCATCAGAACAACAATCCTTGTAGTCTCCTGAGGAAAGGTACATGACAGATCCTGCCTCTTTCACTTGCTGAAATCTCAATTGAGTGTTTCTTGACGGATTAATCATTGTCCTGCTAGGCACTGGAAAAAAGACACCTTTGTGGGAGAGGAGAAATCCGAGTGGGAACCTTGAAGAAGATGGGCAAAAAGACTAGAGCAAAAGTTAGAAAACTTTTCCAAGAATGTCAGCTGCTGGTACCATGGAACAAGACACATGGGGCAGAGGGGAAGCAGTATGAAATGTGATGGACCACAAATTAGTATTTTCATCTACTTGAAGGATCTGCATCACAGGATGACCCTACTGGCCAACATCCATCAGTACTCTCAAAAAAAGAAAACTGTAACACCATTGTTCTGCTGAGTTGCTAAAACTATCCTTACTTATTATAAAAAGGAACAAAACACATAAAGGGAGGAAAAAAAGAAGAGTAAAACTGATAAGGAGGTTGGGAAAAAGGAAAGTGCCCAAGTTGTTCATTAAAGCACATTCTGGTGAATGATACAAAGCTATTGCTGGCAACGGGCATTCAGTTACTCACTGATCAATATCAAATAGTTGTGTCAGAGTCTTTCAATCAAACATTTAAAGAGCTTGGGGGAAGAAAATTGTCACCTTTTAGAGACAAACGGTGCTGATATCACTATGGCAACCAAAGTCATCTGTCATGCGTGACACTGAGGATTGTTACTGACTATCCCATGAAGCCCATTGCCACTGTATTAGATCAGTTTTTGTCTTTATTTGTCAAGGAATGGTCAGACATACCAGAAGGGTACACATAAATGGTACAAAAGGGCTTCAAATGACAATGCTGAGCAATAACTACTTACATCAGCCCAGTGACAGGTAATTTCCTAGCTTGAAGTGTTAACAAGAAGTTAGTAATTCTACAGTAAATTATGTTGCCCAGTACTGGTAATTAAGACCATGGCAATGCAGAATACCTGACAGCAACAAAATTTAAATACAAGGAGTAGGAACGGTGAGGAAGGAAGGAAAGGAAGGAAAGGAAGGAAAGGAAGGAAAGGAAGGAAAGGAAGGAAAGGAAGGAAAGGAAGGAAAGGAAGGAAAGGAATTTCTAGTCTTACTGTTTATGGTGAAAATATTTATCACAGGTATTCATTTCTATAAATTCTCCAAATAAAATAATGAAAAGAGCAAAATACTCCCTGAAGCACATGGTCTGTCATTGCACACCTTGAAACAGCAACAACAATTTCTCCTCTTCTGAAATTATTCCTTTACCTGGAGTGTAATGAAATGGCCTACAGAAAAAGAGCAGCACCCAGGCAGGTCACAAAAGGAAGCTGTAATGAGCATTTATTTGCAACAGAGTCCACTTGGCTTCTGATTTTTGACAGCCTGAAGTTTTGAGTATTAGACGCCATCATCACATTAAGATATTTCCTAGAAATATGACTTAAGAGGGAGAAATGTGTTGACTGTTTCTTCATATACTGAAACTTCTAACTAAATTTCTTTCCCAATATAAGTTAAACAAGTAAGAGTCATAACACAGAGGGACATGCAGAATTTACTTATGTGAAGTTATTCGGGTGGACACACTTGGTGTGTCTAAAATATATATCTACTAAGACAATGGAAACCATCAGTTTTGAGGTAACAGTTATTACATTTCCTGCACATCTCCAGAAGGGTCAACTGGCTGATTTTCAAGAAGATTTCTGCATTTAAATTGTCTGTAGTACAAGTTGTGATATCACAAATATTATACAAACAACTGGTAGTTTTGAGCCATAAGAGCTGTCCGCTTACATTTCTTACACGAGGAAAGCAGCATGTTGGGTGAAATAAACTACCACTTGTAACATTTACATAGCTCAAATCTGTTTAAGTATTCAGTGCTTCCCCAAGCAATTCCCCCTCCACTTCCTCATAAACAGCTAAAGTAAATCCTTTTGGCTCATCTGTCAGATTTAAAAAAAAAAAAAAATTCAAACTCAGGCTTCTCAGAGGCTAAATTATCACATGCTGTTGCATTAATTAAGGGACACTCCTCAAATCCTTCTCTAGATCTGGGTGGCTTGGAAGTACAAAAGGCCCTTCAGGCAAGCTCTTTCAACAGTTATCTCCCTCTCTCACCATGGCAGTATATCCTCTATCACATAAATGCTCCTTTTCCTCCCTGTAGTGGATTAGAAACTTATCTCTGTGGAACAATGCTACAAGATTGCTTAAACAGCCTAACATCTCTCCTCATCCCCTTCTCAAACACAAAGACAGAAAAACATTTGTTGCTATGGATTTGGAGGGTAGTGATGTAGCTGGTCATCATTTACTAACCCAAAAAATGAGTGTAAATTTAGGGGTCTGAAGTAAAGAGCAAAAAACCTCAAGCGCTTAATGTAGCTGACACTGCAGAGGTTTGAGATGGAAAGAGACAAGATCAGTATGCAGTGCCACTAACAGAGACAGAAAGCAGAATACTTTGCTTTCTACTCCTATTGCTATCAAGTTGCCAGTTTGAATGTCAAAAACGTCCTTATATTTTGTAAGATTTGTATAATATGAAAATAACCCATTTCCGCCTTACTTTCCTTCAAAAGCAATTAATCAATTTGTTTTCTCAGTGTTTCAAAATGAAAGGATGGGTTTTGCGCTATTTCTTAAGAATAAGAAAATGTCTTTTTCACAGTAATTTAATTTTCATAACATTTAATAACTACACTGTCACTAGCCCAGAGGACTGTCATTTGTGAATGTCTTCACTCAGAGGCAGGGAGTCCTGCCTATTCTTAGGCTGCTCTTTTCCTTAGATCTCAACATGGAGCTTATTTGTGCATCTTGGAGAAGAATTAGTCCATAAGCTTAGAAACTGTACAACATATCCTAAAAAAAGCAATCCTTTCAGCTACATAAGACGTCTGCTTGACAAAAAAAATACAGAACTGTAAGACCTGAGTGTTTTTTCCTCAGTCATTATGATAGAAAAAGAGCTTCAAATCACATTTCGTCTAAGATAAAACAAGCTTTTGCATACCATGGGTATTTTAGGACTGACATTTAAAAGACACCTACTGATACTGGCACTTTCCTATTTCCTTCTTTGCTTTCACATCAGAAAATAAAACAAAAAACAACCTAGCATAATTTCCTAACTTAGAACCGATCACAAAGGGAATCACAGCATTTTCAATAACAACCAAGGTGTTTGGCATCTCATGAGACAAGATTCTTTACCTCTTATTGCACTATTTACTTGTTAGTGATACTGGCTAGGGAAAAGAAACCGGCAGAGACTTAATTGCATCAAACAGGGAGTAAACACCCATTCTGAAACTCTCCTCACCGCAACTCCTGGAGGACAGAGCCAATATTAATCACTACATCTAGCACTAAAACACAGCTCTAATCCAAACCACTTGCACTGTAACAGATAAACCAAAACTAGGATAAGCAAACAGCTAAAAATTTAGGGCTTTGCAGACCTAAATGGAAGGATAATCTCAAAGTCACCTAGGGTTTGACATGCCCCATACCTACATACTCCTCATACTTTGCTCCCTCTCTAGTTACACTGTAAGCCAAAACAGCAAACAGGCAGCAGGCACAAGTTTATCTGCCTCCTAAGGCAGAGCCTTATTAGCACAGTAGGACTACTTAACCCCCAGTTCCTTGCTCAGGGAGATACTCTTGGCTGCAGTTACAATCAGGGAAGGCTAATGAGCAGGGTCTGCCAAAGCTGTCAGTGTGAATCAAATAACATCTGCCTCTGGATTTGCAGCACCTGCTAACAGGCTGGATTACTGGAGTAAGCCAGCTCTGCTCTCCCAGGATACTCAGAAGTGTCAGGGCACATTAGAGTTTTAAAGCTAGCTTCAGCAGTAGGTACAGGTGGGGAAGGGGGTTGTGTATCCCCTCTTGACAAGTGTCTGGGAATGTGCATTATTTTCTGTAATAAAGTATCATGCCAAAAAAAAAAAAAAAGGAGCTAATTAATGTGCTTCTCTTTTCATGCAGGAGCAGGATAACTGGCACTATTGCTCTCACCTCGCTGTCAATAAGCTTTCAGATGCTCAGTGCAAAGCCAGTCAGAGGCACTGGAATTCCTCTGGTTTTGCAAATCTATATATGTTAGTGCAGTTGCTAAAAGTCTGTGGGTTTCTGTTCAGCTGTTGATCAGTCTGTGAGCCAGTGTCACAAAGTGCTGTTTTGCCAAGCTTGTTATCATTTGGAGCAGGATGAAATGGGTATGTTCACAATGGAATTAGCATATCAGGCCTGCTGCAGATTATCACGAAGATCAAGTGATCAGTAAGGTGACCCTGCATAACTAGAGGACACAGCATTATTTCTTCCTAAGATTCTTACATCTCCTTTCTGATAAGTATAGCCCCAGGTCATCTGAGAGACACATATAAAATATTATGCAGTATAATTTCCTTCCTTACTAATTCACCTTTAACAATGATGTGTTTATGCTGTATTCCATTATTCAAAATTTCTTTTTATTTTCAAGTTTTATTTTTTCCTCATCTTTTATGTCCAAGTTTCATGTGGCTGGTGTGCCCATATGAGATTACTGAGTCTAAGGTGATTCTATCAAGATTTTCTGTTACCTAGCACTGAAGCCTGATCACCTGCTGCTCTGGGAAAGTTTTATATTTCCCCATACCCCAAAACTCAGAGACACGCTGAAATCACATCTGATGTATTAGTTGTAAATTCCGCAACTTGACTCCAGGCATTACTCTTGGTAAGATTGCCAGTGATACATAGTGAAAATGAAAATGGCTTAAAATTGCTGGGTATATTATGCAATATCAAATGCTCATGCTGCAGTAAGTTGATTGGAAGTATGAAAGGTTTTTTTCTGTTTTTTTTGTGAGGTTTCTTTGTTATTATCATCAGGAGTCATAAATTCTGCACAGATGGCCTCAGACAAGTATATTCCCCCAGACAAAAAATAAATGTCCCCATAGCAATATATATATACATTTCTCTGTACATACAATATGAGAGCTATGAGAACAAGCAAAATGAATTCTATTTGTCTAAGGGATTCATTCCTAGTCTCATGCTCAGTTGGTGATGTTTCTGAGTTATACAATCATGTCTGCAGTTTTCCTATGTCTGAACGTTATCCCTTCACAGAAGGCACACAGAATTCGGAAGAAGAAGAATGGCTGAAAGTAATTAAATCAGTCATGGAATGTGTTTTTTAATATTAAATTTAATGAATTTATTAGGAAGGAGGAAAAAACCCACTAAGTTGTGCTTCTTTGTCCAGATATGAGGTTTTAAAATATTTCTATGGGATATCACATCCTTGAAGGAGAGACTTGTGTCAATGGCTGTTAATTGCAAGGTTTTTCAACACCAAGGTGAAAATACCAGCTCTCACTTTAGTGACTCTCCATATCAGTAGGGAAATGTTGATAAAGTTTCCTCAGCTGTGGGAATTATAATTTTGCTGCCATGTGTACAGATAACACATGATTTTTTTAGTGGAAGCTTGTCAGATTCTCTCAAGTTCTTGTTACCATATTTTAATTAATCCCTTTCTTTTGTTCAAGTCTTCACTTAGTCCTCTGGGGCTTTTTGTGCCAATGTTGGCTGCCTTTGAAAATATCTTCATGTGTTCTGGATAATGTTAGTCCTGAAGCTGAAAGGATTATAGGTGCCTTGGTCTGATATTTTTTTTATTCTATATGTATTCTAAACTCAGATTCAGCATTTCATCCCTGGATTCTTTCCAGAACTTTGTAAACATACAATTATTTCTCCATTCTGTGCCATTTTTGATATTTCAATGACTCATGAAAACCATGAGTTTTAATTTAATTTCTAAAGACCTGTTTACATTCAAGAGGTCTTTGATTTTGTTGGGGTTTTTTATATATCAAATGTTTGTCCCAAGATCTAGACTGTGCATAGAATGTTTTAGTCAAAAAGAGATGTAAATAATTTCTGCCTGTATCTTTTGGTGGTGAATGGTGCTACATCCAGCCTGGATAAAAGGAGGCTAGGGGGTGACCTGATCACTCTCTACAACTCCCTGACAGGAGGGTGGAGCCAGGTGGCACTGATTTCTTCTCTCACACAGCTAATAACAGGATGAGAGGATATAACCTCAAGATTTACCAGGGGAGCTTCAGGTTGGACATCAAAAAGGATTTTTTTCAGTGAAAGAGTGGTTTGGCGTTGGAATGGGCTGCTCAGAGAGGTGGTACAGTGACCATCCCTGGAGGTGTTCAAGAAATGACTGGACATGGCACTTTGTTCTGTGGTTTAAGTGGCATAATAGAGGTTGGCCAAACGTTGGACTTGATTATCTTGGATGTCTTTTACAGCCCCTAATGATCCTATGACTATATTAACATTCTCAGGTGTGCCTTAGTATAAAAAAATTTCCTTGATCTGTCATCAGCCAGGTTCGGGGCACCTTAGAGCTACTGTCCTTCATATTCAGCCTACACACCCATTTTCTTTCTCTGAAAAATGGGTTTTGGGACTAAATATCAGAATTGAGCATTACGCAGATCTTGTCCCTTTGTCGTGGTTGTCCCTCTGGCTGGCAACTTTGCATTGCAGCCACTGGCTCACTCCTACACAGTGGGGTAGAATTGGAAGACTAAAAGTGGGAAAACTCATGGCTTGAGATAAAGACAGCTTAATGGGGAAAGTCAAAACTGCACACTCAAGCAAAGCAAAATAAGGAATTCATTCACTGCTTCCCATGGACAGGGAGGTGTTCACCCATTCCCAACAGAGCAGGGCCCCATCACACATAATGGTGACTTGGGAAGACAAACATCATCACTCCAAATGTCCCCCCTTCCTTCTTCATCCCCCTTTTTATGTTGAGCTTGATGATGTATGGAATATCCCTTTAGTCACTTGGTACCACCTGTCCTGGCTGTGTCCCCTTCCAACTCCCTGTGCAGCCCCAGGCTACTGGATGGTGGGTGGCATGAGAGGCAGAAAAGGCCTTGACTCTCTGATGAAAGCTCAGCAACAACAAAAACATCCCTGTGATATCAACACTGTTCTCAGCACAAATCCAAAACACAGCCCCATACAAGCTACTGTGAAGAAAATGAACCCTACTCCAGTGAAAACCAGCCCACCCTCATAAGGATTTGGAAGCATATCTTTGGATCCAAGCATTTGATAAGACAAACTTTACTGGTAGCAGAAACACAATTTTTTCTCTAATTTTTAAAATTCTTGCTTCATCACTGATCATAAGTGCTGGCAATGGCAGAGCTTGATGTGTCAGTGTTAAGGGCCAAGTCCTACAATCACTGTTGCTATTTCTCCACACAGCAGAGAGGTTTTAGTGCAGTGGAACACACAGCATCCCCTCTGTGAGCAGGAAGGCTGTTAGATTTTGAGGCTGTATTAGGGTAGTCTTTCTTCACATCAAAATCAGCTGAGGTCAAGAGGGCAGAAAAAGAGCTATTAGCAAGATCATTGTAGCTTCTTGTTCCTGTGCTGTGTAGAAGCAATTTTTTCTCTGTCTAAGTTTTCCTTGTTACTGGTGGGTTTGCTGCCCGCCCTCTTCACAGGCATCGCAGCCCCTGATACAACCCTTGATTGCTCAGACAAAGAATCCACTCTTTGGCTGCAAACGCTGAAAGTCTTTGATATCAAGCAAGCCAAGAAAACTAATGCCTAACGAAATCAATCACTCAGCTGCAAAATGAAAAGCAGACTAGATTAGAATGGAAAATAGGAGTAGAGGTGACTTTAGAGCCATGACTCCCCTCCCCCCGCTTCTGTCAGTGAAAAAACTATAATTTCCCTTTATGTTCTCCAATGACAAAACATGATTTATGGCCATTTTTTTTAAAGTGTATTTATAGATGTGCTCATGAAAGGTGCCACACTGACAGCTTGCAACGCTCTGCTCTTCTATTAAAGTACTGTTAGAGCAGAGGCAAAGACGAGACCTCTTTTTTTTCTTTATTTTTTTTCTTTTTTGCCTCCTGCCCCACTCTTTGTTCCAATATCTGTTCAGTGCTGTACAAAGTCCCTTCATTCCAGGATAAAGAGATATTTAATAAAATTCAAAGGCTTTTCAGGAAGAGATTACCCTAATAATCCTGATGTAATTGGAAGTTTTCTCTGCAAGCATGTTCATATTTTATTATACAACCACAATAGGTTGGAGGAAATGGTCTTTCATGGAAGAAAACTGCAAGAATATATGCAGTGTAGGGAGATATTTAAATTTTGCAGCATTTAGCACTGTTACAGGAAGAGCAGTTTTTGTGTTCCAAATATTCCTAATAGCCAGTACATTCAATTTTCAGTATTTAAAAATAGGAATCTGGCTTCAAATGTTGACTACAAAAATGTGTTGAAACATGTAGAGGTAGGCATTTGGCCCTCAGTCTTAAGATGAAACAAAACTTCTTTCCCTTATTTTGTTATTCTGGGACTAAATTTTCTCATGCTACCTAAGCACTTAAAAGAAACAAAGGAAATCACTGTAAATTATTTGAGCAATTAGGAAAATTATGTGTTCTTAAGTGTTTTCCAGTCTACCTCTCGTAGTTGTGTGATTTCACAGCTCTGTGATATCTCTATCTGAGTACTTGCTAGTGTTGCTATCAAAGGAAAAAACGACATTCAAAGAAATCCCTTGCATAACTTTGAAGCTATGGGCACTAAAATATTTATGCTCCTCCAATCATGGGAAATTATAGTATTTTCCTTTCTTTAAGCTAGTTTTTGAAATGGTAGGAATAAATCAGACAGCCTGATTTGATATTGCTATACCACTGGTAAAATGTATCAAAACTTGTGAAAATACATAAGAGTAAAATCAGATGGGTTTAGAGAAGATTTAGAACTCACAGATTTAGCACTTATTTAATGTGTTTCAAGCTAAAATCCTACAAGTTTCACGTGCTCTAGCTACTTCTCAAAGTAGGGACAATGGGATGCTATTTGTGGCTACTTGGCTTCAGTCATGTGAAACGCATAGTAAGTGGCACAGTTTTCAGAAGAATGAATTCATGTTGGGAATTGTATAAATAATGAACACTGATAGAACTCATGAATGCCAATTTCTGCGTGAGAAGATTGCAGGCAGGAAAAACAGATATATCCTACAGAATGTGCATCCTCCTCACCCAATTTCCCCCAACCACAGTCTGTACCCAGTTTTCTTTTCTCTGCAAAAGAATGTGAAAAAACAATGGGATAGAATTAATATGATATAGGGGAAAAAATGTATACATTTTTACTTAGAAGAAATTAAAAAATACTAAGAACCAAACCTACAGATATCATAACCAAGATGCCATTTTTCCTGTGCTGTATATAAAATACGTATTTGACTGTCCTACATTGTGTTCTGAGAATAACAGACTGTCCCCAAAAACCCGAATTCATAAATATGCAGACACCACTTCAGATGCCCACAATGCAAGTTGTTGCAGAGTTCTGAGGAAGTACCACTGGCAGAGCACACACTGAAATACTCTCACAGATTCGTTGCACAGATGCTTCTATATGAGCAGAAGGGGTAGTTAAGCTGTGCCTGAAGGAACTTGGCTCAGATTAAACAACATGTGGGTATAATAGCTGTTAAATGCAACTGTTCCCAGAGTTTTTGTGTAATATAATATGCTGAACACATTTGTGAAATATTCCATATCAAAAGTGATATACTTAATGAAAGTTCTGGAGTGGCTTAAAGTCACAGGTAATCAATCAAGAAAGACACAGAGAGCAATTTTATAAAATTTTAATTACTGTAGATGGATTAAAGTCTAACATATTTATGTACCTAGCTGACTTTTAATATTAATGATGATACTTAACAGGAAGGATATCTTTGCAGCATTTGCAAGGAATAAGAAAAAGTAGGTTTTAAAGATGGTTGCCATTTTTGTCTATAAGGAGTAAAATAGCAACACATTAAGGTAATGATGTAGGAACTATTTGGAAAATAATTCTGATACATTTGCGACTTCTTGAATAAAGACTTTAAAAACACAATGAGCATGAATTAGTGTAGCGATAAAAGGTCATATACGTGTCACTGAAGTTCCCATGCTGGGAAGAAACAACTTCATTGAAACCTGTTTATCTGTGGAACACTGATTCTGGTCTCACTTCATTGCTAAGGGTTAATTCAGCAGAAGTCAGGTCAGTGACACTTAAATATCACTATTTAATTTAAGAAGGTTAAGGTTAAGAAGTCAGAACCTTTTGGTGCCACTATATGATTTGAACTTGAAGGGGATGAGGTCCATCTGATTAACTGTATGTAAAAATAAGAGTTGCAGATAGATTAGTGACAGGGATCCCAATACACCGAAAATGTATAGACTGATGCTGTTTGCATGGCAATATGCTCTCTTGGGAATATGGCTGTAAATGACAGTTTTATGGAAAAATATAGAAATTCTTGGGATCTGTCTAACTTTTGATTGTCACCCAAAAGATCATGCAAAAGCAGAACACAGTTAACACATGTGCAGCTGCCAGACCCAAATATTCTTAACACTGCGGGTTACAACTGATTCCCAGTTACAGCTTGTCCTGTAAAGGGTAAAAGGATTTTGGTGCATTAGGTGCAGGGAAGGAATAAACTGGAATTCTCTGTGCTCCTCTGGGTTTAACAGAAAAATTCAGGACCAGATATCACATGCTGCAGCCTATGGAAGCAGTCATATGCTACCTACATTTCAGTGGTTTTGGTAATTACAGTTAATCGTTTGGACCATCTGCAGTATGTTATAAAAATAGGGAGAACAAAGTGGCCCAAACAAAAAAGTCCATTATTGTACAATTATTTTGTCCCCACAATATCACATGAAATTAAATGTCCCACAAGAAGCCATAAAGACAAAAGTAATGTTATCAAAAAGTGCAGAAAGAAATAAGCAGTATGATTGTTTTCAGGCCTTCACTAGAGCTATATTTTCTGATTCAGGAAGTGATCTTGGCCAATTCACAGATAATTCTTGGTTTTGTTAGGATTTATTCATTGTCAAAACAAAAAAACAACACTTTGCTTAGATAGCTCCTTGTGATACTAACAGATTCAAAAATATTCAGCCTGTGTTTTGTCAGAGCTTCGTTATTAAAATTTCAATGGGACTTACTCTTTCCTAAGGACCATAATAAATGTTGATATAACATTCCAATGTCTAAAGCAACATAATTTATTAAATTCCATCTATATGACAATAACATTGTTCAGATCGTTCAGAAACTTCCTCTTTTATTTTGCACTCAACAGGGAAGACTCCTGCTGCAAACTGAGGGCCTGACTCACATCATGTGATGAATAACTCTGGCTTTCAGGCATCAGTCTGTACTACACTGTCACACGGTCACAAGACCTTCCAAACACTGCCACTGTCCAACTAATGACACTTCTGATGAAGTCTGCAGTCAAATTCTGTCGCCTATTTAAGCTTTCCAGAAGACCTTATGTAATTAAACTGGCTGAACAAGTAAAAAAAAAAATCCCTGGACGTTCATGATTGCATTTTATCCAACTTCATTATGACTTTTATCGTGATGCACCTGTGTTCAAACTTGCAGTTAGCAACAAAATGAAAAGGGTCATAAACACAGGCAAAGAAAAGGGGTATTAAAAATATAATGGAAAAATAACATGCAGATAGACCATGTTCAATAAAAATAGAGTCAGTAAATATATGCTGCTGTTCTGTTCAAATATAATCAAGTAGTTCAAATGTCTGTGTGAAACTAAATTTTTATTGAATACGTTCTGACTTCAAGGTCCTAATGCCACTGTCTATAAGAAAATGAAGCACTATGTCTACTTGAATAAAATCTGGGACAAGGAAGCCCAAAAAGGAAGCAGTCATGAATGGATGAAAATATATCCACAATATGAAAGAACTTGAGAATTACTTTGATGAATAATTTCACAGAACAGTTTAGCAACAATAATACAATATTTTATTAAGGCTTTTTGTGTGCATGTTCCTTGTGTTAGGAGGTTATACTTTTCTCTGAACAGAATTCCCGGAGTTTCAAAGATTAAAAAATTCCATAAGGCAACACTAGGGTCATCCTGGTTGATAGTCTGTAATATTGATCAATAGTCAATATTATGTGATGGACAGGGCAAAACTGCTCTGAATTTGTGTCCAAAGCTCATTTTTTAAATTGTAAATTATACCCCAAATGTAAAGAGAATATTACCAGAGATGATGGGTGCTGGTGAAATAAAAGACATTCAAGGTCATGGTGCAGGATAGCAAAAATTTCCTCAGTATTTTCTGGAGAGGAAAATAAAAACATCATGTTATGTCAGCTCCTAAAGCTCGGTCTCTTAGCAAGTCATATATGGTCTTCACACAATATTGTGAATTCTGCTCTGGTTATTCAGGTTGTTCAGGAATTTCTAATTGTCACTGTAGAATATTGATCACCTAATACTTCACCCTATAACTCCAAGAGAAAGACCTGAGGATGCTATGGAAGAAATGCTTTAATCCTTGCTGAGGACACCTAAGATATTGTTACAGCCTCATGCCAAACGGATCGTTTCTGTTAATGGAATAGCTCTCACTGTCCCATATTCACAAGTACTTTGGGGATTTGTTTGCTTGTTTTAACATTATAATTAGTTGCCTTTCTATCTCATCCTTATATTTTACATTGTTTGAAGTTTTATGTATTACTGATAAATCTTTTTTCCCAAAGTTGTGTATTTCAAATACAAAGAACATATTCTCTTTATTCACTTTTCAAGTCAAGAGCACTTGATGAGCCTGATTTGATTTGTATGGTTTATCAGTTAGAGTAATCAGCATGAGTAGTCTCTTATCTATTAGATCACATGTTCCTTTTTACTTGTGAAGTACAATTTCTCTGTGTTAGGACTGCAGGCTTTGGAAAGCTTTTGTGATTCTCGTCAAGGATAATTATGTTCATTTATTTATTTTACATTGTTGTTTACACTACAAAAAAGATTGTGTTATTTTATATTTCAGGGAAAGGTGTTATCTACATGCAGAATCAAACCAGTTTTAACGTGGCATTATCAGAAATACTTTGGCATTGACAGCAGATTTAATAAATAAATTGATTTTTTTTTTTTGGTCTTGTTGGAAACTTAGGCTAATTTTCTACAAAAACCCAAGCTTGCTGGTAGTTCCTGCAGTACTGTATACTGATTTTTGTTCGTTTATTAATTAAAATAGATTAATGAATCCATGTAGTTATTATAGAATAGCATTGATACTTGTACTGAAACAAGTCCCATGGACGGGTTTACTGTAATCCAGCCGCATTTAACTGAACTTTGGGATGATGTTCTCATTCTATTAAGAGTAATTAATTAAAAATCACTAACCTTTTCTTACTAATAGATAGAAAAAAAAATCATATGATCATACAGTCCCTAAGGAAACCTAGTAAAAAGGATTAGGAAGAATCTTTTTGGTTCTTCTGCTGGGAAAGTATATTTCTTTAAGTGACATCAAAAATAGGAATATAAATGGTATAAATTAAAAGTTATATTTACCAATAAGTTTATATTTATATTTTCTTATTTCACATCTTTAAAAAAGCTAATTCATAACAACATTCATGAAAATGTGAATAACATGACAGTTGCTCACAGGAAATGCAAAACTTGAAAACAAATTTGTAAATTATTTTGCTTTATTGCATAGATAAGAGCACAAATACATGCTCCAAGTACCCTTATGGTAAGAAGCAACATATATACTTAACATGTTCACCTGCAATTAAGATTTTAAAGTTAATTTCTTTTTATGATTCCTATTTTTTTTACCCTCTAAAGATATAATTATGGAGTCAACTATTCTAGCTGTTCAGCAATGGGATGCGTCATATATTTAAATTTCAACTTAAATTTTTTAGGGAAAACGTGACTTCAAAAAGGCAAAATTTTATAACAAGAAACCAAAAATTGGGTTAACTCATTTATCTACTTGGAATCAGCTGGGAATTTATGCTTAGAGATAGGTTAGCAAAACTATTAAGTCAAAAGGAGTAATTTAATATTAACTTAAAAAAAAAACCCAACAAAAAACAATGATCAAAAGTTGTGGTTTTTAGGTTAATATGAGTACATAAAAGAAAGATGAAAGATGAATGATGCTTTATATTATATATGAATAAGAACATAGAAAGCCCTGAGAGTTCCACTGATGGCTTATAGCCCTTGACTGTACTTTACATATCTTACATTTTATACTAACAGGAAGAATGGTCAATAGTGTTTTTAGAACCTGTAATATCTGCAGCATATTTTTTATTTGGAAAAAAATAAACCCCACCTGTTCACAAAAGAAACAGTATCACTGAATTATCTGCCTCAATAAGTATTAAATATGTCTTGCAGTCCTCAGTGTAAAATGTCCTTTATTAATGATAATCCTTATGGTTATTTAGCTCCTCCAAAGTAAACAAACAAACAAGCAAACAAGCAAACATATATCAGAGCTGCTTTGAAATTATTTATCACCACAGCAAAGGCCCTAAGGTACTAGAACGAGGATTCATTTTGTAAAGAGAGTGAAGAACTAAAATAGGGGGAAGTGTTTAAGGACTGAAATGAAAATTTAAATTCTATCCTAATAATACACTGAAATGGTGTAGTGTATTTTTGAATGCAGATTTTGATATTTCAACTTTTATGAGAAATCAAAATTTTATGGACTTGTAAAGGGAGAAGAACTTGTATATAAGGCACATGATATATGGACTTAAAACAACAGAGGCTGATTATAGAGCTATTTATTTATTTATTTTATTTATTTTATTTATTTTACATTGTGAAACTCTGCAATGGTGAAAGACAAAAATCAAAGCAATACCCTGGGACAGATTAATTGTTCATCATCATGTATATGCTCCCTCCCATAGTGACAGGCAAAAGGTCAGGAGATCACAGAATTCTGGGCAAGGTGGAGTTAGGGATGTTGGCTTGTGGCCAGCAGGACCAGGGCAGGGATTGTCTCCCTGTGCTGGGCAGTGCTGAGGCCACACCTCAAATCCTGTGTCCTGTTTTGGGCTCCTCACTGCAAGAAAGACTTTGAGGGTCTGGAGTGTGTCCAGAGAAGTGCAACAGGGCTGAGGAAGGGAAGAACACAAGTCTGATGAGGAGCAGATGAGGGAGCTGTGGGGACTCAGCCTGGAGAAAAGGAGGCTCAGGGGGAAGACTATCACTCCCTACAATTTCCTGACAGGAGGGTGGAACCAGCTGAAAGTTGGTTTCTTCTCCCAAGCAAAAAGTGTCAGAACGTGAGGAAATGGCCTCAAGGTGTGCAAAGGGAGGTTTAGACTGGATGTTAGGAAAAATTTCTTCATGGAAAGGATTGTTAAGCATTGGAACAGGCTGCCTAGGGAAGTGGGGAAGTCGCCATTTCTGGAAGAGTTAAAAAAAGGTGCGGATATGGCACTTGAACAAGATTATGTGGTGAACATGGTGGTGGTGATACATTAACTGTTGGACTCGAGGTTTTAGATGTCTTTTCCAGCCTTAACAATTCTATGATCCTATTATTCCTACCAAGACAGTTTTCAGATGTGTTAAAGTGAAGCTGCTTCCTAGGAATGCTCCCGGGCCCTTTCTGCCCCAGCTGCCACAGCTCTGTCCTGTATCAACAGGTCCCAAAAAGTTTGCAACTGGCTGCAGCAAATGACTTTTTATGAAAGACAACTGCTTTAACATACATGGATTATCCCCAGCACTGGAGTCTACTGTATAAATAAAGTCATTTTCTTTAGAGACATCAGCACTAAAGGGGAAAAAACATTCTTCTAAGGTTCCCTAGAGGGAAAAATATAAGCTGTGAAATTTCCAAGAAGGAGCAGATGAATGATGGTTAAATACACTCCACTGGACTAGGGCTCCTGCTTTCATGGGACAAATTTTCCCCAGAATTTTTTGTTCTCTTCAACAGGGGCACATTGCTGATAATTATTAAGGCTTAGCAAATACCAGCAAATCCAAGGTCATGGAAAGTAGAGGAAAAGCTGGCCTGGCTACTGCTTGCAGAGCTCAGCCAACCTCTTGCCAATCCATGTACAGCCCTACCACTTTTTGGGGAGAGCAAGACTTCACCCAGGTTGACAATGAAGAACAGATCAGTGCACTGAGCGTTTACACTGATACTTGGACTATTAGCAAATAAGTTCATCAGAGGATTTGGATCAACTTTGCGTGGAACATCAAATAATGAAATATTCATAAAAAATAAATTATTAAATAACTGTCACCAAGTCATCTGAGTGATAATGACACTCATAACTGCTTACAGGCACAACATGCTTACATAAATATAATTGTCTGATTGTTATTGATCTGATAATATACAAGTATGAATACTGCCCAGAAATAATTTATTTTAATTCAGATAGAATTTGAAAACCTACGGACAGGGAAATGACAACCTTAATTTCTATTTTTTTATCCTAACTATTTCATGGAGCTATTTTATTGTCCCTCTCTCCTTAGACTAAATTTGCTAAGTTTTTCTTTTTCATTCCTCTTTCCTTATCTGTTTTGCTCTTTTTCTCCCCCAGTAAATATTTTATCCAAGGCCATTTCATTTTCCTTTCATTGTTTTTTGCCATTCCCGCCCCTTCACTATCTACTGATAAGAGAGATAATAAAAAAACCCACAGAAATGGGTTGGAGGCAGCAGGGAACAGTGCATGTTGTGAACAAGCAGACAGAAAGAGGGATACCAAAGGGATGTAAATTTATGTATCTGGAAGTGCTCTAAAGGACTCTGTGACCCAGGCTTTTAATGAAAACATTCTGCCCTCTCCTCTGTCATGTGCTACTCTGAAATCTGTCTGTCTGTGTCTCTCATTTAAACTAGAAATTTCCACATTTAGGGTAACATTACTGATCAAAATTTAATTGAAGCTCGCAGTGAAAGTGTCAAGATATTTCAAGCTTTCCGCAATGAAAGCTCTTAGTCAAAATTTCTCAGCGTCTCGACTGCAAATGTACAAGTTGTTGCACTTCATGTTTGATAAAGAATGCAGCAAATTATTTAGGCGAAGGGAGGGAGGACAAAAAGGTTAATGACAGACTTGGTTTTGAAGATGAACTATGAATTAATGGATTCAGCTCAGATCCTGTTGGTCACGGTCCAATGGTAATTCATTTATAAAGACAGTTATCTCATCATCAGCTTTAAACATGAGACTACCAGGAGATAGCTTCTTTAAATTAAAACTTGGATGCATTGCATTAAGATTAAATTATTGTTTAAAAGGCATCATAAACTTAATGAAAATATGACAGGAGACATCGTAATTTATGCAAATGCAAGCAACGACTACATCATGCTTTCTGAGGCTTTCATTTTTTGCATCCTGCATTATTCACAGAAGACATTTTTACATCATGTTGTTCAAGAATCCTAATTGTAGAGGTGGAGAGGACAGCTTATCAGCAGTAGATAAAAAATGTGCTATTCTTAGCTTTACTAGGTTAGCATGTGGAATGTGAATTCTGCATCCAGACTCTTACTCACAGTAGGTTTCCCACCCCTGTCATTCTTGTATTGTCTCATAGTAAAGTGAACGGACGACAAAAAGGAGTGTAAAACCCCTATAGAATCGATAAAAAAGGATGTGTGTTAAAGGCAAACATGACATTTTTTTAAAATTCATGGAGATGAAGTCTCAGGTACACAGCAAAGGACAAAAAATATGTAGTAAAAAAAATCAGTTCACAGGTTTGGAAATATTTTCATTATTTTTACTTTGTTTTTTTGCCTTGTTGACCATACGAAGTACTTCCCATTCTTAATAATGCACCCCCACTGGATGTTTTTTCTTTACAAGATATACTCCACTACTTCATGCCATGCCTTCCCTCCCTCCTAGCAATACTTTGTCATATTCCTTAGCAAACATGAGATGTACTGTTTTGAGCATGGCTCTTGACGAGAGGTTATTTTCATGTCCAGTCCCTCCTACTCACAGAGAGGCTGAAACCATCTGCAGACAGGAGAGCTCTGTGAGGAGCTGGGCTCCTCATCCTCTGCCATAACTTTGAAGCTTCTGCATCAACTCCAGCTGGTTCTGTTGAGCAGCTGACACATTCACTGAGGCATAAATTTGGCAGAAACACTAATATTCCTCTGTCTCTACAAAGTGCATGTGCTAATGGTTACACAGGAAATGCAGTTTTAAAACTTGTGCATACCAGCTTTGTGATTTAAATACTGGTCTGTCACTTGGAGTTCCATGATTTGGTTGGTGGTGGATGGGCAGAGGCAGGCAGGGCTGGCAGAACCCTCAAGGCCCTGGCAAAGGAGACAAGAAGGTTCAAAAATGCCATTGGACACAGCAAGTGACAATTTGGAAAAAGGGACTTCCTCATTTGCCCACCAAGTCTTGTCCCATGTCCTTATGCATTGTTACAAAGAGATAAAAACTGCTAATCTTCCCCGGCACTCAGCAGAGCCACATTTTTCCTCGTGGTGGCAGTCTGGTCCTCACATCTCAGAGACTGTTTAGGCAAGATGCCACAGTTTCCTTGGAGAAGAAAAGTGTGTAAGAGGAGCAGCAGCATTTAAGGTAGTGTGTATCAGCAGCAGCAAGAGCAGTGGGGCAGGGAAAAGTCAGACAATGCTTCTGCAGCCCGGGAGTGTCAGCTGAGGCTGCAAATAACGAAGATGTCACCGAAAGAATTATGTTGTTCAAGAAAAGGTTACAGAAATTTTTCATAAGACAAGCTGATAGGTAATTTGCTAATGATATCTTTCAACTGCACTGATGAGACACAAGTTTTATTTCATTCTTTTCTCGGCAACGGTGTCAGTAAGACTACTTTGGTAACAGCAAGACCTTATTATTCTACATTTTCTATATTTCAATTTGTGGTAGCATAATTTCTTTTCTCAATTGCCACCAAACTGAGCTGCCCCACTCTGACAATAGTTTTTCATTATATATCCAAGTAAGCCATCAGCCACAAAAAATATATCTGGATTTGCAAAACCCATAAAAAAGCCCCATAGAAAAAACAGATGAGTTTCACTTTTTTTTAAACAAAGTTCTGCTCAGCAATTTGCAATGAATTATGCCTATTTCCTCAAGATATTAGAAGCACAGGTAATCTGCTACAACTTGTCAAGTGCAACATTGATCTTGAAGGGCATACATTATCTAATGCTTAAACACTGTAAATTAAGATTCAATTAAGTTGAAATAAAACTATGACTGTACCAAAAAAAAAAAAAGTAAGTATATAAATATTTATTCTCTTCTGGAGACTAAAGTTTTCTTAATTATCTGACATGATATACATAAAATACTATAATGAACAAAATTTAATTAAATAAGAAACTCTTCTATTGACAGAGCAACAAAACCTGCCCAGAGCATGTGATAAACATTTAGAGTCAAGCTCTGATTTGCCTCTAGGGAAAAATGCATAAGCAATAAAACTAGATTCAAATGTAAGTTGTTCTAACAACTTAATGACCTAAGACAATGGCCAGATTCTACAGGTCCTAAAAAAGAAACCTATGCATGTGGTGTCACACTTAAAATTACTGAAGTTGCAACAATTGGTACTGTTATGAGAACTGCAGTCAAATTATAAATTAGTTAAGAAAATGCTGTTTGCGTCTTCTTAAAACAGCATTGTAAACACATGTAAATGTAGGTCATGTAGAGTTGTCCAAGAAGGTTGCAATGAATGAAGTGACACATAATTATGGATATGGGCTGTGTGTGAAAAGGTGATAACTCTGTGTGTAACAGGCCACCAGCACCCTCACAGGGAAAAATTTCTTTCTACTATCTAATCTAAACCTGCTCTTGGTCAGTTTGAAGCCATTCCTGCTTGTGCTCTCACTCCGTGTCTCTGTAAATTGTCTCTCCCCATGTTTCCTTTGGGCTCCCTTCAGGTACTGGAAGGCCACAATTAGGTCACCCCAAAGCCTTCTCCAGGCTGAACAATCCCAATTCTCTCAGCCTTTCCTCATAGGAGAGGAGCTCCATCCCTCTGATTATCTTGGCGTGCTCCTCTGAATTTGCTCCAATGGGTGGGTACATCATCTAAGATATGGTGGGGAAGCTCCTTTGGCATTGATCCCCCATTCTGTTTTGTAAGGCTGCAGCTATTTCCATAAGGAAATGCACCTTGTAAAACAGATCCAGTGTTGTATCTCTCTGTTTTTTACAGAAAGAATAACATTTCCAGGTGCACTAAGCACTTGTATTTAAATATAACTGAACAGTACTCAAGCTGCCATCTCCTGGGCTGAAACAATCAAAACCAATAAATAATTTTAAATTATTTTTCTTATCCAAGAGGAAATATGAAAATAACACCATACCTCAGAAATACCTGTTTTTCTGCAGAGACTGTAAAGTCATGAAAAAACTCTTTGCAGAGCTAAATCCTATCCTAGGTAATAATAGAAATTTCAGTTGAAATAGACAGCCAAATATTTTTCTTATTACTGTGATTCTCTCTATCATCAGTGGCCTTCACAAAGGATGAGGTTTTACAGAAAAAACTGCAAGATGTTTACCCAGACTTCACTCAGCAAACCAACAGCTGAGCAAACAGATTCAATCATTGCATCTCTCTTTCCCCTTTACCATCCATTTTTAATAAACTAGAAACACTTGCCTAAATAGAGATGCCCTTGGAGGATGTGGGAGACTGTTTGCAACACTCTGAGTGACTTATTTGTGTTTGGGTGCTCTGACCAAATCACAGAAATCTCCAGCTAATACCACATGCACCAAACAGAGCTTTTTGGCTTCGGACACAAGTTGATAATAGCAATGGTAATAAAATGGCTTTTTAGCATCTTAACACTTTCAGCCTTTTAACACTTTTTTTTATATTTCAAAAAATAATTCAGATACTTAAAAAAGAAAGTAATAAAACATGAAGGCATCCATATTTTTTTCCTCTTCTCCCCCTCTTTTGCTATAAATGGGAGATCCAATTTTTACATGAATGGTGGCAAATCAATTTCTTTTCAACAGCTGTCTAGTTCAAATTTCATTTTTTACACCATTTGCTGAGAAACTTGATTCCCTTGCCACCACATCTTAACTGTATCACCAAACAGATTAACATCATGGCAGGATAGCATGTCATGTAATGATTTTAATAACATTTATTCATAAGGTTGTTACTCCTCCCAGCTTCTGCCTCAGGATCTGCCACAACACCATGTAGTTCATTAGCAAACACACTGAGAAGTCAATGAGGCAGACACAATGTGTAGATTAAAAAACCCACAACATTAGGTTTAACACTTCTGTAACCTTGTAAAACCCATTTATTGGCTTATTTAATACTAAAATTCAATAACGGTGCATATTGTTTCAAATTATGCATATTTAGGAAGAGAGAAATATAAATAAGTTCTGTATCATACAAGGTTATTCTGGGACTGGGAAATTTAGCAAAGAAAAAGCCAACAAAAACCAAAAATTAGGAAGAAATAAAAGGAAAATATTACATGAATGTTCATAGAAAATTATTAAAATGTCCCATGAGATTTTGTCAAAATATTAACGTAAAATAAACAGATAACTATTTATTCAGAATCATTATATAGTGTTTTCTGAGTTGTTACATCAAGACATATTTTCTTAATGGGTAACATGGATAGCAAAAATGCAAAAAAAAGTAAAAAAAGGAAAAAAAAAATCTGGGCTTATATTGCCTACTTTTGCTGTGGAAGAATATGTATTTATCTGTAAGAATTGCTTTCTTTTCTGAAGACAGCTAATATTACATGTGTCATGCATAATCAAGCTGTCCCATATAAACTTAAATGTGGTTTATGTATACAGGTACACCTCATGCATATATTATCATAAGTATTATTTTACTGTAGTAATGTATTTTCCAAACTAAGGAGCAAAGAAATATCTCCAAGATGAACACTTGTCTATGTCCTCGTAACAAAATTCTCAGAGCCATGGCTCTGTATCAGCCAATTTGACCGAGTCAAGGATTCTTTTTTCTAGGAGTTATGCAAAGCAGCCTTTCATAAGTTTTCAGAAATACTGTTCAGATCTCATTTCTTGGGAAAACAGGCCTTTCTGTGTAATGAGCTTTTGGGGAACTAAATCAGAATCAGAAACAAAGAAAATGCTATATTTCTCTGCCAATCCAGTTTCTTCATCCAGCATCAGACAAATTAGTTGCCCAGGTTTTAAATGATGATTTAACCATACTTTGTTTTTCACAAGCTTATGCACCTCTTTCTGTAGCAAATTAAGAAATTGTTCATAGAACTCTATTTGCTTTGCGGTTTGATCAAAATAATTTTTCCATGCATGTAGTTTCCTTTTTACTTGCTTTAGGCTGGGTTGCACCTGTTAGAGTTTCACTTGCAGCAACTGGAAACAAAGGATTCCTGTGTTTCTGTTCATGAGAATAGCAAAGTGAATTTCTTCTGGCATCTCCTAATGAAAAGGAATCTGATTCTTGAGGGAATGGTCCATAGATGGTTATTTCTGAATATGCAAGGTGCTGAAGGATATTCCATCTGCCCTACAAAGACAGGCTGAGAAAGTGGAGGTTGATCAGCCTGGAGAAGGTTGCTTGGAGACCTCAGAGCTCCTTCCAGTATCTGAAGGAGCCTCAGGGAAGCTGGAGGGGGACTCTTATCAGGAACTGTAGTGATAGGACAAGGGGGAATGGCTTCAGAATGAAAGAGGGACATTTAGGTTAGGGATAAAGAAGAGATTTATTGTGGGGATGATGAGGCATGGGTTGTCCAGAGAAGCTGTGGATGCCCCATCCCTGGAAGTGTTCAAGACTAGGTTGGATGGGGCTCTGAGGAACCTGCTCTAGTGGAAGGTGTCCCTGCCCATGGCTAGGAAGTCAGAATTAGATGGTTTTTAAGGTTCTTTCCAGCACAAACCACTCTATGATTCCCACCCTAAGTACTGAAACATTTGATGGCAGTGCTTGGATGTGGAAGACAGCAGCTGATGCCATCTGGTGTGTAATGTTATGGTTACCTCATCTGTTGTCTGAGTGAGTAGATCATGTTTCTTTACCAGCCATTTGGTGAGCAAGGCTTGTGTCAAATACAAACCAGGCGTAGTGATGGCTACCATCAGCCATATTAAAATTATTTAAATAAAGACAACAAATTCTGAAATGAGAATAAGCCCAGGCACCAGAAAGGGGTTCCAGCATTGGACGTAGCTTTAGTTTCAAAGCTTTCATGTGCCAAAAGCTGAATTCAAATCTATAAACAACAACATAAATGAAAACGAATAACATTTGGCAAATATAATTTAGGTTTTGACTTGGCCTGGAAAGCGGTGGCAAAACACAAAGATAGAAAACAAAGAGTGAAACAGAGCCAGTGTTGCATCTGCCAAAGTACCACATTAACTGTTATGGTTAGCCTGCACCATTACTGTGCTTTAGTGGAAACTAGCTGGAATATTTTGGACTCAAGTAGTAGTAAAGTGTTACCAAACACATCAAGATATTTCTGAGATACATTGCTATGAGCTATACATAGCATGACACAGATCCTCCCAGGGAAAGTGCGATCTGTCTTGCCTTTGACTCAAAAGGATCAACTCTCTTGCTGAGGACATCTCAGAAACATTCTTCAGAAAAAACGTAGATTTATAAAGCAAGCAAATGAGTCAATTGTATGTAATAATCTAGGAAAAAAAAAGTCCTAAGCTCATCCAGGTTGTGTAAGTTTGATAGAAGATCTCAGAATTTTAAATCAAATTTATTTTACTGATTATGACTACAATGCTACATGTTCCTGTGGATTCATAGCAGGTAAAAAAAACCCAACAACCCAAAACAACCCATAAGCAAGTCTTTCCCTCAATTTTTCCCAATTTATATGGTGCCAAAGTACTTCAAAGCCACTGGCTCATATAAGCATTCCTTTGTGTCAGTGTCATTTTTGTTGCTTCATTTGGTTTGCATTTGTATGAACACAAAACTCCTGTGTTTCTTCATACAGATGTCATAATCCGGAATGCAACAATGTGAGGTAAAAAACACTTATTATTCTCCTGTGTTAGCCTAGGAAGTTTACAGAGGATGCAGACATAGACAGCATTTGGAGCTGGTCTTATTGAGCTCAGTGATAAATACATAAATAAATAGAAAAAGCCAGTTCTTTTCCTCTATTAAATATAACTCAACAAAAGCAATGAAGAGCCAAAGCAGCCAGCATCCATCCACAGCTTGAAGCTTTTCATCCAGGAGACTTCAGATCTAGTGTCAAGTGTTTTTCTGGGAAATGACAAACTTTCTCTTCTCTTTGTACAAAGCCAGATGATGACTCTAAAAATTTCCTCCTACCCATCTGCTCTTTCAGCTGGTATGTGGCATCCTTCTCCCCATTTTTTTGCTCTTTTACAAAATGCAAATTTTCAGGTCAGGAACCTGCAATATTTAGAACGATAAAAATCCCTTAGGCTTGACAAAAACTCCTGACTCTCAGCAAAGGAGTGTTCTTCATTTAGGTTCTCAGAGATATAAGCAGAGTAAATTACTGTGCCATCCATGATGAATTACTGAAAACATCACCAAAGTGCAATTACTGTATGTCTGATCTTAACCTGGCTTCCAGTTAGAAATAACGATACCCTGTGTAAACTACCTCAAGGAACAGATGCCATCAAAGAGCAATGAAAAATGTTAAATATTCTGTGGATAGAATTCACTGCTATAGCAGCTTCCCATGAGAGCAGATGCAAGTTTTCAGGCATTTTCTGAACATTAAGGACTTGGCAGTGTTTTCAAACCCCGCCATGAGAATGCTTATCTTCCTCATCATTAGCTTAACATCATGTTATATTGCAGTGCCCATCTCCACAGAGTGGAGAAGTCTGGCTGCTTCCTTGGACTGCAATAAACATGGTTTTATTGTGCATCCTACTTATTGTGTGGAAGGAATATTTCTTCAACTAAGCTATTAAAAACATACTTAAAATATTCCTAACTGCAGCAAAACAGGCAGCAGGGAATTTGATAAAAATATGCAGTTCTCCTGAGCTGTGAAAGTGGTTGTTTTGGAAAATGTTTGGTTATGTGAGAACTAATGTACAAAATGAAAACATTTCTTCAAGTCAGTAGAGCTTCTGGCACTATAATTTTTCTTTTTTTTTTTTTTTTTTTTTGTTTCCTGCATAAGTTACATTTTTAGCAACGATGAGCACTTTTCACATGTGTGATTTGGACAGATAAAAAGAAAGAAGGTGGAAGGACCTTCATGTTGGTCTTGTTCCAAGTTTCATAATTGTTTTAAAAGATTCAATCTTTCAGAAAAAAACCCACAACAACAAAAAAACCCAGGAATCCAGATTTGTCTTGCAATAACAGAGGTTTGACCAAAGGCTGCAATGATTTTGAAAGAGTCAGAATTCAGTGGTTTACAATGTATCATAAACTGTATTTATCAAGTAAAAGGAAATAAATCCTACATTCTCTATAACATTGTTATTTCCTTTTCTTCTTTCAAGAACACCTTTGGAAAAACATCCCACTTTTGTTTCCATTAAACAATACATCTTTTTCGAAGTTCCCTACACCAAAGCCAAGATCAAATAAAACCCACACGTAGCAAAGTGTGCAGTGTTGTGAGGGCTGGTGTTGTGCTCTGATGTTGGCAAATTACAACTGATACATCTGGTGCTCCACTTCAAAGGCAAGATTGGTCATGCTCTGTGTTCTGGGTAATTGCATGCTCTGCTGTACATAATAATGTTTTTCAATTGGGCTTGTTCTGCATAACATAGATTCAATTATTATATAATTCCTACCTCTGCAAGTGAGCATATTTCTATTTTCTGGTTGATTTAGGAGCAAAACTTCTTACAAGTTGCACAGGAAATCTGCAGTAACTTGAGCATCAATTCCTCCCTCATGGATTACTCAGACATTTAGAATGTCTGTTTTCTCTACAACATACAGATGAAGAGACCAAGTTGCTGAAGTTTGCCACAGAACTTCTTCCAAATACTGCCCTGCAGAACTGGAAGTAGATGTTGAACTGCTCACCATTTCTAATGCAAAAGTTCTTTGTTGAATAAAATATCACATATCTTTTTGTTGTTTGGTTCCCCCCTCACCCCCCACGTCACCGCAGTTGCATAAACACTGGACAAATTTAAGTAGATCATTATTATTGTTTCTAAGACCTTTTAAAATAAATTTTGTTAATTAGAGGCATTTCTGAATGCTTTTGACTTAATGCACTGCATAACTGAAAGTCCACTACCCTCCAACATACACACACAGTCAAGTACAAAACTGTACATTTATCATCCCATTAAAGAATTATTTTGTATTAGTTTCCAGTCTCTTCCACTTTAGCACCCTGTTTCTAGCAGAACAGTTTCAGCTGAAATACACTGAAAGCTTAGTGAAATATCTCTTTGTTATGTTGCAAAATGCAATTACATCTTCCTCTAATTTAAAAAATCTCATTCAGACAAAGAAGCACTTGTTAGCCATCAGAAGATATAATCTAGACCTAATATTTCTTTAGACATGTCAAATAAACATTGTGATGATAGGCTGTATTAACTCAGTGCATGAGAATATATCGATCAAGCATTCATTGATTACAGCATTCAAGAGTTACCAGATTTCCTTGGGAAGGAAAGATGTTCATATGATGAATTAGGGAGAAAAAGAAGTTCAATCCAATTAGTAAAGCACAATTGAATAAAATATCTATAGCTCTATATCTTCTGTTATTAGAGTTTTCTGGAATAACACAATGCATCTTTCCTATGGAGTATTTACTAAACTGTTAACTTTATTTCACAGAAAGGAGAAAAACATTGCAGCCTAGAAAATGGAAGGACAAACCTATTGTTCATAAAAGCTGTAATGAATGAGAACTGCAAGAAAGAAACCATTCTTGTTACAGTGTGAAGATACTGTTTAAGAGTAAATGTTTTGATCCTTCTAATGTTATTGAAGCCAAATATGGCTGCTATAGAACAGGTCTTGGCAATGAAGATGAATATTTTACTTAGTACAATTTTGTTCCACTAGACAAATGAATCAAGATGAAATTAAATAGTTTCACTTGCCTGTTTAAAATAAGTCACTAAAAATCATCATCGCTAAATATATTAGATAGGAAGCATTTGAAAAATTGACAGGAATTTATTGAAATAGGGAGAACATATGACACATACAAGGCTTGTTACTGCCATCTGTATTTGAAAGTTCAGCATTTTTAACTGCACATGTTGGAAATAAAAGAAAGGTTAAAAGGACAGTCCTGGAAGGGAAGAAAAACCTAATAAATAATTTTAAAACATATGCTATTGCAAAAAGAATCTGTCAAGAAATAGAATGCTATGGCAGACAATCCAACTGATATATCAAGTACTCAGGGCTAGTCTTAAGACTCCAAATTTATGATCAAACACCTCCATGAAAAAACTTTCTTTCACCACAAAAATAAAATACAATCAATTCTCACACTCTGTGTGCTTGTAAGTTAAAAGACAAAAAGGTTGACTTAATGGAATTTGGCAAATAAAACTAATTTTAAAAAGGTAGAGTTGTCTATGATTAGGTTGTGATGGTTAATTAGGATGTACTGAACTGGGAAATCCACTTGCAGATGAAGCATTCCCCTAAGATCTGATTACACACAGTAATCAAGTGCAGTGGCTGCTGCTTAGTAAGGTTAGCAGCAGCCAGAATTAAAAGCTGATAGAAGAGAAGAGATCCTTGGAGATGCAGAGATACACTATGAACAAAATATGGCTGAATCAAAGGAAAACTTCGCCATAAAGGTTGCAGAGCCTACAGGAAAGATGGAGAGAGACTATTTACAGAGCATGGAGTGACCAGACAAGGGTGAATGCCTTCAAATTGACAGAGAGTGGATTTAGATCAGATATTAGGGTGATATTTTTTACTGTGAGGGTGGTGAGTCTCTGACACAGGTTGCACAGAGAAACTGTGGCTGCCCTGCCCCTGGAAGTATTCAAGGCCAGGCTGGATGGAGCTCTGAGCAACCTGCTCTAGTGAAAGGTGTCCCTGCCCACAGCAGAGGGGTTGATACGAGATGATCTTTAATGTCCCTTCTGACCCAAGCCATTCTATGACTCTATGTCCTTCTAAAAATAAAAAGGTTATGGAGTGTTTTCATTCTTTCCTGTTGCTTGGCTCTGCAGGCCATCCCTGTACCACGCGCTGTGAGGTGTGACGAGTATCCCATTGGACCAGTGCTTAATACAAGGCAGTACCTCCTTCTCTGAACCACGACAGGCACATCAAGCATATATTCAGGGGAAGGCATTAATACTTACTTATTGAGTTCTTCTGAGCAGGAATTTTGAATAATTAAACGGAACAGCCATCTTCATCAACAAAACTCTACAGTATACAGTATATAAGAGAAAAGAAGCCATTTAAGCAAAAATAAAACCTAAGAAATCAATAGCAATGTAGGATATCAGCTGACTTCAGTATTTCTGCTGAAAGCCCGAGTTGCTGCTGTCCAAATTCCAGGCTCACTGAACAGATTCAAACAAGAGTAATGCCTCTGAAAGTTGTGACATTTGAAGCTGAGGTGCAGGCAGGAGAGGGAAAATATTCCTTAATTTTATTATCTGACTATTTGAATGTTGACATTATCTTCATATCAGAGACTTTCATATATGAAATTGACTTTATGAAATTAGTGGGGCAGATTTCTCTATCTGATATCTGTCAGGTAGAGATTTAGCAGAAACAAATGATAGGTTATACATTAGGTAAAGCTATATATTGTGTTTTAAAATCTTTGGGTAGGGGTTCATGTGCTGAAACTAACATGTAAAAGACATGTTAGAAATTTTAATATATGAGCAAATATAATTTACAGAATGAAAAAGGAAATAAAATATTAAATAAATTATTAAATATTCATTTTATGCTTCTATAAGTGTACTGTGCTTTCTGTAGTGGCTTTGCTGGTGGGAATGCAAATAATGAAGCCTGTATTTATCCACATGTAATCCTTTCCCTCTTAATAATCTAAACTGAGATGGAGTTGAATAAATTGCATAATACAGGCATAGAGAGAGTAAAACTCTCATCTCTTCCTTCTGCCCCATGTTATGGATGGATTTCCAGCCAGGGTTTGCTACATGATCTATCATTTGCATGAAGGCAGAAAGGATTCAAATGAAGCAATTATTAGACAAGAGCACTTGATAAATTGCAGCAATATATTCAGTAAAATGCACCTGACACAGTTATTTCTAGACAAACACCTCAATAGTCCTAGAAAATTATTGGTATGAGAGTTTAAGAGACAATGCCTTCATTTTAAGCCAAGAAGAATGAAGTGACACAAATATTTCCTTAAATACTCAACAGCAGATGTTTCAACAGAGGCAAAGCCACGGCGCAGGTACTCAGCTGAGTGTTTCCCTTTAATGTTGATCAGGCTTTGCATTTGCACTCAGACCCTTACAAATGTAATAGCTAAAATATGTGTACATGCCTTGAAATACTATTAGTCTTTAATTAAAAAATAGCATAGATATAGCAGCCCCAGTGATCTGCTTTCCTACAACTCAAGTGCCAAGTTGGCTCTTTACAAGCTGGGTAATTCTGCTGCTCTCAGAGCAGTATTGACAGCAAAAAACAATAACTGTAGAAATTAAGTCAGCCATTCAAACACCAGCCGGGGAAATCCAACTAATTAGTTTCCATTGATTTCCCGGTGGAACACCTGTGGTCCATGTGGGTGTTATGTACACCTCCTGCTTTTGGGAAGTCCACCTTTCCTTCAACTGCAGCCAAAAAAAAGGATTCCCAACACTATCACTGCTGATTAAGAACATCTGCAGTAGAGAATTCACTGTAAATTGTCATCCTTTCTTTTCAGCTCACTGGAGATAGTAATCACAGGAGCTTATTAATTCCCTAGAACTTTCTTCACCAGCTGTAAAAAACTGTGACTACTTAAATCTCTGTTAATCTTGGTGGTGGTTACTCAGATGAGTTATTGTGTCATGGTCTGAGTTAAAATGGGAAGAACATCAGGAGGAGAGACAAAAATCTCAAAGCAACAGGTGGTATTAACAAAATGTACATATTTTGAGGGGTTGTTCTGTGCCCCAATGGGGATCATCACTGACAAGAATGGGCTTGTGTCACACTTGTGATAGAGAAACCCAGTCTTTAAGTGTGATTATCCTACTTTCTCTAATTTCATCAGGCAGAAGAGAAGTTGTGTCAGCTTTAAGAATCCAGTTTCAGGTTACACCAGGAGAAGGGAGGAATCATTTTGACTTGTGTTGTACAGCCCTTGACTGAGGTCCTAGTCAGTGATTGTGTTAGCTCTGTCTTCACTGCTGTTTTCCTTGTCATTTGCACTAAAGAAAAATATAGTTATTCTACTGTGTAACAAATTGTAAATTTGAGAAAAATGAAGTTTGGCTCATTCCAGATCTATTAGGAATTTCAGAAAAAGGTCAAATACTTGAGCTGGTAAAGAGAAGAAATGGGAAGACAGAAAAAAGCTGTGATAGCTCTCTTTCATCAGCCAACTAAATATTGCAACATTAAGTGGACCTTAGGTTCCTGCTAGAGAAAGTCAGCCTATACTTCACACTTCCTGTGACAGAGAAGTACAAGGATACATGTTTATAACACAAAACATAATATAGTTTTAACAAAAAAGATGGAATTTCTCTGTTTAATTCTATCTACTGAAATAATTCAAATTTTGAGTCAGTGTGATCCCAAACAGGCCTTTTTCCAGTTCAGCACCAAACAACCAAATGGAAAAGTTAATACAGAAATAGTTATCACGACACCTGACAGAGAATGATGAAGAATATTTGACTTCTCTGTTGAAAAGGTTGTTCACTGCTCTCATAGATGGAATAATTTCTTTCTTTCTTTTTTTTTTTTTTTTTAATTAAAGTAAGGCCTGTGGAGTCATACCAGTAATTCTTGCTTTTGTCCAAGTAAATAGCTGATTCTTTAATTATCAGATTCAGTGGGCACAGTGCCTCCATCCCCAGCCAGGCAGGTTTCCTTTTAACATCAAGGATGCAAAAGGAAGATGGCAAGCCGCCACTTTCAGAGGCAGAATTAATAAATCTATCAAGCCAAAGAGTGTTGTGCCATCTGCCCCGTGTACAGTAGCAGCATCAATCACAGCAGACTTCTCAGCTGGGTCCATCTGTCCTTAACCAGATCCATGAATCAGTGGGGTGGGGACTGGGGGAAAGCATTAAACTGGACAAGTGGCACAAGTTTGCTAGTGTTGACCAGGGTGGGTTCATGTATGTGAAATCCCCAAAATGGGAGATGAAAGCTGGCTCTTCCTGCTTGTTTCATCAATGCAATTGATACTACGAGGGGAAATACTTCATTTTGTACACATGCAGTAAGGGTCAATGCTACTCATAAACTGACCCCAGCTCAGGATGAGAACTATCCACATATTCATGGTAAAGTTTGGGCAATGAATTGCAGTTTCATGGAATCCTTTCCACTATATCATTCATTTTTCAGACAGAAAATCATGAGTCAACTCATCCACAGGTACAGGTTAAATGGATCAATGGCTTCCTAAAATGTTCCATAGCACTAGGATGTGATGAGTTTTTTTCAACAGAATAAGAAACAGGTATGTTTTTATTGTTTTGTCATTTCATCATCCTCCTAGTTATCACAAGCTAGTCACTCACAGATGTTTTCTAGTTCTCTCTCTCACATTAAATATCTCTGTTAGACTAAGGAAGCCTCATAAAAGACAGTAAGTCCCTTAGGCAAAGCAGAGGTATATTCCCAACTGAAATATCACTAACTTTGTAAGTTTCTCAAGAATAATAATGCTCTTACTTCAGTTCCCTCTCTGTGAAAATGCAAGGCTGTATCCTTTGGTAATCTAAGTGCCACAAAGTCAGACAGAAAAAAAATAATGCGATAACAGTAGGTCTTATCAGATAATTAGTATGCAAAAGCAGGAAATTTATAAAGAACATTGTTTACAAAATCAAAGTGATTTCATGTTTCACTCTGATAAAGTTTACTTGGAGAAATAAAAATTCTTTATTTTAACTTTATCACTTTGTTGGTCTTTTAGATAAAATCAAAATGATTTATAGACTGGACTGCAAACCTCTCTTCTTGAACCACAGCAAAATTATTTTGGAAAGTTTCTATGGATCATATTTCTTGATGGCATTTCTTCTTCCCTTTTTAAAGCATCCGGCAATCTGGGTATAGCAGTACTTGTATATCCCTACTTTTCTTATATTTCTGGGCTATTTCTGTTCAACTGATCACACTTACTAGGGAATTACTTTATTATGGATGTTTAGAGTTTTTAAAGTAGCATTTTAGCATTTCAAAATTTCAAATGAGAGTTTGAAATTTTGCTGAGTTACAGCATGAGACTTTCAAGGGTATTATAAATCAAAACTTATTAGCTAAAAGTATGCACCAAGGCAGACAAAATAGATGCTCAATGGCACATAAATCCTGCCTGATGTTCAGTGACAAAGGAAAATAGAGATACAGGGAAGTTAATTTCCCTTTTTTCATGACCACAGCTGATGAGCATTGCTTTCTCACATGCACTATGGCAGCCAATAGCACCTAATATTTTTCTGCCTATTCTGTTTTTATTGCCTATGCAGTTCTTATTCATTTGCAGTGTGTAAATATTTTCTTATTCCCGCTCAGCTATTTGCATCAATAACATAATTTAACAGTAAATTTCACAGTCTAATTATTTATTACATTAAAATACATTTCTATTTAATAATTTGAAACTGTTTGCCTGGTAATTTTAACAAATACCCATGTGCTCATTTTATGAGCCAGTCTTATTTGCATTCTTTTGAGTAATAATTTTAATTATTTTCCCTTTTCCCCCTAAGACAAAGCAGAACAATCTGGAGTTCCTGATCTACTCTCCTACTAATGTGGGATAAGCAGATGCCTGACTTCAGTGGGGATTAGTCACATGGCTGCACCTGCAAGATTACAGCAGCCTTAGTGAATGATAGCTGTCATTTCTACAGTGAAGGTTTTGCACCTGTAACTGCAAAGTCTGTGCACAATTAGCTGAAAGAAGGAGGCTTCTACTTTTGAAATTTCTGACTGTAGGTTTCAGGTTAAAACGGTCACCAGTATTTTCTTCATATTTTTTTATATAACTAATTTTTTATGTTGCCCATTTGTTATTTTTCTTCTTTCATGGCCAAGTAATTTTTATTGAAGAAACAACTAGATCATACCCTAGCTTTTCCCCTTCATGTTGCAATCCAAACTGAGAGAAACTTCTGCTTTGTGAAGGCACCTGACAATAGAATATTTCTTTTTATGCTTTGCAAAAATTTTTGCAGTTGCTGTGAAATACCCATTTTATTCATATCAGGTCTGGGCCCCTGTGGCTGGGAATTGAGGAATGCAAGGGCAGACTCACTCCCAGCATATGCAGCTCCAGCCTGGCTGGAAAGGGGAAGCCTGGCCCTGCTGTCAGTAAATAGTGTTTTTAACCTCACATGCTCTGGGATGCTCTGGGACACAGAATTCAGACTGTGTTGTTATTTTGGGAGGGTTTTCTTGGCATAAAGAAAATTGAGGTAAGTCCCAATCCCTCTACTTTCTTTCATGCACAACAAGAGTTATAATTCTTTAGGGAATAAGACAAACATGTTTTGTACAATGCTAGGGCAGCAACCTGCTTCCTAAATCCCTCCCAATCTCTCTTACTCTTCTCTCCATCTTTCTTAAAGTGTGATATAGATTTGTATTATGCAGTCTTTAAACAGTGGTGAGAACTAACAGTTGATCTGAATAAATGCAGATGAATTGGTTGTTTAGGGATGCTGATTTAGTGGCTAGATCAACTACACATATTAAATAAATAATATTCTTCAGCATGATGAGGAAAAAAGAGAAAAGCTCTTTAGCAGAAGACGAGTGTGAAGAACCTTCAAATACTTCACAAGGATGCCAATACATCAATCCCAGAGAGCTTTCAGGCATATATGAAATATAATGAAATACCTGCATGCTAACACAAGAAGCTTGAAGGACAAACAAGGAGAAATTGGAAGCTGTGACTAACGGGGAAAAATTATGTAGGAGACTTGACAGAAACATGGTGGATGTATGACCTCAGTAGCTCGTAAACAGTGAGTTAAAGCCCAGCAGTACTAGTTGAGGGGGAAATACAAATGTATATATTTAAACAATTGGGAAAATTTGTCTTGGAATATAAGAAACAAAGTAAAATTTCAAAGGATTTGTGTGAAGCCATTCTAAAAAATCCCTACATTGATTGTGACAGATCCCAGTGCTTCTTTTAAAAAACACCATCAAATTTGAGGACCAATTTGTAAAGAACTAAATAGAAGGGCTGGAATTATAAGAAGTAAACAAGAATGGATAGATGCGAAAGCAAAGGTGGTCAGCAACCTGCAGTGATCGCTGTGGTTCAAAGAGGAGGAGAAAAAACCCCTAATCTGCAGATAAAGTTACATACTGACATTCCAATGCTGCCAGAATTCTTGTCTGTAAATATTATGCAGGAGTTAGTATTTGGCACAGCTTTCTATGGAGAACTACCACACAACTATTCTGTTAAGTACCTCCCGTAACTTGCATTCTTGTATAGCATGGAGTAAGAGCAGACTTAACAGGTTAAAAACATGTCAAGACTCCCCCAAATGATTTTGAGCTGTATATGTAACAAATAATGGAAGATATACTCATTTCTGTGAAATATTTTTAAACCAGTTTATCTTGCTTTTCTTCAATAAAATTAAAAAAAAAAACTCAAAAAGTCAGTTTTACGAATACAGAAGTAGTGAGAAGTTTAGTCAATATACACATAAAAATTATTGTCAAATAGTGGTGCAACAACTTAAAAAAAAATCTAATCCTTTAATGGAAAACCGCTATCATCAGTTCAGATTTTTTGGCAAATCTGTGCCTATAGAAAAAAAATCTATTAACAAAACTAGTTGAAACACTAAAAAGCTGTTCATACTTTATACATACAGTAATACAAATATGTTTTTGTGGTTATAATATTTACTGCTTTTATTTTTAATTAAAACATTTTAGCAGAACTATATCAATTTTCCCCCTTCAATTTCCCCAGCTGCCACTTCTTTTGAAATGAGCAATTTTTGAAATGGTAACACAAGAAAAGGCAAAAAATAGCAAAATCCAAATATAAGATATTTATGAACTTGAAAAATATAAATTAAACACATTTTTACTCAAGTGACAAGAGTTAAATCAAAAGGATGAAAACTCAAAAACTGAGAATTAATAAAGAACAAAACAAAATGAATAGTTTTTCATTAAATTTGTAGAATTTAAATATTACATGTATTGGAAATTGTTTCTTATTAAGATACATATTTTCAGAAGATCTGAGAGTCTTTCATAACCTTTTAAAAAGGAAAATTTTTAAAATAGGACAGTATTGAAATCAACCTATTCTTCACACATCCTTCAGGGGACTGAGAAATTCCACATTATGCTAATACTAGAATCACAGGAGTATTTTTAATGTGCAGTTGAATTATATTGAGACTAAATCTAGGCAACAGCACAAATGCTGAACATTGACATATCTGTAGAAAATCTAGAGCCAATAATATTCTATATGTTCCATTTAGAAATGTACATTTCTTAACATACAGATAAGAAGAAAATATATACTCCAGTGGGGAAAAGAGAGTTTTGGGACAATAAGTTGTGAGTTAACCAGGCAAATACAATCTTATCTTGTAAGAAACATTTGCACATCAATCTTATCCTGTAAAGAGACATTTGCACATAGCTAGGAAATGTAACATTAAAAGGTCTCTTTAATTAAGAAAAATATCCACACACTATCTTCTGGATAACAATACAATAGAGTGAACTTCCAGGGGAAATGTTATATCTGTCTGGATTGCCTGAAAAGAATAAAAAGAGAAATATCTACATAAGCTGACATACTCCACCGAAAAGAAATAAATGTATGGCTTCGAACATGGGCTCTGTGCACATGATCTCCTCCTGACAGGGGGAGAATGCAGCAATGAGTGGACAAGGGACAGCAAATCTCTGAGACAAGAGACACTTCTCTAAGCCAGTTGCATACACAAAAACAACCCTGTCCTTGCTCACCAGAGTCATCCTGCTCTTTTCCTCCTTCCTTCTAGTGCCACAGCCCTTCCCTCACTCCAGCCCTGGTGGCATGTGGGAAGAGGCTGCAGGTGGATGAGTCACTTCACTCTGCTGTCAGGCACAAAGTTAATCTCTGAAGGACCAGGCAAGTAAAGCCAGCAGGATTTGCTCATAGATGTAGTGCAGTCTTGGATGACTCATGACTCTGTGGAGCAGGGCTCAGCCATTTGCATTTTCCACAGATGTGCAGCACCTGCAACTCAAAATTGTAGCAATGTGATTTCCAGATCGCCATGTGGCTTTCTCCATTGTTCCCCTGCTCTGTATGTTATTGGTTCATTTTGAAATATGCGTCCTGCTCTACCTAAAATTTATTGGTGTATTCCCTTGCCTGTCTTGCCTTCAGACCTCCTGGGACTGGCTCCAGGAGAGCCAGCCCCGCCCTCTTCCTTTCCCTTATAAGCCGATGTCAGTGTCAGTTCGGGGTCCCATCTTCGAGCTGCTAGCCCGTACTCCTATCCCCTGCTTTCCTCCCCCTTTCCTGTCCCCACAGCCCCCTACCTAAGAACCCCTAATAAACCTCCCTGGCAGAACGGAGATGGGTCTACTTCGTTCTTTTGTTCCACTGCGTTTCCTGCAGAATTTACGTGACCGGAGACTCATGCCATGCTGAGCGCTCCCCGGGAGCCACGCGCCCCAGGGGCCTCATTCCAGGGGGCTGCCGGGTCCTGCCGCCCTCCCACAGCGTGTTACATCACAAAATGATCGCAGGAAAGACATGGACCTGTAGGGGTAAGTCCAGAGGAGGCCACCATGGTGATCAGAGGGATGGAGCACCTCTCCTATGAGGAAAGGCTGAGAGAATTGGGGTTGTTCAGCCTGGAAAAGAGAATGCTTTTGGTTGACCTAATTGTGGCCTTCCAGTACCTGAACAGAGCCTACAGGAAAGATGGAGAGAGACTATTTACAAGGGCCTGGACTGACAGGACAAGGGGACTGGCTTCAGAGTGAAAGGGAGTAGGGTTAAATTGGATATTATGAAAACATATTTACTCTGAGGGCAGTGATGCACTGACACAGGTTGTCCAGAGAAGTGTTGGATGCCCCTCCCCTGGAAGTGTTCAAGGCCAGGTTGGATAGAGCACTGAGCAACCTGGAATAGTGAAAAATGTAGCTGCCCATGGCAGGGAGGTTGGAACAAGACAACTTTTAAGATCCCTTCCAAGCAAAACCATTCTAGGATTCAATGATTATAGAGTGGTGACTACATTGTTTTGCCTGAGAACCTGACTGACTCTTGCACTGCTCACATCCCACTGTCAAGAAGAGCACAACCTCTCACCCAGCCAGATGACAAATTCAGGTATGTCTTCATTAGTGGAAATAGGTTTTGGTTTGACTGAACTGACTTGCAAATCGAGTGAAAAAGAAAGCAAAACACACCATTGGGAATCCTTTAGGAAAAAAACTATGCAGGACAGACCCTTCTGATATAAATTATCATGTGAATTAAACCCTGCTATTTCACAATAAGAAAGAACAAGAAATAACAATAAGGAAGAACATCAAACAGTTATTGAAACAGTAGTAAAGGTAGTAACAAGCTATTACTAAAATTACAAATCAAATGAGCAACAGGATAATATTCATAGAAAATACGGACAGTATAAGGTAATAAAGAGCTTAATAGCAAATGCTTGACAGCACTTTTCAACACAACATCCCCAAGCAAATCCACTCACAATCTGGCCTCAGTGGGGTGTGAGGCATGGAATGAAATCAAAATATGCTATGAAAAGTGAAGTTTTTAATTCATTGTTTTGAAATGTTACCTACAGCATTTTCGTAAGTGTTTTTTGGAATGGAACAGAGCTCATTTTCTTAAGAATTTGCAGGTTTGAACAAGTCTAAACTTGTATGGATCATATTATATTATTCCAAAAAATGGTTTCATGGAGGGCTGCAGTAGCAAAAAAACTTTCTTTTATTTGGTTGGTTAGGAAAACTAATCATGACAAGATTTTAAGAGAATGTAGACTTGAATCCAAGGTGGATTGCCTTCTGACCCACTCCTTATTAGATCCGTACAGTTCTCAGGCAGGCATCATCCAGATCTGGAAAATGCTCAATACTAGCCCAACTGGGAGTAGATTAAAGCAATGGCCTAACAGGAGGTCAAGAGCACCTTGTATTATGATAGGAACTTCAGGAAAAACAACTACAAATTCATGCTATGCTCATAAAAATGTTTCTTTGACTAAATTCTCTTGCAGAAAGCAGAATATTTCAATGATTTCTCATTTTCAAATTACCTATTTACTTGTTAAAATAAAATTTTGTATGTTGTCAATTTAGGTGGGGAAAGAAACAAAATACAAGGTCAAAACCATTGTACTTGAATTACGAAGGTGATATATATTGACCATATCTATATCTTCATTCTGTTTTTGAAAAATAATCTCTATCTCACTTTTCACAGCTAGGTTCTGCTTTTAATGCATATGTTTACATATCCTAGTTATTTTTTAAATATCATATTAAAAATATAGGTGTTCATTTCCATCTTGAGAGACAACATACTTTGCTATAGTTTACTAATAATTGCTCTCTAAAAGAGTTAGGTTATATAAAATCTTTCTGTTCTTTAATATACTTTATTTTTTAAATGAATAGGTACAGGAAACAAAATCAGCAGTTGTAAATCTAATACCATAAAATAGATCTCTTTGGATATCAGGCTGTGGAATTCAGTGTACGTGATTGTCTTGTGGCAAGAAGATTCCTGACACTAAAAGATGAGTTATACTAAAATGAAGGATGTTGAATTCAGTCATCAATGGACAGGAATTATGGTATGAATTCTAAATTATCCTGCAAACATTTTCAACAGTGTCTCTGTCAATCTCTTGTTTCTGCCCAAACATTTCAGGGAGATATTGGACTATAGGAATTAGTTGTCTGATGAAGTATAAGAATTTTCTGTTCATAAAATAAAATTAAATGGACTTTTTGTTTCACTGTATTACAATGTGTACTTGGAGGAAAGGTTGAATATGGATATATACTTTATGTTAATTGCTTTCTTGTTTTCTTTTTTTGCTAGTGGTAGCACTATTCCTTAAATGGAATCTAATTTTTTTTCTGTCTTGAGAAAATTGCACTGGCTGTATTTAAATGATGCTTTACTATTGTTCCCTGTTCAACAAAAGTAATAAAATTACACAAAGCAGCCACACATAATACCTTCGGCTGAGATAATATAAAGTTTAAAATTATTTTTTTCTCACCTCAATGGGAAAAAATTGAGGTGAGAAATTTTAGAATTAGTTTTTTTTACAGTAGTTACAATGCCATATATTACGAACCCACTGACTGACACACACAAAAAAATCCATATAATCTCTTTTCCTATCTAACCATGTAGTGAATTACAGATTATGTAATTAAGGTCATCAGCTGTCTGATGTACCACATGGACCAATATGTCACCAGAGGGAAATGCCATTTACAGGTGATTTAAGCCACAGCATATCAAACAAACACTGCAGAGAAATGCCTGAAATCACAACTTCACATTCACATTATTTGAGTTAAAAATTTTGAGGCAAATTCTTTAACCAGTTCTGAAATAAAAGGAGTTAGGTAACTCTCAATGTAAGGAGGTAGATACTTCCATTTTCTTTCATGGTTTGAACAAAAGCAAATCTAAGACATGCAGGATACTGATTTTAATGTACTACTAGTACAATCTAACCTCTGCAGGAAAAAAAAGTATGTCTTCATCCTTATTTTTTATTTGAAAGGCACCTTAGTCTGTTTCTCTAAGGGAGTGTGGTGCATGCCATGAATTTTATGTATGTACATAATTTTGTCTTTCATTCCTTTTTAATTTCTGAAGTTACCACTAATCTATGTCACACAGATCTGACAGAGAATACCATTCTCACAAATGTCATGGAAATAGGCTGCTGAAGAGAGCAAACCCTTCTATATTTAATGATGGAATAAAAAACAGCACTATGAGGTTGTTTCTTTTTTTAGCATCACAGAACTTTCTGCAAGACATGAATTTTTCAGCTGGGTAGGAGTTTACTGAGACCAGTCATAACATTTCCTTCCTACACACATATTCAGAAGGCTTGCTATAATTCAATCAAAAAGACAGTTAAGGACAAGATATAGGAAGAAATATTAAGAAACAGTAATACATGTGATATGAATTCATCTGAAGATAAGAAGTCTCTATTAATTAAAAATATATGCTCTCAGCCTTTTGGGGAGTACAAAATCCATATTGGTCCCCTACATTCCTCCAGCATGTAATTTCATCTCTATCTGCAAGAATTGCTACATGCAAAAGATATTTACAGAATTAGTTTGAGAATAAATTTTAAAAGTGGTAACCATGCTAGTATAATGTTCTTCTGTCCATAACTTTCAGAATTCTCAATCAACTCTTCTTCCTGCTTGTCTTTTCTCCATTCTGTTTTATAAAATTCTTTCATCCACTGCTTCACTTAGTTTCTGAGCACATGGCACAACTATTTTTATGACTAGCATTCATGTTTAGCACAATTTTCTTAAAGTAGGCTGAAAATAATGCAGAAGACAACTCTGAGCACTTACTTTCTTGTCAGCAGCTCAGTTAATTTCACCCATTCTAGAGAAATGTCCGTCAATTTCACACTGTTTGGAGTTCTGAAAGAAATTTTGTAACTTACCAAAAAAATAAGAAAACAAAATACTGAAGATACTCATCTACTAAAAAATCCTGACAGTGGGTTTTAATTCAGAGCATTCATATCCACCTGCTGACAGCACCTCTCTCTGCCCCATGAAGTCTCAGTGGGAATGAAGCTGCAGGCATTACTTCTAGAGGTTAATACTTGAATTTCCTTCTTCCATGACTGTTAACCTTCTGCCTAACACTTTCTCTAATGAGCTAGGAAAGTCTAACAGCATAAACAAAGGAATCTAGGGATGTTTTACTAGGACATGCATTTATGATATCTGACAGATATAATGTATTTGTGGGATAAGTCTTTCCTGACCATTAATAAGAAGCTGAATCAGGGTCCACATGGCCTCTGTCTCCTACCTAACAATAACTGTGCCTATGTTCTCTGTGCATCACTGGTCAAAGTACATTTTAAAACTATTTTACAAACATTAAATAACATCTAAAGTTTATTGGTAAACTATTCTTACAGTGCTTTATATCAGAAAATACTTTTTATTATTTTACTCAAAGAGTTCTCTTAGGAAAAAAAAACCCCAAAAAACAACTAATTTTCTCATTTTTCACCAGACTATACAAGGAGCTAGAGTATTTTGGTCAGTATTATCTCAAAGATTAGTAATCACAGTATTGATGCAATTATTAACACCTCTTGTTTTAATGAATCCAAAATAAATTTTATAACACTTTATATCCACTTTATTACAAGCACACAAATCAAGAAATGACCTAGTGATATTCTTTCATTTGGTACCAGTGGGTAGTACAAGAATTTGCTAACAGTTGTACAAGGTGTGAAACATACAGAAATAGTCCTTTTTACTTGTCTAAAGAGCTTGAGAAAATAAAACCTTTTTTTTTTTTTTTTTCTGAAGAAGTTTTACAGAAAAATAACACTCTAGCACTTCAATTTATGGTCTGTGATGGGTCAATAACTTTCTTTAACCTTATGAGATAAGGAAATACTTTCTGACCTATTACCTCATAATGAAACATACATGTATAAAATAGTTTTAGGAATGGTTATAAGTGAAGAGAAATTGAATCTACCTGTAATTCATACTAAACGCAAATGAAGTCAGACACCATAGCAAAATAAACTGAAAATGAAAACATGAACTACTTTAAATAATCTGTGAAATTTGTAAAAACCTAGAAAAATCATATTTCAAGGTGTTTTGAAATGTATTTCATTCTGTATTGAAAAAAAAATTTCCAAAATGACTGAAGCTTAGAAAGATTGAGGGATTAGCTGCTAGAGTTGAGGAGATGGTCAGCTGACTTTAATGACTGCCTGGCTGGGGTCACATTGTGTGTCTGATGTCAGTCAGTCCTTCCTAATGCAATGTGGTTTTGTTATTTCTTTGGAATAACTTGAGTTTATATTAGTCAGAAGCAAGAGGATTATTACATGAAATTGTCTTACTTGCTGATATTTTCCAGTGTCTGGCTGTAAAGACTTCGAGTATCTGTTTTGTTTGGTCCATGTATCTCTGTTGAATCTCCACCATCTTATACTTCTGCAAATTCATGACCTTTATACTTTCTGCATAAATTTTTTAACACTTTTTTTCTCAAAGGAACTTCTGTTCTGACAATATGTTTTGATCTTCTGCTCTGATGTGTATCTTTTCAGCTGGGCAAGTCTTTATTTGTGAAATAATGAGTTAGTCTCGTTACATTTTCCATGGTAGGATAAAGCACTACAATATATTATTGATAACACTCATAGGCCTACTTATATAAAAAGAAGACAAAAAACATGTGAGAGAAGAATGAACACTTGAAATGGAAAGATAGGAGTGCAAATGGAAAGCAAATGAAAGGAATGATAAGAGAATTCAGCCTGAGGATAGAGATGAACATATTTGAATTCTGGTGGGGTTTCATGCTCACACACAATCCGCTTGTTGAGACTGATTTGCATTGCATTTTACTGTTGTACAAGAGACTTCTATACCCATATTTTTCTATCCCTGTAGTTTTAACATTACTTTTCTCATTCTTTTCAGCCTTTAGATGTGTTCTTGTAGATGCATTTTATGTAGCTATTTTAAAGTCACTGTGGATTTTCTAAATTATTTATTTGCTAGAATACACTTACTCGTTACATTACAGATGAGCTTTTTTTTTTCAGATATCCAATAGTTGAATAATACCAAGAGTAATGAAACTTTTAAGAGAGGTAAACATTCCATACAACAGAATAACTTTTGCTTAATAGTACAAAAAGAGGAGAAAACAGTTTAGATATTTATAAAAATAAACTCTGAAGTGTACAGGAAAAGTCATTGCTCAATTTTTCTGTGTAGAATTTTATACTTATGTGGAAAGTTCCTGCATATTTGCACATGCAAGAAGTCTGTAATTTTGATTTGTTCTCAGTTGCAATATTGGAAAAGAGATGGTGCTGAATTATGTCAGTCAGTGAAAGAAAAATACCAAACCTTGATTTTCCTTCTGAGAGAACTGTGAGGAATTGACTGTAAAATCATCTGTTCATGGTCATGAGCTTATTTGCTGACAAATGAAGGTAAGAATTTGACAGTCTACATAGTCATGAGAAAAAAAAAGAAATCGTAAATTTACTACTCATCCTTTTGTGAGGAAATAAACGCATTTTAAACATCTGTGTTTTGTAACCAGATTATATAGACACTTCTCTCTCCCTGCAATACACAACCCTATACAAACCCAAATGGGCAGAAAAGATGAAATCACTCAAAATACAAAAAAAACCACCTCCAAAGACACAAAATTAACTATGCTTAAATGACTGAGATTCTCAAAGTTGCTAACTGATAGAAGCACAATTGCTTCTGAGAGTTAAAAAATGCTCTTTGAATGTTTTTGTAGTAAGTTTCTTTGGCCCACACAGACAAAAAAACACTCAAAACAAAACCAAACCCAAAACTAAACCAAACCCCAAACCAAACCATGTGTGTGATACAGTGTTCCTGGATTCAATTCAACACCATGATTATATGAATAATACCAGCGAGTATCAAATACTTTCAAGAAAAAGTGCCTATTTAGTTATGTGTATAATATTCCAACGGCCACAGATCAAACCCAGTGAATTATGCAATCCAATAAATTTAAATGGATACCTGAAAGTTTTATAATTCAAAACATCAGTCACCGAGTCAATAACACGTAAACAGAAATGCACATATAAATGTTGACATATACAGATGCTTGTGCCACTCTCTAGTTCTACACAGGCAGTGAAGAAACAGGAATGCCTTTGGCAGTACACATTAAATACTTCAGTAAGTCCCAGCAAGAATGGTGAGTTATTCCCCTTTTACCAGCTCTGGAATCTGCTCTACTTTTAATATTCCTATGACACAGGAGGATGCTTTGCCATGGAAAGGTCACACAATGTAATTTTTTAAAGGAGCATCTATTTGGAAGACAACAGAGTTGTAAAAGCTAAACAGAGTAAATAGACTGTGCCTTCCAAGTGCTGCTTGTTCTCCAAAGTGTGGGAGGAGATCCAATGCAGCTGATCTCACAGGAGCTGTAAGACAAGACTTCTATACAGCATCCATCATCTTTTTTCCAAGAGAGCTAGAAAAAGTAGCCTGTAGTGAAACAGCTTATTTAATTCCAGATCACAGTCACTAGGACATCAGAGATTTTTGTCACACTATCTATTGTTTAGGACAAGCATAGCAAAGGAAACTCCTGGTTTCTTCCTCCTCAAGTGCAGCTCTGGTATAGAAAAGTAATCGGAACTCCACCTTAAGTGGCTTTTACCAGGAAAACATTGAGACTTATTGCAATAGCAATTATAATAATTGTGATTATATAGGAATATACATGTTACAATAATCATAAAGTATGTGCATGTGCAGCCAAGTCTCCTAATAGATCCATTTGACAAGACAGGATTGAGTACAAACCATCTCTATTGATTTACCTTTTGAGGCTAGGAGTGGTGTATGTTTGCCTGATTTTGTATTTCATTATATTTCTCTGAAGTATTTCCTCACCATCAAAGACAAATTTTGGTTTTTGTTAAAAGAAGGAGAATTACGCCCACTTGACATTTTGTAAGAAGTGAGATAAGGGGAATAGGAAGAATTACTGTTTGTAAAAGAATGGAAACCACTATCTTTCCACTGTTATCACACCTCCTTTCCTGTGTGCCTTGTGATCAGTCTCATCACCATTGCAGTGAGCTTGGCATTGATTTTCCTTTCCGCCTTAGTTTTCAGTTGCTAATTGTGTGATTAAATGCTTTCTCTATTCAAATGACTCCTTGCCAATTTACCACTGCCTGTCACTTTCCAGTTTAAAGCCTGTCTCAACTGCTTCGCTGTGTTTTTTTCTTAATTTTCGTATACTGATATTTCTTCTTTGATCTCTTTTCAAGAAAAACAGATTTTCCATGATTCTCTGCTTTTTTTTTCATAGCAAAAACAATTCTGAGAAGCCTAGGGCAATGTTAGGCAATGGCTCAACTTATCTGCAGGAAGGATTAGGTCCTCAAATACATACTATGTCAATGCTAAAAAGCAGTGTAGCTCTCAAGCCTTATACAACTCTGAGTCTCCCAGGAGCAGTATTTGTTCTTGTTCTTGCAAAGAATTGGAGAGCTATGAGAAGAAGAAAAATATGTCAGTGGAAAGAACTTCTGGCAATTATTTCTTTAACAGCTGCTTTGTAGCCCTACCTTCCCAGAGCTCAGGGTTTATTCAAAACCCATTTTTTGCATTGTGGTGGGTTGACCTTGAGTGTGTGCAAGGTGCTCTATCCCTGGCCTGCTCCAGGGAGATCTATATAATCTCCCTTCCCTCATCAGGACAGTGCCTAGGGAGAAAACAAATAGAAAAAAAAATCTGATGTGTAGAGATAAAGGCAGTTTAATATAGCAAAAGCAAAGATCATGGGTGTAGAAGCAAACAAATAAAGAGTTTATTCTCTGCTTCCCATCAACAGGCAATGTCTGACACTTTACAGGAAGCAGGGCTTCAGTACATGTGGAAAATGCCCCAGAAGACAGATGCCATAAAAAACCAAGTGCCTCCCAACCTCTGCCTTAGCTTTTATTACTGAACAGATGCCATATGGAATGGAATATGCATTTGGATACCCTGGGGCAATTGTCCTGGCTGTTGTCCCCCCCAAAACTCCTGCCCAGCCCCAGCCTAATGTCCTTTTGGGGCTGGTGGATATCGATTTAGGAAGATGGCCTTGGTGCTGCCCAGCACCACCCGAACACTACTGGGTTCTCAACACCTTTCTGGCTGCCCAGCACTGAGAGGGCTTCCATGGGAAACTAACTCCATCTCAGCCACACCTTCCTACAGGTCTGGTTTTGTTTCTCCCAGTACCAAGCAATGCCTAGAATACAGCTTGTAGATATTCTCTTATCTAAAACTCAAATTTTGACTTTACTTTGGAGTATGTAGGGGAGAAAATTCGCCTGCCATTGCTCCAAAGTTATTAAAATTCATTTCCCCTCTCCATTAAATTAATGAAGATTTCTTTCCTCAGGAGACAGTGCTATGCAAGAAATATTAATGTGATGGCACTGCTTTGCTGAGGGGTTTTTCTTCAGTTTTCCTTCTTGAAGATCGTGTGCTGACTGCTGTGCTGAGTGAGGAGGGAATTTTGCTAAGTGAGAATCACAAACAAGGAAGATCATACTCAGAGCCTGATCATTACCTTTAATGACAGAGAACATCAGGAGAAATCTGACATCTACCACCACGGAGCTGTGGCAAATACCTTCCAGTTAAAGGAATATTCATGCATTCTTATAATATTAAATAAAAATCTTTGGAAAGGTAAAAGATACTTGGAAAGGCACAATCTACATGGCATTAAAGCACAGGCATTTTGGTTGCATCACATATTGTTTTTAAATTTGTTTTTGCCTTCACTGTCTAAAAATTAGGAAATAAGGAGAATTTAAACTAGTAAATGATTCACTGATGTTAAAAGTACTCAGAAGACAATACAGTAATTTCTCTGATGTCAGATCTGTGCTTGAATTGTTATTTATGAATCACTGCCAAGAGCTGAAAACAACCAGTTTTTTCAGGTTTTTTTCTTGGGTATGGTCAGTTTTACTGATGTATTTGAAGTTGAGGTTCTACCTCACAGAGACCACAGAAAATGGAACTATCAGATATGCAATTTGTTGCCAAAGAATGCTGTTTACATAAGTACCTGCCGTGTTGTAGGGGAGTCATTGTCATGGTTACAACTTTTAAAAATTTTAAAAATTTTAAAAAAGTTATCTACAAGCTATCTATGTTTGTATTGCCTCTGTGCTATTTCAGTAGATTCTTCTTTAATTAACATGGAGTAGCCTGTGATTGACATACCTATTTACTCCAGTACTAAGGAATTAGGACTGAAGTATCAGGAAAAAATGGTTTTTCAGCTTCTGGGCATGGAGAAGAATAGAGAGCAAGGAGCTGAGCTTTTCTCCTACTCTGTACTTTCAAAAGAATGCGTAAGAGAATCTTATTCTCTCAGTTTCACTCACCCACACAGCATTTTCCCAAGCTTCCAGGACTTTCCTGTGTCTCCTGAAATTCAACAGGTTGTTTTTCCTAAACTCATGCAGAAAGGAGTTCTCCTTCCAGGCTGGCAACACGTTTGCCTTCCAGCCATCACAGATTTAATTCTTCTTACAATATAAAGTCGGCTGTAGCAACACTTGTTTAAGAAAATAAATGCATTTATTATTAAAAAAAAACCCAAAAAAACCCCAAAAAAACAAAGATCTGTACATACTTATGCTATTGCTTCTTGGCATAGTAATTTTTTTAAAAAAAGATAAAAAGTGCCAAGATAAATGAAAAACCAGGAAAGCTGTTAGCTGCTTTTAACTTTGTTATATATTGTGTTATATATAATTTTACTTTATCTTTATTCTGCATGTGTTTGTAAACAGAGCTGTTAATAAGAAATTCTACCTCAACTTTCAGTGATTACTGCTATCTTTACCTTTTTAATGGTGACAAGAGCTCTTACCTCCAAAAAAAATCTCCATTTTTGAAAATATGTAGAAAAATAATTTCACCAATATGTATGTTTTCATCCCCCATCACCTACTCTTGACCTGATTATGCCTTTGAAGAAAATTCCTGTTCCTGAAATAGATGTGTGGCCACATCCATGGGCAGTGCATTCACAATTCTGTCACAGAACCACTGAATCATTTAGGTTGGAAGAGACTTCTGAGATCATCGAGTCCAACCTTTAACCAATCTCCACCTTGTCAACGAGACAATGGCACTGAGTGCCATATCCAGTCATTCCTTGAACATGAACTGACACCATGAGAGCCAAACCCACCACCCTGAGCTTGAACTTTGGACCAACACAAGCACGTACAGAGCTATTGCAATTAGTCACCACATTTTATACACATATGTGTTTGTACCTCGTTAAAGCATTTTGCATCCTTGAAAAGAGGCAACTGAATTTCTTCTTTGAAACATAACCAATGTTAATGCTAATGTTACAAGAGATGCTCAAGTCCTTTTATTTTCTCTGAAATGACCTATTTTCATAAAGGGGATTTTATTTTCTTAGGATACTGGGGCAGGATGTAAGAAGGTATTTAGCTTCTGTTTGTCTGCCTTGTCCCTGTAGTTTCATATTTCTCTTTTCCCCTGATATTACTCATATGAGCTTGAACAGGGAGTTCACAATCCAATTTCAGAAAATGGGAATTAAACCCTCCCAGTTTTCTAACCTGTTCTATTGCTGACCCATTAAATATTTTCTGGTAAGGGAAATGGTATTAAAAACATCTAGACTGAACACCCAGAAGTGTAAATTTATAAACTCTGAATATATTCTACTTTACTGTAAACCCATTGTCATGATTTCATTTTTATATAGTTCAAATTTTGTCCTCCATAATCAACACAAACACATTTTAATTGGATATCTATTTTTATAAATACTTAAATAGATACATAGCTTAGATAAAAGGTTGCTGTGCTTAGATCAACATATTTAGTTTAAAAAAAGAAGTAACAGCTTGAGGTTTTGCTTTTAATAACTGAAACAGTATTTTTATAAATGCACATAAAAGTAACATTTAATCTCTTGCAGTAGCCAAAAAATATTGGAAAGATCACTGTTCCTCTCTAAAATGAAAGTTCAGAAGCTCTTCAGAGCACTCAAACTGTTAATTGTGTTAAAGTACATGCAGTAAATGGTTATTGTGTGCTATTTTGTTTTTATTGAAGACTAAGTACAGTTTAAATTACCTCTTCAGACAGATAACTTTGTTATGTTTTATTATATTTTTATATAAATCACAGCAATTCTGTTTCTAAGGTGAGGATAAAGGAATTTTTATCTGTTTCGAATGCTGCAAAGAAACCAATTCCTGCACATATTTAAGTGACAGTAAATGAGGCATTGCAGAATCACAGCAAAAAACTCAAGCACTTGGTGATTTTGAGCACAACTGAAATGGAAATGACACTCACGCCCTCCAGTTTTTGAAAGATGAAGATGTGTATACAAGAGGAACACTTGAAAGGCCTTGCAAGTGACACTGTGGTCAAGGCAGACACCTGAAGAGCAAAACACCTGTGCAAAAGCCCCTTTCTTTTCCTGTTTCAGCTCAAAGCTTGATCCCTCACTAATGCTCATGACTGGTGGCTTCCCAGCCTATGGCTCTTCTGAGACAGCTCTATTTCAGTTTCTTGTCTGGAAGATATTTACCTGTGCTTACTGACATTGAAGAGTTGTACTCCAGCCATCTCTTGCTCGGGTGAATCCCTGAAATACAGAACCTAAGAGCCAAGAAACTGTTTAATCCCTGAAATACAGAACCTAAGAGCCAAGAAACTGTTTATCTTTTTGTCTTTACCTAACTGCTCAGAAGGGAACAGCTTTAAAGATGATATAAAAAGAAAGGTGTCTGTGCTGTAGCCACAGAGGCACCTGAAGTGGAGGGCTGGACTTGGCCTCATAACAAGGTCTGTGTTCATGTGACTGTGCTCCAGGGCTGTGCCAAAAGTAAATGATAACCCAAAATATATCAATAATATGCTTCCAACTGGCTGGCAAGAGGTGGTTCAGGGACCTCCTCCTGGTGCTGTCCCATAGTGATGGGACACTCCAGCTGGGAGCACAGTCCCAGGATGCCACCTTGTTATGATCCACAGAGACATGCCTCTGCTCAAATTAAGGTTCAAACAAGACCATATGCTGAAGTTAATAGTATGGATTTTATTTAACAGGAAGTGTGAGGGAGAGAAAGAGAGAGAGAGAGAGAGAGAGAAAGAAAGAAATAGGAAAAGGGGGACAGGGAGAGAGAATGACAGAGAAACACCCTGGATCCTGACAGCATCCTGTTGGTCCCCTTCTTTTGTTCTTCCTGGTGGTGAGGGCCCTGTCAGACACAGAGTTCAATGGGTTAATACATTCTGGTATCTGTGGGCATGCCTGGCACCTCCCATGGGGAGTGGGCAAATTTTACTCTGTCCTCTGCAACAGACTCTGGGTCTGTTGCAACACTTGTGGATCACATGCAGTCCTGTGGTGAAAGGCCTAGGGAATGAGTAGAGGGAGATCCTTTGGTAGTCTTTGATGGTTTATGGAACCTTCAAAGACAAGACAGCTGCCTCTCACATGAATGCTCCAGGAGAATGTGGCCTTCTGCTGGAGAATACAGTTTGTGTAAGAGAGGACTTTCTGCAGGGTCTGCTTCTTTATTTGTCTTGTAACCTCTGGTCGTGGGTGTTCACCCACTCTGTACCTGAGGTTTTGCCATCACATCCTCAAAAACTTTCTTTCTTCCCCTCAGTTGAGGGGGTGAGTGTGTGCAAACCTGGCCTCAGCAAATGAGTCTGGGGACTGTGGCCTCCCCTGAGTCCCAGACAGGTAATTTTCAGTACAGCTTCTGGCTTTGGCTTTCCCTGTGGATACATTCTTCTCCCTCAGCCTTGTTTACTTCTCCCTAGACCTGAGATAATTGGAAAATAGTGTCACCTTTATCTTATCTCAAGTTCCTGTCAGGTGGCTTAATTCACAGTCCAAATTCCTCTCAGGGGGCATTTTCAGGAGGCTGGGCTTCAGTGATCACGACTGATCATACATCAACTTACAGGTTGCCCCAAGGTCTTTGTCAATCTTAACACTGCTTAAGGCAATTTTTTTTAAGTCTCTTACACATCTCACTACCAGCATCATGCTGGTAAAACTGGACTCAGCTGGTACAGTGGCTTGTTGCCATCAAAAGGGAGATGTCTTCTTTTTACTTCTGCCTGTGTTTTCTGGCATTTCTTTCCTACTGAGTTTTTGATCTCAAATGATCAGATAACAAAATCCTTTCAATTACTAAATGGCAGGAAAAAAAAAATCTGAGCTGGGAAGAAAAGAAAAAAAAAACAAAACAAAACAAAAGCATTTGTTTCCATGTTAGTAAACTGAATTAGATGAACAAAAAGCCACCAAGCATGGGACAAGGGAAGGCATAGCATGGCTTGAGAAACAAATAGTAGAAAGGAAGTTAGTTTTTCCTCTTTTCCTCAGCAGAAGATTACTAGCTTGTTTTAAGATGTAGTTTGATTCAGCCATAATATGAAACAGCCCAGCTGACTTTATCATCGTTTGGCTGCTCTCCACATTTTCGGCAGATGTTCAGCATTGATACTTTTTGCAAAATTTTTCACTCTTGTTAAAGAAACTAAAGGTCCAAAGACTGCATCCTGCAAGGATTTGCTTGATATATTAAGAGACTTTAAATAAATTTCTCACAAAATCAACCTCATTTACTCAATGGTGTCCAAACCCAGCCATCCTTGGCACAAGCTAAACCATCAGTATATTTCTGATAGTTTTATAGAAAAACACAAAATGAATTAAATTCTTTTTGCCTTACTTCTCTCTTCTTTTTATTCTGAAACATTCCAAGGTCTTTTTTGCTGTCATTTCAGGTAAGGTCAAAAAGAAGTTCATGGCTACTTCAAAATCAGAGATTGCATTTGCTGTACTAATCACAACTGCAATCAAACATCATCACTTAAATTCTGAAGGTACAGGCTAGATAATTCCATCCTACTTTCTTTGAATATTAGATTAAAAACTGTTTTTCATTTTACTTGGACAGATAGGAGGTGAATTAATCATGGATGAAACAGTAAGTAATGCTGATAGGTGAATTTTGAACATTGTGAATTCCTGGTTAATTTTTTTTGTTGTGCTTTATGAATTAAATTTATGGAAAAGGTAACTGATCTCAGAAGTATCTACAGTGCTGTGTTTAGTCTTTTTAATCATATCTTTTCAATTTTTTTAAAGACATGAAGACAACTTTATTAGATTGTGAAATTGTCTACCTCAGCTGGTGCCATGGATATAATCTAGGGAATGGATATGAAGCATATTAAACATCTCAAACTATTTGTCACACAGTGACACCACAAAAAACATCTTTAATGCCCAGACCTGAAAATGCACAATCATGTACCTATACAAGGTTTTTTTCTGGATCATTTTGTTTATTTGTTTGGGGATTTTTATGGCCTGAGTTGGGAGGAATCTTAAAGATTACATAGTTTCAAGCCCCTGATGTGGGCAGGGACACCCTCCACTAAACCAAACTGCATAGAGCTCCATCTGACCTGGTCTTGAACGCTTCCAGGGATGAGGCAGCCACAACTTCTTTGGGCAACCTGTTTCAGTGCCTCACCACCCTCACAGTAAAATGTTGTCCTAGTATCCAATCTAAACCTACTCTCTGCCAGTCTGAAGCCATTCCCTCTTGTTTTGTCACTCCAGACCCTTCTAAATAGTGTCTCCCCATCTTCCTTGCAGGCTCTGTTCAGGTACTGGAAGGACGCAATTAGATCACCCCACAGTCTATGAAGTGTACAGTTCAAAATGAATGACCTTGGTTTCGAAATCAGTTCATTTTCAGAAATACACAAACTTTCCTTTATTTAAAAAAATACAGCAATGAAAAAAATGAAATAAAGGAAAAAAAAAGGCAAGAAAACAAACAAACAAACAAAAAAACCCCCTAAAAATCCAACAAAAAACCTCCAAACATGAAAACCACCTAAAATTAATAAGCTAAAAAACTTATTTTTTCCAATGCTGACTATTATGTTGAAAAATCATCCTTATATTACATAGAGATTTTCAGGGCCTGAGAAAGCATCTGCTTGACTCTCCTCTGCTACCCTTGCTGCAGGCATAGCAAGAAGCATCATGAGCTAGCTGAGCTCCTGTGTGTCTCAGGGGGAAAAGTGTGTGTGCAATTAGCATGGTTACCTTCTCTGGAGGTAAATTAATGATGGTAATCAGGAAAAGACGACATGTAGCTGGATTATGTAGACAGACAGTGAACACCTTCTGGTGGTTGTTCAGTCAGCAGAGAAAAAGGGTGGGAGCAGGCAGGGTCCATCCCAGAAGACAGTGGGAGTGTCTCTGTGTGTGTGTACATGTTTGTGGGGCTCTGGAGTGATTAATTACACAGGGACACTCTTTCCCTCTGTCTCATCTGTAGTCTGGGAGCATTGTTTGGAAAAGCAGACTGATCCTGAAATCATTTGTGCTGTCCTACAAAAAACTCCCTCCTTACAAGTGTCTCCCACATGTATTTTAACAACTGATATCTCACAAACGCTGGAGTGAAAGGTTAATATTCTATGTTAGCTTGGAAACTGAAATTCCAAGCTTACTTGTTGAATTAAAACAGACTTTTCTAGTTCTAACACTTCAGAAGGTAATGCATCTTCAGGCTCTGATGGTTTTCTAAGTATTGTTAGTTTCTACTGTTGGTTTTGAACCACCTTATTCCCAAATCACGTCAGAAAAAGAAGAAAAAATGTAACAAAACCAGAAAGCAATCATAATACAATTATCTTAAGGTTTGATCTAGAGTCTTTCTGACATAAAAAATAAATGTTTAAAGCTAAAAATGTCATCCTCACTGGGTAGGAAAAAAATTCCATTCATTGCAGTTTTCAGGATATTAGATCAGAACAAATAATAGCTTTGTGATTTCTCAGTACTTTTTGCCATTATAAAAGCAGCAAATACAGCACGAACTGTCTTTATGACCCAAGATTTTTTCCCATTCCTACAACAATGAAATAAAACAGAAAGGAAAGCACTTTCTATTGAAAACAACCTCTGAGCTTCTGCCTGAAATGCTGTAGCTCCTTCAGGGTGTCTGGAGCAGGCAGGGAGGGAACCAGAAGCCAGGGGGAACCAGAAGCCACCAGCACTCCTCTCACCAGGCAGCTGGGGACACGGGGACCAGGTGGGTCTGGTGCCTTGTTTGCTGGCAAGCAGTGAGATCCCATCCTGGCTCAGCACAAGAAGCTAATAAAGCAATTTATAGCTTGTCATTTTTCATGGCTTTTACTAGTATCTTCCAAAAACAAAGTGGTGTTTCTTGTTTATCTCTGTATTAGACAGCTAGACGCAGCAATATGGCTTTCTTCTGGCACAGAAGGATGTGCTGCTTTACAAACATTAATGGTATGACAAATGTTACTAAATAAGGACTGAAAAATGCTATCTAGACATGGAATTCTTCTTCATCTATTTTTTTCCCTCACTACTAAATCAGCTTCAGAGTGGCCCAAGCAACTTCCAAATTGTTGTCAAATTCATTGACTAATTCGCATGAACCACAGTCACAGAATCATTAAGGCTGGAAAAGACCTCCAAGTTCATCAAGACCAATATTAGATCACCACTGTCAACTGGACCATGGCAATAAGTGCCACATCCAAGTGTTTCTTGAGCCCCTCTAGGAATGGAAACTCCACCACCTCCCTGGGCAGCCCATCCAAAGCCTGACAACCCTTGCTGTGAAGAAATTCCTCCTGGTGTCCAACCTGAATCTCCCCTGGTGCAGTCTGAGGCTGTTTCCTCTTGTCCAGACTCTGGTTGCCTGGGGGAAGAGGTCAAAACCCACCTGGCTACAATTCTCTTTCAGGTAGTTGTAGGAGGGTGAGGAGAACATGAAAACATGTTTCAGATATTTCATGCTGAAATATTCTATTTCAGATTCTACTGATGTCTGAAATAAATTATAATAGAAAAAGAAAATAAAATGTCACAGAGGATGAAACAGACCATTTTCTTTGGCATAAAATATTTTTATGTGGGCTCTTAAATGACCATACTGACAAATTAAAGAAATAATTGCATATTAATAGCCATCTACCCTCCCACTCCAAAATATTCTGCTGTGAGAATGAACAGGATAGAGAGAGAAATCAATGTAATTCAGCCCTCACTCTGGTGCATCTCACCTCAGAGGGTCATGACAACTGCATAGTTTGAGATGTGCAGGCACTTTAGGTTTTCTGTCTCTTTCTCCTGCCCTGGCACAGCTGTGAAATCTAATGGTGCAGGGGTATTTGCCAGCATGGCTTCCACACATCACTAAACTTCACCTGTAAATGAATGCTTTCAGATCAAGAGAGAAAGAGACGTGCTTTGAAGAAACCAGCCCTCCCTAGGACCCCTGGGGGGAGATAGGCACCTCAAGCAGCATTTCACCATGGGAGCAGGATTTTATGTTCTCTCCAGAGGGTCCATGTCTTTATGTAAGCTGTAAAAGAAAGCCAGGGAGGCTATTCTGTTTAGACTGCAGCCACCACTTATAACTTTCCAAAGTTTTCTCTTTTCCCACTGGGAAAGTATATTTATATATCATAAATGTTTGAAAAATGTTCATATTTTTCAATTCAAGGATTAAAAAAAACAAACAACAAACAGCAAAAGCTCAAGAAGCAAAAAAGTGCATCCTCTGTGGAGACTTACACTAAGTAAAGAGCAGAAGTGTCCTTTCCAAGTACAGTGTATTCATGAGAAGGGAGAGACTATGCATGTGGAATAATATAATACATAATTATTTTCTTTACCTTCTAGCCTGCATTCTGTCCCCCTTTTTATCACCAGTCCTGAGGTTTGCTCTGGCTGGAAGTGTCCACTCCATGTGAGGTTGACAGGACTCCATCCAAGTCCTTCACTGGCTCACAGTTGTTGAGAACCTTGACAAGAAATGGGCAGAGGAACACCTAATAAATCTCAGGGCAGAGCTTTGGCCTTGGTGATCCAGGCACAGAGTGAGTTCCATTAATGACTGAAGGTCCAAATTCTCTTTAATTTCAGTTGTCCCACCATAGTTTGTTTGGATAGCCAGGATGGAGGAGTGGCACTGATTGATTCAAAGTTCACACTCAGCTGTCTGCACACTGCTGGCTCTCACCTGAGCAGTCCTTAAGCAGCAGAGGTTCTTTGGAAGAAGTTTGCTCCCTTTTGGCGCAGGAGACCTGGCAGCAGCACTTGCTGATATCAGCTGCTGCCCTTTCAGAGCCAGGCAGATGGCATGTGAATTTCCTCAACCTCACAAATGGATTTGATAAGAACTCCAAGCTTAAGAAAAGCTCTGTTGATCATTGTGCTGTATTTGAATAGGTTTTAGAACTCTCGCTTTCCCAGGGCAGCAAAATCAGTAACAAAGATGCATTTGAGAAAAGCACAAGCAGGACAGTGCTGTGTGTGCATTAGCCCAAAGAGCTCTTGATTAATGTTAATGAGACTGACTTGGGTCTGTTCCAGCTCACATTGAGTGAGGTGGAATATTGCTTAACCCAAGGCTAAACTTAAAGATACCTGTGCCTTCTGCAGTGATTATGGCTGATTTGTGTCTGTCATTTAATGCACAGGAATAATGAAAAATGGCACCTGTGTCTGTCTCTATATGAGATAACTTGCAAAGGTCAGCTTCTTCTCAGTGGTCATTACCTAATTTGAGACAGAAAGGACAAAGGTAGTGTGGGTCTTAAATCTGTGATTTCTTATTCTTAACTTAATAACTCAGTGAAATTTTAATTATAGACAAGGTTATGCAAATTGCTCATCCTTATTTTCTCGCGTGACCTACAGCTACGTTCTTGAAATGAATGTTTGTGTTGGATTCATTGCTGCAGCCCTCAGCACTTCTTACAGCTATATCCTGGTTACAGTGCAGCATTCAATCAGTTCCATGACCCTCTGCTGCTCTAATGACAGGCAGATGTCCCCTGGACTCTGATAATTCCTTGGATCAGCTCCAGCCTCACAAAGCAACCTACAAAAATATCAAAATGAACCCCACAAGGGCTCCATGTTTTTCCAAATCCCCAGACATTTTTCTCTTTCTGAAATACATAGAAAAGGGCCATCACAAAGCCATGAACATGCTTGTATTTCTAAATTTGACAGCACTATATATGTAGTGCCATAGATATTAAACAGAATTTTCCTGTTTCTTTCTTTTAGCACATTTTAATAACACTAAACTTCATAAGGGACACTGCATAGCAAACAAGAAAAGAATCATAAGATGTATTTTTTTAAAAGTTTTAGATTTTTAGCCTTCCTTGGAGACTAGTGTCTGCACCCTGGTCTTCCTCTCATGAAGTGGATATGAAAATATCCTCCTGGGATGTATTAAACAGTTATATATCACCCTTAGTGACTGTGTTTGGGAAGAGATAAGCAGAAAAATAAAAATATAAGAATAATAAAAAAAATGTGGTGACATATTCTGCTACAGATATCTCCATAACGAATTGCTCAACTGTCTAAAGATTCAGAGGTCAGAGCCTTAGCCAAGGAAAACAGGCATAGCTCTTAGTAGACAAATATTTACATCTTGTCAGACACTTTTTCCTGTTAATGCAGGTTTGCTTTTCTTTCTTACTATTGCACCTCTGTATTTTTCTTCAGTACTGTAAATAGACTGCTTAAAAAAAAATAGATATAGATTGTTGTTTTTGTTGTTTTACAACATCCTATGTAAATCTTAAAAAAAAATTTTTCTCCTTAAAGAGTTTGCTGAACTCTGCAATGTAAATCTGTAAACTTTGCTATGAAACTAGTAAAGTAAAAGTGCATAGAATATGATAACTCTCTTATAAAGTGCCAGAAGAAAGAAATAACAGCCTTCCTGGATTTGTAATCTAATATTTTTTATTGTAAATAATTTTAAATTTGTTAATTAACTTTTCTGGCCTGAGTTTTGTTCAGTATGGTTATTGCTAGCTTGCAACTTACAGTTCAGAATTTTCTATTTGTATTGAAGAGGAGCTGCCATGGCATCTTACGTCAGCATCCTGTTTAGAAATTGCTTACTGGAAAGACAAAGATAAAATCTATCCTGCTGCTTTCCCCATTACATATCAAAATGTGTTTTTTGCATAGTGACAAGTGCTTCTAGGTGAAAAAATCACAGCAGAATTCAAAGGCTTTTTTTAATTTTTTCACTTGCTAATCTAGTAACTGATGATTTTTGTTACCTTTTTTCTTTATTTAGAAGAAGTGCCTAAAATTAAGTAGGCATTCAGAGATGGTGACAGTCATAAATCACAAAAATCTCATCTTCTTTTTGACCTGCTTCATGTTCTGAACTCCTCCCCCTGCGGTTGCTCTGTATTTCACAAACACACTATTTCCTATGTCCTCCCACAGAGCTGTGGTTTCTTATTCAAGATCTGCTATTGCCCTCTGTCAAGTACCTTGTCCCATTCTCCACACACCACCTCCATCTAAATTCAATAGAAATAAATAACACCTACTGCAGTATTAGCGACAAAAAAGTCTGTACATTCATGCCATAGGTTCAGGATCAGACCCTGATGAGAAGTATGGGAAGAATCTCTTTGAATTGTGATTCTATTTGCTTGTTTTTATGGTTTGTTTTTTTTTTTTTTTAATTTCATTAAACAGAGTGAGAAATTTTATTTTCTAGTTATAATGCATTAAAACACATTAGATATCGCAAAAACTGGCCTCAACAACAGCTGTTCTGCATTTTGGTCATCTGTCACTCATCCTGATTCCTTCTGTCATAATCTGGCAGGTGAAATCACTGAGAGTTGTGTTCAGTCCATGTGGACTGAGTATGTTAATGCACAGAAGAGACACAGCATTCAGGAATATGTTCTCCTTAGATGCTATTCCAGGCATGAAAATAAGGAAGACCACAGAACACATAGAAAAATTGCACTGCTGCACATAGTGTAAGAAGATAAATTTTCCACCAAACTAGTTAGAAAAAAATGTGTAAGTGGAATTACTATCAGAGTTGCTCAGGAAATGCTATTTGCATTTAAACATTAAAAATCCTGAAAAGTTTATTTATAATATTTAAAGTGTTGATGTCGCTGTTGAGCCGCTAGCAGAGAAGGAAAACCCGGATTCTCAGTGTAGCACAGAAAAAGACCCTTTATTATTTGAATCCAACAGATATATAGACTTTTCAGAGGTCACCCAGATTGGTCAGCCAGAAACCTCCCCCTAGGCCTGATTGGCCAGGCCTGAACTGTCCAAATCTCGAGACACTGTAACAAAAACATCCAAACTTTATCTTTGCTTATAAAACACAGTGGAATGTTCTCACGAGAAAGACCTGTGCTAGCCACATGTTGTTTGGGTTTTTTTTTTAATGTTCAAGTCCTTGAATATATTGATGATTTTTTAAAAAGCCAATTTTTGCTTTGAAAATTAATGAAGAACACTTTACAAGTACTAATTTGTACTTAGATTCAATTTAGATGTAAAGAGCGGCCGGGAAATGCATGGAAAAGTTTTCAGCAGGCGTATATAAAGGACATGAGGTAGTTACCAAAAAAAAAAACCAACAAAAAAACCCTAAAGTATGTAATATTCCCTTGTTTTTCATTGGTAGTTTCTGCTTGCTAATAAAAGAGGACAACTTTCTCCAGCTGCATGGAGGTGAGAGGGATGGAGCCCTTCATGTGCACATTGCTGAAAGACTTGGAGGATTTTTGCTGCCTACATTTTATCGTGCCAATCTCCTGTGTTCCAGGGAAGGCTTTAATGCCCTCTAATCACCTGCTTACATCTGAAATAAGGCTTTTACTGGCAAACATGAATATGAGCCAGCAGTGCCCTGGCAGCCAGGAGGGACATTCCTGTCCTGGGGGACATCAGGGACATCAGGCACAGCATCGCCAGCCGGGCAAGGGAGGGGATTGTCCTGCTCTGCTCTGCACTGGGGCAGCCTCACCTCCAGTGCTGGGGGGCAGTTTTGGGTGCTACAATATAAAAAAGATATAAAGACGTTAGAGAACATCCAAAGGAGGGTCAACAAGGATGATGAAGGCCTTGAGGGGAAGCCGTGTGAGGAGTGGCTGAGGGCACTTGGTCTGTTCAGCTTGGAGCAGGGACTGAGGGGAGACCTCACTGCATTTACAACTTCCTCATGAGGGGAAGAGGAGGAGCAGACACTGATCTCTGCTCCGTGGTGACAGTGACAGGACCTGAGGAAATGGCCTGAAGCTGAGCCAGGAGACGTTTAGGTTCAATATCAGGAAAGGGTTCTTCACCCAAAGGGTATCTGGGAACTGAACAGGCTCATAGGGCAGTGGTCACAGCACCAAATCTGACAGAGTTCAAGAAGCATTTGGACAATGCTCTAAGCACAGGGTGAGACTGTTGGGGTGTCCTGTGCAGTGCCGGGGTTGGACCTGTCTTACATCCCTTTATCTGTCACTAGTCATGCTCCACCTTTCCCAATGTCCACTAACAGGACAAACTTACATGACCACACAGCTGCAGTCAGGCTGCAATGCCCTCTTGGACCTTCTCCTTCCTTCTCCTCCCATTAAGTAGTACCTGAAAACTGAAAGTAGATATAAGGGTTTGTGTCTGCTCTCATGTGTCCTGACTTGATACACAGCATGGGAAATCCCTAAGGCTTACCTAAAAAAGAGATTGGAATGGCTCAGTACCTGAGCCTTAAAGAATATACAATTATTAAGGTGTAAAACCTGCTTTCACAGTAGTGCTCTTGACAAAATTTGCACTGACAAGTTAAACATGTTTTAGCCTGTGTGAGAAAATTGAAAACAGATTTCAAGAGTGGTTCTTGCTTCCTTGACCAGCAGTTTCTAGTGGATGTGGTCAGTGAATCACACACGTGGTGACCAGGGATTCTGGGGTGAATCACCACCCCCGGTTTTTTGAAGTTGTGGTCCATCTTTCTGGGGCTTTGGCACTTTAATTTTAGAATCTTTCTCTAAGACTAAGCCTTGGTTTTGAGGACAGAATATTTATTTTATTACACAGTAGTCGAGTTATTTGTGACAAATTGAAATATTAGTTACTCAACTGGCAAATTGAAGATAATCATATAGTTGTAGCTCACTAATAGTTTAAAGAAATGCTAGGTACTCATTTATTGCTGAGAAGGAACAAGAGTGATTTTCTGTTCTGAAAAGGACCTGATTTTGTTTATATTCTTGTTAAAGTCTTAGTTTTTAGGTAATTTCTAAATATTTCACATCTGTATGGTATATTTAATCACAAGTACTTTAAGAAAAAAACCCAAACAGACCAAAGCTCAAAACCTTAAAAGTTCATTCTCCTGAAAAGTGTGTATAATGTTAAGAAAAACAAACAGACAAGCAAACAAACAAAACCCCCCAAAACTCCAAAACCCCCTAGTTTTCTATGTTTCAATTTGGGGTTAAAAGTAGCGAATAGAGGAGAGGAGGAAAATTGAAGGGCTTTTCAGCAGTTCTAACATACATTGGAAAGGTTTGTCTATTTAGTGAAAGGCACAATAAGATAAAGTAATTTCTCCCATGGCATAAAGAAAATGTCATTAAAAGTTTGACAGAGAATCAGTCAGATGCTAGATAATATTGAATTCAAATAACCATAATTTTCTTCAGTTTTCACTATAGGTGGTTGGGACCTCCTAATTATAATGGAAAGAATTGACACAAATACTTTTCTCATTTTGATAAATTAAGGAAATGTGCTAGGAGATACCACTGAGAAAACTGAAGAAAAATTTCCATTCCAAAAATTGTGTCATCCATAGACACTCATTTTTCTCATGGTATTTAATGTTGCTGGAGATCAGACATTAGACTACATTGTCTACTACAAAGTGAAAATCACTCTGCATTTCCTTGATTCATTTGTAGAACTAGTTGTTTATCCTTTTCTATTTTTAAGTTATTGACTGATGTGTATCTTCACTTTTAGTCTCCTTTTGTGATGAAAGAGTACATGACACTTTCAACTTGATAAAATGTAATGAATTACTGTTCACAGCACAGAAGTATTTGTAGTGTTATACCTTTGATAAGGCCCTGGTTAAAGGCATAGGACACATGACATCTGCTATAATAGGCTGTCTGAAATAAAAACCTTTCCACTTCTTACACTGCTCCCAGTTTCTCCTCATTCTTCCCAGTCTGGTTGCAATGCTCTTGTTAAACCATGCAGTGCATTATTTAGGTTTCACGAGAAAACTAAGGTTAGGTGTCTATCTGCCACCAGAGTGTCACCAGTCACAAAGGATTGGTCACAACCTGCTCTGAAGAAGGTCAGCAAACCACTCAAGCACCAAAAGGAAGTTAAGACCTCTACAAGGAAAGACACAAAGACATCTACCATGTAAAGAGGAATTTGCTTTCTGCAATCACAGCAAAGGCTCAGATGGTGCTGCAATATGAGTTTTTCTTTTGGAAGTGCTGTGTGCAAGGTCGAGGAGAGACACTCAGGGATAACATTTGGCTGTGCATTTCCAGTCTGAGAGCAGGTATGTGCTTGATGGCTGAGGGCCAGTTGACATTGTCCACACATCTGTGACTTATCCAGCCTGCAGTGGGAAGTGGAGCCAAAGGCTGGAGTGAATTTTTAGCCTGGCAAGGCCAGCATTTGCTGACAATGAAGCAGAGACATATTCTGGGACCTGGTGGCCAAAAAATCATTCAGAGGCTTGGAACATTTTTTTTTTTAGCGTGGTGGAAGGGAGGGGTTTTACCAGGGAAGAGAGTTTCTCTTATCTATCGGGGAAAAATATATTTACTGCAAATTATAACAGCAGACATTGTAAATTACCAAAACTAGCAAAAGAGCTCCCCAAAAGAATAACAATTGCACTGTAGCACAAAGGCAGATGCTATTTGTGAAAACAGATGCCAACTAAAAAATCACTAATAAGAAGCACTTTTTCTTCTCTACTTGCCCTTCAGCTTGAGCAATACCTAAGATTGTATTGTTTCCCGCTAGATCACTTGAGAAATAAAGAGCAATTTATGTAATTCATCCTTTATTGACATAGATTGTGAAATCAGCAAACCTATATTAAGAAATCATTATCCACATTACATTTATACGCAAATAAAATTAGACCAACTAAAACAAAGACAAGCAAATAAAAATTAATTATGTCAGTGAAATGACAAAATAGACAATGTTCTTTGTAAAATTGCAGCCGTAGGTGATATTTTAATAGAATTAAAAGACAATTTAACAAAATCATTTTTGCTTTGTCTGAAGAAACAAGAACAGCTAGCATATTCTCACTTCCATTTTCCACTGCATATCTAGAGGCTGTCTTAAAAAAAGGAGGAGAAAAAATACGATGTTTAATTGTTTTTTTGTAGAGTTGGAAAGGGAAGGTTGTTCAAAATTAAAGATATATATATTATGTCTAGAGTGACAAACATATTTTTTTCCCAAAATAAAATGCCATTTTCTGCAATGGAAGTCATGTTTATTAGATATAATATGAAAGTTTTTTTTAAAAAAAAGCAGAGTAGCTTTTTTCTCACAGACTGCAAAATAAGTTTTGCACAAATGTGTTTTCTTTCTCTGAAATATAAGCATGTGAAAATAAGAGAAAGTACTGAAGAAGAGAAAGCACTCCCTGAACAACTATTATCTGGAGGTATAAAAATAAGAAGTGCCTTATAATGTGTTTGAGTGTTTGGGAAGCATTTTATTGTGATTAAATTTAATCTAAGCAAAAAGAAAACATTAAAAAGTGTCTGCAGGCTTTTTTATCTCTTTAAATCTACTTTGCACACTAATGGGCATGCAACTTTACCATTTTCTAATGTGCATACTGTTTTTGGATACCCTTAGTTGTTCAATACAGCTAAGCATCATTTCATATTAGTTTCAATTGCTGAATACAAATATTATGGCCAAATGCCTGTGCTTTTAGAAACGGGGCTGGGAGACCAATAATTGCTGTTCTTGTTTCTGGTGTATTTCAACTCTCATATGTCAACTGTGTAAATCTTAGAACAGTTTCTTTTCCCTTCTTTTTCCTCCATAAAGTAAGAATATAATTGCCATTTTTATTCCCTGCTCCGTAATAACTGTCATTGGATAATGGAAGAATCAATCAAACATCTTTTTTTCATGTCCCTGCAGCAACAGAACTTTATTATTTTTTACTTCACTGACACTGAGAAGCCTGAATCAATATTGACAAAATATCAAATCATTTTGAAAAGTTTAGCTATGATGTTTCTCTCAACTTAACCATTTCACATCTGTCACAAATATGAAGAGTGAAGTCCCAATCTTGCTTTCAGACATGGGAGTCCCTAATCCGACTCACATTCTGGAGAAGAATCTGCAGTGAGAACAGGGTAGTGAAACAATGTCAAGCTTTTACTGCATTTCACTCATTATTAACAGAGCTATTTAGTGTGTTTTCAGTCTCCTTTCCCCTCTTCTCCACTCAACCCACTCTTTCCTCTCAGTTGTATCAGTTGTATCACTAAAGTGGCAATGCCTACCTGCAATTATCATACTAGGGGGATTAATAAATCAAATTGCCTTTTCTGGTGATTGATTTAGCTAATCTCTACCTGAAACATCCTACACAAGCCTCACCTGTTTAACTAAATAAGCTCTATATGAATCAGGTGAGCAAACTCATAAAATATTAGTGTACATATTTTGGAAGTATGTAATATTTTGATATCTACTACTATGTCCATATCTTTTTTTCCATAGGCTCCCAAAGTTGAAAACGTCAATCAGAAAAAGATAGTCTTTCCCTCACTTAGGACTGTCTAAACAACTCCAAGCAGGATGGCGTATTTTTTCAGGTATGTGCAGATGTACATACTGTAAATTAGCATTCAAGGGACAACACTAATATTTCCCTACAAAAACACCCTCTCTCCTTTTACCAGGCAGAGTGTCCCCAGAGTTTTTTCTTGTACTTGCAATACAGATCAAGAGCTGCTCTCCTACCATGGATGCCAACCAAGTTTCATGCAGTTTCATTCAGCTCTCTAGAGCAACTCCCAGATGTTTTGAAGGACTGTTCCTGAACCTGTCAAACCCTTGCCTTTCTGGCAAAGATGCTCTGAATCCATACCGCTTCAGTCTCAAAGGCTAAATAAAGCAGTTTCTGTGAAACCAGCATTCACTTATTAAAATTAATGCTGCAAAGGCAGCTTAGTAACCTGTGTTTTATGTTTTTGACTGGGCAGCACAAGAATATGCTTTTAAGCATTCTTTAAATTGCTCTCTCAGGTCGTTTTGACTACTGTGTGGCATACTTATTCTTGGCTGAGGTGATTTCATCCACTGCCGATTATTTTCTCTACTGGTTGTTATTGAACTTATATTTACTGTGCTACTATAAAGGTACAAGTTTCACTTGCTTAAAGTGCAGCATCATGCACTATGAGTTAGTAAAAGCTACTTTCCCCCTTATCTTGTATGCCCTAAACCAGTACGAAAATAAGACCACTAGCGACTGAAATTGTAGTGATGTTTGTTATACTTTTAAAAATATAGGAAATAGTGCTGACATGCAAGACCTTACCCAGAAGCAGAAAATTTTGCTCTAAGCCACAACAACATTTGTGTCACTCCTTTACTGCGTTATGATTACAATATTTAAACATTACCAAATAATGTTTTTAAGCCTTAGGATCATTTAATAGAGATGCCTTGCAGGGAGTATTTTGCTTTTTCTTTACTACTGAGATAATGGAACTCATGCAGTTGCTTGTGCTGTCTACATATATATATTGCTTATTTAGTACATTTAAGAAATCTTATTGTGTGTCTAAACATGATTCAATAAGTGACATAGATAAAGATTCTTGGCTTAAAACATTTGACTTGATTCTTATTTTTAATAGACATTCTGAGTATCAATATACGGAAAAGTGAGCTGGAGAGTTATACAGCACTGTGCTTGAGAGTTGTATGCTAGAGCTGCAAAAAGATTCCTCTGTTTGATAAGTCCACATATTTTTCCGTGGTAAGGTCAACAAGCTCATATTACAGGTAAAGTATTTAAAGTCAAAGTGGTTCTCAGGAGGGTCACATAGCCTTGGGGAAGTAACTTAGGAGGTTCTGTAGTTTTCCAACTTCAGAATGAAGGAAATTGACTTTATTCCTTCCATCCTTGTCTGTATTCTGAGGTAGAGAATGTATTTGATTAATATTTGTAGGAAAAAACCCACAAGATTTTGTTCTTGGCTGCATCTCACCAAGGCTACAATCATTTAATTACTACTCAGGGGAAAAAAATGTATAAAGACATTAATTTTTAAAATAACAAGTTAAAACTGCTGTTGCAAACACTAGCTAAAAATATGTTACAATTTGCACTAATGTTTCTGTCTGAAAGGTCAGTCATTAAAAAGGAAACTCTTGAAAGGCATACCAAACCATGCAATTCACAAGTAATTAACAGTAACAGTGATGTAGATAGGACTCCCTGTAATAAATACAGCTATAATGTGAAAAAGAGTTTTGAAAGACAATAAAAAAGATTAAAACAAACAGGGATATAAATAAAGAGCATGTAAAAAGAGATACCACAATTAACAGATTTTGATGTCATTATGTTTGTGAGTCTGAAAACATAAATTGTTTCATAAATAGAGGAAGTAGCATGATTTAAGCACTTCTGAAGCAGAAAACTCATTTAGCTATTTTATGAGGTAAAGACTCTTACTGTAAATCATTTCCACACTTGTAGGAGGGCAATATAAATTGCCTTGATAAGATACGACTGATTTAAAATACACTTCTTGAATAACACTGACTGAATATAAAGCATCTTATAACTGGATGTGCTCTGAATTCTGAAACTGGGAGTTCATCAACATGTACAAGTGCTTGAAAACTTTTTATTGGTGAAACCAAGAGAGAGAAAAAGTGAAGCACGCTTCTAGAATCACTTTCTCATTACTGTAATCATTGGACAAAGCTGTAGAAAGTAATTTCAAATAAACCTAAAACGATTCAAAATATTCTTCAGCATGATGTTTTAACATATTATGCCTCTTTCCAGCATATATTTATCCAAAATAGATAACAGTAAATTATGACTATACTCATGAGGATAGCTTGTTTTGAACCTGAATATAAAAGTACTGTGGAAATTGAACAAACCATGTTGTGTATTTTGCACCTCTGTGATGGCAACGTCACTCATGAACGCGTCACATAAGCATGTGAGCAATGTGACCCTGGAGGAGCGAACAAGGATGGGTGTTGTGGCACGTATGAGATGTCCAAGGAATCAAAAGCTGCATTGTAGAGTAGAAGATAAGCATGAGGGACAAATGAGAAGAAAAAGTTGCTGAAGTCTGGCATCAAAAAAGAATAGAAGATACAGGGAGCAGATGGCATCTCTTTTGATAGTATCAAACATCAGATATCAGGAAGCAAACGCAGGGAAGACAATCACACCTAGGTTTTGACTTCTCCCACCAAAGAGGTCTCTAGTAAACTCAAACTCAACAAAGAAGAACCAACAGGGACCCCAACCATCAATGATAATAATGTGATTTTGTGGTAGTGTGTCCTCACAGCTAATTTAGAATTTAATGGCTAAAGGCAAACAATTTTGTTCAGATCATGATGATAACAACATGTCAAATGACAACTAGCAAGTAAAATGTTGATGACAAATTAATTTAACAAAATTTTACAGTTTAAAATACAGTTTTACCAGTCTTCAAAACATTCCCATCACAGCAACTTCAAATATTCTGGTACAGGTGTGTATGTCAATCCAGATACAACACATGCAAATAAATGTGTCTCCCTTCTAAGAAAAATTTAATTTTTGAAACTCCTTTTGGTTTTTTGGGTTTGATTTTGCAGGTTGGGATTTTTTTTCCCTTACATGATATGCATATCTTTGATAAAATCTCTCAGAGTTAAATATTTGTTGCTCTTTTCAGATGATGTAGAGCAATAGGAAGGGTGAGATCTGGTAGTCATTAAAGTTTGCTTATACCTCAAAGTAGAATTACCTTTCAGTCACCCTCTTCATCGACACCAGTGTTTGATTTTGTACTCCAGTGCTTGAATCTTACCCTCAGTCACAGGTACAAAATTCATATACTTTCATTGACTTTGGTAGAACTACACTCATTTATCTCATCTCAAATACTGGCTTATTTTTACTGATAAGAACAATAGGCTATTCAGTTAGACTTCTAAACACTCCTTATCAGTCTTCACTATAGAAATCATTTCAGATATGGACCCTTAAGCATTAGTTGAATACTGAAGCTTGAACAAGTCTCAGAAAAACAAGCTTATTATCTAAAATGGCATATCAATATAGAAATAACCTTCCAATTCATTGTATAGTATTGAAGATAATAGAATAAACTGCTGAAGAATACAGTAATACTAGATTTAATGAGATGTGTAACAGCAGAAAGGGAGGAAATAGATCACAGAGACTTTTTAAAACAAACAAATAAAAATTATGTAAAAGATCAATGCAATACTTTTGTATGGACTTGGCTTGCTGAAATGACACAGGCTTCATCAAATAGTTATTATTCATAGTATGCCTGCCCACAAATAAACAAATATGACTTCTCATTTTGGAGAATGGAAGGTATCCAAAGGGAAAAGTTCTATATAAAGAGAAAGTTAATATGTCCTTGAATGATAAAGAGAGGAGCCCAATAGCTAAGAACACTGTGCAGATTTTCTCCCCCTTTCCAAGCTGATTAAGTACCTGTCCCTCCCCACCTACCCTCTTCACAGAGGAATGGCTCTTGGTAATTAGGCGAGACTTTTCAGGCCTGTTTCTGTCTGTTGCTGCAGGTTCCACAAAAGGCCTGACTGTGCCACACAGAGAATCAGCAGCTTTTTCCCTGTTGCAGGATTTCTAGAGAATGAGGACGTACTACATGTGCCACATCTTCCTTCTGATCAAATATGATGTGACACTGCAAAACTTCTCCTATATTCTCTTGTCAGTTCTGGTTTGGGATACTGCTGGAAATGAGAAAGTACAGACCTGGATAAAAAGGAGGTAATGGCCAAGAATATTTAAAAAAAGTGGTCAAAAAGAATAGTTTGAATTAGGTTTAAATTTTTGGAATGCAAAACAAACTTCATTCTGTTGTATTTGTATTTTGTTGTAGTCTGTCTAACTGGTGATGAATCCTGAGAAGCAAAGAGATGAGAGCACTAAAAATACTACAAAATAGTCATATTATTATTATACTTTCATGGGGAAAAAAAGTATGGGACGGATCTTGGCTTTGTTTTTGTGTAAACTCACTGTGAATAATTGCTTGTATTTGACTTTTGTGTAAGCTGATTAATGCATTCCAGAGAGCCATTTTCTGGAAAAAATATATGTTACTGAAAACATTTGATATTCATCCTACCTAATAAATCAAAAACTACAGCATTTAAATTGGAAAAAATTATAAAAAATAATTAAAAAATATCAAAGGTGAGTACTTTTGTGAAGGACCAGCTATGAAAAAACAGACAGACACCTCTTACGATGGAATCCTGAGCCACCTTACTTTGCTTTAATTATACAACGGATAGTGTCTGAGTTTTGGAACGTTTTACTTACAGTAACAGACAACCTCAAAGTTAAAAGGGTTATTTATTAGCTTTAGAAACATAACATTCATATGTTCAAACCATATACAAAACCTCTTGCATTGCATGCTTTATGTTCAGAACTTCATTTCTCAACTTTTTTTTGAAAATCCTCCCTGGATTATCTGCTTTTGATCATTTTGCTTGATGTCCCATGAGAAAGTCAACTACATAAGGCTTCTGCTCCCCTTCCTGAGCCCACTTCCTTCTCCATAGTGACTTTGAACTGTGAAACCCCAATTGTGTTTGATGCCCTATGCAAAATAGACTGATCTGCTCAACTGCACTCTTCTACAAAAACCTTCTAGGAAACTTACTGAAAATAGTCATCCAGTAAGTTAAAATGAGAAAGAAGAAATGGACATAACTCGTTAGAGGTCTGAAGGTCATCTGGTGCGTCCTCTATCTGATTTGTACCATTTATTTTGACTGCTTATGACAAGATCAGGTTTTCCATGCTGCATAAGACCAGGCACTTTACAAAACAAACACAAAGATTGCTTTAAAGTCCATGCTTTGGAAGAAGAAAGAGAATGCTACCAATAAAGTTACAACCTATCATTGGGTTATATTCAGATTATTAGGGTTGGTTGAAGCAGAAGATAAAACAGAAAAATAATTCTAATAGTATTCTTATGATGGCTTGCTGAAATTAGTTTTGACTTGTGACTTAAAAGATCCTTGCTCTTCTGGATGTGGTAACAAGAAATTAAGAATACCTTTCAATCTCTTCAGAGTCATGAATATGAAATCATGCTATAAAGAAATATCTTACTTTACTAGGTTTTTTAAATTTAATTTTGGTTTTTTGGTTTGGGTTGTTTTGGGTTTTTTTAAATTTGCTGAAATTTTAGCATCTTTAGGGTTTTCTTTGAGGTTTTATATAAGAAATTAACTTTAAAACATGTTGAAAAATCTATGTAACAATAATGTCAGGATGTTTTCCTAGAAAATTGATTTTTCAATATGAGCCAAAATTGAAAATTAAAATATCAGAAACAGACTGATTAACCTGATTATATACATTCTAGAGCATGAGGTATCTGAAATCTAAAATTACCTATCTAGAAACCAAATGGAGGATAAAACTAAATTAAAAATCTGTCATCACTCAGTTCCTGTATGGAACTGGCAGGATAAATGCATCAGCATAGCTGCATCTTCTTTTGTGTAACCTGGGTTTAGTCCAGAGACAGAAAAAATTATCCTGTTTGGTCTCTGTAAAACCCTGTGAGGTCCCTGCTTAAAAAAAAAATCTATCTATCTATCTATATATATATGTAGATATATAGATATCTGTATATAAGATCATGACATTAGATGCCAGTACAGTAAGCAAAACAAATCTTTTCTCAGTGGTCTTGAAAAGCAGAGCACAGAATTCAAATAACTAATACAAAGATTTTTGAAATTACTGTATCATAAATATACATTCATCAGCATATAATAAAAGATTCAAAGATAAACTTTTTCCTATTTATTTAATGGCAGATAAGGCAATTGCATCTGTATAGTCTATTTTTAAAAATTATTACATGGGGTAAAGATTTTGAAACACGTATTTTCATAACTTTAGTCCATGGCATGCCTTATTTTAACTTGTCTCTTGGATTGTATTTTTGATCATGCAGTGTATGCAGAGTGGAATGCCAATGCATCCTCTTTATTTGAGCCACTTGTATTTCAATTACTAGTTTTCAATACCTGCTGCCTAGTTTTGAATCTTGGTTTATTCAATAAACTCTCAAAGAGTTTCGAAACAGAAACATGACTTGACAGATGATTTTTTTTTTTTTAGAATCTGTATTTAATGAGTTTTTTGTTGAACTGTCTTGAAGTCTTTTTATTACATGATGTGAAGTAAATCTCCACTGGTGTAAAGTATCTCTCCCATATTAAAACAGAGCAAATGAGAAGATAAAACTTGCCTGCTGTTTTTTAATCGCATATTTTATGACTCATTGAGGGAAGTGTGCTGGGGCACCTCTGAACTGGGCAAGTGCCAGAATAGGAAAACAGTTATGGAGCAGCTTTTAGGAGACATTGCTGATACATCATTGGAGAGGGAAGGCCATTGGGAAAGCGGAAGAGCAGATCCTGTTCATGAGGCAAAAGAGCAACATAAAGAAAAAGCTGCAAAACCTGGTAAGAGCAGAAACAGAGAACTAGATAACAAGAGAGCAGATTACAAACTTCTTGGGTAACAATCTTGAGTTTCAAATCTCTGACAGAATTTTTTTTTTAATGCCTGTCTTGATGCAGACTTCGATGATTCATGTTTTACTGATGCTGTTTTCTATTTTCTGTTTTCACATGAGAAAATACTGAAGGAGCCTTTAAATACACTATAAACAGAGCCTGGCATACTATATGTCACTATTTCAGAAGAAAAGAATGTAACGCCAGGAAAAGATAGAAAAGTTCTGACTTTTATTTTCTAATGTGTGATGTTTCAATTTAATGCACTTTTAGTTTTCTATTCTTTTGATATTTTATGTGCATCCCAAAGGGCAATGCACGTGCCTCTATTGTGTTTTGTTTGGAAACTTCCTTGGGGAAAGGTTCAATACTTTCTCATTCACAAGAAAATTACTAAACACAGTATAAAAAACAGTTGAATTTTTAAGAAGAGAAACACAAAATGGCTGATGTGTCTTGAGAAATCAAATCTGGAAATTTTAAAACAATACTGCTGTTGGTTTTGCAAATAAATAACCACATTTTGCTATAGAAAATCTATATTACAATCACTGAATCCTTAAGGCTGGAAAAGACCTTTAAAACCATCAAGCTGAGCTGCTAAATTAGCAGCTCCATGCCCACCCATAAACCATGTCCTCAAGACTTTATATGACTGTGCCAATGGCAGCAGAATTTATCTTCTTTTCTGACAAAGATCCCCTGAGCTATGATGTCTGTTTTCTATAAACTGCCCTGGGGTCAGCAAGAGATGTCACAGACAAGCACTTCTTTGATACCCATGTTGGTCACAAGTGTTGTGGCTTCTCCCTGGTAAAGGAGCTATATCTGTTGCAAACTAGAAAATACAGAGAGAAACTTCTTTAAGCAGTATTTCTAACTAAAATGCCTAAAATAGGAGCTTGATTCTGCTTTCAGAGTTGCCTCCCTTTGACCACATCTCAGTTCCACCAAGAAGTTAGCGAGGGACACATGGAAGACCCTTTACTGTGAATAATTCTGACCCTATAGTAAAATTTTTTGTTAATTCTACAATTCTGTCCCTTTGGTGGGCTTCAGTATGAATAGTTTATAATAATATTGATCTGAAGTAATATTTTTATTTCTCTCAGAAGTACAGAATTCACCAAGGCACAGATCCAAGGCCAGGTTTGGATGGTTGCTCTGAGGAGCATGGTCTAGGGGAAAGTGTCCCTGACCATGGTAGGGAGCTTGGAACTGGATGTTCTTTTAGGTCCATTCTAACCCAAACCATCCTATGATCCTATAAACGTAATCACTCTTAATGGGACAAAATCCAAACTCTTCACCCTCTTAAGGAATTCCTCCTATAATTTATGGAAAGGGTATCAAGAAAGATTGAGGGTTCATAACCCCTACTCAGTGTTAACATTTTTGGACCCTCCCTTTCTCCCTCTTTTGAACCAAAATGTTGTAGTCTGTAATTAAGAACATTCTCACCTGGGCTGATTTTGGCTGGGATAGAGTTTATTTTCTTCACGGTGGTTAACAACCTCTAAGACAGAATCCCTCCTTCGGGAACAGCACTGTGTCCTTCCAGCACCTGAAGAAAGCCTACAGGAAAGAAGGAGAGAAATTGTTTACAAGGGCCTGGAGTGACAGGACAAGGGGGAATAGCTTCAAACTGTCAGACTGGGTTTAGGTTATACATAAGGAACATATATTTTACTGTGAATGTGGTGAGTCCCTGGCGCAGGTTGCCTAGAGAAGCTGTGGCTACCCCATCCCTGTGAGTGTTCAAGGCCAGGCTGGATGTGGCTCTGAGCAACCTGGAATAGTGGAAGGTGTCCCTGCCCATGGCAGGGGATTGGAATGAGATGATCTTTGGGGTTCCTTCCAGCCTCGGTAGTTCTATGATTCCATGACTTCATGATTTTCAATAAACTGCTGATAACGCACATATAAATGCACATTGTTTCTCCATTGATTTTTCACTGTGTAGCCCAAACTCACCAAAGAAGTGATCTCAGCAATCAGCAGGGTGACACACCTGGGAAATAGATAGAATTCAAAATTCTGAACTGGGAGCAATTAAAGAATCTGGAAGTTGGGCTGAATTAATCCTTCAATGCAATTCTTTAAAGCAGATATATCTTATGATGTATCTAAGCAAGTTAATCCAAGAAAACAGTGGGGAACATAAGAAGTTGAGTGAGAAAAGGGAAGGTATGTGGAAGGTTCAAAGTGAAGATGAATCCAAGGAAATTGCAGACATATTTCTAATCATCTATTTACTTTTTTTTTTTTTTTGGCAAAAACCCGAAACTTCTTTCTGCCTGGAATCTGCATCTCTGTGCTGATATATACTGTTGCCAGGTGAATTTAAGGTGTCATTTTGCATGTCTTACTCTTTCTGGGAAAACAAACTCATTTTGGAAGGAAACATGTAGATGCTGACTTTTAAAAAAATCTAAGTTATCATCTCTAAAAAAATATTCATCAGCTGGTGTGAGATTTATTATTTGAAAATGAGTGCTGAAAACTTTTAATACAAAATTTGATTTTACTCCAGAGAGAATAAACTTCTTTGAAGTATACTTTTTGCTATCAATGAGCTAGACTATAACATTTAGATTATATGTGGAATATATTAGTACAACCCCATGCTATTACAATGGAAGTATTAAGAGGAAAAAACTCTTGAGAAGAAAGAGGAAAAAGACATTAAGTTATCACTAATTGCTAATGTAATGCTGTAAGAAGAAAGAGACATATTTTATAATGGAAAAAAAGGAAAAAAATATATTCATTAAATACTAGACTGTTCAAGATCAGATAAGCATTATTACAATTATTTGTTCTCAAGTTTCTCAGTCCCTTCATCTTTCCTAATGAAGACAAGTGTGTGTGTAAAGTAAAAAGCAACAGTGACAGGATGAGCTCCAGGGATTGAATTGAAATGAATTTGCAAAGCTAATCAGAGATGAAAGAGAAGCTAAAAACTTTAATGGTTTTTTTCCAACAGACTTCCACATGCTGGATTTTGCATTCAGGTAGATGAGGGCAAGCAGAAAGAAACAATGTTCTTACTGACCTTGTTCTGCAATAGAATGATGAGCCAAGGAACGTGGTTTTATCAACTACTGAAATTAATTGCCACAGAATTGAAAATTCAGTATTATCTATGTCATATCTGTGTGCTGTCTTTCTGGAGATCATCACAGTTATTTCTCCTCTTTGCCCAGCCTCCCCAACCACCCATCTGTAGTACCGAACTTTTTTTTCTAAGATCCACCTGTTCCTCCTGGCCCATCCTATTCAGACAGGGTTGACTTCAGAAATGGATGCTCACTTGGCTCAGAAATTAGCAAGATCTCTGTAGGCAAACATCAAAGATCCATCCATTTACTCAGTTTTCAAAGGCTCATTTCATCCGTTTAAAACTCCCTCAAGAAAATCTTTGCAAACAGAATGTGTTCCACATACTTTGCAGTCACCCATTATCAAACACAGTCTTATTCTTGCTAAGAAAAGTAGTATTAAAACCCCATCAATCAGCATATCTGGGCAGGATTTTGAGATGTACATAATGGTTTAGTTTGGATTGGTACTTTAATGTTCCTAAAAATTCTCAGCAGAAAACAGCTTTAAAAAATGAGAAAATATTAATTACAAAGAATTGGAATTAAATTAGTATATATAATTACTATTTTTGCAGGAAGATGGTTAAAAATTGAAGTATAAATTTGAATAATGGTACTCACACAGACACAAATGAAACCAAAACAAAACCAGATTAGAGCATGACTTTTTTATTGATGGAAAGGGTTTTTGGTTTTTTTTAATGGAAGTTGTTGGCTTCTGTGATTTCTAAGCATTAGAGTTATGGAAAAAATCTATAGTTTATTTTATATTGTAATTTCCAACATGATCTTATATTTCCCAAAGTTTGGAGAACATGTTTTTTTTCCTGAGTTTTACATTCATTCCTTTGAATGAAGAACACATTTTTTTCTGCTTCTGAATTTTACAAATAGAAGAACTTGGGGAATTTTATCCTCTCCTTTTGTTTTCATAGCAATTCAATTAAAAACTTCCTGTGCTGTTCTGTTAGCATCTTATGCAAAGTTAATTCAGATTACCCACTGTTTTCACCAATATTATATAAAGTTCACCAATTATTTTATGAAGTAGACTTTTTTTATTTAGAAGCTAAGACATGATGCGTTAGAACTTCTCCAGTTGTTAGTGTCATATCTTCTTTTTTTTTTTTTTTGGTGGCTATCAGCTTTTAAAAATGTTCTTGAATCACAAATGAATAATGCAACCTGTTAAGCTTTTTTCCATTCTCTATGTTATTTTTTAGATTACATCTCACTTTGATCCAAATAACAGGCAATATGGAGTGGAAACTTCTGAAAAATTAAAAAAATTCAATATTTTGTTTCCCTGGCATCATAGCAAATCATTCAGAAACTGAAAACCTCTACTTATGGTGATCACAGCAGGACTTTTAAGCTCACTGTAGAAAAAATTTAAAATACCAGCAGCTAATTGGAATTAATTTCAGACATTGATTATCCTCTAGTGAATTTAAGAAAAAAAAAATTGAAAATTTTCTTAGGTCAGTTCCTGTGCATGACAAAAAATAATAAATAAAAATTAATTACTGCGCTGAGCTAAAAGTGCAACCATTTTAGAGGAGCAAATTTACTATCTGCTAAAATGAAGAGTTACATGTTTTTCAAATCAGCTGGAATGGCTTAGCTATATTTCTTAAGGCTGGAGTAGATTTTCTGCTGGAAACCTTATATTTTGATAAATGGTTTGTTTATCTACTTGCATATTTGGCATCATATGCAGTCATTGCCTAAATAGATGGTGATACTAAATCCTCTCTCCTGACTTCCATCAAACATTGCACTTCACCATAACAGACTGAATAATCTTTTGCTACCTTGTTACAATAAATATAGGAAATCTGGTAAGATTTGATTAAGCAAAAAAAAAACCAAAAACCCAACAACAACAAAAAAAACCAAAAACAAAACAAAAAAACAAAAATACAAAAAAAACCCAAAAAAACCCCACCTTTTCTGAGCATCTCAGTAGTTTTTGCTCTGACAGTTAGAGAGGTTGGAAGCACATACCCTGCCTGGTGAAACCACTTGAGCAGACACTAAGGGCAATTATATGCCTAATGGTGACCAACTGCTGTTTCTCTCAAAGAAAAATCCACTCAATGAAAACATTTCAGGAGAAATTGAGTTTGTCAAGCTGTAATGAGTTCCCTGACATTTGAGGAGTTTACCATGATTCATGTGATCTTTTTATAGCTGTTTCATTGGTGGTAATAGAGCTATCAGATAATAAAAAACCCCACATGTTGTGCAATTCAGATTTGAAAACCCAAAAATTGACTCCACCAGAAGCCAAAACTACTTAGCTACGGCATTGAGGGTTAACTTAGATTTCCCATAAATTTCACTTCTGAAATAATAAAACTGCTCTATTTGGCTCTTATTGCAAGTGTTTAAACACTGTCAAGGTCTGTTGTCACAGGATTCATGACTGATTTACTCCCTTTCTATAAATCAGCCAAGAGTAAAGCTTTATGTTCAAACTGAATAAAGAAAACCCTATAATAATCTTCTGTTCTTCCATTCCACTCCACTCCCCAAGAATATATTTGGGAAACATAAGTAAAAAAGGAAAAGGCAGAAGGAAAAACAATAAGAAAGAGGAGTGTGAAAGTCTCATAATTACATTTATGGACTATGAGCCCTTGGTGCGGGAGATGTTCTTTACTCTGGGGTAATATTATACCTAATACAATAATTCATTATTAGAGTACCAAAACCCTACTATTGCCAAAGAGTAAAACAATACATTAACAAGTCCTCAGGAAGAGGAACAGGTAGGAATGATTATCAGAAGAGACCATTAAATCAAGTGGTAAATTCATTTGAGCCACCTGTCATTGATACAAAATATCATACAAATACTAGGAAGGCATGCTCAGTATAAAGCAATTGTTCATAATTTACTAGAGAAAGACAACTATTCAAACAAAAAGTATGTGTATATAAACAAGAATTTACTTTGTTTAGCAGCCAAAAATAAAAGCAAAAAATGCCCTCTAGTCCTAACAGTTGCTCAAATACCTGTGGAAGATTCAAATGCGACCTTATGTGATTAGAACATATATTTTAAGTGATTTTTAATATAAATTACTTCTGGCATAAGAAAATAAAGCTGTGTTTTTGTATCCTATAAAAGAGAGATTTTTCCTAGACTTTTATTTTTAGAATGATGTTTTTCTAACTTTTATTTTTACTTTAGAGATTTTTGTATCTATTACCTTATGCAACTCTCATGTTGCTAGTAATAGTCTCTCAATCTTCTTGTATTTAGACTAAAGGATACCATTTGTTGAAAACTCTATTTCATGGATATCTTTGGGCTACTAAGATTTCTAAGAGATTGGGGTTTGGGGTTTCATTGTTTGTTGTGGGTTTTTTTGGTGGTTTTGTTTTTCTTCATTTTTCCTGTAGGATAAACTTATTTATATATCCTAGGAATTTGGGTCATTTGGGGAGAGCATGGAATAACTCAGGTGTGTCCACTGTAATATCTTCATTTTTATTAGAACTTAGTCTGTCATTCCTTTCACTTATTATTTCTACCAAGATGAAGAAATATAACTGTACATCACATTTTTCCCCACAATGACCTTCCATTTGCCTAGAGAACTTTCAGTTTGATTTCTGTTCCCTGATGAGTTTTGTCTTATTCTGTCCTGCCATTATCTGAAAAATATAAATATTGAGATTGAAAATAGATACATTAAATTGTAATCATAGTCAGTCTAGAACACAGAATAAAATCACACAATATTTCTCTACAAACAATGGAGAATAAACAGCACTCCAAAATCACAATGCTAATCAGGCAAACAGCTGTTGACTACTCCATATAAAGACAAAAATCCCATGTCCTTATTTCCATTTTATTTCATTTGAAATTGTTTCTAAAATCAGTCCAAACTCATAAATAGTTATGCTTTAATAATGGATCTTTCATGAATAAATAAATATTTCAAAGATAAATAACTATGTTTACAATGACAACTCAGTCTACTGAATGAAACATTAGTTGTCACTTATTCATCCATCATCAACATCAAAATTTGTTATTTGTTCCTTGCGTCTTTTGCTAATGTAAAAAAATATTTTTAGTAATCTGGTGGCTATAATGAAAAATTTCTACAAAAACTGCCATTTTTAATCAAATGTGTCTCATTTATGCATGAAACATTGTCTATTAAAATATGGAAATTTACAGAGTTCATTGTTATCATAATAGAGACCAACAGTAAAGTTCAAGCTTTGCACTTACGGCAAGAATTTTAAATAAATTTTGATCCAATTAAGATAATCAAAATAGCTGTCACCTCTTTTCTCAGAAAAGATTACTTCAGATCTGAAACCAAATAAATATTTTGTTATACCAAATAAAATTGAGAACCATCACTACTATGCATTAGGAAACAAATACAGAATTATTTGCCCCAAGAAGAAAAATTCTGTGAAAACACAGAAGTACATTAAACTACTGTGTACCTATGTGTAAAAACAAATGATAAGAGCAAAGAATTGTACATATATGAATAATGATTGAAACATTAAACAATTAGACTGTCTTTTGAGGTAAGTTAACTTTTCAATAACAGTCAGGAACACATTAAGAACTCAGATTACAGACCAACCAAGATTACAGCTCTCTAGTTCTAGGTACAAAGGAGGAGATCTAAAGAAATTTTAGGGGGAAAATAGATCAGTTTAGGTGACAATGCTCTGAAAGCCTCTTTCCTAATGGGAGACGAATGAGAGATGGGAAAAAAAAAAAAATTCCACTGTTGGTCTTTAATCCACAGTTAAAGGCTTTCAAATGATTTCCATGTTCTTAACAACTAGCTCTTCAGATTTTATTTTCTTAAGATATCAGATTCAGTCTCTTAAAAATTTCAGGGAAAGCTGCTTTGATTTTAGCTTCAGAATAGTGTAGCATTCCAATCCTAAGACACGTTTATTTTGAAAATGTCTTTAAAATATGTTGGTTATGATTATTCTTTCTCTTCAGTGACTGAGTGCTTTACTAAGAAAGCATGGTGCAATAGTGAACAGAATTCAAAGACCCAGTAAAATAGTTTAAAATTCCCTACATGACACCAAACAAAGATTTGTTACAAATACATGAGGTAGTCACTTCCTTGACTCTTATTCTGTATAAACGGAATAATTCAGCCAACATTTAACTGCATGAGAAGGGAGATTAAAATACACTGTTAAAATGTAATCTATTCCAGTGCCAGCACACTCCCTTGATACATTTCATCTTCCTCAGTTTCTATGATTTTGACTAGAGTACAACCTGATAAACTGTATCTGAGCCTTTTGATTAGATTTTGGAAATCAGTTACAATATTTTTTCCTGAATATATATCAAGCAGCAAATTCCAAACCCCTCTCCATTATGCTCTTTTTTGGAACAAGTTAGAAGGGTTTAATTCCCTCTTACATCTAAAAAGTCGACTGTATATGAAATAAAGATTTGGCTTCTGCAGAACATCATGCAGAAAATAAATATGTTTAAAATTATTATTGTGAAATCAATTATTATTGTGGACTAGAAATACATTTTTGTTGAGTTTTTGTTTCTTCATTCCCTATTTGCACAACCTATTGCCAGTGCTCCATCCTTGAGTTCCTTTCCAACCTGGTAGTCTATGATTACAGGATTCCATCATTATTTTTATATTATTTAATTGTTTTACCACATTTTAGAGATTACACTGATGGAACAGTAATTTCCTATGCTAATTGAAGTTCAATTTACTTTGAAACAACTGTAGTAGGCTATTATATTTCTACCTTTAATATTGTTATAACTCTCTCACAAATTAACAGTTTTGAAAACCAAAGTGATAATTTAGAATGTTTTTAGTTTACTTATGCTTTCTTACTTGGACAACAGCTTCTTACAGAAAATAGTCCCAACTGGCAGAAAAACACCATTTGTTTTGCTAAAGGAACTGAGAGTAATTTGTGTGTATGTGCTTTGGTAAATATCATGAAGAAACATAATTACATCTGGTCTTGAATACTTTCATAACAGCAATACAAATCCTGTCACATTAACTAAGTCCTAAATTTTGATGACTCCCTAAAGTGAAGATTAAAAATGTCATATTCTTAATATATTATGAAGCATTGCACAGATTTGCATTGCTACAGGGCTTTGAAATAACCTGAGAAAAATTAATCAGAAAATTGACTCATCCCTCCTATCAACATAAGATTATAAATCACAGAATACTTTGTCAAATTCTTTAATGTACTTATTGCACATATTTATTTAGAAGTAATTCCCTTGATTCCTAACATATGGAGCTGCAGTGCTGAAGCTTCACAGTTTAATGCTAACTGAAGAATACCATCCTAACCTAATATCCCTCATATGCAGATATCTTCAGTGTATTTTTAAGATCATGGATGAATTAATTTTAGAAGTCAGATATCAGTAGAGAATAATTCTTTAGACACACAAATTTGTGAAATCTTTGGTTAAAATCTGCAGGATAATACCTGCTGTGCTGAGCTCCATGGCCTTACAGAGCAAAACTCCAGCACATTAATTAAACAATCTCTACATAAAACAGCTCTTGGAATATCAGAGGAAAACAGAAGGCTATAGACAGCCATAATTTTAACAAAAAAAAAAAAAAAGGGAACTTGAAATGCTGCCAAGAGGAAATTAAAATCTTTGATGACCAAATATTTAAATCACTGCATCTAATTTGGAAAACAAATATTGGGTTCTTTTCCAATATTTCAGTTATCTCTACTCTCTTAGATGAATTTAAGCTTCCAAAACACTCCTAAAATTTGTAAATAATATTTTTTCAAAACACATAGGTGGATCAAATAACAATCAGTTTAAGGACTTCAAATTATATTCTCTACCTGTTGTATGCCTGAATAACTATGCAACAACTCCTTATTAAATAATTTACTAACTGAAATTCTTTCCATTGGTATCAAATTTTTATTGAATAGTTTAAATACTGATGGTCCAATTCAGGGGAATTTGTGCCTATTTAGCTATGATTTGACTTTCAAGTCTATCTGATTTAGAGCACAATGGAAACACCGCAAGGACCCTTTGTCTTACATAGATTTGGTGTCTCCTTCCTCAGCATGAGAGTGGGTGCAATATTTTAAGATGGATTGCATGACAAACATTGAGCTGATTGATTTTGGTTTAAATAGCAATTCTATGCCTGAATGACTCCTTCTCACATCATTGATTTGGCTTCGGTCAAAGCTTTCAAACCTATGCTTTTCTCATTTTTTTTAGGAGTACTTCAAAATGAAAATCACAGCCAGAAAGGAGTGAGACAGTGTAGACTGTAGTGATTTTGAAGTCTTAGCTAAATTTGAATAGTCAAAATTATCTGCTTCAAATGTTTTGAAGAACACTATGTATTTGCTTGAGAAGTCCAAAAAGAACAAGATTCTCTTAAATCTCCCTGGCCATACATGAACACACAAATATTTTGATAAACACATGCAGATTATGCACATTTCTCTAAGAACCTGCACATCTTCTTATATTGCACACGCTGCAAAGCTTATGATGTGTGCATCATTCATGAGGTAGGAAAGATACAACGTTATTCTTATATCTGAAAATATCAGGAAAGAAGTACATCTAAAACTGGTTTCTGGTTGCTTCAAAGCAAGCAACAACATTTTGCTGCAGTACATTATTCCCATGCCTGCTTGTCTCTTGGTTGTCTGTAAAATGAACTGCAGTGAACTTTAAAATGAAAAATATTGGATTTTATTTGCCGTCCTTTCTATTTGTTCGTGTTCCTTTATGGCCTTCGAATGTTCCTGTGCCTAAATGAAAATGGATCTTTTTTTGACAGGTGCAGAACTTGCAGAACTTAGCCCAGACATCTCAGATCTGGGGTATGCTCGTTCTATTTTACTTTTGGTATGATGAAAGTCCCAGTGTTTCCTTTAAATTTTCTAACACTAAATTTATAGATATATGAAATTCTCTTGCTGGAAAAAGCATACCAATGAAAACCAACCAATCAACCAATCAACCAAATGGAGAAAGACTAATTTCTTTAAAAAATATTGTATTTCAGCCTCTCATTCCATTTTTATTATATTTCTGCCTCACATTCAATTTTTATTGCAACCATGAAATTAAAAGATTATTTTTTTCATACATGAAAGTGACATTTAACTGAGAAAATCTATAATCCTATGCTCATTCTGGGAAGATATTTTCTAAATTTTAAATGAATGGGCTGGACCTATAGTGCCACAAACACTATTATCATCACCATCAATCATTACTATTATTATCCAGTGTTCTAAGAGTTCTATTTTTGCTTTGTTTTTAATGCAGTTATAATTTTCAAATGGAAGATAAAATAAAATTATGTAATTGTTAATATAAAAAAGAAAAAAAACAGCAAAAAACCCCAAAACCTTTTTTATGAGAGAAAATTCATATTTCAAGTCACCAGAGGAGATATTACATCAAGCTAACAATTACATTTAGAAACTTAGTTAAAGTTTTGCTAGAAAACTCATGACACATCCGAAACAGGAAACAGTGAGGATGTTTCTGCTGTAAACCAGTCTTTTATTCTAACCAAATATATGAAAGCCTACAAGTCTGTGGACCTTAATAATGTCTCAGTCCTCCACACGAAGCTAGTAAATGTTACATCATTATAACTTGTCCTGTTTAAGCACACTTTCGCTCTCTGCACTCAGTGTCACCACCAGTTTCTATATCCAATCCCTAGTTTAGAATCAAAAGCTTCTTTTTTCCTTCAAAATTTGTGGGAGCTTTTCTCCCTGTAACTCTTTAGTCAAAAATGATTCCTAGTGATCTTTTACTCACATCCTTCCTTTGTGTGTTCACCACAGACTCTAAGTTAACTCTCCATCCATACAATTACAAATCCGTTCATTTTATCAGCTTTCCTGTTTAATTGCATGTTTCTTCTTTTTTGTTTTCACGCTCAAATCCCTTTCAGTGCTACCTCTCCCATGCATATGCCCACCTCTCATCACGTTTTCTTCCAGCACTGAGCTCCACCCCAGCTAGATTTTTCTGACTATTTCTTATTTATTCGTATTTAGACACCTCAGTACTTTGTTGCCTATTTTTTCACTACCTAGGCTATTCAATGAATCCGTATTTCAGCTGTCTTCTTTTTTACATCAGCTGTCAACAGATAGAAGAGGGATGAGCTGGAACACCTGGCTTGTTTCTCTGCGAGACAACATTTTCTTTATAGGTGTTTTTATGTTTGTGGCACATCAAATCCAGCACTGAGGAAATGGATGGGTACAACAGCTTCAAAACTGTTTCTACCTACAATATTCAGGGGCTTCAAGTCAGTGATCCCAGAAATTCATATGTTGCTTCCAGAATTTTGTAAAAGAAATAATTATTGTTATGTTGTCTGTGTTGTTTGGGTTTTTTTAATAGTAAGAGTGTTTAAGCCCAGAAGCAAGTAAAAAAAAAAAAATTCTTTTTTTTTTTTTCTTGTACATTACACATTTTTCAGTGTTTCTCTGAACATTGAAGGGCTAAGCAATAAATACCCATTTTTTATTTTCTTGCTTTACATTCTGTATGAATTTGCTCTATTCAGTACAGGCAATTTGGTACATAATGATGTTGAGATCTTAATCCACAATGTCCTCTGCTTATTATAGAGAAGCTTTAGCATGAAAGACATTACAAATACAAGTGGATAAACAGAATTACAAGATAAAAGGGAGACTAATTTTTTATAGGGAGTATGTCAGAAATGCTACTTATTCAACAGAACTGGTGAAGGTAGAACAGATGTGTAAATGGAAATTAAGTAATTGTTTAAAATTTAAGATGTGTTTTGACACTTCTTAGTCAGTAAGCAGACAACAATAATAAAGTGACTTTGAAATCAGTCATTCAAAGTCAGAATGCTGTGATTTTTACATAAATTTTGTAATTCATGGCTGGCATAACTTATGTTGGTTTACACTGATTAAATTTACATTAAAAATAGACATAATATATCAACAACTTCAATTCCTCATACTCAGTTTTAAAAGTTGTATCTGTTATTATTTATTTGCACAGCAATGTTCTCCTGTACTGAGGTCTATAAATATTCTCCTGCAGTATTCCAAACTGCTTCCTTATCCAGTATTTTTTTCCTGTGTTGGAGATCTGATGAAAAATCAAGTCTTTTAAAAGGGTGGCAACACTTCGATTCTAAAAGCTATGCTGGTACATTCAGCTATTTCAAAGGAAAGCTACAGTACAAACACAACAGCACTAATCCCTGTTTTCATGTTTAACAATATCCTTAGCAGCAAAAAAAGACAGACTAGCACAGCTTTTATTGCATTTAAAAATAAATTCTAAGAAAAAGAAATTGTATTTTTTGTCTCATCTTCCTCAGGAATATAAAAAAAAGAAAAAGTATTCCTTTACTGTGCCTGGGATTTAAAAAAAAAAAAAGAAAAAGGAGAAAAATATGGATCATTGAGTCTGTTTTTCAGCAAATGGAGACTATTTTGCTGGCTCTATCCATTTCACAACAGCTTAAGGCAATGTGCACTCAGAAAGGGACTTCACCAGCATGAAATGAATGAAAAAGAGGGAAGCAGCCTCTGGAGCCAGAGTGAAAGCATATCAAAGAATAGCTTGCTAAAGATAAGTGGAGGTGAAAACTCAGTTTAGTTGGTCAAAAGATTCAAAGAAAAAACTCTTAGGCCTACTGAGCTTTCAAATAGAATTTAAGAAGGATCAATAGGAAAGTTTTTAAACAGAAAACAAGTATCCAAAAGAGAGAGAAAACTTGAAAGCCCAGAAAATAGCCAAAGCATGAGAACAGAAGTTCAAAGTAGTAGAAAACCAAAGCAAACTTAATACTTGATCCTGACAAACACTGAGCATCTGCAACCCTCAGTGGGCTGGGCCTGCAAGTTTGCTTACAGACTGTAAGTCTCACGCCTGAGAGCAAATTTTAGCAAGATCTAAATTCTTTAAAGGGAAAAAATCTCTTAAACTCTCCAGTCACTGTTAACTCTTACTGCATGACATGTCAAAGTAGTTTTTATATTCTTTGCTATCTTATCCACATGAAATAAAAAAAAAGAAGCAAATCACCTCCTCCCCCCCAAAAAAACCCCAGCTCTCCATACTATCACCAGGAACCCTCTGCAGAAACAGAATTGTTGTTAGAGGACAAAAATGTAAGATCTTACAGCCTTGGTTCTGCCATTAAACATTCATCAATAGCAAATCATAATATCCATCTCTGTGCTTTTATCTTACATGAAGCTATGACAGCTCTCAACCCTGTTTGTGTAGCAGCAGCACATACTTATTTTTCTTCATCTTTATTTTTCCTTTATTTTTCCTAGTAACATCAAGTATGAGCTCTCTCAGTCACTGTACAGGACAAGTTATACTTACTACTGTGCTACAAAATGTACCTCAAGCAAATTTTTGAGCTCAGCCATATTCTTTGTCTGGTGGATGGCACTTTTTTATTCATTGAGAGAAATTAAAGAAGTGGCATAAATAGTGAAGTCAAACACCTAAATCTATTACTAAACACAGTCAGTGTACCTGTCTCTATTATTTGAGATAGTGCATTACAAATAAATACATCCTTTGGGGTTTAAGTTTTGTAAATAGGAAAGGTCCTAAACCCTTTTATTTCTGACCACTTTTGCGATTTGAGTAATGGAAGTACCTACCTGATGAAATCAAGGTCATTTTCTTCGTATCAATTTTATATGTAAAGGGTTTGCTTCATGGTTTATTAAATATGAATTCACTTTAAAAGCCTGTGAAAGTTTTTGAATCCAAGAAAAACAGAAAGAAGGTAAGTGGAGAAAGGAAGTGGTTCTCCACCAAAATTAATTAAGGTTATTTGTTCAATGGGGAAGTACTGAGTGGCATTCTTCACTATCTCACCCATAAAGTAGCTGAGACACCACTGGCAACAATCTGAGCTATAAAATCTAAAATGTTTCTTTTAGTTTTATTATTATTTGTTATTTTACTGCACTGCTTTGCACAAGATAATATTAAACAATCCTTTTTGACAGAATTGCCCTGATTCCTTCACAACAGCACCAACCTGATCTACTGGGACCTTTGAGAGGATAACCTGAGGTCAGCAGGACTCGCACCAGTGGTACTGCTGCATGTTATGTGGCAACACATAGTTGTAACTATGTAACTATGTGGCAACACATAGTTACTTTCTAAGCCTGACTGTAGACACTCACAAAGTAGGATGATTTAACAGGACCAAGGTGAATACTTGTAGCAACGTGGGGTTTTAGGATTCCATGTGCTCCTTTGTTCCTCTGCTTTGTATACCATTGGTTCATTTTGAAATATGCTCTGCTGTACCTCAAAACCTATTGGTGTGTACCCTCCTGGCAATCTTCCCTTTGTCCTCCTGGGACTGGCTCAGAGAGAGCCAGCCCCTGCCCCCTCTCCTTCCCCTTAAAAGGCAGAGCCTGGACCAGCTCGAGGTCTTTCCATCTCTGGGCTGCTAGCATCCCCTCCCTGCCTTGTCTCCCTTCCCCCTTCTCCTTCCCTGCACCCTTTTCCTGTTACCCCAAATAAACATCCCTAGTAGAACAGAGATGGAGTCCAGTTCTTCCTTCGTATCACTATTTTCCTGCTTGAATTGACGTGGTTAGAAGACTGCCGCCATGCCGCAGAACCTCGGGGGCCGCCCGCTCCAGATCCGGTGGGATTTACAAGAACCAGAGACCTGGTGCGGGGGGGAGCCGGCCTGTGCCACCATCCCAGACCGCGCTACAACAAATACTCATGTTCTAAGTCATGTTTTTATCAAGAAAATAGTGCTGATCAGGGAATTATATATTCAATACTGATTTAGCTATCTGCTGAGCATCAATTTTGAGCTTTCTTACTATTCTCTCTCTCTATATTAAAAAATGCCAGTTGTGCACTTATTGGACCTTTAGTGATAATAACTATATGTAAACTCAAAAAGAGAATAAACTATTTTTTCTAACATAGAGTGAAGATGAAAGTCATTATTTTCTTTGTGTTTCCTCAGACACAGATGGGCTTGAGTGGCTAAAATTGCAAGGTAAATGAGTACTGAATCAGATCTGAAAGTACACAATCTTACTTAAACATTTTGTGTTTTCAAAAGAACACCATTAAAGAGTATTCTGAGATAAAATGAAATTGAATCTGACTCACAGTCAGTGGGAAAAAAATTGATTTAGCTAGTAACTACAGAAGGTTTGATGGCTGGCCTGCCAAATGACCTTTGAGATGCAAGAGGTTTGATATGGAGCATAGCAAGGGAGGGAAGAGAACATGAAAGGTAGAAATCAACATATAAAGTTGAAGACCTGTTGCTTATCTGAACTGATTGCAGTAGAGGAGATAAGGAGTGTACAGATCTGTGTCGGAGCTCAGCAGGAATTAAGTCAGTGTCAGAATTTCTCTTGTACCCTTGCTCAGGAGCTGTGATAGAAGAGAGATCCTCCTGTTACAGATGGTAATGCTAAAATGCGTTCAGTTTTATAAAGTGCTGATAAAATGTGGTGTTGCTTTGCAATGTCAGACTCGAAGCCACAATTTCATTCTTCAATTATTTCATGCTGCAAAGCATGGAGTTACTCAAAAGAATATGTGTACTATGGAAAAAAGAATGAACATTGTGTGGCTTCTCATCTCTAGTTCTTACTCTCTGTAGAATTGCATTGGGTGAAAAAGTGCACAAGAAAGTAACTTAATGGCATTTGCACAGAAATATACTGTGTTAATTTGATTTTCCCTTATATGTCTAATATGTACATGCAATTTGTCAAGCAGTATCTAATTTGATCAGGGAGGAACAATGGCTTTCATATTGTCCCAGTGGGATCTGTTTAGGATTTTCTAACCCTCGTGAGTTTCTCTGTGTTACCTTTGTTTTCTACTAAGTGTGTACAGTGCAGAAGCACCACAGCACAAGGGGACAAGTGGAACATAACAGGACAGAAGTAGCACAGGACAGAAATACATAAGGATAAAGTTCTGGCACACTGCCCCTCAGTGAGGTCATTGCCTTTTAGTCCAATGCTTGAAGAGACTGGCAGAGGGTAGCTAGGGCTGACTGCACACAAGAAGATATGTACAGTCCTTAATATTCTCCATATATGCATAAGCAACCAAGCACATATCTCTTGTATGCTACTGTGTGTGTTTCCATTAACCTTTTATAGTGCTCAAGTTTGGCAAAATTTGAGCTATAATTTGTCATCATTTAAGCCAAAACTGTTAATTAACTTAGGTTGAATATTTCATATTGCGAAGTTTGACAGTTGCTATTTTTCTGACTGGCTCAACAAATCCACTCTGCTATAACCAGCATGCTTTCCTGAGGTGATAGCCCATGTTCCATTGGAAAAATTATGTTGCACCATTATTTGAGGACACAATCTCAAACTGCCACATAAAATATTACAATACAAATCAGTGTTAGTCCAATAATTTCACAGTGAATTGTTATATCCCAATTAGCCTCCTGCACAGTTCCTGTGCAAGCATTATTTCTCCCTTCACACCCTTCTGCTGACTGCAGATGGGAAGAGGAGGTTTGTTTTCATTTTCTCTATTTATAATTATCTTCCTTCCTCCCAGATCCCCACATTGCTCACCACATATATCACCTTGACTCGGATAGACCATTCCCATCATTGGAACTTTGTTTGCTGTGCTGCTGGAGTGAGAGAGGTGTAAACAAACCTAAAGACTACCTTGCCTCTAGTCATTTGCTCTGAAATGAAAAACACATCCAAACAAGAGCAAACTGTGCTGCTGCATAAGGACAAAACCAGCTTTTGGGTGTCCTGTGTGTGCAACTTGTCATGATGTTTCTAAAACTCTGCTTAAGACCATCACTGCAGAGGTGAAGATATATTTATCTTGTACAGCATAAAACTTGGATGTTTTTAATTAAAAAACAGCATGATTTCAATTTGCCATTTAGAGTGATCACTTTCAAAAACTCTTTATGAAAAAGGAAACCCACAATTTATTTTCTCCATTTCTTTTTTAGCTCAGTACAAGCACAGGATTGCAGAAAACATGCTAAAATGCCTGAAAATAAACCAGGCTGCCTATACACCTGAGATGGATTCCCAGTATGTCTTGAATGTTATAAGTCATGACTTTCATATATGCACTTTCTCTTTTCTGAGGCTAAATTACACTGCACTGTACATAGAAATGAAAACATTAGCCTTATATTTTTTTTTATGCCAGGATTCAGCAATTTATCTATTTAATAATGTAGGTGGATAAAAATCTAGCTGTAGGATACATATTCTGAAGAGAAATTTACAGGATTAAACATAAAAAGGCACAAATATGCCACCACAAGAAGGGCAAAGGAGAAAGATGAGAGAAAACCCCAAATGTATATTGGTGTTCTTACACTCTGTTCCAATTTGAAAACAGCATCCTATAATTCATGCTCATTTCCCTATTACTACATTTTCTTCTTCGAACTTGAAGACTGCCTCCAGTAAAATCTTTCACAACAGATCATTCTTCCTCCATTTTGAAAATATAAAATTCCATGGCTTACATATCATCTTTAAATAATTATAAATCCATACGCTTAATATCTCCTCACAACTTCTTTTTACTGGGAATTTTTGGAGCAATGTACTTATAAAATACTTTTTTAATATTTACATTTATATATACTTGCATACTTTATGTATAATTGATATATATATATACATAAAATTTATATTTAAGTATATTTATATACTTCTATACTTGCATTTTATGCAATTTGCTTATGAAAACTCAGGAAATTGTTTAGCAAATATCATAATTTTTACTTCATAGGTTTCAGCCATTCTTTAAATTAATATGGAATATGTGTTTTCCCTTTAATATATCCTGGTAAACTCTTTCAAAAAACACATTCAATGCTCCTAATGGAGAGTTCAGAGCTTTTAAAGGAATGGACCACAAAATTTAGGCAGCTTCCCATGCCCTCATTTGACACTTAAAGTGTGATATATAGGGCCAAATTGTTCTCAGTTCACTTCCAGTAGGATGTGCCTGGCAAAAAGGCTTCAGTGGCTCTCTGGAAGAGAGAGGAAAATCAGATTTTCTGTTCCATTTGGAAAGAGAAGACCACTATGCCTGGAACTCAGACCCTTCCTCAGCTCTTTTGGGCAGTGTTTTCTTCCTGTCAACCCTGTAAAATGTAGATGATAAGAAGCCTACACTTCTTTCCAGGTCTTTGTTTCCCCTACGCATTTTTTTCAGGAGAAGGGAATGGATACAATTTTGTCTCTAAACCTCTCTTTTTATGAAATGAGGATCAGTGATAGCTGATAAAACAAGGACATAATACTGATGTAAATTCCATTAAAAAGTGCTAACTGATAAATATATATTAATGTTATTGTAACAAATGGAGAGCACAGGGAAACAATTCAAAGCACTATTATTTCACAGTCAGACCTCTTAACCTGAAACTAATAAAACCTCTGTCACCAGTAGAGTTTACAGAATAATTCTGAGAATGTGCCCACAGACACCTCCTGCTGTTAAATGACTTTGAATTTTTTTTTTTTTACCTTTTATTTTAGGATTTGGAATATGTTTATTTATCATCTCCCATTCAAAATCTAAATGATACAAACTCCTTGTTCTACATACAAAGATCATATTTTATAACCTTTTTAGACTAAGCAGTTATTTTTCAGCTTGGTGAGAATTAACATAATATATAAAAAACATACACTCTATATAGAATCTGATTCAAGAAAATATTTATACATAAACGTGTCATAAGTTATACCCTAAGTTAAGCCTATATTCAAGAGTTCTCTCTACTAAGAGAGATTAGCAATTTTTTTTACTGTATATATCTAACAATGTTTACAGCCCATTTTCTTTAACTCAGTTTATATATCAGCATAAAACCCATAAATGTTGTTTTAGGATTTTGAAGAAATCATGATACTGCTTTGATTTGCTATGCCAATGCTATGCTGCTAAGAGGACTTTTTTATACAACACATTTGTCACAATATTTAGTAATTACCAGTAAGAAGTCAATTTTTTTCATTATATACTGTAGCATAAACTCTTAATTGATAATGATTTATGATTTACTATTTTTGGCTTTAAGTACATTCCAGATATAGATATTTGTATGTTGTAAATCAAGATAAAACAGCCATAATTAGAACTGCCCGCTAGAATAAGTGATATAATTAAGAGGAAAATACAGCCTGGGGAGACAAAGAAAATTCTGGAATAAATTCACAGCCACACAGGTTTGATTCATTCACTAAAAATAATATCCATTCTACTTTCAAAACTCTGTCATTGACTCAATTAATGGATTCTTTTTTCAGCCACAAACCAACTTTTTTGACTATGACCTGAATAACTAATAATAATAAAAACTGCACTAAAATTTTTTCAGAAGAATAAGAAATACTAAGGATAGTAAAGATATTTTTAAAGGTATGTTTTTGTAGAATTATAACTTTGGCAAATTAAAGGGAAATTGAAAGGTGAATTGTAAATTAAGAAAACTGAAATAAACAAATTATTAACCTAATATATTGTACTGGGGGAAAAATCAATCTAAATATAATCTTCTCAATAAAAATGCAATATACAAAGATTTCAAATGCAAAAATGAAAATATTTTTTGTCTTTCATGTTCCTAAATCAAAGAATTCCCTGTGTTGGGAGGGACCTTAGAGGTCATCTAGTTCCAACCCTTCTGCCATGGACGGGGACTAATTTCAATGAAGTTATGGATTCAATGAGATTTTAGGTATAAGAACAGTTAAAAGAGAATAGAATCCCTGAATTTTGAGACATCAACACAGCAGATACTGATGTAACCCTGAATAAATATGGCAAACTAAGGTAAAATAAGATTTCTTTATATGTGAGTTTCAAAGCAACATGGCATGTCTACATTCAGGTTTGTTTCCTTTAACACAACATAAATAGAAGATGTTTTTCAAGAGAAACACCTTGGAAGGGAAGGCTTTATGAGATCACTTATGACAGGGCTTGAGGCACTCTTCATAGCAATATGTCTGAGACTGTCATTCATAACTGTTTCTTAAAGAGAAAACTGCTGCTACTGGGAGGCTTTTCATACTTTTTGTGTTAATTCATCTCTTCGGTATGACAAAGCAACAGCACAGCTGAGATATGAAACTTATGTTTGTGCAGCTCTATCCCTTCCACCCCAATTATGTGGGTTTTTTTCTCTATTGTTGCCCTTCCAAAATGGTAAAAACGTCTATTAGTCTTACAGAATAATCTTCATTAACTCTAGTTAAATGTGGGTCTGTATTTCATAAAAATTTCCAGGTGTTTAAAGAATTCCATTTTACTGACTTGGACAAGATGGTGGCTTCCAAGTTTTCCTGTATGTACTATTTGTTCAGGTGACACACAGAAATGGCTTGATTCAAGCAAACATTTTCCAACAATATGCAAGGTGAACATAGCAATATGTACCAGAGCTCAACATTTGCTAATTTTTTTTCCCCTCATTTTAGCTTAGATTTCTCAGTCTTTTAAAACTACAAGCTGTCCCTAGGGTACTATTCTTCTTAGAATGAAGCAGAGCAATGGTGTTGCTTATCAGTTTCTCCAATCATTTATTGCTTTGATTCGTGAAAAAAAGAGCAATGGTCTTTAGAGCATTACATGGCATTCACCTGATGAAGAAACATGGAAAAAACCAGGATCATGATGTAATTAAGATTTTTTTCAGTGAAATAACAGACCCAAGTGAAAACCAAAAGGGGCATGCAGCCTATTTGGATGTGTCTGAGAGTGACATGAAATAAAAGAAAGAATTAAAGGAGAAAAGGAAGAAGGGGTGTGGTAAATCTGTAAGGTTGTCTATGCCACTCTAGAGAGAAGTATGAAAAACTTGTATGACAAAACAGCCAGACCATATGTATAATTGAATGTCAGGTCCCAGAAGCAGTAATACTGCGTCATTCCATGCAGACTAATTAGCACTGCTTCCCTACAAGGCTAATTAGCATACTTGAGCTGAGGAGTTCATGTGTTGCTGGGGTACCTCAATGCCTGTACAGCTATTTTGTTCCCAGAACCACAGTTAATCCTTTCAGAGCCAGCTCAGGCATCACTGCAGAGCCCTGCAATTATTTTGAAAGCCTTTCTAGCTGGTTACATACCAGAGGAAAAAAAAGCATCACAGAACAGGTCTGTGGTTTCACAAGTCACAGTAGAGGAGCAAGGGCCAAGCTGTGCAAAGATGAGCAGATGGAAAGAGCAGATGATGTCTCTTGAGAACTGTGGCAGAATTTTCTCCACAACAAATGATCGTCTTATGTTTCTTGTTCTTGTAGTGAATTTTAACAGTCTTTGATGTGTCTAACAGGTTTGTCTTCCAACCCTCCTTGGAACTTTGCTTAGAACTATTTTTATTTTTTCCCCTGGGTTAAAGCAAGGAAAATGGTGTGGGAGGATTTGTTATTTTCCAGAGATATGCTTTAAAATTATAATTTGATCATTATGAACCATGAATAAGTACTAAATGCCTTTATATTTAATTACAATATATTGTAAAGTCTTCCCCAGTGAGAAAAATACCACTTCAAAGCATGGAAGTGGCACAACATACAAAATTTAATAAATATTTTACCCACAAGGAGAAAACCTGCAGGAATGCTATTAGCATCTCAGTATGACACCCATTATACTAATATGTGTATCATTCAGAAAGCCTAAGTAAAGAAAAAATACTACTTTCCATAGATTGGATAGGCTAAGTACACACAAAACATATAATTAATTCAAAGATGTGAGATTATATTGTTTCAGCATTTTTTTTCACTCTAATATTCAGAATTATGCTTAATTCAGCTTATTGGATGAGGAATTCATATTTAGATATTTTCTGCAATACATTTAGAGGCACTAACACTCATAAGTTGTTCTAAATGTATCACATTAGGTAAATAATTTACTAGTGCAAATATATCTTCAATTAATATAAATAAAAAGCAAATTTAAAAAGTCAAAATGCAGTGAAATATACTTGAAGCAGAAGTTATTTGATACAATATACCTCTCTCACTTTTCAACTTTTTTTCCTACAAATAAAAAGTATTTTTTCCAACTGACTCACTTGTGCAAAAAAAATTGGGTTTGGTTATGTTGATGAAAGCAGGAAATAAAACCCTATCTAAACCCTCTGAATATGTCTGTTCAATTGAATAACACATATAGCTCTTAAATAAATGTCCCTTTGAAAATCTATCAATCCCAAGCATGCACAGAGATGATCAGCTGTTGACTCAGCACTAATATGCGTTACAAGAGAGCTTTCACATAAAAATGTGATCCCATCCCTCTGCAATTTCTGGAGCCACAAGATTTAAGTAAACAAATCTAGAGGGGAATTCACTGCTGAAATTAGTAATGATTCTTTGAAAACTATAGACACAAGTTGGTCCAAACAAGTTAACTGAGTCGACAAAAGACACAGTCTAAAGGAGTGCTGGAAAGTCAAACCTACACTGAGTAACAAAAAGTGAAGAGAAACAATCACTGATGTAATCCTGTCTTCCAGAGACATTACCCACAAAGAAACCCCACCTTGCTCTGTGAAGAATGCTGTTGCTCACAGAAAGCTAAGACAGGATCACAGAATGACCAGCAGCTAGAGGATTAATTTGGAAATTCCTCTTAAATCAATAAATTCTATTCAAGCTCTAAAAGTGAATTCACAACTACACCCTTATTGGGTGTATGGGCAGGTGTCTGTCCTGGATTTGGCTGGGTAGGAGTTGGGTTTTTTTCGTAGCTGGTGCAATGTTGTGTTTAGGATTCAGTGTCAGAATAATGTTAATAACCCAGGGGTGTTTTGGCTGTTGCTACATTGTGCTTACCCTAAGTCAAGGACTTCTGTGTCCCATGCTCTGCTAGTGAGAAAGTGCACAAAAAGCTGGGGGACAGCATAGCTGGGACAGCTGAGCCAAACAAGCTAAAGGGATGTTCCACACCACAGAACATCATGCTCAATATAAAAACTCATAGGAATCAACTGGAAAGGGGCTGGTTGCTGTTTTATCCTTTCTTTCTAATTCTCCCCACAAGAGGAGTGGTGGTGGGCAGAGACTGAGTGGCTGTGTGGTGCTTAATTCCTATCTGGGGTTAAACCTCTACAACGTCTTAATATACTTTATTAAAATCTCTATGTAGGGGTTACAATAATACGCTGAGGCAAGGACTGGATCTGCAGGGGCTTCTTACCCTGCAAAAACCTGCTACTTGAATATTATGTCTTAAAGAGTTGAAGGCTCAGTATGAAAAACTTGTTAATGCTAAGCAGCAAGAGAAGACCTAGGTAGTCAAGAGGGAAAAGGAATTACTGTCATCCATGTAATTCATAGTCCCAATTCTCTTTGCTTCAGACTTAAGCCCCATTTGTTATTGGTATCCTTAAGGAACATCTGTTCTTTCTCTTTTTCACTGCATTGATTAAACACAGACTGAAATCACTGCACAGTAAACATTGTTCCTAATCATAAGACATTTCCATCAGTCAAATATGAACATAGTTTCATCAGGCTTTATTCACAGACTATTTCCCCATCTGACATACATGCAGTGATAAACTAGAGTTAATTTTGTGTTGATTTAGTTTTACTCATCAAAATCTTTTGTCATAGTCTCTTTAGCTGGACCTCTTTCCTGCTCTGTGTCTACACTGACAAGGACAATATTATTATTGTCTTAATTATTGGGATTGAAGGTTTTTGGGTTTTGGGTGTGGGGTATTTTTTCCTCTTAAAAATGTTATATTTAAGAGAGCAGTGCAAAAACTTTCCAAAAAAACAGAGAACAAGCCACATGCAAGCTAGAAAACCAAACACTTTGACAAAGGTGGTTTTTTGGCTTAATACTGCAGGAGAGAATATCAAATATCAAATAGGCTCTCTCCTATCAGTTATATAACTGTTTATTTTCTTTGTCAGACATGATAAATGCACACTAGTTATGTCCCATGAGTGAATTAGGTTGTCAAACACAAACCAAAGCCGTAATAATGCCCAGGATGTCAAGGTGCTGAGATTTGCTTGTATTATGACATGTTTCTTGCAAAGTATTTCTAAAATACTATATGCCTGTGTCTTCAGCATATTGGGTCCTGCTTCATTGAAAATGATGTGTTAAAGTTGGTTGAATTTCCCAATAACACGGACTGGTTCAGGCATATCCAAAAGTGCAGAGAAGCTGTGGAATCTCCATCCTTGGGGATGCATGGAATTTCACTGTGCATGACCCTGAAGAACCTGTTGCAATGTCAAAACTGACCTTGCTCTGAAGTTCTGTCGTACAACCTCCACGGTTTCTTTCATTCCCAGTGTTTCTGTGGTTCTATAATGTTTCCACCAAAGGTGTTACCCTTGTCACTTCATTGTGCACAAAATTTGCAAATTTTGCAAAGAAAATTTGATGGTTTGAGAGATGAGATTGGGTTACAGGACCACAAGTCAGGGATGTTTGGTTCCACTCCCCTTACTTGGATTCCCCTCATGGAGATTTGTGGTCTTCCATCCTCATTTTTCTCTCTCTTTATTCAGAGTCTATACAGATTAATTAAATCAAATCAGAAAGTCATCACAGTTCCTGAAACTCACTTTAGAGCTCATTCTATTCTCTACATGGAGACTTGTCTCATTTGTTCTGCAAACCATAACTGAGAAGAACAAAAAAATTTTCTAAGTTTGTGTTTATTTTAAATAATTTGAAAACGTAGTCTTCCAAATTATTGCTTTAAGCATTTTTTTAAAACTTTAATTTTTATATAGAAATTAAAACAAAAAAAACTGTTAAAAAATTCAGCATTCTGTTTACTAACAGCCTGTAAGTATAATGACTTACAATTTTGATGTCCCTAACAACAAACTCTGAAGAAGAAAATGTTATTTTTAGACCTTTGCATCATTATAGAAAATAGCAACCAAATTACATAATAGTTTGCTGAATTACAAACAAATGGTACTCTGAGAACTTTATCCTCTCTTCCACAATAAATTGATCTCAAGGAAATCTAACATAATTTCCTAAGGTAATGCTTATTGTGTCATTTAGGAAAGAAATTATCCTATAAATCAGTCTGAAATTACAATACACTATTTTAAGAGAACTTTATATGCAAATAAATTTACTGTGCCCATTGTTTTTATCCTGTCTCTGCACAACAAAACCTGACATTTTGATGCAGCTAAGAAATCACATTAGCTCTGGGAGTTCATATTTAAATATGCTCTTCACATCTACTGAGGGAAAAAATGCTCAGATTTAAAATATTTTTGATTGAATACTTCACAAGCAAAGCACACACTCCCTGAGGGATTATGCCACTATTTCCATTTAATTAAGTTGATTAAATTAAAGTGAATGGTGGTCTAACCTCAAAAGGAATATATATTTCATTTATGAAAAATGTTGCCGTTCATTCTGCTATATTGCATGTACAACACATAATGTCTTCAGTACGAGATTCCAGCTTTTCTAACAAGTAATTTTTTACATAAGTTTTGAGGTGATCTTGAACATTTGAAAAACTTCTCTATGTCTCAATGTATTACCTTAAAAATAGCAGAGTCTCTTTCTCCTACCCGCTGGTTACATCTACACCTAGCAGCTGGGGTAGTGAGCATGTTAGGATGCCTTTCAAAAATGCTACATTTCTGTACAGTTGCTGTGCATCCATTTAGCCAAAGAAAAAAACTCTTGTCAGAGTTCCTCTGCTCCCCTCAGGACCAACAAGAATCTCTGAGGATGTACTACAGCATCCCTCCAGGGATATAATATCACATACTAGAATAAAAGAAACGTGTTTAAAGATGACTGGGCTAGATCCCACAGATCATTATACTGTTACAAAAAGGTTTATTTTGCCTATATTTCCTGCAATGGTCACCTTTAAATGGCTACAAGCCCAGGAACTGATGGGTTTTTTCTGTTGTTTTTGTTGTTTGGATTTTTTCCCCCTTTGTTTTTGTTTTCCATGGGTTTTTTGGTTGGTTATTTTGTTTGTTTGTTTTTAATGATTCTGTGACTTTTACCCAAAGGAAAATGAACAAGGTTAAAACCAAATTCTGGGCTGATGAGGTGGAAGGGGGAAACAGAATCACAGAATCACTGAAACTGAAGGGATCTCTTGAGATCACCTGGTCCAAACAGAATTCGTGGTGAGGAAGAAGACAATCCTAATTCTTCAGTTGCAGGCTTCACCTCCATTAAAAAAAAATAAAATTCAAGGTGTCTTTTTTATTAGATTGCCTTTGCAGCATCAACAATTAATCATGAGTAATAACAATAACAACAATGAAAAGCATATCTTGCATTCAAAGCTAATATGCACTTTTGTCAAGAAAAAGAAAAGGATTATCTTAAAGGGAAGTTTTCATAAAAAACAGATTTTAAAAATGATTACAGTTGGAATATATAATAATGAGCATATGAAAATCAATATGAACAATTTCCCTCAAAAAATAAATCCTACTTGATAGACCACTCTTCATATATTCTTTCAAGCCATACATTAGAAAATATTGGTTTATGGTATTATTAAATTGAAGGGAAATCAAATAACATACCTGCTTGTTAAAATCAATTTTCTATAGATTTTTTTAGTCTGGAACTTTAGTTTATTTTCCTGTCCAAAACTTTATGTCAAAATAAAAAATGCTGTGTTTAGCACCAGTGTGACCTCACCTTGAGTGTTGTGAACACTCTGCAGCCACCATTTCAGAAGGATGTGACAATCCTTGGATGTGTCCAGAGGAGGGCTGGGAAAGGGCTGGAAGGCAGGTCCCGTGAGGAGCTGCTGAGGACTATGACTTTGTCTAGTTTGGAGAAAAGGAGACTGAGGGACAACCTCCTTGCTCCTTTCTACAGCTTGCAAAGGAGGGGAAGTGCACAGGGAGGAGCTGAGCTCTTCTCCTGGCTACCTGGGATAGCATGTGGCTTCAAAGATGCATCAGGGGGTGGGCAGAACTGACATGAGCTTTTTTTTTTACCAGGAGGTGGTGTAACCCTGGAATAGACTTTCTGGAGAAATGATCAGTATTCCAAACCTGCCAGAGTTTAAGAAACATTTGGACAATGTCCTTAAATGCTGAACTTTTGGTCAGCTCTGAAGGGGTCAGGGAGTTGGGCAAGATGATTGCTGTAGGTCATTTCCAATAGAAAACAGTCTATTCTACTCTTTTCTGTTCAATTCTATCCCATTCTAAATATTGAGTTCTATTTTCAGATATCACCAGTGAACTTTCCATTGATCCCAAATTCTTATTGACAGACCACTTAGTCAAAGTATAATTATTTTATTCCAAAAACCATGTAGAAGAGTTGAAGAAAATTACTAACACTCTCATAAGTTGTTTTTTTTTTTTCTCTGTAATTCTGGTCTATTTTAATTTGAAGTAATATGAATAAAATCCTCTTTCATCATATACCTTACATATAGCAAGAAAAACATAAAGAAACAGTATGAGTATGAGAAGAAGTAAAGGACATACTACCTTTAAAGCAAAACTTCCCACAAGAAACAAACTTTGATGTGGGTGATCATATGTCCTAAAACTTCATTTAAAAAAATGTATCTCAAAGAAATTAAAGAAAATTCAGATGCAAAAATAAGATATTGAACAGAAGAAAGATCACTGACTAGAGCTAGGAGATTGTTCCCATAACATTTCTCTTCCTGGATATAAAAATCTTTAGGGCAGCATCAAAAAAGGAAAATCTGGTCCAATTACTGAATTATGACATTTGCAAGAAGGAAAGAAAAATGTGAGGAAAGAAAGAAGGAAAAATTTTCTTTCTGTGCATTTCACTTGTGCCACAGAGCACGCACACAATCTTCAGGAACTGTCTATGAACATGTATTTTAAGCTCTTTCTGGTGATTTGGAATGACCCTTGGCTGCTACGCATTCTGCTCTTCCTGGAACAGAAACACTTTTTACTTTAATGCACTTCCATGAGTCAGGCAGATTCTAAAGAAAACTGATTTTGAATTATTTAAAAGGGAATTTTAATAGATCATGAAAAAATAATAATTGAACAATACATATAAAAGGGATGTAAAACTTGAATTTGATGTTTTCTTTCCTATATCAATGTATAACTATTCAAGTAACTTGCTTGATTTGTGGCACACATTTCAAGGTGCAGACATCTGGAGTCAACCATTATTTGACTGTATTCTTGAATGGCAATCTACATTTTGAAACAAATTTTACAATTAAAAACTTCCTTGAAATGGATCTAGAGCTGTAAATTTTTAGCATCAACCATTGATCTTGCACTGACACCTAGAAGAATAAGCTTTTCCAAGCTAGAGATACATGAGGTATATTCTCCCCTCAGTGCTTCTTCTAGGAACCCTAGAATTCAATAAACTGAGACAAAGAGCTATAAACATTTTGTTTCACCTTTGTCCACCTTTTAGAACATATTCATAATTTTTTCCTTTAAATTATTCAAATAACAAAAAAGATATTTTCTAAGAGGTATGTGATATTAAAGTGTGTGATTGAAGGTTCTCCAAGCCTAAGACGTTAAAGTCTACAGCTGAGAAGAATTTTTTGAGTTATTCACTTTATCTGGATAGTTGCAGGCTGAGGAAGTTGGGCCTCTTCAGCCTTAAGAGGAGAAATCTCAGACAGACGTTCCTTATCAATGTCTGACCAGAGGATACAGAGAAGATAGAGGCAGATCCTCTTCGGAGGTGAACAGAAATAGGATAAGAGTCAACAAACATGAGCTGAAATATGGAAATTTAGGATTAAATATAAGGAGTAAACATTTTCTAGCATGAGGTGAAATATTCATAGAAAAGTGTTTCCTTCCAGAAAAAATAGGGGAGAGGGAGGGGTTAAAATAAATAAAGAATGCTTTTCATTTAGAGAGAAAAATTTTACACACCTTACATTTCATAGTGACAGTGTAATCTGTTTCAAAAATCTTCTATTGTGCATAGGAGTGACTAGTCTGATTTAAAATTCACTTAACATCCAGTTTGCATCCTGACAACTGGTGCATGCACAATATTAGATAAAAATCTGGAAATGTAGCAGGCATGTAATCACGTAATAACTCCTACCAGTCAGGCTGAGATAGGAGATAGGAGCTGGGAATCAAACCCATCAGAGCAGCAGGCACAGAGGGTAGGGCTGATAAGATGCAGGCAGTAATGTGGTGCAGGGTGGAGGAGAGAGGACTGGCAGCCAAAGTCAGGCAGTGCTGAGTACAGAGAGCACATTTATTTGGCCAGAGACCCTGAGAGGATCCTGCTCAGGACACAGTCACAGTCAACATTATCTCAGCCTCCCTGGAATAGCAGCAAATCTGTAAACTACCCAAAGAATGCAAGTAACTTCACTAGGTAATTACCATTTTCTCTAGTGGATGACTGCTGAACAGAGTGTTGTATAAATATAGAGCACATTTGCTGAATTTAAAGGATAGTCTCCATCTATTTTCTTTCTCCTCTTCCTCCTAAGAGACTGTTGTTTACTTAAACTCAAAAACATGTTCAGGTTTATTTTGATTTTAACATTTTAGACCCAAAGGTGCCTAAGGCTATATTGAAATTAGTTTTATGAAACTTCAGTAATATTTGGAAGGAAAGGTTTTCTCAGTAAACTATCAATATTTCCCTTATAACAGGGGAAAAAATAAATGGAGAAATGCTGCAGGAATTTATGAAAGAATAGAAAATTGCTCAGGATTTACCAAGTACAAGTTGACTTTTCTATTAGGATAACAGCAAATATGAATTTATTGAGACACTTTGTTTTATATGCAATGATAGCACAGACTAACATGCAGACATGAAGGAGTTAGGTTTAATCATTTAGTAGGAGAATACTGTGTGCTGCGAAAGGGAAAGGTTTGAGAGGAAAATGTGTTAGTTGGGCATAATCAGTATATTTAATTAATAGTGAGTTGTAGACTAGATATTTCCAGCCCTGTGGTAGTGGTTTCATAGACCGGTTGGAAGGTCTTTTGAGACAAGTGTCTGAAACAGATGTTTCTTAGATGCTTTTTCCACCAACAGAAAACACAACCATTTACAATGTCTTTATGCTTGTTTGCAGGTCTATTGCCTAATTCACATCCATGAATTTTCTGAATGAAGCAAATATTCCTTATCCTTCTTTTAAAAATATAATTACAGTAATTAAAATCTCAAGCACGTTTTACTCTTTGCTTTTACTGGATGAAAGATTAGGAAGGTTTGAATCCCTCAAAAAAAAATCTAGAAAACTCTGTGCTGCCCTTACATTTTCCCAAAGTTACAGAAAAGGCTAGAAAAATCCTTCATTTGTATTTTAAACAATGTCACTTTGTACTGTGTGTTTCTTGTTGTTCTTTATGTCTGAACTACATTTTAAATGAACTCCCTGTCTCACATAAAATGCTGGAATTGCTTCATAATATGGGTTCTTCCATTCACAACCTTTTTAAAATGAAAATTCAGACCTATTATTTTGTTGGTGTACTCCTGATAACTTCTATCTTTGCTTGAGTTATCAGTAGTTTATGGATGGGCACAGAAAAGCTATAAAAAATTACTGCCCTGTATATACACACAGAGAGAATATATGTCTACATATAAAATACTGAAGAAAAAACCCATTCAAAGTGTGTAATACTCTCATGCTCTGGCAATGGAGTCATAGACACCTAATACTTCAAACCTTACAACACATTAAACCAGGAAAATACAGTCCCACCTTTGCTCTACAAGCAGCAGAATAAAGACATGTGAAAGGCAAATATCTTTTGAAGTTCAAGCTCAAACTCTGTATGGTGATACCAGGAAAGATTGTACCTTGTGTTATCAGTTCCTTTTTCATTAGAAAAGCCTTTTCTTAAAAATCAAAGAGAATATTTGTAGCCCTTTTCTCCCTCTACAATGAATTTTGTGTTTCTGAGACAAGAATAGACATGCTGGCTCTTTTGTGCTTTAGGTTTGTGCCAGAAGTGCCAGTGGAATCAACACCTCCTATTAGAGAGACAAATACTCTGAAGAGCTGAGTCTGTCAAAATAGATGGAAAAAGAACCTTCTGCTTCTGTGTTCAAATAACAGATGCAGCATTCAAAAGTAATACTCCAGAACAGCCCCAATAATTCTTACACTGAAATTAAGTTTTATAGCAAACAAGTGGACTTCTGAAAAGCAATATTTCTTATACTGGACAGAAGAAAAGCATTAAGAACTACAAATATTAGAGTTCTTATTGATATGACAAGAAGTTTTTTGTGCTGAATAATAAGAGGACTACTGATGAGAAAAAGGTTAATGAATATACTGAACTGCAGTTGCCATGGGAACAAGCAATGCCTTTTACCTAAGATTAGATACTGAGATAAATCAGGTGCATGTTTGTATCTGTATGCTTGTGGGAGGAAGGTTATTTAACTGGAGGAAATGAATTCATGAGAGACAGACAAGAAAATGCACTATTTCATATTCCATTTACATCCTGAATTGTCCACCCTTAAAGCCGTTATAGCAATTTAGCTGTTGCAGTGAAATAGCTTTGGGTTGGGAAAATCAACAGCTGTTTTTCTCCAAGGTCAGTTGACTCAGCAGAGTAAAATCTCCTCAGAAATAAACTAACTTTAATGAATGAACTCTATTTAAGAAAAGAACCTACAGGTGCTGACAGAGTTTAATGTACACCTGGCCTCAAATGCTTCCAAATCCATCAACAGTACATGTATTCTGATACTCTAAATTTGCCCTAGATCTCGGAATGCATATCTTATTGATAATATAAATCACAATGAAAAGTTAGAAATGTACCTTTATCAGTACAGTCCTTTTGCACACAATCTCAAAAGCACTGTAAATGTTCTGCTTACCCCTTATCTGTTATCTCTACTAAATGAGGGAAAAAAGTACTTTGAAAGTTAGTAAGAAAGCAACTCACTTTCCAGGAGAGAACTTCTGCAACTTTTTCATCAAATATAATGTATTCAAATTCAAGATCACAGTGCCTTTGTATGCATTAAAAACAATCAATAAATCCTCCTTCGTCTATCAGCATGCCACTGACAGATGATTTGATATTGAGTCAATTGTATCATCCAGGTTTTGCTTTTTATGTTATTATTTCAAGGATAGTTTCATTTCTTGTAACATTATTCTAATACCCATACTTGCAGGTGATGGAGAATTTCCATTACATTTTTAATTTATTATGCCATTTTCTTTTCTTCAGATTTTGGCACAGGAAAATTGCAGTAATTAACTTAAATCTATTGTAAAATGGACTGTAATAATAATGAAATCAGAATTTGAAATGAAAAACAAAGCACAAAAACCTGTAGAGCAGATCCTGGTCTAAATGTTGCTTCTAGTATGCTATTAGCTACCTATGAGAAGTAAAATGCAGTTGTGAGGAAGACTGCATATGAGGAAACAGAAAGCATATTGAATGCCAGAATCATCTGAAAATTATTTTTTTTTTTCCTTTACCACTGAAATATTCCCTTTTGCTGTCTACCTAGGTAGTATTCCTTTATGAGACTACACAGGAGGATCTCAGCTATGGACAATCACAACCACCTTTTTATTGCTGGTGTTTGCTTCCTGTTTGTTTTTTTTTTTTTTTTTTTCCCAGTGTGACAGAGTTCCTGTGGAAGATATTAGGTTTTGCCTGACCAGTTTGAGATACACCAATTCTGTGTAACATAAGATGAAATGGAGAAAAAGTGAACTGCAACATGGAATGTGCACACAGAACTTCAAAATGTGCTTTCAAAAAGGAAATGAAAAAACTGAAAAAGGTTTTTTTTCTTCTGGTGGTGGTATATTGAGAAAATATCAGAAATAAGTAATGAGCATATAGTTACATTATTGTTCTCTAGCCCATGTCCCTAATAACACAAATCAACCAGTGCTGTAAACATAAGGATCTGCTTGGTTAATTTGCTTCAGTTTTTTAAGGGTGTAGGTCATTGTTTACACCACATGGTTCTGGAAAACCAGAAATTTCTTCTATAATTTACATGCTAGAAATAATTTAATAATGTCTCTACCTGTAAGGTTGGTCAATTCATCTGAAGAAATTAGATAAACTTCATTATTTTACTTTAGGATTATAATTAATTTGTTTCTAAAGCAAGTTCTCTTGGATTCAGAACTTTTTAAAAAAGGATAATAAAAACATACAATCAGTATTTGTTCTAGGTGAATCAAAAAAAATTTTAATACTTTGCCTTATTAAAGATCTGTAAGCATTCAAATGAACTATGTTATTGAAATAATCTCATAAATTAGTTTTTTGCATGAAGAATATAACCTAGAGCAGGAATCAGAAAGGAGGAATGTCAAAACCATCCTTTCTATTTATCTTATTTACCTTATGACATTAACAAAATACATCATATGCCACATGAGAGATTCTAACAATGGGACACATGCAGAGTTCCATAATCCATTCTGTACTGTTTGTACATTGCAAAGAATATCTTGTCTAATGCTTTATATCAAACTATTAAAAATCAAAGTACAGAGTGTCTGAAATTACAACTACTGTTTTAGGAATGAAAAAAACAAACCAAAAATAAACATATAAGATGCTTTCAGTCATCAATCCTAAAATAATTTAATATAACCTGTCTGTCCATCTCCAAAATTCAGCCAGATACTAAGATCAAATGAAACTCACTGCATATTACACTACATCACTACACATCTGCTAGCTCCTGTTGTGATGATTTTTGAATAGAGAGTTAATTTTGAATTTTTTGATTTTTGAATAGAGAGTTAAGCTTTCAAGCTTTAGGGGGCCTGATGATGGCAATACATTACAGCAGCATCCAGGAATGTTTGCATACATGTTAATGTAGAAACACCATTCTGAAGCCTAATAAAGCAAAAGAAACTTACCAACATATACATAAAATAGCCTGATAAAGTTTTAATTGATGTATCCATCTATTCTATTAAATTGAAAAAATATGTTTTAAGAAACTTAAGTGTTCATAGTCTATTTTCATTCAGCAATTAGAGCCAGAGCTAGAAGCCAGAAGTGTCTTTAGAAGTTCCTCTAATGCCCATCAGTTGCAGCGTGGTAGAAGAGAGCTTTCTAGTGACTGCTATTATTTGAATGCTTTAAAATAAAATCTGAGTCATTCATGTGATTTTCACACTAGAGGGTGACATGATAAGGAGAGCTAAGTACCTGTATGTAATGGAAAGCAATTATTTTTTAAGTGCCTCTTATAAGAGATTTTTAAAATCCTTTGTTATTCCAATGAATGTATTTTTTAATATAATTTTGCACTATATTCTAGTCCTCTGATTTGCTCGCACTCCACAAAATGCTTTCACCCCTCCCCCCCTTCTTGTACCTAAATTTTGAGCTTAGAAAGTTCTTAGAGTGGAATCTTTAAAGCCAAAAAAAAAGAAAAAAGGTTTTCTGACAAACAAAGTGAGTTTTCATAGCAGAATAATAAAAATATTACAAAAATAATAAAGAAATAAAAAGTTTTTCCTCTCCTACATATTTAAAGACAACATCATTCAGGTGACTTCTTCTTCTTGCACGTATTTTTCTGATTGTTGTCATAAGTTTTAATGACTACCCTGCCTTGCATTGTGTTTTCCCTTCAGCCAGAAACACTTTGAATATGAGAGGAATTAAACGGTTATGTGTTATAATTTTAGTTTACTTAATACCTTTACACATTTCTTTTCCTCCTTCCTACAGAGAAGGGGAGCTCTGAAGCCTAAAATGAAAGCTGAGCTGATAAGGTTTGTTTTTTCCTAGGTATGATGCAATCTAATCCTCTGATATAATGTTATAATGGTGAGATTGATTACAGCTGGAAGAAATGTTTTCATATCTGTACTTTCATTTTTAAAGGCATTTGTGTTCATTTACATGCTTAGGTTTTGCTGGGATAAAGTTAATTTTTCTCATAATATCTACTGTGGGGCTGAGTTTGGGGTCTGTGCTGGAAGCAGTGCTGATACCACAGAGATGTGATCAGTATTTGTGGTGAGCTCTCTGGCATTCCTGGCAGTCATGGTCGCCTCTCAAACAGCCCTTTCAATGCTCTGCAGGGTCCTCACAGCTCCACCATTCCCACTCACTGACTCCAAGATAAATTTTCTCAAGTGTTTTCCAGCTCAGACTCCTGAGGTGAACAGAGGATCAAAACCTCTAAAATTTATAATTTACGAGCTATTAAGAATAAGTGCAATATTCAAAAGCAACCAAGGAGAGAATGGCGTTTGGCCTAAACTTGCCAAACAGAAAAAGCAGGCACACTTTCATGCTTGAATTGTTCTTATATTTTCATTTTGTTTTGTATTTTCAAACAGCCAAGAACAGTAGGAAAAGTACAGAAACATAGTTAATATTTATAGTTCTCTTGAAAATCTCTTCCTTTTATGACAGCACACTGAGTAAAACAAAAGCATTTAAAATGCTAAAATAAGTCAATCCATTGGAGGTTTTAGCAATTCTGCCACTCCCCTGGATCTTTCTTCCTGCAGTGAGATTAGAGGGGCAGAGGAGGAAAAGCATATATATATATTGGTTGGCTAGTCCTGCCAGCTTTATCAACATCTTCACTCTACAAGCAAATTTCAGATTTATGAAGTTATTCTCCTTCAGAAACTACAGGAACTGATATTTTATATTTGCCTACTTGCAGGGAACTGTACAGAAAATTTATACTTTGAGTACATGAACATTCAGGATACATAAAAATGAGTAAGCATCCTCTTTGCCTTGTATTTTTGTTTTAATTGAGAATCAAAGCTAAGCTGGGGAAACATATCATTGTTTATACAACCACTCAGCTTGACAAGGCAGATGGAAAATTGGGCTAAAAATAGAAAACATTGGAAAAGCAGTCCTTGCTGGGTGAATTTCAAATACAGAGGTAAGTTAGAAGTGTATGAACCAAGCACAGCCTGCAGAGAACCACTGGCTAACAAATACACAGCTTGAGCAGGAAAATTTATTGGCAACCTTCAAACACGCACAAGTGATAAAAAAGGAATGACAGTTCGCAATGCATGATTTCTTGCTGAGTAAATCCTCAAGATACCTTAATAAGATGTGGTTTACATGAATCATCTCTTAAATACCTCAATTTTTTTTTCCTAAGCAACATGGTAAAAAATAAAATAGAGAAGATAAATACTAAATACTTGGAATACAAAACTGTCTTCTTCTGTAGTTTTTGTTCCACACATATGTCTAGTGAACTGCTGCTTCTTTTGTGCAACTAATGAGGTTTCCTAGAGATTTCTATTCAAAAGGACTGACCTTAATCACTCAATTTTTTTCTCTGCAACAGAAGAGATATCTTTTACTGTATAGCTTTTTCTCAGGAAATTCACTATGAAATAATATGAATTGATATATTCAAAGATTGGCGATAAGAGGCATGGCTCAGTTTAGCCTGAAGCAAACTGTGAAGGGAAGCACTTTACAGACAGCAGGTAGTTTTCTGGGAACATCTACCCTACACCTCAACCCACCACATGCCACAAATTACTTCCCAACCCTCTTTAACACAGATAAATTCACAACAAAAGCCACATCTCCTGCCTTTCCAAGGAAGGTAAAAGTTATCTTAATGCCACAGATTTCTGAAGTACCAGGAAATATCACTATCTAATTGCAAAGTTTCTGTCATTTTGACTGTAAAACAAAGTGACAGTTTGTCAAAAGAGAGATAGATTAGAGAGAATGGAAACTCTTTGTATTTTATAGATATTACATGTAGAGGTCCTTACAGAGGAATGCACATTTGCACACACCTTTAACTAATATGTCTTACACCCCATGGAGTTGCTAACTTTCCAGGTATCAAGTTCAAAAAAGCACTCCCAATGCTAAAATTACAATGGCAGGGCCATCCAGCTCTCTGAAGGTTTTTTCCCCCGCATTTCAGTGTGTAGATGAATGCATGTTAAGTAAGATTGGTAAAAGGTAGTCTAAAGAAGATAAAGAAAATCCTGAAAGAGCTGTTAACTCATTAAAGAGTCTGCAGGCAGTCAGAGATTCTTACAGCAGTGGTTGTTTTATAGCAGGTGATATGATGTCTGAAAAAGAAGGATCCAATTGTCTGATTGTTGACAAATAGAACAGAAATTGTGGGGTTTTCTCCTAATTTACTGACAAGGTATTGAATATATAAAATAACATGTCAATTCTTTGGTATCACCAGTCATTTTTCAAGTGTTTATAGTACCCACATAGCAATACAAAATTTCTTTTTGTGCTTCACTTAAAAATTCCCTTCTGCCTCAGTCATCTTCAGTTTACCTCCTGTCTGTCAGATAATTGCTTAAAAAGGCCACCACTTGTTGTCAAGTCACAAGTTCCCACCCATCAGCTCAGACATGAAGATACAGGGATGCTCAAAACAGAACAGAGCAAAATTTGGAAGTAGCATGAGTTTCTTGCTACTAAAAGTACTAAACATCTGTATTTAGAAAATGAAAAAAAAAATAGGTTTGCCAACAGGTGAAAAGAGCTTTAAACTAAAGTTGCTGGGGGAGAGGAACCTCAATGCATCCCACTTCTGCCAGTTTGATGCCAGGGACAGCAGTGGATGCCCAGACCCCAGAGAGGGATCCCAGGTCAGCAGCAGAGCACCTGAAGAATGGAACAAAGGAGTTCCAGCTACTCCAGCCGCTAAGTGGGCTCCATCAGGGCCCTGATTAAATACAAATACCTGTAGGATGGGGAATGAACTGGAGGAGTAGGAGAAGATTCCTCCTTGTGAGTGTGAAGAGGCACTGGCACAGGTTTCCCAGAGAAGCTATGGCTGTCCCATCCCTGGAAGTGTTCAAGGCCAGGTTGGATGGAGCTCTGAGCAATCTGGTTTGGTGGAAGGTATTGGTAAAAGATGACATTTAAGCTTCCTTCCAACCCAAACCATTCTATAATTCTATGACTTAAGTAAATAATTCTATGACTTAAGTAAATAAGTATTTTGTACAGCAAAATATATTACAGCTTTTCAAGACCTAAGCTACACAGTCAGTACTTTTCACTTTTTTACTTACTTTTTCTCTGTTGACTTTTCAGACAGAAGTGAACATTCAAACATTATAACCAAAGCATATTATTACTGCCACATCAGTTCACTGTGTGAATAGAACAATTTTGTCAGGGTAATTTTGATAATAATAGTTATTAAATCAGTCCAGAAATAAAGTGAATCTCCCCAATTAAGCAGGTACACAGGCTACAACAACTGTGATGCTTCAAAGCTATTTAAGGGTGGACTACTATTTCTTTTGAATAAATAGATTGTAAATAATTTTCCTCTCCACACGTGTGAGCAGAATCTGATAAAAACGGTATTTAACAAAAATATATTTAAATGGACAGTGAATAAAATTAGAAAAGCTAAGAGGGCACCTTAAATTGAAAAGTTTAAAATATGTAACAAACAGTGTTATAGAAATGTTCATGGTTATAAAATAGAAACAACTTAAGCACACTTGTAAGGCAAATTCTATTTGTAGTAGTATTTCATTAAATACAAAAAAAATCTGTTAAACCAGTAGTAAGAGAGAGCAGTGACCCCTTCATTGGAACATTATTAAAAAATACTGAGGGAATTAAATATATCATATGTAGGTGGAATGTAAGAATTGATTCTTGTTCTTAATTCTTAAATTTTATTTTAATTTGATTTTTTAATATTATTTTTGTTATGCTTACCATGTAGATAATAATGTTGTGTTAATAAACTTTGAGTATAGCAATGAATTATATTATTTCTCATGAAAAAGTGGCACTTATTGCCGGTATTTCAAAGAATATGAGTCAGTTTACTGTGATTGAACTAGTAATCATTACTGCTTCTTTGTTTTTTATAATATTGAAATTAGCTTTATATAAGCAGTCTACATAAGATGAAGTTTGTGTGGGGGAAAGGCAGAATTCCAGGGGTGAAATAGGATTGGGATGAGGAACGATTGCCTTTGCACATCAGCCAAAGCAGGCTGCTCTTCCCGAGAATGCTTAGAGGAAAAAAAACCCAAACCATAAAATTTCTGCTGATCAAACAGCTAAGACTGAAAGAGGTTGCACATAATAGGCAGAGCAATCAACGAATGCTTTCATTACAAGTTCTACATTTCACAAAAAAATGGCTAAAATCATGGAATGCAGAATGCCACAGACCTGTAAATAGACGTTTTCCATACTCAATCCACAGCCCATCCAAGAGTTTGAAAATCTGCCAAAAAAGTTTGTATTGAAATAAATAGGGTGTTTTTCAAAATAGTAATTTATTTCCATAAAAATAAAATCTCAATTGTCAAAAAATCTGGGGCAAATACGGCAAAAAGGGATTTTCAGAAAGAAAGATGAAAGGTGAAACATTCAATTTTGGCATTTTGAAGGTGAATTGTCCTGAATTTCTTTCTTTGCTAGCTAAAAACTGTATTTGCAGGAGAAAAAACATGAAAATCTTGTGTACAGATTGTGTACACAGAAAATTGTGTGTACTTTATCTGGGCTACATACTTCTTAATCTTGTGGGATTAAAAAATATTATTCTTCTCAATAAACCCCTGACAGCGCACTAAACACAACTCATAATTAATAGTCTAGAAGCCTTGGTAACCCCCAAGTAGGAAGAAAATGTCAGATAAACAGCTTTTCAAACAATTAATTAAAAAATCCATGCAGAAGGCCAGAGTATAAGAAAGATATAACAGAGAATTACACTGAAATTTGCATCCATGTTTCCTCTGCCCCCACTCTACCTTCCCACAATGAATCAAAAATTTACTGCAATATTTTGGGAAGAAATTCTGGGTGATTTTGAGTTCTGAGGAATTTAAAATATCAGATAGAACATATTGGTTAGTCTGACGCAGAGGACAAACTCTTGTGAAGGGGAGAGGTAAAAGACAGCAGAAACATCTCTCTCTGTCAGTAAAGCATTCTGGAAGTTGTGCCTTAGGGTTGCAGAAAGATGGTGATCACTACCTCAGATACACAGAAAAGACTTCTGGACTTTCCACTACAGGAGGAATACGATATTGGCAACCTTTGGTGCCAGTTCCATCCTTTCCCAGCAAAGCATTGTTCAAAAAAGCCAAAAAATATGTGAGAGAAAAAGGGTGCAGGGAGTGTGTTTATTGCTCCCAAATAATGACTCTAATCAACTCTTCCCTTCATTTCAAAGATAAAATTTGCATTTCAAGAATTTTTATCTTCTTTCTCTAATAGTATTTTCCTGTCGCTGTTGAGCCGCTAGCAGAGAAAAAAACCCGGATTCTCAGTGTGGCATAAAAAAAGAGAGCTTTTATTATTTGATTCCAACTTATATAGATTTTTCAGAGGTCACCCAGATTGGTCAGTCAGAAACCTCCCCCTGGGCCTGATTGGCCAGGCCTGAACTGTCCAAATCTCGAGACACTGTTTTAATAACATCCAAACTTTATCTTTGTTTATAAAACACAGGAGAAAGTTCTCATGGGAAAGACCTGTGCTAGCCACATTTTCCAACCATGATAACAAGAAATTTAATGTCAATACCCATTGTGAACATACATTGGATATTAACAGTTCTGGAGAATTTATTCAGGGTCCTTCCAACAGAGCATTGCCACTGTTTGCAAGTAGTTTGAAATGTTTAGCTGACTGTCTTTAAATTCAGAGAAAGCATCTCTTCATTTTTAAGCTTTATCTTGTAATTCCTATGGCTTTGCAAATGAGATTCTAGCTTACTTCAGACTCAAAAGTCAAGCCTGCCATTTCTACCTTCATTACCTGATGTAAATAAAATGGAAAATAGAAAAAAAATTAAAAGGAATGTTTCAAAGCTTTTCAAAGGGTTTCACTGAAAAAAATGAAGTTCTTATAATTGTTTCATCACCTTTGACTGGCACAGTTTCAGTATTTATCTTTCAATCCTTGACTCAGCAGACAGTGAATAAAAGCTATGAACTGTCATCATCTTACCACTTATATTTTCAAATGCTTTTAATGATACAGAACCCTCTGCTACAAGGATTGTGTAACATCTGCTGTGTGAGACATTCCACAGCCTCTCCCCTGCTTTAATCCATTCTTTAGCAGAGGCAGTATCACCCCTGGTCTCAAGAGTCTTCACTAGTTTCTACCACCTTTCTAGGTACAATTCAAGACACTCATAGTTCAAATACCTCTTTTTCTGTGGATTATTGCTAAGTCAAAAGCTTCATTTCTTCAGTAGTAATAAAGATGTACTGAAATACATAACCCAAGGTGCACTTTATTTCAGCAGGAAGAAGCTGACAGAATACTGGTAATCTTTAGTAAGGCATCCCCAGGGCATAATAAACTTTCTTCTTTGATCTCAATATATGGACATTTTGACCAGTAAAGTATTCATGAAAGTGGATAAGTACTTTCTCTCACAGAATTTTGAACGAGGCCATTTAAGAAGACATTGAAAATCTAAACTTACTGCATATCTTTATGTCCTACTGTTTACATGGTGAAAAGAAAACTGTATTTGTGAGTCAAAGTGAGAAAAATGAAAGCAGAAGTCACATAGATCCTCCTAAGAATACTACACTCAGAAAACAGAGCATAAATTTACTCCTTTTTCATTGCAGCAAAACCACTAAAATTGCAACCGTACAGTATGCTTTTATGTAGAGGTGGTAAAAAACTTGCACTGAAAACTAAGGGAAGGGCTACAGTATGGGCAATTCAAATTATCTGCATAAACAACAGAGTAGGAAATACATGTTAGAGCACCTTCTAAAATAAGGACAGCTAAATGACATTTTCGGAGTGTGTGACATTTCAGTTTACACCACGGAAAATTTTCTCTCCTGCAAATGTTTTTGTTCTCTGGACTTAAGCTTCACTTTCTGAGGGTAAATTTTTCTCCCTTTATCTGCACTGTAAAAGACAGGAGCTGAAAAGAAAAAGATGCAATTAAGATTTAGTGATCTTGTGAAAGATGACACAGAGCATTCTGGAAGAAGCAGAAAGAACAGGGGGAGCAGATTCAGCGAAGAAATATGAAAGGGTAGAGAAGTTGAGTTTGGTGGCAGAGTCATGACATGAGTGGAACAACAAAACAATGTGTATGAAAAGGAAGAAGATGGGAAGCAAAAGGCAGAGAGAATTGAAGATTTCTGAGATAGCTGGAAGGTAGAATCTCTTTGAATGAGAACAAAGGAGGTGCTTTGTTTAAACAGCAGACATGAAGCAGAGAAAACTGTGTAGGATCAAAACTATCAACAAAGGGAAGAGAGAATGAGTGGGGTGCAGAGACAGAGGGGAAAAAAAAAGAGGGAATTACAGATTTACAAAGGCAGAAAGGTATTGTAACAAAAACAACAAGCAAGCAAAAAATGGGCAAGACAGAAACTGTATATGTTTATTTTCATACCTAAACCTTACTGAACTGAATGCATGCTCCTCCAAACAGAACTAACTGCATTATCTCAGACATTGGCTCTAAGAAAACTTGAGGGCTCTGCTGTCTTCCACATTCAGACAGGAGACCTTGCAGGCTGGAAATAGGCAAAGCAGCCTACCTGCAGCCTTGAGAGCTGCAGTGCGACAGAGCAGAAGGAGCCTTGAAGCAAAGTTTATGGTTTATTTGTATTCCCTTCGATGTGCCTTTTCAAGAAAATAATAGCCTGTTACATAGGCCACTTCTAACAGGTTTATTTCTATAAAACAAATATATTGACTTTATTGACCACACTCTCCCAACCACTTTACAAATGATGTGAGGATGTAAAGCTGTAAAGCGTTAAGTGGTCAGGTTACATCTCCTCATCTACAGCAGACAGGTAGCTCAAGACAGATGGGGTAAAATGGGAAATTTCCTTTATTGTGTATGTACTCCTCTACCCCAACACTTCTACAAGCATGTGCTCAACTCTGAGTTAGCAGAAGACACTGGTATGTCCTGAGAAAACAAATCATGCATGGATTCTTTTGGGGGCAGTTTAGACAAAAGCTCTGGCCCATATCTGCCCTGCTCTAAGATGGTATGTGCAAACAGAAAAAAACAAAACAGAGAAGCACAACTGAACTGGTCACTGGTTCTTCATCCTCCATGAATAAATTTGTGGGGTAAAGGAGGACCAGAAGGGAAACAGTACCTAGTCAACAACTACTGATTGGCTTTGGAAATGGAGCAAGTGTAAACCATCTAATTGAGAGCAATAGGCAAGGTGACAACCCTGTGGGGGGAATATCCATGCCCAGGGCTTGCCATGGTAGAGAGGCTGAGCATTTGGAGAGATGTCAATGTGTAGAGGCTTGGGCACACCAAAGGACAGCAGGCAGTGTCCCCTTTCCTTGTGTCCATGGCATAAGGGAACACTGGAACAGAGAATCACATTCCTTTGAGTATACACTAAATACAGGACAAGCAAGCACATTGCAAAATAGTATTTGCTGTTTACCTGGTGTTCCCATCCCTCTTCACAGATACATTGAAAACGTTGAGTCTCTGGGCAGTACGTCTCTGTCCTTGTGGTTAGCTCACTCTAAGTTCCCCTGTCATATCTGTATTTGCATAAAATATCAAAGAACAGGTGATAAATGACAGAAAATACCTCATGTCTTTGTTATACAATTTTAAAACTGTAAAATGCAGCAGATTGCTGTATTTGAATATATACTTGTGATAAAAATACATTTTACCACAGCAGTGTCCAGAAGCCTTTCCATCACATCAGGGAATGTGTTGTTTGCTGCACCAAGATTAGTAATTTGATACTGACCTCAACTAGTTTGATGTCAAGCCCCTTTGATCCATGCAACTTTTGTTTACAGAAGTGCCCAGAAGAAACAATCTGCTTCAAAAGTAATTTGAGAATAATTTAAAAAAAAAGTGAAATAAAAGAGATTATAAAGGGCAAGTTTGATCTGAAAGGTAATTATTCACCAAGGCCTCTGAGAGAGAGATGAGGTTCATCTACATTAATAGCCTTCATGCAGCTGTGGGCAAAGGGTACAAGGGGAGATTTTACTGCTATTATTTGCTAATGCAGAAACTATGAAATTTGACTGCAGAGAAATTTAGGATGTCTTATTTCCAGTGACTGCTCTAAAAACCTTGAAAAAAAGTGACAGAATACGAATGATAACCCATGATTATAATCTTTCAGGAAGATGTAGTGTGACCAAGACTGGCAAATGTGTCTCAGAGGTGGTTTTTTGTAGCTTCAAGCAAAGAAAGAGAGAACAAAACACTTCACTAATAATATCCCCCAAATACCTTTACTGCAACCTCCCAGTGTTCTGTTCTGTATCACATCACATCCATCTGGCAATAAGAAAAAATGGCCAGGTGTTCCAGGAACTAGCTGGCATGCAGTTGCCTTGAATAATATATGGTGTTAAATAGGATTAAGAAGAAGAAGAAAATTATAAAATTAGCAAGAAAACACCGCAGAGACTTAAGGCAGTAAGATTTTTTTTTTCTGGAAAGACTTGAGGTATTAAGGGATAAAAATAAGCCAGAAAACATCTTGAGAAAATTCTTCAGAGACCTCATTGAAACCTTTCAGTACTTGAAACAAGGCTTATAAAAGAGGGAGAGATTTTACATAGGCAGATAGTGATAGGACAAAAAGAAACAGTTTTATTGAAAAAAAGAACCAGTTTAGATTAGATGCTAGAAAGAAATTCTTTCCCATGAGGGTGGTGAGGCCCTGGCACAGGTTGCCCAGAGAAGCTGTGAATGCTTCACTCCTCGAAGTGTTCAAGGCCAGGTTGGATGGAGCTCTGAGTGACCTGGGATAGTGAAGGTGTTGCTGCCAATGGCAGTGACATGGCAACAAGATGATCTTTATGGCCCCTTTCCAACCCAACCCATTCAGTCATTCTATGAACTTGAAAAACACTCTAAAAATATGTTAACATAAAATAAACAGCTAGTACTGGGCAAAGGTGTTTGCACTTGTTTAAATAAACACATTTTCATGAGGATCATTTACTTTTCTACTAAGCCTTCTATTTTTTCTGATTGTTTTCTTTTTTCTTTTTTAAAGGAAAAAAAGTCTGGACCAAATTTCACCACTGGAAGAAACAATGTAGATTTCAAGAGGTGTTTGTCAGATTAATGTATCACAAAAAAATTAAACCCTATATTATCATTGTTATACACAGCAAATGCCACAACAAATGTGCGTTTTGAAAGGTAATACTGTGTTATTTATGCATCCTTGGCTGCTCCTTAGTTATTGTTTTGATCCTTCTATCTTCTTTACTTGTTGCTGTCACAAAAAATTCTCCCTGCCAACAAATTTTTTTCTGGTTTTAATATTAGTGTTTCTGCACTGATGGTTTCATGCTGATGGTAAATCATCTTAGTAAGACATTTGGCTGAAAATAAAGGAAAATACTTTGCACAGGTGAAAATACACTGAATACATGGCATTCAGCTTGAGAAATGGTTTGAAAACTAACAATTCCTGAACTAAGAAAGGGATGGTGTGATAAGCAGCTCTACCACTGACACAGTAGCTCAGAACTTTTAGAGGGTGGCTTGGCACATCTCAGTGAGCACCTGCAGAAGTGCACTGCAGAGGAAAAGTCCTGACTTGTTACCTCCCATTTACATCAAAAACGTAAATTTGATGTCACTGTGATGCACAGTTGTGAGAACATGTAGCTGCCAACCTGCTCTTGGATCAGAGGGAGTTTGTGCCCAGTGACATCAGCCTGGAGGTCTCTGTTCTGTTCCGGGTAGAGAGAGCAGCTCTGCTGGGAAGGACCCAGCAGCCTTGGTGGATGCCAGGTTGACAATGAGCTGGCAGTATGTCCTTGTGTCCAGGAGGGACAATGGTATCCTGGGGTGGATCAGGAAGAGTGTGGTCAGCAGGTCAAGGGAGGTGATCTTAGCCCTCTACTCAGCCCTAGTGAGGCCACATCTGGAGTGCTGTGTCCAGTTTTGGGCTCCTCAATACCAGAAAGACAAGGAGCTACTGGAGATGGCCAAGTACAGTCCATGAAGGTGATTAGGGGAGCATCTCTATTATGAGCAGAGACTGAGGGAACTGAGCCTGTTTAATCTGGAAAAGGCTGAGAGTGATCTCATTAATGCATACAAATATCCCAAAGGTGGGTGACAAGAGGAGGGTGCCAGACTCTTTTCAGTAGGGCCCAGTGACAGGGCAAGGAGAAATGGCCACAAAATAAATCACAAGAAGATCCACCACAACACGAGGAACAATTTTACCTTGGGGGTGGCAGAGCACTGGAACAGCTGCCCAGGGAAGTCCTGGATTCTCCCTCTCTGGTGACATTCCACCTGGACACGTTCCTGTTCACCTGCTCTGGCTCACCCTGTCTTGGCAGGGGAATTGGACTGGATGATCACCAGTGGTCCCTTCCAACCCCACCATCCTGTGATTCTGTGACGCTAGGGAATGGAGATGTTCTTGGTCCCTTTTTCAGCAAAAGCATTACCTGGGACTCTTCATGCTGTATGGATGCAGGTGCTTAAATTTCCAGAGGAGCCAAACCATTAAACTTCCTGACTGAGTAGGTGTAAGCTAGAATATTCACCAAAGAATCCTTTTCATTTTTGGTACCTTTCAATCTTCTCTTTCTCTTCTGGCAGATATATTATCTCCAAGTTCTTATGCTGATTCTTAGCAAAGTTGATAATTCAGTCAAAAATTGTGAGCTTCTATCAGCTGAAAATAATTCACATAATATCTATGCAACTATAATAAAAATAATTGAAACCTTAATGGAGGATAAAAAAAAGATGTATTAAAAGTTCAAAACTAGTTTTGGTGTAACACAAAGATTTACAACATTGGATTATGAAGTATGGTAATATGAATTTGTGTAATATATATTTGATAGAGTTGTGTTTTGCGTTTGGTAGGAGTTAATGAATACATATAGTTGATTGAATAGCATGTTATAGACCTAGTCTGCTTTCTCATTTCATGAGAATTCCATTTTAAAGTGCGATAACCTAAAGGTCAGCCACAGAGAATAACTATGTTAGTTGCAATTGCACCAAATTATTAATTCAAATTTACTACAGCTTTTAGAGTTTGTTTTAATGTGAAGCATAGTGCTCGAGAACTAATAATACTAATTGAATTATGGTTCTAAAGTAATTAGAATTTCAGGATAAACAACATTATTTTGTGTATGTATGACTGTGGTGCTGGATCCTGTAAGCTCTACTTCATTAATTAATAAAGAACCATATGTTCTGGGTTTAGTGGTGCTGGAGGCTGAAGTATTTTGTTTATCAAGGGATAAATCTCTTATAATGGTTTACATCTGAAAGCTGATGAAGGATATGCATCACTTTTTCAATTCCTTCATCTACAAGGCATGTTTTAATTATAATTCCACATCAGCATTTGTGTATAATGTCTAATACAAAATGTGAATGGAAAGTAGATTAAACTATTTCAGCAAGCTGATTCTTTCAGAAATATTTGGGGTGGTTCTTGAGTTAAATTAAGATGTAGAGGTCAAATCATCAGTTAATTTAAATTGATTTTCCATCTCTATAAGGTTTTACACTTTGTGATTCAGAGAAACTGCACTTGGAGAGGGACTGGACAGAATTGATGACTAATAAATGCCCTCTCTTCAAATTATTCTTGTCACTTAAATCTGTGTCTGAATGTATGTGTCTGAATCTGGCTGAAAGCTTTCATGAGAATACATTGTCTCTTCCTTAGTTTTTGTGATTTTTAAATATTCAAATAAAGCTTACACTGTGACACACTGTGCACACATGCAGGTCTGCTTATCTTTGTAGCTACCAAAATGAAAATAATAATAAATACTTTTCCTAACCCTGTAAGTAGACTGGTGCTATTCTCTTTCTTGAATGAGTCAGAACATGTGATTTTACCCTTCTCAGTGAAGTAACAGTAGAAAACAGGAATGTCAATAATCTAGAAAAGCATACCTTCAAAACAAAGTCAAGAATACTGCAGCCACCCTCAGTCTCCAGACAAAAGAATTCCTTCTGATTTCTCCTTCCTTTGGCTGGGTGTCTCTTCACTATCCTTGGACATTTTGCCTGTCAGCTCTGCTTGGGAAGCTTCTGGCACCTCACCTTCTCAGTAACCTTTTTTCAATTTGCACTATAGTCTCAGATGATCTCTCTCCCTCTTCTGACCCCAGATAAAAATTTGAAGCGTTTTAGATTCCTGTGGATCTCAGTATCCAACAGCTTGAGCTGTTGCTTTATATAGGAAACACACAGATTTTATTTGGAAAGTGACTGTGTAACTTCTGTGTTCCATTTCTATCAGTTATTAAATTCATAGATTATGGAATATGGCAATACTCTGTGATCTCATTATTGGTTGCAGTATTCTGATATAATCTTAATCTAATAATAGTTATAGTTTATATATCACCATAACTTTAGCCACATTCTTTTTTCTTGAAACCACATCATTTTTGTGAGTGGAATGATTGTCTAGGAATGTAAGCACTTTAAATTACAGTGATATAAAATCTTTCATACTTTTCCAAAGTATTGGGGAATTTTTTTTGTTTTTTGGTGCTTTTTTTGTTTGTTTGTTTGTTTGATTTATTTTTGGGTTTTGTTTGTTTGGGTTTTTTCTCTATTTTTATTTGGTTGGGTTTTGGTTTGGTTTCATTTGTTTGTTTGGTTTGGTCTTTGTTTGGTTTGTTTTTTTCCCCGTGGATTTACTAAATATTAGAAACATTGAGCCTAAACAATGGGCTTTCTTTGCAATGATGACCAAATTTGTGCATTTTCACACTAAACTGAGTAGAATATGTTAAATCCTTTTCCCCCTGAATCCTGAATCTCCCTTTTCTTTGTATGTGCATACTCTTATCCATCCATTTCTTACCACTAGTTAGCCTTTTCTTGTAACTTTTGAAAAAATGATATGTTTAAAACATTCACCACGGGTGGACATAAAATTATCTTGACATCCTGGCCTGCTGCAGTTCAAAGGTTGTTGTGGTATCAACAGACTCTTGTGTGAGTGTTCCCAAGTACTGTCGTAATTCCACTCCAGATGTGTGCTAATACACGTGGTTTGTTTTCATCAATTGCAAATAAAGTTGGAGATATTCAGAATGGCCTTTGACAAGAACTTCAGGATACTGACAGAAGATGGAGACAATTCTAAAGAGCATTATGAACCAGGAGCTATATATCAAAAATTATATCAATGAAACATTTAGAAAACCATTGCAATTACCCGCATTTAAATTTGGAATTTAGGCAGGCTTTCAGTAATAAATATTCCAGCTGCAAAATATGTATAGACTTTCATCATTTCCTTTATTTAGTGTAATTAAAAAGAACCAAAAGGTGGACACTGCAATTTTTGCAATTATTCAGTATTTTTTAGGCAATATGCTGTTCACTGAGCGTGGAAATTATGCTGAATACTAACATAATGCTCAGCTGAATCGCTGTCAGCTCCAGCTATACTGGAAATGGCTTTGACCTGTCTATAATTGCTATGTATGTTTGGACAGATTATGTTCCTCATATTCTATTGTCTGTACACTCTGTTCATATGGAATGATTATATTGGTAGCAGTGATACTTATGCATTATTTATTTCTTCACAGGAAAAGAAACTTCATAAAATGTGGCAGATATACTTTTTCATTTGAAGTTAATGAAGTAGGTCGCACTAGATTTTAAACCCATCCTGGAGACTTTAGAAACATTTTTATATAGCTTTTTTTCTAAATTCAGATAATGGGTCATCCTTCAGAAGTTCTGCTTGCTGTAGCCTGGGACACATGTTGGAGGATACCCTTCATTAAAGTTCTCAAAGAAAAGTGGGGTAGGGTTGTGCTCCCCCTTTCCAAAATTTGGTTTTTTCCTTCAGTCTCTTAGAACAACTATAAATATTAACTGAAACTATCAAGTCCTATATCCAAACCCAGAAAAATCATGAATCCTACATTTCTAACAAAACTATTAATCCAGGGCAACAGGAACTGTCACTGATCCTGAGGGCAGTGTCACATCTGGCAGGTCACTGCCATGCTGACAGCCAGGATTTCTGACACTTTGTCACCTCTCCAGCCACTTTCCCTGTTGCCACATTCTCAAATGCCTTTCCAATCTGTTAGTACTGCTGATGAAGGTAACTGCAAAATCATGTCAATGAACTCAACCAAAGGGAAGATAAAACTAAGCAGACATCATAAAAGTTCTCACTGCAGTTGTGTTGTTGGTGGTTATACCCAAGTACTTTATCACAGAGTTCACACATTTCAGAAAATAACATATTTTTCTCACAAAGGGATATTCTATGGGGGGTTTTTTGTATGTAGAAAATCTAATATCTTCAAATTGAAAGAACACTTATGAGTAGCCATAAGTTTTCATGTCCTTGCCAAAAAGCCTTCTGAGTAACTCCTTATTGCCATTTATAATTTTTCAGGAGATGCTCTCTTTGTTAGGAACTACTAAAAGCTGATATGTATTTAAAAAGCACATGGCCTGTGGAGCTAAACCTGCCTTCCATAACAAACTTACATTCTCCAAAGGCAATGCTAGACGAAGCCTTCTGTTTCAAGCTAACATCAAACAATTTTGGACTTTATTACAAGGTAAACGCTTCCTAAACTGTTGTATAAACCAAATCTTTAAAATGATCATGCAGAGAAAAGTACAGCTAGTATAAACATGCATACATACACAAACTCATGAGACTCTTGTAGTTCCAAAAGCTGTGCTCTCCCACTTCACTAAGACAGCTTTATCTTAGCACAATTCCAGCTCTCCTGGTAGCATTTATGTGGAGATTTTCTGGGACAAGTAATATAGAACAAGTGTCTAAAACATTTTTCTTAGCATTACTACTATCAGCTTCCAAAATTATTTCATTAGAGAAGACTTACACATTTATAATTAGGATGTATTTTCTTATTTGTCTCAGGATTTGTTTTCTTGTAGGTCAGAAAAGCTACAGGTACAATTGCCCAATTACAGCCCAAAGGTTATCCCTAATTTTGGCCCTCAGGAGCTAGATAAAATCCAGAGTAGGACCACAGGGTAGTACTGACTTGGTAGTATCCAGTTAATTACTACCTCCTTAGCAATGGCATTGTGACTTGCAGTTGCATGATTAGTGAGACAATCTCAATTTTTCCATGTGATTTTTGCTTTGGAAAAAACAATCTGAAGCATTTTTAAACAGTTTAAAAACACCCCAACCGTCACAGACAATTTTTTACACAAATACTTCAGACGACATGTGAAGATTTTTTTTTTTTTTTTAATAATACACAAAATTACTTTAACACTTATTTAGATCTAAATATCAAAATAATCAGTAGCAGACATTACTTTCAGCTGCAGTATAAAACCTTTAAGTTTAAAAAAAAAGTGTTTTTACAGAATTGTACTTAATTCATATATTCTGGTCTAACTGAAATATACTGAAACTTTAAAAAGTCAGAATTTTAAGGCTTGGAAGGGACCTCTAGTCCCGACCCACCTGCCATGGGCAGGAACACCTCCCACTAGACCTGGCTGCTCAAGGCTTTATCCCCACCCTGATCTTGAACACTTCCAGGGATGCGACATCCATAACCTCCCTTCTTAGTTATCTTGTCTTCTGCACCACACAGAGGAAAAACTCAGCTCATACTTTCTGTACACTCAGTCTCTTATCTCAAAACATGAACCTGAAGCCTCACCTGCTAATCTTTAATATTGTCACATCCAACACCTACTTTTAGTTTCAAGAAGATTGCTGTAATTAAAATATTGTGAACACAGGGTGTTCCCACCAGTTGCAAGCTCTTTGCTTGATAAGGGTTCTTATCATTATTACTTGGCACCTACTATACTATCAGAAATGAAATCGACATAATTTTTAACACCCAATTAAGCACTGTTTAATTAGATGGTATTAGTCATAGTGGTCCCTGCTAAAAATAAAAACGAAGTGAGGGATTTATGATAATAGCGTTCCAATTAAGCCTCAGCCACTGCTATTCCCTGTCACTCACTGGACTCCCTGGGAGACAACCCAATAAAGCAGCTAGTCTAATTAAGTGGAATATGGTATACATTGTCTTATATGGTAATGAGAAGATTAAATATTGTCTTTCTGCACACTGGCTCTCAATGAACAGTGATTCACTGAGGTCATGTTCACTGAGGACATGGCTGGACCAGCCAGTCTTTCTATCTTGTTGTAATGAGAAGCAGTACAGGTGTTCTTCTACCATCTGGTTTCTGGCATTGCTCCCGAATAATAGTCATGACCTCATGAGGCATGAATGACATGAAACCAGACAGATTTGCCTGAATTTAGACAAAGTATACAAATAACATGGGAAAAAGCAATAAAAATTAGGACTATTCAAAAATGCAAGGTGTGAAGGGAATGACAAGGAGCCATGAAACCATAGACCAAAACTGCTTTTCAAACAACTAGAAAGTGTCTGCTATGAAGGAAGAAATTTTGAAGAAACATCAGAAATTTTCATCAGGACCTGTAGTGGTAGGACAAGGGGGAATGGCTTCACACAGACATAGAAATGTTTAACCTCAAAAATGAAAGGCAGCTTTATTTCAAAAAGCTTTAAAGAATGGCTCTTTCTCTTAGAATATATTAACAATTCTGAGGAGTCTAATATTAAACAAATATATGTATTTATCAAGTGATATCAAACCATTATGTATTTTATTGAGAGGAATTTGCAGCAAGCTTACAAATAAGAGATATTTTCCAACCACATATATTGAGAAACAGCTCTCATTCAAACTCCAGTTTTATATCCAATTCCAAACAAAAATAAGGTAGCTAAATTCAACTTTGAGTCTTAGGCAGCCTAAAACTGTAGAACTTATTAGCAAGTTTCAGAATTTTATATATAGAAGTGTGCCGATGTTAATATTTGTTTTCCTCATACTGACTTTAAAGCTTCATCTTTAACTTGCAAACTAGAGTTTCATTTTTACATTTTGCCAGCTACTGACCAAAGTACTGAGATGAGTTATCTATTTTGCACTATCTACACTTCTTCAGGTCTAACAGTGCAAAACTCTTCCAGAACTTTAGCAAGAACATTTTAATCTTGTCAATTCCAGGATTACATGACAGGTTTTATAATTGTCCTCAAAATATAACAACATGGCAGGCATTTAAAAGGAGTCAATTTTTCCATGAAGGACTCATCACAATCTCTCTGTATAATAACACGGTGCTTAAAATGGTAGGAGTGACACTAAAGGGCATAAAAAGTCCTTGTAGCAGTCACCATATCAGGAGTGAAAAATGCTGTGGGTGCAGTGTGGACGAGCAGACTGTCTGGTTAAGATAACTTCTCTCAATAGCTGATGCAAGGGGTTTCTGCTTGATCAGAAATCACTTTGGGAGTTTTCTGAAATAGCAAAAGCCTGAGTAAATACATCTAGCTGCAAACAGGGCAAGCACATATCACAAAGGTTTCTATTCACTAAATTAAATTTTGTTTTTCTTTCAGGTCATCCAAAGAACAGAAGTGACAATCTTAATTACATGTATTCAAGAGACCCTTTAGACAATGTAATGAAAACTGTAGCCAAGGAAATAGTGTTTAGATCTGGATCTGAACCGAATTAAAAACATGCCATAAATTCAGAATAAGACTGCATGAATTCCTGTGTGGGCAACCAATTTTTGAGGGCTATTTAATGAAAAAGTGTCAGTATTTCTGATAGCAATATTTACACATTTTCTGAACAGCTGACCTTATGTATTTCTGGGGGATAGAAACTGTGCCCAAAAGCTAATATCAAAGAATTAACTGCTATAGGTCAAGTTTTCTCATATTGAGCTATCTGAAGATTTTACACTTTACTAAGGAAGACTTGGTTATTTTGTATTAAAAAAAACCCCTTAAATTAGTGCTTGAAAGAACAGAAAATAATGTGAAGACTTATTTTTATAGATCTAAAATCCAAAAGTATAGCAGAACTACTCAGGGTGAAAAAGAACAAGAACAATATTACTTTCTGACTACATTTGTTACCACCAAAATAATTTTCCTACTTCAATTACTGATAAACTTTTGAGGTGTTAAGAGTAGTTTACAAGCTACAACTGATCAATGCATGGCAGTATGTCTATAGCACTTGTTATTTAAAGTGGTTTAACAGGCAAATAGATTTATGTGTACAGCTTGGAACTTTGATTCTAACAAAATTGCTGCTTCTCAGATATGAAAAGAATAAAGTGAAATTAATACACTTGTACTTTATAGCTTTCATCCAAATCTTTTATTCTGAGAAATGAGAAAATCTATACTTGAAATGAAAACTTCTATTTGCTTTTTCAAGCAATCCATCTCTTTGTTTGAGTTGAGCTCTTTATCCATAGGGATAAGTTTATTTTGGAAATGAAGGATATGATGCACAAGAACTTCTGTTTAATAGCTGCTCAGTATTGATCTTTATGATGATCTTGTGTAAAAGTCAATAAAATATATCCAAGAGCAAGGTAATTTTTTACACACAGAAATATTGTGTTTAGCCTCCGTTCCTCTTATTATAAATAATAATTTTACACTATTTGCAAGGAAAAAACCAATCTGAGAGTATTGTAATTGCTTTATTACCTGTCTTTAAAAATGGAAGGGTATCTGTGCCCTTTAAAATTGTACATTTAAGCTGTAAATATGTTTTAAAACCAACTAAGATTAAAATGGACATAAAGTATGGCTACTGAAGTACCAGCAATGTCAATTAGAAAACCCCAAACTGGACAATAAACATGCTGATCACATATCATTTCTAAAGGGCTTATAGAATATGCCTGGTTTTGATAAGTCCATACGCATAATTGCAATTTTATAATTTTCACTTAATGATGTTCAAACCCTATGATCTATTGTTATGTAATGGAAGGTGAGCTAGCATGTAATTCATAATGTTTTTCAAGAGATTGATCCACTTGTATTACCACACATCTCATTGCCAAGGTATTACAGATATAAAAATAAGAATTATTGTATCATTATATGTAAAAATAGCTTCTCCCCATTTGTTTCAGGGGAAAAGAAGAGTTAGAGTCCACATACTGAGAGACTATAATCTTATATTTCAAACATTTTAATTGGGCTGCAATTGCTACTAGATTACACAGTAGAGATTGTAAAAAATAGAACATATTTGCATAATTTTTCCAGTATTTATAATCACAATGATTTCTTTAGTTATATTTATTACCTGTGTCTGCTTCTGAACCCCTGTGTTTCAGCCAGTTGGTCAGTAGCGTTACCGCAACAATTTAAGAATCCAGACATAAATATGTTAAGGGCATGGATATGAACTAAAAAAGTTAATAATCTGTTCATTAGACTGTGACTGACTGAAAGAAAAATAAAATAGAAAGCACGTTCATTTTCCAGTTAGCCTGGCTTTAAAAAAATTGATTTGCATCAGAAACATTGCTAGTTCAGTCTTTTTTTTTTCCCCAAAGAAATAGTAGTTCATTGAGGTGCAACTTGCACTCAAAATATGAAAATAAATATTCTTGTTTTCTTTGAGAACTGAATTTGCCAGCAACAAATTCTGAAATTATTTATGAACACAGGTCTATTATAACCACATTCTCGTGAAGGAATCCTTAACAGACAAATAATGTGGGAATGGTTAATTAATTCATCTTTTATTTCTCTACCTCAAAAAACAATTTCTACAAAACCAGGTGTATTTCATCAGGACATTACTTAGTAACTTTCAAATGGCACAACTGAATTTTTTCTGTATCACTTTCTTTTTTTTTTTTAGCCCAAACACAAAAAATAAAGCAATAAGATCCTTGCATGTGTACAATTTTTGGCACCACGACATAAGAAAGATATAAAACTATTAGAGAGTGTCCAAAGGAGGACAGCACATGGTGGGATTCCTGACATGTCCTGTGCAAGGCCAGGAGCTGTGCTTTGATGATGACTGCCAGCTCCTTCCAACTCAGGATATCCTATGATTCTATGTCAAGAGAATTAGAGAACACTGTAAAATTAGACCCAAAAATTCTATATCCTCAAGGTGTGACCACCCCTTGCTGGCCATGTGCTCCAGACTTTATTGACAATATCTTCAGGAAAGAAGTGAGAGAATTTTACACCAATCAGTAACAAAGGTATGTGTGACTTGAGACACTCAGGCTACACCTAAACACAAAGAACTAGTGTAAAAGTGGGTTGAGAATAGGGTAAAGATAGGGAAGACTCCATTTTAACTACAGTTGAAGTGCTAAATATGTCTTCTCCCCCATAGGGACATCTGTTGGGTAAGAAGTGTAGCCAGTGTGTGCTAAATACTTTTATTTGGGATTAGAGCTCGTCTGTGTATTGCTTTTTTTGCAGTCAGGTACTATCACTGGCCTTAATCTGTTACAGTTTTATATTAATAAAGAGCATTATTTGTAAACTGATAGTATGAGCACTGGCATTCATGGGCACTGGCAGTGTCTGGCAGGGGGGAACATACACAAAGAGACCTGCTGAGGGGCCATGGAGTGGGAACACCCTCTGAGGGGTCTCCCTTATGCTGTTTGTGTGTGTCCTTCAACAAATCAGTCAAACCACCCTCTGCTCCAGCAGGACTGCTCAGTGAAGGGTATCAATAACAGGACACTGGCTGGGCATAAGGGGCCTGGCTTTCCCCAGACACTGACAGACAAGAACAGGGCTGGGGGAATCTCCCCTTTTCACAAGTCCATGCTACTTCATCACATCTGAGTGCTAGACTGGCTTTGAGAAATTGCCTTCACCCACTTTATATTCCTCACAGATTCTTCAGACCTGCCTGAATGTACCCTGTGCTCATTACAAACTGGATTCCATGATTTTGGGGGGGTTTCTTTCCAGTGTTAAATCTCCTTACATATCCATATTCCATTGTGAAAGCTCTTGCTCTCCCAGCTTGTTATTTGCAGCTACACCTATCCACATTTTACCCAGCTCAAGGCCAGTTTCTGCAGACACATTTTAGGTTCCCAATCTCTCCCATCCTAGATTTCCATTACTTTTAATGTTTTCAAGTGCTGAGTTACCTTTGAGACAGAAAAGGTTCAACACAGAGTTTAATTCACCACAGCTGCATGCCTGGGGTTTTTCTGTTGGTTTTGTTTATTTGGTGTTGATTTGGGAATTTTTTAATCTATATGATGTTTGCAGAGGGTTTTTGTATAAAATCCTCTGATGCAGAAGCAGGATGACCTGCACATTAAATCCAGGAATTTGGAGGCTACAGACACACATACCAGCTCATGATCAGAGAAATATAAAGTGGTGCTTACATTTAATTGCTGCACAGGCTGCTGGAATTGTGAGCAGCCAAAACAACCAAACCAACTACCCAAACCCACAGATCCCCAGAAGCAATAGGAAAGCACCTGCAAAATGCAAACTTAAAGGAGATTTTGATCTGTTTTACAACTTCACATAATTTCCTTAGATGATAAAACATATCTACCTTGTCTTCTGATGTAATTTAATACAATAATAAAATAATACAATAATACAATTAATAAAATGTCATGCAGAATGGATATTTAGCTACAGAAAGTATAGTTAGGGAAAGAAGCATATGCTGATCTATGGATAAAGATATAAAAAAATAAGTCCTTATGTAGAAAGCACAACTTAAACTCATATCTTACTTCTCATGGTACAAGTAAGTTTCTGATATTAAAATAAAAAAAAAAAAACATCTTTCTTTACAATAAATTAAGCCATAGCCTTAAAGAAGTGTGGACGTTGCTATTATCAGGAATAGGGAAAGGCAGAGAATCCAGTTATTGAAAGAACAGTATGTAAGTTCAAAAGTTGTACACTGTAGGGTGGATTGCTGGGTTTCAGTCTTTGTTTGGGTGGTGTGTTTTTTATGGTTTGTTTTTGTTTTTGGTTTTTTTTGGTTGATTGTTTGTTTGGTTTGGTTTTTTTTTTGCATCGGAGCTTTTTATTTCCCTAGACACCCCCTTATAATATTGCTCATAACTATACTGTTTTATCTGATTGCTTTAACGGAACCAGGACCCTTGTCTAACTAAAATTTTTTCAGTTTTTTCGGTTTTTGTATCACCCCTCCTCTGGGCTCATAGTGTCCAGTAATTAAAGTAGTTACTCCCCAGGATTTTTCCCTCTCGTAGTTTGTTCCTTAAAGAAACCATGCTGAATATGAATTAATACCACAAGCAAAATAATTACCATAAAAATAATTTGTAAAATCATCAGGAATATTGCATGCAGTGAGATATTTAAATAGATTCAATTCAAAAAACTCACTTAGAAACAAAAGAACAGCGACCATGCTATAATACATTATGCTGCTGGGGGAGAGGGGTATGTTTCAGCCAATAAGGCAGAGGCTGAAAAGTGGTATGTGATTACATGCTCTCAATACAAAGCAAAAACCCAAAGTCATCGGTGGGAATAAAGAAGTAAAGTTAAGGGACTGCTGGCACAAGGACAAATGTCAGTGCAATTATTCTCAACACAAGAAGCCAGAAATTGGAGTGAGAACGTCCACTGTGGGAGCATGACTTAAACTCAGATTCGTCAAGACGTGGTTTAACATTAATCATTGATTACATGACACAGCTGCTTTGACAATAAAGATGTCAAACCCCTGACTCAGTCCATCAAAAGCTGTGTTTCTATGGAGGAAGAGAAAGCAAAACAATGGCAAGGAAAAACAGAAAGAAAAACATTATAGCAGAAAGCATTACCACTTGGAAGAATAAATCCTTAACTAATGCAGTATTTTGGATGGTTTTAAAGAAATAAATCCACTTGGAATTTTCACTTGAACTCCTAGTGTTCTAAACACATTCCTTGATATGCTGACTGCCCAAGTCCAATCTAAAAACTTTATTCCCCTTTTGACTTCAAAGAGGCCACTGGTGTGAAACTGCAATTTACATGTTAATAGGGGTCTGCTTCAAGCAATGTGTGACCTCGAACAACCAGCCAAGTTTATGACTATATTTCAAAATATTACAACCAAAATTTAATGAAAAAGATATTAATGCCTTCAGAGATAAAAAAGGTGCCATGCAAGTGAAAGCCCAATAAAAAACCCCTCTTTAAACAGTGTTCTTGTAAATTCTTTGTTTTAAGCTCGACAAAACCAGAGAGAGAACAGTGGAAGAAAAAGAAGAACACAGAAGAAAACAGCTGAATATTGTTCTAGATAAACAATTTGCCAGAGGAATTGCTAATCATGATTTGCAACTGATTTTCCATTTAGGAAATACAGTTTTAATACATGCAATAGATATTTTCAGGTTACTGAGGAATTTTGATGCTGATGATTATGCAAGGCTGATGGTCAAGCTCTGATTATATGCCGCTCTCTAGAGGGCTGAGTGGCCAACCCGGCTGTTACAGCTAAAAAATTTAATGACTGGAGTTTTTAAAGTTTTCTGAAAAACTTATCTCTTCTTCAAACATGATTGCAACATCCAAATAGCTCCATCAACATAAAAATATTTGTTTCTCTATCAAACTGAAATTTGTTCTGGGGCATGGACCATATCTCCAGGGTGTCTGTTCCAGGGTTTGACCTTCCTCTCAGTAAACAGATGTTTCCTCATATCCAGACTGTTCCCCCCAGCTAGAGTTTTGAACCTTTATTGGCAGGTCTGTTTTATCAGTGCCCAGACAGCTTTAACATTTCAGCATAGGTAGTGTCCAGAAAAGGTATTTTTATACAATACCCCAGAATGTTTCAAGCATGGCAGTAATTCAGCCCAAGAGAGAAAACAAAACACATTACTTCATCCCAAATAGCGTGCAGGATCTGAACCAGAATAATTTACTTAAATTATTCTGTACCACCAAACACAGTGTATTATAACTTGATATCCCCATAGAACCAAACTAAAACCTCTGTGACTACACTTAACCTTAAAGATGGAATTACGAAAACATTAAAAAGAAGATGAGAGGGATAACTGAAATATAATCCTTTTAAGCATGAGGAGAACACTGCAGAGCACACCACTGTTAGTGAGGCATCAGTGTACATTACTTATTAAGACAGAATAAATAATTGATGTGATTAAGTAGAATAGTAAGGAAAAGTATTAGAAAGAAGCAGCATACTCCAGAAATGGGAAGTTGCATTTAGATAACGAAAACAGAATCAAACTCTGGGAGGATAAATGAAAAAAAATCTGGATAAACACTGTCTGCAAATCTAAATGGAGTAAAAATACTGCAGCCTGTACAGAAAGTCAGCTGATGACTAGCATAAAGTGAGTCTTTAAAGAGGAACAACTACTGAAGAAAGGTCGTGATTTTTTTAAAAATATATATTCACTGAGGAGAGAAATCCAGAGATCCATACTGGAACTGCTTGTGAGAGGGTCAGCAGGTCTGCCTGAAGCTTTAGTGAGTATGAATTAAGTTAAAAAATGAAGCTTTAATTGAAGGATCTTTAACATCGTACTTAGCACCACTTTTGTGTTAAGTGACAAAGGTTGCACCAAACAAAAAGGAAATAGGAACAAAGGATCCAGGTACTATACAGGTAAGCTGAGGTCAATAAACCAAATGTCTATGAAAAGGAAAAATATATAAAAGAAAATCTTGAAATAAAAGAAGTCAAGACATATTGGGTTGTTGAAAAGGAAAACCTGCTTACAAGCCTCTCGAATTTCTTTACAAAGTTGAAAACCTAGTAGACTTTTCAAGAGGCTTTCTCTAAAAAAAACAAAAGCTTTAAAGAAAACAAGTAATCTGAGGCTGAGAAAAATGTTGTGACACAGCTACATAATTGCTTTAAATAAAATGGGAAACTGATAATGGTATATACTCATTTATCAAAATAAAAAACCAAAACATGTAGAATGGTTAATAAGGAAAGATTTCTAATCATATCAAGTTACTGATAATGATGAAGACAACAGAAACAAATATACTCCAAAAGTAAATTTTAATCCTAAATGCTAGTAAAACAACTAAAAAAATTTGTCATAGACAGACACATTAATTAAAGGTGCATAAGTAATAATTCCTAAGCTATGTAATTCACGAAGGATATAACAGCATCTTGGGACTGTAATAATTCTATGAAGACCTATCTCAAAACTCATTAGATGACAAAAGTAAATCTACTGTTAGAAGCCACTAAGCAACAATAAAAACCCCTCTGAAAACAGCATTATAATACCACATAAGTTCACTTTTCTTTGCAGCACTGGCTTCCCTGACTTGAAATGGATTAATAAATTGGGAGGGAAAAATTGTTCAGGAGTGCCTAATCAGAAAGCAGAACTTAGCATGGTATGAGAGATTTATAAAATTCAGGAACACAGATTATTTGTCACATCTTCCAACACAGGCACTAGGAGCCTATTGGTGAAAGGATGAAAGTAGGTGGAACAAGGCTGAAAACAGTAAGATAAGACAGCTTTTCACACAGAAAGAAACCTGAGGGTAGTGTAGATACTGACAGCTCACATGGATTTGATGGAAGACTCGACAAGCTCGACAAGCATTGAAAGTTTTTAAGTAGAAAGAGCACAGCAGGTTCAAGAAACCTCCAAAGCTAAAACAATGGCCAGCAGAACGTGTTGGGTGAAGGATCATTTCTCAGTATTACTTGATCTATTTTCTCTCTTCCTCACACACCTGCATGGAGCTGCTGCAGCAGGCAGGTTTCTGTATGGCACAGACCCTGCCTTGGCCTGAGCCAGGGCTGTTGTTCTCTGTTGGGTCTCTGCAACCACTTGCACTAACTAGGACAGGGATGGCCTCCCATAGTTTCTGTTTCACTTTTGCACCATGAGGTTAAATCACTCAAACAGGATTTGATTAAGGTAATTATTAAATTATACAGGTAAGGAGAAAGAGGGTGAGAGCAAGGAAGGTGTTGCACTCTCACCTCAGCCTCTCAGAAGCCCTGTGATTCTTTAATAAGTTCACTGTTACTGCTGGGAAGGAGAAGGAAGAGGTATAAAATCCTTAGTGTTTTTTTAAATATACTCCTGGTATTGCCTTATGTTAGGAACTATTTTATATGCCTGGTCACCTCAGGGACCAATTAGACAAAAACCTCTAAAGCAAAATCCCAGGGTAACTTTTTCTCCTGATATGACATTCCCAGAATTTCAACATGGACCAGATGCACTTGATGCTTTTGAAGCACTATAGGAAAGTAAGGAAATATATTAAATAATATATTATAGAAAGAACTTCTGAGTCTCCTCTGTGCTAGAAGGCAGGAAAGAGCCAAATAAAAAGAAGATGGACAATCCCACAATGCTTTGTCCTTACCTTTATACATTTGCTGTAGAAGCTCTTATTTTCCCTTGCAACTATTCTCCTGCATGAAAGTCCTCCTGCCATATGTCAGCCCAAATATTAGGAAAAACTATATTTTTTTTCTAAAAATTGCATTTGAAACAACCATAATCCATTATCAGAATGCTTTTGAAAAGGGAAAATTGGGACTGAATGATTAACATATTAGACTAAATTTCATATATAGTTTTAGTTTACTTCAGACTTCAAGAGTAAACAATAGAAAAAAAAACCTTCTGGACATGGTCTGATTATACTTCATATACTTAGGTAGACTGCACATTCCTGAAGAAAACAGAATGTACTCAAATAGCTTTTGGGGAATTATAATGAATAATTATTTCTAATTTTGTTTTCATATCACTAACAAGAAATAATTTATTGTCACCATGAGAAAATATTTACTGCTCCAAGGCTTTTAGGAAAGGAAATCAGCCAATTATACTAGATTAACATGCTAACTTAAATTGTCACATACACGTTTTCATGCAAGGCAACACTCCTTAGCTGCTTTAGTGAATACAACTGACATTATTAAATAGATACACATAGACCCTGCCTGCAGATATAAACTCCATCCATGTTGCTGTTGCTGCCACTGCTGGAACAATTTGTACAACTTCTTTTCTGCCATTTCTTCCCGAAGAATTCCTCAACAGAGAAGCAAAATTTAAAAGCTTTTGCACTAAAATTCTTTCCAACTAACACTGCCTGATAAGAGGACTTGAAATCCTTTCTTCCCTTATGGCCTGACATCATACATGCTGAGACCCAGGAGACTCCTCCTTCCTCCAGAATAGCTGTTGGACATCAGCTTCTTTATAGAAATTAAGTAATCCAGGAAATACAGAGTCCAGTGAAGTTTTAGTGGGAACAGGGACTGTAATTATTACTGTTGAAAGAAACACTTAACAGGAGTTTTTAAAATGCTACCCCTAATGGACTGCACAATTAAATCTTTGTTGTGAAACAGATAAATTATATAATTTCAGTGTCTATTAAACATTAATGTTTGTTTGTCTTTCATCTCTTACAATCACCTCTTTCACCTCTTACAATCAACAGATTTTGTACAAGATTTCAAAACAGTTAAAAATATAATCTATTGTGTTTTTCTCTGCTTATTAGTGGAGTTTTTCCACATATATTTACTGAATTTGTCCTTATTTCTTGCTTTCTTAAAAAAGAACTTCTGACATTATCAATATATTTTGTACTTTATCAGCTGTATTTTGCTAAAATGTTAATCATTATGCATTTTTAAAAGTCATACACAAATGATTTCCCCACTTCCTTCTCTCTATCCCACCTTTCCTCTCATCATGCTAATAAAAAGTGCTGAGTGCAAACAAGACCATATATACCTCCAGTCCATTAGAACATTCTACAACTTTATCTACTTATCTATGATGCTCATAGTCTGTACCTGGCAAATGCATCGAGCAGCAACAGTTTTTAAAAAAATCCTTCTTTTGCTTTTGCACATTTTTATTGGCGTAATTAGCATCTAACCAATGGAAAAAACATACAGGTAGAATAACCTGGTGCATCCAAAATATGATATTCGAGGGGTTTTATTTATTTATTTTTATGATATTATTAAGGTGACTGAAAAAATTAAGTTTTTATTTCTGCCAAAACTCACAAACAGAAAGCAATAATAAGAATTATAGCATTTTTTCTATCTTCAAATTTACCCAAAGGACAGTATGAACTTCATACTAATATGTCCAGCTTCAAGATGTCAGGTGTGCTCAGAGATAATCACAGATTTTGAAGTGTTGCAGTATTTAGGGTAGCCAGGTGTGGCTAGCACAGGTCTTTCCCATGAGAATTCCTTTTGTGTTTTATAAATAAAGTTTGGATGATATTGAAAACAGTGTCCCAGGATTTGGACGGTGCAGGCCTGGCCAATCAGGCCTAGGGGGAGGTTTCTCACTGACCAGTCTGGGTGACCTTTGAAAACTCTATATATATGATGAAATCAAAACAATAAAGGTCTTTTTCCTTCTTGCCACTGAGAACTGGGTCTTTTCTCTGCTAGCGGCTCAACAGCGACAACCAGGAATTATTTTCAAGTCTATATTTAGAATTAAAATAAGAAAAAAAAAACAAAACAAAACCAGAAAAAATAATTCAATGTGTTCTGGAGAATATTTTGCACGATCTAAGTTGTGATAGGCTGACTGGTGCTGAGAAAATAGGCATTTCCATAGAAACACGCAAGGAATGAAACAACCACATAAGATCCTCTAGCAGGGGAAGTGAAACAAGGCTGTGCTGGCTGTGAATCCTCACAGACACAAAGTGTTGGCCCCTACTGTTGCCTCCTTTTCTACAACAGGTTTCTAAACTGCAGGAGCAATGCCTGCTGCATCTGCACATTAAAATTACTCTATCTAATGAGAGATTAAAAGGGATTTTAAAGAGAGAACGCTGCCCAGTCTTTATCTATTAACTTTCCAAAGAAAGGTGCATCACAGGAAAGATCTATTACCAAAGTTAGAGGGTCATCACCTCTGCTAAGCATAAATACAAGAGAGTGCCCCTGGCTGCTATTTCAGTTTGGGCATTTTAAATCAGCCAAACACCCAAACTGCCTTTTCTTTTCCCTGCATTCTGTTTTCTCTCCATTTTTACTGCCACTATTACAGCAACTCCTCTTGGCACCACTCTACTTTATGTGCAGAGTGGTACTATTATACACCCCTCTTCCCAGCACTCTAAAATTGTCCCAGGAATCTCTTTCTTTCATCTGAAGTATGTCACATGAGGACTTTTTCCTATTAAATGAAGAAATAGTATAGCTTGCAAGAGAAATTTTGTTCAAACTTTGAATCAAATTTGAATACAGATTGATTACCCAAAGACAAATAATTATGTTGAATTATATAAAGATATCAAAAATTTACTATGTTATTTTACCACAATAAAAAGTCCTTTTTTTATTAGTAGTTTAAAAAAAAACAAACAAAACAAAATCAAACATTTAAATATACATGTTACACTGCAACTACTTTCAGTTTATCTGTTCTATCAGTTTTATTGTCAATAGGTCAAAACTAGGGAGAAAAAAAAATTTTTATTAACAAAACAACAATAACAACATCAACAATAATAATAATAAATAACAACAGTATCTGGCTTCCTAATTCTTGCTATTGCTTTCTACATTTTGAGAGTTATATACCCTCTTAGCTACATAAAAGTAAGGTAAAAAAGCAAAAGGATTTCTGGACCCTTTTTGGATTGGCATGAACAGGTATGTACCGCAACTCCATGGCTTTTTCCATTACTGCTTTTTTCTTTGTTTTTCATCTTGGTCAGAATTTGAAGCAAAGTGGAACATGATTTTTGCATTCAGTTGTGCTGCATAATTTGTCATCAGGCTGCAGCTCAGGAGGGACTCTGGGAAAATTTCTGCAATATGAAGTTACCTTCCATGGCAAATTATGTTAACATTTGACTTGGATTATATCTCTAAATGTTCTTAGTCACTTTGTATTTGTTTCTCTGAGAGAGTTTAAAACTTAGAATATGCTGGGAGAAGTCCCTGACTGAATATATAGCTGGCAATAATTTGTGAAGTAAAGCAGCAAAGAGCCAAACAGCTTTGCTATTGTCCTGGTAACGTATTTAATCTGCATAATGTGGTAGAATTTGGTTCCCATCAAAAGTCAGTCCATTGTCCATTGAAGATGCACCAGGAATCCCTGAGATTTATGACTTCTCACTAAGCTTGGTATTTATGTTTCTCCTCTATACAATGATGGTACAACATCATTTTCTCAAGGAGAACTATTCATCAAAAGAGAAGCAGGCCAGTGCCCAAAATGGACAGCTCCTCTCTGTTTCCTGTTTAAAATAAAATTGATGATATACCTTGCACAGCAAGCTAAATTTTTTTTCTTTTAATGATGATAATAGAGAGAACAAAAACTCTGGCAATTATCTACTTAGATGTATGTACTGAAGCACCTGTACTATTAATCATCTTTATGTGACAATTATGTAAACAGAATCCCATGATAAGGACTTGGCTGAGGAACTAAACCTGGTGCTCGAACCAAAATAATGCTTGGAATGTGTTTAATGGTGGCAAATGTAAGGTCTTTGTCTTGCTGTGCCGTCATTAAATGCCACATGAAGAAAGAGAAGCAGCATGACAAGCAGCGACAAAACATACAGTGAACAGCTGAGAAAGATGACAGAAGGCAAGACATATATGTAGTCTCTTGAACAGAATATAATTTTAGATTTTCCAGTAAGAAGAACTAGGCAGAGAAACTAAGAATTGCTCCTGTACAGCTAATTAAGCTCATTTTCTGGTGTATATACACAGTTTTTATCTATTTACATATTTGTATATTTTATTTACATTTTTATTTATATTGTTTTATTTTTATTTTTATATAATATAACCTTTGTAATGCTATCACTGGAGTTTTGTTGCATGGATAACAGAGGTAAGAACCAACTCTATAGTTAAGCCAAGTCCAATTAACTGACCAAGAAAATTCTTTGTGTTTACTGGGAGATGGATGAACTAGTAAATGACTAGTGACCACATTTGTATTTAATTCAGAAGATTTATTATCTACTAGTTATAGGGAGACATTAAACAGAGAACAGTACAAAACATTATTTGAGAGGTTGGAGTGGCTGACTTATGGAGAAAGAACAAAGGAACTAAGCATATATACCCAGTTAAATGACATTCAAGGAAACATTCAGCAAGAAGTCTAAAATGAAGATACGGAGAAGGAAGAAAGTCATACAGAAATCCACAGGAATTATTAGGAATAATAATAATAATAAAGAAAACCCCACAAACGTTTGAAAGGAAAATTCAACAAAATATCAAAATTGACCAACAGTAACCATTATTAAACCACAGAAGAAGTTTTCTCAAGCAATTCAGAGGAAAGCCATTCAATTGTTATTAAAGAAAATATCTATATGACATGGTACATTGCAATATGACATGGAAAAATTTGGCACTGAAAAGAAATTAGGCTAGCTTTACTAGGGTAATTTTTCATCTTTACTGCTGATATAGAACTAGTGCTTTCTATAACTCTATTGCACTCCAAACATCTTTTCCAAAAGCAGGAAGAATACACAAAATTTAATTTAATGAGATCTGTGCAATGAGATTCAGTTAAGAGTTCCAAATAGTTTCACGTACTTCTGTACTTTTGGATTTCCCTCACTTGTTCTAGATAGTAAAGTACTGTAAAATTTCACCTCTGAGCTTTTTATTGTTTTGTTGGAAGTGGATATTCCTCTACCTTTCTCTGAAGCATTATATGTTACAGCAGCCAGAAATCAAATGCTTTCGTGTAGTAGTGCCACTGAACCTTCAGCTGTTTGTTTAGAGGGCTTTGCTCACCTTCTGGAGATAAATGAATTTGCCAGTAGGGCAGGGCCAGGAGGGAATTTTCCTTTCATTGAGGATGGATGTAATTGCTTTTTTGTTCTTCTTGTTTTTTCTTTTTTTTTTGTCTCTTTGTTTTACTTGCACTTTTGTAAATTGCACCCTTCCTAACCATCACAGAGGAATTTAAGCTTCCGTTTAGGTCCTGGCAAAGAATAGCTCTTCCTCCATCATTCTTGCTTTCAACTAGTGGCACATTGAGGTTGTTTTGTTTTGTGTTGTGTGGGTTTTTTTTAAATGGGGTACTAAATGATTTTCTGTAGTGCGCAGAGCGACTCTTCTGAGCTCATGCTTCAGCTTCCTTTAGGTCTTCTGGGACAAGCAGAGGGCCACAGCCATGATTTTCTCCTATTTTCTATTCCTGGCTCTTTAAAATACAGCCAGCAAATTGCAGCAGCACCGTAAACTGCCTGTAGACAGCAACATTACCTCAGCAGATTGTTCTAGATTTCTGCGCAGTCTAACAGTTCATTTCTCCCAGAAGAATGAAATGCCTGGGAAGTGAAAAGTTATGTACACAAGGGAGCTAATGGATTGTTTTAGATTTCAGGGTTCTTGGAGTTAGCACTGTTTTTCTGTATAGGTCTTGAGTTGATGAAATATTTGCATTGTAATTCTGACATGGGTAAACATGCAGATATAGTTCCTTTTCCTTTGCTATTTCTTTTCCCATGGCAATGTCCAGACAAAGAAGAGCTGGATACAGAACTGCAAGATTTAAAAGGATAAAGCATCATATCCAGTGAAAAGCATCATATCCAGTGATTTTGGCAGACTGCAGATTTTAATCACATCAAGATGGGGTCCCATGTTAAGGAACAATCTGAACAACAGAATTGTACTTGTCCCCATGTCACAGCAGTACACTGTCTGCAATATGGCTTCTGGTTTTTTATATATATATGTGTGTGTGTGTGTATATATATATATATATATATATATATATATATCCTGACAAGCTGGTGCTTGCTAAAACAGTACCAGCTCTTAAAAATCCTTGCATCAACAGCTCACAGTAAAGAAACAAAGCACAGAACACTAAGCAATAACCACTGTGATAAAAGTTTAGGACAAGGAGTCGGAGCAAACAGTACTGGTTTATGTTGTTTTATTTATTCCTCCAAGAGTGGTTAGATTTAATCCTGTAATCTACATACTCTACTAACAAACTTTTAACAGTGGAAATAGGCAAAATTTAGTATTTAAATCACATTTGGAAGACCAACACTGGAATCTGTTACATTAGTCAGAAACACAACATCTTGAATGGAGGGAGGGAGGTCTTGCATCCCAGATGGGTTGAAGATTCTATTGTCTGATCAATTAGGTTTTTTAATAGTATAATAGGCTATAATCAAGACAAAAGCAAGAAACATTTTCAGGGTCACAGAAACTGCTGGTGCTTATTAGTTTTAACACTTCATGTATGTACTTCTTAAGAATAACTTTCACTTCACATTGGATTTCTTTTTTCATGTATCACAGTTCCTTCCTCCACTCATATTTGACTTTACATTTTTCATGTAATTATAGGAAGATAACTTGATGTACCATTCTTTGACATATCTCACTGAGCTGTGCACATTAAAAATCTGTGCAGCTTAGTGGAGAGCAAAGAGGAAAATAAGAGAGTAAGTCACGTGCTAAAGTCTTTGCTCATGTATTGAAATAAAATGATTTTGAGCTGTATGTAATACTTTAGCATATGTCATTAGTTTATTTGGCTACAGATCTCCTTTGTGCATTGCTATTTTTCATATAGAACATTTTGTCACATACATATTTGTTCTTTGAAGAGGAAGAGTTCTTTTTATCTGAAAATTCTTACGAACATATATTTTCTCCTCCTCCTCACATCTGTTACGGAAGGAAAGAAAACAAAAGCTCGTCTTTTTGGAAAGTAAGTGTGAAACATAGAAAAAAATCCCATCAGTAAAATACAAAGAAGTCATTATGAAATTATGCAAATAATCCACCAGAGGTTATGTTTTTAGGCACTTAGGCTACCAGAAGCTCCATTTCATCAAAGCACTTGGGATCAATGCAGAGTGTGCTGAGAATTGGGATTTGTGGAAGGCTAGGTGTGTATAAAAGTGGGACGGACTGAAGCATACGCTTGGGAAATGAAGTCACACAGGGAGAGGCAGTAAACTTGTCTCCTTTCATGCATGTGCATGTATTTGCACCCAGGGCTTGTGCTCGAGTGAAGCACTGCTGTCACATCACCCATGAGCTCCCACAGGGTAGTGCTGGTGTTGGATTCTGCACCTGGGATGGAGCAATCCTGGTTGTGTCTATAGACTGAGGAATGAGAGGCTGGAAAACCATGCTGCAGAAACGGACCTGGGGATCCTGGTCCATGGCCAGTTGAACATGAGCCAGCAGTGCCCTGGCAGCCAGGAGGGACATCTGTGTCCTGTGGGGGGCATCAGGCACAGCATCCCCAGCTGGGCAAGGGAGGGAATTGTCCCGCTTTGCTCTGCACTGGGGCAGCCTCACCTCGAGTGCTGGGGGCAGCTTTGGGTGCTACAATATAAAAAAGATATAAAGATGTTTGAGAACATCCAAAGGAGGGTCATGAGGATGGTGAAGGCCTTGAGGGGAAGCCATGTGAGGAGTGGCTGAGCTGACTTTGTTCAGTTTGGAGGAGACTCAGGGAAGACCTCACTGCAGTTACAACTTCCTCATGAGGGGAAGAGGAGGGGCAGACACTGATCTCTGCTCCGTGGTGACAGTGACAGGACCTGAGGAAATGGCCTGAAGCTGTGCCAGTGGAGGATTAAGTTGGATGTTAGAAAAAGGTTCTTCACCCAAAGGGTATCTGGGCACTGGAACAAGCTCACAGGGCAGTGGTCACAGCACCAAACCTGCCAGAGTTCAAGAAGCTCTCGGGCACAAGATGTGACTCTTGGGAATGGTGAGGTGCAGGGCCAGGATATGGACTTCATGATCCCAATGGATCCCTTCCAGCTCAGGATATTCTGTGATTTGGTGATACTGTGAAATGTATGCAGCAGTTCTTGCCTGCAGCTGAAACGGGTGCTGGATATTGAAGGTGAGGTTTTATGGATGTACAAGGAGGGGCAGAAGGCGCTTTACACCATCTTCAGCTCTATTGCAATCCAAGCCCATGTACTGAAACTCCAGGGTGTTTGCCTTGTCATTTTAGAAGTGCACTTCAGCCCGTGGAGGGTTTCTGTCCAATTTTCACAGGGGCAGCAAAGTGTGACCCTCTAACTCCTTGTTCCTAGGGCTCATGTTCAAAAATGATCTGAAAGTGTTTCTTTTCCCCTGCTCATTATTGTGCTCATCACATTTGTGATGTGCACCACTTAGACTTGTGATAAAACGTCCCATTATTTCCTTCTTCTAGAAACTTTGTGTAACTGACCCTTATTGCATTTTGCTTAAATAGAGTTGTGGAACACAGCAAAATGACTGTCATTTGGCAGAAACATTGTGTTATCTTAGATTTTGCTTCTGATTTATGTACAGCAACAGATTCGACAACTAACAGAAATCAGTGTTCAATGACCAGCTCAATCAAAATATTTGAAGAAAATCTTCACTTTCCTGTCAGCTTTTGATATTTTCTTTTATAGATATTTATCCATCCTTCTTCCTGCATTTATTTCTTAGCTGTTCATACACTAGCTTAGAAAAAGGGTTCTGTTTTGAATTTATTTCCACTGTTATGAGCAATTACCTTTCCTTTTAACTTTAGCTCTTTCACATGTGAAAGAAAGTTGACACATCAATAATACACGTAACTGAATTCTGCCATTTTCATTCTGCAGAGATATGAAAAGAGGTTTCTAACATTGCTTTTCCTGATCAAATACCCAAGACAAAATTTTATAGGCAAGTAGCCAGTTTTGAAGAATTAGGCCATTTAAAGTTGATTTGCACAACAAACCTTCAAAGATACATTAAAAAAAAAAAAAAAGAAAAAAGAAAAAATAGTCAAATTCTTTACATTTACAGAAAGAGAAAAATATCTTGGATTCAAAAAAAAAAAAAAAAGAGGTTTGTGATTCAGAATTTCTTTCTATGGTTCAGCCATTAGGATATGTCCACAGACACGGTGATCTTGATCCTGTAGTCCAAGTCAATAGAAAAGATCTTGAATTTCAATCTCCAGGTCAGCTCAGGGGTGTAAAACAATTTATGTTATCTGACTTAGAAGAAAACCAATACAAGCAGGAGTTTGAGGAGTGTAAGTTTTGTATTTGCACCCTCCCATGTGACAAAGATGCTCCAGGTACCAGCAGGTACTGTCTTTCTCCTTCAGCCTTTTTCCCTTGATTTCTACTGGTTTATCAAATTTCTTCTGGATTATCTATTTTCCTCAGTCTTGACCCCATGACCTAACAAAATGTCATTTTATTAAAGATTTTCTTCTTGCGCCTTTTTTTCTTTTTAATTCTTAAGCTTAACTCCTCTCTTCTTTTCACACATTTTCCCTCCTGTTCCTTTTTTCATTTGTGTGTACATTTCTGAGTTTATTCATTTTCTCAGATCCTCTTGCAGTGCTGACTACAGATCACAGCTTTCAGCAAGTTAGATTGTTGAGTTATTATGATTGCATTCTGGCAAGCAGTACATCAGGTTGCACAGAAATAATTAGAGATTTTCATTTATACAACAGCATGCCAAGAAGGCTCTAGGCATTATCAAAAGATGAATTGAAGTATAGCTTAGTATGAAAAGAAAGCTAGTTAATTTCCAAAATAGTCAAGAAATTGAAAATATTTGAAAAACAGTACTGAGGAAGAACAATAATTTTAATTTCTAGAAAGCTTGGAGAAGAACTTGTCCACTTGGTTTACTAATGTTCTAATGTTACAGAATTGCCTATTAAAATTGTTTCTTCAATTGCAAAAATAAAAGTAGCTTTTGTTCATGTCTGTTTGTTAAATCAATTCTGTCTAAATCAATTTCAGGTTCTGTTTCTAAACTTATAATACCCTTTGTACACATAAATTGTGGTAATCTCTCTTCTACTTCTCTCGGCATATTTATTTTACAGAAAAAGATTCTCATTTGGTTTTCATATCCCTATCTATATCAGCCAGTAGTCATGGGGTTTTTTCCTCCGTGTGATTTACTTGTTTGGGTTTTTTTTTTTTATTTTTTAGGCATAATTTGAAAATACCCTGCTCCCCCCACCCTGGTTCTGTTGCCATTTCCTTCTCTCCTCACTGATATTTTCTATTCTATTTCTAAACCATTTCATAGCACCTCCTCTGTAATTCCTATTTGCTCTTCCAGTTTTCCCCTCTGCTACATCCTCAGTTCAGTGGAGATTTTTTACAGTTCCCCTGAATCATAACACCCAAGAACAGATGGATAGAGACAAACCATTGAATAATGAAACCAGACTTGCTTAGGCTGATTACTCTGTACTCTCTCTGACCTTAGTTTTTAAAATGGAGAATTCCCTCAATGTCTTATTCTGAAAAACTAACTCAGTATAAAAGGTCATCCTGAACTGATTGCAGGATCAAGAGTCCTAGAAGATTTGCGCTGAGAAATATATCTAGCTTATTTCCATGTCCAAATTTCATTTTAAAAAAGAGAATATAAACATATTTGTTGTTACTTTCATAAAGTTTCAGATACCCTCTTTCAGTCACTTAGGTTTCCTTATATACTTTTCTAAATCCAGTAAATCAGAATACTAACTATAGTTCGCTATGAAATACAACTGAAACAAGTAATTTTCTGACTTATCAGAAAATGAATCAGTAAAATAATGTAACAAAAAGCAAGCTAAAGAAGCGAGAAGACCACAGTTCCCCTGTAGCCATTCTGTTGTAAGCTGTGCTTATTCTATTCCAGTGGAACTCAAGCTGTAATAAATCATGGCATCACCCAATGACAGTTTCAAATGAACATATTTATTGGGACAGACAAGTACATCACTAGGAGTGTTATTTACTTCAGGTGTTGACATAGAGTACCAGCTGTTGGATTTAAACACTGACTCAGTCACTTCAGCTGAAAACTAACTGTGGGAATGTTCCAAATCATGCACCAATATGAGAAAAACAGGGGCATCATGGCATAACATAGGTACTGTAGACTGTTTTTCTAACAGCACAAAAGCTATGAAGTTTGAGTGAAAATTGTCCAACAAAACCGGGTAAAAATTCCAGTCTAACAACAAAAGCCTAATACATTGAGATTAAATACTGTAATCATGGTTTTTAAGAAAGTTTAAAGAAAACTTAACTTTGAAAAATCAAAAGAACAGGAAAAAACCCCACAAACCAAAAACTCATAGCAGAGCACACATAGATAATGGGAACAGAGTATGAAATGTACTCTGAAGTGGAATACCTCAGAATGACAGGATACCCATTGACATTCTGGCGGCTCCAGTGTCAAGAAGAGTTGGGATTTTATCAAATAGGGATGTTTAGCATGAAAAAAAATATCAAGAGGATATTAGTAGACTTCTGGGACAAAAACACCAGTTCTACAGAAAGGAAAGGAGGCAACAGCTACCTCATAAATAAGAGGACTGTTCAGTAGTCTCATCCGTGTCCCTTATCCTTCAAGATTAAGATCTGTTGTGTTGTGCTGAGACCAAATAAAAACCAATGACCAGAACAACCAGATGAGAGAGACTATGTCCTGATAATGTTTTTCGTGGTTATTCCAACATCAGAAAAGGAAGAATGAGAAGGTTGAAGGTCCCTTTCTGAGGGAGTGTATCCTGTCTGACCACGAGTCCAGGAAGCATGAAGCCTCACTGGAACCAAGTCGAAGATCTTAAAGATATATTGTCAATACTAATGCTGCCTTTGGGCCAAGCTTTATTTTATCTTCATTATAAGCTGCTTTGCTAATTACTCTGGCCAGTCATTTATCTTCCTCATGGAAGACTGACATGATAGCAGTCATCTACTAGTGCAAGTCAAGGAGAGGACTATAAAGAGGAGCATAAAGTGTTATTAGACTTTCAGCTCCAGCATACAAGATTTGGCAGGGAGCTACAAATGCTGCAAGATTAATCTGCAACTCCATAAGTGGTTGAAAAAACATGAAAACCTTTTTAAAATTTCAGTTTCTTTTTATAGATGACATTCCATGAAGCAACACCTCTGGCAAGACAAGAAATTCCAAGCAAAAAAGCCAACTCCCAACCCAAAAATCCCTACAGTGTTGTTCTGTTTGTGGTGGGGGGGCTCAACCCTTTCTGCCTGTCAGATCCCCACCAAAATGCTGTCTCACCTATCTCCTCAGCAGGAGAGGGAGAGGAAATATGAAGAAAACCTCATGGGCTGTGGTAAGGACAGGCTGATGGTTCACCCATTAGGACAATTATTATCATGAACAAAACAGATTCAGCTTGGGAAAATTAATTTAGCGTACAGTTCTTAATGTTCTTCTTCAGTTCTTTACAAATTTCTCCACCATGGGTCCTTTCCATGGAGTCCAGTCCTTCAGGAACAGTCTGCTCCAGCGTGGATCCTCCCTGAGGCCACAGGGTCCCCACAGCCCCTGCTCCTGCATGGGATCCTCTCTGGAGGCCACAGCTTCTGCCAGGAGCCAGCTCCAGCATTAGTTCTCCATGGCATTCAGGGTATATCCATTTCCTCCACGTATACAAACCTGGTGTACTACATTCTGGTACTCAAAATCAAATGTAAAATAATAGCTCACTTAGAGTGTCTTTGGTTTCTGAATCAAAATGGGAAAATAATTTGTATGGAAGCAATTGTAGAATTATATTTTTTATTCCTGGGCAAAGGACGCACCACGTCATTGGAGTAAGGACAGCAAGTTTCACAAATAAAGAACTTAATTTGAAGGGGGTGGGTGGGTGAGCAATCTATAAATATATTTTATAGACATGAAAGTATTATTTATACCTATTAAGTTGTACTACAGGAGAACTGGCAGATCTTGAAAGTGAGAGTATTAAAAGGACAGCAATCAGACTAGTGTAATTCAAAAGAAAGACAGTTAATTCAATAAACTACCAATCTAATCAGACATGCATCCATGTTAAGGGGAAAAAACAGGGAGAAATTGCCAGCTGACAAAAATGCTGTTGCTAAAGGGTGTGTATGATGGAGTGACAGAAGAATGAACATGAAAATAATCAAAAGGCTAGCCACAAAATAAGATACCAGAAGAAGAGGTTTTTTAAACACAATAGAAAATGAAATCAAAAGGAGGTAAAAGTCCCTTATTCAATAGGAAAGGAGAACAAAAAAGAGATTATGCATAACAGATTAAATTCAATACTTTCTTTGATTTTTTATTATAAAAGAAAGAAAGAAAAAGGTAGTTTTGACCAGATACTTCACAAAATGTTCACAAGGATAAGTATGTCAAGGAGAATTTGAAAAGCAGGGTGAAGAATATTTAGATAAGTGAATAGAAAATAAATTTATCTTTAAATACTTTTTAAAAATCTAACCAAAGAGATTTATAAAACTTCAGTGGTTTTCTTCAAGAGAACATAGAAGACAGAAGACTTGGAAAAGGGGAAAAATGTGAAATTCTGTATCAGCTATTAAGAAGTGAGTGGGAAAGAATGTAAAATAATTACAGGACAGAAAGAATTATCAATCTATTCATGTTGAAAGAGAATAAAATGAAAAAGTCAGACAGTGTACTTTAGTTGAAGTTCAGATTCAAGCAACCTTATTTTCTCCAAGACAGAATGTGTATCAGCTTGAAACTGAATATGTAACAGACTTAAATAAGGTTTTTCCTACTGCCCTAAGAGATAGTCTCAAAAGAAAACCAAGCAACCAGAATCCAAATAAAAACACAGATAAGCACTCACTGCTTTCTAAACTACAGGTTAAGTACTTATAATGATTCCTTCATTAAAAGAAGATATTTCATCAATAGAGCACCTGGAATAAAAGGAGAGCATGGCAATAAGGTGTCAGTGACATAAAATGCAATGTCATTGGGAAAAAAATGCATGGTGGAATAGTAAAAAGGCTGCATGGGGGAAAAGTGAGCTGAATGGTTAAAGGAGAATTCATATGAAAAGTCAGACTAGAAAAGATGAAAAACTGCTCCAGATATAAGGATAATGTTCACTCTACACAGATAATGTAAGAGGTCATGGATACAAACATTGTGCTGTGATGTTGACTGAATCTGTCAGTTTGATGCCTAATCCAATAAATTGTGAAGAGTGTGGCTTTCAGATGTTTACTCTCTATATATCTAATTGCTTAAATTTGGTGAGGGGACACTATGGCACAAGCTTCATATGCAGCCTGTTAACAGAGCTGCTACTAACATTAAATATTCTGCTCTTCATCCCTGCAATCAATTTCTTACATCTCTCTCGGATTCATCTGGAAGCAGACTGCTTAAAAGTAAAGTGATATAAAGTGTTTCCAGCAACTACTTCATCACTTCCAATGACCTTCAAATTACATTTAACATTTGTCTTGGACAAAACTATAAGGCTGCTCAGTGTTGTAGACAGGAAGATTCATCTGGTACTGTTAACCTGATCAATAGTGAAATAAAAAGTCAACTGAGCTTACATTTTTACAACCCCAGGAGAAAGTTAAAAAACACATTAGTTGGTTTAACAAAATGATAGCAGACAGAGAATCAGTATCCAAGGTTATAAATTATGGTAGCTCTGTAAGCCCTGTACATCATATACAGTCATAAACTACTCACAGAGAATTAGTTTAAGGACAATCTCACTTTTGTTCCTTTTACTTCAATATTTCCTGTACTTTATCCCCCAGAAAGAAAAAAAAAAATGAGGCGGTGGGGGTCTAAAGTACATAAATTATAATGAAGTTCAGATAAAGAAAAGGTGCCATGTGGTGGGGAGACTGTTTCTATGAGCTTTAATTATCCAAACTACTTGTCCATTAGTAAGTTTGGGGCAGCAGAAGTGTATCAGTAGTCTGAAACAGATGCTCCTAAAGCACCTGAGCTTTATTTCTTTTCTTCTTTATGCCTTTTTCAGAAAAGAAGAAAAAAAAGTCTTTGCACCAGGACTGCTTTACCCATGGTCAGCTATGGGTGTTCTAAGCACATGAGATTAATAATATTCTTCCAGGACACAAAGACTGCGTTAGCCTCTATGCTGGTTTTTGACCTCCCCTAAATATTATTACCTGCCTTTGACTGCTGCCTCCCTTGATCCTCAGAAAACCTCACAGACCTAAACTTGAACAGGCTGCTGGAGAGAATATAGTGGACAATTGCATTGTGAAGTTTGGAAGAAATGTTGCAAGGAATATGCTGGCAAGGGAAGATATTATTTACTGCTTCACTGGATAGTAGAAGATAAATGGGGAAAGAGATTGTAAGTGATTGCTGCTGCTCAGTGGGGGCAGCCTTCATCAGGGCTGGGGAAGCAGCAGGAAGAGCTGACTGCATAGTTTTTAGGCTTGCTTTATGTCTGAGAAATCCTTCTCTTTTCCTTCAAATGATATTTTAAGTTCTGTCACATCCACCCAACTTCCTCCCTTTACAGCTTTCCACAGCAATTAGCTAACAGTCCTGAGCCAAAGTATTTGAAGCCATTGAGGGAATGACAACACCCAACCATGAACCACCAGCACCTGAATACTGTAATCCTTTTCCAGACAGTCAACAGAACCAGACTTCAGCCTCAGAAGCCACCTCTGTCCTTCTCCTGGAGTAACCTGGGAGTCACTGTGGGCCTATTGCCATGGAGAGCAAAGGAAACTTGTCGTTGCAGCCTCTCTCCTTTGCACAGACTGAAGACAGACTGACCAAAGCCCTTGGGATTAGGATCGGGCACCCAGACATTACAGCACAGGGTTTCTGCCCTATCCGTTCACTACCAAACCTCAGGGGACACATGTAACGATGAGGCAGGCACAGGAGGAACATCTGAATAAGATGAACATGTCAAGCTAAAGAGGAAGGGGCTCTAGTAGCAAAAACTTGTTTCCTTAGAAGGCAAATCTGATCCATTACCTGCACAAATACTGCCTCTTAGGATCTAAATGTGACCTAGACTTTCACAGACTCACATGATATTAGTTATAGAAATTCTAGCAAGATAACATGGCCTTTCAGGGACTACCATAAACAAAGAGTAGCCATCATATTACACCCAAAATCTTGTTACAGACAAATCAAAACATTCTTAGAATTAAGGATTTTTCATTAACCCAATTAGTATTTTCACACTCTCATAGTCCAAGTAATCTAATAAAGAAAAACATTTCCATTTAAATTGTTACATGAAAACTTCTTAATATCTTCCCCTTTTATCTGTTGTTACAATTGTCTCTCTACCTTTATTTGAGCCCATCTGTGTAACACAAGTGAACAGAGTAAAACATTTAGGTATGCCCAGAGGAAGAACGTGGATATCTGATTTGTATTGGTTATTGGCCTGGGCAGAATAGTTCCACTGATAACAAAATAGAAACTAAATCAACATTGGAAATAACATGGTGCTGCTCTAGTGAATTAATAATATTTTGTGTTCAAAGTGATACTTTTGAGTTATTACACTTAATATATAAAATCATGGAATGGTTTGGGTTGGAAGGGACCTTAAAAATCATCCAGTTCCAGCCTCCTCTGTGGACAGGTACAACACTATGTTTTCTTCTGAAAAAGAGAATGGAGTGAGGTTGACTCTCTTCCACCAAACCCAACAAAGTGGAGAGGTGTCACCTGGTATTAACTATATGCCAGCAGATAATTACTCTCAGTGTCAAACAGGACCATTTTTCTGATACAAACCAGAGAAGATACTACAGCATAGTTAAATCTTCTCAGAGTAGTTAAGGAAAAGGTGCAGCTCACCATGTGAACTTTTCATGCCTGTAAACTGCTACAAAGATGGTTTTTTTTTGAGACCCTCCCTTTTGTCCTCTAACCTGGTGTGTCTTAGAGGACAAGAAAAAGAGATTTCTCTCGATATTTATCTGTTAAACCTTCTAAATTTCATTAATCTGAAATGCTTTTAGGGAAGACTTTTGAGTTATTTGGAACAATTTGCTAACCTACAAGTGTTATTTATTCACAGGCAAACTGAATGTAAAAAGCCTGAATGGTAATTTGAAGTTTTCCATCCTGATTGTTATGTCTAATACAAGGCACTATTAGCAGTTTCAACAGTGCTAAGTCATCATTAAAGCTCTGAGTGGCTGTTACAAGGTTGTTTTATTTTTTATTGTCAAAAACAGTATGGATACCAGTGATAAGACCATTTTAGCGTCCCCCGGTGACAGTACATAATCTAAACACGGCATTATTACAGGAGAGCAGAAATTGCCCTGTCCTGGTACATAACCACAAGTGTGCACAACATGAATTTATAAATAATCAAAGGAAAAATCAAATACAGAGTAACCACTAGTAGTTGTTAAACTGCAAAAAATGTTATTAAACCAGATAATTGAATTAATAAAAAAAAAAAAAGATGCAATAAAAATTCAGTAAAAATCCTGATGATGCTACCTAAATCTTTCCTGGGTTTTCGCAGTCATAAATTATGTTGACTGGTTCCACAGTCATTATAACATGACTGTTGGTGTTTTTGTGATCCTTTTGTGGGAACTAATAACATGGTTTATTAGATTCAGATATCTGGGAATTAGTCTTTTTTTTTTAAGATACAGGAAAGAAAGGAGATTTTTCCCCTTGTTTTCCCTCAAGAAAATGCTCCTTACAAGCAAAAACATTTATCACAATTGTGTTTTCCTTTATATAATTGTGGAATGGGAAAAAAACATCTTAAAGCTTCTGAGGCATTTTTTCCTCAACATTTTGACAAATATGACAAGGATTACAGGAATCTACATGTACTTTTGGACTTGAATACCTTGATAAAAGCTCACCATTCAAGCTAGGACAAAAGCTTTTGGAATTGCTTATGAGTTTTATTGAGTTCACCAGCTAAGGGGGATGGATGATCAAGCATCGTAAGATGTTATTTCTGCTCGTTAAACTGGCAAAATTATTCTGGATGGTGTCATGTCCTTCCATCCTTCCATCCCAAATGACTCTACGGAACAGCAAACAGTAGAAAAGAAGCTGATTCTCAGTTCTCAGCACAGAACACTTTTACCCTTTTTTCCATATGTGCTTAAGTGTATAGCTGAGTTGAAACATGTAAAGTTTTTGGTTCTTGGTCTCACACTGAATATTGCACAGCACAGATAGAAATGAAATTAGAATTCACTTAGAAGCCCTTTTTATTCTAGTCCAACTGACTGTCTCCATTCCATGATTTATGGTTTGTTTTGGTTCTCATGGAAAGAAAACCTCCTTTCCTACAGTATTTTCACAAATATATAGATTGGCCAATCTGGTGCCTCTCTGATTGACCAGAACAAAGCTGAATATTTTGCATATTCTACTGCCATTGTCTGCACAACAAGATATTGTCATACTTTACTGTAAACTTTGGCATAACAATACACTTCTTCGGAAACTCTGCAAAAGCATGCCAGGAATGATTCAGTGATTTTCATAAGTTACCAGTTATATGCTCAACAGATGACTCTTCAGCAGAATTTAGTCAAACATTTTAAGACTTCATATCAATTTTACTGAGTTAAAAAATAGCTTTGGACAAGTACAGACATCTGATTATGAGTTCACCATCAAATCAGATACCTGAACAAATATACATTTCTCATTATGGTCCCAGGTATCTATGAACTGTATGTTGTGCATATATATGTTGTCAAAGCATATATTTCAGATTTCATCCTCAAAACCAAAATGTATTCTTCAAAGCCTAAGTGCGACTTCCTCGGTCTTCAGTGCTTACAACTTCAGTCACTTACATGGCATCCAAAATATGCTCTGGGCAGTGTAATTTGAATTTTGCTTTAAAAAACCAATACTTTATTTCATATCATATTTTCACATTTAATTTTAAAGCTGGAAATAAATTTCTGAGGTTTAATTTACATATTTGAATACCCTACTATGATTTAAGGTAACTTTTATTTTAAAATGTGATGTGGGAAAATCTGGTTTATGATTAGATACCATGATTTTTCACAACTTTGGTGCATTTCCCACATTGATATAAATAGGGAAATATCTATATTGTTTTGTTCATAGTGAAGTTGATATGATTTCTTTTTCTAAGAGTTTTTCTCCATCTATTTTTTTCCTTTTTTTCACCTTTTTTTAATCCACTGCAGGGTATTTCTCAAGAGATGTGTAGTAATAGCAGATGTTTTTAAGATATGTGAATGGTCATCACTTTAAATTTTTCTCTTTGTTTTCCTCTCAAAATAAGTTTTCCTTTCAGTCCATGCTGCATCTCTATAAAACTATAATGAACAGCCTATTGTGAGCAATCTTGTATCACATTCACTCTGCCAGGGTCATTTACAGAGCTGATGTAATGGATCAAAGGAAAAATGCTTCAGAAACTATATGTGTGGATTCCAGTTCTGGCTTTATTGCATGTTAGATGATGGCCAAGTGTTTAAAATTCACAGAGCTATTATATCTCATCCTTCCCTATCCCTACAGAAAGGGAAGCCTTGAACAAAAATTAAAAATTTCCTTTTTATTTTTTTAGTACTTTCAGAGATGGAAATTGCTTGCAGCTTCCCTTGAATGTGGAAAAATTGCTCACCGTCTGTATCTGTTAATAAATAATGAAGTAATAGCTAATTTGAGCAGAATTTTATACAACTTTCCTTCAAGGAGCTGAAGGTAGGATCTTCTGTAGATTCTTATCATTATGACATTTCCCTTTCACAAATGCATATGATTTTAAACATCCAGCATTTAAAAGCTGACAAGAATTTATGATCTATCTGCTGAGCAGCCATGAATGACTAAATAGTTGCTGTTAGGCCTGTTCAGCTGTTAGGTAGAATTCATAAAGATAGTTTTATGGCTATTTAAATTGAAATGTTTTGCCTCAGTTGTGGTAAGCTAACTGTACATATATAGCTTTGGTAGCTCTGTCACTGGGAAATAACTTAGAGCTTCTGCAACTTGATTGTTTTACATTATGTTCCCATATTCCTTTATTACTACTACTCTCAATTTTTTTTTTTGCTGTACTTTTCTTCATATCCAATAAAAATATTGCTTTCAAATTATTTCTAGTACGAAGACATAATATTTCAGCAAAACAATAAGACAAGTATATTGATGTTTTTTACCTGTGTCATAAATTATTGTAATTGGTAGGAGTCACATTAAGCAACAGAAGTATGAGTCATGGTCAAATCTGTGTGATAAATAAAGTAGGTTCACTTCTAACTTCTATAATAGTAAATTGACTGGTCTAAAGAGACATTAAAAAAAAGTATAAACAATGCATAAAAGTTACATTCTTAAGAGGTTGAAACAGACATTTCATCTCACTTCTGCCCAAAGATGACAATGTCCCATCCTGCAGCAGTGCAAAACCTGAGGGCAGCCCTCCCCTGCTGCGGGGGAGGGCTGCCCTAGAACCGGAACACGCAGGATGGTCATTCTATGGCCACGAGCTGTGGGGCTGGTCAGACGCGGTTCTTGTAGAAGCGTTGCAGGTTTAGAAAGGCAGCTGTTTGGTTCCTGGTCTGCATGGTGTTTTTATTGAGGAAAACAGGGGAGGAGTGGGGAGACTGGGGAGGGGGAAGGGAAGGCAAGGGAGGGTGCAGGTTCCATACGAGCCCAGAACCAAAGAGGCTGTTCCGGATCTTGCTGGGGTTTTTATCTCTAGGGATGGGAGGCGGTCCTGACTCACATCCAGTCAGAAGGGGTCAGGGGGGCGGGGTCAGGGACAGGCAGGACACACGTTACAACAAATCCACTTTTTCTCTTATACAAAAGGAAAAAAAAATTTTCTAGTTCAGAGTCTTTTGGAGCTGGTAGAAATTTCTTCAGTAGGGCTGGAGTTGAAGCTGCTTGGCTGAGGTCAGGTATATCTTGCTGCTCTGCTGCATGACGGGGCTGTGCTGTCTGCAGTGCCCTCCCCAGCTTGGACATGCAGGGAGAGGGGCAGAGCTTACACACAGCTGGAAAGACACAGGGATTTTTGGAAAAGCAAATTTTTAGAGAGCATGGTAGAGGGGCTATTTGGGGAAGAAGAGGGTAGAAAAAAAGGGGGTGAGGAGTGATTTTTTAAGGGTGATGGTACAAGGGGGGGACTGGCAAGGTGCCTGAGAGAATCGGTAGCAACTCAGCGTCTTTTTTGACGGGATGCAGCCTTGCTAGTTACCTCCTTATCAGAATGGGAGGGAAGAAGGGACATGGGAAGGAGGAAAGGTATTAATAGGGGTAAACAAAACATACTGTAACTCGAAAAAGGGTTTTAACTAAAGAAAATACCTTTCTTTTTTGAGGATTGGGTGGAGAGGGCCTTTTCCGGAAGCCCTCTCTAGCCCAATTCTCAAAATGCAACACTTGTTTATCTGTCTAAGGTTAAAATAAAAAAGAATTAGCTGGGTTTTAAAACAGAGCCCTACACCCTGCCGTGTTCTATGACTCAACCATTCACACTTCTGCACCCCCTCCCCTGGGGGGTGCCTTCAGCCATTCACACGTTTCCCACCCCCTCCCCTGGGGGGTGCCTCCAAATCACATTCATACAAACATTCACTCCTCCTCTGCTGCAAACTACACCTTTAGCAGAGGTCCAGGGTCGGAAAATTTCCCTGAATAGGCACTGTAGGCGCTATCGGCTCACCACAAGAGTCTCTCTTACTCTTGATAGACTTTTGCCGACTGACAAGACTGGTCACCGCTTTCCGGTCCCTTGCAGTCCTCTTCGTCACTGTTTTATCCTCAGCAACTCAATACAGACTTCACAAGTTTTCTACAAGTCCCTTCAGGGTCCTTTTCTTGGGACTCGCCTGTGTCTTTAAAGAGTCTCACAGCTCGCGGCCAACGCGTGTGCTGCACAGCAGAGATGGTGTTTGGCTGTGCAGAGTTGGTCTCGCCGGGGGAGGGGCGCCCGCGACACAAAATGGCGGCTCACAAGATGGCGGCGCCCATGTGCGGGCCACGCGGCCAGGGTGGTCTCCGTCTGCAGCGCAGGCAGCGTCCCGCCGCGTCGGCGGCTCCCCGCCGTGCGTTCGCCGCTCCGCCGCAGCCCCGCGCGGCCCGGCGGGGAGGCGCGGGCCGGCGGCCAGCTCGGTCCGGCCCGGCGCGGCCGCGCCGCCGGCCCGGCTCAGCCCTTCGGGCCGGCCCGGCCCGGCGCGGCCGCACCGCCGTTCCCCGAGCACCGCCGGCTCCCGCCGCCCCCCAGCTCCCGCGGGCTCCGCTGCTCCCCGGCGTGTCTAGGCAAGTTCTTACCGCTGCCCGCATTCTCCACCACTTGCAGCAGTGCAAAACCTGAGGGCAGCTCTCCCCTGCTGCGGGGGAGGGCTGCCCTAGAACCGGAACACGCAGGATGGTCATTCCATGGCCACGAGCTGTGGGGCTGGTCAGACGCGGTTCTTGTAGAAGCGTTGCAGGTTTAGAAAGGCAGCTGTTTGGTTCCTGGTCTGCATGGTGTTTTTATTGAGGAAAACAGGGGAGGAATGGGGAGACTGGGGAGGGGGAAGGGAAGGCAAGGGAGGGTGCAGGTTCCATACGAGCCCAGAACCAAAGAGGCTGTTCCGGATCTTGCTGGGGTTTTTATCTCTAGGGATGGGAGGCGGTCCTGACTCACATCCAGTCAGAAGGGGTCAGGGGGGCGGGGTCAGGGACAGGCAGGACACACGTTACAACACCATCCCAGCCAGGTTAAAGCCAAACTGGTGATTCTGGACTCTTCCTGCACTTAACTGCAAGTTTCTGCTTTCCATCTGTGGTAGCTGTGGTATTTCTAGAGATGGCTTCATGGTTTTTTGTGTTCTTGTTTGGTTTGATTTGGTTTGGACTTTTTGTTTGTTTGTTTGTTTTTCAGGTGGATTAGGAAATTTATCCAGCTAAAAATTATCCAACTACCCATGGTGGCATCATAAGCATTAGTGCTGGCACAAAATAGGAAAGGGAAGCAATGGAAATATAGACATAATTTACAGGGTGAGAAATACTCCCTTGCTGACATTCTACCTTCAGGATTGTTGTAAGTGATTGTGAAATCACAGGTTTTCCATAATCCTTCAATTGCTGTAGACACAACCACTTAAATTTTATACAAATCTCTTCAACAACAGGAAAAATACAAGTTGTTCTATGATCTGTCAAAAACCTTGAGATGAATCTCAGGGTTTCACGTAATGTTATTCTATCACGTTTAATCTTCTTTTCATAGTCAGCATTTGTTTAGCAAAAGCAGTTTTCAGAGCCACTCAGTCCACTGCTGGGAAATCCAAAAGGTCTCCATAATCTGATGGGGCCTCCTAATTTCAGAGTCATTAATCTTCTCTTCAGTAAAGGGGTGCAAAAGCGGACTGGGATCCTATTTCTCCTTTTCAATTTTTACCCAGAGCTGGCAACAGTTAACAGGGTATAAAATGTTCTACGTTCCTCACTGCAGTGAACAATTACCTCAAATGAAAAACAAGTTGTCACTGTGTTCAAATCAGTGTTATTTCTGTTTTTCAGCAAGCGAAGAACATAAGGCTGGCAGCACAAGTAAATGAAAGAGTCAGTTTTCCCTGGGACTTGCCTCCTTTCAGTTCCTGTCAGCCAAAACCCAGTTATTTGCAGAGGAAGGAAAAGAGCACAAGTATAAACAGGCCCTGAGGTAAACAAGGCTTTGGCAGGAATAAGAAGAACTTTCCAAAGCCATTCAGGAAGCCTTAAGGAAGTGTGTTCATGCCGAATTAATTATGTTTTTATTGCTTATGAAAAGACTGTGGAAAGACACATTGTCCTCACTGTAAGAAAGGAGAAGTTGTTAACTTGCATTCATCTAGCTGAATAACACAGCTGAAAGGAGGGAAATGCAGGAATCTGTCACTGTCATCCTTATACAGCATTCCTGATTTCTGGTATATTCTAGTTAAAAAGTGAAAGCGTATTGACATTTGAGAGCAGGGAGAGAAATCCAGCCATGTGCTGGGCTGCAGCCAAAGCTCCGTGGGCAGCAGGGCAGGGAGGAGATTCTGCCCCTCTGCCCTGCTCTGCTGAGACCCCACCTGCAGTGCTGCATCAGCTCTGGGCTCCCAGCACAGCAAGGACAGGGAGCTGCTGGAGCCAGGCCAGAGGAGGAACCTAGGTGATCAGAGGGATGGAGCAGCTCTGCTGGGAGGAAAGGCTGGGAGAACTGGGATTGTTGTCTGAAAAAGAGAAGCTGAAAGCTTTTTCCTCACTTTGCAAGACATTGTGCTTGAGTATGTCTTACCTGACCATTCCTAGCAGGTGCAGAAATATCATCCTCCCTGTTGTAAAAATAATATTAGAGATATTTACAGATAAAAGAAGACCCATGAATCTATGTCAAATTATATAGCTGATATATTTTAGAGAAACTGAATCTAACAGAGAGATTTGAACTGGTTTTTGGCAATATATGAAAAGTAGCTTAGAAATTTAATAAAATCACATAAAAGAATTAAGCCTCGCTTAGCTCACAAATATTTAAAACTCATGATAGAGCATAACGTTTCCAGAAAGGGCTGTACAAAATGTCACTAAATACAAATGCTTTGTACTTGAATGTTTTATTATTTTTGAAATCCTTTCAACTTTTTATGTGCTTCTCAGCACCCTTCTGAACATCCTACTATTGCTATCTTCCAGTGCCCAGGTGTCTATAACTTTAATATCCCATTTTTGCTTGCACTAGGGACAAAGCAGATTATTGGGGTCTTTTTCCTGCTTGACATGACCTGCACTGATCAGAATTGTTCTGGGGTTTTGTAAGTTATACCACATTGTAAGCAAGTCTAATTTGTGCCCTGATATGTTCCTTCAATCTGATTTAACTGTATTTCTTTTGGTAGTTTACATTTTTCTGTGTTTTCTGTCTCTGTTCCCAGACTGGTTTTATGCTCTTTTTAAAAACTGCTTGCAGATTGCTCGGCATAGAGTCCAACAATTTTAGAGTTGTGTGAAAGCATTAGTAACATTAACGTTATTTTCACTGCCGGATTACTCAAACAAAAAAATAAAAGAAAGCAACCAAGAAAACATTGTTTCTACAATACCCCCTGGGTTCTCTTCTTCATTTCTGCATGGTGTCATATATCAACTTTTTTTTTTTTTTCAGAATAGCACTTCTCCTTCATGCAGGCAAGCCTAGTATATGTATCTGCTCCTTTCTGTGGTGCCTCCCATTTCTCCTTAGTGCTCAACAAGTATTCATTTGCCCAAGGACTTTTCTCCTGCATTAAGGCCCTTTTTGCCATGAGTATCGTGTTTGTGTGATATGTGCTTTCAGCCTAAAAGGGTCCTGAATCCTTAGGAATCTCCATAATTTTTTGGAAAGGCATTGCTGGCTGGCACCCTTGCCAGGCTAAATCGTTGCCTAAACGCATCAAGATAAACTTCCCACATTTGCCGGTTAGTGGAATGTCTCTCATTTAGATTCACAAAACTGCATATGCTATCTCCACTTGCAGAAGCAGAATTAACATTCTGCTCATAAGGGAATTAAATGATCTCCTGGAAGGAAGAGGAAGGTAGAGCATAAACAGGCAGATAAGTCTCAGGACCTTCTGGGAGCTGATGACTCTAAAAAGCAGTGTTGCAGCTGGGGTCAGGGGATAAATTCATATCATAAACATGCTGAGGGGGTACTGATAATGTCAGAGGCATCAACTATCCCCCAGCTGGGGCAATGAAGGGCAACATACAAAGCAAAAGTCTGAGATCAGCTGTGGGGAGCTGTTTCATAACTGCTGGTGGAAGTCCTAAGTCAGATGAAATCCTTTAAAAGAGGATTTCTAGCTCACACTTTACAAAGCAGTGAAGAACATGTCTGAGAGTTCATTGCTGTGCCACAGGCTAATAAAGCTAGAATCTCTGCCTCTTTTGTTTCTTGCTGCTCTGCAGCATCAACAAGCATTGTCTTATCAAAGAGTTTATTAAAAAGGAATATAAAAATATACTCCTACTACCATAAACTATCTCAATTGATAAAGAAATAGGTACAAGGAGCTACGAGCTCCAATGTCTTTTCTGACAGAAAGGAACAAAATAAAGGAACAAATACAATGTTATGTTCCTTTATTGAATTTGTTAAAACAAGTACAGGCTCTACCGCCTGCCTTTCTTAAACATTTCAGGTTTGCTAAATGTAATTCTTCAAAGGCAAACCCTTTTAAACCTTATTTTTAGAATCCTGGGAAATGTCCAATAACATTTCTATATGGCAAATTCTATATTATGTATAAAACACATTAATATTTCCTAATTATATAAATTTAGACTTTGTTACTGCAATGTTTTTAAATACAGTATTTTCTATAAATACCTATCTCCTCCTACTGTAAGAAAACATTTCTATAAACTTTTCATACAGTTTTGGTTCACTCCCCCCTCCCTCTTAAGAACATATAGTATTCACCCCCTTTCCTCCTTTACAGTCACCAAGCCAGGTGGGGGTGGGGGCAGGGTGTGGGGGTCTCTTTTCAGTCCACAGAGCAGATTCTCAAAGTTACTCATCACCACAGTTCTTCTACTACAAATACTCTTTATCTCTACTTGTTTCTCTCTCTCTCCAGACAGTTTTCTACTCTCACCCCCACCCTCTTAAGAAGCAATCTCTGCACTCACCCCCCCCCCCCCTTCCCTCTTTCCAAACCAGCAACACAGATGGGGCAGGTTGAGGGGTCCTCTGGTCAGTCCAATCAGGAAAAGACGTTCTCTACTTAGCCAGGGGTCCTTCCCACGAGAGACAGTCCTCTGAGAACTTCTTTGGCGTGGGTCCAATCTTATGAGAAACATCCTGCCCAAATTTTCCTGCAACATGAGTCTCTTTGTCCATAAGGTGCTGTGCAGAGTCTCCTGAGCTGAGGCCAGGCTGCTTCCATGCCAGGAGCAAGGAAAAGGCCTTTCTCTCCCAGTCAAGGCCTTTTGCAGTTTTAACTCTTAGATGAGACTCCCACTGGTTCACAGTCTTTTCCAGGCATCCACCTGCTCCTCTGGAGTGAGCTGTGGGTGGATTTCTGCAGCCTTATGGACTCCATGGGCTGCAGGAGAAACTTCTTGCTCCCCCCATAGCTTCCACCACGGCTAGCAGAAAGTTTCAGCTCTGGTGGTGGAAGCACTGGAGCACCCCTTCCCCCCCCTTCTTCACTGACCTTGGCAATCTCCATGCTGTTCTCCCTCACATATTTTCACCTGCACCTCCTTCTCCAACTACAAAGAAGTGAAAGAAGTGCATGCCTGCTTTGTTTTGAATTTTTCTTAAACATGTTTTCACGGAGGCGTAACCAGCCCCTCCAATTGGCCCAAACTTGGCCGATAGCGTGTCCATCACCTTCAGAGCCATCAGAGATTGGCTCTGCTGGACTTGATGTAAAAACTTCCAGAACTTGCACTCAGAACACACAGGAGCCATCTTTGTGCCACACCCCACCCCTCAGACACCTCTCCAGGCCTACTAGAACAGCTTCTGAGGGGTCCAAATTTCTCCTAGATGTTAAAAACACTTCACTGATGTTCTGGGCCAATCAAAACCACCACAAAAGGTCTGCAAAATCATCCTAGCTGAGGCCAACCAGATTTAAGCCAACTGAGAACTGAACTCCGCAAATGTCAGCTTATTTCTGAATAAATTAACCTGGTTTAAAAAATAGAATCAAATTTCAAGCTACACAGCTAATGACACCATATCTGAAAGTCTTATACTAAGTGGCTCCAGCACAGAGAAAAATATCATCTTATATAACCTAATCTAGTTAATTGTTTAACAGGTGCTCCACATCTCTTTAAACATATTTAAAAGAGAATATGAGAGAAGAAGTAAAGCATTAATTGTGTTGAAGCAGATAGGAAAACCTCCTGCTTTTCTCATGAGCTGATACAGGGTGGGGAATAAAAGAATGTACTGCCAAGAAATGTATTTTTAATTCTATTACCAATCTTCCAGAACTCAAAGTGTAAAACTGTGCAGATTGATAAACATACAGCCAGGTTTCTTCCTTAGGTGGCTTGTCTTAGAATACCATAGAAATTTCTACAACATCTGAAGAAATTGAAATAGTCCCTTCTTTCCTCTCTCCAGTTGTACTGCCAGCATGTGAGAAATTGAGACCATTTCAAACGCTTTCTGCAACGATATTTTTCTTTGTTCTCAGTTGAACCTGAACTGCAATCTGGACACTATAGGTGCAAATTAAATATTTGTGGTTTTAATTTAGAGTAGGAGGGTGTTGGAAAATAGAGTTTGTACCAGCAAAACGTATGTTAGTTGAACAAGCTGAACAAGGCCTCAGTAAAAATCCTAGCAAAGTGTCATGAGAAAGGTACCAAGAAAGTGCAGCTGTGTCTCTGAGAAATAAGGGAGTACCGTAAAGAATGTACCAGGAGGGAATTCATGATTAAGAAAGAATGAAGGAGGAACACTAAGAGTGTGAAAATAGAGTGCAATGTTGATCGTAATCTGTGTAGCTATAATTAGAAACATTGTAATAGTATGTAACCTGCTCACACCGTAAAATAAATGGAACTTGCTTATATCTCACATTGAGACTGCTGCTTGCTCAATCTCGCCACAATTTCAAACAACAGGAGGGTGCCTTTGGAATAAGGCTCTTGACCTTCAATAGCTACTGCAGCTCACATTGCAGAGCAGCCTCCTAGTATGTCAACAGGATCCTTTTGGCATGAAAACCCAAGAGAGATGGATGACAGATAAACTTCAGGACCTTGCTAAGTGCACTCATGTCCCAGAGATCACCTGAAGTCAAAATGTCAAAGCTCAGGGCCTTGAGAAAACTGTTCCTAGAGACCTGAGTACTAGCAAATATATACATATTGTTTTGTCCAAACCTTGATATTTACTCTTACAAATGGGAAAAAGCATAAAAATCAAGGTTTACAAGAGACTGCGCTCTTTTTGGAGCATGATAATTCTTTGGTAGCACAGAAATATATGACCTTTTATTTCCATAATCAAAAAAGTAATTGAGAAATAGTTATTTCTCTACATATTTTTCCCCTTCTACAGGCAGAAACAATAAAATGTAGTAAAGCAGTATTATTGCTCTGTTGGTTCAAATCCTAGAAAACCTAGTTATCTGAAATGTAACACTGTTAACATATGTTGAAAGGTATAATTGAGAATGAAATATAAAGCCTGGAGATCATGTTTTACAGCTACTGTTTTAAACTGCTTCATTCACCCCCAAAACCATCACGACTCAAGGCGACACAGAATTGACCTGTTATAAACTTTTTCCTATTGCTCTCCCTATGCTCTGGGGAAAGAAAGATGTTTTGCTTAAGTCAATTGTAGGACTTCAGAGAACAGTAAATTATTTTAACTATGTTAGTGTTTGGAAAAAGACACAAATTTCACATAACTGTCTTCTTTTATTTCTGCATAAAACATAACTTACAAGTGAAGATTAAAGGAATTACATTTATTTAGCTTAAAGAGGTGACACCTAGGGAGAAACAGGGTAACACTATATAAATAGTTAAAGGGCAATAATAGGAGAGGAAAGAAAGGCTAGTCACACTGAACATTAGTCATAAAACAAGGAGTCATGGGCTGAGTTAGAAGGATAAATTCACATTGGTTATTACAAGAACTCCCTAAAAGAAAGGATAATCAGAGCAAGACTTCTCTTGTGAGATAGTTATTGCCCAATCTTTGGAGACATTAGAGGTAGGACTAAAAACTATCTGTTAAAATACTATGGGTTTTCAGGGATTGAACTGGATGACCAAGAACAGCTTTCTGTGGGTTGACCTTGTCTGGATGCCAGATGCCAACCAAGCCACTCTATTACTCCCCATCTTCAACAGGTCAGGAGAAGGAAACACTGCAAAAAGCTCATGGACTCAGAGATCACTCACCCATTACCAGACTCAATTCAGGGAAACTAATTTAATTTATTGTTAATGAATATAAAAGTAAGATGATGAGGAATAGGAACAAATCTAAAAACACCCCCCACCACTCTCTTCTTCCCAGGCTCAGCTTTGCCCTCAACTCTTCTAATTTCTCTGTCTGAGCAGCACAGGGAGACAGAGGATAGAGTTTGGTGTCAGTTCATAAGGCTTACTCTCTGCTGCTCCTTCCTCATCATACTCTTCCCCTGCTCCAGTGGAATGAGGTCCCAACCACAGAGAAGAGTCCTTCATGACCTTCTCCATTGCGGACTCTTTCAACAGGCTGCAGTTCTTCGAGAACTGCTTTGACATGTGTTCTTTCCACAGGTTACAGAGCTTCAGGAATGCTCTGCTCAAGCGTGCATCCTCCAAGGATCCTACCAGAAATCCTGCTCCCCTCCATGGAAGATTTAGATCCATGGGCTGCAGCTGTCTTCAGAATATACTCACCTGCTCCAGTGTGGAATCCTCCATGAACTGCAGGGGGACAACCTGGTCTTCTCCAGGATTTGCAAGAGAATCTCTGCTCCAGTGCCTGGAGCTCCTCCCCCTGCTCCTCTTTCACTTAGCTTAGTGTCTGCAGAGTTGTTTCTCTCATACAGTTTCACTTCCCTCTCTCAAATTCTGTTGTGCATTATTTGGTTTTTTTTCCTGTTCTCAAATATGTTATTGCAGACACACTACCAAAATCACTGTTTGGCTCAGCCAATATCAGGTCCCTCTTGGAGCCACCAAAACTGACTCAGCTGGGCATAGGGGCAGCTTCTGGTGTCTTCTGACAGAATCCACCCTTCCACCCCTCTGCTAACAAAACCTTGCCATGTAAACCCAAAGCAATACATTTTCAGTATGATGAGGAAAAAAAGTGCATGCTTACATGCTTAAAAACACCCAGAGCTATAGGAACACAGCACAAACTCCCTCTGATGAAATCAAGCTGTTCTAATAAGGTGAAAGAAAAATGGCACACTAAATGTAATAAATACTCTGACACTTTAATTTGTAATCTGCTCTAGCTATGATTAAAACTGTATCGACTGACTTCCAAGATACTTGCATCCAATTCTCCTGCACTAAGCAAATTTTCTACTAAAGGAAAAAGAATATAGGCAAGCCACAGGTTCAGAATTCTCCCTGCTTGTCCCTTGTGTTTGTGGGAGATGAAAAGTTTAATAAGAAGCATTAAGACAGTTCTGTATGCAGCAGAGACAGTGCAGATTTGCCCCTATATCCTTTCATCACCTTTAGACTTTCTCTGGTGGATCAGCAAGTCTTATCCCTGGACTTTTCTGGTACTAGGGATAAATACAAATCTCCAGGAACTTGCAAGACTGAACAGCTTCTCAACAAATAATACATAAAAAAGTGAAATTTCCTAGGAGCAAACACATAAATTAACAAAATGTCCTAAGAGCAAACACATAATAACAGAGTCTACTATTTTCTGAAGATAACAGCTTTGGTCTATGAAAGCAAAATAAGGTTTAGACATTGGAGGGAATAAAGTAAGGAAATAATGTCAGATATTAAAATTTGATTGACACCCCCTTGGTAAAATTTGCATAGAAATCTCTGACTGAGACAATAAACACATGTCTGGACACATGATATGAAGGTGCCAGGGAAAATTTTTAAAAGTTTGGCTTGTGTTTGGTTTTGTTGAGGTCACAGATGCTAAAGATAAAACTTCACAGTTGCAATGGATGTTGAGAGTTTTCTTCTCCAGTTCACAATCTGTGAATTTTCAGTTGTCTTGAAAAGCTGTGATTGACACGTGGTCACTGAGCCAAACTGACCTTGATGATACATGTCCCTGAGATGCAAAAAGGTTCATAAGAAAGGAGCAAGACAAAATTCCAATGTGTTTAGGTTCATCATTAGAGTGCTAGATGTGACAGAGTTGCATGTGCTTCAGCTACTTTGCCATTATCAGTAGTTGTAAAACTTGGGCTGGGAAAGGCCTCAGGACCCAGTTTTGCAAATTTTTTGGAATTAGGGTGATGCCACTTCACCCCAGTTCTTGTGTTTGCTCATCATGGCTTGTATCAGGTTTACGTGGCAAGCAAAAAGACGGATTGGGAAAGGTCTCTTAGCTTTTGTCTTTGCTTCTTACCATTTAAATCTCTTTTGATAGGCAATAAACTAAAATAATTTTCCCCAAGTTTAGCCTGGTTTGCTCTTTGTTGCCATTAGTAAGGGATGTGCCTGTCTTTATCTCAGCTCATGAGCTTTTCCATCTTAGTTTCTCCCCTCATCCACTTGATGAGAGGAGTGAGAGTGGCTGGCTGGGCGTCTGGCAGGCAGACAAGGTAAACCACTTTTAAACACATGATAAGCATAATTAACTAATGCTGTGGCATAAAATGTATGCACTAAGATGTATTCACTGCACTCTGATGAATTTATTACATCCAATTTTTCTTGCTGCCACCAGTAGCAGTGGCAAAACTTGAATCCACCACAAATCCCCCTGGTTTTGAGGGGGTTTCATTCTGCTGTGCTTCCTTTCCCTGTGCCTCTTTCATTGTAGTGTCAGTGTTCTCTCCACCTTGTCCTCAGGTCATAGAGTCCATCTAAAAGTGCTCTACAGTTTACTCGACAAAAGCAAGATGAGTGCAATCTTTTTTTCTCCTGGAATATTGTTTCCCTGTATTAACTAAAGCTTCAAATTCAATAATTTAGTAAAATCAAAAAAATTTCCACCATCAACAATCACTGCTGGGATCTCCCTTGGCAATAAATTATGTAAAACTTGTTAGCAGATCCCATTTTTTTTAATATTTGCTCTGCCATTTTGCATTTCAGTGTGAGGATCAGAAACCTGATGGAATATGTTACTTCCCTGCTCTTTATTCTGCTTTACAAAACTTTTGTAAGTGGACTAATAACCTAAAAAAAATAAAATAGCTGTGTAAACAAAAATATTAAGTCAGTTAAACTGAAGGTTCACTTTTGAAAATTGATTGTTAAATTATTCATAAACTGTGCAGATGTTCTAGTTCCAAATTAGGCCTTAAACAAATTTCTAATGATTTAAAATACAAAAAGAAATTGGAATACCGTCATTACACAAAGTTTATGTATTTTAATAGATACACTAAACTACACTGAAGGTCCAGAGAAGTAGAAATAATGCTAAAGGTTTACTAATTTTTCAGGTCTAGCTTGAACTCTTGTCCTTGAAAATTGCATTAATACTGTATTTATACTGAATATGTTTTTTCAGATCTATTTAATATACCAAAGTGCAGCATCTATTTCATTCACTGTGAGTCACAGTTGTCTTATTTTCCTCCAGGTGACTGGATCAGGCAGACCCTCTTCAAGAAAAAGTGAGATCATTCTTGCTGTGGGAAATAACAGAGCCTGCCTAGAAAGAAAGTTTCAAACTGTGCAGAGAGCTGGGGGGCTGAAGTCAGGAGCAGACCAGAGACTGTCAGACCTGATGGGTGAAGAAGGAGCTTCCTGGGACCAGAAGGGACAACCAGTTAGAGACTGCTGCAATTCAAACTAATTTGGATAAAACTAAGCTTGAAAAGTAAAATTCTTTACTCATAGTGTGTGAAATAAGGGGTTTGCACATCTCTTCCAGAAGCAGTTTCCTGTACTTAAGGGGTTTGTTGTTGTTTTTTGTGTTTTTTTTAAAATTTCCATTACTTATGTAATTCTTTTTCCATAACTCATTGCTTTTCTGAGCTGAAACTCCTTCCGATTGTCTGTGAGGAGCATTGACCACACAATATCCACCTTGGGGCTGTCTCATAAGGAAATGGAAAAAAATTACATATTTTGAAATTATTTATACTCTTAAATTTATAAAAAAATAGTTGAAAACTTTGGCATTGTAGCATTAACAGTGCTGGTACAAACTTATGCTTTTCAAATTTAATATCACGTAATGGTGCAGTTCTGCTCTTGAGACTTTGAATTCCTCTGATTGAGGTGAAAGCTCCAGGTAGGGTAGCATTTTTCTTTGATGGTGATGATATTTTGCCAATCCTTTTTCTAAAAATGTTTAGTGTTTCATATAAGCCTCTGCAGCCTTCAATAACCTCAGTGCCATATTGCAGCACCCCACCATCACACTCTTTACAAGTGTTCTCAGAAACCAAGTATTTGCTTACACACTCCATCTGCTCTCTATGATTTTCTGTGGTGCTTCTTTACACTTCAGCTGATTTCATTAGTATTCTCTGCTGCAATCATCAATTTTGGCACAAAGTATTTTTATTATTTCATTATATTTACTTTTTTTCTTTTCTTTTTTTTTTTTCCTTTCTGCTCATTGTTATCAATCCCTTTGACTCTTTGCTTCACAGTTTAATTCCTGGAGTACATTAGGAGTTGTGATGGCTGGACAAGGAGAAAGTTGCTTTGTTTTGCTTGTATTGCCTCTTTTTAATAAAGATATATCTATAGTCTTTTATTTGAAACTGGAGGTAAGTTGAGAACTAGTCTCAAATTTGAAAATGAAATAAGTTTGCACATGTGGAGGCAATTATACAGTTTGTAGCAGGCTAGTTTCTGGTATGCATTCTTGCTATAGACATTATAGTTCCGCACCACTGGGCATTTTATAGTAGAAATTTGTTGGAAAAAAACCACATTGGATCCATATTAGAACTTTGGAAAAAATGAAATGTTGTATTACATGATATAGCTGACAGCAGACTGTTTGTTAGGAGTGAAAATCCACTTTTTAATTATACATAAAGCTGAGGTATTTTTCATGCTTAATTTGTGAGTAAACTTTGGCTTGATACATGGGTCACCTCAGCTGCTTGTTTGCCAACTTAGAAGAATCATTCCTTGTTGTCTGCTTAAGCTAAAGCCCATATGGATTCATTTAATGTATTAGCTTGACCTTTAATCATATAATTTTCAAAGCATTTTTGCATAATTATCCCATCTGGGCTTATAAATTGGATGATTGGTGTTTTGCTGTGTTACCAGGCATCTGATAACTGACCAATTCACAGTTTAACTTGTAATAGTGCAGCCTCTCAAGTTAAGAGGTCACAATTTGTTGGCTTTTTTCTTTTTTTATTAATATTGATGATATTTTGCTTCTGATACATGAGACACACTAAACTGAGAACAGTGCAACCTGTTCATTCCCATTTTTCCCTCAGCACTACTGTTTTTGTAAATAATACACTTTACTTTCTGGATGTGCAATGATTTACTTTTTTTTAGTTTTGTCTGGAGGGGATTTTTTGTGACAAAATTCACAAAATCAATGCATTTGAAATAAGTACGTGCTATTTGTACACACTTCTTAAAAAATCATAGCTCTATATATTTCAGGTGAAGCTGTGACAGGATCCTAAGCTGGGCCTGCCTGTCAAATGTGGATCAATTGGCATTTTTCCCTTAAAGACTAGTGGATTAATTTCATTGTCCATCCATTGATGTGCATATTCTTTTATCATTGTCATTTTATCGTTAATATTATTTTCCTTTCTTTTCTGCCCCATTTAGCTGTCTTTATTATTATTTAACAATAATATTTAGCAAATAATTATTTAAAAATTTAACTGTCTGTATTATTATTTAATATCCATGATATTGTTTTCTTCCTATTCTCTGCTCCATCCCACTGGGGAGAGTGAAAAAATGGCTGTGTAGGGTATAAACATGAGAGTCCTTTTTGGCACCCAACATGGGGCATGAAGGGTAGAGATAATGTCAGATCTAACCAGACCATGTTAGAACAAATTTTTTTATAAACATTCATTATATTAGTTTAATAGTCTGTGGTCATAAGGCTGATTTATTTGCTCTCAGAGTTGTGCTGGTTCTCAGAGTCATGTTATGTAAGCCCTTACTTGCTTTTTATCATCTCCAGGGGCTGGATTAAGGTTATCATTTTGCTGTGCTGTGTGTGCAACACTGGCTTACAGTGTGATAAAATTGCTAGTCATGAGACTAATCTGGTATTTGTGCTCAGCATGGATACCATCCCCCTGCTTCAGAAACCAATTTATATGGGAAGCAAGGAGGGACACTATTTGCTGGTCCTCCCTCGTCCCCTTGTTCTCCTCCAAAAACAACTCTTAAGAATTTTGAATATCCTTGGGATGTTCCTATTGCTGTGTCTCCTGAATTTGGTAGTTTCAGGTTAAGCAATAACACCCAGAGATCTGCCCCGAGGCTGGACAGCTATAAGTGTCAGGGTGTGTGGTACAATATGGAGAAGTACTTGCAACAGTGGGAAATGTTTTCAAGTACTTCTTGAAAATGAAGATTTGAAATGTCACCCCTGAAAAAATGCAGAATCTGGAAAAAAACAGCAACTCTTTTTTTAAAATGATGCTGTCACCCAGTCAATTGCAGAAACACATAAATTTCTGCAAAACGCTGGGATCTGGCCCAGGCCTTCTGAGCCTGTGGTTTTACCTGAGAGGTCGCAAAGAGATCATGAGGAAGTGGGATGGAAAACCTAACTCGATCCTGGAGTCACTGGTATGTGAGTAGAAAACAAAAAAATCACAAAAGGGGGCTCTTTCACAAAAATTGCTGCTTCAGATCCCTGTGGACAGTTCTCCAGAGTAGAAGAGCTGATTTTACTTCTGATCTTAATAAAGGGAGTTCTTACTTGTATTTATAAATGAGCAACAAATGTTATGACCAAGACTAAAGGAGTCTTGCTTCAGTCAATTGAGGAAGAGGACAGCTGTGGTCCTGGGCTGTGTGGATCCCATGGCCTGGCACAGCAGACCCACAAGAGCACAAGGCTCTGGTCAATACTATTCCCATCAAGCTGGGCAGGGGCAGAGCATAATTGTATTTCTGGAGTGACAGGAGGATCCCAACAGGAAATTAAAATCAGCCTGACCATAAATGAATAGCTGAAACATCCTATTGTGACTGGCCCACAGAATGTGTATCCTTGGAAAATAATACCTCAGGAGAGGGTGCTTCAAGGACCTAAAAGGGCATTATACCTGTAATTGACTGCGCCAGGGGGGAAATACAGCCCTACCATCTCCCATGCGCTGATCTAGACGGCAGCGGAACAGGATGAATATCCAGAACACCCGATTGACATCACTGTATGAGGCAACACAACAGAAATTTTTGAAAAAGGGGAAAAAATAGCTCACATACTTCTGGAAGCTGATTTTGCCATGAAACAAAAAAGGCAGGGAGGAAGCAGAGCCCATACAGCCATCTAAAGGGATATGCCTGTACCACATGGCATCATGCCAAGCAATAAACCTGGAGAAGTCGGTGAGGGGTGGCAGCTCACTATCTGGGGAAGGGCTGGGCATCAAAACACCAGTGGGGAGCAATTGCATTGTGCACCCCTTGGTTTGCATATTCCTTTACCATTATTATTATATTCCTTCCTTTTCTGCCCTACTTACCTTATTTTCCTGATTCTCTCCAGCTCACACTGTGGGGAGTGAGCACAGGGTGTTCAGCTGCCGGGAGGCTTAAACCACAAGAGCACAGCTTCTTTTCCCCCAGCATTCTGCTATTAGTAACACAGGATTTTCTGGGTTGAAGAAACTTTCAAAGACAGTGAATATCTTTTTCTGCCTAGAGCCTAGTTGTGTGTCTGCTCTCTGCTATCGTGTCCCTTGTCAGGTCAGTGTTCTGTCCCTTCTCTTTAACTGCATATAGAAAATGGAGTTTGACACTTTTAAAAAATAATCCTTATTTTCTCCCCAGTTTTTCATTATACCTGCTAGCTACCTGCTGGTATTTTTCCTATTACTTTCATAAACATAGCAGCTTATTCCCTTTGCTTTCTTTTTTTTTTTTCTCTAACTAAAATAAAAATTTAACTATACAAGCTAATTATGCTCTGAAAGAAAAGGATTTATTTCCCACCACTAGCTCAATGACCACAAGAAAAGAATCCCATATTTGGAACCATTCTAGATTTATGTTAAAGGAAAAAAATAGATTATGTAGGAATACTTCTACTTTGTGTGTGGACAATTGGTATTTGAATTCCAGCATAAAAGCTCTGAAAATATTCTTTTCATAAAAAATTTACAATAAATTTCAATTTATTTGATCAAATAAATTTGTTTTCTTTTTATATTAATTGTATTTTACACATCTTTGGCTTCTCCATGCAAAATCTACAGAAAAAGACTAAGAACTGTTTCTATCATTGTTTGCAAACAGCACTGCCTGGGGTTTAGAAAAAATCCATTCATAGGTCACCCTGTGCTGTTTAAGACTGTAATGGACTGTGCAACAGTATCTCTTGATGGATCAAGTTAAGGCTGTTCAGTGCTTGAGAGCTTAATTTTAAAGCCTTTTTCTGGTGGACAGGAGTATAAGATCAATCACTTTTGGAAATTTATTTTTATATATTTTGTTTGTTTATCAGCAACCATTTTATTTAGCCCCATGCTGTGCTTTGAGGATACTTCTACTTTAGGAATACTTAACACAGAGTACAAGCAAGTAGCGCACATGTTTCTACCATCTCTTTTACCCGGGCGATAATTTGGTTGTGCTGCACATATTTAGGCATTCCCACCTTTTTTCCAGTTATGGGATCAGAACACTGGGCTATGTGGATCTCTCACGCCCAAAACACTGGCCTTTCTAAACTGTAATTGGTAGTGTCATATCAGCCAAGGATTTAGCTCAGGCTGCCTTCCATCGAGCCATGCTTGGAGTTTTTTCCCAGCTCTTCACAAAGGGATACGCCATGCAGCTCAGAGATTAGAGCACTCGAGATATAATATGATTAATTAACTGGTCTATTATCTAGTTTAACACATTTAAGAAAGGAAGCAAATAGAACTATTGAATTTTTTAATGCTTAAAAGTCCTTGGCTCAAATACTTTAATGCACAAGACAGTTGTGTCACAGTTCTGTACAGATCCCACTCAATACCAACTTTAATGATTCTCAGTGTATGGATGACCACAACAGGGTGCAGAGCACATCCCACTTCCTGTAAGCTTATGCCCTTCCTCAAATTGTCTATCAAACAGCACAGGATGTACTGCAAAGGGTACCTTTGTTTGTTTAAATCCTCCAGTGGTTTTTGTTCCAGACATTGTTACTATACTAAGTCTCCTGCTTCACTTCCACCCCCTCTTGAGAGATGGTGTTGTTGCTGCTGTCTCACGTCTTACTGCAGTGCTGCATCAGCTCTGGGCTCCCAGCACAGCAAGGACAGGGAGCTGCTGGAGCCAGGCCAGAAGAGGAACCTAGGTGATCAGAGGGATGGAGCAGCTCTGCTGGGAGGAAAGGCTGGGAGAACTGGGATTGTTCAGCCTAGAAAAGAAAAGGCTTTGGGGTGAACTAATTGTGGTCCTGAATGAAGCCTACAGGAAAGATGGAGAGAGACTATTTACAAGGGTGTGGAGTGACAGGACAAGGGGAAATGGTATCAAACTGTTAGAGAGTAGGTTTAGGTCAAACATTAGGAAGAATTTCTTTCCTGTGCAGATGGTAAGGCCCTGGCACATGTTGCCCAGAGAAGCTGTGGATGCCCCATCCCTGGAAGTATTCAAGGCCTGGTTGGATGGAGCTCTGAGCAACCTGGTCTTGTGGAAGGTGTCCCTGGCTATGATAGAGGGATGGAACTGGGTGATCTTTAAGATCCCTTTCTATCCAGGATCCAGGTTATTCTATGATTGTCTTATACGGGACAGAATATTTAAAAGTCTTATGTGGACTGTTGTCTGTGGGAAATGTAATATGCCTTTCTATTATTTTAAAAGTAACTCTATTTTTGTAGATATTTACTCAATATTTACTATATTTACTTAATATTTAATTATGACTGTCATCTTAGGATGCTAAAAAAAGTAATTTAAAGCAGTACCAGCAAATATACTGTGACTTGACAAAAGGAACTTCTTAATAATATTACTGAAGTAGGGGCCATTGTTTCAGAAAAACATTAGTTTTAATACTCTCCTCTATAATTTTAACAAAAAAGTGTGGCATTGAGCTAATGGGTTGGTGATGATAAATTTATTCCTAAAACTTTTTCAGAGTATTTTTATGAACCTTTCTCTGTAATGTCCTGAAACCTTTAAAAAGATATATTTTTTATTGGAAGTTCAGGATTACTAAGTCTTCAAGATGGGTGAGTAATTACTGAAAATTTATAACAGCCTACATACTGCTGTGGAGACATTGGCACTACTTTTCCTTTAAAATTAACAACTCACATGCAGTAGCTTCGATTGCTCTGTTAGTAAGACATCAGTTTCAAAACACAAATGTGGTTTTTATCCATTCAATCATTTTTACGGGTAAATTTCAGGCCTGGTGCTGCAGAACCACGTGGTGGAGCTGTTGAATAAATTTGGGTTCTCACAGCATCATCCTGGGCGATCTCTGTGTTAGAGCTGCTGCCACTCCTGTTATCTCTGTGTGTGAACCTGCCTCCTCACATCTATTGGGGATAACAGGGGGGCCGAATGCAGAGATGGAGGTTGACAGTCCCTTCAGAAAGAGGTTCAGAGGCAGAGAAACCCAAAATGAAATAAATGCAGTCCAGGCCAACCTGTCAGTCCAGAATGCAGCTTCCTATCAAATGTACAAAGTATGGTGTTTTCACTGATGATTTTAATTGTCTTTTTTCCCCCTTGGAAATCCTTTTTATAGCAAGTAGTAGTGCATCTCTCTTCAAAATACATTAATTGTGTTTTGAATGGAAACCTACAATATAACACTTCTTACACAGATGTGTTCATCCACTAATATGATAAGCATGTAATATAGTTCAGTGAGAGAAACACTTTTGGCTCATTTAGGATGGCCCAAATATTTTTTTCCTATTATTATTTCACTGTTTAATTTATTACTTAGATTTGGCATATGCTTGGGTTATGTTTAGAGCTATTTTGGGGAGACTGCAAAGAAGCCTCAAGCACCCACAAGACATTCACAATTTCCTGAATAATGATTGAATCTTTGAGCCTCTGAGATCACATGTGCTTTAGGAGAGATGAGTGAATAATAGCAATGCAGCCATCTGGCTGATGGAGGAAGCTTCAAGAGTCCCCGGGTTTGCACGATTTGTGTCTTTTCTTCAGAGTAATAAAAGGCAATATCAGAAGCAGTTTGAGTAGTCTGTCTCTTTTCAGTGTATTGGTTTGATGTATATTTGTGAGCTAGAACATGGAAGAATTCTCATAAAACAGTCAAAGGAGGCAAAGCTAGAAATTTATGTGTAAACACAGCATGGTGTGAAATTACCAGTGGACTGCTCTGCCTGCAGCCAGAAATCTTTGTCTTGGATCAGTAAGAACTACAAACCTCATGTCCATTTGTCTCCTGCCAAATCAAATGCCTCTCTGTGAGACATTCTGAATAATGCTGCTGATAAGGATCTTTCTTCCTTTATTTTAAAATCACAGTAACATATTTTTAATGAAAATATATTAAACCAGTAATATTTCTAGGAATTTTCCTTGCTATATTACTGTTCCCTATGTTTCTATTTGCACACATCAGACCTCAGATTTTCCCTAAAATTGCAAGTTTGAAGCATTAACTATACTTGTATTCCAGAGTTCTGACAATTGATAACAGATGATGTTACAACTTGACATGGTAAGTAGGTTTATAACAGATGTTGTGCACATACAAAAACACAGTTACTGACCCTTTAAATTTTGTGTTCATTGTTAGAAAATAACTAAACCCAAACAAGAAACTGATCTTGTTTGGCCCACATTCTGATGCCAAATCAGTGTGACTCCATTTGTCTCCCTGGTATTGTTCAAGCTCCTGTTAACACAACCTGAGCTGACTTAACCTATTATTGTCATGGAACAATGGGCAGCTAATTTATTAGCAGTTCAAGACACAATACACAAAACAAAATAATTTCTAGGAACTAGAACACCATTACATTCTTTTACATGTCATTTTATATCCCTAAAGAAGGTGAAATGATTCTTCTACAAATAGGTTTACTATTCTGAAAGGATTTAAAATTTTTTAAAGCCACATACAAGCAAACATTGTAAATATATTTTAATGCTGTATGAAGTTTGATATATGTTAGTTGAAAGGTGATATACAAACCAATTTATGCCTCAAACCAGCTTATAACCTAAACTTAGAGCAGTTCATAGACCTGTAAATAAGGTTTTGCCACCGCCAGGGGCAGCTGTCAGGCTGTGGTGAGTCCCAGTGGAGAAGAAGCTGACAGCCCTGGGCTGTCCTAGCTGGACAAACAACCTGCAGGGATTTTGGGGATTTTTGTGGCAGCTTTCTTCTCTTCCCTGGAACCAGGGGGATGGAAGCTGGTGAGGATAGGAAAAAATATGAAAATAAATCCAAGGCAACCCCCTGGATGCAGAAGAAAGGGAGCCCATCATCAGCACCATCTCATTCTAGTGAAGACCTTGGGGTACTGGTGATTTGTCTCCACTCTGTCGTGGTCCACATTTTGATAAGGATTTCAGTGTAGACTGTGAAATCCAAAGGGACACTGAAGGAGTAACCCCAATGAGGGGTAGATTGTAGGTTGGAAGCTCTTTTTGTGTATAACATTTAAGCTGTACTATTACTTAGTTGTTTTTTTTTTTTAATTTTTATTCAGATACTTTGGATTATGGAAGTGGTAAAACAGTTGTATTAGCAAGATATTCTTGATTCTATACACATGGTCTGTTACCTATTGACTGTAACAGAATTTTGGTATAAGTTGAACCAAACTTGCAATTTACTGCAAATTCCATTAATTTTTCCTCTCATGACAGAGTGTTGCAAATATTTGGCTTGCAACCCTCCCACTAAGACTATGGTACCTCCCTGGTAAAGTTTCAATATTTTCCAACATTTTCACAGGCCAAACTGAAGAACTTACTTGCCCATACAATTTTACTCTGTTCCTTAAAACTGACACAAAAATTTTGCGAGGATTTTTTTCCCAAGCACCTTTCTTTCAGTTAACAGGTCAGTACAATTGTACAGGCACTATTGAATGGCAAGATCCTGCAGAACACAACGTCGTCATGAGAGTCAACCTGCAGGTATCTCACATGAGTGTTTAACAAGCAGTCTACATATTTGTCTACCCACTTGTGATGACTTTCAGACCTCATCCAATAAAACTAATTTCCCTTATGGTGGCATATCTGCAACAGAAGGGAGCTGGAGAGAGACATCTTGTTAGATTTCTAGGCTGCTGAGCAACATATATATCCTCTCTGGTGAGATTTGTATATGGGTTGCTTGGAAGGAGGCAATTTCAGATAGAAGTTCAATTCCAGATAGAGTTTTAATTCCAAATAGAGGGCTTCTCCTTGGCACATATATAAAACTCATTTGTACACATGGCTGGCCACACAGATGGCCACAGACAGAAAACACAGCTCTTGTACAAGCACAATCTGCACCAATGGCTTCATCCTGTGCTTTTCTCTGTCTGATTGGGATGAAGTTCCTTTGGTGGGAAATATATTCACACCTAAACAGGGCTTCTTCCTGTAGTTGGACTTGCACACATCGTCCATACAGTATCCTTAGTCCTCCTAAGAGGTGCCAGCAGAACTTAAAAGCCCCCACAGTCCTGCAGCCCAACTCTAGCTGCTGGTGCAGACACTGCTTGCAAACCGACAGAGACAGCGTGGATTCCTTCCTTAATTTAGCTTAGACACTCAGTGCACCCAGTGGCTGGCCCTGAATCCTCTTGTCTCCAGTTACTTCCTGCACAGTCAGGCACATGTACAGGTTTCCAGTCAACCTCTGGACTCCACAGCCTCTCTGGAGAGAGTCTGGAGCTCTTAGTCCATCAAGTAGCTTATTCTTTCAGGCTTCATCCCTTTGCCAGGAACATACACAGCTGGCTTCTAAGCCTTTTGTCCCAGCTAACCTGGTTTGATACTGGCTGGTAAACACACAGACAGCTCTAGTCATTCCAGCTGGTAGCATCACATGCATCTGGGATTCTGTGACACACAGAGCAGCTCCAGTTGTTGGGTCCCACACTGTCACACAGTACACACAAAGTAGAAAGCCTCTCAGGGAAATCCTTAGAAATGCCAGGATAGGACAGACTGCACTGATCAGGCACAGAGCATAGCCAGAAGACTGAATTAACCAACATCCACTTACAGACAGTCCTTTGACAGCCTAATCCATCTATTTTCCCATTATTTTTCCTCCATGAGATATCTTGATCCCTCCTTGCTGTGGGTTGAGCTGGGCTGGACAGCCCATGCCCACCAAGCCACTCTGTCACTCCCCTCTTCAGCAGGACAGGGTGGGGGAGAAAATAAGATGGAAAAGACTTCATTGGTTGAGGGGAATAAATTTAGTAAAGCAAAAAGAAAGGATGCACATGTGGAAGAAAGGAAGGTAAAAGAGTTTATTCTCTCCTTCCATTAGAAGGCAGTGTCCAGCCACTTCTCAGGAAGCAAGGCTTCAGCACACATGCAAGTTGTTTGGAAGGAAAGCATTGTAAATAACAAATGCTCCCCTCTTCCCTCCCCCTTTCTTTTTGCTTTTATTTCCAAACAGGCTTCATACGGTATGGAATATCCCTTTGGCCAGTTTTGGTCAGGTGTCCTGGCTAGATTACCTTCCAAGATCTTGCCCACAACTACTGGTGTAAGGAGGAATGCTTGGGAGATGGCCTTGATGGGAGCACTGCCCAGCAGCAGCCAAGAAAATTGTGTGTTCTCAGCACCTTTTTACCTACTGATACAAAGCCCGGCACTGTGAGGGTTGCTACAGGGAAAATTATTTCCATTCAGCCAGAGTAACAAAACCCTTCCATTTCCCTGCCTTTGGTTTCTCCACTAAACATAGAATCATAAAGTGTTTTGGATTGGAAGTGACCTTTAAAGATCATCTATTCCAACCACCCTGCTGCGGATTTTTTTCCAGCACAAGTGGAACAAGAGGGCTTATTCTAAGTGACCGCTGTTATCCAGCCTACTTCAGAATGGCATTGTGTCCTGCAATGTAAAGAAGGTAAGGCTGATTCCCTAGGATATTCCCCAAAAAAAAAAAAACCCCGAGAAAAGGAAGCAAAGAACCTAATTCAACCATTTATGAGGTTGTTGGGGCTTTGTAGATTTCTGTCTCCCAGTATGAACTCGTGTTTGCAAGAATAAACTACTGCTTATATTTTGTGAAAACCAGGAAAAAACAAAAGAATTTTTCAGTCATGGAGAAGTCTATCATTTTGTTATTTTGGTTTGGTTTTTTTTTTCCTTTTTAAATTAAAGTTTGGGGATGTTATTTTGTTCTGTTGATTTTGGGTTGTTTGGGTTTTTTAAGGCTTGCACAGTCAATTTCAAAACTGCAAATCAATTTCTCATTAATTAGATATGTAATTAAACAGTAGTATTACTTCCATTTGCTCATTTTCTGAGTTTCCTTGCCAGTATTCAATGAAAACACTACTCTTAAAGGAGCAGAAATTACTTGTAGTTAACAAAACTAAATAACATTTGCAAAGCAATATAGAAAATGGAGGTAAAAGAGACGGGCTGGAGATAAGGTCAGGCTTTCTGTGATTTGCTTTTTTAGGTAAACTGCACAGTGAGCTGTGAGAGTTGTCTTTTTAAATGGCCATGCTAAAACCATGAATGGCCATGAAGCAAAACCAACATACTAAATGAAGTTCTGAGAGAAGTAATAGAAAACTGGAGAGGCACAGCTCATAAGGAAAAACAAAAAATTAAATGTGACATTAACTTGGAAGGAGGTGTTAAGAAAAAGAAAAGTTAAGTTCTGTCTACTAGTCATCTGGTTGTGAAATTACTAGAGAATTTCTGTCAGCATTTGAAAAATAAGAATATTTGAAGAAAATAATAGAGAGTAATTTAGTTTAAATGCGTTTTAATATTTTTATAGTTTATTTTATTATTTGATATTTTTGTTGTCTATGCTTAATAAAATAATACCTGCACCTTTCATCAGTTTTCATATAATAGCTCAAATTTTTTATGGATGTTTATTTTTAAGACCTTTCCTTTTCTATGGTGTTTTTGTTTTGTTTTTTTCCTTATAGTATGCTATTCCAGTTCAACATCTCATCTTTACTTTTCTGGGTTTTATTTAAAATCTCAGTCCACAAGTCCACAACTAACTCCATTAGTTTTAATTGGCTTTAGATTGAAGAGCAAAACCAATGGAAACAGGTATAGAAAGCTTGGGGAGGGTTTGGGTCTTTTTTTTCAGTAGTTGTGGTTGCAAGAAACATAGTCACTTTTTCTAAGATCATCTGTTCTTCATTGCAGGCACTCTGTAAGATCCTAAAAAGAAATTAAGGGCAAATAACATGTAAATGTGGAAGTGCTCCAAAAAGGACCAGTCAGTTCTCCTGTTGTGTGTTTCTCATCTTCCACAGTCAGACATCACAATCAGTTCAACATTTCCACAACATTTTTAAGTATCCTCTGAGGAGAAACACCTTCTGAACTGCTTGTTTCTTGACAGGGATCAACCAACAACACATGCTGTAGCAAAAGAGATGAATTAATTTATGCCCCTTTACCTCTGTGGGAAAAATGACCATGTCTGAAACATTCAACGAAACAAATCAGATTCATTTTCTGGTGTTACAGAAGAATTCAATTTAGGAAGAAATTATGCATGAAATATTTTTTTCTAACTTTAGTATTTCCTGGTTTCATATGTCTGTAAGCAAGGCTCCATGTTGTTGTTCTGTGTCATGTCTTCTGTATATGTCCAATGGCTCTGAATCCCTCTCATATTGGATAATGCCTTTAATTTTCCTAAGGGGCAAACAAGATTTTGATTAGAATTATTTTTTTATTGTTGCTTATTAATAAAAATTGCAATCATTAATAAAGCAACTCTTATGCCACTCTTAGTAAGTATCACCATATCTGATTTCCATTCTTGTTACAAATGTGGTGCACAACACACAAAGTAATTTTAGTGCTGTCCAGGCAAAAAAAATGTTTCTTGTTATAAACCAGAACAAAACAAAATTCCTCAGAATAACATAACTCTTAATCTAAAAATTCAAGGATGAGACAAACTGGCAGCAGATCAGTTTGAGAGGGTAATCTTGGTTACAATATAGAAATAACATGAAAATAATTATAAGGCTTTTCAAAAATGTTTGGTCTTTCTGAGTTCAAGAAGACAAAATCTGTTTGATGATGCATAACTTCTAAATGACAGCTTTGAGAAACAGCATAAACAGTTGGGTTTCTTTTTTAATGTTAGTTTTATACAGACTACACACACACATGCACAATCACACACATTATTTTACAATACACAGCCATGTATTTACATTATTAGGGACTAACCTCTAAGAGACTATATACCCTTTGCTCTTGTGAAGTTGCATGTCATAGAAAGTATTTGACATAAGTTAAAAATCTGTCCTCAAACATACGTAGGCTACATATTGACACCTGCACTAAATAACATTTCATTTAAAAAATAGGTCATAGTGGGTATGAATAAGGTCAGCATATGTAGTTCATATTAATTAACCTAATCCAACTGAAAAGAGTTTTCCAGGTAATGCTCTAAAAGTATTTAGAAAAAGAAATGGACAAAACTGACAGGGTGATGATACTGAAACATAGGCTTGACAAGTAAGTCATAATGAAATGCAGGAAAGTTTTTGTAAAATTCTCTGATATATCAAATTAATTTAAAAATTACACACAGAAACTGGAAATATTTTTTTTTTTATCCAAGATATGAACCTTTACAGAAACTTAGGGCAAGATGCTGGGACGTTCTCCCACAATTCAATGGCACATTCCATTTTGCTTATTTGGACAAGATAAGTAAAATTGTGGGTGCAATTAATATTATAAATATTTCTAATACTTATAAAAATATCTACAGAAAATAATGATTTTTTTTCTGGTTAAATAATCCTGTGAGTAGGCCTCAGTCATTCAATGGAGACTTACAGTACAGCTATCTTTCTCTGCTTGCTCTAATGAGTTAGCTAATGCTAACTGGCCCTTAGATTCACTTCTGTTGTGTTTTCCACTCTAAATGTGTTGAACACAGTTAATATTCTTCTTATTGACCCTTTGTAAAAGTTTTATCATACTATATGATTTTCTGATAACAATTTGTATCTAATAAGATTTTTTTGTTTTCCCTGTTCATGCATGCATACAAGGAAAATGAAATATTATCTATTCATATCCTAATATAACAGCATTTGCTGTCACTTTTTACTACACTGTGCATTTTTCTCATAAAACTGAAGCTCTGGAATTTCCATTACAATAAAGTTTGTATTTATTTTCACCTTGGCCTCTTCTCTATCCCCTAGCTCCATTTTTGGTTTTTCTTTCCATGAAAAAAATTTACGCAGAAATCTCTCTTCTATTTTACGCCTCTGAGTTTCCACATTACTGTTTTGATATATTATAGAATGGCCTGGGTTGGAAGGGACCTTAAAGATCACCCAGTACCATCCCCATGCCATGGGCAGGGACACCTTCCACCAGACCAGGTTGTTCGGAGCTCCATCCAAGCTGTCCTTGAACACTTCCAGGGATGGGACATCCACAGCTTCTCTGGGAAGCCTGTGCCAGTGCCTCACCACCCTCAAAGGAAGGCATTTTTTCCTAATGTCTAATCTAAACCTAGTCTTTATCAGTTTAAAGCCATTCCCCCTTGTCCTGTCACTCCAGGCCCTTTCTTGTAGGCTCCCTTTGGGCACTGGAAGGCTGCAATGAGGTTGCCCCAATGCCTTCTCTTTTCCAGGCTTAACAATCCAAATTTCCTCAGCCTTTCCTCAGAGGAGAGGTGCTCCATCTGTCTGATCATCTTGCTGTCTTCCCCTGGACTTGCTCCAACTGCTCCACATCCCTCCTGTAATAACATTCATGATACCAAACATTGTGTTCAAACATTTAAAAAGACAATGCAGTCTTGAAGATTGCTTGAATTTCATTGGTGAACTTGGTTAGCCACAAGTGAATGCTCCACCAGGGGCAAATGGACATAAATTGGTGTTAGTGCTTTTAACAATTGTCTTTTTACCAATAGTTCTAATATAATTTATCAGTACAGTAATTTTCCTGAATCTATGTTTGCCCAAAGCTGGTTACTTCCAATCAATTTCTCAAGATGCTTTTTAACGTCAGGGGTTTGGTTTTACATAAAACTGGCAGCAAGCTCATCTCTTTAGAAACATTGTGACATTTTTCTTCCCGAAGGGTCAACAAACCTTTTTTTTCAATGGAAGGACAATAAATTCAGGATCTGCTCCTCTGAGAATGATTATCCTAAGATCACTTTTCAGTACTTTTTGCAAAAGAACAGGAAAATAAGCAACAATAACCACAACCATTCTTTAGTTTGTAAAGGCTAATAGGTGGTTCTATATCCAATTTTCCATTTCAAAGAACAGCAATAGACATCTTTGACTGATTGTTTTAGAGGATATGCAAAAACTTAAATAAAACTGTCAAAGGCAGGATCTCCGTGCTCAGGGGTTTATGGGCAAGAATAAAAGCCTGAGTAAATTCCTACAAGAAACTCTCACTCACTGTATCCACACATTTTTTTTTTTTGCTAGACAGAAAATACCACTCTTCAAATACAGTTAATATTATGAAAGCTGCAAAATGAGATCTTTCTTTATTAATAGAATACCTTTGAAACAGAAAAGAAAAATTGCACATTACATCTGGACAGTGGACATTTGTATACAAGATATTTTTCTTTCTTTTGTGGTACTCTTACCTGTAATTTATAAATGTTGTATTTCTCTAAATAATTAATTATGCTGATAAGACTGATATTAAGCTGAGGTTTTTAAGGGTATTACTGTCCTACTGGGATAGACTTGTTGTACAAAGTCACATACCCACCAAAACTCTCTTCTCTCCTCCAGATAAATGAAGTATTTTTTTAATATTGGCTCTCTCAAATCTCTTCTATAAACTCTCAAAAAATGATTAATCTTGTAATCCTCTATTTTCAAGAGTTTCAGTATACAGTGACGATTCTTATGCATATTAAATTATGAAGCATATCTAATTTGTAAAATTAACAAACTCTAATTTCTTTCTAAACAGTCTCATTCTGATTAATATAGTACAATCTATACCAAAATCTAATCAAGACTGAAGTGATTATATAATCATACCCAGAAAAAAATCTTTTTATTATATAGTACTTAAACTTTTACTCGTTCATTAATGCACTTGTTTTTCGGATGATCGTTTCTTTCAGAAATCAGACAGATAACTGTTGCTGTGACACTTTTGCTTTTTGTCTAAATGACACTAAGTTCATGTAGACCTTCCATGCTTCCAGTAGTTCTGTCTTTTTGCCTTCTACAGATTATGTCTGGTCTGAAAAGGCAATGTGCCTGAACGAGCCTGATAAGAATTACATGTTCAGGAACTCTGAATATCAGTGTGTTGGTTTCTCATATTAAAAAATGAAAGAAATAGGACGTAGACAAATTTCTGTAACTCTCCCTATTTAACTCTTGTTTAATAAGTTCCAAACTACAGCAAAGCTCTGCAATAATTTCTCATGTTTTCCAATTGGTAATTGACATTAGCAAGTCATGAGTATTCACAGATATTTCTGTTCTGGAGTACCCAAATATCAAAGCAGCAATGTACACGATTGCATTGGTCTTTAAAAAATAAAAGACACAAGGAACTAAAAATAACTCAAGTATTGCTTACTCTGGAAAGTTAAGAGAATTTTAGTTTCTATCTCAGTCCTACTGTGTACAGAATAATACAATCAAACAATCTTAGAGTCATTTTAGTCCTCTTAGAGGTAAGAAATACCTCCCCTGACAATTGCTAAATCAAATTAGGACATCACATGCTGAAATGATGAATTTTCTGTGTAATTTAGCTAACAAATTCAACAGATTTGCATTTATGAATATATGAATTGTGACTTATTTCATGTGCTTTGGTTTGGATTACATTTCTATTAAGTTTTTTTATATTAAAGCACTATATAGCCAAATGTTTGAACAATACAAGGAACTGAGGGAAAAGGTATAAATCCCAGACACCATGTGAAAGCCAACACACTAATAAAGGCATTTAAGCAGGAAAAAAATATTTAATTCTTTACTTAAAGTAAAAAAGATGTAGTACCACACTTTCCTATGAGTTCCATCCATCACATCATTCCTTTAGACAGAATTTCTTAAGAAACTTGGGGGGGATTTATAACTGGATATCAGAAATATCATGCAAATTATGTGCTGCATATCAGAGCTTTACAGAAACACAAAGGCATGACATACTCATAAAAGTAGTTGTATGAACTGCATAAAAATATCCACATGAATAAAGCAGGCACAAAGGATTTTTCTTATAGTACAGAATTTTGGTGGTGGACATCTAAGAAGGCTAACAGAATAGACTTTGTAAAGAGAAATTTGGGTTTAAACCTGATTGAATCAGAATACATATATGTGTGTATTTGTGAGAGGGCATATGTGTATATAGTTTTACATTCATAAATAAATTCAATAAAGGTCTGGTAGTTTTAAGTTATTGCATTTGGAAATGGATCTAAAAATAGGAGATGACAGAGTTATATTTTCAAGACATTCTGTTTGTTTTGTTGCAATGAGGTTCAAATTGAATTGAAATAAAATCCCTCCACCCTGAACATATTTTTAACCATTCCTAGTGGCTACACACATATCTATGTTATAACTGATATTGTAAGATTGACAAGATATCACAGTTCACTTTTACTTGCATTCATGGGCTAAACTTAGCAATGATTGCATAAGCATAATTAAAGGAAATTAGATCTGATCATATTAAAAGGGACTGATTGGTTTTATATAATTTTGAATTGCATTAAGAGAAAACATGCATTAAAAAATAAGACTTAAAAATCTCTGAAAGTGCTTTAAAACCTATCCAGTGAAGACACTTACAAACAGTCTTTTTGAGTGATGTGTGAAATTCAGAGAAGAGCATGGTATCAGTAGAAAATTAACCAACAACATAAAAGTTGATTTTAATTTCCATTTTATAGTCTCATTGGTTAAAATACCGAGTGATATAAAAGTTATTTGGATTTATCTCGCCCTTTAGAAAGCCATCTGCTACATGGATCGCCTACTGTGAACCTCTTTTTTAAGACCTCATAAGCTGAAACATGTTGTTTCTTCAGAGACTTGTCACTGAAATGAAATCAAGTCATATGTTGGATCTATACAAGTATCTGCATAACACAAGGTTATAGCCAAGAATATTCAAATAAAGTGTTAAGGATTGAAAAATCAAGAAAAGAAGTGGTACAGAAAGAAAATAATTTTGGAGTCTTTAAGTGCACTCAGATAATTAGTCAGCCAAGACCTTTTAAAGAAAACTCACAGATATTTCAGCAATGACTCCCATAGTCACGCATGATCAATAAAAAAGCCTGGTAGTAGTGTTTTCACATCTATGTTTGACACAAAATAAGATTCTCTGGTTTTTTAAGGACTTCCTATGGAGTCAGTCTGTTTGGGACTTTGGCTCAATGTCTGTTTATAATTAGGACAATTGAGGCCAGTCCTTGCCCTCTGGTGACTCTGGGGTGGCCTCTATATTTCTTGGACTGAAAGAAATACCTAATAAATGAGCAACGGGCTTTGGAACCGGTAACCTGGGAAATACACTTTAATTCAGAAAGTTCAGTCTCCTCAGCACTGGAATATTCTTTTTATGGTAGGACTGATATGTTTTACATTTTATGAAATCACAATGTCTGATCTACATGGTGGTTAGAATGGCAGTAAGCTTATCTCTGTAAAGGCTTACCTCATTTCTCTCTCTTTACTGACTTTATAGGGTTTTTTTCAAGTTTCTCTTAATTTGTGAAGTAGCCTTTGAAAAGTATTTAGTTGGGTATTTGTTCTCTCACATTCTTTCTGAAACAGGTTATTTTTCTGAAGCTAACCCTGACTGTGACAGACCCTATTGCTTTTGTTACAGGCCTTTGGTATCAGATTTCAGGGCCTTAATGGACACAAAAAGAGACTTTAATGAAAATCACAATGGGGTACATCTTACAGCCTTTCTGAAAGGTGATAGATGTCTGTAAAGTTCAGGAGCATTAGGGGTTTCTGAAAAAGTCCATCAAGATATTTTTCTAACATTTTGATGTCTTTCATGTTCTGGAAGAGGTTATTCTATTGATATTTTTTACCTATGATCTCATCAATTAATTATCAGATACTTCATCGTAGTCCACACAATTGTTTGAAATATTTCTCTTTAACTTATCATTCTGTAATAATACAGGTTCTTGGCAGTGCATTCCCTGAACTACCACACCTCTGTTCTGTTGTTGAAATGTTTCCTTGTGAAAATCTGCAGGGGCCCTCTCATAATTCCCACCATTTCTCTTAAAATTCAAACTTCAGCAGAGAGTCAACTTGAGCCTAAGACTATCACAACTAACAGTATTTTCTTTCTTCCCCCCCAATTTAGGGACCCAGCCTCAGTAGCTAAACTCTGCAGTCTCCAGCCAGCTGGGAAAATAAATGTCATTTGCAGATAAGTAAAGATCCTTCCTTGTACTGATCATTGCAGATATACTTTCTCCCTCTAGAGGAGGTCTGGTGGGTGATAGAAAACAAAATAAAACATTGTCAACTCCTTTTGGCCCTTGAAGTTGGAACAAACAATATAAAATTTTTTAAGTGTGAACTGAGTCCTCTCTTTCCTATCACTGATGTCTCTCTTTGGTTAAACTGTAATTCATTGTTATAGAGAGAGTAACATTATTTGAAAGCCCTCTCAGGGAAATTTTTTAGTAGTCAAAGGGAACAAAATCCCTTTCTAGCAACAATATTTCTGCTTTCTTTTTAATCCAGAGGAACTTTTAAAAGAAGAAATTTATCTAATTTGTGGTTAGTTTAGATAAAAAACCTTTGAGACTGAGTAAGAACATATCATATGCCTAATTTTTTTGAAATGTGACTGAGAAACCTGGAAATGTAGATTGCTAAGACTAATTAGTCTTTTCTATATTTAGAGATCAATATGACCAGGCTAAGGAAACACTATTGTTGGAAATTTTATTGAAAAAGGCTTATTTCTGCTGGGAAAACAGTAACCTATGCAAAGCCGGATTTGGGATAATTTGTGAATATGCAATCTGGCGGAGAACATAAAGGCTTCATTTTACTATATTTCAATAAAGACCATTGGAGCTGTGCAGCAGTAGTTCAAAATAATGGGTTTGATTTAGACCAGGGCTTGTGCCAAATTCCCTTAGCAAAGACCTCCTGGCAGAGGGAGTTCGTATGGTCAGTGAGCTCGTGCTCCTTATCATGCCAGATGCCAGCTGTGGCTGCTGCAGGGGAAGTGCCAGGAGCTGAGACATTCCACAGGAGAGAGAGATATTTCTTGCAGGCAGATTTGACTGGAGCAGATATTATCTATATTTTATCATTATTAAGGAGCTCTGCAAACAACATCTGCCTTCCTCCAAGGCTGTATTTCCTGGTGCAGGAGGTAGTGCTGGGATCAGAGAAGGGACCTCCAGCAGAGAGCTGTTATGCAGATAAGCAGGCAGCCTTAACTGTGCTGCTCCAACATCGTTACGATTGGGCTCTGAATAAAACCTGCAAGAGTCTGACAAGAACTTCTGAAAGGTACTTTGCTGTGACAGAGATGGGAAAATATATTTGACAATGTATTATGAAAGTGTCAGGCTCAAGCTAATAAGATTTCCCTACTCTTTTGAATCAGTTTATTATTCTTCATAGAGAATAATCAAGTAATGTAAAATTCTACTCTGATTGAGAAAACAACTTTGATTACTTTTCAAGAGGATTTTTACCATGTGCTTTTTCATGGAGTAAAGCTAGTAGATTAATAAATCCTCTCCCAACTGTTGCTTTAGACTTAGCATTTATCTGACACTTGATCTGCAGCTCAGATGTGCAGTGAAAATATAAAGTTGTATCTTGTTGAGATAGAATCGGTAAGATTTTTAAACGCTTTGAAATGTATTTGACTCATGTATTTCCTGAGGATTCTAATCCTTTGAATACAAACAATTAGATTTTTTTTCTCCCCTGCTTCTAACTTAAAGATCCTACTAGGCTTCCATGACTTTTCTACCAGGGATCAGGTCTATCCTTATTCTGAGTTGCAATTACTCAATGTTTTGATACAGTATCCTCAATAAAGTATAGAAAAATTATCAGACAGCTAAACAACTTTAAAAAAAAAGTTCTTTCAGGATTATAGAAACTAGTGGTCTTTCTTTTTCAATTGGGGGGAAAAAAGTAACTTCTTTTCTCCTAATGTGCAACTGAGGCCTGCTCACAAGCAGAAATGGGGAAGAAAACCCAGATCCAATGAGATAAACAAAAGCAGAATTCTGTTTAGGAAATATACAAAGCCTCTTAAACAAACAGCGGTGCCAAATTGATATACTATGGTGTTCTTCTGATAAAAGAGCAGTGTGACTTATATAAAAAAGGGTAATGTGGCAAAGAACACTGTAAAAATATGGAGTTGACAGAGGATACTGACACATGTGATTTGAGAAATACACCACATGAAGAGCAGAAAATTATGAAGTGCTTAAAGTCAGTTTCTTCTAAAAGCCTATTCAACATTTTATTTCTGAAAAATGCAGGCTATATGTTCTTGCTTTAAAGAAAATGTCTTTAATGTGCTTTTAATGTTCTATGTATGGTTTTACTCCTTGAATCTAAAAATTACTCAATATCTTGCATAACAAATTTCATAGTTTTATTATGAATAATTTTAAAAAGCCAGTAAAGCAAACCTATTTTTATTCCAAATAATAGTTACTCTCTGATTCGCCTTGTTTAATCAGGGAAATAGACTAGAAGGTGTCTATTCCACAAACCCCAAACTTCCTTCATGTCATTCTTTTATTTTATGTGAAATGTAGCTTTTTCTTTGGCTTCATGAGGAAGAAACTGAAAGTACATTTGTACATCTTTATTTTTTGAAATGGATTCTCTGCACTACTTGAAGTGACTTATAGAAATGTATAAAATGAGAATGGAAACCCCACAGTGCAAATAGAACTTCCTTTTCCAAAATGTGCTTTCAAAGTCTTCATGCCAAATGCATCCCTGGTGTAAGTCAATTCCAGTAGCATTACATCAGGGAACAATTCAGATTTTCCCCTCCATGTCAGTGACCCACTGGTAATATCAATCTATCAGCCATGCTACTTTCAATTTTGTTTCACTCACATTTACAGAATTAGTCACACTTTATGGCAGGAAGTACCAAGATAGCCTTTTTTCCCCCAATACCTTCAGGAGTGAATGTAGTGTGAGTGAATTGCTCCTTCTATTTATTTTTTCTCCTGAGATGGAAGGAGCAGGTGTAAAAGATTTAATGAAGCAACTGGCAAATTGCAAGGGTCATTCGTGTGTAGAAAACTATAAATTAGCTGGTTCTTAGGGGAAATTACCTTCTACCTTTAAGGTGTTGCCTTTATAAATTATCACTAAGCTCCTGAGAAATAGCAGTTTGAAAGTTCAGAAAAGAAAATACTCAAATCTTTTTTTATTTGTAGATATGTCAAAAAAGAATGTCTGGAAGAAATTGTAATATAATAATAAACATTCAAGGGAAGCTTTATAACCATAAATTTTGTTTGCTTTTGCAAAAGGTGGCTGAAATATGCATACTAAAATCCTTTCTGTATAGGCAGGATAAGTCTATGGTCATTGGAGACCAGTTTACTAGTTGAGGTAAGTAAATCTGCCAAGTTATAATACTTTTTGTAAGATGCTTTCTTATTCTCCTTGAAACATTCTTTTTGTTTTAAAAAATATGTTTAAAAGTTTTTTTTAATAGGTGGAATAGACAACCATTAAAATTTAAAAAAATATGTTCTATGAATAATTTTAGGCTGCATAATTTTAAGCTTTTAGTTTGGTCTTCCCCCCCCCTTATATAGACACTTGACATAACACAAATGAAATGGAAAAACATGAAATTGTAAAGAGGATAAAAATGCCCATTCTGTATTTTTGAAGTCGAAAGGAAGCTTGAGACTAGTTTTCCTATCCCTTTTTGAGAAAATCAATAAAATTAGAGACTGTTTCACGTATGTTTTGCAAAATGTAATTATTATTTAGGGGGAGAAACTTGTGACTATTTGCCCCATTGTTACTTGTAAATATTCTATCAGAGCCTTCTCTTTTTGTTAGTAAGAAGCTTCTTGCTAATTTAGAAGGAATTCAAGGCAGTTTATGGCCATTCTTTTTTGCCCTTTGGTTTAACAAGATTTTCCTTTTCTAGTGTGGATCTCCTCCTTGCTTCCACAATTGTATTTGTACTCCTTCTCTGGCACTGTATCACTGTGTTCCTGAAGTTAAATTCTTCTGCTCTCTATCCAGGATGGTAGAACACTCTTTCTTTTCATTGTAAAATTTTGCAGTTAGTTGCAAAAGTTCAGGTCTGGGGCAATTTGTGCTGTGTATGATCAGCAAAACATTTATGCCATCATTTTGTAGAGGTCTTGTTTAACCAGGAACACTCCTCTCTTAGAAATGCCTTGCTAGAGATAAAAATGTCAGTGCTGCATTCAGAATTAGTTTATGACTGCACCATACCGTGTTCAGTATGCAAGCCCTGTTCCTCTTCCCATAATTTCTGTTGAGGTTTTTAGCACAAATTCAGAAATCTTATTAAACTCTGTAATATGGTACTTTGTACTACTAAATGTTATCAAGTCTATTTTGTTCCCTTCCTTGAAAACTTCAGGTTCTTCCAGCATGACATTCTAATCCTCTTTTGTGTTGATGCACGTCACTTTGTGCCTTCAACACATTTTATTAACAAGCTACTTCTTTTTCCCTTGTCAATAAAATCAGTTATGCTCTCTACATCTGATTTTCAGTTAACTGGTTTGTACAACCTAGATCTATGGTTTTATCCCATTTTATCTCCTTTTCCTGTTTATCCTTCTGCCTAATTTATTAGACATCTAAGAAATACTCATTTAGAATATTATCTAAAGCCACAGCAGTATCGTGGCATTTCAGGGTAGGCTGCAATAGATAATATCTTATCTGCAGTCACCAGTACTCCTAAATAGATATTCCTTTGACTACACTGCTATCAATCTAACAATACTGAAAGTTCAGTGTAGCAGCAAAAATAGTTTTTAATGATGAAAAACACAATAATCTTTAAACAGATTAAATTGAACAGAAATATCTCCCATCAGCTCAAGAAAGAAAAAGGATCCAGATATTGACTGTCATTAGATGTTTACAAAACTGCATCAAGCAGGGTCCTTCTGTCCTGAAGGATTAGACAATAAAGAACAAGCTCTAAAATGCTCTGTTTTTCACCAAATATACAGAACATACATGATGCAACATTTTTTACTAGCTGGCATATAAATATAGATATATACATATTCATGTACCTTTTCAAGTGGACTGAATAGAGCTTTGCATTTTCTCTTTTGTAATTCTCTGATTAGTGAATTCTTCATTCAGTTCCTCTTGTCACCTTCATTCTCATATTTTCTATTCAAAATGCCAAATATTATATGACATATATAGTCACACTACGCATGGCCTCACTTTGCAGATAAAGACAAAAGATGCCACCACTATGTTATGTTGCATCTATTCTTGATAATCTTACTGAGATTTTTCACTGTGTCATAGCAATAACCTAGTAAAAGTGGATGACTAGGTCTTCGTGAGTAGTTGGATAATGTGGTCTTCTGTGAATAGTATTTGCTATGTCAATTATGGTCTCAATATTTTAAATTCATTGTAAAACCATCCTCCCTACATGAGGTTTGAAGCATAATCTAATCAAGTGCATGAGGCACCTCAGTGAGCCCTTCTTTTGGATCAGGTCTGTTTCATGCTGTATTCTTGCTGTTAAGAAAGTTATTTTAGTAAAATGGGTCAGGTTAGTATGCTTTCGATTATGTCACAAAGAGTTACATTTCCCTAGCATACTAAAAATCTCTGAGAATTATTTTCCCTCCTTCAGGGGAAACATGGAGTTGGATATTTATTTAAGTATTATGTAGCTTCAGCTATCGTTTCATTTGTCTGGAGAAACTGCATTTTTCCAGTCCCGTTCTTCCAGAATTAAAAGCTGTGTGTCTAGGTGGATTAGATCATAGAATCATTGAACGGTTTGAGTTGGAAGAGACCTTAAATATCAGTTTTTCCAACCCCCTGCTGTGGGCAGGGACATCTTTCACTAGACCAGGTTGCTCAGAGAGGTGTTTCCCTCAGCTTTGTACATACCATATTTATAAAATCCCTCATCTCTTTTTAAAGTAGGTGATTCTAAATGCCTGAATGAAGATTCCATACCACAAATAATAGCACAAATCTATTCAAAAGGTATCATAATCAGAGCAGATTCATTTACAGGTGTACGTTCATTGTTTTGAAAATGTTGAATACCAAGGGGCAGACTTGTGCATTTCAAAAGAACATTACAATGTAATGCTTCATTTCAGAGGACATAGAAAACATAAGAACACAGTAACACCAAATAATTAACATTTTTGTTATATTGAATCACTACCTTCAGATAATTTTCAGGATAAAAATGCTGTTATAGATTTACATATAGACACTCTTTTATGTGAACTGAATTTGAGAATCAGAATAGATAAATAACTCAACCATAGTTTCAGAGTCACTGAATTGTGTAAAACAAATCATTCAGCTATGAGTACAGAATTAAGGATTTGAACTTTATGTCATGATCTTCATAGTTGTAATAAATAACTTTATCCTAAATCTACATCTCTGATGTACCTATTCATTATCAGTCTTATGTTATATTTCCTTCCTCAATACAAGTTTTTCAGTGGTATTTATGAAAAAAACTCATAACTTTGAAATATAGAAAGAGCGGTATAGTGCCCTGGCTATTTCTCAGTTGCAATAAGAGATTTTCACAATAGTGGCTGAATGTATTTCCATACTTCCTCTTTACTAAAACTGAAGTGTTATTAAAATTCTTTTCCTCAGATTGCAAACTAAAGAAACATCTGACAAAATAGTATTTTAAGAGCTTTATTAATGATTTTACAGATTTAACTATTTATAAAACATGGCATTTTCTTAATAGAAATTATAATAAAATAAATGAAAAATATAAAATTCTGACTCTCAGATTATAGTGGGAGAATAGTTAAGATACTGGATAATTACATTTATTAAGATGCTTCTATAAAACTTTTTTTCTTTAATTCAAAGTTTAAGATGAATAAGAATATATTATGCAAATTACATGTGAATGTAATTTTTTCTCAGTCGATCATGGTTTTTTCATTATATGGCTACATAAAGGTTTTTTCCAGTGGTTCTTTAGTTAAAAATGTAGTAGAACTTTTTACTCTTTCTATTTCTTTCCTTCAAAAAATTGTTGTTTTCCTATTTATTTTAAAGGCTTGTCTTCATTCTAACATCTAACCTAAATTTTCCCTCTTCAAATTTGTACCCATTACTCCTTGTCCTATCACTACTGTTCCTGGTTAAGAGTCCCTCTTCAGCTTCTCTTCCCTTCAAAATCTTTCAGGATATTTTGTAGGGAAACAAACAAACAAACAAAACCCACAACCCTCTCTCCCCTGCCCAAAAAACAACCCAAAGCCCTCCCAAAAGCAAACAACTCCAATTACCAAAAATCAAAAACCCAAAGCCCTCCCTCTTTTATTCACTGAGGAGCCCTTTTCAAAACAATTTTTTTTTTTTATATTTTACTCAAGCCACTTCTCCGTTATAACTTGCCTTCTTCATTATTCATGGTTCGAGCAGAACCACAATTGTCAAACACTGGCAGTATGCAATACTTTATCTGACTTTGTGCTACTTGGCAGGTTATCTCGTGTTGGTGCCTATTTTCTTTTTTTAGAGGTATTTCTTTTTTTTCTAATGTCTAAAATTTTGGTTCAGTAATGTGTTTGTCCCATTTCTCATGATAGAAATTGTCCCTTCTCTCCCTTCTGAGCAATTTGCCATGGCTAGTGCCTCTCTAGATTTTCAGATAATAGCCTCAAAAGCAGTAATTGCTAAAAGAAAAATGCTTTGTCTGCCTTTCTACACTTTTAGAAAGAAAAAACTGTGTGTCAGTTAGAGTCAGGAATGGAGTAGCTTGATACCAAAAGTTCTAGAATTTGACTCTTCCTCTACCTATAGACAATTCTAGAATAAGCAGCATAACTAAATATTCAGGAAAGGTGGGGGGAAATAAGGTTGGGTTGAAGAGAACAAATTTCTTGCAACTTAGTGATTTGGGTAAATGATTTATACTCGTAGAATACCAGGTTGGAAGGAACCCCAAAGATCATCTGGTCTAACCTTTCTTGGCAAAAGCACGGTCTAGACAAGATGGCCAAGCACCCTGTTCAGGTGAATCTGAAAATTATCCAGTGTTGGAGAATCCACCACTTACTTCCCTGTGGAGATTATTCCCATGTCTGATTGTTCTCATTGTGAATTTTTTTTTGTGTCCAATCATATGGTCCCCAGGAATAACTTGTACCCATCATCCCTCATCTTTTCCATGCAACTCCTTTAAAACAGAGAATCTTCATCTATTGTATCCACTCATGTCTCTTTTTTCCTCACATGTAGATCCTACTGCCTCACACATACTACTATGTGTAACAATAATTTAATATGTAGGATGACATCTATCACCATCTTAAAGCACCTAAATATATTTTAATCTACCAGTTCAGTCTAATTATAAAATTCCTTACATGGACTACAATCCTTAAGTTTTTTTTAAGCTATGTCTTAACAGGATCAGCTGTAATGATTTTTACACAAAGAATAATAAAAAGAAAATATTATTTCTCTGGAAACATGACACTTTGCAAACCCCAATGCAATGGATTTCTGATCTTCTAATGAAAGATAACAAGAACATTTGTTCACACATACCTAAAAGGTTCTTTGGCTTCACAACAAGATACAAGCAAATGAGAAACAAATGCTGAAAATGAAGACTCACACCAGCAGTTGTTCTGAAAAAGACAACAGTCTATTTTTATTTATATAATTGTTTTCAAAGTCTTTAAGAAATAAGAAGTGAATATGCCTGACTGTGAAAATTGTGCTCATTAGATGTAACTTCCCTTTAAACTATGCTTCCAAATGGGATCTTGGGAGAATATGTGTAGGAAGCTTCCTCTCACAGAAGCATGTGAATACACCTGCATTAATGGGTATCTGGAGGAACATCTTGGTCTGTCCAAGGAACAGACCAAGAACTGAAAGCCCAACATCCACCTTTTTGGTTGCAGTGGACAGCAATTCAGTCAGATAAAAAGAGAGACAATTTCCAGTTTACCTCAGTATAAATAGATCATGTGCTGCATTTGGCTTATATCCTCTGTCATTATCTTTGTTTTTGACATCAGAAATGTTTTTATTTTTAGCTGCATATTTCTTTCCTCCAGCTTAGGTAGTATTGTAAAGCACCTGGATAATAAAAAAGCATTTGTTACTGAAAGACACAGCAGGGTTTGCTAATTATATTAATAAATATTCAAATTTCACAGCATATTTCTTGGCCAGAGGCTAAGAGTGTGGATCAGTTTCAGGTGTCTGAGACAAAAGGAAATGTTGCATTGCAGAGGCTAGGAGAATCGAAGTGCCACATCATAATCTAGGCTACTGTCTGGAGAGTTGGATGTGTCCTTCCCTGAAGGTTAGTATGGAGACTATCTTTTCTGAATTCTGTGATTCCAAATTGTCTAGACTTGGAGGATCAAAAATTCCAAGCATATGCTCACTAGCCATGAAAAATGCCTTTTTGGATTCATGATGTATTTGTTTAATAATGCAATTTGGAATGGGCTGAAAGTACTTGCATAGCCATGGTGAATTGGAATTTCAGCAATAAAAATGCAATATACTTCATAACTTTTATAATTTTTAACATTGAATTGGATTGGAATATATATCAAAGAGTTAAATATTAGGTAAAGAAAAATGAAACAAACCCAAGTATTTAAACCAAAACATTCAATTCTGTTTTGGGTTTTTTCAGTATTTTCATTCATTGAAAAATTTCAAGTTCAAGCAAGGAGTCAAAGATGAAATAATTTTTAACCCCAGCAAAACTAGTAAGACACAATCACCATAGGATCCTCAACTCATTTTATTTAAATACCAAAGACCAAAGGTTTCTGCAGCCTAAAGACTGAGGTAGACCCTGAGGCTGTAGCAGAGTTTTAAAACAGAGTTCAGGAAACTATTCTCCACAGGAGAGCATTGGAAGCTTGCATATACATAGATACACAGTTGTGAATCTCAGTCGCTTGAAGGAACCCAAGATAATCTCTGCCAGCTTTTGAATCACAATTTCAGGATGAGCTGTTCTTGATAAGTTATTTATATTCTCCTTATTTTCACACAAATTGGGCTGAGGACTGATCCCTTGCTGTAAAATGAAGTCTTGATACGCCAGGATAGCAAGATACAATCATTGTCACTTCACTGTTGAAGTCCTAACTTCCCTGAAAAACAATGAACTGTGCAGCTGGTGATAACAGCAGTACAACACATCTTCAGTTGCTTTTTTGCCCATTTTGTCAATATTCAAAGCAACAAAGCTCATATTCAAGTTTATACAAAGGCAGTTTTGTCCCATTCATGTGTTATAATTTTTATTTTTCAGCAGTAACTGTGATTAAAAGTTTCCTATGCCCTTTATGTTTTCTCTTCATTTCATGGATATTTTCTTAAGTCAGCACTCTTATAAAGATGAAATTTGCTAGAAGTTAGCACTTCAAAAAACTCGCACAACGCTGTGAGGTAGAAACAGAGCGGTAAATAAGACTTTTTGATTTTAAGGATTGCTGTGCTTTTTTCTTATGCCTCTATATATCTTTGCAAAGAAAGGTTTGGAACAATTGTAGCTCCAAGCTGTTGCTTAATATTGTTATTATTCAATAGTGTTCAGCATCAAAAAAAGTTCATAAAATCAGTGCACTTTTAGTTATTTATTTCTTTATTTCTTTAATCTTTTTTTTAAATTGGATTTTGCTATACCCACATGCTGATAGTGCTTAATATCATATTCCACATGTTCTATTGGAAATGGAATTATTTCAGTATAGGAAACAATTTCCTATTTTGGGATAGAAATGGAATTAAAAATCTCTGATCACCTTAAATTTTCTAAGCTCTTGAGCAGTCTGGAATTATAAAACACATATTCACATATATAACATATTGATAATTATGTGGACATATAGCTGTATCTTCCCCTGTATTGATCTAAAACTATAGAAATATTGAATATATTATACAACAAAATAAGGCTTTGTAGGAGAAATACATTATTGTACTTGACTGCTTTTTTGCATTTTCTTGAGACAAGTTGTTTTCTCTCAAATAATGAAAGTTCTGTAACAAATTTGGGAAAAGATTGAATGAATAAGAAAACTGTTTCAAAGATGTTTATGTGGAGGAATTTATCTGGCAGATCTTTTCATGCAATAAATATCTCTTAATTTAATGTGAAATTCTACTTATCATGTCTTTCCCTCTCTGAATATTTTTCTACTTCCAAACCCTGGTATTTATATACAAAATTACTTAATGAAGACTTTTCCAGGATTCTTTGGACTGTGATGCAGGAATGGGACCTTTTCAATACCAAATTAACACAACTGGGCTGTTTTATAGAGTATTATATGCTGAAACACATAACCAATAATTGTTAGCCAGTTTCTTTCTTTTGATTCACAAGAAAAGAGAGAAGTATCTTATGGATTGTTCACGGTGCTATTTTATTTAAAAGACACCACAGTAAGAGAAAAAGTTTTTTAATTGATGGTCAGAATGTGGAATAAAGTCATACTAACATTACTCTTCAGTAACAGAACCACAAGAAAAAATAAACAATAAGAGAGTATTTCTTTGTGAATGAGATAGCATTCGTTGCTCTTTTGTTTGTTTTCTTGCAGCTCAGGGAAACACAGCTTTGTGTAACTTTCACTATTGTGCTGGTTCTGTACAGGATAAAGTTAATTTCCTTCATAGTATCTGGCATGGGGCTGTATTTTGGATTTGTGATAGAAACAGTGTTGATAACAGAGGGATGTTTTTGTAATCACTGAGCAGTGTTTGTACAGAGCCAAGGCCTTTTCTGCCTCTCACCCCACCCCACCAGCAATTAGATGGGGGGTGCTCAAGGAGCTGGGAGGGGACACAACTGGGATAGCTGAGCCCAACTGGCCAAAGGGATATTTCATAATATATGGCATCAGGTTCAGCATATCAATGAAACTGAGGGAAGAAGTGCAGGGATATTGGGAGCGATGGGATTTGTCCTCCCAAGTCACCACTATATGTTACGCAGCCCTGCTCTCCTGGGGATGGCTGAACACCTGCCCAAGCATGGGAAGGAAGCAGTGAATGAATTCCTTGTTTTGCTTTGTTTGTGTGAGCAGCTTTTGTTTTCCCTATTAAACTGTCTTTGTCTCAACACATGAGTTTTCTCACTTTTACTCTTTCAATTCTCTCCCCATCCCAAGCGGCTGCGCAGATCTTCGTTGCCAGCTGGAGTTAAGCCATATGTGTTTATGGCATAAAGTATGTGACAAAACCTGACTTTGTTCTCATGACTGCCATTCTGATCTAGCTAAATTCTGAGCACGTTGGTTAGCGCATGATGCTGGTGTTAATAATGTTAAGGTCATGGGTTTGATCCCTGTATGGACCATTCACTTAAGATTTGGGCTTGATGACCCTTCTGGGTGCCTTCCAACTCAGACTATTCTGTGATTTTGTAATTATGTGCTTAAGTATCTGCTGTCTGCAGCACAACGGACTCACAACTAAAAAGAAGGTTGGCTAGTATGAGCAACAAAATCAAAGTAGAATAAAATTAAGAGTGAAAATTAAGAATAGCCTTCTTGAAATGAGAAAAATGAAAATACAAGTCAAACTAGTTTGTGCTTGTGTGAAAATCAAATACTTATTTGCCATACCAGTCTACAGACTATCTAGGAACTATCCAAGATACTCTCTATGGTCACATTTTCTAAATAAGTCCATCAAAATCGTGTATAAGAAATGTTCTCATGTTTAACACAGGAACTACCTTGTAAAGAAAACAAAGGGTTTCTCAGCACAGTCCTGAGGTCACAGTCTATAGCATCCTCTGTTCTCCAAAGAGCTTTGTCTCCTGGGGATCAAGTTTGTCCTGGCTTCCTGCTGCAGGGATCCTTAACCAGCTGGGATTATGCTATGCTTCATATTTAAGTCTCTAGTGTTAGTATGCTACTTATTGCCAGTGTCTGTATCTTTTTAATCTTCCTTCTGTTGGGTGAAATTAAAAGAGAAAGAGCAGGCACTTCAAGATGTTTCCAGCTTTTGGCAATATGCCTCTATTCGTCTTAGGAGGTGACAATTCTATTACCTGTAGAGAAGTTTTTTAATGATTCCACATTTATCTGGATCTGTCAAATAAAAACTGCAGGGTTTTTAGGAAAAACCCAACCAAGCAGGAGCAAAATCCAATACCAAGATGAAGAATATCCTCTCCTTCACTTTATACTGCCTAATTCCTGAATGGAATTTATTTGTTTTTCCACACAGATATTTAAAGAATCTCTTCCACTTCAACCTCAGTTTTACATAAAATACCAGTGTTCAGACTTTCTGGCTGACTTTATTCAGTGGTATGTGTCATGTTGTGTTATTTCAGTAAAGGCAAGGTGACTGAAGCCAAGCAATGTAACACATTAACTACTAAAGATCTCAGCAGCAAGCATTGAAATCCAAATTTCACAGGCTTCTTGAAAGTTATTGCTTTTTCTTCATGGAAATAGTTTTTTATATGGAAATCCCCACCTGTTTTTTATAAAAGCAGATTGTTTTCGAATGTCTTGGCACAGGATACGGATGGCTCTGATTTGGTTTTGTTTTGAAATGCTTAGCACATCTCTAATTGCACAGAAACATAATCTGAATGTCTGACTCTGCAAATTTATTTTGTTTTGGCATGAAGTACAGTAGAGGCTTTAGTAGCTTGTGATGGTGGAAAAGAAATTTGAAAGTAAATATTTCTATGTTAATAAGGAAGAACAGCTTCTCATCACAAAGCATGACTTCAATAGTGTTTTTCAACTAGAGGCACAATCAAAAGAAACAGGGAAAGCAGCAGAAAAAAATGAACCTTGACCAGAGCATCTAATTTAATTAGAAATAAACTGGGCAACAATTTCCAGAGGAAAAACTGCTTTTAGATTATTCATTGTTCAGAAATATCTCAGTGTGAATAAAACATATATTTGTATATAGATAAGCATGTTTTAATGTTGAGCACAAAATGAAGTAGTTTGCCTGTTTTTAGTAAATAATGTAGGACTTGCAAAATTTCATTTCATCAGATTTCTTCTTTTATTATAGATGCAGTCATGTTTTTTTCCAGGTGTAGCTGAGCCAGTTGAAGATATTGTTATTCTTAGCTACTCTTTGGAATCTTCTGGCTGGAAGTTGCTTTCCCTCCTCTCAGCCTTCAAGCGTAGACAATTTTATTTCACTTTTGTTAAAATGACCCAATTCAGCACTTGTGATAACACATTCAGACTTGACTATCTCTGGGCTAATGTTGCACATATTCATATTTGCACTCTGACAAGTGAGAAGGAAGCAACCTCTGGTGTGGAAAGTTTAGTTGAAAATAGCACCGAGTAGGACCACACTATTTTTGGAAATCTGAATTTCTGTGATATTTCTATAGATTAAATTCAGAGCAAATGAGTACAAAAGAAGAAAACCCCTGCTATGTGACATCTGAACACTTAAATTATTATTTGTCCTTATTATATCACAGCAGTCATATCATACCTTTCCTGTCAGAAGCTTGATTCCTTTTTCTGTGTTCTCGCACAGCTTAACAGAGGTTTTCCAAATCATATTATTATAGCATTTATGTATTTTTTTTCTGCTCCAAATGAGGCAGATGCAAAACGAGGACTAGCATTAGCTGGTACTCTCAAACAACCTACTATTATAATAGGAAGCTGTACTTGAACTTTGCTATTATTCATTTCAAGTTGGATTTTAATAAAGAAGGACTAAATCAACTAACTCCTTGAGTAAGACACTGAAAACAAGACAAAAAGAACTTTACTTTTTTTTGTAAAGTCTCAAAATGACAGCAAGAATTATTTTTGTTTCAGAATGTTTTTCTGTAAGAGCAAAAAATAGACAACTTGAGAGAGCAGAAGGAAAACAGGAAAAGCTAAGTATATTGAAAGATACTGCATTTGGAAGAAAAAATCAAATGTAGGAAGAACATGAGGAGGACTAATGTTGGATTGTCAATATATTTGGGGTAAAGAGTATAATTTTTCTTTTCTTGTAAACATATTTATTTCACTGAAAGGAAGAAAAAAATAAGACTTTATCAAACATCTAAATAATATCTCATATAACTAAATAAAGTTTCACTCTGCTTTGTACTATGTGAATTAGGAGGTGAAGCTGACTGAAGATGGATGATAGTATGTCTCCTTTGGTATTTAGTGTAGCTTTTCCATGTTACTTCAAATTAGATGAAAAAAAAGTTAAGTTATTTTGGGAAGGACTTGTTTTTGTTGGATTTTTGTTTGGGTTTGGTTTTGTTTGGGTTTTTTTTTTGTTTTTTTTGTTTGTTTTTGGGGGGGCTTGTTTGATTTGATTTTTTTGTTTGGTTTTTGTTGATTTTTTTCCCATTTTGTGGGGTTTTTCTGGGGGGGGTGTTTTGATTTCTTTTTTTTCTGTTTGTTTGTTTGTTTCGAGTTTTTTGTCTGGATCTTTTAGTTTCACATTCATTCTTGGCTGCTTGGCAACCAAGAGAATATCACAATGTGACAGATTGCATAAGTGAGATCACTGCGTAGTTGTACCTAAGGGAAATTTCTTTGCTGTAGTTGGTTTAAATTAAAAAATGCTATGAACTCAATTTATCAAGACATTTCAGATATTCAGTCTTCTGAATGGTCTTGCTGACCTCAGCTGACACCCTTGTCTCACTGTCATCCTTTCCCACAGAGGAACAATTTTCCGTGTAAAGAACTCTAAGATATAATGGCATGTAGCACTTTAGATCCTTCTAGTGTGCCTCTGGAATATTTTGTAGTGATTCTTCCCTCCCATTGAAAACACACCAGTCTGTTGTACAAATTTGGAGTCTCAGTCTTGCATCTTAATATGTGTATTGAAGAAAGACTTATGGGAAAAAAAAATTATAACTGCATGTACACTACATAAATAATTTAAAGAAAAAAATGCAGAATATTCTATAATGCCAAAAAAAAATCAGAGCTTTAATTTCTAAAGTGTTTTTTCATCCTAAATCTCCCAGGCTCAGAAGTACTGCCACATGAATTCACATGCACAAGAAACCAAGTGCAGAAAGACAATATTGCTTGAATCATGCTACATAGGAGGTTTAATTCTGAGATGGGGAAAAACAAGGTGGAGAATTAGTATTCAAGCTGATATCTGGCACTGCAAAGAAAGCAAGCATTTTAAAAAAAGTTACTCCTGAAATATGTATAAGGATGTTTATGCCAGAAACTGGTCACTAGGAAATCCATGTGCATGGATATATAAGCAAGATATCACAGATGCCATCACTTCTATCACTGTACACAGAAATGATTTCACCTGGTTTCTGGAGAGGAGAGAAGTGGAAAGTCCCATTGTTCCTGCACACTGCAAAGTGAGACCTGGGATGAGAAGGTATCATGTGAAAAACATGTCAGGGGAAAAAAAAAAAAAAATTAACATATTTGATGAAAGGGCATTAATATCTTCAGATCATGCATTCATATATCCCATCCCTGTCCCTCAAGGCTGAGTTTTAAAAAGATATTCTCCTCTACCTTTCTGAGCACATCTCAGTCAAACGAGGATTTCAGGAGGCCACTACCATCCAATTATTGATCTAGTTAAGAAAAAACCAAAAGAATCAGCAACTTCATTTTTATTGATGAATATTGGACAGACAATCTCCTAGCTACTGCCATAATAAGAATAGAATTTCTCTATGCCTTAATTTGCACATGATATTGTGTAAAAAAAAAAAAAAAAAGTCATGCACAGCAAGATGGCTCATTTTGCTGGGCTGAAAAGTGATTTGTCATTGCCAATGACAGGCAGACACTACCAAATTCAGTAACAGAAGTGTCTAGAATTACGAGCTTGAGTGTCAATAGTGCTTATAAAATTCTAGAGGTTTGGCCCTTGTGTTCCCCTGTTGGGTTAATCATTCTACTCACGAAGGAGTAGTAGCACAGAGGCATCATGGGACTCAGGCCTCATGTAGCCTGCTCAAACCCTTCTTACAGGTATTATGTAGGTGTGAGGAGAGTAGGTTTAAAGAAGTTTTTTCCAATAAGACGTACTTTTCCCTATGTTCTGCAGGAAGGGGGAAGAACTAACTCCAGCACAGGTTGCACAGTCAATTTGACAGATAACTGCTGTTTGAAAAGTACGCATGACATGTATGCTTGATGGCTTCAAAGTGCTGTAAATTGCTTATAGTTTCAGACTTTCTGTCCTTCTTCAGTCATTTTGATTCAGACTAGAAAAAAAAAAAAAAAGAAAGTATTCAAGGTTTTAAAATAGAAAACAACAGTGTTTTACCTGTCTCTAAAGCACTTGAAACTGAAATGCTCCTAAACTGTGCTGAACTTAAATAATTCAAGAGTCACTTATACACAACTCTTGCAATATCCAGCCTTAGGAACACAGAAATAGTCTTTGCAGTGACAATTAAATACCTTACCCTGAGGAATCACAACATATTCTCCAAAACCATCTAACTGATAAGGGGAATATAAAATATCTAAGTCTGGAGATTCTAAGCCATGCCATGCCAAAGGTACAAAAGAATCTTACCTCTTGAACACAGCATGATTACAGACTAGCAGTGAGCAAGCACAGGAACCACAGTGGTGTCAGTTGTTGAGCAGGATTGTAGGACATGGAACAGAAAAACTCCTGGGGTGTTTTGACATGTTTCCTCACTTCTTTTCACTTGTACAGTGTTGCTTTAATCCGGTGCAGTAAACAGTTCTGGCTGAAGGACTGTGACACCAGTTTGTCATTTTGTTGGCATGTAGGTAACAGAGATTTCAGTCTGAACATGTTCTTGATGATAATAACAAAAGAAATGGATAACATCAAACAGATAGAAATAAAATCCACTAAATCACTTCCCATAAAATGACAGATTTTATTCACATTGATAATTTTATAGATTTTCTGAAACATAGTGACATCTACGCCTCTTTAAAACTTCATAAATCTGAACCCTTTTTTTGTTGATGTTGAGGGAAATACATTTATGCAGAAAATGTTTGCTAACAATATGTTTTAGGCAAAGTTAATGAGATTTAATTCGAAGATACCTTCACCCCAATCTAACACTACCCTTATGTGGGCAAAGGGCAACTATTTCTTATATGATCCTCCTTAAATATAGGCACCTGAAGCTAGAAGGAGAGTAATTAAGCGGAACAATAGAAATTATGTTCAAAGAGTGAAGAGATAGAAGAAAAGATTTTTTCCTGCTCTGGAAGCAAGGGTGACTGTGATTTCAACTACTTTATTTTTTTTTTCCCACAGGAAGAATTTAGAAACTTTTTTTCAAAAAGAAAGTAAATTATACAAAACGTCTTAGTTTCTGATGATACATTTTCGTCATATCCTATATATAGAAATTTTCACTGTGGTCATTAAGATTTTAGAGATTGAAGCCAAGATGCTGAAGCAGGTAGGAAGAATCTTTTATGTTAGTTTAAATTGTGTAAACTGTAGGACATATTTTTAGTTATTTGGGGTTTTTTTAAATTTTACATTTTTTTTATGGAAACGTCTACTTCAAATACTAAAACTTATTTATTAATAAATTTAACTGCAGAACTGACACCAAGAACTAGAAGTGAAATGTGTCAAAAAACATCCAATACTGAAACATTTTCACAAGCTCCTTGTTTTCCAAAGTATACCATCAGATTATCTAGGAGACTGTAAATTATGTTACCATATAAGCAGTATAAACCAATTGTCAAAGCAGATTAAAAAAAAAAAGTCAAGAAATACCCTCCAGAGACTTGTCATTACAGCAGCAAAGAAATAAAACATTTCTGAACTCTAACAGAATTTTTGATGTGAGGCTGCATGAGGTTTTGTTACTCATTTTCATAGCCTGATGTGGTACATCCAGAGTAATGGTGATAATTTTTAGTCCTGTGATTACAATCATCAGCTGCCACTGTCCAAGTAAATATTCTACATCCCTGGAAGTCAGCAGCAAACACTGGGGTATTGTGTATGTGCCTAACTTTTGATGTAGCAAGTTGGTGATTTCTTCTGTGACTGTACTTACCTGGGTAGCCCTCATTGAAGTCACAACTAACTCTTGTCAGTAATATCTTTCCAAAAGTGATAGTTATTCTTTTGTTCAGTGGGAATAAATTATTTTCTGACATCCTTCAGAGATGTGATACAAAAAGAGAGTCTTTGTTTCCACAGAACTTTTTAAATCTCTGGGAAGTCATCCCATATGTATGAACTGCTTGCAAGGAACCTCTGAAAATTATTGCCTGAACATGACCCCAGCTCTTTCTCCTTAGTTTTCCTTCACTCATTCTTATTATGTTTATAATAGGAAATCCAACTCAGAGCCACTGCCTTTGAAGTTTGCAACCAATTTTGAGTTCTAAAAATTCTTCTCATGCAATGTCTGGACTTTGTGTGTGTCAGTGCTAACCAGAGTCAACACCAAGATTTTCCTCATTACTTTCTCCTTAAATCCATTTTAACATATTCTTAAAGAAACGTCAGAGAAAAGAAGTTCTCGGACCAAACTGTAGAATAATAGTTGCTTTTAAAGTTTTGTATGTCTTCTGGACAGATTAAATCTGGTTGGGCATCAGTGTCACTTTTCAGTTATTAGCATTGAAATTATACTTAAATGACACAACTACTTCTATTTTGCTATTCCTTCATGTGTTAACAGGGTTGCAGAGGAAATTGTGATTAAAATGGTTGCTCATATTCATGAGAAATTATGGCAGGAATTTCTAAGGTTTTGGATAATACCAGTTTCCCTTGAACTGGGTTTTGTTATGGACATAATTTTAATACATCTTTACTCACAGTCTCTCTGTGGTGCTTATTAGTTCAGACAGTTCTGCACTGCTATGGTAGTCTAAATCACAGTTACATCCATCCTACATCATATACAGACAGAAGTCACCTATAGTGAAGGCTGCATTGCTAGTTTTTAGGTGCCTTGGAATGGAATTCTGACTAGAATGGGATTCGTATTCTCATTCAGTTACCACAGAAAATTTGGATAACAGGTTAAGGATATAAACAGTCTGCACAGTGACATGGAAAATGCTGCAGTGACAGAAATATTTTAAAATGTATGCCTAAATCTCCATCTTTGGATACTTGAGAGATTTGCCACATCTTTTATCATCATTGTCATTTGTCAGTACCTTAATCACACAAAATCAGAGTGGCTCATAGGAGTGGTTTTAGCAACAATACCAAAAAATTAGGCTCCTCTTTTTGTTCACCTTGGGAAGGTCACTTAAATTTTCCAACTGATTCTGTAGGCAGCTATTCTACATACCTGGGGAATTATTATCTAATTGGGAATTACATTTTCCCTTTTACTAAGGGGATAATTGAAAAAAAATCTACAGTGCTGAATTTCCTCATTTATCTGAATGCTTCATAATTAGCATTTTTAAAAACCCTTCAGATATTAAAGGAAAACTGAGTGTACTCTATTTGATTTTTAGCTTCCTTCTCCTGCGAAGGAAACACGTGGTAGAAAACATGAAGTACTGCTTAGTCAGCTTTCAGTCTAATTGCAATGCCTTGTGAAGAGTAGAACTTCAGCAGTGTCATTTCTATAGTGTACTTAATACTTCTCTTCTGTGCTCCCTTGATCAGGACGCTCTCTCCATCCCTTGCCTCCACTCCAGTTTTACTTAGAAACCAAAACTGTCCATTGGAACAAAACTGTTAAATGTAATATTAAAGCTGTTTTCCTTTGGAACCATTGAAACTGATACTCAGAAGTTAGAGATGTTTAGCCCATACACTTTTAATAATGGGATTTCAGCTGAGGAGGGGAGATTCTCTCAAACCTTTGTGTTTGATCAGTCTGTCAGTGGAAGAACCAAGCCCCTTGTGCCTGATCAGGCTGTCAGAGTCCCATTTTGGGGACCCTGCACTGAGCAGTCCTGCTGGATCAGAGAGTGGTTCAGCTGACTTGTTCAGGGTCACGTGCAAACAGGAAAAATCCTCCTCCCGAGTCTCCACACCTTTAATTTGTCTGTCAGCACCCCAGGGAAGATACAGTCCACACACCAACAGCATGAGACATCCCCTCCCAGGCCTCCCCAGGTCAATATGTTTCCTGCTGCCAGCCACTGTTAGTGCCCTTGAAGGATTCACACTAAACAGTTTATGGAATAACACTCAATATAACGTAAAAATGTGACAGGTTAAGGTTCAGAGATTGCCTGTGAAAGTATCTGGCTGCAAAAATGCACTCAAAGCAATATATGGACAAGCTGTAATTCCTAACAAAAGCTGTCTCCACATAATCAGTCAGCTTGCATGGGATACAGTTCTTAGGCTTCCCTATGGGGGAGAGAAGACAAGTTCAGCCCATTGACTGATCCCAGAAGCTAAGATGGAGTCTTCCCTCACTTAACCCTGTTTTTGACTTACTTTCATGCTATTTTTACATTTAGGTGGAGCTTGAGTGACTCTAATCATACCTCAGTGGGGTGGTTGTACCTTAGAGATGGATAAGGTCACTGGTTATCTGAGCTGTGCATTTGTGATATCAGCACCAGCTGCTGGTTCAACAGCAAGAATTCTTTTTCCCACCTTGCTTGACAGGTTTATCATCTCCTATGTGGTTTATCATCTGCTAGGTACTACTGAGTTCCCTCTCTTGCAGGGATTTTGACAGAGCCTGACCACAATATCTCCACTCCGCTCCATGCTCTGTTTAGTCTCCCTAAGCATGTACTATGTGGGAACTCAGGCATGCTGAACTGATCCAATCCAGGCAGTGGCAACTGCATTTCAACCTATTATTTCCATACTGTTATAACTTCTGTCAGAGTGTGAATAAAAAATCTCGTTTTCCTCTACTTTTACCCCCAAGGCATTTTCCCACAGATGTTCAATAAAATGCATCCTAAACCAAAGCAAACTTGCTGTTAGCTATGCAGGAAGATTTGGATTAAGCAAAACCTGAAAAGCACTGAAAGTTTTTTAAAGAAGTGCTAAATGAGACACTGAAGTATTCATTACAGCTACACAAACACAGTTATTCAGTTCCTAGAGAGTATCATAGATCAAAAAGGGTAAAAAAAAAAGGAGTTAAGTAAAACACTTCTATAAAATAAGGTGGGTATTTCACTATATTCAAATTGTTTACAATAAAATTATAGAAATGTGAAATATCCTGAGTTAGAAGGGACCCACAAGGATCATCGCAGTCCACACAAATCCTGCCCCTGTACAGGACCTCTCAAGGGTTACGCATGTGCCTGGGGTCACTGTCCAAATGCTTCTTGAGCTCTGTCTGGTTTGATGCTGTGACCACTGCCCTGTGAGCCTGTTCCAGTGCCCAACCACCTCTGGGTGAAGAACCTTTTCCTGATATTTGACCTAAACCTCCCCTGGCTCAGCTTCAGGCCATTCCTTTCGGTCCCTTTACTGGTCAATGGAGAAAAGAGATAAGTTCCTGACCCTCCACTTCCTCTCTAAGATATTTAGAATATTTGGAATGAGTGTTGGTTTGTCCAAAATACTTAGCAATTGGTGCTCAACGGTTTGAATAGAATAACACAGGTAGGTTTCAAAATATGACTTATGTATGGATTAATTGGTTAATGACATTTTCTCAAGTGGGATCTTGCATTTATTTCCAATACAGTTAACTTGCACGTGTGAGCTGTGATCTATGACTTGGAAGAAAATAGAAACACTTTTTTGTTGTTGTTGTTTTGAAGAGATAAGACCATCACTCTCTTATCATTGAGGAATAAATGTTACCTTAAATCAAGCATTAGAGTAGCAAATATTGATTATTGATATTTATTATACAAAATAAGCTGCTTCACTTGGGAAGTTGTGTATAACCAAAAATTCAATTTTTAAGAACGTGCTTTGATGGTGGCGGAAAAGTCTTTACATTAAGGACATGGAGAAGATCTATTACACAGTTATCTGCTAATTTCGCAACAGGGATTAAGCTCCTGTCCCTTGCAGGGTAGTGTCAAAAGAGTAGCACTAAATGGTCTCTCTATAGACATATTTACAAGTATGTTTAACAACTTAGTAGAAAGGGAAATGAGATATGTGGCTGTGATATGCATATGAGCAACATTTTAAACGGGGAAGAAAGAAATATCCAGAATAGGATATACAGGATATCCAGGAACAGGAATATCCAGACAACAAAATCATGTAAGATTTAGAAAACTCTCTCCACTAAGTGAGACTTCAAGGGCTGAGTCGTTTTAACTCCTTTAAAATAAAACTGTGCTTGATCATAGTCTAAAAGTGCCTGCAGCAGTAGGAAAATATGTGATACCATAGAGCCCTTAAATGTTTCAGACAAAGCCATAAAAAAATGCTGGAAGCTGAGGCTTTTGAAAGTCCTAACTATTAAAAATTATTTTACTGCTAACCATTTGTTCTGGTTTCAGCTGGGGTGGAGTTGATTTTCTTCACAGTGGCTGATATGGGGTTGTGTTTTGGATTTGTATAATATATTCATTATAAAAATACTTAGCAAGGGCTGTGTCATTTACTTGAGAGAGTTTCTCAGCTACAGCCAAGAGCTCCTCGGGCTTTTCTATGCCCACATGACCCACTCTCACAGTGACCCATGCATGTAGTCAGGAAGAATCCTATGATTTCCAGACATACCAGAAAAATCTTTCAGCGGAGGAACCCAAAACCCGCCACACAAATATTTGATCATAGGCGGCAGACAAAACTGACAAAACAGGAAAATATATGATAAAGTGCCTCTCTTACAAACTCCCTTTGTAGATTCATCTTGCAGGAAGTAAGTGATTCTCACCTCCCACAATAGCAGACTTGGTGTCTTTCTGCATGTCTCGGGTGTCTGGGTTGCAATTAAAAGAAATTTATCTTTAAGGGGATGTTAGGATAAGTCCTGTACTCTGGCTGCTGTCTTTTGTTCCCAGTTTGTACTATTTTTTCTCTTCCATGCCATCCCCCACTACCAGAGTAATTCAGGAATTGCTGTGGTTTATTAACTTACTCAGAAAACATTTTCAAAAATCTTCCCCTGTATTATTGACTTCTGTCACTTTTTTGAGGATGCTACTCCCCTGGAATATAACTTCTTTTTTAATTTGGATAAACACTTAACAAAATATTAACCCTCTGTAGAAAAATGTTCTCCTCCCTTTCTCAAGAAGCAAGGAGTACATCTAAGAATAGAACTTTTAATTCACTGAGCTTGTATTTTATATCACACAACCATTACACAAATTATCAGCTTGGTGTAGAGATTATTAAAAATCTCTCCTAATCAGGTTGCCATAATGGCTATTAACTGACACCAACATTGATGGTAATGAACCAAGGGTTATTTGAGACTTGCTCCTTTACCATCTGAAATTTTTAAGTTTAGGACCTTAATTTACCTTAAAATCCCTTCTAAATTGTCTCTATTTTAAAATTGATCAGGTAATTTAATTATTTCTCTCTGGTTCCCAGTATAAATAACTTCAGAAAACAAGAAGTTAGCTTGATAAAATATCCCTGTTCAGCTGAATTGAGTCTTTCCTTTGGCATTGCTGAGAGGATTGGCTTATTATTTCTATGTTCTACATCTCTTAGTTGTAGAACAAGACCAGCTAATTATGATATATATTTGATCAACATGAAAGTCACATTTGCTAATAATTGATTTTGTTATTGCTTAAAGGGAAAGTAAAGAACTATTTTTTTTAATCAGTCATGGGTTTTGTATCAGTCACTGAGGGATTTTTTCAATATATTTCATAAGTAGAATAATAAGTTCCCTTAGAGGAAAGAGAAGAAAGAAAATTGCTCAGACCCACATTTTAATATAGCTGCAATAGGAAGACAAGAACATGAGAAATACATCCTTATAATAAAACACACAGAGGTAATTTTCAGAATAATTCTGCGTTACCTATGTGTCTTAAACAAATACAGTATAAATCCAGCAATCACTGAGCAATTAGAATATTAGCCTGCATTATTTGTGTGTATAATAATATCAATTAATAGCCTGTCAAAGCTCTTGAAAGATCTTGGTGAGTTACAACATAAAATGGTAATAAAAATAGATTTTATGTTTTCAAGTAAAACAAAATAAAACAGAACTAACTCATAAATGTGATAGATACAATAAACTAGAACATAGCAATGTATCTATCAATATACTATGAGATAACAAATATTTATGTCCTGACAACCTCAACTGAGATATTTATGAGACACAGTATTTAATTAGGATTTCTGCATAAATAGCTAATTTTCAGCAAGAAAAAAATGATAAAATTTCATTAACACTGACTTTTAATTTATTATGAGAATATAGCTTTCTAGTTGGATTTGAGTAGATTTACATAGAGTTGTCAACTGTAAGCCTACAGAGTGATTATGAATCACAAAGAATGGGTTTTTTTGGTGATGAAAGCAGAGTGGGGAAAGTGAGAGAGGAAATTGATTTTGTTTTGATTACTTAATAAATTTTAGTGTGCAAAATTGTGTTCCTGTATGTTTTTTTCCAAAAAGAAATTTTCAGTGACTGTGTCAAACTATAAAAAAAAAAAATATATATAAAGAATTTAAAGTTGATTTTTTTCTGTAGATTCATCTTATTATTTTAATGTTAATAATTCAATTACTCAGTAATCACTCAGACTGTGGGAGTTGACAGAAGTCTACTACACTCATTTTGTGATTGCTTATGTCACACATCACTATGCAAAACAACAGGCCATTTCATGTTATTCTTATAAGATAATAAGGATAAAAGTGTAACTTCTCCAACCATATATAACACAAATAATATTTAAGCAGCCAATTTTGATGTACTAAAGAGTAATTCCATCAGTTCTGATTGCAGATTGCAACAAAAACTTGGGCTCAGACTTGGCCCGATGGGATTTTTGGCTCACTGTGAGCTTTGCTGGCAAAAGGCTCTAGTGGTGCCTTTCTTAACTCACATCCTCATGGGGTTTAAAGAAAATGCTATGATCCCCTTCAGGATATGCATTTAGTTGAGCTGAAAAAATGACGTGATTCCAAATTATCCAAATTAGTGGTGACACAACTGGGTGTGATCTTTAACTCCCACTGAGACACAGAGTGATATTTTCTGTTTGTGACTGGTGTCCAATATTCAGGATTATGAATTAGGTGTTTCTGATGTTTCTTACAAAATTATAATAACTAGTGTGAGTAAATTCAATACAATTACAGCTACAGTGCTGTTAAATTAGATATTATAAGATGAAAAAGTAGAGATTGTTTGTACTGTTCTTGCACTCTAAAGCAGTAGATCTGGAACAAATTCTGATATCAACATCCTATTTTCAGGATATAATGATGTCACGGTCCACTCGTAAGCAGACGCGTGATGGTTCATACCAGCTACGATCTCAGAGTGCAAAAAGGAAAAGAAAACACAAAATGCAACAAGTCAAGGGAGTTAAATTTCAATCCAAGGGGGAACTTTATTAATTTGGCCTGTAAAGCAGCCTGCGATAGAGAGAGAAAGAGAGAAAATTGGGAAAAGATGGGGAGGAAAGGGAAGGAAAGGGGCTATAGCTACCACCATGGGTCCACAGACGTCCGGCGTCCCTGGAGTCCCGGTCAGTCGGCGTTCCTTGGCCTCTGCAAAGATCGATGTGATCTTTCGGTGGGGAAGATCTTCGGAGTTCAGCCACTCCAAAGCTGTCTTTTATGATAGTCCATACACCTGGTCCCTCCTTGCCAGCCGCCTTTGCCCCCCCTTAATTCTTGTGGAGATTTGCCAATCTCCACTTGGCAGGGTCAAGGGAGGAGAGTCCGAGGCATGGTCGGCAGGTTTTTCACAATGGGTGTCAGGGCAACGGGTGCAAAGCCTTCGTCACATACCCACATTGGAAGGCACAAGGTCTTTGTTCTGTATCAACTCAGGCAGGTGCAAAGCATTCACTCTGTATCAGCTTTGGGTAGGCACAAAGCATTCGTTCTGTACTACCTTAGGCGGGCATGAAGCATTCGCTCCGCACCAGCCTTAGGCAAGTACACAGCATTCTCTGCATAAGTCCTGCACCTGTAATTTCTGATGAGAAATGTTGAGACAGAACTTGATTCTTGGATCGACCCTTACAAATGATTTCCCAGAATCAGAGAACACCAGAATGGCTTGGGTTTAATAGCACCTTAAACATCATCTAGTTTCCTTAAAGATCATTCTAGATCCCTGCCATGGGCAGCGACATTTGTCTATCATCAATTTACTGTTTAGCAGAGTGTGGAGAGAATAAAAATAGCAGAAGGGATTGAGTTTGTTTAGTGTCAGACATTGTGTTGGAGTTACTCACCCCGGACTCAAAGCACAGTTAAGGAAGCAAATAGCTTCTAGGGAACAATTAATCAGACACTTTAGGGAACACTGGATATTTTCTTATATGAGGAATGCATGGAGATATCTATTTCTTTCCACTGACAATGTCTAGTTTTATAGTTCTGTTTTACTCCCCGTTTCTGTCTTCCTTCATTCTGGGGCACCAAGGAAGAGACTCAGGCATTTTTTCACCTGGCTTTGGGTGAGCACTATGGTGTCTACAGTATGGATATCTCAATCCAACATCATTCTTCAACACACTCTAGCAAGGTCACTGGGTGCCAAATGCCCACAACTTCATGCAGCCTCACAGCATAAGGTTGTAAAGTTAATTTTTCAAGGTCTTTCAACTAATAATAACATTATAAATAGTATTTGTGTCTCATGTTAACAAGGATAACTCTTGGATACAGCAGAAAACTGCTGTGCTGCAAAGCAACCACTGTGGAGAAGGTTAGTCTGCTCCTGAGGATAGTTTTGCACAAATTATCTCGGTACCCAAGATTCTGCCTCAGGTGTAATTCAGAAAAGAAAGTATAGTTGAAGTGTATGGTGACTTGTTCAGATGAAAATACCTCCTAAGTAGAGCATCAATTTGGCAAGATGAATCCCAAAATGTATTTCTGAATTGTACAGAAATTATTTTACAATGTCACCTACCCAGTTGTGGTCCATTACCATCCTGAACGTAATATGGAGCAAAAATAAAGTTGCTCTGCATAAATGAGAAGGTATTTCCACTAGTACTTTTTGGGACTATTTCAGAAGATCTCATTCTCCTCAGAGATGTCTTTAGACTGTTTAATTTTTTGCTCCCCTTTAAAAAACCTGAGCCTTTAAAATTAATGATGGTAGCATCAAAAAATCCTGAAACCTGTGTCTGCAGGACTTATTTTCTTTTTGGCTGCTGATACTGGCTGCTAGATCAGACTATGATTATGTGAAAATTATGGGTTTTAACTCTATTGTAAATGTCTGCCTCTTTCCATGGTTTCCAAAACCTTTTAATGGTATTCTTCTACTATTTTTCACTATTTTAAAATGTTATCTCCATTATGTATAGAACTTCTGGGAAGAAAAATAGAATAAAAATGAGGACTAAAGTATATAAAATCAAGCTCTATCTGTGCTTGAATGCTAAGTGCAGCTTTGGTTCTCCCATCACAAAGGGCTAAGCCTGGAATCTACTCATGAGAGAGTGAGAGAGTTGATCAAAGATTGGAAAGGTTTTGTATGTGAAAAATAGACTTCTAAACTAAGCTTGAAAAAGAGATAGCCAAAATATGATTAGATGGAGATCTCAAAAAATTGTCATTGCCAATTAGTAAGAGAATGAGGATCAATTAATTGCATTCTCTTCTAGTAGAAATTTAAGCTGTTAGTCAAAAAATGCAAAACCTCCAAACAAACAAACAAACCAGAAAAAATTCCCTACCAAAGCCAGTAGTTCTTGTATAATAAAAATATAATAAGTTGTGGAGTTCCCCAGGGTGTTGCAGACATTAAATTTCTCTTTAATTCAAAAGACAAGTTGATGAAGAAAATACACAGGGGCTCAGTATAAAAATGTCATTTCTGACTCAAAAAGCATCAAGCTGTTGAAGGCTGGAAGAGGACTCCATGTGATCATCATTGCAAAGTTTCTGTGCTCCTGTACTCTTCCTTAGGCAGCCACTCTTTCTGACTAGTGAAAAGAGTACACTGATAAAAATGGACTTCTAAGCCTAGTTCATTAACTCCTGATATTTAAAAAGGCATTAGCTTGTCAATAGCTAAACGACTTCTTACTTTCCTTTCCCAGGTTTGGATTTTGTTTAGGGTTTTATTTTTTATTTTGTTGAGTTTTTTTTTTTTTTCCACATTGGACTAAAGTATAATTATTTAAATCAGAGATTTGTATTGTTCCAGGATTTGCATGACACATTTTTTAGCCTTAATTCAACCACTTCCTTATTTTTCACTTTTCATTGTTCTTTCTCATTTAAAAGTATACAGATTCTATGTTTTGTATTTACATGGCATGCAGTGCTCTGCACTACAGCTCCATTCTCCAGATTCTTTTAGTTAAATAATTGAAATCTGTCAAAGCAGGTTTCATGAGGTACTTCAGAATTAGTTATTGTCAAAATAAGGATTAAGTTCTTGTATGTAATGCAATGTTTATATTTTTCCTATGGGAACTTTAATTGCATTTATGGGAATTGTATCTGTTCTACTATCCCATTCATGCCTTTTTTTTTTTTATTGTTTCTTTAATCTCTCAACTAAGCACTGTTTAAAATAATTTCGAAACATGACGACTGACGCACACACTGGAGCACAGCCTTTACATAGTACGAGCTTCAAGTTCCAGCACCTGAAGAGCACAGCTCCTCATGAGTGTGTGGGACAATCTGTTATCCACTGTCTAATTATGCTAATACTTATAAAGAATGCTGCAACATCTCTGAATATCTTCTTCTCTGAGAATGAGAGGTGGTGTGACAGGTACAATAAAAACCATAAAATTCAGTGCAAGAAGAATAAGATCGTTTAATGTTATGATATTCTGAATTATTTATGGCAAAATCTGCTCAAAATCTCATCGCTTAAGCACTATTTTAGCAGAACAATTAAGACCTTATGAACATTATATGGTAGTCAGAGTTTAGCTTAACCTTTCCACACATGAATATTTATACACACAGACAGGAATACTCATCTCTTTTATTGTTTCCTGATTACTGTCAATTTTTCTTCTCTTATTTTATAATTCTTCATACTCTGTAGACCAGCTTAGCCTTCGTTACAATACTGATGATGCAAATAAATGATTTTTCTTTTGTAGAAGCTCTTATTCCTTTTACGTGAAACTAATAATAATGTGCCACTTCTACTATTACAGGATCACATGAGGACTGAGAATGCAATATGACAGAGATGTATATTTTAACTAAGGAATGGAATTAGAATAACAAAGCAATTCAAGCAAATCTGCCCACGTACAGACAACTGTGGGAAATGAAATTGAGATTAACAAAGGCATATCAGCCTCATAAAATTTTCTTTGCCAAAGGCACAAAAGTTTAGTATAACATACAGATGCTACTTACAAGGAGCGGCATTTCAAGAGCTCAAGTTCTTACTTTCTTTAGACATTGTAAGTAGAGAAATAAATGAAGTGAGAAGAACTCAAAAGTGAGCTATCTTTCATCAAACAAGCAAAAAGAAAAAAAATAATGACTTTACTCCTCCTGGTTCTGCTTGTTCTTTCTTTTTAAAGTTAAAAATTGAGTTTTATCTAATGAGATTAAAAACCAAAAAATAAAGTTCCAATTTGTAGATTTAGTTGAATAAGCTAACATTCCAAAAGTGATCAACTCTTCTTCAGTTTCAGAAGCTTTGTATTATGTGTTAAGATTTAATGACCAACACTTCTCAGAAGTTAAAAGACAGCTGATGAGATCTGGTAGCTTTCTCTTTTCATGCTGTTTCTCAAGAGGTTGCTTGGTTTTCTATATATATGTTTTCATCACAACTGCCACTAAGGCTATCTATCTTTTAAAAAAAAGGGGGGGGGGTGTCCTTCTTAAATTTATTCTTTAATCTCTTTCACAATATGTTCTTGTATCTCAACAAAATTAAGCTTTTTGAAAGAGATTTAATCCTGTAATTTGTATGTCTTTTGTTATACCCTGGGATTAGAGGAAGACATAGAGCTACAGAAGTTTGGAAAATATTATTTCACTACCAGTTTCTTTGAAGCAGGCTTTATCAGAAATTTCTGATTTTAACTGTCTATGTATCAAGAAAGTTAATTTCCAATAAAATGTTTAAATACGTATTCAAGACTTTTCAGTTATATCTTTTTCTGCAAATATGTTTCCTTAAAAACAACCCTCTTTAATGGACTGCAAATTTGTAGTCCCTGAACAGGACAACCCAAAAATCATACCACATACCTGAGAGCATTAACGTAACAAATCTTGCCGTCATACTGTTTGGGTGGTTTGTTTGTTTTTTTGGCGTTTTGTTTCTTTGGTTGTTTGTTTTCCCCCAATTCAAGGAGTTGAGCAAAATGAGTAATTTCTAGTCTTACATGACAGCAGGGAAAAAAGCTTTTGTCTTCTGGAGGTTCTTCCTCTGTGTGAGAAAAACTTGAATGCAGACATTATTAAGGCCATTTTGTTAGATATGATCTTGCTATTTTATCCCCAGGATTTAAACTCACTATATGTTTTTTCACAGAGCCTATCAGAGTATCATCAGTTAGTGGAATCTGCTGATTTGGTAAGTTGTATTACATGGTATAGTATATCTAATGCCCTTGCATTAAACCACTGAGACATGTCATTGCCTCTGGACGTCCTTCAATTCTCTTAGTTTTCTCTTGAAAAAAAACAAACAAACAAGACAAAAAACTTACCTTTTTTTTAACAATTTATATTTTACACTGAAGCAAAGTGAATTGGAAACTGTGAAAGTTCTTAACAGAGTGACTTGATAAGAGCTCATGACAAGGCATGGATACGACACTGATTTACTTTCAAATACTTCATACTAAAACAGAAGATAAGCAGCTGGGGTCCCACGTTCATACAATCTTGCCTTGTGCTCAAAATATTAACGCTTTTTTCACTCAAGTGTTCACTGTGCCTGAGGATTTTGTTTTGTTTTACGTGTTTCATTTTGCAGCCTGGAACTTACCCTGGAAAAGCATCTGTAGCTTCACTAACCCATACTTGACTCTGTGTTCCTTTCGTATCATCCTCCCTCTCACAGATTAAAATTCCTTATACCTAAATCAATTCACTCTCAAAGGTTATGTCTTCACATAAGGTCTGACATATGTGTGTTTTTTGCGTGAGTTTTTTCTGACTTTAAAATGCAGTACCAATCACCTTTTTGTGAGGGAAGTTTGGAGTAAAAACAGAAACAAACAAACATTTCTCTTTAAATTTGTATTCTACTGAAATAAGTTATAAGGTTAAAAAAACATGTACTTTACATATTGTCAAGCCTGTAGTTAAGGAAATGAAAAATTGTCTTGGCTGTTTGATTTAGTAGTAACAAAGCTAGTCAGCAATGATATCCATGGCTTAAAAAAAAAAAAGTTTTTGTTATCTTCTTTTTCATGCATGGGATATTTTACTCATACCATCCCAAAATTCAGAGTTGGGAGTACATGGGCATAGATGTGTAGAGAAAATTGGTGTTAGTGCCTTGACTTCTTGTAGTTCTAGTAATTTTGAGACTATGTTTTGAAGCAGCAGAAGGAAAAAAAGTTGTTGGTTTTTTTTCAAATTGATTATCTTCCCTTAAACAACATCTGGGCTGTTAATACTCTGTAATTCAGCTCGGCTCCCTTGCACTCGGTCTGAGTGTTGTCCAAGGTACTGAAATTGTTTCAATGGCTCACTCTGTCCAGCACTGCTTACGCCCACACTGGGTTTGGACATGGTCTTTGTTTTGTCCACAAGCATGGGATTTTGCTGGCATGATTCCAGTTGTTGGGTTTTTACTTCAAAAAGATAGAGAACAGTTTATTAGATTTGCTGTATTTCCGACATAAATCACTTTCAAAGTATTGGTTCATTTCAGAAAACCTGAAATAAGCTGGTTAAAAAGTTCTGTGATTACTTTGCAGGTCAAATTGTGCCCTCCTACAGACAAAATTCTAATAAAATAATCTCATATTACTTTCTTACAGATTCATATACATAATAGAAGTGAAAGTGTCTCCGTGGCTTTGTATATTTTGTTTAAAAGAATAATCTTTTTATTTAAGCTTAGTTCTGCGAAGGTAAGTTTAATCAGGTAAAAAAAAAACAACCAACCAACCAAAAAATCCCCAAACACAGAAAATGCACTCTATCCACTGCTAACACACCATTCAAATGTGAAAGTTAAACCTATAGACATCCTGCCATTTTAGCAATGTAGTGCATCTAGTTTATATATTACATAGTGTGGAAATACACAGCCATCACCTTTGATCTGATACCTACAGTTTTGAGTGACACACTAAGAACTAAAATGAAATATTTTAAGTGACAACCAAACAAAAGAAAACAGTGCAAAAAGAAAAACAAAAATGAGGATCATGGTATGATTGTTCTGTAATTTCCAAATAAGAAATATAGTTTTGGTTTTGTGGGTTTTGTGGTTTTTTTGTTTTTTTTTTTTTTAAATACAATTCATGCATCTTGTATTCAAAATACAGAGACATTATTCCTAAAGAAATAGTACTAAAATTTCTAGAATATGTTCTGCACAGCTTACTCCGTCTTAATGCTAGAAAATAAATACATGTGTGGCTGAGGTTTTCAGACCTCGTAGCATAGCTCGTTCTGTCAGTGGCCCAGTGTGGTTCATTTGTAAGTTAATGAACATACATATAACTATAGAAAAAGCACTGGAGCTTTAAAATTCCACCTGCCTGAAAGCAAATGTTACTTTGCTTTTAGAAAACAGTGTTATTTAATGGAACTCATTCTCTCCATCAGGAATTTTTAGCACTTCATTATTACATATAGTGAAATCAGTGGTGTATTTACATATCAATGTGGATGGTGTAACTAAGTATTCGTATCAAATGTTCAACATTCAAAACACTTGTTTACTTTGCATTTGCCTCCCATTTCCAAATTCCTAGGGTTTGTGGTGTATTAAAGTTAACAACATTTTCTCTATAATTCAGTAAGGACCTGAAAATCACAACTTGTAAAGATCCTTAAACTGAATCCCAAAGCATGAAAGGAACATTCTGAATTATTAGAACAAAACAACAATTTTAGGAAGCAGCTTACTTATAAATAGAAGGTGACAGGAGTACCTTATTAAAGTGTAGATCCAAAATGATGGACCTTAACTGGGGTTTTGGAAACAACCGCAAGACAAAATTATAGGATATAATTCAACAGAGTGGTGAAGTTTTTATCGTATGGCTTGGAACCAGCAAAAGGGTAATATTAGTCACTGCTCCCAAATGTGGCCTTGAAGTAGGCAGTGGAAAGCACCATAAACCTTGAATCAGAGTGTCTCCTTGAGGAATTTAAGCCAGAAGTGTGAGGAATATGCCAGAGTTGCTGCTGAAGAACAGTGTGAAAAAGAATTGCTTTTTCTCTAACTTCTTCTTTCGGTCATAAAATAGATAACAAACTTCATCAGCCACAGTAAGCCCAGTAAGCATATATGAAAAGTGATGGGAATCTCCTTATATAAAAGCTACATTTAGAATTACCTAACTTGCATACTTGTGTATAATTAATGGATCTCTACAGAAAAATAATTAATAGGGACAGTAGTTTAGGCTTATAATTGATTCAGTCTGTGTTGTAATTTTTTTTTCCTGTACAACATTGTAACATTCAGCTGCCAAAGCAGTTGCATTGAGCCTGGAACTAACAGCCCTTGCACTTGGATATCACTCAAATATCTGGGGATCAGTGGAGCACCAGTGAGTGTTCTGCACTTGCTCCTGCATGTTCATTGTCTAGAGCAAACTGGAATTGCTCCATTAAAGTAAGAAAAACTAAGTACAAGTTCCCACAAGTTCAAAACGAGAGGATGAGGATACCAGCAGCTATGATATAGAGTGCTGATTGTATTTAAGAAAACTGAAGTCCGTGCACTTGTACATGCCAGGGAATTATAAAAGCCAGCTGTCCCCTTAGGGTGGGGGAAACAGGAACCAGAGCTGGGGGTCTCCATTTCAGGTGGCATCCATGGCCCACCCACCACTCCAACCAGGAGCAGGCAGCCAGGTCAGCCAGGTGCCAGGAGGCACCAGGTCAGCCCCAATCCTTGGCATTGGGCACCTCCCTGGGGATGAAACAAGGCTGGGTGATGTGGACCCATCACAGCCAGATCCATGGCCAGGCAGGGCAAGGGGGAGCTGGAAGCTGGTCTTGCTAAAGCATCACTGCAGGTACTGATGGTTTCAGGGGACTGACACCAGGTCCTGGGCTGTGGGCAGGGTGGGAGAGGTTGGGGGGGCAGAAATGAGGTCCTTAGCCATGGTCACGGGGGGGAAGTCACAGGGAAATGGACAGGGACAGTCAGGGTTGATAGTGTCTACAAGGTCCTAACAACAAGCCTGCAAGTACTTCTGCATTTGATCCACTGCAATCAAATCTCTCTTCAAAGATGATGGCACTATTTTTTATGCATAAACTTGTGCAATTGGGTACTTGAAGCTTAATCTAACATTAAGCGCTGCTGTATTTTGAAATACAATTTTAGGTATTGAGGGAATTCTGGTTTTTTCCTACCAAATCACTCATCAGCAAGCAATCTGGAACTACTCAAGTCTCCCATTGGTGAATCCTACCATAAAGCAGCAGCAATGATGCATGCCAGATCCGAGTAATTTTGCTACTTCTCTGAAGAGCTGTTTATAAAGCAGTTTGCCTCTCCAATATATCTGCTTGTATACATTATGTTTTTGTACATGCTGTTATCAATCACTTGAACAAGAACAATATTTGTACTTGACAGAATTTGGTTTTTTTTTTTTTTGGTGGGGTGACGGATAATATACTCGAATTAAGCTCAAAGATCTTTCTTCTTACGATATTCCAAGGAGAAAGATAACACCAGACTATAGAAGAAAGCAAGTATTCTTGGCCAGGGCTTTGAATGGAACAAACTGGCAGAGAGTAACTCTATACCCAATTGTCCTTAGTCCTTGTGGGCCACCTTGACAGCAGAGCACTGGTGTAGCACTGAGATTCTCCAATTGTTCACTGCTAAGCACAGAAGATGAAGAAAGAAGTACTTGGATTGTGGATGCAACATACTTTTTGCAAATACTCTATAAGATTTCATGAATCTGCTATAATTGGCTTTCTGCTTAATGATATTTTTTGCTGATTTTTTGGTTGTCGTGCAGTTTTTTTGGTTTTGTTTGTTTGTGGGTTTTTTGTTTAGTTTGGTTTTGGTTTTTGTTGTGTGTGTGTGTGACTGTGTGTTTTTTTTTTTTAAATCTGTCAGAAAAGCTAAAATAGGCATACCCTGATGTACTGAGACAAAAACTGCTACGGTGGTGTCGGGTTTTTTCAGTGAAAGCTGAACCTCAGAAAAGGACAAGATTAGAGCAAATGAAGTGACTAGCTGAGAACCAGATGTTACTACTACAAATTTAATTTTAGAACTGGCTGGACAACGTCATTTGTGAAAATAAAGCTGGTGGTGGAAGGAAGAGTGATTTAAAATCTGGAGAAGAGTAACCAAATGCGATTATACACTGCATCTACAGAAATTCACTCCAAATGAACTGATTTGCTCTACATCGCTTTTCAGGGTGACTTTGGCCAGATAGGGAAAATGTGTTTGGGGACTGCAGAGCATTAATATCCTACTTTGGGTTTTGTTGTTGTACAAAATTAAATATGCGCTCTAACCCAAATTGATTCTCTGAGGGCTCTGTTCCAAAATATTTTCATAATCACTGTTGTGGGATTTTTTCAATCTTCGCTATAGTCTATTCTCTGTATAATACTTCTCAAGCAAAGACTCCTTCATTAGCCCTATTCAACAAATCCCAAAGGGTCAAACCCTTTGTATCATATCAACAACACTAATTCTTTAAGAGGTGCTGCTCCTAGGATTCTGATAGAATAAACTCCATTAGGTATTCTGTCATCCTGGAAATTTCTTAAATTATTTTAACAGAATTATTTGTTGGTACTTGTGTTGCTGTCAGTAAAATTCTGAAGTCAGTGAAGTTTTAGATATTCAGAATAAATTAAGATTTTAATTGATAATCCTAATGAGAAAAGGTAAAAAAATGTGTGAGGTAATTTGCTAAGGGTTTCTAAATAGGTGTTTTTCAAAAACTATTATATTTTAACTTATGTGTTATGCTGTGAGGTGAAAATATTTGCATTGACTTTGGGCTTCTTATGTATTATTTTTCTTTTTATTAAATTTATTTATTTTCTACATTTTTTTCCTAAGTTTGTACTTTATTTTCCTTAAAATTTAGAATAGATTAGCAGAATCACTTTCTTTTTTCAGACTGCTTTTTTCTTTTTTTTATCTGTCACCCCAGATGTTTATGTCTATTTTGTTACATACATTTCTTTCAGAGGAAGCCTCAGTTTTTACACTGGCAAGTTGTGAGTTGTCTATGATAATTGCCTGTACTCTAACATAATTGCATGGAATTAAAACTTTAAAAATACATCATGATGCTGAAATAAGGGACATGGAATGAAAGAGCAAAACCTTTATTATTGCCCATATGACCTGGATTTCCCTCCCTCCTTGTACATAAGCTCTAAGCTATTGACAGGGTTATCAGCAGCACCAATTGTCTCATTCACTGCAGCATTTATAAAGGAAGAAGCTAAAAGAACTTTTTTATAGCCACAAATACAGATATGATAGCAAAAAGGATGCTTGTCCTCCATCCAAGAACAAAAATAGCAAGAGAAGTCTTAATTCAATATAAACAAATCTGTCTTAAAATACTTGCATGTTTCTTCCCTTGCCTTAGATTCTGACAACTTGTCTTCATGCCAGCTCTTCAAGACAGAGAAATACTTATGCACGTGTAGACCAGAAGACTTACATTCTCAAAGGAAATACAATTCCTAAACCAAATGTAGGCCTCAGTAAAAGATAGTGCTGTGGCTCTCAGATGTTGTGTTTTATTCAAAATGGAGGCAGCGCAGGGCTTTGTTCCTTCTCACCAAGTTTTTGACCCCAGAACCTTGCCTTTTTTCCCCACCAGTCAGAACACCTGGGTTACATCTCTGACTTAGCTGAGTGTAGAGTAGACACACTGCTGACTTTCCTAATGAGGGATAAAGACTAAATTCCCCCTTAAAACATCTTCAGTACATTTTCAATTCAATTATGCTGGTTGTGCTCTGTTGGTTGCATTAATGTACTTCATCTACACTAAAATATCAAGGGGCAAGAGCTAAAAGTACTTAAAGATATCCAAGCAGGAAGATACAATGAGATGTTTTGTGGGATTGTCAGATATACCTTATCAGCTAAGTTATGATGAATCAACAATGATTTAGCAAATTTGAGAATGTTTGAAGGACCCTGGCTAAGCCTAGCAATTTTCATTTAAGAAAATATTGGAGTCGTCTTCTACCAAGGAATTACATTCCTCCCAATAGCAGGAGATGTGGAGGACACTAAGAGGATACTGTTTACTCACTTAGTCATTTCTGAACCATTCCTTCATACAACTTCAAAAGGTTCTTTTCGCTACTGTTAAAAATGTGCTGACCACAGAGCAAATCTCAAAACAAGAAAAAGGTTCTGTTCCCAAAACAATCAAGTTGTATTACTTTTCTCCTGATATGTAAGTGGCAAATTACAATAAAAAATAATTAAAATCAACGAGACTTTTATTAAAACTCACAGAGGTTGAAAAATGCAGTTTCTCAGTGGAAAAAAGATTCTGAAATGCCTTGAACATGCGTTAAATTTCTGAAAGGGAGATAATAAAAATGGTTACCCTTTAATGTCACTTTTACTATTTTGCTGACAGAATGTCCAAATTTAAAAACAGCAGGAAATTTTTCCTTCTTTTCTTTGACTTCAAAATAGTCAACATTTTGAAAAGTTCTGAATCTGTCCTGACAGATCAATCTAACTGTGGGAAATGTAATATTTATTTTCTCCAATGAAGAAATAATAAGAATAAAAATCGAAAGCTGATTTCCAGCTGGGCCTTTCAACAGATACTGTTCTTTGTAATTAATAAAGAAGACTAATAGAATGCCATTAACATTGCTGGTATTATTCAGAAATCAGTGTTCCACTCAGGTTTTGACATTCTGAAATTTCTTTATAGTATTCCAAGTTATTGGTCAGTTGAAATAAAGATCATCCAAAATCTTGAGAGGATTTCTTTGGACTTGAAACATATAATACATAGGAAGGGTAATTTAATAATATAAACAATTTGATATGAACAATTTTATTGTATGAATCATATGGACATATGAACCATTTGACAAGGTGTTGTGGTTTCAGTATCTGAAAAATTGTGTTTATTGTGAAAAGACCTAGATGACCACAGAGCTCTATCTTGAGCCTCATAACAGAAACTAAAATTAAAACTATTAAGCACAAATCAGATACCACCAGCAAATCTGTTTAAATTATAATGGAAAATTATTCCAATGTAAGAAAGAAGGCAAAATGCAGAATCACATAAGAAACAAGAGGATTTTGATATTTTCTTGATATGCCAGAGGGTTATATAAGCAATTCATGCTTCCTGACTAACTGGTTGGAGATTGTGCTTTGCAAAATATCCACTTTTGCACCTTTGGCCCAAAAACTCAGGTGATGTATGTGATACCAGTTTTCAATAAAACACAAAAAATGGAGGAAGGATATTGGTATCTGAGGATTTTTGCACCAAGCAGACAGCACTTAGGATAATTTTTTAATACTTATTTCATCTTTATTGAAAACAGTTTCTTTAGCTTTACAGTAGTTCATAAGTTTGAATACATTTCTCTCAGAATTTTGTATCATTCTGAGCAGCAGTGACAGCCACAGAAGGAATATGAAAATTCTTCTGACAGCATCTTATTTGTACTTTCTGAGAGAGCTTAGGCTATATCCTTGCCATCTATCTATATGTTATAAATGCCTATTTTAGGTTTGTTTTTTTTTTTTTTTTAATTTTGTGTATGGTCTCTTCCGCTGCAAACATATGAATATGAAGATACTAAATTTGAAGCTTGTATTTAAAGTGAATGAAGCAGCACAAAGATTAGTGTGTATATGTTAGCCCACATGAAATAGCTCATAAATCTAGGGGCTAGTGGTGTCCATGTTTGCACCTTTTATTCTGAAAGAAAAAAGTATACTTTCTTTTTCCCAGAGTAGTGATTAAAAACAGACAAACCCCAGCAAAATACCTGTGAAATTAAAAAAAACAAAGCCATAAAAATAGCCAAATTTGCCTGATTGAAACCATTTGTTTGAAGTAGGAAAAGTAGCTGGGTTTACACACTGTTTCATGGATATTTTTTAATTAAATACTTCCACTAATCATAAAACAATTAGATTCTAACACTGGACCTTCTCCATATTTGAGGTGGGATTCTGTTTAGTTCAGATTGGTTTACTTATTTCTAATAAAATTTTAATTGGTCTCTTTCGGAATCCTAAGCATTCTTTAAACAGCAGTCTCACATGCATAAGTATGTTTTGTTGTAATTGAAATTACAATTTTCCAAGAGTTGAAAACGTACTTTGCATGGTAAATAGGTTATAAAGATCTCATTTGTAATTTAGATGTTATCTCTAAGGTTACCAGACCTGCGTTGGGCAAGTAATTTTGCAGTTGAAAAGAGAGCTCTAGGGAATGTTAAAACTAAAAGACGCTTAGAAAATCAGTTTGCATTCCCTTGGAATTTTTTAGCATCTCTTATTGTCTTGTTCTTCAGGGTGAAATGATGAAAATATTGCCCCCAAAAATTGTGTCTGAATGAAAGACTGAGAAACACTCCTAGACAATCCCTCCTTGGACAAGCCAGACAGGCAGCAGGGATTTGAACTCTGTTATTGAACACCTTTGTTTCTCCTTTTTGCAGTTGTACACATGACTATGAGAGTTCCCTAGTTAGATCTCTCTTCCTGGCTGAAAAGAAATGTTCATATTCCAAAGTAGGCAGGTTTTGGATCCAATTTTGTCAAAAAATTCTTCCTTACCAAATGTCATAACATATGTTAATGAAAATTTTCCTGATTACAAGTTTAATTGAAACATGTATCTCTCCATAAAAAAAGGAAAGTAAATCTGCAGCCCTGAGGGCAAGAAATAAAATATAAACTGAGTTCTAACCAGTAACTATCACTAGACTCAAATTTCTAAACTTATTAACAAATACCCTTTTGTAAAGTCTAATTCCAATTAATTCTTTGAATAGCTATTTACTTTACTGTGTCTTGGATAATCTTCAGACATTTAAAAAAATATATATTAAGTTTGGATATTATTTATTTATTTGAAGTTATAAGCTCACATTTGAAAAAAGAGTTGTTTATTGTTAGGACTGATTATCAATATTCTTCAAGAAAAAACTCCACAAAGGAAACAACATTGGTACATGTGTGAGGGTTTTTTGGTTTTAATTTTCCTTCTCCATGCCTTCTGTATCTGCGGAATGCTTTAAAAGACAAATATAGTTTTGAAGGCATGCATCAGATATGGCCTTCAAGAATAAAATTAATAAATTATTCTAATTTTCAAATGCATCTAATATATTTGTTTTTAAACTTAATTAAATTAACAATGTTCATTCACAGTCTATCCATACACAAGTGTTAATGTGTTGTTTTTATATCTGGTAATATAAACAGTGGCAAAATATAATAGGAACACTACTGATGCGTCGCTGTTGAGCTGCTAGCAGAGAAGAAGACCCGGATTCTCAGTGTGGCATAGAAAAGAGAGCTTTATTATTTTGAATCCAACCTATATAGACTTTTCAGAGGTTACCCAGATTGGTCAGTCAGAAACCTCCCCCTAGGCCTGATTGGCCAGACCTGAACTGTCCAAATCTCGAGACACTGTAACAACAACATCCAAACTTTATCTTTGTTTATAAAACACAGGAGAAAGTTCTCATGGGAAAGACCTGTGCTAGCCACACTGATGACTTTGTGTAACCCTTCTTTTATTTTAGGAATTTTTGTGTTGTTAAGTTTCATCAATGCTTAGAGCACTCTTCAAGTAAAGCTTTGCATTTAGAACTCTGGGTTAGAAGATTGATGCACTGTTTCTTGTGTGGTTTTCAGGCTTTCTCTTTATAGAAAGCCATAGAAATTCTGAAAGGGATCAATGGCTTGTGCTGACTAACTGCGTGTTTTGTTGGTTTCATAGGATCATAGAATGGTTTGGGTTAGAAGGGAACCTTCAGATCATCTCATTCCAACCCTCTACCTTCTACTTCCCCCGGAAAGAAGTGGCAACATTTAAAAAACGGATCTTGCTAGCTTCAGCTTAAATCTGTTTTAAATCCTATAGATAGGAGTTCTGCATACATCAAACTTATTTTGTTGCAGTGTTCTAGTACAAGAATGTGCAGTTTGCAGAAATAGAATAAAGAAGCCTTGCTGCGATAATATGAAGAGTCTACATGCTTCTCCAGGGATAGATATAAATGCTGTCCTAAATCAAGCTATTAAAACCAAATACATTGGTTAAGGTGGACTTCCTGAATTTTTTCTCCACTTCTCTAAATAAGTATTTGATGAAAATTTGCTGAAACCTAAAATCCTTTAAAGAAAGTGCTTTGTGGGGAAAAGAATACAGCAAAACATCAGAAAAAATAACAAAAAGTTTTAGTATTTTGTACCTTCTTAATCCTACCTTTGTTTTCCCCCAAGAGAGTTGTAGTCATGGTCAGGAACATGTCAATTTTCAGTGATAAAATTGAATGCTTCTAGGGGAAGCAGTTTGTCAAGGGAGGCAAACAGGATGCTTACTGATTCAAAGCTGTTAAATTATTACTCAAAAAATGTGCTTCAAACCTTCTGTCTCTTCTTGGCAGCATTTCCCCCCTGCCCTGCATTTTTGTATATACACTATAAGCACAATATGCTCATTTATCTCGGATCTTTTAGTTGGTATTATTCCTGTGTGGTTTGTTGTCTTTAAACCAATCAAATGATTGCTCCATTTGGGTGGAATTGGTGTCCAACTCCTAATTTTTATCTCAGACATACATGCGCTCTAACAACTATGAGTAATTTTTTTAACCAGTATTCCCTTAATATCTGTCTCTCTCACTTAACAGTGTTCATAAATTTCTGTTCTACTTAAGGGTGACTGAATATCCTTATTACATAAGGGTAATTCTGTCAAGATCTTTCTTTGTCTGCCACCCCTTTATGTCATTCTATCTTGTTGCTTTTTAAAAATTTTTTCTTGGTTATCTTCTTACAAAATGCCTCTACTCTTTTCTGCCCTAGGTCTCCCAAAAGAATCTCATACAGTTCTTTTGCATACAAGGGCTTAAAATAGCACAGAGTAGAGGTTCAAGCATTCAAAACAGACAGTCTTTGGATTTAGAATATTGAGAATAATGTCAGACCGAAAGGACTCCATTTGTTTCACATCCTTGCGAATTACTTGGCTTGTTCTGCCAGCAAATGTGTGGTTTAGCGGTAGGAAAAGACGAATGGTTACCATAGTAACTGCCATACAATCCAGTGTGGTGCTTATGTTACTGTACCTCTGAGACAATACAAAGCTGCCTTCTTAATCCCTTTAGTGCTCCTGGTTGAATGGTGTATGCCCAGTAAAGTGGCACTTGTAGGTCCCCTGGCTGTACGCTCTATTTTCCATCTCCTTCTCAGTAAAGTAATGGGCCTCCTACAAACAGTATGAAATAAAACCCCAAGCCCAACATTCAAAGGGAGGAACTTAGTGCTCTGCTTGAAAAACACACAACTTCCCCCCAGACTGTAATGACTGGGATTTTATGAGGTTTTTTACATCCTCCTAAAAATCTTTAAACACTAACCGATGTCAATAGACATACAATGAACTTTGTTCAAAGCATAGGAGATGCCTCAGCATAAATTAATTTTTCCTAAGATAATTGTATGTATTGAGTTCATTGCTTGCTAGAGCCAGTGAATTTTGGGGGACAAAATACAACAAACTTCATAAAATTAAGGCTTAGGTGATTCTTAAGTTGTAGATTTTGACACATTTAACATCTGCTAGGTTTCATTTAATTCTGTGGAACAATTGAAAGTTGTGGCCCCAATGGAGTGGACAGCTTCAAATTAATACAGTATTTTGCAGTGGCTTTCTAATTAGATTTTTATGTCAATGCTATTTCATCAGTGCTTTGTATATAGCCATTAGAATTCCCACTAGGGAGGATACTGGTGTGTGTATCATAGGAAAATGCTCCGACAATTCAGGTGTAGGGAATTTTGTGGAAAAGTTAAGTGTCTTTTGTTATTGTGCATTGGTAACACATTCAAATATTTAGTCATAAAAAGGATAGATTAAAAAATTAATTAAGCTTGACAACTATGATGTTTGAAATGTGGGGCAAGGGAATATTTGCACTGCTGAAAATTTCAGAAATTTTCATTTTCCTCTCGTGTCTGAATTACGACATGTATTCAAATTTCTTCACTGCCTTTTATCTCAGGATTTTCCCTTTTAATTTGCTTGTATCTTAATTTAGGAAAGCACCATAGCACAAACACAAATTCTCTCGAATTCCTTAAATTACAGCTTGACCCTGAAAAGTTTCAGTTTCCAGCAGTTTAAACTGAGAATTTTGTCCTTTTGTCCTTTTGTCCAGCCCTTCCACCTATATTGATTAAATAGCTGTGGGTCAAATGTCACCTGTAGGTATCTATGGAAATGGTTTTGTGAGATGTAGTTTGATGCCTCTCTGAGCAGTGGCACAAGTGAAATGATACTGGCAGAATTTCAACGTTAGACTGTAAGTTATATATAATGTCTTAACAATTCTACATACTAGCGTGTAATGATTTAAAATGTTGAACTTTCACATTTACATAAATGATGTGCATTTTAAAGGGAAAATGTGGTACTTGTGCACCACCACCAACACCTCAAAAACAGGTCACACAAATACTTGCTTTGTCTTTGCACAGCTTTCAACACCTCCTTTCGTTTATGAGTTTGTGATCATTGCTTTGACTTGCAGAAGAATAAAACCCCACATTTGAATTAATCCATAAAAATATAATAGAATCCACCAATATCTTTCAAAGTTAATAGGAGAAAAAAAACATGATTAATAATTCACATTTCTGTTTGTTTGTTTGTTGTTCAATACTACAGTTTTCATGACTACTCTTTATGAAATTTATCATGAAAATAAAGGGAGGGAAAGGTCTAGCTCCAGACCAGGACTATGGTTTCATCCAGAAAGCAGAGCAGGCTGCAGAAAAACTGCTGTTCCTGGTCTGAATCAGTGTCCAGGGTCAATGGCAGAGAGGGGGAGAGATTTTGGTGCTGGGCAGGTGGAACAAAGCTGATTATTGCCCTTAGGGACTTGATACTTGTGTTCATTTAGGTTGCAGATACAAAGAATGTTGCTCATTATAAATTTCTCTTTGGTATTTTAGTATGGTTAGTTAATGATGTAACCCTGACATTTTAAAGAAGCATCTTTGAGAGCTTTCATCCCACATTTGAGATATTATTGTATTCAGAGGTACTTCATTGACACCAAAATGTAAGTTTCTATATTTGTCCAAAGATGTTTTCTTCTTCTTTTTACTAAATCGTAAAGTAATAATAAAACACATATCTATGCCCGATTAAATGTAATACCTTAATTATCAGTTTGACAATGTAAGTTCTGAGCAAAACATTTTATCTCAATATCTGAAGTGAATTTACTTGGAGAATACCAGTAATATTTAGCATGAAATAATAACTGTTTTCAGTGTGCAAGGATATATCAGATTTTATTCATGAGCACAACCTGCTTGCATGTGTACTTTTGCAGTCAGGAAACACAACTGAAAATATAATGTATATCTCACATCTGAGTTCCAAACTTTTGTTGTCAAAGATCTTCTGTTCATCTATCTGGGTTAATAAAAGTCAAGAAGGAATCTGAGGTGTTGCTTTATTTCTTACTTCCTCAGAGTTGGTTGACTGGAGAAGTGATGGATTTATCCATACAGAGGCACAGGCGTGGGGCAATTATTGTACTATATCATTGTAAAATTCTCTGTGTGCCACACTACTGTGAAATGATTGTAGCTGCTTTAGGTATGGCAAAGTTTTTGACATACCCAAGACTGCTAAAAAGTAATGTAAGAGGAATGAGAGGAATTGTGTGTGAGCACAAATTAAAAATTCTCCACTTTCATAACACAGCACCACTGAGATGACAAAGGGAAGTATTAACAACATACAGCACACTATAAAAGTCTTTTGGCCAGGCAGAATATCTTGTTTTATAATCTGGAGATTTATAATGAATAATATGAAAGCAGAATGGATTTGAATTGAAAGAAGAAATTTTTCTTATATCACTTAAAAAAATTAAATTATCATAAGCAGTGAGATTTATATCTTAGGTGTCATCTGAAAGTATTTATCTGCAGGAGTATGATGTCACTAACATCACGTGGGTTTTCCTGAGCACCAGCCCAGTGGAAAGAATTACAACTTTTTTACAACCATGCAATTTACTGCAACATCTGGTATTTCTCTGGAAGTATTTTATATGGATTTGACCTGACCACCTACTATCAGCATTTCAGAAGGCTGATTACTACATTGCTAGTCAAAATATAATGATTCACTTTCATTTAGTGCACTACTACTGAAATTTTATAACCCTGAAATAAAATGTAATTGAATTTGTATAGAGCTAATTGTGGAACCTATTAGTAACTTCATACATGAATGATCTTGAAGATTTATATTTTATATAAGAAAATGGATTTATTTGAACAATTGTTGATAAAATTCTTTTTGTTCCTACTTTGGTTTACATAGAATGTAGAATACTGGAAATGAAGTTATGGAAATTTAATTAATATTTTGCTAAAAGAGATTTTGAAACATCTCCAAATAATATTATATGTATTGCTATTTTATCCCTCCTGTACTATGGCTTACATGAGTATCAGGGGTTTTTAACTCTCTTCCAAGTTTTTATGTTTTTTCTCTCTGGGCAATACTTGCGCCCAATTAATAGAATTTAAATTTTTGATAAATTATGTAAGAGTCCCCAAATATGTAGTCTCTCTGCATAGTAAAGGAAAAATGAATGCTATCTAAACCCAGAATTGTTTAAATTAGGTTTTTGAAAAGTTACATTTCATATAAAATTATGTGCTCACCAATTTTCTTGGAATTATTTATTTCAAAATAGAAGGAAAATTTGGAAGAAGCAGAAAATCTTTAAATACTGCAAATATTTAAAATAAATAAAGGCTTTGATTCTCAATAGGATTTGAAAGTTCATAACAATTATCAAGTTCTTTCTCTCAAAAAGTGCTTTTCATGGTATTATGCCTTTTGAAATGTTATTACATGTTAGTTTACATTGCTATGTTAAGATTCTGATTAGATTGTAGTTACTAATAGTTCTTATTCTTAATAACTTTTGCTGATGAACTTACACAAAAATAATACTAGTAGAATCTGTAACATAGCAATACCAAGTGATTCAATAGTAAATTTATTGAAATTGATGAAGTTACATGAAGGTAAAAATTTTATGAGATCATGATAACTTTTTCTTGTTATGTTCTTAGTTGTTTCAGTTGCTAATATTCCATGGAGATATTTGTTTTGATTGTGATTGATTCTGTCTTTAAGCTGATGAAATTTTTAGAAAATGTCTTTATACCTCCCTTGATAAAAATTTCTGCTATAATAAATTAAAATTATAACCATAATGTCTGTTACAACAAAGAGAGGATGTAATCTGAGACAGAGGTGATAAAGGATAGATTACCTTGACCCTCTTAAAAGGATGCCTTCTTAAACATTTAATAAAACCACTAGAAAAAATGTTACAGTCTTATTTTATTAAAAAAATTGAAAACATTAAAAGGCATTTAATGTTTTGGGGTTTTTTCAAAACGACATAAGCTAATATTTTGACTTTTTTGTCAATAATATTGAATTTTGAGGCCCTATGTATATCAGAAAAACTATTCAGTCCTTCAGCACTTTTCTCAACAGTCACAGCTGTAATGAGAAGCAACCTCTTTCCCCATTTCCTCTTAGTTAAGCACCTTAAACGAAAAGTGAATGCAGATTTGGAAGAAGAAAGATACCTGTGCCTATTCCTCAAAATCCTCTGGGTACAATACTCTCAAGTACTGATTTAGCTAACAAGCTAAGGTGTGGTATGGAAGGACAGAAAATGACATGTCTCTTAACTTCTCAAAGAAACCCCGGGATTATTTGACAGCGTTAGCAGTGGTTTGCAGCCAGTGCAGTTTGTAAACAATATCAGAGCTCTCCAAAGACAGCAGCAACTTCTAATAGAGGCTGTAAACAGTGCAGCGTTTAACCTTAGTGTACCTGGTTTAGAAGGAGAAATCAAACCCTCGGGCTAATTGCCATGGGCAGTAGGATCCCAAAACCCAAGCATCAGCAATGGATACTCCAACAGCTCAAATATCTGCTCTCTTGGGAAGCTCCTTGTGCATTTACTTAGATCAATTTGGAACACACTTGTCCTGCTATTTACAGTCTTTTACAGATAATTAACTCCCAAGGGAACAAAGCAATTTTTACCTAAGACAAGTAACAGTCTGTAAAATATTGCAAAAGAATAAAACATTATTTTCCGTCCCAGTAGAAAGTGAAAAGTTACCTCGTATTAGTAAAGAGAAGAAATGAGAAAATAATTCATAAAAAATAAAATGAAATTATAAATAAACCATGTGGCCATGAGGAATTACGGAAAAATAAAAGCTGTGAACCACTATATGGAAAATTACAAGCATGGAACTAATATAAATCAGACCATTTCTACAGCTGTATTTTACCTGGAAAATTAATTGTTTAGGGTTTTGTTTCTTCATTTAAATTTGAAACTTGTATAGTTTGAATCAGAAAAATGTTAGAGATATTGTTTTCAAATAATGTGTTCTTTAAATATTAATATGTGTTATTTGTTTTTACCCATATAATTATTTGCAGTAAAATGCAATGTTTACATTTTCAACTCAGTTTTGGCTACCTGTGCTCAGGGCCAGCTCTGACACTGTGCAGCCATAAAAATTTTCTATCAGACTTCTGTATAAACAGCTAAATTGTGAGATTTTGTTTTGTGCCCATCATGCACCTTCAGCTAGTGCCTGGGGAGCCCTATTTATGCTCATGCTCAGCCTCAATACCAGCCATGCCCATTCCCAGCCTTGTGCACCTGGCATCCTGGACTCTCATTAAAATGCAGCCGTTCTTTCTGCACTTAGCCTCATGGTGAACGAGAAGAATAGTAAATGTATTTCTTCAAAGAGCTTTATTTTGAGCATCCTTACATATCTGTCTGCTTTGAAAGGTCTCCCATCCTTCTGTGGGCACAATCAATGTCTGTAAAAGCAGCCGTGTGTTGCGGCGCATGCCTGCAAGTTCTAGTGCTCAAGAGAGCAGCCGCAGGAGCCTGTGACAGCCTGGACTGTTTTGGTCATGGAGACCTGTGGAAACCAACCATGAGCCCCTGCGGTTGAAGAAATTATTTCTAGAGACTTCTCCTTTGTTCCCTCTTGAGTTGTGTATCATTGGTTCATTTGAATTCATACCCTCCCCTATCATGTAACTATTGGTTCGTATCCCTGTCCCTCTGACTGTCCCGGTTGGTCTGCGCACCAAACCACTCCCCTTTTCCTTCCCCATATAACCCTTTGTCACTGGCTGTTCGAGGCTCGCAGCCTCCGGATTTCCAGCCTTCTGCCCGTCCCCGTCTCTCCATCCCTTCTCACCGTCCTTGGACCCTCACCCGAAGACCCTCAAATAAATCCCTGGAAGCCTGCAGACTGCATGTCGTACATTCTTCTGTCTCACCTCGTTTCCCGCTCGCCTCCATCCCCCAGGGACTCCGCAGACCGGTCAGTGAGCCTCTCTACCAGGGCACACCCGGCAGGTGCGGCGGCGTGGCGGCTCGCCCTTTCTGTGTGGCTTTGGGGCGTGCCGCTTGAACTCGAAAGCGAGAAGCCACAGCTGTGATTATTACTCTGTTGGGAGTATGGGGATCACAATATTTGCTCCTATCGCTACTTTTTAAGATTTTAAAGAAGCAATCCCTGCATAGTACTTCAATTCCCATGGCTTAATAGAACATTCATCTGTTCTGCCCATAGTATTTAGTAGGAGACTGAAAACCTTCCCCAGTGCTATGTCCCCTTGGTATTTTGCTTTTCCAACCTAAGTTGAGAAGTGTAGTATTCAATTTATGAGAAACTGGTAAACCAAGGATTTCTTATATTGCTGGGCATTGAGGAAAGCACAAGTTGAAATTACTAAGTAGTTTGATTGACGTTCATATAAATACAAATATAATTCCACTAGGAACTTGGCTTGGAAATACATCTTGTCCATCAAAAAGAATTGAAGGAATCCATTTTTCAAACCTAAGATAAGCACAGAGTTCAATCTCAGTAAGGAGTATTTTCAAAGTGCTTGTAAAATAGCTTTGATGGAACCACTATGTATCTCCCTACATTTTTGGATTATATTCAGAGTGAAAATATTGCGTTTATAGTGATTCTAATTTCAGCACAAATATTTTATACACTGCATACATGTAAATATTTGAAGAGATATCTTCTAGGGTTTTATGTAAATAGTTTAGCACATATCTATAATTTCTACCTTTTATACACATGAAAAATAAAATTCTTTCAGGAGAACACATTCATGTGTTGAAGTTAGTGAATGAGATTCGGGGCATATAAAGAGTTACTTCACATGAACATCATTATTTCATGGGCATTATAAGTGATGAGGGACAGCTTAGTATTTACAACTGAACAGCTGTATGTTCTTAAGCAAAATATTATTTTAAACCATTTTTAATTCCAATAATTTGAATAGATTAATTCTGTTCACTAAGCAGTAGCAATAGTGGTTATAGTCTCTCAGCGGAGCAAAAAGCACCCTGTACATTCTCTGGTTTGGTTATTTTTTTTTCCTACTTGAATAGAAGACAGCATTACATACATGCTTTAATTGCTCACAGCAATCCAGTGGCTGAGTGTAAGTGGCTGGTACAAGTAGGACCATCATCTGCCAGCTAATTTAGAGAATTCAGCATTTAGGTGTTTAAAAAATGGGAATAACTCTATTTTTTCTTTTGTGGCTAAAAACTTACCCTATTATCCTGTCTCCCGGGAAGATGGATGTACATTGATGGATACTTGTACTAGAACATGACAAGCATATATAATATTTCTTCACACATTCTTCCGGTCTCCAGGTTTTTTGTACTATTTTCTGGTCCTCTTGAGGCTTGTATGTTTCTAAAGTCCTTGAATCTCTCTGCCAACAATTCATCAAAGTGGCCCATGAAAGCAAGTAAGATTTTTGTGCCAAAAAAAGTCCTTTAGTGGTGACTTCAGAAGGAATACTTCCTGTGAAAAAAAAACTTTTTTTTTTTAACTTATTTTTGTTCTGAATGTACTATTTAGGTGCTTTGACTGAGCATTTGTTAAAATATTCAGCTCCACTTTAGCAAATGCTTAATTGATTCCTCCATTTTGTTTCTAGGATTCAATTTTCTGTAACTGAAAATCAGGGACTTTATAGTAAAATGAGTAATAGTGGTATAGTAAATTGAGTAGATTAGCATCTGATGTATTATTATACAACAAAATGAAAAGCTAAGTGTGACCTGAAATACAATCTATCCACTAAAATGACAGTTCTTATTGAACATTAGAATAATTTATGTTCGGAAAGATCTTTAAGATCATCGAATCCAAACATTTACCCAGCACTGCCAAGTCCACCAGTAAACCATGTCCCTAAACGTTGGTTTGTTTGTTTCCTGAATTTGAGCTAGCCAAAACGAGGAAATGTCTGTAACATGAAGACAAAAAGATGTCCCAGTGTTTCTCTGCTGATAAGAAAATTTCATTTTCATTGATAAGTATAGCCTACTGAAATAGAAGATTTTTAATGGAAAAACCCAAAACTATTACTGTCAGATCTGTGGCAGTCGCAATGATTGGCCCAAAATACAGCTATTCAAAAAAGTTGGTATCTAATAAATATGCATAAGGGTTTTCATCTCCATTCTTTTCTTCCTCAGTGAATAAATGAATGAAAAGACAATACTATTTGCCTGTTGCCCTTGAGTAAAGCTATAGAAATACAACTTAATTAAAAAGACTTTTGGCAGTAAGACTCATTTACATAAGGGTTAGATAGCTTGGAAAGTCAGAAATAACAGCTGTTAAACAAGAGAAAATGAGCTGGCTTATAAAGAAAATCCACTCCATTACAAAACATTAAAAAACATGCCTATATTACAGGATGGGAGGGGGAAATGAAAGTACTTGTCCATACACTGCACAGAAAAAGTGTCTTTCCTAAATAAGTAGGAAGGATGTTCAATGAAACAGCCATTAAAGACAGGAGTAAATGAAATCTATAAGAAGAGAAATGCCTCATGCAACAAGGACTCAAATTATTTTATTAACAGAAAATGATGAGAAAATTAAAAGACAGCTGTATATTTATTATTTTAACAACCAGCAATTTTAGAAATCACTAGAGTTTTTAAAAGTAATACTTTTTTTCTTCCACTCCTTTTCCCCTGTCAAATAGAGGACAAAGATATTTACTAAATATGATGAAAGCCATCTTTGTCAAAATACATTAACAGTAATCATTCTGGTGATACACATTTGCTTTCATGTTATCAGAAGACAAAAAATAGAAAAGTTTCAGTCATCAAAAAACTTTACACTTTCTTAGCAACACTAAGGTGGCTACTACTGTCAAATAATCTAAAAATGTCAATAGTATAGCTATTCATGAATTTTAAAAACAACTGAAAAATAAAAAAAAAAAATTCCAGGCTACATTCCTACTCATTCCATAATCTTACAAGGCATTTAAGTTTACAAGGTACTTTGCTGCTGTTAGTTTTTTTTTTAAATTCCACTCCCTCTGAAAGCTCCTTGGACAAGCTATTTCCTTTATAAATGCCACTAGTACTCTTGCATCAAGCTCAGAATCAAAAGAAAACACAGGAAATAAGTAATATTACTTGAATTCTGTATTGAGGCATATGTTTAATGGTATATTCTCAAAGCTCTGTGTGACTTAAAGGAAGAAATGCATAAAGGAAGAAACGTGGCCTGTATCATGCTACTGTCAAATTACTTTGAGCAGCTTACAGAGATAAAAAGTCTTGCAAGTATTCAGTGATTGCTCTCTTAGTATTAAATGTGCACCTTAGGAAGAAGGAGGAAATCCTAGCATACATTTGTAAGAAATATTTTAAACATCAGTTTAAAAACATGTCTGTCAGAACCCTAAGAAAACTGGATATGTTCATTAATTCCTAATGTCAAAGAAACATAGAATGGTTTGGGTTGGAAGGGACCATAAAGATTCTCTCATTGCAACGCCCTGCTGTGGGCAGGGGCACCTTCCACAATCCCAGGTTACTCAGAGCTCCATCCAGCCTGGCCTTGAACACTTCTAGGAATGGGAACATCCACAAAATCTCTGGGCAACCTGTGGTGCCAGTGCCTCACCACCCTCACAGGGAAGAATCTCTTCTTACTATCTGATCTAAACCTACTCTCTTTCAATTAGAAGTAATTGCCACTTGTCTTGTCACTACATGCCTTTGTCAAAAGTCCTTCTCCTGCTCTGGTAGCCTCTTCAGGTACTTGAAGGCCTCTATAAGGTCTCTTCCGAGCCTCCTCTTCTGCAGGTAGAACAAACCCAACCCTCTCAGCCTTTCCTCATAGAGGTGCTCCATCCATCTGATCATCTTTGTGGCCTTCCTCTAGACTTGTTCCAACAGGTCCAGGTCTGTTTTGTGTTGGGAGCCCCAAAACTGGATGGAGCACTGCAGGGAGGGTGTCACAAAAGCAGAGGCACCTCCCTTGGCCTCCTGGTCAGACTCATTTTGGTGCAGCCCACAACATGGCCTTCTGGGCTGCAAGAGCACATTGCTGGCTCATATTGAACTTTTCATCCAAAAACATCCCAAAGACCTGGTCCCCAAACCTGCTCTCAATCCATTTTCCACCCAGCCTGTATTTGTGCTTGGCATTGCCTCAATGTACTCTGCACTTGGCCTTGTTGAGGTTCACACATATCCACCTCTCCAGGCTGCTCAGGTCCCCCTGGATCCATCGCTTCCCTCCAGAGCTTGCAGTTATCAGCAGATTTGCTGGGAGTTCCTCTGTCCCTCTGATAGCCCTGTCCATATCACCAACAAAAAAATTAAAACTTGCTGGTCTCAATACCAATCCCTGAGCAATGCCACTTGTCACTGGTCTCTAAATAGACATTCAAGAGATCCTAGACCAGAAATGATGATTTTTCAGGAAATATGTACAAATCATAGAAAGATTATTACAGATAAAAACCACACACATACAAAAAAACCCCATCAAACCTACACAATAAAAAAATCCAAGTGCATAAGTTTGGAGTAAAAAAAACCCAACAAAACAGCCAGTCAGCAGACAGGAGTCAGAGAGAGAGAAGTGCTAAAATGACTATTTATTTGGAAGCAAATTGGCCCCACAGTGAGACAGAAGAGTCCCAAATAGCAAAACATACACAAGGTGTTATAATTGGAGATTTTAATAAAGCCCTCTGAAATGGTACCATGACCCATCATTGTTACAATTTTTAGATACGACACCTCAAATGTTATCAAGTCCTTAAGCCTTTATTGACAGTGATTGCAAGCTGAAATCTCAAAGTCAGTCTTGGTCTGTTTTCCTACAGTATTTGGAACTTCTTCCTGTCACAAGAGATTTTGATAAGCTGTACACATAGCCTGGAAGAGACAATTAAAAATGTTTATCTTATTATAGTGATGAAAACCCACAGAAGTGATGTAAATAGCAAGCCCAAATAATTGCTTCCATTCTTTTCATCTGGAGGGATTTCCAAGGCAGCTTACAGCCAGAGCTGAATACTGGGCTGAAGTGGCTGAGTGATTCCCAAGTGAGTCTGGGGAAAGCAAGCTCTGATATATCTGCAATTGTCTGCATGGATGTAGTGATAATAGAGACCTCTGACATTGTTTCTAGAAGGCTCATTATATCATACACAAAAGACTGAACAGCTGCATTGCCATAGTGATGTATATGTCTAGCAGCAGACTAGGGAAAAACAACTATAAATGTAATAAGCCATCTCTTATAAAAGCAGATATAATTAAGGATCACACTTAAATCCCTTCCTTTTTAATAATTCTGATCATTACTAAAACTCAGGGTTTGAATCAGCAAGATCCTTGATTTTCCTGAAATGTTACATTGTGCTGCCAAGACAATCTGTAGAGAGTTATATAGCCAGAACTCAAATATTGAGGAGCCCTGTCTCCTAATGATGCCGTTCATATAAAAGCCATCTAGGAAGACAAACTTGTCCAGCCTAATTAATGACCTAAATTTGTCCTTGCCTTTTCATCTTCATGACGATTTCTGACCCCTCTTCCCTTGGCAATAATTTCTTCTTTAGCTGCTCATGGAAAACAGAAATTGAAATGCAGCAGTTATGTCATGTACACAAGCAGTTTTTTTCCCTGTGGCTGGATATATAAGACTTGAGATGGTAAATAGATTGTTACTGTCTTCTGTCACTAGGTGCTGGGTAGATCAACTTATGATGCCCATAAAAACTGTATTTAAATAACCCTGAGTGTACTTGTTTGTTTAATGTACTCTCTGATATCTGTGTATCAGTGGTGATTACTGCCCACAAAAAAGAAGTCTAATACACATAGGGCAAAGATACAGGTTATGAAAATTTAATCAGAAAGTATTCAGAATTAATTAAATTGATGTGAAATCAAGCAGCATACAGTAATCATGGAGATCTTGTCTCTGGTGCCCAGAAGAGATAGCAGTGATTGCTTACGTGTAGCGTAACACAGGAAATGCCAACAAGATACAGTTATGACTAGCATTAAAAAATTATCTAACTTGCAGGCAGCTTCAGTAAAATAAATTTTAAGATACAGGTATAAAATTAAGCATATTCTATGCAGAAATGCATATGTGTGATTATGAGTGAGTTGTGAGCTCAAGTACTGCACATTTGAGCAATGATCTTAAGAGGACAGGTGGCAGTGCAGTTTGTCCCTCTTTTTTGTGGGTATTTTTCTACACATATGGTAGGTTTTTGATAAGTATCCTCTATGGCCTAGACTGGTTGATGAATAGAATTTGTTTTAAAAAAATAAAAATCTTTCAAACAGCTATTCATATTAATGTTGCAAGAATAATTGGTATGGAAGAGTGGTATTTGTTTTACAGTTCCTCCTTGAAGACTGTGAAGGGTGAAGATGAAATACTAGAGAGGAAAAGCAAAGAAATATGGGAATTGCAAAAGCTAATAAATAGTATACCAGTGGCAGTCCACTTCTAGTTGATCTTTTGATGGACATGTCTCTGCTGCGTAATCAGTGTTATCGTCAATACTTCAAACTTCTTGCACTTTGTATAACCTCATGACTTACTGTCTGTGACAGAAATAATTAATAGTAGGAAAAAAGAGGTTGTAAAACAGAGAGGAAAGGACAAAGCAACTGATTTAAAAGCAAACTCTGCTTTAGAAGCAATTCTTTAGAAGTTTTCATGAAAACTTAGGCTCTGAAAATACAACATTCTGGTATCACTGTGTGTGAAAAGAGAAGAACATCAGTGTAATGAAATGGGTTAGCACAATTTATCCAAGTGGCCTTTGTGACTTTCTACAGAACTGAATTTAAATTGCTTCAGAAAGTGGCTTTAGCTTTTTTATATTTTTCTTTTTCTCTTTCAACGAGTTATAACTAAAAGGAAAAATTTCAGCTTCAGAGTTGGGTAACCAGAGCACTGATACAAGCAAGAGTAGAAAAAGGTTAGAAAGAGCTGTGAAAGTCTTTTAAATGGGGAAATTAGTTAAAAGACCAGAGGTGTAAAAAGCAAGGTAGCAATTTTTGTAAAATAATACTTTAAAAATATTCAATCATCATTAGGAAACTTAACCATACACCTAATACTGGTTCAAACTCTAATATTTTGTTGCTGTTGTTTAAGAGACTGATGTTTAGAGATGTTATCTTTTGATAATGGCAATTTTCTTTTACGCGTTATGCATCCCTAGCTTTTTTTTCCAGTTTTTCAAAATAATATGAATAGTAAGAAGCTGAGAAAACAGGCCTTTTGAAAAGCATTTTCCCAGTCATACTTTGTCTGAGAACTACCATCAAACTTTAATATTCCTGTAAAATATTAAAAGAAAAAAAAGTTGAAAAGCTCTGCCTGCATCTAAATATTGTATTCTTTATATTAAAATTTTTCAGGTTGTATTTTGTTTGCATCAAACTTAAATAAAGCTAGACATCCAATTTTGGAGGTGTGAGTCTCCTGCATTAAAATATCTACTTTCATTATAGTTTGAATCTTGAGTTTCATTGCCTGCATTTATTGTCTTTCTATACCATATATATTGTTTGCGCATCACATTTTAAAGAGAACTTCAGTGCTCTGAATAAATCTTTTTGAGACTCTTTTAGGTATTCAAAGACAAAACGTCTCGGATTTATGGAGTCACGGGGAAGATTTAGAAACTGGTCAGACATTGCAAGATGTACAACTTTCCTTTACACCATTTTCCAGAATGTCGCCCCATGTGCCATTTTAGACAGCATACAGTCTGCAAAAAAAGAGAGATTAGATTGCATTTTTGAAGCTCACTTTCTTTTCAATTTTCACTTTTGTATTTTGTTTCAATGCCCAAAAGAACAAACTTTGAATGGTCACTAAGTTGTTATATGCGGGCATATGTAAAGACAATTTCCTTTGAAGAAGGACTTTTCAATGTAAGTATTCACATTTTAAAATGTAGCAATGGGGTGCTTCTGTTGTCTGACATTGTATTTGATTCCGTAACCTAGTGATTTCTTACATGTATTATTTAGTGAGGTTACATGCTCACACGCTGCATCTGCAATTAGAGAGATATGTGAATTATCCCTGAGGTTATATCCCACCTGATGATGTGAATTCCTCTGCTTCACACTGAGATATACCACCAGAATGTCCCTATGATTTTGTACAAGAACGATGTGGCTGCCCCATCCCTGGAAGTGTTCAAGGCCATGTTGAATGGTGCTTTGAGCAACCTAGTCTAGTGCAAGGTGTCCATGCCTCTGGCAGAGGGCTTGGAACTAAATGACCTTTAAGGTCTTTTCCAACCCAAAACATTCTGTGAATCTATGATTTTATGGAACTCTTCTACATAACAAAAGCAGACTAATGTTACTGTGCAGTTTTACACTTAATTATTAGTTTATATAATTAACCCAAGGAAAAGAGATAGTTGGAAGGAAATGGTTCCTTACTATACTTCTTGTTTACATAGAGGAAACAATTTTAAAAACTAGTTTTAAAACATCCATTATTCCAGTATGTAATAATTCTAAGGTGGTCATTTGACTAATCTTTCATTGTCTTTAACAGGAAAGGATTAGGAGGACAGAAATATGGTTCAGCAGTAAGAACTGAGCTTCTGAAATGCCTTGTCTTTTCTTCATCATTGATGACATAAATCACAAAGTGTGGGCACAATATCACAGGGGATTCCTGTAGCATGAAAAGATTCAGTGGAGGCTGACTTATTTTTCAAGCTTCCTGCATAAAATTGCCAAAAGAACAAAAGAAGCCTCCGGGAAACTATTGTTTATGATTTGTAGATATCATTGCTAGCTTCTCTGGATATTTTATTTGAAACTGAAGATGGCTGGAGACTTCATAGTTGTACCATCAACTTTTTATATATGAATAAATTTGATTTTTTCTTTTTTTTTTTAGTATTAAATACTGTACTAAGTGAGGCTCATGTCTTGTTATCTGACCTGACATTTCATTCCTTTTTTAGCATTTCACTGGATCCTCTTCTGAAGATTAACAGATTATAAGGAAAAAGAGTTTTGGAGGAGTCGTGATGTTGTAATTGAATCTATCTGTCTGTCTGTGTCTATATCTGTCAGAGATAGATGTGATAGGGTGTTTAAAATACTGACAAGACAGTTTTAAACTATAAAACTCAACTTTACTACCTTCATTTACTAAAAACATTCTTTTTGCTAAGGTTCAATCCTTACATGTCATCATCCCTACCTATACAAAACTGTTAATATTTGACAATCATTTTCTACTTTAACTGTGGCTCTCCTGGAGATGATGCTGCAGTCAGCACTGATGGTTGCTGTCTTTGTTGCTACTCACCAAGGTCAAGGTGATCAATCTTGAGAGCTCCTCGGTGAGACAGGTCAAGCAAAATGGGTTTGTCCTCTGATTTTCTGCATTGATGTCTGATGCTTTTATCCTGTTGCCCTGCTGCCACTTCTGCTCCCCACATTGCTTGCTTCTTGGGCTGTGTAGGTGATGAGGGGACTGGAGTATCTCTCTTTTGAGGAAAGGCTGAGGGAGCTGGGGCTGTTCAGCCTCATGAAGAAACAACTGAGAGGGTTCTGCTTTGCTCCCTGAAAAGCCACCGACCGCCAAAAAGCACCAATGAAAAGGCAGCCAGTTGCACTGAACACTGACCGGATGCGCAGCCGCTGTGATGCACACGAGCGAGTGCAGCTTCCAGGGGAACAGTAGCCAGTTAAGAAAGCAGTAAAATGAAAGAGGCATAGCTTTCTGGTTTGGGATTCCAGCAGGTTTATTGTAGGAACGCAGGGAGGAGAACGAGGTAAAGGATAGGGTTGCCCGGAATCCAAAGCTCAGAAGTCCCAGACCCAGTTTTGCACGACGTTAAAAGGGCGGCAAGAACAGGGCATGCCCAGCCCCAGAGGGCCTATCAGGAAAGGTCTTAGGGAGGAGAGCAGGGTTACAAACCTATAACAGTATTGCAGGGGAAGGTACATAATTTTTAACCAATGGGATGTTTTAGCTGGGGGAATATTCTGGAACAGAAATTATAAATTTAATAAAGGTGGAGTATTATATAGGACTAATCCACTGCAGCAAGAGGGAAGCTCATCAATGTCTGTCAGTATCTGCAGGGAGAGGTCAGACCAGGCTCTACTGGGTGGTGGCCAGCAATGGGACAAGAGGCAATGGGCAAAAACTGACGCACAAAAAGTTCTACCTGAACATGAAGAAGGGCTTCTTACCTGTACAGTGACACTGGAACAGATCACCCAGACAGGACATGGAGTCTCCCTCACTGGAGACATTCCAGAACCATGTGGATGCAATCTCATGGCATGTACTCTGGGATGACCCTGCTTGAACAGATCAGCCTGAGCCATTCTATGATTCTCTGATTCTGTTTTCCTCCATCTTGCCAAACGTCCTTGTAATGTTTTTTAGCAGGATGTCCTGCCTTTTTCACCCATTCTTCCTATGTGGTGACTTTGTTGTTCAGGTGCCTTGGAACTGTGGTTATCCCACTTCCTCCTGTGTTTCTCACATGTCTCATACACTGATGTAAACCTTGTGTGTGGCTATGCCATCCCAGCACTGTAAAATGCACACATATTGCTGTTGGCTACATCCCTTTAGCATGCTTACTTTCAAGTTCAAGGCAAGTCGATATATTAATTCTGACCTAAACAGTACATTTATAATTGATATGCATCATTGACCTCTGCATTGGCTACAATGACGAGGTCTGCCAATATTTATAGATTAAAACCATTGTTTGCATTTACAGTGTCAATGTAAACTAACTTCTTGGCGAGGAGACAGTTCAGTTTGGAAAAGTTTACGGAGGCCTCCTTCATCAATATCCATGATGTGATATGAATTACAATTATCAGTTGACTTTGGCTGCTGCTTGTCTTTCTTTTTTCCCTGATTGATGTTTTAACTTTTCGTATCTTTTATTTGGGTAAGTATTTCTCTTGAGAACAGCTGTTTCCTTTTCTTTCTGCCTTGATGATGTAACTTGCATTTGCCTCTCCACGCCTTTGCCAGGACACTGTCTTACTTTTCTTATGAATTCCAGCATTTCACTCTGTGCAAATACCTTAAGGTATTTCTAAGACAGAGTTCAGAATGTTTGACTAAATTCATTCTTCTGTCATTGATTTTCTAAATCTTCGGTTGACTAGTCTTCCTTTTCCTTACTGAGCAGCTTCTCTTGCACAAAATTTCTAAAGGGAAGGACTTTTTACAGCCTTTTACGATCTTCCACACAAAATCCCTCACATGTAAATTTTAAAAGTCCCCCTACTACAGTCCCCTATTTTTCAAAGTCCTCCAATTAGAAAATGGAGAAGGAAATAACACAAATAACACAGAAAAGTTTTTAAAAGACAACCATGGTATAAATCTTGTTTTTCTTTATGTTATCATATTTTTTAGAGAATTTCTTGAGGGACTTTCAGTTTCTGAGGAACTGCCCAATCTGTGCTCCAAGTAAGAAATGGTTAATGGAATGAAATGGCTTCTCCTGATTCCCAAATATTAAAAAAAAGCAAAGAATAAAAAAAATAAATCATATTTTCAGAATGCTAAAATAAAAGTAGATTTTAATATAAACATGTTACGTTTCTTAACATAAATTACTAAAATGCTTTCAAAAATTGTTTTATACGCATATAGAAAGATCTATTTTGGATGCATAAAATGGTCAGAAAATAGGCATGGGTGATACTGGTGATAATTACATTATTCTGAAGATCAACAGGTGTTTGCACAGTGTAATGTTAGAGTTTGACAGCTGAGAGCTGCAGAGGTGCACAGAGCAACCAGAGTCCAGCCAGGGCAATGCAGAGGTTAATGACTTTTCCCAGATGATCCATTTTATTTGCACTTGCCCTGCTAATACCTATACTAGTATTATTAAAAGTAACCTTGAAATGGTGTACAAAATTATGAATCACATGAAAAATATAATCCAAATATTTTTAATAGTATTTTTGTATTTTAAAATGTAAAATTTGAAGTGTTGCTTGCTTTCCTAAGACTTGCATACTCTACCTGACAAGGTAGCTCCCTTTTAAGGGCTTTGATAAGTGTAGGATGTTTCTAAGGATGCAATAACAAAGAGAAACAAAATTTAAAATAAAAAGAAAACAAACAAACAAAAAACCAAAGCAAAACAAAAACCAACCAACCAGAAAAAAAACCCCAAAACAACCAATCAAAAACAAACAAACAAAAAAACCCCTAACAACAAAATACAAACCCGTCTTTAAGACATAATAACTAAAGCAATTAGTACTGTTTTTGTGAGTGAGGTTGATAAAAATGTAGTAAAAAAATTAGCAAAATCTCCCAAATCTCAGCTACTTCATCTGTTCTGTCTCTATGAACAGCAGCCTAGTTTGTTTTTTACAATCATATTCATTTTGGAGTATTTTCTACCAGAGAATATTTAAGTTGAAAACAGATTTTAAAAGCACTATTCATCTAAAAGCAGTATTCATTCAAACTAACTGCTTACAGAATGCCCAGCATATAATCAATATTTGAAATTACAGGCTAGAACAACTATTAAAGATCTTCAAATTCTTTTTAGAACTTCACAGAATATCAGATTCATGATATGTTTTGTTTGTCCTCTGGACAAGGGTGACCCATGACTGAGCTTTATTCCTTACTAGCCAAACCATATCCTGAGGTAAATTAGTAACATTTCCAGCAGGTCCAGGAGTGATCCTGACCTGCTACTCATTACCCTGTGAGGCACATCTGGAGTGCTGTGTCCAGTTCTGGGCTCCCCAGGACAAGAGACACATGGAGCTCCTGGAGAGGGTCCTGTGGAGATTGCAGAGATGATGGAGGGATAGAGCATCTCTCTTACAAGGAGCAGCTGGGGCTGGGACTGGTCAGCCTCAAGAAGAGATGACTGAGAGGGGAACTTGTCAATGTCTGTCAGTGTCTGCAGGGGGAGGTCAGAGCATGGACCAGGACCTGCTCAGTGGTACCCAGCAATGGGACAGGAGGCCACAGGGAGGAACTGATGCACAGGAAATTCCACCTGAACATGGGGAAGAATTTCTTTCCTGTATAGTGACTGAGCACTGGAACAGATCACCCAGAGAGGATGTGGAGTCTCCCTCACTGGAGACATTCCAGAGCCACCTGGATGCAATCCTGTGCCATGTGCTCTGGGATGACCCTGCTTGAGCAGGGAGGTTGGGCCATATGACCCACTGTGGTCTTTTCCCACCTGACCTATTCTGTGATTGTGTAATTCTGTGATACAGACAGACTGTTGAAATTAGATCAGGAATATCTTTGCTTACTTAGTCAAACTGAATTTTAACTGTTTTGTGAGGCTGTGAAGTAGGTGAAAATGATTAGTGGTACTGGCGACAGGCTTTATAAAGTGATTATATGAATTAATATTTGGTGTTTCAGGAAGATAAGTAGCTTGGCTTGGTACAGGATAATGTGGCAAAAGGATGTTAAAGTATTTTTATACTGTCCTTATTTGTTCATGTGAAGACCAATGCAGTCTGTCCACATTCCCTTTAGCCCTAGTCTAGCACAGAAACAACAGGTCTGGCACTTTGAGTTTTACAGTGTCCCATAACTCACACCCAGTTCTATTCTTGCATTTCTTTCACCTTATATCTGACCCACACAGCCAGCTCTGGAAAGAAGCTGATGTGAGAATTTACTTGGGGAAATGCTGAAGCCTTGCCCAGGCTGCTGTAGAAGGACAATTCATAAAACATACATAAATCTTTCTAAAAATAAATGCTTTTCTTTCTCAGAAAAGGACAAGACATTTCTGGCAGAAGAGAGCAAAGGAGGAATCATTCCTTAGGAACTACTTGTAAATTGTTTCCAATTTGCTGCAAATATAGGTCTTCTATTCTATTATGTTACTGTAAAAGAAGTGCCATTTGCTGCAGGATCAAGGACAAGATTTGTGTTGCAGTCCTCAATATTGTTATAGTATGAGTAATTTGCTGTATGTCTTATGGTTTGTGTTTCAAAAGATGATATTCAACCAAGTGCTGGACTATTTCAAATTCCAAGTAATTTACTTCTTTTCAAGTAAAATAGCCCAGTAGATAAAGTAGACTAACCTCACATTCATTTAGTCAACGGTTTATAAAGTTCTTTTGAAGGTAGCATACTACCTAACGATTTGCTACTTGGAAAGAACTCTCCTGGCAATATGTCTCTTTATGAGCACTACCATGCAACTAGTATCTAAAAGAAATCTGAATTTCAGTGCATAGCCCTTGTTTAAACAGATTTAACAGGCTTTATTCTTGTGTCTGTGATTCATGTGCAGCCATACTCAGTAATCAAATTTATTTCAGCCCCATCTTTACATTTTTTCTTTAGGTTGAGGAAAAAACCTTTAATAAGTGAATCTTCAGCCAGTGAATTTAAGATTTAAATGGAGAACATAATTTCTTTTGCTAGAGTATCTGACTTCAACAACCAATGTTAGTGTTTGTATTAAATAATAGTCTATGAGTACTTTTATACTTTTTAATATATTACCTCCATAGACTCCAGATAGTGTTAAAGTAACAAAAGCAAAGGAGGAATACTTAAAAAAGACGAAAAAGTACAGTAAGACCTATTTTGCAAAAGCTGTTTGTCTTCAGCAGTCCTGTAGAAGCAGAATTTACCCCAAAATATTTCTGAGAGCTGAGGAACCCCATCACTAGTAAGTTACTAGGCAAACCCTGTTATTCTACAGGTGACTACTTATGGGCATTTTATATGTGACAATGGATGCTTAGTAACTGACACTTTTCCTCATCCTCTCTCTTTAAAAAGTATCTGGCTTTCATTTGGTTTAGAGGAACAGTGCTACTAATGTTTGTTTTCTCTATGGGACCCATAGTTTCAATGTTACAGGTTCTGTTTTGATTTAGATGTTCACATTATTCTACCTTTCAAAAGTAATATATATGAAAGTGTTACTAGTTATAAATGATCTTAGAAAATTTACTGCAGTAAGTAAAATAATTTTAAGTACTCAAAGTACTTGAGCAATATGTGGTGTCAGGATGTGCTTAAAATCTTTTAGACCTGCAGACACAAGGTGGTAGTATCAGCCTTTAGTAATAATTGTTTAGGGTGGCATTGCTTTTAGTTAATAGCCTTTGTTCCCTCTCCTTCCTAAACAAGGGCTGGAGAAAATCCTTTGATTTTGGTCCTGCTAACATCCGGTGTGTATCTTGAACTACTGATGCATCAATCAAATACTAAACTGGGAAATTATAGATATGCAAATGAAATAAAAGTAGGGATCTTCATCTCTCCCAGCAAGCTAGAGAAACTGTATATTTTTCTGGTTTTTCACATTTCTTCATAAGTTCCTAGAATATTGAAGAGAACAGTGAAAAATAAGGCATTTCAGACAAACAGATTGCCTTTTAAAGTCTATGTTTGCCATGAAATGTGAATCCCATATTTCTAGCATTCTGACAAAAGGTCAAGTAATGGATAAATTGTTAGCAAAGTTGGACATTTTATTCTATAGAAATCTTAAAAAAAACAGGGATCCTGACTGATAGATGTTGTTAACACCCATCTTTTGCTGACCACCTTCTTAAGGGAATAAAAAATCTTTCTTTATGCATGTAGTAAGAAAAATAATAAGTAAGAGTCTACTATTTAGCATTTGTCCCTTTTTCAGGAAGCATACTATCATGCTTTTAAAATAATTCTCCAATATTCTATTCCATTATACTCTAGTTCTGAGTAAGATTTAAGGTCAAGGCATAGATTTGATATTTAACTTGTTGTTCTGAGGGATTGTCTGTAGTACAGAATCATATTCATAGAGTCCCACCAAATTGTGGCAGCTCATACCAGGGATTACTTAATACTCTTGCACTGCCTCTAAGAAAGTCCAGGACTGCAAAATACTGATTACCGCCCCCCACCAGTTTGTTGTGGTGGCTGCTCTTTTATCTCCAGTCCCCTCAACTCCAGTATACCAAAATACCAATATATTACAGAAAGTTCCATTCATTCCTTTTCAGTCACAACCAGAAGAAGAGGAAATGGTCAAGTCTTTGTTAAAACAGTAGGATGGCGGAATTGTCAGCTGGAGCAGGTTGCCTAGGAATGTGTGAAGTCAGGTTTTGGGCATCCCTGAGAATGCAGATTTCACAACCTCTGTAGGAAGAACTTGTTCCAGTGTTTGACTACTTTCTCAGGAAAAAAAAATTTGAATTTTGAATATTTCCAGTTTTTCAGTTTTGTGCTCATTGTTTCTTGCCCCATCATCAGAAGGAGTCTGGCTCTCTTAGCTTTACTTTCACCATCAGGTATTTATACAGATGTATATGATTCCAGAAAGTCTTTTGTACTCCATGCTGAACAGTTCCAGATCTTCCAGCTTCTCTTCATGAGATGGATAGTCCAAGACTATAATCTGCTTTTTGCCCCTTTCCTGAACTTGTTGCAGTGCACATCCCTGCCTGTCTCTTACTGGGGAGCCCAGCACCAGACCCAGAATCCAGATGTGTTTCTCCAGGCCTAAGCAGAGGAGAAGGATCACCTCCCTTCACCTGCTGGCGAAGTTCTACCTAATGCAGCCCAAGATGCTGTTGGCTCTTTGCCAAAAGGGCACTGCTGGCTATGGTGAAATTTCTAGGGTTTGCCCCAGGCACTTTTCTTCAAACCTGTCTTCCAGTCAGTCAAATCCCAGACTGCATGGGTGTCTGGGGTTGTTCTTCCCCAAATGCAAGACTTTGCATTATGAATTTCTGGAGGTACATTTTACATCTGTTTCTCAAGCCTGACCATGGCTCTCTGAAGTTCAGCACAACCATCTGATCTACCAAACACTCCTTGTTCCCCTATGCAGTGCTCCTGCTGCCTTTGCTTGATTTCCTGGGATGGACAGCTCTACAGCTTAGAGAAGGTGATCTTTGAAAACCAAAGAGATCCTCTTATTTCTTTTTTTCCTCCAGGACCTTACCCATGCATTTCTTCCAAGCAACTTCCTAAGGAGACCTGCTTTCCTGTAGTCCAGGACTTACTTGCTTCACTGACTCCTACTCAGACATCAACACTGCAGCCAAAGCTGCCCCCAGCCTTCACATCTTCAGCCAGCTCTCCTGTGTTGATACAGTCTTTATTTTTCATGATTGAAATATCAGGACTGGCAATGGAAATTAATCTTTGGTTATAGAGATCTTTTACGTTGGACTTATCTTTCGGCATTGAAATGCTTCTAGCAATCTGATTTTATATGAAGATACACAGTCTAATAAACAGTATATAAAAGAAGGTTTATCTTGTTTCTATTTAAATTATTTTTTTCATTAATTTTTGATGCAGGTAATGTTTAGTCAGCCACTCCCCATATGTGTTAGTGTGTAATGTAGGATAATATGGCATAATTGCTTTTCTGGCATGAGTTTATGATTTCTTCATTACTCATATGACAAGGTGTGCTGCTTATGGCTGGGTAGAGTCAATTTTCTTCTCAGTGGCTGGTGTGGGACTGTGTTTTGGATTTGTTCTGAACACAGGGTTGATAACACAGAGATGTTTTCATTGTTGCTGAACAGGGAATGCACAGAGCCAAGGCCTCTTCTGCTTTTCGTGCTGTCAGGCTGGTGAGGAGGCTGGGAGTGCTTGGGAGGGTGGGAAGACACAGCCAGCACAGGTGACCAAAGGGATATTTCAGGCTATATGGCATCGGGCTCAAAATAGAAAGTGGATGAATAAAGGGGAAGTGGGGGCTGTTCAGAGTGATTATTTTTGTCTTCCCAAGTCACCATGACACATCATGTGCTCTCCTGGGAATGTTGAACACCTGCCTGCTTATGGGAAGAAGTGAATTAATTCCCTTTTTTCTTTGCTTACACCCATGGCTTTTGCTTTTCCTATTGAACTCTTTGTCTCAGTCGATGAGTTTTCTAGCTCTTTTAAGCTGCTGATTTTATCCCTGATCCCACTGATGGGGTAATGAGCTGCGTGGTGCTTGACTGCTGGCTGGGGTTAAACCATGACAGAAGGGTAAAAATCAGAAGTGTCAGATTCTCCTAAATGAATGTTATGAGTCTCAAGGATGGATTAACTGTGACAGGATGATTGAAGAATAGTCAGAGAATGGCTGAATAAGAATAGCTCCTGGAAAATCAGCTCATCAGTTTGATGACTGAGTTTTAATGAGGAATCCTGAGTGTTTTCTCTAGAACTTTGTTTCAACTATTTATAACTTGTATGACCTAATTCCATTAGGTGAGAATTAGAAAAAAAAAATTATCCCTACGTTAATTTTAGTTTAATTAGATATGAATTAAGAGTATTAAAATGGTAAATATTATGAAATCTAGGTTATTCTATGATATAGGGTCTGAAAAAGGCTTGGATTTGAATATTATGATATTTCAGTACTTATGGTGGAACCACATTTCTTAAGCAGGGAAATTCTGCTACCAGAGGTTTTTTTTTTGCATTCACTCCATGTGGGTTAAATCTGGATTTTGAGAAGCTCCCAAAATAAAACTGGAATCCTGCAAAGTGTGAACACAATGAGAACTAGAAATTCTAGAACACTATGGAAATTTGGAGATCTAGGTCTCCTTGAGTTCTACATCCAAGCCTTTTGATTTAAACCATGTCTGAGAAAAGCAAAACTGCAACAGCTTTAGCTTGCAGCACTAATAGTGTGAGATGAAAGAAATGCTAAGATTATAGACAGGCATTATTTCTCGCCATTCAGACTTAAATGAATCAATACTTTGTTCTTAAATCATATTTTCACTATAAGAGAGACACTGCCAACTTTCATCAGTTGCATTAATTCTGACTGCTCCCAAATTTCAGAATGAAATAATTATGTTACACTAATGTGTGACTGAAAATAGTTACAGTTATATTGATTTACACTGTAGATCTGAGAATGGAATTTGCAGGCTTGGCAGGTTTGTAAAATAGAACCTTTTAATAAATCTAGAAATATTAGTTATACTGTAAAGTTGAGCATTTAACTATTCCATATGGCATTTAGCTATTAAAGAAACAGAAGCACAGGCAGTTTAAAAATGATCTGATTTCATCAAGATATATTTCTCTAAATGCAGGCATATATTTCTAGGATAAAATTAGAAACAGTTAAATGATTTACTTTAAATCTGGATGTAGCAACTATATTGAATGTAAGAAGAAAAATTAAATCATGAATCCTGGAATATGTGTGCCCTTGTGAGTAGATTGGATGTGGGCATAGTAGAGTGGGACCTCATCTGGATTGCATTTTTCAGCACCAATCATTATTTTCTCATGTAAGACAAATGCTTTTGACATAAAAAAATTTGACCAATTATGGTCTTTTTTTCTTCCCCTTCCCTTGTCCTTTTTCTTTCTTACAACATGGTATGAAAAGGCATATAGTATGGAGTATAAAGGTTTTTGGTAGTTGGGATTTTGCTTTATTTTACACTAAAATTTACTATGGATCTCAGGGTTGCTCCACTTCTGTTTCATTATTTGGCTATCCCACACTCTAAGTAGTATAAATCTAGGATCAAGACTTTCCAGTACTAACATTTCAGGTGTTTAGGGAGATAATAAATCTACATTTAATTTAATTTAATCTACACCTGTTGTCTCATTGCACTATAAATTTATTATGTTGCCGCATAAAAGGAATTGTTCAATGGAGATCTTGGTTGTCATGAATGCCATCTAGTCTTGAGCTTCATGTATAGCCATAGCTTCACATGGAACCTCCTTTGTGCAGTCCTTGAAAGGGACATTTGCTTATGGAAAGCCTTCTCATGATAATGCTAAAGGGCCTGGCCTGGTGGTTTCAAATTCAACAAAGTGTTCTAAGACTAAAATTCAGAGATCAGAGAAGCAAATATATGAATTGTAAATGACCTGCATAGTTATTCAAGGCCACTGTTAGGGTTTTAATTACAAAAAAGCAATACCTCTTTGTTCAAAATAAATAACTCCAAATTAGATATCATACCATTTTTAAAGGGGAATAGTCAAATGTTAATATCTTTGCTATGTTCCATAGCTTCGCTGATTTTCCATAGTTAGTAAGTGAGGGAAACTGCAAAATATTTTTTTATTGCTGTAATGCATACACAATGGACACATTATTTCTCTTTCATTGATTAGGCAATAAGCAATCCAATCATCAGTAAATAGAGGTTAAGTATTTTAAAGAGACAAACTCTTGACTACATGCAACTTTTCGAAAACTCTAATTTGCTCTTCCCTACTACCATGGAAACATAGCAGGAGGTTAGCTTCTCTTATGGTTTTATGCAGAGAGAAAATGTGTCTTCCTTCATTATTAAAAGCACAGTTGGATGGAAGCTTAAATGGAGGAATATTCCTGCACCTGATTTGCTCTTTTATATTTCATAGAATCATAGAATGGCCTGAGTTGGAAGGGACCTTAGAGATCATCTCATCCCAGCCCCCTGCTGTGGGCAGGGACACCTTCCACTAGACGAGGTTGCTGAAAGCCCCATCCAAACTGGCTTTGAACAATGCTGGCGATGGGGCAGCCACAACTTCTCTGAATAACCTGTGCCAGGGCTTCACCATCATCATAGCAAAAAAAAATTCCCAATATCTAAACTAAAGCTTCTCTTTCAGTTTGAAACCATTCCCCCTTGTCCTGCTACTCCAGGCCCTGGTGAGAAATCTCTCTCCATCTTTCCTGTGGGCTCCTTTCAGGTACTGGAAGGCCACAATTAGGTCACCCCAAAGCCTTCTCTTCTCCAGGCTGAACAATCCCAGTTCTCCCAGCCTTTCCTCCCAGCAGAGCTGCTCCATCCCTCTGATCACCTAGGTTCCTCCTCTGGCCTGGCTCCAGCAGCTCCCTGTCCTTGCTGTGCTGGGAGCCCAGAGCTGATGCAGCACTGCAGGTGGGGTCTCAGCAGAGCAGGGCAGAGGGGCAGAATCTCCTCCCTGCCCTGCTGCCCACGGGGCTTTGGCTGCAGCCCAGGACACATTTGTCTTTCTGGGTTCTCAGTGCACAATACAAGCTTTAAAATACTTCTAATATTTTTAATAAATAATTTATATTTAGTAAATAATGAGAAATTTAATCTATATTAGATGTATAAATAACTACATATCTGGGTTCCCTTTTGAGAATAGAGAACTTGTTTTAAGAAAATGCCAGTCATATTCCTGATTTCCAATAATGCTTAATCATAGAAGAGTCCATTCCTGCAGTGGATAAGATAGAAGAGGAAATTAGCTGAGGATTCCCTCATTAGCTGTCTTATATTAAAAATATTGGGAAAGCATATGAAAAATTATAATTTGAGATGGCTTTTCCATTTGGTGTTTTCTATTGGTCTCCACTGTCTTATATAAAAGGAAAACATCAGATCTTCTGCATGTGAACAGAGATTTTAAGTGCTTGGTATCATTCTGCCCAGCTATGATCCATTAGGCTACTGTACAGCAGGATTATTTTACATACAGACCAGTATTGTACAACTTCACAATCTAGTCTCAATGTGAAAAAAAACTCCTGTATGGAAATATAAGAATAATATCTATTTGTACTGTCAAGTAGTACTTTAAGTATTAGAAAGGTAAATGTGCAGACCTTGGAACAGAGCAGAACAGAAAAAAAAATGGCATTAATTATTCTGGCAAAGTGAGATTTGCATGGAGGTCTCCAGGATACCTGTGACCATCTAGGCATAATTTCTGTGTATCTTTTATAATAGTGGACTCAAGAAATTCTTACATGTATTTATTTCCCTATGGATGTGACCTAAATACTGTTCCTCTGTCAAACAGTTGGCAGAGTAGCAGTCTTCACTGCATGATCTTTTTTATCCAAACAAGAAATTTTGAGATCTAAAAAAACCCTGTAACCCTGTCAGCCCTGCTTAACCTCCATTAGAGGCTTCAATTTGGCTGTCTGTCTCCTCTGAAGCCTAAAAGCTGTTACTTGGCTGTCATAAACTGGGATGGCTGAGGGTCATGGCTATTGCAGTGGATAAAGGCTGGAGCTGAGAGGTGACGAAAATTAGAAAAACCATGCTGCTTGCTCTCTATAGTGAAGATGAAGTCTGAGCTTTTCCATATGTTGCCAATTTGTCAATTTTCATACATATGCCCTCAAAACATATAAGAAAGGAAGGATGATTCCAAAAAGTCAGTTGCAGATCTTCAAAACGTCAGGTTACTATTGAAAATATACAATTATAATTCCCCCCTATTTTTTAGAATAGCATGTTCAGATTATCTAATGTTTTTGAAGGGAAAGAATGTCATGAAATGCATACAGTAACTTGCTGAAAAGTGCTACAACAATACAGAATTTAAGTGATTTTGGTGAATTCAGGGGAAATGGTTCTAATTATGTGCATTCTGTTTGAAATTCAAAAGTGAAAAAACACAGAAAATCAGGAGTACGTTTTGGAACATATTTGACACATTAGAGAAAAAGAATGAAATTGTCTCTTAGGTAAATGATTACTGAAACATTAACCAGAGTGACAAGTATATAACTTTAGGCAAAAAAACCCCTCCCCTCTACTCCTATTCCCCTTGAGATCTTTTATTTTTTAAAAGGAATTATATTAGAAATTATATGGGTAAAATAAATGTTTCTCAATGTTCTAAATTTGGGTTGAAGTTCCAAGATAAAGGTACAAGGAATGAAAAAGAAATTTTTAGTTGAATGCATCATTTTAGTAAATTTCAGAAATTGCACTGAAATGGGAAAGCACTCAGCCTTCCTCTTGGTGTACAAAGAAGAAATTTCTTGTTTCATTTCCCTCTTTTTTATCAGCAATAGTGTGGCAGTAGGACCAGGGCAGGGATTGTCCCCCTGTGCTGGGCACTGGTGAGGCCACAGCTCAGATCCTGTGTTCAGTTCTGAGCTCCTCACTGCAAGAAGAGCATTAAAACACTGGTGTGGGTCCAGAGAAGGGAATGGAGCTGAGGAAGGGTCTGGAGCACAAGTCTGGTGAGGAGCAGCTGAGGGAGCTGAGGGGGTGTTTAATCGGAGAAAAGGAGGCTCCAGGGAATTATTATCAATCTTTTCAACTCTGTGAGAGGAGGGTGGAGCCAGGTGGGGATCAGTCTCTTCTCCCAAAGGACAGCAAGGTAGAACAAGACAGGACAAGAGGAAATGACCTTAAGCTGCACCAGGGGAAGTTTAGATTGGACATTAGGAATAATTTTTTCAATCAAATTATTTTCAAGTATTGGAACAGGCTGCCCAGGGAAGAGGTTGAGTCAATGTTCCTGGAGGTATTTCAAAGACATGTAGATGTGGCACTGAGGGACATGGTTTAGTGGTGGGTGTGGCAGTTCTGGGTTAATGGTTGGGTTCAATGAACTTAAAGGTCTTTTCCAATCTAAACTCTTCTATGATTCTTTAATTTTAAAGGGAAATCTGTTTCACTCCTAGCTGCTCTGCCCTTGGGGGGATTGAATATCCTGTCTTCCTCCCTTCATCCGGGAGAGAAGAGGAACATTACACTTTATTCTCCAGATGGAATGTCCCAGCTCTCACTTTCTCAAAAGCCAACGAGGTACAAACTTTTACCCTGCCTCAGGGTAGCTCAGACATTTTTCCATTTTTTCTATTTAAGCCAAGCACCCTGGTTTAATTAGTTTCCTGTCCATCTCAAAACAAGGAAGCTGAGACCACAGCTATTCCTCTTGTGCACACTCTTGCTTTTTCTTTTAATGGCACACACACATGGTTTCCTTGCAGTGCCATGGGAAAACATGGTGTTCTGAAAGTTTTTAAATTGAGTGTTTTTCTTTCAGGTATGTTCTTCATACCATGCACTGTCACAACATGAGGCACATCACCATGTAAAATCCTACAGTTCTAGTAGTACTAATTCACTAAATAACAGAAGTATTTACCAGGTGTCCCACAATCTTACTTTCAAAGTAGACTGTGGGACCAAATGCTAAAAGATAAATCAGGACAGCCAGTAGTCAGGAGTCTTTCAAGGTAACTACTTCTCTGGCGTTTCTTAGATTTGAGATCTTTCTAATCTTGGAAAAAGACAGAGGAAGAAAATTTTAAGCCAGTTTTTACGGTGTTCTAGTCTCATACAGTTATGGGAAAAAAGTGTTTTTATTCCAATGTGGGATTAAAAAAACTTTGGTACCTCAAAACTCTATTATGCAGATATAGTTCTGATCTGGTGCCCTGAAGAACAGATAAAATAAAAAAAAAAAAGCAACATCTGCTTTTGGTTTTAAAGCACATCTTATTTTGAAACTAATAAATGAATTCTCATGGCCATTTCAGGTTTAGAAACCAGAAAGAGTTATAGTCTAAGTAAAACCTAAATTAACAGCTCAGCAGTAACATCCATGCTCCTGTTTCAGATGTGGCTGCTTTCTTCTGCTATTATTTACATTCTCTGCGGCTACTTTAAAGCTGGATAGTTGATGAGAGCTGTGTTAATCACTTTTACTTCTTTGAAGCTGCTCACTGGAGAACAGGAAATAAAAAACCTTACAGGGATTTTTTAAAAGGAAATATAACCTCTGTATTAAATAGCTATTCTGTTTTTGTTTTTCCCTTTTCTCCCAACACATTAAAGTTGAGCTTTAAAAACTGAGCATAGCAAGTACTTATGCTCTAACAAAGAAGCATTAAATTTATTGATTTAGGCAACTGTGGCAGTTTGTCCTTCACACAGCTTTATATAGGATATTCTTAAATTTTAAACAGGAAAAAGAATGTTTTTATTTCACAGAATATAACATGGCATTTTATTTTGCCTCAAGAAAAAAATGTCATCCCTTTTATGAGAGACAACATATGCCATATTTTGTATATTATTGTTACTAAATGACTATTAATTGTTCAAATTTTCTTTTCATGTTTTTACTTAAATGTGACTTTAAATCAAAATAATGTATAGAAGCGATCCTTCTGGTAATATATATATATTATGTGCAATTAACTACTTGCTGCCTCTGAATTGTGCTGAAAATTTCCTTTTACTGTTAGTTGAAAAGCTCTTTTGCGGAGCATCTTCCCTTTCTACATACCTGTGCTATTTTTATAAAAAATGTTCATTTTGAGACAGCTTTTTTTTGTCTTGGTGGATCTCAAGTATTCCACTTATGAGATGCTGTATTAAGATACAGAATTCCAATTCCACATATGGTGTTAATCCAAATTAACAAAATGCAGCTGAGTGAAATCACTGGCTAAATATAGGAATCTATATAATTGAAGATACTTTTAATAAAGATAATTTTTAAATGCAGCTATTGGAACTTAGAAATGAAATTAATGTACCTCAAGCATTGTAAATAGATGGAAAAGTTCCAGAAGGTTATGCAAAGCTGGTATTCATTTAAGAGTTTTTTCAAAGACATTTTGCTGCTTTCAAAGACATTTTGCTGCTTCAGACATTAACATAAATATTGCAGTACATTTCCTCTTTTGACTTTGCATGACATTGTAGAAATAGAAGTTTTGCTCATAGTCACATGTTAAGAAAAAAACCAAACCAAAACTAGCCAACCAAGCAATCCAAGCTTCAGCCTGTACTCATAAATGTCAGTCCATTCCTTTTTTATATTGTTTTAATTTGCATTTACTCTCAATTCAGAGATGCTGTGCTGGGGTCCACAAACCGGGTGTGATGCTTTTGCACAGAATCACTGTTCACACATTATTTAGGAAATTCTTCCCTCCTTAGAGAGAATCCCCTAATGGGGGAAATTAACAGTAACCATGACAAAATAGAAAATTTTAAAACAATTTTGGAATGAGGATATTTGGGAGTGGATCTCCACTGTGAGGATAATTTGAAGGATAAAAGTGGTTGTCATCACAGATTGCCGCAATCTAAGATCATAGACCTAAAATTAATCTACTGTCTTCACTGGAGATCCTAATTAAGATATTGCCAAAGAGTATTTGGTCAAAGTGTCATTAAATATAAAATTTTATGAAATATACATTATTAGTAACAAAGCCAAAGGGATGTGTGAGAGGAGGAAGATCAGAACACGAGTGTGCTGCCTGTGAGTGTGATATGTGCTGGCAGCTGCTCTAAGTGACATAAGCTTCAATTTTTACTGCAGAACCTGTTTGAAGACAGCTAAAGGTGTCATTCGAAACAGCAGCAATAAGCAACATTATTATTATTTTTATTGTTATTATTAATGAAACTTCTTAAACACATGAAAAAACTCAGAATGCAAGGTCTACATCCAAGTCAATTTTTAGATCATGAGATTCCATCACTAATACTTAAATTAATGAAATTATATTGATTTTCCTTTTTTTATCCTAGTTATAGAAAAACAATTTTATTATTTCAAGGATGATGTTTGAGTAGCATGTTGAGCTGTAAACTGATTTAAATCACCAACACTTGGACTCAGTGTGTAATAATTGCTTGTTTTCATTTTTTTTTTAGGAAAAGTTCCATAAATTGATGCTATGATATTGTTTTCTAGTTCTTGTGACACTGAATTCACTGTGTTGATGCATCTCTTTGCAGGTGATTATTTACCAGCTGCAAAATAATGTTACCTGTCCCTGATGCTACTCGTACACACGTTTCTTGAAAAATGTAATACTAGGTATTGATCTCCTTATAGCACTGGATATTAAAAATGTAGGAAAAATAAGGAATTATGAATGTGAAGTTAATATAAAATGTATAAACATTAATTTTAATAGCCACAATTTGACTAAGAGAGTGATGGTGATCAATACCTTGCAGTAGAAATTCTATTATTGCTGTTTGCAAATAATTAATTGATAAATTGTTAATCATGAAACCAACACATTTTAACATTTGATGTAATTAAGGACAGACTCAATGAACTTGGGCAGGAATGCTTATTAAAAAGTAATTGAGGCATGTAAAGCTTTAAGTTTTTCTAGAATCTTGAACTTGTTATCACAGACTTTCTACACACGTGGGCTAAAAGGATGTACAGCTGACAAGAAGGTTGGAATTTACAGCCCAGGGAAGAGTTTAGCCTCAGGCATCAGTTTACAATCTACTGATCTTGCTAAGAGTAACATAGATGTTATTTGTTAAAAAAAAAGATAAAAGAAACAAACTTATTTTTTCTATGTCTGACACTTAGATATGAGAGAATTTGGTGGATGCCTATTCCACCTGAATTTCATAGTTAGCACCAGTTAAAAGGCAGCTCCTAAAACCACAAAGTGCATGACATGACTCATCTATGGAAATTTCATCTGATATCTGAGATCAATGATGTATTTAATGCATCTAGAACCATAGATAGCATCATTTTAATTAAAAATCCTAGCAGAGTAATTACTTTTCAAGCATATGGCGGCAGATAAGAAAATTGAATGACACTTAAATTGAGTTTGTAAGAAAATGAATTTGCATTAAAAAGTAGCTATTAGCCATTTCAGTGACAATGTGGGAGATCAAGGTTACAGATCTTTGCTCTGTAGGTTGGGAAACCTGTTTTATTAAGGCTGATATATTTGGGCTTTAAGGAAAATGAGGTCTCAGTGATTTTTCTCATCTCAGTTTCAGTTTAATTAGTGTCATCACATGGAGCAGCATTTGTTCCTTTTAGGGAATAGCAGACAAATGCCCCTTCAAAAATCAGGTGGAAATGTCATGGCTCTGTAATTGAGGAAAGTGGACAGTCAATATTGGGGGTGAGGGAACTCTTTAAACTGATTTATGCAAATTTATTATTTTTTTTCAATGCAATATTAATCCAGTTAAATGTTCAGTATAGTCAGGTTTAAAGGGATGTAAACTGAATAAGACAGTATTCTTCCTGATGTTTCATTACCACCTTCCTGACTCAAGGTACCTTTTCTAATTGAGAGTTAACATCTTAGTAGCCCTAAAAGTTAATTTGATGAAGTTTTTCTATATCCAAAAAGTGAATTGATTTTATTTTATTCATTTATTGCTCAGCTTATGTCTACTATTTCAGGGCAAGTTTATAAAGATAAATTCTTATGAGGGTGCGAGACAAAAAATGGATGTTACTTTTCAAAAATTAACAACTTCTATTAATTTCCACTTTCTGCAATTTCTTTTTAATATTTAACCTGCCAACAATAATAAGGGAGTAGGAGCTACAGGTGCTTTCTGTCTGCCCAAAATGTTTTTCTTGGTAGATTTCCTCAGCAGGGAATTATTTAAAAGTCTGAATTACCCTGAATATCACACTCTTTTCTGGGCTCACTTTAGCTCATATTTTCATGTTGCATATTGAGTCATATCTTATACTCTTTGGCAAGGAGAAATAGCTGCCATTTTTCATTCTCAAAAACATCCTCAAAACAAAGCCCCAAAGCGTCAGGGACAACAGGCAAACAAAACAAATACAACCCTCCACATCCCCCAAAAAACCCCATCCCCCAGAAAAAACCAACCAAACAAAAAAATCTCCACAAAGCCATCTTTTAAAAAGTAGCAAAATAACCAAGTTGTATGTGTGGATGAAGAGTACTTGAATAATTTCCCAAAAGATGGTTTTTTTACATTATCCAGCCTCTGACCTGTTCATTTCATTGGACTGTTTTACTGAAAAACAGTCCCAAGTGAACAATTCTTCAAAACTTGTATATATGACAACTGAACATCCCAGGTGGAATGCAAAATTTCAGGTGGCAAATATGTACATTTCAATTTTATTTTTTTTTTTGGTGGGTATTGGAGCACTTACATGTTAAGCTCCAAGTTTTTTAGTGAGAAGGCTCTTCTTGGAGAATTGTGAATGTTATGCTGAAATTAAAATCAAAGTAATTCAGAACAAAGAGGATACTTCTCATTCCAAAAAGGAGGTGATAGAACTGAGATGCTGGACAATTGTAAGCAATATTCAGTTTTAAAACTACATGTCTCGTGACAACCAGACCTATCTAGAATGTTACTGTAAACCTGTGCAGCCCAAAAGATACACATAAAGTGCTAGCAGATTGGCTTGTGCTATGAATGTGTCTGAGCAGAGGTAACCATTTTACTGGCAATTTAAATGCCTGCAACTGCTTATGTTTCTTCTTACTACCACATAGAAAATCAAGAAAACATAATTTATGCTTATGGTTAATTGCATATTGCTTCTAAGAATCATTAGAAACAAGTAAATCTATGAATAAAATTATGAGAGGGGGTTGTGAATAAAATGAAGAATAAAATGAATAGAATTTTATTAATAAAATTTTTATTATTAAAATTAAGTGTTTTCCCAAGGTTATTACCAAAAATACTTTAAGTTTCTTGAACAGTTTTCTACTCTCCTTATATCTTTTTAGCTTCTTACATTTTGCTCGGATTTGCTTTGCATATTCCACCATAAATATCCCTAAATGTTTATTATTGTGGAGCTGGCTTTCTCTAATGAGTAATGACACTCCTGGTGGTATCCCAATAAGCCTATGCATTTTTCTACTTCTTACCAGAAAATTTTTGCTACCTAACAAATTTAAAGTTAATTAATGTGGAGTGTTAGTCAATAATATATGTGATAATTAGAATTGTTGCTAATCCATGAAGGTTCTGCATTTCTTCTTGGATATGTTCTTGCCTTGTCTCTGCAAAATTTCCTTCTACCTACCTGACGCCTATCCTGCATGGTGCCATGACGTTATTCCATTACAGATACAGGATTTACCATTGCCTTGCTTCATTGAACTTCCTGGGGTTCCTGTGAACCTATTGCTTCAAACTGTCAAAGTCCCAATGTGCAACAACCCTGCCCTTCTCCCACCCTATTTTGGCACTGTCACTGGGAGAATGTGCTCCAGGTATCTCTAAAAACTGGCTGCCAGATGGGTTTCTCCCTGTTGATTCAAATCTGTGAGGATGTCAGGTCAGGTAAATTCATATATTGCCCACCCCGTTCATATCTGTCCACTTGGATTAAAATGTTTCACTGTTCTCTGTCTTCCCATACCAAATAATTAATCTCCTAGAGAATCATCAGACTGTTAAAGCATGATTTGTGTCTTAAATTGGGTGCTTTGTTTTCCTGTAGTGCAGGAACTTGAAAATTCTTTTACCCAATTGATATAAACTGTAATGAGCAGCTAGAGATAATAATCCAAATATGTTATGAGGCTTCTCATTAGAGGATCTCCCTTGAAATGTTTCCCTTTGGCATAGAGGGTTTCCTTTGCAACACACACATGGGAGTCTACCTCAGATTACTGGAGTAACACAAACACTTCAGAACCTCCTCCTCCAAGCTCAGCCTTTGTACTCATGGCAAAAAAAAATCTCAATTGAGCACAAAAGTATTAAAACAAATTGAAAATCACGGTCATCGTGCATCACAGACCACGACATGAATGTTCAGAGCTCCTACTGTAGTACATGTCTGAAGTATCCTTCTGAACTGACAAATACAAAGTGAACTCAGCATTGCAGTAAACACAGGTTTAGTCACTTAGGATAAAAGTGATGATAGATCTAGGAACTTATTAAAAAACCCAAAAAAACCATTAAATGACCATTCCATTTTTTGCCTGGAATTAACCAGCATTTGATGACAACTGGAAGGTATTAAATTTCCCTTTAGAAAAGATTTCACATCTCTTTTGAGTGAATTATTCACTCACATTTCACAGAATACCAGCTCAGCAGTCCTCTGTGCAATCATGCTGTGCAGTGATTTTTACTTTAATGGGACAAATAATAGATGGTCTAACCCCTAAGTATTGGTTTTTGTTAGCATTGCCCTCCTTTTACATATTTTTATCACAGTTGGAAGAATGCAGCTGTAGTAGAAAGCTCTATTCAACATCTGTACTGTTCTGTATAACAATAATAATGCCAAGGGTGTGGGTTTGATCCCTGTAAGACTGATTCATTTAAGAGCTGGACTTGATGATCCTTGTGGGTGCCTTCCAACCCAGAATATTCTGTGATTCTCTGATTCTTACATTTGTCCACCCCCATGCTCCTTCATCTTATTTTTCTTCCTTTTCAAATTGCAAATATAAGACATTCTACCCTTCAGAGTCTCATGCTGCACCATGAAATTATGGCTGAATGCTATTAAACACCCCAAAATAAACATTTCTCAATTGAATTAGTCAGTGTTGCAGATTCCTTGTGAACAAGAAAAGACAATTTAAGTTTTTGTGTGGAATGTTTAGTTTGGTTTTGGTGGAAGAAGGTATAATATTGTAATAAACTTCTTGTTCTAACAGTAGTCCCTCTTTTCTGATCTCCTTCGTGTAGAAAGATCCATGTTAATTTTTCCTAGCTGAAAGTGCACCTATGTCAATAAAAGTATGTCTTTTAAATCACATTTTTACAGAAATGTCTGTAAAACATTACTAAGTAATTTTTTTTCTGCTTTTTTAAATTAGAAATTAATTTTACAACAGTAAATAAGAAGTTTTGACACTGACTGTTATATTTGCTGGTAATATTTTTGAGTCTAAAATAGTGTAAGAGTTTAGGACATAAAAGAGCTTAAAAATTAATATACAAAGAATTGCCACTTCATTTCCATAGTAAATGTGGTGGCAATTATAAACAACATTTTTTAGACAAAAGGCAAAATTCCAAATTAGGAAGTTACCTTTTCTAAAATGAGTTTTATATCTCAAGCGTGAAGCTAAATTTTGGAAATCCCTTCAGAACTATTGTTTTGCTTAAAGCTGTGAATTTGACTTTATTGTTTGAAGTACAGTTTTCTAAGCCTGAAATAAATAAGGATATAGCCATTTTCATGTGTTGAAAAGCAACTTTTAATTTTTTTTCTAGAGTATTTCACAATTATGACAGGTACACAGAGCTTTTCATGGCAATCTACAAAAGATGTAAGTTGTTAATAGGCAAAATATGACTGATATATGAAAATAGAAGAGTTATTAATATCAAGTATCAGTTACGAAGAACCTTTTAAAGCCAAAAATAAGGCATTCTCAGTGTAGGTGGTTTATTGACTAGAAACTAGACAAGCTTCCCAAACCTTGATTCCTAAAGGTTTATATCTTGCTGATTGAAACCCTTTAAGCTGGAGTTCAAATTATCTTCTTCCATAAAAGATGCCAAACCTGGTGTGTGTTTGAAACAGCATTAGACTTCCAAGATAGAGTGTAGGTCAGGCACAGGTAAGCACAAGATCTCAAGCAGTTCTCTGCATGGTATGTTCAAAACAGTTTTATTTGCTTTCTTTCCAGATGCAAAATATGAAGAGAATTTTCATCAGGAAGTAAATTGACTGTAGCATACTTCTTTTCAATGGAAACCGCAAGTTGAAACATGTAAGAACTTAATGCCTTTTGTAAATTGAAACTATTTACAGGGACTGCATAACTGACTGATAGAGTTTCCAAGAATAAAGATCAGCCATCATAATCTTCTCCTTCTCCAAAATGACATTAACCCATTGATCGCTCTGTCCTCTAAAAAGGCCTGGTCTCTTATCTTTGATGATTGTTCCTATGGGACAGATGGATTTCTTTTAAGCCTGAAAAAATAATTTTCTGTATGTTTCAGTGACTACTGACACTGAACTTGTTTTCCTATAGGAGCTTATCCAGAATTTTGCTCAGACATGGAATCTCTGAGATAGATGTTTGGTTTTAAAGGCAGAGGCAAGAAGAAAAGACATATCATGTCCATCAGATACTTTCTCTTAACCTCAAGTTTTAAGTGGAGTAATTCTGGAGTTTTAGAGTAAAGGGTGGGAAAAATACTGCATTTTTTCACATGTCAAAAGGTGTGCTGGGTATAATCCTCTCACATCCCTTAGAAATTTTTGTGGAAGACATGACTTACCCCTCTTTTACTTGGCCAACTTTTTTCAACAGCATGTTGGCACCATTTTAACACCATGTCTTCTCTAATTTACTGCATACTGTTTCTTTGTTTTTCTTTGTTCTAATTTACTGCGTCCTTTACCTGTGAAATTTACTTTTGCTTTATTATCATATATTTATTTAATACTTAGCAGCTATATTTTCTGGTCAATAATAAATATATCCATTCCTGGATTTTCAAAAAAGAAATCTAACTGAACATTAAATTAATAGGATTTTAATTGGGCTTTTGCAATATTTTACAAAAATCTATCAAAATAATTACTTCTTATCTTTTGAATTTTCTGTCTTTCAAACAGTAACTTTAGTCATTTCAACTTATTGCAAATTCCCTCTGAAAAGTTTCACACAATTTATTCGGCAATTCTTATAAAAAAATTAGAGCAAGACAATACTTGGAATTTCTCTAATTTGCAATCACATTCACTGCCCAGAGCAACAATTCTGTAGTTCTTTACACTGGGGAAAATATCTAATCATTAGTTTCTTTAGCTAATTCAGAGACATTCAGCATTTCCTAAAATATAACTATTAAGTTGGTTAAGAATTCTCTCATTAAAATATTCACTATTTCTTTTATACACTATACTATTAAAAGAAGGATGTTTGCTTTAAATATCCAGGGCTTTTTCAGCCACTATCACCTCTTTCTTTTTATTAGTTATCATTTCACCAATGTACTTGGTGATTTAGTTGAGTTTTGAGTCAGAGGTTATAGCTGAATTTAATTCTCTTGGTCTTAAATGCCATGTTTTAATATTCAGGTGTCTTACTGTTTTAATAAGAACCTTGTAGATAATCTCCTTTTTCTATATTGCCAGAGATACATTCTCCAGATGTCACAAGTGAGTGAAGATTTTTACAGTTCTAAAAGAACTTGGTGTGGAAGGCTGTGAAGTCCAGAGAATTTATCACTAAACATAGGTGCATTATGGCAGCTGTGCAACCTGTTGCCTTTACCAGGTTTTCTTGCATTGCAGAAAGTTGTGGGAAGTTCTCAGTTTATAGATCTGAGTTTTGCAATTAGGTAGGGAGACCAGGTTGAAGTCAAGCCTTTAGTTATGTGGCCTTTTCTTTTTTTCCTTAATTCTTTCACTTCTTTTCCAAGAGGTATTTTGCTCTACTGGATTTTTTTCTTCATTTTTCTTTTGGTCCTCACTCTAACATTTCTGTCTGATCTGTAAAATATCAAAAACTGTCATCAATAATAGCAGAGTATTAAAGGTCTTTGTAGGCTCATGTAAGTGTTTTTATTATAATTTTATTAGTGAAACAGGTAATACTTTCCGTCTCTAGGAATTGTGTTTCACTGTTAGCCATAACATAATGGAAACCCTTCTCTTGCTGACAGAATGTGGTTTTATGTACCTTGCCTGTGGTCTATGGAATTGCAGTTTTTCTTTTTTTGACTTGCAGTGAAACATTACTAATTTTTTATCATCTCCCACTGTGTGCCACAGCGCATTTGGACAATATAAATCACAGGGAGCAGTCAGCCTTCTGGCTTTCTTTTGTGTCTCAGACACAAAGACTAACTAAGATTTTCAGTGATTATGTGAATCTCTAAAAGGTCAGTTTTACTGTTTTACCAATCATAGCCATAAAATGCAGTTATTCTTATCTTTTGGCTTCACTTGACTGTTGAATTTGTAAGGTTTACTAGAATCATAGAATATGTTGGTTTGGGAGTTTTCAAGGTAATCCAGTCCAACCCCATACTGAGCAGGGACAGCTAGATCAGGTTGCTCAAAGCCCCATCCAACATGACCTTGAATGTTTCCAAGGACTGCATATCTACCAGCTCTCAGGGCATTCTAATGTTTTACCAAACCCATCATAAAAAAATTCTTCCTTAGATCTATTTTCAATCTATCCTCTTCTACTTTAAAACCCTTACCCTTTGTTCTATCACTACAGCCCTTTTGTTTGTGTGTTTCATTTGTTCAATTGTTTGGGGTTTTTCAAAATTTAATATAATTTAATTTTTTATTTTACTTATTTTAAATTTTATTTTCTCAAAGAGTCTGGAATCTGAAGAAATAATGTGAGCCTCAATTACTGTATAACTACTGAAACTTAATGTAACATTACTCTTTTGGAAAAAGGCAGAAGCTGTATGGGTGTGGCTGATCATGCATTTTGCTGGGTCCTGTATCAATCATAACCAGGTAGAACAGACTTTCTTACAAACATATTTAAATAAGGCAGCTCTACATCGCAGGGAAATAGTGGAAGCACCATTCACTTAGTGAGACTGCTTGTCGTGCCCATTTAGGGATCTTGGAATGTTGCCTGGAGACTCAGGATCCTGCCAGTGTGCTGAAAGGGCCCAATAGAAACCCCATTAATGTCAGTAGAACAATCCCCACAGAATTACATGAACTTTAAATCAGGATAAGCAAGTGCTCATGCCAGCACTTTATCTGAGTCATGTGCAGGCCCACAAAGGAGAGCAGAGGTTTGCAAGCTGGAATAAAACACTTCCAGGTCCCAGCAGTAAATCTCACTAGGTATGATGTGATGGTCCTAAAATGCACTGGGCTTTGTTTTATATTGGAATTAATTAACATTATGAGCTGATAACTTCTAGCAGACATGCTGAAGTAAATTATGTGGACACAAAGACCCCTCTTTATCAAAATAAAGTAACTTGCAGGAGTTGCAAAAACTGTGCTTCCTTTCTAGCCGCTTTATAGTTTTCCTATATTTACAAACTTTCCTATATCAGAATTTAATCACTGTTCAATAGCTGAGGCAGATTTTTACAATTCGTTTCCACAGTGTAAATTCTAATGGTGTTGCAATCTCTTTCCTGTCAGTGAAACCCACATCTTTCTTGGAAGGAGATAAAAATACAATTGAACAGATGATGCAAAGTGTAGCTTGACAGATTGCCATTAGTAGTGCAGACAGGACATGCATCTACTCTAAATTGGAACCACCTTTAGTCTTCTCATTATCTAGATCTTCTTTGTACAGACTTTGGAATCTTTGAATAAAGGCCTTAGATACAGCTGGGAAACTCAGCTTTCAGAGCAACTGTCATGCAACAGGGCTTCATCAATGTCTATAAATATCTAAAGTGTGAGTGTCAAGAGGATGGACCAGACTCTTTCTTATGATCCCCAACAACAGTACAAGAGGCAGTGGGCAGGAACAAATGCACAGGAATTTCCACCTCAACATAAGGAAGAACTTCTTTGTTGGGCAGTGACCGAGCACTGGAAGAGATCACCCAGAGAAGGTGTGGAGTCTCCCTCACTGAAGATATTCCAGAATCATCTGGACACAATCAATCTTGTGCCATGTGCTCTGGGATGACCCTGCTTGAGCAGGGAGGTGGGACAGGATGATCCTCTGTGGTCCCTTCCAACCTGACCTGCTCCAGGATCCTGGGATTCTGCAACAGCAGCTGCTGTCAGAAAGCAAGTCTCACCTAATGTAGGGTTTTTCAGTAGTGGGTATAAGGTAAGAAGAGGGAGACGGGTCACGTGAAACAGTATATGTATTTGATTTTTTGATAGATTTAGTGTTGAAATTCTTTTGTTGTATTGAAGACTGGAAGTTTATTGACAGTTTAGCCTATAATCTCTTTTTATTTGCCCTCAAATATTTTCTGAAAATTGAAATATTGAACGGATGAGATAAATGTCCTTAGAGAATCTCAGCGAGTGTATAAAATACAATTGCAAAATGCTCACAAACCAGAATATTATTATCTTACAGATCTCGGAAACTGAATTAATACTTACAATGTAATCTAATACAAGAAAGGTACATAATTGGGTCAGTTTTAAGACTAATTGCACATCACATTGTGTTGTCAGATCTGCCAGTGTCCATCATGTTTGTGCATTATTATAGACAAAAAAAAGTGCCAAAGAATGAATAATGTACCTTACAATGGCATAAGTAATTAGGTTTGTGTGCTTACAGGAGATCAGAACACTTTTCAACATCAAAGAGATTAATTCAAGAGCTAGAATGTACAATGAGATCAAGAACAACTCTGGAATAAATTTCCACCTTTTCTTGTTTAGAGTGAGATGTGCAATTTAAGAGTGGGTGCTATGTAATAGTGGCTGATATGTTCTGTGTCCCAGATGAACTCTACTGTTACCAGGTGGGGTGAGAATTAATTCTCTTCTGTTGCCTCTGTTCCATTTTGGAGAGGTCTTTCTTTATACAGTGAGCTGAAGGGGAAGTGCATTTACATTGGAAGCGAGTCCCAAAGAGATCTGATTATGACTGCTCAGTTTGCCCACACTCAATGTATCCAGCCTTAAGACATATACAAAAGTCCTGCAAAAACCAAACCAATAAACCCCAATCAACCAAAAATAAAAAAAATTAAAAAAACTCAAATCAGCTCTCCCCACAAACCAACTAACCAACCAACAACCAATCCCCACAATAGCAAAAAAAAAAAAGAAAAAGAAAAAAAAAGGAACAGAAAGGATTGTCCTTGACTGCCAAGTTAAATTATCTGCAATTGTAGGTCACTCATGACATAATCTTGTTCATATATTCATATTTCCCTTCATTAGAGCTAGTCCATGCCTGCAAGGGTTTTTAGTCTTGCTTTTAGGTGCTGCTTCACAACTTCATTTTCTCATGGTTAGAAATAACCTTCTAATTTACAGTGCAATTTTCAGACCAAATTACATACCTTTGTTCTAGCACTGATATTGTCTTTTAGCTTTAATAGCTCTTTCCTCTCCCTTGTGTTTGTTCCCAGAGGTACTTGCAGAGAACAATCATCTGCCCTCTTATCTTGTGTTTTGCTAGGCTAAACAAGCCAAGCTCTTTCAGTCCGTTCATGTAAGATAGGCTTTGCTGTCTCTGCACTAATTGTCTTTCAAAAAAAATTTATCAGAAGGCACACTTACTGGAAAATAAAGTTTCAGTGTATGCTGCAGAGCATACAGAAAGACTTCCACATTTGTTTCAGACCTAAGCCTAAACATTTGCACAAGAAACTGGTTTAAAATTACAACTAATCAAATCTGTAAATTGAAATTACAGGCAATCTAAGTTCAGTAATAATGATGCTACCTTATATACAGAAATTTCTAGAAAATTAAATTAGTCCAATTTACTGTTCAGCACAAATTCCACGCTAGGGTAGTGATGAATCTAAAGAGACGGTGGACCATGGAGAAGCCCACACAGTTCCAGGGTTATTTTTGATGGACCCTGCTCTAGGGAGGAGCTTGTGTTGGTGCACTGAGAATGAAAGCAAAGGAAAAACCACGAAGCAGAGTCACAGAAATAAAACTTTGACATGGGCAGGACCAGAAGTAGAAACCTACATCTTAAAAGTCTATTCTTGAAGTATGCTAAGGATGCAAACCAGGAATTGAGAGAAACTGTGTGTGACCCTCGGCACAAACGAGAGAATCTGAGTCTAGGCAGGAGAAAGGGGAGGTGTTAAACAGGACCTGAATCTTCGAAACAAAAGGAAAGATATTTCCCTAAGTCTTGTTTAATTATTTGTTGTCTTTTTCTTTTTTTTTCTTCCCAGTCAAAAGCTGCATCAGTAATTAATTTTTTTTTTTTTTGGGTCATTAAGGAAATAATTTTAAATTCTCTGTGGTGAAGCTTCTTTGTCTGTATGACAATCCAACAATTATTGAGGATAGTGCTTGGGATCAAATTCCCAATTTAAACACAGAAGTATTATATTTAGAACCTCAGAATCTAAGCAGAACCATTGTCCTGCAGTGACCTTAAATCAGTTGCCATCCCATCCAAGTTTCCTGAAGTGTGTAAATTCCTGGCTTCTGAAGGGCATGAGCACAAGGACCTGGGTTCAGACACACCCACCTCTGTGTATGAGGATCAGCAGCTGCAGCAGTCAAAAAGAATATAAAACCAGAAGTCAGTTCTGTCCTCTGAGTGAAGTTCAAAGAAAATCTGAGCTGGTTTCATTAATTTGTTATTTAATCTCCTTAACTTTATTGCTCTGCCTCTGCATGTCTTATCCTAGTTTGGCCAATGAAGATAAATAGTTGTTTCTGGATTACAGACCGTCCAGCCTGTTGAAGCTCTTTCAGTAATAAGGGTCTTTGCTGTTTGCGTATGTTGGGAATGGTGGTGTGGGATGAGCCAGAAACAGAAATCTATATCTGAAAAGTCTTCTTCTGAAGTATGCTAAGGATACAACCACATGATAATTCTTTTGCAGAACTTTATGATAGCTCCGACTAGTAGTTCCTGTATTTTTGAAGTATTTTTTCATGACTGAAAGAAAGTAGGTTTATGTTAGATTTTGGAAAGAAATTATTTACTGTGAGGGTGGTGAGGCACTGGAAAAGGTTGCCCAGAGAAACTATGGATGCCCCATCAATGGAAGTGTCCAAGGCCAAGTTGGTTTAAGGGGTTCTGAGCAACATGGACTGGTGGAAGGTGTCCCTGCCCATGGCTGAGGGGCTGAAATGAGACCATCTTTAAGGTCCCTTCCCTCCCAAACCACTCTGTGATTCCATGATTTCAAGGATATCATACTCTTAAATCTGTTTTTGGTAACATTTTTTAATCCATCTGTGTATATATATACTCACTATTTTAATACTGTTCCATATACTACTGTTCTACTGACTCTCAAAATTTTGTAATTTCTTACAATATTTGATGATACATATTCATTTAGCACAAAAAATAGTGGAGATGAAATAAGCAGTCATGATAATTTATGGTACCTGAGGATCTTAAAACTCAGCTCTTTAAGCCATGTGCTTATATGAGATTCATTTTTTATTGCTATGATACTTTTGTAGCCATCAGTGATGTCTATATGGAAAAACATTTTTCTTTATTTTTCTTTTTCTTTAGATTCTAATGAAATCAACTTACTAACAAAATGTAATCAAGGGTCCAAATTATGTATCTGATTTTAGAAAGTGTTTATACCATTACTAAAGTAGGAAAGGGGCTTAGTCACAGCTCAGATAAATCACAGTTTTCCTACAGCATTTATAATTTGTTATGCATATGCATATTGACACACACACACACACACATATATACACACACATATATATGTATAGCTTTTCCCAAGAACAGATAAGTAGAAAGTAAAATAAAATTGTCTTTTAATAGTGCTCTTATCTTGGATAAGTCACTCATTTTGTGTAGCTAAATGGGAGAATTTTAGGACTAATGAGGAAATTTTCCTTACTTCAATACAATACCTGCAGATGCCTCTAAACTTTTGACTAATTTCTTGTCCCATAATGTATCATATTAAAGGCCTGGACATATTATGCCTTTTTAAAGCCATATTTATCTCAAAAAATGGATTTATGCTATACCTCTTCACAAATATTTGGCTCCATTTCCAACACCTAGCAGCTCTTAGAGCAGGCTAGGCCCCTTAATTGTCTGCACACATGTACTTCTGCTTATCATTAAACACAAAGACAGGGATGGAACAAAGCAACAAATAAAAGAACAATCAATGAAAAGGAGATAAGAAAAAATCATTAAAAGACTCAAAACCCTTTACATTTAAAGTCATGATTCCATAATAAATTTATTCAAGTAGAGACACCTGTCATCTGAATAGTATCTGTAAGAAACAAGCAGAGAAACAAAAAGCCAACCAGAAAACAATTACTATAATGTTCTAAGCAAAATTTTCAGGCTAGACATTTATAATAACCCTCTGTGTAAGCTTCTGGAGCCTACCTTGTGTTCAGTGCTGTCAATATTTGTTTGTTCAGAGGGCAGGCTCTATGCTAGAGTTAAAGCATCTTTCTACTCTGCTATTGAATTGGAAAACTAAAGTTATCCAGGAAAAGGTAAAAAGGTAAGAGGTAATTACTTGGTTTTGGTGGGTTTTTTTTCCCCAGAATGTCTTTATCCTGACATCCCTTAAAGGACACATGTCATAGGATTAGAGAATCACAGAATGGTTGATGAGAAGTTCAACATGACAATATTCAGAAGTTCAATGTGAGCACTGGGAGCTCAGAACCCCCATGTGCTGGGCTGCAGCCAAAGCCCCGTGGGCAGCAGGGCGGGGAGGAGATTCTGCCCCTCTGCCCTGCTCTGCTGAGACCCCACCTGCAGTGCTGCATCAGCTCTGGGCTCCCAGCACAGCAAGGACAGGGAGCTGCTGGAGCCAGGCCAGAAGAGACCATGAAGATACTCAGATGGCTAGAGAACCTCTCATTTGAGGAAAAGCTGAGACACCTGGGGCAGTCGAGACTGGAGAAGAGAAGGCTGCAGGAAGTCCTTACAGTGGCCTTCCAGTACCTGAAGGGGACTACAAGAGAGCTGGAGAGGGACTTTTTACAAGGGCCTGGAGTGACAGGACAAGGGGGAATGACTTCAAACTGAAAGAGAGTAGATTTAAATGTAATATTAGGAAGAAATATTTTACTGTGAGGGTGATGAGGCCCTGGAAAAGGTTGCCCAGAGAATCTGTGGGTGTCCCATCTCTGGAAGTGATCAAGGCGAGTTTGAATTCTAGAATGCTGTGACTGTCAAGCAAGCAAACACAGACTTCTCAAGGCTCAAGTCACTATTGCCAGCCAAAGTGCTCAATGACCAATATCACCTGAATTTTTTGTTTGATTGCTTCTAGTCCAGTACCTGGTTAAATTTCAGTCACCTGAAGTCACATATCAGTTGACTGCTTCAATAGTAAATGTAATACAGAATTTTCTTGATCCTAGAGAAACAAGTCATGTCACTAAATTTTTTCTCTCCTATCCTTTGTGATACTCTCTACACACAGGGCAGTTAATACATGAGGCAATTAGATAATCCCCCTCCCCACCAAAGCCTTCCTTCTCAATGCTGAGACAAAGAGGAGGAGGCAATATTAACATTTGAACAAGTCAGCATCTTCCTTTATCACTGAACAAGAGTTTTCAGTCTGAAAAGCAGTGTATTACCTTGTATGATTTTAAAGCGATTTAACTCTGTAGACAATAACTTATTTAAACTTTATGCTTTGGACAGAGCAAGCACAGCAGGAGTCAGCATGGAAAAAGAGGAGAAGTCTGAATGAAAAGCTGAAAGGCCAATGAGGCTGCAACTTACTCATGCTCCCTTTCCTACTGCAGCCATGCTGATATCCCCTACCATGACAAAATTAAATTCTTGCCTTACTAGAGTTACTTGTGTTTTATCACCTACTGGTGATGACTGGCTGGTAATAGAGCTTCAGAGTTCATATCTCAGTAAAATTCATCTTCCTGTGCTTTCTTCTGCTTCTGCAGGCCTAGGCATTCAGCTACCAATCTCCATAGCTGGGCTTTCCTTCTGGATGAAAAAATGGGGAGGACTAAGACACTATTTTAATATTGAATAAACTCTTTATTGTATTGATAAAATCCACTGGAAATATTAAAGGAAAATACTATATAGAAAATAAGAATCTTCAAAAAAAGTGCAAATATGTTTACAAATTGATTTTAAGTTGCTCAGATAGATATTGTCACAAAAATGAGAATTAATGAGATTGGAAACAATGTACAGTCTTATACTTTGCCTCAGGTAGTATCATTGGTAGGAGACATTTAAATTGATCCTCTTGTTACTTTCTCTATGAATAGAAGAAATGTCTTTTTAAAACAGTTCCAAAAAATATTTTCAAAATATCTAAAAATTCTTCTGTTGATTATGTATGTAGATATAATATGAGGACTTGAACCATCTTGCTAAAGTGGACTATAGAAGTGTTAGGATTTTCAGGTAAAATATTTATTCCTCTGTAAAAGATGTCACACTTTTGACAAAATTATCTTTATTAATTAAGAACTATAAGGATCTTCCTCCTACATTGGAAGGCACCTTGAACAAAATGGCTGCTGGTTTTGTTTCTTTGTTTATTTATGTCTTTTTTGTTTTGATTACACAAATTGCAATCTGAAGATCCCTTATAAACATGTTATAGCAAAAGAAAGATACTTGAGAGAGAGAAATTTATATTATGCTCATGTAATTGGTAGCTGGACATAGTGAAATTCAATTAAAAACTCTAAGTTCAGTATATGATAAACAGAATCTTACAAGATGGACATGAAGTGAGGAATTAAATCATTTCACTAAGGTAGAAAGTGGAAAAGTGGAAAAGTGAATGGTATTAAATGCCATAAAAATTATATAATAATAGACATTCAAAGATAAATTGTAGTAAGAGATGACAAAATAATTCTTCATAGACAAGACTTGATAAACAGTATTTGCTTAATTTGATAATGAAAAGTATTCATGAGATTGGGTACCATTTGGGAAAAATGTCTAAAGGAGTAGCAGAACTAGCTTTGCTGCTAGTAAAAAAACATTGTATGAAATGCTACAAGAGAATCCTTTAATAGTGAGGAAGGACTTATATGAGAAACAAATATTAATGGCAAAGGATATATTTCTCTTGAGGGGACTAAATGCATGCAAGAGAAAAGACAAACAATAAAAAGAAAGCAAGTATAAGAAGAAAACATAATGAGAAACAACAAAAAACCCACTCAAAACCTCACCAGAGATGTAGTAGGACATCAGTTATTTCTCTAAGTTTAATGCTATTCAGGGGATCTATAAAGGCAAATCACAAAGAGTTTTGATCAGTGTCAATAAATGCGACCTGGAAAAACTCCTTTTGAAGATTTTCAGCAAATATAAGTTGGAACTAACTAAACCAACAGACAGGTCTTTTCTAATGAAGCAGTCATGGATGATATAAAGGTTAGCTGGAAGTAGCAAACAGAAAAATTTGCACTATAGAATGTTCTTATACATTTGTAGACTGAAAGATAACTGATAATGACAGAAGTTAGATTAAATGTTAAGATATGTTAAATAAAAACCTCTTACTCATCAGGGTGAAAAATTATGACAATTTAAAAAACAAATTAATGTTCCCATACATCTTCTAAGAAATAGGGATAATAGGAACCTAACTTTTCTCATCTTGTGCAGAGTAACATTTTAGTCAATGTATTAAGGAGAAAGAAAAATTATTCTTATTAATTATAAAGTAATTGCAATAATCATTTCAGATTTATTTTTTTAATAAAACCCTCAATATCAGGCATAACTTATTTTTTTAAGAAAACTAAATGTCCTAAAGGATTAAATCCTCAAGAATAAAAGAGAAAGAATTACTGTAAAAATCAGAATTGAGATCTGAAATAGAAGCCAGATGGTACAACTGTTCTTTAAACAAACAAAAAAAAAAAAAAAGGAAAAAAGAAAGAATGTTATTTCTTTTATATGACATATAAGTTCAGTGATTGCCATGGTACAGAAACTGTAGGAGGTGTTGCATTAAGTCCAAGAGTGAGTCAGGATCTGTTCTGGGACTTTTTTCAAAAATATTACTTTTGGTAGATTTGGAATAATGTTGCAAAAAAAGCAAAAAAAAGCAAAAAAAAGCAAAAAAAACCCCAACCCCCCAGAAAACAGTCTGATGAATCACCCGTGCCAAAGACAGGGAACATATCTTAACAGATATCAGAGGTGTGCAGAGGAGGCACCATCACCGAAAAAAAAATGTTCACATCTCTGAGAGTTGCATTTTGCCATTTTCCCAAATGTGTGTTAGGTGTCAATTTAATAGATTGGATTTTCTGTACCATGCTCTGCACAGGCCTGTAATTGTATGTATAAATAAATAAACAAATAACATTTCTGAAACTTTTAATTGTTCTGTCTTTACAACTAAGTACCAAACACAGTTGTTTGAGTGATTTTTTCCTGGTCTTGTTCTGTTAACGTGTTCATTTCACTGTGATTAAAAAGGATGGCAACTGAACAGCAGGAGAAGCTGGAGGGTGAGGGAGAGGAAAATACCGATTTTCTGGAAAATCCCTTGTGCAACTCATTCTTTTTCCTTGCCCTCCAGTCACCCGTTTGTTTGCTCCATCTCCTTTTGTGTAGGTGTAACACTCCAGTGGTTGTGATGTGTCAGCTAACAAGGTTTTTCCCAGCATTTGTGGGATGAGGGACTAATGACTGCAACACCTGCAGGACAGCTAGCAACCTTGGTAGACAGATATATTTGACTCCCAGTGAAAAGGAAGACACTGAAAATTAAATTCATCTGCAAAGCTGCCTCTCATTTTGGAAGTAAACCAATACTGTTTGTACACTGAAAGTTAAGAGATGCATTTTTTGTAGTATCAGGGAAGTGCTACTATTCAAAAAGCACATTAGAAGTAATGTAATCCTGTTTGGCAAAAATGTGTTTTATGTAGTGAAAGTCAAATTACATTAAGAGCATTCAGTCACCATTGAAGTTATCCCTTTATTTGAACAATGTGGTGTGTTTTTATCTACACAGTCAGAAATGATGGAGTTTAAACTCCAGCAAAGAATGAAATAATGCACCCTAAGGTTTAGAAAAATCAGTTCATTGAAATAAAAAGGGATAATTCTTACTTATTTGATTGTTTATTTAATACCAGAGACTTTGTGTCAGAAATATAACACATTAAGGAAATTTGATCTTAATAAAAATGTCTACGTGAAAGCAGTTAAATGAACAGATCTTAATGCAATTTCAGATTCATTCAGAATTCTCTGCCATATGTAGTCTTGAAGTTAGAATCCCTTACACGTCTGTGTTCTATTACTTACTTTTCTAAATCCAGACTAGATGCATGAGTAGGTCTGTGATAATTTGGGATTAATGAATTTGGTCTGACAGCCAACTAAAACCTATTGGTTTTTTAATGGATAGAGTTGTGCTTTGATTTTGCAGCATATGTGTTTTTGATGTAGATCCTACTTTAGCAGGAATTCCCAGTAATGAAAGCTTAGATATGCATGGAGTAAGGACTGTTTAAAGAAATAATCTTGTTTTCTTTGTATGTTTGAGTCAGACTCTGTTCCCAGCAATTATTTTAGATGGGCTAAAACACTTACTTTTTCTGTGCTTTCTTTGCAACTGTCCTCTCAGAACATGTAGAAAGGTTGGCCCAAGCTTTCTTAAGTTGCATACAGAAAAGGTGAATGTGTTGTTAACTATTCCCATACACACCGATGCCAGATGACAGCTCAATTATTGTCATTTTTGGTCATTTTTTGTAACTAATTAACCATGTACAAAGATTTTTTTTTTCCAGATGGTATTGCCAATTAATGGAGGAAAAAAATATATGGTCTTATTTTTGGTACTTGGAGATATGGTATTTATTCAAACATGTTGCCAGGAGATTTCTTGGTCCTGTAGCATTAAAAATAGCTAGCAAAATTAATTTTGATTAGTTAAAAGAAATGTTCTGTTACTTCAATCAATACAAAATTTGTGAAATTTCCTAACAGTAACATGAAATCTATTTGTAAAGTAGATTTGTAAAAGAACTACAGAGGTTTGAGTGACATATGTCCAATAAGCAATGTAAGAGAGGAGTGTGATGTAAAATGGATAAACTGGCTTAAAAGCATCGCAGAATTTTTCTTTTTTGCATTGAAGTGTGTGGCATTCAAACTATGCCAGGCATTTGTGGGGATTTAATCTGTAATTATTTCCAAGTGAACATAAAATATCTTATGATTTTTTCAGACTTTACTAATTTTGCAAGCATCTCTGCAATGGTACATCATGCTTGCTTCCAGAGTTGGAATTGTACATTTAAGCTTTTTTGTAGGATGTTTTAGAATGAGAGAGGGCAAGACTGAAAGAGACTACTGGAGCATGCATCTAGACAGCCCCCTGAATTTTCCAAAATGAAATATTGTTTATTCTTAACTCTCTCTAATGATTGACTCTTCTTTGCTTCATTTGAAAACTCATACCACCCAGGGTGAGGAAACAATGTTTCTTCAATTTACAAGGACACCAAGGTAGGAAGCATTGTGAATACACTGAAGTAGGTTATCAGAATTCAAAACAAGTGGTTAAATGACTTGGGAAAAGATGGGGTGAAGTATTGTAAGGAGAAAAGTATACTGGCACAATGAACTATTCAACACTTTGCAGCCATCATATTTTTGTCATGAGTGTGTTTCATGCCTCGTTCCTGAGAATATAATGCAGGTGTTCCCCTTCTTCCAGGAATATGCAAAACCTGCAGTGTCCTTCTGTGAAGGGCAGGTGCCTCTGCACAGAATCTCAAGTGGTGGTGTTGAGTACACAGAGCCTAAGGTGCCCCAAAAGATGCAGGAATTGTGCTGCAGGTTCCAAGGAGGTGAGCACATCATCATTTCCGAAAGTAAAAGTATCTCAACACTGAATAAACTTCTGTTGAATCTCAGTACATTGTTCACTGTAAGAGCAATTTGTTTTGAATGCATCAAGAGAAAATTGTCCTTGAAATCAACATAAAATTTCATGTGCAGTTATATGGAATTATGGTCCTCAGGTAACAAACAAATTTGTTTTCCACTGGGCCAAATGAGGAACTCAGTCATCCTGTGGATTTGTGTGTTCTAATACAGAAGACTAACCAAACTCTCACACTTTTGTGGGTGTCTGAAACGCCAGTTGCTCTGCAAGGGAATGCAGTCTCCTGTGTTTACATTCCTTTCTGCTTAAGTGTTCTGTTAAACAAAGTTCACCTAATTTTTTTGTGGATTAATCTTATGTGCATTCAAGTGTTGCACTATGGGAAGTAATAAAGTTTAATTTTTTTCATCTGAAGCAAATGAGCCCACTGAGTTCACTACTGTTTTTAAGCAATTTGTGATTGTACACACATTGTGTTTATCATATAAAACTGTCCCAGGCTTAATCTAACATCATATTCTAATCATGTCCTGACGGAATGTGTATAACTTTTATTTCTGTGTTTCATACAGACAGAGTGGAGGAAAGAGACCAGTTGTCACTGTTCAAATTCCTATTTTCCTAGATCTATATACTTCAGGTTTCACTTGTTACAGCTCTTAAGAGTTCTAAAGGTAACATCCAAAGTACTGGCCTGGAAAATGTTTGTGACTATGACAGAAGAAACAAGGAGATGCAAATTCATTTTGAATAATATATGACTTTTTAAAAGGGAAATCTTTGGAGTATATTAAGCTAATGACATATTAAATGAATTATATGTGCTAATATATCAGTTAATGATATGTGAAATTTTACATTATCTTGCATACCTTGTAGCTGCCACTCATCTTTACCCTAAATTTCTCAAGGTCTCAATGGAAGATTGTGGATGTAATTATCTCACTGTCAAGAGGAATAGATAGAATTTTTCCCTCGATAGAACCTGTAGGTTAATTAATAGGCTAATAAACGGAAATTATATTTACTAAAAATAACAAGGGAATATCTTCATATTGACAAGACTTTGAACATCACCCTTTATTTTTGTCACCATCACAATACAAAAAATAATTTCATTTAGCTACACAGAGATAAAAGCCTGAAAATGGCTGGAAAATAGCTAAATAGGACATCATCTTTTTGAAGAGATGTTAATACAAAATGTACACTTTTAATTCAATTTACATTATTCAAATGTACAAATAGAGTAGGGGCCACCTTGGATACTGTGCAATGAAAAAGTCCAGCAATTGATGCTCAGTTGCAGTTGGTTCTATTTTTATTATTACTATGCCAAAAGATTTCTTACAGAATAGTGTGTAACATAGAAAGGCTTATTTATAAAAACATAGGTCAAAAATTAAGGGACCAGATAGATTTAAAATGATAGGTTTTTACTCTAAGTAATTGTAACAAAGTAAGACTCAGTTCAATAGTTCACCCCTTGCCCCTTAGACTCTAATGGAAAACCATTGCAATAAAATCTATAAATTTCCTGTTTTCTTCCCACAAAAGATACCTCAAATATTACATGTATATTGAATGAAAATAGCCACAATAATAGTAGCTTTGTGGGAAAAAATTTCTTTAATATTTTTCCAGTTCGTCTGTTTTGATGACCTTTTGTTGGTAGGTTAGACTTCTCTGAAGTCACTGAATGAAATCTCAGTCAAAAGAGAAGTCTATCAATGCTTGATTGTTTCTGATCTTTACCCTTGTTTGTATTTTCCTTTTGCCCCACACAACTCAAAAGCATTTAATTATCTACATTGAAGGTGAAAATGAGAAATTCTAACCTCAAAGAAGGAACTGTGTGTGCAAAGTGAATACATGATTAAGGAGAAGGTACTTGCACTCTCGTCTATAATGACTGTTTCAAGTTTCAAAGTAGACAGGAACACACTGACAATCTCCAAATAACTTTGGAATCTTTGTGGAGCTTGTGACGAAAATTACAGTTAGCTGCTCATTTACCCCTTATAAGAGTTTGTTGAAACAATTAACTATTTTCCGCCTCTAAACAAGCATCAAGAAAAGCATTAAAGTATTTAAATCACATGTATGAACTCTACAGAAGAATGACTTTAAATATGAAATCCTATTTCAAAAGCCAAACTGGGGTTACATGGGTACGAGATAGTTGAGAAATTGTTGGGGGTAAACTGCCTGAACATTTACAACCAAAGTCAGTACATATCTACAAAAAGGGGGTTTCAGTGAGCTCAGTTTGGAACAATAGTATTCACAATGTTCATCTGTGGAAAAGGGCTTTTTTATTAAAGTATATTTCAAAATCAGCTGAAGTATGTTCATATTTCAAATACAGACTACTTTAAAATATTTTTTACAAATTTTCTGCCTTCTATAAAGATTGTTCAGATTAGTGTACTTTATATGTATTGCATAAAATAAATCAATTGATTTCTTGTTGTGAAAATGATGCTTTAATATTCCAGTGAAGTCACATAGAGATAACTGCAAACTAGGCTCTGTTCTTATCTTTACTGATGTGGCTGGTCTGGCAAGTTTCTCTTAATCATAAGATTAAGAGAGAAGAAATTTTCCTTGAAAAATACGACTGTAGCAAAATATCAGATTTTCTGCATGATATAGACTCCATTCTTATTATTGTGCCCCAAACAAATGCATAAAATATTTCCATATAAATCCATTCTGGCTTGAGGTTTACCTGCTGATTTATGAGGTATGGCTGGATACAGGTGTCCCACAGCCAGAGCATGAGCTGCTCACAAAGAGTGTGTCTTACCATGAACTGCCAATGGAGCATGTCTGTTTGCCTGACGTTATAATGTTTGGGCTGCAAAAGCCACTCATTTCCCCAGGGAATCTTCAGTCATGATTCACACAGTTTTGAAGCCTAAGATGTGCATACTCTTCTATTTTTCCAGGGAATTTTCAATCTGGGTACTGTAATGAAGTCTAAAGATGTTCCTTAGATGACTCTCTACTTTGACACCCACACATATATATATATATACACACACACACATATATGTATATTTTCTTCTGAATTATTTTGAATTGAAAAGTCTAAGTTGTGGTTTTTTTTGGTTTTAGCTTTGATGTATAAATTTCATTCAGCTGGATATTATTCAATATCACTTAATGTATTAAAACAATATCACATGGCAGTCCACCAAAATCACTATGAATGTGTTTGCTAAAAAAAAATGTTTTTCTAACTAACTAACACTGGTTATTCATAGAAGCGATAGAATGGGCTCACAGCTGCCAGGATGGCTGTTTTGGCTTTCCAGCCCTTAGGAGAAAGTTGTCCACTGGCTAAAATTGCTCTTCAACTTTGGAATAGCGCAGATTATTTCTCTCAAATATTATCAAATCCACCAACAACTAACAAATTCAGTGTAGGTTCAATTTTCAATTTCAAGGTAATTTTATACCATCTCAATCATGACTTTTTAACTGAATCACTAGCAGGGAAAAAAATCTGTATAAATTCAAATCCATAAAAATATAATTCATGCAAGCAACCATACCCATGTTTTATTGTGATGTTTGCCATTGTTCAAATCACTTAAATTAACTGTGAGAAAGGTTAAAACATTCAAGGAAAACATTCATTAATTATATGTAATTTTTCAGCACTCTAATATGAAATTAAATGTAGCTTCTTCCTTTCCAAAATTTTCAAAATAGTCTCACTTACCTGGCTGCAAACCTTTTCAAGGAAACATCTTTTATTTCTTCTAAATTGCTTTGGGGGTTTATTTTAATATTTATTTAAATGAAATATTTATGTGCTCTAGACCCAGGTGGAAATTAAATTGCACATTAGAGTGTACACCTCTTCTCCTGAACAATACACAATCCAGACTAACAGTTACACATACTTGCAAGATTACAGGCATCAAAAGAACTGTTGAAATTTGTATAGTACTGCTTCTTTGCATTGAGATCCAGGAAGTCCCACATTACTTAGAAAAATATCTCCCCTTTGTTCCACACCAGTCATTGTATGGCAGATGTGCACTGTGAACACCCAGAAAAGCCTTTGTGTTACTTCCCAGGAACTCAAAAGTATGATATTAATGTGTGAGAATGCCTTCAGAGTGTGATACTTTGATCTGGAGCATGTCATTGTGGAGCTAGAGCAACAGGAAAATTTTGATTCCATGCATTTCAATTCCTGGCAGCACAGTCACATGTTGTTCTTTACAGTATTAATATAATTGACAGTTAATAGAAAAGAAGTCCTAAACTCATTAAAGCTTTGGGGGGAAAGTACACTTAATGCAGAATCCTTTTTTAATGATTGAGACAATATTTGCGTGATCTCCTGAGCTCTATCTCATCGTGACCTTTTCTCAGGCTGTTAGAGTCACATTTCCTTATCCTCTCTAATACTTCTTGGCAGAGTACAAGGAATGCAATGTGATTTGAGTTGTCACAGTGCAATGTGTCCTCAAGACAACTTTGAAAACAAAACAACAAAGTGCCATGAAACAGACTGTGGCTTTTCAGTGGGAAATAGGAGGGTTTGTGGTGTGTTTAATAAGCAATGAAAGCATAAATTGAAATAACTTCTCACTGTCTTCCTGACTTGTACATTTTTTTTACAATAAACAGTGGCATATCCTTTCAACTTCAATGAAACAGTAACAGTGCAGTCTAAAGGAGTATATGCAGTTCAAAAATAATCATGAGCAACCTCTTCAGATGGAGGAAAAAAAGAAATCTCCGCATGTAAATTTATTGCTGCTTATTGTTGGCTCCTGAGTAGTGAGCATGTGGAGGTGTTGAAAGAGCTCAATGCTGTTGACAGTTAGTTGCAGCTGGGTGATATGTTCTCTCACACACCTTTTGAAATTTTAGTTTATAATGGTTATGGAAGCTGTGAAACAGAGAAACCTTGATGGTATAGTCTCTCCCTATCTCACAGGAGAGGTACAACAGAGGTCCAGGCCATTCACATCTCCTCTTTCTGTCTTTGGTGCTTTGTAACTGGCACAAACATCTTTCTCCACAGGTCAGAGCTTATTTTCTCTATTTACACTCAAGTCCCCAGGATCTCCTCTAAGATATCTTCCTTTTTGTTGACAACACAAGGATTTGGCTGTCGAGCTTCAATGATTTGTACCTTGCAATATTTAGGAAATTAGGACATGAAGTATTCATTCATTCTGATGGTTTGGGGGAGTTCTTTTGTGAGTTTTTTGAGTGTTAATATTAACTGTACATTGTTGTGTACAAGATGGTATGAAATACAGTGAAAAAAATAAGCCAGTTTCCTTTTCCAGTATTTTTATAAAAAATTCAATATTTTTAAGAAAAAAGGAAGTCCTGATTAGTATTTCTGATTCCTACTTCCTCATGACATATTCTGCAACTTCCTTTTCAATTTGCTATTCCTAAAGTAGTTTAATTTTCAACCCTAAGCAAATCAAAACCATAATAAAATATAACTTTCCATCTATGGACTTCTATCAGTTTTCTGATCATATTGATAACTCTGCCAATGAATATGTGTTGGATGCCCAAGAAATCTTTCATGGAGTAATGACTTCTGAGTACAAATAACTACCAAAGAAAATGCTACCTCCAACAAAGGAATACATTGTAATACCACAGTAAAGGGAAGTATCAGTTTATATCTGACCAGAGACTCAGAAGTTCAAAACAGATTTATATTGGAATAAAGTAATAAAAATTGTTTCAGGACTAATATAAACCCAAACACTAGGGTGGGAATAGCTACATCTTTTGGTGGTTTTTGATAGAATAATACCAGAAAATATCTAGGTAACCTCTGTAGATACATAATAACTACTTCTGGATATCTATATCAGCCCAGGAAAAAGTATATTTCTTCTTGAAAGAAATTGTAATTTTAGAGCATTTCTTACCTGTCCAGCACAAATAAGGATGTCTTACAGAGAAATGCCACCTGCAGAGCCATACTGCCACCCCCTGCTCTGCCTCTAACCTCCCTATGGCAGAATCAAGCCTGGAATCTCTGCTAGAATTTCTCTTAGGGGACGACTGTGATCTTGCAATCCCAGCTTCACCTGTAAAGGGAGAAAATGGAGAGCAGGGTCCCCACATCCCTACTACACAATGTATTTTCCTATACTATTTATATGTATGACTTCCTGACTGCCTTAAAATCATGTAAGAGTACTCTCAGAGTCCTGTTAAAATTGACTTGTTCTTCATTCTAGCTATCTTCCAACTTTAAATCATTCATTTTTTTCCTGTGGTATAATTGCTAATATGTGACATATGCTACACACTATAACAGGATTGAGGGAGGGAAAAAACCCAACTTAAAAAAGCCTGTTTTCTTTGTTTAAATCTCAGAGACTTATCATTAAGTGTCAAATGCTAGTCAGTAACACTGAAGACAAGTTTAAAATTAAAATTGGAAAATGTGTAAACAAAAGGTCTTTGTTCAAAAGGCAGAAGAAAGGAGTGGAAATTTTGCTCAAGGTACAACAAAAGAAGTACTGACAATCTAAAAAACTTAGATGTCAGGTGCAGACAATTAAATTTCACTCCTTTTTTAAACCTTAATATTTGAATTTATCACTTATTGGTGGAGAAAATGCACTGTCTTTCAAGATCAAGGAGGATGGGTCATTAAACAAATGAGACTTTTCCATCACTAGTGGTTCTAGTATGGGTCTATGAAGGTACCTAAAGTTTTAGACTCACTGGTATAATGCTTTCTCTTTCCATTGAATTTGCTACAGTTTTTATTAAAAAAAAAAAAAAGGTTTCATAGTTGAAATTTTAATCACTGCTTATAATAGGAACTGTATTTTCTACTTTTAAAGATCCCTTTTCCTTTCAAGTGAGACTAATTTCTTTTTATCCGCTGTCACATGCCATGCTATATTTTCTTCTTCTTAAATAACTTTTAGTCCTAAGGAATCACATTTAGGCTTAGTGTTAGGGCAAAGCCTTTCAGCCCAAAACAGCACTACATGACTACCAGGCAATAAAAAATACTAGTGTCCTTCTGTCTTTTCTCTGTCAATTATCACCTTTATTTCTTTATTTCTTTAGGTTACTCACGAAGTGATCGCTCTCTGATGGTTGATGATACAGGTCTTGTCTTGAGATAATAAGAATAAAATTAATTCAGGGATACTCATGTTTTATGAAAAGGGTCACTTTCATATAGAGTATGTTTGTTGTTATTTATTTTCCTATTAGCAAATTACTTTAAAGCCATAAGCTGAAGGGTGAAAAACTTTAGGTGTGATACATGAATTATCTACAATGGTAAAAAAAATTCACATGAGAAGACAGGAAATACCAAAAAAGCTAAAATTAACCTTTTTAATTGTTAGGTTAGGAGTGCCACTAGAGGCTTTTTGTTCTGAGAAAAGTAAATTTTGGTTTCAGGAAGACAAATGAATGCTTTGAGTCACCATCCTGAAATCTTTCCAAAACTCAGCAAATAGTTTCTTCTTAATTATCTGAGCTACAAGGTCTGTATTTCATTCTTATCATGGAAATACAGGCCCAATTGTTTCACACGTTGATTGAGAGTTTCTTCATTGCATTTGGGATGAGATATCAGGAGAATGCACGGTAGGTGATAAAATGTGGTGGATAAAGAAAAGAAACTTTTATTTCCTGAAAGAGAAGGAAGTGCTTCCTATGTCTGATTTGCACAAAACAACAACAGAAAGAGAACCATTGAAGTTCTTGGAGCTTGTTTTCAAAATTTTGTATAAATATATTTTGTTTCCCATGGAACAAACAAAGAAACAAAAAGGTTAGTATAAAAATAAACATTACAAGTATGTTAATGTGTGTGTATAACAATATATGGAAGCACCATGAAAACAGGGAAACTTTACAACCTTGATATTTTAACTAGTAGAAGAAACAACCTCACAGAACTAAAAATGTGACAGTCTCTCTTTGCTTATTTCTATAAAATAATTTTTAATTACTCATTTGGTATCATAATCATGTAGGAGTCACATTATTTGTCAGAACCATTTTATATGAAACACTCTTCCCTCCATCAGTGCATACCAAATTGATAAAAAAGATCTTATTTTAAAAAAATTTTAACTGGTTTTCATTGAATCAAAACATTTTTGAGAACTAAAATATTGCAGGAATTTTCACAGGCTTTATGTAACTTTTATGCAAAAAATAAGCACGGATTTTTTTTAAAGTTCTTTTACAGAATAACTGTGGGTTTGGGGGTGGTTTTGTGTGTTTGTTTGCTTGGTTTTTGGTTCTTTTTGTTTGCATTTTGAAACAATCATGTCTTTACCCACTAAAGACTAAGCTAAATCATTATCTTATGCACAGTCTGTTTTGCCATCAATATATAATATTTTTGATTTTATCCAAATAATTAAGTTAGATTTGTGAAGGAAAAAACCATAATATGTCCATTTTCTTTAGGCAAATAAACCTAATGTTGATAACCGTTATTCTGATTAACTCTTCCAAAGATTAGATTAAAAATAAAATGTGCAGAGATTGGACAATATAAAATATAAGTGGCCTGGGAGAGTCCAAAATTCTGTGCAGCTACCATTAGGAAGAAAGGTACAGTATAGTGGGTTTTTATCTCAGGTATAACATATTTCTGTTCTTCAAGAATATGTAACATAGTTATTGGAAATCAAAAAGTAAATGATTTGTGAAATTAACATTGCTTTAGTTGGTCTCATTTAATTCTTGGATATTTGGCCTTGTTGGCAATGAGTAACACTCATATCAGATAAGATTTTAGTCTGGTGAAACTCACTGACCTTCTCTCAAATAATAACTCACACTTAAAAAATTATCAAGTGTACAAACTCATTGCTCTTTTCTTAAAACTGGCAGTCTCTTCATCCTTTAAAACAGCTATTATTATACTGTGTCTGTAAGAATGAGTAAGGATCTTATTTATTACCAATATACATTATTAAGAGTGCTTTCTCTTCTATTAACAGTATTCACCAAATGGAATTTAATCTGGGCTGTTAAAATTGACAAGAAAAAGAAAGAAGAAGGAGGTACGCCCCAAATGACTGAGCTTGAAAACTCCATTTCAGAGATGCTTTCCTATTCAGGGAGCATAGTGAAGCCTTGGTAATTTAAATATTTGCTAAAAGTTGAGCAATTGCAAAAGTGTTTTCCCCTACTAGGGGAAGAAAGCCATATCCAGAAGGTTTGATAAAAAGAGTATTGATCTCAAACTGAGTCTTTCACAGGGTTCAAAAGCTTGTCTCAAATCCTACAGCCAAAGCTTTCAAGCTGCTTTCTTACAGCTTTGCTCCTCAGGTGCCTCCACATTCCTTTTTAAAATTTAATGGCCTAAAGATCTAAAATAATTGTAGCTACATTATTGTTTCATGAGCACAGGCTGAAATGATCCACCATCTTATCCATTCAGAAAATCAGACCCCTAAAGGTATTTGACTTACAGATGAAATGTCCCTTGAAAAATGTCTGTGACAAAACTTGGTGGGCTACAATTGCTTCAGAGACATTTTCCCAGAAACACCAATTTTTTCTGTTACATCTGAAATTCTTTGGAATTTTAATGAGAGACAACCAGTGAATCTTACATGGATAACCAGGCGAAACATCTTTTCTCAGTTTTTTTTAGGACGGAATTAAAACCATGAAATAAGGCCCTCCCATTTCCTCGCGGATTGTTGAATCTATAGCTGTTACTTACTAGCCTGATAGTAGTTATCTTTATTATTATTGTTGTTACTATTATTATTATTAATAAATATTATTATAAATATTATAATAATATTTATTATTAATAATAAATATTATTATAAATATTATAATATAATTATAATTATAATAATTCAGTAGTGCCAAGTCTAAATTTTCAGAATGTATTAAGAACATAAAATAATTCAAAAATACGTAAAAGCATCAGTTTCAGATTTACATTCCTGTTAATGAGAGTATAACTTCGATTTTCATTATTTTTAAGGCAAACAAATTTAGAAAATGGTTTTCAGGCTGTGACTCAAAAATGGATATAGAATCAGTGCCCAGCTGGAAGATGCATGACAAAAAACTAAAATCTGTAGGGTTGGAAAAACAGCATGGTTCACTCATATATTACGTCTGTGGTTTTAAGGTCTGTGGGATAATATTATGTAGTTATGATGAGGAGTAATTAAGCCACGTAAATGCCAGAGATTAAGATCTCTGTTTAACTTTGATTACAGACCAAAACCAACAATATAACTTTTTTTAAAGTGTTCTGTTGTGATTTTTTTTTCAGAGTCTATTTGCCTATAGTAGTCACTATATTACAAATAAAAGCTGAATAATCCTTTCACACAATTCAAAATAATTACATAAAATTTTTGAAATAACTGCACTGCCTTAATTTTTTTTTACCATTTATAATGTATCAGAGGTTCTGGTTTTTTTCCCCAGTGAATTTAATGGAATCAGGTAGTGAATATTTTTGAGAGTTGCATCTGTTAAATGACAGCTCAAGGACATTTTCAAGTAAAATATGTAATCCTTAGAGCAGTCTCTCTCTATATATGCACACAACCAAAAAATAAATATAGTCTCTGCTTTAAAGAGGGAACTTTGACTACCTCAACCATTGCCTCAGGCAACATATTCAGATAATTTTCTTCTCTGAGTTTTTGTGGGTTTTTTTCTATTTGGGTTTTTTTTTTTTTCTGTGTGTGTGTTTCCCATATCATAAAAGATTTAGCAGGTGTTGTGTATTCTGTATTGATTTTCAAAAAGAAGCAATTGAATAGGACCAAGTCCTAGTTTTCGAGGAGGTTTCACAAACAACAGCATTTTTCTGAGTCAGACTTTTTCAATAAAAGTAGGGTTTATTTCTTAAGCTTTCTTTTGAAATAATCTGATGGTATATTATATAAATTGAAAAAAGACGGTTCTTAAACTGAATATGATTTCACAAGGTTTTATATCGTGTTTGAAAAATCTTATCAGAAATGACAAACTCACATTGAAAAATCTCAGGAAGGGTGCTCAGTTAATATCTCTTTAGAAGTCATATGCCCTTTGTACGCCTTTGGTTTCCTAGGCTCCTAAGAGATATAAAGATGAATAAAAGCAGTAATTATTTGACTCAACATAAGTTAGAAATCAATCTTCCTAAGGCTTAACAAGAAGGTAGCAAATAATTTAAAGTTCCACTGTAATTTTATTAATTAATGGTAACTCCATTTCAATTACTGGGAGATTTTTTGAGATTGATTGAGACCTTGATAATTGAGATCTTATGGTCTCTGACCTTTATCTTTACCTACAAAGCTTGAGAAGCAAGCTTTGGCAGAGTAAATAGAACTGTTTACTTTGTTAAACTGTAGTGTCTGGAGGAGGTGTGAAGTGCACTAGTAAGACATAATAATACATTCAAACTTTTCTTCTTTCTCTTGACATTTGAAATATCAAGAGTGCTACATTATCATTTCCGACTCCTTTTCCTGGGGGTTCTTGACATATCTCAAAAGTAGAAAAGGTAACAGTGTATGCAGTTCAAAACTGGAGCCAAAACAACCCCAATGCAATCCACGCCAGGTCTGTAAAAGACAGCTGCAGTTTGAACCAGTCTTTTGCAATATCATATTTTAGCTTATTCAGAACTTTTAGGATTTTACAGTAAAACAGAGGTGTTGAGAATTTATTTTGCTTGAATTATCAAAAAAAAAAAAAAAATTGAAGAATGCAGCAGGAATTTCTGTCACTGTCATGATACCTGCTGTTACTGGAAAAAATCTATGTACCTGCTCTCCTGATTCCATAATTCTGTGATTCCTCTCCTGACTCCATGATTCTATGATTCTATACATGCAGGACTAAATACTTAATTACGTGACTTGAAGGTTAAAGTTTGTGATGTCAATGATGGGCAGCATCCTGTCTTGCCTGAACTCTATCTTAACATTTCGTATGCTTAAAGAGAACAGAATTCTCAAATGCTACCTTGAAAGAAACCTATGAAAGCACAAACTATTTTTGAATTCTGTTCTGTGTTAAAATAAGTGCTTTGAAGCAGTGCTTGCTTCTTCCTTTTCAAATCTTGTTTAAGCTTTCCCTCTCTCTTTGCCTAAGCTGGTGATGAAATTCACAAAACTTCTTTGATTAGTACATAGGGGGAAGTGTTTCAGATGGTAACATAAACTTCATTGAGAGAAAAAAACCAACAAAAATTATTGGGAGTGTCTGGAGAAATTTAGAAGAGTGCTCTGAGGCAATTGCGAAGTGATTTCCAGGTTAGACCACAAAAATTCTTTCTGTTTGGAAACATATATAGATAAGGAAAGGCAATGAGGATTCTAAGGCACATGTCTTGGAAATGAAATGGGTTTATCTCAAAAAAGTTGTCCATTTTGTTTTAAAATGTTAAAACAGCAAACATGACACAATCTTGCTCATGAGAATGAGGGACTTCAACTATTTTCTCTACTTCTCTTTTTGAACTAACAAGCATATGAAATCTGTAACTGAAATGTTTTGAGCATCTGCAGAGTTTGATATGGTTGCCTGAACTTGTTTGATGTGTTCAGTAGAGATACAAATTTTTCTCTTAGTTTTTCTTGAAAGCTATCACCAATTTTTTAAAAATCACTTTACAACTCCATAGACTTCTGAATTTGTTAAGTGACTCTTAAACACAACTTTAAATGAACACTGAGTGGTGTGTGAGAAAAAAAAATCCAAAATCCCCTCCTAAAGAAACTACTCTTTTCTCCAGTATATATATCCACTTCTATAATCCACATATCCACAAATGTTGATACTCAATACTTCCAAACTGTTTATTTAAAAGGAAAAGAAAACACTATGGATGAGCTGTGTGATGACTTTCATTCTATTGGCCACATAGTGGGTGTAAAAGGATTGTAGTTGCAGAATCATAGTATCACAGACTGGTTTGGATTGGAAGGGATCTCAAAGACCATCTCATTCCAAGCCCCTGGCATGGGCAGGGATGTAGTAATGCAATATTCAGATCTCCATGTGCTCCGTTTGTTTCCACACTTGGTGTACCATTGGTTCATTTTAAAATATGCCCTGCTGTACCTCAAAACCTATTGGTGTGTAACCCTCCTGCCAATCTTCCCTTTTTCCTCCTGGGACTGGCTGAGAGAGAGCCAGCCCCTGCCCCCTCTCCTTCCCCTTAAAAGGCAGAGCCTGGATCAGCTCGAGGTCTTTTGCATCTCTGGGCTGGCAGCCCTTGTCCTGTCCCTGCCTGTCCTCCCCCCTTTCTCCTCCCCTGTAACCCCCTTTTCCCCGCTACCCCAAAAAAACCTCCGTGCTAGAAAAGAGATGGAGTCCAGTTCTTCCTTCGTCTCACAATATTCCTGCTTGAATTGACGTGGTTTGAAGACTGCCGCCATGCTGCAGAACCTCGGGGGCTGCTCGCCCCAGATACGCTGGGATTACACAAACCAGAGACCCGGTCCGGGGGGAGAGCCGGCCTGTGCCACCCTCCCGGACCCTGATACATCACAGGGACACCTAGACCAGGGTGCTCAGATCCCCATCCAACCTGGCCTTGAGCACTTCCAGGGATGAAGAGTAGACAACTTCTCTGGACAACCTGTGCCAGTGCCTCACCACCCTTACAGGGAAGAATATTCCCAATATCAAATCTAAACCTTCTCTCTTTCAGTTTGAAACCATTCCCCCCTGTCCTGTCACTCCAGGCCCTTGTAAATAGTCTCTCTCTCTCTTTCCTGTAGGCTTCATTCAGGTGCTGGAAGGCCACAATTAGTTCACCCCAAAGCCTTCTCTTCTCCAGGCTGAACAATCCCAGTTCTCCCAGCCTTTCCTCCCAGCAGAGCTGCTCCATCCCTCTGATCACCTAGGTGCCTCCTCTGGCCTGGCTCCAGCAGCTCCCTGTCCTTGCTGTGCTGGGAGCCCAGAGCCAATGCAGCACTGCAGGTGGGGTCTCAGCAGAGCAGGGCAGAGGGGCAGAATCTCCTCCCTGCCCTGCTGCCCACGGGGCTTTGGCTGCAGCCCAGCACATGGGGGTTCTGAGCTCCCAGTGCACACAGCCAGGACATGTCCAGCCTCTCACCCACAGCACCCACAAGTCCTTCTGCCAGGGCTGCTCTGGATCTGCTCATCCCCAGCCTGGATTTGTGCTGGGGGTTGCCCTGACCCAGGTGCAGCACCTTGCATTTGGTCTCTCAAACCATGGGCAACTTCTTGATCTTGTCCAGGTCCCTCTGGATGGCCCCATACTTGAGGTGTGTTAACAGCACTTCTCAACTTGGTGTCATTTGCAAATTTGCTTAGGGTGCGTTTGATCCTTTTGCCTGTGTCATTAATGAAGACATTAAATAGTTCTGATTCCATACAGACTCCTGAGAGACACCACTGGTCACTGATGTCCTTTGGGGCTCTGAGCCATTTCCCACTACCCCTGTAGTGTGTAACACAAAGGAAAACACCTGGAAAGAAAAATAAACAAGTTTTCCAGCATCATTTGAAGCAATACCAGGAGCAAGCCAGTCACTTGAGATGACATTTTGGATGTCACAGTTGTAGTAACACATATGTCACATGTGTTTTCTAAGCAAAGAGTTCCTTTAAATCCATATTGTTTACAATACTGACATTTCCCTTTCTGACAGGTGCCATAGAAATACACTTTGGGGTTTATGTGTTGTTTGGTTTATTTCCTCCACTGCCTTGCAGCCTAAACACATCACATTCACACAAGATTAGCTCAGATGGTCAGAGCATGGTGCTAATTAACCCCAAGGTTGTGGGCTCAATCCCTGTATGGGCCATTCACTTACGAGTTGAACTCAGTATGATAAGGACAGCAGAACAGAACAGCAAAAGCATAGTAGAACAAAACAACATTTTACTCTTGTCAGGGATGGTAGAACAGAACAGAACAGAATAGCCTTGTAGAAATAGGTAAAGCTAGTAACTTAGGCAAACAAAAATGCAAAATTCAAGCAGCATGCCAGCTCAGCTCTGCAAGCCTGACAAAGCAGAAGTTATGCAAAACAATGATATTGTGCTTACTCAAAAACGAAGGTCCAGGAACAGCTACCTAAAAAGGACACCAGACATTGAAGGCAGAGCCCAGACAACCACATGAGAGCGCATAAGATCACCACACTCCTGATAAGGGGTGCAAATATGTCAAAGTCAAAGGAAGTGGGGATAGCTAATGTATATGTAACCTGTGTTTCTGATATAAACTCTGTTCACTCAATGCTCAGGGCACTTGACGGAGGAATGATCCCCTGAACTACCAGCATTCTGTAATAAAGAATATCTGCTTTCTAATACTCAAAACTGTGTTAGTAAGTTTCTATCCAGAACTCAAAATATTCTGTGATATTCATTTTATGACTTCCACTGAACATCACTCTGCTTTGAACTTCAAATTTTCCCCAATGAAGTCAGCACCAAAAATGAATCTGTTCAAAATGCAAATAATTTTTTTACTTACACCTCAAAGTTTACATTTATATATTTATTTTAGAAAGTCATAAAATGAATATCACAGAATATTTTGATTTGGAAGGGACTGACAAGGACCATCTGATACCAAAATCAGCCAGACAGAAACTTTCTAATGCAGTTAAGAAACATGTTACTAAATATACAATAGCAGTATCAGTAGGCCCACTCAAAAAAGTTAAATTGAATGATCATAAAATTAATATCCTGCAATAGAAGGATTGAAATAAAGGTGGAGTTGTAATATGGTTGTGAGATTTTCATTTGTGATGTGAAATTGTGTGAACAGCCTCCATTTTTATTGGAAAAAATTCAGATGTATGAAAAGACCTGTAAAGTAATTACTAATATTATGTGCATATATTGAAGCATGAAAGTCTCAAGTAACACATTTAAGATGTCTATAATCCTTTTTATACTTTGAACTAAAAGTAAAAAAAAAAGCTTTGGGAGTGTTGGATACAGTGTCCCAAAAGGTAAAAATCAGCTAAACAGCTGGGACTGCTTAGGTCATAGAAAGGAAGGCTCAGGGGGATCTTACAAGCATGTTCAAATACCCAAAGGGACAGTGCAAAAGGACAGAATCAGGCTGTGTTTGGTGAGCCCAGTGACAGGCAATGAGCACTAACTGAAATACAGAAGGCTCCATATGAATTTCACAAAACATTTTTTACTGTGCGTGTGACTGAGCACTGGCTGGGTTGCCCAGGTAGGTTGTGGTCTCCATCCTTGGTGATACCCAAAAGCCATCTGGACACATTTAACTCCTGGTGTTAGGAGTTAAAGAGTACAGTTGCTTGTTTCAACCATTATCAAGGCCAAAGGAGAGATTTGCCATAAGATAAGGCACCACAGCAGGAACTTGAGATGAGCCCAGAAGGGATCAACAGGATGGAGCTAATTCCAGGTGAGATCTGGTTAGCCCTTCCTGATTAATTCTCAACAAAAGTTACTCTGAGGCAAACTGTGGGGAAAGGAAGCAACTGCTCATACACCTATCACTGGTCAAATAACACATTTGCAACCACCAGTGACCACCAAAGTGCCCCCAGGCTCATTTCTGGGGCCTTCCACCAGAGCACTGTGGAAGATCCACAGTGTTGCATTGGACAATGTAAATCTTCCCCTATGAGGGAAGGTACTTGGGCATTCCCAGCTGAACCTGGACCCATGTTAACTCACTGAGCTATATATTCAGGGACTTGCCCCACCCCTGACAAACCAAGACAAATCACTTTGACCAAAGGACATCGGAATTGCAACAAGCAAATCTTATTGCTGTATCGATGAATGGCAACATCATTCCTTTCCACAATCTGCTCTTATTTCTTATCCTTCTTTTCTTTCTCTTTTCTTTCTCCTTCCTTCCTTCCTTCCTTCCTTCCTTCCTTCCTTCCTTCCTTCCTTCCTTCCTTCCTTCCTTCCTTCCTTCCTTCCTTCCTTCCTTCCTCCCTCCCTCCCTCCCTCCCTCCCTCCGTCCCTCCGTCCCTCCGTCCCTCCCCTCCCTCCCTCCCTCCCTATATATGTATATATATGTATTTATGTATGTACTGATCATTGAGTGTCGTTTCACTCTAATCTGCCCCAAAGGATCTATTAACAAGAACCTTGCTAAGCCCACCTCAGGGCAGGGAAACGAAGGGACTGGAAAAGGTTTTGCTTGAGCAGGGTATGAGACTAGATGACCTTCAAAAGTCCCTCTCAAGAACTCTTCTCTGACTGAAGCTCCATGAATCAATATCAGGTATAGTTGAGTACAATAATAGTATCAACACAACATAATGTACAGTATATATATAGTACTATACGGTATAGTATTAACACAACAAAACATTATCCAAAAAAAAAGAAAACTTTCATATTGAGAAAAATATACGTCTGAAAATACACAACCTGTAACCATGGAGAACATATTGTTTATATGTATTTATTTTTCATCCTCTAAACCAGCAAAAAACTCAGAACCTGTCTCTCGAGCATCAGTTTGAGATACACTTCTGATCTCAACAGTTCGTCACTGAAGCCCACTCATGGTGTGAATTATGGCAATCTGTACCATTTGCTGAGCAATACATTGCAACAAAGACTGCTTCCTGTTAAGAATGATTGAATGAAACAAAGCTGCCAAAAAATTATTTTTGTGCCTAGAAATGACTGAGATGAAGACAAACATACATTTGTGTTCTGGCAATGCATAGAAAGGACATGAGCCCAGAACTTTTAGTAGCATACATTCTTAAATGAGACTCCAAAAGTCTAAGTCTTGTTTTCCAGAATTCTATGCTCATTCTTGAAATATTCTGAAATTCCAAAGAAAATTGAAGCAACTTCATAAAATACTTCATGAAATCAGCCTTCATTTTTTTCAAATATGATGATTAATAGAAATGTTCAAGGGCTTAAGATCAGGAAATGCATGCTCACCTTCTTCATCATTCCTAAAATTTACATCTTTTTGTCAGCTGCAAGAAAGCATACAATAATATCGATCAGCATTAGACATCTAAAGAAATGGGGAAAAATATAGAAGAGGCAATATGTCAGGAAGGAGTAAGACAATAGTCTTCAGCATTCTACATTAACACCAACGAACATAATTACCTACCTTACTTGCCTTAACCCTTACTTTTTAACATGCTGAGAAAACAATAGGATATTGGGAAAGTATATCATTACATTGTACAGCTACTGCCTGCAGAGTCCAGAGTACTTTTATCATTTTTGTGGTAATTTGTTTGAATTTGTTAATTACTTCATTTTCTTCCTTTATGAGGAGGACCAATTGAATTAAGACAGGAACTGGTGTGCCTAAAAGTCTTCCCAAAGTCCAAAGAAAAGTTTATCAAGATAGTAGTTAGTGTTCAATTGTAACTCTGCCAAATCTAATACAGTTTCCCTACTTCTCCTGTAGATCATTTTAGTGTGACATATGAGCAGTTAATAACTTCATTAAAGTATTAGTTTTCCATTGTAATTATCTCTCTGTCCTCTTTTTCAGGGCAGCATAAATTCAGCAAACCTTGCCTTTCTGCTCTATCTAGAGGTAACATTTTAGTATTGAATTTAAGTACAGCAAAGAGAAGTTATACTAATTTGTTTATTCTTTCTTTTACATAGCAGAGCAACTACATGAAATTATTAGTTTAAAATAGCAACAAGCTACCTTGAGGAATTCATATAGCATGAAAAAAAGACTGACATGAGTAAAGAGGATACTTTGAGTTCTTTTTACACTGAATTTCTGGGACTCAAATTGAAAATCTAATTAATCTTCCATGCTTTTTGTTGCTGCTCTTTGATTGGATTTGCTGCACATTCTCAGCTAATGTATAACAAAATGTCAGACTATGAATACTCATGTAATTGAAATTGCATTCATTTTATGATTCTTCTCATGAGTATGTGGCAAATAGGTTCGATGTTATATTTGATTTTTTTGTATTTTAAAAACTAAATTAGTGCTTGTAGGTATCAATTCACTACCAATGAAACTATTGTAAAAAAGAAAAGAAAAATTTAATAAGTTGAATGGAACTTCTTTATCTTGATTTTTATAGTATCATTGATGTTTCCTGCTGCAGTCATGTATCTGAGTCTGAGTTCTGCTTGTCTTGTCGGTTACATGGTATTCATGGCAGTATTCGTAGCATATATTCTGGGTTCCTCAGTGAATAAACCTACCTAGTAGTTAAGTGTTTAGTTCCTAATTACTCATTGGACCAAGCCTACTAGTCCTTGTGAAGAGGACCTGGTTTCTGCTTCAACTCTCTTCTTCTTCAATCTCATTAAAAGGTTTCTATCAGAGTTACTATAACTATTTGTAAGAAATTATATATCTCCACATTTTTAATTATGGCTTAAAATTGATGCTGCCATTGCAACAGAACAGAATTTGAGGGAAGTTATTCTCCATGCTCTGTGCAGTGCTGGTGAGGCTGCACTGGGGATGATGCAGTTGGGCACATCTTCTTCAAGAAGAACCAGCGAGGGATGGCAGGATGATCAGGGGCCTAGAACACACCAGCCTTGAGGAGAAGTGAAGGGATCTGGACTTGTTTCCTCTAACAAATGGCTCTACATTCCTTTGAAGGGAAATTTCAAAAATGATGGAGCCAAGCTCTTCTCAGTAGCAGCAAACTCAGATGTAGTATGAGAAGTGGGTTGGAAACTCAAATACAGAAAAAATCTTGTCACCAGAAGGGCAGTGCAGCGCTGAGTCGGTTTCCCACAGAAGTCATGGCTCTTCCACCCTGGAGGTTTTTGGTACTTGGCAGGTAAAATGCAAACATGGCACATCCATCCATCCGTGGTACAGGTCTCAGTCCCATTTTGTGTGTGGAGTTGAGCTACATTCAAACAGAGATTAGCAATATTCTAAATAATATTTGATGGTGCTACAGTTCACTGATAGATAAAATTGACTAGGGGAAACAATCCTGAAAGCATGTTGGTGACTAAAATAAATTTTAAACAGGTGTCAAAAATATTTTCACTTTCCAAATTTGTATAATATTACATATGCAACTTTTAGTTGGAGTTGGTTTGTTTGTATGTTTTGGCATGTTGTTCCTAAGTCAAATTGAAACCAATTTAAAGCAATTGTGGAAAACTGTGAACTGATATGAAAATAAAAATCACCTAAATCATGCAAACAACCATGCATGCAGTAACTTTTTAGAAATATGCTTATTGAAAATTAAAAATCCTGATGCAGTTTCCAGGACCAGCATTCTATATTAACAGTTCTATTCTACCATTCAGTGACGTGTAACAATATTTTTAAATACTGGAAAGGCCAGGAGAGAGGAAAAGGATGACTCTCCCCTTGCTGCACTGGCAGATGTAAAATTAAGGAAGACTAATTATTCTTTGGTGTTCTCAGAAGTGGTGAGTGACTAATGCAAAGCAGAATTTTGGAAAACAGGATATCTGTCTTCTTGTCACATGGGATTTCCACGAGGTCTGTCTGCAAGTATGTGAAATAATTTTAATGTTAAATCTTACCACAGAGATATGCTATCTTTTGAGTTTGCACTACATGAGTGTAAATATTAAGTAGCCATTGGATGGATACTCTAGGTTAAGACATAATGCTCATTCTTTTCACTTTTAATCTTATATCTAGCTTACATTTTCTGACCTTGGGGAAGTCAGCTAACCTTCAACCTTGCAAAGCAACCAGTGTTTTGACATCTTTTGCACAGGAGCTTCTTTTGATTTTCCATTGATATTTTTCTTCAGCATAAACTGCAATTTCTATCTTCACAAGTGCTGGACTCTGCCCGAAACTGGCTGTTTTGATTTAAAATTCACTTGAGGAGGTGGTTTTATCTTTATGACTCAACATTCCCTTTAAAATTAATACTTGACTTAATTCCAGACTAGCACATACAGTTTGCAATTTCTGAACTCTTAAGCCTTCATATAAAATTACTTCCTTACTTCTATTTCTTCACAGAAGTGATTTCTTCACAGAAACCTCCAAGCTAGTTTGAAATCTCTACATCTGGCATGTACCAAAGATTTTAGAAACCTGTCTTATAAAAATAAAAAGCACCTTTTTCTTTTCCAATTTATGTCAAATGAGCACAATGAAATATGCAACCGTATTGAAAATGTCTTTCACAGAATAAAACATCACAGAGAACAGATGAAAAAACCCTCTCACTAATAAGTAGGCAAATTTCTCTCTTACATTATACATTTGCACTGATTGCTGAGATGAAGGTCTAAAGCAATGACATTTTCAGTCATAAGCAGCCTCAGGCAAATGGAATAAACTATATAAGTATGACAACAAGATATCTTAGACCACCTTTTCATGGAAAATGGAGATTAGGTGAGATTATTTAGCATCTTGTCCAGTCACATCTTGAAAACCTCCAGTGATGGGGACTCTACATGTCTAGGGAGGTTGTTCCAGTGATTGACTCTTCTTACTGCAAAAAAAATCCCATGTCAAGATGAGAGCTCTCATGGTGCAATCTGGGCCATTTGTGCATCATTTTTTCTCATGTGATTCCTTGTGAAGAGAGAACCTTCACCCTCTTTGAAACCTCTCTTGAAGTACTGGAATACTGCGTCCCTCCTGAGAAAAGGAGAAAATACTTCATGTCTTCAGTCTTTACATGTAGGTAAGATGTCCAGCTCTTTGACCATCTTCATGGCTCTCCTTTTGATCAGCTCCAGCCTGTTTTTGTCTGCTTTCAGTTGTGGGGACAGGAGCTGGACAGACTGCTCCAGGTGTGACCTGAGAAGTGCTGAGTGGAGTGGGATGATCCCATCTCCATCTCTGCTGGCAGTGCCCCTGTGGGTGAGCCCAGAACAGGTTTCACCTTTGCTGCTGCAGTGCTGCCCTGCTGACTCAGCTGCAGCTTGTTCTCCACCAGGACCCCCAGGTAGCTCCTTTCACGTATGTTAAACTTCATTCTGTTCTTGCTAGCTCACTTTTCCAGCCTGCCTGGTTCTCCCTGTAAGATATCGCTCCCTTCTGAAATGTCCACCTCATCCCTCAGTTCAATGTCACCAGCCAACTTGCTGAGAATATTTTCAGTTCCACCATGCCAATGATTTATGAAGATGTTAAATGCCATGTAGCCCCATATTTATCCCTGAGGAATCACATCTGTGGCAGGTTGTCAGCCTGAGCAAACCCAATGATCATCACTCTCTGAGTACAACATTACCCAACTTCCTACTCAGCTCCCAGACTATCAATCCAGTCTTTACCTTATGAGTTTGACTAAGAGAAGATAGTGGGAAATATTACCAAATGCTTTGCTAAAGAAGCTGTAACTTCTGTAAAACACTACTTCTGCTATTGTCTGCTGATTTATGAGATAACATTAAATTTGCACTGCTAAAGTAACTATACTTATTTTATTTCCTGACATCATAAATTATACTTCTGCTCCCATAATCAGTTATTAAATAGCTATAGCAGCTAAACTTGATTCAGGCTAAAATTAAGTAGGACTGATGAATGTTTTCTGCAGATCTTTTGATCTGTCCATCAAAAAGAGGCTCATCCGTCATCAAGATTTAAACAAATAAATATTTCAGTTTTTTAGGCCTTCAAATTACTGATGATGAAAGTGGCCAAAGTAAGGAGTAGATTTTAGAAGGCATTCTAAGGAGATAAAAATCCTGCAGCCGTTGTCTCAACAAGAAGGAGTGTGTTTTCATTCAGGAGCTGACTGAAGTAATTAGGAAGGAATACACTGCTCACTGAAGCATGCTGCTTGGAGTTAATGGCCTACAGAAAGATGAGCAGTGATCTAGGAGGCAATGAATTCCTGCTGCAGAGCTGTGGGGAGGGCTGCCTGTGCACAGATGGGTGGGTGACACTAAATCATCAATAAGCTGTGATGAAGAGTCACAGGAATGTTGACTGTTGGTGCATCCCTCAGAAGAAACATAGCACTGAAGGCTAAGTGCCTTCAGTTTCCCCCCAAATCCCTCAGAAGTATTACATGTCCTGAAGGCATTTGCGTTTGTGTGAATGGTGCATTGGTTGTACATACCAAGTGAAAACTTTCATCTTTCCAAGACATTTTATGATAATCTAAATATTATAGAATCGTTTTGAGTTGGAGGGGACCTTTAAATGATACCTGAGACAACTCATTCAGGTGTTTGACCACCATCACTGTAAAAGATTCTTCCTTATAACTAGTGTGAATCTACCATCTTTTAGTTTAAAACTATTAACCCTCGTTTTATAATTACAGTCCCTTCTAAATATTTGTCATCCTTCATGTAAGCCCCCTCTAAGAATTGAAAGGCTTCAATAAAGTCTGCCTGGAGCCCTCTCTTCTCCAGGCTGAACAATCCTAATTTTCTTATTTTTTCATAGGAGAGCCTGTCCTCATAAGAGAGAGTATCTTCTACTATGATAACTTCTCTTATTAAAGTCATAAAGGCAGTTTGGAGGGGTAAAAATATGGTTCTCTGCTGCTTCAGTACAGTAATTTTTTTTTAACTATCCCTCTTGCTAAGATGCTATTAGGATGGGAGAATAGGGATTCATTCTCCACAATTTCAAGAATCCATCTACATTTTCAAGTAGAAGCCCATCATGTGACTTTTTAATAAAAATTAAACCCTCTAATTCGTCACTTGTACTCAGCAATGACTTCAAAAAGATAAAAGAGACAAAGGTTATAACTGTGGGGAAAACGTGACACTATTTTCCTCCCCTCATTTAAGCTCTAATTTTTTTCTGTCACTCAGCTAGAAATGATGCTTTATTAAGTAATATGCAGGAATCTTGCTTTTAGTAGGATTCTCTGTACTCTAAAGACAAAGGTAAGAAAGGGCAGATATTTCTCTTCATTATAAAGTGTTTAAAAAGATGTTTCCTTTGATCTGGCAGTCCTTGATCCTCCCCCTGGGAGCAAGATTGCTGAGGGGTACTTCCTCTTTCTCTGCAAACACAAGTCCTCTATTTTATATAACATAATCGGAGAATGACAGCTAAGGTCCCCATTTACTTTTGACAGAGAAAATACTTTTAGTCAGGTTTTAAGAGGAGGGACCAGTTACGTGATCAGAGTTGATTCTGGTAGCCTCCTCATTGAAGAAAAGAGCTCAAGAGTTAGAATGCTCTGAGGGGGGTTCACTCTGGCCATCTGCTTACATATTTGAAATGAAATATTTCCTAAGCCAAAGAGAGGTTGACAATGCAGCCTTATGCTTAGGACACTCTCAGCTAGTCTGAATATTTCATCACAGGTGCAAAGCTGACAGACAGAGTCTAGATGAGAACATGATGTGGAATCAAATACGTCCTTTAAAATAAACCGAGTCTATACCATTTTACATTTGATTAACACTTCCTTTGAGAAGTCAGAACTGATTTTTTTTTTTCCTGTGTAAGGTAATAAGAATTACATCAATCTACCACTAAACTTTACTAGACCTAAAACGTTTTATTTTTCTCTGATTTGGGTCAAATCTATTAATGTCTTCTCTGAGCAATGTTTGGATTTAGAATGTTTGGACCATTGTAGTCTGAACCCTGAAAAATATTCCTAGAATACTCTATACTCATTTACATAGGTAAGAAATGACATTTCATAGCCTCTTAATATGAGGAATAATGTAAACTGAGTTTTGAACTATGGATTAAATACAGATAACAGCAGAACCATCTTTAACAGAAAGTGTTGTTTGCTTGAGGTAGGTATTTTTACATCTAAATGTTCTTCCTCCGTGAACTTTGCTTCCTGAAACCTCTCAATGATTTTTTACTCAGCTGGAAGTTTGGATTCTACACTCTTAACCAGAAAAATTCTTCCACTTCTGGTGAACCTGTAACTGAAAGAGAAGCTTTGCACAGAGGAATCACACTGTTATTCAGCATATATGTTGTTCAGTGAAATAGTCAGTATTCACTCAGTGTTTTGTCTTATTGAGGATCTTCATGTGTCAACTAAATAACCTTCTGAAATTTTCTAAGATAATAAACAGATTTATGCTGTTTGATATATTGAAAGATTAATTTTTTTCTTGAACCTGAATTCATTTGGAATTTCACATTATAAGCATTTGTTGGTTTCATTCTAAGATTTAAAAAGTTTATTATAGTGAAACTGTAAAAGTACACCTCAGTATAATATTACCTGGTTGTAGAAAAGTATATCTTGAACACTTCCTGCATTTAAAAGGGAAAAAAGTAAATTCTTGCACAGAATCAATTGATCCCAGAAAAGAGCAGAGTGAGAATCTGTGAGAGTAACACCTGTAGACACCAAGGTCAGGGAAGAAGGAGGAAGAGGAGGTACTGGAGCAGAGATTCCCTGCAGCCCCTGGTGCAGCCCATGGAGAGGAAGCTGTGCCCTGGAGCCCATGGGGGACCATGGGGGTGCAGAGATGCAGCTGCAGCCCCTGGAGCTAACCCACGTCGGAGCACAGAGATGCTTGAAGGAGGTTGGACCAGATTACCGACCCTGATCCCTTCCAAACTCACCCATTCTGTGGTTCTGTGATTTCTGAGACTACGTTATGTGTAGGAATGAAAGGACAAGAAAACACAAACATGAATAAACACCCATGGAAGCAGGAGGTTAAAAGGTACATGGCCCTGCCTTTGCTGGGAAAAACTTACCTTCACAAGTAGTAGGGTAAGTCTGAGACTGACATAGGGCAGTTATGGATACCATTCATAGCCGAGTCATGTTTTGCTATTCATAAAGTTACTTACAGGTTGGTTATTTATATGTTGCTCCTTTTTGTTGTCTTTTAATGTTCTTATTTGGATTATGATTAAGACAGGTGTTTTTACGGCTATTTGAGATGACTCCTATTCCCGAAGAATAATTGGAATAAGTGACATAGAAGGTTTATATGATTGGAATACAGAATGACACAACCAAAAACAGATGTAGCTTGAAAGCCTCACGGCTCAGCTTTTACACTGAAGTAAAGATAAAACATAAGTGTCCAACACTGCAATAATAAGCAACAGTAGAAAGAATATAATATACTTTATCATCACTTCACAAAGGATATTTGACTTCTTATCAATGCCATGAAATGAACTCTGTATTATTAACATCTGATAGCCTGTCCACATGCAAGGAACCTGTTTTCTCAGTGTACTTTAAGACATGTGAATAAGACACAGTGAATAAACCCAGTACAGTGAAAGTGTTTTGTCAGAATTCAAGGTTGTAGTAAATGCTAGAAACTTTATTGTTTTTTTCTCAGTTCATTATTCATAGCTCTTTAGCCTCTTCATAAACTGATATATCTATCATGAAATTCAGTAATAGCGGTTAGAATTCACTAGAAGGGAATCACACTAATAACCAGATTACCTGCAAATGCATAGGCTGGCCTAATTAATATCACATAGAGTACTGATTTTTTTGTTTTGTTTTTGGGGTTTTTTTGTGTGTTACTTTAATTCAATAATATAAAATCCATTAAAAATGTTTTCTCTTTTTAAAGCATCCAATTTGAGTACAAAAGGGTTTAGTTAGAAAAGCAATACACTGTGTGACTTCAAGTCTTAGTGACTGTATGATGGAAAATTAATTAGAACAACATTTGCAAATGAAGGTCAGAATTTGCAGAGTACAGAAAAGATGCTTTAAAAAAGTAAAATACTGACTGTTTTTGCTTTTATTCAACCAGGTGACACTAAACTGAAGACAGCTCTTTGTGGCTGAATTCGTGCTGAAAAAAAAAAATGTGATACAGTATTAGATTGGTTTTCAGTATGTTCAAGAGATTTTGAAAGTAAAGGGTATTTACAGACATTTTCAAAATTCAGTGTAAACTTTTTTATGAATCTGAATAATTATTGAATGATAGAATTGTTAAGGTTGGGAAAGACTTCTAAGGTCGAGTCCAGCCCTTCACCCAGCACATTCACCACTGAACCACATCCCTCAGTGCCACATCCATGTTTCTTGAACACTTCCAGGGATGGTAATTCTCCTCCTTCCCTGGGTAGACTGTTCCAATGCCTGACCACTCTTTCACTGATATCTTTTTTCCCTAATATCCAATCTAAACATCCCCATATACAATAATGCCTTTGTTTTCCTGTAAACTTAGCTGATCTTATTTCCAAGAAAATTATTTTTTAAACAATGAAAATGGTTGTTCTTCACTGTTGTTCACTTGCAAAGATTAGCTGGGATTTGCTCTTCACAAGCTGTCAAGAGTATAATGCAGTGCCTTTATATGTGGGGTAAATAATGCCAAATAGTCCAAGTAAGAGGATTTCATACTGAAATAATTCCTCTGCTTTCTACACTGATAAGAGCAACCTGAGAATTTAATTTTCTTCTTATTTTTATATCAGCTGACTTCAGGGGGCAAAAAAATTCATGTTCCGACACTGACAATTGGAATGTTAAGGGAGTCCAGAGACTGAACATAAATGAAAAGGCATTTAAAAAGAGATGTACACATCAGCTGTAAGAGAATCTTTCCCTTTTTAAGGATAAATATATATATGGTTAAGATATAGTAATGTAGCAGTTATAAAAAATTTAGCTTAACCACTTTATAATCCAACCATATAAAAATCTTATGCATCTTAGCATACCAACAAAGAGTAACTCTATTATGTATTATATTTAAAAAAATTATACAAATTAAATTGTTCTACAACTGACTTTATTTTCAAGTAGTAATATTAAATTTTCATGCAAATGTAGATTTCACTGGTAATTATGCTACGGACATCAGATGGAATTTTTAAAGTTTGAAACACACACCAGTGATTGATATTGCTGTGCCGTGGTCTGAAGAACCAGTGCAGACAACAGTCTAATTGTCAAATATTGCTAAACTGTAAATAAACCATCACTACTGTAAAAGGCAATAGGTTTAATAAGTTAAATATAAAAATAATTTAAATAAGTGGACCTACTTTAAAATTTGCAGGGAATTTTTCATATGTTGAGTGTTGCCTGAATCTATCTTGTGTAGATTTTACATGTGAAGGTGTCCTTCAGTAAGTTTTCTTTTTGTTTGGGATTTTTATAAATCTGAATTTTAAGAAATAGAATCACTATTTCACTATAATCACTATAATCAGAAACACTTAAGTTACAGTTCTCCACCTGTAAGTGTTGCTCATCTTACCCAAAAAACAGACCATAATAATTTTCACAGTCCTTCTTACTAGGGACTATCTCACCCTGTATATCATTAATAAATTACAATTGCAAGAGTTTGGGGTTTTTTAAAGCCTCTGTATTTTCCACAGCCACTGTTTTGACTTTCTTACAAATCTTATGCAAAAAACCACCATGTTCACAGCTAGAGCCAAGAATAAATAGATAAAGGTTCTCTCTGGGCTTTGTGATAAAGTAGGAAAAAAAGTAAAAGCATAGAAAATAGTATTTTAACTAGAAATATTGATAATTAATATTATTAAGCCTTCTCTTTTAAAATATTTTTACAGTTCCCACCACCACAGGCACTTACAGGCATATCCCTAAGGTCTCTTTCCATACTGAGTTTATTCACTGAAGTTTTATGAAGGCCTTCAAAAGTGAAACTGGAACCAAGGTCTCCTTTCTAGCTGATTAGATTGATTTCTTGTGTAATCTGTTTGTCCTTTCTGGTTCAGTGAGCCATTAACTCCTTTATGCAAAGTGAATTAGGACAGGACTAATGACACCTTGTTAGGAGAGTCTATGATCTGCTGGCGAGAGCAGCCACACATGGGCACTTTTCAATAATATTCTCAGGTGACAGGAGTGGTAAAGAGGGAGGAATCAAACTCCTCAATGTGTACTCACCAGTTGATTTCTCAAATAAGATGGGATTGAGGAGGTGATAAGGTGTGAAAAGTGAAGGACAACTTCTCTTCTTAGTGCTGTACTTCAGGGCAAGGTTTTGTTTGTGTTACTCTTAGATGCTTTCTTTTTGGTTGGATTAAACATACAAACATATTATATATATATATACATATGCATATTTTAATTGCATGTAATGTGCTTAATAACAACAAATTTTGCAAGTTTTTAACCTTTCAAACTTTGTGTTTTCAACCCTGCATTTCAAATGTACAGGCAAGTCTGATAGGAGGGGAAAAAAAGAAGGAAAAAGACTTTTAGAAAGGAGACTGGTTTATAATCTGGCTCACTCAGATTGCTCATGACACAATTCCATTAAAAATTAGTGTAGCCCGGGGAGTTCAGGGGTACCACATTTTGCACAAGACTCTAGCAAAAAAGGGAAATGTTTAGTTCAGAAGAGGATTCTTGGATTTTTATATGAACAAAAGAAAGAATGCCTGTGTGAACATGACTCATAGAAAAATAAATCTTTTCCTGTCCTTTGAATTAAAGGTACACAGTTTTCTTTATTGAGTAGTGGAGGTTTAAAATATGCAGAAGTATTGAAAGTTTGCTTCTGGTCCCACATTTCCCTTCTTTCCCCTCCCTTTGATAGCCCCAGTACTTGAGCTGAGGTTCACACATAAACCTAATTTTAAATCACTGCTGCTGCAGAAAAAATCCATGTTTGTCTTATCCCTGTGCTGGCCTGGGCTGCAGAGGATTTTTTTTGTTGTTGTTGCTGTTTTTCTTTCTTTTTCTTTATTTTTTTTCCTTTCATTTTAATATTTTAATGGTTTGCGCAATTAAAACTTGTTTGTTAAACTATGGGTCAGGATGAAAAATCTTGGGAAGAAGACAAACCAGACATTTACAATATAAGTAAGCATTTGATTTGCTCTAAGAGAGCATTCGATTTGCTCTAATAAGTAAACAGGCTGAGGAAACCTGACTCAGAAAGCTCAGGTATATCAAGCAAAACCAGCTTCCCTTTCCTTTCTTCAGGGTAAAGTTGTTTTTAGTTTTTTTATTGATTTTTTTAGGAATTGGTGAATAAAAGAGCAAGAGAATTGGGATAATCATATTTACAAAATTCTGAAGATATATTTTTATCAAACATAATTTTTTTTTCCCAGAAAGGAGAATTATTTTTATTAGCCATGGCAGAAATGTGTTTCAAAAAACTGTTCCACTTTTTTATTCAGGCCTGTATTTTGGACAATTTCAGATAACTTATTTGTTATCTAATGCACAAACCCTGCTTTCTGGTCTACTTACAAAATAAAGAATTAGTTACCTATCACTATTGCAAAGCTTGTTTTGGAAGACTTAGATTTTCAGTAAAGATCTTAACAATATTTCTTATCCCTAACCTTATGTTGCAGTTTCTTAGCTTAGTTTGGGGGTTTTCTTTGTTTGTTTGCTTTTTGGTTTGGCGTCTTCTTGTTATTTATTTTTATTTGGTTTTTATTTTGGTTTAGTTTTTTATTTTGCTTTAGGTTTCTGTGTGTGTTTGTTTGGTTTTGGTTCTGGTTGCTTTTTTTTAATTCAGAAAGTTTGGTACACAATGACAATGAAATGAAAATAAAATAATTGTTTCAACATCAAGTCAGCTGATAGTTAAGAAATTCTGAAAATGTGCATTGATGAAAGTGAATGCAGGTCTTATTCTATATTCTCTGGATTTCACTATCTTTCTGCTAATTTCCTAACAAAATACGTTCTCTCATAAGGAACAGACATATAATATTTTTCTGCCAAAATAATTGCTACCTTTGTTTTTATGCATAAGCCCAGAGAAAATAAACTCTCTTATGGACACAATCCACTGAAATTATTTGAAAAAGTGATCTCTGGAAAGTAGTGAACATATTTTGAAATAAAACAATGCTTAAATTTGTTAGCATGTATGTTGTGTGTGAATGCACAATTCTGTTGTGCCAAAGAATTTCTCTGTATGTTAAATAAGCTAAAAAAAAGTAGTTATGACTGTTTTTTCCCTAGAGTCAGTGCTATCACATATATTATTCTGGTTTTTTGTTTTGTTATGGTTATTTTTTCTTTAGGATTACCATCTTCTCTGTCCAACATGAAAAAAATACCATTGAAATATTGATGTGTAAACCCTTTTTTATTATCCTATAGACTGAAATATTCTCAGCACCTTAGGGTTTTTATTGTGCCTCAAATCCATATGCATGTATGGCAAGCTTTTTATTATACTTTTCCTTCTACTGCATCTTCTCTGGGTGTTATCAGACATATTTTTCAATCAGATTTATCAAAGTGTGTTCTGAATATAAATGCATTTCTTTACAAATTGAAGATCTCCTCTTTATAAAAAAGATGGAACAATATATGCTCTTTTTTTTCAGTTCATGTCCTTCCTTCCCAACTTCATTTTCACATAATTCATCCTGATGACTAAAGAAAAGCAGTACAATATTGGTGGTTTTTCTTTAGATAATTCTTTTTCTTTTTTCATCTTTCAGTTATAAAATGTGTGTAGGTATTTCAGGTTACTAGAAAACTGGATCTTTGCCCATGGCAAGAAAGTTGGAAATAAATGGTCTTTAAGATTCCTTCCAACACAGATAATTTCTATGATTTTATGATTAAATGGAGCTTAATCAAAGTTGACCTGGAAAATGGGCATTAAACTGCAGATATCTTAGCTCTTTAACTCAGTAGCTAAACCATATAAGTCACAAAAACCTCTAAATATATACCTTGAAATTTCTCACAGGTATATCAGTATCGCCAAAAAAGTTATGAAAGTTTCAATTTTTAAAATTTATTTAATTGCGAAAATGTAAAAGCATATAGGAATAAGTAGATGCATAGAAGAAGAAGAATTAATATTTTGGAAACAGTAATGGTGTCTCCAGCTAACAGATGGTGGAGCTCTGTCAAGCTATTTCCTGAGTAAAGAAAGATTTTCATATATTGGGGTTGTTTTCACCTTTGAAATGGATACTCTACATAAGCTGATTTTTCTTCATAGCTAATAAGCATAGCAAAGCCTCTGTTAAAAACATCCATGACTTACTGGCTATATAACACAACTGAAACTGTCATCAGATAGAATGAATAGAAATAGATTAAATGATGGAATTGCACACCAGCAGTTCCACAAACTGAATTACTGGGAAGTAATGGTGTAACTTTGTATGCTAAAGTTCAAGCAACTTAATTGTTATTGAGTCATTGTGTGCATTCACAGAATTGTGCATGTCAAAGACAAATATTTAGGAAACACAAAAGAAAAGGGGAGGAAAAGCATAGCAGAGCTGAAGAATTACCTGTCCTGAAAGGGATTCCTTCGACTCACCCCTTCATGAAAGACAACATATATATAAAACAACCCCCAAAAAACCCCAGCAAAAAAGCATCAAAACAAAAAGGAATATAGAATCCTATAGACACATAAAATGGTGCTTTAGGTTTCTGAAATATAGATTGCCGCAAACTTTCCACTATACTTTCTATTTTCTGATATATTCACTCAACAAAAGATGTGAGGAGTGTACTTATAGCTCTGGTGGTCTTTTTTTTTTTCTTTCCTTGATTACTTATCTGCTGGGAACTGGACTTCCCACTAAAGTTATTTCTGAAAGGTCACAGCTCATCCTGAAAATTAGTTTGTCCTATTTAAGTGACATTATTTCTCGGTGAAATTTGATTTCAGTTTTAAGGATTTGAGTTTCTTTGTAAAATTTGATTATAACTGTAAAACTTTCACATCCTTCTGAAATCTCTTGGCATAAGGCCACTGTTTCAAGGTAGAAATTCTGTTTGAATTTTTTATCTTCTTTTATTCATCTGTAGAATCTTCTTGTTGGAAAGGTTACGCTTAGTGTGACTTGATGAAGTTATACTTGCTCTGACTTAATTTTATTTCACAGAGCTTTTTATTAATTTTTTAGATAAATTTTTGGTGAGATCTGTGGATTAGGGCATAAGGTTGCTAAAAATTCTTTAGTACATTCATTTTGATTATTTGCAATATGTAGATTTGGAGGTAGAAAGACAGGTATGGGTATGCTTATGTTTTTGAAAAATCTAAGTTTTCAGACTTTTCTGCACTTCTATGGACAAAAAATACTGCATTCACCAAAAAAAAAAAAATATTATTAATGTTTTTATTATTCTGAATTTCATGGTAATTTCATTATCTCTGCTTATATTTGTTCAGTTTTTTTCAATCACTCTTTTTGAAACTGAGTAAATTTAGAAAGTAAGATGAGAATTTGCAATCTGAGAATTCAAATCCCTTAAAGGCCTTTAGGAGAGTTGGAGTAGCTCAGCCACAAATAGATGCTTCAGTCAACCCCTTTTGTAGCTGCTATTGAATACAGTATAAAACACTGTGAAGTACTAAGGTCAGCAAGTCAAAATGAGTTGATAAGTGAAAGAATATTCAATTATAATTTCTGTGTTCTGGCTCTGCTCGGTTATTCTTGTAAAAAAAAAGAAAAAATATAACACATAAATGGAAAATAGATTCATAGGTTTGTTGTTAAAAAGGAAGGAGTTATATAAAAAAAACCCTGATTTGTACAGGATTATTTATTGTACATTAAAATGCTAATTATACTAACTCAGTGTTAATGATGATGCCAGAAGGGCATGAGTTTGAATTAAACTAATTAAATATATCCTAAAGGAAAGAAGAAAAAAAAATTGCTTCTCCAAAGCTTAATGTATATAATTAATATGAGAAGTAATGGTAAAATGTAAATACAATATTATACTGATCTATAATGAGAAGATAGTGCTGCAAGACATTTAAGGCATTAGATTTATATTTTAGACAGTATAATAATCTTTTGTCTACTGCTCGGAGCATCTAAATTTACATAATTTCATACCTAAGTGCAAAATAGTCTGTGAACATTGCTAATATAGAAAGTAAATATAGACACACTACACAAAATTTTAGAGACAATGTCCTTCTCTTCTACCCTGTTGTGAGACCCTCAGCAAAAATCCTTTCAATCCTCATTGTGGAGAAAGCAAAGTTGGTCCCAGTATGGCCAAAACTCCCTATTAGATCAAATAAACTCTTCTTGTTTGAAAGGAACTTAGAAAATTTACTTATCATGAATGTGTGTAGACAATAGATTCATCTCCTCTTTTATACAGTTTCCAGCAACTTAGAATGACTGCAATTTGGATTTTAGAAGTTAGTCGAAACTGAGAAATAATGCAGAACATGAAACAAATCTTCGATTCAGATTGGAAAAGTGATATGAGCTATTTTGCAAAAAACGTGTGTTATTTTTATTCCAAACAAATTCACTGCTAGTCCCTTCAAGTGTTTATAAATCTGCAAATTCACCATGGAGCAATTATTTTGTTGTAATCATGTTTTGAATTTAAGGTGAAATTTTAATGGTAACCTAGTTTATTTGGGGGAAAAATAAAATAAATCAGGACATGTAGAAAATATAGAATTACTTTTCAGACGAACATGCAAAATTGTTAAATTTTGCATGCCCTTGTATGTAACTTGTTTAAAAATTTCACACTAAGTTTTAAAATCTTGTCATTAGGATGGACCAGCAGAATTTGCTGTCCTTGCTATGAGGATTTAATTGTCATTGCCTGTCTTGTGATAGTCATGATGATACATTATCTGCAAAGAGAAACATTTGTCTTATTACTGAAGATTTAAGTGTTTCCACTTGTTTAACATCTGTGGAACTTTTTCTGTGGAGGAATCAGCTGCAGGGTGGATTTAATTTTCCTCAAGTAGGGGGAGTAGGAAAATTAGATGTGTTGGCAGCATACCGAAATCTTTGCCAGCAGCATCCAGAGGCTTGTGGTTGGAACTTCTATTCTTTGCCACATGGAGCAGGATAGTGGTGTCTTATACAGCGAGTCCATTTTACTTCTTTTTTTTTTTTTTAATATTTCCCAGTTCCTGCCTGGTTCCTTTCCTCTCCCAATGGAAGGGGTGAAAGCTGTTTCACAGCCCTGATGTGCCCAGTGGCAGGGCTGGAGCTCAGACAGTCCCCTGTGGGGACCCAGCCAGGGGGTGCCTGGGAGCCCAACTCCATCCTGGGGCCAATCACAGCCCAAAACTCAGCCCAGGAATGGCAAATATACCCACAGCTGCTGACCTGCAGGACAGCAAGGTATGTACAGTGGTGTGGAGGGATAATGACTGTGGTTGCTGGTTGGATCTGGCCATGAATTGTTTAATTTTTCCAGTTCAGGAAGGCAAGCTGCTTGTGCTTTTTCAAGGTTGTTGTTGACACAAGTAAGGTAATTTTTCTCACAGAGTTAATGTGATGCAGGTCAGGCAAGAACTTGCTCGGCCTCTAGCAAGGCATATGAGGCAACACATTCCTGTCCTATGCATGCATCCTCAGAGAGGCATTCCAGGATTATCGCCGCAGGACCTGCAGCGTGAATACAGAGGGCATTGTGAAGGTTTTAATAACAGTATGGGACTTCTCCAGTGAGGGGGTAAGTGCTCAGCAGTTGTGAACACAGCCATGAGCCCCCGTTTTATAAATTTTCAGAATAAAGATATTGGATATAATAAGACCCCAAGAGCATCTGCATGGAACAGTGCTGGACTTTATTTTCTCGTCTAGATGGAAGTGCTATTTATAATTAGCCTCTTCTGAGTTAGACAGACAGCTTTTGATTCATTTAATTGTATTCCTCTTCAAACCAATTTGACTTAATTTCCCCGTAGGATATGCTGTGACATAGCATCAAATACACTCTGAGAATCCAGGAAAATCTTCTGCATGTCTCTATTACAGTTCTGCAATTGTATCCACACCAGAAGAGCGACTGGGACAGCTTGGGACCTTTGGTTTCTATGGATTCATTGTGATTCTAAGTTGCAAATTATTTCACCCTTTTCCAAGTAGCATCTATTAACACTATTCAAAATTAAGAAATACAGTTATGTGAATGATAGTAGGTGCTAATATCATTCTCTCATTCACACTTTTATATTTTAAGACTACAATTTACTAGTGCTAAAGGCTCTAAACTTATTTCATGCTCTGCAACTTGGTTTCTGTGGTTCCTTCACTGTCTATATCCATCAGGTAAGCAAGTCTTGAACAAAGGTAACCTTTGTGGAAGGATTTTTAATTGCTTGTTTTTAATCTAAACTGTGCTTTGTTCCCTTCTGGTTTAGTTTCAAAGCTAATAATTTAACCTTGGATTTTGGAATACTCAAGTGACCTCCTTTTGGTCTGATCTTCCTCCTTACGATTTTCCGTAACTGCGAGATGTACTCCATAATTATCCTGCCCTTGAATATCTGGTATTTAGTTCTTTTGTTAGTCTATTGGCTTCAGACATGTAAGCCAGCTGCAATCCTCTTTTGGTTTTTTTTTTCCCTTCTCTATGCTTCCTCCATCTTTTAAAAAATTTTAATTCTATCAGTAACACCAAGAACATAAACTATGGCTCTTACATTAAATCAGACTAGAGAATCATCTTGCCTGGTCTCTCTCTCTCTGACAGAGGTCAATATCTACAGCTTCTCAGAAAAATGCAAAATGATGAACCAAATTCTATTTCCAGGAAAGCAAACTTTGAAGGATTACAAAACCACTAATAAAATCAGAAGGAAGAAATAATCCTTCATAATATATTTCAGCTATTTCTCCCTCTTAATGAAAAAAGAAGATGACATTATCTAATGATTTAGAATAATTAATTTTTAAGTGCTGATTCTTTGTAATAATTGATTGTGCCTGGCAGAAGCACCCTTGGATTTTTAAATGACCTTTGCAAGAAATTCAGCTGTTAATATGTGCAGACAAATGTTTAAAGAGGCACATAATTTATCTCCTGAAACAGATATGGGCCTAGATGCATCCAACATATCACAGAAGCTTCAAGTTTAGGATTAAGTTATTTAAACTTGTTAAAGAATAAAGAAAAAAGAAGCTATATTTTCTGTAAGGTTTCCAGTAGTTTGAAAATTTTTGAAAGTGTTGAAATTTTTTTCATCCTTTATATGCATATTTAAGCTGTTTTATGGCATAGAAAGGGCCTAGTTCCTAATATTTGATTTGTTTAAGATAATAAAAATTTAAGAGCACTTAAAATTTTTGGTTCTTTAGCAAAATGTTGGTGAAGCCTAAATGGTTATATCTTGTATCTATATTTATATGTATATATGTCTATGTAAAGTGCTCATGAATAGTTCTACTTTCCAATAATGAAGCTGTAAGGAGTTTAATAAGCTGTCATTATTTAAATTTTAAATACTTTTAATAATAAACCTTGAAGAGGAAGCTGTATGTACGTCCAAGAAATATTACATAGACAACATCTTACAGGTATATGAAAAGCAGGAAAAATCTAATGGAAGCTCACTTCAGGACTGAAAAGCAATTCTGGGTGGCAAATAGCAATTTCTATGACTCCAGCTCAAAAGATAAGGGCTCTTTTTATAGCTTCGGGAATTAGTGGTATTGCTTGCTTCTTTGCTTGCTAGTTTTTAAGCGTGGCTGCTTTTGTACATTTAATTTCATTTTCCCATCATTTGAGGCTGTTACCAAAGTGGTCCATAAACAGCAAAATACAAAACTTTCCCCTTACAAAGTTGCCATTGCCAAGATGGAACTTAATTTAAACTGAAAGAAACAAACAAATAAACAAAAAGCAGAAGCTAAGGCTTCTGGAGAAGGATTATACATTGGCAGAGAGATGTGACTCACTGAAGTCAGTGCTGAATACAAAAAAAATTAGGCTCAAAAAATCTAGGTGAGAACTTAATATACAAGAGAGCTCGTGTGAGCCAGTTTTCTAATCCTCTTAAACAGTACAGTATAACTCACTATCAGGGTAAAGTACAAACTCTTTTGTAAGGACACCAGAAAGGTTTGGCTTTTGGACTAGCAATGTGATTTTTTGTTAATGGATTCAGAAGCTGAAGTTAATATCTGGGAATAGCAATTATTTTTTTGAAACAATCTGGGTTAGTTAAATATAGTCAGTGACAGCTGGGAGATAATGTTTAAGTCCCAAGTCTAGAATACAATAATTCTTGTGTATCCAAAGTATTACCTGGTGAAAAGCAAGAATGGTAAATATTTACCATTTGTTTAATGGAATAAGAACATAAACAAATATCTATTTAAAATGACCCACGTGTAACTTGCTACTTAGCAAATGAATAAAGGAAATTAACAAAAAATTTAGAAGAACGCTAATAAATAAATGTGAAGCTTTTTTTTTTCAAATAAGATAATTTATAAATATAATCTTCCATTTGGTTTTATAGTCTACACTTGCAAGTCCCCTGCAGGGTTGTGTTTGGTAACAATTCTGTGATATTACTTAGAGCTTTAGTTAACAAACAGGTGTTATTGCTGTAAGTGACTTAGTGACTTCCTTAGACAATTTGCAAAATATGTGGAAAATGGAGAATTTGGATATATTCTTGCCCCTCACTATCACTTTTGAGAGAATTTTTATATCAGTGATTGACTTCAGCTGAACATCTTCCTTTCGTTGATTTCAGCTGGGCTGTTGATTTCTCAGTTGTGTCTCAAAATTGCAGATGGAAAAGTTTTTCCAGTTTTAGACTTTCAGTTAAATATATGAACATGGAGAACTTCTTGAGTTCTTGCAGTTTTTCTTTATTCTAATAGTTTTAAACAAATGAAACTGAAATGTTGTTGTGTAAATTAAGCTGCTTTGTATGACTCAGAAAAATCACTTTTGCATCATGCCTCCTGCAAAATCAATAACACTTACGGATACCTTGAGAACATTTATCAAAACAATTACATTTTTATGCATTACACAAAAAATTTGGATAGGATTAGTCATAGTAAATTATGATGAGCTACTCCATAAAAGCATAATAAATTAGAGGTTTGCATTTTATTTAGTTCTGACATTAATATGTTTGACCTTACTCCAGTCTGTAACCACTGGAAATATTTTTAAGATCATAGCAGTGGTTTTAAGGCAGCACTGTATATTGCAGTATTTTAGATACAGAATTGTATTTTCCGTTTTCTTGAAAAGCTATTTGAAGATATCCAACAACTTTGCTGCAAAGTTAGTATTTTTAGAAAAGAATCTTGTGAAAGAATAAAACTGCTTCTTTAGTAATATATGGACTTTTCCTAGTGTCACTTATACCCACAGCAAAATAATGCCCAGTTCTGAAAACTGTTAAGACTGTATGGAGTAAAGCTATTGCAAAATAAAATATTCTCTAGTAAAGCTTCATTAATGAATACCGTACCAGTTAAAAACACAATAGTAATCCTGAAAGTCTTCACTTCCAAGAGGGAGGTTTTTGCAAAAAAAATTGTGTTTATTAATCTCATATTTCAGGTAGACTACTGTTTATTTGCAGAGATCAGGCACGAATAATTGAAGTTAAGAGCAAAAATAACTTGGCTGATGTGCTTCTGAATAGAAATTTACCATACCTGGACATAAGAGTTAGAGCATATTGCATTCCTTTTTTTTATTGCAACTTAAAAAAGAGAAAAATCAAGTTGGTGATTTTTGTTCTACTTCTGATAGGGTTTGAAGATGAGACTTGAGACAGGGGTAAATTGACTCTGTCTAAAAAACAACTTCAGTTGATTTATTTTTCTTTCTCTGTAATGTAGAGAGACCTCTGCTTTGCCTGCCATTTGGGAAACACACGTATGAAAGCAGAGGAAAAAATATTTTACATGAACACAGAAAATTTATTCCTGCTTCTTTCTGCACTTGTAAGAGGTTGTATTGATTTATAGGTTTTGATCTTTCCTATAGAACATTTTTTTCCATATGGCACTCAAAAACCCTTTTTACTTTGTGTGTGAATGGAATAGGCATTTGTGCAGATGCTTTAGAAACCTGTCAAGGTTGGGAGATCTTTGGAACAGTCAGAGGTGCTCAGAGTCTGTATTCAATTCCTTGAGCTTCCTAAAGCTGGACCTGGGCTTTTTTGTTAGCCTGAAGAAGAGAAGGCTGTGGGAGAACTTAGTTTGCAGCCTTTCAGTATCTAATAGTTGGATAGAAGGGATGGTATCAGACTCTTCTTAGAGGTGAACAGTGAGAGGATGCAATGCAACTCTCACAAGTGGCTGCAAGAGAAACATAAAGGTAACAAAATCCTATAAAAGCTTCATTAGGCACCAGAACAGACTGTTAGGAGAATGTTGGTGTATATCTATTCTTGGAGTTTTCAGAATTTATTAGCCCTGAGCAAGACAACCTAAGTTTTGGTTAGAGTTAAAATTCAAGCAGCAGAATGCATGAGGTGATTTCCAGAAATCCCTTCCAAATCCACAAAAATAATTATTCTTTGAATCTATGTAAAGAAACACTTAGTGAGATATGCAGACTTTTGTTAAGGTTTGTTTTATTATTTGCTTCTTTTGTACAAATAATGTACTACTTTGAAATGCATTGTCTGTGTGCAGTGCTCAAATGCAGATAGTTTTCTTCTTATGGTCACACAAAATTTCATGTGTAGTTCTAATCACAGTGGATTCCCTCAGAAGTATCTGATTTGGTTAATTGCTTTGTTATTAGGGCTCTGATGAATAGCTGCAGCCACTGTATTAGTAAATAAGTGCAAAAACTTTGTCCTGTAGGTTGTGCTTTTTCTGTTGTGACCACTGCAGCTCACGTGTGCTGACTGGCTCATGTTTGTGTGCTCATCAGGCTGAGCAGTTACATCTGCATTCAGAATCACAAAATCCGTTTTTGAAAGCCCTGTGGAAAGCATCCATTGACCACAAAATAATTTAGGTTGGAAAAGACCTCTGTGATCAAGTCCAACTTTTGACTGATCACCACCACGTCAACTATACCACAGCACTAAGTGCCACATCCAGTCATTTCACCTCCTGGGATGGGGACTCCACCACCTTCCTGGGCAGTCTGTTCCAGTGCCTTACAACCCTTTCCATGAAGAAATTCCTCCTGATGTCCAGTGTGAATTTCTACCAGAGCAAACTGAGGCTGTGTCCTCTTGTCTTATTGCTGGTTTCCTGGGAGCAGAACCCAACCCCCACCCAGATCCACTCTCCATTCAGGTTGTTATAGCATGACAAGGTCTCCCCTGAGCCTCCTTTTCTCCTGAGCTCTCCTGAGCTTTCCTTTTCTCAGGCTAAACACCCTCAGATACCTCAGCTGCTCCTCCTAGGACTTCACCAGCCCTGTCTTTCTTTGCATTGGCTCCAAAACCTCAATGTCTTTCTTGGCGTGAAGGGTCCAGAACTGGACACAGTCATAGAATCTCTTTCCTACATACATTCTTGCTCCACTGCAGACAGAAAGTGTGTAATTTCAAATGTAAAGATTTTTGTATTTTTGCCTGATGTTAACAATCTTCCAATGGCAGCATCAATTGTGAACCCAGTCTGTTAAGTACTATATATTTTTTAATTTGTTTGATACGTTTCACACATACCTTTATCTAGAGTCTTATTTTAACTATTGCTGATGGCAAATAAAAAGAACACCACGCTAACCACATATAAAATGTGATTACAGTGGTCTTCACTTGTCATCAGCAGTAGTGGTCTGGTGTATGAGCATTCCGACACTTAAAAGCACATTCTGGAAGTGTGGTGTTGAGGGAGATAAAAAAGGAATTCAGCAGCAGTGAGCTCTAAATTGGCTCACTTAGTGTAGTCATTACCTCACAAGTCTTGTAACACTGGTTCATTGAAATTCCCATCTATTGTCGTCAGTAGCTGTGGAAACTCTTTTCCAATACAAGTATTAAACCAATTCTTTCCAGCTTTTACCAGGATTCCATTTTGACAGCCGAATTTAATTCTAGCAACTTGTCAAAACCAAGATGATACGCGAAGAATCCTCATCCTAGCATGATTTTATAGCTTTAAAATGCCACCACTGTTTTCTGTTTTCAAAGCAGGGGAGAAGGTAAAATCTCTTGTTTTAAGATTAATTCATATACAGAAGAATAAAACAAAGGGTAAATTTTAAACCTCCTTTTTATAACCTCTCATAAAAGTATTTTGAATGTTGTTCCACAGTTGGATTGTAGATTCAATTATCTTGGGACTGTTTTGCGTATTATTGTTAGAAGTAAGTTGCATGCTTACACATTTTTTGGGGTTTTGTCAGTTTGATTTGGATATTGTTGTGGATTTGGTGGTTTTGGTTTGGTTTGGTTTGGTTTTGCTGCAGTTTATTTGAAAATCTGCATATGCCAGAAAAATAAAGTACTAAATTTTAGTGTTTTATTTGCCATGTTCCATTTATCCAGCATCAGCCTGTCAGGAGTAATCTTATTATCTCTGAGCTTTTGTCTGAACAGTAAGCTTCATACTTTGCCAGTTAAGTTTGTCTCAAATTTATTCTCCTGCTGTTCTCAGTCTTAACTGAGCTACTGAAAGAAATCTTTGCTGGTTATTTTCTAATGTCATGTTTTCATTATTCTCTCTTGCATTCTTGCAAGTAGGCTGACAAGAATATATGGATCAGAAAGCCTCTCTCAGTTATCAAATCCCACAGTCTCATTCCTTTATGTACTTTCCAATTGCAGTGAAATAAAAAAAAAATACAGTTATTAACTTACTCAATTTTTTAAATTGGCATTAAAGGAGAATAGGTAACAACGTTCTGTTTAAATATTTTATGCACATGCAGTTACCAGAATCACTGAGGAGAAATGAATGGTTTGTATGGCACTACATGAAACAGGAAACAGAGGAAAAGAGGTATTGTAAGTACTTTTCTTTCTCTTTGTCAGCCAATTGGTCAGAGTTGATTATGTCCTTTGTAATATTTTAAATAAACTTGGGTACCACTCAATTTCAATTGGTTGTGGGTTTTACATGACATATTTTGATGGAAGTATTCTTTCCCTATGCCTTCAGAATTTACAGGTTGGTGATCTCAATTACCATTATCAGACAAATTGCACACTTAGTGCAGTCACTCCCATCACTGCCTGATGTCAGCCAGAGCTCACCCAAATCTTCCCAACAGAGCAAGTAAAAATCAGTTTTATGTTCAGTGGATTTCAGGAAGATAAGAGGAAAATAGTTAAAGGGATGGAAGCTATAATTTGGAAAGGCCAGAAGGTAGGAGTAGGTGTAGCCTCAACTCTGAGCAGGACAGGAGTGTTGTGGGCATCAGCAGGGCATGAGGGAGCTGTAGGGAGGCTATTTAACACTTTCTATCTGGATTAGGATCAGAAAGTGTTTGATTTTACTTTCAGTTTCCTGGGGATTTTAATTACCAATGGAATACAACATTTATTAATAAATTTCGTTATTGGGGATATCCAGAGCATAAAGACATTGAAACAAGAGTCTAGTTTGCAAATTTCCAAATCTCTATGCAGTATCTACTTCCCTTTTCCAGCATAGCATTTATGGGAAGCTAAAATCCCAAACATTTTTTGTATCCCAAACTCTTTTTGCAGTTTCCTTTTCTAACCCTTATTTACCATTCTGTTATCTCAACACATTTCTCTCCACTCTTTAATTTCCTGTTTTTCCCATCCTCCTAACCTGTGTCTTACTCCATAAATCATTGATGACAGAAACAAGCCCTGTACAGACTGAGGTCCTGGAAATGCTTGGTTTCCTGGAGAAATCACTAAGGGAAAAATGTTGAACAGACATAGACATGTGTCAGCTGGGAAGCTTCCTCCTGTGCAAGGCAATCATTTTTGTACAGATTTGTCTTACATGCATATTTCTTGCTGTTGAAGTCGGAACAGGACTGATTTGGGCCTCAATCTACATTAAGTCATCTGAACTGTCAGTGAGTTACATCTTGGCTGCCTCTGCACAGATAATTTTCAGGGAAATCTTCCAGCATTTTCATGATTACCTGAAACAAACAGTTTTGTTTCTTTACTATCATTTGTGTAGCTCTTCCTACCAGCTGAGAAGCCCTCCCTAAATTAAACTGCAGTAATGAGGTTTTTTTTCCTCCTTTTACTTTTCTTTCTGTTTTTGTTTTCAGAGCATTTACTTTTTCATTAAACAGGGCAATTTTTTTTTTTTGCAAGATATCTTCAGGCTGTTCTCAAGTAATTCACTGGTTACCTGAGGTATTAAGGCTATGAGCCCAAACAACATGGACAGTGAGAATGGAACTGGCATATTTACTTTAAACTTGCAAAGTTTATTATTCTTCAAAAATCCTTCACAAGGAAGAATTTCATCATTGAAAATGTTATTAAGCACCTCAGCTGCCTAGGGAAGTGGAGCAGTCACCATCACTGGAGGTGTTCAAGAAACAGCTGGACATGGCACTTGGTGTCACAGTCTGGTTGACAAGGTGATGATCGGTCAAAGGTTGGACTCGATTATCTTGGAGGTCTTTTCCAGTCTTAGTGATTCTGTGATTAACAGTTTCATTAGGTGAATACCAGTGTGTACGATAGAAGTAAATTGTTATTTTTTGTGCAACAATTTTGAATTCATCATTCAAATTAATTGTAGAGAAAAAGAAACATTGTGGAACCTTTTATTACTTCATGGCAGCAGCTTAGTTGCACACTTGCACATGTAATTATATCTTCAAAGGTTGCTGTTTCATAACCTTTTCAACAGACTGGGGGCTAATTAATTCTTAAGGAATAGCTCTCTGGTCATAGTTGAAGGTGATCTGTCTTTTTTCGTACCTCAGACTGACTTGTGGTATTATGAAACACTGCATCTGGTTCTTAATAGTCATGTCATACTGCATTAATTCATACAATACTATCCTGAAAAGATTGATGCATTAATTTATCTCATGTCATATCTTGATGTGTCAGTCAAGGAAATAGAGCATATACAGATGGATCTTATCTGTAAAAATGGTTTTTATATAAGGAGTTTTAAGAAAAAAAAATCATGAAAACCACAGAACTTGAGAAAAACTGCTTTTGTACTAAGTGTAATGTTTAGAATTATCTGATAGCCTGTCATATCCTTGATAAAATATGATAAATTTGTATTAAACAGGAAAGTAGGATATATATGACAAATAAAGAATCCTTGCTGTAGAAAGAGCTGTTAGGGATCCATTTTGAGCAATGCACAACAGGAATCTTCTTCATAGTAACATTTGAGGCCCTAATGGGGTCTAACATCTTAAAATTTAAGAAATAAATGCAGGTTTCAGTGGAAAATATTCAAGCCAAAACTGTCTTTTTGTATATTTCTTCTTGTTTGATATTTCTGGCGTCAATACCAAAAAAATATTCACAAAGAAACTGGGGACAAAACCTGAAAGCTTTCTTTTAAAATTACATTTTTGAGATAAGCAGTAGATGAAGTTATCTGAGCACAAACCAATTAAGAAATGTCTGTCAGGTCCTAGCTACTTTAAATATATAGAATTTCATTTTTCTTGGTAGATAATAAATTTTTAGGCACATTTTCATGGCTGACGAACTGTTCCTTCAATATGCCCAAGTATGTGAGCAGTAAACACCAGAGGCATTTTTGGTACAGATAGTTGGTAAGGATGGCCTTTGGCTCCTGAGCTGAAAGTTTTTGTGGTAAGGATTCAGTCATGTAGGTTGTCCACAGTGTTTGATGGTATCCATGACTTCCAGCTCCATTAGGAGCTTTTGAGGTCTCAAGAAGTAACAACTGCTTAATGCAAATATGTAAAATTTTATTTAGTACAAATATGGCTGTAAGACACTAAAGCTACAATTAGGTACTAACTATAATGCCATGTACTAGATTTTTGAAAGTCGTTGCTCAGCATTATTTTTTATTTCCATGTTCTAATACCATTTCTTCTAGTTATATTTTACTTTTTCTGTCATTTCAGCATTTCTTAGAGAATAGTAACAGCTGCTTGTGTTCAAGGTAAACATATTCTCAATTGTATATTTTTAGCAGATATTCTGAAGACAATAAAAGCTGAAGGCAATGATGTTGATGGATCTCCTGGTTAATGTGCCAATCTACTAATTAATTTAACTAAATCACAGTAATTTGCAATGAGCTTGTTATAAATGACTTATATTACAGATAAAAATTATGGAATTAAGAAGAAGAGACTCTTTGCAGGATTTTAGTCCTTTGTATGAAAACAAAATATCATTGATAATAAGGGGGGGATTTGCACATAAGAGGTGATAATTTTTATATACTTCTATAGAAGTAATGTGGCAATGGCACATTTGTCATATTTTCTGTCCCAGTTTTTTTTCCTGCCCTGGATTTTATAGATATCACATAATTAGAAGATCACCCTTGTTTCTATGTTCTGTTTTTACATCAAATGTGAATCAATTTCTTTTGTTGAAAGAAACATTAGACAGAATGTTTTAGAACATCTTAGCTACAGTGACAAATGCGCTTTTAAAATACCTCAAGCTTTTTGATTTAATCATAATAAGGAAAAGTCACAGTGGCTGATTTCCTGAAGAAAAAGCACATGTCCTTCCCCTGCCCATTTAAATCTGTAGCTTCTAAATTTTCTTTGTCTACTATGGCCAGAAAATATTAAACAGATAAATATACTGTTTAATGTAGAAATCACTTTTTTTTTTTTAATGATTAATTGAATTCATATCTTTATCTGGCAGTTACAGAATTAGATGTACATTTGTCCTGTATTGAGATTTCAGGATGACCAACACATAGAGATTTTTTAATGCCATAAAATCGAGATGCTTTCAAGAAACACAGTGGTCAGTAGATAATGGTGAGACCAAAAGCCTAACAAAGTGATAAATATTAAATTAAACTATCACAGAACTAAATAAATAAGTGGAAGTGTTGTCCATACTCATTCAGTTCTTCAGAAATCAACAGCAGGTGGGCAACAACGTAGGAACATTCTGAGTAACAGAGAGGATAGTTTGGATGGGGCTCTTCAGCATCAGAATGAGGATGTTAAAAACCGAGTAACTTCTAGATTGGTATAAAAACCTTACTACTTTATTCTGGCTTTCTTATAATGGGCTTTTATTTTTTCACAGAATGAACATATAAATCTTAATAACTTTTTTACCACATACTGTGGCACATCAACTTTCTAATAGCAAAAACAAAAAGTGATTATCTTTATGTGATTTCATGTTTCCCTTTGTTTATTTGGTATGGCTTTGATAATGGAGTTTATGAACTCCATTGTCTCTTGAGATTCCTACTAGGAAAATCTTATTGCTGGCTAACTAAATCTTATATTCTACCCTAAAAGCTGTTGAATGGTCTAATATATATATATATATATATTTTTTTTTTTAAAGAAAGATCTCAAATAAAACTTGATTTTGTAATTCTACTAACACTGATTTGCACTTTCTTGGCCTTTTAAGAGATGCAACATTTTATAGCACTCTCAGTTTACCTTTTTTGACTTTGTACTCAAATAAGAAAGAATGTGTCACAGAAGCGATTAAGAACTAATAAGGAATTTTTAAACTTTTTTTGGTTCAGGTTGAGTTGGGTTGGGTGGTTAATTTTTAATTCTTCTGTAGCAGATTTAGCTCCATTTCAGTCTTTGTTTTGATGACAGAAAAGCCAATGTCGTATATGGAAAGCTAATGTTTCATAGATTGAGGACAATTGCTCTACTTCCTTTGCTACTTCCCCTTGGAAGGCCTTTTGCCAAGATTCAAGAACAATGATATAATAGGTAACTCTTTATGTATAAAGAGGAGTAGCATATAAAGCCAAGGAGTGTCATAAAGCCATGTCTGGTTATAAAAGCCCAAGAATCTTGTTGCCTCCAGTCAAGTGAGTTGAACTCAGAATTGTATTGCCCAGCTAATAAAAAAGATATCAATATCAGAAAATTTTGTGTTTTGTGGGTGAGCATTACAATTTAAGTCGTATGGTTATAGGAGCAAAGGTAAAATCATTGGAAAATAGGGAATAATGGCCTAACCCTTGTCCATGGCAGGAGACAGACCTTAGAGCTCAGTACTGCCAATTAGTCTTCAGCTGAATGTCTGATCATTTCAGTGGAAGGTATTACTTTGTAATTTGCTTGATTATGAAGGAAATATCTTGGAAGGAAGGGAGTACCATGATATATTTGACCACTTTCTGCTCTAACATAGCTAGTTTCAGTGAACAGATCACTGAAGTTTAGAGCAGAATTTGCCACTGTAACTGGCACTAAAATACTCATTGATTCTTTACATCTTAGAGCCTCTAATCTCTGAATTTCAGAGGGTGACAATGATTTTATTTAGTCTTGCAGACTAATTTATCCTATTCAAAGTCAAAATATCAGAATATTGTTTTCTCACCTCTCTGACATCAACAGTTGCATTAGCTTGTTATTTGTTTGAAGCTGCTGTGAGAGCATTTGCAAAAAAAAGGGACAGTAAAATATCTGCTCATTACAATTTCAAACCACTTGCCACTCTAACATGTGGAATATTAGCTTTTCTTTACAAGTGTGTAAAAGAATGAAGATAAATACAACCTGTAACAATTACGAGAACTACATTTTGAAATTTCTTTAGATAGCAATTTTTAGGCTACTCTGAATCAGGAAGAACAAATTCAGTGTCTGCCTCTCTAAAGTAGAAGAAGTCTACTTAAGAAACTGTCATATATATCTGGCCACACCTATTTTTGATATGTAGGCTTATATTCCCCCTGTGAACATTTCAGACTCCATCAGTACCTAGACAGTGATTGTAAAGCATGAGTGTTGGCCCTTTTTGCTTCTTAAATTTCATTACCAAAATGCCTTTCTGTCTCTATCTTAAGCAATCTATTTGTACATCATTCTATTAGACTTTTCTTTCTAAATTTGGAACATGCTTGTGTTTTCAAACTCGAAGATTCATAAAGTGTCACTTATGAAAAGTTATATGGGAGTTGAAGGGGCAAAATATATAATTCCTTAAAAAGTCTCTAAATTTCTTCTTTTTTGTTCTCTTTTGTTCTTTTTTTGTTCTTTTTTTGTTCTTTTTTTGTTCTTTTTTATTCTTTTTCCTAACCTTAACTTTTATTCAACACTTAGGCATAGAAGGCCATCATGATCTTTATGTAATATGAATGTCAGGTTAAGGACATAGATGATTGTATGGTAGCTCTGAATTCTCACAACCCTTTTTTAAAGAAACCTACTCAGTGAGCAGAATAAAGCGGCAACAAGTAGGTGAAGATACACAAGAATTGCCTGTAGGCTCCCAATATGTTTTTAGATGATATTCTTAAATTTTTAATGTGATCTGACTAAAATACTAGTGAATTTGTCTCCTGTGTTGTGTCAAATTTAGCCTGAAACCTTTCTACTAAGATCTTGAAGCCATATGGTCTTGTTAGTATTTAAATAAGAGACTTCCCAAGAAAACTCAGATGCGACAGCATAAGGCTGTTTCAGCTTCATTCCCTTCTGTTTTTTCTCAAAATAATCCTTGTTTTGAACAAAGGTACTGGCAGTACTTCCTTCAATAACATTTCATTTGAGTTTCAAATAATTTGAGATTTAGACCTGTAGTAGAGTAATTTGTAACCTTAATGTTATTTCATTCTCTTATGGAAAAGTGACAGATTTTAATGGAATGGGGGTATTTTCTTGAAACTGTGCATTTTTGTTTGTTTGCTAATGACCTTAAGTCCATATTGTTGGTTGCTAGGTATAGGTGATGAAGTATTTATCTGTCCTGAGATAGTCAGTGTTCTTTGGCAAAATGTTTGTCTGAACATCAAGCAGAGGAGACCATAGATGGAGGAAAAAAGTGCATGAATTAGGTAGAAATTATTGTAATAATTTTCTATACAATTGAGTAAAATATGTTTACATGCTATATGTACTTTACAGTCATCTTTTATAAAAGACTAATAATTTCCTATTAATACTCAAAAGATAAAAGCTGGCCTGAGTAAAATCCTGGCTCTCCACAAATTCTGTATTTGCTTATAGTACTTTTCAAAACACTATGATAAAAGGGACAAACCAAATAAAAAGCCCCATAAATTATTGGGGAGGGGTAGTGGAATAGGAGGCAGTTTTGAATGTAAAATCTGTATCAATTTCAATATTTTTTGAATTGATGTTTATTAATGGAAGACTGGTTTGGATGACACTTGGCTTTGAGAATTTAAAATTTGGCTTTAGGTGTTGCACTTTTGGCCTGAGCATCACTGGTAATACCAAAAAAGAAACTGGATACCTGTTTAGAATAGAACTGCTGAGTCCATTATCTCCGGTAGGTTTAAGACTCCTTTGAAATGTTGCTGAGGACCTTGCTTTTTCAATAAATATGGAGATATTCAAAGAACGGGGTTTGGTTTTTTATTTTTAAACCTGGCACAAAATTATCTGTTAGTGGGAAAATCATACTTAGAAATTACCAAAGAAATATTAGGATTGTGTAAGGGTTTAATATTTTGTATTTTAGAAACCATCAGTTATTTCAATCAAGCATTAATGATTTCAAGGCACGTAAAGACAGATGAAGGAAGTGTTTTGATCCTCCAGTTTAAAGATTTCAGATTACTGTATACTGATGACATTAAACATCTTAATCCTGTTTTAAAATAGAAATGTAATTTTCAATCACATTGAGATTAGATTAAACGAGACTGCTTTGCTTTCTCTGCCAATTTCCAATGCAAATAAAAGGTATTAACTGTGATCGCTAAGATTTGTATGGAATATTTGCACACTGTGTAACAAATTGAAAAATCACTGGACTTCTAAGAGATCCATTTAAATGAGTCAGTGATTCAGCTTCTGAAGTAGGTAGGAATATTGATCTATTTTTTCCAAAGGTTAAACTTCCAAATGATCTGCCTGAGCATTATTGCCTATAGGAGATCAGATTCTTCTACACTATGTGCATGAACAGAAGTCTACAAATCATAAAAGCATTCTTTTATGTTTGCTTTTATCTCCTATTACAGATACTATTTGCTACATCTTCATTAGTAGCCCCCATAATTTAATTTATTGAAGGTGTTTTTAAAACAACATGAAAGGGAAGAGGGTAGTGTCTTTAGCGTTCCTTCAGAAGGGTAAAAAACAGAAGAAAACCCTGCTGTAGCACAAGTCCTTCCCATGGAATGCAGTTTCCCTCAGGAAATATCCACCTACACCAGGGGGTATCCTTCACGGGCTCCGTCATTGTCCTCTCCATGGGTTGCAATGCAATACCTGCTCCTTCTTGGTCTCTCCAGGGGCTGGGCGGGAAACTCTGCTCTGGCACCTGGAGCACCTCTCCTGCTCCTCTTTCTCTCACCTCATTTTAATTTCAAAATGAGCAAATAATTTCATTAGTTTCTTTCAATGATTTCATTATTAGTTAGGATGAACAAGCATATTATTAAATTTATCTTTCCACATCAGGAAATCAGAAATACTGGAATCTTCCCCAGTGATATAGCTATATGGTCTTTGGAAACTGAAGATGCATAAATTCATTAAAAATATAATAACAAGAGCAAGTGAAAAATAATTTATGATTTATTTAGATTAGTCATTTCTTTAAGCATCCAGACATTTTTGGCACTACTGATGACTATCTGAAGACATTTCCAGAAATTATTTTGCTGACAGAGCTCTGGCAGGTGAAAAAGTGAAGGCCTGTCTATCAAATATGACATTTCATGCAATTACTCTTTTAAATGCCATCTTTCCATAAAAAGCATTTCCCAGTTTCTGTTTGTGCTGTGTCTACATTGTTTTTGAAAGGCATCCTTTGATCTTGTCTAATTTTTGAGAGGGTGATTGGCAGGGAGGCCAGGACATGCCCCCAGTGGTCAGTGACCTCCATGTGACTGATGAGGATTGGCAAGTCAGCAGCTGCCAGCACAGAGTTGTCTTGGAAGGATTTGGAGCACAAGCATCAAGTTAGCTGTAGTGTTTTGGTTTTTTAGGGTGTCCTCTCCTGCCCTGCTTTGGCCCCCTCCAGGGGAAAGATGTTGGGTACTGTCTCTCCAGCTGACTCATGGAGTCTGCCAAGTGAAGTGCACATTTCTGAGGCCTCTACAGTTTTCTGAGATGAATATTCTTTCTACTCTTTCTCAAATCAGCCATGTAAGTAAGAAGCCTAAACCGGTATTTAATTAAATCATGTGCATGAGGTTCATTTTCTATTAGATTAGCATTTTCCCAGTTCTGAAGAGTCTGAATTGTAAGTCTGTGTAAACAACAAGATTTGTCAAATGATACTTTCTTTTACCTTCTCACCAGTTATTGCTAGAATCAAAACAAAGCAAAAAGAAAACAAATAACCCTTAAAATAGGATATCCCAACTACTGATGTTTACTGAAATACTGCTTCTGACATTTAGTCTCTTAGAACTAGTTTCTGTATCCAAAAAATTAAAAAATTCTAGTGTTTCTGCCATTAATTTATATATTTCTAAATAATGGAGTGCTCTAAAAAATTAAATTAATAATTTATTTTTCATTTGGTGGTGTTACTGTAATTTTTAGGGATTTAATCTTGAAATAACTTAATTATGTTCCTCTTAAAATATTAAAGTGAGTAAGAATAAACAATAGTAAACAGTGTAAAATAATCATAGGAGTATGAGAAAAGGAAATAAAAAGTATAATTTGTCATTCTCTGTTTAAAAAAATAGAAAAGGCATAGTAGATCTTTTTTAAAATATAGGACAAAATGGACTCGAGATAATTTTAAGTTTCAGGTTGAGATTTTTAGCAGCCATAGGTTCTTTGCCCACATTAATTGCTTTGCTAATGCCAGCTCCTGTGTCTGCCTCTGGATCTCTGAAGGATATCCACAAGGCATTTCTCTTTTTCCATTATGTCTGCAAGTGGCAACAGTACTCTTTGGAAAACTGTATCACATCCTCTCCTTCAAAGCTCTTTGGCTGCCTTTATAGATTTCTCATTTTGCAGTATCTGAGATATTAAAATGGTGGCAAGTTGGGAGATGCTTTTCAAGACGAAATACTTACCTGTCAGAATATAAATGCAGAGGAAAACTGATGAAACAACATCAATCAAAAAATTGTGTATGTTTTAGCCATTTTGCTTTTACTAGACTTCCACAAGAGTGAACTTCTTTAAAGGCATTTTAAACTTAGTAAAATTAGCCTTTGTTCTTCTTTCTAACTAATCAATATATTTTATATCTCCTCACTAATAAAAGGCTGTTATTACAGGGCTAGTGGACCTACTTACTCTGCCTCTAGCCCCTCAGCCATGCTCTTGTATTCTGGAATAGCTGGCATGAGAATAGGAAAATGTTTCCCAAAATGTTTTCCATTAAAAACTGTGGAACCAATCACGGCTGGTTACATGTTCCCGAACTGATTCAAATCTATGGAGATTCAAATCACTGTACTGCCAAAATGACATGCATGATACTAGGAAATTTACAATAATGTATCCATCGGAAACTAGTAGAAAGTAATCAAATTTTTAAAATGTCTAGTCACACTGACACTTCATTCATATGATAGTTTTGGGTACTTCATGGGAAAAGGACAGAGCAATTTATATTCTAAAGGTGTTAACCAAATATGTTTATCATAGAAAAAAAAAAGACTTTTTCAACCTTAAACATGGGAGCTTCTATCAAGCTTTTTTTAAAACAGATTACTAATTTTGGGAAAATGTTATTACAGTGAAATTAGAGGGTAGGGGACTTTTCTCTTGTATTAGAAAATGGAACATAATTCTTATCCAAAACAGAAACAAACCATGATTTTTAGGGAAAAATCACGTACTATATGTCAACATTCAAAATAAATGTGCAGAGCTTCCAATTCTGTAGTGCTGTGTGACAAACACTTTTAGAATATTAGCTTCCAACTTCCCACAATCTGATTCATTGCCTTAATTTCAGCTTTAAAACTCAGTGCTGGAAGTGCTCAGATCCTTTACTCACAGGAGTTTTGAAAAGTATTAATTAAAATATAATAAAATAAAGTCAGTGGTTGAATGGTTTTCAGAACTGCTTTGAATTTTCCTACAGAGAGGAGCCTGGCAGGGAGCACAGGACGCATTCCAGGGAAGCAGCCGCAATGTAGGGCAGCTCTGCAGACAGAGCTAATTCATTCAGCTCCAGGAAGCCACACATCACAAGTTGTGTCGCTGGAGAACTTTGCCAGAATGATGATTGCTTCTTCTGAGACAAGGGAGTCACTTCAAAAACTTTTCACAAAACATGTAGCACTCTGGGGTTTAAACCCAGGAGGCCACATTCTGCACTATGATATCGAGTTCCCAGTGGTGGGGAACACTTGAAAAAGATGAGTTTCTTCTCTTGAATCATGAATTTGGGATGTCTAAATCTATTACAAGTCTTGCTTCTCAAAGAGACTATGTATTCCCAGATTATATGGGCATATTTCTGTGGAAAGCAGGAAAGTTATCATTTACTTTAAGCGAGCAAGGGTCTGGCCTATTATTCCAGGCCTCATTCAAGCAACTACTCTTTATCAGAAGTTATAGTAACAAAGAGTTACAGTCTTCAGATCAAAAGGCTGAAATACCTTCAATAACGGGTTAAAACATATCATATGATATGTACAGGAAAGCTGTACCTCATTCATATAAGGATCAAACAAACTCATTATGCTGTTTCTGACAATGCACTGTACAGGCACAGGAAAATAAATCAATATATACTGTATATGCTAGTAATATATAATTACTTTTTTATTTTCAAACTAGTCCAGTTTTGGACAAGCTTCAGGGTCAAGATTCTATCAACAAATGGAAAAATCAAAATTGAAATAGAAATTAGTATTTTCTGGTTTTAACAGAAAGAAAATAGAAAATGGCAAAGATGATCAAAAAGGTTTAGGGAAACTTATGTTGCAGTTCTCAATAAATTCTTCTTCTTCTTTTTTGAATATATTTATGCTTCTAATTTTCACATCTTATGATAATATGTTCAATGTTTACCTATGTGGTACCTGGGGAAAAATGTTCTTTTGGCTGCTAGTTTAGAATTACTTCCTGATTGTTTAACTGGGATTCCTTTGCTCCTTGCATTGGGAGCTAGTTCATTAGAAACAATTACTTACTGTTCTTCATAGCATCTGTGTTTTTCTCTGCAGAGAAACTATTTTGGACATGTACTGGATTTCTTTCCATAGGATTTTGGGTTTTTTTTCTTGGATTCTCCATTCAATTCCCACTGTTCTGAGAAATGTCCCTAAATTATTTTCTCAAAAGAACAGGGTAAAATGTGATTTTTCTCTGAGAAGTCCTAGTGTCTGTATTTTTTTCCAACAGTTTCAAATTTTGCTGTGTTTCCTTTCATGTTGAGTTGTGCCTATCTCCATTATTGCCCAGGAAATCTCACTAATGGGATGCATTAGAGGATTCAGTTAACTCAAAGAATATTACATGTGAGTATGTGAAACATTGAAGAAGATTCTTTTATCCCAAATGCCTAGTTTTTCTCCTTTCATGATTTATTCCCTGTGGAATAGTCTGGTGATTCCTCCCTTGAGGTGTTAAAACATGAGATTTCTGTTATAGTTTTGCTATTTTTGGATAAATCTCTGAAGGAAAACAAGAGGTCTTTGAGCAAGGCTGTCTCATTTCAGGTAACAAATAGGTGCTAAAAAAACATTCCAAATGTATGCAGATGTATTTAAGCACAAGATTTCATGTTTGATAAGTTTATGTTGTTGTGTTTTGTTTTATTTTCTTTTTGAAGACGCTCAGTTTCACCTCAATTCACTAATATATCCTGAATACAAAAGTAGCACTTTTCTTGTAGGAATTAAGGTGCCTATAAAAGCTCAGAGAGCCAGAGGATAATGTTAGATCTCTTATTTTATTTTTTGTTTGTTTGTTTGGTTGGTTTTTTTGCGTAGAACACTTACTGTAATCTGAGGCAGTCTTTTGTCTTTCTTTTTTCATAATCCTTAAGAAGGAAACATTGCTGTATTCCACTTGAATTTCAGCTTTATTCTTAACAGTATGTATTCTTTAAAAATAAGTTTATTTTAATTCATATAACTTAAGAATTAATTCTACTTTCTTCTTAATACTTCTGTTAGTTTCTTTTAGAAGCTTAGATTTACTTTAGATAAACTAAGTCTTCTAACATTCTGGAGCACGAGAGACCAACCTAAAAATATATTCAGCATTTTGCTTTGATTTTTTTCTAACAGTTTCCAAAAGGAACAATATATAACCTGGGGAAGTTATCCATGTGGTGAATTGCTTTAGGAGATTCTCTTTTATCACTTAAAGTGCTCAGTGAATTTTACTTCATGCTGCAGTTAAGGACTGTAGCACACAGTTCTGAGTCATCTTTGAAGATAATTTCTCATTTTCTGTCTCATGAGGGGAGGAATGATTCTTTCTTTGACCCTTACTTGGTATGTTTAAAGGGCTATCATAGAAGATTTTGCAGAGGTTGTTTTGGATTTTTTTGAAATGAGCAAGTAAAAATGTCAGGAGTGATATCCAAAAAATCAGGTGCTTTCAAAACATCCATTCTTTTGCAGTGAACCAAATGTAAATTAGCATAATGGAAATATCTTTGTTTGGAGATAACAGTGTGGAAAAAACCACACTTCTAACAATGGAATTACTTTTTCTTCCTTGTCTTACCTATATTTGACCTGACGGTATTGATAGATACCTTTAACATCCTACTTCTGTGATGGTTTAGGATAATTCACAGATGACTCTCCTTTTAGTGAACTGAGGTTAATCATTCACTCTTTCATCTTCTTTATCCTATTTTTTGCACTCCCCCTCCCCTTACTTCCCCACTCTGATTTTATTCTCAGAAAAACAAAATCTCTTGGCAATAAAGTGCACAATGTTTATTTTCTACCTTCTCAATAGACACTGTTTGTCTGAAACAAGCTTTTCTTAGCCAGTGGCATCCTTAACTGACCCTTTGTCATGGTTTTAGCTGGTATAATTTCTGGAGGGTATCTTAGCAATGCATACAAAGGTCTTAAGGACTGGTGTCAAGAGGAAAGGGCCACTCTTTTTTTTAAGTGGTATTCAGTGACTGGACAAGGGGCAGCAGGCACAAAATTAACCATGGAAGGTTCCATCCAAAGAAGAGGAAAACTTCATTACCTGGGCAACAGGTACAAAGTTAACCACAGGAAATTCTATCCAAATATGAGAAAAACTTCTTTTACCTGAGCAACAGGCACAAACCGTACAAGACAAGATTCTATCCAAATATGAGGAAAACGTCTTTACTTATAGGGTGACAGAGCACTGGACCAGGCTGCCCAGAACATTCTCTGGTGATATTCCAAACCTGAATGATCATAGTCCTGTGCAACCTGCTCTAAATCAACCTGCTTTAGTAGGGCAGTTGGACGAGTTGGTCTCCAGAGGTCCCTTCCAACCCCAAAGATTCTGTAGATATATTTATTTGTTTATTTATTTAAATTATTCAACTGTTGTTATTTATTCCCACAGAGTTTTGTCACTTTTACCTTTCCAATTCCCTTTCCCCCATCTGCTGAAGGGAGGAGTGAGCAAGTGGCTGTGTGGGGCTTAGTTGCTGTCTGGGGTTAAACCACAACAGAAGCCCATAGATCATGGAGAAACTTTTCTTTGGAAAGGGAAGATTTAGTTGTAAGAATGGAAAAAAAAAACCTTGTGGGTAGAAGATGAGAATGCTAGTGATAGATGAGGTGATAAAGCAGGGCACAGGAGAGACTAACAGGTTTAGTTCTCTTCAATAGATAGCAAATTCTTAAAATATCTCCATTCCTTGTCAAAACAAATCCTAAATTCCTAATAGTCTTTTTCAGTTGGCAACATTAAATCTTCTCATCAATGTGGTTAAAATTTTTAAATAAGAAAGAAAATAAAGAGGATTAAAAAGAAATATTTGTTCTGCTAAAAATATCTATTTTATGTGTCCTCGTATTTTATCCATTATTTCTTCTAGTTATTTCTTGGTCTCAGACTCAAAAGAATGCAGCTGCTTTAACAGTTATTAGTCACTCTTGATGTAAAAGCACTACACATTTCCAATATATTTTTTTCTCATTCTTTTCAGGAAGATTTGGCATTTGCAGCTGCTGACACTTCCCTGGAGCACTCTGAAGAAAAACCAAACAATGCCATCCTCAGGAACAGACTGGCACAAGAACAAATTCCTGGTGTCAACTTCTACTAATTAGGTAAATGTACACTAGAGGTTACACTTAGACTATCCATTGGCATCAGTATCTCACATTTAGTAGTGTAGTCAGTATGTCTCATAGCTACTTCAAAAGCAATTATTTTGACAATTATTAGGAGACGTTATAAATTATTCAGGACAGAATAATGCAAAATAAATCCATTAAGACAAAAGCCCTAGGGCAGAAAGCCTGGCTCTTGTGAAGTCATGAACAAAACACTTTTCCTGGAGACCAAGTATACTACCATGTGACTGTGTATAAAAATGGCCAAAACAGGTTACAAAATGTGTAACATTATAATTCTAACATTGTCAGTCCCATGCTTAACACTTACCTAATGCAAATAAGGGAACTGTGATTCCATCAACAAAAAATAACAGAAATATTATCTTGAAAAATACCAGAAAAAGTAGACAATGTTACTATATCAAGACTGAAGACTCAGCAAAGGTGGGAGGAAGGGCTGAGGGAGGCCTGGGTTATCATCAGAACAGAGATGTTCAGTGTGCTGGAAGCAGGATGGTCCAGAGACCTCAGTCTGCTCTGCAACATGGAGCAGAGAGTGACAGTTTCTCAGATATATGTGGAGAGATCATTTAAATATTTTTTCAAGTAGCTTTAGGCTGTTGATTTTTAAATCCTCAAATAAAGATAATGAAGCTCAGGAGGATAAGCAGCACCTGCAAAGCAACCCCCTGCATCCTAAATTGTTTTCGTTCAAAACATTTTATGTGGTGATCAAGTCAGGCTCTATTTAATTCATCATTTGAAAGGATTCAGGGTAAAGCAGTATAGCTGTGTACAACAGACCACACAAGGAAAACTATTCTAAATGGAATCTGGTTTCCTAATAACAGCGAGCATGCCTGTTTATGTGTTTTAGGCAGCTTTATTGGGTACAATAGGGCTGAGTAATACACTCAAAATGCATTTTAATTGTTTGAAAAATAGTTTGATTAATGTAATAGCCAAGGCTTAATGATATGTATAAGATGCACTGTGGTTTCCATGATGCCTGCAAAATCTTTGTAGCCAAAATAGTACCATATGCTTTTCTTTCCTTCCCTATTTTTATGAACAAGCTTGTGTTGTTGCAATCCATCTGTGCCTCTTGGATCTTATCCAAAGGCTGTCCATGCTCCGTTGCCAGTACCTATATGTCCTATCATAGAATTGAATAAATGGACACATACAGATACTTATAAATATGTGGCATTTTGCCATTAAAATTATATCTTTAAGAGATAAATCATCAAAGACTGGCAAGCCATGGTTTCTAAAGAACACAAACCAACCTACTAAAACAATTTATGCTGCTTTAAGGTACAATAAAAAAATTAGTGCAGCACTTTCTACAGACATATTAAAAAGGCTGACTTTATTACAATTTGTCAATTTTGTATTGTCAAAAAGAGATGAGAAGTTATGAGCAATTCTGATCAAGAATGATTAATTTAGTAGTGTTTAATTGTACATTTAGAATGGAGTTGCTAATTGGATTATTTGACTTTCTGAGCTTCAGTACCCATCATCAATTCTGCATGCTGAATGTTAAATATCGGATAAATCATTTGATCCCCTACCACATAAAAAGGTGAAAATTAATATTTTCAAATTGCATGTCACCAAGAGTGTAAAAAAAGATGTGCATCATTCCTCATAACAGCTAGTACATAATATCTCATAGATGGCCACATCTTTTTCCAGTGTATCTCCAGACACAGGAAGGACAAGAAGGTGTCTGAGCACTGCCAGGTGGATTTATCTAAAGTAAATTGAGTCTGGACAAGCCAGTTGCCTGTTTTAGTGAGGTGACTGGTTTTGCAGACAAGGACACAGCACAGGATGTTCCATGCTGCAGTGGGTTGACCCTGGCTGGATGCCAGGCACCCACCAAAACTGCTCTAACACTCCCTGCTGCAGCTGGACAGGGGAGAGAAAGTTCATGAGTTGAAATAAGGACAGAGAGGGATCACCCACCAAAAATCATCGCGGGCAAAACAGACTCTGCTTGGGAATATTGACTGACTTTATTTCTAAAAAAATATGAGCAGGACAGGGAGAAATAAAACAAATCTTAAAACAGCTTCCCCCCTACCTCTCCCTCCTTCTCAGGATCTACTTCCTCCCCCTAGCAATGCAAGGAAATGGGAATGGGGGTTATGGTCAGTTCATCACCCGCGGTTTCTGCTGCTGCTCAGGGAGAGGAGTCCTTCCCTGCTCACCATGGGAGATAGCTCTCCACAAACCTCTGCAGTGTGAGTCCATCCCATGGGCTGCAGTTCTTAATGTACTGCTGCAGCATGGGTCACTTCCACAGGGTCAGTCCTTCAGTCACAGACTGCTCCTGAGTGGGTCCCCCATGGGGTCACAAGTCTTGCCAGCAAGCCTGCTCCAGCCTAGGCTCCTCTCTCCATGGTCTGCAGGTCCCTGCCAGCAGCCTGTTCCAGCATGGGCTTCCCACGGGGTCACAAGACTCCCCTCATGCATCCACCTGCTCTGGTGTGCACCTTTTCCACAGGCTGCAGGTGGATTTCTGCTCCTACATGGATCTCTGTGTGCTGCAGGGGCACAGCTGTCTCACCATGGTGTCACCATGGGCTGCAGAGGAATCTCAGCTCCAGCACCTGGATCACCTCCTACTCCTCCCTCTGCACTGCCCTGGGTGTCTGTAGGGCTGTTCCTCTTGCATATTCTCACTCCTCTCTTCTCTGGCCAGAATTGAATTCTTTTTTTCCTGAAATATGTTATTACAGAAGTGACAGTATTATTCCTGATTGGCTAAGCAGTGGGCTCATTCTAGAACTGTCTGGCATTGGCACTGCTGGGCATGGGGGAAGCTTCTGGCAATGTCTCAGAGCAACCACTCCTGTAGCCTCCCTGCTACCAAAACCTGGCCACACAAACCCAACACGTGTCGTGACTTTATCAAGACCATCAACAAGGCCTCCCACAACATTCTTATAGCCAAATTGGAGTCACTGGATAAGTGGACAGTAAGGTGTGTGGAAAAATGACTGGACCACCAGGTTTACAGGGTCAGGTGACTGGCACAACATCCAGCTGGTAGTTTGTGACAAGCGGTGTCCCTCAGATACTAATAAAGGAGGCAGAGTGCTCACTTGCCAGTCTATGAGCAGTGCCAAATAGAGGGGGAGGACTTCTGCTCAGAGGGTGTCCAGGAGGGCAGAGAAGTGAGCTAAAGAAAACCCTGTGAAGCTGAACAAAGCAAAGGTGAAATTTTGCAGCTGAGATGGAGTAAGGTCATGTAACAATAGGATCAGAGTTCCAACACAGTGCTGAGTCCAGCTTTGGGTTTCTCATTACAAGAAAGAGGTGGACATAATGGAACAAGTCATTCTGAGGACCACTAAAGCTGTTAGAGGGCTGGAGAAAATGGCATATGTGGAGAGGCTAAAATAGTATGTCCATTCTCAAGTGAAAGCGAGGCGTGAAGACATTCTAATTGCAGTACTCATGCTGTCTAATGGGAAGATAGAAGCTTAATTCAGACTTTTACTAGAAATTTCAACCAAATATAAGTAAAAACTTGGTCACCATGTGTATTTGTATTGCATTATCCAGAGAGATTATGAGATCTCTGTACTTCAAGGCTTTTAAAATATGACTGGTAATTGGGCCAGATAATCTCAGGAAGGCCCTTCTAGTTTTCACAGTTTATACAGTTTTCACAGCACATTCTGAGTTCTTCAGGCCCCTTTAGGCCTATTTAGGCCACTTTAGCTCCTTTGTTCTGTGATTGTACCATTCTAGGATGCAGAAGCCAGAAAAGCGTGAAAACTCTTTCTCTCTAAGCTTCATTAATAACATGAAATAGATGAAACATCAAAAATTCTTCATGCCAAACTTAATGCCTGTGTTCATCACACCTCTGAGCTCAAAAAGTCTTGCTTACTTGGTAGGCAGCTAAGAGGGGTGGCTCATTCAGTCTATTGCAATACTTGCTGCTATAACACTAAATGATAGGAAACTGTACTTTACAAATGATAAATTGCATCCTGTTTACATTTTTTCCCCCCTTTCTACTATATTTATCAAAATCTTTCTCAAGATTCCAGTAGATGTCATTTGTTGGTATTCATACCTGGCATCCCTTACACACCATAGTTCTCAAATCTATATTCTTTAACTCTTTGTTCTATCCAATCAGGAATTTTTCTTGGAATCCTAAGAGTTCCCCTCTTTGGAGGCCACAATAATTAACATTTATATGCATATGCTGCCATTAAGTATCAAGTGATAATTCAAAATCAGGATTTAAGTTGTGCTCCAAAACCTAAAATTTTACAATGTCTATGTATAAAAACTTGCATTTTATTCACAACTATATAATCAATATAACAGTCTAAATTAAATGTTTAGAGCAAAATTTGTTCCAACTTTGAAGAAAGGAACACTGGAAAAGAAACAAAGTAATCTTGTACTATTTAAAAGTCTCTGTATTCTAGCAAATATCTGGGTAAGTGGTCAAAGATCTATTAAAATTAACAGATTGTTCTAATGGTCTTTTGTTCATTTAAAATGGAATTAATCCAAATTAAACTTGATTCTGGAGAGATTTAAAAATGAAATAAAATATCTAATGTCTTATTTAATTGGAGGCTATGAGTTATATACACTTCACTCTTACAAAGGAAAATAGGCACGTACTACTTAATTTAAGGGATTTTAGCTTTTATTTATCTGGACTCAAGTATTCTATTTTGGTTGGAAAAAAAGAGCATCACAACTGTCCAGCAGATCTCAGAGGGTTAGTTTGAAAGCATCAAAAAAAGCTTTCATTTAAATTTAAATTCATGATCTGGGCCTATTCAACCTATGCTTGAACACTTGTTCATCCTTAGGCTCATAAGAATTTCTTATAGGAATGTTTTCTTAGTTGGTAGTCTTTAGCAAATGAAAAATATCTTTATAACTTCAGGGAAAACCAATCCATGGACTACAAAGGAACAACTGAGTAAGAACTGATAATTTAAAACAAATTTTAAAAGTTTAAGAAAGATTTATTTATTTTTTTTTACTTTGCTAATAATTGACAAAAAATAATTCAATATTCTTTCCATATCAATTATTTTTCTCTCTTATGAATTGATTTCATAATGTCACTGTATTTGGGACCTTTCTGTCAAATAAATAGAGCTGAAAACCAACTAGGGTTACATTTTTTAATTGCTTCACAAAAAACTCTGAAGTAAGGAAATTTCTTGGGTGGGTTTAGGTGTGGGGGGATGTTTGTATGTATGCATAGCCTTTTATTGGCACACAAGATTTTACAGCTGCATGTTACTCTGATGCTGAGATGTGTTTCTGCGTGTACAGCAGACTCATGAACAATGAGTGATCTTGGTTCCCCTTCCATGGAAATGATGTTTGTTCTTAATTCTGCTGTGAAAATAGTGAATCACTTAATATACATAGGTATGCAATGATGAACATGACCTCAGCAATTCATGTTTTTCCTAGCTAGATATTAAGTCAAGAGAGGCTTTTCCATTAACATAAATAGGTGCTGGACCTTGAGGCCTGAAGAAAGCTTTATATTTATGTCCCTATAAATCTGGAAAACAGAAAGTAAATGTATATCATATGCATTAAAACAATAACTTCAAATAAAGCTTGAAGCATTACTTTATTTATTGCTGCTGATCAAGTGTTTCTGCAAGAAACTGGCATTTATTTGCATGTTTCTTAGCAGCATGAGCAAGTTCCAAAATTATGGATTAAAATTCATGTTGACCTGTACTCATGCATTGCAAAACATTAAGGGGAAAACATATTCAAATTTGGCTAGACTAGGTCAAGTACTGAACTGAGTGTGCAATGTCATTTGCAATGCAAGTGATAAATGGGAATTGGAAGCTGGAAAACCTCTTCAGTCAAGTTATGGTTGCAAAATTTGCATTTGCATTTCTTATTTAAAATTATCCATGTTTGTTGGTATCTAAAATGAGGAGAAAATTGAGCATTATGCCAGAAAGGATCTTGCCAACCCCTAGTTTGAATTTTTATTAATTTAACCCAACGGTTTTGTTTTCTATGACAAAACCTTTGACAAGGCCATTAACTTCTCAGTAATTGCAATGAAGGACTCAGGCTTCTGGATTTCCTGGATTTTCTGCCCATGTCCACGCTGGGACATATCTCAGGCAGTGTGATGCCCACTCTTGCAGTTTGATGAAGACATTGCATTATAATGTGGCATCCCGCAGGAGCTGGTGCTGAACAGCAGATGTGAGAATGTTCTCCCTGAGCACCACTTCCACAACCCTTTATTTATGGAGAAGGGAGTCTCCATTGTTCTCTTGAGCTTTGCTCTCTCTGACTTTCTGTAGTTAATGGGCAACTGGGTTTTGTTCCTCAAATCCGTGGTGGAAAGAGTGTTGTGGCAGCCAGAGAAGTGAGAGCAGGGCTGTTGGTCCGCAGGGAGTGTCAGCAGTATTTATTAGCCTCTAGCTGTCTTTGCTTGTTGCAGTCTCCCAAAGTGGATCACAGCATTTGGTGTAATTTGAATACTTTCCAAGTCCTCTGTGAGTGCATCAGCAGCTCTCATTGTTTTCCATGAAACACCATGGACACAGCACACCACAGACACACAGCCATTGAGTGTGTCTGTCCTTCCTGAGAAATCCATAAGAGCATCCCGTTCCTGACCATGGGTATCCATGTTCATTTCCCTTGGGAAAGTGCCAATTTCCACTTACAACCCTGGCTAAAATCAGAAGCATCAAGCTTTCTACTGTTGGGTCCTTCAGGATCTCATTGAAAACTGGATTAATCTGTGTGCCAGTATTCATGTCACCCCTCCTCAAGAGGCAGTCTTGGAATGTGGTCTCCTGCAGTGCCGTAAATTCCTTGTTCAAGGATACTGGAGAGAAATTTCAATGTGAAGTACCTTTTATTTCCCACTGAATTAGACTTTCCAGCTCTCTTTCTACTTGTCAGAACTAATTCGCTCTAAGCAATCTTTTATTTAAAACAAATGGTCCTAATCTTATCATCTGAGACATTTTCAGTGATTTCTAAGGTTAAATGTTACAAGAGCAGACATTTGGCCCAGGTCAACATATGTAAATATGTAAAACACTGAGGAACTTGGAAATTTAGATCACCAGTCCTGTTCTGGCCAGGCTATGAGACCAGAAAAGAAGAGAAAATACCTCATCACCTCATCCTACCCTTTGTAATTATTTTATATATTATGAATCACTGTTATGAAATTATCACCCTAAATCACTGTACTTTTATCAAGTTGTATTCCCTTATGTGCTTATTAAAAGTGCATTTTTTTAATGGGCTCGTTGCCAACTGCTATTTAAACTGAGTATTAGAAACCTATAGGAAAGTGCTAACAATGAGCAGGGATAGAAAAGCTGTTGAAAGGTCTAAAAATAAAAATAATGCAATTTTACTTGGAACACTTCATAAAAAGCTGTTCTTATGGCAGCAAAACTATTCAATTAAACAAAAAAGTCTAACTGATAAATCTCAGAAATAAAGGGAACTTCTACCTCTATGTTCTTCTACAAGTTTTCAGTAAAATTGCTGGGAAAAGAAAATATCAAATTTTGGTTTAAAATACCTGCTAAGAATAACAGACATAGAAAACAGATACCTAACAGGGATTCCAGTTATTAAAATTTTTTGGGCTGTGAGCCTCTATGTTCCAAAACCAGTGAATTTTATACCAGTCATACATGTTTGACTCTTAAAGATCCCAAAAAATGGCATTTTGAAATGAAGCTGGTAATTTTAATAGGCAGCTGTTAAATTCATAACATATTGTATTAAGTGTTTTTTTTCCTTTACTGTTCTCTAGATGACATTTCTTGTAAGTATTTACAGACCATTAAACTAATAACATATAAAAATAAATCAAAGCAGATATTTATGGTTTATTGGAAGATGACAAACTCCACATCCAGTTTATATAAGAGGACTTGAACTTCTGAAGCCAAATATTTTAAATTTTTTCCTAGACTAATTTTTAAATCCTAGATTAATCCTAGATTAATTTTGAAATTTTGGACAATTAAAAGCAGATAAATATTGGCTTTCCAGCAGACATAGAAATCTCTGCATTCTAAAATTAAAAAAAAAAAAGATAGGAAAAAGACGGTAGGAAATCATGTGGGAATATGGACTTTCTAAACAATCTGAATATGAAGAATATTTCAAAATTATTACATTTCTGGCTTATTCAGTATTGACATGAACAAGTTGTGAGAAGGAAAGTTTAGACTGGATATTAAGAAAAAATTCTTCACCAAAAGGACTGTCAAACACTGTAACAGGCTGCAATGGTATTGCTGGAATTATCATCCCTGGAGGTATTTAAAAGATGTGTAGATGTGGCACTGAAGGACATGGTTTTGTGGTGGCTTTGGCAGTTCTGAGTTAATGGTTGGACTTGATGATCCTAAAGGTCCTTTCTTTTCCAAGTGAAATAATTCCATTATTTATGATTCTGTGATTTGAAAATATCTGATCTCAGCCTGTCTGTCTGTCTGTGAACTCAAGAGTTCAGAGAGGAACTTGTTTTCCTGATCTGGCTTTCCCACAAAGTACGTTCACCTATCCCCTTTGGTATTTAAGGAAGAAAAAAAAAATCTATAATTCTGTATTATTATTATTGTTATATAACATTCCACAAAGCTATTTGTTATCCCAGTTTTTAATTTGTTTGTTTGCTTTTCTTTTCTTTTCTTGTGCTATGATCTCTTTGTCATGCATTCAACTAAAATTTAATTCTAGGTAGGTTTATTTCCTTCATTTTTTAAATGAATGTCAGTGCATACCATATTAGGCCAGTAAGGAATTCCCATCAATACTGGGAATAGGATTTCTGCAGAAAATTTTGAATTTAATATAATGAAAATTTAAATGAGTAGTACCTTTCGTCTTCAGAAAATACTTTTTTGTTGGCACTGCAAAGAATAAAAGTCTTCAAACTAGAATAGTTTTTCAGAAAAAATGCATTCTGAATTGCATAGGCTTCCATAGGAATTTTAATTCAGTTGCCTTTATGCACTGTTTTTTCCTTGGGCTCATTTCCCAACCTGGACAATGCTTCCTAAAGTGTATCATTCTGATAATTGGCCACAATTTTCTTTCCAGCAGAAAATCTGAGAGCAACCTTTGGGAAATAGAATAAAATTTGAGAGTTTGGCCTGAAGAGGAATGTGAAAACAAAGCTCATCAAACTGCAATCCTCATAAGGCACACTAGAACCTTTTACTCTTTTTTACTGTTATTAAAATAATTTTATACATGGCATTTAGCCAAAAGAAACAGGGCTTTCTGAGGTGAAATTAGACAAAAATATTATTTAGGTTTATTAAAAATATATATTTCCACTTATCTGTAGATATTTTCTCAAGGAAACAAACTATATTAATTTAAACAGCACAGTGAATCCAAAACCATTGCTTTGTAAAGCTTAGAGGAAAGGCAGAAAAGGATCCAGATGTGCACAAAAAGGCAGGAAAACTAAAGCATTCCTGTTGTCTACCCATTTTTTTCCTTGGTGCATGATACGCAGAGGACTTATGTCAATTAAAGATGTTCCCAGATGATGATGTGAGTCTAGACAGCAAAAACCCTGCCCTGGGAGTTCCTGTACCACGAAAGTATTTGATGCCTCCCAGATTTTCTAATACAGTAAGCTTCAGGTATTTAACCTAATTAATTTTTTTTGGGTGTGTGTGTGTGTGTTTTGGGGTTTTGTTTGTTTGTTTGATTAAATACTTGCTCTTTTTGAAGATTAGAAGGAAGTTAAACCTTTCTCTTTTTTTTTTGTTTGTTGAGATTTTTGTTTGCTTCTTTTTTGCTTCATTTGTGGTTTTTTTGGTGGAGTTGTTAAAAATTTTCTTCAAATTAAATGAAGGTGTATTCTTATGTCAGTTTGCATTAAAAATATAATAAAATATATTAAAATATATTAAAAATACATTAAAACTGTTTGTATTTATCAGAATGGTTTGAATTTGCAATGTAATTTTTCCGTGGAATTCAGAATACCGTGTTATACAATCCTACAAGTGTATGGGGATTAGATTTAGTAATCCACCTTTACCAGGTTGCTAGTGGTGACAAATGAGAAGGAAAGACTACAGCTTGATGCAGGCTGAGTCGAGTTTAAATTTCCTTTTTTGTTTCTGTTATTGAGGCAGCAAAAACTATTAGTCTTCAACTCTACCAAAATATTAAAAAAAACCCCAACATTTTGTCAAACTAGAAACATCCTATATTTGCATAAATGTATTTGTATAAATATATTTGTAAACTCTGGACATTTTGTATTAGCCTGTAAATGGTATTAGCCTGTAAATGGTATTCCATTTTAAGTAGGGATAAAACCTCTGTGTGAGGTAGCCTACCATATCAACACTATCTCATGCCTTACTGATTTTTGTAAAGAAATAAAAATGTGCACTGAGACTTGATGAGTGACTGTGTTTGATGTTCCATTGGCTTAGATTTAGTGGGAGAATGAGGACAGAAGGTAAACATGGCAATTGATGTTTCTGTAAAAAATAAATCTACTTACGCAAGTTAGTTTTCAGAAGTGAGATGCTACTCTGTATAAATGTATGTGTCCTGAAGTATATATGGAACATTTAATGATGTATCTCTTAAATATTTTTCTAGAACATATTTCACGGAGCTGTGCTTCAAGCTTTTCTTTTCAAGATTGTTTTTGAGCAATATTGATGTTTTTATCACTCTTTGTATCATACTAGATTCTTTTCTTCTGTGTTCTGATTGGACTGGTGAACTGTCCAAATGATCCAAATGAGTGCAGAAGATACCAAATGCTTGAACTGATTTTGACATAGGATCAACCAAAATTCCAGGAAGTACGTTTTTAAAAAGTGTGTTCTGTTTTGTTCTTTCAGGAAACTGAGAAACTTGTAATTATCATTTTTTTCAGGGAAAACAAGGACTGACATCTTTCAGATGGAGATATCTACAGAGAAAATACTCAAGGCATTAAAAGAAAATGACTTGAGAACATATGAAGTCTGCATTGTGCACAGCATTAGTCAAGGGGTTCCTGATCTTTACTAAAACGTGTACATATTATAAAACCTTTAACAGTTCATTCATTCCTAAATTTATAGCACTAATGCAAAATTCAAACAAAGCAATATGCTTTAGAGAACATACTGCATCTTCAAGATGATTATTTATTGTGTGACTTTCCCCAAGCTGGCCTCAATAATAAATCTTCTTGTATATTCTCATTAAAAGTGTGGAAGGTTGTCTGCATTTTTTTATTGCTTTTGGGTCTGTGTCATTTTAATTTTGTTATTTGTACAATTTCATATCTGAATCCAGATGTGGAATTAGAGCAGGCATACTACTGATTTGTTTGTTTTCCCTTAATGTCACTTACTGAAGCTGCTGTGTTTGCAGGAAAGATCAGACTTCTTTGAAACTATATTTGTATTGTTTTAAGAGATTTTGTTATTTCTACCATATAATGGAAATTTAATACAATAATAATAATAATAATAGTAATGATTTTGTGTGATTTGTTTTAAGTCACGACTCTTGCAAGTAAAGTATGTCATGAAGCAATAATAATACTATAATTTGGAATCTAATGTGCCCAGAGGGGGTAAAAGCTTCCTTTTTTTTTTTCTTCTTTAAGATCATTATGATGCTGCTTTTCTCCTAGACTCCTAATTCTCCTATTCTTTATCTTGTTTAAATAATTAACAAATGTGACTGAGATAATTGTTTGAGGAAATGTGACCTATAAAAAAGAACTTTTCTGGACCTGGCTTAGAAATATCAATATCTGTTTTCTGTTACTCCTGAAAAACTTCACTAAGTATTATTTTGGAGGAGGGATGTTTAGAAAAATACTCCAATTCTAATGACCCTTCATTGTCAAACCCCCAAAATTATTGATACCTAAAATTCAGCAGTAGATTTTCCAGGATAAAACCAGTATTTCCACTATTGGGGGTACTTCAATATAAAAGATATTTCTAAACTGGTACATGGTAAATTTCAACTTAAAAAATGTTGATATTTCTAATAAAGACGTTTTGCTTAAGATAAGTTTTAATTATATTTTATTGTTTAAAGAACTTTGATTCTTATCATATTTCTTAAAAAAAATTAGAATTTCCTAAAAGTTAATTATTAACCAGGTTTTGCACAGAAATGGTAGAGAGCTTATAATGAATAGATACACTTATTTTTAAAACCTTATAACCTTTTAATGAATCTGTCCAGATATCTTTCTGAGTTTGAAAACAAAAAATCCTGAACTGAAATTAAAAGGCAAAAATGTTTTCCAGGAAAAAGTGCTTTGAAACTCTCAAGTGTTCATGTTTTTATTCTTTATATACACTTTCAAATTGAAAAAGCTGTGCAAGGTGAAGATTAGATTGTTTCCTAATCTTTCTCTAATTTAAAAACTCTTGGAAGAATTAGATGTGAATTTCACAAAGTTTAGACAATATTTCCCCATGGAAAATTTTCTTGATAGTTTTTTCAGCTGGTTATTTCCATTTGCATGCTTCACCTACAAGTAATTTCTAACCTGCATTAAGAATAAATTCTTTTTCTACTACTATATTTAAAAAAAAATAGGAAATCTTTCTTACACTTCTACAGTTTTGATTGTTCTTTTGGCTTCTCACTCCCACACTTTAGGTCCTTTTTTCCTGTCCAAAGATACACTCCTTGGTTTTTTTGGTTTGATAGATTATCTAATTATTAGTTTCCATAAATAATTAGGAGACTTTAAACCTCTCTTCACTTTCATAAGGTTGATAGAGTGCACATGAATTACAAACTTTGGTAATTTAAGGAATATTTACTGGACTATCTTGCCTCTGCAAGACAGACAAATGTTTGTTAGCAGCAAGGTTTTTCAGTTTATTTCAGTAGTCTATGGCTGTCTCTTACTGTCTCTGTTGACATTATCAGAAGACATATTAGAAGGTGATAAAAATATTTGACTATTGACATATGGTAGATGATGGTTTGTGAGCTGGTCTAATGCCTGACATCCTCAACTCAATCCAAAGACACATTAAAAACCATAAAACCCATTTACTCAGTCACTTTTCACAGAGAAAATGGGATAATAATTAGAACACTAGTCATGAATTTAAGAAAATAAGATTCAATTAAATAGTTACCATTTGTATATGACCTTAGATAAATTACTAAGGTTAAATTATTAACAGTGTTTGGTAGTCAATGTGGAATTCATCTCACTTGAATTTAACTGTCAAAAATGGAAGTGTTTAACCTTAGTTGTATCAGATCTCTTTATAGGTAATGAAGGAGGAAGATATGTCCCCCTAGAGCAAATGTCATCCCACTTCACTCTTTCTGCCTCAGAGAGAACCTATATAATTAGCTTCAACTAAATGCTTTTCTCTTATGACTTTATCCAAAAGGAGCTGATGATTTCTGTGACTATGTTCTCTGGTGAGTGGGACTCTCCCAACACCAGCAACAGCCTGAGGAAAACTATATTATGTGAGATGGGTCAGTGCCTTTGAAGGAGGTGACATGTTGTCCTGAAAGAAAACTGCATTCTTAGCCTTCCAATATGTGAGACACCTACAGCATTCTGAGACTGGGCAAGTGATAGGTCACTGCAAGTAGACAAAATCTCCACTAGGGGACAGATGGCAATGCATGTAATATGTATTTATGGAAATTATGAGCCCATGTATGCATTTAGACACAAGAATGTGAACTAATGCAATACCTATGCACTCATTTTCATCTGGAACACCTGCTGCACCTGCCTTCAGCTTCGCCATTGCAGGAGAAAGTCATTACAGGATGTTTTGCCTTAAGGATGTGCCAAGACACTCTGAAAGTTATGTCTAAATATGTGCTTTAATACAAACATTTTAGACATTCAGTATGTGCACAATAGAACTAACAGCTACGTCGAGGAGGAGGAGGAATAAGGATTGTGGAGCCTTATAGAACATAATTTGGCACTTGACAAATTATATGTTAAGGATTTAATTATGCAAATAAAAACTCTGGAAGAGTAGGATCACAAGACTCCCCAGAGTGCCTATTAGAAAATGAAGAAAAGCACAATTAGAAATGCAATAGATACACCACTTACTATTAGAAATAGATCTCTTTTTTTCTGTCATTGAATCTTATTTTCTGTTTTGCACTCAGTAAAATTATTTTTATGAACATATGTCACGTCAGTATTTCATTATTTATCTGCAAGCCGTACTACTATATTGCCATTGCAATTTAGCCTTTGTTTTGTGTTGATTTTTTGTTCATTTTCTTCAGAAGTATTTTTTATTCCCTCACTTCAGTCTAATTAATTATTATGGGAAAATTTAAAGTATAATAGAAAAATGAATTGGTTTGATTTTTATTACAAAAGTTTTTAGATTAATAAAGTCAGTATTTTGAGCTCCACTTGATTTTGGCAGGTAACCTCTTTTCATCTTTTACTTGAATATGCAAGTATGTAAAATGTGTGTCTTGCAAAAATATCTTAAGTGTTTACAATGTAGTACAAAATACACTCGGCTTTTAATTTCCCTGGAAATGGGATTCTTACATCTGAAAGTTCCTAAATGAATGTCAGAAAGCATGCCTCTGGCAGGCAATTTCTTTATTTCCTTCATTTCTTCATTTTTTCAGTGGGGAAAATATCACTCAAATTGTGGCAAGGAACTCTGACTCATTGTTTTTAGCCATTTTGAGATTCTCTAGTTGCTCTGTAGAGCTGAATATGTGATCTGAAGCTTACTTAAACCTGTTGCAGCAGTAAAAAGGTGTTGCCCTTACCCTTTTAGCGAAAAGGACAATGAAGAATCAGAGGGTGTTTGGTGTAATGAAGCAGCGGAATAGGATACGGATTATAGAAATCCCAAGTATTCATTCTTAATTCTTAATTTCAGCAGGTGAAAGTGGGCAAAAAGAAGAAGTCAAGAAGGCAGGAGCCTTAAGCAACTTCCAGATGTGTATTTACAGTAAATATGGTTTTCCTGTAGGTCTTGGCAGGCCGTGTTGGGGCCCAGGCGTGTCTGGGCTGCTCTTGCCCAGGGCTGGGCTCCCCATTGCCAGCCTGGCTGAGCTCCAGCCCGGGGAATGACACCCGGGAAGGGGATGGCAGACCCTGGCAGCTCCAGGCAGGCAAACAGCCTCTGGAAGCACCGGGGGGCTGTGGAGCAGCTGTCACCTCGTTCCTGGGAGCAGGGGGACAGGAGCAGTATGGGGAAAAGCCACTGTGTAAAAACATCCCCAAGCAGACCCATGACTGAAGAGGAATACACTACCTCCCACATGAATATCACACTCCTCTGGCAAAGACAGGATGCTGAATGCCAGTCTTGCTTTTCTTGAGAAAGACTGAAACAGCCAACTAAAGTGCCCAAGACATGTTCTGGAAGACTGAGAATAAAACTAGTAAAAATAGGTATATAATACTATGAGGTTTTTTCATGTAAAAATTGTAAAACAATCTATAACTCTACTGTCAGCTAGGGTTTTTTCTAATTTAATTAGGTGATTTGGACTGTAAAACAACTAAAACATTAGTTGGGCTGTCAGTAAATTCATGCATCTGTGGCTTTTGTGGTTTAACCCCAGGTGGCAACGAAGTACTGTGGAAGCACTTACTACTCCCTGCCACCTTCCACGCCTCAGGTGAGAAGGAGAATTGGAAAGAAAAGGTAAAATGCATTAGATTAGAACAATCTAATAAATGAAAATAATAACAGTAGAAATAGCAATAAACAACATCTATATATTAGTAATCCTGATAGTACTAAACATGCTGATAATCATATTAATAAAGATAATGATAATTTTAATGATAGGAACTGAGAGACAGTAACTGAACTCTGCACAATTGCTCAGCACCCACTGACTGATGCCCTGCCTGTCCCTCAATAGTGATCAGGCAACTCCCAACTCCAGGTAACTCCCCCAGTTTATATGTTGGGAATGATGTTCTATCGTGTGGAACATGCCTTTGACCAGTTCAGGTAACCTGTCCTGCCTGTGCTTCTTCCCAGCTTTTTTGCACTTCTTCTCTGGCACAGATAGGAAAATAGGCCAAAAAGTCCTTCACTTAGGTTGAGCATGATTTAGCAACAGCCAAATCATCCACGTATTATCAACATCATTCTCATGCTGAGATCAAAACACAGCACCCTACTAGATACTACCAATAAAATTAATTCTGTCCCAGCCAAAACCAGGACAGTGACATGATCTCATTTTTCCATGCCAATATTTAAATACCAGTTCAATAATAAAGGATATATAGTAGAACATTTCTTGAACTTATTACATTTCTTTCTGCTTTCATTTGGCACTCTACTGTTGGCAGAAAATGAATATTTTTGTAGTAAAATCTAAATTAAGCGTTTTCCTAGTGCCACAAATTAAAGACATAATTCCATAGAGCATAAATGCAATGGCAGGGTTTTCCTGTATTGGTGTTCAGCTCGCAAAAATTTAAAATAAGGCAAACACACATCACCTGTTAAAATGTGCACCCCCTTCAAATGCTGCATTCAGACACCACTGTAATGAAGGTGGTTTTCACTCATCTGCTGGTAACATTTTGATAATATAAAATAGTACATTTACTATGAAGACTATTACTATGAAGTAATATTTCCCCTAACATAAAATTTTATTAAAACTCCAAGTTTAAAATTTCACAAAAAATTTGATTTTCAACGCTGAGTTCTGCATATACTGGAATTAAAATGCATTTGCTTTTTAGCAACTTTGTATTCAACACGTATTAAAATCTCAATAAAGTGCTTCCTACAAATACAGTACATCGGGTAAGTTTCACTGCAAAATACTCAGTCACAATCTGCTCAACTACAGAAGACAGATTTGCCCCTTCCCTCTTGGTAATAGCCACAGACATAAAAGTTCTGGTTTCAGTTTAATGATGTTTTGGTTTGGTTTCAGTTTTGGTTTCAGTTAAATGATGCAAGGGGTCTGGAGCACAAGTCTGAGGAACAGCTGAGGGAGCTGGAGGAGCTCAGCCTGAAGAAAAGGAAGCTCAAGGAGAAACCTTATCACTCTCTACAACTCCCTGACAGGAGGGCGTAGCCAGGTGGGGATGGGGCTCTTCTCCCAGACAAGTGACAGAAGAAGAGGAAACAGCCTCCAGTTGCTCCAAGGGAGGTTTAGATTGGAGTTTAGGAAAAAATTCTTCAGAGAAATGTTTGTCAAGCATCGGAACACGTTGCCCAGAGAAGTGGTGGAGTCACCATACCTGGAGCTATTTTTAAAGATGTGTAGATATGAAAATTAGGGACACGGTTTAATGCTTGAATTGACAGTGCCAGGTTAACAGTTGGACTTGATGATTACAAAGCTCCTTTCCAACCTAATTCTATGATTCAATGTGTTGGAGTTTGAGGGGTTTTTTTTTTTGGGGGGGGGTATGGAGGACTGTTTTGATTTGCTTTGATTTGGTTTCCCTCTGGTATTTCAAGTATTGAATATTTAGAAGTGAAAGAAAAGAACTTCCAAAGAGGACAAAACTTCAGGCACTGCTTTCAAAGAAATGTTCAAAGAAGATTTCAAAAAGTACAGTACAATGCTTGCTGCCACAAGTCCTTTTCCAAATTCACCTCTAATTCTTATGGCTATTACTTATTATTCCCTCCTTTAAAGATCTGAGCACTTATTAACTTTGTGATCAAAGCACTAAAGTCTTAGGCTATGTCATAAAAACTTCTAGAAAAATTCTGCATTTTTGACACATGCTGTTTCAGTGGATAGAACTGCAATTTTTTATCATTATTAGCTAAAATTCACTTATTAAACAACAGGCTTTGGTTCAGTGATGAAAACAGACTTTTTTTTTATCTTTTACTTGTTAGTGTGTCTATTATTATAACTCACACTGTGTAACTGAGTGTCACATCAATAGGCTCAAGATGATGCAGTGAAAAACTTTGAGCCTGCTTTGAATTTAACTCCACAGGAGAAATACAACGGATTTATAGTTGCATTTTTTACAGAGATTACAACCAGTCTTTTATGGTGTTATTATTTAGGTAGGAGAGTATGTCTAGACAGCATGTTACCTATTATGAGTGTGACTGACCAATGCAACCCCTCAGCAGAAGGTGGCTCAGAGAAGGGCACGAGTGATGTGCAGGTGAAATTTCCCATTTTGGAGTGTTCTTTAAATTCCTGTGTCACCTGATGCAATACAATATTGTCTCAGTTATTTGATTTAGCTGCCTGTATACTGAGGTGAAAAGTAGGTACAATTTGTGTCGGAGAGAGCTGTAATGACTTTCTGTAGGTGGTGCTGTGTGGCCCTGTAGAGGCAAGGAAATACACTCCTGCCCTTCTTGTCCTCCCCAAATAAATCTCTGTGTTGTGTTTCATCTCTCACTTGTAATACATACTCTTCATCCTAGACAGGGACTTGTTGCTTGGTTGATGTATTTATTTTTCTTTAGCAGGAAAGTGTCCAGGTCCCTTAAAAGAATCTCTGGGCAATTCTGTAATCAAAATGAAAGAGCTTTTTGATGTGTGCAGTAATCTCATTAATCAATTTCAAGATACACATTTCTTAGTTTTTAAGTGGCAACTTTGCATATTAATAAATTATTAAATTAGTCATTATATGTTAATGTGGCTAAGTTTCTTTCTTGCTTTCTCTTCATGTAGTTTTGTTTTACATGACTCTACCTTCAGTCTTGCATTCTTTGTTGTGCTGTTTTTTTAAATATCCTGTTCCTTGCAAGAACTGCAGAAAAGAAATTTACACTTTGCCCTACTAACAGTAGGTAGGGGAATACCTGTGGATAGACAGTTGTTCAAAAGCTTCTGAACTCGTTTGAACCACTCTGAGAACCCACCTACCTCTCCTGCCTTCACCTTTTGGAAAGTAAGACAGAAGTACTGAAAGCACCTGTCCTCTTAACTAGAGGAGGAATCTCAGCCAGTCAAGTGATTTATGCTTTTTTGTGTTTTTTGGATCATTGAATTACTTGAGCTGTTTGGGCTTCATTTTTGCTTATGTGTGTCTATTAATACTGTCAGAATCATATTTAATAATTTTATTTAATGATTCTTTTTTCAATCTTGCTACACAAGTACAGGCTTTAATAGCAGCTAGAGAGATGAGCATTAGCAACATGACATAAAAGCCCAATACAGCAAGAACACTGAGAAGAGAACTTGTTCCTTCAGGTTCACAATAATTTTGTAATGGCTGAGCACAGATGACCTTAAATCAACTACTTTTCCTACCTTGCTTTGTGTTTTCATATTTAGATTATTTCTTCTCAATTATCATTAGCTAGTGAAAGAACAATTTCCTCCTCTATTAAGGAAATACAATCATAAACTGACAGCATATTGAGATTTATTAAAGAATATTTTTCCTTTACATGTTTAGCCTTGACAATTTGCATACTTAGCTTTGACAACTTATTGTATTGGGCAGGAGGAAGTAAGTGTGGTGTACTTTAGGGAAATAAAACTGTTCTCCTACAGTGAACAAAATCAATGGGGACAGCATGATCTGAAGATTGCTATCATATAACCTTGGATTTCTTTATTTGGATGTACATTATTCTCTAAAGAATGTCTTTACTAGTCTTTCTAAAGTTTCCCACTTTATGTAAATTCACTTAATCTCTGAGCAGCAGTACTTGGGACTTTTAAGTGGAATATAGATAATTCTTCACGTTTTCTGCAAAATGAAATGTTTTCTACTTTCCTTTTGTGATCAGATAATAGAATCATTAAGGTTGGAAAGGACCTTAATGCAAGAAAGCTAAAGTCATCATGGCAAACCAATCATATATTCAACCTGTGTAAATTGGAATTGTTTCTAAATGTGTTAAAGAGTATACCGAAAACAACAAAAAAGAAGAAAGCAGAGAAAATAAATCTAAAGTGGTGTTGCACTGACTGAAGAAGAATTAAGTTGCTTTTAAGGTAAATTAACAGGAACTTCCCCATCTTAGAATTATTACTAACTTTTAGCTCTTCAGTGGTGTTCTTGTGCTTTGTATTAATCAAGTTTTAAATGATTAATCATTAATATATTTTAAAAATCTTTCACCTTCACATATAGGACAGGCCAAACATTTTTGTTGATAATAAACAGTTCTGATTAGTTATGTCTGAGTTTAAATTTAGGGTATTATCTGATTAGTGTTGTTATATTATATGCTTGGGGAAAAGTGGGTTCCTTTTTAGACTCTTTCTAGAGGGAAGTAGTACAGGCTGTAAATGCACTGTCATACAGACTTTTTAATATATGTGGTACATGAAAAGTTGATAGCTTCATTTATCCTGACAAAAGCAAATGAGTACTTCTCATTTTCAAACTTCTTACTTGTTCCTTCTTGCTTTTCTTTTTTTTTTTTTTTTAACTAAATGAAGTTTCTCTGTCTTCAGTTAGGATAATCAAATATTGTTTAATAGGATCCTGCAGATAGCAAATCAACTGCACAGTATATGGATAAATAATTTTCCTATCCTTTAGGAAGAGTATGAAATTAATTCCTGTTTATAACCTGTTTATAACTGTCCTAGTCAGCTCAAGATTAGTGCTCTAATTATTGCAAGGATGCATTGATGGAAACACTAAGGAAAGCTTACAGATCTCTGTTGGTGTGATTGCCTGGTAGAGTTAACTATCCATAATTCATATACGTAATGAAAAGATAACACCTAGAGTATGTTTCATCTGTTCTTTAAATGCAATTAAATAATCTGCTTGCATAAAAAAACCCAATTTGTGTTATTTGTAAAGTGTGCTTTGACATAGTAAAGAACTGTTCAAGTTTTTAATGACCTATCTTTTCAGACATTTACACATTTGGGAAAACATACAGATTATGTGGAAGGAAACAGGAGACAAAAATTACCCAGGTGTTTTCAACACAGTTTATCATTTTGTCTTTTCTGAATATACCCACAGCTGGCAGCCTACAGGAATTTAAAATTCTCAAAGTAATTAGAAACAGATTTAACAAGTTTCTTGTGAAAAATACTTGTAGTATTTGGAGTCTAAGTCATTGATGATAAAAAAGAAAAAAAGGAAAAGGCAGAACATATAATGTAGAGTATTTAAGTCACCTGATGCTAACAAAGAAATATAAAATTAGTTGAAATAAAATTAAGCTACATTTTAAAAAACTTGCTTTGAAGAATGTTGAAATTTTGGGTCTGAAAAAATCTTAATGCAAATGTTTTGCTATAGAATAAAGCATTGCCCAGAATACCAAATCTTTCAATTTTATGGGTTTGGATTGGTTTGTCTCTAATGAAAATCCAGCTTTCCATAAGTAGAAAAAACCACTCTCATTCCTCAATAGATATATCTTCTGTATACAAAACTAAACTTTATGGCAGTTATTGGTTGTGCAAATGAATCACATATTAAGAGAAGTCACGAAAAGGACAATGTATTTGTATCTGTTCTTTGGTCTGGGTTTGTTTTTTTTGTTTGAATATTAAGTGTTCCTTGCAAAATGAAAATTAAAATTCCTTTATTTCATACTGATATATATATAAGCACATATATGCAAAATTGTACTTTCTTGGATTGTGTGCCAATTGTTTTTAATGCCTATCTATGAACAGTTTTTAAAAGCTGCTGTTTTCAGCATCTTGCAGATGTACCAGAGAGCAGCAGCCTCCTTGCTTTCTCCCCTTCAACATTCATTTACTGTCTCTCTCAACACATATTCAGCTCATCTGTCAGCCTCAGCAATAGCTAAAATTATTTTCAGCTCTGTCTGTTGGGGACTCACAAGGCAAGAACAGCTTGGTCCTTGCTAAACAAAGTCCAGGCTTTCTTTGTAAAATGATATCTAATTAAATTGTGGACTTTATGTTTACTGACCTATTTCTGCAAATACTTGCTTCTGAGTCAATGCTCAAATGCTTATTTTTATATCCTTTGAATTCATATTTTTGGTAACACTTTATGCAATAGTTGCTTTAGTTAATGGATTTTCTTCATGAATGTCTATGTAGTATGACCATCTAACCATAACAATAGTGGTAGTTGGGTTGATTCAAATATACAAATTACTTTTGAAGGATCAGTTTGTACATGATTACTTCAAATGGTTTTCTAGACTACATGGATGAAAAGCTCTCATTCAAGATTTTTATTTCTGATTTCCATGCTGATAGAGGATAAAATTCTTGGGAAATGCACCTTTTTTTTTTTTTCCCCACATCTCTCCAGGAAGAGATTCTTGTTTGGGGAATGTTTTTGTCAGTGGAAACTCTTGTGGTGACATATAAAGATCTTCTTATTGGTGTGATTCAGAGTCTTGAGAACTGTGAAGCAGCGTACAAAAGGTGTATCTAATATTTTCTCAGCTATGGAAGCCATGAAGGGAAAAAAATACTCTGACTGAGAGGTCTATTGCTCAGATGAAAGAAAGAGGAAAATTATAGGGTTTTTTCCTGTTACTTTGTGGCACAATATATGGATATTTTATGTATTGATAGCTTTAAAATATTGTAGGGATTATTTTTGCTTAAGAAAAAAGAGCCTGCCATGACTAAATAGGTTCTTTTTTGGTTTTGTTTTGGGGCTTTTTTTGATTTTTTTTTGGTTGGTTTTTTTTGTTTGTTTTTGGAGTGGTGGTGGTGGTGGTTGGTTGGTTAGTAGGGTTTTTTTTTATTTTTTTTTTCTTATAAATTAGATGGCATTCTTCTACCAATTCATCTATGTGGGAACAGGAAAAAGTGTAGGAGAAGATGAGTGTGAAGCAAACCAATGGTTCTTCTCTGCACAATATCTTCAGCAGGTTAAGTTAGCAAATGTTGCTGCCACTGCAAACAGTAATAACAGGTTCAATACACTGCACCACTAAATTAAAATAAATGCTGCATTTTTCCAACCAGTACAGCGAGGTAGTGATACTGAGACGCAGAGTCATGACTTACTCTACACATTTTACTATTGCTGTCCCTTCTGTCCTTCAGAAATAACCAACAAAAAGCACTCTGAGTATTTTCTCAGTCATTCTGCACAGACAAAAATCTCAAAAGTTTGAAATGGGAAAAATCATTATTAAATCTTCATGTAAAACAGATATTTCCTTTCTCCTAAGAGATGTAACAGTGCTTAAAAAATTGGAATTGGAATAGCCATCTTTGTTTCCCTGCCTGTTTTTATAGCCTCTATTCCAAGACCATTAAAAATGCATTATATGTGTAAAAATATTATAAATTAAATTAGAAACAACATGAATAATTATAATGTGCACACTGTTCTAATTACTAAAGTTCTGATAGGGAGTAAATCAATTGACTCTTTATTTCAACATTATTCAAAGTTACATTTTCTACTAAATGAGGACCAGAAGGGGATTTGCCTGCAATAATTGGTGTCACTGCAGCTGGCAGGAAAAGGGCTGGTTAGAGAGTTGGGTGGAAGGTTGTGAACTTTGTGGCTAATTTCCCCCTTGCTGTTCATTTTATAAAAATACAGGAGGAAAAAAGGATGGAAAGTATTTTCTTTACTCTAAAGTCCATTGGTATTAAATTTTGAGTCCATAACGAGGAGGTAATGTAAGCCAACAGGTTCCGAGGCAGAGTACAAAAATTACTCACTGAAGTTGTCATCAAAACTGCTTTATTAGGACCGGTATTGCTATTGTATGAAATAGATTTTAAAATCAAATAAAATAAAGATTCACAGTGACAAAAAAAGGCATATAAAAGAAAGGCAAGGAAAAAGAACAAAATATTTGTTAGTTCTCTTCTTGCTGAGTTTTCATGTTTCTTGTAAACTGACAGTATAAACCAATAGGTCTTTCTGTTGTCAGACCATTACTAGTTCATCAAAAGGTAGATACATAAAGCCCTGTAAATATAAAAAGTATATGAATAACCATATATCCCATGACACACATCTTCATTGTGCAACAAGGGATTTGACAAAGCATTGCCTTGAAGGAAGGCACGGTAGTAGGATGAGAATTGAGGGCAAATTAGGTGTCTTTGCTCTCATGATATCTGATCATGACTACTAGCTAACACTAAATATTTACTTAATTTTCTTTACCATGAAAAGATAGTTTAATTGCAGAAAAGCATTATTTTCAATTAACAAATGGGGCAAAGTAAGCATCCATGTAAACATTCAATATCAGTATCTTCAGACAGAAACATTCAGCTAAAACAGGGCATTTTCAGGGCAGTCTGGAGCTGTTCTATTTTAAAAAATATTGTAACCTAGAAAACAAAAATAAATACAAACTACAAAAGTCTTCATTTTAAGAACTTGAATGTTTTCCTTAAGAGTTTAAAAAATTTTTAGAAAAATCCTTTTTATTCTTTAACTGAAGTTTTGTGTGACAACCAATGTTTGTCACTTGTAAGAAAAGAGTTGGATGCATAAATTCCATGCACAGATTTGAAGATATCTCCAATATTTTCACAGCCAGCACAAGCTCAAACCCATTTAAGTACTGCCAAGAATACCTGATGCTATCTAGGGTTTCTTCTCGCTACTGGTTAGGATTATTTGATGTACTTCTCCCCAAATCCATCCCAGTGTATGAAGAGAATTTATCTCCTTCATAGAAGGTGACTGGGCATTAAGCAATCTTAAATGTCACTTGTTTGTTTCACTGATTTTTATTATTTTCAATTTATTGTTCTGAAACAGGTTAAAAAATAAATAGAAAACCTGCTTCTATTTGTCTTTTTGACAAGGTCTGTAGATTTTGGATAACAGTAGAAATTATAACTACATCCAGGCAGACACTAGTGGAAAGCATTTAAAGACATACTTTTCTGCTCTTTTATTTCACTATTTGATTATTCATTTGCTTTCCTGACCTTTTGTCTTGAGAATATGGATGAACTGCAGCTGTTGCTTACTTCCACATGGAGTCAGACTTCCACGTCTGTCATGAATAGTTAATACTGTGTAATTTAAAATACTCTTCTAGGCTGTCATGCATTGCACATTGCTTTAAGTGGGTCAAGTTAAATTTTGCCAAAAAGCAGAAAAGTAGTAGCAATGTTGTAGTACCAGAGTTAGTGAAGCAGACTTGATTTACTTCTCTGTGTCAAAACATTCACAACCCAGTCAGGAATAGATTCAGTTATACTTTAAAACAGAATAAGGAAAATAGTCAAGACAGAGGTGTATACATTCAGATGAACATAGTTGTCCTCATTAATCCAAAATTAAGAAAACCTCAGACATCTAGTTCTGCATCTTTTTCATTTTTTTTTTGATGGTGGCCAACAATGGTTGCTTAGATAGAGATTAAAAGCATGAAGAAGCTACAGCATTGTCCCCTCCCTGACAGTATTCTGGTTCTGATGATTTTTTGCATATCATTACTTGAGAAGGAAAGTTTATTTACAGATGTCTTCTGTGAATTTTTGCTGATTTTTAATCAATATGTAGGTTCCATATTCAAAGTGTCCTCTTACAAGTTCAAACTCACTATACATTGTGTGGTCATAACCAAACTCCCCTTGACTGTCACCTAATTGTACGTAACACTATCTAATTTTTTTATTAGAAATAATAATAAAGAATATTTTTTTAAATAATATTGTCCTGCAACTTAACATCTGTCATGGACCAGTGCAGTTACCTTGGTTTTAAACTGAAAGGTCCTGGTCTCTTTACCATATCACCATAAGGAATCTAATTATTATTTAATTGTTAACTATTAGTTATTTCATACTCTTTTTTGCCCTTTTTTAGTTCCACAATTTCTTTTTGAGATGGTTAGATGCATTGTGCAGTTTTCAAAATAACAGGCTACAATTTCTAGGATAATTATGCTTTTCATGTTGTTCCTTATTCCTCACTTTCTAGCAGTTCTAATTATCTTTTTCATCATATGAATGAAATGAGAGTCTTCCTAAGTGACATTTTGGGGTTTTGAGTGTTATTTTACTAATGTTAGTTTGAATGTAATGTGTAAATAATGCTAGGCTGAATTGGTTCAATTTCAAGTGAAAAGCTTGGAAACTGGGTCTAAGTACGTCTCAGAAAAACTTAAAAGGCAAAAAGAGCAGCAAAAAGAAAAAAGAAAAGCCAAAGCTTGTCAAAACCTGTTTACAAGATGAAATCTCATAAATTATTTGGTTGTTCTTATGATTATTTTTAGTTTGCTGTTGACAGTGTTAAGATTTCCTTTCCCTTTTCTTTTTGTGTCACACGTTATCTACTCTCCATATTACCTTATTTGTTTTTCTTGAGTTTTAAAGTATCTTTGTTAGAAACTTTATTTTAAAATAAAGTTCCATGATTTTTAATGGAAAATTTTAAATGGCAGATGTGATAATATACTGAAGATGAAAAAAAAAACCAGGCTACAAAAAGAGACATTTATTGGAATGCAGTGACTACAGTAGAAGCAATTAAAATAGTTTTTGGGGTTTTTGAAAAGGACACTTAATTTTCAGTGTTTGATATTTAATTTTCACTGCTAACCAATGCCACAGATTTATTTTAAATTTGTTAGTAATGCAGGGTAAATGGGTAGAGCCAGTGGATGACTTTGCAAAGAACTGAAAGTATGAAAATATTTGTCTAGTTTTAGAAAGCTGCATTGACTAAAGCTAGTAATCATCACAAAATCAGTCTCTCTCGCATACCTACACACACACAAAACCCAATTAAGTGTATAACAAAATGAACCTTTGTGCCTTTATTTACAAACCAATTCTTCAATAATTAGATTGCTTTCCTAATTTACAGGGACTGGTTGTCCATTCTTTCGGTGAAGTGTAGCTTAATTTGTTTTTACAGTAGAAATATTTAAAAATCTTTGCACTTTGCAGAGAACAATATAATATCTGGTATTTTTCTTTCTTTTTGAAGATACTATGTTTAAATTGAGTAAACCTTGACAATGAATGTCAAGATTTCAAAGAAGCAAGAGAAACAATCAAGAGAAGCAAGAGAAATATCAACAATGGCAATACATTATAAAATATCCTTCAAGTAGAATGTTAGGCATATACATTATTTCATCATTCTTACCTTCTTAGACTTAAATAGAATGGCATTTATATTTAAGCTTTCCTTTTTCTTAATTTTTTTTTCTATCTCTAGAAGTTCTTATGAAGGAAATTTCATGAATAAAATATTTCATCATCAGAACTTTCTCAATTGAAAATTAGGATATCTTTGAGAGCACCCAGTGTGTAGCTGCTCATCCTTTATGTATTGACTGCCATTAAAAAGACTGAAAGGAGATTTATATTTATCCAGCATTGACTTATTTTCAAAAGTTTCTGTGTAGTCCACATCAAATAGGATAACAAAAGCCCTGCATGATCATTAACTTTCAAACCTACCTTATCCCGTTACTCACAGAGCCTCTTTGAGTATCCTGTAATAGAAGTTTATTGTGCTAGAGAAGGAAACTTGATTATGGTCTTCAGGGCTATGAACACCTCCACAGTTCTTACTTTCTGCTCAGATCCCAGGATGTCTGTATGGATTTCTTTTCCTACAGGTAGTCATTCTGACAAGAACGTGATTTGCTAAAGGTGGCCAAGTGAAGGTTTTGATAACCTTTTCACATTTTCTCTGATTTCAAAGAGAACATTTTGTCCATTATAATGAGAGAATGCTGTGGGAACAGAAGGCAGATCATGAAAAGTGAGGCTATGGCAGTGATATTAAATAACTATTTAATGTCAAAGAAGTGCTTTACCAGAAGTTTATACAGGCTAGTGGTGTTTCATTTCTAATGAGATAGCAAGATACAGGAATCCTAAGTATTTGTTAAAAAAAAAAAAAAGCTATGACAGAAAAAGAACTGATTTTTCTTTTTCCTTTCTTAAGGTTTATATAATTTAATGATCATCTGGGGAGAAAATGAAGCTTTTATCCAATGTCATTTGTGTCCATGTCATAGAACTAAAGAACAGAGAATTTAAAGACTTAATAGAGGATATGGCTGCTATTCTACTTCATAATTAGGGAGGGGAGAGTGAGAATGAACAGGAAAATGATGACATGGCTGAACATCATGCTTATTAGAATGTCCTTCCAATGATCCCTATTTTGATAAGGGGTGGAACTTAGTCCATCAAATATGATGACACTGCAGAGAACATCTTTCACACTGTAGCATCAGAAAGTTCTGTACAATAATAAAACAATGCCAAGCAAACCAGGTAAAATCTATGTTTTCCGCATGTGTTCTGTTTTCTGTAAAGTTTAAGAATGTATGTCTTAAAATACTGAGTATTTCCTGAACTCTTTGCCAAGGACTTCCTAAAAATTTGATGTGCTGAAGCAAAGACTAGGAGACCTTAAATGGCTTTGAATGTATGAATTATAGTTTCTAGCATATTTCTTTTTCACTGTGTTCAAACATTGAAATCTATTGACGCCAATAGAAAGCCTTGAACAGATTGGGATACGCTTTGGATAAAACATGGAGAAATTTTCTTTCACTCATCACCCTATTTCTCTGAATTCTTCTGGTTCAGGTGGATTAGCATGGATAGCAGTGTGGATCAGAAGGATGTAGCTTGTCCTGTGGAAACTGATCAAGCTCCTCTCCAGCAACATAGACCATACTGACATGAAAACTCCCAGGTCCTATTTTTAACACTGCAGTGTGGCTTGGAGCTTGGAAAAAGCAGCACAAAAATAGGAAGGATAAACATTTTTGTTCAGATTTCCAACAGTCATGTTAAGATGTCTAGGTCATTCCACTTTCTGTTTTTTTCTCATAAATATTTTGAACACAAGTATTTAGAAAGTTTTCTGAAATTTTTTAATTGTACAAGCAAAAAATATTTTTCTTTTCTGATTCTAAACTCTTTATGCTCCAAAGTGTTAGGGGCGTTATGCAAAAAAACCAATTCCCTACTTCTGTTTTCTCACTGTGACCTCCTCTCTCCTCACTGTGTCTAAGATGGTAAAAGAGCTAGGAAAGATAAATGATGCAACTGTTAAAAAATACTTTAGCTCAACACTCACTACAGTGATTGTTAGGCAGGTCTTTTTTTTTTGTTTTTATCCATTATTATTATAAATTGTCCAAGAACTGTGAGATTCTACCTGGAGTGGGGTATCAGCTCTTTGACCCCAACATCTTTGCACATGCCAGTCTTCCTGTATGGGCTCCAAATAAAGTTTCTCTTTCTCCTTAAGCTCATTGTAAAATCTCCTTTATTATCCACATCTTGAAGCAGCTTTTTTACTGTTTTGTAAAGTGGTCATCATATTTTGGGAAGGTGGAAACATTCCCTCACTGACAGACTGAATATCTCTGGGTGAAATCTTTTCTACTTCATGATGATTTCTAATGCAGATTTATTAAACTAATTTTGACTAAGAGTTTTAAAATCCTGTAACTTTTCCACTTACAGATGGTCACTTAAAAAAAAAATCTTTGTCCTCGAATTACCAGCCAGAGAGTTTTATGATTAATGTAGAGAATATGGAAAGAAGAAATATTCATTTCTATCTCATCTAAATTGTCAGTAGCTTGACTGGACCTTAATGAATTGCATTGGCAACATAGTTTATTTACGATATCTGTCAAAAGTTCCCAGAGTACTGCAAAAGGTTTTGAGTATCAGAATAAAACGTTAATGTTCCAGTGCTATATCAATATATTGGAAACAGCTCCTTTCATCACAGATCTAGTCAATTACTTAATTTTAGTCAAGTGAATGTGACCAACAATGAGAATGAATGGAATGAAGTATTATCAACTTATATTTTCAATCATTGAAAAAGCATTACATGTGTGGAATAATGATAGTACCATGACAGAACATTGGGTGCAATTCCCTTTCAGAAAATTCCTGAGACTTCAAAAGGGAAAAAAAAGGAAAGTAAATAAAATCTGGGTTTAGTTATTAGTGTTGTCTCCACAGTCATCTGCTTATCATTTAAAAATAATTTCTTAAGACATAACATTGCTCTAAATTAGAAACTTCGCAGGGCCAGGGAACTCTCCATCCCTATAAAGACACAGTTTTTCAGAATCTAAACTTTATCCTTTTCTCAGTCTTCAAGAATTCCATTGAAGCTCATGGAAACCAAAGATAAAGCAAGTTGCTAGTCTGGAGTGTTTTTCTCTGAATCACCATTTCTCCAAATGGCATAAATTGCTCATTATTCCACTAGTAAATGTGACATAATCCAATATTCTTAGATAGCAAGCAATTCTGCTTAAAAAAAAAACAAATCCAAACCACATTGTTCATACCAGCTACTAAATATTTTCACCTCCTGGCCAAAATATTTCTAAGTCTGTGGAAGTATTTTAATTATACACTTGTGCCACTTTGGCATCGTGTCCATCATGTAGAAAACAATATTTAATTTCTTGTCATGTCAGCCAGAGACACTATTTCATGTATGAGATTAGTCTACTTTCTTAACCACTGTACCATTTCTAATTTTGTGGCTGTCTTTATCTGAATTGCACTGATACTTTGAACTGAAAAACCTGGTAAGTTAATCCAATTCTTTCTCTACCCAGCTATTTTGATTTCTCTATAGTAAGTCTATTGCAGTGAAGGTGGTTGGATTTTTACATAAAATACGTAATCCTCTAAGCATTTACATGTAAAGATATTTTACTGCTCCTGTGACATAGTACAGAAAGTTGTAATATATCTGATTCAGGTCCCATTTCTACACCTTCCATGTATATCTGCATTTAGCCAAGTACTAAACCTCTTTCCCTTAAAATGAAGACCATTTCAAAATGACATGCTGCAAAGATGTCCTGCCCTGCCTATTAAGATCTTATTGCAGCAATACAATCTTATTATTGCTCCCAGCCATTTCCACTGCTTATCATTTCAGTGTTCAAGTGCTTTGCCTCTCCAAATTCTTCCCTTGACGAGAAAAGTCCCCAAGGCATTTAGCCTCATCTTCCTTACTGTAGCTAGATGGCAATGGAAAGTTTTCAGTCTTAGAATTGAAGGGGAAAAATTTTTGCAGAATATTCCTTGTTATTTCCTTTTTGTGATCAGATGGAAAAATGATTTTAAAAAATAAGAAAAAAAAAAGGAAGAAAGAAAAAAACCTAAGGAAAACAAAGTAAAGGGAGAGAAGAGAGGAGTGGACAGGAAAAGGAAAAGGAAAAGGAAAAGGAAAAGGAAAAGGAAAAGGAAAAGGAAAAGGAAAAGAAATTTAAAAAAGAAAAAAAGAACAAAAGAGGAGAGAAGAGAGAAGGGAAGGGAAGTTCCAGGGAAGTTCCAGGGAAGGGAAGTTCCAGGGAAGTTCCAGGGAAGGGAAGTTCCAGGGAAGGGAAGTTCCAGGGAAGCTCCAGGGAAGTTCCAGGGAAGTTCCAGGGAAGTTCCAGGGAAGGGAAGGGAAGGGAAGGAAAAGGAAAAGGAAAAGGAAAAGGAAAAGGAAAAGGAAAAGGAAAAAAGGAGAAGGAGAAGGAGAAGGAGAAGGAAAAAAGGAGAAGGAGAAGGAGAAGGATCACTTAATGTTTATCAATCAATTTTAATGTAAGATATGGGCCACTTTCATTGCCAGTCACATTATTTGACATAGTAAGTGACAGCTTTTGATGTGTTTTGCATGCCTAGCCAAAAGAATAAGGAAAGAGATTCTTCTGTATTCTTGGTTAAAAACTCCACAGCTGAATCCACACTGGTAATTGCATGCTCATGTGCAAGGGAGAAGTTGCCTTATTGTAAAAAAACATTGGAGGCCTTTTTAGTTTTTCCTCACAGCTACTTTACAAGCCACACATAAGATCACTTGTGATGAATAACAGTAATAAAACACAGCCACAAAAGAAACTAAGAATATTTTTGACACAATGACTGTGTTGATGTGGTGCTACCACTGTTCATTGGTGCAATATCTCATTACACCCACAATCAGAGCTAAGTTTCTATTTTTTTTTTTTTTCAATTAGATCATCATATTTCACATCAGAGATCATGGAACAGGCAACAAGGTTTGCATTTGTGATTGAAAAGAAACATAAGCAGCCAATGAACTGAAGAATACTTGGTCATGTAGATTGCCTCATCTTGCTCTCATGGCGGGTCACCATGATGCCCTGTGCCTGGATTGAAAGGTTGCTGATGGAAGCAAGTGACAAATGCTACTGCATTTCATCCCTGGTTTAGTAGGTTCATGCAGGGAAAGATACTGTGGCCTGGTCAAGTCTTCAGACCTATTTTCCTCAGGTCAGTTTCACTAACAAAACAGATAAAATGATATGCAATGAGTTATTAAAAGCCTAGTTATTTTATTCCTTTTATTTAATTAATTTTTTATGCAGACTCATGTATTAAGGCTTTGCATAATGCATTTAGCTCATTAACAGCTCATATTGTTATACTTCACTACATATAATGTGTATTTATGTGAATATGTGAAATTAATAAGTCGCTTTTGTATGACAATCAAATAAGAGTATGGATGAGTAAGGAGTCATTACTAGTACTTGTAGTAGAAAAATAGATAATGATCTGGTGTAAGAGAAGAAAATAGTGTTTAATTTTTCATTATAACTTCAATGGTCATTTATTAGACGGACTTGGATGGGTTTCCCATACTTTTTTGAATTTCCTTCCAATTTTTCTTTCAATGAGAAAGTGCATTTAGCCCAAAATGTCCTCTTTTATTTCCAGCATCAGCAGGCTGACTGACAGAAATTTCAGACAGCTATTATTTACAGAAAATCCAAGAATTAGAGACTAAAAATATTTTTAAAATAAAAACATGCTTGTTTTATATGTGTTTTGTAAAAATTTTGATCTGAATTTGAAGAAATCTGTTTTTATTTTTCTTTCTCAAGACTGAGACTTGATTCAAACCCAAGTAGCCTATATCACACACATATCTCTGCGGTTTTTTTATTATACATTGATAACATTAACTTAAAAGGAAAAAGGAGAAAATAAAAAGAAATATAATTTTCCAAAAGATCAGATACAAAGAATACATAAACCTCTCTGTTTAATTCAGAAAAAATATTCTGGAAATACAGAAGACTAGAAAAGGTGCACACAACTTAGATGACAATTGATTCACTGAATATTTCACAAGACAGATACAATGGCATAGTAATTAATTCTGGTTTTCTAGCTCAAAACCATAAACCAAAATAAACTCTTCCAGCCTAATCATGTTTACTTAATTTAGGGTCTAATAAAGAAATGGAGGAATCAATAGGTGGAGCTGGAAGGGAACAGTACAAATTCAGAACAACAATTTCTTTGAACTTCATGAAGAATCTCTACAAAAGTTGCACATCTTTCATAAAGAAGATAAGGTAAAGAATAGGAAAATATGTAATGAACCTGTTGTGCCTGTTGCAACACCAAACCATTGACAGTTCAGAATTTGAATACTGAGATTGATGAAAGTCATTTTATCCAGACCAAACTCAACAGATATCTACCGAGTATGAGTAAATTTTAAAAACAAATAGTGAAAATGTTCTAGTGTGTTTCCTAGGGGGGATTCACTAAGATGCACAGAACAGATAACATAATTTCTGTTCAGAATTTCACCTGGTTCCAGCATTTGTTTTTAAATGAGTTTGAACTAAAGTTGCCAAACTTCAAGTTAAAACTGAACACAGTGGTACCAAGGCTATTTCCTTATCTTGCAGAAATATCCATGTCACCCATGATCAGAGAACAACTGGAAAAGTCAGCAATATTGCTACATATAAAAAGTAAAATTTCCAGTAATTAGTAGTACCTATTAGTGAAGACACTACCTACAGTGTCAGATCCTCTTAAGTCACCTTATTTAGGAAATCTCAACACACTGCATGAGAATAAAAGACAATAAAGATCCAAAGGGTTGGAAATCACTTTAATAAAAGTATTAACTGCATAAGAAGTTAAACTGTCCATATTTTCATTCTTCTATGGTGAGGAAAACAGTGGAAACACCAATGAAATTAAAAAGTAATATATTAACAATTTAGAAATGAGCATGTAGGCTCAGGGACAGAATAAGTTCCTGTGGTTAAAGAACGTCAGATTAAAAAAAAATAAAATATCAAAATCTTTGTGGCCAGTAACAGAATTTGCAGCTGAATAAGGTGGTCACTTAACTTGAAGTAAATGTTTCTATGTTTTCTCAACGGGCAGTAACCTTGACAAAGTTTAAGAGGAACCTTCTGATATGGAAGCCATCTGAGTTCTTTCCATGTTTTTCTGAAACAGCTGGTACTTGTCATTTTGGGAGTCTGAGCACCTGACAAATTTTTGGCAGCTTTGAAGAAGCCTGGCAATTTTTATTAATTTATATTACTGTCAAAAATATTTCAAGGGCCCACAGCTCAGTTATCACAAGAGGGCACTCCAGGAATACCTGCTAAAAAGTACCCAAACATTCACCTAAAGTATGTTGATTAGTTTTTCCATTTTCATTTTCTCCTTACATTAAAGCAGAATAAAGGCAAAAATGCTAAAAGAATTGCCAAGATCTCACAGTTTGTTAACAGAAAATATTCATCTGGTGAAGATGTTCAAGAATTTATACAATACAGTGTCAAAACACTATATTATTTTTTTTTAATGGTTAGTATTCTTTACAGGGCTCTAAAACATTTCTTCCACCCCTATCTTGCCCTTATCATCTTTTTCATGCCCAAGTGTTCTCTTTATATGTTTTACAATATGATCAATAGCCCAGCTGAGCTGCCTCTATAACAATACGCACAGAATAGGGAACATGCAGGAGGAGCTGAAAGCCACAGTGCAGCCAGAAATCTCTAATCTGATTGCTGTTGCTGACACACAGTGGGAGGAATCACTCAGTTGGAATGCTTCTCAGCAACAGGTGACTCTTGCTTCAAGGTTATCCTCCTCGCATGGAGGAAAATTTCTTAATCCAGGTGATAGACAACCCAACTAGAGGACAAGTGGTACTAGACCAGTTGCTTGTCATCATGGCTGAACTAGCAGAGATGTAAAGATTGGGGGCAGTCTGGACTGCAGTGATCACACCTTGGTGGAATTCACAATGATGACTAGTGTCAGGACACTGATTTTTGGAGAACCTTCAGCTATTTAACTAATTGGTGTATGGGACTCCCCAGGAAACTGTCCTCAGGAACAAAAGAGTTGAGCAGACATGACAGCTTTTTTAAGCACATTTTTCTTAGAGTGAAAGAAATCTTGATTTCTATGTGTAAAAAATCAGACAAAAATATCACGAGACCATCATGCTCAGTAATGACCTTCTGACCACACTAAAGAGAAGAATGAAATGAACAGGCAGTTGAAGCAGGAACATGTCTCCTGAGAAGACTCTAGGGATGCTGTCTAGATATGCAGGGATCAAACCAGTAAAGCTAAGACACAGCTGGAGCTGAACTAGGCAAGGGATGCAAAGCATAGAAAGAACTCTTACAGGTATGCTGTGTAGAAAAGGAAGATGAAAGAAAATGTACCCAGTCTTACAGAAGTAATGTCCCAACATGGAGAAGGACTGAGGTACTTCACCAATTTTTTGCCTAATTTTTCAATGACAATTTCTCTTCCCACCTCTCTCAAGCCCCTGAACTTCAAGGATTGGTGAACAAAGTCCCTCTCATCATAGGAGAGGATCAGGTTCAAGGCTATGTGAGGAATATACAAAAGTCCATGGCACAAAACAGGGTACATCCTAGTACTCTGAAGGAATTTTTTAACATAGTTGCTAAGTTTCCACTCTCTCGCATATTTGAAAAGTCATGAGCAGTGAATGATGTCCCCAGTGACAGTAGAAAGGGAAACTACAGAGTCATTTTTAAAAAGAATAGAAAGGAAGACCCTGGGAACTACCAAACTGTCAGCCTCATCTTTGTTCCTGGGAAGGTTATGGAGGAAATCCTTCTACAAGGCATGTTTAGACTAAGAAAGACAAGGAAGGGATTAGAGACACCCAACATGGGCAAATTATGCCTGACTAAGCTAGAGGCCTTCTATAAGAGACTAACTGCATTAGTGGACAAGAGAAAAGCTATGGATGTCATCTACCTGGCCTTTGAAAGAGTGCCCACAACATTCTTACCTCTAAACTTGAGAAATTTGGGGTTGATGGGTGTGCTATTAGGTACATAAGGAATTGGCTGGATGACCACGAGTTACAGTCAATGACTGAGTGTCCATGTGGAAACCAGTACTGAGTGGTGTCCCTCAAGGATCTCAGCACCATTTAGTGTCTTCATCAGTACCATCAGTGGGACTGAGTGCACCCTCAGCAAGCTTGCAGATGACGCCAAGCTGGGTGGTGCAGTTAATTTGCTGGAGGGAGGGGACATCACCCAGAGTGACCCTGACAGGCTTGAGGAGTGGGTCCATGCAAAATCTCATGAAGATCAGCAAGGTCAAATGCAAGATTCTGCAGCTGAGTTGGGGCAAATCCCAACATCAGTACAGACTGGGAGATGAATGAATTGAGAGCAGCCCTGGGCAGAAAGGTGGATGTTCTTGGTTATGGAAAAGTGGATATGAACTACCATTGTGCATTTGCAGCCCAAAAAGCCCCGTGGGCAGCAGGGCAGGGAGGGGAGTTTGCCCCTCTACCCTGCTCTGCTGAGACCCCACCTGCAGTGCTGCATCAGCTCTGGGCCCCCAGAAAGAAAAAGACATGTCAGAATGGGTCTAAAGAGGGACAGAAAAAACTACTAGGAAGATGGAACACCTCTGCTGTAAGACAAGGCTGAGAGAGCTGGGATCACTCAGCCTGGAGGAGAGAAGGCTAAAGAGACACCTGACTGTGTCCTTTCAACAGAGAAAAAGAGCTTATAAGAAAGATGGAGGCAATAAGAAAGATGGAGAGAAACCTTTTACCAAGGTGTGTAGTGACAGGACAAGGGGCAATGGTTTTATACTGAGAGTAGATTTCAACTGGACATATGAAATACGTTTTGTGATGAGGATGGTGAGACACTGGAGCATGTCACCCAGAGAAGCTGTGGGTGCCCTGTCATTTGAAATGTTCAAGGTAAGATTGGGTGGGGCTTTGAACAACCTGAATTAGTGAAAAATGTCCCTGGCCATGGCAGGGAGGCTGGACTACATGAACTAAAGCAACCCCTGCACTCTCCGTCACAAAAACCATGCAACCCAATCCAGCCCCGTAATCTTCAGAAAATAATTCCTGACAAATTTATCGTTCTTTCATTTTCTGCTCATGGTGATTCCTGTTGCTGACAACCCCACTTTGCCAGGGAAAATCCTGTGCTTTTTCTTTTGAAGGTATGCTTAGCAGTAGTAAGGTATTCACGCGAGTAATTACACCATGTGCATAGCTGTCCTTTAAACAGCTCTTCAGTTTTATTATAAACAGACTATAGCAGATATATGATATGCTTTAGTGCACCAGCAAGGTTATGCTTTGGTTCTAAAGCGGGCTGGCTGATTGATTTTTACTAACAGCATAGAGACATAGTCTTTTTTTCCAGTTAAACACACTCAATCTTTCTCAAAACAAACTATAAAATGCATCTTGAAACTAAACTCTGTATACATATATGGTTTTATGTCAATACTCACGCAGAGAGACAAAAGTTAGAAGACTTTTTTTTTCCAAACATAAAGTAAAGCCCATGACAAACAATCCCCTCATGAGACAAAACATTTTGAAATCAAGTCATTCTTATTTTTTCATATGGTCGTAAAATTCTGGGGTTTTTTACATCCTTTCACTGCTCCAATATTTTTTCTATAATATTAGTCTTAGAGTTGCTAAAACAATAAAGTCAAAATGAAAAATTCTGGTCTCATAAATAGATTTTTAAAAAATTTTGTCATGTATTTTTATTCCACCAAACTGACATTCTAAAGAGGGAACATACTACATCAAAATTATTTTGACTAATTTTACTTACTAAGCTAACCTCATTAAAATAATTTAAAACATCCTGAGCCCCGTGAAATACAGGTTTTTTTGGGATTTATTTTGCCTGTTTGTTACCTTCCCTTTGTCATGCCCTAACCGAACAGGGGCTATCTACATGGGTAAGAACAACTTTTATTTTCTGTGGGTGAGCTGATGGCTTCTGGCTACTTTATGTTGCACAAGAAATACAGTCTGTATCCCTCTGTTCTAGATATCACAAGAATTCAGGTATCTTACCAATATGAGCTAGCTAAAAAAGGCAAAATTGCCCTTCTGTGAATGTAAAATAAAATTTAATCTGCCTTCAGCCTTACAAGTCCTTTTTTATATTTTTTTCAGTTTGTAACTTCAGGGCTTCTTCATAGCTAAGAAAAACCAAGACTTTGAAACTGGTTGACACTATTCTCTTAAAAACTTCATGTAAAGCAAGTATGTGTATCTCTTTGATACCAAACTAGGAACTATGGTTCAGGTTTAGCATATCAGTGCCTTATTTTAAGGTGACTTTACTGTTTTCCTAAATGAGATAAGCAAAGATGCGTCATAAAATGAAGTACAGTTCTGGTAAGCTTCTTAAGAATAGTAAGGTTAAGCTAGATATAAGAAGCTGCTGGAAATTCACATCATAAAAATAATCTCTTGAAGGAAAGGAATCAGCAAGCCTGTGATTTCAAAATAGAATAAAAATCAAATTTCCTAGCAGTACATATTCATGAAGTATCTTTTTGTTTCTCTGTCAGCTGCAGCAGATGCGTAATATACATTGTCAATGTACATACTATTTTGCCAGAGCAGTGGTTAAAAAATGGCTTGCATTGTACTTAGATTCATCACACTTAAAGTGCACATTTGTCTTCCAGCGATGAAGGGGCATAATATACAGATTTTGATAAAATTGTCGCTTCGGCAAGTTTTGTTTCCTCCATAGGTCCTTTGAGGGCTAAAGGTCTCCCTGAGAAAAATTTTGTTAGCTGCGTTAGGATTTTGAAATGTGTGTTTGTCTCAATCCATAGGCAATTTTGCAACTGGGCATATGCAATAATTAAATAGTTTGTATTACTACAGGGGAAATCTTGATATGCTGTGGTGGGTAAAGTTCTTGTTTGGCAAAAATGCCTAGTCATTCACCAAAGTGGACTTGACATGAAAACTGGGCACTATCCTTTCAATTCTTTACAAATATTTGTCGCTGTTGAGCCGCTAGCAGAGAAAAAGACCCGGATTCTCAGCGTGGCATAGAAAAGACAGCTTTATTGTTTTGATTCCAACTTATATAGACTTTTCAGAGGTCACCCAGATTGGTCAGTGAGAAACCTCCCCATAGGCCTGATTGGCCAGGCCTGAACTGTCCAAATCTTGAGACACTGTTTTAATAACATCCAAACTTTATCTTTGTTTATAAAACACAGGAGAAAGTTCTCATGGGAAAGACCTGTGCTAGCCACAAATATTCACACACAAATGTTTGATATCCTGAGAGCTGGAATTGATTTCCTCCTTTACAACCCATTTAAGAGGCTTTGCTACATAAGCACTAACTGCATGGTACACTGGTGTTGCTACGGCATCTTGCTGCCTCTCTGAATTCTGGTATTGAACTACTGTTTCAGCCACTGAGGTCTTTTCACTGATGGTTCAGATTTCAACAGCCTAACAGTCATCTGACATGGAAATTATTTTTTTTTACTTGATGAGAATGTCACTTTAAAAAACATTTGCTTTTGTGTGTTTAGAGCTAGGAAAAAAGCAGCATAACATCTGATAGACTCCTGTAAATTATACTTGATATTCTTGTACATGGAAAGCTAGCTGCTTTTCCCACCATCACAGAAGGAAACACTGTGTGGTCCCTGAGACATGTAAAATGTGTTTCAAGTGAGAGCATTCAAAGTGAAAATTTCTCTTGAGTACTAATAGAAATCCTCTAATGAAGAAAGACAGAGACAACAGACAGTTCACTAGACTGTGGAGGAAAATTCTGATCATTATGTTGCATGTCCTGGTGTAGGCTACTTTGAACATTTTTTTTTTAATAACAATTTTTTAAAATATAGGTCATGCAGAAATTGTTGCTAATACATACAAATCAGAGTGGCAACTGAGATTAGCCCAGTTGGTCAGAGTATGGTGTTAATAATGAGATGGTTGCAGGTTTAATCCCTGTACTGGGCCATTCTTTTATGAGTCAAACTCACTGATCCTTGTGTGAGCTCCTTCCAGGTCAGAATATTCTGTAATTCTGTAAATAAAATACATTCTCTAAATATGCTGCTGCTTTTCTTTGTAAATATTTTATTCACTAAACTGTGACTATGTTTGAAATGCTACTACACCTCCCAGACATACAACAGCCTGGTAATCCCAGCAAATGTTAAAAGTGGAAATTGAGTAACAAAGGGAGTTTTATTACATCTTGTTTTTTATGAATTTTAATGTAGATGCAGAAAAAAATATGTAAAGGATATTAAGAAGACTTGAATTCCTATCCTCTGGATCTCCTGCTCTGACAATATAGACGAGGACAAATATGACAATAAGTATTATAAAACTTATAGTTGATAGCCTTACAGCAAAAGTATTGGAATATAGCATATATTATTAGAATTGTTCAAACATAATATAATTATCTTTAAAAATCATTAAGGTTTGGAATAGCCAGGACATACAATATTAAATACTTGAAGAAACTGTCAGGCTCTCTTGGCAAGGTTTTCTGCAAGATTAAAGGCAGTAAGAAACCTGCCAATACTGGCACTACACTACACCAATAAATAACACAGGAAATTTATATAAATCAACAGTTGGCACAGAGCTTACTTTTCTTCCTGCAAAGAAGTTTGTCACTTTTTCCTATGCTGCAAAAAAGTTAAAAAAAAAAAAGGTTTTGCTATATTTTATTGCAACAGGTATTTGAGTTTGGACAAGTGTAAAACTTATAACAGAGATTACAAAACTTGAACATTATATTACTGTTACAGGCTGGTTTTACAGTTGCTTCTGACTTTCCCAGACTTTGACCATATGGGATTGATTTTTTTGTCAGACTTTTAGTACAAACTACTATCATTATCTTATGTTTATTTTTAAAAAGTCAGTCCTGACTCTCCAACCCACCATCCCCAAAACTTGAAATAATTTCAAGCTGCCTTGTGTCCTTATAAGTGAAGTTTTAATATTTTGATTTTAAATATCTTGCAGATATTCAGTAGCAATTTTTTAGAGCTTTGTTGCTTAATTCTTCGAAGATTTTCTTTGCATTGGCCATTCTCTAAGAACATTGTCCTTGCAATTACTAATCTTTTGTGTCAAAGCAGTTTTAGCCTGAGGTCCAAAGCTGGCCAGTGGTCTGCTTGGCTCCCTGTTCTTTTTTTCCCACACTTCTCATTGAAACAAGAACCAAGAGACTGAATAAAAATTTTGTCTACCAAATACAGATGATATCCAGTTGTCTGAGTGCAGGAAGACAGGTTAAAACAGGGAACAGGAACACAGACTTACAGCAATTTTGAAGGCTGAAATTGAGTGGGAAAATAGATTAGTTTGGGCAAAGGATACTGACAGAGCTGACAAGACAAAAGGACTAAGAATGTGTGGTGTGGATGGCATACTTGTACGTTGTAAACAAATAAAGCAAAACAAACCAAAACCCATTGTACAGTGTTGCCAGCAAAATAGTCTCAAGTAGGGTAATTTTATTTGACTTTATTTCTTGCCAGTGGACAAAAATTTCTGATCCCTGATTCAGGCAGAAAGAAAAATAATAAAAAATTAAGGAAATACTTCTCTAACATCCATCCTCTTCCCTCCATAACCTCTATTTTGAATGTGTTTACTGTTGGGTACATTTCCTCCATCAAAATTATTTTAGGGAGGTGTTGGCTTGCAGAGGAGAGAGAGGTGATCTGCATAATTGTGTTTGGGTTTTTTCTTGACATGAGACGGTGTTCGGCCATGCTGGGCATAATGGCTCCTTTCTGTCACCCCACACTTACTGGTTCCTGGCACCTTGTTCTCCTGTCTGTGCACTGGTCCAGATTGCCCCCAGGCCATGGTGCCTCAGGGCTGTTCCCTCCCTGGCAGAGGCTGCAGTTTTTCAGGGGTGTCCCTACTCAAGGATGGTTCAACCAGAGGTTCTGGTAACACAAGGGCCTCCCTACTCTGGTGTGAGTGACCCATGGACTGCAGCTCTTCACAGCTGGCCCAGACAGGTGTGACACAGCCACAGTCCCTTGCACATGTCCCTGCTCAAGCCTGTTGTCACCACCCCATGTCAGTTCATGGCCTTCTCCTGCAAACGGTACCACCATACCCATGTCCTGCCTACACCTTGTCACTTCTGGCCTATACATGGACTTGGCTGGTCATCTGACTGAAACGGGGAATTGAACACTGAGGTGGGATTAGGATCAGGAAAGTAAGATTGAAACATGGGACTGAGTCAGTCAGGATGGAAGAATAAGAGGAGAAGCGCACCAAAAACACTTCAGTGTGGCATCAGTGGGGTCAACTGCAAGTGGCTGGTAAAAAGTCTGTTATGGATAGGATGAAGGAGCATGACATTGTTGTGGGGAGCTCTGTCACAGGTTGAGGGCATTGGAATTTTTCTCCATCCCTGTTACTAAGCAACAAATGTCTAGGTGCTCAGAGCCATCAATTCTTTTGTAAAAGACAAAGGCGGTAGCTGGGTGGGGCAAGGGGAAGAGGCACTCTGTCCTTTGGGACCAGGACTCACTGGTGGGACAACGGGAGGAAAGCAACTGCTTTTTGCTTCTGGCTGCAACTGTGGGACATCCAACTGTGCACTGCTTTCTCCTTATGGCTGGGTGAGCTTTTGCGGGGAAAAGGCATGGGATTCAATCCTTTTCCCCTGCTGGGAGCACGCGGTTTCCCAGCTGGGCTTTTTGCAACAACTGAGTAGGAGTCCCGTTGTCGCTGCCACTCGCCCACTCACCGGAACGCACCACAGCATCTGCCATGACTGCACAGTCCCTACCACCTGGCTGGCTAGCCCGGGAGAGCCAGCCCCTGCCCCTGCTGCCCCGTTCACCGCTCTGAGCTGCCTGCCTGCCTGCCTGCCTGCCTGCCTGCCTGCCTGCTTCTCAGCCCGTCTGCCATTACCAGCTGTGTGAGGCTGACCTGACCCTGTGCCACAGCGCCACCTGCTGCCACGCAGGAGTCATCACACCTGCCCTGCCCAACCGGGAGCTCAACAGCGCCCCTGCTGCTTGCGACTGTGATTACACCAAATGGGAAAGTGCTTGGCAGCCCAGGGACATCTGCTACTGGATTTCTGGTTTTTGTTTGTTGTTGCTATTCTTGTTATTGCTTGTTTACTCTGCTACAGATACTAGTAAATAACTGTTATTACCCCATACCTTTGCCTGAAAGCCCTTGATTCCAAAGTTAAAATAATTCAGAGGGAAGGGGGGGTCACATTCTCTATTCTAAGGGAGGGTTCCGTCTCTCTTAGCAGACACCTGTCTTTCAAACCAAGACATCTCAAAGACATTAAATTAAAAGTTACCAGGAAAGAAGACTCTGTATTTCACCAATACATAGCATGTGTTTCAGCAAAGGATTCAGCCATTCAAAATTCTTTGTGTGTGATCTACTCCTCCTTTCCCAGACTCAGGACATCTCTATATCAGTTGTATTTTCCTTGCACATGTTATAAAGCATACTTGATTGTTACCAGCCTGACACACAAGTGCAGTGATGTGTCTGCACAAATGCAAAATCTGTGCAAAGATATTTCCCCCATCTTACAGCTGAAAGAGGCGCACTACCCCTGGAATATCCCTAAAGAAAACAGGATGGACCTTCACAGTGTGAATCCTTGTAGTGAGCTGGATACAGAGAATATGTACTCAGGCTACTGAGGGAGATTGAGGTGGCATGGAGATATTCCAGGATGGATATTTCTTATTCTTTTGGTTTTCTACTTCCTTTCATCATTTCCCAACAGCAGCAACAATAGGAAAAAGAAGGAAAAAAAGAAAGCAACTGTCTGGAGATATTTGTTCATATGTGGTACTGATTTATGTTTTCCCTTTAGTGTGTTCCACATTGTAAAAAACAATAGGAAAAGCTTACTCTGTTCTTTGTGTTTCTCTCAACCTTCAGGAAAAGTTCTCATTTGTATACACATTCTACCTGTTCAATCTCACAGAGCAAAGCCTCATTCTGCTGTAATTAAATCAGACAAAAAGCCCAGCCAAACAAGAACCAACAGATGGTGTGCATCATATGACAATCTTTAGGAGTCACTTTGAAGCAGTGTTCTTTGTAACAAGCCCTGTCACAACATGGTATATTAACAGCTCCTCATTTTCAGTTTTCAAAAGTGTTTTGTGTGATGTGTTGAAGAAACAAATAAATATTTGCCTGCTTTTTTTATATATAATCTTCATTTCTGTTGAGTATAGATCAACTACCTTTCACATGAAGAACTGAATGCACAGAGCAAGAAAAAAATCTGGATAAAAATATTGCTGAGTTCAGACCACACAAACATATTCAGAAATGTGTTTTCAAGTGTTTTCCAGGACCTTAGAAGACTAAATTCAGAAAGAATCAGAGATTAGACTTTTTTTCATTAAAAAGAAAGATACTGATGCATTTAGCTACGCTCTGATTAAGAACACAAGAATGTAATGGAATAAAAATTTTTCAGAGTAATATTATGGTTTTCTGTTGGAAAAAGAAAGTGAGAGTGCAGGAGATTCCCTTCTGGGCTTGTATATGTCTTGCCATCCCCATTACTTGTTTCTGACAGCTAACACCCACTTCTCATGCAAATCTTGCCTTGAACTTTTTGCTCCAAGGAAAATCTTGCTTTTCTAAGACCACATTGTTATTATATTTGTCATTCTTGTCATATTCCTTAAATGTCACTCTGGAGAAAATAATACAGTAATTAGCAGTGATTTGTTCAGAATGTTTGCTCTGGGTCTAGTTCTTCAAAACAGCAGACTTCTAACTTTTTTATGGGGCAATGATACTTCTTGTTTCCTGTAGCAGTCAACGATTTTTGCCTCTTCACCACAGAATTGGTGAAGATATGTCTGTGTGCCCAAATTCCTGGGCACACCTCTATGCATTCACAATCCCTGCTGTGGTGTGCTGCAAACTGTCACCTGTCCACTTCCAGTACAGCACCGAGTGCGATGAAACAGCAGCAAGTAAAAATATTGTTGCAGTCAACCTGCTTTGTCTTGTCTGCTCAGGATATTGCAGGGATTTTGTATACTGCCTTAAATCTAAAATAACACTGGTCATATTCTCTATCCAAAATCCTCACATTGTAGAGGTTACTGTGAGCCACTCCCTTCTCTTTTGCTTAAGAATGTATTCTCCAGCAATAGATTTTATTCTGTAGAATATTTTAAAATGCCTTACTGTAAACAGGAACTGACTCTTGTGGGGGTTGACTTTAACAAAGCTAAAGATTCTGATTTAAGGAATGAATTTTGAGCAGCATTGTGACCTGAGTAAAGCTGTTCACCCCTTAGGAACAATGACAATAAAATAGAACAATAACAGGTATAAATGCATTTTGTTACCAGATAAAAATTGCAGCACATAATTTACATATTGAAGATGTTTAAAAGAATTATCCTGAAATCATAGATGTGACTGAAATACAGATTATAAAAAAAAACCCAAAACAAAAAAAAACAAACGAAGAAACCTGCATCACAGAATATGAAAAAAGGAACGATTTTTCTGTCCAAAATTTTATGGGCAATTTTTTTTATTTTTATGTAATTAGATGTGAAATCATACTATAACACCCTATAATACCGGCTATTTCTGATTAATTTTTGTATTTCACTATCAAATACAACTAATAAATACATGACCTTTTAATAGAGATTTTAGAAAAAAATTGAAGTTGTAAACCCATAGATGTAAAGGTTGGTGTCAGAACGAATCACATTTCTGTCATTTGAAGCTATGCACCACATAATTTTATGTATTAACAAAGAATTTTACTAAAGTCTTTTGGTGGAATTTTATATTTTAGAATTTCAAAAGTAGGCCAAAATCTGATTTTACCAACATTTTAAGGATTAAAAACACATTTTGTGGAATATGAAATCATAAACACCTTTAACAGAAAGCAATATAATGTAATGCTGGATGATAGTCGTGTCAAATTGCTCTTCTCAACACATGTGAATGCATTTTGTTGTGTTTTCAAATGGCACTTTTCTTACATTTTCTGTTGTATGGAACCATCTATAAGAAATTTATTGCTAATATTTATTTTTCCATGGATCCATTTTGGAAGCCATACAATTGATATTAATAGCTGACTGTAGTTTCTTCCTCTTTTTTCCCCCCCACATCAAAATATGGTTCTTATCCTTCATTTTTCTAATCCATTTTTGAAGCTCACTTCTCCCACTTTCAAGAATGTTCACGGAAAGTTCCATGAAAACCCTGTAATATCACATACAGGACAATTTTGCATTGCAAAAGTCTCACCTGGGAGAAAAATTAGGAAACAACATCTATTTCCTAAAAGTGTGGCTTTTTGCTGCTACGCTAAGAACATTAAGTTACACATTCCTTTCATATCCCTTGACAGTGTTATGTTTGTACTTATTTCTCTGCTACACTAGGATCTCTTTCTGGGGTTCAGTGTTCCCATATTGGGAAAAAGGTACTTGATTCCTGTGAGGTACTGTATGAGATACACCATGAGATAGGTGGTGAAGGGATTCCCGTGAGATATGCCCTGAAATATAGGATGACAGGATTACAGTGGGCAGGAAGGTGCGTTGGTGGAGATGATAAGCTATCAGAAAGAGGCTGATACAAACATGTCGCAGTTCTGTTCTGCCCTTACACAACACCCACAGCCTTTGCAATCTCTTTGTAACTCTTGATATGCCTCTTTCACATATAAAATGTGTGCATCCCTGCCCCCCCCATATATGACTGCAACAGGATATTTTGAGTACAGTCCCACCTCCACTTCTCCCAAAAGTATAAATTGTTTTTTGAAATCCTCCATTTCAGAGGATCAGGATACAACCATGTTGCAGGCAAGTCAAGGGGCTTGCTCCCCTCTCCTTCCCAAAGCAGGGACAGCTCTTGGGTCAGATTTGTGCTTCCGATTGTGTTGGAGTGTGCCCAGGAACACTTGTTCATAGTGTTGTACACTGCTATTATGTAGGCCTAGAGAATTTATCACTGGAAATCTAACAGGAATCCATAATCTGCTTCTTTAATAAGCTGCACTATTTGTGAATCTGTGATAGTGAAAGTTCTTATTGAACCCAGCCAGACTCACAAAGTTGAATTAGTAAATCACATTATTGGTGAGGCTGTGATCATAAATGAAACCAGACTTACAGTGTAACTCACACTATTTGCACATCTGGGATCTTATTGAATGCAGCCAAGCTTATAGTGCCAAATTAATAGTACAGAAATCAGGTCCAGTTGAACCGAGCCCCCTGATCTCTGAGGAACTGGAAAGCAAGGGTTTCATCTTTTACCTAATCTCAACACTCCTAACATGACAGTACTAACAGCATCATATTCCTACACTGTTTCTCAAGGCTATTTTAGATGTTTTCCTTAATTTTTATACTTCAAGGAGAATTTCTATAGGAATTTCTTCACTGTGTATTATTTCTGTTCTTCACTGAGCCATTGCAACATAATAAATGTTTTCAGCCTTGCACCTTGTTCTTGCTCTTGCTACTAAACTTCTGCTCTAAGAAATTTACTTGACTCAAATAGGTTGAGTGTTCACAATGTTTTGAGTTTTCTTGCACAACTACTACAGAAGCCAGAACATGTGTTCTGAGGTTTTAATAAATTTTCTGCATAAATATTTGGATCTTCTCAAGCAGCATCAAACTAGAGCTCATGGGCCAGGATTGCATGCAGATGTTCCTGGAATACCTCTAGGGAATGAGCCTTCACAGCTTCTTTGGACAGCCTGTTTCAGTGCACAGTCACCTGCACAGTAAAAAGTTCTTCCTCATGTTCAGGTGGAACTTCCTGTGCATCAGTTTCTGCCCATTGCTTTCTGTCCTGCTTGTAAGTGTTGGTCTTGGATATCTTAGTCCATAAAGTTCACGAGAAAGCCATAACATCAGTGTGACCTTGCAACTTTGTGCAAAAAATTCTTGCTTGAATAAAAAAATGCTAATTGTTTGGTTGAGGTATTATGGAGTGTACTCAGACCATAAAATGGAGTATAATCTCATTCTTTCAGCTGCTATCTATACACATGCTCCTAGCATTAAAAGTGGTAAAGCAATGCTTTTTTGATTTTTTTTTCAGCTTGATAGAAATGAAAGCTCTGGAGGGGAGAAAAAATGCCAAGTGGTTGGAGCTGAAAAGAAATTTTTTTACAAAATGAAAAAATATAATCTTCTCAAAACTTGACCTCCTCTTTTTTGGGTGAAAACTCTTTGTCACTTCAACCTGATTGTACAGATAGCTTTGCTTCCTCTGCATTTGTTTGCGTTTGCTTCCTCTGGCTTTGTTTGTAAGTTAATTTCTCATGTGTAAAAGAAAAGAAGGTAAAAAGGAAGGAAAAAGAAGTACACAGCCCAGGATCTTAACTACAACTGCCCGCAGGATCTTGGGCTTTTTACTGCCTGAAGTCCAGACTCAAGGCATACAGTCTTCAGTTTTCTTCTGTGCAGCAGATTACTGTGCACAGTCATCAGTACATTGCAGCATAGCTGCAAGTCAAGTTTTTTTCAGAGGGAAGCTGAGAGGATGAGAGAGAGGTTGTACCACTCTCTCAGAGAGGCTGAAATTTGGAAGATCTTTGGGAAATTAATTTCCCTTAAATAACATTGCTGCCACTCCTAGATCTTCAAGGCAAATGATTCATCCTTCTGTTTTACTAATCTAAATATTATATTTAGGCTGAAGGAATGTAATTAGCACTGGCTTATAATCAGTTGTTGACAATGCTGAGCTTTAAAATAATTTCTTATTCAAACAATTATTCATGCTAATTTAAAGCATTTTAATGCGACATTAGTATAACAATTTGCATACAGAGGGAAGAGGATGTTCGAGCATTAGCTATTAATTCTGTACACCTTTACCACACCTGATGGCCAAAGTTTTCACAGACAACAGTTAACACTATTTTGTAACTCTTGAAAGTACTTATGTTTCAGCACATTCAAAGATCCTGGCCATTCTTCTGTCCTATCAAAGTATTTCAACATCCAGATTTGTTCTCTTGGTGTAATGATACATGTACATTTTCTCTAAAACAACACTCTAAACACAGTTCACAAGTCAGAACCAGCCATCTGAGGCATTAGATAAATAGAATGTGAGTAATGATGATTGTCCATATATGCCCAGCACAAGTTAATACACATGCTTTTATGACAAAATTGGTATAAATTCATCCACTGATGTCTCATTGCAACATTAATACGTGCTGTGGTGAATGTACATTTTCTCCACATTTGCATTTATGCACATATGCTTAAATATGATTCTTTATTACAGGTTCACACTCTGAGTAGTTGGCAAAGACTCAGTGAAATGCTGTGAAATGCTGACTGGACCCTTTTCTTCCTCCCCTCCTCCTCTGCAGGCTGTGTTGGATGTCAGAAGTGGAAACCCAGATTTTCTGCTTACTTTTAGGATGCAGTTAGTTAGATTCTGTCAGGGAGGAAGATATGAGTTCATGATACCCTTTGGCTTGAGAGATTAGCTCAGATTGATTGTTGTAAACCATTTCTGCTGGATTTTGAAGAAATGGCTGAGAGGGACCTCATCCCTGTCTGTCAGTGTCTGCAGGGAGGGATCAGAGCATGGACCAGGCTCTGCTCAGTGGTGCCCAGCAAGAGGACAAGGCCAGGAACTGATGCCCAGGAAATTCCACCTGAACACGAGGAAGAACTTCACTGTCCACTGACCAAGCACTGAACAGATCATCCAGAGAGGGTATGGAGTCTCCCTCACTGAAGATATTCCAAAACCATATGGGTGCAATTCTGTGCCATGTGATCTGGGATGTCTGGACCAGACCTGACCCATTGTGTGGTTCTGTGATCTTACAATGCTCAAAATTCACTATGACAGCACTTGGTGTTAATCAGTACAGTCATATATTGCTTTGTCCAAAGGCAGCATGTGTTCCCTCCATGGAATAATTAAGATGTTTAATTTATATAATAATTGATGAAAAAGGTAAGTTTTGTTTTACTGGGACAGATAAGAAGCAATACTATTTTTCTCTGTCAGACACCACGAGAAGGAAATAACATTTTGACCTGTGAAATTTTTTTTTGCATCTATGCATAGATGTATGTTCAAAGCCCAGCTGTTCTAAAATGGGTATTTCTTCCTTCTTTTATAAATTCTTTAGACAGGCAAAACATGACATTTCATGGTCATACAGAGTCTTCAAAAATGTTAAAGAATTGAGAAATAGAATCTGGCATTTTATCTGTATGAAAGATTCTCTTGGACAAAATAAAACGACAAATAAGAAATCAAGAAGTAAGGATGAGGAACTCCTTGGCGTAAGACCTTATTAATGACTGAAATAACTTCATCAAATTCAACCATTCAAGACGATATTGAATTCATGCTATATATTATTGGGACCCAACCCTTTGTTTTTATTTTTACCCTTTTCCTTATATTCTGAAAGTCAATTTTATTTATTTATATATATATATATATAGGCTTACATCAGGCTGGCAGCCTGTCGCTCAGTGGGTTTCCCAAGGGCTCAATTTCAGAGACAGCAGGGAAGCTTGTCAGAGTTCTAGGAGTGTCTGGACAGCACTCTGAGTCAGAGAATCTAGTTGTAGGAGAAATAGAGAGTTGGATTCGTTGATCCTTACGGGTTCCTTCGAACTCAGTATATTCCATGATTCTGTGATTAAAAACAGGATGGAACCCAAGCTCACCTGCATTTCTGATTAATTTGATACGTAGATGCATTTGGAACACTGGCTAAACTCCTTTCATTACAGAATTCTTTCACAAAGACTTTTATCCTGAAACCAGAGAAAAATTCAAACTGAATAATGGATGGACACATTTTGGATCAGGTAAAGGCAAGAGGTTTACTATTCAGATACTTATCATAAACAATCAAAAAGTTCTGCACACTGCAGTTAAATATGCAACATTTTAATTCATTTGCTTTAAAAAGAACAAGATTCTGGTTTATTCATAATAGATTATATAACATAGTTGCTCTAGAAATATTGTGCTAGAATTTTCTGTGCTGGAATAATAAAATGTTCATTGTTTACTGAAAAATGTCAATAATCCTGTGTTATTTTCCAAATATATTTAATTAATTAAGTTAATTGTCTATTAGACATGTCACAGAGTGGAAAAAGAAAGGAAGGTAAGGTGCAAATATTTAATTGTTTTCTCACCCATCAGTATTCGATATAAGCCCATTTCTCTAGGTTCAACAAAATATATTTAAGTAATTTGAGCAAAATTATTATTTAATTTCAGAATTTTGAGTTCTCTTTCCCCTTCTGTGAATCTATTGATATAAGACATAAATATTTTCCTTCTTTAAAGTACAATTACTAAAAGCATTTCTGAGTCTAGTTAAGATTTCTAGACAACTCCTCCAGATTAATAACATTTTACATTGTTTTCACAATGTAATTGTTGTTCTGTAAAGTTTCCAAGTTAAATTTGGCTAATTTCTTTAAATTTTATTTTGTTTGCAATTTAATTTTGGTTAATGATAATTCTGCTGTATATGAGAAACAGCCTAGGATAAACAGCTTTTTACATTTATTAAAGTAGTCATATTCTGTGGCAGTGTTGCAAACTGCCCATTTTATTACAGACAATTGAATATGATGGAAAAATGAAAGAGGCAAGACTTCGCCTCAAGAGAAGGAGGTGCATTTGTATCAATCTTTTAAAATATCCCTACTTATGCATGTTTTTGTAGACTCTTGCTCTTCAACAGGTAAACTCCAGCCTGTTTCAGATTTGTTCCACCCTGCCAGAAATACTGTGTATCATGAAGGCAGGGATGACTGCATATCATGCTCAGAGTATAACAGCAACAACAACTCTCTTTCCAGCAACTGAAGAGATTAAGTAGTTTGCATGTGATGAAACATTCTAGTTGCCAGTGCAGCAGCAGTAGGACCAAAGTCCAGAGAGCTTTTGCCACCCATGTTTTTCAAACTTTACATAGGCAGACAGAGTTTTGTCACGTTTTAGCTCTTCACTAGCATCCATTGTGTGTTTCCCAGCTTCCTCTTTAATAAAACACTTTCAAAAGAAATTACAGCCTCATTCATTTTCTTTAGGGTGTTGGAGGTATTATGGTTAAATTTAGCTAACACCCATATCACAGGATCACAGAATGACAGAATGACCTGGATAGGAAGGGACTTTAAAGACCATCCAGTTTCAAACCCCCTGCCATGGGCCAGGTTGCTCAGAGCCCCATCCAACTTGGCTTTGAACACTTCCAGGGATTGGGCAACCACAGCTTCTCTGGACAACCTGTGCCAATGCTACACTACTCTCACAATGACAGATTTCTTCCTCAAATCCAGTCTAAATCAACCCTCTTCTACTTTAAAACCATTCCCCCTTGTCCTGTCACATCAGACTGTGCTAAAGAGTCTCTCCCCTTCTTTCTTGTCAGTTCTCTTTAGGTACTGAAAGGCTGCTCTAAGGTCACCCTAAAGTCTTCTCTTTTCCAGGCTGAGCCACTGTCATTTTCTCAGCCTTCCCTCACAGAGGGAGTGCTCTATCCCTCTGACCCTTTTTGTGGTCCTCCTGTGGACCTGCTCTAATAGGTCCATGTCTTTCCCATATTCAAGACTTCAGAGCTGGAGGCAGCACTCAACACATAGGACAGATAGAACTAATTGATATGCATTTCCATTCAGTTCTCTGCAAAGCTAAAGATCTGATAAAGTGGCAAGGAAAGAAGAGCCTGCAATATTAATATCCTTTTGCTCATGTGTACAGAAGGGATTTAGTAAAAAAGTCTAATAATACACTTGTACTTTCAGTACCAAATTAATATTATTGTAAATTAATACTTTCCTGTAGTGTTTGTAGATACACTCAACATTCATGCATATATATAACAATCCTGTTTGTGTTTGTTTAGCATTCTACTTCACCAATTAATAATTTACTGAAATCCAGTTATTCGTTATAGAGATAATCTTTGCAGGAAATAAATAAAAGCCCTTCAAACAATTTAACTTCATTCTGCCTTTGGGGAAAGGAGCAGCAGATGATGCCAAAACCTACACGTCAGTGCACAGATGCATGAAGGTTGTAAGGGTTGAATTCTGTCATTGAGGAAAAGGTATCTTGTTCAAATGGCATTAAGCTGATTACAGAAGGAATATCCTGAGTACAAATAGCTGTCCCAGCAAATGCAGACTTTTCATAAGGCAGCTGTGATCCTAAACCCAGTGTGATCAAATAGGTTAAATCACAAGTAATCCCTGGAGGTACTGAAGAATCTCACAAAATTCATCATCAGCTTTTCATCTCCTATCAGCTAATTCATCTTACATATTGAAATGAATCAAAAGGAAGGAGTTCAAGTTTTGTTTCACAGTTAAAATAAATTACTGGACTCTATTGTATAATCTTGATGCAATCAGAGAGCCAAATTAATTTAGAGCCAAATCTGCTCTTTTGATAGGAAAACCACTGCTCACCAGTGGTTTTCCTATCAAAAACAATTCCTTCAGTTTGAACAGCTTTAAGTATCTTGTTCTCTGGAAGAATAAAGTGATATTCTTGAATCTCCTTCTCAGCCGGTGACCTAGTAACTCTACTCAATGTACTTGATCACAGCCACACCCCCAACACCTCTGCTGATCATATCAAGATTTTATCATTGCAAATTTTGGAGCTTTGGCAAGCATTTTTGCCTTCAGTGCTAAAGAGAATGTCCTTCTTAAATTGCTAAGAGGTCTCATGTGAGAGGGGAAAATCCTATCTATCATTTATATTGAGTAAAAACTTTAAATCATCTGAATTTTCTTCCTCAGTAAGTGCTTGTTCCCTTTTAAAATTAGATGTTCTGGAAATGTAATTAAGATAGTATTTTTTCCCCTTCAATAAGAAGTACTAATATAAGAGAGAAACATCAGTTTTCACGCAATGCAGCAATCTGGAATCTGCATCTTAATTGAACACAAGCTTTTCTATTGTTCTTGCTTAGTCAGTTTTATAACTCTAGCTTTGATGTGCATCTTTCACAATAAGACTAAAGGAACAATTTAAAAGAAAATCTGCATATGGCAGAGTACAGTGGAATCTAGAAAAAAAATAGAGGTAGTTTATATAACAGGAAGAGCACCCAAGGTGACAGAAAAGACTACATAAAATGTGTTGATTCTTGTGGAATGCAAATATCTCATCTGAGCACATACAAGGTAAATTTTTGTGTGTTTGTTGTTTGGTTGTTTTCCCCAGGAAAAGAAGGAATCCAGCTGTATTGTAGCTTCATCTTCTATATACTCAAATATTCAGTGAGAGCACAAACCTGTCATGGGTTTATACTGCTGCAAATTGGACTGGAAAGCCCAATCTAATGCTTGACATCTGTCTTACAAGAGCTCAGTGAAGTCTTACTGAAACGCAGTATATCACTGCAAAGCTGTAACTACTGTCTTGGGTATTTCTTCTCTTTCTCTGTCACTTCCACGCTACATCAGTACTTTAATTTATTTTGCAGCGATACCTCCAATTCTCCTTGAAAAGTTTCACTGCTACCTTTTGCTCATCCTTTGCTATAGAAAACCAGAGAAGACATATTTTGCTGGTAAAGAGCTAAATGAAAAGCAGAAAGACCACTTCCTTAATTCCTTTTGTTTTTTCTAAAAATAATTGTGAATTTTGTTGTTGTCGCTGTTGTTGTCATTGATTTAACATCCCTGATCGTCTGTCATGGTTTAAGCCCAGCTGGCAACTAAGCACCACACAGTCACTCACTCACTCACTCACTCACTCACTCACTCACCCTTCCCTGGTGGGATAGGCGAGAATCAGAAAAGTAAGAAAAGTTGTTGGTTGAGATTGACAGTTTAACAGGGAAATCAAAATTCGTGCACACAAGAAAAACAAGGGATTAATTCCCTAGTTCCCATGGGAAGGAAGCTTTTGAGCCGTGTCCAGGAGAACAGGGCCCCATCACACTCAACAATGACTTGAGAACACACATGGCATCACTCCAAACATCCCCCTTTCCTTCTTCTTCTCCCAGCTTAAAAGGCTGAGCATGACACCATATAGAATGGACATCCTTTGGGTCAGCTAGGGTCAGCTGTCCCAGCCCTGTCCCCTCCCAGCTCCTTGAGCACCCCCGGCCCCCTTGCTGGTGAGGTGGGATGAAGGGCAGAAAAGGCCTTGGCTCTGTACCAGCAAAAACAAAAACATCCTCCTGTTACCAGCACTGCACAAGCACAGCTCAGTGGTAGACACAACGTCCCTGTGTTATCCATGCTGTTTCCATCACAAATCCAGAACACAACCCCATGCCAGCTAATGTGAAGAAAATTGACTCTTCCCCAGCCAAAATCAGCACAGTCTCCTAGATCCCAGGAGTGTCTGCTGCTTCTCGCCAAACTCTTTTCCCTCCTGAGAGCTGCTCTGACCACTCATCACCTGGCATCAAGCTTTGTCTCTAAGGCTCAGAGCACAAAATGCACTGCCCCAACACCAAACTGATACTTATTTCCCAATATTTTTCTGGCTGCATAGTATTGCTCTCAAAGTTGTCTGGTCCCAGGAAAAATGCTTCTTTGACCACTTCCTTGTGACTTCAAATTCCAAATATGCACCTGCTCTCCAAGGAAGTTTTTGCCAATCACATTTTTTTGCTTGTAGTCCCTTCAAAAGGTTCTTTTCTGTGAAGTCAACTATTCTAATCCTGAGTAATTTATTACCATTCTGGAAAGAATACTTAGAATATTGACAGAAGACTTCTCCATTTGAATGTAAACGGAAAAGATTTTTCTCTACTTCTTATGTCATAAAAACTTCCTCCCAGTAAAGTATTCCTCAGTTAATTGCATCCAATTCAATACACCTATTGAAAAGAAAATTTAATTTTTAAAGGAAATAATTTTAATAATAGTTATTAAACAAAAAGGTTTCGACATGAATCTGTCTTCCTGGCTTAGAGATAACCAATAGTAGAAACGAGTAGAGTACCCCAGAGGAATAATTCCTTTAAATTCCTCTTGTTTTTTAACCATTTCTGAGCAGTTGGACACTGTTAAAGACCAATTAATAGGCTCAGTGGAAAACTGATTGAACCCCACAGAGTAGCTATTATTTGTCTCCTGTGAGAAAATGTCTATTTCCAAAAGCAATGATAGACAAAACTGAAATTAAGTCTATGATAGAATATTAAGTCTTCCTCTTTATTTCAGACTCTGTCTCAGGGATCCTGAGAGAGACACCAGCACCCTCTCCCTGAAAACAACAGTTCAGCTTTACAGGAAATAATTATGTCAGGTTATTGTAGACCTGTCAACAAGCACAAAAGGCAAATATCTTTTTCACTTTGGTTTTAGGAATTGCAGTAACCCACTGAAGTTAAGTAGATATCATTGTAGACATTGTTGTCTAAGAATGAACACAAATGATGAATAAATGGATATAAAATGCATTTGATAGAATATGTACAAACTTAATTGCTACATTAAGATATAGGAAAAAGAAAGGAAAATTAAAAATTTTATCAGGGATTTGCTGCTGGGATGCTTTCATAATGCATTTCCAATTATTGTCTAACTTCCTGTTCCTTATTTGAGTTGTTTAGTTTCATTATTGTTTTATTTTATTGTATTTATTTTCTACAGTTCAAATAAGTTGCTTTACCCCAAGCTTTGACTTTACAAATTTTTCTCCCAGATGATTTGAGCTAGAATTTGCCTAATTCCTACCAGCAATCTAGCTATAAATTTATTACTCCAAGCCAGTTTCTGCTCAAGCAGTGACAAACCACCTGTGGGAATAGATCAGACAAATATGAATCCCAGCCAGCTGTAACTACAGCAGGCAAATTGCTGGTTTCTTGGAGTAGTCTACCTTTATTTATTTGTCTCTAATTATAAGACAAGGATTTTAGAAAATAAAATTATAGCTGTTTTCCACAAGGCCAATCTCTCCCAAAAGAATATGTTCGAACAGTATGGAAAAAGTTTATTTAAAATAATACTGTATCTTTAAAAATAGCCTTCATCTGTGCAGATGGGCAATAAAACATTACTTAGAATTATAATCCAAGTAGCATAAAAGAGGAAAAAAAAAAATCCCGGAGTAGAAAATGTTTGGACTTCTTCCTTTAAAATAAATGAACTGTACAGGAGAGAAAGTTTTGAATGGAAGAGAAATGTACATTATATTCAATGAGTTCTTACCATATGCAATCTCATGGATGAAAAGCTTATTTGAATAGTTTTGTTCAATTTGAAATAAGCCATTGTTACATTTTAACATTGTAAAAATGGGCTTTTACAGTGTTTGACACTTGTAAAATGAGTTGGCTCTTCAACATCTGTTCTGAAATATTTACAAAATTCCCCTATTAAATTTTAACATTGTGTTCTGAAGTATTCTGCACAGTGTAATCAGAAATCCTGATGTATTTTTTTTCATTTGAATCTTAGATGTCCATGGAGAGCTTTTGGATAAAAAAATACTGCAGGTCTTTCTGTTGAAGATAGAAAATATTGTATTGATCTTTATATAAAGCAAATTATATTGGAAATCTCTAGTTGCATATAAATAAAGTCTTCTTAATTGGTTTTGACAGGTATTTAAGTTTCAGGTAAAATATAAAAAACAAAAAATATAAAAGCATTATTATTACGTTATAGAATAAATTGAAAACTGGAGAGCAGAATTTGGCTTCTTCAGGGTTCTGCATTGCAGGGCAGGGGAAAAGCCCTGGAGGAGAAAGGAGCCCAAGAAAAGTGGCTAATATGCAATGATAGCTCCCAATAGCTCTGTAGAGATGCATTCCAGCAAAGAGGAAAAGTCAATGGTCTGTGTGGATGACCAAGGAGCTCCTGGACAAGCTCAGACACAAGGAAGCCCACAGAGTGTGGAAGCAAAGACAGGTAGCCTGGGTGGAATATATAAGGATTGTCCAAGCAGCCAGGGATCAGGTTAAGAAAGATAAAACCCAAATAAAAGAACAAGTTAAACATGGACAGGGACATCAAGGGTGAAAACCAAAGGTTTTTGGGTACATTGGCGATAAAAGGAAGACTAGGGAAAATGTGGGTTCTCTCTAGAAAGAAAGAGGAGCTTTGGTTAAGTGGAATATGGAGAAGGCTAAAGTACCCTCACCTCTGTCATAATTTATTGTGGTTTTTTTCTGAACCACTGATCAGCCTCTATCTCATTTTTTCAACTTGTGAATCTGTGATGATAATGTCATGTTTACCTGTCAATAAAATAATTTGCCCCTGAAAAAACTGGGTTATCTGAAACTGCAGCTTCTTAGGCAAAAAAATCTTGGTTGCAAGGAAAAATACTACTATCATGGCCCAAGATAGAGCTCAGTACTAGAAGAAGAAAGATGATGTGTAGAGTTAACATATTTCTTGTCCTTTTCACACTTACTTAACTGGTGAATGAAGTTGAGAAAAAAAGGAAAATTCAGTCACTCTAAGAGTCAGAGCAAAAAGGGAGAGAAGACCTAGATTCCTTGTACAGAACTTAAAGGTACTTGTGGAATTAGAAAACAAGATTGAACAGCAGATTTCTATGATTTTTATTAATCATTATCGTTTTGCCTGTAAGACTTCTGAGAGTTTTTTTCTGGTCATTACCAAAAATCACATTTTATTAAGCAGAGTTTATTTAGCTGATATTGTTTTAACTCTACTTCAGTAGAAATTAAATCAAGACCATGAACTACTTACTGGATTTCTTTTTTTAGTTACTTGGCTGGTTGGTTGGCTGGGTTTTTTTGTTTTTTTTTTAATTTTGTTTTAATTTACAACACTATAAGGAAAATTAGAAAAGGGGGAACAAATTACTAGCTTAAGACAGTGAAGCACCCTGAATTCTTAAATGATTGTGCCTATGTGCTCTGTAAATCTGCAGCAGTTCCAGTGTCATGAACATTGATTTAATACCCAATTAGTGCTTACCAGTACTAATGACTATAGATGCTAAAGAAGTCATATTTCTGCACTGTTGTGATGATTAGAAATTGTGCTTTAACAATGAAAAAATGAACAAAAGAAACTTTAATCTCCACAGATTGGAAGCTGTTACCTAACTAACCTATTTTAAACAGCAAGTTTTCTGACTTAGTCAGTGATTTGTTTTATTGATTTGGTTAGCTGTTTCTGTAACGAATTAATTCTCTTCACTGATGAAAAAAACTGAAATGAACCAGTGCTGACATGTAGACAACATAATTTTCGATGCAAATTCAATTTGTTATTTTTCAGTTTAAAGATAATATTCCTGCAAATTTTTAATTTGTACCCTTTGGCATTACATCAACATATAGGAATTTTTCGGTAAATAAACCTGGAAATTGAAAAAAACAAAGATGAAACCCACAAAATTCTCGTTATTTACAGGAGGTTGTAAATAATTTTTCAGAATCTAAAATATAAGAGTTGTTAATTGACAACTATTTAGACTGAACTTCTGTAAAAGGATTATATAAACTTTTCAGCAATGATATGAAGAAATGCTACAAGCAACATATTTATAGGTGTGGTCAACAAGGTCTATGTGTGTTTTGTTAATAAATTCCAAATATTCCATAATTTTCCACAGAGAAATAGCTGTTCTATGACAGAAGAGATTTTAAAAGTTATATGATCAGTTCTTATAGCCATTTAGTGCTGAAAACCTTTGTTTCATTCTTCCTGGTATAAGTAATAAAGAAATATTGTACTTTGTGATTTTTGTTCAAGAATCTCCTGATGCACTGAATATTGGGAAGGTAATAAATGTATATGTGTATGCTTTCCCTCTTCCTGCCCAGAAATCTCTGATTTTGGTTTTACATCTTGCATGCTATTTGTAGTTTTATTTCCTGAACATAATCTAACTGGGAAGGTTCAGGCAAGGGCAAGAAGACTGAACAGGTATGGAAAGTGTGCTTCAACACAAGAAAATAAGGAGTCTTTAGTCTGGGGAAAAAAAAATCTGGGGGAAAGCAGTGGAACAAAGATATTTTGAAAGATCTATAATATCATGATATTATTAAAAAAGATAAATAAGGATGCATTTCTCAGTGGGTGTGATTACATTACTGGTGTTGATTGAAATAAGAGAGTATTTGTTTGAATTTAAGATTGTGCACCCTTAAGGCTTTGTGTTCAATTACAGCACGTTTCCTGCTCTGGGAAACTATGGTAGATGCTGGGAAACAAGCAAAGAAAAAAAAACCCAAAAAAACAACAACAAAAATACTCCAAAAAAACCCCAGAGAGATGAAATGGACTCCTGCGTCATTTGATTTAGCCTAGTATGGAGCAAAGAGTTTGTAGAGGAAGACCTGTGGAAATTAATGGTCTACACGTTGGTGTTACTGACAGCAAAGATCCAATTGGGGATTATTTGCAGAATCAAGTAGCATAAGGTAGTCTGAATTTAAGTGAAGCATTAAGTCCTAATTGAAGATGACAGTGCAGATACTTTCCCAGGAGAGGGCAATTGTTTAAGGGAAGCCTAGAAACTGTGATATTAGAACAGAAGCATCTGCAAGTGCAGAGAAAGGAGACAAATATTATCACCTCCCTTATTGATCTTTTTGTAGATGTACACTAATTCAGCTGACACCCAATACAGCCTTTCCAAATTATTTCAGTCCCAATCAGCCTACCTGTCATGTAGAGCCGCAGCTGATCCTTTTGAAAAAATGTCTATGTTTGTCTTCTAGCATGGAAAGAACTAGCTCTGTATTTCAAATATCAAACTGGAAGTGACCTACTCAGTTATTAGAAGCAAACTTTGGGCATGTTCTTCTGTGTTAAGTCCTACAGAATATCATGTCTAAAACAAAGATAAAATCTATCTTAACATTTACACTGATGGTTGAATTTTAAACTCAAGCACAAGTTAAAATGGCAGAGATGATTAATCATTTTGCAGGTAAATTATATTAACTCTTTTCTTGTTATATAAATAACTAAAATCTATTGAAAGTGTTTTCTTTTGGTCATTTCATAGCTTGGGTTTCATTTGCTTTATATATATACACACATATACATATGTGTATATATATATAAATATTTGTTTGTTTTTAGTATATACATACATACACACATTTTCATTTTATAGCTGATATTTCTGTGTTTTATTTTGGTTCCACAAGGAACTATTGCTTAATTATTATATTTAGATACCTCTTTTAGAGAAACCTACTGTACCTTTCTAAATGCTTTGAAAATGTACTGTAGCTTTTTAATGGATTATTTCTTTAGATGGATTTAATGCACTCTGTTGCTTCTATGTCTCTGTTGTTGGGCGTTTAATGTCAAATCTCCTGCTAACTCCAACCCTGTGCAATCTGCTGCTCTTTTGTTTTCAGCGTTTTATAATTGGAAATGGGCTGAATAACAGGGGCATCATTCTCCATGGGAACACTTATGAAAAGTGGGAATCAGAAGACAGGAATAGTTGATGTGAAATTTTTTGTGTGCATGCAGTAAATAATGCTATTGATTGTTTGGATTATATTGCATTTGTGCATATTTTAATCATAGCTGACTCAGATTTTGGTTCTTCAATAATTTAAGTCCTGTTGTGGTGATAGCAGAAAAAGACAAAGAACTTAATGTTTTGTAATTGCAAGAGGTAACTCAAAATTGATTTTTCATGCGCTAATTGGACCACAGTAATAAACTTAAAAGACCACGATAAACATCTGTGGATTTCAGCTCATTTTTAACTAAACAAACAAACAATAATAACATTAAGTAATATATGTCCTTGTACCTGCAATTTTTAAGTTGATTGTCATTATAGAATTTGAGGACCATTTCTTTATGGGGAAGTTCATCTGCACCAGTTCATTTCAGTATGTGCTATAAACTGGAATTACATATATGTCATTTATTAGACAAAAAAATATACCCAAAGTTGTGTTAGTAAAATTCTATGGAGAAAAATCTAAGGATTCATACTGTAGTAATGATTCTACTTATATATCCTTCATCTTTACCAGGGTAAAATACCCAACTGTTATAAGATATCGTTAAGAAATAACAGTTGTGTCCATAGTCTACATATTCACACAAATTGCTGCTATTTTAAATAGTTCCTGGTTTCTGTTTACTCATTTATATATTTGAGAATTCTTTTGATCTAATCCCTTTGGCCTGATCTAATTATCCTTTTCAACTTTAAAATTACTTTGAGAGTAGTTGTTTCCTTTTTCCTTGGATATAAAAGGATATATTTATACTTACTTTTTCTTACCATTTTCTGAAAATCTAAAGTTTCTAAAGTTGATATTGAATGCATTTTTCCTTGAAGCAACAGTTTCTAGTCATTCTATTTTTTCCCTACATTTCACTTTAAACTGGACTGTTTTATATAAACTTTTTTTTCACATTTCTACTCTTTCAGTTGTTCTTTTTAGAGGATAAAGCTTTTAGTCTTCAGTGTTATCCCACCCATGGAGTGGGCTGTCCTACAGGGTTTTTTAATTACCCATAATAGCTAAAATAATTTTAATTTTGTTCTAATATTTGCAGAAATAATTGTTTCAGATACATTTAAAAGGTTAAAGATTAAATGGAAAATAAAGAGAAGAATTATTAATGTTTAATAAATTCAATAAAGAATCAAAATGAAAGATCCTTGCTACTAAATTATAGATACACAAAAAAATCGTTGTCCTACCTGTGTGCAGAAGGAATGTGTTGGTTTTTTTTCCCTTCCACCCAAAGCTGATCAACTCTTAGTGTTGACATGTACCCAGAAATACATGCAATTTTTCTATACCTACACACAAGATGAAATGAACCATGGACTTACTGTTGTGTCTGAACACAAAAGAGGCTGGAAAAAAATAGAGAATACAAACCCCTTGTCCCAGTACTTACATAAGGTATTAAAAATGTAATGTTTAAAGGGTGATAAGCATTTCCCAGCAGTAAATATTTCATGCGCAACATAGTTTTCCCTAAGAAGTTGTGCAGCTATAGAATTTTATCACACTCTTCTATGCAGTACATTGACTTAAAGAGCTGGAATATATCAACAGAGAGATTCAGGTGCTAAGTTATGACAAGGTGTCAATAAAAGGACAAACAAACCTAGGAGTTAGATGGGTGAGAGGTTGGACATGCCCTGGCTGTGCACTGGGAGCTCAGAACCCCCATGTGCTGGGCTGCAGCCAAAGCCCCGTGGGCAGCAGGGCAGGGAGGAGATTCTGCCCCTCTACCCTGCTCTGCTGAGACCCCACCTGCAGTGCTGCATCAGCTCTGGGCTCCCAGCACAGCAAGGACAGGGAGCTGCTGGAGCCAGGCCAGAGGAGGAACCTAGGTGATCAGAGGGATGGAGCAGCTCTGCTGGGAGGAAAGGCTGGGAGAGTTAGGATTGTTCAGCCTGGAAAAGAGAAGGCTTTGGGGTGACCTAACTGTGGCTTTCCAGTACCTGAAAGGAGCCCTCAGGAAAAACAGAGAGAGACTATTTACAAAGGCCTGAAGTGACAGGACAGGGGGGAATGGCTACAAATTGAAAGAGAGTAGGTTTATATTAGATACTGGAAGAAATTCCTTCCTGTGAGGCACTGGCACAGGTTGCCCAGAGAAGCTGTGGCTGCCGCATCCCTGGAAGTGTTCAAGGCCAGGCTGGATGCAACGCTGAGCGACCTGGAATAGTGGAAGGTGTCCCTGTCCATGGCAGAGGGGTTGGAATGAAACGGTCTTTGAGGTCACTTCAAATGTGTGATCAGGAATTTTTTAAAAAAAAAATTATTTCTATTATGATGGAATTATTTTATGTAGCTTTCAGTTAAAGAGGCCTTTGAGATCCATAGTTTGAGGCTTGAATTTCATACCAGTATCTTCCAGGGTTTCCGTAGTATTTCTAAGCATTTTCATACTGATGTTGTATTGCAATCACCACTTGCTGGTGTGGCTGAAGGTTTAAAAGCAATGAGTCATAAACCTACCTTTTTCATGAAGCCTGAGAGTGTAACAAAAAGGCTCCAGACAGGTTAGATATGCTCAACAGTACCTAGAATTTGAATATTACTCAAACTGATTACCTCTTGTGGTTTTCTCATTTTTCTGAGGCTCATGAGGAATAAATGGCTGGTCATATAAACTGTTGTGATACTTAAATTATTCACTCATTCACTGCATTCCTTTGGACCCTGGAACCTTCCCTTTTTGTCCCAGAGTATTAGTAACATCACTGAACAGCCTATATTCCAGTTCTTCTGCTTCCTCCAGGTGTCACGAACTAGGACATGAGACTCAGGAACCAACTTCTTTTTATGTCATTGACAAAAAACATCCTTTGGATAAACTTCTCCTTCCTACCCTCCTCTCCTTCAGAAGAAGAGTCACCTGCTGAATGCCATTTTTTTGAGTTGTTCTCTGTCCCTTTAGTTTAAGGAAAAATATGCAATACTTTTTATTGACACAATTTAAAAACTGTAATATGTCAGACATTTACACTTAGCTAGCGGCATTACATTTTCCATTAAAACTTCTAAATACAACTACTCAAAGATAATACACACTGTTCTATAAAACTCTTAAAAGAAAAAAATTCTCTGGAACCAAAGTTAATAGTTGTTCAGTTAAATCTGCAGGGAAAAAACCCAACGCAATACATCTAAGTATCTAAAGCCATAGACCATTATGAAACAGTAGCTACTTAATCCTCATAAATGTTTTTCTGAGCCTAGGGATGTACCTCTAGGTTTCCTCAGACATATAAAATGTTATCTGCAATCTGTCACTAATTTATTTGAAGTATATTAACACTTTGAGAAAAAATATAAAATGGAAAATTTAGTGTATTGTGACATTTGGGAAAAAAAACGCAACACTAAAAAAATGCTGTTGTTCGAATTACAGAAGACATATACATTTTTTTAAAAAATCAGTTACAGTTTCCTGACATTCCTACAAATCAAGTGCATGGTTTCTTATAAATGCATCATTAAAATGTTTCCTGTTGCTTACGGGTAAGTGCTCTGGAAGAAAAAGCATGCCTGTGTAGAGTTTTAAATAAAAGACTAGCCTTACAAGTATGACAATTATCAAGGCTCTAACTTCTTTTTGAAGCAGTGAGACATGGAATAAATATCTTGAGTCTGAAAGAACACCTGTTGAACTACTGAGCTATTAAAAGTTTCTTGTAAAACATCAGCAGGTGAAATAATGTCTTTCAAATGTGACTGAATTGAAGTGATTAAAGCATATATTCTGTTCAGAAAATCACAATAATGGGCAGAAATTGTTTGCTTCTCAAAAGAAAAATCAGCTATTAATAAAGCCAATATACTTTTCAGAAAATTTTTCTACTTTAGTGTAAGACAGGATTTACATACAAATTTGGAAAACTTGTTGTACTAAATAAATAAATAAAATGTTGCAGAAAGCTTATAATGAGAGGATAGACTGTATGTTTGGTTGCTTCTTTTTTCCCTTAGAAACCAAAACACAGCAAGTCAAGGGGATGAGAGAATGCAGTTTTTGTTAGGTACTGCTACAGTAGCATTTTCCACAACAAAAGGGTATTTGGTGTTATCATTATTGTTGCTATTCAGGTATATTTAGTATGTTTACCAGGCCAATTGTATAAGTATTTTGCTCAGCCTTAGCCTTTAAAGTTTCAATAAAAAATGTATTGTTAAGCCTTTTTTAAAGATGAGCACTGAAAATAATTGAAATTCACACATTTTGTCTCTGGCAGCTCTCAGAATAATATTCTAGGCTTTTTTCTTATATAAGTCATGATGCTCATCTTCTTCACCTTCAAATCTTAACTACAGAATGAATGTTCTAATGAAAAAACACATCAGGAATAATTGCTTTTAATTCTAAGATAACCTCAAGGTGTTCTGAAGACAGGGAACTCAGTTATGTTAAATGCCAAGGTCTACCACACATTTAGGAACATTCACTGTTTCACTTTGGCTGCGATCTTTATATAAAAAGAATCTTAAACAAGAGAATCTTATATACATTCACTGAGTTTTAATCTTAAAATCAATTAGAGTTTCTTTTGTCTTACCTTATTCATGAGGTAGTCAGGGTGATCATGTAGCAGATAAAAGATAAATGTACTTCAACATGTATTCTCAAAGATTAATTTTAGTGAGCCTTCAGAAGACATGGTCTGCCCTTTCCCTTTCATAAAGGATATTTTCAAGATGAGGGATTATGGCAAGCACCCTTTAAAAAGCTCTTATTTCTTCCCCTAACAGAAAATCAGGGTTTTGAATGGGAGAAGTCTTCAAGAGCTCATGTGAGTTCGGGTCAGTTTGGACTATTGTTGCAAAAAAAGGTGGAATTGGCATGGGAGGAGGACAGCATTAAAGAATTCAACTTTCCAGCATTGAGTGGCACCTTGTCTCTTTCCTGCTTTAATATCATGATCTCTTAATCCTCAAATTCCTTATGCAGCTCTCCCTTTATGCTAATTTTTCCTTGTTATCCTATCACATGTCATTTTGCCTGAAAAGCACCATTTGCTGTAACTCATTTGCCATTGTCATTTGGAAGTCATTTAAAAAAAAAATCAGAACAAGCCAAAAAAATATTTTGTGTATTATGCCAATTTGCTGAACACCCAGTTATAATTTTTTTGCCAAAAAATAACTGTTGTCCATTCTATTACATAAATGAGATTAGAGGAGATCAGAAAAAATGATCTGTAGACTCTTTACAGGAAACCATAGAGTCGAATACAGAAAGGCAAAAACATTTAGGTGAGTTTGGGTAATGGAGAACAATTATTTTAGGTGTTTTCCACTTTAACATTTCATTAATTCATAGAAATGACTTTATATGTATGTAAATGCACACATATTGAATAATTTCTGTTCTGATTCAACCATCGAATTGTTTATTCTTTTCATCTTCTCCTTGCCCTTCAATTACCCATCTGACTGATGTATATCAAGGTCTATCCTTGATAAAATAATTCTGAGGTAGTACTTCACAATTCTTTACTGATGATCATTAAGCAACAAAAGTGCCTTTTGAATCAGCAGGACCCCTTGAAACATATAGTACCCTTAAATAAATTAAGTTCTCCTTGTAAAATTACAAACTATCTTAAAAATCAAAGATAATGGTATATCTGATTTATACAGGTCTGGATATTTCTTTAATTTCTTATATCCTTAAAATCACTGAGGTCTTCCTGAGTTTTAAAGCAGACTATGCTATATGTAATGAATGAGAGGGAAGTAATGATGCCATTTACAGGAATTTGACATCACTCACAAGAATTATCATTAACATGAGTCAGAAGAAAAATAAGTTATCCTCCTGTCCAAGTAACTTATGATTCTCTCTTTGATTTTATATAATATTCAAGTGAGTGTGTTGCTACTTAAAACTAAAGTTGTCTGGGTGAGGCTCTCTGGTGCTCAAGAAAGGTAGGCTATGAGTGAATAAAATGTTCATAGAATAGTAGAATATGCTGAAGTGGAAGGCATCCATCAGAATCATTGAGTCCAACTCCTGTCCCTGCACAGGACACCCCAACAACCCCACCATGCACCTGAGAGCATTGTCCAAATGCTTCTTGAGCTCTGTCAGGCTTGGCTATGTGATCATGTCCCTTTGAGCCTGTTCCAGTGCCCAGCCACCTCTGGGTGAAAAACCTTTTCCTGATATCCAAACTAAATTTCCCCAACTCTGCTTCCAGCCATTCCCTGGTGTCCTGTCACTGGTCACAAGTGAAGGGATTAGTGCCTGCCTCTCCACTTCCCCTCCTGAGGATGTTGAAGAACACAACAAGGTTTCCCCTCAATGTTCTTCAGGCTGAAGAATAGCTGCAAGTAGTTTTCCCTGCTCTTTTAAACCAAACCCCCGTGGTAAAATCTATGAAATTTAAGTCAGAAGTATGACATTCAAGTTTGTCCTACAATTTTGGTTCAGTGGAGTACATCAGATTTGGCTGTGCCTGTGTTTGTGCCCATTGCATGTAAGTAGTTAATTTCCTGGGAGGTCAAGACACTCCCCATCGAATCTCTCATAGAATGATTTGAGACAAGGCAATGTCAGGTAAGGTGAATCACAGTGATCTGACTAGGTCTGGCAGGAGTTTTCTGGGCAAGAATTTTGGACAATCCAGGAGATTCCTCCACTGGACTGCTGCTGTGCCTAGACCAACCAGTACTCACTACCTGTATCTTCTGATTGATTAATTGACAGTGGATTGATATCCTGAGCAAGAATCTGGCAATGCAAGGGACTCGTTTAGGTAAATACTGTTGTGGGTGAAGAAACTGATCACACTGAACCTAGGTTATTTTAAAAACTCTAAGCAAACTCTTCTCACAGATGGAGAAATGGTTCTGAAAGGTATTTTTTTCCCATGTAGTTAAGGTAGGTAAAAGCTTTAGGATAATCAATATCAATGGTCATGCATGTGTTAGAGGTATCATCTGCAACAATATTGAATCTGGACTGTAAAAATATAACAGAACAGTCTGGGTGATCTTACCAGATGTGAGCATTCATATGCAGTTGCAAAAACATTCAACAGAGACTCATGTCAGCATCTGGACAGCAGCTGACCACTCTGCTGGAGAGATTCAGTTCCCCATGCATTACCCTTTGCAAAAGATTCCACAATTTATTTTGTTTAAATGCTTTAAGCACAAAAATATATGCAACAACCCTTTTGTAAAAAACACCAACATGAAGACAATTAGCCTCACTCCAGTGAAATCTTGATGGCTATTCAGAATCATGCTATTTTTTGCCTCTCTTGTTCAGAGCCAGTAGTTCATACTGGTGATATATTAATATTATAAAAGATGTCTCATCTTGTTAACAGTCAGAGAATGCTACAGAGAATGCAGAGATTTAATTCAAGTCACCTTGGAGACAGCATATTTTCTCATCTACTCTTACATGAATTTTTCTGGGAAGTATTTACTAACTCCTTAAATCTTAAGAACGAGTTACAGAAGAATCAAAAGAGAATTGGATTTTTCTCTGCTGTTCTGAGAGGTGAATCAAATTTTTGTACCTTTGGAAGATTGAATTTAAAGAGTCCCCTCTTTTTTTTTTTTTTCCCTTGGTTTTTTTTCTGGTTTTGGTTTGTTGTTTTTTTTTCCTTGAAATCTCTTCATTGTCTAATTGGTTAGTTCATTTGTTTATAAGGCCTTGATAGCGTTGTGTGCCCAAATATTATAGGAACATACCCTATTTTTAAATAGCTTCTTGGTTTATGCCTTAGCTAGAAATTTCCTCAAAGAATAAAAAGGCAGTGGCATAGAAACTCAGCTGAGAAACAGTGTATGCAGATGTTCCCATGCATTGATATCTCATTTTATGAAATATTTGATTGAGAACAGCAGCTTATATGTTTTGCTCAATTTTTGTTGAAAGAGTATTAGTGGAATTAAATTCAAATACACTGAGTAGAAACTATATTTATACCAGTAATAATATTCAGAGTCTTGTCTCATTTCTTAAACAAACCTGAGTTTTTAGAAAAAAAGAGGAAAAAAAAAGAGGAAAAACCAGAAACATAAGATGGAAAATCTCTGATGAAAGATTTTCTGAGCAAGAACACTTAGGTTTTTCAAAGAATTTTTTTATTCTTAATGAGAGGCAGTCAAAGAAAACTTTTGTTACTTTTGCAATTTAGAAACTGATGACAGACTTCAGTGGCATTTCAAATGAAGGTTTTCAGAACTGAACTGAACTGAAGATCAAATCTTCTCCTGGGTAAAAAAGAAGAGATTAGACTCCTCTGAGGAAGTAGGAGCTCATATTGTATCCTATCCATTTTTGCTTCTGATGCCCAGACAGTTTAGGGTTGACTTTTGCTCTCCTAGGTAAACACAATTTATTCTAATGTGTTGCTATTTCATGGTGTGAACTCCTAGTGAACTCAGCTGCTCGCATTCTAGACCTGTAGCTGTTTCTGCTGCTCTGTGCATTTTGGAATTATCCTTCTCTTTCCAGGTACATCAGGGGCTTTCTCAGCTCGTCCCTCCTCCTGTGCCACAGCAGCAGCTGAAATTCAGAGACAAAAGCAGCTCTTGAATCGCTGGCTACCACTAACCTTCATGATAAAATATCACCAATTTTTGTTACTTCCTTTAAGAGCTTTCAACATCACCTCTTAAATGGTCTGAACATATAAATGATTCATCTCTTCCACCTAAATCTGTGTACAACTGGGATTTTCAAATGTGCCTATGGGTTTTTACAAAGATTTATATTAAAACCTGTGTTTTTTCTGAATATTTCTGTGCAGGTCAGTTGTGTCTTTTGTGTTTCTTGAATCCATTAATTCTAATTAAATTTATAGAATCAGATAAGATACAACATAGTAAAACATGTAGATGACATATACAAGAAACATTTTGTGCAGGGCATGATGATAGTGTTTTCTACTTTAAATACCCATGAAACTAAAACACAAAAAAGAGCTCCTTGTGTAGCTTTGACACCAGAATGGGCTCAGCTTGGTAACACAACTAATTTAAACCATGCAACATTAATTATGAGCCCTTTTGGATTTGTTTTTACTTTTCATGAAGCACATTTTGATAATTTTACTTTGAAAACGGCATCTTTTAAAACTTTTAAATCCCCTTCCTGGTACTTAGCTTTACTGCTAAAAAAACCTCATTAAATATGTCCCTTTAACTAGGTGTTTGGAAGTTCTTAACATACACACAGTTTTTGACTATACTAATATTTATCATATGAAAAAAGCCCCATTCATTTGGAATGAGATTTAACCTGAATAATTGGCATTTGGCAAGGCTGGTGAATCTTCTGAATAAGAACAAAGTTACCTAATGATAAATAGTTTTGTTCCATGTTTATATTCTTGGATTTCCAGCATTTGTTAATTGCTCCTTAGGGGGACAACTTTTCTGGAAAGCTCAAAACCTTTTTTAGACACACAGGATAACTCAGACATGGAAGCATCTTGTAGCAAACCCCAACACGATAGCAAAATTATCAGCCAACAGTGCACAGCTCTAACATATGAATTAGTGTTCTTGTGCAGAACGAAATAAAAAATATTTTAAAAAGGTGTATGCCCACAGACAGGTGGACAATGCAAGGTTTACAGGTTCTTCATCAATCCTCTTCTATGTCAGCTGTCTGCTACAGTTTTCTCAGACTTCCCAAGAGAAAACTGAAAAAGGAAATTTTTTTGGCTTATTTTTTCTTAATAACACATACCTGGTCTCCATTTAATACTGTAGTAGCATATAGGCTAAAGAAATATTGAAATAATTTATTGGAGAAGGTTTTAGATAAGCTAATAAGTGAAACATGAAAGATTGGCTCAGTGGACAAGTAGAAATTTGCTATGAATGGATATATAAGGAATGTATGCTTTATATAATATAGATAGGTACTAAAACCACCAAAAAAAGCCTCATATTGTATTTTACAGTACCATATCATGCCATTTTGTACCTTTTTCAGGTTAGACTTTTGGTACATACCTATGAAATTTAACACAATACAAATACAAGTAATTATGAATCAGAATTCTTATTGTATGCCCTCTGTAAATTCAAAAAGCAGAACTACCTATAACAGATTATTATTTATGTATCATCTTATTTTACCATAATTAGTTGTTACTGTTAATTACTATTGTTAGGTATCAATCAAGGCAGGTTTTTCTACATGAGTGTGATGAAATAAAACTAAATAAGGTGAGAAGAAATATACATATATATTTAAAGGCTACATAGCTGAGTATTGGAAAAGTTTGTACAGGACCTGCAAAACAGATCTCTAAGCATCAGTTTATGTGTTATAAATTGGCAATGGAAATCCTATTTGCAAGGAAGGAGGTTTTGCAGACTTTCCCAAAGTATACTGGGAGCTGCAGGCTCATTGACTATTCATAGATGATTGTATCAATAATGATATTAGTATTTATATTTCCCTGAGTCATTTGATATATTTTCTGGGGAATCATTATATACAAAAGATAAATAATTCTCATTCCCTATCCTCTCTTTCAGATTGTATCCCTGAGGAAATAAAATTGACTTTTATTTGTTTGGAGGACAAGGTGAAGTAAATACCTTGCCTATCACAGTACTGCAAAGCCCCTTAAATGGTGTAGAAGAATTTCTGATAAGGCACATGTTTGCATCCATTTGAATCCTATTATTAAACAGATGTTGGAAAACAGAGGAGCAAGGTGAAGGAAAGTGAAGGAATCTAAAGCTCTCACACCAGCTTTTCCAACAATTTCCAGTTTTTCCTCTCATCTCACCCTTGTCCTCTTGCACCTTCCAGTCTTTGAATATGTTTAGACATATGTAAATACACATAATTAGTTTGAGAAAAGGTTTCCCCTTAAATATTCTTGCCATTCACTATTACTGCAATTTGTGAAAACATGCAGTGATTAACTATGTTATTAAATCTGTACTTTTATAAGTATTTTCCACTGTTCATATTCATATTATATCTTACTTACAATTATTGCTCTGCCGACTATCTCCTTCTAGAAAGGGATTAACTTTATTCAGCAGGGATGGTTTCGCTGAAGTGCAAAGGTTCTGAAACCCTAAAAACTGATGCTAATGAAGACCTGTGTAAGCTTCCATCCCCGGGATAACGTCTCTTAGAGATTCTATTGCGGCACCATAAGGGAAAATGTATCACCACGGAGCTACAAAGCACTCCACCAGAAGGATTCCTAAGCACCTTTCTTCCTAAGCTGGCTGAATATTGATCAGGAACCGCTGACTGTTTCATTCTTTCCACTTAATATCAGATTGCCTTGGTGACAGATGCTGCTCTGTGAGGACTGTCACGTTCGCATTCTAATTACTCAGGAAATCAGCAGGTTTCTTTTTCCTCACCAAAACATCTATCTTCCCTCTTCTTCCCAAGAAATTCTGCCAAATTAATCTATGTAGAGATATTACAATTTAATAACATTTTTCTTGAAATTTTTATATCATGTTGGGAAGAGAGTATACTAGAAGTGTTTGGGAATGTTTTCTCTCTCTAATAGATACTTCTAATATAAATGTGAAAAATCTGTACTGTTTTCTGTGTTCCTAGCAATTAATGTGATACTTTAAAAAAATCAATGCAATAAATATTTGCTTCTATACAGAAGCTGAATACTTATAAATTATCACCAATATTTCATTAGAAGGATTAAATTTCATCTGACATATTATAAATTGGTTGATAATCACTAATATTCCAGGTTAGAGTTTCATCCTCTAAATTTTTACAGTAGTTATAGCCTTATCTGTGGAGTCAATGCCTTGTTGACTCTGCTTTTGGCACCCTGATTTGGCAGATTTAAGATTTTAAATACATACATACATATTAAAAACTTTGATTTCTCTGAAGAATCTTGAGCAGAAATTTAAAAAAACATTGACATATAGTTCTCATAGGTAGTGTTAGCTGCCAATGCCCACTTAGCTTGTAACCTTAACCTTATCACTCTTTTTTCCCCTAAACCTCATTTCCTAAGTACTGCATAAATGTGCACACCTTGAAAGATAAAGTTTGCAAGGAGATTTAAATAGAATTAGTGGATCAGTTCATATGTTGGACAAAGTAAATGGTTATTCTGATTAACTACAACTTTTACTCAAAAGCTGCATCTACGAAAGTACCACCCCTGAAATATTAATGCTGATGGGATAAAACTAATGTTTATGGGATAAAAAACTAATGTTTATGGGATAAAACTAATGTAAAACAACAGAAATGTTTTATTGAATATTGAGTTAACTAAAAATTAACACACAAAAATTCTTACTCAAGAAAATCTGTTAGCTTTTCTGCTCACAGGCAAGTAAAATGAATGATGTCAAAGAAGGCAATTCTCAATTCTGCAACAGCAAGTGAACTTTTACTATTAAAAAAATTTAAGAATCATGGGATATTTATTTCACAATATCTATAATGTTAAGCATCACCATAGCTAATAATAACTTGATTCATTCTGCCTTTTTGTGTACACATTTTGGAGCAAGACTCTTCAGCTCAATTTGCTACCATTGTTTGGTTTTTACATCATCTGTCAGTGCTTTGGCCCACTTTGAATGATTCTTTGGTACCTCGTTATCAGTCTATTTCCCCTTGCTTTATTAATTTAGTTATTATTTTTCATATACCTTTTTTTAGACTTTTGGTTTAGTTATGGTTTCAAAGTTTTTTAGCGTTTCAAACTCTGTATGTGAAAAGGTTGCATTCAGCAATTTACGATAGACTTTGCTTCTCCTGTAAGAAATAGGTAATGTTAGCTACTGTACATCATTCTAACTGTCCTTTTTCATGGGTGAGACTGCTAAAAAAGGACTGTGTGGCCCAGGTTTATGTTAATTACCAAGTACAAAGTAACTTCTGTATACTCAGAATATTTCTCCTTCCCACAGCTATCCTTCAATTTTTTCAAAAGTTATGAAGATTCTAGTTTTATTCAATTGTCAGGTTCTTACAAGCCTCTAATCTTATAAAAATCAATTTTAAAGTTGACTTCTGTCTTCCTAATTCATAACTTTTGTCTCTTGTCGTTTGATCCCTGAATGATGTAGATATCATTCTTTTCATCTGAATAAATTGCTGAACAGGAAAGCTTAGAATTATTGCTATTTCATTCTCTCCTTTCTGTAAATTCAGATCGATTTCCTAGGAGGGATGCTCTTTCTCTTCCCTTTGACATTTGTCTATTCTGTTCGCACGTACACGCTTTTTCTATTTTTCTTTTATGCTTTATATTTTTTGATGATTTTCATTTTCACTTTAATCTCAAGAGGACTGTGCCGTGTTGAGGCACATGCTGTAGCTATAGTACTTGTTAAAGCTTTCATGTAGTATTTCTCAAACTGAGTTTCACAAAATCAAGCAAAAGGGGAAATAAAATTGGATGGCCTAAGTCAGCAGCCATTCAGAGCTGCCTGAGTCAGCAGCCACTTTAGAGGGGGAAGTAAAGAGCAGAACTTTTGGCAGCAAATGGTTACATGAGCAGCCTACCATTAACTGTTGGCAGCAGTGCAGTTTCACCAGTAAAGTGGAGTGAGCATAAACATCTGCATTCAGTGATTACAGTTTATTTCCACTTCAGCTACTTAGAAGGAAATCCATAACATTCCTCCAGAAAATGTAAGCTGCTGCCAGGTAAGGATTACATGGTAGGTGAGGATGAGAGTGTCAACATTTAAAAAAACTAGATTTACAAGTACCTTTGCAATTAACACTGAGCTCATCAGATTATGACAGAGTTAGAAGAAATGGCCTACAAATCTGTTAGATTGAAGTAGCATCACAGATAGAAGTGCATTTACCACACTTCACGCAGGAAATGTACTTTTTGCAGATGAAGGCCATATTTGCACGGAATAACGATGAAGACTAATGGTGGTCTCTTTTGCAAGGACAAGATGGCAATATGATATGTCACCTGCCCATATTATCTGAGTCAAGAGGTTTGGCATGAACTGTGCTTGGAAGAAAGGGTTAGGATCCAGTGATGTTATTGACAACACACATAAATGTCAACTAGATTCGACTTACAATTTAGATCAAGATCATGGAGATCCAGCTCTTCCTCAGAGCAAGCCTTCAGGTAGCCACTCTTCAGTACTCATGACCTGCAGGCCCAGCTGAAGTCCCAACACAGGGGGAGAGCAGCTGTAGCTAAATTAATCTCACCTGAACTAGGCTTTGATTTGATGCTTACTTCAGCCTTCAGAAAATTAATCTTACCACTTTTAGCTATTCTTTCCCAAACATTTCTTCCTCTCATGAAAAAAGTGGATATGCTGCAGAGGAAAATACAGGAATCACAGGTGGAGTGAAAACAGATAAGTAGTGAGTTAATGTGACTTCCTATTGCTGCTGGAATGGATTTGCAGTAGAACAGTTTAATTAAACTGAGGTATAGTAATGCAAAAAAAGATATTTTATAGTTTGGAATACTGCATCCCCATAACATGGAAAAAATATACTGTAAGGACAGCAAAGGAAGGGAAGCTCAAGGGAGAAAATGAAATTGTAAAGATTGCCATCTGTTATGGTAACAAAACCAGGCACTGGAGCCTTGGAACGCCACACTTACCCTTTAGTTGTCAAAACCTGCACACCATCTACAGTTTTTTCCCTTCTGTCTAGTTCAGACAAAGAAATGAGTGTTTTAGGGCAGTATCCCTTTAAGATAAGCAGACTATAGGAATAAACAAATAAATCTGTTCCCTGTTCTCAGAGGAAGAAGAATGCAGGTCAGCTACAGCAAAAGGAAAGTAATTCATTTCAATTGGGGTAAACAAAAGCAAATACACAAGTTGAATATGAACCAAATCTTCAAATGTATGCTCACAAATGAGTTTGTTCTCCTTTCCCCATTTGGCAATACAATTTTAAAAGAGGATGCATTGAAATTTCTCGCTTTGGAAATATTCCATTATTCTGTTTCCCCAGATTATATTCTAATTAACCCATTGGGAGGATAATGTTCTAATTAAGTAGCCTATATGTAGGCCTGTTTTATTCCTTTATGGACATATAAAATCCCCAAGCAAATTTTCTAGCTTTTGACAAGCATTTTATGCAGAAATCATTCCTAATATCCAATCTAAATCTCCCATGGTGCAATTTGAGGCCATTTCCTCTTTTCATGTTTGTTACTTGGGAGAAGCAAACAATGCCCACCTGGCTACAATCACAATAACTAAGGATCAACTGTAACCACTGGCACAGTTCAGATTATATGCTGTAAAATGTGAATGATCATGATATTTACTGAATATTTTATGTGAAGGAAGAATAATTCTAATTAGTCTTACTTTCATTAACTTTGTGGATAGCTTATTACAACTTTGTGGATAGCTTATTACATTGGTTTCCAGTTGTGTTTTGTTGCTTTTCCAACTGAGATGTTTATGGGTTTCCTTTAATGATACCTCCATGGTTCTCATAGAATGGAAGCTAAAAACTGAAAAATTACAGCACAACTAATTTGTTCCTTTCACACTCCTCCTTGACTATACAAATAAAGGCAGTGGAGATTTTGTTTTCACATTAAGAGCCATAACTTGTTTAAAAAAATATTATAACTTACGTAAAAAAAATACATATTATGTTCAGAAGGCCAGAATATAGGAACAAATGGACACTCCTAATCTGTACTGTGTTGCCTTGTCAGACCTGATATTAGATTACAGCTGTGTTTCAATGAATCACAGAATGGTTTGGGTTGAAAGGGACCTTAAAGATCATCAAGTTCCAAGCCCCCTGCCATGGGCAGGGAAAATTTGAAGTGCAGTTCTAAGAATTACATATTTGAAAGTTAGGACAGGACTGAAATTTATTCATATAAATGGCTTTATTAAAAATTAAAAACAAAATGTAAAATTCTGAGCCCTGTAAAAAATCCATTTTGGCTTCACCAGTGACTTAAGCAGAGCCAGGAATTTACCTTGGGTGTAAAAGTTCTATATATTTTATTTGTGGGCTATTTTTTCCTGTGGAATTTTGTGGCCAGAGTCAGTAACTGAATTTTACTGTTTTTCTCTTGCTTTTACAAGAAAACTACCAGAAAACATTCCTGTGGTTTTGTACTCTTTGTAGTTAATAGCAAAAAGCAGCATGAGTAAGACCTGAGCCACAACACATTTATGTCAAAATAAACCCCAAAAGTGAGTGGAATTTAGCAAGATGTCTAAATGCATTTCCAGATCAGAGGCCACCAGAAAACCTCAGCAGTGATCAAGGAAGTTCTAAACAAGGAAATTCAATAGCAATGCTGCTAGTGAAAACACTACCAAAGATTTACAGTTACAGTGCCTTGTTCTGAACCTCTGCTTATCAACAACTACAGCCCAGGGAATCTGGAAGCAGAAATCTAAATTATTTCATGGCTTTTGCTTTTGACCCAGATCTTCTCTAATTATAGAACATGTCAAAGTATAATTTTTCCAGATTCCAGGAAAAGGATCCTATTGCTTGTCTCTTGCTGTGCAGAGACAACATTACTTAAAGTAATTTATAGTTGTAAGTCAAACTATTCAAAATACATTTTCCAGATTCTTATGATAAAATAAATGGATTAATTCTGGTTATTTCATTTTGCATTACAGTTTCTAACTTTGATAAGAGAAAAAAATATATACAATATACATGACCATATAAATTTTAATTCTCAATTGAAATTGTGAACTGGTCCTACCTTTATTTACTTTTACCAGACTGGAAGATGGGAAAGATTTATCTTAAATGTATAGTTTTCTCTCACAGTGTTTCTCATAGCTTTGCTGAATACTAGCAAGAATTCACTATAACTGTAATACCATCACCAAACACTTCTGAAACATGAGACATAAACTGTGCTCTCAGTACAGTTACAAATTAATGGAAGTCTAAAAGAAAATTGGTTGTATTTCACATACTTAAAATGAGAGTTGAAGGTAGAAAATCTTCCTTATCTGCTTTTGTGTGTCTAGTTACTTTAGTTCTCCTTACATCAAGCTTACTCCAAGCTCACTGAAGATTTTAGGAGTTTTGACAGAGTGAATACTAAAAGACAAGACTCCTGTGGTGTGTTGTATGAGATTTTGCACTGCTTGGAAAACTCTTTTAAAGACCTATGAGAACATAAATCAATAATTCAGAACCACCTACAACTTTACTCCCTAAAATCTAAAGTGAATTAAAAAGAAGTCTGATACTTACTACTTCAGGTTCATTAGATTAATCCATGTGGAACTTCTTTAAACTCACACTATTTGCCCCTGTGGAGCTTTTACAATTTTATAAATCAACATTGAGGTATGCCTTGACCCACCAGACAGAAAGAGCATTTTTGAACCTCTTGAAATCTATTCCACCAATGAGTATCAAGAGGGTCTTAAAGCTCTTGGTTATATGTCTCCTGAGAATACACACAAAGAGTTTGGCAAAGAGCTTGGAATTTATATGAAATGTTTACTGAAAAACAGTGAAAGTTTATTTGCAATACTTTTCTAAAGAAATAAGTTAACTAACTTCATGAGTCTTTCTCTCTCACAAGTGTATATAAGCATTTAGCCATAGGGCACACCATGCACCCTGCAGTTCAGCTACATTCAGCTACTCCAACATTTTCCAGGAGAAAACTTGTGTTAAAAGAATCAGGTGGCAGTGAAGAGCTCATGCTTTACAGTACATTGTTTTCTAACAATGTCTCTGTGGAATACAACTCTTAGCATTGTAGTTTCTTTTTTATGACTTACTGGATCCTTCCTCACCTAAATTCAAGATTTAACATGCAACTCAAAAAGAAAAAGAACAGAAGTAAAAGATAATCTTCACTCTGTCTCACTGCAATTTGTTGCAGCTGTTCTACTATATTTACATATTATCTTTTTTTATCATGGAAATTTGCATAAATACCTATTTCTTGTCCACTGTAGAAATGTACAAATGTGCAGATGTACAATGTGCATTTGGAATAACTGAACCTGAACTCTGTTAACTACTTACAGAAAAAGAATTTCATTTTGACTGCTAGGGTTAATCTATTTTCCCCATAACTTGGCATACAGCAATTTTATCTCATGCTACAGAGAGAGAAAAATTTATATTGTCAATTACAGTTCTATTTTTATTTGTAAGTTTAAACATTAATACTTATTTTCCCTAATTTATATTTCTAAGAAGATATCTCTGAATCTTCTAGATATCAAATTAATGTTGAAGAAGCACCATTTTCACTATTAACCTGTTGCTATTATTCTTCTATGACCCCATTTCTGTTCAGACAGTTTGAGGTACACCATCAGGCTGAAAAATTGTCTTTATGTACATTTTAGCAGATCCATTTCTGAAATCAGATAACCTGCTTTTCCCTATAAGACTATCTCTGCCTCGGATTATTAATATTTAAATAATGAAAGAGAGAGTAGTTGATACAATGCATCACATTTATTTTCAATATTACATTATTACCAAACACAATGGATAACAGTCTGTTGTATTTCATCATTTTTCTACTGTAAAAACTATTTAAAGTCATGGCATTTTAACATATGATCTGATTGTCCTTGTTAACTAATTTAAAACTATTTAATTTTCTACATTTTGATTTACAACCTTAGAAGTTTTTAGTACTTTTATTTCAGTAACATAAGGTAAATAGCAAAGAAACCTATTATTTCTGTAACCTAACAACTGTCCAGTTTTGATTGTAAATTGTCACTATTTCTTACAATGTTTTTTTTAAATTCAGACTGAAAATAATTTGACATTCTCAGTTTATTTTACATCAAAGTTTTTAGGCCTGTAATCAAGTCAGTAGTCAATACTATGTTTCTTGAATATACTGAATATATTTAACACAAATATGTTTAAATCATAGAATCATAGAATGGCCTGGGTTGAAAAAGGACCTCAGAGATCATCTCCTTCCAACATCCTTGCCATGGGCAGGGACACCTTTCACCAGACCAGGTTGCTCAGAGCTCCATCCAGCCTGGCCTTGAGTACCTCCAGGGATGGGGCATCATATCTGTTGCTTTAAAACACCTTTACAAGGTAATTATGTGCAGTTTTCATAATATTTCCCATTATTAGAATATTCCTCTTTTCAATAGGAAAGCTAAAATCTCATCCGTTCTAGTCTTACCACTTTCGCATAGAGGTAAACTGGTTTCCTTGGCTTGTTTATTCTGCAAAGAAGTGTTATATAAGCAAAGAATTACTGTGGGCTAAAATGAAGTGGCTACACAAGAAAAAACAGCTATGTATTAAATTGCGATTCTTAGGGGATAATTTATGGTTATTTGATTAAGTTAATGGAGCCTGTGAGAAAAGAAATAGAGAATCTCAATTCAATGAATGAATGCTTTACCAGTGTTCTGAATTAAGGAAACTTTCTGACTGCTACCTTTAATATGTGGCAGTTGCACAAGACTTATTGGACTTGCATTGCTTCAGAGAACAGTCTTATTCAAGGTCTAAATAAAGATACTTGTATATCTGTGTGAAGACTAAAAATAATGCACAAGTTGTCTTCAATGACAGTTTGATAGATTTCTTATTATGAATATCAGAATCAAATTACTCTGAATCTCATACATCTATGATTCTGAAGGGGGAATATGAAACTTTCAAACATTATTTTAATGGCACTCTCAATAAAGTTCTTCCATGGCAAAGGACTGCAGGTTTTAAAATTAGTATGGAACTTATTAAGAAATGTGTCATAAATGCTCAGTGAAGAGGGCACAGCAAATGAGTTTCTGTTTGCAAGCATAAACTACATAATTTAGTTAAGGTGTTTGTACAGAATGCCCAGAATCTCTAAAATTTTGCAGGTGATTTTCTCTGATACCTCTATGTTATAGCTCATATATTTGATTGCTTTTTTTTTTTTTTTGCATAACTCTATTACATAGATTTAATATTCTAAGTTTTGCTAGTGAGACAGGAAATATACAGAATGTCCATTTGAATGAGTGTTTACTATCTAGAATTGAATGCATGTTGGATATTTTGCAAACAGACCACACTATCTAACTGGAACACTAATGTGAAGTTTTTTCTCAAGACTGTAGTTTCATTTCCACTAATATTATATGTGAATGTAAAATCATTAATGTGGTATTGAACATGGCCATGAAAGCTGATTTAGAAGTACACTAAACAGAGCTTGGTTTCTCTGTGCACTCATATCAAAATAACAGAGGATTTGGTTTAGTTTACTCGTAATATTTTTAAGCTTATTTTTTGCATCCACAACATAGAAGCACAGAATCATCAAGGTTGGAAAAGACCCCCAGGATCATCAAGTCCAACCTCTGACTGAACACTACCTTGTCAACCAGACCAGAGCACTGAGCACCATATCCATGTTGTTGATTTAACAGCTCCAGGGAGGGTGACTCTACCACCTCCCTGGGCAGCCCCATCCAGTGTTTGACAACCCTTTCCATTCTTCCTGATGTGCAGCTTGAACCTCACCTGGCACAGCTGGAGGCTATATCCTCTTGTCCTGTCAAAACATAAACCAACATGTCTTAGTTTTAGATTGTCATTCCAGTGTTATTATTAGAGTGGTTTTGGAAAGGAATAAAAATAACAGGCCTGAATTTATATAGGGTATAACAACAAACATACGTTTAAAAACCCATGTTCTTTGGACAGAAAAAATACTCAGCAACTAAACAATGGCAATTAAACTGAAGGAAATACAGTGTCACGTTTGTCAGATGCATGAACACATACTTCACAATATCAAACTTAGTGCAGTATCCAGAGATCATTGTAGTAAAACTGTCATAGTGCACACAGGCAGGGATATATTGCATCTGGAAATAAGGCAGACAGGACGCCAGAGTATATAGATGCAAGTTCTTTATATATACAAACAGGGATGTGTATATATATATCTAGGTATACATACCTTTCTTCAAGGAACTACCAAGTTTTTGTGTATAATGTAGGCCTCAGCTTAGTCTGTTTTCAGGATAGATAAATCTGAGACAGAAGAGGCACAGAGAATGCTTAAGGGAATGCAAAATCCTTTTTTGAGAAATGATTGAAAATGCTTGATTTGCTTAGACCAGCACACTGCAATCTTGCAAAAGATATGTTTTTTTCTCAATAAATATATGGGAGAAGAGTTGAATATAGAACAAAGGAAAATTGCTCCAGGATTGACAGGTGTTTTAGGTACAAAAGAAAATCACTGTAAAATTGTGCTCAATATAGGATTCAAAATTGTTGTACTTTATGATTTTTGTCCTGTAGGGACAGTGCTCGTTAAATTAAGTATTCTGCCCAACCTTATGGATTTCATGCTTTTATTCAAAAACACAATGTATAGGAATAAGTTTTTCTAAGTTTTTTTACCTCTATTGCTGTAATTCATAGCTGCTGTCTTCTAAACAATAATTTTCCCCAGGTCTTGCTCATTTTGAGCCATTTCCCCTTTGCCTTTTGTCTCTTGTCTACTCTTCATTTATCAAATGTTCATTTTAGGTCCTGATCCCTCTGTATATCCATCTACCCAGCAGTGCTTCCTCTTGATTCTCCAATACCCTTCCCTCTCCTCCTACCCATTTCCTTTTTTCTGTTTCCTTGCATTACCTGCCTTGTGTCACAGGTCTCTTCACATTCCCACTGTTCAACTTTCAACTTTCTGTATCACCAAGTTTCTGTTTAGTCCTTCTGCTCCCCAATTTGCTTGCAACTGGTCACCGGATATGGATGAAGAATCATTGCTGAGAACACAGAGAAAGCCTTTCTGCTCTTCCCTGTGTCAAGTGTCATAAACAGTGAGAAGAACAAATCTCATCCACTCTTTTCAGCTCTGAAGAGCCTAGTCCTGTGGCTAGCACAGTTTTTCCCATGAGAAGTTTTCTTGTGTTTTTGTAAATAAAGATAAAGTTTGGATGTTTTGGAACAGTGTCCCAGAACTTGGACAGTGCAGGCCTGGCCAATCAGGCCTGGGGGAAGGCTTCTGACTGACCAATCTGGGTGACTTTTGAGAACTCTATAAATGTGATGAAATCAAAACAATAAAGGTCATTCCTTCTTGCCACTGAGAACCGATGCATTCATTACTCTGCTAGCTGCTCAACAGCGACATAGTCCTGAAGAATTCTCTAGATGATTTAGCTGCAAAACTTCAAAAGACGATGAATTCATATTCCCTTTGTTTCTGGATTTTTTTTTTCTGCTTAGAGTTTGGGTAGCATTAATGTGGAGTTTCACTGGTATGAACAAAATTATATCCTTGGTGTAAAATTACCCTAGGACCAGACACTCAAACTGGAGGACATGTCTGAGAAATCTGTTAGATGTGTTGGTGTTCTTCGTGTAGAACACAATATCACCAAGGAACAGAAGTTTCAGGCAATCTGAAACACACTGTTACCAGAAATTTGTGTATCAGCAGCAAAAATTACAACAGTGATAATCACATATAGCATGCTTAAAGTTATGAATAAATTTTAAATTTCTCTTAAAACCATGAAGCTACAGGAAATGTCAGCAGTGGTCATAGAGATTTTGATTTTGGCTTTTTGTCCCAGTGGAAGTCACTAAAAACCTCTTGGTCTAAACTTCTAACAGTTACCAGTTTAGACAGAGAGTTTCCTTTCAGGACCTGTAGGAGGAAAAAAAGTGTTAAAGTATATCAAGCATTAACAGAAGTCAATGTCTGGAGTGAACACAGCATATGTGAGCACTAAAGATACATATTGTATAGCACTAAAATGTGAGTCACGTTATTATATAATGGTACTTCAGTTGGTCATTTTTATAGTCAAGGAAAATCTTAATTTACAGAATATTTTCATAGAAGAAAATAAGATTAATCAATAATCAATATATATTTGAAGCAATGCAAAGGTTAATTGTATATAAATTTACTCAAATAATTGGGGAAAGTCACACATTACTGTTATGGTATGATCTGTAAGAAAACAACATCACTTCTTTAAGTGAAAGATACTTAAAGAATTCTAACAGACACAAAACCCTGCCTTAAAATGAAAATTCTGGTCTTGACCTCATCAGGAAGATACAGCACACATTGATTATGTGGAAACCTATAGGAAGCAACAGTAATTAGACTGATTTGCATACCTAAATTAGCATAATTGTTTTTAAATACCAATGGCTTAAAACCCCAAACGAGTTTTGGACTGTAATTGTAATGAGTGTGATTTACAGGAAAAGGCAACAATTCAACTTCCCCAGTGATCCATCTTACTGAGGATATAATTTTAATTTTGCACCTAATTACAGTGTAAGTGATATGCCACACAAGTATCATTGTACATCTCTAGTTCTCTGAGGACTAAAGAGGTTTTATTTCTTTGGAAAGACTTTCTAAAATCTTTACTTGCCAGCTTCCCGAATGCAACAGATTATGTTTGTAAGGAGTGTGTGCTGCATTTGAATGTCTCCTTTAAATGGTTGGGAGGTTTTGTCAAGAAGAGTTTGGAATCTGGGTGATGTGACTTATTGGACATTCCCCACCTAACTTCAAACCTATGGAACTGATCAAGTTTCCCTCAGCTTCCTGGGCAGAGAGTACAGAGAGAGAGGGCTGGAGGTTTCAAATCATTGAGTAAAAAAATATTTTGCAGTTCAGTATTAAAACTCCTTTGCAAAGAACGAGGTCAATTCTGTACTTGTTTCAGTAGATGGGAATTTTGGCATAGGCTAAAGTAGTATAGAAAACTTATTAGTAGTAGTATAGTAGTATAGAAAACCCGTTCTTAGTTTTTCATATCAATTAAAATTGTTATCTAAAGATTAAATATTGCTGGAACCTGTTTTTAAAGATAAACCTTGATGTTTCAAAAAGTTGCTTGATTTCTTAGATATGTTTAAGAATATTCTGTAATCTTCCTGATAATGGGAATTTTAAGAAAACTGCAAAATGCTTCAAACATATAATAGTAAAGAAAAAGCCTATTCCTGGTTTTCTTAGCTACTTTTTCAAGGTCCTGTGACATATGCATTTAATGCTTCTATAAAATTCCCTGGGAAAGCAAAGAGATCATTTGAAGGATAAGCAAAAGGAGTAAATTGCTATGTGCTTTCCCAGACCCCAATGGTAGTTTTGAAACAAAGGAGAAAAGCAATTGGCTGCACCTAGCTGATAAACCCATAAAAGAATAATTTAACACAATTTTTAAACAAATTCCCTTACACTTAAATTTCTGTAACATGGTAGAATAGCAGATAGATTACAGGACTGTAATATACTTTCTTCAGTTCTAAATTCCACTTTATGCCAAGTAAACATCTTTGAATTTAGTAATTTGCATATTTCAAACACTGACTTAATTTGAGAGATGTAACAATTGAGCAGAACAATGAACTACTAATTATGGCTTATTCTTTTTTTTCCCTTTTGTCTTTTGTTCAAGCATCAATGCTCTTTCTATGGACTGCATTAGATTGTATCAAATCATATACTGCTTGTGTCAACAGACTAACCATTTGAATTCCTCTCTTTGGCTAATAACCTCTTGATTCATAGACACCTGCTATATTTTATTCTCTGTTTCTTCTTTTTCAAGAAGACTTTTCTTATTGTATAGCTGGAAAGATTTCTTTATCCAATTTGTTCTGAGTTTCAGTTTCACGTCATGTCTGTCTCAGAGTAAATGTTGTGGATGACAGCTGAGCAAAACTTTATGGATTCTTTTAATGTATCTTTTCTCCCTCTATTCCTTGCTATATCCCAAATTTTTGCTTTTAAAAATAGTTTTGTAGATTTTTGATCAACATCCTACTGTAGCAGTTGGTCTAAAGGAAAGGGTTTTCATTGCTAATACTGACGCTTACCACTTTTGTAACAAAAGAAAACGAGAATTATTCAGACCAGTCATATATCCCGAGTGCATGTGAAATTCTAAAAGAAATCAGCAAATGCACAACCAACTAATGCTTTCATATTCTAACATCTTAATGGAAGAAGAGTTTCAAATTTCAATGAAAAAAGTAAAGTTTTCATGCTCCCTTGAACAGATAAGGATAATTTTCTATAATAATGAACCAGTGTGGTAGAATGAACTGTGACATCTAGGAAAAATGTTCACAAGGTCTGTTTCATTGCATACTATCAACTGGAAGCCCCAGAGTTATTTTCACAAGACTTTTTCTTTTAAAATCCTGATCAAAATAATCTGATAAATTACAGAACCATTCACAACCTGGTCCCTGCAAAATGTATTTTTGAAAAGAATAATCCTTTAACAGTATTTTGAAAAAGTGTTTGTGATGCTAGGATTTTTTTCTTCAAACATTGAAAGATTTATCTTTTTATTAATTACATTAAAAGGAAAATGAAAGTTAGGTTCATGCTGGTTTAGATTGCCAACATATTTTTCTAATTTTGACAAGTGAAAATGAGTAAGACACAGATTTTTGCTGCAGAGGAGAAAAATCAAATAGGTGATTGAAATTTAGCAGTGATATTGTTTAGTATTTGCATCAAGGATAAGTCAAAACATAGCTAATAATTTCAAGTCCTCTTTAGATTGTTATCATAGTCCAGAGTATTCTTCTAAATCTTTAACTTGGAAGATTGTTTGTTGTGAAAGTACCATCATTACAACATAAAGAGATGCTGCATTGATGCCTTTGGTATGAATCTTTTTCCTTCTAACATTTCGCTTGATCTGAAAAAGGGATTCCAAAGTCGAAGAGTAAAAGCAGACACCCCTCATTGGCACTAAGAAAAATGACTGTCCCCACCAGCAGGCAGAAAGAGAGGGCCTGCAAGGCACAGAAGTCTCAAGGTTACTTTCTCTCCAGAGTCTTAATTTACAAGGCAGACATGCACAGCTTCTCCAGACCACCAGGTAGGAAAAACAGCTTGATGTTTTAATGAAAGTGCAACAGTGGGTCTCATACTGTCAAAGTCACTGTCAGCAAGATAAATGCTCACAGAAATATTGCTAATGTGATGAAAGTGTAAAATCCATCAATATACAGTCCACACCAGCATTACCTATGACAGTTTTCCCAGTGGAACTCCAAAGTGATATAAATTTTAACATAGTGTTCACAAGCCAGAAAGTATTCAATGATGGAAATCATATTCAGTCACTTGAAATCAGAGCTCCATAATACAAGTGGCCAACTCTCAGGTTTTTCTGTAATATATCCCCAGCTTTTGCTTATAAATCTTAGCAATGAGTAAGGGAAAAAAATTCCAAGAAAATTGGAAAACTATCTCTACTTTTGGGCCAGATGCTGAAGTATTCTCAGTGAAGCATCATTGGCTTGCAACCTCTAACTAGCAGAGCCATTGAGAGGGAGTTGTGTAGATTATTTGACTTCTTTATATATTATGAATATTTCTTATGGGGGGTGAGTTGGATTTTGGGTTTTCCTTTTTTTTTTCCCTGCATTTGCTGTCATATATCTTTACTAAATTTGTGATATTTCCTCCATCTCAATTACAATTACAATAGTCTCAGGACAAATTAGCTATGTAAGATGCCAACCACTTTCTAATTGCTTTGGAAAAATGAACGATTTAGAAACGTACACACAAACACAAACATACACACACATATATATGATTATTATTTCTAGTTGATGATTTTTCTAGTAATAATGTTTTTAATACATAAAACCTAGACTGAAATTTCTAATATCAAATATTCTTTTACATTTATATGCACCCTAGGAGTTTAAAATAGAGGTATATCAGGTATATAATTTTGAATTATTTCAAAATCATTTAAACATATTACAGCTATGATTTAGGGCTGGGTTTAGTTAGGGCAGCAAAAATGTCAATACCAACACAGAAAATTGGAAACAAGCAAATAAATACAAATCTTCCATTTAAAGAAGGAAAGTCTGATTATTTTATTTCTTTTCTTATTGTTTTTTTCCCCCTGATTGAAGGCAAGATTGAGATTTTGCACCTATTCAGTTCAATTTTTTGACATTACACATAATATTACTCTAAAAGCAATAGAAACAAATGGTAGAAAGCTGTAGTGTGCTCAGAATTTTTATTTTGCTTCCCCTACATTTTCCAAAATCCCTGTCTTTTGCTCATGCAGACAGACAACTAAAAATGACAAAACTGTCATTATGCTTGAATTCACTTGGAAAAAGAAACCCCTTTCCTTCACGAAATGTAACTTTATCACTCTCTCCCTGAGCCATGGCTTTGCAATCTGCTGTTACACCACTTCTAACTATTGCAAAATACAGTGCAACTTAACACTCCTTCCCTCAGATGTGCCTCTCAAAAACGTTTGTTTAATAACAAATTTCGGTGTTTTGTTATAAAAACAAATTAATTTGTAGCTATCTATAAAGATATGACAGAGAAAGTTAATGATGAAACTAAAGAAATGCCCCCATCTTGACCTGAAATGACTTTTAAACTGGCCCAAACGCTCTCTGTTGGAAACACTCCAACTGTGCAGAAGTTGTTAATCCTCATATTTCAAAATAAATGTGAGATGAGTTAGGAAACATTTAAGCTAGTTAGCATGACACAAGTACTGGACAATGTTGATAAGGAATATAGTTCATAAAGAATTAAAGGATTGTAACTTAATTAATGCTAATGAAAATAGCTTTATGGAAATTAGATATTTAAGACAAAACTCATAAATTATTTTAGGAGATTATAACTTGGTTACCATGGAAACTTAGTAAACTGAAGCCTTGTGAAAGACAATTTTCTTGATCCTGCATGATGATTGGAAGTTAGACTGCACAAAATCAAAGTGGTTTGTGTTGAGAGATGGTCAACTCATCACAGAAAGGAAACTGACAGAACAATACCTTCACTAGTGAAATTGATACTGTTTTAATTGGTACTGTTTTAATTGATACTGTTTTATGCCACTTCCATAGAAAATTAGGATTGCCTGCTTTAGAAAATTAGGACTGCCTGCTTTATTACAGTGTAATAGGTGAAATGATTTGAGAAGTACATAACTTTAACTTTGACTAGCAGGACATCGGGGTTGACTATGATCCCCAGGCTCCCACTTGTATAACTTAAAGTTGAGAATACTTTGGTCCAGCACAGTTATCTCATTGGATGAGATCCAAATGGCTATAAGGTGGGACAAAATTAATTCAAACCCTATATTTCCAGCCAGACAAGCAATTATTTGATGTAGCAACTCAGCTGTGGTCATCATTCCATTTTAGTCTGTTCTAAAAGCTTTCAAAGCAGGTATTTCATGCAAGGATTGCTGGTGAGCATTATATTGTTTTACCTACCATGACTAATATGGGGGTACCATTTGTGTGAAACAATATAGAATCTTAAAAGTTGTGCCTTTTTGCTTCCTTTTAATTTTCCACACTTTAGAAAGTTAAAAGAAAAAAAAATCCTGACATTTTATGTGCTGGTTTTGGCTGGGATAGAATTAATTTTCATCATGGAAACTACAGTAGGACTGTGTTTTGACTTTGTGCTGGAAACAGTGCTGATAACCAGAGGATGTTTTTGTTATGACTTGTACAGAACCAAAGCATTTTCTGCCCCTCATCCCACCCCAGCAGTGAGGGGTCTGGGGGTGCACAAGGAGCTAGGCAGTGATAGAGTTGGGACAGCTGAGACTGTCTGACAATGGATACCAAGTGATGTGCAAGCTAATGAAAGCTTTATAACACAGCCTAATTTTTAGTTTTGGTTGAAAAACAGGATTTTCCTTTTTTTTTTTTTTAATCAGATTATTTACCTGCCTATAAATAACTTACTGTAACATGGATCCAGAGGCATGTGTACTTAAGCAAAACTGTCTAATTTACACTCCAAGGATTTAAACTAGAAAATTATCTTCTGATGCATTATGAGATTAAATTCACCTATGTGTTGCTGCAATACTTTGGTAGTTTATAATCATTTTGGGATGAAGCAATATATTAAATCTCCTTTATCCTTCATTTCTATGTGATGAGTATTCATCATAGATCAGAAATTCTTATTAGTTCCAGTGCATAAATGCACACCCTGGTCATTTACATGTAATTCCATTGCTGTTGCTCCAGGATTCAAGGTCCCAGAGTAACAGATTCCAGTGCCTTCTTTTCCTTTGACCCTGCAGGGAATTGATGATGCCTCCTATCGGCACATTTTGCCTTCCTGTACAGGGGATGGGAGAGACCAATTAGACACAAAACACACACATACACACACTCTGTATAAGTTTATTTTTTTGGCCAAGGACACGAAACAAAATCTCAAATAAATCAGGGAAGCTTCTTAGGGAACTGTGCTAGTAATCTCCATCTTTTACCAGAGATCTCCTGTCAACTTTCTGGCACTTTTTACTGGCATCTTCTCCAACTTCTTATCAATTCCTATTTTCCCTTGTTTGTCTAATAATGTAGTATGTATCATATTATATGAATCATTGACATTTAGAGTGGTTGTATAAAGAGAGTTTTGTATTTATAGAAAAAGAGGGCTTTGGTTTTGTAATGGCTTGGAACACTAACTTTTGTAAAATTTTGTGGCATATTTTTGTACTGTCCTTTATTTTCCCAAATATTACTTGTTTTTGTTTTCCTTTCTGTAATTGCTCAAAATCTTAGTCATCATCAAAGTTAATGTGACTTTCTTTCCCATCTTGAGTTCTATGCTCTTTTCTTCCCCTCCAAAAAATGAGAACCAACTTTGCAGTAGTATTGTGTCTCAGTTCTTCTCTTCTCTGAGCATTCTCTCTGCTCAGCATGCCAAAATTCAGTTATTTGAATTTTGTTTCCAATTCAAAGGTGTTAACTCTGGGCACTCATCAGGTATGTGTGCCAAGGCTTGTTATCTTTAGTTACAACCTCCTATGTAGAAGGTCTATAAGCAATTTTTAATATTTTTTTATCTGAAAATAAATAGGTTTTCACTTTTTGTTTACATTAATTTTAACTTTTTTATATATATATTTTTCTACAACAGATTTTCAAGCTAAGTCAGGTGCCTGGAATAGGATCATCACCATTTCTGATATTTCCTATTAAAGAATGGAGCAAAATACACATTATCTATAGTTTCCCAAGTAACAACAATGAATATTTAAACACATTTTCTTTGCAAGATAACTTTCTGTACTGCATATGCAATGTGAATTTTCAAGAGCATGTAGTGACAGGACAAGGGGAAATGGCTTCAAACTAAAAGGGAGTTGGTTAGATTACATATGAGGAAAAAAATTCTTTAGTGTGATGGTGATGAGGCCCTGACATAATTTACCCAGAGAAGCTGTGGCTGCTCCATCCCTGGCAGTGTTCAAAGCCAGGCTGGATGGAGCTCTGAGCAACCTGGTCTAGTGGAAGGTGTCCCTGCCCATGGCATGGGGGTTGAAATGTCACAGTCTTTGAGGTCCCTTCCAGCCCAGGCCATTCTGTGATTCCATGATCTAGCACACTGTTCAGAAGAAGTCATCTTAACATATTTACCAAATATATTTACCCACCAACTGTTATTTAAAACCAAATTAATTTTTAAGAAGCGGACTGGTGTTAATACATGCAAAAAGCAAATACGTCATGCTGAAAGAGAGCAAAGCTACAGAATGCCAAAGCTGCCACAATGTGCCATTTGACACCTGAATTCAAAACCCAGCTATGGATTAGCAGGAATGACTAAACCAGTTATATATAAATCTAAATTTGTGAATGGCTTAATTATGAGTTAGGCTTACATCTGCAATGAATAGCACAAAGTCTATGTACCGATCAAGTCCTATTCAGTAGCTTAACTACAGTCTTCTAAAAAAAGACATCTCCGAAGGTCTTGTTGGATTTTTTTTGTTTGTTTCTTTCTTTGTGGCAGATGTTCCTGTGATTTCAATCATGCCAGAACTATTTCCTCTTATCACTTGCACAATTGCACTGAAGTCATGCACACAATGATTATAACTAGCCTGTTAAATATGGTTCATTTTCAGCCTGGTTTTGACAGCTCATAATTTACCCTACCTCTCTAATTTTGGTGAGTGTTGTGACTTTGTGTTCAACGTCCTTGGCCCTTACCAACAAAAGCCTTTTGTCCTTATAAGCACTGCCTTGATTAACACAAAGTGGGTAGAAGCCCAGCACAGGCGGAAGGCTGATGTTACCATTAAACCCCAGCAAGCTTTTCTGTACTTATAAATGTTTTGTTTGGTTGTATTTTCTTTTCTTTTTTTTGGTCCTAACTTTTGAGCATATTGCTAATAGAGCTGATTTTAACTGAGGCTGAAAGTTGTCATGAAACTGGCTTATGCCAGCAGCCTTTTCTTTTTTACCTGCCATGTACAGATGTTTCAAAATATACTGAAGGTCAGGCATGAAGATAAAACATCAAACAGAAGAGAGAACAATTCTCCCAAAACCACAAAAACAGCAACTGTTTTGATTTGCTGAGTTAGGTGAAATTTGGATAAATTTCCTTTTTTTTTTTCCCACATTAGAGTGTAACCTATATTCTTTGGAAAAACAGTGTCAATTTAAAAGTTAAGGAAACTGTAGTTGTTAGAAATAAGGAAAAGTGGTTGAGAAGCAATTTTAAAATGCGTGTTTTTTTCTGTGATAAACAGTGAAATCTATCCAAGGACATATTTATTAAACTGATTTATTAGGTTAGTCCATTAGTAATCTCCTTGCAAATATCAGAACCATGTTTTTTTCACATGTTGCCAGGACGTATACATATTTATTACTTCTTATTATTAATAATTGTCCACTTCCTATCACATATGACAAGTGAAGCACTTCTTTGGTTGAAAATGAAGAATCAGATTAAAATTTTAAAAAATGAAGTTCCAGTCTGCTCCAAAAATGAAACTGAAACATTAGAAAATTTCAAACAAAAAGTTTTCAGAACAACTAATTTTTAAGCTGGCATTTTAAGTGAAAAACATTATGTAACAATTAATATTTAGCTACTTCTAGCTCTCAGGGATTGGGGAATGCACATCGTGTCTTAGTTCCTGGCATGTTCTGACTGCTGTTACATTGGAAAATGGTCCATATTGAATTGGGTCTATCAGAGCCTGAATTCTGCTCATGATTTGAAAAAACACATGGTGAAACTTAACTATTGAAAAAGAAAAAAACCCACACTGTTCTGAGCAAGTAAGTTTAAGGAAAAATATAGTGTAAAGTATCTGAGTAATTCCTGTAATTTGCTTTGGGTCAAAATGAAGATAATTTTGTAGCATTTTTAATTTTTCATTTATAAAAATATCAAGTATTTGTGATGTAAATGATTAACCCTGGTTCACAAAAGCCAAAAGCAGGAAAGCACTTGATAAGCATTTTCCCAGTCAAGAAAGGACTAAAATCAATGTCCTTCAGGCCCAAAGGCCTTGCTGTCTCTACAAGAAGTCACTTTCTGCTGGCAAAGTTTTTTTTTGCTTTCCAAATAAAAAGGAAAATAAGGAGGAAGCACATCTGGCAATGTATTTGCTATTACTCTTTTTTTTTCATTCAGTAATGGAGAGCTACCCTAGGAAGAGTGTGGTCTGGCCATCAGAGTGGGAAGAGATGTGCTGGGGGTAAGAGCAGGGAGGAGAGATATTAAAGAGTGAGACCCTGTCCATGAAGGAAGCAGATAATGTAAGTTCTGAAAGATCTGCAGGGAAAAATAGTTTTGGGGAAAAAATAGATCTGAAAGTTCCAGAGTAGCTGTCTGCAAATCTTTCCCTGTCACGCTCCAGTTTAACTTTAGTATTGTTTACAACATCAGCTGCTCATAAAATAATAACTCCTAATCAGGAGCAAGCACTTAAACCAGTTGTCACAAGTATGTGTAATTTGATCATGTAAAAAGGTTTTTACATAACCTTTTCCCTTACATTGACATGCATATATTTGTAGATATAAAAATTGGTGTATGGATTTAAAATATTTATTGATATGAAGTACATCTTGACATAAATTTTATTTATTTACTTATAGACTTTAAACAAGCTCAAAACCCCTGATCCTCATCAAAAAAGCCCATGTAACCAAGACCCAGCATATTTAGGTGATTGTGATACTTTAATGAAGATGAATATTCCCAAATTTGGTCCTTAGAAGCTCTCAGTTTAATGGTAAAAATAATCTTACCAGGGCTCAAAGTCCTTTTCACAACCAGCAACGACTCTGAAGAGGAACTGAAAATTCTCAGAGAAGCTTTCACCTCCTGCAGGGCTTCTGTCTTCAGACTTGCTCCGTGTAATCCAGTTTTCAAGACAATTGTTAAAACCAAATCAAAAACCTCCACAGTTCTTTCCCACTAAAATTTACAAAAGAGCAAGAAAAGACTGCAAACATTCTTCTCCAAACTGTAACACAATATGTGCTGCATGTGTTTTCATCCTATGAGATGTTAAAAAGGAAGCTGCTTATTGAAGCCATCGCCATTCTCCACAGAGGTGTTTTATGATATGTAGACTGAGGCTTCCTTCCTGCTAACACTGTAAATGCAAGTGCTACTCTCAGCCCTGAGCCATGGCAAATTAAATAGGATATAAGTAGTTAGACTGCCATGAAATATCCTTGAAGAATGTATAGAGCTATCTCTCTGAAAAGCTCTGTAGTGAATGCAGCACCAGGACATTAACTTTTATTGATCAGCAACCACAGAGGTGATAAGAGTTGGGAGTTTTTTCTAGTGCAGAATTCCAACAATCTCGAAAGGCTTACTGCCTGTTGGTCCTATTATTCTTGCTGATATTAACTGTGTCCTTTGATATTGATCAAATGAGTATAAGAACTCTGAATTCTGTAAATTAGTTCTGGATTAGTGTTCTAACCCAATTAAGAGCTGGATTTTTTAGCTGGAAATTGTTTAGATGAGCTTCTTGATTTTCTAATTTATTACTTTAAAATTAAGTCTCCTTCTGTATGGAGTCAAGTTGTGTTAGATTCCCCTTTGGGACAGAAAAGAAGAAATTATGTCACCCAAAGTCATTGAAGTAGAAATGCCACCAAATTAGCCTATAAAAAATACCTTAGGCTAAATTAAAGGCATATTCAATGGCATGGAATGGAGTCCTTAGCAAAACCTATAAGAATTAAACTGTCTTTATTCCAATATTTATATGTAATGTATTAACAGGGAATAATACCACATGCTTATGGAGTAATTTCCAGATGTAGTGACCTGTAGGAACAAATTCTTACATTATCCAATATTTTTTGACTGTGCTTTATTCTGTCGCACTATTATAGCTTAAAGACAAAAGCCAAACAAAGGCACAACATTCTAATAAATTCTGTCTTTATTTAGACATAAGCTGAGACTGTGCTAAAAAGACTGAATTTCAAGTCTCAAGTGCTTTATGTAAGAAAATAAAATTTCCTAGGGGCCAGTATTTTATTATGCATGGTTTTCCTTCTATTTTCTTAAATTTTCAGCCTGTGATTATATTTTAAGATGAGCGCATAAATCATGTGTAAAACATCAGCAGGAACTTTCATGTATGAATATTCTGTATACATAGAAATAAATCTTATCTACATATCCACAATATCTGTTGTTGACCAGTTGAATTTTTTTCTTTCCTAATGGATATCACAGTACAAGTAATGAAATACTATATGTTCAAAGTGAAATGGCATCTATGATTGAAAGCAATATGAGTTTTGTAGTGCAAAGAATATAATTTTACATTGGAAACTTGTATCGGGGATTTTACATAAAACCTTAACAGTCATAACAATATTTTTCTCCAAAATATTAAACTAATGAGGATGTGGCTTTAAATTTAGTCTTCAAATTATCCTTTAAAGATTTTTTTAACTCAGTCACTTGTGTATAAATGCACTACAGCAAGAATATATTATTCAGATTATTCATAATATTACTTGTAATTTTGGATGATCTTGATTTTTAGTGTAATTTTGTTTTATTTTGGAAGTATTCATATTAGTAAACCAACAAATAATTATATTTAATGTCTAACTCCTACATACAGGCTTAAATCTTTACAATAGGAACACCTGAATATCTTCCTTTAGAAATTCCTAACACACACCTGTGATGCAGGACAAGGTTCCTAAAACTTTTGCAAAAATTGTCATTAAGTTTTATGTGAATTTAGAAGGAGCATATAGACTCTGGGGAAAAAAAATATCTCAGTGCTGAGTAAGAAAATTGTATACCTGAGGAAAAAGAGACCAACAGCTGACAAATTTACTGGTCATGAAAATCCACACAAATACTAAGTTTGACAAGAAATGCAGATATTAACTTGCTTAACCAAAAAGGTACAAAAGTAAGAGTCTTGTCTTCCTGTTTAACAGCAAGTACTTTGCTTCAAAGGATATTTTTTTCCTCCTAGAGATAGAAATACCTGATTTTCAAATTATGTACTTCATGATCCTCTGAAATTCTCATTGTAACTTCTACCCCTAAACTGTTGATCATTAACCACAAGGAAAATCTGAACACAAACAAAGAAAATGTTTTTCATTTTCATTTTTATTTTTGCTATCAAATGCTTGGTTCTCCCAAAAGACTGACTAATGCTGAATTTATTTTGTTGCATTGAGAAGAAAAGTACACTTTAGAATAAGTTTACAAACCATTTTCATTTCTACTTCCCATCACTCTTCAGTTACTTCCTTAATATTTTTACTAATTGAAGTTTTTCTAAGAGTGGAAATTTTTTCAGCAACACTGAAAATGCTACCTCAGAAGAGGATGAAAACAAAAAATCACTATTTACAATGTACTGAATGTTGTTTCATTTTCTGATTTTGATTCAAATGTCATAGGTTCGTCATCACTTCATTATACTATCAGAAGTTATATCTGTCCAAAAATTCAAATTTTCATTAGTTAACTATCAAGACTTCTTTATTTACAAAATTTTTTGGTGGAAAAATTAATTATTATAAAAATAATAATTAAAAAAGTAAAAATATATATTACTGTGTCACTCACACTTTTATTGTGCTCCAGTGAAAACTCGATAAATATTGTTAGTAAAAATTTCTTACTTTCTAATATTCGTAACACCAGAAAGAAACATTGACAATATTAGAGTGAATTTAGAAAAAACCCTGACAAAATTATTAATGACTTGATGAAACTGACAATGACAAATTTAAAAACTTTATTTTGAAAAGCTTGGGTAAATACTTACTGTGTATCGGGAACAGTTTTTCAGATGCTTTTGGTGTGTAAACACTGAGTCAACTGGAAATTCTTTTACCATGAGGAAGTTTTCTCTTTTACTGATCTTAAAATGCAGCATACGATGAAGGGAAAGTAGTGTCCTACTGCTTATTTCATTTTAAAGTAAATGCAATGAAGGCATATGAATGTGATCTGGACACCTTTAGAATAGTACCTATTCTCTGTATAAAATTTAGGGATTTTTTTATCTATTTTTATATTGTTTCTGTCCCAGAAAACAAATAATTCCCTGAAATAGACATAATTACCTTTTAGAGGATGTAAGAAATGATTTTATGTTTACAGCTCATTTTGCCCAGATAACCAGCATTATCTCCACCAAATTACTGGGGAGGCAGCATTTGTTGGTTGTTTCTGTTAAATTTATCATCACTGATGTAGTAACAGGCAATCTAGATAAAAATAAGGATTACCAATATCCAAAACATTCTTCCCTGGGAGAGTGCTGAGGCACTGGCACAGGTTTCCCAGAAAAGCTGGGGCTGCTCTATCCCTGGCAGTGTTCAAGGCCAGGTGAGATAGGGTTTGGAGCAACCTAGACTAGTGGAAAGTGTCCCTGCCCATGGCAGGGGGTTTGGAACAAATGGTTTTTGAGGTGACTTCCAATCCAAGCCATTCTATGGTTCTGTGATTTTATGCATTGAAAATATTATATGGGTTTTTTTGTTGCTCTTTTGAGCTCATACTATTCAGGTGCTGAACATTGTGGGAATTCTCACAGACAGTAACTGGATTGCAGATTCTGACGTATTTTGGCATTTGACATATTCCATATTTCTGTGCTAAATTTGGGATATAAGAGATTACCCACATAAGCTTTTTCATTAGATCTGAGGGTTTTCCTAGTGAATGACGAAAAAGATCAAAATTAGCACATCAAATGAACATTGATCAATTAGTAAACTCTGGAAAAAAATCCAACCCTTTTATTTATCACTGTTTCTTTCTAAGAAAGTAACTTCTTTTCTTTTTTGTCATGGAATAAGGTGATATATTAAAAGTCAGTTCTGCTTTCTGAGTTATACAATGATTCTAATGTTTTTGTAATGCTACCTGACTATAAAAATTGTATGACTCTAAATATATTCTATGCCATCAATTCTGTGTAAACCTTATTTCTCTAGTTTAGTTCTCCCTGGTTCACATACTGGTTTACACAGTTGAATTTTGACTTCAGTCTTACCTCATAGAATATATAATAGTGTGTCTTCCTCAGCTTTTAATTAATCAGGTTGAAGACAATGCGACTTCCACAAAATTTCATTTTTTCTCGTGTTTTCTTTGTTATGCTCTGCAGTGAGTTTAAGTAGCTGACTGCTGGTAGCTGGCCAAAAATATACTGACTGTAGGTTAGTGCAATTTTTCACATCTGCTTTTAGGAAATTGTCTTGTGATGCTCTTTGCCCTTCACTTGAAGAATTCTGTGACTTTTCTGTCTTACTCCCAGGGAGAAGTAAAATGTGCTTTCTCACATTATATTAACGTTCCCACCCCCACTCCCATTAGAGGAACCCCAAGGAACTCTAGTAACTAGGAGTGTTGCAAAAATGGTGGATAATCAGAGCATGTCATGTTGCCCAGGGTGTGGGGGGACAGTTTCCATGGCAGTTGGGTGGGAAGGCAGCAACTTGGAAAATGTCCTGTTTGCAAAGCTATCAGTGGTGGGCTGAGAGGGGGCACCATGTGCTGGTTTTGGTGCTGAATTTTGCTAAAACTCAATTTGGCTCAGCAATCCCAAATAAACATCCTGAGAGTGAGGCAAAGATTTGGCAGATAAGCTGCAAAGCTGACCTAGAGACATGATTGGCAGTCAATCACTTTGCACTGTTCAGTCCAGTCCACTTCATAGGGGCAGGTTCTTCTAACAGGTTCTGTCTTGGAGTGTGTGGAGAGTCCTCCCTTGGGAAAGGGCACACCCACCTAGGATACTCCTTGAGGCTGAGAGAAAGAGACCTGCCCATGAGTGCTGGTGTGGGTGAGTTACAAAAACCTCTCCTTAATAATTGCTTCTTTTTGCTAGCTATAATTTAATTGCTTTATTATAATGGTTTGATATAGTGCATTATCATATCATATCCTACACTAGTAGTAGTTTTAGCTTTTATACTCTGTGAAAAATAACTCTGTTTAAGACTTGTTGTCTAATCATGGCATGTGCTGCTCACCAGGGCAAAAATGTAAGGAAGCCACAGAGAGGCTACCAAAGCCTCATACACTGATACTTTTACTATAATGTAGAATATAATTTCTTGTCTTTTATCAAAGACTATTTCTATAATTTACCTCCAAATAAAAGTACTTATGAAGTATATTTTTGTTCAAACTAGAACAGAAAACTGCACACAAACCCACACATAATACAGAAATCTCAACCCACTTAACTCCTTTACTTTAAATTCCTCTCTTACTCCAGCATCAGCACAAAACTGGTGACAGAATAAATAAAAATAAATAAAAAAATAAGGATGAAAGTTTTGATAGCATTTTCATTTGCTTTTAGTCTTTCAAAGCTCCATAGCTGCAAGGTAAAGTGCTGGCTACAATATTTACAAAACTGTTGTTACAGCAAAATGCAACACAAAGAGGATTACTGTTCCAACACAGTTTTGTAAGTGATGGGGCTTCTGCTGCCTGAGGCTTCCACTGAACCATCCAGTGTTTTATAAGTGGTAGGATCATCCTTATTTTTTTGTAGGCCAACAACAGCACAATAAAAAAAAAATCCAAAATTATGTATTAATATTACTCATGAAGTCTGATGGAAATCATGTGGACAATCATGGTCATTGTAGTCAATCAGGCAGTGACATTTGACACTACTATTGATTTTCATTTCATGAGCCCATAGCTGGGGAGTCTCGATATTGTTCCCCTTTCTAATTTAGCACACGTACCAACAAAATGCTGGTGGATCGTTTTCTGTTTGCAGACCATCCCTTTTTACTGTGTGGAATAAAAAACAATAAAAAAAGCCAGAGGACAGACTGGAATGCAAGCTTTTTCAGGGTTTGTTTAGTTTTTGTATTTTGGGGTTAGAGTTGCAGGTAATCAAGGAATATTTAAAGTGATAATGAACAGAGAAGATGTCTAGAAAATGTGAAAGACACACTGAGATGTGAGGAGGGCAGAACACACTGACCTTTTTGAAGACAGATCTAGAAATCAAGAAGTAATCTCTGGTGATTGTGCCAGTTGACATTCTGTGCACTACTGACCATAGCTGTCCATGACTTTTCACTATGTGAAATTAATTTCTGTTTAAAGGCTATGAGGGATAAGGAATCTATTTAACTCCAAGTTTTCAGATTAATTGCCATGAGAGTAATGAGGATCCAACTATTAGAGCTTCCCTTCCCCTTCCCCTTCCCCTTCCCTTCCCTTCCCTTCCTTTCCTTTCCCTCCCCTTCCAACAAATGAGTTTCTGAAAAGAACATTAATTTTAAATATTTACCCATATTATAATTTTTCAGTTAAATGTTTTGTATTTTATGTGTGTGTTTTGGTACCTTTATGCATTCCTTTCTTTGTTCCCAAGAATCAGTATAGCTCTAAATGTTTCTAGTTTGAGAGTACCATAAGAGTTGTTTCATAAAGTACTCTTGAAAAAATAACGTAGACTGCTCTATTTTAATTTTTCACAGCAGGTAGATTTTTCCAGACCTTGGACCTCTCTTGCAGTCATATTCATGAATCAATTTAATATTTGAATATGTTTTAGGGTGTGTGAATACCATGCTGCTATTTGAATTATTCTTTCATAGTCCTACACAAGCATAAAGACCAGAGGGGATAACTTTATGAGAAGAGATTATATTATATATTCTTCTGTTATCAAAATAAGTTTTATGTTGTTTTCCCTGGTGACATGACTTTTTCAGTCTCTTTTTTTTTTTCTTTTGGTGTGTGTCTGCAATGAATCCAGCTGAGAAATGGAAGTGATAGTTTTATTGCCAACTCAAAAATTTAAAGCTTTAGAGGCCATTTAAAAATTTCGATCATTTTGCTGTGTTTCAGTATGGAAATTCAATAGAAATAGGTAAAACCTTGGAAAATGAATGTTTTGGTTCAGTAACTGTCTCAGCACCCAGTATTGAAACTCCACAGGTCTTGTGAATAAAGGAGCCCTGCCAAGGGATGCAGCCAGCTCAGCCTTGTCCTCACAGCCCTGCTGACCCTCCCTGCCCAGGATCCAGGAGCCTCACCTCAGCTCTGAGCTCATCAGCAGCCGGTGCCCAGATCTGGCCCTGGCCCCAACCCTGGTCCAACCCCTTCTTAGTCCTGAGGTCACTGAGGGAATATTGCTGCCTTTGGTTCTGCCACAGGAGCTTTAATAGAAGTCCAAGATTGCCCAAGTGGTGTTCTGAAAGTAACAAAGTGGAGTACAGCTGAAGCAAAATGAGGTCCAGTGGGTCACTTATTTGGGTCACAAGGGATGAAGGTGGGTAGGGGAAGAAGAAGGACAAAATAATGGAGAGAATGGGGGACAGACAGGGATGGTGGCAAGTAAAAAAGCTGATGGGTATATGTCTCTCTGGCTGAGTCCTGTGCCTGATCACCTCTGTTCAGCTCATCTCGTTAAAATCTATTACTAAATGAAAGAATCACAGAATGGGCTGGGTTGGAAGAAACTTTAAAGATCAGTCTTTAAATTAAGGTTCCAACTCCTCTGCCATGGGCCAGAGGCACCTTCCACTATTCCAGGTTGCTCAGATCTCCATCCAACCTGGCCTTGAACACTTCCAGGCATGGGGCAGCCACAGCTTCTCTGGGCAACCTGTGCTAGGAGCTCAACACCCTCACAGGAAAGAATTTCTTTCTAATGTCTAAGCTAAACCTACTCTGACTCTGAAGCCAATCCCGTTTGTCCTGTCACTCCAGACCCTGTATAAAGTCTCTCTCTCTTTCCTGTAGGCTTCCTTCAGGTACTGGAAGGTCACAATTAGTTCACCCCAAAACCTTCTCTTCCCCAGGCTGAACAATCCCAGTTCTCCCAGCCTTTCTTCCCAGCAGAGCTGCTCCATCCCTCTGATCACCTAGGTTCCTCCTCTGGCCTGGCTCCAGCAGCTCCCTGTCCTTGCTGTGCTGGGAGCCCAGAGCTGATGCAGCACTGCAGGTGGGGTCTCAGCAGAGCAGGGCAGAGGGGCAGAATCTCCTCCCTGCCCTGCTGCCCACGGGGCTTTGGCTGCAGCCCAGGGTATGTTTTAGTGTGACCTCCCTCTGTATTGAGGATATATGGGGACAGTTTTGTGTATATCCATTGGCTTTGATGTAGACCAGCTGGTGAGTAGGACACATACACCTCGAAAGAGTAGAGTTCTGATCTAGTGACTAGATAAAGGTCCTGCAATTTGGGCATGGGTTATTAGGTAGGCATAAAGGCAATGCTAATAGTTAAGTGATTCATGAACGTGTGAGATTTTGTGAATCCACAGGATGGAGATGTATACACATCCACAGTTAATTTTCAGTCTGATTACTTGGAAATGAGATACAGGGCTGAAACACCTCTTTTTTTCATATTTACATCAGTGTATATGTCTATCTGGATGTCAGTAAAGGCTCAGTTCTCTGTCTGTGTTGATCTGTGCAGATGGCTGTGTTCCCTGCAGATGGGAGAGTGTTCCCTGCAAATTTGAAAAAAAAAATCTGCATTTATTGCATCAGAAAATGAGGAGTCACCTGGGATCCTAAAGCCACCAAATTTGGCTTTCTTCAAGTATCATCATTCCTTCTGGCAAGTCCCATTGTGGTTTTGCATCTGCATTACCCTCTCTTCTTCCTAGAGTGTATGCAGCAGGAGGAGAGACACAGGCACCATGATGCTGCTCAGCAGAAGAGAAAACAATGTATCCACAGCCTAAACTATGGGGTTTCTTTTCGTCCTCAACCCCTTCATCCAGGCAGAAAGGGCTCCAGACTGAAGAGGCAATGGTCAAGGAGAAGGAATGCTCCTTTACCTGTCAACAAAACCACATACCCCTTACCCAGCTTGGCTTTAGGAGCTTCATTTTCAGCATCTGGACTGAAGCACTTAAAGTAAAAAGCTCTAGATGAAGATCTGAGACCTTAATTGCTCTGAAGTATTATTTCCCTATTGAAAATCATGGAAGTGAAGAATTACTTTGTTTCCTAGGTTTTTGTAAAACCATATTAAGGTTGATAGCTTTTGTTCTGAAATTAGTTTTCATATTTTGCTAGCTCTGCTGGACGTTATGTAATTATGTTAAGAGTTCCTGCTGTTCTCATTATTCTTTCATGCTTGCTGTTGGTGCACATGAATAAATTTCAGTCTTCCCTTGTGCCCTACCCTGTTTGCACTCAATACAGTCTTCGCAGGCCTGTATTAGGGAGGATAGGAGTCCTGTTCCAGTGAGGACATGCAGAAGACAGCTGTATTCTACTGGAATTTTTCAAGGGATGGCAAAAGGTGTGCTGGGCTCTACTGTTACTTTCTGTGACTTCAGCATGGCAAAAGGTGGGCATGGCATAAGTATGACCTTGACTTTCTGTTGCTGTGGTGCCAGAGTGGGATTTTGCCAGGACAGTAACAAAAAGCACTGTAAAAATTATATATTACAAAGACTCCCGTTGGCACAAGGTGCTTCTCATGGTCTTGGTAAGATTAGTATTACTAATCATTGTGTCTCCACTTGCACAGCTCAACACAAGATTTTTCTCTTCACTAAACACTCCACTGTTCATCACTTAACAATTTTCTGTTATGAACAGCAAGAAGGAAATATATCCAATTTAAATCCCAATGCAACTAACCATAGAGAATGGAGGGTTTGGTCTTGTGTCTAAGTATGAAAAGGGACTGGATTTTTTTTACTATTATTCTTTCTCATAAACTAGAAATCTAAGCCCAAAAAAAGCACCTTGAAACAGTTTAACTTTTTTCAATGAACAGAAAGAGCTGCACCTGGCAGTAAATAGATTTCTTTAGGAGACATCTCTAGCCAAACATCTTTTGGGGTTTTGTTTGGGCTTTTTTTTTTTGAATGATTGCAAAGATAAGTGAGCAGTGTGAAGAACAACAGAATAAAAAAAGTAACAAATTTGCATATGAATGGTAGAAAAAGAGGAAACAAATTCCCTTTAAGCAACTAAAATGACCATGACCTTACCTACAAATCCACAGGTCAGGGGCAAAACTTTGGGGATGAGTATAAAAAAGATTCTGTCACTTATCTCTACCATGTTAACATTAAGTATAAAATAGCTGGAAGATGAAATAAAGGAAATAAAGACCTGTGATAAAAACTAATCCATTAGCTCAGGCGAATGTTGTGCTGGATTGTATTACATATTAAATCTGACAACATTTTTACAGTGTGAGAGTGTTACAGAATTAATTTTGGAATATTTTTTTGCTCTTACATGGCTCAGTATGCAAATAAATGTTACTCTAAGTAACAGCTTAGTACAAGGCATACTCATTATATGTGGGATTATTCATGTTTGTAATGATAACATCAAGGTTATTATCATAGATATAATGAAAGAAATAGCATTTTAAATAATATTTTTACTATGAAATCTTTCTCTGGCTTGGACTGGGGTAGAGTCAATTTTCTTCATAGTAGCTTGCATGAGGCTGTGTTTTGGATTTGTGCTGAAAACACTGGTGATAACACAAGAATGTTTTAGCCATCACTGAGCAGCGCTTGAACATCAGGGCTTCCTCTCTTTCTCACACTGGGGGAACACAAGAACCTCTGAGGGGACACAGCAACACAGCTGACCTCAACTGACCAAAGAGACATCCCAGACCATATGTCATCATGCTCAGCATATAGAGCTGGGGGAAAACTGTGGAAGTGGAGAAACACTGGGAGTTACAGCATTTGTCTTTCCTAGTGACTGCTAGGTGTGATGAAGTGCTGCTTTCCTGGACATGGCTGAATACCTTCCTGCCAACAGAAAATAGTAAATGATTTTCTTATTTTGCTGTGATTGTGTGGGCAGCTTTTGCTTTACCTACATTCTGTCTTTATCTCAACCCACAAGTCTTTTATGCTTCCAGTTCTCTCCTCCATTCTGTGAGTGAGCAGCTGCTTGGGGCTTAGCTGCCTACCAGGATTAAACCACAACAAATCTAATAGCAACAAGTTTAGAGTAGCTTCAACTTATTTATTTATTTTTTTATTTTGGTAAGAGACATTCTACTAGAATTCTAAGACTTTGGAAAATAATTCACGTACGAGCATAAAGTCACCATTTATTCTTCCAAATTGCATTCATTTTCACGTTTAGAGATTCATAGGTTACTCCCATGAATGAGTCTTTTAAGTTTGCTTAAGGAGTTTACTTCTAAATAATTAAAATTTCATATGCATATTTATCTTTAATTACTATTTTAGCATATTTCTAATATGAAATTGAAGTTGCTTCTAAAGATTATGCAAGTAAAAATCCTTATCAATAAAGTAGCAGGGTTGATTTTCTTATTGCTGAACCTTCTTAATGTTCTTCCTCTTCCAAAATTGCTTGTTCTTTCTTGCCATATTTAACTCTATTATTGGACAAAATAACCCCAAACCTTAACTTTCTTTTCCTCTTTACTCTCCCTGTCCTTTTTTTCCTTGAAAAGAAAACTGGTGTTTTCAGATGTTTCCAGATTTCTTTTCTGAAATAAAAATGTTACCTAAGAATAATTCTCAATGGAACATATCAAGATGAAACTCACCGTAGTCTCATGGAAGTTCTATTTTCTAATATCAAATTGCTCACTAGACCAAGGATTTTCTAATTCACCTATTTCCATTCTAATTCCAGGACTTGTCAATACGGAATTTCCTCTAGAAACACTGAATTCAAATGAAAGTCAAAGGTGTAAATTTAATAATACTCCAAAATCAGTCATGCTTAAAGCCAAACATGAACCTAACAGGAATCCATTACTGCTCAATTTCATTTGCACATCTAAAAATTTATAAGTGTTAATTAATTATTGCTTAGGTATGATTAATAAATGTTATCTATGCAATCAAAACAAAAATATAAAATGCTAATCATGATTAATATAGAATTGACACGTAATGAACTTACAAAAGGTAAAGTGATTAATTTAAACACAAGTGAATAAATTACTTTGCTAATTATTAATTTATTGCAAAATTCTTTGTATTTTGAAAAATGTCGTAGCTTGAGAAAGTTAATATGTTCCTAATCTTCTGGATATATATTATAATTTAAAAATTAAACTGAAAACTCTTTTACTCTTGGGGAGGCCTTGTATTTTTATTTCTCTAGAAAAGAAACACATTTTTCCTAAAAGACCCTTCCATTGTACCTCTATGGGAGTATGTTTTCCTGAAATATTAATTCCACATTAATTTTAAATAGGAAAAATTACAAAATAGTAGGATTTCTGTGCATGTCTAACTACATATGTATGCTGACCCAGTAACATAGGAATAAGTCCATCAATGCACCTATTTTTCTATTCCTCTGGGCTCTCAAAGCAGCCATTGCCAAAATTAACCTGGAGTCATGGAATCAGAGTAGTCCGGGTTGGAAGGAACCCTTTAAGGTCACCTAGTGCACCTCCCTCTGCAATGAGCAGGGACATTTTCAACTCAAAGTCTCATCAAGCCTGACTTTAAATGTTGCCAGGAATGGAACATTTACTACCTCTCCAAGTGACCTGTTCCAGTGTTTCATCATCCTCGCTGGAAAAAATCTCTTCTTTATATCTAATCAAAATCAACCCTCACTTAGTTTAACCCTCATATATATCCCTTATTTTATTGCTGCAGACCCTGCAAAAAGGTTTATCCCCGTCTTTACTGCTATCCTTCTTTAGGCACATATTTGAAACTTTCACAACTTTCCAAGCACCTTGTCTGACTGACCTAATTTTTTTTAATCTTGATTTTCTGTCTTAATTATGTATCAACTGACAGTTGTAAAATTCTTGTAAAAAACAAGCACTATTGCAAATATTTGATAATTAATTGCAATATATTTTATTATTATATCCTGTTTTTATCAGAGTAATGAATTTGCTGAACTTGTGCTAAATATTTACAAAGGTATTTTTTCTTTAGATGTTTTCTGTGACTGAAGGAAACATTGGGATACATTCTTGAAATGTCATTTTTCTCCAGTTTCTTACGACATTATTTCTAGTACCTGTCTACCACCTGAATCTCTTGATTATTATGGTACCTTTCTTAAGTGAGCAACTTAAGTGACATTTAAAAGAGACTGGAGAAAACTTAATATTAGGAATCTATGAAGAGAAAATTATATCTCTTCTTGTAAATATTTTGGAGATTAGTAACTAAGTCCTTTGTTATCCAAAAAGATCATATTCCTTCATACGGCAAAACCCAACAAGAATTTCATTTCTCTGGAACCATACATGTATCTGAGTTTTAGATATGTTTTTCACTGCTCTTTTTAAATTTTCAATGAAGCCCATTGTCACTGATACCTGAACCAGGCTTTGTTAATCTGGATTTAGAGTTCTTTAACCATACTGGCAGGAAGCAGAGTTTGGCTTTTGGAGTTTTTGTCCCAGTTGTGAACTACATTATTTAAATGATTATTAGAAAAAAAATAAAATCCCACATTTTTGTTTGTCGCTGGTACCTCATTTTTATTAGCTGTGTATGTTCAAATAATTGGAAAATATTTATCCTGAATTCCTAGCCAGCATGAAACTTGGCAAGTTTGTCTAATAATGAATCATTCTCATGGTTACATATATATTTATATATATATGTGTGTATATATATATATATATACATATATATTTACATATACATATATATATTTATATTTATATATATATACATATATATATACATATATATAAAATTGGGACTCTTTGTAAAACAAAAGCCTAGAAGTTGTCTTGGGACTACACTCGAGTAGTAAACCACCACTGACCAGTCTTTATTTTGCAAATTTCTGATGCACTGAAACTACTTGAAGAAACTCTAGACCGAGACCAGCACTAGCTACATTTTAAACCAGGATGGAAACCTGCAGGATTTACTGCTGAGGTCTTTTAAATACATGTTCACCTTGCAGACGTGTATGTTATGAGTAATGTGGGATGGTTTAAGTAGTTTAGGCTAGAACTTGGGGCATGAAGGAAACCATAAATGGAATGTAAGGAAGTTAAAAGAGTTTCTTTTTGATAGTGGGATTCACAGGTGCTGTGAAGAAGGGATTATTGTACCTTCAAGTACATAGAGGATGTTGTTGTCACACGGTTGCTGCTTTCAAAGCCACCATATTTTCCTTTTCCACTTTATGTTTACAGTTTTAGTGTTCACCTTCCTTATTTTTATTGTTTAAAAATAAATTATTTGCTTTTTGTTTTTCTTTGCTTTATAAAAGCCACTTTATAATGGCGTCTGAGTGGCAGCTGCAGTAGTCCTCCAAAAGAAATCATTTACTTACTATCCTTTCCCATAATTATTTTGCAGCCCAGCACCTGTACCTTTACTTTGAAACTAAGTACAATGTTTATCAGATACACCATTTCAGATCAAGAAGCTTCCATGAGTTTCGTCTTTCTTCATACCCTCAGAGGTATGTTCTTTCATTGAGACTCAGAAAGGTTAAAGTCATACATCCTTCATCAGAGATATTGCCAGAGTTGTATTAGCATTGGAAGTGTTTTGTTTGGAAGACAGTAAGGAGAAATCACTCCTTCTCTTCAGTCATGCAGCCTACAAGTGTCCACATCTCACACTGACTCCACTTACTTCTGGATCTTCAACTTAATTTTATCCCTACAGTTGATAGAATATCATGTTAATCCTTTTGTAGTCATGTAACACTGACTGTTGAATCTGGCTTAAGTATGACAAAAATATTGAGTAAATACATTTTTTCTGGTTTTAGGAGAGACAAAAACTTTGTTGTGGATGTCTGGAAGGAAAGCAATTGTTTATTCTCATAATTTATTGATGCTTGGTTTCTGTCATGTCACCATATTTTCATCTCCCACTTCTTGTTAAGAATTTGAACAGGGCAAACTGTTGCTCTGCTTTTATAGAATTTCAGCTGGAGCACCAGGAATCTGTACTCTTCTTTTACAGGCTCACAGTCTTTCAAAAATCTCATTAAAATCTGTCATTCAGCTTTGTGCGTGAAAGTATGAGCTTTCTTGTAATTTATAAATGCAATATCTTAAATGAACTGTACATAAAAAAGGCACTGGATATTTCATTGACTGCTTTAAGAAGACAGTTTTAGAGAAGCTGCTTTCAATATGGTGCTACAATACATCACACAGCTGTTAAACCCACTCTATCTAAGTTGTACTAAGAGATGGTTCCCACTAATACAGCTGAATCCTCAAAGTCTGGACATCTGCAATTAACTCTGACACTAACCAACTTGCACTATTGCTGGAATCCTTTGAAAATCTCTGAATATTCCACCTGACTTCTTCCTTTTTGATTGCATAATCTAGGTAATGTTGCAAAATGCTTTTCATTGCCTGTTTTGATTTAAATATTAAGATATCTTTAAAAAAAATTTAAAAGCTGTGTTAATTTTGCGACTGTGCTGTCTAACTGTGACGTTAATTTTGAAACTTTGGTTCTCATAGAATCATTAGAAACTCCTTTTCTTTTTTTAGCTGATGGAATTGTCTTCCATGTTCTTCATATTCCCAAGGCATTACATTTTGAGACTGTGCTTAGTTTCCTGATGTGCTGTGAAGCCTGGAAGTTCTCTACAAGATGGTTGTGTCTGATCAATCATCAGATCATGCCAATCACAATCCGCATGATTTCCATGCTGAGCAGAGCATAATTTTGCTTGTTCTTTAAACACACCAGACACAGCTAAAAGGCAAAGAATAGTTTCTGAAAACTCCATAGTCAGCAAAGGATCATTAACTCAACGGATCCAATATCAAACCCAACTACAAATTTTTAATTGAAATGGACACTGTAGAAACAGACATATACATACACATGCATATATAGGGTTATCAAAGTCCTAGTTGGTCAACAAAAACAGAAAAATAAATCTCTCAATGCCAGGAGGTAGAAACAATGAGAAAAAGGGCAAGAAAAAGATCTTTTTCTCTTTAAAAATGACAATCACTTGCTGTGCCCATGGAAAGAAATTAAAGCAGTGCATAGCATGAAAAACACAGCTAAGTACTAAGAGCAAGTGTCTATTTTGGGTTGCAGATTTATTTCTCAGAGTCTTTTTTTGTGCTATAGAGAAGTCTTCAAAAATATGAATTATGTTTATTTAGAAATGTGTCCTCCTTTGGCCGTTGCCCTGCTGGTTTTGCAGTGGCTCTACCTCACTTGACAAGTTTGATGTGGAATTCATGTAGCTCAGAAGTCAAAAGGTGGAATGGAATCAAGTGAGACACTTGGACACTGGCAAAAATTTAAAATGACCTCTTAAAGCTTAAAACCCCAATACCTGTAACACCTCCAGTTTCCTTTAGAACACTAAGGAACGTGAGAATAGTATACAGTTTTGTAAATGTTTATCAAGTTATCCCTATTGCAGAGCGTTAAAGACTCAAATAAAACAGAAAATATGTTGTTCCCCTTTAATTCCTGCTATTTTTGTACAAATTTCCTATATGTTTATATTTTTACAGTGAGTCAAATGTTTTACAGATAAATGATGTGGGATTTATTATCTAAAACCTGTTATTTAATGACAGATTTTGAGGGTTTTTCTTTTTCTTTTTTTTTTTTTTAGGACAAATGGAGGATAAGAAGAAATGAAAGAAAGGAAAGGAAATAAGAAAAGACAAAGAAAATTAAAAGGAAAGGAAAGGGAAGGTAAAAAAGGAAAGGAAGGCAAGGCAAGAAAAGAGAGAACAGAAGAAAAGAGAAGAAAATAAGAGAGACGAAGAGAAGAGAAGAGAAGAGAAGAGAAGAGAAGAGAAGAGAAGAGAAGAGAGAAGAGAAGAGAAGAGAAGAGAAGAGAAGAGAAGAGAAGAGAAGAGAAGAGAAGAGAAGAGGAGAAGAGAAGAGAAGAGAAGAGAAGAGAAGAGAAGAGAAGAGAAGAGAAGAGAAGAGAAGAGAAGAGGAGAAGAGAAGAGAAGAGAAGAGAAGAGAAGAGAAGAGAAGAGAAGAGAAGAGAAGAGAAGAGAAGAGAAGAGAAGAGAAGATGTATTGTCTTAAGGAAATTGTCCATAACATTGCAATTTTGATCAAAATAACAATTAACTGAACCCTAAAATTAGTTTTGCATGTAAACACTAGAAAGAGATTAAATATTTCTTATTAAGATATTTTGAGAATAGAGCATTCAGCAAAGCATAAAACAGCAATTATATTAGTCAATAAAAGTGTGGAAGTATTCAGCTTAATTATATTAAAATAAAATATATTCGTTTCCAGCACTGTGGTTACAGGGTGATATAGTAAGAAACAATATATCATATGAAACATTCCAATTTTAAAGAATACCTGCAGTAGCTTGTTTTACGAAATTATTACATAAAAAACCCTGAACCACATTTGAATTTAAGGTACATACTTTGAAGAGTACCTATTTTTCTGTTCATTAAATGAAATTCCTTTCAGGGAACAGTTAAGTCCAACTTTCATTCAGAGGGCAAGTGGAGAGTGCCAAAGGTTTCAGTCAAGCCATATGCAGTGTCAACCCATCACTGTACAGGAACAAGCACAATATTCTCAAAGCCTGTGCTCAGCAAAAGTAGGAGATATGTCAGTAAAAGACATTATTGGTACTATCTGTGTGGGGGAAATCAACAGAGTGTTTCAAATAATATGGGCAAAACTCGGTTTTGTATGAAGTGTGTTTGTTGACCAAATTCTGAGTGAGTTATTGAAAACTGGATAAGCCTTTTAAAAAAGACAGTCAGGTGCCTTTGTACAAGCTCTTCATGGTATCATAAGTTCCCTCAGCTAAGCCCTCTTTGCTCTAAAGAAAACAGCAGAGCACACAAAATAAAAACCTTTTGAGGAAAGGGGGACTATTGCTGATATGGAATAAATTCCCAGAGGCCTGGCTGGCTGAGGTTCAAAATGCACAATGCTGGTAACTTAGTTGAGTAGGGAAGTTACAGGTTATTTACTGCTGCTTAAAACTTCCTGGTCACATTTACATATATTATGCTGGGTTCTACTGGTTAGTTATCTTGTATCTGCAGCCTGAAGCAGGTTTGGACCATTTTCCAATTAAATGAATGCTTTATCCACCTAGTTTTCCAGTTAGTTTTATTGAACTAGTTCAATAATAAACCACTTACTCCACTTACACCACTTACAGGTTAAAGTAGTATCTTAAAGACCATTAAAATCTAAGTGAAGTGTCTCACTAATATTGATAGATTTAGAATCAAGTATGTGATGATGTCTTCTCTAGATACCACTATAAACCAGTGTTTATAAATTATTATAGGATCATGGAATAATTCAGGCTGGAAGGGACCTTGAGAAATCTCCAGTCTAAACTCCTACAGGATCAGCTATGGGATAAGACCAGGTTGCTCAGGGCTATACCCTGTTTGGTCTTGAAAACCTTCAAGAACAGATATTGCACAACCTGACCAGGCAAGCTGCTCCACTGCCTGCCTGTCCCCACAGGGAAAAAAGATTTTATTTCTGTCCAGCCTGAGCCCCTCGTTTCAACTTACACAAATTTGGCAAGCAAGCACTCTGTCACCTCTTCCAGATAATGATCATAAACAAGACAGATGATAAATTAGACCTTTCAATACTGCACTTGTTACTGGCTTCCAGAACAGTATGACTCAGTACCCATTAATTGTCCAGTCAGTCTTTTTACCCATCTAGTTTATGTGTGCATCAAGCCCATCTCCCTAACTTGAGACAAGGATATACCAAGAGATAGTATCAAAAGTCTTGTAGAAATCACAGTAAATGACATTTATTACATCTCCCCTCATTCACAAACCCAGCCATTATATCCCAAAAAGCAATCAGGTTGGTCAGGAATGATTTTTCCTGGGTCAATCCTTGTTGATTGTTGCCACTCCGTGCCTTCTACATGTGGTGAGAAATATTCCCAAGGGGATTCACTCTGTTTTTCTCAGGGACCAGGTTGCACTTCACTGGGCCACCATTTTGAACTTTTTGGAAAATGCATAATGATATGCCTTTTTCCAGTCATTAGCTTTTTTCCTGTCATTCCCAGTTTTCCTGACATATCAAAGGTGATAATAGTGGCAAGTACATTGGCCCTTTGGCTGCAGTGCACTCTGGTCATTTCTAGGACTTCTACGAATTGAGTCTGAGTTTCAAGGCCAGGTTGGATGGGGCTCTGAGCAGCCTGGTCCAGTGGAAGTTTTCCTGCCTATGGCAGAAGGATTGGAGCTGGATGATCTTTAAGGTCCCTTACAACCCAAACCATTCTATGAATTCGCAAAAGCAGTTCTTGACTCGATCCTCATCCACTGCAGGTTATTCTCCTCCTACTCCAACATTGCCTCTAGGCACAGAGGAACTTATTGATGATGACTAAGGCAAAGGCAGCCTTATCTACGTCTGCACTTACCAAATCAGACATTGCTCCTAAATTCCTCCTTTTTACTTATTTCTGCTTCTGCCCTTTGTATGCTGCTTTTTACATTGGAGCTCTGACTTGAGTTGTGTGTTTTGCCAAGCCAGCATCCAGATATAGCTCCTTATTTTACTACCTGTTGAGATGAGCTGCCATTGTAACTGGAGCACACAGTCCTCAAAGAGCTGCCAGTTTTCCTGAGTACTTTTGCACTTCAGAGCTGCTTCCCGTGAGATCCCACCTACCAGTTTCCTGATGATAATTGCAATTACATTTATGATTGACTAATATCAGAAAACTAAGTTGTGAAACAGATGCTTAGATGTAGAGACAGATGGAACCCTGTTGTAGTATTCCTATTTCTACTGTTTTAGAAATATCTGGTGTGTTTTTCCTTTATTATTAGCTTAAATTTTCAGATGCACTTTTATCTTTCACAGTATTAATTATATTTTCAAAAGAGTGCTTCTTCTCCTAATAAAATAAATCTCTAAAATCCTTGGACATCAGCAAAAGTGCTCTGTTGTAGGGGGTAAGTGTTGATTTTACTCATATAAAGACCAGTGTCACCATTTATTTGAGTACAATTTGAAGACAAACATCTCAATCCAGAGAACAAATTGGTTTTTAGACCAATGGAGAGTTGATACTGTTGATTTGTTCAGTCCTTGTTGTGGAGTATAAAATTCTACTAATCCTAAAAAGACTTCTTCAGGGCTAGTCTTCATTTATTTCAGTGGGGAAAAAAAAACCACCACCCTCCATTTCAAAAATAAAAGGTAAAGATTTTAAAACTGGGGAGGGTTATATTTTCAAAACACAAGTAATGCACAAATGGAGACCTCAGTTAAGTCATAATGAACCTTCCCAAACCATGCCCTGTATATGTATTACTGATACAAGCAGGAGGGACTGGGAAATTGCTTTGTTCTGTCCTTTAAATTAGAATGTTGTGATACTCATAAAGAGAAAAGAATTATTCATTTGGCAAATAAACATATTAAATCTCAATAACGGGAAACATTTGTCGACTATTTATGCACATAAATACAGAGAAAATTAAAGATGACCAGAAGACCACAACTCTTTTCTGCAGTGACTTGTACAATTTTTCATCAGGTCTCCATGGAATAGGTAACAATGCATTCTTGACCCTAGCATGAAAATATCTTGATAAGCAGTTTCCCAAATAAATGTTTCAAAATCTCAACTTCAGATTAAAAACTAGTTCAGTAGGTACTGGTGGGACTTAAATATTCCTGTCAAAGCAGATTTACCAACCTTTAAACATCTTAGCATAGTGATGAACATGCTGAGATGGATATTCAGCAAACATGAAATGTTAGAAGTCCACACAAAGTCAAATCACTTCACTACCTGAAGGACTGTCTTTAGGAGCAGCAATCAAATCTTTTGATATTCATCTTCTGTAGTATAAATCATGCAGATCCACTGTCTTAATTCATTTTCCCTCTGTTTCCATATCTGAATGTGAGTTATCCTTCCCTAGATAAAATATTCCTGCTTCATTTCATTGCTGGTTCTGCTCACCTACTTAATATTAAACATGTAATTAAAGAATATGCTAATAGGAAAGTTGTTGCATTTGGAAAGAAAATTAAAAATGTACAAAGCCATTTTTTATTCTTCTGTGCCAAAGGATGTACCTCATTCTTTTTCTAATTTTCTCCAAGGAGCTCTTGTTCTGAATGGAAAGTTACACTATTAATCTTTTTTTTTTTTTTATTTTCCCATGACCACTCATTATTCCTGAATCAACTATTCTTTTTATGGCAATCACACAACCACATGTGTGATCTCATCAAGTTTCTCTAGGAATAAGCTGGGATTTCAGACTGAAATGACAGTCACCATCTAATAGACTTAAGCTACAGCAAAATGGAGGTGGATGTGGAAGTCATCAAACATTGCATCTCACACATCAAACTGGAAAACAATCCCATGATATTAACTCATGATATTGCAAATACATACAGTTAGAACTCTGCAACGCATAGTATCATAGCAGAACAAAAACACAGATAAAGTAAGTCAAGCTCCTCAGAAAAATAGGGAAAAATAGCTAAGGCTGAATGAACTTGGGGTTTAAAACTGTTTCAAAATGACTGCTAAACTGAACATTATTATATAGTACTTTTGAAAATCAAGCTCTGAACTTGGCACAAAATCAATCATCACAACTCCTCGCCTATCTTACATGTTAACTATGTCCAGATGACAGGCAAGATTTCCTGTCTTCCTATCTCTATAACTGATTGCTGATATGTCTTCCTGATGGACTTTTAGAGCAAAAGAAAGCTTTCTTGCTGTGCAGTCTGTGACAACTGAGCATCAAAATTATCTGCACAGATAATTTGCTTTGTATCCTTTTTTTCTAAAGAATGAAATTATTCTCATTGTTTTATAGAGAAGAAAGGAATTTTTCTATGAGCACTTAAACTTAATTTTAAATTTTTTAAAAAATCAATAGTAATTTTGCTGACTTTCAGATGACCATGATACAGTGCAATACAGTCTGGCTCAAGACAGGTTTATTATCACTTAAATTCCAAGATGTACACTACCAAAATTTTGTTCCTGCTCATTGTTTCTAGCATTTTTGGACAGTTCAAGATCAAATGCTGAACCTCAGACTGAAGAAAATTAGAGAGCTTTATCATACAAAACTTGCATCATTTTTTGCAATTTGAGAGTGTAAATTGGTTGTGTAGATACAGGTTATCTGATAAACTAAGCAGGAGGAAGTCACTTATTTTGTTGTGATCTTATGGAGTAGGAGCTCCTTTGTGAATCAGGAAAAATAATTTACATGCAATGCTCAAAGCACCATTTCTCTGAGTGAGCAGTATTTTTACATGTTGATGAAACTCCATGTTAACCCTGGCACACAAGTTTGCTAGTACATCTCCTTGTCCTTTAGACAGATGTGTCCAAGGAAAGCTTCAATTACTTGTACAAATGTGCCCAAAGCTGGAAGTGATACAAATGAATGACACTAGAAGAAATAGACCCATGTACTTAAAGATAAATTAGTTTAAATATAAGACCAAACTAGCCTTTTGCCCAAATGATGTTAAAACCATGAATATTACTTGAATTTCCTAGGCTGTAAGGCTCCTCTTTTCTATTAATGTCACAAAACAACTTATTTTTCTGACTTAGAAGACACCATATTTAATGGCACATTGTACCACACTGCTGAGTTTAGAATAATTCCAAGACAACTGGACTTAGCTCTTTGCAAGCAGCTAGATGAAGTTTCACTGCTACAAAAAGAGGAGAAATCACTGAAAAACAAAAAAAATGAAAATTACCTGACATAGTACATTCTTTTTTATAAAGACACTGAGTTTTAAGCATTTTCTAATCATAGACCACTTGTACCAATGGGAACAACATGGCCATGTAAAGTGCAACTTTGCATATTTATATCTAAACCTTATCAAATTGTTAAATTGCTCTTATTTATGAATAAATTTATACCTCTAATTCAAAACCAATAAAATAGTACACATTGTAAAGCAGGACAAGCTCAAGTGGGTAAACCATTAAAGATGCAATTTATGTTTCTGTCTGTTTTCACAGGATTTTATAAGGGTAGGTCTGCAGGCTCCTGTCTGCATTAAAGTCCAGCCAAATCCATAAAATGAAAACAACGTTAAACAACTTCCCAAAAGACAGAAATAGCCTTTTAAAGATTCACAGGAGTACTTTTTCTGTGTCTAATCCAAGCGGCCAGCAGGGTGAGATTGATGGGCACTGGCAGAGATGCATTTCATGAGGCGGCTGTCTGCTCGATGGCATTAGAATGGAGCTATCTGTCTTCATTGTGCTCCATTAACATGCCCCTCAGATCTATCAGGAAAATGTCTACAGCCCTGCTTTATAAATTATTACCTCTGACAGTTAAATATTTTAGACCATATTTAGGTATATTGCTCACGGATAGTTCTCCACTCACCTACATATTTTTACAGTTTAATTTCCATATATGCTTTAAAATACGAAAAGAGATGTTTTGGATTTCTTTTTCCTAATGTAAGGGTATTTCTAGTCTGTGTGTGCTAAAAATAATTATCCTATTACTTGACTTCAACAGTGCAATCTATAGAAATGTGTTCCATGTCAGAAGAAGATAGGTGTTCACTAACCAGGGTATATCTTCTTTAAAATATTAGATTTGTCTGCAACAATTCATTTAAAGATGAACAATCGGTATATGGAAATTATTATCATGATTGCTTTCAGTGTTGAACATAAACCAGGCATCCAACTCAGTCAGTTTATTTCCATTTGTTCAGCTTTGTGAGGTCTTTAATTCTGTTTTTTATTTTATTCCCATTGATTACATTCTATTAATCAAGTTTGAGAAATACTAGTATTTTCCAGTCTTCATACAAAATAAATATTTTAAAGAAACCACATTATTTTACCTTGTTATCTTACACCCGAAGACCAGATAGTCTTTAATAAAATGAAATTTTATTGAATTTATGTTTAATTCAGTGTCTTCCCAAGCTGCATAGACAGCAGTTTGCAGTATATTTTTGAAGGGAGAAAAGAGAGGTAGAAGAGAGAGCTTGGTGTTTCATAATGACCAGGCTAATTTTAATTTGCCATCCAGGCCAAGTAGGTTTTAAACTGAAACGTTTTAGTCTGTGCTTCACTAAATAAATAAATCAATCCTTAGTTAAATAATGTTTTCTGCTAACGTCCCCCTGGGAAAAGCTTTCCTGTATGGAATAAAAAGAGTGTATTTAACAGCAAAACAGTAGTTTCTTTTATGAGTAAAGATGAACAAGAAGTATATATCAATTTTTGGTAAGGCAGTGGAGAAATTCAATTTCCAGAAGCTTTTCTGAAAGAGAACACTAACACTGTTACCACACTACCCCTTCTGTGTGACAATGTCAGTGGTCCAGATGGAATTTCAAGAATACAATGTGTTTCCAAAGAAGTTTCACTTAGATAACCTAATTGTTCTTTTTGCTCTTTTTTCTTTTACTTTTTTTTTTTTTAATTCTGCTTTCTAGGCCATTTCATGAAGCATGAAAAAAATAAGGAAATAAGTAAATGATGAGATATAGATGAGTTCCAAACCAGAGGGTTATCAACTGAACTGCACTGATCAGAGACACAGGGGACAGTAACTAGGAGGGAGATATCTAATAAGCAAAAGGGTTTAAAAAAATCAGAAGTATACATGGGAAAAATATAACTTGATAACTTAGGGACCCATAACCAAAGAACTGAGTTTCAATGCAGCTAAAGAAAGAGAGCAGAGCAACCACAAAGCCTGTTAGACAATATGAGGAGATTTCTGTGAGATGTGCTTACAGGAGAAAACCTAGCCTAAGCTAACATGAAGGACTGAGTTTAAAACATAGGTGACTAGCTGATTCTCCTCCAAGCTATAGACCATATCAATTTCAGCTGAGGGAAGACAAAAGGGTGAAAAAGAGAAAAGAAGGTGGTACTTGAATGTGGAAGTGGGCTAACATCTTGCATTTATAGTACCAATACATCTCACTAGTCACTTTGTTCCTGCATAAGAAGGGTATAAATTGAAGAAACTCTCCTCACCTCAAGTTTTAAGCTTTGAAGCCATAATCAGCTACCTCTGGTCTGGTTAGACCTCACCTGGACTCTACTCGTCAGCTCTGGAGTTCTCAGCACTTGAAAGACATGGACCTGTTGTGTCATATCCAGAGAAAGCTACAAAAATGATCCAAGGTCTGCAGCACTTCCCCTGTGAAAAAAGGCTGAGAGAGTTGGGATTGTTCAGCCTGAAGAAAAGTCTTCAGGGTGACCTTCTAGCAGCCTTCCAGTACCTGAAGGAGGCCTATGATAAAGATGGGGACAAACCTTTTGGAAGGGCCTGTTGTAACAGGACAAGAAGTGATATTTTCAAACTAGAATAGGGTAGATTTAGATGAGATAGAAGACAGAAATGCTCTGCAGTGAGCATGGAATGAGCATGGTACAATACTCTAACAGGTTTCCCAGAGATGTGGTAGATGCCCCGTCTCGGGAAACACACGGTCAGATTGCACAGGGATCTGAGCAACCCTGCTCATTGCACTGAGGTTGGACAGGATGACCTTTCAGGACCCCTCCAACCCAATCTATTCTGAGATTCTGTGAATCTGTAAAATGTATCAGCATACAGTTTAGATGGCTGCTGATGCACTAAGCCTTAAGTTTTTATTCTATGATGATAGCTTTTAGAGATATTGAAACACTAAAGTAAAAAACTATTTTTTCCCCTTCCATATATAGTAAGTTAAATTGAAATTTAGTTCCTTCATAAGAAAAAGGGTTTTTTGCTTCTGGAATAGCATCACTTGCAACATTAAACATATAAAGCATTTAGAAAAGGTCTCACAGAAGTAGGTGCCTTCATATAACCAATCATCATTATGAAAATTCACACAGGCCAATGGAGATGATGATAAAATGCATAATATAACCTTGCTTAATTTGAGAATGTAGCTGGTAGAAATGAACTGGCAGATGACCTTATTAACTTTTCAAAGAAAAGTGTGTTGCTTAATACTTTTTTTTTAGGCTAAATTCAAAGATTTTTTTAAACTAATAATTTCAGGATGGGTAGGTGACTCTGTATCTGAATCTTTTCAGACTATAAAAAGAATGATATCCAAACTCTTTGCCACTTTGGGCTTTACAATTCCTTTTCTTCTCCCAACAGGCCTGTTGAAAAGGCACATGAAGTAGAATTGATCTGCATAAGGATTTAGCATTGACTATCTTGAAATAGGCTGCACCAAGCTCATCCAGCATCTTGCTTTAGAAATCAGACAGTGCTGGGTCTAGCACTTCCAGGGAAATATCACCCTGCTCTCAGTCACACTTTACAAAGCTGATGCCTTCTTACTGTGTGAAATTTAGTGGAAATATAAAAATCAAACCCTTTATGGTTTTTCAGTTTTTTGGGTTTTTTTTTCCCTAAAGAATGCCTTGACAAATTATGGTAATAATTACTGGCCTCTGAGTGACCTTGAGTGTGATGGCAAGTAGGGCTGGGCTGTGGGCAGGTGGATTGTCCTCCTGGATCACAGGGCAACCATTTGTCAGGAAAAAAACCCTAATAATATCTAGTTAGCCACTTGATACACAGGATTTAATTAAATTTAAAGCCACACTGGCAGAAGAACAGGATATTTAACTATGAGCAATGTTGATTGTGAATGGAGTGTTTGACTTGTGAAAATCAATGAGAAGTTGGAAGCCTAAAAAAGAGGTGTAGGTGTCTGAACACTTTGTCTATGCTTAAAGAAGCAACTGTAAGCAACTTTTCACATTTAGTGAATTGTGTCCTGTAAGATCTACAAGTCTTCAGTAAATTGAGGTTAATTTTATGTCCTGTTTGCCTGAATAAATAAGTGCATCAAGCAACCATGAGAAGACACTTTGGTGCTTCAACAAGACAGTGAAAATACTAAATTTCTAGCATGTGTCCTAGTTTCCAAATCAACATCAGAAAACTCCCAGCTGGTGAGAAATACTATTTCCTGTTCAAAAGGTATAGGAAGGAATTTAATTTTTCCTGTGATGACACAAAAGAACTGCAAGCCAGGTTAGAGGCACATAATACTAAGGAGTCTTCAAACAGACAAAGAAAAAATAAAAACCAACTTCACCTTACATGGCTTACAATATGAATTCTAGAGACTGTACAGTAAGAGACTACACAACTACAGAGAAATTAAGGTAATAATTTAGCTGCATGAAGATAACATCCAGTTTGGGGAAACTGAACAACTAATAAAGCAGAGGTGACATCTGTGTGTGAGTGTTGCTAAACCATATCCTCTGAAAAAGTAGGGGAGATAGTTTGGAGGTCTGGGTTTTCATATATTCTGATTCTACACATTATGGTCATGAAAATCACTAATGCCTGTGCTGGCAGAAAATATTTCCTTGAGCAAATCCCAGAGTTATGCATTCTGAAATACCAGAGTGTCCTAGGTTGCAATATAGATGTAGTCAAGTATTCTATTACCACCAGCTGTGGGCCATTAGCTGCTTTCACCTGCTAATGACTCACTCTGCACGACAGACAATGGGCCATCAGGGACCCACCGTGTGACTCATGGACTTATCCCATTGTGGGATGCTCTGCCCAGGAAGGAGGGGCCAGGTGTTCCCACCTGGATATAACCTGGCCTTGGAACTGCCTGAGCTAGCCCTGTCTACTGGGTTCCCAGAGGACGAGAACTACCACTGGATCTTCAGCTGGAGACTAGACCTTCACAGGATCACCGCTTCAACTGGTCTACTTCAGTTGGACTGCTACTACCACCCTAACAGGGTGTTAGGTTGTATCTGACTTTGTCAGTGCTTTTCCTTGTATTATTTCACTTATTTTTAATTTCAATCTTGACTTGTGATCTCCCACTGGTTTGTTTTCAAACCAACACACAGAGGTATACTGCATTTTTTTTTGAGGATGTAGGTAAAACAAGGCATTAAACTGTCAACAGAAAAGACTAATTGGAAAATCAAGAAGAGATAATGATCAGCAAATACTGCAGTTTAGATGTTCAGAGTAGCAGGCAGCAGTCACAGGACTTCTTTGCAGTTACACTATGAGGAGATGCAGAAAAAATGAAAGCAGGGTAAATATTGTCAGAAAAACTGATTTAATTGCAAATGCAGTTACAAGCGTCACTAGATGTTATAGGTATTTCTATTTTTAGAGTCCTATTCATATACTTGGGCAAGGAATGTATGCATTTAGATATTAAATTTCTGAGATAGTGTGAATGATAACGAGACTCCATGAATCACTGCCAACCAAACTCTACTCTCATATAGAAATGTTGAATGTGTGTTTGTCTGCTCAGCCAGCCCAGTCCAGAATTCTTCATTCTGCTCTTCTCACGCTAAAGAAAATCTCACTATATTTTCTTGAATGCAAATACAAGTGTTTCCCAATTGAGTAATTAATTGAAAACTCTCAGTTACTGATAGGATTCTTCAGAAGTGCAGTATGAACAAATACAAAATAATCTTTCACAGGCAGGACTCCTCTCTCCGCATTATGGCATATATTACTTTTCAGGGAGCAAAAAGAGCAAGTGAATACAAACTTGTGATAACTTGGGCAGGACAATTGTGTGTTAATGCTTCTTAAAGCTGATGCTGCAAGCTTGAGTACTTATGTACAAATCTGAAGGGAAAATGAAAAGGAAGAAAAAGGTCTTTTAAAATGAAGTAAAAATATGGGGGAAATTATTTCCCATTTTGGATGCATGTAAGTTTATATTTTCTGCCTGAAGACTCTGGGAAAAGATGATTATTATTTGCTAGTAATGTGATGCAATGTATTTTTTTTTTAACCTGGTATTTGCATACATCTATAGTGCGTATACCACATGTAGAAGCTTATTAAAATGCAAAGATACACATGCATGCTTTTTGTGATGCTAAAAAGACTCTCTACCAGTGAAAAGATATGTTATTGCTTACTTCCCAGTATATAAATGCTGCCTGCAGTTTTGATATTAACTGAGGACCACTACTTGGAGGTTTGGAGGTTCAAATCATTCTAAACAAGTGTTATTGAGACACCATATCCTTAATGTCTGTGTGTCTGCATAATTAAGCAGAAGGGAACTGGAAGAGAGTGGTGTAGTGGCCTGTGATACTACAAAGGTGGAAGGAGGAGGGAGAGGAGGTGCTCCAGGTATTGGAGCAGAGATTCCCTTCCAGTCCCTGAAAAGACTAAGGCGGAGCAAATATCCACATTGCAGCCCCTGGAGTACTCTAGGTCAGGGCAGGTTTATCCTGAAGGGTGGCAGCCACACTGGAAAGGGGAAGAGGGGCAAAGGAAGGAGTGGCAGAGAGGAGATGCCATGGATTGACCCCTTTCTCAATCTTCCTTTACTGCTCAGGAAGGGAGGAGGAGGCAGAGGAATCAGGAATGAAGGAGTGAGCATGATCCTGGGAAAAGGCTCTTTTAACTGGCAAGAAATTAATTTCTCCCAAGCTGAATCTGCTTTGCCAGTGATGTTAATTAGTAGAGCCTGTGTCTCACACTCAACCCACAGCTTTTCTATCATATTTTCCCCCACTGTCCTGCTGAGGAGGGGGTGAGAGAGTGATTGAGTGGGCGTTTGAGAACTGGCCAAGGGCAGCCCCCAAAAACAACCTGTTAGAAGTCCGTGACTCCAGACCTGTAGGTTATGAGGTGACTACAGGGAGTAACATACAGGAAAGACAGTAAAATTTAGACAGACCCTGGAAATTCTTTTGTATGGAAAGAAAGAAAGTAAGATAGATTCTGAGGATACTAAAGTAGAATTTTTTGTAATTTATTCTATTTATTTTTTTCTATATGAGACCAAACAGGAAAGTGCTGAAAGCAGGTAGCTAGGCAATCTGTCTTCTTCAAAGAACACAAAAATAAAATTTCACTTTTGTACATTTAAAAAGTAATCAGGGAAAGAAAGAACAAATTTCACTTGGTTCCTTTCATTGTAGGAATATTTTCAGTCTTTGTATTGCAGTTCTGTTGTTCCATCCCTACCAAAGAACTGTAATATTTAGAATTAAATCTTACCTTTATTTCAGTCCTGGTTGTATCAGAGTTGTCCACTTATATTTTTTTGAATGCATATTTTCAAAACTGAAAGAGCTCATTTCTGAAAGGAAAGATTTTGGTTGGTTCAGGTAAAGACAATTAAGGGAAACTCTTATCTTAGAGTTTTATGTCATAAAATATAGAAGACTGAGACATTTTGTTACATTCTCAGTAATAAACTTCTCAAAACCATAACAAACATCTAACCATAAGCAGACAGTTAAAATCCTATTTGCTATAAAGGCACATTTTTAGTAACAGTATTTTTTTGGAAGTTTTATATGTTGCAGCCAGTCTAAAGAGAAGCGGATTTGTGGACAGGTTAAGAAAGAATGATCACATATAAAATTATGTCTAGGCAGGGAAAATAAAGTATCAAAAAGAGAATTGGTCCAAAGGATTTCATTTTTCCCCAGCAGTGGAAATGGCATGCTGGAATACCTAGAAATCAATAATTCTATTGATGGATAGTTAATCTTTTTAAATAGACTTATTGTTTTATAAAATATCTAGTTTTATAGACTTGTGCTATATAAAACACATAAAAGATACAAGCTCAGTTTCATTTGGAATTTCTATCAGTACTTGAAAGTCTTCATGCTTAATTCATATTTAAATAATGGCAATTAGTATACAAATTTCCATTACATTATTTGAGAATAAAAACATTACAGAAAACCTTCAGTGTCAACTTAATTACTGCAGCATTAATTATGATTGCTACCTCGGGGTCTATTCTTTCTCTCAGAAAACCTGGAGTGCTAAACTTCAAAGGTAAAAGTTCTTGTGATTCAAAGAGACTGATATCTGTCCATTCTCAAGTCCAGTATTTTCTATTTCATTTAAGGAATATACTTATATAATGAGAATTGGACAGAAGTTTCTTGAAAGTAGTATTTTAGAAGCCATATTTTTGGAGTTGTCTACTCTTTTAATTAAATGGGGAGTTGTTTGGTTTTTTTTGTTGCTGTTTGCTTTTACTGACCTCCAAGCTTTCTATGCTGCCAAACACATCATTTTCTTATCTCAAAACAACAGAACAATGCAAAGTGGTGTGGGTGGTTTCCAGTGCTTTATGTTTGCACATACTGCTCCAGAGATACAGCTATGATGAAAACTAATTGAAAATTCTCTGGAGTTCCTTATTTACCCCTGAGTGCTTGAGATTTCATGCAGAAATTTCTTTCTGTTAGTCCCCTTGGGAAAATACAGAAGTATTGCAAACTATTCTTCCTAGCAAGCAGCCAACTTTTAAGCATCTCTAGGCACTACTTACTGTGATCCTTTTTTCTCATCCATCATCTTCAATATTGCACAGCACTTCCTTAAATAATCATTAAAAATGTGCTTTATATCAGCAATGTACATGCAAGTATCATTATTTTTATATCCTGATACAAATTCTTAATGGAAAATAAATGCTGCAAGCAAAACAGAGCAGTCATAAAATACTATACTTCTTAGAATCCCAGAATGGTTTGGGATTGGAAGGGACTTTAAAGATCATCTCATTCCAACAACCTTTCCATGGGCAGGGACACCTTTCACTGGACTAGATTGCTCAAAACCCCATCCAACCTGGCCTTGAACACTTCCAGGGGCTGGGCAGCCACAGTTTCTCTGGACAGCCTGTGCCAGTGCCTCATCACCCCCACAGGAAAGAATGTCTTCCTAATATCTCATATAAACCCACCTTCTGTCAATTCGAAGCCATCCACCCTTGTCCTGTCACTCCAGGCCCATGTAAATAGTCTCTCTCCATCTTTCCTGTGGGCTCCCTTCAGCTACTGGAAGGCCACAATTAGGTCACCCCAAAGCTTCTCTTCTCCAGGCTGAACAATCCCAATTCTCCCAGCCTTTCCTCCCAGCAGAGCTGCTCCATCCCTCTGATCACCTAGGTTCCTCCTCTGGCCTGGCTCCAGCAGCTCCCTGTCCTTTCTGTGCTGGATGCAGCACTGTGGGGTAGGGTCTCATAAAGGTACCAAATATACAAACTTCATGAGTGTATACATGTGCAAAATCTTTACAACAGTCATGGATTTTTCTTTTCCCAACCTGTTCTTCAGGACAGGAATGGATGGCATTGTATTAGATAAAGGTAACAGTAGAATAGCCTGATTGCAATTTATGTTGATGATATACTCTCTCCCTTCACTTTCTTCCTCTTTCTGCCTGAATGTTTGTTACAAGCAATTAAACAGGTGATGGATGAACCCTCAGCTCTTGGATTTTACTGCAAACTATACAAAGTTTGAAAACACTGCTATGTGATATGAATTATGAGCCCTTACTGACTAGTTTGCATTTCAATTGGCCTTGAAGAGTTTTACATTTGTGAGCAATAAACAACCCACAACAATGGTTGAAACTGAAGAAAATTTAAAAAAAAAAATTATCAAGAGGTGAAAAATAGTAGCAACCTTATCATGTTTTTCGTTTGGAATATCCAAACACTATGCAGTGTTTACAATATGTCTCCCTGCAAGGCAGAATGGCAAAACAGATTTACATGTTTCTCAACTTGAAATCGTTGGTACTGTGTTCAGGTACAGAACCAGATGCCATAAGATATAAAATTCTGCAGAGAATTTTGTCATTCCATATATATGCTTTCCATATGATGAGGTGCACAGCCGTAAGAGCATGTGTGCAGTGTAGTGGGTGCCTTGATTCACACCAGCATTAAGTACATCTCTTACCACTCTTCTTGAAATCATGGCAGCACTTGCTGACGACATGGTAAAAGAAGTCCATGAGTGTTTGCTGCTCTTTATGTCACCACAAAAAAATACAGAGAAAAAATATCACATATATAAGAGAGAAGCTGAACTTTATTTGTTCCTTTTTAATTCCATGCTTTGGGGAAGTAAAACAAACTAAAACAAAAGCACCGTAAAATTTGATGGGCAGTTGATTTTCTTTCCTGAACTACAAAGATTAAAATTCTGTCTTCAGATTGCTCAGGGAACACTTTTACAAACCCTTAGCTTGTAATCCAATCCTATTAAGAAACCCATCTGGTTTCCTGGAACAGTAGGGCTTCTATAAAACATTTAAAATTTCAGCGAAGATGGTTTTTCACTAAAAGACACAGGTCCCAAGGTCTTCTGCTCTGTGTCTGGGATTTGTGAACTCACAATATAACTGGCCTGTGATTTGAATTTTAATTGCCTAATCTAACTATTAAATTAATTCTAATCAATATATTGAAGTTTTCCTTATTTTACTGTATTCTTAATGGTACTTAATAACAAGTAGAAGTTACAAAATAAAATCACTGAAAAACATTATAAGAATAAAAGCATTTCATTGTGCATTACTACTCATGAGCTGTGTTCATGACTTGCAATTAAATCCATTCAAGAAGACAAATATTTCTTTACTACTAAGTTCTTCTAACAACTGCGTTACATGAATATTTTTGTAATATTTATTTGTTCTCTCTAGTAAAGCATAGCAGGGGGATATAATGTAATGCTTTAATATACTTCAGAATGTCAACTGATATCCTTTAAAACTTAATTCCTGGTATTTTTTATATTCATTTATTTTTAAATGCCTTGCAAAAACATAATGTTGCTAGGATCCATAATAGAGAAAAGAATAATTTTAGTAGTTATTTTATGTAAATATATCCAAAGAGTAATTCTTCCACGCATTCTAGTTGCTTTAGAGATTGTCATAAATTCTTTATTATTTTCTAAAACAAATGAAACAATTAATTAGCAGGGTAAATAAATCTCCGAATAAATCTGAAAGTTGAATACAATCAAAATATGCACTGAAATCTTAATATTGTAGGAATTAAATATTTTTTAGAAGAAAACGTGTTGAAACATTTTCCTGCAAAAATATATCTTCATTGTAAAAATAAATATCTAAAAAAAAGTTCAAGTTTTTCCTGTGTTCTTAAAAAGAAACACTGGGCAGAATCCTGGCCCCATGGGAGGCAGAGAGGCTTCCCTGATTGCCCTCAGTGGAACCATGGCTTAAGATTCCAAGACTCCCATATAACATATAAGGAAGTTCTGCTTCACAGTCAAAGGGGAACTCATTACTCAGTGTGAAGTGTGATTCTAGCATGGTCTCTTCTCTGTGCAGAAGAATTAATCATGTTCATCTTTGCTGTAATAAGATGCTAAACACTGTCATTTAAAGCTGCAGAGGTATAAAATTAAACCTCTCTATGCATTGCTATGGAAAGACTACATTTCATAACAGCAGAGGGCTGGGCCATTCACACCCTTTGATGAGAATACTTTTTCCGATGATGCTAATAATTTCATTTTTATGGGTATAGTCCTTTGTGTTATCAAATATAGAGCTTGATCCTTTGTTTATTGCAGGATTGAAGCCAAAGAAAATAGCTTTCTATTATTAGATTTCATTCTGGCATAATTAAATTGGTTACGGGTACAATTTTCTACAGAAACTGTTAATTTTCCAGTAAAACCAGTAATATGAAATAATGTGTAGAATTTGTCACATAGCAGTGCCTAAAGAAACATCTCTGTTGGCTTATATGCATAGAAGAACAGCTGTAGCAATTTGAAGGAACTGTAGTGTGTTAACTATATCCATACAATTATATTGGTATTATTTTTGTATGGAAAATAAGGCTTAAAAGAGCTAACAGTTTGGCACAGAGAAAATTTTATCAAGCTTCAGAGGAACGAGCTAATGGAGTGTGCCTGAAATGCACAAAGGGAAAAATTAGCAGGACATCAATTACAATACTGGTAAGAATATTAGTGATGACAGAGAACTTCAAGAATGTTTTCAGAAAGGTAGGAAAAAAAAAAAAAAGACAACAACCTAAATGAAACAGACTTTGCAACCTGAGCCTACATTTTTCTTCTAACAATTTGTAACCCAAATCTATGAGCAAATTCACTGCCATGAGTAAGGCTTGCAGAGAAGTTAGAGGAACCGAACTTAAATCTGCTTTGGAAGAATAAAATTTCTTTGTAAGATTAATAGTATTCAAAATGAGTTTAAAAGGAAGTCATTGACTTTTTTGTTGTAATGTTGTACATGTCAGATCACGTACTTCTGTTCATTCTTCACATGACAGATCAATTTTGTCATAAGCTGTGCTTTCTCTCCAGTAAAACTGAATAAGAATTATATGAGAAGTCTCATATATATGTATGTACATGTATGTGTATAAGGGTGACATACACAGATACGGTCAGCTGCATCTCCAACAATGCTGACTTGTTTCATCACATCAGGCTATCTTGGAAATGTGGTGTAAAATAATCTGAAAGGAACTACATCTTCTTAGAAAAAGGACTGCTGCAGGAATAAGTCAATAAAGTCAAGAAAATAAGTCAATATTAAACTTGTTGAAAAGGCATGACAGATCTAGAGGCAATTGAAAACACAGCAGAATCTTTTTTTTTTTTAGTTAAAAAATGCATACAAATATGTGAACATATCTGTGTGTGAACACATAGGCAGACACACTAAAAAAATAAAAAATCCTTCCCCACCTGCAGTGCTGCATCAGCTCTGGGCTCCCAGCACAGCAAGGACAGGGAGCTGCTGGAGCCAGGCCAGAGGAGGAACCTAGGTGATCAGAGGGATGGAGCAGCTCTGCTGGGAGGAATGGCTGGGAGAGCTGGGATTGTTCAGCCTGGAAAAGAGAAGGTTTCAGGATGACCTAATTGTGTTCTTTCAGTACCTAAAGGGAAACCACAACAAAGGTGGAGAGAGACTATTTACAAGAGCATGAATTGATAGGACAGAATCAGAATAGGTTTAGATTAGCCATTTTGAAGAAATTTTTTACTTTGAAGGTGGTGAGGCACTGGCACAGGTTACCCAGAGAAGCTGTGGATGCCCCATCCCTGGAAGTGTTCATGACCAGGTTGGATGGAGCTCTGAGCAACCTGGGATAGTGGAAGGTGTCCCTTCCCACAGCAGAAGGGTTGGAATGGTATCTATTAGGTCCCTTTCAACCCAGGGATTTGATTTTATGATCTCTTTCCATGACAAATTCTTTTATAAGGCACTGTATGTCTTAGACCAAAAACTTTAGAAGAATGAATAGTTTCTTGCATTCAGGTTGGCTTGATCCATTAAATTAATAGCTTTCCCACTGTTATATAGCACAAGAGAGAAAGTTTTGGAACTGTATGCTAGGAATACAGTGGACGGATTAAGCAAAACTCACTCAAAATGCTCACTGTGGATATACCTGGTGTGACAACATCCATGCAGGTATATTTTGTAGAAAAGACATTTGTAAGGGGAAATAGATGAGGGGCAAAGTCCTGATCAATGATGTCTTTATTCAACAGATAAAGCTTCATTTCTCACTACAACTGGGTTACAGCTATTAGCATAAGATAAATCAGTATCATCTTTCCAGTTGTACAATGAAAAGTCTTTAGGAAAAGTTTTACAAAAAGAACAAGCAAAAATCATTCACAGGACAAGCATTGCACTAAAAATCTTATAAGAAAAAATATAACAAATTCTATGTGTTGTCTGAAATTGATTTTTAGTGTGACCAATGTTTTAACAGAATAAGCAAATTATAAAAAAGTTATTATTTCTAGTCTAGGTACAAGGATGCCAACATTGGATGCTCAAAGCCCAAATCATCTCATTATTACAGAAATGCTTCATTACACACTTGAAATCCCCATAACACTCTTAATGTTGTTATTCATTAACTTCGTAATATCTTTTGGGTGTTAAGATCATTCTTCTGGTGTTCCTCCATATCCTAAGATTGACTTAGCTAGTTTTCTTCAATAAACTGGAAAAAGAAAAGACTTGGAAGCAGTTTACAATGAGTCATCAAGTATCTCAAATTTTGCTATAAGTATGATGATAATGGTCTGAGGGTGACATGGCTCTATTTTTGCATGACTTCTTATTAGTTCATAATTTGCGTAGACCTATAATTGTCTTAAATTTGTGGTTTAGTCTTTCTTTATTAGTTTCTATATCTATGTTGGGCATGTTTTTCTCCTCTCTTTCTAATCTCTAAAGCTGCTTTTACCTGACCCACAGGGTTAGACTTTTTTCACAACCAGCAACCGTGTTGGTTTTTTTCAGTCTGAGGCTTCTATTGACATCTTTTATCTATATTTTTTTATACCACTCAGTTGAGCATGGATCATGAAATTACCTGGTGAAGCTCAGCCTTATTCAACCATTGTAAAAATGGGTCCTATATCCTTTTATTGTCGTGCTTTAAATGTGTTTGGATTGAGCAGCATGGACTCCAGCAGTTCAAAACAAAGATGTCTGGTTCTGAGTAGAAAAGAGATTGTAACAATTGTGGTTCTGCTATAATATATATAATTATTTGAAATTCCTAAACCTAAAGAAAAAAAAGTTTAATTTGTAATTTTCCATGGGAAAAAAAAGCTATTAAAACTTACATATGAAAATTAGCAAGGTCAGATTGTCTCAAATTTGCAACTACATTCTTGTTATTTATAATAATTAACAAGAGCAAAAAACTGAAGAAAAAAACAAAACTCCAAATAAAACAGAAAATAGATTCAATTTATTCAGAAGTTGAGCCCATATAAAATAAATGCTGGGTTGGCTGCCTGAAGATGTTGGTTTTCCTGAAATCACCAAGAAAAACACACAGTTACTTGTTCTTCTATTTCCAGTGCACAATTTTTCTCCATGACACTGGAGAATTCTGCTATTGGCATTCAACTATAACTCAAACTATCTGACAAAGAATATTTTGCAGAAATCAATAATGTTGAATATATTAAAGATGCATTGAGATTGTTTTATGAGTAAGCTGGGAAGTTTCAAAGTACTCTAAAAATCCAGTAAAGCTCTCATTTTACAATTGAAAACACATCTTTTGCACAGTTTTATGGCAATACTTAATGAGGAGCTAAGAGAAAAAAAAATTACTTTTTTGTCTTTACACATTCCTTTTAAGAAAATAAATTCTTCTCCAAAGACAATATATTTATTTTTTTACCAAATAGTTTATGGTGTTGTCACTTGGGTACTATTAGAAGCAAGGTTAGGTTTGATTCCAACAGTGGTGTGCAGTGTGATCACTGTACAGCGATCACTGGCTCTGGTCCAGCACAGATGTAACTTATATGTATAATTGTATATATAAATATATAAATTTGTATATTTTGCATGTATATGCAGAGGTCTTGGTAGCCTAGGAAAACAAAAAAGAAATGAAGAGTCAGAACTTCTAGTACTCTCAGCTTGACCAAGTCTATCAGAGCTCCAAGCAGGCTGAAAAGAGCAGAGCAATAAGAACAATTTTTAGTTTCATTTTTTTTACAGTTCTTTTAAGTTCAATTTTACATTTCCTTTTTTTCTTGATGATGTCATTGCTGTTGAATTTTTATCTCTTTTTATATCTATAATTATCTGTTTAAGTTGTGCTCCTAAATAGAGACACCAGAATTGCTTTTACTTGTGTGCCTGGCTGCAGATTTGCCCTTCCCATCTTCATAGATTACATTGAAGTGTGTGTCCTGTCGGAATTGGTATTAAAATATCATCTTACAAATCAATGGAAATGAAAGAGTACTCAATATATTGTCATAGAAATGTTACATTCCTTTTCTTAATGTTTCATATTCTAAACAAGGATTTTTAAAGGCATGTGGTTGTTTCCTGGTAGCCACTCAAGAAGGCTGTCCTACAAGTATTTACAATTGTGGTTTTTTCTGATTGCAACTGGGAATAATCCAAGAGATTGCTTTTTTCAGGTGTATGCAGAAAAGCTTAAAATGATCTGATAGAAGGAAATGAGAAATCCATTTTTATTTCACTTTGCCCCTTCCAAAAGAGTTTATACTCAACTGTCTATACCAGAACATAATAGTCACATTGACGTATTTTTCAGAAGAATGAATCTTTTCAACTGTCTTCAATTAAGTAACCTCCCTTAAATCCAGCATACTTTTTAAAATTTGTGTTAAGTTTTGGAAACAAAGCACTGAACCACAGCATCTCCTGTTACAACTAAGAAAAACCCTTGAGAAAAGCAAAATTTAATGAACTCTTTTAAAGGTTCAGTTGTTGATTGTGCCATACACAAAGGTAGGCCTTAATTTCACTACTACATATGAGTACAGTGAATGATGCACTAATATGTTTATCACGTTGGACATTTAGTCCGGAAACTGTCTTCAGATATCCAGGTGATATGTAATGTCCTGATACCTGGCAACTACATAGCTCTTCCTTCAGACAACTTTTGGATAAATATCTGAGGACTTTCAATTCTATTTGCAAAAGTACACTTGAATACCTTGGTTCTTGTCAAGCTTGATTTAACTTGCACTAAACAGGTATAATTATTAAAAAATGCCACAGAAAGTAATGACTGTAAGCTCATGTCTCTCTAAAATTTTGTCCTTTTCCTTTATTTACAAATTTTTAAATTATGTGGCTCCTGTAAATAACATCAGCAAACATTTCACATTTTCATAAGTAAAAACTTCAAATAGTAACACGGTGACCAAACCCCTATGAGAGACATCATGAAGTTCACTGTCCAAATGAACTACTCTAAATACTTTGATGTGATAATTTCACTCCATCTCACTTTTACTACACCTAGTCATCCAAGCTTCTTCTGTGCTTAGGAGGGTATCTGCAGAGAATATTCTGCTTCACCTACAGGAGGTTGCTACACTAAAAAGTACCTGTCCCCTTTGACCAAAAAGGATGATTTGACCAGTTGTTAGTTAACCTAATGACTAGTTTTGAGCTTAGGTCTAGCTCTTAAACAGCTAAAGTTAGATAATGTAATTTCTACCTCCTGTTTACATTAAAAATAAATTGCTTTTCAATCACATTTCCTTCTCCTTTCAGACATGGAGTGTTTTTCTGCTCTTAGTATTATTATTTCTGAAATAAATGAGATGACAGAAATGTTTTTCTCCATAAGTTCTTACAAGTCTTGTTATAAGACCTGAATAATAAGCAGTTTTTCTATTCTCATCACATATTTCCTCTTGATTCTGACAATATATAGGAGGAATAAACCACAAAAGGCACGAAAACTTTAAATATTCTCTTTGATAGCAAGAAATTTAAGAATATTGGGACAGATTAAGAAATGATGAAGTCAAGTTAATATGACATTTTTTATAGATTTCAAGATATTGGAATAAACTTAGAAGTCTATCACGCAGCAGAAATTGTTTTGCAAGTAACTAGACATCTTAATTGATTTTCAATGGTACTTTATTGAATGTGTTTGACAAAAAATTAAGTGTTTTGCACTTGTTTGTAGGTCGTTTTCCTCATGTGAGTACAAAAGAAATAAAACCTCCACACTTTAAAACCAAACAAACAGAGAGCAATCTACACAGCATTTGGGTCTCTGAGTCAATTTATTTCTATAGTATTTTCTTACCTCATAATATTTAATAGCTATCACTATTTTTATATGGGGTTTTTTTATGAAAGAAAAGAATCCACAGTTAAGAAAAAGCTCTCCTAGATTTATGGTTGAATTATATAATTCCTTGGATTTATGGTTAGTTTGCAATTCACTTCAGATGGTATAATGAAGTCAGACAAAAATCAGAGGTTGTTGGAGAGAACATGAGGACACAAAAAACCAACAAAACAAAGCACAGACAAAACCCTAAACCTTTATATACAGGAACTACTTTCACCTGCAAGTGATTATGGTCTCAATAGAAGTGATTTGGCATGTGACAGAGGTGCAGGGTACAGCATTTGAAATGTTAAAAAACTTGTGTGCACCCTGTTCGAGTTCTTCAAAAGTCAATTCTAATTTCAGCAACTGCAGTCAACATGTGACATAAGATAAAGTGATTTTCCTTTCTGACAAGAAAGATTTTCTAACCAAGATGTTGTCGGGGGGGTTGTTGTTTGGTTGGGTGGAGTTTTTCAGGTTTTTTGGTTGTTTTGTTTTGTTTCCTACATTCTTATCTATTTAAAGAAATATTTGGATTAAATTCAGAAAAGAATTTGAACAATTTCATAATTAAATCATAATTATCATTGTACCTTGATTTAAGAGACAGGTAAGTTTTCCTGTTGAAAGAAGGTAATAATTTTCCTGTGAATACAAAACAAATCTATGATTTATGAAACTTTACATTGTCAATTATGTCTTATTATTTATGCATTATATTTTGGTCTATACTATTAAGGCTCCATTCCATGGATATAGAAAGGGACTGGTGGAGAAAATGAGAAAATTTGGGGTTGGAAAAAGGGATATGTGAATAACAATGAGCTACCTTTGCAGAAAAAGAGTGATTGTTTTGACTTTTTTATTTTTTTAAGTGAGCAATAAACCTTGAAATGGGCGTGTTTGGGGGATTGGAATATATTTAGACAAATGATAGTGAGTCTATTTTGGCTTTGTGTAATACGGACACATTGAAAAGATACCTGTGAGAATGCACAGTTTTTAACAAACATTTTGATGTGCTATAAATATATTACATCTTTGGATGATACTCAACATGTTACTCATTTTGTTCTGGCAGAACTTGAAAAATGTGGAGACATAAAGTGCTACAAATTCCTCATAGTGTTTCATTCATTGATTAACACCCCCGTAATTAATATTTTGATTGTCATTGAGATAAAAAGCAATTAATGTTAAATCTCATAAATTACTTAAGTATAACTTATCCCCTCTTTAATTTCAGTTTCATCTGATTTATTGTATTTTATAGCTCCTTTTATTCATGTTACATACAGTAACAGGGGGAGAATTCACAATGATTACAAAGTTTCATGCCTACAGTAATTTCAGTTTCCTTGCCTTCACAAATATGATACTTTCAATCAAAGGTGGTGTGATCTGAGAACTTCAATAACAACCCTTTAAATTTTAGAAATTTATGTCCAGGTCCTCCATGTCGGTGGCTAGCACGACCACCACACAACAAGGTGGGTGCTCAGGCCAGGCAGGAGGCCAGCACAGGGACACTGCAGGGAGCTGTGTGACAGAGCCCACAGACACGGCCCAGAGAAAGACTGCCCTGCTGCAGGCCGAGACAGGCCCTCCCACAGCCCCAGAAACCAGAAAGTGTTTTGACTTTATCCTTGAGTAGGTGACCAAATAAAAACCCAAGGGATTCTGCACACCTCCCTCTTTCCCTGGCCTGCTCCTACGGAGCAGTCCCAGCACCACGGCCTGCCGGCTGCAGGGCCTGGACACTCCACACAGGCTGCCCAAAGGAAACACCAAGACCTGGCAGCAATTCGCTCAGCTTCCCTTTCCAGAAATGGAACCATCTCCTTCCTTTCCCATCCTAGGAAAATTCAACCTCTACCTCTACCAAAGAACTTATCCTACACATCGCTGATCAGAAATGTTGCTGTGAGCTTCCTCCACCAGAAACTTCCTCGCCACAGCCCTGGAAGACATTCCGGGGGCATCATTAAAGCCTCCACAAACACTGCATGTGCACCCAGGATCATCAGCTTTCCGTCTCTGCAATTCAGGCTCCCTGCGCTGCTCCTGTTCCTTTTCTCCTCCTCTCCCCATAACTTTGGGAACTGCAGAGCTCCAAGCCTTTGGCCATTCCCAAGGCCAGCTCCTTCCCTGGGTTGTTTGTTGGACACCCCCGAGGCTGATGTCCCCTGGTGTTCCCAGGAAAGCCGCTGATGGCCACAGGAGTCCATAAAGCTGCTGAGGGCACCGGGGCACCTCCCCTGTGGGGAAAGGCTGACAAAGTCGGGGCTGTGGAGCCGGGAGAAGAGAAGGTTGTGTGGAGACCTCACAACACCTTTCCAGTCTGTGAAGGGGATACAGTGAAGCAGGAGAGAGACTTGTTCCTAGGAACTGTAGTGACAGGACAAGGAGTAATGGGATCAAACTGAGAGAGAATTGCAAGGGTCTTGATGGTGGGAAGAAGTCTTTTTGGGTGAGGGTGGTGGTTCCTGGACAGGCTGTGCAGAGAGGCTGTGGATGCCCCATCCCTGTTAACATCCAGGATGGACAGACTCCAGAGCAACCTGCTTAGGATTGCAAGGCTGCTCAGGTTGGAACCACATGATCTTTACAGTCCCTTCCAAGTCAAACCATTCAAGATTCTACAATTTGAGCTTTCCAGCATGCTCCCATCTCCCATTGCTGAGTGGCCCTGAATCTTTTGTGACATCACAGCACCCACAGTGTTGCATATGGAGCGTCCAGGACCTGCAAACCACCACAACGCACCCTTCACCTGCTGCTAGCGGTCATTTCTCGTTTGCTCTCAGCTACGTCTGTCAGTGCTGAGCTGTTCCTGCTGCCCGGACTTTTTGTGCTGCCTGCACGGAAGCACCGATCCCAGCAGAATGTGCTCTCCCATCCCACTGAAGGTACAGTGCCATCCCATGGAGGTGGGCATCCCCCGACTGTCCGGGTGGGACGGAGCCCTGTGCAGATGCTATGGGACAGGGACACCCCCTCTGAGGTTGTGCTCCCTGCTGCAGCCTGCTGGAGACACTGTAGAGGACATGGAAGTGGATATGGTAGTGGACACGGAAGAAATGATGGAAGTGGATGAGGAAGAGATTGTCGAAGAGATGGAGGTGGATGTGGAGGATGACATCGAGGAGATGGAGGTTGACGTCCAGGATGAGATCGAGGACATGGAGATTGATGAAAAAGATGAGGAGGAACCCATGATCCTCGGATGAGGATGGAGCTCCACCAGTAGGACAGGCAGGTGCTCCCCATGCCCTGCCCACAGGCACAGCAGGTCCCCTGCCACCAGGCTGGGGCTGGGCTGGGTGGCAATGCTCAGGGACATGATTCCCTGGGGGCGGGCCCTGGATTCTGGGGGCACAAGCACCAGCCCCAGCCTGCCCTGCACTTCCTTTGGGCCCCGCCAGCCCAGTCCCGGCTCCTGGGACCCAGATCCCAGCCCCAGGCTGGCCTAGTGCTGGTGGCAGAGGCCAGCTGTGCCAGCCTGTGCCAGCCTGTGGGCACAGGGAACAGCCCTCAGGGCTGCACTGGAGTGACTGTACCATATCCTTCTCTTCCAGGACTGACAGACATGTTGGCCATGGATGTGGCCCCTCTGTACATATGTTCTAGATGGTCTAGGTTTTCTGTAAATATGTTTTGAAGATTGTTATCCATACGTCGTTCCGTAAATATGTTTTGAAGATTATCATCTATAGGCCCTTCTGTAAATACGTTTGAAAGATTGTTACTCTAAGCTCCCATGTAAATACGTCCTATAGATTGTTGTTGTTATAATAATTCTCATAATAAACGACGTTCTGTTAGTCATATGTTTTGCTGATCTTCTGTAAATAAATACTGCTCTTTTTAAAAAACACCCACTTCTCTTTGCAATTCCTTTGGGTACTGGTAGTCTTTGAGCATTTCTCTGGCTTCTACTGGTTCTTGGGGCCAGAGGTCCCCTGGTGCGCTGACACAGCCGCTCTGTGACTGGGGCTCCAAAATATATGACCCAGCTCTTTTTTCATATTTCTTTGATTAGTGAATGCATAAGTGTATGCAAAAAAAAATACACAATTAACGTGTTCTAAAGAAACAATCCTCTTTCAATTTTTTTTTCCTCTAGTGACAAACTTCATATGTTTTTATGTCATAGGAATTTCTATTTTTCAAAATGGTTGAGTATATGTTTTTATATTTAATTTTCAAGAAAAATATGAGGATAGCTCAATTTCTGTGTTTAAATCTTCTAAGCATGTGAATTTCTTTGTGTTGTGTACAATGATAGACTTGTCACAAGCTTTGATTTTTGAGTATTAACATGTATATAGTATGTTCTATAGATTCATTAAAGAACATATTATAGTCTATTCAATCAGGTAATTGCAGGGTGGGTTTTTTGCTATTTTTGCTATAATTTTATAAATATTACTGACAGATAGTGTCCAGACTTTTCAAATACTGTAGAGAGTTTAGAAAACATGTATGTAAAATTTTTAGTCATGTATTAAGACTTTAGTTTACTTTTATCCCATTCCTTTTTCTGAGCATGTTCCTGACACTGTTTTTCACAGTAATGATATCAAGTGAACCTTCATCTTTGAAACCAGAAAAGGCTTGAAGTTCTTGAAATACATAAAAATAGATGAAGTGGGGGTTGCAATAACTGATAAATATTTTTTTTTAAATCAGTTTTTCTATGGGTTTTGTTTAGCTATAAATTTATCATTCCTAATCTCAGCAAGTCTTGCTTCTGAAGACAACACCACTAGTTTTTTCTTCTTTCTCTGCATTAAAAATATATGTATATTTATTCTTCCAGAGTTTCTTTTGATAATTGGCAGCATGCTTTATATTACCATTAAGCATACTTTTTCCTGTCATATCATTGCTTCTGATCAAAAATTCTAGTTTAATTTACACATTATTCACTTTTTCCTCTTATTTTTGAATATATTCGTTTTACTTTGTTTCTCTATGACTAATTAAAAAAACATAGTTACAGAGTTTAAGCAGTTTCCAATTTGACAATGCACATTCAATCCTCCTGATGACTTGGTGGTACCTTCTCAAATAAACTGCTCCAGGATGTATTTTTTTATCTGCTTGAGTTTTCTATTTTTCACTGGAGACTATGCAACCTACGGAATACAAATACTTCCGCCTGTAAATAAATGGAGAACCTGCACATGGCAGTGTTCTTGTTGAATAATTAGAAAATATTAGCAATCAGACAAACAGCAAAAAAACCCACTGTTGGACTCTGTCTTTTCTCAATGAACAGATGAATGCTTTGTCCTAAGCAGACTTCTGTTTGTGAACATTACTTTTTCATAGAATCCTTGAATCATAGAATGTCCTGGGTTGGAATGGACATTGAAGAGCCTCTGCAACACCCCCTGCCATGGGCAGGGACAACTTCCACTACACCAGGTTACCCAGAGCCCATCCAGCCTGGAATGAGGCTACCAGGGATGAGGTACCTCTGCTCTTGAGTGGTGTCTCCTATTTCTGCCATGAAGAAGTTTACTGTTTGCAACACTATTTTGGCATGCTGCAGTCCAGGACACAATACCCAAATGTTTTTCTATACAGTTTGGGAAAACATCCCCAGCTTCTGGATCACCTGCACTGCAGAACATCCCAGGAGATGCTTGCAGAGCCTCAGTCAGTTATAATTCATGCTATAGAAACATTTGGGTTTTAAGTCTTATGCAGCTTTTTGAACTGTGTAGAAAGTTATGGATTTTTTTAAGCAAATGTCATCTCTCCTCTTATTTAGAGATTTTCTTCACATTCTAAGTGAATGCAAACTGCAAAAATGGACTGTTGAGCTTGCTGGACAAGCCATGTTCCATGCCATTGGAATAAAATAGTGCTCATACTTTATAATCAGTGTTCAGGAATTATAGCAGTAATAGGTGTTTTTTGAGAAAGATTTCTATCTCTTCTTCCAAATGAGCTGACAAATTTGTTCTGGTGATAAAAGCAAGTTCAGCAAAGGTAAATATGGATCTCACCTGCCATGGCTTGCTTTCCAAAGGAAGAAGCTGTTGCCAATGTAATGCTGGCTGCACAGCTTCACAGTACTTTGTGAATATCTGTAAAATGCACCGTGTGTAAAATTATCACTTCTTGAAAAACTATCATGGAAGCATTTGCTGACATATTTGGGTCACCTCATGCACTTCGGTATTTCATATTTGCAGCACCTTATTTCCTTTTGTCAGTTATTGTGATGCTTCTCGTACCTTGTATCTCAATTACAATTTAGAGCTCCTCAAAATTTCTGCAGTGTTCAGACAGAAATTCTTTTCAGACTAAAATAAATCTGAAATAGCTGCTTGTGATTCTGCTTTTGTAGAAGAAGGTAATCACAGGGTCTTCTGAAGGGACATTTAAGCATGAGATACAAGTTATTAATTTAGAATCCTCAGCAGTCTGTTTTTGAACACAGCAAAAAAATACTCAGCATTTTTTTCTTCCCCATCCTCTACACCAATTTTATTTTTTTTAATCTAAATTATTCCATCTGCTTGGATAGGAGATTTACTATGCTTGTGTCTTCCTACAGTTATTTTTTTGTTACTGGTTTTACTTTCAAGTCTACTTAATACACATTTAATACACATTGCAGACAATACACTAGGTTACCTTTCTTTTCAAACCTGGAATATTGGTCAAGGCTTCCTTGGAACAACCAATGAGAGAAACTTCTTCAGTTACATAAAAGTGTACCTAAAAGCAAAACCTGAACCATGTCCTGCAGACATGAAATTAAATATTTTCTTTACATTTACTGTTTTAAAGAATTCTGAGAACTGGCATACTAAAATTGTTCTGTGTACTCCCTCAGTGTCTAGAAGTCCGATAAGAGGAGTCTGAAGTCCAGTAGTGTTTGACCCTTTTGTAAAATCACAATTTCTGACTTTCTTGTGCTAGAGATCTAAGAGTAGAAAATGATGGAAGGGAAAAAATTTCCTTTAAAAATGTTGATTTCTGAAAACAAACATCAGGGTGGGTATGATGAATTTTCAAGGATTTTTCCAACTTTTGAAATTTTGTTAGAATTTTTCATTTACATGTTCTTCTATACATGTAAATAATTTTTTCTATTGTTCTTGCTTGAAATTCAGAGCATGGAACAGCTGTAGGTTTTTTGTTTGTTTGTTTGTTTGCTTTTTTGCCCACTAAATGCATTTCACACTTTAATTTGAGATTGCATATTGTCTTGGTTTTGGAGACAAAGTTTCAGGAGGAAATGCTCTGGAATGAGTGCCTCCTCCCACGGGAAAAGGGCTTCCCCCTTTCCAATGAAACAAATTAATAACACAAAGTGAAAGTGGAAAAAAACGGAACTGTTTTTTAACGCAGAATGAAACTGGGAGAACAAGGAAAAGGAGAAAAGGCGCCCGCAAGGAGCCGACAACTGGTTCCCGCAGTCTCTGGGATGGGGAAGGGGAGTCCACACAGCAGCCTAGAGAAGGGCAGATGGAAAAAAACCTTGTTGACTCTCAGGGGCAGGTCCTCCTCTTGACAGCAGGCGAAGCCGGTGGATTCCAGTGACTCTGCCCCCTCAGTGACAGGCGTGGCCTTCCTTGAGCTCTGACCGGCCAGGGCCACCCTGCAGGCTCCCCGGGCTGGAGAGAAGGGAAGGAAGGTAGGGAGGCCAGGGGAAGGAAAAGGAAATGAAACAAAACCTTTTTCTAAGCTAACAGGAAGAGCAGTGAAGAGAGCAGTGCCGTGTCACCGGCGCACTCCCTCCCGAAGCCCGGCAGAGAGCCGTCTTCCCCGCAGGCTCTCCCCAGGCCATTGGACCGGGCCGCTTTTATAGCCAGGGCCGTTGGACCGAGGCGTTTAACCAACCCACAGGTTCAGCTGAACTGACCGTTCGGTTGAACTGACCCCTCGCTCTGCCTCCCCCACCCTTCCCCCCAGTCCATCCTCAAGGTACAGAAGCTCTGGGCATTACGCAGGCGGTTAGGGAATAAAGTAGCTTCGTTATGGCACTCCAGGACACCTATTCATTAGCATAAACTAAAGAAAAAAATCCTATACTTCTTCATTAAAAAAGGTTTTGATTCAGAGTTATATCAGTCTCCAGAGGAAAAAGTATATTCCAAATATATTTACTTTTTTTGATTCTGATTTCAACAGTATATTTTGCTTTGTTTTTCCGGTTTCAGAACTTCAACTGAACTCTTCTTTAATTTCTTTCTTTCTGATCTCTGGCAAAATATAGTTTTGACTTGCAGTGAAGAGTGTGTATGCCTCCACTTTTTCTGTGCTCTTTTTTCCATTCCAATTTAGAGATTCCTATTCGATTTAAAAATACATATTTGTGAATGTGGTTTTTTTGTTCCATCACTGTTCAAGGCCAGGTTTCATGGGGCTCTGAGCAACCTGGTCTAGTGGAAGGTGTCCCTACCTGTGGTAGGAGGCTGGAACAAGATGATATTTAAAATCTCTTCCGACCCAGACCATTTTATGATTCCATCTATCGTTCCAACTGAATATGATAATCTTTCTTTTGAGAAATAATTTTAATGCTGCTGTTTGCATCTTTTGTATTTTAGGTAAATAGTCATACATGTGAAAGAGAATTTTATGTATTAGATGCCTATTAGTCCTGAATATTTAACATCGTACTTGCAGCCATAATAAAGCTTTTATCTTCACTATCTTCACTTTAATGTTTTTTATGCTTTTGTATGTATATTTTCTATTTCTCTGCAGGTAAGTCTTGATTTAACTTAACAACAAAACAAATCTTGTTGTCTAAAGCTTGAATATATCCAACATTTTATTATAGGTCATCTATCTCTACTTCTCTTCTTAATTAATTAATTACTGAGTGATTTCTCCCTGTCCTTATGTTGACTCACAAGTTTTTTAGTGCAATTATTTTGTTTTTTCATCAGCCCTGGATAGCTGATGAGGGGACTGATAGAGTGAATTTAGTGGGCCTCTGGCATCCAGCCAGGGCCAGCCCACAACAGTCAGTCAATAACCTTTAAACAATGTGGGAGAAAATACTTTGGACAAGAATAATTTATCTCCAAGAATGCCACCTGAGATTGTAGCAATAGTGCACTTCATATAAAATACGTTTAAATCTGCGTAAACACAGAGATAAAATAGTTCTATTCGAAAGATCAAATTCTCCTGCTCTGTGTTTTAGCACAGCTCCCATGGGCAACTTTATGACATAATTTACATCTGAACACCGTTAGTCTAAGTTAATTGCAGCTTTGTGTATAATTAATTATATTATCAATCTGTCTCCTTAATGTTCGTTTGGATTTACAAGTTTTTATGATATTAGATGAACAAAGAGGAATATAAAAAGCTGTGGATTCTTACCTTGGATTTTAAAACATCCAGCAGGTTTGGACCCATGAGGAGAACACACAAACAGGGAAGACTACAGCTAAATGTGATTGGGAAATGTATTTTAATGTCTTCCAAAACAAATTTTATTCACTGTGGTATTTTTTTTTACTTTTGTTGGCTTCTTCTTAATTACTGTGTTCTTTAACAAAAAGGGGGGGGGGGTTGGAACTGGTTGGGTTGGTTTATATGAGGAAGAGCCTTTAGAGAAATATTAGGATGAATGTGGTAAAAGTTATCACTTTGGTTTATGTTTTTCTGTTTGTTTAGCTTTTTTATAATGCAGAAAACCTCATACATATTATGGGTTCATGTATATCTTAGTCTACTACTTTAGCTGCTGTATCTGCAGGCTGTGTGTCCTCTAAATTTACTCTTACTCTAAATTTATACATTTAGCTTTTAAACAGAGAGGCCTTATCTCTAATTTACATGAATTGTTTTGTGAAAGAGCTGGATTAAAACCATCTGATGCTCTTCCGTTGACATCTATGTTGTTTTAAGACCTAAATCCCTAAATTATATTTTGAACTACAATTTCATGTACCTTCAGTCGAGAAAATTTCTGAGAACAGCAAGAGCGTTCACACTGGTGGGTTAGAGCACAGCACCCATGTTGAGGAACCAGTGTTTCAAAATACTTCCTAAGGACGTGGAATTCACATCAGAAATTGCAGGAATCTAGTATTAAATTATCCACCTTTAAGGTCTGCAGTGAGAATTAGTCTCAACATACAAAAGAAACCTTGAAAAAAACAGAATGTAAAGGGAACCATAGGCTGAGATAAAGATAGCTGAAGATGTTTGACCTTCAGTGAGATTAATTCCTACTCAGTCTATTCTCAAGTACATACCAATTTCATTGTAAGGCAGATTTTGAGCGTAATCTTACTATACAATTAATGTTTTTCTATGTCATACAAAATATCTCACAGTATAGTACCTAGACATTAATGAAAGAGAAAGTCTATCTATTTGGGAATAATTTCTTCACTGAAGGGGTTTGTCTAGCATTGGAATGGGCTGCCCAGGGAGGTGATGTAGTCACCATCTCTGAAAGTGTGCAAGAAATTACTGGATATGGCTCTCAGTGCCATCGTCTGGTTGACAAGGGTGTGATCAACCAAAGGATGGACCTGATAATCAGGGAAGTCTTTTCCAAACTTAATAATTCTATGGTTCTATGACTATTCTCCCAAAAACACAAGAAGACTCTGTGCCAGAAACCAGCCAGACACAACCATTGATGCACATCACTATTTTCACCTGCTTTTTGTATTCACCCCTCTGGGATTACCTCTGGCATTTTTTCCAATGCCTCTTGGGGCTCCTGTTGCAGCTGCTCACTCCACATGGAGGTGTTCTGGCTCAGACACCTCGGTGCTTTCTCCTTTATTTGGAGGCTGACCCTCAAGGACTGGGTGAAGAGAGGGAGCCACAGCTGCTGTCAGAGGCCAGGCAGGCTTCCTTTGGGAAGAAATGCTATAACAGGAAGTAGATTTCTGCATGGTGTGAGCATTACCCAGGAAAAGTGCCTCAAAGCAGCTGAGCCAAGAGAGGTTCTCAGATGCTGACTCAAGAGTGTTTGGCTGTTCCAAAGTGTGGTGTCAGCACATAAGGTGTGGTGAGGTGCAGTGCCTGCCTGAGGTCATCCAGGAACAATGTGAGGAACTAAATTACAGATCTCATGAGTCAGCTTTCAGTCACTTGGTGAATAAACCATGATGCTTCTCTGAAGCAATGTTAGCAAAAACTGTGGCATAGCATGTGCCTTTAAAAAAAAAGCTAAACAAATTATCCTTTTTTCATTTAATTTTGTTTATTACCAGGATAAGCTTTCACAACTTACCATTATCCCCTCAGAAAGCTTTTGCTAAATATCTTCAGTAATGTCAACATTTCTCTACAAACTAAATGAGGAATAAAATATGTTTCAACTTAGGATGTTAAATGTTTGCCTTGTCTTTTAAAGATAAATATCCATTTTAGAATATCAGCACCATCCCTACCTATACCATGTAAGGATATACAACACTAAAACCTAATTCTATAATTATGTAGCAGTAAAATGCTGAAAAATATTTTCAAATGCACTGAAATAAAAGCTAGTACATTGGTCACCCTGAGATAGCTGATTGTTCTTTCAGTAAAACTTGTTACTTTGACACCTGCAACATTTTGTCATGTAACTGTGTAAGTACCTGTCTACATATGCATAATTTCATACACATTAAAAATATTCTGATGTCTTTTTCTTCAAAATTTAAGGAAACACATTCTTTTAATATTTGCTCACATGATTAGAAGCAATGAACCATGCTACCTTTATTTTTTAAAATAATACTTTTTTTTTTAATATTACAATTATTTTCCCAGCAAACCAGGTTCAATAGGGATACCTGGTTATGTTATAGATATACTATATGTCATACTGTATTGTATATATGCTGTATACTTATGCTTAAAACCCTTATTCTGGGCAAAAGCCATGTGATCACTCATTAGTATTTTTAGCAAGCATTCTGACTGTAAGGTTTTAGAAAGAAATGGATTTGTAGGCATAAGATTTCTAATTCATCATCACTTTCATTTCAGTTATTTAGTGAAGTAGTGGTGGAAATGAAACGTGTGCATGCTGTGCAAAGCTGATGAATCCATCTGCATGCAGTCGTTCTCCAGCCAATGAAAGGTGGGTAAGGCAAAGTGAAAAGGGATTGTCTCCCTTCAGAAGAACACTTGAAAAACAGGCTTTGGTAATTGCAGAAGGTTTAATATCAAAGCATTAAAAAAAAACCAAACCCAACTTGTTGAGCACATTACATCTCTCATTAAAAATACAGAAGATTAAACTCATAATATTTGTCTCAGTTATTGGTTAAATGGCTTACATTTTTCTCTTATTACCCAAAAGCCTGTAGGAATCCAGCAGCAGTATGCATTACTATCTGTCAGGTTTAGTCCTGTAAAATTAGCTAAATTTTCTAACTTGATAGAAATCATCTCACATAGATCAAACAGGAGGAAGTGTCTGTAGACAGAAATGGAAGAGGAATTTCAGTCTGAAATGTAAGCTATGTCTTTGGTACATGAAGACTTAGATTATTGTATTCCTATGTGGACTAATGTAACAGAGGTGATCCAAGACAGCCAGGATTAAGGCTTTATTAAGGACAAACTGTGTCGAGACCAACCTGGTGGCCTTCTATGAGGGAGTGATTGCAATGATCAGCAAGGGAAGACAGACTGATGTCACGTACCTAGACCTCTGTGAGCATTCATCATTGTTCCACATGACATCCTTATCTCCAAATTGGAGAGACATGGATTGAACTGGTTGACTATTTGGCGGATAAAGAATTGGCTGAATGGACACAGCCAGAGCATTGTGGTCAATGGCTCCATGTCCAGGTGCAGGGTGGTGACAAGTGGTGTCTGTCCTGGGGCTGTGGCTCTTCAATATCTTTATCAATGATAGAGACAGTGGGATAGAGTGCACCCTCAGAAGGTTTGCAGATAACACAAAGCTGAGCAGTGCAGGTGACATCACAGTAGGACGGAATGCCATCCAGAAGGACCTGGACAGGCTTGAAAAGTGGACCCACGAGAAGCACTTGAAATTCAACAAGTCCAAGGGCCAGGTGCTGTATCTGCATCAGGTCAATCCCAGATATAAGTATAGACTGGGAGAGAAATCGCTGAGAGCAGCCCACAGAGAAGGACTTGCAGGTTCTCACAGAAGAAAAGCTGGAGAGGAGGCAGCAGTGTGTGCTGGCAGTCCAGAAAGCCAAGTGCATCCTGGGCTGCATCAAAAGACATGTGACCAGCAGGTGAGAGAGGGGATTCTCCCCCTTTATTCTGCCCTTGTGAGATCCCAATGGGAGTGCTGCATCCAGCTCTGGGGTCTCCAGCATAACAAAGATGTGGGCCATCTTACTGTTACAGAGCAAGTCCAGAGAGGGGATGTGAAGGTGATCAGAAAACTGAGATATCTCACCTATAAAGGTGATGATATCTGGAGGTAAACAATATCTGGGTTATTACCGCTGGAGAAGGCTCTGGGAAGACCTTATTGAAGCCTTTCACCTACTTCAACCTAGCAAAAGTGGCTTATAAAAAAGAGGAAAAGTGATTTTTTTACACAAGCAAATAATGTAGGGGGATAGACAAGGGAGAAGTGTTTTAAACTCCACAAAAGAGGAGATGTTTAGGTGAGATGTTAGGATAAAATTCTTTACTCAGAAGGTGATAGAGCACTGGCACAGGTTGCTCAGAGAACCTGTGGATGCTCCACCCCAAGACATGTTAAGGGCAAGCCAGGTTGGATGGGGCTCCAAACAACCCAGCCTGGTGGAAGGTGTCCCTGTCCATGGCAGGGGGAATTGGATTACATGATCCTTAAGGCCCCTTCCAACCCAAAACATTCTATGATTCTGAGAGTCTATTATTCTGATTCTGTAATACAGAGGGAGAGCAACAGCAATAATTCCTGGGTCTGTCTGGGTTAGAGCATTTGTGTCACGGTGTTACACTGGCACACACTGATCTTTGCTCCTATGCTGCTGTCACAGAGCTCTAGTCTCCACCTGCCTCATACGGCTTTTGATTTATCCTTGACTTTAGGAGTCTTTTCACTTGAGTTCTTTCTCCTCATTTTCCATGTTTTATGACAGCATGATGCCAAAAATATCTTAGATTTTTTTTTAAATCCTTTATTTTTTAAAACTTAGTGGGAAAATACTCAGGAGAACCCTCCTGTCAGTCAGACATGTATTAGAATCTTCATTTCATATCCCTGATCCTTCCAGAATAGATTTTCCTCTTCTCATTTTAAGAGTAGCGTGAATTAAGAGCAATACAGCTGAATATAAGCCTTTTTTTTCTAGATTGTTGTAGAGAATAAAAGAGCTTCAGCTATCACATTAACATTTTAGAGTAATGCCCAACTCGTTAAAGATATTTTCATAGCTACAGGTGTCTCTGTATTCAAATAGTTAAAATTACAAGGAAGGAAAAAAATTGTGTGCTTTTTAATTAGAAAATTGGTTGTTAATATATCATTGCCTGCTGCCATATAATTGTCAGGGAAATTGTTTTTTCCTTCTGCAGTTTTATTTTTTTTGTTTTTTGGAGGAAAAGGAAACCTTTTCTTTCCCCCAGTCAAGCTGTGCAAACATAAAAAATATTTATGCTTCAGTTACATTCCTAAGGGATAAATAGCAGTTAGGTAGCTAACTCCAACTGAATTTCAATGCAAGTTAGGGACATCTGTGCCTTTACAAATTTTTCCCCCTATAGAAAGTCAGGTTTTTAGCTATAGCACATGCTTTCCCTTGGTAGCATTAAGGAGCACCCTTATAATTAGAATCTTGCAATGAAATCTTAATGAGAAGCATGAGACAATATATCATAATCTAATATAATGATACCTATTAGAATGTTAGAGCTCAACTCATCAGTAGTATACTTACGAATACTTATCTTCATTTTTAGGGAATTTTTGCAATTTAATGGATGGATATAATCACCAAGAAGACTGAAAGGAATACCTGATTGCAGACTGACCCTGGAGGAAATTGTGATATAATTCATGTTTCAGGCAGGACAGGACTAGTTTACAGAGGGAGAGTAAGATTTTTATAATTTCAATAGTTACAGCTGAATAGTGGGAAAGTACAGCAAGTCCTGCAATCCTTGTTATTTTGTCATAACAACAGCAGTAAAAATAGGCAGGGTATGTCCTTTATTGGCAGGAATGTGGACAGAATGACCTGACCAGTATTTTCCACCTTCACATTTTTGTGTCTGATAACAATAATGGGCACCTAACAGCTGAAATTTTCAGCACTGATTTGGAAATATATTACATATATATTAATCAAAGGGTTTTTGCTTTTGAATTATAGATCAGAGACAATAGAGTGATAAATAATACAAGAACAAAGTTGCTCTGAAAGAAATTTTTGAAAAGGGTTCCATAAACACAACAGGATGTGCTTTCCCATCTGTCTGAAATACATTTTTGTTAAATTCCTGGAGATGAATCTTTTTAGAGCACTCTCATAGTTGTATGATTAATATCAAGAGTCATTTGTCAGAATTCATAAGATTTGTCATTTGCAGATAGCTGTCATGAGGTTTTTATGCATTAATAATCTTCTGTACAGCAAAATATTCATACAATGCAATTTTAGTAGCTTACAGAAAGAAAAGCAGTATAGCAGCCAACAGTCAAAAATGTAAGAACATTAGTTTTCAACTGTATTATTTTTTCTCATAATATATCCTTTTCTCCAATTGCCTATTTATGTTTCTATTTCCCTTTTTCTACCACTGCACCTTATCTCTTTTCCCTTTCATCCCTTTCTTATTTTCCCTTTTTTTAATTATTCTTCTTCTTTCTTCTTGACACTCTCATTACATTTATTTTTATAAAGTCTCTTTAGAAGGGAGATAACACTATTAGCAATCCTGAGATTTTCGTGCTTATGAATTTCCAGTAATGAATGTCTTTTATATCATGATTTTACATCAGAGAAAATAAGCTGGAGCATGAAAGCATGGCTTAGGCCAAATGAGAATTTTCCTTTTAAATGTGTGTTAGTTTCATTAGGGGGATGGATACAACTTTCTCCAGCCAGCACTACCTCAGATCCCTCTCCACTCCTGTGTTCAGTAACCTTCTTTTCTGCTCTTTCCCTGCGTCAGTTAGCTCAGACAATTTGAAAATATGTGCACAGTGTGAGTGATGATTATGTATTGGCCAATATATGCACAGCAGATATCCTGGATGAAGAAGCTGCTAGGCTGAGCATTAAGAGACTCACTGGTCCTGGTGGAAGACTTCAGAGTTTGCTGCAAACATCAATCATCAGCCTCTGTTCCCACTTGCAGATCCTTGTTGTTGTTGAATCACTGGCTTATGATTCTTTGATTTTCAGATGCTACCCCACGGGTTTTATAAATTTTCATGTCAGTGTTTTCCCTTTTGAAAGTCTGAACTGCTCCCAGTACTTCAGCAATGACAGTTCTGAGTTTTCACTTTTCTTATCTTGTATCATTTTAGCTCACACATTTCTTCAAGCATTAAAAACAGGTTCCCAGTAACATGGAGCTGAGGTCCAGAGGCAGCCTGGGGACACAAACAGCTGAGTCCTTGGGAGGAGGGTGACTCTTGGTCTCTTCCTCAGACTGCAAGACCTGCCAGCATCTCCATTCCTCTGGCAGTGTCTGTGGAAGTGCTTCTTTCTCACATTCAGCCCCTGTTTCTGTGCTATACACAGCTGTCGCCCTTCCTCCAGAGCTTCTGAAATCACAGCAGCCACAGTAAATTCTTGGACAGTTTGAGCCCCTTAAGCAGGATTATTTCAGCTGTTCTTAGATTGTATATCTTATTTCTGTAAGCCTATATCATTCTCTCGAGCCTGAAAATTTCTATTGAAGATATTTATCTCCTCTGCAGCATTTCAGCATTTCCCTCTGTCTGTGTTGTTTTTGGTACTTAATTTGGAAAAGACCTAAAATAGGAAAAATGCATTAAATTCTTTTGGTATAGGAATTTTTAGGATTTAGGAATTTTAGTTATCCTCTCTTGTTAGCTTCCTAATCTAAAATGTCTGTGTTAATGCTATATGAGCAGGGAGTAACAGTTGCATGGGTCTTATCATTGTGCATACTTTTAGCAGCAGATCCTTTCTGTCACATAACTAATTCCAGCAAAGTATCTGTGATTAAAGAGAACAGAGTGGAATGAAAATAAGTGGTCACTAGTTCAAGTATTAGAGGGAAAAAAAGTAAAAATCATTTTGGGAATTAAAATGCTGTCATGAAGGCAACATTTTTCATTTGTTAAATTGAGGTTCAGGCTACCAAAATTAAGAACAATATATTTTTTCCTATTTCCATTGTTTAAAGCTATTTCATTTCCTAAAAAAATTAAAAAGTGACTAAAATAGAGGAAGGGCAGTGCAAATGCTGAGCTATCAGACTAAATTTTAGGGTGCAGATTCTGCCAGTAGATGCTGACATGGGACATGGCTATTTTAAATTATGCTATGCCTAAACACTTGTGCAATGCCTGGGGGAATTTCGTACCTTACCACGGGTGAACTTATGCCCTTGACCCTTTCCAGATCAGAAACTATGAGGTCGTATTAATCCATTCCCAGTTAAAAATGTTTTAAAAATCAAGTTAATGCACCCGCACCCAGTTTTTCAGAAGGCTCATTTATACTCACTGATGTGTAGCTCTGCATAAATGCTTTTCTGTACTTCCAGGTCCCTTATAAACTCAGGAATTTTGAGCAGCACCATTTGTTCATTTGCAGTTTCACAGCAGTGAAAATTATGGTTTCAGCCAGGGCAGAGGTTCCAGAGGTACCTCAACATTTCTAACTCAATTATAATAATTACATACCCATAGCTGCATAGAGTTCAGCACTTAAGATGATTTTACTTCCCCCCTCTGCCCCCAGCTCTGGGTTTTATTCCTATAGTTTCATAGATACTTTGTTGCTCTGAGGGAATCTTCTACCATATGTTTCCTTTATTATACCGGTCTGTAGGATGTAGATTAAACAGAAGCCAAATTTTCTTAAGTCATAACACCCATCAAAATTTAGTTCTAAATGTACTGGCTAGGATTCACATCTAATTTTTCTACCTAATGACTAAATGAATCATGGAAATCCTAAGAAAGAAAAAAACTCCAGCTTATCAGTAAGAATCCTGTGGGAAAAAAAAAACCAACCAGGTTTTCATTGATTCCTACTTCCTTAGATCTTTTTAATTCACTATTGTTGTGAATCTCCCTTTTGTCAATCCTCAGAAGAACCTTTGTCTGAAAACCTAATACCTTTGATTCCTTTAGCAACAGGCACAATGACAATAAGCTGCCTAAAGGGAGACAAAGGGGAGGTAAATTTTGGTAAAATGTAATAAAATATTGTTCTACTCTCACAAAAGTATGGTTGGGACTCTTTTATATTGATTCAGAACAACACAGTTTCTTCAGCTTTTCTTTGACAAACTGCAAACTAATCCAAAAGGGAACCTATGAAATAATATTAGGAAAGCATTCTTTTAACAAGTAAGAAAAGGTCATGCCATCTTTTAAGAGTATATTTCTAACAGGAAAAATAGAGTGACTTTTAAGCTGTATCAAACTGTGATAATCCAGTTTCATCAGAGTGTTGGCTTATCTGTAATGTATCTGTCTTGACATTGAAGTCAAATTGAGTTAGATACATTAAGGATTTCAGAGCAGTTCCCAAATTCATCGAATACAGAAAACGGGTAAGAGGTAAGCTGCAAACTCTTCCTTTCCCTTGATCATGTGGCAGGCCAAAATTCACAAGAGTTATCAAGATGAATACTCAAGTGAATATTTGTGCAAATATTTAGCCACAACTCTTTCTTTTGCAAGCAAAACTTTGCCATCTAGCAATGTTTGCAGAAATGAAAGAAAGAATACAGTAAGTAATCTGACAAATTCTATTCTCTTTAAAAAGCTTTGGGATTTCCAGTATCCTTAGAAATTTTATAAAATATAATTTTATACCTGTGAAAAAAAATTTAAGAGCAGTGTTCGGTTGGAAGCTAGTTATATAGGTAATAAAAAAATTCAATCTTTCTAGATCTGTTGATTGTAGCTCTTCAAGAATGGTGTGGATTTATGAACCTTCCACAGCTACTCAGTGGTTGGGAGACCAAATACTAAGCAGTGGATCAGTTCCTTAGTGGTTGGAACAAAGTCCCTTCCCTTAGGTTAAGGTGAGTTCCCTAAGTGCCAAGGTCCTCCAAACAAGACTGTACATTCTGAAACTCTGGAAAGTATCTCAATCAGTACTTTTCAGTCTGTGACCTTTGAGGTCTATGGATTTTTCTAAGTCTATAAAAGGTGACTAACATTTATTATTTTGATGATTGCTCACATTTCCTCTCCATGGGTCCTAACATCCTCTGAAAATATTAGGTGGCATCAGATTACGATTGTTATTTCCAATCAGTAATCATATCCCATCTGTCCTCATTGTACAGAAACTAATAATTTGTATGAAAATCAAATAAAAAAGACACTTCAACCATCATTGCTTAGGATGAAATCACTGGAAAGTTAGCTTTAAAACAAACAAAAAGAAAAGGCCAAAACTCTGTGGGAGTGAAAAAAATTGTACACTCAAATGTATCATCTTTGATTGAAGCCTCCCAGGCCTAGAAAATTGGAGTACATGTCATTGGACTTTTGTTCAGATAATTGCTATTCATTTTGTATGCCTTTTTTCATCTTTCTCAAGAATACTACAAACTCTTAATAACGTTATTATCTGCTAACAGCTGCTTCCTACAGCAGGATGTCTTATTTCCATTACTCTGTTCGAAACTTTCTTAGCCACAATTCTTCCCACTGCCATGAGTGATCTGCCTGTTCCCAGCTAGGGAAATATGGAGAGTTTTTGAAATTCTTGAAATATTAAGAAAAATCTAACTACTTGTTTTCCAGCACAACGTACCTTAGAATTTTTTCTTTAAAAATTATTTGCAAATTTGCGTAACATGTATTCTTAGTTATTCCTCAGTCAGCCACAGGGACAATGCTTTTGAAGAGGTCATGGAAAGGAGAAGGATTTTCCACAAAGACATGTAGTGATAGGACAGGGGGAATGGCATTAAACTAAAAGGCTCAAATTGGATTTTAAGAAGAAATTCTTTACTGCAAGGGTGATGGGGCCCTGGCACAGGTTGTCCAGAGAAACTCTGGATTCCCCATTCCTGGAAGTGTCCAAGGCCAGGCTGGATGGAGCTCTGAGCAACTTGGTCTAGTGGAAGGTGTCCCAGCCCATCTCAAAAAGGTCCCTTCTAACCTAAACCATTCTATAATTCTATGTATAATTTCCTCTGTACAATTTCTAAATGAGAAATTTTTTTTACAGAAAATTAAAGGTACTGAAAATATTTTAATTTGAGAATTGAGAAGTGGTTTTGATTGAATGAAAAGAGGCTTTTTTCTGGTTTGCATTTTTCATTGAAAGATTTCCGTTTTTCAGTTCTAAAGCAGGAATTTTACTAGTTTATGCCTTTGTGACTTGAGTGTCAACATCTGTGCTTATCTTTAGAAATGCCATTCATCTTTCATAGTGTGCAAAATGCTCATTAGAAAAACTGAAGATACAAGAGGAATGTCTAAATAAAGGAAATGGAGTCAAAACCCCTCCATTCAAAGAAACAGAAATTCAGAGATTTTCTTTGCCCTTTTACTTTTTCTCTAGAAAGTATATTAGACGTTCTTTTGTTTTAAATAAAGGTAAGCAGTTGTTATTAACTATAATCAAGGTATGAATTAAATTGTTCAGCGTTTAAAAGTTTCAGCATTTAGAAAATTGGTAAATTATGATTAATTCTTCCATAACTTACCTGGCAAGTGTTAAAAACGTCATTGTTTCCTTGTCTAAATTCACAAATATCTGAACTAAGCAAGAGAAACCATGGGAAATACAATGAAGGGTGGCAGATACTGGCTTTGATGGGAGATTGTAGACACCAATTGTAATACTAAAGCCTTATGTTAAGTCCCAAATCTTGTTGAGTAGGGCTTGTAAACTAAAAAGTTCTTTTCACACTGTGTCCTTTTAAGTCTAAATAAGGTTCAGTTCTGTTACTCGCAAGCTTCTTTTTTGGATCTGCCCCCGCTTTACTGATGGCAGGATCAGATGAAATTTTATTAGCAATCCAGAATGAATGTTTGCCTTTTAAAGATGGCAAAGTGATGTCAAAGTATAGGATCTTGCCTTGCTAACTGGTGAAGAAAGAGTAAGCTGGACTTGTAGCACGTAACACCCCTAGACCACCGTGGCTCATGCTCAGCTCTGTAATTCCTCCTCTGAAGGATCAGAAATCTTCACCACTGTGATAATTCTGTCAGTCCTTCACATGCTGGACAGAGTAAAAAACATTCCATTTTCCTCTTCTCTCATCTTCTATTTAACAAAATATGGGTGCTGATTGGAAAGAGAAAACAAGACATGTAAACAGTGCCTAAACATATTGCTTCGATGTACAGCTATGTTTGCCCTAAACCTTCATTTACTCTAAATAAGACAGAGATGAAAGGGAAGTCTGTCATTATTTTTTTTATGTTACCAAAAGTCAATAAATGCTTTTCCTGAACTGAATAAAAAACATCAATAAGGAACATTCGCAGCCAAATTCTGCTGATTTTACTGGTGTTACTTTGTCTCTGGAAGAGAACATTAGCTAGAATGATATATTACATTGTACTTTACAGCAATAAGCTCACTCTCAAGTACTATGTGACCTAATTTTTCTCAGTGTTATTAAAACCGAAGAAATTTGGAACAAAATATTTAAAGCTGCATAACCTTTTATGCTCAGACACCTGTGTAAATATTTTTGGCTATCTATCTGTTTGACCCTTCTTGTTAGCAATCTTCAGAATCATGATTGGAAGGTTTCTTTTTGCTATAAATCTTCAGACTTCAGCAAGTAATCAAGTTTTACTAGGACAACATCACACATTTCTCATTATGAAAATAGTGTTTTCCTTGCTGACTCTGCATGGGTATAATCAGGGGTTGGGAAATGCACATTTGGCATGAGAACAGCCTTTAATTCCAATTGAAAGCTAATTTTAAAATAAAATCAAAGTGGACAAAACTATTACTATTTGTAAAACTCATTCACAGCATAACAGATATTGCAAAGATTTTTTAAACCAAAGAAACAAGACACTAGTCATCTGTGGATCCATAGTAAATAAATGCAGCTTCTTAGACCAAAATTTCTGAAATATGAGGGAAAGATGTCCACCTGTTGTTAATGATATTCTACACCTAGCAGTTAAGCTCCATTTTCATCTCACCTAGTAATACATATGCAAGCTGAATTTCTAGACTGCACTTTTCACAAGGTTCTTAGAATTATCAGCCAAGATTTTGGCACTTCTTTACAGTTTCTGGTTCAGATTTGTGCAGGGCAAAATTCAAATTCTGGTACAATTCTATGGCTTTCAGTGAATATGAGTTTTGTTAGACATAGTCAACTTTTTCATCAATGACAGAAAATAGGTGTGAAGATGAATAAAAATATGTGTGTATAATATGAATTATAGCAACTGCTTAGAAAATCCTCAGAGAAATTGCAATTTAAGTTACTTTTATGGTGGAAAAGAATTTATCAGGAGAGCTTCTGCTTTTCTTGCACAGCTTCAGACAACAAAGCCAAAAACAAATGCTCCTGAGAATATTCAATGAATGCCTGAGAATGTCAGCTGTTGAAAGGTTAAGTAGCAAATAAGCAATTAGTTTATGTTCCTGGTTTAATTAGCATATTTATGAATAAATGTGAGTATTCAAGTTAAACATTCAGATAAACTGCATTCCTTAAAAGAGAATTTTTATAGCTAATACATGTACTATTCCTTCACTTTAATTTGCACATTCTAAAATCTATGTGGCCTTGAAGGTGACATCATCAGCACATTGTACATACTTCTGTAAGCTTCCAGTGAGATCTTCTGTAACTAAACTATGTTTACCATGCCTGGCATGTCTTCCATCGTGAATTCAGTTCTAAGCCTCCCAAGCAATTTTTGTTGTCTTCTGATGCCCATCTTTTAACCTCTCATTTGAATGTCCTTTCACTGATGATGTGACCTGGGCCATGCACAGTGTTTCAGGTAAAAACTCGGCAATGTGCTACTCAATTCATAAAAAATTATCTCTTATTCACATTCCACTTTAAGGAAGTAACTTTCTTTTCTGCCAGGGAAACCTGATATTTGGGAGAACCACACAAAGGGTACGCATCTTATATATCACATTGAAATTGGGTCTTGGGATCCTCAATGTCACAGCATTCAAATATGTTTTTTGCTGTCTTTCTGCAATGTACAGAGGGGAAAAAAGAACTGTAAGGATTGTCACAGTTAGTATTCATCATTCCTTCATGATATTGTGTTTGGGCAATGTGATGATTCCTCACTAAATCTTTTATGAACCTCCCCAGCATCCTGGTTTGTATTTCAAGGTGAACACTTGAGATTTCAGTTTGGCTTCATATCAAATATAGTTTAAGAGGCCAAAATTTTCTGCTGTCGATACTATTTTGTGACAGGTTAACCCACCCTGAAATATTAATCAGAAATAGCAACATTTAGACATTCTTCTTCCTTCTGCTTGTACACCAGAGCTGTTGAAAGACAGAATATATTCAACATATTTAAGTCTTTAAAATTTGTCAACTCCTTCAGTTTATTTTGTATCTTCCACCTCCAGGAAAATTATTTTAATTAGAAGCCTGCTTGTATTCTGAGTTTTCAATTTCTTTGTTGAAATATTTCAAATATTACTTTAACTAAACGATAAGAGTACTAATTAGAAGTGTACTGTACTAGTATATCAAGATCCCAGCTTATATTGTTTGAAGTAGTGCAATTACACAAAATAAATGGCAGTATTTCCTAAGGTTCTTGATAAGACAAAATGAAAATATGACAATTATCCTTTATTCATACAGCACTGAGAAACAACCCAAATAAGTGACAAGAATCAGAAAGAAGAATGAAAACAAGTTTTCTGAAGAGAATTTACTATTTGTTGAAACTTTTATTTGGTTTACACTCTTTGTCCACAAGGTGCATGAATTTCCTGCAGATCATTCATGGGTTTAGTCTATGTATTCTGCAGAATATTTGTACATAGTTCAAACCTGTTATGTAAATTACTTCAAAATGTCTTTGTTAGCTGTAAGTCATTCGACTATGATTCTAATTTGATGAACGACACTCAAAAGTTTCACTGAAACCATCTTTCTGTCTCAGGTTAAAAGTGCAAATATACATATTTATAAAATAAAAATTGCCGTCCAGCAATATACTTGCAGTTACATTTTCCATTGATATTCATTGAGAGTATTCTCATCATATATTCATTATATGAAGTATTCACTGAGAATATTAATATGAATTCCAATATTCTTTTAATATTCAGCTATTGTAGAATATTAATGAAAGAGAGCACAATAAATCAGAGAATGCACATTAAAGGGAATATTTTTTACTATTTGAAAAAATATTTTTGAGACTGTTCTGAAGGTATTTGTACATGTCAGAGGAGGGCTGTATCTCTGGATGCACCTTCGCTGAGTTTTGTCATGCTGATTTCCTAAATAGAAGACATTGTAAAATTAATGATTTGCTCTCCTTTAAATAACATTTATGCTTCGACACGAGAGCATTCTGTCTCCCCAGGCTGGTCCAGGATCTGACTGTGGGCAATGGCTCTGAGCCAGCAGTGTGGGATTGCTTTCCTTCAGCAGCTATACCAGGAGCTTCTTTGTCAGCTCCTTAAGATGAAAGACTAAGTAAAAAAAAAACCTGTCCAAACTCATGCAAGCACAAAAATTACATCTGAAAAAATATATAACACACAAAGAGCTAAACAAATTGTTTGATATGGATCAGTATTTCCAGGGAAATTAAAGCACTGCAACTCCAAGAGTTAATCACAGAATCACAGGGGGAAGAGACCCATCAGGATCATCAGTCCAACTCCCAGCTCTGCACAGGACACCCCAAAAATCCCCCTCTGTGCCTAAGAGCATTCAAATGCTTCTTGAACTCTGTCAGACTTGGTGCTGTGCCCACTTCTTACTGTAACATGATTGATACATTATATATTGATCCTTTTCAGCTTTTGCCTTCTCACTGTAGGTACAGAGCCACACCCATGCAGGCACAAACTAAACTTGATTTTTTTTTTTTTAATTAAGTGGGACCACATATGGAGAATTAACACTGAATTCCTGGGTTTTGTTTAACTTTACCCTGTTTTTCCAAGATCTTTAATTCAACAAATTGTCAATCCTATTATCTCACCTTATGACTTTGTGTACTGAGGGTGAGAAAAAAATCTTCCTTTTTCACAGCTAATTTGTCATTCATATATCCAGTTTCTAAAAACTTTAATAGACATTACACATATAATTAATTTTTAATACATCTTTGTTCTTTTTTCCTCTAGATAAATTCCTGAGTGAAGATTCAGTCAGGGTTTTAAGCATGAATCTTGAAGAAAACTCTATGCAACTGATTGCAAAGGAAATATTTTTCCCTCTAAAAGGATAACTATGCTCTAAACTGATATGGCAGCCTACATTTCAGGATGGTAGTTGTCCTTAAGTGTTGAATTTACTTTTAAAGTAGAATTTTTTACCACAGAGAGGCTCATAAATCAGGGCATGCTTTGCCATGTGAGGGTTTACTACAATAACGTTCAGTGCTTGGGGTTTTTTTTGGTACTTAGTACAGTTTGAATTGGACAATATTGCCAAACGGCCAAGTTATTGAAGCTCATAAACCTTCTCACTGACCTCAGTATTTGCAGAAATGTAACCTAAGTCTGTCTGCAAATATGATCCTGAAACAGCTAAAGTTGCAAGGATTAAACGTACAGATTTACTACTTTAATATTTTAATTACCAACTGAAATGCCTTCCAGAAGAGGCTGAGAAGGATAGCGTGCCAAACCCAGAAAATTTTGAATGAAAATATCTGCAATTCTTAACCTTGTCTGTATAAATATGTTGAGAACATATGCAGAAACTTTGAGTAGGGCGCAAATTTAGCTAAAATCAAACAGGAATTTTACATAAAAGCTGGAATGAATTGCTAATTTAAGCAGGAATACTACAGAGCCCTTGAATTGTGTTACTCCATGTTCCGAAGTTGTGGCAAGGCTGTAATGTCAGAGCTCAAGAGCTGGCAAACTGCACCTGCGATTAATGTCAAATAGATGTCTAAAGTGTGGAGTAGGCTTGTCTTCAAGAGCAGAAAACCAATATATCTTATATTTCTTCTATGTGTGAATGTCAAACCCATTACTAAAGCAGCATATGTAATGGGCTGCTAAGAATTTCACCAGCACAGACAAACTGGGTGGATCAATATGTTACTACATCGTCAGTACAAACTGACTTTGAGTTTAGGTAATGGCTGACAAAATGATTCAAGAGGAGTATGTAGAGGAAATAATTGCACCTCCCATTAGAGAAAGCTCTCTGCTTATTCCAATGATGCCACAGAAGGCTATAACTGCTGCTAGTTTGCTGAGCTGGCAAAAAAAGCAGGGAGAGCAGGAGGCTGAAGTACTGGAATCACTATTCTCCCTTTGCAGTCTTAGAGTTGAAGGAAGTTTTAAAATTACCAAATACAGTGAGTCAGAAATTCAGCATACTGAGTGTGCACATCTTCACAGATTTTTCACCCCCAAAAATTTATGAAATTTATTGAAGATAGCTGCAGTTGTCTGACAAAATTGGTTCAGCACAGACATGGCATAAAGGTCAGGTATTTTGCTCAGCCGTGTCATAGTGTGCAGTTATGGTAACAATTATATATAGCTACCATGCCAGAGGTTACAACTGAGTATGAGTGTGGAAATGCTTTGTGGATATTCCATTCTATGCCCATCAACATTCTTGCTGTACTATTGATGATTATGAACTCAGCACTGCACACAGCCCAGCACTTTCTGCTTTAGGAGAACTTCTGTATTTTTGTTGCTAGGAAGAGCACAGTCTCATCCCTAAAGAGTTCCCTTACTGAGCCTGTTCTTTTACCTGGTCTTTTGTCTACCTGATGCACACTGGAAAACCTCCCTAATCTATTAATATATGTGTGATCACACGATAGGCCAATGGACTGATACAATACCACCAAATGATTCTACCAATGACGCAAGAAATTCTTGTTCCAGATGAAGCTCTCCCTGTGGCATCAGCCCCACAGCCAGTTGTTGAACCATGGTGTATACCCAATTCTTTCACCATTTTAAACCATGGCAGGATTGAGTCACCTGTCCTCAGTCTCTTGACCTTCACTTCCAGAGCTCAGTTTCCATTGCTTGAGATAGACCCAGCGGTGTCCTTGGTGTCCAGATGGATGAACAGCAGACATAAGCTAAGGTAATGAACAGGCCAAGAGTAAAGTAAGGCTTGGTATTTCTTCCAGAATTTTTGGGTTTGTATTTGTTTCATATGGCAAGGTTTATGGGGTGGGTCAACTACATAGAAACCAATATCAGAGAACAAAAGGGAGAAGGTGCTCCCGTGCCCAAGCCCTTGCAGCCTGTGGGGATGACCATGGAGAGGCAGGGTGTTCCCTTGCAGTCCATATCTGCACACAAGTCACTCTGCAGCCCTGGGAGGAGCCCAGGCTGCATCCATAACATTTAATCTGAAAGACTTTAGCCTGTGGGAAGGACCTATGCTGGATCAGGGAAACAGCTGTGAGGAGGAAAACGAGCAACAGAGATGTGTTACAGACTAAACCCAACCCCTGTTCCCTATCCCCCTGCACTGCTCAGGTGGAAGGAGATGGAATGGTCCTGAGTGAGGTTGAGCCCAGGAGGAATGTGGGAAAATGAGAAGAAAAGCGTTCACAGTTTTAGCGTTTTTTCTCACTATCTTACATTGCTATTAAAAATTACATTAATCCCCCTGAAGTCAAGTCTCTTTTCTTCATGACAATAAATGAGCAATCTCCCTGTCCTTGTCTTCACCCATAAGATCTTTCATCTTATTTTGCCCTATCTTCCCAAGGCAGCTAGCCAAGATTAACCCACCACAGAGCACCCAGCAAGAGCCAAGCTTCCCATGAAAGTTAGAGCCCATCGGTTGGGTATTTCCATCCTTACAGTTACCTGACAGCTATTTCTCATCTTTCTGATTTCGATCAGCACCTCACCCTCTAGCATTAAAAAAAAAAAATTACCAAGCCTCTGATATTGAAACATGAACTGATTTTTTTTTTCCTAGGTGAGATATTCACAACTTACAGGACATGTATTATTTAATTCTACAAGAACTGTTGATTATAATATTCAATTATTTCAGTAATTCAGTGCATGTCAATAACATGTATGTGACTATGTGTGTATGCATGAATATAAAGGTGCTGTTATCCCAAAGTGATTATATTAGAAAGTGATATACAGGGCTTTACATAAATAAAAAATGGTAGTTAAGTTTTATTCATAATGGGTTGGGGGTAGTACAGTTTGCCTTAAGAAAGACATTACTGTATGTAAAGCCACGAGTAATATATACTGCAAAAGTTAGTTACAGTCTTTTTAGGGTAAACAAATAAAAAGAAATATAAAAAGCGTGCTAAAATACTCTTACAAAAAAAATCATATAGAAATGTGCAAGAACTGCTGATATGAGTCAGTAAAACTGTAATGCTGCATATTTCATAATATGTTGCCATTATGTTCTGTTTCCTCATATTAACATAAGAATTTGAATTTCTCTGATCATTATTAGACAATGTGATTATTACTATTTTTATAAAAACTGAATAAATACTGGATGAACAAGAAGATTTGAAAATTAAAATTAACAGTTTTTATATCTTTTAATGTTGAAGTGGTGAAGGCCTGTTCTTGTTCAGTTTAAATTAATGCAATTTTTACTTGTGACTTCTCAAAAGGCTGCAAGATAACAATATTGTGTTTCTAAGAGAGAAAGAAAGGTTGGAAATATGACTTAATCTCCTACACTGTGTGAACAAGATAGTTCATAGTCATTACTTCTGGGGATGACAAACCTCACCATTGCCAGGGCAAATTGGTCAATTTACAACTAACTACCATGGCATTCTGGTCTTGTTATGCTCTGTTGGCTTTAAATGCTTGTCCCTCAGCTTTAAGAGCTATAATGCAGGGGAGGATCTTTTTTTTACAGTCAGTAAAAGCAATCTCAATCACTCAGCTCTATATACATTTTTAAATACATATTACTCAAGTCTAACTCCTGCATTAATACAATTGAATGGACCTTTTCCTATAACACAGTCATAAACTTTTTTTTTTTTAATATTATAGAAGACTGGATAGATGTAAACACTCAGCTATATTTCTGGGATGCTGCATTGTACTAGAGACAGAAATCATACATTTTATTTCCTCTCTTTTTATGTTGTGTTCCATTAAGGGTGCAGAGCAATGTGAAACCTCTGTGCACTATGAAATCACAGACACAATCTGCTCAAACTAAGTCACTAAATATGTTAGCTAAGCATATCAACTAGGACTGAATATGCTAAATTATTGGGTAATTTTTTTCCCCCCAGAAATATGGTGCAATATCATGGTGTATGGATCTGATTGAAAAAAAAAAAAAAAAAGTAATGTTGCTTTTTCATAGCATGTTGGAATTTATGTTTCTCACATGGGTGAGAATGTGCTTTCCTCAGGGAGCTATTTGCCACGCTCAGGAGAGACGAGATTTCACAGAAAGTAAGATATAGAAGAGACTCTGTGAGCCTGAGGGATCAGGTTTCTTGGCTGAGAAAACAAGAGACAAGCTGACCAAGCTAATAGCAAAAAATCCTGTTGAAGATTATGGGGAGTTTGTTACAATTTACAATCATGGGTTAGTTCAGACCAAAGGTGCACCAAGGACCATTTTCAAAGAACAGTGAGCAAACAAAGTTATGTCTGATTTTTTTTTTAATCATTTCTACTGTGTAAATGTGGGAATGTGTAGTAACTTTTAATTGGGTCTATTAAAAAAAATCAAGTCTTTTTAGTATCAAGTCTGATAGAACCTTTCCTTTTTATTGTGAAGGATCTGGGATTGGGTTGTTTTGTGGGGGGAGAAGGGGAAAGGGAGGTAGCTTGGTAAGTCACCTTTATGCCTAATTGGAGAATTTTGCACAGGAGACAGGACAGGCAAATCTACCTCAAAGCTCTTGTTAACGCCAGGTCCTTCAAAGTCCTTAGGGCACACAGGTTCAAAGTATGCTTCCAGGTGGAGACAAAATGACTTTTTCTTGGAGCAGTGAAAATTTGTAAACTGCATCAGTTTAGACAATAATTGCAATAATTGCAGTAATTAATTGTTAATAATGAACATAATTATTAGCAATTATTTTTAATAATTAGTTATTAGACAATAATTACATTCCATAGCTTAGATCATTCTGTCTTCAAAGAAATAGGAGATAATGCACTAATACGATAAATCCTTCCCTCCTTATACAGAAGTTTTGACTGTTTATCTTAAACTGAAAACAATTCTATTTTTGTTGTTTCCAATGCTAAATATGATGCATTACTTTCTGCCAAGTGAGACTGAGGGTCCCAAAAGCATCTGGGTCTTTCCCATTTAACCTTCTACGTGGCAAAGATACCTAGGCCTAAAAAACACGTTTCAATACTCAAAGTAGTAGAATGCGACACACAAATCTGGTCCTATTATTTTCTAGAGTAGTGAAAGAGCCCTGGCACTGTTAATGTGAGAGGACATTCTACAGATTCTGATTTGCACTGGGAATGCAATCAGTTCGCAAACCCTTTCAGATTCCATACAACTAATTTTCGGTTTGGCTTTATAATAGCTGTTACTACATCCAAATTATAACACTGATAAGTGAAAGGATAATTTCCTTCCTGGAGCAGATGGCATGGAACCACAGAAGATACATGATGAGATGACATAATAGTCTTAAAATACTTACTCATATCATTATCAAAAGAAGTTACACTGCCACCAATGGAATTAAACTTCCTTTAATTTTGTGTGAGATGGAAACCCTTTTCAAGGAAAAAAGAAAGTTTGTATATTTTACACTTTTAATTTCAGAAGCCTAAAGTATTCACTAGTCATTATGAAAATAGTATTTGCTTTACTGAATAAGATCTCTCTTCTTAATTATCTTTCCTATCTCTAACTGTAACTAATAGTAACCAAATATTCTACACAAAAGTTGTCATGCAGCAAGTAGATGCAAGGTAATTTATCAAACATTAACGTCCCATCTTAATTCATTGTATTCAGATGTTTAAATTGGGAATAATTAATTTTTGTCAACCCTGCAAAGCATTTCAATGTACTAAATGTTCTAACCCAACATTCTTATTACCTGCCAGCAGGTATAAGTCCCATTTCTGCCTGAGGAAAAGTACTATCCTCACAAAGCTTATACCACCCTCCTTTTTGGAAGTTAAGGGAACAAATTTCCCTGTGATCCATTTGGCAGCCTTGTAATTTGCCACCACATAGCCACTCCAAACTTCTTCTATTGTTTGTAAATTCTTGTAATTGCAAATTGGATAATGACCTAAGGATAAGGTCCTTGATAAGGATCAAAGCTTGTTTGTTTTTTCTGTGTTTTGTTTTGTTTTTTTTTCTTTCCAATATCATCCTCTACCAAATCTCCACTTAAAGTAGAATAAATTTCTGCCATGGAATTGCATGGTGACCAACACTCACTGTGTGGCTATCTCAAAACTGTGGAGCTGGAAAGGCTGGAATATTTGATCTATTTTAGTATTATTGAGTAAATAATGGTCATTTCCATGCAGTGGATTATATTATCTGCTATATGAGTATGGCAAAACAACAAAGACTGAACAAATCAGGTAATGTTTGTCTCTTCAGAATCTTCCAACCATAACTCCATAAGAGAGTACAGTTCACAGCATGCCAAGAATATAAGATATTGAGGAGTTAAGGTGACAGATGGGATATAAAAATATTAATAAAGTACAATATATTAATAAAATAAACCCAGACACATGTTCCAAGTGGGGACCAAAGGCTGCAGAGGAGGAAAGATATTTGTGGCCCAGTGAACATCAGTGATGAGCTGTTCTCAATCTTCGTGATCCCATGCTGTGGCATAAGAAGAAAAAATGTACAAACTTTACAGCCTCCTAAAATCCAGCATAACTGCTCTGGAGGGTACAAACAGTCCCCAAATGGTGTCGTGTACTCCCAGTCAACAGCCAATGTCAACACTGTGTGCTGAGGTGAAGCAATACAGAACTACACAGTGCACAGCTAAGCAAACAATAAGCTTTTTAAAGGCAGTAGGTGAAATTGTTTCTATTACTCCTGTGGCACATTGGGCTTTATATCTGGAATTACAGGCAAAAATGCAGAAAATATTGGAAGACAGAAATAATAACAAATAAAAGGATAATATGATTTATGACAATGAAATGTAACCTTGAGTAAAGTCTTTGTCAGTTTCAGGACCATGATGCTTATATGGAAAGATTTTTTTTAAGCAGTGGTGCATTACAAATAGAGGTGAGGAAGAGAGAAAATATTCTAGTAGATGTAAACATTTGTATTTCATGGGAAGAAAGTGTAATCATGGAATAAAAGGGGCCTCAGTTCATAATATTAGTGCCATCCCTTCCTTGGTAATCAGCAATAAAAAGAGCTGCATTTTTCATATGAAGAGAGATCAGTCATTTAATTTAATAATGATGTTCAGAAGAAAGAAAAAATGTTTTCAAATAAATAATAGCTATCCAATTAATTTAAAACTGTTTCAAATCTCTTTGTAGCTTTGGAAATAAATTAAATTGCTTATTAATTAGGTATCAAAAATATTAAGATAGTTTTCAAAAATTATTAAATCCTTTCAGCTATTAACAAAAAATAAAACAAAACAAACCAGAGTTTTGGCAGTTTTAGAACAAGAAAAGAGAAGAAAAAAAGAGGATAGGAAATCTGTGTATGACTTTAAGGTTTTAAGTGGGTTATTTCCAAATTACTTGAAAGAACTGATCAATATTTCATAGAATCTCACCACTGTATGTAGTTGTTTAAGGCACTTTGATCAAATTGAATTATGGGTCTTTTATCTCTCTGTGGCAGTCAACATTTCCAATAGATAAATGTTGACAACGGTGGTTCTGAGCTTCTAATTATATTGTCCACAAAAAAAAAAGGGAGCTTTTTAAATAACAACTGAAACAGTCATGGCCTGGCACTACAAAAATAGCCAGATTTATGGACATTAAATGTAAGGAAAGAACTCAGCCACTGGGAAATGTGCAAATAATAGCAAAAATATTAAGGGGCCAAATATCTCTCAAGCGCTATTTCACCGAGGCTTTAAGTAGTTCAGAAAAGACGCAGAAAACAGCACCATTTGGATATTTTTCAGAGACAGAGAAAAGAGCAAGCTCATTTTCACAGAATCATTGAGTCACTGAGGTTGGAAAAGACCTCTAAGATCAGCAGGTGCAACCTTTAACCTTCCTCCGCCCTGTTCACCACTCACCCAGTGCTACACAAATATGGCTTTTAAATCCCTCCAGGGATGGCAAATCCAGAACTTCCCTGAGCAGCCTGTGCCAGTGCTTGATAACCTTCTCAGTCAAGAAATTTTTGCTAATATCCAATTTAAACCTCCCCTGGCACAACCCAAGGTCACTTGTTACTTGGGAGAAGAGAACAACCCCCACCTGGCTACAAACCCCATTCAGGTTTTTTTAGAGTACTATGGTCTTACCTGAGCTTCCTTTTCTCCAGGCTAAACATCGCAGCATCCCTCAGCTGTTCCTCACCACACTTGTGCTCCAGACCTTTTCCCAGCTCCATTGCCCTTCTCCAGACAAGCCCAAGTCCCTCAATATCCTTGTTGCAGTGAGGAACCCAAAACTGAACCCAGCATTCCCAATGTGGCCTCACCAGTACCCAGTACAGGAGAACAGTCGCTGCCCCGGTCTTCTGGCCACCCCATTTCCGATGCAAGACAGGTGTTATTGGCCTTTTTGACCACCTGGGCACACAGCTGTTGTAGCCACTTCACTGCAATAGCACAGGTACTGTAACTCCCCCATCCATAGCCTTGTATGTATGCCAAGGCTAGCTGCATTTAAGAGTACGGTGTGCTAACTAGACAAAGTTGGTGCAAAAGACTAAATAAAAAACCCCAATCTGCTGAAAGGTTGGATTCATTTCAGTTTTGTTAATGCATATGCCAATTAAATGTAGTATTTGGGTTGTTATGAAACGCTCTTTACTGACAGTTAAAGTTTAGTGTGACTAATGAATTGTTATTGTAGGAAATGTGAGTTAGGAATTGGTAGAACATGAAATACGTTTCACATGCCAAAAGTTAAGTTTTCTGAAGATCAAGAGGTTGGGGGGAAAGCTGATTAAGTTTAAGATATGAGTACATTACTTGAAAGTAACCATTACTGAAGTAAAAATCAATTATGATAAAGAAACATTTTCTACTTTTAAAGCCCCTTTAGACAAGTGCAAAAGGACATTCGCCTTTCATTGTCTGACGGAGGTCTTTGAAGAAGATCTCTGATGTTTTGGGCAGACCCTGTATTGATCTGTAAATTGATAAGCCACATGCCTCTCCTTTGCAGTCTCTGACTCCAGAAGAACTTTATTTAAATTGCTCAGTTTTTATCTAGTTTTAGATATTAATTTTTCATTAAATAGACTTCATTTTTCCTCTAGCGCCATTCTTTTTTGCCCACACGGATGTAGGACCTACATTCTACCATGTCTTCAAAAGCATTGAAAAAAGATTTATTTTTAGACAGCTATAAAGGTTGATGCCAATATAAGAACAAAGACCAGTCTGTGAATTACTAAGTATCCAAGGAAAATTTAGAAATTTCTGATAAGATGTTTGTACTATTGTCTCTCAGAAAAAAAATTTTAAAAAATGGGAAACATTGAGTGAGCTTTGTTGCTGGGTTTAGGACACCATAGTCTAATCCATTGTACCCAAAAAGCAAATGGGTGTATCCACAAATGCTAACACTGAATAGAATTTCCAAACTCTCCTCAGATGAAATAACCAGTGGGAGAAGAACACCTGGTAAAGAATAGATAAACAAGTTTTAGTTTATAATTATCTAGTTTAGCTTGTTTTCTTCTCAATCTCTGTAGTTCTCCCATGCATTATTTTCTTTTGCTAAAATATCCACTTTATAAACTCCTCTTTAAATCTTTTTCTGACTGCATAAAAGTCAAAAATAGGTGTGGAGTTCAGTTGCAATGCAGTTTCTGGGCATCTTAATCAAGATCTTGTCAAGAACTCCATCAAGATTGCTCATATCAATCCTATGTATATTCATGCATTAATTATGATTGTCCCTAAACTCATTAATAAAAAATAAATTACTCAGAGAAACATTTTACACTGAGAGCCACTTCTCATTTCTATGGTTTTATTTTTCAGTAAGCAATCAATTCAGTAATAGTTTAGCAAGTTCACTAGATCACATCATCATCCTTAGGACTGTTAACATTTACAAAGAGAACAATTGTGCTGTGCCTGGAGGAATGTACAGCTCCAGAATCCAAGATCACTTATTTTGGAAGCAGATAAGAATCAAATGGAACCCTTTGGGAACTGCTGAAATCAGTGTTTGTGCTGATTGTGACAGGAAATATTTTCTTTTCTGCAAAAGCTGACACACAGCACGTGGAACAGAACTGAGTGGCTGACCGTGGAATTATATATACAGTATATCAAATACCTACTGAGGAAAAAAAAAACCCCATGTTTTGGTTTCATTATGCCCCACTTTGCAAAGAAGGATGTTGCTTTCTTTCCTTTTTGTAGTTTATACTGAATTTTGCAATTAAGGGCTGTTACATGCTGATATAAACTGAAAGTAGCTAGGTGCAAGATTTTAATATTTAGGAGAGGGGAGAATCTCATTACTGGATTTTGAAACGCTTAGCAAATCTCAGTCTGTCCTTCTCAAGATTAGAAAAATATATTTAAGCTCATGTCTGACCTTGAGATATAAAACAATTTTTTTTTTAATTTAAGTAGTAATAATGATTAAAAAATAGTGTTTGTTGAAAACACAGTCACATCATTCCAACAGAATGAATATACTGACCACACTTACTTTAGCAAGTTAATTTAAGAGTACACTTGTAGTTCTGGAGGTGAATTCCCTGAATGATGTGTGACAAGGGTATTTTTCCCTCTGTTTTATTATCATTGCAAATTCTTTCTCAAGTAACCTGCACAGATTTGACGAGGAACCCCAAACGTATTAGGTGATTATGTAATTAGATCCTTTATTGTAATGAGCATGCCATGAAAAAGAATGAATTAAGGTCATAGAGAATAAATTTAGCTCTGACATTTGCTACTTCAGAGTGCTTGCTTTTACAGCTCCAGTAGTCTATTAATAGCTTTGTTTGTACAAATGTGTAGATGTGGCATGCCATTATGACATTTTCCTCTCACTTGCAAATTCCAGAAGGAGTTGATTTCAACTGCTTTAAAAGTACTGTAGTGCTCCTTTGGAAGATATTATTTTTCTCTCAGCTGAAGATGTTAGATGATTCTTAGATGCTTAAAAGAATAACAGAAAATTCAGTAGTTTAGACATCTACAGGTGAGCTTCTTCTGCCCATGTTTGAATTACAGAAAGTGGTGACTAGAACACTCACCTGGGTTGATATCAGAAAAATCTGGGGAGCTACTTATGGAATGCAGATTCACTAATTACTTTTTGTCTGAAGGAGGTCTGTAAAGAAAACTGGATTTTATGAACCTCATTGTATTGAGGCTTCTGCTATCTTCATACCTTATTGTTGTAAGGCATAGAAAGCATCAATTTATGACTCAAGTAACTTGTAAGAGAAAAGAATCAAGGTGGTTTGAGCAGCATAAGGTCTTCTGGCTTTAGATGGCTCCTGAAGCTTTGGTAAGAGAGTCTCAAAATACAGATAAATCACTCTAAGTCTCCAACTATGTTATGGTTCATTTGTTTTGTTTCTGTTTTTAATTATATGATTTGCATAATGAAACAAAATACATAAATTATTTTCTGTTTGGGGTGAAGAAATGTATATATTGACCTGATACTGTGAAGGACATGACATTTATTACACTGAAAACAATCTTTAAAATAAAGTTTTCTCATGTCATTTTCTTTTCAAAATAGGTGATTTTCTTGGCTTAAAGCCAGGTTTATGTCTCAGTTACTTTAGATTTCAGAAGCAGCATTCTTGTTTGTTTGACTGGCTTTTTTTGTATGCAAATGGGCTATATTTTAGCAATAGGTAGCATTCAGGTTTGCATCCTAATTGGTGACTTAGAATGCCCAGCATTATCCTTCAGCAAAATCAGGCTTTCATATTGAAATTCTTGAATGTCACAATGACTGAGAATAGATGGAGAGCTATTAATTATGTTTATTTTAAACTGTCCTAGAGTTTCAATAACTCTCTCCAGAGGAGGTGAAGAGCATAGCATTTACCTACTTGTATAGATGTTATTTTGTATGAATAGCTTTAAATGTTCTAATCTGTAATACTGGAAGAGACACTGTGTGACCTCTTTTAGCTGAGCAGGAAGAGTCCTTGCAAACAGAATGTCAATAGATATGTAGAAACATACATGCATGTTTATATTTTTGTGTTTGCATATATACACAGGCACATACACAGGAAAATAAATAAGGCATAAAGGGATTATGTATTTCCTAATGCCCAGACAAGATCACAAGGAGTTGAGAAACTATTAGGCTAAGCAGCAGTGGGTTCAAATCCCCAGTAAAACATCAGAAGAGCCTTTGCTGGTCAGTCAGGCATCATTCAGGCAGGAAGGAGCACTCTGTGCTTGCAGCTTGCTGTCTTGCAAATCTTCTCAGGCTGATGCTTCTCCACGTTTTTGCTTTAGGGCTTTAAGCCTGTGCATTTCATTGGTTTTCCACCTTGAATTTTTTAGGTACTAGTGATCTCTACCTCCACAATCCTGTCAACATTCCTTATTTTGCATGGCCCTCATTGCCCTTTTTTAAAATGTAACAAATGCTTCTGGTCTCTGAGCCATAGTATCAGTGCTGGGCCTTGGATCCTTGAAAGACATATGCAGAATTCCCTGTTTGGGATGAGAAGAAATCACAGTGATTTTTAAAGGAAAGTGTTATATGGGTATCCGGATTACAAAATTAATTATAGTTAAATCAATTTGCTTTAGCAAAAAAAGCATTAGACATTTCCATTAGAATTAAAATGTAGTGAGGATGGAACAAGCAAATATGTCTTTTTCTTATAATAAGGACTGTTGAAATAGTCCAATAATTTTTGAAGATTGCAGGAGGCAGCTACTGCTAAATGGTTTATTAGTCTTGGCACCAGAAAGAAAAGAACTAGCCTTGGCACACAGGACTTTATCAAATCCCATGATTCTCCACTTTCCATTTCTCTTGTATATGAGCTTTAGTAGCAACATCTTAAAAGGCTGGAAAATGTTTGACAGCAACAGATGTAGAACTGGAGTATGGCAATGTTAAGTGCAATGCAAATGGAAACATCTTTTTCCTTCACATAAGCATGTGATTTCTATGTATAGTACATCTAGAACAATAATAGTCTATTTTAAATCTTCTGATCTTAACACTTGTTTTAGGAGAAGCAACACTGTTATTCTCAGCTTACAGATGGGAAAACTAAAATCACAGAGCCAGAATAAAAGGAAGAAAATATGGCAGAGGCTGCAGGGCAGCTCATAATTTAACTCTCAGTTCAATATTCTGTCTGTGTGGCTTTACTGCACTCTTCTCCACACTTAAAGCCCCCGTAATACTCCCAAGTATATGATAAAAAGCTGATGCATGCAAGTCAGACCACTGGCTAACATCATGTGGTGAGCCACGATAAATTCTATTGTTTGAAAAAATACTTAATCGCTGAATTCATTCACTAAGGCTATCTAAATCAAATCAGATCCTAAAATGATTTTTCAATAGGTTTATTGGCAAGGTTAATTGTTTAACCACCTATAAAGTTCTTGGTCAAAATGCAGGAGGATTTAGACATGAAATTTCTGCCTTTCTTTGCACTTTGATACCATGTCAAGATGCATCCTTCATCTTCCTTGCTTGAAACAGGAGGATACAAAAAAATGGTATTTCCAAATGACTTGAAATCTGGATCAAAGTTATGATGGTTTTCTGATGTGAATTAAAACCAGGCCTGCTTCAATAGCTTCTGATATTCAGTACCTGCATTGTAATTATTTTGGTGGGAAGGGAATGAACTCAGAGAAGTGAGCATTAGTTGCATAGGATAAGGAGCAAGGAGAGTGACACTAATATTATCTCCTCTATGTGTTTCCTTGTAATGTCCCAATACCTCTTGAAATGCAAGATGAGACTCTAGTCTGATATATAGTGCAGAAATAATTGCCTTCTGTGTTCGTCCAGCACCGTAATGCAAAATAAAAAGATATCTAATATTTTATACTCTCTCGCCACACATACAGTAGAAGGCCTTTAAAAGATTTGTGAGACATCCTGCAATATGATTTTTTTCTTTTTTTTTGGCAGCAGTGGGGTTATTGAAGTACCTCAGACTGTCTTCTGAAGGTTAATTAATTTTATGCTAAGAAGCTAGTCTTTCAGAAGCAGCCATCTAGTGGAAATAGAAAAGTCTTTAATTAACAAACATTGGATCTCATATTCAGTACTTATATGAAGACACACAAACCTGCAGTTTTTATATTATCACACCATATAATTATTTCTCCATATCCTCCACTACCCCAGGTTTTCATCCAAAAAAAAAAAGCAAAACCTTTGTACTTTTTAAAATTGGATCTTGCTTTTTATTATACTGCTACTAAGAAGAATACTTCAGAATATAGAATAAGTAGGAAGATTCTTTCTTTGTAATGTATCATAAAATAATGAATATTAAATTTTTTGCTTTTAAAGACTCACTTTTTTATCTCTGTTTTTTATTCCAAACATTAAGAAGCAGCATTCTAAGAAAAAAAAAATTAACTATTTTTAAGCAAATTTCAAGAGAAATGTAAAAATATTTTCTTGTCAATATCCAAAAATATTAATACATTACACAGCAGGGGGTTTTTTGGGACATAAATCACTACAATATTAGAGAACTGTTGATTACAGTTAAGCTTTTAAGTTCTGTCTTAAATTTCAGTTTCACTCTGCTAAACAATGACAGAACTGACTATTTTAATAGGAGATGACAATTAGGAAAAACATTTAGGCTTATATAGGTTCCTTTAGTGCTGTAGGTAACAAGTTCACTGTATGGAGAGAGCATTGGTTAAAAACAGAAACAGAATTATTGACATCTTGCCATAGAAATGGTTATGTGGGGAGTCTAATCTCCTGAAGATGGTTCCCCACAATTTAGGGCAATGAGTGTCTCCACTGCTTACAACAGCATCCTTTCCTGATTTCAGATTCTCCAGATAATCACAGTCCTATAAGACACCTCAGAAGATGCATCATCCACTTCAATTATACCACTTACATGTAAAATATCTCTTAAGTACCTCATATGTGTACATGAGACTGTTCTTTGAAACAATTTCTGTATCTACATGAATAATTTCTGCTGTTTATTGTGGTTAAACTTGGCTGAATGCCACCTGTCTTTTCAGCCACTCTCCTAAAAAGGACTGGGGGCAAAGAAAACAAGATTAAAAATCTCAAGGGTTGAGATGGGGACGGTGAGATCACTTAACAGTTACTGTCATGGGCAAAGCAGATTTGACTTGGGAAAAAAAAATCATTTATTGCCAATTAAAGTAGTGTTGGATGGTGAGAAACAAAGACAAAAAAAACCCCTAACAGCTTCTCTCCACGGCTCCTTCCTTCCCACACTCTTCCCCTGCTCCACTGTGGTCCTTCCCACAGGCTGCCATCCCCCAGGATAAACCTCGAGCATGGACTCTCCACAGAAGACACACTAGCAGCGCACACCAGTAACCCACACCAGTGTATGGAAGCTGTCCTAAGTCAAGCCCATTTTCCTAGCTAGCTGCCAACAACACTGGCTGCATTGAGGTCTGTTCCCATTGTAGTTACTCAAATTTTAATTATTCGGTGAAATGTGATTCTGGTTTGTAATCCCTCCTAATGTTCCTCCATTATCTGAAGGGGCAGGGAGAAAAGGGAGCAGCTTGAGTGGTTTTCATTTTCTAGCTGTGTTTTAAGCCAGCACAATTACAAAACTGGTTGCAAGGCTAATATTTTATTATAATAATTTGGTTTAAGAATGTTTCAAAAGTTAATATCTGAGTTTTTCATCATGTCTATCTCATATCAAATGATATTAAGACTTGACTTTTAAGATTCTGTAGCACTTCTATTTTGTTTTGATATCATTTGAGTATGAAGACAGTCACTGACTTGGAAGTAATATTTGAAATTTAAAGGGTGGAAAAAGAGGAATACATTTGAAACTCACTAATTTAAGTATTTAAAACAGGCGTCCTCTGTTTCACCTAAACTAACTATGACTTACATTTTATCCTGGGTCAGGTCAGCAGCAATATTTAATTACTTATTCCACTTCTTAATTAGCTATCTCCCAGATAACATTCCTTTTTTTTACTTCAGCCAAACTCATCTTGAACTTCCAAGATAACCATTTGTTCTTAATGGTTTCAATTTGGACTCTATCCTTGATCTCATCAAAGTTAAAAGATAAAAGCCATACCTCCCTGGAAGAAAGCTGTTTGAAGTTGTTCTCCCAGTCATAGAAAAATTTGGGCATTTTTAGGCAGAAATATTCTATATAATCGTCATAATTGTAAAAAATTTTCAAGATTAAATATCAGGAAAATGTTAAAGGTTTCTTTTAGGGAGGTGGGGTGGGGTAGAGGGGGATGAGTAGTAAATTGTAATTTGCATATATTTAATTCTTCAAATATCTGTAGGCATGCACTGAGGTGGTTTTGCACTGTGTATACTTCCCTGTCCACTGTCCTTTGCTTTGCACAGCAGCCCAAGGCAACATTTCTAAGGACAGACATTCTTAAACAGGGCAGTACATCCTTACCCTGGCCTTGATGCTGTTGAGGAAGCCTCCAGTTTGTGGGCAGGGACTAGTGATTTCTCTGTCAGGAAACGGTTTCCAACCTGGGCAAGGGAACTTTGATCTCAGAACCACAAAATTAGTATTGTGTTGCAGAACTTTCTGGGGTATAGGAATTGTTTTACTAAATCCATACAAATGGGTGTCCTGGTTTTGGCTGAGATTAATTTTCTTCCTAGTAGCTGATACAGTGCTATATTTTGTATTTAGTATGAGAATAATATTGATAATACATGGATGTTTTGACTGTTGCTGAATTGTGCTTACCTTAAATCAAAGACTTTTCAGTTTCCCACGCTCTGGCAGGGAGCAGGTGCACAAGGAGCAGGGAGGGAGCATAGCTGGGACACCTGACCCAAACTGACCAATGGGATATTCCATAATATAGGACATCATGTCCAGTATATAAACTGGAAGGAGCTGGATGGGAATGCACTGGGCATCAGTGAGTGTGTGATGAGTAGATATACTGAGCATCACTTGTTCCTCTTGAGTTTTACTCCCCTCCCTCCCCCCCTCCCTATTATTATTATTGCTATTATTTTTGTTGTTGCTGCTGCTGCTGTTGTTACATTTTATTTCAACTATTAAACTTTTTTTATCTCACCTGGTGTGTTTTACCTTTTCCCCACACTCCTCCCCAGAAGGGAGAGAGTAAGAGGCTGCATGGTACTTACAGACACCTGGGTTTAAACCACAACAGTGGGAAACACAATTTTACTGGTGCCCTGCCTCTGATTGTTGACAAAGGTACAGATTTAGACCCAAGTACCTGCTCCAGTGACAGAAATGGTATTAGTTAGAATTAAATAAAACAAAAGGAGCATGGATTTCACGTTTCACATGACCTGTGTCCAAAGTTTTCTTTGGCTGTGAAATTATATTTATTGAGGTGGAACAAAAATGGTGGGTTTTTACTGTGTTTCTTGCTCTTTTTTTACTTTTTTTAAGGAGATGATATTTCAACATAAAAAGATCAATGTATTTCTACATTTAAAAAACAGCAAGATTTACAGTGTAAAAAATTAAACTGCTCTGAACACTGTGTTCAGACTCAAGTTGTTTCACTCGATGTGTTAACTCTGAGATGTTATTAAAAATAGAAAAGACTCATCAAAACATGTTTCTGACGCATATGTTTTCAAATCATCAGAAGCAGAGATTTTTTTTTTTTCTCTTCTTCCTTTTTTTTTCTTTTCCTTCTTATATATATTTGCCAACTTTCAAGATGATTTCCCAGGAAGGAGTCCAGAAAAGCCAAAGTATATATGTATTTCTGGGAACATTGTTAAACTTTTGAAAAAAAGGTAGCAAGACTTTCTGGATTTGGTATGGATAATTGCTAAATGAACCAATAAGGCTGAAGGATCTAAAGGTAGACACTGATATTTTACATTTTGCGTCCCTGGGATTCAAATGATTAGGTGTAGAAATACTACAGTTCTTAATTTTGTGATAATTCTTCTCACTAATGGCACAGCTGGAATCTTGCAAAAATGAATAATAAAGATTAACAGCTTCTTTTTGTGTTATTCATGAAAATTTCAAGGATCAGAGGCTTCGTAATTTCTGGTCAAAGTCCAAACAGATACAGAAAGCTACTAATCCAGCTGTACAAGTATCAGTGAAATGCACCTAATAATTTGTGTTTTGATGGTTTGTTTTCAGTCAATTTTATTGTCAATGCTACTGAAAGCATCCCAATGTAATCCAGTAAAATCAATTCTCAAGTTAGTATAGATTTTGCCAATTAGATGTACACACAATTTTAAGCAAGGTCCCTCTGTGGAGTTCTGTTGGATAAGTAGAATGGCAAGGAATCTTGGGATTACATTTTTTTTTTTCCTCATAGCTAGGTTTTTTTTAGAGTTGGCATGAAGGAAATGCTGCATAAACAACCTGTATCCCTTCAAACTGTCATGGCTGCAGCAATCTCAAGTTTTATTCTAAGCACAGTGAAAAGCTAAAGGATTGTAGTGCAAATGCTGGAATTAGAAGACAAGAATTCAGTTTGCAGATCTACGGCTGGCAGATCACGCTCTTGCTTACATGGAGGAAAATGATTATTTCATTTTCACCCGGGGCATGAGATCCTGATGCTATACTAGAGTCAGACTTCATACCTATGCTGAACGCCAACAAAATGTCTAGGTTCACTGCAAATACCTTTTAAATATGAGAGGCAAAGTTAATGCAAAGGCATTTCCTGTATCCTCTGCCAGAGGTAAATTTTGATCAGACTGTGAAGAAGAGCTGCTATAAACACTTCAAATATTTAGCAATCTGTGCCAGCATGCCTGTTGGGATGATTTTTATTCAGTAACTAGTGCTATGATAACCACAATGTGAAGAACAGGGTGACGACCCTTGATAAGCACAAATATGAGGAGGAGAAGACATTTAAGGAGTGTGAAAAAGCAGCTCATAAAGTTAACAGAGTGGGGAGACAAATGAAAATAGATTTTCATATTCCCTGTGCTTACAAGATCTTCGCAGTTTTCACCATTAGAAATAGAATGGGAAAAAGTGGAAGGCACGATGAACACAAGCTTACTGTGTTTCTAGTCTACAGGTTTCATTCACCCAAACTGTCAAACAGGCTGACACATTCTCCAGCATGAAATATATCCTTCTGCTTAAGGTGAGCATATGCAAATTGTTTGATTATGCAAATTGTTTCCTGAAATAATTGCATAAATGCCAGACATGGAGGTGTGCAAAATGTGGTAGTTATATAAGACAACTAACCTCTAAACAGATTGATTTAAATGTTTCTCATTTCTATGTCCTATTCTGTAAGTTATTTAATCATGTGTAGGATTTTCAGTCTTGCAATTACAAAATGAATTCCGTTTTATTTCAGTCCTCATTGTCACCAAAGATAAGAACTTACTATTCCTTGTGTGAAGATTAATCCAGGAAGCAATTCAAGGCTCTGTTGGAGTCACTAGGCCTTTTCCTGTCCCCTCAGGGACAGGAAAAAGTGGCCTTTTCCTGTCCCCTCAGTCTCCACATGCATCCACCCATTCAGCCCTCACTGCTGCTGTTCACTCAGCAGATCCAAAAGAAACAAGCTAGCTAGCACTTGAGATGGAGAGTCCATTCTATCTTCTATCTTCTGTAATAGAATTACAGAATCATAGATTCATTGAGTTGTTAAGGTTGGAAAAGGCCTCCAAGATTGTTGGGTCCAACTGTTAACCCAGCACTGCTATGTTCATGACTAAACACCACCCCTAAGTGCCACATCCACACAATTTTTGAACACTTCCAGGTGTGGTGATTCCACCACTTCCCTGGGCAGCGTATTCTAATGCCTGATCACACTTTCTGTGAAGAAATTTTTCGTAATATCCAGTCTAAACCCACCTTGGCATGAGTTGAGGCCATGTCCTCTCATCCTGTCACTTGTTACCTGGGAGAAGAGATTGACCCCCACCTCACCACAGCTTTCCTTCAGTGAGTTGTGGAGAGTGAGCAGCTTCCCCCTGAGCCTCCTTTTCTCCAGGCTGAGTGCCCCCAACTCCCTCAGCTTCTCCTCACCAGACTTGTGTTCTAGACCCTTCCCCAGCTCCATTGCCCTTGTCTGGACATGCTGCAGCCCCTCAATGTCCTTCTTGTAGTGAGGAGCCCAGAACTGGATGCACAGGACTCCAAGTGGGATGTCACCACTGCTGAGTACAGGGGACAATCCCTGCCCTGGTCCTGCTGCTACACTATTGCTGATACAGGCCAGGTGCCATTGGCCTTCTTGGCCACCTGGGCACACTCTGCTCATGTTCAGCAGCTGTTGACCAGCACCCCCAGGTTTTTCCCCATTGCAGATTTCCAGCCATTCTGTCCCCAGCCTGTAGCACTGCCTGGGATTGTTGTGACCAAAGTGAAGGCCCTGGTACTTGGCCTCATTGAACCTCACACGACTCGGCTTCAGCCAATCAATCCAGCCTGTCCTGATCCTCCTGCAGAGCCTTCCTGCCCTCCAGCAGATCAAAACTCCCACCATATTTGCCCTATTGATCTTCCCCCTGATTCTTACCCACAAACACCCAACCCTATTGCCTCCATCATTAGGCTCCAAAGAAAGCACACCCTGACATACAGGGCAACCCTACTACCTTTCCTTCCCTACCCATCCTCTCTGAAGGGTTTGTAGCCATCCATTGGATCACTCTAGTTGCCTGAGTCACCCCACCATGTTTCTGTGATGGCAACTGTGTCTTCCTGCTGCACCATGTTATCCCATTCCTCCAGTTTGTGTGCCAGGCTGTATGCATTGGTGTAGGTACCCTTCAGTGGGTTATGGATCCCTCTGCCTTTTTAAGGGGAAAAGCTTGAATTCCTGCATGATTGTTCTCAGAAGCCTCTGTGGTTTCTAACACATAGATAATAACCCTTGTGTCCTTGCTACTGCAAATTGCTTTGCAAGTAACACATAGGCACAAAAACGCCTTAAAGGACAGTGACATCATAGTTACAAAGCAAGGATTGATGTTCTGAGTTTATATGTCATGGCAGTAATTGAAAATTTTGATAAACATTGATAATTTTACATCAAAATTTTCTTAACTGAAGCTCTGTAAAGGCCCAAAATGTATCAGTTTCCTAAATGTCCTTGAGCATCACAAGTTCTTAACAGATGTGACTACATCCAAACTGCCGGACTGAGTAATGTTTAAGTGCCATAAATATTTCAAGGTTTGTAACTATTGTTCCAAAATTCGAAAAATGACACCCTGAGTACTGTTTGGCACTACTCCATTGACGTAAATATGGCTTTAAGGTAGAAATTTGGATAATGTCTGAGTCAAAGGTGGCAAGACAATGGCACAAAGCCTTGATGCTGTTTAAAAGGTTTAAATAACTCAGCTGAGGCTGGATAAAAGGATGAGTTTAGACAACAGAAATAAAAAACTGTCTGACATTAATAGGTAGAAAAGTTACTGGTAAATTTGGGGTTGATTCTGAGTGTTTTTAGTCCACCTTTAAACAAGTAGAACTCCAGTGACTTCAGTTGTTCTGATTTATGCTGGTATAAATGAGAGAAGAATCTACCCATATGTCTTCCTGCATGCCTGTAATAAATCCAGCAGGCTATTGGTGCTATATAAATAACGTATTTGGGTCAGGATAAATTGCCAGACAGAGGGGTACATATAAATATTGTCAGAATTGGGGTTTATAAGGTGATTTTTGTGACATGGCTTACAAATAATGTCATCACACACAAATTTTTCACAAATTAGGTAGGAAAAGAATGAAATAGCAGAAGCAAAAAGAGTTTGGGGTTCAAGTGAAATTTCTAAGCAGTTTGTGGCAAAATGTGGATTTATTTTCAAGTCGTAATTTTTGTATTTATCTTACTATCCACCTTTTGTTCTTTTTCTTGTAATACTGGGTACAATGATATAAAATACCTGCCCCTTGCAGCCTTCAGTTGGGAATATTTCTATGGGAGCAGTGAAAGATACTGGATTTGCAAATACTAGATTTGGATGCACCTAAATATCAATAGTGGGTTGAGAGCGTGATTTTTTCTTGCTCATTCCATCACCACTAACACAACCCCTGCTTAATTTGGTTCTTAGCTGCAGGAAGATGTCAATGCCATTTACAGAGCATTTTGCTGTGAAAATAAAATCACTGCTTTCCAAGATATCCCCACGAGGCTGTAGTGAGAGCTTTTTATTTCATAGTTTACTAAATTGTAAATAAATAGGCAAAGATATGTTGACCTTCAAGAGCTGTTTTCAAATTTACACCTCTCTTTTTATTACTGTTTTAGACTCAGGACTGACTGATTTTTTTTTTAATTTTTTATGTGTGTATCTATTTAAGCACAAGGCTTCTAGAAAACTGAGTCAATTATATGATTTCCAGGCAGCCAAAGTCAATTTGAATTTTGGGATTTCTCCCTAAATCACAACTAACCAGTTTATAGACTAATAAACAAGCCTTAGCCCTCAGACTACAACTGGTGTAGTCACATGGAAGATGGTAAGTCTGGTCCTTCATATTAATTTATGACCTGCTGTAGATCTAGGTTTTCATGGATTGTCCAATGTCCACAATTTATGAATACAGCTGTTGTCTCACAAGTTCAATGAATTTTTATTTTCTTTCTTATCTCAAAGTATATGTTCGTCCTTACTGTTATTTTTAAATGTTTTTAAATGTGTGAATGTTAGGATGGTGTTAGTTCTGCAACATTTTTATGTTATGAGTGTTAATAATTTACTCCAAATAAGAAGAAATTTATGATTAATAGGCTCATTTTACTGTCTGTACATTTTGCTAATACACTTATGTTTTGCTCCAAGCTTTCTGGCATAAGTCTCTATGTATTCTTGATGGTGTGTCTTCAGAACCTCCATTACTGCTAGAAAGATTTATACCTGCACTGTAAAAGGCATATACTGTGTCTACTTTTAATCCATCTCTCCTAAGTAAACTAATTCCCAGGAATCTGTAGAAGTAGAGGTAGAATAAATTCAAGATAAGTTCAGATTTCTTGGATGGTTACCATGAAGACTGTTCTTCCTTTGGGATGTAAATTTTTTTAAACCCACATTCAGTACAGTTCTGTATTGCTGTTTCTTTCTATAGCTATATCCTATCATTTTGCACAAGTTCTGAGTGACACGTCTGTAAAAAGATGCAAAGACTTGTGGAATATTCATGTGACTGATGGATTGGATCCCTGCTTTCAGTCACTTTCTGAAGAATCAAGCTAAACTCCAGCTATACTTCAAGCCCACAAATAAGTTTTGTGGTCTTGTCTCATGTCCTGTCAAGGAAAAGCTAACATTGGTTCACAGTTTATCAGAATGGTGATGAATATTTAACAACATTGAAGGACTCTGGATTTTACTCAAGATTAAGCAGAGTGCAAAACTGAAATTTGATGTATTTATGTAGGATTCTCATTCTACCAGCTAAGATTGTATGTGCTTTTATTCCTTCAGAGTACAATTAAAATTCATTCCTGCATTTTGAGGTTGAGCAAACCCTGTCTGGTTAATACATATTCTCTCACTTGATGAGAGAGGCTGTGATCCTTCATAAGCTGCTAACCCCACTCCAAATCTGAAGGGGTGGATATGGATGCAATCAGCTAAGTGGTCTTCATGCCACCTGGCATCAGCACAATCAGATTTGGTCATGGGACGTAAGGAAAGAAAAGTGCAGGTTTCAGACTAGGAACTGAAAAATAAAGTGTTTTGCTGTAGTAACCAGGGAAAGGGACAATTACTGGGAGCAAGCCTGAAAAGGGCACAGTAGGTTAAATAAGCTGAGACAGAAATTGCAAAGGTAAGATTTATATATGGTCAAACAGAGAAGAAACTTTTATTGTTGTTTTGGAGGCCTCAGTAAGAGCTGAGCTGGAACAATAATTAGCTTACGATGTGCTTATAAGCTTACAAAGTATATAATTTTCTAGAAAACAGATATTCTATCTTGAGATATCTGTTTCTGTGATAACTGCTGAACTGAGAAAGCAAAAACTGACACCTCTTCGGTATCACCAGGGAGAAAAACCGTGAAACTGTGAAGATACTCTATTAATGTGTGACAGGTTTGAAAGGTAGTCTTTTAAATCCAAACAATCCATCAAATTAATTCTTAACGGATTATTGATCATAATTCAAGGAAAGGGTATCATCTCAGTTAATCTTAGTTTTACAGTCTCAGACATCTGGTTTCAGAAAAACAAAAGAGTTTATTCTGAGCCACAATGTGTCTCTTTTTGTGCTACCCATGGTGGGAAGGATTTCCTCTGGCATTCATTTATTGGTTTCACCTTTATCTATTCCATTATTCCCTGCAAGCCCCATTAAAAAAAGGTAAAAGACACACTAATCTTGGTCATGATTGTGGAGTTCTTCCACAAGAGAGAAAAAGTTAAGGACTTAGGGTAAGAAAACTAGGACATGAGGAAATAATAAGGGGGGAAAAATAGAAAACAATAAAGAAAGAAATAAGGAAAATAAGGAGGAAAAAAAGTATATAGTGTTCCGGGAATAGCATGGGAGACCTTGAAAGAAGAAAAGAAATTCTTGAAGGAAGAAAGGAAAGTATCCTAATGTGAGTCATTGATTCTTCTGAAATCCCAGATTTTATGGATGTTAGCTTATATATAATAAGCACAAAGTAAATAATTAAAATTTTCAGAATGCAAAATGGTTTCAAGATTTAAAAGCAATTTTGAAGCAATGGCTTCAAAAGCAACTGAACTGCTTTGGAAGGTTGTTTGCAGGGGCATGATGGTTTTTTGGGTTTTTTTGCTTTTATTTTTTCTGTGCAGCATGACTCTTTTAGTCCTGTCAGTGTACTCCCATTTGTATTCATTATGCAGATTTCTAACAATTTTTCTTTTTAAATTTAGTATGCATCAGGTGGCTTTCTCAGTGATACTGAAATGTAATAAACAAAAGCGACTCACAAGGTTACTTGGTGCCACTCCTATGTTAATAAGGTGAGATTTCCCCAATTCCATATGGAAGAATTGCTTCTCTGTGAAGGTGAAAGAGATTCTGAGGGCAGAATGTGTGACCATGGTGACCTATCCTAAGCTTTACAACATGTGTGAGCACAGTCTTCTCTCTGATAAACAGTTAAATCCAGTGTTGTTGTTTATGCAAGTAAATATTTACATTCCCACAAGAGCTACTTGCGAGAGAAAATAATCTCATTGTGTTTTAAAAAGCCCTTCTTTTCCCAACCATTTTATTGGATTTTGAACACTTTTAGTGTAAATGCTGCAGTGAGAAGTCAAAAATGCTAACGTTGTTAGTAATGATTTACTAAGCATGTTCGGATTCTTTATAATTCAGCCTCTTCGTTAAGTTATATTTATGAATATAGATGTTGTTCATGTATCTGTACCCTAAAGAATATTTGATATAAAGCAGAAGTGGCTGAAAAAAATCAGCTTGAGAAACTTCCAGCAAGTGAAACTAGATTTGTTTCTTTCATGAGGAAGAAAGCCCATTTAGAACAGCCCTTCTTTATTCATAAATCAACAGTCAACAATACACAGAAGTAAAGGTGTTTATCTTTGAAAACACAAGGTCATGGAAAAAAAAATGAAGAAAAGCTGTTCTAATTTTATACTGTCTTATCAAACTGTGGGTTTGTTTGTTCTAGTGTTTTGTGTCTTCCAGAAAGCAGACAGGTATAGGAAAATGAAGAAGGATCCTGGAATTTTATTTCATGCCCTGAAGTATAAAGTAGTACATTGGAGACGTGACAAGATAATTTAAAAATTGAATGTTAATTTGAAGAGAAATGTCGGGCTCAGGAAAGAGAGGAAGGGCTAAAGAATTAACTGTTGTTCCATGAATCAGAGATGCACATGCTTGTTCTCAGGTTATCACAGAGGGAGGCTGAAAATATCTGATAACACCTGACATTGTCAACACTAGAGATCTGCTGGATGGGACTTTGCATGCACAAATGCAAAAGCATTCAGAGCACAGACTTCAACATAAAAGTAAATGAAAAAATCCTTTTGGAGGGACATGATTTGGGACCCAGGGTGGAAGTCAGTGCCTAATCAGAATATAGCATTTTAGATGCTGTACAAAAACATCCCTTGCTGCCTCTCCAAAAGGGTGAGCACAGTCCACTTGTCCCAAGTCATATCTTCAGAATCATGCACATATCATGCCATGTCTAAAGTGAGCTAAAAATCTTGTGAACTCCTGCTTGGTTACAGAAGATGTGGAAAAAAAGATGGGTGAGTTCTAGATGTGTAATACATCTACCATGGAAAGACCTTCAACAATGCAGAGTAGCAGGTAACTTGAACAAGCATGGTCAGGAGGTGACGGAGTTAAGAGCTTGTAAGACAATAAGGAGAATGAACAGAAATGCAAAATGATGGATGTAGGAAAAAATACTTCACTTGCCTTGAAAAACTGGCTGATGAGCTCTCTTAGGAAGAGGTTCCAAGACAAAATAATAGTGGAAATGATTGATGATGATGATGATGATGATGATGGTGATGATGGTGGCAGTAATATTTCTTTAAGCATATCCCAATTCCAGAAATTTCAAATGCAAACAATTCAATTAAGAAGGAAAAATTGAAGGAATAGCAAGAGATAAACTTGGCCAACACATATATTATCTAAATATAATTCAAGTAAAACAGTGACGATTAGGAAGGACAGAAATATAACAGAAATTTACATGAACAAAAGCAAAAAAGTCAAGGTTCTGTGCTGATGTCAGCAAAAGTTGTCAAATGTATGTAATGAAATATTGCCACTGCACAATGTAGAGAATGGAGAAACAGAGGGAAATTGTCATGCTGCTTCTTCCAAGAGATGGAAAATTATTGGCTAAAGGTCCTAAGTAAGCTGATGTATTTCATGCCCTTTTGCATTTCTTTGCACAAAAATGGTCATCTATGATCAGATGGCTGAAACAATTTGAGATCATGATATAAGAATAAGACCTTAGGTCACAGTGAGTAAAGGATGGATTGGAATGTACTTATATGAATTAGATGTTTTCAGGTCATTTGCCGTAACCGAGATGGCTAATGAGATGTTCAAGTCATTAGCAATTACTTTACAGAGCTCATGCAAATGACCAGACCTCCTCCACAAAAAATGGAGATTGTTGAAGTTGTTTTATTTCCTTTACAACTTCGTGATTCATTTCTTCCTCTCAGGTGGTTCTTCTCTAGTCCTTCCTCCCAGATCAATTGCCCCTCTGCTGAGTGTGTGGACTGTTAGTATAAATCCAAATGGATCTTAATTAACCAAAAAATGTAAAGGTTTAAGCCCTGTTTCTGTCCAGATGTATAGAAATGTTCTTGTGTTTCAACCGTCACCAAGTTTCTACTGTTTTGGAGTATAATCATAATTTAAAGAAGTGATGTAGATGTAAATACTACGTCTACCATAGAGATAAAAGAATGGTGTTCATATTTTAGTTGTTCTGTTCCCCAGGATCAAGTCTCAGTCAATCTGAGCAGGCAGCAAATGAGTGGGAGCAGGGAAGCAGGGTGACACACTGCTACAGAAGGTTAATCTGTGGGTGGGCAGAGAGTTGGGCACAGTTTTGTCTTAAATTGCTGATGCCAGAGCTCATCTGCCAGAGCCTGAAATGACTTCCCAAGGTGCAAAGTAGTGTATTATCAGCTTTTGGAATGATTCATTTTTCTGAATTCTTTTAAACATGAATCTGACTGTAAAGGAAGGCTGATTACTCAGTTCCTCCCTGCACCAAGTTCAGTCTTTTGCCCACAGTTCAATACACACAGGGAAGTGACTAACTTGTCATTTTTCTTTTACAAACAGCTGCTGGGGTATAATTGGTAAGAGAGAAAATGAAAAACCATCTACAATTTGTAAAGTCTTGAGGCTTGAATAAAAAGCAAAAAAGAAAAAAAAAAAAAAAACCAGCCAAAAAACCCAAATCAATCAAGAGGAAACAGGAGAAACTGCAAAGCAATGCAAAATCAGGGAAGAATTGGAAAATGATCGCTTTGTAAAGAAAGGGAGAAATAAAGTTGTGGAGAATTTGGAAAAGAACAAATGCCAGGAAAATAAGATGAGATCTACTAAAATGAGCTATCACTGCTTTTTAAAGTAAAATAATTGAGAAGAAATGTCTTTGGTTACATATATGCACAGAAGCAGAGTCACAGCAAAACTAACTAGAAGTTCAGCTGGCAGTTAAGTACATAAATATAGTTTCAGGACCCATTTACTGCAGTTTTCCTCTCTGTAAGGATTTTAAACCCACACACAGTGTAGTACTGTGGCATTTGTGTGCCTTATTGCTTACATCTGGCCAGTCAGTTCGCAAAAATGAGAGCTTGGGAACCACTGTTTTCTTGGAAAATGTTTGCAATAGTGTCTTGTTCTCCTTATTACAGCCTTTGAGAGAAATTTTCCCAGATGCTCCTGATGACTAGTGGAGCATCATGTAGACAGACTGTCGTGAAGCAGGTAATTGAATATAACTTGCTACATCCTTGGCCAAATCAGATCCTGCTGAATGATTTTCTCTCTTAGGGCTAAAAGAAGGCAAGATTTGGTTGCAATAGCAATTTCAGTAGTACCTGAATGCACTTGCATATGTATCACACATGGCACTGTTGTGGGTCAACTCTGGTAGGCAGCTAAACCCGCCCAGCTGGTGGAATGGGGCAGAGAATCAGAAGGGTAAAAGTGAGAAAACTCATGGGTTGAATTAAAAACAGTTTAATAAGTAAAGTAAAAGCTGCATGTGCAAGCAAAGCAGGAAATAGAATTCATTTACCTCTTTCCATGGACAGCATGCCCAGGTATTCAGCATGCCTGGAGAGCAGATTTCCAGCACCTGTAATGGTGACTAGAAAAGACAAACATCATTACTCTGAATGAGTTCTTCTGCCCTCTCTTTTGTCCCCCAGTTTTCATTCTTGATCCCAATATCATACAGTATTGGATATTCCTTGGGTCAGTTGGGGCCAGCTAGCACAGCTGTTTCCCCTCCCAATTTTTTTGCACAGCTGAGCTGCCTTGCCGGTGGGGTGATGAGAGGGGCAGAAAAGGCCTTGGTGTTGGGCAAGTGCTGCTCTCAATAGTGTTGCCAACACTGCTTTCATCACAAACACAAAACACAGAACTAAATAAGACAGTGTGGAGGAAATTAACTCTATTCTAGCCAAATGGAGAACCAGTACATATATAGTGTGACAGTGTGGTAAGTAGTTTTTCTTTTCATTATGAGTAAAACAAAGTAAACAAGCAATTGCAATCTATCTGCTTTACATTGACTTTGGGACAAATGTATGATCATACAGTCATGGTCAGTATCTGTCTAAGACGTTCGGAGAAATAACCCCTTGATGTGATGGTGATGATCTGTAATCAATTTATCATTAAGATTTTATCTTATTTGCACAGCTGGACACTGTCCTGGGTGACCATGCTTGAGCCAGATAATTTAGAATAGATGATTTCCAGAGGTCCCTTTCTCAATCTGTGTTCTGTTATAACTGATACAGGTCTCATCTAAAATAAGCCCTTTCAAAAAGAAAAAAGGAGAAAAGAAAACTTTCTTTTCTCTTTTACTTTATTTCCACCCCCTCAGAAACTTCCCTCTGTAATGTCTCTTGACCATCTCTCCCTTTCAAGCTCAGTTATAACATGGTTTTATGAAAGAATTTCTCTCAACCCCCTACTTTTTTCCTTTTTTTGCTTCAGACTGGGATGAAGGACACATTGAAACATAAATCTATCAGTTCCAATATAGATCTGAACTTCCCTGAAGTTAAGTTATATTTCAATCTAGACTTTTGACAAATATTTTGGAGGGGATGGTCTTAGGGGCTAGAGTCATGCAAGCAAAAAGACAAGGAATGGACACATTGAAGACAAATTACTGCTGTGTCCTTCAATAAAGGCAAAAGAACATCTCTTCAATGTTTTTTGTCAATGCCTGGACACAGAAGTTGAGTGCAGACTAAGGACATTTGCCAGCAGCACTAAATTAGGATGAGCTGTTGTTTAGTTCCTCAAGGATAGGGAGTCCTTACAGAGATTTTGAAAAATACAAGTGCTAGGAAATCCCCAGCAATATGAAATTTTAACAAGTAAAAATCCTGGAATCTGCCCATGGAATGGTGTAATCCTGGGTCATGGCAAGAGTGAGGGACAAGAGGCTGGAGTGCAGTCCTGCAGAACTCATCTGTGGTTTGGGTTGGTGGTAAGTTCAATATGAGCTAACAATGTGTCCTTGGCCAAAGGGCCAAGCTAATCTTGGGGCACATATTGAGAGAAGTGATTGTCCTACTGTTCTCAGCACTGGTGCAGCCTCCTCAAGAACTCTGTGCAATCTTGGGCTCCACAAGATAAGGCTAGAAAAATATCAGTGTGTCCAAAGAAGGACAACAGCAATAGATATATGGTTTAACTTAAAATATTAGGTTTAACTCTTTGGTTGCCCTGAGTGAAGTCAGCATTGGATGCAATGGTCATTGTGGATCCCTTCCAGTTTAGCATACTCTATGGTTGTATGAAAAATATTTCACATTTCTAGCTTTCAGCATTCATTCTTTGGTAGGACACCGGTCTCCAGTCAGAGCTTTGTGAGTTTTCATCTACAGGTCTTCATTATTTGAGGTGCTGAGGCATAACCCAAAGTTATCAAATGATTGTCTTCCAGCTGAGCCATTTTGACTGAGAATAGATGTAGTTGTGAAACATCCCACTTTCAAAATAATATGTATTGACCTGTTGTAATACTGACTTTGCATGTCTGATATTCTTTATTTCTAAAATGGAATATCCAATAATCATTATTGACATATTTAGTGGCAATGGCAACCCAGTTAGGTTTGAATCATTTTGCATTGCACCAGAATACACTGAAACATGGTAAGATGTCAAATTTTGAGATTTTGCCTTTGTTTTATTTTAATGAGAAATACAATTCAGGATTTTTCCTTGTGAAGAAAAAAGAGACTTAGCCAATTACTGGAATTAGCAGATTTTAAATTCTCCTATTTTCTTTTAAATTCTCCTATTTTTATGGTTTACATAGAGTCGGCAAGGGACCTTTTTAGTTGAGAAAAAAGACAGAAAGCAATGTTTATAGCCACATATCTGATTCACTTTCCAGTAAAAAAATCTGTATATTCTGTCTGCATCTACATGAGACCTTTCTACTGCTGAGCCAGAAGTGATGACAGTAAAACAACATGGGTTTATGAAATTAAATAAGTGGTTTTGAGCTGCAATTAATTCCCTTATCTACAAATTACTTCCAGGATTTATCAAATGCAGATTGTCAAATGCTTTCAGTTTGGCTAAAATTATACTGCTACCTTAGCAAGTTCTGAGCATGTGAAGATCAGCTTCCAAACCTGGTTTACTCAGTACTTGGCTTTTCCACATACATAATTGCAAATATTTTCCTTAAAACTCATAGATGTCATGGAATTAGTGATTATCAATGATTATGTCTGGGTAAAGTTTTGCCTCATATGCTCCATCTACATAACAAAGAAATGCAAGTCTGCTCTGTCCCTGAGACAAACCAGAGCCTTAAGAACATAGATTGTGAGGTTCTGGTCCAAGCAAATAATTCTCTGGGAGTTTTAGGAGTGAACTGTACAGCACATTTAACATCCAACACCCCCCGTGTGCTGGGCTGCAGCCAAAGCCCCGTGGGCAGCAGGGCAGGGAGGAGATTCTGCCCCTCTGCCCTGCTCTGCTGAGACCCCACCTGCAGTGCTGCATCAGCTCTGGGCTCCCAGCACAGCAAGGACAGGGAGCTGCTGGAGCCAGGCCAGAGGAGGAACCTAGGTGATCAGAGGGATGGAGCAGCTCTGCTGGGAGGAAAGGCTGGGAGAACTGGGATTGTTCAGCCTGGAAAAGAGAAGGTTTTGGGATGAACTAATTGTGGCTTTCCAGTACCTGAAGGGAGCCCACAAGAAAGATGGAGAGCGACTAGTTACAAGGGTCTGGAGTGACAACAGGGAAATGGTTAAAAATTGAAAGAGAGCAGGTTTAGATTAGATAGTGGAAGAAATTCTTTACTGTGAGGGTGGTAAATCACTGGCATAGGTTTCCCAGAGAAGTTGTGAATGCCCCACCTCTGGAATTGTTCAAGGCCAGGCTGGATGGAGCCCTGGGCAACCTGGTCTAGTGGAAGGTGTCCCTGCCCTTGGTAGGGGTGTTGGAACTCAATGATCTTTAAGATCTTTTCCAACCCAAACCACTGTTATTTTATGATGTTATGATTTTGTGGATAGCAAATGCTGTACTACAAGGGAGTTAAGACATAGTTAAATATTGAATCAACATTACTTTTATGGTCACAGATCTACTGCTCTATGTGCTGCTCTATGTGCATCAGTAGCAAGACTACCACATGAAATGCTAAGCAATAGTTCATTATTGACCAGTTAAAGCGACAAACATATTATTAGATAATGTGCTTTATTTATTATTAAATTAATCTATTCATATAAATAATTTTTCCTTTATGCAATTCATTAAGCTTATTCAGTAATTAAATATTAACATAAGAAATGCAAAAGCATAATGCTGATTTAGGAAACTATTTATAGTATGCATAGGATTCACTCCTGTGCCTAGATTTACTTCATAGTTAGTAGAAAGGATCTTCTCTAAGGAGTGATTTTCAACCAAAGTCTTAGCGAAAGTGTCTTGCCTTAACTCTTGGAGAAGTTACCTTTGTCCACAGTACATGAAAGTGCTTCTTTCCTATGTCACAGACAGCCTGTCCTATGCTAATCAGACAGCCAGAGAAAAAGAAGCTGGTTATCCCTTGTCCTTTATCACAGTTATCCCACTGTGCCAGTCTCCTCAACAGAGCACTCAAAGGCTGCTTACTTGCAGATTGAGAATGTTTTCAACAAATATACAACAGCTGTAATCTGTAAGTGAGGTTTTCATGAGAACGTCTTTAACACCTCTGTGCTTCAACATTTAAATTCCTTACTGTAGTTTAACCTCTCCGTTCTTTCAAGGTCAGGTTCTGAGTGCCTGTATCTATGAACGTATCTCAGAAGTTGTAGATGTCAGATGCTCAGCAGGTGGCATGTAAGCAGAAGGCTGAAGGTTAGATAGCACAATAACTGGAAGGGGTCTAAATCTACTTGAAACATTTTAGTGTTGACAGTACTATCAGTAAGAGCTAAAGAAAGCCTTGAACAGTAACCCTCCTTTAACAGTGTAAAGGCACAAGGATAAACAGCTTTGTAGAGAAAAAAATTGAAAACTAGTGTAAAGCAAGGAAAACATACCTCTGGGTTTGGTAATTCTTCCCAAGAAGAGGTCATTTCCAGTAGGAATGTAACAAAAGAAATCATATTTTGCACACAAAGACAACTTGCCGGTGGCTATTACTTTATATAAGTAGGTTTTATGAAATATAAATGCCATGGTTAGAATCCTAAGAGAAACCTGTGGGTAACCCTCCATTCAATCTTGCCTAGAAAGTAATTCCTTTAAGCAGAGTTGGCAGAAAGTGAGTCAATAAAATCTCAATATGTGACATTTAATCTCTAGCATGGACCACAATCTTGAGATCACTTACAGCACTTTCTTCCTGATGAGTTACTAGAATAGCTCTGCAGAAATATCTTCTTACTTTGTACTGGGGAAAGTAATCCTGTGCCAGCTTCACATGAGCTGATGTCCTGGCATATCTCTAAACACATCAGAAACTTGTTGTATAGCACTCTTTGCTACTTACCACTTTGGAATGATTGGTTATGCTAGATTTCAAATGATTTAGCAACAAACCACATACTGTAATTCTGGTTACATTTTTTGTTTTTTCACAAATATTTGCAAGGTAGTGAAAATGTGATTAATTTCAAACATAAGAAAATATTTGCTGTGAGCCTTGGGTATTTTCTGTATCAGTGGGAAAGAGTGTTTTCCTTAACAGGAAGGAAAGGATCTGATATGACTTTCCTAAGCAGGAAGAAAATTATTCTGAGTAATTTCAAAGAGACATCAGCATCTCCAAAACAGAATAGGGCTAACAAAAGTGCAGTGTCAGGAAGAAATAACCTAGTTGTTTGCATAAATAAATAGGAATTAGTGTGGTTAAGAGGTTATAGAATTTGATTGATAACATGGATGGATTTGGAACATAATGGGACTAAGGTTTACCGAGGTTAATAGTGTGTTTCAAAACCAGCAGAGTTTTCAGCTAGGAGTGCTCTGATCAGAGAGGGTGTCTGTCAGCTGAATCGGGTAGATGGAAAAAATTGGAGCTGATATTGCACATACATCATTTATCTCTTATGATGCAAGTTTTCAACTATTTCATTTTAGCCTTGATAAAACCTTGAAAAATAGGATACTGAATGTTCTTGTGAATAGTGTATATACTTGTAGGTTAAAAAAATGTTCTGTTAACATGAATAAAGTTTCCCATTGTAGTTTTAGCCCTTTTCATCCAGAAGCCTCTAAACAAGCAGTGGCTTCTTTCCAGAAGTCAGTGCATCAGCGAAAGGGGTTTTGCCACTAGACATCCTGATGTTAGCATTCTATTTCAGAAGTTAGGGGAGTTTAGTTGTATAGACACAGGACTTTGAGGTTTGTCTGACTCAGCACTGCAAACAACAAAACAATTTATTACTGAAGGTGTAGCTTCAGAGACTTGAACTCCAAATACATTATTTGTCTAGGTGTTTAAAAACTTACAAGATGTTCCTCCACCTGTCCTCATGTGCCCTTTTGAAAGCTGCCAACATAAGTCTCAGTGATGGTAAAGTGAGCATAAACATGGAAAGCTTTGTTACAAATGCAAAGCAGGAGGGATACAACCTGTACCCTGGGAGTCTGAAAGCACATGTCCCAGTGGAATAATGGAATAGGATATGTACCAGTTAATCTGCTTTATAGTTTATTCCCTGTGACATTAGGCATTTTCAAGTTTTAGAGAAAGGTTTTTGACAAATTCTACCCATAACACACAGGTAAGAGAGATGTGTTTCTCTTCCACATATTTCCTTATCTAATCCAGCACATGTTTAAGCATCCTCATCTAGCACTTTGGCATTCTCCTTCTGTTACTGTAAGGAAAGGGAAATTCAAGTCATATAATACAGCATCTATTAAATCTTAAAAATGCACACAGAAAAATTTGATTTTACAGGTACACTATGTTCACAGAGTATACATCATTCACTTATTTCTCCCAAATCTTAATGCTGAAAACTCTTGTAACATCATTCTATTTTAAAACTCATTAAAGACTGTGGGAGATGGGCTGGGTCTGTAGACAACTTTCCAAATTATTGTTATGTATTTTAGCTCAATGTTTTACTGGTTTTGGGTTTTTTAGGGTTTTTTTTGTTTTGTGTTGTTTTTGTGGGTTTTTTTCTTTTATTTCTGTTTATTTGGTTGGGTTTTGTGGGTTTTTTGGTTGGTTGGTTGGTTGTTTTTTATTTGGTTTTGGTTTTTTCCGGGGCCTGGGGGGAGATTTGCAAATTCCATCCAGTGTGGGCTCTTGGTATTGTGATATTGCCCTGAGTGGATACAATATTAGCTCTTTCTTCATTGCACTACCCTTTGGAGGTGAATACTTTTTTAGACCTGCATATAAATTGCCCTCTGTCTTGGCCATATCTAAGGATAAAAAAATGAGTAGAACATTTGACAAATATGAATGTTATTTCATTAATTTTTATAACCTTAGAGAAGTCCTATGAATGTAAAAAAGGTCCATATATATCCTTTATTGAGGTAGACCATCACTAGAAATGACATAATGATGTTAATTTTCTAATCACTGTCGCATATGTATAAAGCATAGCAATTGATATTGTCAGCCATTTCAGTGGGAATATGTGTCAATTAAATTCACTTGGTATGTATGAGAAACTGCCACTCATATTATAGCTCTTGGAAAAATTTACTGTCATCTTAATTGCTCTGGTGAATTTGAAAATATAATCTCTGAGTTCTGTACTTAAAAATGATGACATTTATTTAACTCATTAGCAGATTTATTTTTTCTAAGATTACTTTTAGGTTAAAAGTACCATAAGAAAAATAATCTTCCTGCACATACTCAGAAGTAACAAAGATCTGACATCACACAACAATTAGGTTCTAGAATGCTTCAGTGGTGTTGCACTTGACACGCAAAGGAGCTTTATGATACTATAAAGGCTCTTGTATTGCATTTTACCATTGGAAAGGATAACATTTCTTGGTGTTTCATTCTGCAGAGACAGCATTTCTCCTCTTAAAACAGGAAACTGTTTTTAACAGTCAGTGGAATCAGCCCGTTCTGGAAAACAATGATGGTCAAGCACCTATTGAAGGAAAGTGCTTAATGTGCATCCTGTCTTTATGGTTACTTGGATGGAAAGGATGCACAATCTAAGAATCAAAAGGGAATAGAGAAGAGTCGTTTTGATGGTTCCTTTGTTGACTGAAAACCAGAAATGTCAGGATAAGAGGATCAGAAAGACAGACGTGTTACAAAGATTAGTTTTGCAGAATATTGTGCTGTCTACAGTGTGAAATTAAGAACTAAAAGACAAATCCTATTTGTCTCACTCAGAGCAGTTGCTTTCAATCAATAAAGTCACATTAGTGTAGAGACTCTCAGGATCACGTGCTCACCTTACACTGCTGAGCAGCTGAAATGAATAGCTGAAATGCCAACTGAACACTCACAAGCCTTATTGGCTTCACATTGAGTTGTAAGTGCTTGTCATTTCCCAGTTTCAGATCTTTCACACATAAAGCTCCCAACACAATCAATGCTTTCTACATGTCTGGTCCACAAGGAACTTCATCCTACTATCTTTGATTTGTGTCTGTAGATATTCATGGTTTTATTATGGAGAAGGCAATTTCTACTCATATTCCAGAGTCCCAGATTTTTCAGTCCAGGTAACTTCTTGGACCCAGTGTAGCTCTTTCCTGCCTGTCCAGCTGGCTTTAAATCCTATGTTAAAATGGGATGGGCAAAAGTCAGTGCAGCTCCAAGACAAAGAATATGAAAATCATCCCTTTGTCCTGCACTGTAGGTATGTCCAGTGACACAACAGACATTAAGAGCTGCTCAAAACTGAAAAGGAAAAAATTATTTCAGGATATCAGAATGTTTAGGCAGGCAAGACTGTCCAAATAAAGAATGAGATCCTAGGCAAATGAGATTATTTTTCTGAGTTATTTGGCGCAGGTCCACCATTGCTTATATTCTAGAAGACTTTACTTCAACCCAGAGCTCCTGCAGAAGTGAACAGGGCACGTTGTTCAAGCCCCAAGTTGCTGCCAGAGACTAATAACACTTCATTTTTCAGCTGCAAAAGAGGTGGGATTCCATTACTTTCAAAACTGAAAAGTACATGTGCTGAGGTTTCACCCAGCCACTCCTCAAGGGGAAAGACATGGAAAGGAGGCATCTCAGGCCACATTCCTTACGTGCAACTTATTGTACATGTTAAGAAAGCACCCAGCTTTGTGTAGTGGGAATTCTCTAAAGTAAAATGTATTGCACTGTTTCCAGTTCAAATGGAAACCTCATTATTGTCTATTTTATTCCATATCTACTCAGCAAAACATTCTGAGCACACAGACAAATCTTAAATTGCAAAAGAGATCAGTTCTATGGGGATTGATGTAGGCAAAATGCTTTTAGAATAAAGCAGTGCTTGACTATCCATCCAAGATCAGTGCATGTAGCATTCATTTTAAAATAAAGCAAAATTACAGCATTAAAAAGACGGAAAAATACCCCAGAGCTGTAGTTTGGAAAAACTGAGAACTCCTGCAGAGAACATCGTTTCACATCAGATCAGTGTGAGCTAACAGGGAACATAATGCTGAACATAACCAGAAACAGCTGAAAGTGAATCCCATTTCGGCAATAACTGTTTCTAATAGGAAGAGGAGGATTGGGAAAGACAACCCTTATTAAGCGGCCTAATGTTTTAATACTCTGGCCTATTAGTTTTCTGACATCTACCCATTGCAGTTCTATTCCACTTTATTAAGGTGATGAGCTTTTTTTGCATAACTTAAGCTGCCATACTGGGGATTTACCTGACCCCACTGCTGCTGGAATCCAGCAGGTTGGAATTTCCATACTGAACAAGAAATATTGTACAAGACATCTCTGTTCTTGAAGTTCTACATTTTCTGTCAGGATAAACTTGTGTGTAGCAGACAGATATAGATTGATTGTAGAGGTGATATTTCATGTATATAATATTGTGCTCCTTAGATTTCAGAATCAAATGACTAAATATCATTACAAAAATGTAATTTCTTTTCATTTATGATAGCAACAATGAGCTGAGAAAATACTACTTCTTGAATCAGTTTTGAACAAGAAATTTTATGAAGCTAAAAGCTATAATGAAAACTTAACCCAGTTGAAGGACATCTTTTCTTTTTCCTCGACATAAACCTGTGCTTTAGCATTCATAATGTTGGATCTGAAGATGTTCTTCTCTCACAGAAATTTTGTCAAGTCTGCAGTATTGCCTAGTAACATTTTCAATGGAAAAATGGACTATCATTTTTTCTTTTCATTAAATTTAATCTGGTTTTGCTAGTTTCGTCCCAAAAGTATTCTGTTAGAATGAGTCCATGTAGTGTAGAGGGGTTAGCTGGCACAGCCTATTAAAGTGATGGCACTAAAAACAGTGCAATATTTTCAACTACTGAAAAGAAGGAAAGGAGAAAAATGTTCCCTTATTATAACAGACAAAAAGAGAAGTTCATTAGAGCTATCTTGATAAAAATATTTATACTGTGATCTAACAACAGCAAACATATTTTTAATCCAAAGCTTTTTTTGCCCAAAATCAGTTGATGAACATTAGGTCAAATCAGGGGCCAGTCCTGGGCAAGTCCATTGTTATTTCAAAACAATACTGAACTTTGTTTAGTTTCACATTTAGCTCCCCATAACTTGACCTAATTCTTCCAGAGCTTCATTGATGAAGTCATTTATTAAAAACAATATCTTCAAAATATATCTATCTGTCTGAAACCCAAACAAGTCCTTTTAATCATCTGCTGCGCATCCCCATAAAACTTGTTCTGTGCCATAACAAATATGCAGCAGACACTGCAGTTATTACTGTTTCATAACTCATGTATTTCTAGTGCAAAAGCTCAATAGAATCTTAATTCAGAAAGTATGGATTGCCCTTCAGTTATCTAAAGATATGAAGTCCAAAGAAATTTTACTTTGGGAATTATCATGGTGAATATGGCATCTCTGTCTCCATAACATCAACTAGCTGAGAGTAGATTGCTTGATATCTAAAACCCTTTTGTGTTTTGAAATTCAAAGTACAAGTGGAATTGTGCCAAGTCTGATTGGTGCTCCAGTTTGTCCTTAGTGAACCAGCTCCTGTTTTGCTATTAGACTCTCACGCTGAGCAGCCAGAGAGGCACTCAGAGTGTAATGCAACATTGCTCTTTGCATTGCAGAGGGAGATACTGGGAAAATTCCCATTAATCAGCTCCCAAATAAGCGCTTTCCTTTTTTCTACTGATGGGCTTGCCTCTCATCTTGTAGTTTATTTTCCAGCATCCTTATCAGGATGCAGTCAGTCCAGTCAGTTATCAGTCCAGTCAGTTATCCTCCAGTCAGTTACCCAGACTGGGATAGTATATCAAATACTTCAAAAGTCCTGCAGGCTTTCAGGCTTTCTATGGATTTTTATTTTTGTGAAAATCTGAGTCTGTGTTATTGTGCAGGACCAAGTATGTGTATATCCACAGATAAGTTTTTATGCTTGTTTTGTTTCCTTTTGTCTCTGAATTGTGCAGAGATTTTCAGGCATACTGTAGAAAATTGTAGATGGTCTCACTACATGATAAAATGTGATGTAATTCTGGTACTTACAAAAAGGGCAGGGCTGGAACTCTGGTCTCTAATCCAATTTGCACCAGATTGTTTTCAAAATGGAATTTTTAACCAAAACCCTTCAGAATTCTTTCAAAATTATCTCACCTTGAAAGTATTTGCTCTAGTCTAATCTGTCCAAAGACTCTAAACTGACTATTTCTTGCATGTTTTAAAATTATTTTATGCTATTTCCTTAGCCTTTACCAACATACAACATACACAAACAGTGACAGTGCTTTCCAAGCACCAGCCTGTACAGACAGCCTGGGAAGCTCTCCCAGACAACTTTTACCTTGGAAACACTATGAATTCTAAATTCTAATGCTGGGCTTGATCCTGAAATACTAAATTGATATACTCAACAGTTTGGCCAGGCTCAAATGTTAAACTCATAAAACCTGTGAATTATGAAGCATCAGATTTAAATCTGGTATGTTGACTCCTGATAAAAGGAACAATTAACTGTGGATACTGAAAAACTGCTAGCAGAAGGTTTTCCCTGCTCTATGAGGATCTTTCCTTCTCATGCAAGCTATGAAAACAATCAGATGGTTTTTGTAAAGAATATCTAAACACCTGCTGTTTTCCTGATCTGTTTGGGTTTAATGAAGAGAGTGTCTGGAACTGGGCAGTCTAGGACTTCAGCCAATCACCCCAGGAGGTGAGTGACCACTCACCAATCACCTATGGGACTTTAGCACATATAACCAGAAGTTGTAAACAATAAAGCTCACTCTACTTCCTCACTGGATTTGTGTCTGTGCTGCTCTCTCCATCCCAAGTACTACAGCAACAACTAACCAACATCCACAAACCAGAGCCAAAACAAAAACATCAAGCAAACAAACAGAAAAGCCCACAAAAAACACCCCAACCAACCAACCAAATAAAGAGAACCACCCCAAAAATCCTAACCCTAGCCCAAAAGCTATTCAAAATTCAGAAACCATTGCTACTCCACAGCAGCCATTCAATCAGGTTATTCAGGCAGATGCCAGCCAAAAAAACCCTATTCCTTTGCCATATCAGATGGCAGCTCCAATCATCCATCTCTGCCAGAGTGAACCTCTAATTCTGCATTTAGGATAAGCTTCTCCTTACTGACTTTTCCTGTACAGAGACATGAATGTGTGTGTCTATGGAGGGAGATAGGAGAGCTGAAAGAGAGATGACTTTTGGGATCATGTCAAGTAGAGGTGATGGGGTGATTTAAAAGAAGTGGATTATTAAATTTATAATGTCTTTAGGCCACGCTTCAGTTTTGTACAGGTGGATATGTTGTTAATTCCTATTATCAGGCAGCAGAAAAGGTGCTTTTTAGAAAGGTTAAGGTGAGCCCAGAAAGATTGATGAAAATCACATTCTATATGGCTGGAAGGTCAGTTTGGAAAGAGTAACAAGATAACTCTGTCTTGTAATGTTAGAGCTATAGTAAAGCACTGTCTGTATCTAAAAATCCACTTTATAAGCCCTGCAGACAGGCACCAAGTTTCCACCAGTGATTCTGAGCTTAAGACTCAACTGTCCTTGCCTCTTGTTTCATTAGTGCATTCTGCAGCTGGACTGCAAAATAGACCCTCTTCCAGAACTGAAACAGGTCACTGAAATCAGAGCAGCTCTCTGCTGCTGGGGGTCATCCCGCGGCTCAGTCTGAGCAGCAGTGTTGACATGAAGTGGCATTTTTTAAAAATGAAAACGGAGCTTTTTTTTTTTATCCTTATTCTCTTAAAATATATGCTGTGAAATTCAATAAAAACTCATTAAAATAATTTGGTGTGGTTAGGAAGTAGGTTGACATCAGTTGCCCCCATCTCTCTCTGATTCTAGATTTCTCTGGCTTATGTACACAGAGTTTTTATGCACATCTTCAGATACAGCTTCCTTTACTCCCCTAATTTACTGCCAGACAGCTGAGCTACTGTTATGTAAATTATTCTCTTCAAGAAGAACTGGATGAGAGATGGAGAGGCTGGGTTTCTGCATTCTGTTTTTATTCATTTGAATGATCTTTGTGCTAAAAAACCCCTGCAAGTAATAGTCCCAATTTACACACAGGTATATTTCAATTAAGTTAATGGTGAATATTTCAAATAAGACTAGTAAAGAGACTCTTTAAAGCAGTCCATGTCATTAGGTTCTGCAAAGCATTTCCTGACAGTATAGAGAAGAATTAGAGATAAACACTTTCAAATTTGAAACTGGCTGTAGTTTAGTCTAGCATTGTTCTATCCATGTGACTTTAATAGATATTTTTTTACAAAATTTTTTCTCTCTCATATGATTTGGAAATTTGTTGCATCAGAATAATGAAGATGTGCCCTGCTGAAAATAAACATCTGCATATGGTGAATATTTCATGCTGATCAGTGTCTGGTATTTTACTAGAGACTTTGCTGCCATAATAAAGCATACACTTCAACAAAAACAAACAACAACAAAACAACTCCACAAAAAAGCCCAACATATACCTCAGTATTTTAAACTTTTTAGCATAATTTTCTTGTTTTAATAAAAATAATTACCAGTATCAGGTGGAATTTGACATTGGCACTGAAGAGAACAGGGAATGGCAAAAAGCCACAGGTTGCTTTGAAATGCAGCTGTATGGACTTACGGAAGTCACCTTTCAGAACTGATAAAAGCCAGCGGTGAGTGCTTTTGAAAATTCCAACAGAACAGAACACATCTTGTGTACCAATAAATAAATGGCTAGCAAAAAGGCTCAAAACATAAAAATGAGTGTAATGTGAAATATAGCAGCCTCAGACTGAATCTTTTATATTGCTTGGTATTCTGAACCAAAATTCACTCAAAATTAATGTGATGAACAAATTCTAGAAGGAGGAAGATTTTTTAAAATATTCTTTATTTCCCTCTCACCTCAATTTCGAATGAACATTCTACAATCCTAGAGTTCAGAACAAATGCAAAGAGTTATTAACAGCTAAGAGCTATCACAAAGGTCCTGGATTTCACAATATTTTTTTTAATATTTTTGAGTGATGGATCTTGGTAAATAGTTATTTTCTTAACTAATTTCTGGTATCAGAAGTTTTGCAACTAATTTCTGACATTTCAAAATTTAAAGTTTAAAATCATTAATTAAAAAAAAATCACCAGAAATAAATACCATGTTTTTTGTTTTATGTTTCCCAGATAAAGTGTTTTCTTTAAACATATGAATGAACTCACCCATCCTCACTTGGAGATATCTTCCCCATTTTTCTTTACTCTCCAAACTCAATCATGGTAAAACATGGCAATTTAATTAGATTTCTCCATACTACAGCTTTAGTTGTGAATGCCAAAATGTGACCAAAATTTTAAAATAATCTCTAATTTTGTCTCCTCTTGTATTGAATGGTTTAATCTAACTTGATTGCAAAACATTTTATTGACTACTTTGCTAAATAAAGAGAAATATTGAATTAAATTAACTTTGACATTCAAATAGCAAGTCCTGCTGTTTTCTGAATGCAGTAGCACTAAGAGGTCTGAAAAAGGCTAGTAGGGACTGCATTTGTATGAGAACAGTAAGAAATAGTTTCTACTAATACTTCTATTATAGCAACCATGGAAGAGAAAGGAATATATTAGAGTCATTCTATAAGGGAAAAATCGATGCCCTGGGAAATTATGATTTACTGAAGTTAGGTAAAAAGGTATTTGTCAAACCAACAAATTATATTCTGTGCATCAGTCTAGTGCATAAAATACAGTAAAAGCATCCAATTCTGATGTAACTGTGCTTTTGTCAAGCTACAGTTAGCTCAGCAAATATTTGAGGACCATTGCACTGGAAGGGTAAAGGCAGATGCTTTGTGAAAAGCAGTGTGTCAGCAGATTTCTGGGTTTGAGCAAAAACTAAGAGGAAAGAACAGATGGAGTAGAAGACTTACAATGGTTATAGTGCACAAAATGTAATTTATATTTAAACAATTAAACATTTTGAATGGCCTTCCTTAATTAACTTCCAGTGCAAAGCAGTAAGTACTGTAGGAGGAGTTATCAGTAGTTTCCTGTGATTTATGAGCTGTGTATGAAAAGGTAATATTCAGAGAGTGGCATTGCAATAGCTACACGTGCATCTGTGGATAACAGTGGCTACACTTAGAAAGTGTAAGTAAAAGTGATCTATTAATTCTTGGAGACAGCTCATTGTTCTTTTTGCATAATTTAATTAAACTACATCCAAATATAATGGAAATCTTGCTAATTGGCTCTAGGAACTTGCTGAGCAAGACTTACACACTATTGTTAACATTTTGGTTATTTCCTTTGAATAGTTTTCTGAATGTGTGATCTACAAAGCAGCTGCTTCTGGATTTCTTTGTGGATTTCTTCTTGCTAAAGTACAAGGCCAAGTGCTGCATGCCAGGGCCATAGAAAATATACCTCCACAAGTATTACCCTTCTTGACTCTTAGAGTTTTTGAAATAATATACTTCCACAGTTACAGAACTCAAAGACTAAGCACTGTAAAATAGCATGCCAGATATTTTATGGTCCTTGTCCACTGCCTCCTTTCTGTGCTACTTTGGGACACTCACATTTCCTGGCTGCTGGAAGTGCCTGGATGGCCCAGCTTTCAGCTTTCCTGAAGTAATAATACCTGTTTCATCTAAACCTCTGTAAGACCCCCTGCACTAAACATTTCTGCAATGGTGATGAAAAGATCAGTCTCTCTGCTGTTCTATCTAGTTCCTTTCCCTCTCATTCTTTAACTGATGTCTTTCATCTTGAGACAAAATCCTTCTGACTCCTCAGTGCTTCAAGTGCCTCCAGAGCCAGCTGCATGCAGTCTTAGTCCTGATTTAGTGCCTGTATGCTGTGCATCCTCCTCTCCAAATGGCCTCATGGACAGCCTGCTCTGTGAGCTGAGTCTGGGCTCTAATGGGAAAAAGTGCTGAATCACACCTGTAAGGATGGTGCAACAGAAAGAGACTTTTTTGAGATAATAAATGTTATACTCTCCCCAAGTCAGCTGTGGAAAATTGCAAATACAAAATCAACTACAGCCTAAGCCACAACCTAGTCCAGGTCATGCACACTGATATAACAGACACTACATCCTTCTTAGTGGTCTTGTACATAACACACAGATTGGGCATATATCTCTGCCCATGCTGTCTATCACACACAGTTCTATGCACATTAAATTAAAACTCTGAATATTTTACTAAGCTGTCAATGTTATGTTCCCATAATGATCAGCAGTGACCTTTAATGATCAATAAACTTTTAGTGATTTGTGTTTACAGTGGGGACAGTGGTGTCATTCTGTACTCAGACTTTAAAAACATCAGTTATCTTCTCGTGCCTGCACTTTTGGTGGTCTGAGTTCCCAATGCCAGCTCTCACTGAAGAGCCTTCAAGCTGCAGTTACCTGGCAACAAATATTTTATTCGAATAGTCTAATAAGAGCCTCACTTGTGTTGTAGGATCCTGGAGCATTCAACTGGGAAAAAAATATTGATCCGTGAGAAGATGCACATGAAGTTATTTGCTTGTATTAATATCTTTTAATATTACTGTCAAGTTATGAGTCCAACCAACTAAGCTGTACACTCCTGAACCTGCCTCATCTCATTATCACCACTAGCCCCTTGATAAAGGAGAGCATTTTGAAATGCTCTAGAATTTTGTTGTCAGATACATATTTTTCAATTTTTTAAAAAATTATTAATCATGAGTAATTTTGCTGAAATATACAAATATGTTTCCATAAATATAAAAACCTTTAAAAGTGTTTATACAAATGTTTGCATTATCCACATTACAATAATTGCATGGAATAATTCACATAATACAATTGTTTAGAGTACCAGCTTCTGATTTCTCAAAATCCAACTCAACATCTATATTTACCTGTCCATGTACATAATCTTCAATGGTGATGAGAATCCTGATTTTGCATTTGATATGTAAAGTACAATTTCTATTTTTATGGATTTGTTGATTTGTTACAGGCATCCTTGAGTTCTCCAGCTTTGCAGGAGTCAGTGAAAAATGAATGCCATACACCATCTTGTTCAGCCATGGACTGACAGCAAGAGCTTGTGCTGGAAGCCTTTCCACCAACTGGATCTACGTGTTCAGCTTTAAACTTCATGGGGAGAGCAGGAAGAGGGATCATAAAGGGTAATTGGTTTCTCCCTTAAATGTGTATTCAATTACACAGTTGACTAGTACCAACAGAGAAACCTCTGTGTTTGATTAGGCATTTCTGAGCTGCAGAATCCCTGCCAGGATGCTCTTCCTTTTTTTGTGTCATGGAACATCCTACAGCTTTTTTCGCAGTTATCTTGTCCACTGATTACAGGCTTGATTGATGAAGACAAGGCCTCCTTTTTTTCTCTCAATAAAGTCCTGTATTATTTTTAAGTTTTTGTGCTCTAATTTAAAGGCCTTCTGCACTGGACAAAGACAAAGATATTTCTCAGAACTTTTAAATCCATCTGTTCCTAACCATTCTTAAGGGCAGTATTTATATTGTTATTTAGTTTATGATACAATTGCAAATATTTTGATGTTGTGTGTTCCAGGGGCTGAGGTTGGTGACTGAGTAAAAAATTATTGCAATTTTATTTGAGATGATCAGTGCTTCTGGGTAATTAGAATAAAAAAGTTAGTAGAAAAGGCTTGTGGTTATTCTCCTTTTCCTACAGGGCATGAGCAGCAGAGTGAGTGCTGATGAGGTGTGTCTAGCACAGGTCTTTCCCGTGAGAACAGCCTTCTGTGTTTTATAAACAAAGATAAAGTTTGGATGTTTTGAAACAGTGTCTCAAGATTTGGACAGTTCAGGCCTGGCCAATCAGGCCTAGGGGGTGGTTTCTGACTGAACAGTCTGGGCAACCTCTGAAAAGTCTATATATATTGAAATCAAAATAATAAACTTCTTCTTTCTTGTCACACTGAGAACTCGGGTCTTTTTCTCTGCTAGCAGCTCAACAGTGACAATGAAATGTCTAGGGATGAGACACAGGGAATTCCAGAGTTTAGTGCTAGACCATTGTACACAGCTTGGAGGCAAACAGCTTGTCCATCTCGTAAGTTACTTAGGAATACTTTCCACTTCAGTGAAAATTGTCATGTGTGTGAGAAAGTAAAACATAAAAAACCCCCCAAGCCCCACCCCCCAAAACTGCAACGACAAAGTGTAGCTCTGTTAAGTTCTTTGTAGCTAAATAAATGTAATTGCAGTGTTAAATTCTTAGACAGGCTTGGGTTTGTTTGAAGGCTATTTCTGGATTACATCCATAATTTGTGATTTAGACATTATGTAAGTTCTTATCTGGTACTTTGAATGTTTCAGGGATACAAAACCAATTTTTTCAATGTTGTAAAGGACAGAAGACCAGCCTGCAGTATACTTAAATGCTGTACAGTCCATTGGTGAAATTGCAATAAAACTAAACATCAAAATAAAACTTATATAAAAGTTAATAACCTTAGCGTGCAAGATGCTTTCAAGCATTTAGAGAAATTGCATTACCAGAAGTCATGATCACTATAAAGCCAGTATCCTCATTAAAGAATTTGAGGAGGATATAAACTTTTCCAAGCAGGTTTCCTGGTTATAATTCTTAGACTGTATGCAAGTAGCTTAAACATTTACCTTATCACAGAAAAGCAGTGAAAACTTTAAAGTGTACATTTGATACTACCATGAATTTACATGGTACCAGGAGATTACTTGGTGTAAAAGACCAACGGCCTCAATGAGGAAATGCAGTGACTTTCTCAGTCTCCCATGGATCCAGGGATGTCATGGGCAGTAGTAAGCAATGTACCATTTATTTTCTTTTGAAAGCTGATGTTGTGTATTGGGTTTCGCTGTGTTGGAATTAAATTTCTTCACATCACCTTACATTCTGCTGGGATTTGTATTTGTGGCTAGAGGAATGTTACTAACACACCAACATTCTAGGCTTTGGGGTGACCTAACTTTGTCCCTCCTGTACCTGAAGGGAGCCCACAATAAAAATGGAGAGAGACTTTTTACAAGGGTGACTGGAGTGACAGTGCAATGGGCAATAGCTTCAAACTGACAGAGAGTAGATTTAGATTGGATACTAGGAATAAATTCATTACTGTGAGGGTGCTGAGGCCCTGGCACAGGTTTCCCAGAGAAGCTGTGGCTGCTCCATCCCTACAAATGTTCAAGGCCAGGTTGGATGGAGCTCTGAACAACCTGGTCTGGTGGAAGTTGACAAAGGAATGAGATGAACATTCTGAAGGATATTGATGATCTTTAAGGTCCCTTCCAACCCAAACCCCTCTATTATTTTATGATTTCTGCTACTGCTGAGCAGTGCCAAGACTTTCTCTTTTTTCCACTTTGGCCCCAAGTTGTCTGGGAATGGGCAAGAGATTGGGAGGGGAGAGAGCCCAAAGGGACATGCCATAACATTTGGCACCATGCATAGATATGTAAAGGAAAAGGAAGGGGGGGATGTTCCTGTTTATGTAAGATGTGCTGTGGCCATGATTTCCAGGATGTGGCTGGTCATCTGCCTGCTGATGTAGAGATGCAAAGATCAACACTGATGGGATTGCTGAATTTTTCTGGAGAGAATAAAATTACTTTATTAACATCTGATGAATAAGGTGACCTTTTGAAGGTGGTCATGGGTCTGGTTACCTTTGTCACTGGGATACACTGGAAGCACCTCAAAATTTTCCTTATTCAGAAGTTGAAGTTTCTGAGTGTTCCTCCAAACCCCTGCCTAATAATTTGATTTATATTGCCAAATATATGACACTGAGCTGTGCTCTGGACCTTGACTTTTTCTTGTCACAATTCTTCAGCCTCTTATTTGATAATAACTGCAGAAGAAACTAAATGAATAAGCAAAGTTAACTGAATAAGCAAAGTTAACTTTTACCCATATGTAAAACTGTGGAGGTTTTCATAAAAGATTCTGTGAGATTGAATTTGTAATAGTAAATGCTGCAGACTCCCTAGAGTCAGAAGAATTGATATAAGAAAACAGATGATCATGTTATGCTCTGAATACTCAAAACATTCTCATGGCCGAAAGAGAGCAAACATATATATAAATGTGAAGTTATAGGTTAGTTTTAATCCAATGACTGTCTTTACAATCTAATAGTGAAACTATAAGTGAACTTACAATAATATTAATACTCATAGGTAAAATTGATACAGGAAAAAAATAAGAACTCTTAAAATCATTATGCATTTAAACCTACTAACACCTACTCCTTTTCCCTGGTATTTAGCCTACTCTTCTAATGTCTCTCTGGATACTGAACCTTCTGCCCTAATCAGGAAGACCAGAGCCAACATACCTGATGCAACCAGTGGGAAAAGAGGCAACAGGAGGAGCAGTCCTTCAGCTCAGAGGACATGAGGAAGGATGAGAGAGGGAAGGGGCCGCAGTCCTAGAGGAATGAATGGTCTAAGGGTCACTGCAATGCATGAAAAGCCAGCAGTTGTGATCCAGATCAGAAGCAAAATAAATCTCTTTCTGGAATTTTTAATGTTTTATTTTTAAATTTTTTAATGTTTCATATTTTTAAATTTTATTTGTTTATATTTTTGTGTGGGTTTTTGTTGTTGTTTTGTTTGGTTTGGGTTTTTTTTTTGGTACTTTTGTTGTTTTGGCTTTTTTTGTGGTAAATTGAAGTCAAAGTTTATGATACAGACTTGCACCTTAAGACTAACTAGTAACAGGCCCTAAGAGAGCACAAAAATCTTTATGCAGCAAAGCATAATGACATAAAAGGAACACAAATACAAGTTTATTTTGATTCTTCTGATGACCTGAAATCCCATCAAATATGCTCTATCTTCTCAGCTATCTCAGAGAAAATATCCAGGGAAAATTTATGCAAGAACAGATGCTATTATTTTAAATGTGGTTTTATCTAATCTCAAATGATTCTAAATGGCTTTCCATAATGTAATTTCATTTGAATTAAAGTTACCTCATAGCTCATATTTCCTCTGGTACAGCAGAGTAAAAATTTACATTTTTTTCTGACATTGAAGCAACATTTCAAAACAAAGCATTTTTTATTGAATGCTCAAAGGCACAAAATATCTTGGAAAATGGATTAAAGAATGTATTTTGGCTACACCTCTGGAAATTTTTCATGCTAGCTTCATCTATTGGGCAGAGAAAAGAAAAATCGGTCAAAGCAAAAGCTGCAGAATCCCTTGCCACCCTTTTGTATTCCTCTGCAGATTTGTGCAGACACAAACTGGGCAGGCTCTTCCTGCTCCTTCAAAACTCTTCTCTAGCCACAGGTAGAAGAATTTTTGCATCTCTCTCGGTCTCATTCCAACCTGAATGAAACCAAGACAAATAAGGTTTATCCTTATTGATGATGGAGGCATTATTGTCTTTGCTGGTTCAAGTAGCTAAATTATGAAAGATTGACTTGCATTTCCTGTAGATTGTGTCAATTGTAGTCTCAATTTTAGCCTTATCTGTAGAAAATAGCTAAATCGCTGTACCTTTCTCCAAGAGATTCTTACCACATGCAGAAATATAATACAGGCATTTCAGAATTTACCATAATAGATTAAATTTGTTGTTTACTGTTGCTTGCCAGTAATAAAAAATACTGTGAAATAATATTGTTTTTTTGTTATTCTTTTGTCATCAGCAAGAAAATGCAGCATACCCATGTCTTTGCACAAAGATAGGCTTGACTATACTCAGCAATTTAAACTTTAACCCAAAATCTTCTCTAGAGGATTTCAGACCTTAAAAAACTACACCACCCCTTTGAAACAGAAGCCTTTTCTATTGCATTTGATCTCTGTCCCACCATTGCTTTAAAATGTAGCATTTTACTGAATATAGATCTACTTGTAACTCTTTGGGGATTATTACGTGAATAGGATATTTGATAAATGGCTGTTTTAGTCTCTCTGGGACCTAATTTATCACTGAAATTGGAAGATTTAGTGTTTCCAGATGTCTAGACAGGAATGAATTCACCCAGGTTGCCTCAGTTTCTCTGATGAGAAGTATATCTATATACTTCCATTACATTTATACGTTTATTAGAGACAGCAAAAAGATTGAATCAGAACAGATCAGACACACAATCTTTAAAAAATTTATAGCTTGGTTCAAAATAATGCTCATCTCTTGAACTCTCTGAAGCAGAACTTCTTCCTTTGGGAAACTGACAACTCTACAGAACCTCAAACTTCTAGAAATTTCTTTTTTATCTCACATCCTATAGTTTCCTTACTTCCACAAAGTGTAAAGTGTCAGACCTTTGAATGTGAAGCCACACAAATAGGTTAACATCTTCAGTACCACAACAAAAATATTTTATAAAAATTAAAGGAATCAAAAGTCTCTCAAGTGACCCTATCTGGGGAAAACAAGTCTGTTTCCACAGATGTGGGCAGAAACTAGATGAGATCTCCCAAATGTGGAGTCAATTTCTCAGTTTTTTTGGCTCTTCTAGAATTTTTCTAATTAGAGGCCAGGGAATTCTATTCCACACTGAAATTGACTTTTAAACTTCTAAACCACTGTACAATTTTGACATGTGCAGTAGGTAAGAGGAAAAGTTGTTCTTCATTGACGAGGTTGTAAAGAGGAAGGTATAGAGTTTTTAGGTGATTATCCCAAATTAGGCTATCACGTTATATTATCCCAGTTTTCTAAAATGGTGCTGTAAAACAATCCAGTGGTTCTTTCCAGGTAATACCATATGAATCCAGAATGACCATGGGTCTTCAATATTGAATGCTTCTTCCCTCTCTGTGAGATATTGGTCTCCTGTTCTCAGGTGTGTATCCTATTTGGATAGAATCCAGTACATCTCATAAACTGCAAATTAGCTCAGAGGAAAGAAATAAAAGGGAAGTAGTGCTTGCCTTAAAGAAAGAAAATTAGAAGAAGAAAAAAGAAAAACACATGAAAAGAGGATCAAATGCCTCTAAGCACCAAATCAAGTACTCAAGGAAAGTAGAAGATCAAACCAAAAGCATAATGTCAGAAGTTTTTAATACATTGTGTTGCCTAGATCAGTTATTCTCTTATATTTTTGTGCTTAAAATTAGTTAGTCTGTACATACGGAATTCTCTTTTTAAATGATCATACTTGTCTTTTCACTGAAGGACTAAGAAAGTTAGAATTCATAGAGACAGTTTTAAGGCAATGTGCCCAAACAATGTAGCTTATTGTTTGGAATAGTAGCACTGGGAGTTTGTATTGATCCAAGAAGGCAAACTGTAAAGTAGGCAAAACTCTACAGCACTATACAAATACCTTCAGAGAGAGCTGTGTGCTTTAACCAGCCTTAAAATTACTGTAATGATTATTTTCAGAGAGCCTGTTGACTGCAGAAAATGGGCACAGCCTGAACAGCTTCCTTTAGGCAGCTAAAATTAAATGAGAGCAATCTCACCTTGAAAAGGAAAGGCAAGGTACAAGGGAGGGCAAAGGGCTCTTTCCTCCTTTACATTCGGCCAGGATTTGGAGGTCTGGCAGTTTGTGTATCCTGTTTATATAATGAGTCCCAAATCATTGGCACAAAAAAAAGAAAATAATGCTTTAACATTCAGAACAAGATGAACATGTAGTTGCAATGTTGCAAAACCAAAATAATTTTTTTTTTCTTATGCAGATAATATGATAAATCTGAATAGTTTGCTTTGGTTTTTTCTCCATGACATTGTCAAATTGACAGATTCCTTTCAAATACACTGATGTTAACAAAACTGTGCATTCAAATGAAGACTCTACCAAGCTTTTATGACAGAATGACAGAATCACAGAATATTCTAAGTTGGAAGAGACCCACAAGGATAACCAAAAACAGCTCCTGGCCCTGCACAGGATCATCCCCAAGAGTCACACCCTGTGCCTGAGATCATTGTCCAAACACTTCTTGAGCTCTGTCAGCCTTGGTGCTGTGACCAGTTCCCTGGGGAGCTGTTCCAGTGCCTGACCACTCTCCATGTGAAGAACCATTTTCTAGTATCCACATATGTTTTGGTTATGAGTTGAACTTATCTTTTCAATATTTCCTAAACAAGGGTTTCTGGATGGTTTTTTTTAATGTTTGGTTGGTTGGTTTTGGTTTTGTTGGGTTTTATTCCCCTTTATCTGAGTTTTCAGTAATTTACAATCTGATTTACAATATGGAGTATGCCATTAATTAAAGTGCACCATACATTCTTCCCCCAAATTCCCTGCCCCAGTCTCTTGAATTTATTTTTTAAGAGATTAGGTAGAGGAAAAGGAATATTTTGCTGTCATTGATTGTTACACTAGGCATCATTATCCAAATATTATTTATGCAAGTTTGAGACCAAAGTAAATGCAAGACTTCCATTCAGGAAAACTCAATCCCTTCCTTTGTTCATTCCTTTCTTACATTTTTTTCTCACCGTTGGCTACATATTAGAATTAATTACTTTTCCTTTTTGTTAAACCTACATTCGTGGTTCTCTCTATAGTTATTGTTATATGGACAGTGAAATTAAATATAAGAATTGACATCTCCTTTGTTAACAGTTCCTGTGGCTTGTAAACCACGATAAAAGTATTTTGCAAATAAAATTTATCTTCAATAAAACTGTTGCAGCAAAAGTGATACTGTTGGGTTACAGAGTCTAGTTGTTCAGAATTTTGAAAGAAATACTGTAATGTGAAAAAAAAGAGAGAACTTAGAAGATATTTCTGTGGATCCAGGATTTTACCCTTCAAACTTCACACAGAATCATTCTAAAAAGAATTGCTGGGGCTACAATGATGACCATTATGACGATACTAAGACAAAAAACTATTCAAGTTTTTGTGTTTGCAAGTTGCATAAGAAGAAAACTCAAAATATCATTGGGGATAGGTTCTTTGGAAGGAAAATTCTTACGCATCCCTTGGTTTGGGGCAAAAGAGCTTGTGCCTAATTTTGAGGTTCATGAATACTGCAAGGTCAAATAAAAAGTATAAACAAAGCAGAAACCAAGAAAAATTAAATTAGACTAAATGCCAAGTGAACTACACCTCTCTAATAACAAGCAGTATATCATACAAATTGACAGAATATTGCCACATCTAACAGAAGGAAGAAAAGGAAAAACCTAAGATTGACATGACTACATATAACAGCCCACTAGACCTTCAAATTATTTAATAGTAATAATAAAATCAATATGAACAATAATAATATAGATATCAATTTTAAAAAGCCTTCTTTTTTTTCCTTTTTTTTTTTTTTTTTTTTTTTTAAATAGTGATGTATTGCCTGTATGATTGGCTGCTTTCAGTATTTGTTTTGGTAGAAATCCCACTTATAGTCATCAAGCCTGGTTTGTGGTCTAGGAAAGCCTCCATGAATCTTTAGCTGTTTTGGGGTCATGAGCTCATCATTTGGGGCCATCAGCCTATCATATTAGTTGTGTTTTTTGCTTTCCTCCCTTTTGCCTATTGCACATATTTGTTAGCTGTTGTGACTAAACATTTTGGGTTTTCTGAATATCTGGGGTTTCTTACTGCAAATAATAAAATTTCCTACCAAAAAAATCCCCAAATCAAAACAACCAAAATAAACATCAACATCAAAACCTTCACAAAATCTTTTTCTTCCTTTAGTCATGCATCTGGTTTGGTTTTACTTTTTTAATTCCAAGGTACCAGCAATCTCATGAGATGAGATTGGCCCATAATTCAGATTCTTAAACTTATGTATTCTATGCAATTGTATAATATTCCCCTCTTCATCATCACTTTCTGAATTTAGAAATCCTCTCAAATCGAATGCAATAAAGGTCGTCATTTGGGCATATATAATGCTTACATTTGGATGTTTTTCTCTCTAGCACATGTCTTATAATACACAAAGAAACAAAGTCAAATCAGCTGGAAAAGAGGAATCAAGAGGAATTTGTAGAGAAGACACTTACCTGTAGTATTTCAGTGGCATATAAAAGAAAATTTCACATAAATGGAAGAATGGTGTCAAATGACAAATGTAAAAATATTTTGGGTTTGGAGTACAATACCATTTTTATATCTGTCTTCATCCTTAAAGCATTAGATATTAATGAAAGTACACCTTTGTTTGATGTGGTAATTATTGCCATGATCCTTACTCTTTGTGTCTCAAAACTGTATTTTCCTTGCTTAGTTTATTGTCCTTCTTTTGGTATCTCTTTGCTGAACCTATTTAATTCCATATATTCCATAATTTCCCTTGCACAATGTCTCATAATTGCTCCAATGTGCTCAAATGGCATCCAGTCCTTTCTCTGTGTCTTTGAAAGTTTAAATAATAAATAGGTACTGTTGCTTCCTAGATTTGTACCCAGTTTTCACAAAAGATGTGTGAATGTTTTATTCAGAAGTGCTGCTCATGGTCATGTTTGTGTTCCTTTGGAAGGGGTTGCAGATGGTTGCACTCCATCTTATATATATTTTGCCTATCCCTAAATTCTGTCTGTAGTCAGGGTCTTATTAGAGAAGCAGCATTTGGCTGCCACCTATTTCAAAGCTCAGTAAACTTCTAATGTAGGAATGAAATGTTGAATCTTTCCCAGATGGTGCAATAATGCCTGAGTGAAGTCAAGATTGTAGGGAGAGAGTGTATATCAACTTCCCTGAGCTGAAAATGGCTGAAAAAGGACAGTTTGGCTTTCACTCAGAGACATTCTTGAGATTATGATGCATATAATCAGACATTTACATAACTACGTAGGAACAGAAAGGTCTGTCCACACCAAGCAAACCACACATATGTAAGTGTCCTTCCCTCAGGATATGGCTCCTATGGTAGGTAAAAAGATCATTGAAATTTACTCACAGATCTTCTTCTTCCACTAATTGTCCTGTAGGACTCTCTCGACTTCTTTTTTCTCTCCAAGTTAAAATTAACTGGAGGTTTAAAGACTCCACAGTAACTGTCATAATGTTTATGTGCATCAGTGATCTTTGTAATGCCAAAGTAATATATTAAAGCAGAAAGGAAACTAAGCAAATTGCTCAGCTTTTATGACAAGTGCTTGAAAAAATAATCGGTTTGCGTCTCAGAATTATGATTGGGTGAAGAAACACTGCTTTGAGTACTTCCACCCATTTCCTGGTTTAGACTGTGCTGCCACTAGCAGGTGTCTGCAACCTCCTGACAGGTGTGAATTTAGTGACAAAGAATTTATTTGAACTTCAGTTACATCTACCTTTAAAATGAGTAGGGAAGTGAAATAAGTTACTTGTGGAGAAAAGGTTGCACCATAAGCTGCTCCCATTAAAATGCCAGTCTCGGTGCCTTGGCTCTACTTTATCTTTGAACATTTTCAAGTGGTTCATTTGGACTGCTCCTACCCTTTCTGGCTGAATACACCCTGCTCTCTGTGATCAGCCAGCCAACATGCTAATGGAATGTAATTTGAGCAGCACATAATTATCTGGATGGGAGACTCCCATGCTTGTGTTCTCTAATGGAGAGCTGGGTTATGTAGCTTTATTATTCAAAGCAAATGGGAACATGAGTTACATGCTGTGTAACTGAAATGAGTAGGGCCCGTAGGTTCAGCCTGATGTTTATTAAAGTGGCCTGCCATAGTTAACTCACTTGTAAAATAAGATTTATAATGGAAACATTTTAAGTGGGAACAGCAAACAATCCCCTTCTACCAGTAGCTATGAAAATATTGTCATATGGCAGAATGTTAGACCAGAAAAAAGGCTCAGCACTGTATGTTGCAGCACATATCATTTCATATGCATAATGCAATAACTATTTAATGGGTAATTCATTGTTTTTATAGTATTTCTTGATAGGGGAAATCTAAGAATGGACCCTAGTTTTTGCTGACCTCTCTACTTTGTACATATTGTCACAGAACTAATGAGTTTTGTACATAATTAATCTTTGAAGGAGTGTCTTGAAATAAATAGTTGATAAAGGAAAGCAGACTTAGATAGTATGTTTTTCCTTTAATCATTTAATTAGGTGACGTGCTGATAATATCCATCTTTATTTGGTGTCCACAGACACTCATAGAATAAAGTAAAAATGGTGCTGGAGGAAGAGGTGTGGGTGGAAAAGTTGCCAGAGAAGGAAAGACTTGTTGGGTTTTGATTTCTGTAAAAACATATTTTGTTTTATTTACAGCTCTCTACTTTTTCAGAGTCGTGCCCTAATCATATGCATCTTAAATAATTGCAACTAGCAGTGTGAAATGGCCACCAGTATTGGGTAATGGTTTTATACCAAAAAAAGCAAAAATTTAGATTAGAACAGATATAAGGAAGGAAATATGCTGAGGGTGGTGACACACTGGAACAGGTTGTCCAAATGATTTGTGGATGCCCTGCCACTGGAGGTGCTCTAAGCCAGGCTGGATGGGGCTTTGAGCAACCTGCTCTAGTGGGAGATGCCCATCTCCAAGGCAGGGGTGTGGAATTAAATTATCTTTAAGGACCCTTCCAAACCAAACCAACCCAAATATGAAAGAGAAAATCAAATCTGCAAATTATGCAAAGGTAGAATAAGTTTTAGAAGTGAACTGAATTTGTGTAGGAAAAAAGTGGGGAAAAGATGTTTTAAAATGAGTAGGAAAATTATTAAGTAGGAAAATTCAAGTGTAAAAAACATTGGGAAAGGGAAAAAAACCAACTTTGAAATTGATGTTTCATAATTCCTTTCCTTTCATTTGAAATAATCTGTATTTTTCCAAATTTTAAGTCCAAATACAAAATCTGCAAAAGGCATTTTATGCCAACATTGTTAGAATTGTTAGAATTATACACTCCAAAGTAAAATGAATTTTTGTATGGCAAGTGAGAGCCAGAACATAACTTATATGTCACCAGAATGTGCTAAATCCCTCAGCAATGGACATCAAACAAACACTCAGCTGCTTGCCTCGTGGTTTTGTTTTTTCTTTTTAAATATTATTTACTATCAGCACTAAACTGTTTTTCTAAACAGCTGGATTCCACATTTTGTGTGAGAGAATGGTGATGCTAAAATGCGTAGAATCCAATTAAATATTTTCATGACTTTTACCAAATTATGAAGATCTGTCTGCTAAACACAGAATCTCAAAAAAGAAAGGTAATAAGTTGAAAAAACTGGTTTGTATGACTTTCAAGAAACTTGCTTCAAGAGTTACATTGCTTACAAGGCACTGTAAGAAGGATTTGGTTTCTAGTCGGCTATATGTTTATACAATAATTTTGTATTTTAGCCAATAAGAATTTTTGAATTTTAGCCAATAAGAATATTGGCTAAATTGGCTTTTTCTACTTGTTCCAAGAGATGAAGGAAAAATTTCCTCTCCTCTTGCATGCTGTACAAGTATCTGCACTCTAAACAATGACTTACCACAGACAGGATTAAACACTGAGAATAATATTGGAGCTGCAAATCTTTTTATTAATTATGGAAGATGTCACTGAAAAAGTGTGTTATAAATGAATATAATGACATTTTTGGAATGTTCATTACTACTGTTAATGTTGAGAGCCTACTATATGAATTCATCATATAATAGCTGACTCTATCACAAATAGAGTATTGAATGCTGAATTTATATCAGTCCTTTCCAGGCAAGAATCGTGCCATAATTGTATTACAGAACATATGTGTTAACCTGGAAGGAGGCAAATTAAATTTATGTTTTAGTTTGTGAGGATGTAAAACATCTATTTGTTTATTTTTTCAGTGTTGTTAAAAATCACATTTTTATGCATTGTTACAAGTTTTCTGTTTGGTGTTTAACAGGTACAGATAATCCCTTTTGACATTCGAAGTGCTTTAGAGCAAAACATGTTTTTCTGTTAGCAATATTAATACTTTTACACAAAGAAGGCACAGGTGGTTTTATATCCTATTTCATATAATTACATTGATAAATAAACAGTCCCTGCAGTTAATCACATTTCTCCTCAAACACAGAAAATGTGTATGTGTTTGTTAGCACATGCACGTGACTGTGCCTGAAAGAAGATATAGAGAGGGAAATACATTAAAAGACACTTTAGCTGAGGTGTAGCTACACTCATTTCTGCAGTTAATGGACCTATCCATGGTATCTGTGATATGTGATATTGTTTTGCTTTAGAATGTGTCCCCATGTTACCACTGAAATTGTGGGTACAGGCATCTAATGGTGCAAACTAGATTTTGCAATGACCTAAAGTTTCTAATCTGTGCAATGAATTTAACTGGGGACAACATGATGAATCTTTAGTTTTGGCTGAAATCTGGCCTCTATTTGTCTGCATTTAGTAATTTACTTTGTTCAGATTAGCAATTAATTTCACCCTTATTTTCTGTGCTATCATAGCAGCAGAATTATTCTATCTCCATGCTAATCCACTGAGACAATATTGACTCAGGAAGAAAAATCATTAGTTGATTCTACAGTGTCATTTACTGCAGCTTCCTTGGCTTTCCTCATGGATGCAGTATGATTTATATTGAATATATGTTATATATATTCATTATATGTTTTATATTATGTTATAGTATATCGTATTATATTATATATTATGATATTATATATATTATATTATATATTTATTATATGTAATATTAATTATATATATGTATTATATTCATGATTTTCTTTTTCTAAGATTAGTCATATAAACCTCTGTCACTGTTTCTAAAATGATAAATATTACAAAAAATTTTCTGTCAAAGTTCTAATAACCTGAAATTCCCCCCTTTCTGCAATACTTATTGAAACTACGTCAGGTTTTAAAATTATTTTAGTGGTAAACAACTGTGAAGACGCAAGCCCAGCATTCTGTGAAGCACAAATAATTTCAGCTGTATAGTTTAAATCTGTTAAAAACTTTTTTATCAGAAAGAGTACTTGAATAGGAGAAGCTAGGGTTAGAATAAGATCTTGTGGAACTAAAAGAACATAAAACTACCAACTTGCAAAATCCACAGAACAGATTTCTGGAGAGTAGAGAGCAGAGAGCAATAAAGAGGGAGTTCTGAAAAAAAGTTTATGCAAAATATCGCAAATTTCAGTGCCGAGCCCACTTCTGCTGATTGCAATTACGTGGAGTCAAAATTACCACTACTGAATATGATCTCTTACATCTGAAAAAACTTCTGAGAGTAAACATGCTGAAAATTTGGAGGCTTTGGACCATTTTTTTGAGGCAAAATTGAGACAACATACTGGAAAAAATGTTTAGAACTGAATGTGAAAACGGGTGTGGAGTTTAAAGATCTTGTTTTATATCCTGTCTGAAGAAATATGATTGGGTGAAGCAGTTTCTTGACTTATCAAACAACTATAATTGCAATTTATGCCTAAATAGCAGCAAATTGCTTTTAGTCAGTATGTAATTATGCTGGTCATTACAATCTTGAAAAAAAGCACTACAGAAATCATGTCATGAGGTCAGTTTGAACTGTACTGGAAAATATTCATATTTAAGTGACTTCCGGATGCAAACAGCAAGTTCTGCTTGCATGTTGATAAACAGGAATCACATTTGCTCTTATTAAATAATATGTGATTAGGTTTGTGCTCCTGGATCTGAAAGCAGATGAGATTTTCCATTCATTAATTCTCTTACACATTATGTTCCATTTAGGACCTGGACAACCTTTTTTGGCAATATAACACAATAGTTGAGATATCCATAAATGCTCTAGGCAAGTGCTTTGTCCCTTGTTACAGTCATAAAGGTCTTTTACAAGTGAGTAGAGCAGATTATGGCTACACTGCATGTTCCTCTAACCTCCAAGAAGGTGTCTATTCCCCTTGAGGCAGGAGCTGCTGTGTTAATTGCACCTAACAGGGAGGATGCTTTAGGCCAGCTCACACATAGTTCCATACACAGGAAAACTACACACTTCATGGGGACGTGAAGAACAAAACTACTCACAGGAATCCAAGGTCCAAATCTATCCTGTGCCACAATGGCATTAACTGTCACACAGCTTATCATTTGATTTGCTTTTCTAATTTCTGTGGAGAAACCCTTTATTTAGAATTAACTTGTGTGATTGCATTGCATTGTTTCTTAATGGTAGTAGTCACTATAGAACACATATTTAGCATCAGGGCTTTTTTCTCCCCAGATCTTGTGCAGCACTACAGTTCTCTGTGTCAAATATTATCAATAATTTTATCAACAAGTCACTATTTCTTGTGCCTTCCACCTTCCCACATGACCTTCATTTTATCACCTTGATACCACAGTACTGTCAGACTGTACTTTTAGCAACAGTTGATACTTGGTGTAAGAAGAACTCCATGTCTGTTTTCATGGTGACAACAAAAGCTCTGTTCTTTGCCTGGTTCTGTACCTTTCTTCACCTCCTTATTGTCAGTGACGGCAAATTGCATGGAACCCTTTATGCCACACATGGAGTCCATAGAGAAGCTCTTCATAATTATTTTAATATTCAGCATGGGACAGAGATGCCATTTAATTGGTTTCCTGATACCATAGCTTTATCCTACTACAGTCCCCGGGGGTCCTTTTAATGAAAAGTTATGTCACTACTTGGTTTTTAAGGAAAAAAAAAACAAACAAAAAAACAAACCCAAAACTTCACCATTTCAGTTATAACATCTTCTCCAAAGACAGAAAAAAAAAAAAAAGGGGGCTGGGGCAGGGAAGAGACTGAATTTTGTATATTTCATAAACATGCAGATGGATTTGAAGGGAAAGAGTCACTTGAGGCGAAGGCCCAGGGATCTACACTCTATTCATCTCATCTGATCCACTCTGAGGCTGTTGGGTGACAACACAATCAGAATCACAGGTGACAAGCATCAGCAACCAGCACTAGTGCAGCTCATGTATTCTTTCTAAATATGAACAAATAATGTTTTTCCCAATTCTCTTCAGTCTGTAAAACATTTTCAGTAACACAAGTAATGTTCATTCTTAATAACATGCCTCAATATAGGAATTTTCTATAGATTGTAATTTTCTTAGGCTAGAAAACCTAACATAAAATCACCATGCTGGGAAATGAAGATATGAATAAAATGCTATAGATTGTGTGAGAGCTTGGGTGTTGGCTGTGAAGGTTGCAACTATTGAGATCTTTAGATATCAGTTAATGGGAAGTTGAGCTGAACTGCCCCTGGCAGAGGCAGGAGACTGATTGAGGCAAAACTATGATGGGTGATTAGCAGGGGCGATTGGCAATGATTAAGGCTATCATTTCTGACATTAAGACCAAGTTCTTGTAATGGCTAAAGTTATGCTTTGTAACAGTATAAAACTATGATGTTTCTGTTCAATAAACAGAACTTTGCATGAACCAGGCTGAGTCCCCAATACAATGCCAACAAGATTGCATTTCCTTAAATTGGGAAAAATAGTTATCTCAAAATTAATTGCCCAAGATTTTGTCATCTATCCTGTTACATGACATTGACATTCATTTCTCTTAATATTACAATTTGTTTTCTGAAAACACAACATTTGCCTGTTGAAGGGTTTGTAATTTTTAAGTTGTTCCCTTCCCTAGCTCTTGATCTCTGAAAATTTCCAAGGTTCCTGCTACATAAGACAATTGCAGAACTGTGACATATGCTTTATGCATAAGCCAAGCATTTTAGAGAAGCTCTCAGTGTTGTGCTCTGCAAATCTGTGCAGAAAGTGCTAACTCTGAGACTTGTGCAAATTGTTACAGCTGGAAAAAAAGGTCTTTCAGTTATAAACAAATAAAGTAGCTGTGTCTGACTTCTTAAGGAAAGCCTGATACAGATGCTTGTGCAATGGAAGCCCGTTATTAATTGATAGAATTAGCCCAGCTTTCCAAGCTGTTCCAGGCATGTGAACCCCATTGATTTCAGCTGGACTCTGCAAGGGCACAGTGCCTTCCAGCCAGATGGACCACTTCTCAGAGTCAGAGATTAACTGCACCATTTAAGTGAGACAAAAAGTGACAGAGGTACATCAGGCTTCCAACCTTCAGTGCAACCATCACAATATCTCAATATCTCAATTTTTCACTACTTATTTTGTATTGTTATCATGTACAAACTGCTGGATATGCCCATAATTTGGTGGGATTTTATTCAGGATATGAAGAGCCAGATTCTCAAATAGTAAGTGTTCCTATGAGGTGAAATGAAACATAACTAGCTAGCAAATTCTCACTGCAAAATAGAATGGATTGAGGATTAAAACCTACATCTCTCTTTTATGCTGCAAGAAACTGTCACAGTGGTTGGATGGTCAATATAGTGTCTGCCAAGGCTTTTTCTCTAAAAGCAGATTACATCTTCTATGAACTATGAAGAAAGGCACAGTAGATAGTCTGAAAATCTCTGAACTGCCAGAAGTACTTGCTATAGAATCAAGGGCCTCTTGTTTATACTGAAGGTCAGGCTAGTACCTGCATGGTGAGATCCTCTGAGCTCAGTAAAAGGGGGAACATGCTAAGAAGTTTTAGGTTTGAGTTCCAGATAAGAGAATAGCACAGTATTCCACTTATACATCCATGTCCACATCACAGTAATCCTTCCTTAGTAAGAATCTGGCAACATGCAAACCAAACTGTGCAGATTGACCATTTTATTCTGAAATATGAAGGAAACAATAAGCAGAAAATTATCATCTGTCTTAAAACAGGTATATTTTCATTAACAGTGTTACCTAAAAGAAACTTAGGGGGGAAAAAACCCCATATCTCACAACACTAAAAAATACCCAAAACCACCCCATAAAAATAAAACCAAAAAATAAAACCAATACCAATCAAAAATGCATTCTATTATGATCTAATTTGTATGTGAATTATTCTTTATTTTATATTACCATTTAGATTTTGTAAGGTAGAACCTAAAAGTGAAGATAGACATCATGAAAGTGCTTCAGAAAATAAGGTGAAACAATTAAAATTATAATATCATTTAACCATAAAGGAAGTATATCAGATCTTTTTGTACAGGCTATTATTCAGGCATTAAATAGACATCGATCTATTTCAGTCAAAAGTACATTTCTAATTATGACTTTTAGTTTTACAAAACTTAAATGATCTTCATCTACTTCTTGAGGCCTTGATATCACTGAACTTCCCATTTATTAGAATAACCAATATGTCTTCTCCTTCTCTAGAGAAGAATAGAATAATTTGGGTTAGGAGGGTCCTCCAAAGATGATGCAGTCCAACTCCCCTGCCTGGTGCCTTGATCATGGACAAGCCTAATATTATCCCCTCTCCCTTCATGTCTAGTTTAAAGGTCTGTCGATGAACCACAGTAACCTGTGAGCAAATACTCTCTTCCCTCTTTGAGAAAGTTGAATCCCATCTGACATCAGCAGAGCTGATGCCTTGTAGGCCATCCCATTATTAAAACCTAAAAACTGTTGTGGTGACACCAGCCATAGGGCCATACATCAATAAACTGGGTCCATCTGTGCCTTCCAGAGTCAGTGTCTGCAGCTGGAAGATAGAGAAGAAATCACCTGTGCTCCAGATTCCCTTACCAATCATCCCAAGGACCTGGAGTCCTTTTTGATCATACCTGACCACACACTGCAGCTGCATCACCACCTAGATGGAAGAGCGGTGATGGGTAATAGTCCAAGTTTGTGCCAGGCTAGGGAGATTCCTGGGGATATCCTTTGCTCAGGTTCCAAGGAGGCAGAAATTTTCCCTAATAGAAGTGTCTGTCTGAGTGCTCTCTTCTCCTCTGAAGAGAGTCACATATAACTATAACCTGTCTTTTCTTGCTTATGGGAGTGGTTGTGATAAAAGGGGTGAGCTGTTCTGACTTTGGCAACAACTCTGGTGCAGAGGCACTGTCATCAATATCATGCATTGACTGGACTTCCCCATCCAGAGCCTCATCCCTGTAGTGCAGAGGCAGCTGGGAAGGTGAGGTGGGCAGGGTTCACCTGCTGCTCTGAGAATGGCCTGGCCTTCATTTCCTCCATTCCCATAAGCTTCCACATTCTGCCTGGTGAGAGGATGATACTGGATCTCCTTGATATGGGTTTTCTGGTGGTTCTCCCTGTTTCTTTCTCGGGGAGGGCAGCACATGGTTCCACCAGCCAAACTCTTTCTCAAGATCCTCAGTACCTTTTTATTTCCCCTCATAAGTCTGCCACCAGAGCAAATCCTTACTCTCTTCCTATATTTTCTTTGCATGACAGAAATTCTTTTGGTAGAGAAATTGTTCCACCCATTGCAGTAACACATATTTCACTCAGTGTTACAGTACTTTATGGGTTTTATTATGTTTGCCTATTGCAACCTGAGCTGCATAAAATTTTCCAGCTTTGTTAGCTCTTCTTCAGTCCACTTACTGGTTTTATTGCCAGGTTTCATGAGAAGTCTTGATTTGTATGTATACAGTGGATAAGAAGGTAAGAAAATCATCCACTCTACTGTATTTTTAGGGTAATAGATGAAGCCAATAATTTTCTTTCCACTGAGACAACAAGGATTCTGGGGTAGAATTCAGAGGTTTCTGTTAACTTGGACATGCTGATAAATTTTTAAAGCCAGAAATCTAGAAATCAAAGACAGCAATTCTTAACTTGTAAAATTAATGCTCTTTCTCCATATAATTAATTACCATGAGCTTACTTTATAGGCAGAAGATATCTTGCAGTCTTTAAGGACTCTATTATGTTACAAAAGTTTTCACATGAACTTCCAGGACACCTACACATTGTATAAGGCTTTATTCAGTGAGGTAATAGTGATATGTTGGACAAGATACTAATAACATACAGTGCCCAAGGATGCTCATAATTATGATACACACTAAGATGATAGGTTGCCTCAGCATTTTGCTGTGATTTCTTGCAGGTATTTGTCCTGAGTCTGGCTGTGATAATGATAATTTTTTCCACAGGATCCTGTATCGTGCTGTGGTTTAGACTTGTGGCTAGAACAGTGCTGGTAAAACTCTGGTGTTTTGACTTTTGCTGAGCATCCTTCACACAGGCTCTAGGCACTTCTGAACTAGCAGATGTGCAGGTGTCTAGCTGCTGGTCGAGGTCAGCCCAGAACAATTGTCTTTGTTAAGAGAGAATAACTGAAAAATTCAAGTTGGAAGGAATCCCAAGAGGTAATCTTGCCCATCCTCTGCACAAAGCAGAGCTGGACTAGGGATCAAACCAGGTCATCCAGGACTTTGTTCACATGGTTCTTAAAACTTCCAAAGATGGAGGCTGCAAAACCTCTCTGTCAGCCTGCTTCTCTGCTTGACTGTGTTCAAAGGGAAAAGGGGTTTTTTTGTGTCCAGACAAAAGTATCTTTTTCTCAGTTCATGCCCATTGTCTCAGGTACATGTGACACATTATTCAGTGAAGAGCCTGACTGTCAATGACCACCCCACAGGCAGCTGCTAGGTCCCTCTAAGCTGCCTCTCATCCAGGTTGAACAAACTCATATCCCACAGCCTCTTATTGTATGGCACATTCCTTAGCCCCTGACCAGCTTGGTGGTCCTCCACTGAACTTGCTCCAGTTTGCCAGTGTCTCTCTTGTAGTGGGGAGGCCTGAACGGGACATTGGTCTGCGCAAAGAAGAAAAATCTTTCATAAACCAAATTCGAGAGTACACCATTTTCTCCTCTAAGTCACTGATGAAGATGTTAAATAGGACACGTTCTGTTGCATATCCTGAAGAGACTCCTCATGCTACTGGCCCTGAGCCAAAAGAAGAATCCCTAAGCATCACCCTTTGAGACTGACTAAAGGACCCAACCTGTTTCTCATCCATCTAGGAGGTCACCCGTCTGGACCACAATGTGTCAGGCTGCTCACAATGAGGATGCTCTAAGAGACCACAGGAAAATCTACTTAAGTAAAGCCAGACAACAACCACTCCCCTCCCCTTACCCACAGCTCATGTTATTTCATCTTAAAAAGCAAACAGGTAAATCCAACATGCTCTGTGCTGGAAGAAAATAACACAAACCACAAAAGATAAGTTCAGTATTGCCTTTTGAGATATTCTCATGACTTTCCCTGTTGCCAGCTCCCACGACTACATTATTCAATTGAAAGTAAATATCAGGAATTCACTTTATTGGCTGTATAATGCCTTGTAATAAACAGTGGTTTGGCTACAGTGGGCTAAGGCCAGATATAGCTTAAGCTTGTGAAAATATGTTACTTAGGGAAATATTTCCTACATTTTAGGCAAGATATGCAGCTCCAATGACAATACCAGCTTATTAATAATTGGGAATCATATGTGATACACAGCAGGGGGTTTGGAATCTGTTTTTGCATTATGTATTGTATTATATATGTATTATATTTGCCATAGTAAGCCCTGGGAAATTTGTACTTCACTGAGATTTTCTACAGCTTTAACCTTTTAAGAGATAAAGTTGCTATGTAATTACTAAAATCAAAAAAGTGCTGCATTAAATTCCTTTTGAATAAATTTTTGCCTCTCAAGAAAAAGTGAAATAATAAATTGATTTTCTGTCTTCAAAGTTAGACAATATATAGAGAGAGTTTTATAGTGTTATTCACTCTATGATTTTATATGCAAACTGTGTCAGAAGTTTAACATTATTTTCTTTTTCAACATGAAAATTATCATGCTAAAATCTTTCCTAGTACCTATTTCTTTTCATCCAACATTTGTCCTTGAGCAACTAACGAAGGAAATTATGAGGACTTTTTAATTTAGTAAAAGGCCTTATTGTAAGTGCTCCTCCTCTTGTTGCATCTTCTTGAACTTGAAGCTGACTGAAAAGGTTTCCTTGTGCCATCATGGTTCTTTGGCAATTTTAATTGCAGAAAAGACAATATATAATGCATGTGCCTAACTCAAAGCTGCCCAAGAAGCAGCCTAAGCTGCTGATTACATCTGAATCAGTTCATGTGTTACATAACAAGGCATTACTTGATGCATCAAAGTTTTCACTTCAACAATACTACTTCTGTTTTGTTTCATTATATATCACATTTAAGGGACTTCTTTTTTTTATTCTGCATTCACAAAAGACATTGAGGGTAGGTGATTTTGTAGAATTTCTTTAAACTCAGCAACTATTTTATTAGTTGATTTAACCAGAAAGTACCCCTAGGCTTTGGCAATACTTAGGTTTCAGCCCACATTACATTTATTGAAACATAAATCTCTTTCCCATCGCTGAAGTCATCAGCTATTGTGGATTGTTTGAGTTTTTGATGCGGGCGGATGTCGAGTCATCAACTGCACTATCAAATACCTATTTCCCCACGCACTTAGATATTTCAAACTTTTATTTTACTACTTCAGGATGTTAGCCACAATCTGTCCATTGAGGACTGTAGATTTAAGCCATGTCTTCACTGCTTGCTTCAGGTTTCTTCATGCCCCTATTCCTGCCCTGTAAACCAATAGACAGACGTATTTAGGGTGTTTTTAGCTTCATAGTCCTGCTAGCAGAGTATTGAGCTCAGTGTCGTGCTGATACATGGCCTCAGAACCACAGCTACATCAAATCTGCACAGGTAATGTGTAGATGTAGCAGGTATGACTCCTATTATATAAAACTCAATTCCAATACATTCTATGGTTTGGTTCCTATTCTCACTGCAAACTGCAGCTTTGATATCCAAACATCCAGCTACAGTCAAATTATTGTTTTTTAAACTATGTTCATGTTTCTAAGGGCATTGTTATTTTGGGTGGGGTTTTTTTTAATTTTTGGGTAGATTTAGGCGCCAGTTTGCAAGAGAACATAAAATTAATTTGAGGCACCCAAACTAAAAAGATGCTACAAGCCTGTTCTTGTGTATACAAGATAACTGAAAATCCAAACAATTTTTTATATACTAAAAATAATTAGCCAGATGCATCTACATGTCACCCTATACTCAAGTCAGGAATATTTTTTTCAGCAAAATATGTTCTGCAACCTTATTTCAAGATTCTCTGCCCTGCCTGTATTTGTGCTTGGGATTGACTTGTGAAGGACCATACACTTGACTTTGCTGAACATCATAAGGTTTACATGGTCCCACCTCTCAAGGCTCTCCAGGTCCCTCTGGCTGCCCTCTCTTCTTTCCAGCATGTGGAGTGCACCACAGAGTTCCCTGTTGCTGGAAAAGATATTAATACCATTCCCAATACCAGTCGCTGGGGAATGCTACTCATCACTGCTCTCCACTTGGGCACTGAGCCATTGAGTGCAACTCTCCAGACAATTCCTTGTCCACAGAATGGTCCATCCATGAAATCTGGGTCTCTTTAATTGTCTCTTAAAAGAGACAAGGATATTGTGCAGGACAGTGTCACCTGCATTTCACAAGCCCAAGTATATGATGTCAGCTGGTTTTCCCTTGCACACCAACACTGAACCCCTTTAATGCTGGGGTCCTGTTACAACCCTCTAAGTCTTTTAACAAAAGCAGAATCCATTTATAAAATTCTGTAATATTTATTCTTTCCCCTTGGCTGAAGATGGTTCAAATATGTTCTTCTATATCTAAAAAACAATACTTAAAAAAGCCCCAACAAACGGCAGTGCTTTACTGTAGTGCATTCTAAAACGGACTGCAGTAATTGGCATTTCAAATTAACAATAAACGAAAAACAGTATAGTAACATGCTTTGTTCATTTGCTAGAAACTGATGTTATTCTAAGATATTTAGGTGACAAGCAGCTACAGTAGCTTATCTTTCTTGTCATAGAAAAGAGAAAATCTTCAGAATAAAAATGAGCCACTGATTTAGCGATGTTGCTGTAGCACAAAAATGGAATATAACATATATCAGGACCACTGACAGAATGAATGAACAAAAGCAATGAAAATAAATGAAGAGGCTGAGTGGGATTCATTTTTGGAGCAAATAAGTGGGATACAGAGTCTTCAGGCAGAGCATGAAAAGATTCGAGCAATCATTTCGTGTTACAGAACTGAAAAAGAGATGGGGATAGGTATGATTTCACTATAAACACATTTGTTTCTACTAGGTAGCATCCACATAACTGAAAGAACTAAACCAAGTGAAGAAAAACTGAAACCAGAACTCTCAGCCTAAAAAAGTAAGTCACATAAAGTGAATTAGGCTATTAATCAACATCCTTTTTTTTTTTTGTTAACTAATACCTTTTAATCGATATTGATAAAATATTTTAAGTTTTGTTTCTGCAAACTTAGCTTATTTTGTCTTGTTTTCATAACCAGCTTTATCCCCAGTATTCAAAAGCCAGGAGGCTTCTTATTTAAGCAATATTTAAATCCTAATTCAGAGTGATTTAACACACAGCAAATCTTTCATTCAGTCTTAGCAGGCAATTTCTTATTAGTAAAGGGAGGCAAAAAATTTCCATTTATGTAATTCTGCATCTACAGAGTTTGCTTTGTTTCACAAGGTGAGGAAAGTGTGATATTCCTGCAGTTCTCTTACTACAGAACCAGAACTAAATTATGCCCATGGTTATAGGAAATTTTTCATGTGGGTAATTAGCACATGACTCACAGAAGTCCTTGGACACTGGCTTCCTTCCATTTCAAATGTTAAAAGCATAGAAGGAACTAACAGTTGATGATATGCAGTCACTAGGCCAATTGAAAATAAAGATTTACTGCTGATGAGAATATGATATTGAAGGAAGAAGAAGAATGGAAACTGCTGCTGCATTCTTTAGGGAAAAAGTACGTGTCTGTATTTCTCTTATCTAAGTGATTAATGGAAATAAATTATAAAATTAAATGAAAGATATATGTTATGTTGACAAGATTTTGTTTCTACATAAGATGAAAACAACAAAAAAGCAAACCCAAAAAGCCTCTCCCCTTCCCCCAAAAAAAGATTTTTCACTGAATTTTAGGAAATGAAGATTTTGTTTTTCCCCAGCAATTTCCCTAAAATCAAGTTTTAAGGAATTCTTTATAGAGGTAGACCATAAAGGCATCCATTTCTACAAAGGAAGAATTACATTTTCTTCAATGGCTTGGAGAGTGAAAAACAATGGTGGGCTTGCTTAAGAAATTGGCATATATTAAGGCATAGTATTGCAGATAAGAAATATGTGTCTAATATTTAGGGTAGGCACTTATTCCAGCACTTACTCTTTCACAGCAATCTAAGGCAAAGGAAGAAAATTAGTTGCTCTCCTTATTTCAGAAGTTCTGAGTTTTTTCTTTTTTTTCTTCTAGTATTTATAAAAAGCTTTACATGAGTAAAGAGAAGACATAAGTAAAGAAAAAAAAAACATTCTGAGTGATGATACATAAATACAGAACATTGCAAATACTTGAAGCAAGTTACTAAAATCCTCAGGGAAGATAAAGTTGAAAACAGATTTTTTTTGGCGGATATCTACCGAGTGTAAGGGGAAGAGATGGTGCCTTATGCTTCCCCTTAAAGGTCTACATTGAAAGGTTTGCTTAATTGTATCAAAGAATGACTTATTTCTGCACACAAACGTATCCAAACCTGAATAAAACCATCCTTTAAGATAGTTTATTGAAGCAATGGATATTTACCCCACTCCCCACCCCATGACCTTCAAGGAGCTTAAAGCCTTCAGGCATCTTCTATACAAAGTAATCAAAATAAATCTACCTAGTGTTTGTAGCATTTAAGTTTGTCAAACAAAAATCTGTGAAAGGACTACCAGAATACATTATCCCATGTGCTCAATGCATTTATCAGAGGAAATATTCATAGCAATACTGCTGTGAAAGTGGGAAGGTTGACTTTTTAACAGTTCAACATGCATTCAGACAGGGAAATGTTCCTTATATACAGTCTAATGTTAGTAGAACACTTCCGATAAGTCTTCCGAGGAACTGAAAACAATTCCCACTGAAACTCTGGAAATTGTGCCTCTTCATCACCACTGAAGTGTTGCCTTCTGGAAGGGCTGAATAATTAAGAAAGTGCTTGCCAGTTCAGCACGGTGTGGCAGCAGCTGTCTGCTTGCTCAGGTGAGAGAATTGAATTCTGGGGAGCTCTTGATTCACTTTCTCTGGCTTGCTGCTAAAAGGGAAGGTTTACACTTCATGATCTTCCCTTGGTTTTCCATCACTACCCTACACAAAGCTTCATACCAGAGAGCTCTGCTCATCTTTTCCTTCTTCACTACAGACATTAGGTTTTTGGGATATTGCAAACTTACAAATAAAAGGAGTTTAAAGGAATCAGAGGAAACCACTGGTTATTTTCTGATAGCTTAGAAACAAAATGGGTATTCTAGCCCGACTTTCGGGTGTTATTTTAATAAACTAAACAGAATATTTCCTTATTGCCCACTGTCTAAGCAAGTGAAAGAAAGAAAGCATGGAAAGTGAGAGCAGTGAGGCATAAGTCTGTACGAAAGAGAATATATTCAGTTGCTAGCAGCAAGACATTTCATTTAAGCTTTGTAGGAGATTTTTAGCATGCAGAAAACATGAATTTAAAAGCTAGTTTCTGACTGGGTAAGGAATTTTATTGAAATTTGAACCCTTGCAGACATTCATAAACTCAGACAATAGAACTGAAAAAGCATGTTACTATGAAATTGCCTGCAGGACTTTGAAGTCAAGTACCTGGTTTCCTGTCTTTCTTTCTCTGCGTTGTTTTGATTTTCTCTTTTGTTTTGTCACACTCTCTGATTCAGTCCTTTCTCTTTTACTTCTATTTATCTTTGTAAAGTATATCTGCAATCTCTTTGGTTTCAGTCTCAGATCCCTTCATTTTTACTGAAGGAAGTCCGTGTCATCACTAGAGGTGATACTAAAAGAAAAAAAAAAATAATAATAAAAAGAAGGCATAAATTCTGCTTCCCAGGTATATTCTGGCAGTGTCCCCATATTGTTACGTCACCTTGTGGTACTGGAAGCCTCAAGCAGCACGTGTTCTTTCTTGTAATGTAAAGTGTACATTTCCATAACTCCTTTGTATATTCTACATTTACCTACAAATTACTGTTTCTGAATTACATTGTTGGTGACGTAATCTTTAAATAATTTTCTTCCTTTGGCATCCAAAATATTTCCCTGTATGTGAGCAAAACAGTACATTTTCAATGCCAGTGTAGAATCTATTCAATTTTTCTCAATATCTTTTGCATGGGCACTGTCTAAAATGATTTCCAGTCAACATAAAAAAGTGACTGAGGAGGATTTTTTTTTTTTTTAATTTTTATAGTTGAATCAACCACCATCCCCTGCTTTCTGTCCTGTTCAGTTTTGGTGCCTTAATGAAGAACCATTTACTTTATCAATAAGCCATAGCCTGAATTTTTATCTGGAAAAAATGAGATTGAAGGTCACATAAATTTTATCCTAGAGAATGGTAGTGTTTGCTTGCTTGTGTTTGCTTGTAGACTTCAGTGTTTGCCTGTTTTCTTTTCCTCTTTTCTACGCTTGTTAAGTGGAAGCAGCTTTTTCCTACTAGTTTGTTAAATATTATGGATATTAATGTTGACCATGATCACACAGATGAAGGGCTGGTAATTAAACTTTAAAAGCCATTCCCAAAGCATCATTCTCATCATTAAAAGTTTCCCAGGAAAAAATCTTTCTATATCTTATTGCTTTTGCATTGTTTGCCCAAAGAAGCATAAAATGACTGCATGCAATGTCTTGTAAAAAACTAGCAATTTTCCTCTTCCATCTGCTTCCTTCCTCGTTATATGTCCGTTCTTTTATTTCTGCCTTTTTCCTCTATGTTCATATTTTCCCTCCCACCATCTATTCCTTCTTTTTTCTATTCTAAAAAAGAAAAAGAACAGGACAGAGAGGAATGAAGTTGTCAGAAGCAAATGGATTTTGTGAAATAGCTGTTTTACAGTTCAGCAATGTTAAACAGAGACTGACTGTGTTGTACAGGAAAATTTAAGACCATAATTAATCCAAAATAGCTGGTTTTGACTAAAGGGTATTGTATAATAATGTTCAGTACCTAAAATCCATTTGGTTTCATTCCTTTTCTTTCTACTTTCATCGCTCCATTACAATCATATTTCTCAGTTATCACAACTTTTTCATTGAAAACTTTCTCCATGGTTCAGAGACATCCAGCTAAGGGTCATGAAAATTTTTGAAAACATTCTGAAAGAGTCAGTTCAAAAACCATTTTGAAACAAAAGGATGTGAACTACTGTGGCAATAAAGGTAAAGAACATTTAAGAAAGGTTTTCCCCACATGAGTGGGTTTGGCACTGCAAATTTTTATAATTGTTTAAAGTGAAAAAACCTTATTTTTTTTCACTACTGCCTGCAGGAGAGCTGATTACTTAACAATTAACTCTGAAGCCCTTTTTGGTCCAGGAGAACGACGTATTTGTGGGTTTCAGATGGCAAGAACAATAATGCAAGAACAACTATTTTAAAAATGTTTAATATATTGCTGTTAAAAAAACCCAAACAAAACAAGACACATATGAAAAGAAAAAAAAAAGAAAAAATTAAAATGCTAATGAGCAGTTCACTTGAGAAAATACATAGACATAAATACACTTACAGGTAAAAGTCTGACAAATAGAAATATCAAGGACGGAATTCACGCTGTAGTAACCAGCTTATCTCATCCTGGCCCTGATGAAATTCACCATCCCTGCATTCCCCTTTCACCTCCCACTCCACTGTTATAGGGAGCAGTAGCCCCTCCAAACAGGATTAAAAGGAGTTTTGATCTCATTGAGTAAAATGTTGCTTTCAAAGGCACACCTTAAACCACATCTCTCAGTCTCCTTGTCCTCAGGCACTTAGAGATCAAATTTTATACATATATATATATATATATAAATATATATATATATATGTATCTCCATGCAGGCTTAACAGTTAGAAAGCCAGTCAGGGACCAAACATGCATCAGTCAAGTCAGCCTTTGTCAGGACAGAAAAGAAAGGAGAAAAATAAATTCAAAGAACCAACACAAAACAAAAGACACAAAAGAAAACAAAAAAAACCCCAACCAAATAATAAAAAATTCCACAAAAAAATATTGCATTTCCTTTTGCTTTATCCAGAGCTGTCATACAGGTATAAAATTTGAAATCTTATCCCAAATTCAGACCTGAAATTTGTTGTGTCAACTAGACTAACCACTGGGTCAAACACTGAAAGGGGAACAAGCAGGGTAAAAGAGCTCCTTGTAAACACTGATATGAGAACTTCATGTGGCCCAAAGGTTTATCATGAAGTTTGGATTGTTGAAAAATGCATATAATCATCAAGAAAAATCCAGAGAAATATGCATTAATTTTGACATCTTATACTACTGCGAGGGGGAAAAACTTAAAAAAGTACTTCACAAAGAAGGAAAAATATTAGACAAAAGTAGGAGTTTTAGATGTGATTTTATTTGAAAATATTTGGTTTAGACATTTATTTAAATTTACTTCTAAAACTGGCAAAAGTCAATGCTTGAAATTTTAACTTTGTTTCTTTCATCTTCTAGCTTTGGATCCACTTAGCCTTTTGGAAATGAGTAAAAGCATAGTTTTGAGTCAAGACTGTTTTTTAATTTTTTTCCCTTTCTAAATAATAATTTTTAAAAATATTATGTTTTAGTTAACTAAGATTGAGCCCTTATTTTTGTCTATGATTACTACTGCAGCAAATTAACTGAAAAAACAAGCTTCTTTTAAAAAGTAATACCAGCAATTTGTGGTGCATCAGTTTCTACAGTACAGAAGTTGATAGAAGATTTTTTTTTTTAGTAAGTGGTTTTGTAATTATTCAGCTATTTAATTTCCAAGTATATTTTTCAGATGTTTTACCAGCTTGTTAAAGGCTGATAAAACTGTGTGGAAAGGATTCCTGAGATGATTTTTGATGAATGCCTGTTTTCATACCTATTAACTGAGCAATACATGGGAGCTCATTCTCTCACACAGCCAATGCTGGTGGCTTACAGGAGCCTGTGCTCTCTGTTTATAACTACCATTGCGTTGATTAGATACAACTCCCTTTCCAAAATTCCTCTTAAACTAGCAGAATATTTGCTCCTCGATCATCATGTTCATTGAGCTGTCTTTTGTGTAATTTCACCTTGTAATTTCCGCAGTTTAGAATCAATTCCTTTGATTCTGTTTTGAAAGATTTCAGGAGTAAGGAAACACACACTTAGTGCCACTTAGCTCTAGGCAACGATGTCACAACCTATGTGGGAATGAATTACAGCTAATTACACTTTGACTAACCTTCTGTGCCATTAAAATTCTTGAAGAGTCTCCCCAGCTCCTGCTCTATGCTAATTCTTTTTTTCTAAAAATGCGTATGGTTGGGGTTTGGTTTGTGGGGATTTATTTGGGGTTTTTTTTTTGTTGTTGTTGTTGTTTGGTTTTGTTTGGTTTTTGTTTGTTTTGTAATGTTTTGTTTTTGTAAGGCTTTTTTGGGTTTTTTTGTTTTGGTTTTTTTTCCATTTGTTTGTTTGTTTGGGTTTTTTGTGGGTTTTTTTTTCTTTTTCTTTTCTTTTTTCTTTTTATTTGAGATATCATATCTGCCAGAAGAAAACAGAAATTTAGGAAATGAAGGAGAATTCAAAACAGATCCAGTACTAACAAGCTGCTTGTGACACCACAGAATAAGCCAAGTTTCACCAGTTTTAGGATATTTGTATTCAACATTTACTTCAGTAGTTGATTTTCTCTAAGTGAGGCTCAAACCACACAGAAATAAATCCTTCAATACTGTGAGAAGGTCCTGGAGTAACATTGCCTTGGAGCAACTCTGATCACTTCCAGGATACTAAAGTCATCACAGCTGTGGTTCCCCAGCAACTAATGGGAAAGAATTTTTTTCCAGGAAAAGAAAAAAAGAAAAGGACAACACATCCCAGGAATGTACTAGGAACTGGGCTGTAACAAAAGCAATTAGATAGGCGAAGGTGCTAGAAATTTCAATTATCAGGAGCTGGGAAATGTTTGGGAATAGGATTGTGAAAAGGAGCTTGTGTCAGTCTGATTGAGAAGGATAATCAAGAATAAATATAAGGAAGAAAATACAGAAGTGAAGGAGGATAAAAGGAAGAGTAGGAAGAAGAGAGATTGAAGGAGGAAGTAAGGAGAGAAAACAGGAAAAGAAAGGGAAGGAGGGAGGGAGGGAGGGAGGGAGGGAGGGAGGGAGGGAGGAAGGAAGGAAGGAAGGAAGGAAGGAAGGAAGGAAGGAAGGAAGGAAGGAAGGAAGGAAGGAAGGAAGGAAGGAAGGAAGAAAGGAAGAAAGAAAGAAGGAAAGAAGGAAAGAAAGAAGGAAGGAAAGAAAGAAGGAAGGAGAGAAATGAGGCAACATTTTTTAAAAAATGTATTTATAAGCACACAAGGATTGGTGAGTACACTAAAAAAATGGAATTCGAGGAATTGTAATGGCAGATTATTCTATTGTAAAATAAAAAATAAAAGAAAAGAAAGGAAGATAAAGAACCATGTCATCATGATAAGGACATAATAAAAAAAATGGTAGCAAATTATTTAATCTTAATTATGTATATTCAAATCCCCTCAAAAAGTAGACAGACACACATAAAATTAAAATACTAGGTTTATGATACAGAATAATTGCACAAGCCTATAGGACAAAAATCAGTTTACTCAAAGCCCAAAGGTACAAGGTGAAAAAAAGTATAAAACATTTTGTGTTGGACAAATCTCATTGAACATTAGCTATCAAAGAGGAAAAAGTCTAATCAGAGCTAGATGGAAAATCAGCTCTGCTCACATTTCTTATGAAGAGATATTTATCCTTTTCTCCTAACTGCAGAGGGAGCCCAGATGACCAAAAGCTATAGATTAAACAGATTTATATTTGAAGTATCTATGAATACCATAAATTAGGTCTTATTAAAACCATTGTCTATAATTACTTAACTAATAACAGAAAGGCTTTTAAAAGGAAGACAAAGGGCATCCTCTCCTGCTCAGTGATGAAAGTTGTTGATCCCAAGGAGACAGAACTGATTAAAGCCTTTTTTGCTTCTAGGCTCATTGTCATCAGACACTTAAAACAATACATCGCAATGACAAAGACTAAGATTTTTCTTTCAATGGAAAGAGAGTGTATTAAAGAGTAGGTAAGACAGATGTTTTCAAGTTGGCTGGGTGTGATGAAATTCACTATATCACAGTCTGAGGATTGGCTGGAATAATCCCAGAACCATTTGCACTTGTCTTTGAGGGTTTATAGAAAAGAGACAGAGCCAGAAGTGTAAAGCTAGTACCTAATGTCAAAGTGGGAGGGTAATAAAAGGGAAAAAAGACAAAAAGGGAAATTATTGTCCAGTCAGCTTCATTTCTATTAGCAGAAAAATGCTGGAACAATTCAAGTGCTTTATAACCAACTAGAAGATAACCAGGAGATCAATACAGTCCAGTATGGATTCATCATGATCTAGGCTTGTGAAGATAATCTAATTTCTTTTACAGCAGGGGAATTGACTTTGGGGTTGGAGAAAATTTGTGAATACTTTGGCACTGCTAAAACTTCTAACATTATCTCAGGTAGCATGCTAAGAAAACTTGGTCAAGGCAGCATGTCTGCTGAATGCCCAACTCATCGGAACATTATCATTCTTTTTTCCCTGCAAAATAAAAAAATCTGTTTGAGTGCATTTCTATACTGATTCAGGTTTAATTTTTTATTTTTATTATTTTTTATAATTTTGATAAGAAGTGAAGACTGGGCATGAAATTTGCAACTGACAACAAGCTGGGAGTATTTACAAGCATGGCAGAGGCCAGGCGTAGAATTTAACATGATCACAGCCAATTGCAGAAACAATTTGGAAAGCGAAGATGCATTTCAATAAGGACAAATGACAACCTCCACACTCAGCAGAAATAATCAACTGCCGTAAATACAAGACAAGAAACAGATGATTAGACATCATTGGTACTGAAAAGAGCCCAGGCATTTAATGGGTCACAAACGGAACATGAATCAAGAGTGTCACATAATTACCATAAAGAGAAACACATTCTGGAATACACAGACCAAGGTGATGTCCATGAGGTTGGTGACATGCTGTTGGATCCTATTCAGCACCAGTCTGAACTCTGCCAAGATGAATTTGCCACAGTTCAAGAAGGATGTAACCCAGATGAATGAGGCTCATCACGGAAAAATGTGAAGAACTGACATAGGAAGGCAAGTTAAAAAGGAGACAGAGAGAACATGCACTAATAATTAAATGCCTAATAAAAATGTTGTAAAAATAGAGTGGAAAGAAAATCTTTCTTTGGTAAAGATCAAGTAGATCTTTTTGGGTAGATCAGCCTGTGTGGGCATCACATCTAGAGCTATTTTGATTACATTATCAGTGCAAGCGTTCTACAGTATTAAAGCACAGAAATGTATTTTGGGGCAAGGTATAGAAATTCCTCGACTCAAAGATGAAGTAACTTTCAGGAATAGCAGAATTACAGTTGCTCTTGCCTTGCAATTATAGGTGATTCCTTATGTTGAAATATTTTCTTTAATTTCGGTTATGAGGCTTGTGAGAGACTCTCAATTTATTTCTTTGCTGCTTTCTGCTGATCCAAGGGCATATCTTCTTCTCCTTATCATTTGTTTTTGTGGTTTATCCAGAGAACTCTTTATGATACATTCAGTAGAATTTTTCATAGATATTTGTCCCTTTGGTTCAAGAGCTATATAGCTCAAAAGATATTTTTAATGTTTCTATGAAAATAAATGAGGTAAACAAACAGATAGATGTAACACATGATATTTTTAAAACATCTTTTCAGAGTTTACATTAGAGGAGTTTGAAAGTGACTATGCTATATTTTAAATACATACCTTTAGCTTTTTTAGTGTCTTTTCTTAATTATTCAATGCATTGGCTACAATTGGTGAATAATAAAACAGAATGGTACTGTTTGAAACTTATCATGAATTTCAGATGTACATAGTGACAATACCTCATTATATTTGGTCTCATAATGTTTAATAAACTTCTACTTTCCATGTCAGATTTCCACATGCAGATTTTTTTATTCACCTGTACAATTCTGTTCCCAGCTCTGCAGGTACCTCAAATTCATGTAAAAGGTAATATATCCACTATTATAAAAGACTTTTTTATGGAAGGCTGGGATATACCTCCTTCATTAGGAAAGGAAAAAAAGAAGGTTTTTATTACTGTCAATAATTCTTTTGGTGTACAAATTTAGTAAAGAAGCAGAAGATATTCAATATAACCAAAAGAAAGAAGTATCTAACAAAGTCATTTATGACTGGATCTGGTCTGAGGTGTTCTTCACAACTCTCAGTAATAACACACAACAATTCCCAAGACTTTATGAGCATCTTTCACTGTCAAACTACAACAGTTGTCAGAAAGGTGTGCAAAACCATCATTCTTCTTTTATAAATGGGAAAAATGTGACAATGATGGCCTGAAGAGACAGAAATCAGCAGCAAGACAAGTATATAATTCCTTAAAGCATCCTTTTAAAATGTACATTTAAAATTAATGCTTTTCCTATAGACATTTCTCTTTCAGTTGCCTCACTTCATAATCTTGCAAGCTCACGTTCAGCCACTGAGCAAGTGCTAATTGTAATCTGGAAGTGTGCTATAAATATGCAACAGTCTTCTCTCTGAAGACTGGGGATAAATACTATGTTGTTGTTTCTTCTGAAAATGAATAAAAACCGTTTTCCTTATTATTTGATTTAGGAATGTATGGGCATATTTTTTGTTGTTTGTTCTACAAAGGTCTATTTGAGAACCCTATTTAGTTTGTCTATGATAGTTTTCAATTTAGCTTCAAAATGGCAAGCAGAAACAATTTGTATGTTTAACAAAGTGAAAAAAGGCATTCTGTCAGTAAACTCAAGACAATAATTTAGTTCTCTCTATGTTTGTATGGTAGGAAGTTTAACCAGAGATGTGATCAGTTCTTCAAGGAAGCTCCAACTTCCTTGAAGAACTCTGACCCATCAAATCAGACCTGATGGGTCAGCACTGAACAGAGATTGCTTGTCTCTGCCTCGTGCAGCTATTAAAGAAAGAAAACAACTGTCTCAACAGGGCTCCTTGCAAATGAAAACTCCACAGATTGTACAGTGGTGAGATGAGCACGTTTCCCCACTGCTTCACAGAATCTGAAATGATTGCAGTCAGTCCAAGTAATGTCTGCAGGGGTATTTTTAGAGAGTATTTTAAAATCAAAACCTGTGCCTACTGGGTGACTTATAAAAGGAAAAATCCATTTCAGGGAAGGGACAAACTGCTGTGTGTTCCCCACAGGCTAATTCTTGAAATGGGCTTTTGAAATTCTTTTGCATTTGAAATGAATGACAGTCATTCACCTGTTTGTTTAGTCTGAGTTTCACATTCAGAGAAGTGGATAAGTGCCATTTGAATAAAGTGTTCCAAAAAGTGCCCTTAAAGAGCCTCTAAGGATGTAAAATCTTTCAAATCAGAATTGGGGCATGAGTCCCTACTTGCAGAATATTATCGTTTATGCAGTGAATGTGTCAAGCCAATTCCCAGCACAAAGCTGGCTCCTCTTTTCCTGGAGTGACTACAACAGCCCAGATGTTTATGTACCAATAATTTAGCACATGCTTTGTGACACATGTTAACACACTGCAACAACAAGATATAGTTTGGTTTTCTCCCTGCAAAACACACTTGAAAGAAAACCTATTTATTTTTACTTTGCATGTAGAGATATGGATAGGGTGAAAACATTTCCTGAATGTCTAAAAGTGCTTGAATTGAATTTGAATTAGAATATGGAATTAATCCCCTACCTGTGAAAAGGAAATGAAAAAAAATTGAGAGAAAACTTCTGGTATGAATCACGGCATTCAAATTATGGCCAAGGAACACGAAAGTGTTCATTACTAGAAATGTACACTACAGATGCCTCAAAGAGATTTTTAATATATGACCTTTCTGAAGTGTTCAGCTGAGTTTGAATTCTGATCAGAACATATTTTTTACTTTTTCTCAGACTTTGTCTGCTATTTGCAATAACCACAACTAAATGTATGATTGTAGAAATGTCTTTGAAACAGGTATTTCACTGGTCAAATATCTCATAATTCAAAGGTTACATTGTATTGAAGTGTTTTATAGACTTTATCTTAAGTCTCTGCGTTCATCTATTAGTAAGATAAAATTGTATTGATAAAATTATGTGACTTTTAAAATTACGGATTAAAAGATATCATGATCATGCAACATTCTGTTTTTAATATGTCTGGTTATTTAAACATAATAATTCATACAACCATGGTCCCTGGGGTGTGATTAGGGCAAGTTTTGAGAGTTAAAATTATAGTTTTCCTGAAACAGCAGTGGTGTAATTTAAGTGTGCTAGCACCAGTAATTTGATTTGCTGTTCATTATAATAACAGTAATAATAACAAATTCAATTGCTATTAATGGAAATGTCATATGTACTTTCATAGAGGTTTTATTGTAATTTGGTATTAATCAGTGTATCATTAAAATAAAGTGTTATCATCTAATTTGTATTTACTCAAGCATAAAGGAAAAAAAAATCTATTATGTGGTACTGTACTGTTATACAATCTGTTGTTTTAATGAAAAACAAATTTGCTATATACTTACGTGCTTTTCTTACATTATGGTGGAGAAAGAGTACACAAGAATTGTTCTAATTTACATCATATACACCCAACACTGTTGTCGTCGCAAGGTTAAATTTTGTCAATTCTGTCCTATTAAATAGTGTCCTCAAAATCTTCAAGGTTAAAGCACGTTGGAATAGCTTTCAGGACTGTGGTGCATCCAATCCATAATAAAGGAGCATTTTTATTTGAACAAGTTATCTTATTAACACAGATAGTTGACTAAAATACAGGTTGATACAGAAGCTTCTAACCTCTTTGAGAGGTAGATTTCTCTATTTCCATAATTAAAAATATAAGTTGTTCTTACCCATGTTTTACATTCTTAGCTACAGTCCTATAGAAAGGACTTTAAAACTGCAAAAAAGATGCATGAACTTCACTGAGTTTTGTCATTTTTGTGAAGTAATCATTGTGTCCGTACGGTGAACCATTTAGGGGGAAAGATCACAAGGTAATTTCAAATGTAAAAATTATATACTTCATTCGTTCACTGAATATTGAATCAAAGTGCAACTATAATATTCCCATATTTCTTCCCAGTGAGGGTGGTGAGGCCCTGGCACAGGTTATCCAGAGAAACTGTGGCTGCCCCATCCCTGGAAATATTCAAGGCCAGGTTGGATCAAGATCTGAGTAACCTGGTCTAGTGGAGGGTGTCCCTGTCCATGGCAGGGGATGGGAGCAAAATGATCTTTAAGGTCCCTTCTGTCCTGAACCATTCCTTGATTCTATGAAATTACCTCTAAAAATTATAACACTGAGAATTCTGTAGCCTTCTGAATTATTTTGGATTTTTGAAAAGTCTGACTTCTGCAGCAGATATAGAATTTGGGGTTAAGCTGTTCCCATTAGTGTAAGGTCTGGGTAGAGCTGGGCTCTGGAAATGGACCAGAAAGGTACCAAAATAAACACAAGCAGAGATGTAGAGGTAGCAAAATGAAATAGCAAAGGAAGAGATATGTCAAAAAAGACAACAAAGGAGCACATTTGTATATTATGACTTTAGGGTATGTTACGTTTTCCCAGTCACAGTCATAAAAAAGCTTTTACTTAATAGCACTTTTTCATGTTTAAGATGCAAAAGCAGTTCTTGACAAAGAGGTGGGTCTCACATCTCTTTCTAAATTGTCTTAATCTCATCTACAAGCCAATAAAACTTCATTACTCACCTGAAAATTTATTCACTTTGAAAATGATTGATGAAATATTGCTTCAGATCAGCCAGAAACCAGGATTGTTGCATGGATGGTGAAAATCCTGTGCCTGAAACCCTTTAAGCCATAAATCCATTTCAGTAACGTCTCCTATGTTATATCTGCCAGATTTTTGTGAAAGGGGAAAGTATCCCCAGAAGAATCATTTGGTAGGAGTGAGCATAAAAGATGACATCTAAAATTCAGGCTTCAGGAGACCTCTGAAGGTTATTTTCTCCTACCTTCTTCTCAAAGTGGCATCAACTACAAACTGAGATTAAGTTGCTCTAGGTTATCTTGTCCAGCTGAATCCTGATTGTTCAGTGGCAGAGACCTCATAGTATTTCTGGATATCCTCTCCCTCAGAGACAAAAAAATGTATTCTCATACCTGGATTTTCCCACATTCAGCTTATGTCTCTCTGCTCTTATGATCCTGTGTGAACCTCCGGAGCCACAAAAGCAGAGAATCGTTTAAACTGGAAAAGATATCCAAGATCATCGAGTCCAACCTTTGACTGGTCACCACTTTGTCAAGTAGACCAGAGCATTAAGTGCCATGTCCCGTCATTTCTTGAACAGCTCCAAGGATGTTGACTCTACCACATGCCTGGGCAGCCCACTCTGATGTCTAACAACCCCTTCTATGAAGAAATTCCTCCTGATTCCAACCTGAACCTCCCCTGGTGCAGTTTAAGGCTGTGTGGTCTTGTCCTGTCAGGACTTATCTGGGAAAAGAGACCAATTTCCATCTGGCTACACCCTCCTTTCAGGGAGTTGTAGAGAGTGATAAGGTCTCCCCTGAGCTTCCTTTTCTCCAGGCTGAACAACCCTAGCTCCCTCAGCACTCATCATAGGACTTACTCTCTAAATACTGTTTCATTTTTCTGAATGTTTCTGACTTAATCATTGCTGTAACAAACCCACAACCCACCACGTATTGAAGGCAGCAATAAGCCCTCTAAGCCATCTTTTCCTTGGTCTGAACAAGTCCAGCTGTCCCTCACAGCATGGGTAACACTTCATTCTCCCAGGCTCTGCCACTAAGCACAGGCACCAGGGAGCCTGAGAGCAAACCTTGACTCTAAAGATAAAGTAAAAGAAGACACCTTGAACTTTTTGGTTCCCTCATTCTTCAATATACACATACATTTGCTGCTAACAGACCCCCAAAAAATCTCTTTTGTGTCACCAGTGTCATAGAATTATAGAATGGTTTGGGTTGGAAGGGACCTTAGAGATCACCTCATTCAAAGCCCCTCCACCATGAACAGGGACACTTTCCACAAGACCAGATTGCTGAGATCCCCATCCAACCTGGCCTTGAACACTTCCAGGGATGGGGCAGCCACAGTTTCCCTGGACAACCTGTGCCAGTTCCTCACCACCCTCATAGTAAAGAATTTCTTTCTAATCCCTAAGCTAAACCTATCCTCTTTCAGTTTAAAGCCATTCCCCCTTGTCCTGTCACTCCAGGCCTTTGTAAATAATCTCTCTCCATCTTTCTTGTTGGCTTCCCTCAGGTACTGGAAGGCTGCAATTATGTCTGAAGCCTTCCCTTTTTCAGGATCAACAATCCCAGTTTTCTCAACCTTTGTCAACAGGAGAGGTGCTCATGCCCAAGTGAGCTGCGGTTTTCACAGTTGCACAGCCGCGTGCCCTGGCAATATGACTGTTTTCTATCTGTATAGCTTCTCCTGTCTTTCACCTTTTCTAGAAATCCTTTTTGTCTATGAGCACAGTCAAGAAGTTCATAGTGAATCAAGGCAGGGTTTTGCCAGGCCTGTTGGGTTTCTGCCCATCAGAACAGACCATTTCTGTGTCCTGGGGAGTCTTTCCATGAAGGGAGATGCTGTTCCTATGCAAACACATGGGCACAGACCTGCTGTGAGATTTCCAGGCACTGATCTGTGCAGGAAATGGGTCATGTCTGTATAGTCAACCAGCATTTTGTTTTCAAACTGGAGACTTGAGAAGAAAAGGGAAATCATGTTCTTTTCCCCTTTCTAAAACACTGATGTCAGACTTCCTTCTAGATGTGAATTAGGGGGAGTTATAGTCGAACTTCTCACTTTGAGACAAATTCTGCTCATTTATATCAGTAAACCCCATATGTTTAAGTACTTTCTTCACAGTGAGTAATCAGGTGCTCTTACTAATAAACAGTCATCTTCAGATCACAGACGAGCATTGGAAAAAGTATTTTAAGGCTTTTGTTTTTCTCATGGTGCTGCATTAAGTTATATAACCACCATCTTTAGTTCTATTGCCTCCTTATTGATTTAAAGCATGAATTTCAAACATATATATATATATATATATATGTATGTATGTATGTATGTATACAACAATATATCTCAGCTGGTGTGCTGCTTCATTCCAGTCACCAAGACCAAAGGGAGTTTTTGAATTAATGCAGACCATTAGTAAATCAAAAAAGCAATTCAATACAGCACGGCAGGGAGAAGATGCAATATCCACAGCACTGGAAAAATATTTTAACAAGGGCAGTTGTTTGTGAAGAGCTAGGGAATTCAGAAAGACAATTTAACAGAATGGTCTAATAAAGATCAGAATTGTGCTGAACAATAATAAAACCTAGAATTGAACAACAAAAAAATAAAATCCAGCAAATGTCTCTAAAAACCTATAAAGTGTAATGACATGTTCTCCCAACTCAGGCAGTTGATTATAACCTTGGTCAAGAATAGATCTCAGAATTTTACGCTGCTCTGTGCCTTAAACCTCAAGGTACACCCATGAAAGTTCCTAAGAACTGCAGCATATAACTTTTAGTCAGGCAACTTTGAAGTACATGCTCTCAGAGCCTTGGTTAGACCCTCAACCAGTGTTAAGGGCCATGCAGGAAACACTCTGGTGTTTCAAGATGCATATACAGCTTTTTCAACATGCTGCATAGGTAGCCAGTGAAAGACAGAATAAATACTAAAGGATCTTTTTTTTTTAAATTCCCCATTTTAAAAACTGGAATGCAGCTGGAACTTAAACATTTCAATCAAGACTGTAAAGAGGATTTCCTGTATCCTAGGGAAGCACCATCTGGAATTTCTTTTAACAGGAATACATTTTTCTTGTTTTATTTTTTTTTTTTTTAGCACTGACTTGAGCAGAATGTTGCAATTTTTTGAATTCATGTGCAAGAGAGTACGCAAACTTTCCACTCCTCACGGAAACAGCTTCCAGTTAAAATGTCCCTCACTGTTTTTTGCAGCATTAAAGGAACTTCTCAGTTCTTGTTTCCCTAAGTTCAGCTTGGAAGCTGGCTGGACGTCAAAGGATGATTTATCCTTCTCACAACTGTGTTTTTAACCTCTTGAGAAGGCACATAGTTCACTGTGTACAGAGTAAAACTTCTTCATATTCAGAATCCCTTTCATAGACTACATTTCAGTAATCAAAACAAAACACTTCTGGAAAGCATTGCTAGATACCAAGAAGGGCAGAGGAAGTCAACAGTGTTTTGACTAACTAAAAGGATGAAAAAAGAGTTAAAAACCATGCTAGGGTTCTGTGCACAGTCCTGAGTAGAGCTGGATATCTCCTTTGGAAGCTGGTGGCTACTTCATGTACAGTTCTTCTGGGTCTGGCCAGAACTCCTGTTGGCATTTTTGCTTTACCAACAGTAATGGCAGGTGAATGAGTGAATGAAATCTAAAAATATACTTTTCACCAAAGTAACTCTTTACACTTACTCCCATGGCAAGGCACAATACTATGTCTCTCAGTGGAGTCCTAGAGACTGAAAAGAAGCAGGTATATCTTTTATCTCTTCAAGTCCCGGATGTTTCTGGGACAAACTATTCAGCGTTAATATTAATGGTGAATTTGAGTTTTGCTAGAGGTGTATGAGTGAAAATGCTGATTTGCCAAGCATCTATTGACGCATACAGGCAGATGAGAGAGACTTTCTGATCCACTGAGACAAAGCATTCAGACAATGATTACAGACAATTTGCCTGTGTACACGACTACCAAAGGTTCATTTTTGTGTCATGAAAGTGGTTGCTCTGCTGTGTCTGGTCTGAACTGCGACTGTAAAGCACTCTCAAGTTTAGATCTTACATGATGCCATCTGTTCCTTGAGCTTAATATTTATTACTCTTTGTCAAACAATAAGAGTTTTGTTTAAAAGAATATAAATAAATCAGAAAGTCTGAGAGCTGACAGACAAGTTAGGAATAATGACTGTTCTGGATATGGCACTCCATACCTTTGAAGGACAGCACATAGACCAAGAGTCTCAGCATTGATGGTGACCCCCTTAACTTGCTGGTCCTGATGAATTCCAGCTGCTCTGAAGTCCTGCTGGAGCCTACAGTGCCAAAAGAGGCACCACTCTTCCAAAGCAGCAAGGTGCAAGAGTGCTTGTCTTTTTTGGCACTCTACCAGTTCCTCCAGTTTTCTCTCCCTCCTAGGTTTTAAGAAAAATCTCTGCACTGTATTAAACATAAATAATTCTACCTTAAGCAGGGGCATATACCATCAAACAAAAAGAAAAATCACCATCCCTGCGACTTCACTTGGTGTTGTTTTTATTTTCTTTCAGTTATAATTACAAGCTCATGAGAAAAGAGTTAGTAGGCAAAGAAACTAACAGGTTTCTGATGTTTCTGTCAATTTGGACCCAAAAGCTTTTTCCATCTGTCCAACTGGCTCATTTCAGCTGGAAATGCATTTTTGCTGCTCTGCTTGAAATCTTAAAAAGCTTGTAAATAAGTTTGCGTTTTGTATTCCTCTCACTGCTTCACTTCAAGGAATCCAAACACCAAAAGAGGAGACTTTGTTCCCAGATTATGTAGTCTAGGGATCTCTCTAATCTGTAGGAGATAAAAGGAAGGGACTGTTCACTGTTATCCCTCCCTGACCCATGCCTCTCTCATTTCCTTGCTATAAATCCACATTGTCTATTAAAGAATTATATTTTCCCAAGTTCAGTCTGGACAGTGTAACCTTTGATTTCATGTGAGAGAACTCCTGGCCACAACAGTGGGACAGTCTCCACAAATCTTTAACTGACCTTCAGTAACAACCACAGTGATGAAAGCAACATATCCTACTCAATAGATGCTACAGAATTAATGCACAAGTCTTAAGTTTGCTACTTATTATCTCATACTCTTTGACTCCAGCAGGCTGGAGGGTAAGTCCTTCCCTCTGATGCAGTCCCAACAGCTTTTTCATCAGCTCTAGTGCCCAAATTAATTAGATAACCATGAAAAGGTTAGTCTTCCACTTTGAATCAGACTCTCTGAAACAAAATCTATACTGACCAGAAAAAATAAATGCAAGAAAACCAGCTGGATAATTTGAAAATCAACATGAAGTATTCAAAAGTGAGAAATATGAAACTTCTCTCCTTTCCTTGCAGTCATTTCACTGACTTTCCATGGAGAAATTCTTATCTGTCAGGAAGGCAATTTTCAGATTGTACACTGGGAAAGAAGTCGATTTTTCTTCTCCTTCGATAGTACACTGGGCAAGTCAGCTTCCTTTATTTCTTTCTTATCTTTGCCAGTTTTTGATTTTTACACTGGAAGTGTATGTCTAGACTGAAGGAATCTCAGTCCTTAATTCCGGTAGAGTGCACTTAAGAAACGGGTGACTACTTAGACTGGGGCCATGATGGATTTGGACTATTCTGTTATCTACTTATCCACCTGTGCAGCAAGTCTTCAGTTTTGGTTCAAAAATAATAAATTCAAAAGTGATTCTTTTGAACTTAAATCTATGTGTTATACATATCTTATGATAATTCTGTATGCAATGTTTTCAGAAATAATCTGCTACAAAAAAAAGATACTTTCCTTCACCATAGAACTTTACAGAATTCCTGAGACAACCGACACATCTTACAAATGTGTTGCTTATCCCTTAAAGACCTAATTCCCACATCTCCTAGTTTAACAGGGTGAAACAGTGGCCTTTGTGGATGTACCACAAAAAAATGCAAAGAAATATTCAAAGAATCACCTATTGCTTGTAGATCCATCTTTTGCATGCCAAATTATTTATCACAAATTGCAGTGTGTCTTCTGCCACATATCATGTTTAAATTTGCAAGTATGATTTTAAGTAGGATTGGTTCCATAGCTTCTGATATATGCAATTCTTCACAGCAACAAAGTCTCTATTATGAAAAACCTACCAGAGAGAGTTGCAGATCAATGCCAAGCTTTTTCCATCTATTTAATAGCATTTTAGAGGCTTTAAAGTCAAGCAAAACATGAAGCCACCCTTAAAAGACATAGAAAAAACTCTCTTTAATTTCACCCTCTCAGAGGGTGCTACATATAAAAGAATATGTCATTGTAGAAATTTAGCACAAAAGGTGAAGTTGGGGGTTGTTTTGGTGTTTGGTTTGTTGCTTTGTAGGTTGGAGTTTTTTGGTGGTGATGGTGGTGTTTTTTTTGTTTAGGTTTGTTTTGCTGGGTTTTGTTTGCATAGGACTTCATGCTGTTTTACAAAGGAATTACGAATTCCAAAGACCATATTGAAGACATTTCGAAGATTCCCTTTATTATAAATACTTTAGGTGCCTTTTCACATCAACAGCTAAATATCTTGTGATAGTTAAAGTGCACAATATCAAATGGACTGTATTTACATTCTGTGAGTCACTAAATTCTTGATTTTCATGGTATTTCTCACTTTTTCCAAAGAAAGCTTACCTGTGTGGGAAAGGTGAGAATGAGTTCTTTGTTTAAGGATAAAATTTTATTTCCTGTGTAACAAGGAAAACAGTAGGTGGAGTCACTCATTCCTCCTACATTCATGAAAGTAGCACATACATGCTCTAACAGAGAGACCACACAGACCTCCTAGTTCAAAATGACATTATTAAAAAAATTACTCTCATAAAAAGACTGACAAAGAACTCTTTGAATCTCTACATCTTACGGTTTCCACAATCAAGGTGAGAAGAATTGCTCTCCAGAGCAATTGTAACAAGGGGAAAAAAAGTCTTTTCCAAAACCTTCTTGCATAGACAGACAATTTTATCTGAAAATTGAGAGAGACTTTCATTTTCATTCCAAACCACTTTCTTCTAATGCTTTCACATTGGAACTAATTTAGTCCTTTTTTTTTACAAGGTTTTAAAAAAACTCAGTTCCAAGACTAGCAGCATTACTAATAGACTTTTTCAGCTAGAAATCACCATTCTAGGCATTTTCTCTCCTTTAATTTTAAGACAACAGAAGATTTTTGACTAGGGCCATATTTACACAGCAGATGTAAAATCATCACATACGAACTGGGCAAGGCTGCTTGATCCAAACTGTGCTGTAGTCAAAAGGAATACTGCCATTCTTGCAGAAACAGAAATCAGTCTAGAAAATCTGCCAAAATGTAATGGGCATTCATCAGTAAAGTGTTAAATTTGGATTATTGACAGTGGGGTGGGAACACAAAGTTTTGCACAGATTTAGACTTATATTTGCATTTTTCTAGCTATTGAAACAAAACTGATCAATTTTTTGCTTTGATGGGTTTTTTTAAAGTTTGTATCATCTTTTTCCTATTATACATTCTGTGCAGCATTTATATTCTTGATACACACTATTTAGGGTAAATGGATTAACCATGGGATAAATTACTAATTGTTATGAATAAGAATGGAAAAACAGAGTCCTTTGAAGGCATTGTCATTTTAATGACTTCATTCTAGGCTTATCATCATTTTAAATCTAGAAATGAAAGAAATACAATGTATAAGATATAAACAGGCTGACAAGTGCATGACAATGTGAGATACTGAACATTTTATTACTTTTTACTGTATTTCTAAATAGCACTATCAATCAAAGATTATTCCATGCAAGACTGATATCCAATCCAGATACAATAATAGATTTGACAGGTACATTTTTCGTACTCAGCAACCTCTTTACCGCATACAGTTTGCTTTTTGAAGTCATTATTGGCAGATTTTATTGTATATCCACTTATTTGGCCCGTGAACAACCACAAAGGATCAATTTTGGCATTCAGTCCAGTCTTTAAATATGCACAAAGAGCTCAAATTATGTTATCTCTTTCTTTACTTAGAAGTGCAACAAAAAAGACAAACCTTAAATGAATGGATTTTTTTTTTTAACCAGAGCATACTTTTTGGCCAGCAAATATGGAAGTTTCTCATACATTAGAATTAAAGGCCAGTAGTTAATTACAGTCAGATATTCACAATGCACACATAGTACTATCAAATACCCTAAGAGACGATCCCTCTGCAACACAATGTGGCACAGGAGTTATTCTGTGGAAAGGCATAAAAATATTTGAGATGGTTGAAAAAGGACCAAGATGATTTCCCCCTTTCCCACAGGTCACCCCTCCATGGTTTCAGTAAAGAAAGAAACAAAGGAGTGAGTTGGAAAGAAGCTGGCAGCTCAGTTGGTCCTAGGAGCACTCAAGTAAATTAATCAACAAATTGTAATGTGAGATAAAGAGGCAGATGTTAACCTTCTTTAGCTGTATTATGTGTGTAGGCTAAAACAGCTTCACAGATAAAATTGTGGAGCATTCAAGCAGGACTTAACTGACAAATTAATCGATAACCACAAACAGTACCCAAGGAAAACACTGCGTTGTGGCGCATTTTGGAAAGACTGATTTTAACCTGTTTGCTGACTCTGAGAGATGATGGTCGAAAAATAATATCAAAGGAGAAAAATATCTGAAACACACATGCTAGAGAATGGTATCTTCCATGCAGGGTTAAACATTAAAGTTTGATTCATTAAAGTTAGGAGAATGTTCAGTCATCAGGATAATCTATAAGTAAACATGTAAGACCACAGCTGACATTGTTATCGTCAATGAGACAGGAAAACTTTTCTACAATTATTTGGAGAATGGTCTGCCATCAGCAGGGAATGACTGCAGGGATTGTGTGCAATGAATGGCAAAGGGACAGGACAGAAAGAGGGCTGCAATGTGCCTGAGCCTTGCTCAGGTGTCAGGAAGAACAAAGAAACACGAGGTGGTGAAGGCACAGAGTGGATTTCCGAATGCCTGTAACATCTTAATCAGGTTTACATAGGAGGTTAGGCTCTACAGTGCTTATCTGAGCTGAACAGAGTTGCTGAACTTTCTCTCTCGAGCCTTTAGTTAAACTGTGAGGATTTAAAAAGCACAGGCAAGTTCCCTGAGTGCAGAATATGAATGAAGGCAAAGTCACATCAGGGAAAAGGTACTGAATTTTTCTTTTCTATTTAAATATTATACTCCTTTTGTGGAAAACACTCTAGGCTAACTATGCTGACATAATACTTGCTTTAGGTCAAAAACCACCTCCACCTAGTTTTACTTTTAATAATGAACTCTGTATTTCTCTTTTCAACCATTCCCTCCCCCAGTTCCACTCATAGCAGATGCTTCAGGAGGAAATTCAGAGCCATTAGGGCTTCTGCCACTCTTATTATGCCAGACAGTTTCACAGCCGGAGTTTGTAACAGAGAATCCCATTAATCATCCCCTCCAAAAACACAGAGTTTCCATTACGGTAGAAGTGTATCCTGGCACGTGAACAGGAACAAACTGAAGCAAGTTCCATACTGTGTCTGGGTCTGTTGAGGAGAGACATGTGTGTAATCTGGGTTGCTGAACCACTGAAGCGGAGCCATCCTCCCTCGGGAAGCCCTGAAGTGACACTCATGAGACAGTGTGCCTAATTTCAAATATGCCACTTCATATCAGGCCCTATTATCCTCACCACAACAGTGCTGTAACATAACAATATGACCTCTTCAGCATTCACAATAAGGCTGTCTGCACGGTTATATGTTGCCCTTTCATAAAGAGACTAAAATGCACTTACAGAAAAGCACCACTCATGCTGAATTATTTCTATATATTTGTTTGGTTTGGTTTTTTGCCATAAGCCTTTTGGCTTTAGATACTGCAGATTGTTAGGCTTTTATTCAGTCTTTCTGTGTTCCCAGGTGTGCTGCCCCTCCACTGAACTTTAAGATTCCTGGTTTACCTGAATTATCTATGTATTATATATATTAATATATTTATATAAATTCCAGAAGTAATTCTATGAACTAGGAATCTGAGAAAACTGCAGAAGCTATCCTAAGCCTTTCCTCTAAGCCTTAAGTAGTTTAGGTACTGGGCTGAGGAGCCAAATAGCTTTATTTCATTCATTATCCAGTTCCTTAGTCTAGACCCCACCCCAGGTATCTAGACCACAGTGGAAGAAGTTTCCACTAACCATTTTCTTCCCCTTTCCACACAGTCATTGAATCCTGTCCAGACTTGGCAAAAGGGCTATTGGAATTTAATTTTGTTTCACTATTTTGTTTAAAAAAGGAAGAAAGGTTGTAAGCAAGTAAATTTTTTTTGCTGTCTCTTTGGATATGCAATAGAGTTTATTGCACATATTTATTTGCAAGTTCTTTAACTGAATTTACTCATCAGAAGTTATCCAGTCTACATCTTGTTCTGCATTCAGGCCAAACCCCTGAAGCTACAGAAGTAAATATCACTCATGTAAAACTGCTTTCATTTATGAAATTTCTATCTGCTAATAAAACACAATTATATTTGGTCACACAATACTGCCAAATAAAGGTTAAATTAAGAGAAAACAAGCAAAGCCTGGTTTATTGACATTTAAAACCAGTTATGAATAAACATCTTGTTGAGCTAGCACTGCAGGGTGAACTACATTTCTGCTACATTATCCCAAATTTCATACAAAGCAGAGTTTCCCTTGGGATAATGTAGCAGAAGCAGCTGTGGCACCCATAAGGTTTGAAACCAAGTGAGGTGTACCAAGCATGTTTGCCATGAGCACAAGCACATTAAAGCTGGGTAGTCTGTGACTGTGTATAAGAATTCTATAGCATTTTAAGGGTGCTAACAGAATTTTGTCTATACACCTAAACATGAATAGAGAAAAAAAAATGTAGCCACAAAGAGGCAAAATGGAGATTTGTGTCATAACTGCACAACTGGGGTGCCGGAAAACATGTTCAAGCAGTAAAATCTACAAGGCAAGAGCTAAGGGTTTACAGCAGTCAATAAAGATGTGTGATGGAACAAAACCGGTCCTTCAGGATGAACAGGACAGGTGCTAATGGAAACAGAATTAGCAGGAAAGATTCCTGGGGAAAAAAAGAGCAACACCTCGTCCCAAAAATAAGATGCATTATGTCAAGGGCAGATAAGATCATCTCCTTGTCTTCTGGAGAGGGCATGAGGAGCACAAAGGGGAGGAGGAGGGGAACTCACTGGCCAAGGCAACAAGGACCATCAGCACTGACCATTCAGGGTCAGCTCCCTGGAGCTGGTCACTCAAAGCCCAGTCAGGGTGTAAGTGTTGAGGACTGCCTGCTTTGAATATGCATTGTTGACAGTTGAAAGTGATTAAGAACCAACCATTAACTGTGTGACATCAACAACTGTCAATCAAATGTTGATTTGCTGAAAGTGGCCCAACTCATTAATTTTTCAAACACTCCATAACAATCTCCAATTTTCTAAGTGATGCAAAAGCATATGCATATATAATACACATGTCCATGTATATATATATATTATATATATGCAAAATCTTTGTAAATTCATATGTACAAGGTGTTTATATTACTGTGCATAAATATCAACCAGCATACAGCAGCTCAAGGGGAATGCCCTGCAACAATACCTGCAAACATTACAAATATTCTGTCTTTCAGGGGCTGTTGTCAGGTCTGATTTGCCAAAAACAAAGTGTTTCAAGTGAACTTTAGTAATCAAACCTGAGGCACATAGGATCACATAGAATGTAGGAATTATTTAAAAAATTCCAAAATTATGTTCACTAAGATAAGACTTATCCAGAGCAGTAGTTGAACAAAGCAGTATTTGCTACCTGGACTGTCACCAGCAAAAATTAAAAAATCTCTATAATTTGTAGCTAGAGTCTCTGTTTAAACATTTATCATGGCAAAAACAAGCCCTGAACAACATAGGAAAGTGATTTGGAGGTCAGTATACCTCTATCCTACCACAGAAATCACTGATTTTATATTAGATGTTATTTATTTTGGTATTTTACCAGTCTTGGAGTAATTAAATGAAATAATGACCACAGCAGAACTGGATCCATTTCAAATTAATCAATAATGTAATAGTTTCTATTTATTTCTCAAGCTGTCAGCACAATATAAGCATGTCTACTTTGTTTCCTAGTGTTCCTGACTATATTTTATTTACAAGATGATCACACATGACACAATCATTTAAAAATTCACTGCAGGCAAAATTCAAGCCTGAAAAAATCTCATACTCTGCTCTTTATGGATTGTTTTAAATCTAGCCACAATTTGGATGCAGATAAAGTCAGCTTTAAATACAATAACAGGACATATTCTGAAGTGCCCCGGATATTTGAAATGGTTTGTTAGGTAGTATTGTCTCTGAATTGCTTCACAAGTGGAGAAACTCACAAATGTTAAATCTATATTTCCGTGGCTTGGCAGAGTTCATAATGATTGATAACGGCAAAAAGTGCCGTTAAGATGAAGAAGTTCCTATTAGATAGACTGAACTCAGTAGCATAGATTATTTTTACAGCTTCCTAGAAATTCATGGAATATTTGAAAATATGCCTGTTAAAGTAAATCAGCCTGATTAAAAATACAGGAAGAGAGAGTCGAAGCCAGTGAGAAAGTTCTGAATGCTGTGGATTTTGGCCTTTTCTCTAGACACCCTCGGTGAAATGCCTGTAGGCTTAAGTGTGATCTTGCCGGCAGGAGCTCAGAGGAGAGAAAAGAACTGCAGTAAGAGGTCTCAGAAAACATCTTTTAAAATGTAGCTTATTGGTTGACCAATTTTACATACAAATCTGTCAGTTTTATTTTTACAGACATACTAATAGAGCAGCAATTCCTCTTACCCATGATCAACAGATATTAGTTTCGATTATACCTGTAAAAGTGTCCCCAGAGATCAGTTGTTGCCTTTATTTTACAATGCTTTTACAAACATAATACAGCAGAGTTTTATGCTTTCTTTATTATATCCTTTCATGGTAAAATAGGCATTCCATGTAACCTCAAAGCAGAAATGAGCAATACTGATAAATCATTTGGTTTGTAATAACTTTTGGTTGGTTTATGCCATAGGCAAGAAAGAATATGGTTTTCTCTTGTGCCATTTGCAGTTAGCCTGAGACTTTGCAATTTATTTTATTGTCAGGGCTAGTGCATGACATGTATTACATGGAACTATGGACTAGACCTTAGGCCTCATCTTGCATTAATCTTCACCCTTACTATAGGCAAAGAAGGAAGAATAATTCTAGAACAAGAAATGACGCAGAGAAGTTATGACAAAGATATTCCTTGAGGTCCCTTCCTGTGATTCTAATGGATGGTAAATTTAGATTAGATATTAGGGTGAAATTATTTTCTGTGACTGTGGTGAGGCACTGGCACAGGTTGCTTAGAGAAGTTGTGGTTGCTCCATCCCTGGAAGTGCTCAAGGTGAGGCTGGATGGAAGTTTGAACAACCTGGGATAGTGGAAGGTGTCCCTGCCCATGACAGAGGTGTTAGAACTAAAGGTTCTTTAAGGACCCTTTCCACCCAAATCGTTCTTTGATTCTATGAAATCATGAAAATACCTTCATTCTAGTCTTTCACTTCACAGTCATAGAACAGCAAAAAAACCAAAACTAAAATACCCTGCAAAAAACCCAAATTCACAAAACAAAACAGGAATAACACATGACATTGCATGATGACCTTGATCCATAGGGGTGAATAAACTCTCTGGAAAAAGAAGAGGTCTTTTGAAGGTTCCAAAACAGATAATAAAAATCTAACAATTCAAAACTGTAATTTTTAAAAGAAGATTATGTAGTATATATTATATGGTCTTAGTCTTTAGAATAAGAATTCACTACATTCAGTTTCATCATTATATATCAGTTCTAGTAGGTATTGCAATTTCTTTTTTTAAAAGGAATGACAAACATGTTTACACTGTAAGTCATATTCGAATTCAATGGCAGGTAAATGCCTAAATATATTAACGGTTAGTGTTGACTATTTGACTTCCAGAAAACAGATCCTCAAACATGCCAAATTAAAGAGGAATGAAGATACCACACATGTATAAAACTTTAGCAATAATGACAATTAAAAGCAGCCTGTAAAATATATGTATATTTAGCTATATAAAAAATGTTATAAAAAAACTGTATAAGTGAAAGAATGTCCTTTTGGACAAAATCCAAGAAAACAGAAAGTTTGAGATATAAAGAGAATGTGAAAAAGGTGGTGCTGAAATTTGCTAAAAGAAAAAAATCATGAATTGCAACACAAGGAGAGTGTAATTTTGAAAACCAAGTCAGGCATGAGTGAGTGTGGAATCTGGCCTGTCCCTTGAGTTAAAATTTGCAGAGACGATTTTTTTAGTCTCTGTCATACTTCCTTTAGCATTTAGGTATAGTTTAGATACAGCTGCAGTTTCACCTATTTCAAAATGTAATTTCATGAAGTTCATTTTAGGGAGGTTGTTAAATTTACCTCTGAATCAACTGCTTTGAATTTTCTCAATTCTATTTTCCACTGCTGTCCTCGATGCAGTCACTTAATTTCATTTTCAGTCACCTCCAAATATAATTAGCAATCTCCCTTTCATGTCTTGCCCTGAGTCAAATTTTGCAATATGGTCTAGCAAATATATGTAACTAAACAGTTGCATTTCCTTATCTTAAATTTTCCAGGTCTCAATCTCTTTTCCTTGGCTATCAGTATCATTTCACACTGTCATCTACACAGCATCAGAGAAAAAAGCTTCTTATAGAAAGAAAACTGTAATTTAAACTTGATCTGCAAGATATTTGGAAGCAGATGAGTTTTATTTTGTGTCTTCTTGGCCTGAATCTGAGTGAATCAGTGAGTCATGCAATGTCTGGGATGTTTGAAGTAATTGCTTGCTGATTTTCATTTGACCATTTGAGGCTGAAAGCACTTTTGATTTCTTTATTATACATTGGAGGAAGGTCACTGATTTCATTTGTGATAGTGTTCAATTCTGCTGTTAATGTTTGTGTCAAACATAGTGTAAATGTTTGCTTTATTACGTCTACAAGACTCCTTATAATTGTAATCAGTGCATTTATCTCAAATTGAAGGTTCCCAAAATGAAATAATTTTATCCAGGGAAATAGTGAAGTATTTGTAAATTGTGGTAGTCTTAATACTCATTTTAACAATTTTAGAAGCCAGGAGGACAAAGTACACTTCAGCCAAGTAATAACAGTGCAATATTTTGTCTGAAAATGTTAATATACAATGTTCAATATTAATTTTGGATAAGGTGCAAAATGTCTAAACTGATTGCTTTTTGACAAAATACATAATCTGAGAACTATTAATCAGCTTTTTTCTTCTCTGCTGTGGGAAATAGAAGCCCTGGGACAATACTGCTCAGATCCCACTTGGCTACATAGTTCAGCTGCAATTCACATAAAAACACAAGCTGTTTTTTGAGAGGCCCATGTCACAAATATATTGAGTGCCTTTTCTTGTCCTTGTCCTATCAAGACAAATCCTGCTGTAACATTTTCCTTCAAAGTCACTTCTACTTAGTGTGACAACAAAATGGCAATGAACACTCTACTGCTTCCTAACATGTTCCTGGATTTGTCCATGTCCAGTTTGGCAACAAGATACAATGCAACAATTAACAAGCTGTGGAGCTCCTCCACGATACCCACCTAAATTCACCCTAGATTCCCTGGAATATTAAAGCTCAAGGAAACAGGGCTAAAGAGGTCTGTAGCCTTTTTCCTTCTGCTCATTATTTTGTTTTATCTCTAACCACCTATGTCATCATCCTCTGGCTCCAGCATGTCACTAATGTGACGTCCCACCCTTATGAGAAAGGGAGCATCCAAGGTTCACAGATGCTTGTAGTCCAAAGGAACAACAAAAGTTAAAGGCTCCTCTAAAGATTACAAAGTTTTATTAGCAAATTACACACTTGGCATAGGTTTTGGTATAAGTTAGTCCCTGAACACCTACATAAGCACACAGCAGTGAGATTTGGATAAAGCAAAATTGATGTGAAATTTCCATTTGGGTGAAAGGGAAAAGAGAGAGATGGATGAATGAAAGAGGAAGAGACAGGAAGAAAGGGACAAGGATCATCACTCCTGGCCCTAGTGTTAATCCAGCTCTGGTGTCCAGAGTCCTGTGGCGCCCAAACACCTGGGCTTTGATGAGATACCTTTTCATAGATAAGTTTTCCCCACCCTTGTGATGTTTCTCAGTTTCTATGCAAATTAGTTCCCATGCACAATCTGTTCTTCTAGACCATTCTGGAAATGGGTTGGAAGCTTCAGGGGTGGTCTTGTTCCCCTTGATGTGGTTGATGCCCACTTCTCAATCTCATTTCTGCCCTTGCTCTGAGCTGTGTTATGCTTATCTCCAGCAGCCAGAGCAAAGATGTTAGTCCCAGAGATGTGCTGCCCTACCTCTGCAAGCCCCCTGCTCCAGCTACATTCTGTTCTTTCTCACAGTGTATTATTGCCAACAATCCTTGGCTGTTACTACCGAAAGTCCTTGGTTGGCCACCATCTGTGTTTGAGCCATACACACTAGCATTTTTAGGTTTCTGCATTCACTGCTAAAAGTGGGAAGGCTCATTTTCAGTGTGACCCTTGCAGCAGGGGCTAATGACAGAAGTGCAGCTACAGTCTGCATTCTGCAAATTCTTTTGAAAAAAAAAAAAAAAAATAGAAAATGTTCTTTCTCCCATTTGTAGAAAACTGTTTTCTCTCTAATCCATTTCAAAGGCAATCTTCTCTATTTTCAAAAATAAAAAAATCCCACTTTTTGGGAATCGTCAACTATATTTCAGCTGGTATGGAAAGTAAAGAACAAACTGTCACATCAGTTTTGCTAAGGTGACTTTTGCTCATTTGACTCTTTGAGCAGAGTGGTCTATTCCTTAAGTGTGGATGTGTACATGTACATGTGTACATTGTGTTGCAGAAATTATTAACTCTGGACATCCTCAACTGCTCGCCTGTGCTAGCTGAGATGAAACAGGAGATGTCTTGTAGTGGCCTATTTAGCCTGAATTGAATCAAGGAATGCTCACAGAGTTTAAGAAGAAAACAAGCCTCTAGCTCAGTTGACAATTATGTTCTTTCTTGTGTAGTACACCTGTACCCAGAGGCTGCAAGCCTTCATGCCTTGTTATGAAGTCATTTCTGTGTCACCGTAATTCAAAAGAATCCTTGATGGGAAGTCACGTTTTCACTGCCACAAAGGTTAGGCTCAGCCACATGAACATGGAGCAAAAAAGGAGAGATCATTTCACAGAGTCCTTGCTTCCTAAGATAAAGCATTTGCTGTCTAAGCATTTTTTTTTTTTTTTTTAATAACTTTGATTTTCTTTCCTAAATAAATGCAAAACTGTAAAGTGAGCATGACTCATGCACTTCACAGCACAATCCTCTCATCTTTTCATGAATACAGTTACAATCATGATCTGTTGTCATATATATAACAGAAACATAGAAAAATACTAATGAAAGCATCTAAAAAAATATTCAGAGATATGGATAAATGCAAAATCATGCATGCAGCTGTCCTGAATTAACTTTTACCCTCAGCTACCTAGAAGAAAGAGATTACTTCATGTGTGTTTGGCTGTCAGCTCAGCACCTTAGTGAAAATACCTTTCGCTTCCCATTCCCTTTTAGAAAAGTTCCCAAACATGATGCTAAGAAATATGTTACATTACTCACTGGTGCAGACTTTCATGTTAGTGAATTATGTTTTTCCTATTTTGGCAAAAACCTTCTATCATGTCAGATGTTTGCTGTGTATTAAATACCAGAAAATTTGTGTGGAACAAAAGTTTAAGGTCCCTTATAATAAAAATGGCTTCTGGTCCAGAACTTGTCCTTTTTATAAATATTAAATAACAAGGGTTTCATTAAGTAACCAGTGCACTACATTTAGTTGAAGTAGAGATATGTGTCCAAATAGATTGATCCATGGACTGAAAAAATTACTGGAAGACTGAATTGCCACTATATGCAAGGTCTTGACTATCTTTTTCCATTTGCCACAGATTTTTAGCCCTTGAAGGAATTCTGAAAAATGTGAGTAGTCGATGACTAGGTGTGTCATGCATCACAGACAAGGACTAGAAATATTAGGGAAAAAACCAAACAAATACTGAAGAAATACATTTTCAGGACATTAAACAATATGTTGTCAAATACGACACAGTAGGTATCTTAAACTTAACCAATGAAAGAAAACTGAGAAGTGTGCTTATGTTTGTCACAAAATTTCACTCAAGGCAAAAAGGTTGATAACTAATTTTGCAGATAAAAAAAATTCCCACTTTAACAACTTAATATGTAGGAGAAGGGGAAAAAAAGCCACTTTGAAAAAGAACCCTCAGATACTCACTTTTCAAAGCAAATAAAGCTTGGTGAAGAAAAAAAAGACAAGAAATAGAACCAAACATGATTTCAGCTATTGCTGATGTAATCTAAAGCAGATATAAAACACCTGCCATAACATCAAAGGAAATGCATCTTAGAATGACCAAAGTCTAGAACTATAGTAGGAACAGACTTTACTCATGTGAAGGAAAGGTAGTAAAGCTCTGCCAATTCCGGAACCTTTAAATTAATTGGTTTTAGAGGCAAAGGTGATGCAAAAATATAGACAAGTGACATACAATAAGTAGACAAAGTAGCAGTAGGGCTCTTAACATGAGCCTACATTGAGTCATTTACTAAACCATATACTACCAGGAATTTTGGAGAGACTGACAAGTTTCATGAGTGAATCCTTGCTGTCAGAGAGTTTGTGGAGGCTGTCTCTTTCTAAAACAAATTGCTATTGCATCCACTTAAATTATGTACCTAAAATCATAATGAGAGTAATGTGTGAGATTTATGTAGTACCCTTTATTCACAGGTTTCAGACCTTTGGATGAATTAATTTATCAACTGGAGATGAATTTCTCATCAAGAGATGAATGGAACATGACCTTTTCCAAGGATTTGATGCAAAACAGCTGGCTGAGAGAAATTTTGCAAATATAGATAGGTATAATTTAGGAATTCCAGCTTCATGGTTTCATTTCACAGGATAGAAAGGCATGAAGCTTTTTCACAGCTTCTTGGTTTGTTTAGAGCCATTATAAAAAGCATCCACTAGATGTGAAAAACCCATTCCAGAATTAGACAAAACACAATCTAAACCCCTCCCCACAATCCGCGATTAGTGCCAACACTTTAGAGTCACCGTGTTGCTGGGAGGAAAACACATGGGGGAAGCGTGAGTCTCTTTTCCTCTTCTCTTGATGATAATGCTGCACTTAAAATTTAGCTGTAAAAGCAATTTTGCTTTCCTGTCAGAATTCAAATGCATTTCCAAATCATCTGGTCTATCTCCTCCATGATCACTGGCAAAGGGAAAAATACTCAAAGCCAACAACAAAATTAGCTCTAATCACATATTCTTTAGTCCCAACAAAGTAAATCCTCTCCCGTTGCACCACCTAACACATCTTGTTCCTGTTTTGTCAAGCAAGAAAGGTGAATCAGGAGCTTTGTTGGCCAGTAACGTGTGTCAGTGTGTGGGACAGCATGAGGTCTGCCCACACCTGCAGCCTGAGAACAAACCCATTCAGAGGTAAGAGAGGAATAATCTGTTACCAGACAAGCAGCAGTCACCCCTCAGCAGCAAATTAGACTCTGCATAGCCGGGACAAGTGGTAGTCCTCAAGTTAGGAGAACTCCTCAAAACACCCCTCTTAAACTAAAATTAGTAAATTAAATTTTGCATTCCATGAAATCTGAGAAACTGTGCAAACCCCGTTGCAGTGAATCATTAGCCCTATAGCTATTACACGAGCTGTGTGTTTCTCTGTGTGTGTGTGAAAGGTTGTTTCCAGTCAGCTGTAGGAAGCTATTGAGCCTTATTCACAGTGCTTTTGAAATCTGGATCAGAATGAATGCCTGCCGATGGCTTTTATCAAAGACAGGAAACTCCCACTCATCACCCAGCCAGCTGGTGTTGTTATCAGCTCATTTGCTGCTTCCTCTTTCCCCTTCGGGAGACTTCTTGGGAGCACAGTGCACACTTTGTCTGTTTGAGGAAAAATAGATTGAAATAGAGCAAAAGTCAAAGTACGCATGAGGTTGATTTTGTTGTTGGATTAATTAAAAAGAGGGAAAATGCTGGAAATCATACTATATTTTATTGTGCATTGTTTCTGCCAAACACTTCTGCTGCTGTTTCAGCATTGCTCCCATCATCTCCCTTGAGCCTGGCAACAGGCACGGCAGCAGGAGGAGTCAACAGCTTCCACGGGGAAAGGGCAAGTGTTAATCCCAGCCTTACAGAGCCCCTTGGAAATAAGTAATATTAAAAAAAAAAATTAAAATAAAGCAATGTTTGTCATGTCCAGGACTGAAGAGAGCATCTAATTTCTTCTATCATGCACTTTTGGGAAGAAAACTTTAAAAGGAATGAAAATATAATTAAATAAAAGGGGACATTTTCACTGAGGCAGGTAAATAGAAAGTAACAAAAATAACCCTCTTTATGTGGTTACCTTTGTCTCAATAAATTTCAGAAGGGTACTTCATTGGGATTGCTTACAGCTAAGGACTAAACAAGTGAGATTGAATGGTCACAATGCGTTCTTCCCCCTCACAGGACTCCTACATTAAATAATCAGTTCATTTAAACATTCTGACAAGATGGTTTTCAATATATTGACTGATTACTGTGATAAAAATGTGATTATGTAAAGTATCTCTTTATGACAAGTAAACCAGTCATTTTCTTAAATGTGCACTGTTATAAGAAAACAAAAGCAAATCGTAGCACCACATGTATACACATTCTTCATACTTATGGAAGATTTATTATTTCCAAGAATCAGAATTTAAAAATTAATCTATAAATTGTTTCACTAAGAAAATTACTGACAGGGGGTATACTGATGGAGCACACTGTGACAGGATAAATTCTTTCACAGTTTATGCTGGTTTTTTTCCTAGTTAAGGCGAGATCCCTGATGCTGAGCTCAAGATGGTTAAAAGACACACACCTGGTTGAAACCAGCCTGCTAAGTACCCATACAATCAATGGAGAAGCAAAGGGGACAGTTGTCCTTGTGTAAGACAAGTGGCCAAGACAGTTTGAATTAACTGGCTTCAAGAAAACTCCAATCCTCAATGTAGCCTACAGAGAGAAACCAGGTGGTTAACTCAGAAGAGACCATAGACAATGTTTGGGTAGCTTTGATAGTTAGTGGTTTTTAAAAAACACCAGAGGACAAAATATGCACCTATTTGTGCCTGAAAAATAAATTATCTGTGTTATGGGTATGTGGCTGAGACTGGTGTTGATGGAAGTGGAAGGTATAACATACAAAAAGATGTTTCATGCTGACAAGTAGATTCTAGAGGTAAGCTGAAGGAGAATGAAATTTGTTTGGGATAGGTTGTTCCAGGACCAAGAGGCATCAGTGGCTTAGGCAGATGGAGGTTTCTAGAATATGTCACTGTCCAATGTTAAAAATCCACTTTAGCTTTCTCTGTGCATGTATTACAGGACAAACACTATCTTGGAGCAAAGAAGGATAAGCCTGTTCCTTTGAGCGTGGCATTTGAATCCTAGAAATCATTTGGAAGTGACAGAAAAGAGATAAATTGTTGTCCCTACCTTTTTTCAGAGTCAATAAAGAAAATCATAGAATCATTAAGGTTGAGAAAGGAAAGATCATCGAGTCCAACTCTTTTACAAACACCATTGTACCAACTAAACGACAGCACTCAGTGCCACGTCAAGTTGTTCCTTGACTCCACCACTGTGCTGGGCAGTCCATTCCAGTGCTTTATAACCCTTTCAGTGAAGAAATTCTTCCTGTGAAATTACTCCACATGACCCCTTCATGTGAATATTTCTAAAGGTTTAATGATTTACAAAATCAAATTAGAGCGCCTGTATATTCTTGTTTTCTCTTGTTAAAATGTACTCTACTTAGTTATGCATATATGTGAAAAAACTTTGAAAATAATGAGATACTCACATAAGAGCATTAAACAAAATCAAAATTTTCATTCTATAAAAACTGAGATGATTATGGTTCCTTTTGTAGAACTATCCAGCTGCTCATTTTGAAGGTTGTGGTGGGCAGCACAGCTGCACATTGTAACACATGACATAAAAGGAAGAAATCCAGCTCAACTCAAATATTTAAATTTCTTTTCAGCTTTGCCAGTGTCAATGGTGTTAGAGTTTGTTTTTGTCCCCATTCCTAAACATCCCTATTTCCATCTGCACTTCAAAACCACAAACTACTTCTCACGACTTCCTTCATGTCAAAATCTCCATTTTAACCAGCTGCAGAAATATCTGGCCCCTCAAAATAAAACTATTTTTATGTGAAAAACACTGTTGAGCAGAACTGAACAAGGAATATTTCCAACGTTGCAGTAATTCAGAGATCACTGGACAAGCATTAGCAAAAAATCAAGCTTGTCACAGCATAGTGGTATCTTTTTCTTTTCAATAACTTTGTTGCATTAGGAAATAACATGACATGTGTTGACACAAGTCTTGACACATTAACCAGAAGGTGTCACAGTCCTCTGTACCCCTTGTGTGACTTGACATAATATTTGAATAGTGAGACACAACATGCTGTCAGAAATTTTCCTGTCAATCTGGGGTATGTTAGTGCTGTGTAATTGCACCAAGGCACTTCTGATGTTTTGAAACTGGCGGGTTTATACCACTGTCTTCCACTTTTATAAATCCACAGGCATATACATGTATATATGCATGTGTATGTAAACCTGTGATAGATGGTTAAAGTACAGTGTCTACTATTTAAAAATTTAGAATTTCTAAGATAGGCCAAATTCCTGGTATTAGCTGTGAGTTAAGCTCTGCAGGCTGCCAGATGCCAACCAAACCACTATATCACCCTGGCTCAGGTCATCTCACCAGGACCAGAAGAGAAAATGCCATGAAAATCTCTTGAAAAAAATAAGGAAAGGGAGATTGCTCAGTAATTATCATCATAGGGAAACCAGAGGTGAACTGGGGAAATTAATTCAATTCCATTCATTTTAAAACAGAGTAGGATAGTTAGAAACAAAATTAAACCCACCTTCCTCCCAAAATTAAACCCACCCCTCACTCTTCTTCCTATGTCTGCTTCCTCCTATTGCCCTGAGTGGCACAGGGGGATGAGCAGTGAAGGTTATGGTCAGAAATTCCTCTTTTGCTGTTGGGTTCAGCTCTGGCCAGCAATTGATATGTCTTGGATCTGCCTGGAACTGGCTTTGTCTGACACTGGTGCCTTCTCACAGCACTCATCCCTGCTACCAAAACCTGCAGCGCAAACCCAATAAAGTAGCTCTGCCAGATTTAATTGCTTTTGACCTGGAGAAAGCAACAGTAAGAATAAAAAACTTTAGATGCTGAAATTATCCATCCAGTCTTTAATTTCTTCTCTAAAATAGTGAAGAAGTAAATGGCTGAACTTTTGGTACCTAGACAATATCACATACAATAAACCGCCACATCAAGCAGTAATGAAGCTCACACCTAATTGATATTGGATGGGTTTATATTGCACAATAAATATTGTACATCTAGTCTCCCAGCCAAAGATAGATGCTGTGTATGTGAATGTTAGGCCACTCTAAAATTCAAGCATCAAAATTTTATTAGTTGAGAAATTTACCTTGGCCAGGACCATGACTTTAACAAGACATAATAAATAAAACACCTTATCTTAGATAACCTTAGGTATAGCATTTCATCTATCTTCTGAACTATCTTTTCTTCATTGGTCATTAATTTGGACAGTAATTTTTAAATAAGTGCTTCCTCAATATTGTAGAAAAACCTGGTCATCCTAGTGACATTTGTACTGTACTTACCCGTCCTGTAAATTCATTTGAGACAAGTTCTTTCCCTAATCACTCCATATGACTATTTATGATCCTTAGTGTAAGAATCTTTGAGGAAAAACTGGAACAAAAATATTCTTAAACGAGATTTAATCAACCATACTAAGGAGCAAAGTGTAGCAGTTTTGGTTCACAAACACTGAGAAGCAATGAGAAATAATTCCAGGGAAAAAAAGTGTTCTTTCATTTTTATGATCTTTGGTGCTTATCAACACTTCATGAACTTTCAGAATGAATTTTTATGGTCAGCCAGAAGAGTACAATCCCAAAGAGAACTCTGGCAACATTTCTAAAAGTCCTAAATACATTCAGATCATGAAAGCTGACCTAACACCTAGGGAGAGCACCACAGGACAGAATGGTCTGGATAATAGCATCAGATAATGGCACAGTATTTATATGGTGATCTTTCCATTCTCTTCCTACTATGCAGAGAGAGATTGTTCTCCCGTGGCTTCAATGATAGACTAACAGTGTCTCTGCAATCAAGTGCTTTTATTTAAACAGAGTCTCTTCTTCTAAGCTTTGCTGAACTTGTCTGAATTTCACTGTGCTGTAGGAAGCCAGTATAAAGATCATCTACCCTTTACTGCTCTTGAAACTCTTTGGCCCAAAGGAGTCTGCAATGGGCCATGCTTGAATCTCTCTGTAAATCATGGAATCATAAAATATCCTGATTTTGAAGGGACCCATCAGAATCATTGAGTCCAACTCCTGTCCCTTCACAAGACAGCCCCAGCTATCCCAGAATGTGCCTGAGAGCATTGTCCAAATGCTTCCTGAACTCTGTCAGGTTTGATGCTGTGACCACTGACCTGGGGAGCCTGTTCAGTGCCCGACCACCCTCTGGGAGAAAAACCTTTTCCTGATATCCAACATAAAACTCCCCTGACACAAGTGAATACAGTTCCCTTGGGTCCTGTCACTGGTCACCACAGAGTGAAAATCAGAGTCTGCCCCTCCACCTCCCTCCATGGGAGGGAACTGTGGATAGCTATGAGGTCTCCCCTCTGTCTCCTCCATGCTGAGCAAACCAAGTGACATCACCTGCTCCTTGTACAGCTTCCTCTCCAGTGAAGGGTCTAGATTTAATTTAGCTTCAAAAAGACTTAGTTTAGGTTCAAAAGAGCAGATGACCAAAAAAGGAAATGGCAAAGTACCTGACAAGTGATACTCCAAAAATTTAGGTCTTCAAGGAAAGCACTTCCTTACCTTCAAGTATACTCTTTAGTTTGAGTGATTCCAATCAATACTAATTAAACTTAAAACATGTTGCTGAACTAGGGTCTTACTGCAGTACTTTGCTGCACATGCAGAGCTTACTAGAGAATGACAGAATGAAATGACAGAAAGTGATGAAAATGAGAAAATTACCATTATTTGACTCTCTGCCAAAGTCACCTTAGCTACTTTGATGTGATTTCTGTTTAAATGAACTGTCAGCTTTTGCTGTTTTGCTTATGAACTGCATTTTAGAGGTTTGTTGCATGTCAGATCACCACACTGATGATAGATGATACAACAACACTACAGAGGGAGAAATGCCTTGATGTCTCTCAAGACCAGGTCAGCTGACCATGTAGCAAACTCAGGCTGGTTGTGGAAGTCTGTCAGGCTGCCTGTCCTACCAGGTAGGGCTATCTGTCTGGGCTATCTTTTTAATGTAAATGGTATAAACAACAAAATACTAGCCCAAAAATCTATTGTTAGGTTGTAAAACTAATTTTAAAATATTCTAATATAATGTCTCAGGGTATGCAGTACATCAGCTTTATGCTGTTCTGTCCTTACACAGGAGATGCAACTGACATAGTCAAAGTGACAAAATTACAGCTGTGAGTGTTGTTAGTTGTGGACTGTAGGGGTTTGAATCATCAGTTGATTCATCTTTTGGTCACTTTCCCTGATTTCCTCATTAGACCACAGGGAAGTTATCAAAGGCTTCTTTCCACAGATAGTTTTAGTCATTTAAGAAATTAGCATCCGTGGCACCTCATTACTTCTCCCAGTCAGATATTTCTGCAACTACAGTTGAATTGTTATAAAGTTATTGCAAAATAGATCACTTCTGTTTAAAGTGGAGAACAGCTAAAGCTGCTGAACATACAATTGTCCTCCAGGCATTACCCACCTGCCACTAGATACCACAGGTTCATGAAAAAGAATTATAGAACTGTTTAGATTGGCAAAGATCTCTAACACCATTGAGTCCAACCTGCGACTGATCACCACCTTGTAAACTAGACCAGAACACTGAGTGCCACGCCCAGGTGTTTCTTGAACACCTCCAGGGATGGCTGCTCCACCACCTCTCTGGGCAATTCATTCCAAAGTTTAACCATCCCTTCCATGAAGAAATTTTTCCTGATATCCAAGCTGAACATCTCCTAGAACAGCTATGCCCTCTTGTCCTGTCACTTGTTACCTGGGAGAAGACCTAACCTCCACATGGCTACAATCTCTTTTCAGATTATTGTAGAGAACGATAAGGTCTCACCTGAGCCTCCTTTTCTCCAGGCTGAACAATCTCAGCTCCCTCAGTTCCTTCTCATAGGACTTGCAAAACCAAAGGGGCTTTTTTGTGCAACATCATCTATATCCTCAACAGATCTATCCTTAAGGGAAACTATTCTGAAAGGAGGGGTTCAGCACCTGCAAAGCTGAAGAGGTAGAAGGAAGCACAGACTTTGTCTAAAAGCAGCACCTTAGTGCAGAAAGGTATTTAGAATCATAGAATGGTTTAAGTTAGAAGGGACTTTAAAGATCATTTATTTCCAAAAATTTAAATTCTTCAAGCCAGTGGGAAAAAACCCCCAAAAACAAAACACAAAAAGTATATGACCCTCAGTTCTGTTCCTTTATTTTACACTGAGTTTTCATTGGGTGGAACTCTTCAGCATGACTCAGAGCTCCCTTTGGTCAGTGCTGCAATTTGCAGTAAAGTTCCTTTTCCATCCTTTCCTTGCTTCCCCTTTCCATCCATTTCCAAGGTTATGACAGATGCAGCAATGCCCACACAGTGTGGCACACACAGGTACACAATAAATATTTCCCATGCCTTAAGTTGCCCATCAATTGTAGTAGCAGAAGTAACACGGTTAGTAAGTTCTGAAGCAGTGAACAAAAGAGAATGAATGCATGGGATCTGAATAGTTTCACAATTAAGTGGTATATGAAGACCATATCAGAAGCTGACATCTATGGATTTTTCCTAAGTACCTTTTTAGATAAATGATATCTATTTACAGACATAGACATCTTTGAAATATTTGCTTTCTTATTGTTTTTAAAAAATTCCTAACAGCTAGGATGCTTGTTCAGTGATATGGTTTCTGGAACAGAAGACTAAAATTTGGAAAAAGGTCCAAAACAAATATTATTTGCTTCTTGACCCAAGCCTAAAATGGAGGTTCTTCTATGAATCCTGTTTTTTATAAATGCATACACAGAGTATGGTGCTGCAAGAGAGTATTCATGTGGAATGCTAACAAGGAGCAGTAAACCTTAAAAAAAGGTAGTATAAAAATACATTTTAAAGATCCTTTCAGTGAAATGTTATGAAGTTAGAAGCATCAGCTTATATACAAGCCATGATTTTCTGGCACTTTTATCAAAGAGTTTCTGATTTATTATTGAAGTTTTGTTACCTGATTTGCCAAATTAGTTTTGACTCTGACAAATGGAAAGATAATGCTGAATATATTCTTTCAAAAATCAGTGTATTGAAACATCACAAACAACTTTTGTAGAGCTGCGAAGGATATTAATGAGAGCTACATGGAGAGATTAAAGAATCTTTTTTCTGCGGAGGGTTCTTTAGATTTCTCTTTACTTCAGTAACTGGAGATGCATTATTTCAACACTAAGGGATCAGACCCACACTGGGCCTAAACTGGCACAGTACCACCAACTCCAGCAAAGATAAGCACATTTATTTATGGTTCTTGAGACTCTCGACAGTTACTGTTTATACATAAATTTCCAGGGACAGGATTTTATTTCCTTCCCATTCCTCTGATGCATATATAAGATGCCTAGAGTGTGATCTCTTATGAAGAGGATCTTTATTCCAGCTTTATTAATCTTTTTTAGGGATGTGTACCTGGAGAGAAGAAATGCTTTTCTTCAGTCACAGATACATAAGTCTTTGAAATTTAGTCTTTAGAGAAAACCCTTTTTGTATTGTACAGAGTCATACTGTGAGTAACAAAGTCCATAAATAAAAGAGTGCCACATATCTCACAGGTTATCTGTTTAACAACGACAACTTTGTTCTTCTTGCTAATTTAACACATTTCAGTATTCTAAGATTCTGTGATTTAATCATTCTTAACAATAGATTAAAGTGATTCCCACTGAGATTTGAAAAGCAAGCGCAACCAGAACACAGGCCTAAATCAATGTGTGCCCTGCAAGCGGGCTGAAAATTAGAAAAGGTTGGGTCTTTATTTTATTGTCTGAAAATTAAACTAAAAGTGGTAGGAAGTCTCTAACTTCTACATGTTTTCTGGAATATATTTGCAAAATTAAGGTCTATTGACAGCAATGAGAATTAAGGCATTAATTTACATTAGATTATCCTTTATGGAAATTTTAAAATGAAAGAAAAATAAATCCTTGGATTTATTTTAACTGAGTAAGATGTGGCTCTTCATTAGTTTTATTTAATGCTTTGGCTTTACTACATGCTTCAGTTATATGATTATTAGGTTATCAATAAAATTAAATAATTGTTGGAAAAATCTGAATTCACTGTATAACCCTTCATCAACTTGTAAAATCTAACCTAAAAATATGCTTTTACTTCTGACTTAAACATATAAAAGGTGCTAAGCATTTATTTAATCATTTTACTAAAGCGACTCTTTTAATAGCTCTAAACGCTTTCCTGGTTCTATCCCCAAAACATAGCTTTCCATGGAAATAGGTTAGGGAAAGGAAGACCTGTTGGAAGGCTGTGATCACTTAGAGCTGACAGATGAAACAGAGAAGTTCTAAAAGAGCAAAGGAGCCACTGCCAATCATTCAGCAGGTCAAGACAGGCAGAACTAAAAGCTCTGTAAGGTAGGAGGGAAATTTCTCAGTTCTCCTGCTTTCTCCATGAGATTTATTTAGCAGACCCCTATTTGGCACTTGCTTTCTGGAGAAGAATTTATTCCAGGAGGGCAACTGCAGCCTCCCTTCAGTCCTTGGATCCTGTATCAAAGACATAAATGAGTGGCTATTCCTTTGGGTAAAAGAAAAAGTACAGAATAATAAACATCAGACAAGTATTTAGTCAAAGGATGACCCTCCCTCCTGCTGTTGCTGCACCTGACATGAGGCTGGGGAGCTTCTGCAGCCCAACACAAGGAATTCAGTGAATTGGGCAAGTACCAACTTTGAAGTTTTGGAGGTGTGAAATAGCCTGAAACCCAATGCAAATTATTCTAACACACCTACAAATGCTTTTTAAATACCAAAGAAAAGTTATTTTACTTTTGGAAAAAAAAAACTTACATTGAAAACATATAAGTGATTTAACCTTATTATATTTTCAAAATCGAATTGTTCCATCTGCAGATCATGGGATATGAATGCAGATTAGAGAGGGAGGGAAAGCAGGTTACTGTTCATTTCTGCTGACACTATGGTTAGTAGGACATCAATTGTGAAAAATTGAACCTGACACTATTGATGAAACACAAAATATTACAAAAAAATTTCCTATATCTCTTTCATTTATTTCATAGATTCATGCACTTTGCAGGGCAGAGTGGGACAATTATAATCACATCATCTGCCTGCTTCTATTACATAGGTCGTACAACTTTCTTGATTTAGATTCTGTGGATTAACTGAAATATAAGTTTTTCTGATCTTTTAAATGTGAATTATTCCTAGACATAGTAAGTCTATCTACAACTTCCATGTGCCGTAATTCATTATAAAGTTTCCTGCTATGTTTGAGAATTAACTCAATAAATTTTGTTCTATGATTTCCTATCAACTGTCATCAAATCACACTTAATGAGCAGGGGAATCAATGTGGAATTTGTGAATTCTGTTTTTTGCTATGGAATCTTTACATATGTACAAATTTCACCTCGCTATTGGGCTTTTCTACTTCTTCATAAACTTTGTGCCTCAGTTTTGAGGAGAACTTTTGAGGTGAAATGCCACAGAATTAAAACTAACAAGTTAGGAGGAACACACTTTGAAGTGGAAGGAAATTAACAGAGTAGAAACAACAAAAAAAGATCTATCTATGCAAACTGTCAAATTAAGAACAGATCCACTAGTCTAAGGTGCCTGGTGATCTCATCACTCGGTCAGTTTTAAGAAATAATTCTTTAAATATTGAATTCTCACTGTGAAGATGTCCAGTTCCCACAACCTCTTGTACAGCACCATGTGGCTGATAGATATAGATAGGTAGACAAAATTATCTCATTGTTTAGACAACACTGGGGAAAAGCCACCAATGATCTGCCCAGAAACAAGAGCTAATGGTTGGCCAGATTGTTCCCAATTATCTGGTAAAATCCAGATAATCAGGAATAAAATGAGCGGGTGACCCAGGGCAAAGCAGCAGCAGCAGGACACAAGGGCATTTGGTTTGTTCAAGGAGCTCATGTGAGACATAAAGCCCCCAAAGAATCCCACGGGACTGCCACAGCTCCATTGGATCCTAGAATACAGTGCTTGGCCAAACAGTTGGAAAGAGGAGAAAAGCAAAAAATCTCATGCTTGTGAGAGTCAATATATGTAGGATGTGTTTGGCTTTGTGTTTGGGCATTGCTGCAGCCACGACATCAGTGAACCCTTTACCTGCTTTGTGATCCTGCCATCACTCCATTACCCTTGACTGGTTTTGATAGAGGAAATTAAAGGTTGGGTGCATCAAAAGCTTAAAGCTATGTTCAAAGCTTGCATTTCTTCCCTGCAACACTCCCAATCACTCCCAAACATGAGCAAGAAGAGGCACAGCTCTGCTGTATTAAATAAATTAGATGGGAATGAGCAGAATGATGCCACGCACAAAAGACATGAACAACCAGGCAGCACATTTTAGAAGAGACATCCAGTGTTCAAAAGAGGTTCCAGCTACACTGCACCACTCCTTGTGAATTCTGAGAAAGGAGAGGAAAAAAACAGACAAAACCCCCTCTGATTTTTAAGTTTTTTTCTAAGAACTGACATTCGGTGTAGTAACTAAAGCAAAATGACTCTGCCCAAAACCTCTGCAAGCCTGTTGGCAACATGTTTGGTTTTTTGAAAGCCAAGTAAACAACATGTGTGGATACAGGGAAAGGTATAGCTAAGGTCATCAGTGGTGATCCTGGAGGCTCATAGCTGAGCTGCCATATCAGGGAAAGGACTCCAATGCCTGTACCAGGCACTTTAGCAAGGACAGAGGATTGGTCAGACATTCCATCAGAAAGCAAGAAAAGCTTGAAAGCACAAGTCTACTCTGCTGAACATCCAGCTGTGAAGCACTAGTAGTGCTACAGACACAATTTCCTTTGCTAAATTCACAACTTGAGCTCCTTGAATCCCTCACAGTCCTTTAATAAATCCTCTCCAATTTATCAATGCAATTTCTGAACTCTGGATTTCAGAACAGAAGCAGCAGCCACCTGAGGAGAAGTAGCACAATTCATTTCTACTCAATATTCTCATGTTTTTGTCTCACCTTCTCCTTTTTCATGCGGAATTGTATTGAGTGTTCATGCTTGGTGTGACTTCTTGCACCTTTCTAAAACTATCTCTTCAAGACAACACTTGTAGCTGCAAAATGTGGCTTCTATTCACACTTCCCTAGACCAAAATGTGACTTGGCTGAGTTGCAAATTATATATTTATACTAAACTTACAAAACCACCTACAAATCCCTGCTGAATACTACTTTTTTTTTTTTTTTTGGACATTCCTTTATGTTTGCGTCCATTAACTATAAGTTCAATCAATAACAGCTTTGTTTTCCTCCAAGTCATTGATAAAAATATTAAATAGAAAAAGGTCAAGAACTGTTTCTTAAAGACCTCACAAACATCAGTAAGAAAGGCAGTGTTTAATCAATATGAACTCTTCTATTGATTTTGTATCACCTGGCTTCTTAATCAAAATATCATCCTGTAGCAAACCAAAACAGTTTACAGAAAAGGAAGTGGTAAATTGTACTACTGCTGTTATCAATGGCACTTCCATTTAAAAGAAAATTTAATATCCATGTAGAACTCATGAACCCAGGCTGCCTAATACTATTATCCACATTGCATTATTTTGATAATTACAAATATTCTTACAATATTTATTGTAAAATGCCCAATGCCTGTCTGTTGAACATTCAGCCAGTCACATACAAGCCTTAGCATGGCAGTGATGTTCAATCATCATTAGCACTTTCAGGCAAACAGCAGAAGACATCAGTCTGTCATCTGATAGTCACTCAAGAGTATTACACTTTCCCCTGTCAACCTTCAGTTATGTAGTGACTAACACACGGAAAATTATTAAGCTGAACATGGAAAAAAATAAAAAGGAAGATAATAAAAATATTACCGTTAATGCAACCTATCTACTAACTAAGAGAAGGAACAAAACATAGAGAAGAGAAAGTTCAAGGGCTATCCTATAAGTGTATATAAATATTTGAAGAGAGAATGTGAAGAAGATGGAGCCAGGCTTTATTTAGTGCTGCTCAGTGTCAAGACAAGGCAATGGGCACAAAATGAAACACAGGATGTTCTCTCTAAACATCAGGAAACTTTTACTCTGCAGATGACTGAACACAGGCATGACTTGTTCAAAGAAGTTGTGGAGTCTCTGTACCTAAAGACACCAAAAAATTCTGTGGACACTGTGTGGTGGGCTGCTGGCTCTTGGTGACCCTGCTTGAGCAGTGGGGTTGGACATCTAGAGGTCCCTTTCAATCTCAAGCATTCTGTAATTTCATGATATACCTTAAAGGAGACATAGGTCTCTTCTATCTTTCATCAGTGATATCTCTTGCATCCTGGGACAATGCCATCACTTCAAGGATTACATATTGTTTAAAATTTGGATCATGACAACAGAAATTCTGAAGCAAAATGAAATATTCCTTGGCACAGCTTATCCAGCCAAACCAGAAGTGCCTCAGAGAGAGCACTGAATTTCTTAGTCGAAGGGAACGATACCTTTCACTACAGCAACTTTTGACTGTCAGATTTCTTTTTCCCAGCTACCTCAAGATATGTTCTCTTCCCTCTGAGGGTCAATTCTCATCTAACCACGTTTCTATTTGATAAAAAAAACCAAAAAAACAACTATTTCATCTATTGCATTTCAAACAAAATCACTTACATTGTAAGATTGTTCACACACTATTTTTTTATGCCTGAGGAGTCTTCCATTGCTCAGCACCACTTATACTTGGTGGGCAATTGATCAAATCCAAAGTGTTTAAGAAACCATCTTAAAAATTATGTTGTTAGAAGGAAAGAATTAAAAAAAAGGAAGAGAATATATGTGTTAATTCATAAATATTTCTATGATAAGGGCCATACAAGGATTTAAGAGAAGTAAGGATGTAAGAGATATAAGGAAGCGGAACGAGAAAAATATGCTGGGAAAGAATAAGATCTGTTTCACAGTAATTTGGAAAGGTAGATAGTGTGACACCTTTGAGCCTATCAGCTTTTAAATATCTGCAAGATAATATCATAGTCTAATGTAAACATCTGTATGTGCAAGTCAAAATGAAAATTAATTTCTCTACAAATTAAAACTGCTGAAATTAGTAACCATAATATAGAAAACGTCAAGTAAATGCAAATGACACAATTAGAGATCTAAATAGGATCAAATTTTTTATTCGAAATATGCTCATCTGTGTCTGATAATTTTACTTGAGCAAAATTAAAAAATTAAACCTACTAGATGTTTTACTCAATATGTATATATAGAAATTTCTCCATATGGGGAATGATCAAGGAAATCATGTCCATCATTTCTTTAAATTATATTCTTCAAAACTGAAAATACACTTTAGTACTTTGTGTATGTTACAGAGACAAAACTCAGCTTCGGTCAGTTCATGAAGATGAGAAAACTCCACCATCCACATGCAAGTGTAATCTAAAGCTGTGAGCTACCATTAAGAGAGTTTCAAGACTCATTTCTGTATTTACTCAGGAAAGGGGGGGAGAGCAGCCTACCAGCTTCAGACACATCCCTTGAGGAATTAACTGAAGTAACACAATGTTGGCTGTTCATTTTCTTTCCATTCAGGGAGAAACATATTCCTCATAGATATGCTGTATAGTGCACTAGAACCTGGAGGTTCTAGTCTAGTGTTCAGCTCAGTGAGATTGGGAAGCTATCTGTTATAGATGGAGAATCCCAGAATCGCAAAATTATTTAGGTTGGAAAAGACCTCTGAGGTCATTGGGTCCAACCTTTTGCCAGGCACCCCCAGACAACCAGACCATGGCACAGAGTGCCACATCCACTTTTTTCTTGAACACCTCCAGGGATGGTGACTCCACCACCTCCCTGGACAGTCCATTACAATGCTTAACAACCCCTTCTGGGAAGAAATTCTTCCTGGTATCCAACCTGAACCTCTTCTGGCACAGACTGAAGCCTGTCACTGAGAGCACAGCCCAACCGCCATCCAGTTACAACCAGAGTTGTAGGGAGTGATAAGGTCTTCCCTGAGCCTCCTTTTCTCCTGGCTAAACACCCCCAGCTCCCTGAGCTGCTCCTCATAGGACTTACCCTCTAGAACCTTTCCCACTGTGTTGCCCTTCTCTGGACACGTTAGAGAACAGAGGACAAAAATGGTGTAAAGCAAGTTTGTAAACCATTCTGTTTCAAAGCTAAATACTGCAAGCTGCTTAAGCTGTGATACTCATATTTAAAGGACTGCTTGTCACTCAAATTTTACTTCTTTAACTTGGTTTTCATTTCAATGTTGAAATTCTAAAATTGTGTTTAGGATGAGCACTAGCATTCAGCAGCTGCAAGCTGTTAACATATGATCTCTTCCTGCTGTAAAAGCAGCAATCCTACAGAAGTGCTTACAAAATGCATAGACCAAATAATTTAAACAAAACATTCAATACATTCTCCAAACATTAGGGGGGAAGTATATTCAAGAAATGGTATGATTACTTCCATATATATTTTATTGCTAAAAATATTGCCCAAAGCACATTTGTAAATTGCTCACAAGTAGTTCTTTGAAAATATCCATTGCTACAGGCATTGGTTAATTTTGATCCAATATTTCTTCTGTTACCCAGCAGGAGAATACAGAAAAAATGTGCCAGACTTTTCTCAGAGGTGCATATTAAAAAGAAGAAATTGTGCAATGTGCGCAACTTGTGATGCAGGAAATTCTGATTAAACATGGGAATTTTTGCACACAGAGTAGTTCCACACTGAACCTTGTGTAAGCTGTGCAGTGGTAGTGGCTGGTAATGTCAGTAGGAAATACCCAGCTAAGTTACGTAGGTACAATGAAATAACTGGAAATGACAGAAAAGAGTGAAGCAGTGTTACTGCAGCATGTGAAAAATGGCAAGGAAAGAGAATGATGGGGTTGCAGAAGAAAGTATCATCAGAGGAAATAAAATGAAAGCAAAAGTAAAACAAAAAGATGAAAGACACAGATTAGAAGGAAATGTTTGACAGCTGCAATCAAAAAAAAAAAAACAAATTAAGAAAATTAGTGACACAAATAGCTGATTCAGATAACAATTAGAATTAATCCAAACAACAGCAGTGATTTGCTAAAGATGCGATCTCTGATCAAATAGCATGTGGCCTGGTGACCACTGAAATGACAGGTATATTGGCTGTGTCTTTGGGATGGAACAGAGAATCTGCAATGTACAAATCCAGTCATTTGCTCTGACTGGGATCTTGCTGCAGCTACACAACTGCCTGCAGGCTGTTCTTACATAAAGCTGATGTTGTACACTACTCTGTTTACTTTTAATTTTACTTAACATTAAACAAGCAATGAAAATATCAATTATACATCCCATTTAAATGGTGTTGTCAAGCTAAAAGAAAAGCTGAAGCATGAAGGTTTTCTCTCTTACACATGACAATAAAGGCATCTGCCTGATTTAAGGAAATAATGATGTTTCCAAGCCTCCATTTGCAAGTCCTTTTCTAGAAAATTGTCTGTAAGGCCCAAAGTCTTACCCTACTACTGTCAATGGAATTCTTGAAATTTTCTTTCAATAAGTAAAAGCCAAGTCCTTATTCTGCAAAACGAGCTCTCTGCAACGTTATTTCAAAAGATCCTTACATTTGGGCAAATGTGGAGTGCTGCAGAATTTGCATCAGTTATTGTGCAGACTTAGGCATGTTAGAAAATTACACTGCCACTTTCCTCGTTATGTCCTAAGTGATTTACTGTCAATACTACTCAGAAATAACCAGTAATAGTCCTCACACTGTAATTTAACTGTAAACAAAGCTAACTGAATATTTACATAGTTGATTTATTTTGTTTCCACATACTTTTTTTAGCTGAGACATCATTCCACTGTGTTAAATATCTATTTCAGTGTAAAAATATTGTTGGATTTTCTTTTTTCTTTCATGAATTCCGTATGCCATGCTTCTGACAAGGTGAGGCTATTTTTCATTTCTGTTGTGACAAAACAAGTAGACCTGTAGAAAACAGCTCAGGTTTTCTGAGAATTTCTTGAAGCAAATTTGCTGTTAGAAGATTATGTTGATTTACAAGAATTTTGTTCTGTTTAAGTTCTATAGTATATTTCATATTTCTTTTATTTTCTGTAAAAATGTGATTGGAATTGGAATAGAGCTGATTCAAGGTTCATTTCTTCAACCACAAAGTCCCTACTGTAGCTGCTGAAAGCCTCAGCAATGTAAAGGTGTTCCTAGGGTACCTGTGTGTCCTCACCCTTGTAACCAACCACTGTCTGTTGTATGATGAAGAGCTTTTTCCCTACTTCTTTGCTTCTTGGGTTTTACTGATTCACGAAGCCACACGTTCACCAAAATACATTTTTTCTCTATGCAGATCTTGACCTTGCTCTAAGCCTAAATCAACAGCTACTCAGCTTCTGCAGTCACAGTAGGCCCAGAACTGCTTTGCTGTGCTACATGAACACTGCTTTTTAATGAATCAGTCATTATTTTTTAGCTTAATGTTTCCCCTGGATGAAAAGCACCCTTCTTTATTTCAGCTGCCCTTGAAGCTTCTTGTTGGAGCATTCTTTCTGCTGCTGAAGTGCCTCCTTCTGTGAAACTTCTTTCTCCTACACAGATGGATATGTCCTTTTCTAGCATGAAATGTAGGCCTACTTAAACACCCAGGCAGAAAAATTTCGTGACACAACGTATTCCTTAAATTCACAGTTCATGCTAGAAGTGCTGTAAAAATTAGTTTTAATCTTTAGTATCAGCATAATGCAAGCAAAGTCCAATCTTCACTTGGCCCAACACTATCTTATATATTATTGCTTCTCTTTTTAAGGTAGACTCTGGACTAAAGATTGTGAACAGTAGAGGGGCTGCTGCATTTAATTTCCCTTGAACTCTGAACTCAGACACTTCTAATGCCCCATGTTTTAAATGTCTTTCTCATTTGCTCTTCTGACTCTTGCCTACCAGAAACAAGGGGACAAGAAATACATGTGTGGTGCACTCCGAGCTACGTCTACACAACCTCACTGTTGTCACGGAATGAATAGAGAAAACATGCCTGCTGCTGAAGATGATTATTTGTAAGTATTTTTCCCTAGCTTCTGAAATCACAGGCCTTTGAAAAAGAGGCAGGGAAGAAGAGAGGGAACAAAACCCCCTGTATTTCTCAGTACTGTAAGATCAGAGAGATAGTACAAGAAATGTCTGTCCTGTGTTTGAGTTGTCTTCATTGGAAGATACACAAAAGTAATCAGGAAAATAAGTCCAGTGGGAAGGGATATAAAAATGGCAAGTAAAGAATAATATGCTCTCTACTATTAGACCACAATGAAAGGCAGAAGCACAGGACTATGTGCCAAAAAGCTTCAGATCTGCTTGTAATTTTTTTATAACCTTTTGTGCCACTGTTTAAAGGAAGAGATTTTCTTGTGATCTTTGCCTAGTATCTCACTAACACAACTACTGCAAGCTAAGTTAGGGTTTCAAGATCAATAGTTTCATAGATCTACCCTTCATTTTAAATAAAATTTAAAAAAATAGAAAAATCATTGCTGTCATCAATTAAGGAAACTGAAAATTTGTGTGCAAGTTATTCTGCTATGATGTCAATCGTATTAAAAAAGTTTTCTTCCTTTTCAGTCCCAAATTCATCAAATACTTACTCTTTTGAAGAGCACATTTCTTTTTATTCTGACAGCTCATCTGTGGGTTTAAAATAATACAGAAATAAAGCTTTCTTGCAGTTCAGAAATTCTCTCATCTCTGTTTGAAATTACGTAACTGCCTCAACCAAAAAACCCTCTGGAAAATATGTGCCAAGAGATTTGTGTGTTTGCAATTCTAGTGAATAGATCAAATGTGCCACTCTCTGTATGTTTCTTAAATCTTCTTTCTTACAAGAGAAGTCGCAGCATTCATAGTGCTTTTTTTACTCTGAACCAAAAAAAGTAACACCTTTCCAAACAACTCTGTAACCAACAGTCCCTGTACACTGAAAAACACAAACTAGTTTGAATTGGGCCAAAACATGGCTTTCTATTATATGCCACTTTTTTTTTTGTCTTCATCTCCATTCACCTTAATGCTTCTAAAACACCATTGATTGGTGCTGTGAAGACTAGAAAAAGCTAATGAAACTAAATTAACATTCACCTGATAAAAACTGAGATAAAATTAAAATTGCTATTTACCCACTGTTGGGTCTTGCTGAAGACAGTTCATTTTTATTCAGAAAATCAGTCCACTGTTAAAGCAGTTGTAATCCAGGAGGAATTTCTGATCCAAAGCGATTATTCGATATGCTTTAGGTCATGCTGCAAACTCCTTTATTATTCATGGCCACTGCCTTGCTTGCTTTAGGCTTGATTTGTGGCTGTGCTCCAAGCCCAGAAAAAACATTCAAGAGTGGAGTGTGAGAGGAGAGAGTGTATGAAGGCATCAAACAGGAGAGGAGAAGCTGCAGCTCATACAAAGCATACTCAAGAAATGCACTTTCAGCAGAAGAGTTCAATGGAAGTGGCGCCAGAGTGTGAACAAAGGCAGCCAGGAGTCTCCAAGATGGAGAGAACCAGATCATCGGTCTTATTTCAGCAATGGGGGGAGGAAAGGAAAACCTGAAAATCTGGAAATTATAACGACACAGCCTCAGAATGCCCATTTGATTTCTCTTAAACCTGCTAAGCTTTCTGTATGGAAACCCCACTTACCTAAGTCAATCAAATCCTGTTCTCAGCTTAGTTAACTGCAAACTTGTGCCTGGATTAGAGCATGCCAGCAGGTCTTTGGGACAGTAAACCTGACACATACTTAAAGAGCAACTGGCAAAACAAAGTGCCAACACTGTCTAGTATTGTTAACGATTATATCCCAGTCCATCTTAACCACAACCCTGCACACCTCTGTATTGCAAAGTGTACCTGGATGTGACACACAGTCACTGTTTGAAATGTCAAGACTTCTGTATTTCCTTACTAACAAGACTGATTGCAAGTTCCTCAGTGTGTTTCTAATCCACATTGTAGCAGCTACTAAGGTTTTATTATTTATGTTCCTGTTCATACTCAGTGCAGCACATTGATAACTCTGTTACTGTTTCTTTTCTTCCACAGCAGAACAGAGGGTATTTACTGATGCAATGAAGAAAAACACCGTAAGAGTTACAGAGGATAATTATCTCACTGAAAAACTGTATGAATTCCCTAACAAGTCCTTTGTCCTCCACCTCACTTATCTCCCTGAAAAATATAATAAAATCTTTTATTCACCTAGGCAGAGTAAAGCAAAGTTGAAAAGCTTTACTGAAAGCGTCTAGATAACATCTATTATTCTGTGAGAATAAGGCTTGTGAAATAGGCACCAGATATATATACCCAAAGTACTCAACAGAAAGTAGGTCATGGCTAACATAAAAGTGAATGCTTCAAAATAATCATTTTAAGAGGGTGTGACAGCATAAGAAATTAAAAATATATCAATTCTAAGCAGTTATAAAAATCCACTTGTAACCAAATGTGTTTCAATAAGCTGCCTGTACCTAATATTTTATTTAAAGGTTAGCATTCTCAATACCTACTATAATTTATTTTTCCAAGAATAAAACAGAGCTGCATATAGAACATTTGGGGGGGAGATTTGTTTACCGTGTCTGTCAATAGATAACCTGAATATTCAGCCTTTTCCTGGGCATTGACAGGAGGAGAGTTTTTCCTATTTCTACTTTCAAAAGCTTGTCTAAATCTATGTTCCTTTACAAAGCATTACAGAATAAATATGATCAAGCGTGTTTTCAGAACTATAATTTTAAAGAGGACGATTGGTAATATAAAGTCTGGAGGCACTACATCACTGAATAAACTGAATAAAGAGCCGAACCAACCTCTTACAAACATGAGTCAATTGAGTCTCTCTGATGTTTAATCCTGTATTTTAACTATTTTCAGGTTACAGTTGTAGCAGTGAGACAGGAAAATGCTCTGGCAGCCAGGAGGGTAATTGTATCCAGGGGTGCATCAGGCACAGCATCTCCAGCTGGAGCAAGGCGAGGAGCTGCACTGCCCTGCTCTGCACTGAGGCTGCCTCACCTCAAGTTCTGGGGGCAGTTTTGAGTGCCACAATGAAAGAAAGATATAATGCTGTAGAGAGCATCCAGAGGAGGGACACAGAGCTGGTGAAAAGTCTAGTGGGAAGCCACAAAAAGAGAAGCTAAAGGAGCTGGAGTTGTTCAGCCTGGAGGAGACTGAGGGGAGACCTCATTGGGGTTGGCAGCTTCCTCACAAGAGGAAGAGGAGGGGCAGACACTGATCTCTGCTCTCCCGTGACCTGTGACAGTGACCAAGAAAATGGCCTGAAATTGCATCAGAGGAGCTTTAGGCTGGACATTAGGAAAAGGTTCTTCCCGTAGAGGGTGGTCAGGCACTGAACAGGCTCCCCAGGACAGTGATCACATCAGCAAACCTGACAGAGCTCAAGCAGCATTTGGAAAATGCTCTCAGGCACATGGTGGGATTTTTGGGACTGTCTTGTGTGGGACCAAGAGTTGGCCTTTGATGATTCTTCCGGGTCCTTTCCACCTCAGGATATTCTGTGATTCTATAATTCTATGATTCTATGAATGGTTAAGCAGTAATTTTATGTTTTAATACTGACCATTCCCAAAAGAAATTACCAGGATTACAATAAGCAAATATTTTTAAAATATAAAATAATCTCCAAATTAGGCAACAATGTTCCTCATTGTTCATTTAGATGTTTCCACCTTGTTTCCATATGTTCAGGAAAATTTTATTAATAGAAACATATGTCATAGAAAGTATTGGCTCGGCAATTATTTAAAACAAACAGAAGACAGTCAAAGGCTTACTTCTAGTTTCACAAAAACTCAAGAGTACATGAATATTGTGTTAAAACTTATTTTTTATGCCTGATTAAAGAGTACTTCTAGAGTTTCTTAATTTTACAGTTTTCACAGAGAAATACCATAATTGACAAACCCTTAGCAGCTTTTGGAAATGACATTCAGCATGTTTGTTATAGCTTCTTTTAACCATGACTGTGATATAATTCACTATTATCTTGTTGACAAGGCTATGATTCGTTTCACACATCACTGTTCATTAAAATAATATGTACCTGTGCTCTGGTTTTGTACCACTTCAAAGCTCAACTACCAACAAAGTCATGGTCAATTAGTTTAACTGGATGAATAACAGTTGGAAAACTACATAGGTTTCTCACCTTCCCATATTTTGTGTTTACATGAAATTAGAACCTCATAAATCAGTAACAATACAGTGAATTAGTTTTAGTTCTCCACTCCTTTCATTTAGTGGAAGAAGACATGTCATTTTCTCTTAACTTAGACACAAGAAAACCCTCTCAAATAATAATATCTTTGTGTAGGCTGGTAAATGCTGAAGAAACTCAGAATTAAACCTCCTAATGAGATTTCAAGTAAGCACATATTTCTCTGGGACTTGCAGAAGTGAACTGAAAATCCTTTACTGTGTTGAGCTTATACTTGCTACACTGATCCCTTATGCTCATGTTATTACCTTTCTCCTACACAGGTGTAGCCTTTTTACCAGTAAAAACATATAAAAGACATTAAAATTGAGAAAAGCGCCAAATTTCCTATTCCTTACAGATATAGTCTTCTGAAATATTGAGCAGAAAATAATCTTGTTTGTCACTCATCTTGCTTTGTGTCGTTTGGTTGACTTGAATGTTTCCTACAGAATGAGTGTAATGTTTTTTAGTATGCACAGGTGGTGTTAGTGTTAATTTGCCTCATATTTCAGAGCGAGTTTACTTCTGCAATTGGGAATGGTTGCACATGCAAACAAATACTGTACTCAGGGGGGACCTTAGGGTCCAAGACATCTGCTGAGCAACAGCTACACATAAACACTGATCAGTTAACAGAATCTTAAGTCACACAAAGGGCAACAAATGATCCAGAAAGTAAAAAAACTGGTTAACAAAACAACTTGAGACAAATGCATACTTTCTCTTAAATTCAACAATGTACTTTCTATGGGGAATATTTGGCCAAGATGAAACATTTCTTTTTAAAAAGTGCACCACAGTCATCTATGTTGTTATATTATGAGTCCTTAGACAGCTTCTCCTACAAAATTGTAATTTTTATCATAAATTTCAGAAGGACTTTCTTTGACAGAGAAGGTTAACAGAGGGATCCACTTTATACAAGTGGAAAATAGTGAGTTAGCTATTCTTTTCCCTTAAGCCCTGTCATGTTCACTCTACTTTTTCTACTCTTCTAAAACATAAGTGCACAAAAGATACATTCTTATGTTCAAAAGGTTCATTCAAATTAATGTTCATTTAAAATCTTACATCCATATGTGAAAACTAAGCTTAATTTATGGGTTGCTGGCACAGACTAATACAAATATATAAAACAAAACTAAAACTGAATATACAAAAAAACTCAGCCAAAAAATCACAGCCATGGTGGTTTAGTTGAATATAAAATATGCCAAAGTACCTTTCACATTACTTTAGAGAAGGGGACACAATCCTTTTTTTGTAAGCCCTTTACTAATAACAATTCCTAGGGTTTTTTTCCACCTTTGTTTTAACAGATCAGGTTCTGAAGGGATTTCAATATTCCCTGTAAACTCGCATTACCTATGCATAGAAATCATTACAAACCCAGATTCCTCAGAAGACCTTGTGCTTTAATTTTTCAGCTAGTGCCTAGAGCAAGACAGAAGACAAGCCAAGCATTTAAAGGCTTGTCTTGGATTGATGATATGATAATCCTTTATCCCCTATCGTTGGCTTATATGCCCAAGAAAGAAAAAAATGTGTGGTCCTGTCTCTTTAACTGCACCCAGCCGCAGAGAGAAACGCGGGTTTTTTTGAAAACATTTTCCCCAAGCCTCGCTCCGGGGGAGGATTCGTCGCTCGGCAGAGACTGCGTGCTGGACGGGGGTCGGAGTGAGCTCTGTTCCCGTTTTTTCCATTCTTCTTCTTTTTTCCTCGTTTGGACCCCTTCTCTTCGATCTGCTTTGCCACCCGGAGACCCAGGAGGGCCAGAGGACAGCAGAGCTCTCCAGGGAGCTCCACCCGGCCCCGGGTGGGGGGCGAGGAGGAGAGGGACTGCGTCTGAGAAAAGGACTTTTTATTCAGGTTGAATAACTGCCTTTCACCTTGTTTTTCCCCTTCCCCTGTGCCTTGTAGGGCACTCTGCGTGGTTTTGTTAAATAAATAGTTTTTCTTCACTTTCATCTGAGAGGTTCTGTTGTGGGTGGGGGAGGGGGTGTCGGGGCCCTTCGCTCTCGGAGGAGAGAGTCTTATCATTAACCCGGGACAAGGCTGATTGTTTTGGATTTCCTTTTTATTTTTATTTTTATTTTTTTAAACCATACTAATGATTAAAGTTAAATGAAAACAGGGAAAAATAGGTCAAAAATACAATCTCAGAAGCTTTGATTAGAATTATGTTCTGAGTTAGTTCAAAACTAAATTGCTTGATGTTATACTACAACAGAGTTTGGGCAATTTGAATGTCTGCTGTTCATGAGCAAATTTTCTAGAACACAGGCAGTATCATAACATGTCCTGTTATGTCCCATTAAAGACAGTAGGTTTTATTAGATATTAGGAAGAAATTCTTTACTTTGAGGGTGGTGAGACACTGACACAGGTTGCCCAGAGAAGCTGTGGCTGCCCCATCCCTGTCAGTGTTCAAGGCCAGGTTGGATGGAGATCTGAGCAACCTAGGATAGTGGAAGGTGTCCCTGCCCACATCAGGGAGATTGGAACAAGATTACTTTTAAGGTGTGTTTCAGCCCAGGCCATTCTATAATTCTATGGTTTGTCAAAGAAAAGAACAAACTGTGCCCTTATAAACTACATAATATGGCTATATACCTTGGACCCTAGGAGAGAGCACTGCTATCCTATAAATATTCTCCATGAACCATGCTGGCTAGGATGGCAATGAAATCTGAACAATTGTTGAAGTGAAAGATTTTTAGGTACAAGTCTGGGTTGTAGAAAAACTTATATTCCTCATATAGATTTCATGGAAATGCAAATGTCCTTTAGATGCAACTGAGGTGTACCTGAATAAAGATTGGAGGACTAGAATGAGACTGAAGAAAAGCATCACATTACTAAAAATTATTTTTAAGTATTTTGTGAGGTGTCACAAGACAAGACTCACTAAGGAAGGATCAGGATTCCAAATGTCAAATTTAACTGAGGGAATGCTATTTACTTATTTGTCAGACATGTTAAAAATTGTATCAGTTGTCAATCTGTACACGTGAGAAGACCTGATTTTAAAGTAGTAATTTAGAGTAAAATTATTGCATTTTTCAGTATCTGTGCTTGGAGGCTGGCAGTGGCAGTTTGGGGATGACTGCACCTGCTTTTGAGACTGGGAGCTTTGGAAAATGTGGCACAAAAGTTATTAGAGCCATCACCTTACGTCTTCCCATACCTTCCCTATACCTCTGTTAGCTATGATCTATTACAGGATTTGGCGAGTAAGCCTAACAGTAGCAGAAAAGGAAGAAAAATGCAAAATCAAAATCTAAACCTTAGATAGAAATGGTTGTCTAACTGCATCATTGTCTCTTAAACAAATGTCCAGATAGTTTTTCTCTGACTGTCTCCAGGAGAGTTTAGCCAAATGTCCCAACCAATTATTAACACAAATTATGAACACAGTTATTATTACATTGCACTTATGTATGTCCAGCATATCAACAAAACCTGAGAAAGCTTTTAAAAAGACATGTCTGTTAGGTTGCATCTAACTCAGAAACAGAGAATGAGTAATAGCCATAAAATGTCTTCCTAAAAATAAGCTAAAAGCCTGAAGCAATAGTGTAACAAGAAATGTTCTTACAGTAGCATGGGTTTCTGGGGGAGGAAGTATAGATTTTTAAATATTTCAAGGTGATTCCTCAAGGGAAGTACCTCATATTTCTGTGCTCTCCAGGGCAAAGTACAAAAAATGAACTTACAGGAGAAAAAAAAAATTAAATGTTCCTTTGTCAGTGCCAAAAAAGCAGATGATGTGTGTTTGTATACTTAGTCTAAAGAGATCTTTAATCCTGGACAGTGCATCTGGCAATTTATATATGAATTTAAAGCTAAATTCAAACCTACCAGATTTGATTTGCTTCCTGGCATCAGACAGAAAAAGCTTAATTTTTCCATGCCCATAGGATCTTCTGGGTCCAAGCAAGGAGACCCTGCCAGGTATGGCTATCATTTTTTCAGGTCCTACCCTCTCACATAGATTACACTAAGAAAATCCAGCTTTGGCAATGTTCAGGATCTAAGAGGGATAAGATTTTCAGATAGCTTGACTGACAGCATCTCCTGCAGCGCTACAGGGAAGTGGTGGGCTCCTGCAGAGAGTCTCACAGGCTGTCGATGCTTTTTGTACTCCACAGTGTCATTTCTCACACAGCTAAATCAGAGCTGTCACTGCTTCCTTGTCTGCTGTTCTTCACTTGGTACCGAACTCCATATCTTTTACTTTGGCTCTGCCATGAAAGCTGATGGATATTCTCCCACTTCACATCCCCTATAGGAGGTTCACTTGTGTCATTTGAGGAGAGATGACAACTGACATTGCTGTGTCATGAGGAAAAGGGGCAGTGAAAGGGGATCCTTGCTGAATGAACAGCCAAAGGGCAAAACAACTTCTAGTTCCATGGATTATAATAGAAGAAAAAGTAGTATTTCTGTACTTAGAAAATGACTGGTTTTATCTCAAAAACAACTTATGAACAAAATTAAGGCAGAGTGCTTGCAATATTACAAATATGACTGCACATTCTTACAACATTGTGGAGACAGAATGTAATTCCCAGTCATTATTTCATAAAGTTATAAAATAATAGAAAAGCCTTGGTTGTAAGGGACCTTAAAGATTATTTTGTTCCAACCCTCCTGCCATGAACAGGGACATCTTCCATGAGACCAGGATATTGACAGCCCCATCCAACCTGGTCTTGAACACTTCCAAGGATGGGGCAGCCACAGCTTCTCTCAGAAACTGTTGCAGTGTTTCACCACACTCACAGGGAATAATTTCTTCCCAATATCTCATCTAAACCTACTCTCTCTCAGTCTGAAGTTATTTCCCCTTGTCCTGTCATTCCAGGACCTTGTAAAAAGTCTCTCTCCATCTTTTCTGTAGGCTCCCTTCAGCTACTGGAAGGCCACAGTTAGGGTCACCCCAAAGCCTTCTCTTCTCCAGGCTGAACAATCCCAGTTCTCCCAGCCTTTCCTCCCAGCAGAGCTGCTCCATCCCTCTGATCACCTAGGTGCCTCCTCTGGCCTGGCTCCAGCAGCTCCCTGTCCTTGCTGTGCTGGGAGCCCAGAGCTGATGCAGCACTGCAGGTGGGGTCTCAGCAGAGCAGGGCAGAGGGGCAGAATCTCCTCCCTGCCCTACTGCCCACGGGGCTTTGGCTGCAGCCCAGCACATGGGGGTTCTGAGCTCCCAGTGCACACATCCAGGGCATGTCCAGCCTCTCACCCACAGCACCCACAAGTCCTTCTGCCAGGGCTGCTCTGGATCTGCTCATCCCCAGCCTGGATTGGTGCTGGGGGTTGCCCTGACCCAGGTGCAGCACCTTGGGCTTGGTCTGTTAAACCTCATGAGATTCCCATGAGCCACTTCTTGAGCTTGTCCAGATCCCTCCGGATTGCCCTGTCTGTCACACGTGTCACCCACACCACTCAGCTTGGTGTCACCTGCAAATTGGCTGAGGGTGAACTTGATCCCTTTGTCTGTGTCATTAATAAAGACATTAAACAGCACTGGTCCCAAAACAGACCCCTGAGGGACACCACTGGTCTCTGACGTCTACTGGGAGGTTGAGCTGGTGACTGCAACCCTCTGAATGTGACTGTCCAAACAATTTCTTATCTATCTGGCATTCCACCCATCTAATCCATGTCTCCGCAATTTAAGAGAAGAATACTGCCAGAGACTGAGTCAAAGGCTTTACAGAAGTTCAGAAGACAAATGGCATCTGTAACCCTTCCTTTGTCCACTGACAGAATCACTCCATCATAGAATGCCACAAGCATGGTCAGGCAGGATTTGATCCTGGCGAATCAAATTAGAATACAAATAATTAAATTCTAGGAAAAATAACCATGTTCATGTTATTTTGAATATACTGATTTTTAAAAAGTGGCTTATAAACCTTCCTAACTCTAAAATGGGTTTTGAGATGGCTTAGGCAAGTGTCTTGAAACACCTCCCTGTCCCTGTTACATCTCTATGCTTTGCTTAGGTCCTCACAAGGAAAGTCACCAGTGTGTTTGTAGTAATAAGGTGACAGACATGTTTTCCTGAGATATGCTGTTTATGAAATATATTAACTTGCAGGAGTGAGTTATCTGACCTAGAGACCTTGGGTAAGCAGTGTGCACAACTAAGGCTGAGAGACAGCCAGCCCCTAAGAACAAAAGAAAGTCTCTCACTTCCCATTTATATTTATTAGTGTTAAATGAACTGCAAATCTGAAGTTTAAATAAACAAATCTGAGCTTTGAAATTTCTTTTTCACACTTCTCTAATCTCATATTAATCTTACTAGGAGTATTCTCTTAGTCTGTCCTAAAGAGCAGCATTTCTTTTCTTGTTTGCCTTGCAAAGAAACATGATATATAATATAATTTGATGAAAACACATTTTTTCATAAGAAGGATGAAACTGAGCAGAAAAAAATTGCTGCTATATTCAGCAGGTATCTTAAGAGTAAAAATGAGAGTCTACATGCAGAGCAGAGGCAGTGTCAGACTGAGCATTCCTGTAAGACACTCAACATGAGGGCAGGAACAAGAGTCAAGGTCCTCCAGTAACACCAGGTGACAGAGATAAGCTTCAGGATGTTACTGATAACACGTTTAGTTGCTTTTTGTACCTCAGTTTACAAGATGCTTCATCAAATGTTTTCTCTGAGAGAACAAACTAGACCTACCATTTCTTTTAAAAGTCATATAATTATCCTTGTCCCAAAGTTATTTAAGAAAGGTTAGCAATGCTGTTCCTACAAGAGCAATGGGTGATGAGTTACAGTGGCTATAAAAAAAATAGGATTCAGAACTGCAGCGTGTGCTTTCCACAAAACTGCAGGAGGTGGTTCAAAGACAGATACCACAACACTGGAAAGAAATCTCCTTTGGCAGGCACAAGCTTTTTGGTAAGCAGTACAAGAGGTGTGAAGACAGTTTGGTACTCAGAATATTCATGCAAATTATAGAAACCAACTTAAAATATTGAGAAAATTTGAGTTCGTCAATCTTCAAAAGAGGATGATGAGGCAAACAGTGCCAAAATACTTTTAAAGATGGTGAAGAAAGGAAAATACTAATCTATTTATCCAAGTCTGAGAACAATAGGACAAGAAGTTCTGACTTTGAAACTACCAAGAGAGATTTAGGTTGAATGTGACTATGAAAGGAAAAGTTTCAAGCTGATGATACCAAATGCATCCATTACAGATACCAGGTAGACTCTTCATTGGCAGGAGAATGTAAAAATAAGTTGAATGAGAGAGCTGCAGGTCATGCTGCCATGCCAAGTGTTCTTGGAATCACTGAATCATTACAGTTGGAAAAGATCTCCAAGGTCATTGAGTCCAATCACTGACTGATCACTTCCTTGTTAACCAGACCATGGCACTGAGTGCCACATCCAGTGGTTTCCTGAACACCTGCAGGGATGGTCACTCCAGCCCATCCCTGGGCAGCCCATTCCAATGCTTAACAACCTTTTCAGTAGAGAAATATTGCATAATTGTAAGATTTTATAGGCATTTAGTTTACACATGCAATATAATTTTAATAATTCTTTCCACTATAAGATGTGTTTGCCTTTTCTTTTCCTACAAAGTGCAATTTTTATGGAATAAAGTTCCTCAAACTGGAACACCATAACATTGCATTATTACTTGAAGATGACAACTAGATGATGTCACTTAATGATGACCATTGTAAAAGTTAATAGTAGATAGTGCATATTTGACTGCTGTACCAAATCCAAAGAGTTACAAAGTAATAACAAACTTCAAAGTTTACAACTAAAACACAGAAATATAAAAAGGAAATTGAAATAAATTCTTCTGTGGTACTTTCACAGAATGGCAACAATATGTATAATAGTACTGATTTGGCTTTTAAAAAAAATTGCTTTTTCTTTCTTCATATTGATCACTGAAGTGGTACGGGGGTGCGTGAGAGGTCCGGCGCGCCTTGCCTCACACGGGCTGTCTGGGCTTCGGCTAGCTCAGGGGCTGCGCCGGGGCTCTGGCTTTCTGCCCTCCCCGCTATCCTTCTCTGCTCCGGCTGCTGCTGCAGTCGGCTTCAGGGACCCAGGGTCGCCCGATGGGCGGCAGGAACCTCGCGGCAAAGGCAGGTGCCTGCCGGGCAGGGATGCGGTGGAGTCGCGGATCGCCCCCCAAGATAAAGAGAGTCCAAGCGGTGGGAGGTTCCAGGGCGCGGTTTATTTAGGAGAAGCAGCGGGGAGGCGCGCTGGAATGCTCCCGGGTGGGGCTGACCGCCGAGATGCCGGGTGCAAAGCACTGCGGGTCTCGCCACACGGCCACCCTCCACGAGAACAAAGGGGCGAAGGTTTTAAGGGGCACAGTGGGGTTTCTCAGGGTGGGACGGCAGGGGCGGAGCCAATAGGGCTCCGGTACAATATGATGGGCAAGCGGGGGAGCAAATAACCAGCAACTGGGGAGTGGACTACAACGAACCAATGGGGGAAGCCCGGCAACAGAACATTCTAGTGAGGGCAAGAAACAGGGGCGGTGATAGGGGCGGGGAAGCAAAACTTTAACCCAATGAACTTAGGATAAACTTTCCAGGGGAGGGGGAGAGCAGTCTACGGCCCGGCCTCCTCCAGGTCCCAGGTGATGGCATCCTCGGCAGCGTCCACGTGGACTACGCTGATCGCCGGCCCTGGGGACTCGGGATCTGCAGCATCGGGCCGCTGCACCTCCACAGATCACAAGCTTTTATTCACTTGAAAGCAGTAGAGGTTTAACAATGAACTTCAATAAGCATGTTTCTTACCATGTTCTAGACTGAGACCTTAATATCAATTTTAAGCTACATGCCTTAATTCTGCCAATGTTCCTCTATGTGTTACATTTTCATCAGTGAAGTAAGAATGTTAACATCAGAAGTCTTCATCTAGAAATATCTTTCTTAAAAAAAACAACAATGTTAACCACTGAAGCTTTAAGGAATTTGTTTTGCCAAAAAAAAAAAATTACTACCCTCTTTTTTAAAGCAGTTATGAAATTGCATTTAAAGAATAAAATCTACGAATATCATAGTGTCTCAAAATGCATTCAGCAGAGAATGTTCAATATCACTGCTGGGATGATACAGTAGTAAAAATACAGTAATACTTTTCTTCGTGGTTTTCACACAACTTATATCACTTTTTATTGCTTCCCCAACCTCTAGGGGAAAAAAATGAAACCCATGTGGTCTCATATCCTCTGTTTTAGTCACTGTGAGTCAGGTGAGATACAGAAATAACATACCAGCAGAAGTACTTGTTTGATTATACCTACACTGAATTCATTTCAATTAATGACTCACCTCCATCGTGCTAAGAATCCGTGTGACTGTCAGCAGAAACACAGCTAAATTAGACCAAACTTGTCTCTGAGAGTGGGCAGAGGAAACAAATTCCTGATTATCAGGCTTTGCAGGACCTCGATCCCGGCTGTGACTACAGGAGGTGTACAGCAGGAGTGTAATGAAGAAGATGTGGATTCAAACGCTCTCTCCAGCACAGGAGGAGAGGTAGAAGGCTGCATATTTGCAATATTATTGGTAAATATATTTTCAATTTTGCTAGAATAGTATGCACCTCTTCTGTCAAATTCTGTTTATAAAAATTTCTTACGACTAATATGTCAAGATATTGAAATTTTTATATATTTGATAAAACTGTATAGATTCTATACAGAAGAAATCTGTCAAAACTTAAGCTTTTCTGGTGACTAACAATCATGACCCAAGGCATTTACTGTAGAAGAGCATACAACCCTACTTTAAAGACTAGTAGGTACCATCATGTCTATACAAATTCCTCCAGTTGTTTCTTATCTTCATGGTTAATAACATATGTTCTTTTCCCAGTCTTCATTTATATAGATTGAATTTTACTATCTAAAAGATAGTAAAGAATCGTTGTACTTCTTTAGTCTACTTAATTCAAGCATCCTGTTCCATTGGAAATCTTCCAAATTACTGACGAGTCTACTAAATTACCTTTTTAACCTTCTTTTGGATAAACTAGCAGAACAGTAAATGTTAAGAACACACGTAGGCTGGCCAGATGGCTTAAGGGAGATATAACTCCACCTTCATGTCTCTCATTAGCTCTACTCTGTATAATGTAAATTTTCTAATCAGATGAATTGGTCCAGAATTGCATAGTTCTCCCATTCAGACATTACCTAAATGCATGCAGCTCAGAATAATTTAATGTATCTAATGCATTTCATCTAAAATGCTGTATAATTTTAATAGTTTTTTTTCATTATCTCTGAAGCTCTGTTGTCTTCAAGAGATTTTTAAATTAGACCAACTTAAAAACAAGATTATCTCATTTAGTGTCATTTCATCTATAATGGTATCAGGAAATCAACTTCACTCTTGATTGATGACCAGTAGGCTACCATGGGAAGTCAAAGTAAAATCAGTGGTGCAATTATAATAGAGTTGGGTTTTTTGAACTGTAGGTTGTAGTCCTGGGATGTGCTCTGTTGTGGTTTTGACAGTTTGATGTCCAAATTCCTGTCTGATCATTTCTTAAGACACATCCTTGCCGCATTTTGTGTTTTCACTGATTCAACACTTCTCCAGAAGGAGAGTGCCGTGTTAGTAGACAATATGAAGTAACAAATACTGCTAAACTGAGATAGGGATGTGCATCTAATCCTTAGGAAATAGTGACTTGCCTTTTTCTCAGTCTCCATGGTCAGTTTTCTTGGTCCTGTGGGGGGTGCAAATTTTCTGAGAAACCAAGAGGGTTTATTTACCCAGAACCACCTTGAAATTGCAATCCTGGTGAACCCAAGTGCACAGGTAACTAATTTTGTGGTTGAAACCTGTCTGAGTTGTGGAAAAGCAGATTGTATTCAAAGTGCTGGGAACAGAAAGGGGTGGAATGGTTAAAAAACATGCAGGTACTGTTAATAGTCTCTAAATGTGGAGATTCTAGAGTATGTTACACACGTATATGTAGTCCAGCTTACTAGGGAAAGTTAAATCCCTCTGTTCAATTAGAAATATATTGTGTTTTCTTACGTATCTTCTTTGGTTTGTTTGTTTTTACTCCACAATCCCTTCTTAGGTGTATTTTGTTAGAGGGGAGGACGTAGAAGGACAGTTATTATTCATTACTATATGATTAATAACAGCAGTTTAATGGAGGGGGAAAAAACAACAACCAAAAAAAAAAAAAAAAAAGAGGTGGAACAGTGATTGCTGCATCCTAACCACAAGTTAGCTGGTTTTTACTGGACTTTTAAGAAGCTTTGTCAACAAATACTGCATCATGAATTATTCATTTTATCAGCTCTATTAATTCCATTACAACGGTAACACGTCCCTAGGGACTGAGACTCAATTCTCCTTCTGTCTGCTGGCATCACAAGGAAATCTAAAGGAGAGACTGAAAATGGCCCTACCATTCATCACATTTTGTTTGGCATGTTCAGAAGAGCACATTATTTATACATGAAGATTAAATATGCATTTATTTGTCACAAGCAAGGATAAAATGATTAATATGACTTCTGAAAACCAAAAAGAGTTTACAATGGAAACAACCAATCCAGAATTGTAAAGTCACAATTAACTTTTCAGTTATACAACAAAATGATAGCATAATGGGTAATTTTGCTGCATAACTGAGGAGATGGGTTTGCATCACAGAGTGTCTTCAGATCACAGTGTGATAATGCATTAAGACATTATATCAGATAAAAAGCCTCAAGAAATATAACCCCATCTTACATTAGTAATTAAATACCCTTTTTTAATCAAAGTGTAGTTTAAAAATATTTGTATTCACCTGCAGTTTTCGAGGCAGGGAGACGCCTGTCTCAGCATCTGAAGAAAAATTAGTGATACCATAATGAGCAAGGACGAGTCACTTGTACAATTAATCCTAAAGGAAGTCACTAAATACTAAAACAGCTGTGGAGATCAGACACCATGGAAAAGAGAAATTACATGCATGAGGCTGGAGGTGAGAGGTATCACTTAAGGTGGGGATATTTTCTAGATTTGAAAGAGCATATTCTATAATTCAGCTGTATTTCTGTTGAGCTATCAAGAAAAATAGGCCAATAAGCAGAGTTTTTGGAGAGTGGAGGCAGCAGCAGAGGACTGACCATGAGGGAAGAGCAATGATGTGGTGAGGGCTGCATGGTAGTGTTCTACACAGCAGATTTCATGCTTAGATCACTGGACACCACTTCATTCCTCCTGCATGGAGCACTGTGGGTGAGTACAGTGTTCCCAGTGCCAATTCCATACAATGTTTTGGTGCTCTGGGCAGATGTACCAGGTTAAGCAAAGCAAATCACTGATAATTAAGTATATTTTGTTGACTGGCACTATTTCTTTCTCCACACAAAACAAATTCCCTATCACCACATAAAGCTAGAGCATAGACTGTGGGTACAAGTTGGAATAGTAATCATATTTAAAACTTATGAAACATTAAATTTCATTTGTTTCCTTCAAACCCAGCTTTAAGTTTAGCACAGGAACATGAGTTTAAATTTAACATATTTTTAAGTGCAAACAGGTTTCAGAAAAAAAGCATTTTATGGGATGTGGGTGCCCAGAGGCTCTCAGGGGCTGCTTTGCAGCCTCTTTGAGTCTTCCCTTTGCCCAGTCCACAAGACTTGGCATTCAGTGGGCAGTGAACTGTTATATCAACTCTGGGCCTCTACCACACACTCACAAAAAAAGAGAATTTAGATGCTAAAATAAATTGCCAAAGTTCAGTACTTCAGGACATTTATGAGAAGCTGGCAATGCTAAGAATCCAAATTTGGAGCTTAAACACCTAGAGCCTAAATGTTACCTGTGACACTGCAGAAAAACGGCAGCCACACAATATGTATAAATAAGGGGCTTCCCTCATTTATAAGAAAGGATTTGCAGTGCTACTTTAATTTGTCCTTCTAAACAGTAGATTTCATGAAATGCAAATATTTTGATCCTTCGGCGGTATTCTTCTAGGTGGAAATCTCTCAAAACTGATCTCCCCAAAGTCCTGCTGGGAATTTGAGCCACAGGTATCCTCTGCAAATTTGGCACAATTCATTCTGGAGATATTGACCAGAGTAAGTCAATGTTATCAAGTCCTCCCAGCACAGCTGCACTCCTATATCTGTGACATTGGGGCAGGAGGGAAAAGGGAAATGAAGATTTCAGTGAGCTGTTGTTGTGCTATGGAGAGCACTACTTCTGTAGAAAAATCTTTCTTTACTCTCATGTCCTCATGTATTACTACCCTCAGTTAGATGAGCTGCATAATTCAAAAATATGGTTGTACATACATTTAGTTCTCAAAACTGCTGAGAATTATAAGCGTAAAGAGCACAGAACCGTAGTCATAAAATCCAAGGAAAATGAAGCGTTTCCTAGACCTAGTTACTTGTTTAAATATAATTCATTCAGTATAGTTCATCAACTTTAACTATATCTACTTGTTCACATTATGAAGGTCAAACACAAAAATGGATTTGAACTCCAGGCATTTATATATTACTAGCTACCAATCCCATATATCAATGGCTTGTATAGTGAACAAAAATAAACACTTCACTAACTTGATAGTCTGTGGAACAGACAGTCTGGAAAAGATGTAAATAATTAGTGACACACCATATAAGAGAGACCTGGAAGAAGGTCAAGAAATCGTACCGTGAGAAAGACTCAGACATACATTTAACACAAGAGCTCTCTCTAGGTTATCATGGTTGCATTGTTTTATTAGTGTTGTTAAGCAGAAAAGTAATATGACTTGATAAAGCAAAGCAGAGGAGCATATTTTCTTTTCACTGCCTGAACATTCATTTCAAAAACTTAAATGCAGAAAGTCAAGGGGGTGTTTTTTGTTTTTTGTTTTTTTCACAGTCTTCAAACATCAGGCAGCTTAGGATAGAATCAATGTACAGTGGGACACAGGTCAGACATTTTAGGGTAACCCTGAGAGATGATCCTTTTGGTTTTTTGCAATGGAAATTTTGTAAAGTAGTCAATAGAATATTTTTTTTTAAATGGTACTGCTAGGTTCTGAAATTTTGCTCAGCAGGCTGGGTAATCCTGGAGAAATTTCAAACATAATATTGCAAATTGTGTAACAAAGCATGTTATCTTAATCCCTGTGTTAAGAACAGACAGTCTTTTAGATAATCTGAGAACAATTGCAGACTTTCTCTCAGCTAAATGCACGGGCCAACCTGAACCTGTTTTGCAGGTTTAGCAAAATTTGGCTTGGAGGCCATTAACAAATGCAGCAGACACAACTCCAGCTTTAACAAAATGTGCTTGTGGTCCAGAAATAACTGAGGAAAAGGCTCATTTAGTCAGTAATGACCTTGATTCTGTTGATATTTTTGTACATGTGTAACTCATGCATATGGATAATCCTCCAGACCACAAGAGCATTTTTCATAAAGTCAGCAAGTATTGGAATAAAGAGTTCAATCCTACTTTTAGGAGTCGTGGTTATTGATTATATTATAGTGTTCACTGTTTATTAAAGCTCTTAGAGATATATCTTATTAAATAGAAGTAAAAGAAACCTACTGAGATTTTGATTTCCTTTATTAAAATATTGTTTCTTGCATATAACATGCATCAAAGTACATGATGAAGGCAACACATGAGTCCTTGGAAATCAGCATAAGAAGTCATAAGAGCAAAAATATCAATCTGTAGTAATGAGGTAGAAAAAACATTTATCCTTCTAAGACAGTCATGGATCAGGTTTGAAATCCTGGTAAAATATATGGTAGGGTGTTTTGACTAACAGTTATTAGATATTTCATCATCAAGTTCAATTGCCAGGCTGTCTTTTTCATGATATTGCACAGTTGATGGCTGATGTTATAACTGGTGATGCTGCAGTACAAGATTGAAAAATTGCAACATTAAATCAACAGAATAAGTTATTAGAACAATACTGTGAAAATTATTTTGGATACAATGTACTAATGGGCATCATGCTCATTTCAAAGCCAGAAATGATACATTGTAGGTTGTTGTTTGTGTGTTTATCAGGAAGAGATATTTTCTACTTTATAAGAATTCTGATATATGACATTTCCTTTTGTTCTTGTCAAGACAGAGAAGTTGTAAAGCTGATAATAATTTCTACCATGTGTTTTAGAAGTATATTTGCTTAGCATACCTTGCTTGCCTCATTACAAAATACGTTATGCTTGTGGCTAATTCCTGAAGAGCAGTTAGACACTGCTTCTCATCATTGCACCATTAACAGAAGAGACTTGTACATTGACGAAGATAAGCAAATCTCAGTGAAAGCTAGGAATTTCACAGTCAGATTTTCTCAAGAAAGAAAAAGAATTGAGGAAATTGTAATGTAAATTAATTTTTATTCTTATATTCCATAATGATGCATAAGACTGTAATGACATCATTACAGAGTATCATTACAGAATGATCCTGAGGAGGACAGGACGTGCTGTGCTGTACAATGCACTGGAGCTCACATTATTTATAGGCCCTTATTATTTCTACAGCCTTAAAAAAATTGGTTTAACTAAGTCTGGTTTAGCAGCACTTCATAATTTGTTGTGCACAAAGCAATGTGCTTTGCCCTCTGGCATCTCTCTTCATGGGCTCTAGAATGCAGGGTGAGTGTGAGGGCAGTTTGGGGAAGGAAAGCAGCATCTTATGGGCAGCACTTGCAAGTAGCTTTCTGACAAAACTAATTCTGTAAACACCATCTAGGCATGCTGAACGTTCACCAAGAGAAGCCATGCTGTTTCCATGATGAGCAGCTAAAGACTTTGGGTTTCCAGTAGGTCAAAGCTGGGACTATGAATTTTACAGGCAGCTCAGGAGACATTTTTTATTACTCCAGGTTCACTGATATGATCATAACATTTTAAGAATTTAAGTTACTGTCAGGATTTCTCAAGTTTTATGCTCACAGACACAGATTTCAAAATATGGTAGTTAGGGAACCCTTAGAAATGTCTGGTTTAGGACATCACTGTAAAATACTTATTTATTAACCACATTATTGTTTTAAGAATAATCACACAATATTGGCACTTAAGAGACTCTTTTAGGGTGCCTTTATAGTCAGTGGAAAAAAAACCCAAAACAATCCAAACAGTTCTATAGTGTCATTATTCTTATTCTAAAACATGTAAGACAAGACAGAAGAATGGTATACAAAATATATCTCTTACAATTGACCATACCAGAATCTAGATGATCAGTTTATAATGGTATTGTGGACATTTAAAATAGATGAGTTAAAACCCCATTTTATAAGTCAAATTTTCCAAGAATTTTCCAAAGAAATCTTAACTAGAAATTCCATCCCTCTTACTTAGATAGTTCTGTTTTCATATACAAATATGTGTAGGTGTAAAACTAGTTTTTTTCAAATATTTATTCCTATAAGTTGGTTCCAAAGTTGGTTCCCTTGAAATCCTTTACTCCCTTTATTTATTGTATGGGGTTTTTTATTATTTAAATTCTTTTCTCTTCAGCTCTGTTCTCACCAAAAATTTGGAAGATCTCACAAATTATAAGAAAGTAATACATGTATTACTTCAAAGGGCTCAGGAAATGTGATTCTGTGCATTCAAAACATGCTTCATTTCTTTGGTAATGAAAATGAAAAGCAACCAAAGGTTTTCTAGATCCATGACATTCTAGCCACACCTGAATTTTAGCTTAATTTTGTGAGTTCTGGTTTCCTCAGTGCTTTCACAAATGTTCCAGAATGTCCTACCAGCGTCAGACTTTCTCCAGCCCATCCCATCAGTCTGGCTTCACTCAGCAAAGCAGCTGCAGTGTAAGCCATAACTGCAGCTGGAAAGAACAGGGAAAAGAAGATGAGCTGCCCATATAAATGTGGAAACAGGGTTTCCCCAACCTTTCACAGGTATGACTATAGCCTCTTATCCACATTCCTGCAGAGATGGAAATTAACAGATTGTACTTGGACAAAAGCACTGGAGGAAGAGAAATGGAAAAGCAGAATAATAAATAAGAGAAAATGATGAAGCAAAAGAGGGCACGGAGAAACCAAAAAAAAAAAAAAAAAAACAACCACCACAAAACCAAAACTAAAATAGGATTCCATTAAATAGTATTCACAGCAAGAATGGAAAAGAAACAGTGAAGAAGGATAGATTAAGTGATAAATAATACAAAATAAATGTTAATATACAAATGTAGAACAATAAACTTGACTGTAGCCAGCAGTGACTTGAAAATTAGATCAGGAGAAAACGACAGCACGACCAATTTCCCAGCTGAAAATTGTGGTCACTTCAGTGACTTGCCTACCCAAACAAGATCAATGTTTTTATTTATGGCCTTCCATTGATTTCTTGAGAGACCTTTCTTTGAAGACTGTACTTTTTGAAATGACACAGCAGGTAACTCTAGTATTTGCTGACACCAAGGTGTCATTCTCAGAAATAACACCTTTTTAAGGTGCTGCTTCCATAGTGAGGCAGTGACAGGGCACTCCTCCAGTTTCCAAGGGTTAATACCCATGGGCTAAGAGCATGGTTAACACACAGGCAGTGCCTTTAAATCGTCTCAACACTGCCCTGACTCAGTGCAGTTTTAGCGGAGTAATGAGTTACAAATAACACTTGTACACATACACCTTTAATTCAGAGTTCAAGAACTACATGAAATGAGTTTTGTGACCTCGATTCAACTGCCATAAGCCAAGAGTCCAGATCGATAAAACCATGGCCTCAGGGGAGAGTAATTAGCACCCTGGCAGAAAGTGCCATTGCACTTTCCAGGCACTGAGTGGTCAAAAAGCCAAATCTCTTCTGTCTCTTTTCAGGAACATACCATGGGATGAGAATGTTTTGCAGCTGTTCCTCATGTTGAGCCTATGGCTTAGACTAAGCAGAAGAATGAAGTCTTCAGAGATATATATATCAAGTTGTTTTTTTTTTTAATTAGATCTTTACAAGTAATAAAGTAAATGTCATACTTAGTCCAATTTTAGATGGAGTTATTACCATAGTAAGCAGGATAGTATATTTTTACTTCTGATTTCCCATACCACTCAGAAGGAAAGGCCTGCTTCTTACTATATTCATTTTCATTTTGCATTTCTTAATACAAACTAATTATCCTTTATCTTTCAACATTCTGCGCAACTGAGCTGTTGACTGTCCAAACAAACACATTGAATGATGTCACTTAATGAGACCTTTGCCCACACTGTTGGCTTATGAAATCATAAATATTTCCTGAACTGCATTAGCAATGGCAGGAGCCTTTTCAAGCCCACACTGGATAATACTGAACAATTCAAGTAATGCATTAGGAAATAATATCTTATCTATAAACCACCTTATTATTTGCTCTACCCGTTCAATTCATCACTCATTAGATCACATCAAGCTGCTGTTGCCAGTTTGGACCACCTAGTACAACAAAGGCATTTAGAAACTGAAGCAAGGGAAGAGGGGACATATCAAACCAATTAATTTTCAAGCACTTGCCATGTGAGAAGAGGCTGAGGGAGCTGGACTTCTTCATCCTGGAGAAGACAAGGCTGCAGGGAAGGGGCTAGGACAAAAAACCCCAGATATCAATTGAAACAAGATGCTTAAGGCTAGTTATAAGAATAAGTTGGGTTTTTTTCTCTCAAGGACAGTCAAGCATGGGAGTTAACTGTTTTAACCTTCATCCCTGGAGGTTTTCAAGACCTGCTTGGAGAAAGCCCTAAGCAGCCTGGTCTGCCCCCAGAGCTGGACCTGCTCGTTTAGGCAGGAGATGTGACTACAGACCTCCCAAAGTCCCTTCTCCATCAAGTGACTCCATCATGCTGCAGCTGTAGTGTAGGAATGACTAGGACATTAGCTTCAGAAGTGCAGCACTACAGTTCTAATTAGTCCACTGACATTAGCTAATGTGAAGAGCTAATGTCAACGGAGTCAAGGTGTTGCAGTCACTGTGTCACACTGGTACTGCCATAACACCATTTCTCTCTATTTCAGAAGTGGATTCCTAACCTTGTGCACAAGCAATCCTGAGAGGGAAACACACCACATACATTGTCTGCTTCCTGACTTTCCTTCCGCTAATCACATCTTCTTTTACTAGGATAAACTTCCGGAATCAAAAAATGAGTGATGCAGAAAAAAAGAACTAGACCCAATGGATAATTCTGCATTTCAGTGTTTCTGCAGGATCTATTTGTTTCCTCCTCATTATGGGTGAAAATGAGTTTCTCATCTTCCTAGACCTAAGCCTATAGTGGCATAATTAATGCTCTGGTGCTCTAAAAATCCAAATCACGCAAATAAAAGGGAAAAGTCTTATTAATAAAATATTAATTGTTATCTGAGAGTTTCTAGTGTCCGTCCCCTTCATCTGGAGTTATGCCCACCATTTCAATGTTCCAGTGCATTCCAAGGTTGACAGTTTTAGTCTTCTTGAAGACTGAGGATGCTTAAGATGAGTTATGTCTATCCTGAAGTCTTCACTGAGAGGAGTGTGCTGTTGATGGTAAGATACTTTTCTTCCTTTGTGCTGGGGCTTTCTTTTAATACATTTCCCCCACCCCATGTGTTCCCTTTCCCCTGTTTCCTGGGAGGAGCTGAATGCTGCCTTACAGCTCCCCTGTAGCCCCAGAGGCTGTTTGTCCATCTGGGACTGCCAGGGTCTGCCATTCCTCAGTGGCATTCCCAGAGCTGGAGCTCAGCCGGGCTGGGCAAGGGGAACCCAGCTCAGCCCATCTCAGGGCAAGGACAGCCCCTGGGATCCAACACAGCCTGATTCCTGCCCCCAGCAGGAATATAAACCATATTAGCAGGGCCAGAGCTCACCTGCACTCTCTGCAGAAAATAGCACAGATTATAGGCTCTGGCTGGCTTGAATTTGCTAGTAAATAAGGTACCTGAAAACTGCTTAAAATCTTGGAACAAGAATGAACACCTTATTTCTCTTCTGATGTGATGTCCTGAACTCTATTCATCATTAACTGTCAGTAATATGAAGAGGAGACTTTGATGCCATATACATGGAGGACATAAAAGAGAATGAATATTCTATCAAGAGAAGTTTCTAATAATTACCTGTTTTAATTATGTGGAAAGGGAAAGCAGATATTTGAACTATCATGGTGAACATTGATAATTTTTAGGACATTATGACTCAGGTTTCAGAACCTTTTCCTTGAAAAAGAGAGGAATAAGGTAAAGAACATTATTAAGATCTCTTCAGAAAATAGATTATATAGGAACTGATGTTGAGAATGTACTCGTGAAAATTGTTCAAAGCCATATGTATAAGGAAAGTCCAAAGATGAAAATATTTCTGGCCATAGACTATGGATCTTATTGTGTAGAGACCTTGAATATGACCTGCCAGAAGCCTTTCTTCTTCCAGAAGTTATTAAAACTCCGTGATAGATTAGTCATCAGCTTTGGCAGAAGAGGTGAGGATCATGCCCATGCTGATGAATTAGGTGTGGGTTTGTGATCTGTGTTCTCTGCAGGTAATTGAATAGAGAATCGAAGTAGAAATGAAAGTGAGTTTTTTATCCTCTGGGCTATCCTTTTCCTCAATTTATTTTTTATTTTATTTTCCCAATATTTTGTTCATCAGCTGCTGTTTTGAAAAATTTATTTGTTTGAATATTTTGAACTATGTTGTATTAATTAAATTTCAACTTCTGAAGTATTAACTAACCAAGCACCTTTTGTGAGTCACTGATTCTTAACTGAAGGCTAACTTGTTTTTCAGCAGTAGGTTTTTTCTAATTGCATTTATTTAAAAATATGTGAGAAGCAAACTTGCAGAATAAAACACAGAGGAATGTCTTTAAAGCTAAAACTTGAGATGGTTCAGTGCAATACTTTTTTCTTTTAATTAACCGGTAGGAATCTTGTCAAAATTCAGGCCAGAAAAGCATTGCTTTTCATTATTATAATTTATGAAATCAGTTCCAACAATGCATGAAGCCTCTTCAGACAAAAAAAAAATAAAAACAAGAAAGGTGGAGTAAAACCAACCTAACTTTAAAGAGAAATACCTTTGATATATGTGAGGATGATATGAGTGAAGTGAAAGTAAAGATGATTGGTGCATAAGTTTAGAGATATTTTGAATTAATTTGAATAAGCACTATTTAGACATATATTCCTTAATATTATCATGTTTGTTATATTTATTAGCTAAGTATTGCATTGATTTGGAGAGCTTTTAAAATGTGTGGTTTTGACTGTAGACATTAATGAGCTCATTACAGGTAACACAGCTATTCTTGGACCTCTGTCTAAGCAGGTTAAATGGTGTGACCATTTGTTGCCACCAAATCCTCTGAGCTACTGTCTAGAGAATGATCTTACCCATTCCCTTTATTAACTAACATGGTAAAAGAAGTGCCTAGCTGAAAAGGGAGCAGCTGAGCAGAAGAAAAGACACTGAGCTTCCACGGTTTCATTCATAGATCAGAAATTATTTGTTCAAGCTTCCCCCTAGATTTTCTCAAGTCATGTCCACAGTGACCCAGCCTTCCCCCCACTGGGTAAGCTTGAATCAGGACCAGAGCAGCATTCACAGGCTGCTGTTGCCTTTAACCTTTCTTTATCAAGACTTCAAGCACTGCACAGTTTCATCTCTCTCTGGTTCCTTGTGTTATAACAGATTGAGCCTCAACAAAGAATCAAGGGTAAGAGTTCAGTTTTAAATTTTGTCATGGCTTTCTAGATGAATTTAACCAGGTCACTCTTCATTCTGTTTCCATTTTCCTACCTTAAAAGAGGAAGAAAAAATAGATTTGCCTCTTTATAAAGTCCTTTAATATGTATAAATCATAAGTCTCTATAAATTGTAGGTATTACTACTGTCTCCTTTGTTCTACTGAGAAATGACTGAGCAAAACACTTGATTCAAGACACAATTAACGTCTTTAATCTGTCTTAATTTATATTCAAAACTGCGGAACATTTGTGTGTTTTTTTAAAATAAAATGAAATAAAAAGCTCTGGCTTATGTGTCAGGGTATTACTAATTCTAGCTTTAGTGTTTGTCCCTGAAGTGTTCAGGCAAAGTGTTTCCAGTCTGAAACAGCCTTTCTTTTGACTTCCTGGAACAACTGATATCCACAGGTCAACCATGTTGTCTTTAACAAAATGTGTATATTTACAAAAGCTTTATGCTACATGCTTAAAATGTCATAGGATTTCCTCTTAATCATTCCAACAGGTTTATTACCTGTTTAAAGGTTGAAACAATGGAATTAAGAGCTACAAAGAAGTGTCTTGTCTTTTGGGGTTTGAGCTTGTAAACTATTGTTTTTTCCTGAAGCTTATTGACTTTAAAGAAATGATCATGAATTTTCATTTAAACATTTAACACACAACCCCTTACTTTTAAATTATTCAACTAATAGTTAAAATTTGTTTCTTAATTCAGATGTTCCAAAATTATCACAAACAAAATCTACTAAAGGCTTCCAATAATCTACCATCAACACAGAAGTCAAGATTAAATTTTGGTGTTCGATATTTTATCCTTTCAAAAACAGATGTATAAAATAACACTTTCTGTTCTGAATTTGTGCTGTAGTAAATTTATAGTCAGAGAAAAAGCTTTTACAAATACACAGAAGTGTTTTCTTTGTCATTCATTTATTGTAAGGGATTCTATTCAATTAGCATATCAATCTATCCATATAATACTAGAATTTATTTTCATTCACCTGATGCTTTTAAAATGAGATACAGTGGAGCCAAGCTAATTTAATTATTTTGCCAAACTGATTGACTTCAATATTTCTTTTTTAGAAAAAAAGAGACTGAAATTTTAAATTATATTTGATATATAAATAATTATTGAATTCTCCTTGAATAAACACCATATGATGTTTGATAGACATTAAATAACTATTAAAATATTTCTATCATTTTCTTTAGAGTAAGTTAGACTTCACAAGTGTTTAGAAAATTTTCATTTAAGGTGGCTGTAATTAGCCTTTTAAATGGACTGATGGATATATTGCTTTTTCTTTTATTTCTTAAAAATCTTTATTTAGCAATTCTTTGCATGCTGCAGCTCATCAGCTAAAGTTGATGGGTTTGAATATTAATTACACAAAACCAGCTATACATTTAATGCGCATATATATAAATTTGATATACTTCAAATCCAATTGTCTGTTCTCAAACAAATTCTCTGGCACTTTGCAGCATGTAATGCCATGAGATAAAATGTTTAAGGATCAGAGTGTGGTCAGAGGGGACAGGTCACGTAATTCAAAAGTTTTCCAAACCTGACAGTACACAAGAAGGAACTAATAAAGGTAGGAAAGAGTTGGGTAATTACCAATTAATCAAAATGATAACATGGAAGGAAAAGAAACATACCTTGATTAACCAACTTCTCATCTCTCCTCCAGTACAGGAAACAACAAACTAAATGTACCACCATGGCAAATTCACACCTAAATGACTCTGACATAATTTGACTGCATACTTTGCTTAGTTTGTAACTTTACTGAATTTAAAAAAACTTAACTGAGTTTTAAAAAAATCCAGCTAGCTACCTGGTTATTTAGAGTATAGTACCTAATATTTACAAGTCTATAGGCACATCTATTATTACCATATTCCTATTATTTTGGAATGCAGTATAATGCTTTAAAAGCAATTTAAAACTGTTTGCAGGGAAAAAATTATCTTATTATGGCTTTTTAGTCCTGAAAAATTCACTTCAGAAGCATGAGCATGTGTTGCAAATTCCATTTTCTTCTCTACATTGTGCAATTAAAACAAACCCTTCATTAGCTCAGAAAAAACCATTTTCATTCTAAAGAATGCAAATGGAATATTTTAGGGATCTTTTTGAAAAATCTCTTTTTTATTTGAAAATCAGGCTTCAAAAGTTGTGAAAAACCAGCAACTAAACCCATATAAGGTTTGAAAATGTCTGTTAAAAGCAAACATAAATAGATATAAGTTTCACCATAACTGCTACTATTGCTGTTCTTCCTCTCAGAACCCAGTCTTGATGACTGATGCCTTAATTTAGCTTTTCTTGTATTTTTTTCATTGGTTGACTTCCAATCTTGCAATATTCAATAAAAAGGCAGATTTCCACATGGAAATTTCATTAATTTTTGTGAGATAGTTGAGTCTTGCTGAACTGAGAGCACTACAGAACAGAGAGCTTAGAATCTATTAGCTAGGGACACAGACAAAATTAAATGTCCTGTAAGAACCACGGCTTTGTTTGGGCTTGGGATTTTGTACTTTATCTAACAATTGTATAAAGTGACCCCACAGCTTTGGTGCAGAAAATAGAAACTTGAGCTTCTCACTTCAAAGTTCCGACAGAAGACATTTGTTCTACAGTTGCTTCTCTCTTACTCCTCCTTCCTGGCCCTACTTATCTTTCCTATTTTTTCATACCATCACAGAATGCTTTGGGTTGAAAAGGACCTTAAAGCTCATCTTGTTCCAACCTCCTGCCATGGACAGGGACACCTTCCACCAGACCAGGTTGCTCCAAGCCCTGTTCAACCTGGCTTTGAACATTTCCAGGGATGGGACAGCCACAGCTTCTCTGGACAACCTGTGTTACTTCCTCACCACCCTCACAGTAAAGAATTTCTTCCTAAATCTAATCTAAACTTAAATTCTTTCAATTTAAAGCCATTTTCCCTCTTTCCAATGCAACCATTGATCAGGCATTACAAAAATTTTTCTCTCTTTGGGAAAGCAAATACAATCTTTCATCTGTCTGAAGTTCCTACAAATCCAGTGGTGATAAATACCAAGAAGTTGTTTTTGCAGTGGAATCCTAACTAGCTCTGAATTCATACAAAATACATTTCTTACCAAATCTTCCTTTTCAAGAAGGTCACACAATAATTGTTAAGAGTTTCAGCTAAGCTACAAATTTTGACAGTGGCTGAATAGGGTTGTAATTGCACAATTTTGACTTCTTTCCCATTTTTCAAGCATCATAGTGCTACAGCATCCATTTTCTTTAAAATAAAATTGGTACCACCCTAATTTACAATTTACATATAATTTAGGCTGAAAGTCATCTTTCAAATATAAAATCATAATATCGGTCCACTCTATAATGCAAGATCAATATGGCATGGTGGTTTTGAGACAGTGACTTACCATGTTGAGTCACTGGCTTTGGTATGGATGAAGATAGACACAAGATATTGCCAGCATACATAGTCTTCAGAAGATATATCTTTAGAAATTAAAGAAAAAAATATTAATTAGAAACTTTCAAGAGCATTAAAAAATAAAGACCACGGCAAAAAAGCAAAAAGCATATTTTGAAGACTGCATAGCCACCCACACAACCATGTTAACATAGATTTCCCTTTCCTCCTTGTTAGAGCATCAGGTACTGTTATATAATCAGTGTATGCTACCAAATTACTACTAGCAAAGTCAGCACCTCCATATTAAGTTGGTGTTCATATAATTTAACAGTGTTTAAACAATACTGCTCAGATGTTCGACCTCAGAAAAAACACAACTAAAGATGATCAGAACATTTTTACTTCAATTATTTGTTATTATTAAACTTACATATATATGTGTATACATACATACATATATATATACAAAATACTTATATATCCTTCTGAGAAACCCAAAACTACTTCACAGAAAAACAAGCTTTCTGGTAAGATATTAGACATGTTTTGAACCCGTGAACTATATCTGCAAATCATATTTTAGATGTCTTTTGAGCCTAACTATTGGTTGATTATAGTGCTTTTTAAAAGATTATGTGGTTCAGTAAGGTTTTTGTCAACTACTCATTTTCAATATTCAAAATAAAACATTTTCTGCTATTCATGAATGTTCTATATACTATGAATAAGAATATGTGAACATGCATTGTCCTACATTTTAACCAGTTTTTAAATGGATGTAAACTACTTCTTCACTCTTTGGAAACGCAAATCTGCGGTTACACAGCTTCCCCCTGTCTCTGAAAAACATTTTTTTCATAAATATATTCACTTATGCAATCTAAGCCTGAATTTTAGTATTCTTTCTACATACTTGTAGGTGTTTCAATTATAAATCAGAGTAAGAATATAATAATAAACTTTTGAAAATACTATTTCTATAATTCCCTAATAATATTGCTCTGCAGTTTCCAACTGATAAATTGCATTAATACTTCAAAAGAAGCACTGATTAGAGAAAGAGTACATGGATTTCTTTGAGGTAAAGTGCTACATCTCTGTGAGCTAAAACCACTGTAATACAGCATATTTATTATCATCAAGGTGGTATTTTCTGCAGCAGGCCAGTTGTGTTCTATATTGATTGCAAAACAAATTTCAAGCTTTCAGGTCTTGAAGTCAAGCCATTCTTAATTTTTAAATTCTTGTTAAAGGAGCAACTTTTCCTGCAGATAGGAGAATAAAGCTCTCTCATTCACACAGTGTAGCTGACTCTTAGCACCAAGTCTCTTCACACCCAAATGGCATAAAAATTACCACATAAGATGATCTATGTAGTAAAAACTAATTTTTTTTAGGCCGAACTAAAATAGAGAAATTATCTTAATCTTGATTACTGTTTTCAATAACTTTCCCCTTCTGCTGCCATGCTTCTAAAAGCTTTTTCCACCAGTGACACACTCATATAAGGTCCAGGATTTTTTTTGTAGACGGGTTTGTAGAAGGACTAAAATCCAGATTATATTCTCATATTGATAACAGAGCTAAAGATTAAAGCTCATATCAGAAGTGAAAAAGAGAAGATTCTTGGTGGAAGAAAAAAATGCCAATCCCATCAATGTCATTACATGTTCAATCAATTTTTATTATTTCTAACCTGGGCCCTAGTTTAGTGTTACGGCCCAAGCAGCTGAGATAGAACTCAGTGCCCTTGAGAATGTGGAGGATTGGGATGAAATGGGAGAAGTGCCAGAAGAAAGTGAAGAAGAGATGGATTATCCCAGCAACCTCCCAGAAAAGTATTACAGATAGTATAAGCCGTTATCTCTCTCCAACCACTCGACGCATGCATATCTCATTGTTAGACATTGGTAAATTTAGACTGTAAATTACTTGTATTCACTTTTCTATTTGTTCTGAAAACTTGTAAACCCGCCTAGTTATGTGCCCTTATAACCTGTTGTAGAGCCTTTGTTCAGGGCTCTTCAGATCTCTCTCCAAACTTTCTTATCCCCAATGTAACCCCGAATAAAGCTGAAGAGACCTCATCTCGTTCTCTCGCCTGAGTCGACTTCCAGAAGCCCAAATTCATCTCCTGTGTAGCTCAAAACAGCCCTTCTCCCCACTGAAAGAACTTTCCTGTGGCATTTAAAGCACTTCTGGTTATGACTTCAGAAGTAGCCGCCACAGTTTAGTATTCAGGATTAATGGCTATTTTTTGTTGAAATTGGAAGTGATAATTGATATTGGTCCCTTTTAGTGTGTTTTCAGAGGCCTTCAAATTCCTTTCTAATTTGAAATATATAATCAAATATAGAAATCCCAGAGATACCACCTTTCTCTACAAAATGGTTCAGAATGTGGAATTTTTTAAAAGACCAGAAAAGGTAGTAAAACAATTAAGTGAAAAATCTCAATCATCCCATCAACAACCTGAGTTGATACAAGGTAACCCTGATTCATGTAATACATTTTGCCGATAACTAAGTATTGCTTTTGTATTTTACAAATATTTTTCTTCTATTTTTAATTTACATTAAATTTATATCCTCTGTGTTTCCCCTTCACCAGGTCAGAGAAGCAATTGGTTTCAACTTGATTGATTGAAGTAAGGGTGTAATATGCAGGCTCTGGCATGAATCAGGCATCTCTCATAGTTGCAGATATGAAAGGGCCTTTCAGCAAAAATCTTCCCTAGCTGGGGAGTCCTACAACATGCTTTATATTTTCTATGCAACAGGAATAAAGATCTCCTGCGCAAAAATTTTGGCTAAAATCTATCCAGGGTGCCAAGGACTTTCCATTGTGTTGGGTCACGACTTGGTCAAGTCACGATTCTGCAGAGCCAGATTTTCTCCTCTTTTTCATGTTTTGTGACATGATTAGCTTTATTTGGGCCCTCCCTCCCTTCATTGCTCTCTACATGAAGTGCAGTATTCCAAATCCCATCACAGCAGGAAGCCTTAGAAATACAGCTGAAGTCCCTTCTCCTGAGCAGGCTGCAGGGGCCAAGAGCACCCCAGCCAGGCTGTCTGTCCTGTCTCTGCCCAAAGACTATGAACAATTTATTGGATAAAACCTTGAGCTGGTTTCCCGTTAAAGCTGGAAAGACACACTGCCTTGCTATGCATTTTTATTTTCCTGATGTGTGGTTTAAACAAGGTGGAAAGACAAATGAAGTATGGTATGGAAATTAGGATATGGTATCCCTGGGAGAATGGGCACATATTTCACACATTTGAATGGTAGGACATGGAAATAATTATTCTAATATTCCTAAATTTTACTTTCATAGTTATAGAACAAAGGTTGTTTTTTTGCTTAGTCATCCAATCGGATTATTCCATTTTTGGTTTGGCTACCAAAACATTTTTTAGTTTGAAGGAAGGTATGACAACAAGATGAAATAAAACCAATTTGTACTCAAAAATCAAAATTACTTTGAGAGAAAAAAAAAAAACAACAAAACGAATCAAATATCACACTCTGAATCTCTTTATTCTTATTTACAACCATTGAATGAAAACAAAAGGTCAATTTAAAAATGATTTATAAATTATTTTAACTATCCTCTTTCATTTTTATTACATTCATTCTTTTGTTTTGATTTGTGGTAAGTTTTTTTCTTAGCTGGTTAATGAGAAATGATGATTCCTTCAGCAATTTTTCATTGACCCTGTGGGCTTATTAAGGTCAAATAGCAAATGTCATTGTTTACATTCCTCACCACCATTATTTACTTGACAATATTTACTTGCTAAGCAATATGGATTTCTGACCTGTACTGAAATCAATTACTTAAAAGAACAAGGATGCTATTGCTCCTGGAGATGCAGATTTAAAAAAACAGAGAGAATCTGTCCACTTATCCAGTCATGCTACATGCCATGCCATTATAGACTGTATATTAATTGTCTGGGACATGAGACAGGAGATCAAAGCCCACTCCATGAGGATGAGTCCATGGCTTGGTCATGCAGTTCCCATCACCACAGGAACACCTGGAGAGCCTTCTCTTCCCTTTCTGCTGCAAAGTCATTTTCTGCTGTTGACATGCAGAATCCAGCACAGCTAATTTGGGGTTCACATAGCAGAGTTTATAAGTATTTACCTTAGATTGACACCTAAATATGTTGAATACCTGTTTAATATTTAATACACAGGTCTTTTATTTGCTCTCCTCATTTTGAATAAGACAACACAAACACACAAACACCATATTTTTTATATGAGAGTTTGTAAAGTCTTTCTAATTAATGAGTAATTTATATCCAACAGGATTTTAATACTTGTTGCTATACTGTGTCTTATACTCAGAATTTTGTGGTTTTCCTTCTTTGAAACATACATGTCCTGAATATTTTTTTTGATAGAGTAGAAAAAGCAGTTTTAATTAAAAGAGATGGAATCAAGGAGACAAGGCATCCTCTTTGTCCTAGTAATTATTGGTCCATCAATTGTGTATATAACGAGATCTATTGAAGGGATTTAGTACTCTGACAACTAAAAAGGAAAGCAACTTTGTTGCTCTCAGCTCATTATATTCTGCCAAATCATTGCCTATCTCACAGAGTCTGACAATAGTTACTGTGCCAAAAATGCCATAATTAAGTGAGAAAAGTAAGTGTAAAGTCACTTTGTCATTTTCTTTAGGTCTTATGAACAATCTCTGAAATTAGAGATTTTAATGAACTTTCAGCTGAGATTGAATATCTTACTCTGAAACCTATTTACATCAACTTCTTAAATATCCAAAACAAACAAAAAATGCCAACCAGCATTTGAAATTGTGCACAAAATACATCCAACTTAACTCTGGTCTGATCATTCCAGGTAGAACCTCTCAAAGAAATACAATGCCAATTCCCAATAGTTGATTTCTTTACCACAACTTATCACGTGTATGCATTCTTTTTCAATGAGATAAATATATGAAAAATCAGTAGATATGCAGATCAGATTTTTCAGTGAGGCAAACAAATGAGCTCATTGTGACTAGTTTAGGTGGGAGCTGTCTTTGTATTAAATGCAGAGGACGGTTTTGGTGACCAGTGAAGTGGATATATCATTATGACATTTTCTGCCTTTTATATCATAAATTTTTGCTGGTGACTATGCCTTGTAAAATGGTACCAATCTTTTCTCAGTAATAACTTAAAGAAATAGCATGAGCTGGTTTATACTTGGAATAATCAGGGATACAGAAAAAGCACTTCAGAAAGTCATAAGCACCTTTGTCACCTGTGCTTTGACACAAATGTTTAAAAAAGTTTTCACAAACCCTATTATTTCTGTTTTAAAGATCCTGAAAGACCCTCTTAATACATCTGTATTTAGAAGTCATCTCTCCAAGCACAATTACCTTCAAGGGGTTTTTTTTTGTGTGTTAATGATATCGAGGCCTATATCAAGTAAGTGTTCTGAAGTTACCACTATTAAAAATTTATATGATTTAGGTGATATTCAGAGATGTTGAGAATGTTCCTTACTTACCTTTTGGTCAGGGAGAAATTCCAGTACATTCTGCAGTCAATTAACAGTTAAACCTACCTGGCTCTTTCCACATAGGAATGAATTTTCAAACGATGGCAAGTGACTGAAACTGTGACTGCAGAAGAGCAGTGCAGGAGAGAAGAGATAATGCCCTATCAAATCACTTTCAGTGTTGGAGATTATAGGAACACCCAGGGCTGAACTTCCATTCAGCAGAAGTCGTCCAAGAGAAAAGGATATAATGAGAGACTTCATCTTGGAGCAGTATGCTCCTCAGCAAGAAAAGACTGAAATTTATCTAACAGACTGCTGGTTATTTCCTGGGAGATGTTTGAATTGACTTTAGAGATAGCTGACTTGTTATTCCACTGGCAGGGGAGAACAGAGAAAACAAAATGAAACCTAGCTAGAGTGAGAGCTAAAGGAGAAGAAATGCTATACTTAGGGGTTTTTTTTCCTGTCTGCCTCAAAAGAAAGCAATTGATTTTTGCTTTTTCCCAGTCTTTGCATTTTATTAAAATAAACTTATTTTATTTCACTTAAAAGTTCCCCTTGTGCTGCCAGTCTCTCCCTCACCAAACAGCCCAGAGGTGAAACAGGGCAAGGATCCTCAGCTGTGGCAACCTGAACTCAGCATTGGGTCTTGGTCTGCATCCACTAGGAGGCAAGGATGTGATTCCTTGACCTAAAGACAGAAGGGACTGGACAAAGATATGTGTACCCCTGGCATGTGTAAACTGGAATTCTTTCGAGACTGACTGCATCATCTCTGTGTGCATGACCCCTACTGCAGAGGGAAAGGATATGAGTGAAAGAGGACTTTCCAGAAAACTGGGAATTAAGAATACATGTAGAGGAGGTTGGATAATGTTTATACAAACCACAGCAACAGTGCCAAGATGTAAATAATAAATATGAAGTAATAATGACAGCTGATAGTCCTGTGAACAGGGAAGGTAACATAAAGACTTACAACACCCACCAAAAACTGAGCTAATTTTTACATCTGTTTCCAGAGAGTGCTGGTTCATCTCCCCGGGATTCTGGAAAATAGCCTGGCTGGTGTCAGTGAAAAGCTGATGTCACTGTAAGGAGTCAGGAACCCATCTGCCAATGGCAGTGTGACTTGGTAGGGACATTCACAAGGTGAGCTGGAATAAACCTCTTTCACAGGAGATAATCACAAATTAGCATGATAGCTATGTTGAGTTAAGGACATCTCACGCACAGCCCTGAACCTGAGCAAGCTGGGACAGAAAGTGGTTACTGTGGGATTCCTTCCAGCCTCCTCAGGAGCTCACCACCAACAGAGGGCAGGGAGCTGCAGCCAACATGCTGACTTGTGAAACAAACCCATGTGAGGCATCCTGCTCCTGCCCTGTCTGCTGTGATTCCCAGATGGTTTTGGGTGCCTATTCAGTCCCTTTAGTCCCTACCAAAGTGACCTTACCCTACCACTTACCTACCTCCTCCTTTAATCTGAAATAAGGTTACTAAAGACACACTCTGATGGTCTTTCTGCTCACAAACTCTTCTCCAACTATATGTTAATGCAAGAGTGCAGGCAAGTGTGCATGGTATCCCAATCTTTGTACTGATAGTAAACCTTCACTGACAGTTCTGCAGTGCTGGCTCTGACCACCCACTGAACCTAATCTTTATCCAAGCTAAACTAGAAGTACTTTCTGGACAGTCTGACTGCACAGCTGAGGAAAGAGGGACTGTCAGTGTGACAGCTGCCTGCAAAGGGAGGCAGGAAAGTGAGTGATGGATCCTGAATATGAGACACAGAATTCTTGAATTACTCTAACATTTCTGCATGTAATTTATGTTTTCACATGCTTTTTAGGTACTTTTTAGGGGGATAGTGGTAAAATATTGTTGGGGTTTTTTTCTTCCAGAATTTTGCTACACCTTTGATTTTGGAAAACATTACAATCCTCTCTTGATTAACATTTTTATTTGAACTACTATTTAAAGTAATTTAATATTTGAAGTAGCATTCTGAAATATATTTGCCTATAATATATTGAAGTCAACTAAATAAATTATTTCCGAGTGTCATAAATGGAGCAGGATTTCAGTTTAAAGAGAGATTATTTAGGGATTTTCTATTATTATTTTGACACTTGCTCTGTCCCAGAAGCTGTTTAGCAAAAGTAAAAGCTCAAACAGCTGCTTTATTAGTCTCTGCCTGTTACTGAGTGGAGATGTACTGAGCTATACCAGTATAATTCACAGAAATAACTATTCGGGAAGAATGTTGATAACCTTGTTATTTCTGCTTCTATTCTTTTACTTGCTTTACGCTGCGTAATAATCTTTGTCATGTTATTTTTCATTATTTATAAATGCGATAGAACAGGCAACATATTCTGTTCTATGGGGTCCAGCTTTCACATGGAACAGTAAGCCAGAGTGGTAAAAAAATAGATCATGCACATATATAAAATTAGAAACTGTTTTAAAATGTAACTTGTTATTTTTCATTCTTGTGTCTCAGTTCTATATATAGGTGAAGGATCGATTCATGCTACTCCATTTTCTTTCCTTGTTTCATCAGTTATTTTTTAAGGGTATCTCATTTCTGAATATTTTTATTTTCTTCCTTTTAGAGTTGTGTATCAAAGCAGGATGTCAAAGCTACTATTTCCTGAAGGATAGTAGTGGCCACCTGGTTGCATTCACTGGCCAATCTACAGTGACTGTCATGGCTCAAACAAAGGGAACCAATTAAAATTATTATATTGGGTAAAGACCCACACAGAGAGAGTATATCTTTGAGAATTTGAAATTCAAAGCATGTATGTGTTTTCTTTCCTAAAACTCTGAGGACAATGGAGTATTAAATGCATGACGTACCCACATCCATTGCCTATATGTTCATTTGTAGATAACATGTCAAATATGAATATTTTGTAGCTGATGTAAGTACCAAATTAGGTCATGCAGCTTGCTCATCTGAACTTCTTATATAAACTAAACCTGGGAGGGAAATTAAGACCTTTTAAATATATTTGTTAGGAAATTGATGTGAGAGAAATGCTACTATGTTTTCCCTTACATCAGAATCTCCCAGTGCTCATCACTATTGGGGAAGTTGCCTCTTTGTAAACACATCTGTGCAGTCTGAAACTTATATCAGAGCTTTCTGCTTTCCTGTTCTCTGTACTGTGGTTGAAAAAGATAGGAGAAAAATCCTGACAGTAACAGTGTTCACAAAGCCAAGAACTTATTAATGCCCTTCTCCTACCTTTCAGAAAGGGCAGCCTTTTGGAAGTAGTAGTAGAGAAACACAAATATTCAATCAATTTCTTACAAGTAATGTATTGAAAAACTATTCATTGAGCAAAACAATAGCAAACAGATAGTCAGTTGTTGGCCTGCAGTGTTTGGTTTATGTGTCATCAGTACTGTTGTACCACTGTTTCAGGGGAATGCACAACAAAAATGAGAGGAGAGAGTGCTGAACCCACCAGAATGTCAGGAGATGCAATTCCAGAGAGGAGGACTTTTGGGGCCTTCCAGCATCACTTTCCAGCCTAGCAGGAACCTCCACAGTACTTGGTACAGTTGCACCAATGCACAGTTTTGTCACTGAGACTGATGCTGGCTCATCTCTGCTCCAGTGGGGAAGTTAATCACTTTTATCCAAATTAATCTAAATCTGCATTAATGTAAGGGTTAGGATGAAAGCTGAATAAAGCTTCAAATGGTCTCATGTCTTAAACTCATCAGGGTAGCCAACTTAGCAGCTGAAGTGATGATTGATTCTTATGAAAGCAAAAGCTGCTGCTCTCTCAACACTGCTGAGGCAGCAAGGTCCATGTGGAGACCATCTAGTCAACCCTCTCCTCTGAGGAGCCAGAGGAGGTCCCCACAGCTGGGTTTTCAGTATCTCCAAGGAGAAAGACTCCATAACCTTTCTGAGGAACATGCTCCATTAGTCAATCACCCTCACAGTTAACATTTCCTTATGTATAAACATTTTTCTGTGTTTCAGTGTATTTTCTGTACTTTCTTCATGAGGTATCCATGCACATTGATAAAATCATCCCTAACCCTTCTGCGGTTCTCATTCATCATGTGCTTCAAGCCCTTAATTACTGAGTTTACAGGAATCACTCCAGTAACTCCCTATCTCCTGTACAGAGGAGCCCAGCACCGGGCCACCACTCCAGATGTGTCTCACCAGGCTTGGGTAGAGGAGAAGGACCAGCTCCCTCAACCTGCAGGTAACACTCTGTCTAATGGACCCTGGGAGACTGCTGACCTTTCTCCCCACTAGATCACAGATAACTTGGTGTCCATGAGGAGCCCAGGTAGAGGACTTTGCATTTCCCTTTGTTGAAATTTATGAGATTCCTGTCTGCCCATTTCTCCACCTTGACAAGGTTCCTGTGAAGAACAACACAACCTTCTGGTCCACCAGCCAGTTTTCTGCAAACATGCTGAGGATGGATCCTGTCCCGTCATGCAGGTCATTAACTGAGATGCTGAACAATGGTGGTCCCAGTATCTCTTTGTGACATAAACACCAAGGACTTTGGTTTTCCTAGACCCAGTCCTGCATGGCTGGAAACTGTCTCTGTGTCCTTCCTGGATATCTTGTCCCTGTTTCCACTTATTGAATGCTTTCTTTCCATGTCAGAAGCAACTTGCTCATCTCTGCAGGCCTCCTGCCACCTTTGTTTGGCTTCTTGCACATGGGAATGGGCTGTTCTTGAGCTTGGAGAAGGTGACTTTGGATAACCAAAAAGCTGGAATTATCTGTATTTGGTGTCTAATAGCCAAGCCTAAAGACTTTCCTAAAATTATCTTTGCATAGTATGTTTTAAACAGTGAAGAAATAAGATTAGATTATTTTTTCCATTACTAAATTAATAGTGATTGGCAAAATAATTCTCCACAGTATTTTCCAGTTGTTTTTTTCTTTTATTAGAACTCCCACTTTATGGGGCAAAAAATCTGGCAATATTATTATATGATAGTTACCATCAATATCTGATATTTGAGATGTTTATACTAAATCTAAAACCTCTGGATTTTAAAGGGATTAGATAGGTTAACTGAACTCTTCTATGCTCACCTTTGGCCTTAAAAACTCAAAAAAAGTCCTCATTTTTATATGTTCCATGTGCTTATCATTCAGTACTAAAGTAAATGTATTGAATTTACTGAAACAGAATTTTGTATTTTTCAATTATTTGTTCTCCAAAGCAAAAATCTTAGGATTGTGGATCAGCTTGTTATAAACAATGTTTTTAAAAGATTAGGGAAAGATTAACCTATTGCATCTTTTTGCCTTGTCACTACCAAAGCATTATAATTTCATTGTTTTTTCCTAAAAGAGTGAAACATGAATGAGAAGAACAGTAAATGATGAATAACAGACCCATAAAATTGTTCGTGAATGCTGGGGATTTTGCATGCAAAACCAAATATTCATACATTGAACAGTAATTTCCTAAATATTCATGTTGAACAAAAACTTCTCTGCATGAGTTTTTGCTAGTAATGAATATTAAGGAGCAGGAACCCGAACTGCAGAAACAGCTGTGCAGAGCTGAAACAAATGTTCACTTAACCCTATTTTTGTAGTAACTGTACAGCTCAATTTATCAGAAATGTTATACTTCTTACTTATCCCTTCATCAGGATGCACATATACACAGACAGAGCTCTTCTATTCCTTCTCCACAGTTCTGCCAGCCACTGCCATCAATCAGTGTTTTAGCTCCTGCCCCAAATCCCGGTGTTACACAGGACTAGAGGTCTCAGGAAAGCAAGCAGAGGGTAACTAATTTGATTTCCAAACTGCTAGATTGGAATTAGATGAAGCATTTTATAACATCCAATGGTTTTCACTTTCTTGTCACAATCATTAAAGACAAAGTTCCTCGGTGCACTGTTACTGTTTTACAGGATTGAAACATTCTGTCATTTTTGGGAAGTTTGAATTTGTGAAGTCAAACTCTCAGTGTTACAGAGTAAGGGATTAATGCTGTCAGGCTAGGTGCATTACAACATTGATCCTCCAAGAGCTACATTTGATTTGGCTGAGTGACTTCAGCAATTTCACATGGAACGTGACCTTACAAAAAGAATAAAAGCAGCCAGTGAATGAATAAATGGATAGCCCAGGTAGTAAATTTGCAACAAACTGAAGGAGAAGTAGTTAATCGAAAGGACAATTTTCACTTCTTACTAGTGAAATATCTGGTGGTCTTGAATAAAGCAAAAGAATTGTAAAAGTATTTTTTTTTTCCTGAGTTTGAAAAAGGTATCCTAAGGCTTCTGCCTTGGCCATCTGTCATAGTTTAACCCCAGCCAGCAACCAAGTCCCACACAGACACTCGCCCACTCCCCACCAGTAGGATGGGGGAGAGAACTGGAGAAGGGTAAAAGTGAGAAAACTCGTGGGTTGACATAAAGACATTCTAACAGGGAAACTAAAAACTTGCTCAAAAGCAAAGTAAAACAAGGAATTCATTCATCACTTCCCATGAGCAGGCAGGTGTTCAACCATCCCCAGGAAAGCAGAGCCCCATCACATGTAATGGTTACTTGCGTAGACTAATGCCCTCACTCTGAACATCTCCCACCCCTCATGCACTCCCAGCCCACTCGTTGTTGGGGTGATGTGAGAGGCAGAGAAGGCTCTGACTCTGTGCAAACACTGTTCAGCGATAACGAGGACAACCCTAAGTTATCAACACTGCTTTCCAAACAAATCCAAATACAGCCCCAAACCAGCCACCGTGAAGAAAATTAACTCCACCCCAGGTAAACCCAAGACACCATTCAATACGTAGAGTCAAAAAAAAGGTGGGGACTTCCACAGGAGTGTTGATTTGATATGTGACTGAAAGCATTTCTTATAAGATATTAGGATAGCTTAAGTAAAAAACAATATCCTAAATTACATATAGTTCCATTCTACACGTAGTTTGATTTGAAGCAGCTCCAATGAATGTTAAACATTGCTATCACCAGTTTAGAGTCTGCATGAGTATGTCATACATATCTGTAATTTTCAAATATTCAAAGGCCCGTTTTCCTACCAACTACTGCTACAGTAAAAGTCAGCTCCAGAAAAGTCATAAGACAAAGGGGATACTGTAAGAGACTGGAACATTAATGGTTAATGACTCAAAACAATTAGCCATATGTGGAGGTGGCAGGGTGTATTTTTGGGGCTGGGTTTGCACCCCTCAAGGGGCAGCAGGACAGTTTTTGGGTGTGTGCTGTGGAAACCTCTGATTCTCATAAGAGCATCCACTACCATTGGCGGCAAGCTAGAAGCAGATCCTGCAAGGTGGGATTTGCTTTTGATTGTGCCAATGTCCTCTCTCACAGAACTGGATCAGTTGTGAAACTCTTCCCCACCCCAGGGAAGGTATTGTGACATGCACATGTAAGTCTGAAGGTATTTGTCCCTTTTGCTGTAGCATAACTGGTTCAACTATGCTGATGCAAGAGACAACATCTCTCTCTTAACCCTCTGTTAGTAGGGGTCATAAACCACCAAAAAGCCATTAAGTACCCCCAGACTCATTTCTGGGCCTTCCACCCTGAGGACTGCACCAGATCCACACTGTTCCAGCAACTGCCCCTCCAGGGGAGGTACCTGAGCGTTCCCACATAAATCTGAGCCTTTATAAACCCACTGAACTTTGTGTTCTGTGTGCTTTCCCCCACCTTCAACAGATCAATATGGTGACCCTCAATTTGATCCCTTCAGACATCAAAATTGCACTCACTGCGGGATCCTCAGGCAATGATATCTCTCTACTCTTTCCTTTTTTTTGTTTCTTTACACATTTTCTGAAGTGCTATTTTTATATTGATATGGTAGTATGGATAATAACTAAAATGATTACATAATCATTTACATTGGGAACAAATTGTTGTAAACCAAACCCTATACATATAAAAATAAATTTTTATCATTCAGTGTAATTTCGCTCTAGTCCTCCTCAAGGGATCTATTAACAAGAACCTGAGTTACCCATTCAGGAGTGGGTTGTAATAGATACTTTCAAAGTAGAACTGAGAAGTGTTGTGGTGAAAAGGATCCTGATGGATCCCTACAAGAGGTTAACAGAGAAATGCAGTTTCTGAGATCCAGCCTGGCTAATTTCCCTAATCAGTCTCCTGATTTCATTATTTTTATAGGCAACTATCTCGGGTGTTTCTAGAAGAAAACATTTTTATGGTAGATATAAGTACTTTGATTAAAATAAAATAAAAAACCTAACTTTGACATTAGCTTTAAGACTTCTGATCAATTTCAAACATAAACAAAGAATTTTAAAATCTCCCTTAAATTAAAAGAAACCAAAAATTATCTTACTTCACATCTTGAAGTGTTTAAAATTTTAAAATTTAAAAAAAGCAGCAAACAAAGCAAAGAAAATAAAAAAGAATAATGCATCTATTTTTTAAAAAAAATCTATTTTGGCACTGAAATTCTCCAAAAGTACATTTTGAATTATGAAATGTTTTCTACAAGCATTTCTTTTTACAAAATGTTTATTTAACTTATTTGCTGAGAATGATCAGTTTTCTTGCCTCTCGAAAGCCTGCTTCGTCTTGTAAGATTAATTTTATATATACAAACTTTTAATATATTTAAAATATTATACAGAAAAGCAGGGAAAATGCTAGAAATATACTTCAAAATGACAGAAAAGAGTAAAGAGGTTTTATTCTTCTGTGTCTTCCCCTTTTATGAATACACTCTATTCTGTCTCCACATTTTGTTAAATACTACTGAGTGATGTAATCCCTGTGTTTTTTAATCACATTTCAGCGTTATTATTTCAGCTTGTCCCCTATACATAAAATGTGCAATTATTTCTTTTATATTTTTACTTGCAGCAGATTTTGTTAAAATTATAATGGCCCTTTCTAGTATGAAAGAACATTCGCATTTCACAGTTCAAGTAGCCCTGAGAATTTTTTGCACTTTGTCAAATTACTTTTTCATGGTCCTGGATGGTTAATCCAAAATTTTCAAATAACTATTTTAAAGTATGCAAAGGCAAAAATCCATTTAAGAAAACCAAACTTATTACAATAGAAGAGGACTTATTATGTTTTTTTGTTGTATTTTTAAAATGAGTGATAAGAATTGAGCATTATGTCAGATTACTTTTAAGAAAATGCAGATCAAGTCTTCTAGAAACACATTGGCACTAATAATTATGAAAGCAATTAAATATTTAATTTACCATTTCACTTTTGAAAATGCCAAAGCTCTATTAAACCACTTCAAACACAGATTTCATCATACTTTTAAACAGTGTGCTCTCAATCGTGGCTTGTTAGCCCTGTGTCAATAAAAAAAACCCAGAAAAAAGATTTCATTAAAATGTATCCATTATCTCCTTTATAGAAATCAATATTCACACATTCATTAAAGAAAATGTTTAAATGTTTTATGCAAAATAGAATACTGTGCCTTAAAAAGAAGTCAATATTTTTATTTAACTGAAACTGGGTTTCAGCACAACCCATTAGACTTATGAAAGGGAAAGAAGCTTTGATCTTGCAAGCTTCCTGTGGTATCTGGTCTAATCTGTGCTTTCCTTTAACTATAAACAGCCTCATTAAAATATTGGCAGTTAGAGGATTTGAAAAAAAAGTAAAACATACCCAAAACTGATGGAGAGGAAGGAATATCAACTAAACATACAAATTTGGTGGGTTTGTTTTAAAGATTTTGCACATATGTTCTGACATTATTAACTCCCTTTGTAATTCAATGTGAAGAGTGAACCATCAAAAAGAAAATTTAGTTTCTCCTTGCTTAGGTGGTGTTTGCAATAAACTAGAGTTAGCACAGAATAAAAAAGAACTTTGTGCGAAACCACAAGCTCCAAAAAAAGCGATGGCTGGAAAATTTAAAAAGGCAGCACGAAATGCAAGCAAAGGTCTCAATCTGTTTAATCATGCCTAAGGGTTGCAAAGTCACCCTACAGACTGAATGATTGTTTACAAATAGACTTTGACAGGTAATTTCACTGAATACTCTACCCCCATTTTAACTTCATGGGTCCAATCCTACATCCAATGAAATCACCTGGCAGTTTGCAGTTGATTAGCATGGGTTCCCTGGTTTCTGAGAGCAGGGCAAAGTAAGCGGATTTGGCAGCATTTCAAGTTGTTGAACATCACAGACAAGCCATGGGGACATCAGTCCATGTTCTTGCTTGTTCAGCTTCAGCTGACATGGAATACACAATGGATTTGGGAGCATTTCTTGAGCCTGCCCACGCGTGAATTTAACTTCTAGACTGGAAGGAGAAATGAAAACCAAAAAATTGAAAGGACACAGGAAACGTGTTAGAGGTGTATCCATGGAGCAGATTTAATAAAGCAATGCAAATGGCAGGATGAAATGGACATTGAAAATATATCAGAGGAAGGAAGCACATCCTCAGTCTTTCATTTCCTGGGCTCTGGGCTGTGTCATGTCTTCCTCCTCCTCACTGAGTTTCCAAGATAATTTGAGGGACTTCTGCTTTTCCAATTACATCCTGTTCCAGGCCACTTGTACTGAATTACATAGTGGTGGCAGTGAGGCTTCAGTCTCTCTGCTGCAAGGGAGAGCTTGGTGTTAAGCTCCAGACACATCAACCCTCAAACCCCTGCTGTAGTACATTTAATAGGATTTACATTTCTATGGATATGTTGTTTTTACTTGCTGTCTCCCCTTCAGCTATGTAAAAGCTAAGGCAAAAGTTTTGGCCTTATGTGACTTTTATCCAGAAAGTTTCTGAATGTGGGGGAAAAAAAAAAGCAATTGAAACAGGCTAAAACTTTGCAAGAGGGAGAATAATACTCTGGATCTTAAAAAATGTTAATATTTTCTTTTAAGTCCTCTAATTAACAACGAATTTCTGCACTTGTACCCCAACCAAAATTCTATTGGACTCTATACTTAGTGGCTGTTAAATTACATCTATAATTAATACACACAGAAAATATGAATAAGATTAAAAATGTCAGCATTTGTTTGAAGTGGCAGAAAATTTAAAACGCATTTAAAATTACATTTCTATTCTGTTTTATTGTAAAGCTATTTGTTTTACTAAAATATATCTTGAGGGTCTATTGAGACAGATATCCTGATTTTGCAAGTTTTGACACTAGAGCTTGTCTAGAGATTGAAGAGCAAACACTGAATGACTTGTTTCTAAAGAATTTGCAGTTTTCAAAAGAGTCAGTTGCCTTCTCTGTACTAAATATTTTGGAGGAATACTTTGGTTTATTTACTCAGCGTGCCTAATACCCAGTAATAATACCTCTGATGGCATGGTAGCTGGATTATCTCAACCCCCTCAGTTTAATAAAGTAAGTTTTCAATTTTAGTTTTTTTAAAGCATGAGAGAAAACATGTTAGTTCGGAACTTCTACTATTTGAATAGCTTTTTGTGATGGTTTCTTGTAAATTAACTTTGACACCAGTATCCACCACAATCCTTTGATTTCATGCAGTTCTTGCAATGTAGAGTAACAGGCATTAATGCTCATTAGGAACATTATTTTTCATCCAGAGGGTGGGTGGGCACTGGAGCAGGCCCTCCAGGGAAGTGATCACAGCACCAAGCCTGACAGAGTTCAAGACGTGTTTGGACAATCTCTCAGGCACCTAGTGGGATTCTCAAGTGGGCTTTGATGATCCTTGTGGGTCCCTTCCACCTCAGGATAGCCTGATTCTGTGATTATTTACTGCAATCCAAATTAAATAAATTTAAAAAATATAATAATTGCAGAAGAAATTAACAGAGGTAGAGGTGGCTTCGCTCCCCTGTTGGAATTATCAGTATTGGCTTAAAAATTATAACCTTGTTTATATTCAAAGACTTTCTGCATAGTCTTCTAAATTCCCTTCATTCATCATTATTTCTCATTAAAACATTAATTGCTGAAAAATTATCCCATACTTTCTGCCAAAACAAAAGCCCTGATTCTGTATGCAAAACCCAGTGGATATTGTTGTGTGAATGGATAATGGCTCAGATTTTAGGTTAGACAATAAGTTTCTTCTAGTGGTAAACAAATATTATGACCCTTTCACTCAGCCTCTAAAGCAACAGGGTAAAACAGAAGTATCACTGACTTTCAGATCTGTAGGCAACACACAGCTCTAACTTTAACATTTAGGGATTTTATTCACTGCAGGTTACATTTTGATATCTAATTAAATTGTTCTTTAGAGAATGAACATCATAAAGCTGGCTTCAAAAGACCATGAACCTTATTAGTTAAGTACTTGCTCTTTAAAAAGTGCATATTTTATGGCAGAAAAGTCTTGGGGGGTAAATTTTCAGTGTAAATGAATTTCAGATATGATTTTTCCAAACTGCTCAAAAGGCTGCAGACAGTAGCTCATACACTGTATTCAGTTTGTTTTCAGTGTATTATTTCAGAACAAACAGCCATCTTAGCAATGTCATTTTCATTATTAAATATTATATCTATTTAATTATATTGTACACTATCTTCACCTCATTACATTTCATTTTTATATTCCTTTTATTTTTGTAATATAAAAGAATACCATTAAGTCTGTTTAAATAATCTATGAAATCCAGCAGAATGTTGATTTTCCATTAATTCACCCTGGAGAGTTCAGACCACAGAAAAGCTTTATTTGCTCAAAAACTCTCAAAAAGAAAAGTATTTAGTTCAAAGAGATATGAAAGATGAAGCACCAAGGGGAAGATTACAGAACTCTCTATAATTCATTGGCTTTCTATCTCTCACTGGCTTTTCTTAAATATGCAATCCAAATAAAGAGAGAATTGTACTTTTCTTCTATTTTCAGACAAAGTAATCATAAAAACACTCCTTAACTTTTCCAGAAGTCATTTTCATAAATTTTCAGATTTCTCAGATATTTTAACAAAATCAGAACTCAGTATTCACTTTTCATACCTTTTGAATTCACAAGGTGTGTGCATCCCCTTTTTTCAAGTCTATACACTTTTTAATATGAATGAACCATTTATTTCATTCAGAGTGTTTTGTTACTGCTCACCTGATATTTCTGTGGGACATACTATACCATAGAAGGCATTTGATACTAAAAAGAAAAAAAAAAGAAAAGTTTGCCTTCTCATTTGCTGTCTTGCTTTCTTTATGCAGAATCAAAAATGGTAAATACAGATCAATATCTTCTATTTTAGATAATTACAAAGTAACAAAAGAACACCAGTGGAAATCTATAGATACATTCAGATCCTTGATTTAAATGCAAATTTGGATCTAGGATTTATTTTGTGGTATAAAGCCATCACAAAGATGGCTCAAGGTCAGGCTGGACGACTGAGCAACCTGATTTAGTTGAAGATGTCCCTGCTCACTGCAAGCGAGGTTGGACTATCTGACCTTTAAAATTTCCTTCCTACCCAAACTGTTCTACTGTTCTATTTTACAAGACTTCTGACCTGTACTGAACAGAAAACATATATCAAATACCTAGTTTGTGACACATCCAGTAATAGATCAGAGCAATCTTCCTTCATTTTGTTATGTGATAATCCTAATGCACCATATCTGTACAAATGTCTTCTTTATTCCTTTTAATCCATAAATGTTAATTTGTAATATAATTATCTAGACAACTTCTCTCTTCTACCTTGTGCATTTGGCACTAACCTATTACTTAAACCATCCCACTTTCTTCTGCATGTCTGCTAATTTTTCAGAATTCAATCTGGTTTTTTAATTTTGCAAGATTGTTCTGATTGTAAATCCTATATTCCAAAACAGCTGTGATCCTGCTTAGTCTGCAGATCAAAAAGAAAATTCAAACACTGCAGAATGAAGTTTAAGTTTTTGCTAGGACCTACTGTTATGCTTTTTGAAATTTGTGGGTATTTTTTCTTCCATTTTGTTTGGGATTTGGGGTATGGAGTGTTTCTATTTTCCTAAAATTCACCTGATTATCAAAATAAATTGAAATAAATTACAACTAAAGAGAAAAGTGGTTTTGGTGGTTTTTTGTTTGTTTTTTTTTTTTTTTTTGGAGGGGGTTGTTTGTGATTTTGGGTTTTTTTGGTAGGATTTATTCTAATGAAGTGTAGCTCAGTTTCTCTCAAAGTGAACAAAATTACTTTTCCTCTGTATTACTTACATGCTATTGGTAAAAGGTCTTACAGCACGGGCAAATCACAGTGAGTTGTTCACTAGAAAAAAAATGTACTTGTCACAGAGACTGTATTTTTATTTATTCAGATGCACCATAATCAGAAGGAAACTGACAGCAAAAAATTCTGCCTCTTGCTAATCCCCCAGGTCTACAAAGTTCACTGTCAGTAACTCCACCATAGTTTTGTCAGCTGAACACACATTTTGGAGTGATTTTTGTCTATTTTTAGAATAGACACTCAAGGTCAAAAGTCTAATCCCATGGTCTGCATGATATACTTAAAAAGAGTGCAAGCAAGAGAAAGGGTTTGCTACAGTAAGATGTGACTTCAGCCACCCTGAGGCTTAGACCCTTCCTGAGCCAAATGTGCTATCTCTGTGTTTAATAAGCTTCAGTGGGTTCTACATCTATGAATTTGTCTGTTTGGATTTTTTTTTCAAGCTCAGCTGTAAATTTTTCATGTGCTGTAGTTGCAAGTTCTACAGTGATCAAAAAGGGCTGAAAAGTGGGAAATATACATTGAGGAGAAAATATGTAGGCTTAAAAGGAATAGCTCAGTTAATCATCCACAGGTGGCCACCAAGATAATCAGAGGGATAGAGCCCCTCTCTTGTGAGGAAAGGCTGAGAGAATTGGGATTGTTTGGCCTGGAATAGAGAAGGCTTTGAGGTGACCTAATTTTGGCCTTCCAGTAACTGAAGGGAGCCCACAGGAGAGAGACTATTTACAAGAACCTGGAGTGACAGGACAAGGGGGAACGGCTTTAAACTGAGATAGAGTAGGTTTAGATGAGGTATTGGGAAGAAATTCTTCCCTGTGAGGGTGGTGAGGAACTGGCACAGGTTGCCCAGATATATTGTGGATGCTCCATCACTGGAAATGTTCAAGGCCAGGTTGGATGGAGCTCTGAGCAACCTGATCTACTGGAAGGTGTCCCTGCCCATGTCAGGCCTTTAATAGATCTTACTCCAGTAGTCTTCATCATATTTGGCTGGCAGTGTCAAAAGATTCCAATGCAATGCAATGGTTTACAGTCTAATTCTGTGGTTGTAACTGGGGAGAGCATGGGTTTGTATGCAAATCAGTATTACTTAATCAATATAAAAAATAGTGGAAGGTGGAGAAATACTGTCATAAAGTAACACTAGAACTTGTGTCAACAGATCTCAAATCCAAATGCTAGAACTTAAATAGCAATTTTATTTTATTTTGAGAAATATATATAACCTCTTATCCTCAAAAACCCCAAACATCAAAGCACTCTCAAAACTGCAATTAAAAAACTGCCTCATTCATCTTGTTTGAATCATTCTGCCCACTTAATTATATTTTGGAGGTCTTCCCTCTGAGTGCCATTTCTCCACACATTATCTGTTCTCTCCATCTGGAGTTTGTTTACCTAAACTTGCTCCCTTTCTCCCAGGCTCCACTAAAATGGATTACTGATGCTCATTGCAATACATGATATTTGCAGGTTTTATCTCCTCCTCTGCATGGAGACAATAATGCAGAGCCTTTCCTCAGCTTACCCTTCAATCTCTTCTTTCAGGTACAAAGAAAACCAGCCACAAACCACTGCAAAAGAAGAAGTATAAGAAGATATTGCAAAAACAATCTATCTCCATTCATTATTTTAAGTGTTTTCAATGACACATCTAAAAGTATATATAAAATATATATTTGTACGAACTGTTACTCTTAGACTTACTGCTTGAAGCATCCTAACAGGTATGAAGAAAATACATCATTATTTCTGTGTTACATATCTACAGCAAGAGCAAGTTTTTATTAGCCCAGAAGAGATCCCCTCTTTTGTTGCTTGCACTTTCTTGATGCAATGGTCTCACAACAGTCTAAACCAATCCAAACAACAGCAGAAATTGATGAGAAAAGTTGTCTAAAATTTTTTTTTTTTTTTTTTTTTTTTTTTTTTTTTAAATCGATCTGCTGAGTTAAAACAGAGTTTACTCACTTATTGTTTACTCTGTGGAGCTTTTCTGTAATGCATTTTCCATTACTCTGGGATAATAAAGATATCATGTCTGTGTTTGGTCACCCTGTCCATATGAATAATGTAGGGAAAAGAAAAGGGAAGAAAAAGTGTGGGAAGAAGAAAGAAATAGGCAAAGACTCTCTGAAGTCTGTCTTTAAAAGCCTAAACCCCCTAATCTCCATTAGAAAATGCAGGAAAGAGTAAAATGCTGGAGTAGAAATCTGTCAAAAAAGTTGATTGAATACCAGATCTTTCCTAATATTAACCAGATAATTTAGTATCACTGTTTGAACTTAGCTATCTCCACAAACACAAGTTTTTTTTATGCACACGGGAACATAAAATGAAGGAAAGCCATTTTTCATGAGATGTTAGATTCTGGCTTTCCTGAAATCTAATGCTCCATCCTATAATCATAGTTTGTCATTTTGTGGGTACTTTTAAAAAAATTTTATTAGTAAAGAATTACTATAAAATTATAAACATGTCATTTTTAACTGCAAGTCAAATTGTCAGGAAAAAATAATGTGCCATTTTATTAGAATATTACCAGGTGACCTCCATGATAAATTGTCCATAAATGGGATAACCAAGTCAGTAACAATGTGCTTTGACAATATATGCATCAGTTCCCACAGCACATTGCACTTTGGCTGCCTACAGACGTATTAGCCTTCTTCCCTGAGGTATAATTGTAAAATAAATAAGCAAGCAAATAAACAAGCATTATCAGGTTTCACGATGTATCACTAGTCAGAATGTGTGTGCTGGGTTATTTGCCCTAAAAGTAAGTCTGGCTACAAGTCTTTACATGGGAAATACAGCTGTGTTCATTAAAAAGTGCTCTGGGCAGTTTCAGCTTTCATAAAAATTTTGCACCAGCTACTGTCAAAGGCTGATTCTACCCTTTTCTCATAGTTTTCCCAGCAGGTAAGTCACACTCCCCACTGCCCACAGGCCTTCTGAGTAATGTCTTTACCCATCAAAAAAAACCTACCCCACTCCAGTGTAAAACACAATGTGATTTGTCAATATGCAGATTTGTTTCTGTACACGAGGAACCCAAACCTTTAGCTTATGTGCACTATGGCTCATATTCCATCACTGCAAGAAGAGAACTCCACTTGCCTGAGGACTGTAGAACTAGAAGCACACAAAGTCAAGGACATTACACTGGAAATGTCTTGACACTTACAGTGCTTTGCCTTTAACTCAGCAGGTTTTTCTGTATTTTAAGTGAAGAAAAGAAATTTCCAGGGATTCTGTTGTGTCATAGTCTATCAGAATGAAAGAATTTTTAAAGGCCAAAATCAGTGAAGCTTCTTAGAATAATGAGTGCTCTTTGGAAGGTGGCACAAAATGGCCTTCAGCAAAGCAGAGTTACTCAGGAAATAATAGACTGAACTCTAAACTACCTGAACATCAAATGAGAAAATGCAGAGCAGTGCGACCTGCAAAATATGAATTTAAGGTAAGTCCTAATATCTCAGAACCATGGGCTATATATTTAATCTCTTCAGCTGGCATTAGGAAATGCTATTTAGAGCTATGCAGAGCATGCAAAAACAATCATCTTCTGCCGTCTGTTCTCATACTTCCTGGGCAGCCATAACTGTGGGAGGGTTTGTTTCCACTTAATCCTGCTATTCATTTCTGGACCTGCTGTCCAAGAATTTATCTAATCTCTTGAACCTGCTAATTATGCCTACCCTGACAATTCCCAGTGGCAGGAAGTGTCACAACTTTATTTTCTGTTGTGCAAACTCTCTGTCTCCAATCTCACTTGTTTCAGCTAGTGCTTCCTAGGTTTTATGCTATGGCTGTTAAAAAGGAAATCCACATCCAGTTTACATACTACATCATGGCTTCACAAACTCCTACATCTTGCCTGTTTGGAATATCCACTGTGCCTACCCTGGTCAGGTCTTGTCAGGCTGAGCCAGTATTTCCCTTTACAGAAGCCATATTGTCACTTTCCCAGCAGAATGTATTTCCATGCACTCAGTTTTCTCAATTGCCATGACAGGCTGTGCCATCTCACCTGTGGCAGGAGCTGGGTTGGTCTGAGGTTCCCAGGACTCTCTAGAGCTCAGAAGTGGCAAGATTTACCAAAGAAGCTCTTAAGCCGATGATAGAAACAAAAGAAAATCTATACTGTTTGCCCAAAAATCATAATTCCACAATCTAAACAAAGAAATCCCTGTACATTCAATATGATTTGAGTATAAACTCCTATGCATCCATTGAAAAGGCATAAATAGAGAACGTGCTTAAAGGCACCAAGTATGGCCAGCTGAAGAATCTCCACTATTGTTAATATTCCCTTGGCACAGGAACTAAGCACCAAGCTCCAGCAGTAAATATAATGAGAGTTATTACCTGCAGCAGTGCCCCAAAGTAGCCTATTATTTACTGCACCTCAAAATTCTTGTAGGAAAGTCATTCCAAGCAAATGTTAGAGTGCTTCTGTGGAAAAGTGTACCACGTGAGGTTGAACCCTCTGAGAATCTGACATCACAGCAATTAGTTTACACAGGCTGCTTATCACACACCATTAATTCTGAATGATCTTGATTTTAATAAAAATTTTAAAAAGTATTACGAGAAACAATACTAATCCAGCTGAGATAGGAAACCTGATTTGAAATACCCTCTCTCAAAATCAGTCTGAAATTTTGCTCATGGTCTGTTAACTTGCCTTCTGTTAGCAAATGCTAACTTGACCTAAAATAGGTTTCTGTGAATCAAACACCAAAGGAAAGATGGGAACTTCCAGAAAGTTTTTCAAGTAGGTTTTGTATCATCAGAAAAAGTTAGTGTTTTAATCCATGATTCCTGCCTGGTCTATTACTAATGAAAGATTCACTAAACTATCTTCATAAAGGTCAAAATGCTAATTAGGAAATTCTCTTCAATGATAGATCAGAGATGTGGAACAAATTATTAGACCAGCTTTTTGTAGAGCGCAATTATCCTTCTCTTCCTCCTAAAAACATAATAAAATTCAAAATAAAAGCTGAATTTTGTATATTAAATATTTATTTTTTTTAATTGGACAGAAAATTATCTTGGAAGGCTTGGATTTACATAAATTACATTTTAGTTAAAATTATGCACAATTTTACATGTACCATTAGTATTTAACTATTAGCAGAGATGCAATAATTGGTTATAAAATAATTTTAGAGATACCCTTCAAATTAATAAGTGTACTAATAATATAATCTATAAATATTTAAATAAAATGCATCTTTCTAAGTTGCAAAGAATTAAAACACAGCAATATTTGAAAAGCAAGCAAAAATATAAAGTAATTTATATGACAGAATATAATTTCCCTGCTCAGACTTGTAGAAATAAAGAATCAGCCAAGAATTTGTAGATATAATGATCCATTTATTTTCCTGAAACAAACAATAATTAAGAAAACACTTGTAATGCCTCAGCAAACTGAAACACCAGCATTTCTCATTATTATTTGCCACATCACTTTAAAGGTAAGTTATTTATGTACTATTGCACAAAAAATAATCCTTTGAATTGCAAAACTGCAGAATACACATGGTAAACATCATAAACATCTTTGGCATAATTGCAACACTATTTAATACAAACTTTTATTGTAACAGAATTTTTATTTAAATGGCAGGGAAGCAGATTTAAGTTTTTGCACTATTTCCCATCTCACCTTCAGTATCAAAACTGAACTATTTATACTCACTAGAAAATTGCCACAAGCTATGAGGATGTTGTGCACTTAGTTAATGTGCTCCTGATGACAGACACTATGAAAAAAGCTTCCCAAGATGTTTTAATAACTAGTACAAGATTAAATTGTCCAGACATGTTAAAAAAAAAAAGATGTACCTTATTCTTGAAGTCAAATTATGATGTAGCCTGGACTCTGCAATCATAGGCTAATCTATCATCAGCTGAGAATTTACTCAAGTTCTCATTTTTCATTTCAGTTCTATTTTTCATTTCATAGGTATGATGATATGTCCAGGTATTAACTCAGCTGATAATGAAAGATAATTAATTCATGCTTCTTAATAATTGCAGGATACAGAGTCAAAAGACATATCCATAATAGACTTCACAGGTTTGGTCTTTTATATAGATATAGAAAACATAAAAATTTTGTAACAATTGCATTGAAAACATACATGTTTTCCCTGACACCTGAGACAAATAAAAAATGTAAAAACTTAATGAAACCCCCTTGTAATTATTTTTATAAATGGAGTTAACTTGGTTAATCTCTGGTTTGGATTATGGGAAATGAAATGTGAGTATTCAGCAAATATACTCGTGGCCTTGTTTTTGAATCACGGAATCATTTACGTTGAAAAAGACCCTTAAGTTCTTTGAGTCCAACCATTAACCCAGCACCAGCAAGTTCACCACAAAACTGTCACCAAGTACCACGTCTACAGGGCTTTTATCTCCAGGGCTACAGTAACTAAGGAGCCTTGTAAGCAAATATTTTTACCTTATTCTGAAAGTACTGGTTTATAATAACTTCTTGATACCATATGACTACCAAAGAAACATGGTCCTTAATCAAGAAAAGATTATAGCCTAAAACCCCAGTCACAGAGGAAATATCTACACTCAGAACCTAATATGGTGAGAATACATCTGGGTTTAGTGTATTTTAGCATGCATAATGTATTTTATTTAATCTTTGTGTAGGTTGCAGCCCTGTTATTATTTCAGCTGTTCATAAGTGACACACTTACCCCATGCCCAGGATGAAGCCAACACACAGCCTTGCTGCCTGGGAACAAAATCCCAGCATTGCTGTGACTTTAGCCCAGTTAATTGGAAAAAAAAATGCTGTCAAGCTGTGATATATTGCATAAACTAAAGATAAGGCTGTTTAATAGCCAAGGACTTCAGGGAAATGTGAAAAGTGCTAATAAATGTGCAGGAAATTGACTGCCACCAGCTGCATGTAGGAACTCCTCAGGTACCTGCACCAGAAGTAAAAACATACCAGTGCTTAGCCTGTTATATTAGCCCAGAAATGATTGCTGTGTAAACAGATTTTTTCCATATTCCTCCTTTTATAGAGCACAAGCTTCCCAAACAAAAGATAGCAAGAAGTTAATCCTATGGGACCTTTGCCTACAGCAAGGAGTAAGAGCCCTTCAAAAGGATTGCATGAAAGCTTATTATTTCACCTCTGAATCTGTGTAGACAAAATAGCATCAAACTTGACTTGTTTCAAAAAACTAACAGAACCTTACGTATCTTAAAATGCATAGAAGTCATTTAATAGATACTCTGTGTAGTCTGAGACATAAAACTGATGGCAAGACATAAACTCCCAAGAATTATATCACCAGCCCAGTGCAAAGGCACTTTTATGAACAGAACATTGTGCAGAAGCATGTCACAGCTGTGCCAAACAAATGATCACTGAGAAGATTTACAAATGCTGGAGCAGAAATGCAGAACATAAAAAATAAAGCCAGGAAAACAGTCTAGATGAGACAGTGCTGTAATGTGTGTCCTTCCTGTCCCTGACCCCGCCCCCCTGACCCCTTCTGACTGGATGTGAGTCAGGACCGCCCTCCATCCCTAGAGATAAAAACCCCAGCCAGATCCGGAACGGACCTCTTTGGTTCTGGGCTCGTATGGAACCTGTACCCTCCCTCGCCTTCCCTTCCCCCTCCCCAGTCTCCCCACTCCTCCCCTGTTTTCCACAATAAAACCACCATGGAGACCAGGAACGAAACAGCTGCCTTTCTAAACCTGCAACGCTTCTACAAGGACCGTGTCTGACCAGTCCCACAGCTCGTGGCCATGGAATGACCATCCTGCGTGTTCCGGTTCTGGGGCAGCCCTCCCCCGCAGCAGGGGAGAGCTGCTTTCAGGTTCTGCACTGCTGCAAGACAAGTTGTATTAATTTCTCATGTTTGCTGTAGCTACTCATGTCTCTTCTAAGCCAAATGTGAGGTGCCTCCAGTGTAATAGAACTTCCTCTCAATAACTCACACTTCTATAACTTAAATCAATTCTCTCCCCACATTCTGTCAAAATGAGTGTCTTGAGGCCTAGAAATTCAGTCTTTAATGACTAGTGCTGTCTGACATTGATAGCAAATATCTGCTCAGTGGATGGAAAACATCAATATGATTTCTTTGGAACCAATCAAGGAAAGAACAGAGTCTAGTTTTGACAGTTCTGAAACTTTTGAGACATCTATTGAAAAAGAAACCAGAGACCAAAGCTATCCATTGACTGTGCAGTAGGTGTATGACAGGGTATATCCTGATATCCTCTTTAAATGACACCTCTTAATCTGTGTGCCCATGATTTCCTTCCCCTGGAAATCAAAACACCATGGAAAATACTGTACAGTTAAACATTAAATGTAGCAACCAGACACATCACAATTACGGGTTTGGAGTCTGAGGAAAGGTTTGCAGACAACAAATACCTAAAAAAGCCTAACTTCCATGCTGAGCTCAAAATTCAAGGATGCTACCAGCTATGAAACAAGACACAAGTTTAAGAAAAACTGGAGAATTACACAGCATAAGACAAAGAGTCTATCCAGTCCCATGTGTTTCGCCAGTAAAACCTAAGAATAGATGCCAAGGGATGATCAAGAGTAGGCAGGGATACCTGATGTTTCTGGTAAAAGTGCTCCTTACCTCCAACTATTTTAATTTTAGTAAGTTCTCCTAACCAAGAGTAGTCTTTCTCACTTAGCAAGTCTTTGCAGATTTTCCTTACATGTATTTGTCCAGTCTCACCTTCAATTTTCATCAATTTAAGTATCCATATTCCACTACTGTAATGAGCTGCAAAGACTTGTTCTTTGCTCTGTGGAGAACCACCTCTTGTGTATTTTGAATCATCTCTGACTGGCTTGTTTTGAGTCTCACTGCCTGCATTGAAGGGAATGGAAACAAGTAATCCCTGTTCCCTAACGACACTTAGGATTTTGCATATGTGCTCTGTAATATCTGGTTCTCTCTTTTACAGTTGTAGCCTATTCTATCTTTCCTTATACAGAAGACATCCTTTATCTTTGTTCATGTGTCTTTGCCAGCTTTTACTCAACATTTTTCAGTTCAATTATTCACCTTTAGAGGTGAACTATGCAGGATATGGAGAATTCCCACACTTTCACATACAGGATATGGACAAACTAGGGATTCCACAGTGTATTGATAATGTCCTCTGTATTTCTTTTTATGAAGTCTTGGAAAGTCATAATATTCGATTTTCTCTTTTGTCTGCTTCTGGACAGTGAGCTGACATTTTCACAGAATTTTATTCCATAACATCACAGTCTTGCTTTGGACTAGTAATAGGCAGCTTAAAGCTTTCCACAGCATTCATATGTAAAATTAGGATTGGTCTTCCCCATGTGTATCACGTTTAAACACACTGAATTTCATCTGCCATTCATTGCCCAGCCACTGAGTATTATAAGATGTCTTGACAATCTTTTGCAGTCACCACTTGTCCTTAGACTCTTCAATAACTTAATATCATCAGCAATTTTGGTCACTTTAGTACTCACCTCTTTCTCTGATTATTAATGAATGTGTTCCACCACATTGGAACTCCCTTAGAAGCCCTCAGTTATGAGATAAGCCCTCTATTCCTCAGCCCTCTTTCTGGTACAATCAAAATATTTAACAAATCAAATGAAGAAAAAGGAGAAATAGCAGAACAATAGCAATATATTTGGAAAGAAATGGTTAAATAAACCTAGAGAACATGCCTTGTGCTTCTGTGGGAAGTATTAGTTTTGTTTCCTTGGGTCTGAAAAGATTTATGTAAAGCCACGAATTCCTAGGGCTAAAAAGACTTCTGAAATACATGTCAAAATGGAAAGAAACTCCATGTTGTTTCCGTAGTGCTAGAAAAAATAAAAAATCTCAGATACAGTCAGCACTTATGAGTGCTGCAAAAGAATAAGGGGTTTTTGTATGAAGTCTGGTGCCTCTATTATACAGAAAATTTACAGCTCTTCTTATATCTACCTAATCTTAATGCCTCATAAACAAATGCCCTGGAGCAAAAGTAAATTAGTAGCTAGCAAGGTTGCCTAAACAGAGATGCCTGCAACTGATTGCATTAAATTAACTGTTTAATTGAATACATTTGCCTGATTGAGTAAAACGAGAATCGTGTCAATGTTTTTTCTAATTGTGTTAGTCTGCACCGTTGGTTCACTGCCCTTTCTTGAGCTGATAGTAATCACTAATTCTGTTGCTCATGAAGCTGGGATAACAAGCAGATGAATTGACTGTCACGTTGTTGTCTGCATGGATTGAGAATTAAAATGGGCTTCCTTCTGGCCTTTCAACCTCAAATCTAGAAATATCCTATCAAAAATTTGCATTGTCATCATGCAATACCTGTGGGCATAAAAAGGATAAGGAAAGGCTACACAGGTAGCAGAGGAACAAATTTCACCTATTCTAAAGAGCTCAGAAAACACTCATACACCAATGGAAGACATTTTCTCATCCTTCAGACTATCTTGAATTTTAATTTCTTTTTTTAATTTTATTTACTTTTTCTTGGGATGAAATCAAGAGCTCATAACAAATACTGATGGAAAAAAGGTGAAGGGAGAGGGAAGGACAAAACTTCATGCAACTTTTTCTGGTTTTTTCTGTCAGAGCACTGATGAAACAGTAGAAGTAAAATCTTTTGTCCTCACAGCAGGAACTAAGCTACATATATTTTCATACTTTAAGCATCTCATAAACAATAAGTAACTACTGGGTAGTTGACTAGTCTGCAGACAGAAAAAAGAGATTATTTTTCTCTCTCCCATTGAAAGAGTCTCACTCAGACAGTTTAATCAGTGAGATTTGGTAAATTTCATTAAACACATATTAATTAACACAAACATTTTTACTCCACAGTGCAGACACAAGATGGTATCATCACACACCTAATACCAACGTTCAGTTCTCTCTTCTAGTGCTTATTTAATTAGCATACAGAGAAGCAAATTTGCTCCTTACTTGCTAGGACATCACCCCTCTCTTGTCATCTTTTAAGAGACTCACAGACTTTTCTCTTTCTTTTGTCCTGAGAAGAAATTATCTCTAGAATTCTGTTTGTAATAGTTGCATCTACGATGAAAAAAAAAGATCATAAGTTATAGATAATAACAATGCTTTCTGTGAGAAAATTTCAAGCCAACTCCCCTTTCTTCTAATCTGAGCCAAATAAAATTGACATTCACAACAACTTCTCATATCTTTGTAGTAAAAACAAAATAATATCCATTTAGAATGTCGTTGGCATCATACATTACCCACAAAAGCCAGCTATAGTAGTTACTTCACATGATTAAGTGAATCAAAATTCAGACAAGCCAGTGGACAATCAGACTGCAAGTGTAGACACAAAAAAACTTTTGAAGACAGGTGTCTTGTTCTCATCAGTTCATGTTTATTAACAGGATTTATTTGTTTGTGTTGCACTTTTTTGTTGTAGAAAAATGAATTGTTTTAAAATATACGTTCTTCTGTTTGTAAACCACAATTTCTGTAATATTCTTTCTACTCCTACTGATTAAGTTACCTCCCTCACTGGTGATGGAATTGATAAACATTTATTATACTGGGATTTTTCTTGCACTTAATGTTCTAAAAAAATAAGCAAAGTCAATAACTCAAGCCACTTCTGCAAATGTACTGTCAAAAGTGAACCAGTTTCCTGCCTTAATCTTCAACATAGAACAAATGAAAAATGATTGAAATGATGCCCAGGGCAATGTCGATGACTTGTTCATCATGTGACAATGAAATCCTATTTAAAATTTGAGGGGTTTAATGAAATACATTAGCAATTCATCTCTAAGCTCTCCCCTGTATTGTTTCTGCAGTTCTCCTTTCCCTTTGTGACACAACTCAGGCCCCGACATAGTGAGACACATAGTTTTCGCTTAGAAGGCGGGTTTTCTTGGTGAAACACTACCTTTTGCTTATTTATTTTTTTGCTTCTTGAAATTCAGAATACTGTGCAACAAAACTGACAGGTATTTATCATCCCATGCAAGGCCAGAAGGAAACAAAAAACCAACCAAAAACCCAACAACCTATAGAGGTACGGCGGCCCGATGCCGCGGATCCCGAGTCCCCAGGACCATTGGCCAATGCCATCCATGCAGAAACCACTGAAGATGCCATATCCTGGGGCTCTGAGGAGGCCGGGTCATGAGCCGTACTCTCCCTCCCCTGGAAAGTTTTTCCTAAGTTTATTGGTTTAAAGTTCGCTTCCCCGCCCCTATCACCCCCCCTGCTGCTTGCCCTCACTAGAATGTTCTGTTGCCGGGCTTCCCCCATGAGTTGTTTGTAATCCCCTCCCTAGTTATATTTCATTTGCTCCCCCGCTTGTCCCTCATGTTGTCCCGGAGCCCCGTTGGCTCCGCCCCTGCTGTTCCTCCCCGGGAAACCCCGTATTTCCCCCTAAAAACCCCCTCCCTTTGTTCTCTCGGGATGGTGTGGCCGCGACCCCAGCCCCGCCGGGCTCTGCGCCCGGTAGCTGCGTGGACCGCCCCACCCGAGAGCCCCCAGTGTGCCTCCCCCGCACCGCTTCTCCCTTAATAAACTGCGCACTGCTGACTCTCAGCTCGTTGTACTCTCTTTATCACGGGAAGCGACCAGCGACTCCACGGCGTTCCTGCCCGGCAGGCACCCGCCTCTGCCGCGTGGTCCCTACCGCTCCAAGGAGCGACCCTGGGAACACCGAGGCTGACCGCAGCCGCCTCTGGACAGAGCTGAACAGCCGGGAGGGCTGAGAGCTTGGGCCCAGGTGAGGCCTCCGAGGTCTCCCGAAGCCCCAGAAGCCCATTGGGACTAAGGCGGCCGGACCCCTCCGGACCCTACTTCAACAACCCACAAATATGACTACTTCCATAATGTTTCTACTTTATCAGATTGCCCACATCTCAGCTTTTCTCCAGCTGATGACACAGAAAATTACTAATATTTTTCTCACATGATTTTGTATTTTGTTTGGTATTTAGATTGACAAACCTTCCTACTGAAATACTGACATATTACTTCTTTTTCTCCCTTTCAATCTAGTGATACAGTTTTAAATAATTTTTTTGCAGGGACCACGCACCACTCTTTTGCTTTAAGCTCAAGTTCTGCATATGTTGTGGATATCAGAGGCATTTCAGTGTCTCGTGGTAAGTGTAGAAAGACTAAAGCAAGTATAAGATGCTGAAGTTCAGTGTAAGACAAAAAAGAGATAGCAAGGCCATTCCAACATTTGTATTAAACACAACTTATATTAATATCTTATCTTAGAATTTTTTTAACTTATTTCTGGAAAAATGTTTGGAAACATTTTTAAATTTCTGTTTCACTTTTTACAAATGCATAAAAAAATTTTATTTTTCTGCACATAGCTGTTCCAGGTATCAGAATGCACGAATGTTTTGTATTTCTACTATGTTAAAAGATCAAAGATGAAATGAGTCCCTGCACACAGAGTCCATAAAGTCATGTCAAACAGATGGAAGTACATATATGCATGTATATGTAAATTTTTGTATACTCCTATTTTCCACTTTGGCCTCAATTTCTCATTAATAAGAGAGGGCTCATATATAGCAGGTAAAATGCTGTATTCTTCTTTTTGACCTTTCATGTAGGGCAATTCTAGCCCTAAAAACACAAAGGAGTTCTCTCTCTCAAAAATAACAAAAAATACTTTTCTTCCCTTTTTTTTTTTTTTTTCCCCCTCCCATGATTTTTCTGCTCCAGTGGTACCTCCTCAGCTGGAGGCTGTCAGCCAGGGAATATTACTAGCTTGTCTGAGATGGTTTACATTCTGTTCAAAGTATCTGCAATTTTACATTGTTGGATACAACTGGGATGAGAAGACAGGTCAAGACAACATGTCTGAGGTTGAGACAGAAATCCCAATATCATATATAGACAAATATTAGCTGCTTCAAAGGCCAGAGCAACCGCTAATAAAGCTCAGCGACTGAAATCCTTCAGAAAGTATCTCATTCCGTACATCTTTCTGTCAGTGCCAGCAAGCCTGAACAGAAATATAGATGCTCTGGCTTTACAAGGAAAGCAATTTATTTTCTCAGTTACATCTTCACAGCATTTAAGACAAGGGACCATAATTTCTCTGTACAGTCTTTTTCTCTCCACATCTTTCCATTGCATCATTTTACCGGATAGTCATTGATAATACTGATGCTAACAGGACTGATAGCACTGAAAGGTCTCTGCAAATCTCTTTTTTAAAATTTTAATTTGTGGTACTAATTTTCAAAATGTCTAAAAGGCTTTGTAAATCTCTGAGACCTTCCACAGAAAAATTTATTTGGTCAAATAAAATTGTTTTGAATGGTTGAAATGTCAAGGTGGAGGATTTGCTGAGCTATCTTTTGTTGATTCCTCAGATAATCATTCTAATTTTGGAGGGAAGGAATAAACAGAAAGTAAAGGAAGAGAGTCATGCCTCTCTAAGGTTAATGGTAGAATGTACTACTAAACTACATACATTCTATCTTCAAACACAGATAAGACTTATTATCTTAAAACAAAAAAAAAAACCCAAACCAAAATACAATTTTAATTTTTATTTAAACTAAAAATATATTATGGTGAAAAGAAAGCGTAAAATTTAATTTTTACCTTCTCTGATCTTTCCTTAATGACTTTAAAAGTTGTCAGATCATCTTTATTTCAGTTACAGTCCAGAGTAGCCCACAAGAAACATGGAGAGAGCCTATTTACAAGGGCCTGGAGTGACAGGACAAAGCGGAATGATTTTTAACTGAAAGAGGACAGATTTAGATTAGATATTAGAATGAAATTTTTTACGGTGAGGGTGGTGAGGCCCTGACACATTGCCCTGTGGCTGCTGCATCCCTGGAAGTGTCCTAGGCCAGGTTGGATGGAGCTCTGAGCAACCTGGTTTAGTGAAAGGTGTTCCTGTCCATGGCAAGGGGTTGGAACAAGATGATCTTCAAGGTCCTTTCCAACCCAGGCCAGTCTATGATTCTATGAAATATGAATCTTAGAAAAACTATCCTCTAAAAGTCATATAAATGTGCAAGATTATACAAGAAATTTTAATTGTATTTCTGAAGATATTTTCCATTGTAGTTTATGTATATTTGTTCTTGAGCATCAGCTCTTATCAACCTAGTTTTAAATTTTAATAAAAAAATTTTAATAATGCAAAACATGTTAACTTTGTAAATTTTTTCCCTGTTATAGTTACCCAGCTTTGCAAACTTTTCTATCACTTGTCATTACAACATGGGAAAGCTCACCGTGATTCTAATGCTTTTCAGGCATGTTATTTATCAAAAATGACCCTTATAGTATACCAAAACATGGCTCATGTGCGCTATCATTATATAGACATATATCTATATAAATTTATTTTCTCATTTATTTTCTGAGCACTCCCTAAGAATGTCATTATGTTTTCCAGAAGGGAAACTATCCCAGGAAAATTCTGCAGAGTTATTGCTGTATTATAATAAACAAAACATACCTATGTTTGTTTCATGGATTGAAAAAAAAATGTACATACCATCTTTTTGTATTTGGTAAGCAAGTACCACCAGTGACAAAATATCCAACTTACTACCAACCCTTACATTAAATAATACTTAATCCCTAATCAATAAGCCGTAAAATTGCTTGGCTGTTTCCAAAGTTATCTAAGTCTGCACTTGTCTCACTACCTTTTTTCTCTCTTTTCCCCTTTGCAGTCGCTTGCATCTCTGATTCACTTATCACTTCCTCAGAATTCTTCATTACCTCTTGCATTCCCCTACTCATTGTGCACATCATTTCTTGTTCTTCCAGACGTCCCTTTCAGAAGAACTAGGCCGCAATCAGAAAATTTCTCCAGAAATGCTTCAAAATGTGGTTGTAAGAAACAGGTGCAAGCAGGGAGGCAAGGAGGCACGGCGGCAGAAGGACGCACAGCAGGCAGGCTGCAGTTCTCCAGAGGTTTATTGTAAGGCGCAGCAGGGAGAGGTCCAGGGAAGGAGAGTCGGGGCGGAGAAGTGGGGAGGGGTGCGGGGTCTGGAGCTCCGGAGGCTGCAAGCTGTCGGCGGCAGTTGGTCTTGGGCAGCAAAATGGCCATTGAGTACTCAGTGGCATGGGGTTTTAAGGGGAGGGGAAGAGGGAGTGGTTTGGCACGCAGGCCAACCGGGAAAGCCATAGGGAAGAGGGACAGGGGTATTAACCAATGATTACAAAGGAGGGGAGGATACATAATTCAAACCAACCAATGCTGTACAACTTAGGAGGGGAACAAAGGGGAACAGTCTGGAATCAACCTATATATGGGAAAGGGGCGGGGGAGGAGTTTGGGCCAATGATCTTCTCTGCTGGCACATACATTGCTGCAGGGGCTCATGGGCTGATCTTCCTGTCACCATGAGTGAACAGCACAGGCTGTCCTTGCCCCCATGGCCGGCCCTCTGGCTGGCAACTTGCGGAGGTGAAACCGCCACACCTTCCCCTTTGCAGTCACTCGCATCTCTGATTCACTGATCACTTCCTCAGAATTCTTCATAATCTCTTGCATTCCCCTGCTCATTGTGCACATCATTTCTTGTTCTTCCAAACTTCCCTTTCAGAAGTACTAGTCCGCAATCAGAAAATTTCTCCAGAAATGCTTCAAAACACATGGAATTTCTACTTCTCTTCACACACACACCCACAAGTGTTCCCCTGCTCAAAGCCCCTTCCACTCCCCGTAAGCAGTCTTTTCAAACACAAACCCACCTGTATTTGTCTACAAAGAGAAAGCATAAACAACTCCCATGAGTGAGCATGGATTGAAAGGAATGCTGGTTTGCAAGAAATTTTAAAAGTTTACTTTGCTCCTAGTATAGACAAACATCTTCACTTTATTCAGCAGAGTTTCTCATAGTCACTGGCTTTCTAAGCTTCAACTACTCGAGGAAATGAACTATAAAAATACATGCAAAGAGCACTATGACTGTCCTGTTACTACATGCTGTGAAATCAAAAAACACACAAGAAAGGAAAGTATCTTTTATAATGAAAAGGCTGAAAAAAAGGTCACTTGGTCTTCAAACATAGTTATGCCACTAATTTTTGTTAAGTACATGAAAATATGTGTAGTCAGAAAGATGCTGTTATTCTTTTGAAAAGACGTGATGTCCATCTCAGCCAAAACTCTGCGGTAGCATCAAAGCTAAATCTACCTCAGTGTTTTAGGTCACTCTGTACAGAGGTGAAGATCTCTTCCTCTTAAGATATAAATCCAGATAATTCTTACATAGCAACTTCGCTGAATTTCAGTGACTGAAAGCATTCATACATTTGACATGATCTTGTCATGGAGTTGGAATTTACTCACACATTGCAAATTCTCAGGTATTTACTATGCATTAGAGTGGTCAAACCTGGGAATATATACAATATGGATTTTTTTTCTGTTCTGGAGAAGAACAGAGCACTCAGAAAGAAAAATTTGTTCTGGGTCAGACAATTTTCAGAACCGTTGGTAAAGGGAAAAATAAAAAGAATAATACTTGATTAAGCCTCGACCAAGGTTGTGTGCTCTTTTGGATTTATTTTCCATGCTCTTAGAGTAAGTCACATTTTTTTATTGCTTGATGTGAGGTCCTGCCAAAAGCAAAAGATGAAATGTTTATTTTCCATATGTCAAAGTAATATATGGTAATTTTTTTTCCCGTGAAAGTTACAGAGTATTTCAGAACAGAGGAATTTTATGTTTAGAAAAACACCGTCCTCCCCCTCTTTATGCCAGCAAAAGCAATGCATTGGATCTACTCTGATTTTGAGATAACAAACAGTTTTCAACATCCTGCAAATCAAGTTTTTAGTTGTCTCACTATTTATTAGAAGAAAAAAGAACCTGAAAAATTACAAAAAATTCCCAACAACAACAAACCAAACAAACAACCCCCCTCTGATTCCATACCTAAGTTTTCAACCCACTTATGAAGACTTGTGGTCAGTTTGTAGTCACCAGAGGTAAAGATACACTTTGGCTTTCCTTGTCTACCATGAACTCTGGTAATAACAAAATGAGCTTTGAAAAGAGGTTGTCAAATTTGTCAGATTTATAATGCTATTGTTTAGCTTCCAGGCCTCTCGGGACTTTAAAGCAGAAGAAGTGCCTAAGGTGCCTTCAAAAGTCAGGTTTGCAGGTTTTTTCATCAGACAGACACATCACAAAGACCGTACAAATCCTTTCTTTTTTTTTCCTAAGCAGAATTTATAGCACTCGAAATGGAGCTTCATGTCTCATACTCCTACTAAAAAAACAACTCAGCTACCTGAAAAGCAATCCAAAGCAGGCAGACCCTGCCTGTTTCCAAAACAGATTGAATTTAGCTTGTTGTCCCTCTCATTTCCCCTCTGTTCCAAATAAACTTTGAGATCTTTGCCATAGTGCTGTATTACAAGCCAGTCATAACTCCAGAAAGGCGGGGACACAATGTACTACCTTTTTCAAGATGAGCTGGAGGAAAACAAAACAAGTTTCTGAGCCTAAAGGTAATTTTCAGCTTTTCATTTGGAATTTTTTCTACAAACATTTCCTTATGATATTTAGGGTCCTTAAATATCTGGATCTTCTATGTTAAACAGAGATTTAAGGATATTTATGTCAGATTTCTGCTCTCAGACTGTTGTACGTTGCATTTATTTTTGGATCAAGGAAGTTTTAAATAGTGAACGACCAGCAGTTTATCACATCCTGTGTATTGAATCCTATAAATGTGAAAAATCCTGTTTGTCTGGGGTTTAATTCTTCCTTCTTTAGGTTTCAGATTTTTATTTCATATCCTACATTGTGTGGAAAGGTATTTATGGTGAGACAGTGTTTCATATCTCTAAAAAATTCCGTGTTTTCTTCAGAGCTGCCTGTGCACTTTCCATTTCCTTGATGGAATCAATCTCCTAAGACTTGTCCCTTCCTTGACTTCCTCTCCTTCTTCCCACAGTACTTCAGACTAAAATAATGATACAGTAAAAAATTACAAGATCGATAGCTTTCTATTACAATCTCTCTAAGTAGTTTGGAGTAAGAAGCCTTTGGTTCAGTTGCTCTTCATGATAAAATCTATCCTCAGCTTTCCAAATTAATAGAGAGGCTAATTCTTATGTATATGTATTATATGTTATCTAATTAGGATTATCTAATTGTCCAGATTGACCCAAATACTTCCCTTAGTGCTATCTGGTAAAAAATCTTTAGGGTAATTTATCATAATAATGCAAATTTATTGAAAATCTTAATTATAGATGAGTATCACTTTTTGCAATACATTGTGCAAGGATGGGTTGACAGATTACTGACAATTAAGATCTTATCACATTGCTCAGACAAAGACCTCAGTTTAAGGCTTACACCCTGGAGTAAGCTATTTGTCACATAAAAACAGATTACTATCTCCATATTAATCATTATCACATGCTTTGTGTTTGCTGATTTATTCAATCATAGTGTGGGATCCTAACCTAGAGGCCCACTGAACTTCACTTTTGGATTTTATTTTTAGTTAAAGTATTGAAATATTTAATAACAACATCAATGTCTTGTTCTTTGTACTTCTGAAAAATAAGATATCACAGCAAAAATGTAATGAAAGGAAATTTTATGAGCATTTGTTATAAGTCAGGCAGGAGTTCAGGCCATCATTTGTGGATTAAACCTGAAGAAGTCGTAGAAACAAATGTTTGCTGGTCCATACATGCGACTGGAGGCACATAAAGGTTTTAGATGAGAGCTTTCAGATTTCCCATCTGCAATGGCACTTTATGCTGCTTTCTTCTGTTACTTTTATTCCTGTTTTATTTTCCAACTCTGGTAAATGAACCTGTGAACTGCTCATGACAGTGTAGTCAAGGTTCTTCTGAATCCCGTTACTGGTCTTTTTAATTACATTAATTCCAAACACAGGCACTCATCCTAAAATTATTCATGTATCCATGCTATTCATGTATCACTCAAGGAAGGCATAAAATTATTAGCACATAGGCAGAGCTGTTATCAGTGAAGTGTTCAGGAGAACCACTGCTGGGATGCACCTAGGTAACAACATCCCTAGCAGGCAGCAGGTTTGTTTTCTGACAGTTATCTGGTGCCAATGCTTTAGGACTGTTCTGGGACACTGCCAGACAAAAGAATTTAATGGCTTTACTCTGCTCTACTAAGAAGCCTGCAAACTAGCTCAATATGCTGGAGGAAGGAAGTCAGAAAAGGTTCAGGATTAAAATAATCCTAGGCAGATGAATAAATTCATACACAGCTATTAAAACCACAAAGTTACCTGAGGCAAGTCAGCAGGAAAATAAAGCACATGCCACAGCAACCCATGGGATCATGCACAAAATGCTAAGCCTGTCATGTTCATTCTTATGATTGTAACACCTCAGGTATGATATAGACTTATAAATATTGATATTTTAAAATCTGAGGTTTTCTTCCTAGTGTTAAATATATTGTCAAGACAGCTGTCAGTCACTAAGCCCCTAGTCACAGTTATCCCAAGGGATAAAGCACAGATTCCTAAAATACTCATCACCTTGAAGGAGCAAACAATTGGTTCAGATTGGCAGGTGTTCAAGAATTGCAGTGTGCAGGAACAAACTACAGGATTTCACTACAATGAAAGGACAAAAATACAGTTAAGACTGTAAAAGTGACAAGAAAAATAATGGTATGAAAACTAAAAATACAATTGGATTTCATTGGTGTTGTTCCAATACACACCACCTGACAAGTGCTTTCTTTTTCTTACTTGTGTCACATACTATTTGTAAATTTTAGTGAGGAAAAAGTAAAATGTATTATTAGCATTCATTATTGACACACCATTTAAAATACTAGTAGAGTACAAAATGTAACTATAATCTCTTCCCCTAAATTACACATTATCAGCATTGTTTTCAATTTAAACCTGGATCTCAATAGATTCAGAACTCATGAAATGAACTGTAGAATCATGAATTATGTTAACAGTTAACTGAGAGTTCTATGTCTGTGAGTGTTCATGTATGAATTACTGTCTCTCCAGGAATGTTTCTCCCAATGATAAGCAAAGAAACTTCCTTACCAATTAAAAAACACATATAGTAGCTGTAATCAGCTACTGCTTCCCTTCAAAATTTCTCATAAAAGTGCTTTTTTTCCTTACTGAGAAAGATGTAATGCTGGATCATTAACCAAACACAGAAAAAGATACATGAATATTGGAGGCACAATTGGACACATGACACTTTTAGAAAATAAGGAGAGAAAGTTAAAAATTCCTTGTCAGTGACTGAAAAACTGTACTTAATTGACAGATCAAAAATAAACATGTTCCTTCAGAATTTAGTAGTACACTGTTGCAATGGTTTTGACTGGGAAAGATGATTTTCTCCATAGTAGCTGGTATGGGGCTTTGTTTTGGATGGGTGAGGGAAACTGTTGATAACATGGGAGTGTTTTTGTTATCACAGAGCAGTGTTTGCACAAAGCCTTTTCTGCTTCTCAGACTGTCTGTCCTACCAGTGATGGGACTGGGGGTGCACAAGGAGTTGGGAGGGGACACAGCTGGGACAGCTGACCCTGACTGACCAAAGGGATGTTCCGTAAGATATGGCATCATGCTCAGAATATAATGCTGGGGATAAAAGGAGGAAAGGGGGATGCTGAGAGTTATGTTGTTTGTCTTCCCAAGTTCCATGGAGACCTGGTCTCCTGGGGATGGCTGAACAGCCAGGGGAAGCAGTGAATGAATTGCCTGTTTCACTAGTGTGCATGGCTTTTGCTTTTCCTATTAAATTGTCTTTATCCCCACCCACAAGTTTTCTCCCTTTTACCCTACATGTCTCTTCCCCATTCAGTGGCTGGGTGGGGCTTAGCTGTGTTCTGTGTTTAAACCATGACAACTGTTCTTTAAAGTACGTATACTAAAAATTCAGACCATGTTTTAGTCTGGTAATCTGAGAGCTAGAGAGTTTGATATAGTTAGAGGGTTTCTCTCTCTCTTTTTTTTTTTTTTTTTTTTTTTTTTTTTTTTTTTTTTTTTTTGGGAAGCTTCCTCTAAAGCCCTGTAACCAGAAAAATGAGAGACATGTTTGGAGGGCCAAGTGCTTAGTATTTCAAGAACAGCTGGTGGAAAGGTAAAGTAGAGAAAGGAAGCAAATGTCAACTTTATATACTTTACCAGTCCCTAATGCAGACACATGAAATATTTGGTCTGTCAAGTTCCTCTGGGACTATAACATTATTATACCTCTGAAAACTTTAGGAAATACTTGACCATAGTTTGTTTATATCCCCTTGTGTCATCTCAGATAACACAGGGATCAAAACCACACCACATCGGTTAATTTCCTGATGTTTTGGGGTTATGGGAAGGGATAAACAATGGAGTAATGAAAAACTGGAATTCTGACTCAGTTTTTGATCAGTTTGGGTACTATTAAATGAAGCTTACATTGCAACTCACTGAGGTAAGACTTAAGTAAGGTATAGCTAACAGTTAGATTCTAGAGAAAATCTTAACGGCCCTGTTGTATTGGACAGATATATGTTACAGCAAAACAGGAATTATACCTGTAAAGAGGGAAGAGAATGGGATACTGAGTAAACTCTTTGGCTTAAATGATCCCTAAGGGATGACAAGTGTGCTGCAATGACCATGAACCAAATAGAGAACTAATAGGTAAAAGTTCTGTTGGGATTGGCGAAAAGTTTCAAGGCTGTGTATCAACACAAGTTATCCTAAGAACTATGTAAGCATATTTATTTATTATGCTTCTACTGGTTACATAGACATATAACACACATATATTAAAATCAACAAGAATGATATTCTGGGTACATATTTCACTTCAGTGAGAATGAATAATCACTATTACAAACTAGAAGGAAGCTGTGAGTGCTCTCCATTGATGTCTTAAATATACAATAGGCAAATTACATCTCCCTGAAGAGTAATCAAATGTTGGCCACCTTTTAATCTGTCAGTTAGCTAAATTAAATGAGGTAAAGTTTAATTGACTGTGATTTGTCTTGATTTTCTGTCAGAAACTAAACAGCTTTCGTATCTCCTTCATCCTTCCCTCCTGAAAAAATGTTGATTTGGGAAAATTCAAGCCATTAAAAAATTTTTGTGTTTTATAAACCCATTTCTAGTTTTCCCTTTGTTTTTGTTTTGATTAATGGTTTAGTTCTCTTTTTTACTGTTTTTTAATTAAAAATCTAAATAGTTTGTTTTTAAAATATTTAAAATTAAAAAATTATCTTCATAATATCTGCAGCTATTTTTAGCTTTGAAAATGTATTTGGCTTCCTTGACTTCTGCTTTCCATCAAAAGTTGCTGTCTGTGGAATAAGATCACAGGAGGTCAGAGAAGATAACTCAAGAGTCCCTGTGGCCTTATAAACATTCTAATTCTAAGATCTAAAATTGAGACTAGAGAAGGAGGCATCCATAAACACGGAGACCAAAGTATTTTGCAGCCTATCAAGTCTGACCCTCCAAAGCTGATGAAAAGACCTGTATACTAACACCATCACATTCACTTTGAAGAGCACTTGAGGCACTTTGATAAGCGCATGACTGTTTCTAATGAAAAACAGACTTAGGGAAAGAGTATCTCAACTGAGATACATGATCCAGGTTGCTTAGACAGTGATGATAATTACCACAAGCTGTGCTGATGGGCTGGTGATTTGCTTTTTTTGGAATGCAGAAGTGGAAAACTATCAGAAATTATGCAAGCAACTGACAGAGGAAAAAGGTCAATAAATAAGATACTAGATGTCTTTCAGTTAGACATTACTTTTCTGAATTATCTCCTAGTAATTGAATATGATAAAAAATAAAGAGAGGTTAAACAAGCACTGTCTGAAGCTGGATAGAAATTATGAAAATAAGAGGTGAGAAAGACTGAAAAAGTTCTTGCAAGAAAGCTGTAAGTAGATTGTAAACTCAGCTTTTATGCTTCGAAATTTTGCACAAAATCTAGCTCCTAATGGCAAGTGTATTGATATGCAATGTGTAAACTTTGAGCTTGTTTTATTCTTAGCATTCAATGATGAACAATTTCATGGAACTAAGCAGTGTTTTCATATCTAAAAAACTGGTCAAAATTCTGCAATGTTCATGACTGTGCACTCATTGTGGGGTGAGTTGGACCCATTAATGATTGGAATGAATGTGATTAACTTTCAACTTTATTATCTTGAGTGGCAGCCCTTCTCATGTTTATCAGAGAATCATCAAAATGAGGTCTGGAGCTACTGCAGTGAGGCTCACGGTCTCATCCTTTTCTTCCCTAACCCGAAGTTCTGGATGTTTCAATTATCTCACTTTAATATATACCTGCATTCCTCTCCTGCACCTCTGTGATGGGAGTGCTGATGAGTGAGCTGTATGTCCTTATTTGTTCTAGTAAGAAAAAAGTTTTATTTTAATGACATTTTTATACAACAGAGGCAAATGTCAGAGATTACAAATCTTATGTTCTGTATTGAGAAAGATGGAGAAGGAAATTTTTTCCTGTGTGAAGGACTGGTTTACATTCCTGTCTCTGCCTTTTTTTTAATCAAGCTTTAATTTTAGGTTTATGAAGTCATACATTTCGTATTTTTGGTATCACACCTATGAAAGAAAGGTAAAATTTGCTTTTTCATGTTTGTTTATATTAAAGCTCTTATGAGCAGTCCCTGCACAAACATTTATTTACTTAACTGTGAATTATAATTGTCACTGTAAACAGAAATGTTCATAAAGGGAAACTATATTTTAGTCCTACTTAGTGGGGTATAAAGTATGACACTCATTAATAGACAGGAGCAAAACAGAGGATGTTTATGTGTTTAAAGTGTGCAACAGGACATCTATTACTTCCCAAATATCTAAATAATTTTGTCGCGATTCTGTCATGAATACTCAGAAAAGATCATAAAACCCAACGTGTTTATCATGTCTTATATATTTATTTATCATTGATGCACATTCGAAATTTACGAAGGTCATACTTGGAATGGTTTCCTTCTGGCCACAATGGCTATTGAATTTTCAGTTCAGTGTCCAGAAAAACAACATTTCTTCAAGCCAGGCACTTCCTCACAGTGTTCTTATTTGTATTTGAAGGTAATTTCTAATCTGTTACACTAAGGCCCAAGTGATCACGAATCACTCCTAGCACATCATAAAATATCTTCAAAATACCTTTAAAACAATCAATCAGTACTTTTAAAAAATCTTGACATTTTGCTAACCACTAGATACAACTCAACTAATCTTTTAAGATCTCCAAAGACCAAATTAAATTTTAAAAAATGGTTTTTTTTGGTTTTTTTTAATATATACACTAATAAGATTTCTGATGCCATTAGAGCTATTGCTACTTATAACAGATACAGATGACAGACTGGGTTTTCCAGCATTTTACTTTTTTTTAAAGTATTATTACTTTTATTAAGCTCCACTTTCTTAACTTCACCAAATTTCTTTTTAAAATAAGAAAGACAGTTTGAGACACTATTGGTAGGAGAAACATCTACCTACCAGAGGAATACAAATAAAATTTCTTGATCAATTTTATCAAAATACAGGGAGTGCAATCTTACAGCCAGTTCTAGAACAACGTCTCCACTATGGCTGTTTTGTCTAGACAGCATGAAAAGTTTATAACCATTAAAAACTTACTGAACAAATCTGATAAAGGAAAAAAGAAAAACCAGCAGGATTTGAGTGAGATATTAACAAGTAATTTCCTTCTTTTTTTTACCTTTGTAATTCTATCTCATTGTTTCTTTACATTTTAACCCCCCTTTTTTTTTTGTCCCATTATCTTTGACTTATTAACTCCTTAAACATCAAATAATAGAACTTCAGAGTCAGAAGCATATACTGTAAGCTTCCCAGGGTTTTCTTTGTCCCATTGCATTACCAGAATTAATCGTTCATCCCTTCAAGACTGCATTTTCTCCTGCTTCTGTGTATGAGAAATGAGGCATTTGGGCTTATGATCACTGAAGTGTCCTGAGCTGACAGCACAGAATCACTTAATATAACTGGCTCTCTAACTCTCCTAACAGTGTCAGGTTATTATCATGATTCCAGGGATACTCATCACAGAAAAACTTTGGTGCTTGGTATTAAGATATAAGCATGTATGCTTCCATTTAAGTCTCCTGTAATTATTTGGGATGTGGTAATAAATATGAAAATCTGCATCCATCTTTAATATTTCTGGAAGGGGTAAAAATGGTTACTTGACTTGTGCTAGTTGAACCTTTCAAAGTAGACAGATTGCAGTTGTCGTGTAAAGAAGAGGAGCTAGAGAAGAGACACTAGGGAGCAGCTGGCACAGGGTTATAAGACTTTCACTAGTTAGTCACTGTCCAAATAACTAGGAGGACAAAATATGTGGAGCAAGTGGGGTGGGGAGGGGGACAAGCACAATACAAATAAAAACAAGGAACTCAGGTTGCAGTTTCTGGTCTGGTTTTGTAGGAGTCACAGTCAGAATTGTGGTTCACTTTTCTGTCTCTTTTATGCCTTTACTGTTCAGGTGTTTAAAGATTAAAGCTCTCTTTTGTGGAATTTAATCCCTGCCTTCTCTCTGCCCCCCACCCCAGCCTCCCAGTGGAACCCTGACGGTACAACCATCTTTAAGATAGATGGACTTTAGGAAAACTCTCCTACCCATTTGAAGAATTTTTACATCTTTGTGCCTTACAACTCTTAATTTTCTCTGCTTCTTATCTAACACTAAAACTGCTCCTTGCCTGTATTCCCAAGGGTTTCATAGGGATACATAACCTAGTTCTTCCTGTTTAATTGCACATTAGGCCTTATTATCACTTACTATCATTGCTGTGGTGCCTCATATACTTTTACAAATTCCTATTAAATTAAGAAAAGAGTATCTGTTAAGTCTGACTACCTTTCTCTTGTTCCATCCCAAAAAGACACATATTTGACTTTATGTGTGTTTTCTTAATGGGGAATACTAAGGTTGATGAGAAAGAAAAGCTGACTTCACATTAAAATTGAGTTAAAACCTGATAACTCAGCCTCCCCCCAGCACTTAAGAAAGAGTACTTCTTCAGGCTGGTTGTCTGTGAAACTGCTGCCTGCCTCATACACAAATCCAGTCCCTGCCACATGCCTGCTGACAGCTTATTCTAAAACAGCAATTCAAAAATGATGATCAGCAAGAGGCAGCCGCTTAATTGCCATTAGAATGAGTGGAGCATCCTCCTCCCAAATGACTTGGAAAGAAATATTTGATGGCAATAAATACAAGAAAATACACGTCATTATACTGAGTCATAATTGCACACACTGTCAGAGGGGGAAAGAGCAGGGTGCTCCAGGAAGGAAGGTAAAATTTGATCCAATGGCAACCATGGTGGCAATGCCCCCACAGCACCAGAGCCAGGCCAGCAGAGCCTGCAGGGGACTGCAGTGGGTCCAGCAAGCATCAGGCAAAGGCAAAATAACAAGCCAAACCCAGGATCAACCCAGGAAACTCAGACACTTCAGCCACAGGGCAGGAAGCCCACTTACAACATAGCCAGGGCAGGGATATGAGGAGGGAGGAAGGGAGGGGTTGTTTCTCCAGGACAGCCACTGAAATCCCCTGGCAGCATTTGAACACCAAGTGATTTCTCATGCAATGTGGAATTCAGCTGCAGAAAACACTATCTGCAGAAAACCAGATCTAATGGAGGCCAGAGGAATATGGATATTCAGAGCAGATTTAGGAGAATTAATGTATTTTAAGTCTACCAGTAGCTATTGTAATTGTGACAGTTGGATTGCCTGAATTCCCAAATTGTTGAGTGCGGAATTGCAATACTGGAGTGAAGATCCCTCTACCTACATTTACTCTCAAAACATTTACTATTCACTTTTAGGAAAATGATGCCTTGGTCCTACTTTTTTTATGACAGTCTTTGCATCCTTTCAACAGAAATAATTTATGTCATAAACAAAATGTCAAGTATATGAAAGACCTGATTACAAAATGAAGATATAGACAAGGAATATGCAGCAACAAATAAGTTAAGAAAGCAGAAGATGTAAAAAAGAAAAACAAAAAAATCAATTTTAAAACTGGCTACCAAATCCTTAAAAATTTTTTAAGAAACCTAGAAAAGTAATCTTTGTGCTAAAAATTGATGAGGATAAACTAAAAAGTTTATAAGAGCATTTCCTGGACAGTCTGGACAGAACAAAACCTAGGGTTAAACTTAAGTAATCCTAGAAAAGCCCCAAACTTCACTAATTAGCAGTAACCTTCCACTGAACAGGAAACAAAAAAAGTCTGCAGGGAACTTCATGGCCAAGGCAAAATATCAGGCAGAATCTGATGGGAGAATCTAAAAGAAATGACCAACCATCTGCAATAATGCCTTGAAAACGAAAACACATCAACCTTAACTGTCTCAGTATCACAGAAGGAAGATGAGCCAAAATGGATTGAGCAGCTCAGCAGAACATTAATGTCACATGCAGGAAATATTCATAGTAGATTGATATTACAGCAAAAGAAATCTGAAGAGAAAAAAACAGGTAAGAAAAGAATGTACAAGTATTAAAAAAAGGATATTATATACTGAACATGTTTTGAAGCATCCAAGGAAGGTACATTGAAGTGAAAATGCTAATCATTATCAACCTGTATGATACTGAAAAATCTTTCTATTCTTGCAGAAAATGCGCAGAGGAGAACAGCTGGCTGTGGAATATGAATTAAGTAAATTACTCTGGTGGGTTAACCTTGGCTAGCAGATAAATATCCACCCAGACAGTCACTCACTTTACCCCTCAGTGGAATGCTAGCAAAGATAAAGACAGGGAGATCATGTAACCAAATACCATTGCAGATAAAGCAGGCTGGTCTTGTGAAAAAATAATATACTGCCAATAAAAATAAATATTCCATTATGGATTTGAGTAGCGTGGAACTACCACCTCCTTACCACCTGCATGTATATAGCAAGAAAGAAAGTCTGTGTTAAACCAGCATGTTTTCTCCACTCTCAAGCTAAAACCAATGCATTATTTACTGACAGGAATAAAAAACAAAATGGGCAGCTATTCTTACTTGTTGACCTCATTGAGAGAACAAGACTTGAAGGAAAAAGTTTGTAAAACCTTGGACCAGAAGTCAGAACTGTAAAGACCTAGATACTGAAGGCTTAGAATAAACTTTCTTCCAGTTTCTGCACTTCTAGAAAACACCAAGGACAGCTCTAAGGAGAGCTACAGTTTTGGTTATTGCAACCATTCCTTTTGTGATCAACGCTTTATAACAAATTTTCGGTAAATAAACACTAGGCACTTTGTTATCTACAGAACTGCACAATGATAGACAATAATCCAAAGGCAGGCAGAGTAAGATTCATTAGAGTATCTCTTATGAACAAGTTACATAACATTTAGAATGTAGAAATTCTTCAGACAAACCTGCATGGTTTCTACTAAATATCTATGAAGACCAAAAATTGGATAGAACAGGTAATAAGACTGGACACATAAAAGATGCAGGAACATATCCATTGCTAAATTTCTATTATGGAAAAGACAGATAAAATGGTTTGGAAATGTGCAAAGAATTGAAGCCTAAGTAGTCCTTACCACTCCAAATGCTGTAACAGTGAACTATGACAGAGGGGTAAGGATTAGAAGGGAGTGCTGGGCATCACCTGGCACAATGCTCTGCCCAAGAACAGCCACCTGGGGCCGATTTCCCAGACTGTATACAGATGGATTTTGGATGTCTCCAAGCATGCAGAATCCACAACCTCTCTGGTCAACCTCAAAGATAGATAGAAAGCTAGATACAAAGTTAGTAGTCAGAGATCAAATAGAAAGATAACTTAAACATTTGAAGGATTAATTTATTTATTTTAAAAACCTGTATTTGCTTTTTGTTTCAGAGAATTAAAGAAAACTAAAAGCAAGTAGAGAATTATTAAGGTTAAATTTTAAATTAAGTATTTAAAAACTACATCATGTTATCAATAAAATGTTTGCATGTCTAGTTGTATGGAGAGAATACAAACTCTTGAATTTAACTGTCCCCCTTCCAACTACAGCTCAGAAGCCTGATAGAATCTCACTGATTGTAAGACATTTTTACATAGTAAAAAATCATTCTTTAAAAAAAACTTGAAATTATTTATGGAGATTTAATATATTTTCAGATAAAATAGAAGAGGAAACAAAATGAACAGACTTCAAAGCTGAAGTTTTTAATCTTTTATTTTTAAAGCATTTTCACTGAATTGAAAGAGCATCATAATTATAAGGTAGGTTTATAATTAAATGGGGAAAATGCTGAATGTATCTGTTGATATAAAAGACAGCAAGATGCCGATAGCAAAGTGCAAAATGCATTTCCCTAAAACTTCTTCAGTTTCTTTTTGTCTCCTAGAAACACATGTTCTAGTTAACTTAAAGTTATTATTTCTCTGCCTTTATGACATGCCTGTGGCACTGTGCAAGGTGATCAGGCAAATGCAGGTGCTCAGGGAAAGTTATGGATGCTTTAGATCTTCCACTAATAACATCAAACACACCATTTTTATGTGTTCTATATTACATGACAGAGCTCTTGTCACAGAGCTAAGGGGGAAATAATGGAATATTGGTGAAGAAGATTGTAAACACGCTTGAGCAACTTACAGCCAGGGTGTCGAGAAGCACATAGATCACAGGAATTGTTGTTTGGCCTTGTGTGTAGATCTCCATTTAGGTAACATGTGATAGACTTGGAGGCATCCCACGGAACATGCTTCAGATTTCTGCCCTGCTGTGGGAAAGATCAAACACAGTGGTAAATCACACCTGCAGGAATCTCTGACACACAGGGGAAAACAGCAGGTTCACTCATCTTCCAGCAAGGGCTGAGCTCTGTGGTGTCTGTGTGAGTGTGCAATACCCTTGTGCCACTGCCCAGACACTGCTGCAGGGATGCCCTGCTTAGCAAGGCAATGAAAATAAATTTATTCTCGGCATTTCATTGGTGCTTGTGCCTGCATCCTGTCTGTTCCTGCTCACACACTGACATTTAACTTTTATACCAAATTACAGAATCATTACAGTTGGAATAGATCTCCAAGATAATCAAGTCTAACCTTTGACCGACCATCATCTTTCAAATGAACCATGACACTGAGTGCCACATTCAGTCATTTCTTGAACTCCTCCGGGGAGGGTGACTCCAACACCTCCCTGGGCAGCCTGTTCCCGTGCTTGATAACCCTTTCCATGAAGAAATTCTTCCTGATGTCCAACCTGAATTTCCTCTGGCACAGCTTTGGGCCATTTCTTCTTGTCCTATTGTTTGTGGACAAGGAGAAGAGAGAAACCTCCACCTGGTTATACCTTCCTTTCAAGGAGTTGTAGAGAGTGAGAAGTTCCCATCTGAGCCTTCTTTTCTCCAGGCTGAGCCTCTCCAGCTCCCTCAGCTGCTTCTCACCAGACTTGTGCTCCAGACCCTTCCCCAGCTCCATTGCCTTCTCTGGACACACTGCAGGCCATCAATATCTTTCTTGAAGTGAGGAGCCCAGAACTGGACACAGGATTCAAGGTGTTGCTTCACCAGTACCAAGTAGAGGGGGACAATCATTTCCCTAGTCAAACACCACTAGCCAATACCCCACACTTTTCATTTACATTGGAAATTCCTGTCTGCTTAAGATATTCTCAATTTTTATAGCCCTTATATAACTTGGAGCAGAATAAACACAAGGATTTCTACATGTTGTATCGCGGTCCGGGAGGATGGCACAGGCCGGCTCCCCCCCGGACCGGGTCCCTGGTTCTTGTAAATCCCACCGGATCTGGGGCGAGCGGCCCCTGAGGTTCTGCGGCATGGCGGCAGTCTTCAAACCACGTCAATTCAAGCAGGAATATCGTGATACGAAGGAAGAACTGGACTCCATCTCTGTTCTGGCAGATTGGTTTATTTGGGGTAACGGGGAAAAGGGGGTTGCAGGGGAGGAGAAAGCGGGGAGGAAAGGCAGGAAGGGGATAAGGGGTGCCAGCCCAGAGATGGAAAGACCCTGAGGTGATCTGGACACCGCCTTATAAAGGGAAAGGAAGGGGAGGGACTGTCTCCCCCAGAGCCAGTCCCGGGGAGTCTGAAGGGAAGACAGGCATAGGGAACCCACCAATAGATTTTGGGGTGAGCATATTTCAAAACGAAATAAACAGCAGAGCATATTTCAAAACAAACCAATGGTATACAAAGCAGAGGGACAAAGGAGCACATGGAATCCTAAAATCCCACGTTGCTACATCTACAGAAGTGAAATGCCACTTAAATTACAGAGACATGAAGTTAGGATTTTTTTTGTTCTTACAATAAATGAACTCTAATTTTGCTTAACCAAATCACGAGCTCCTTTAAACAATGAAATAACCAGCTCTTTTGTGCTTCATTAACTCTGAGTTCTCTTTACTAAGTCATAGCTTGCCAGAAAAGAGTATTGCAGTTTTAACAGGAAGGTATCAATGTCTTTTCAATTTATTAAAAATGCTTTAGAGTCTCAATGGATTAAACCACACTATATGCCGAAAAAAGGCAGTAATTCTTTACATTAGCATCAAATCAACACTGCAGATTTGTGTTCCAAAAATATGATGAGAAACTTGCAAAGATTGCAGAAAAAGCTTAAATCTCTAAGGAGTTCAAAACTGAGTTGAGTGAAAGTAAATGGATTCCCACCAGTGGAATAAATTACATTAAATTATATTGGCATTTAGGATTTGTGAAATCCTATCTTTTAGATATACCTGCATGTACCCAAAGAAGCCATCAACTAATGCAAGGATCATAAGCAAGAAAATGGCCTCTTGATGGCATGACTGGCCCAGAAAACTGATCTGTTGCACATTGTAGCAAAAAGGCTTATCTTTTCTGGACATAAAAGATGGGAAAGCTCACATTAATCCTAAGCTGCATTTTTCTAAGACCATCTTTGTTTATGTAAAAGGAGCAGTAAATGGTGTATTTGAATATTTAAGTTCCTTGGGGCAAAGAAAATTTTTACTTGCATAAAATTTATTTTCATAGGGTATTGTCTAGCCAGAAGCTGGGCCTTGTGGGCCCTGGTATGATTTAAAAAAAACCTCCTGCATTGTCCTAGCAACTTATAACTGCGAAATGAGAGGCGCCTCTGCACTGTTACACTGGTGCTCCTGCATGCAAAGTGAGAGCATCAGTGCCATGAGTTTGCACAGAGAGATTCACCATGGCAGGGCCTTCTGCTGCCTTTCTCTCCAAGTCTTCCAACTTCTGTTTGTCATGAATGAGTGATTTATGTTGTTTAAAGAATCACTGGCAAAGGTATCTTCAAAAGCAGGTTTCATATAAAAGTGAAATCCAGTTGGCAAAATTCACTCTATTACTAGATAGTTAAAGCACACAGAGAAAAATCAGATTAAAACTTAAAATCAGTCATTCTACAACTAAAATCATCACAAAAAGATCTACAGAGAGGCTGCAGTTGGAAAAAGGATGGGAAAGGGCAAGTATAAAAAGGGATAAGGGAGACTCTCACATTGAGTCCCGAGGTTCAGGAGCTTATCTTCAGTCTTGACCAGCAGCTTAGGCCCAAAGGTTTAAGTAACACTTAAACTAAACAGCACTACATTTCTATCCTAATTTAAGCAATTTAAAAAATGTTTCTAGATAATACAAGAGGCACAACAGTACCTCAAAGGCCTATCTTTCTTATAATGTATTTAAGAATCTAAGAGAGCATGTACAAAGTATATTCCTGTGAAAAATTCCCCTCTGGCTCAGTGATGCACTCATGTTGGATGCCTTTGCATCTTCTCAACAGGCAAAGGGCTGAGACTCAGAGCAGGGGTATCAGCTAAGACTCCATCATCAGCTTTGGCAGTGGTTTTCCAAGTATAACAGACTTGAGAATTCACCAGCCCTTAAAGGTGTCCCACTCAGAGGGAGGTGCTGCACAGAGCACTCTGCAGCCCGGGAGAGCTCAGAGTCCCACTTTGGACCACTCTTTATAGGATCGTGAGAGAGTTGGCTTTAGTCGTAGTAATGATCCCTCTGAGATCACAGTGTGGCCCGAGGAGGCAGTGGGGCAAGGATGCAGCATGACACTGTGCTCTTCGAAGTGTGTGCGAGGGAGTTTGTCCCTCTCAGAGGAGCTCATGTTGCAGAGGGCAGAGTTCCAACAAAATAGCCACAGTCACAGACTGGAGAAGGCTCCTGATTGCTGCAAAAGGCAGGGAAAGGTTAATAGCAGGACTATGTGCTGCAAGTGAACATGAGGTGGGGACCTGGTCTATGGGAGAATTCAAGATAAGAACAGGAAAATAGACAAATTTGGATTTGGCTGGGCTATTGGAGACACAAACACAAAGGAAATGAGGAACTGCTTTAAGAACAAATTCAGGGTCTTGTGTCTGAATATTTCCTGGTACCCTGTATTACTTAAGTCTGATTTTTAAATTGAAAAATGATTTTTATAGAAAGGGACTTTAAAGATCATCTAGTTTTAACCCCCTTCTACATGATCAGGGACACCTTCCATCAGACCAGGTTTCTTGAACAATTCAGAGGTGGGGCATCCACAGCTTCTCTGGGCTACCTGTTCCAGTATCATGCAACCCTCACAGTAACTAGAGTAATTTTGACTTTAAAAGACCTCTAGACTTATCTGGCCCAAAAACTTGCTCAGAGCAAGAGCAACTTAAAGCAGGGACACCTTGATCATCAGCAAATGAAAGACATATTGAAGATATTGCCATTGTGCAGCAATACATGCCCTTTCCTTGTGATTTGCCTTATAACACAGTTCTCTTATTGCTTCTATAATAACATTTGCCTTTTACCACTTTCTGTGAGACTACAGGGATGTGGTAAGAATCTTTAAATAAAGACAAATGTCTGAAAAAATATTACTAATAGCCCATCTCTTACATACTTATTGTGACAGTGTGCTTACAAAGCAGTGAACATCTATATAAGTTATGTAGACCTACTAAGGATAATGTATGAGGCTACTCTTTCCTCTTGAAAAAGTCAAAATTAAAAAAAAGAAAATCAAGCCTACTGAGAAATAGTGACAAAGAAAAAGCTAAAAGCCATCACTTAAAAAAGACAAAAAGAGCTCTAGACTAAGGATTTTTTTTGATATAAAATTTTGATGAGCTTCTTAAATGTATGTATACCCAGTTGATATAATTAAAATATCATTTTAATTTTTGTTTGTTCTTCATAAATGTCTGCTAGCTGTTACTTATATAATGTGTTAAAAATGAGGAGCTGGATTTTAAGCATGGAGCATCTGAAATATTTTCCAATTCAATGGTCAAGAGAGCTTCAAGAGAGCTGAAGCAACTGAAAGTTAAAGGCACTGGAAATAGTCAACATATGCAACAACAATATGCTTGTCATTCTTTGTAAAGGAAGAGGTTTTGATTGAAGTTCAAGTTAGTGAAACTCTAAGCAAGCTATAAGGAAAGAAGGATGCCTCTGAAAAAATATCTTCCTGAGGTTTTTTGATAATATCATGAAAGGGAATAAGATTGTAGAAATCATAGAGTGCACTCACTGGAATAAATATAATATTCCTCATTTTTTCCTGATTTCAGCTATTACTTCCCACAGCATCATAAACTCAAGAAATATAAAAAGTTCTTAAGGAACTCTTGGTAGTCCAGAATGTCAAGAAATGAGCATTATCAGGAGGGCAGTACCCAACTGCGTCACTTCTATCTACAGCCATCCTGAAAAATATCTAATTTCCGTTTGACCTTTACTCTGTTTTCTTTGCTGAAACAACTGCATTTGTTCAGGAAGAACAGATCTCCTGTATGCCTTATGAGGACAGATCTTTTGTTCTCTATTCACATATTACAAAGCCTCTTCAGAAATTAAAATGGCTTTGAGTCCTTTCATGAACAAATTAAAGTTTATAATACATCTTTCTGTCTTGTGTTTCTGGAGTAAGAACTAAAAAGAGCTTAAAAACCATGGGCAATTAAGAATACCCTCATTTAGATAAACCTCCAACAAAATGTCTTCTTCTGATTTCACAATGGCATAGAGATTAGTAAGGGATAAGGTTTAACTCCTTCATCATTATTAGATATTTAAACTTGTGTTTCAGACAATTAAAAGTTATGTTCTCAATAGAGGACAAACAGGACACATCTGGAGTTCACAGTGAATGATCTGGACTTCATCTATTAGCAAGCAGCCCCATGGACAATGAAGATACCATGTTTTATGTATTTTTTCAGACATGATTTCAAATCAAATCAAGAATAGCAGTCATGCACCTGTGATAAGATGCATTTCTATTAGAAGGTTGGGATAATGAGTTCTCATCATCTATGAAAAGTCCCATTATCTGGTGACTAAACAGCACATTACCAGGGAAATAAAAAATTACAAAAATGAACTCATCTTAATTTAGCCTGGAAAGGTTATTGTCAAGTGTATTTCTAGATGCAAATCCCTTTTAAAAAGTTTATAAAAGAAAACAAGTTCTTTTGCGAAATATTACAAGGATCTATCTTAATAAACCCTAAAAGTTTCAAGCAAGGTGTCAAAATAATTCATACTACTGAAAATCACCATGTATAAACTGGACATGAGAGGGGTGATTGAAACTGGTTATGTTCCTAAGCAACATGTTAAATCTCATTATGTTAATGGAAAATATGATTTGTTCAATTTCACTGCTCTGTTACTTCACTGTTCCAAGAATACCATGTCTCCTTACAATAGGATTGCTACTGCAAGGAGTCAAGAAATAAAAACCAAGGTATTCCTTTGAGTAGGCGAAATACTCCATCATCTCCATCCATTTTACAACCTCACTAATAAGGCTTATGTAGCAATAATTTCCTTCAGAGTCTAAAAAAATGTCACTTTCTAATTTCTGGAATATTACAATTAAAAGCAGAAAACTACAATATCAGTGGACCTGCAAGGGGTAAACCTCTTTATCTATTTAACTGGAAATATTGTAACAATGACAGAAATACCGGGAGAGTTAATAGTTATCCTGAAAACCTGTTATCCTCCCAGATTTTCTGAGATATTTTATTGTCACAAATCAAACCACAGATGAATAAAATTGCATTGTGTTTACTACCTTGTATGCTGTTATTTCAAGCACATTTAATTGATAAACAGTGTTTATCTTGGTATGAGAACGTTGCACTACAAAGAATCACAGAATCACAGAACACAAAGTCATGTCTGACGTACCTCATCTTGTTCCATTCAGATTCAACACTAGATGGTTTTTGGCCTTCCTAATCTAAATCCTGCATGTTCAGACATTATTTTCCTCCAGGGTTTACATCTCCTGGATTTAGTTTTGGTTTCAGTCAAAAGCTGTTCTTACATGTATGATCTTACATATATAATGACCAGTGGCTTACAAATATATAAAGAATTGCGTAAAACTTCCCAATGAGCCTTAAATGACAGCAGCTCTGCTCATTATTAAAGTTGGATGAAAAGGGAGCATTTATTCTCTGTGAGACAGAACAGTAACAATTCACAACTCTTGGTTAGATGTCAAAAGTGCTTACAAAACATACAACAGGACATTATGTTCCTTCTAGGAATTGCTCCCCACCAAGGCAAGAAACTCAGAGATTTGAGTTTTACTGAGACAGTTACTTGTTCATAGCCATTAGTGATAGTTTTGTCATGGGTAGGAGGAACATGCAGCACAGTAAACAGAAAAAAATTCTTGAAGTGACATAGTTATTTCCCATAGCTCACTTTTCTTCCATAAGAATGAACTTGTGGAAAATTTTCTGCCAGAGTTAGCCTGTGAATTGGATTCACTCAGGAATGTCACAGTCTTCCCTCCTTATGAAGACATGTTATATTCCAGTCAGGAGATTTTACAAGAGTTGGACAACATAACCTTTGATACAATTCCTTTCTTGTTCTGTCAATGGTAATTTTAGTCTGATGAGACTTGTGACTTCACCCCTTTTTTGATATTCCTTGCTGTTGATAGCTTCCTGGAAACTCTCCAGTTTTAATAGGTTTATTAATTACATGCCTATTGACATAACAGCTGAAAATTCAAACACAGTGCTTTGTGCTTGAAACAAAAGAAAACCAAAATGATACAGTATCAAAGCCCTGTGGAAATATTTACTTAGCATAAAGGAAATTCATTAGTCTTCAACGATGGAGCCGTATTCTGATGTTCCACCCATGGGAAAATTCCATTCCTGAACAGCCATCCCCTGCAATGACAGTTTGTAGCCCTGCTCCTGTGTAAGCCATGGTTCCCCAAACTCCCACTAAGTCCACGAGTCATTAAAAGTGCAAAAGCCAACACTCCCAGCACCCTTGAAGGAAAATATTTTATGTAAGGGTCTTCTGGCTATCTCCCATTGTATAATGGGAGATTTTTATTTGGGAGAAAAGGACATGTAATCCTAATCCATCTGGTAAGGCAAGAGTTCCTGCAGAGTTTTGAACTCAGGGGAGCCAAGAGAGGCTGTCTGAGAGAGAGGAAAGCCCTGGTCAGACAGCTGCTCCTGGTCTTGCTGCTGCTCTCAGCTCCAACAGAGTAGCTTCAAGCAGTGCTGTTGACCTGGGAGTCACTGTTTCAAACAAGATGAAGTTACTCACGGCAGTACAAGACAGCCTGAAGTCAATGGGATCAGGAGTTACTGCTTCAAAGGGAGCAGCATATTTGTGCAAGGCAGCTGTTTCTGGCTCTCTCCAAGTTTCTGCAGCTGTCCAAGATTTATATTTTTCTTTAAAAAATTGTATGACAGTGTTTCTACTCACAATTAAAATTTAAGCAGGTCTCATCTAAAGAATGGGGAATACAGGATACAATCTGATCTCTCTCACAAAAAGGTCCATGTCATGAATAATATTAGTACCATTAATAAATAAAAATGACAATGTATCAGCTGTGTATCTAAGATCTTACCTCATATATTCCCATTTTCTCTAAATAAGAAATATAGATCAAGACTTTCTTATTATCTTGTTTCTACTCATCATTTATTTGTGCTATACATGGCATAATTAATATTTACTAATCACTATACATGTAATAGCAATGGATATAGATGAAGTAACATACACTGAGCACATTATGCTAATACTTCAAAAAGTTTTTAGTCTTCAGGGCTTCCAGAGGAAAGCCACTGTGAACTACAGCTAGATAATTGAACCATAGATTTTAAATGCATCTTAATTTCTACACACGCTTAAAAGTAAGATATGGTCAAATTTCTAGAATTCAAGATCTAAATATTCAACAAATTGGTATTTTCCAATTATTCTGACACATCTTCAGTTACTATCTAAAACCATTCTGAGCAGACAGAGCAAACCAAGGCAGGTTCTGTTTGACTAACCTGATTTTTTTCTTTGACAAGGTTACCAACCAAGAAGATGAGGGAAAATCTGTGGATGTTGTCTGTGTGGGCTGTAGTAAAGCCCTTGACAACATTTCCCAATGTATTCTCCTGGAGAAACTGGCTGCTCATGGCTTGGACAGGTTTATTCTTCTCTGGATAAAAAATCTGTCTGGATAGCCATGCCCAGAGAGTGGTCATGAAGGGAGATAAATCCAGTTGGTGGCCAGTCACAAGTGAGGTTCCTCAGAGCTCCATACTGGGGACAACACTGTTTAATATTTTTATCAACAACCTGAATGAGGGGATAAAGGGCATCCCTAGGCAGCTGCAGATTACGTCAAGTTGGGTGGGAGTGTTGATCTGCTGGAGGGCAGGAAGGATCTGCAGAGGCATCTGGACAGGCTGGATCCATGGGCTGAGGTCAATGATCTGAGGTTCAACAAGGCCAAGAGCTGGTTCCTGCCGTTTGGTCCCCCCTGCACTGGCAGCAGAGAAGCTGGAAAACTGCAGGGCAGGAAACGTCCTGGGGACCCTGGTCAACAGCAGCAGAACATCAGCCAGCTGTGCCCAGGTGGCCAAGAAGGCCAATGGCACTTGGCCTGTGTCAGCAATAGTGTGGCAGCAGGACCAGGGCAGGGATTGTCCTCTGTGCTGGGCACTGGTGAGGCCACAGCTCAGATCCTGTGTTCAGTTCTGGTCCCCTCACTGCCAGAAAGACGTTGGAAGGGCTGGAGTGTGTCCAGAGAAGGGAATGGAGCTGGGGAAGAGTCTGGAGCACAAGTCTGGTGAGGAGCAGAACTGGTGAGGGAGTTGAGGGGACTCAGCCTGGAGAAAAGGAGGCTCAGGGAGGATCGTATTGCTCTCCACAACTCCCTGACAGGAGGTTGCAGCCAGGTGGGGGTTGGGCTCTGCTCCCAGGGGACAAGCTACAGTACAAGAGGAAATGGCCTCAAGTTGCACCAGGGGAGGTTTAGACAGGGTATTAGGGAAAATCTCTTCTTGAAAATTGTGATCAAACATTGGAATTAGGTGCCAGGGGATGGTGGAATCACCATCTTTGGAAGTATTCAAAAATTGTCTACATGTGGAACTTGGGGACATGGTTTAGTGGTGGAAATTACAGTGCTGGTGAATGGTTGGACTCAATGATCTTTAAGGTCTTTTCCAATCTTAATAACTGTGATTCTATGCTCATTTAATACCTTGGTCTCCTGATGTGTTTTGAGCTGCTGTGAAATTGTTAGTCATCATCAACCTGTCTGATTTTTAAGATGATAAAACCAAATAAAGCATCTTTAGGACGCTAACTATTCCAACTAGTGCCAAAGTACCAAAGATTAGCAAATGTGTTTGGTTTTAGGACTGGTCTCAGTTGATTAGTCTTTTGAGACTCTACATTAAAAATACATAAATGTGAAAAGCTTTGAAGGAAATGTATGAGATTACCAGGGGAAAAAAGTGGTGTTACTTTATATAACTGAAAGTGCATTGTTTTTACACCTTGCAAATTAAACATGGTCAGTCACATTCATTAACTGGGAAAGAAATCTGCAGTTCCTCCAGATGTGAAAGCTTGTTCAGTTTACTGGTGAGAAAGTGGGCATTAATTATTCTATTGTTGTGTTTTCATCACTAACATTAGCATATGGTGATTGCAAGGAAAAAGAGTGTTGCTGAAAGTTGTTTTAGGCTTTTCTATGTGCATGCTAATCAGATCACTGCAGACAATGAAATTTCTGATTTCGTTGGACATTATCTGACCTGTTTTCAGCCCCAGCCAGGATGTGGTATACCTGAGCAGTATCAAATGAAGGGCAAACACTGCAGACAAAAAAGGACTGTGCCTTCACTCTGGAACTGTTTATAGAGCTGTGTCTATGTTTAAAAGGACAGCCCAGTCAACCATCCTCTCTTTTAGTTGATAGAAAATTCTCTTGTAATTATTCAGATGAAATTTCTTTCAGATTGGACTACAAAGTGAGATCCTTATTAAAAAATTAAGGGAAAAGTTAACTTGTTTTAGAGCAACACATAATTATAAAATTCAGCTTATCAAAATTACAGAAAAATGTTTGATGAAAAGCTTGCTTTTTTAATAACATATTTATTAACATTTCAATTTAAGCTCTTCTGAAAACCTATATATAAACTAATGTATCCAGGGTGACTAATGAAATACAAAGTTCATCATACCTTTTTAAGCAATATAAAAAGCCCTGTCTTAAAAAAAGCATTACATAACAAATTACTTTTAAAAATAGTAGTATCATGAATCCTTTCCAAACTTAATTTATGCTTCCTCTTAAAAAAATATTATTGCAGATCCTTAAATACAGCACCAAATACTTTTTTTTGTATGCTATATTTTCTGGGATTAAGAGAAAATAAAATTGGAGACATAAAGGTTCAGTCAAACCCACAGGACTTACACACAAACTCCAGCATGTCCTGAAGGATCATCAGTGGAATCCCAGGCATACTTCATCTTGAAGAATCCTGGAAACCTGCAGGAGCAAGTTCCACAGGTACCAGTTCCACAGATGACTTCCAGAGGTACCACAACTAGAGGGGAATGAAGTCTGCATTTTGCCAGGAGGTTTCATTGATATTTACTGACAGAACAATGCAATTTGTTCAGCCCCCTGTAATTCTAAGTCCTTTGCTCTAGGTCCAATTCAAGACCCAAGTCTTGTGTAGCAGTTTTTTCCCTTCTCACCCAGAACCATTTTTTATCAATTCTCCATTCTCAGCCCTACAGCTGAAAATACTCAAACACTGCCTCAAAGTATTGACTGAGGGAAGAATACATCTTAAAGCCAGCCCTAGATTAAGCTACAAAAGAGACCCAAGTTAAATCAGCACAAATTCTTGCTGCTGATTGTGGCTGATTATAAACAGTATAAAATGGTAGTATTTTTGGCTTATATTTGCTTAGTATTTGGCTTATATTTGCTTAATATTCCAAGATGAGCTACACATGCATGCATACATATTTCTCTATTTTATAGGTATATCTGTACAAGACAACAGAGGACTTGCCTCCTTCCCACAGTCATGGAGTAACTACCTGTTATTTCATGTGCACTGCAGGCAACCAGCTTGAATGTGAAAATACATACAAAACCAGGTCTAAAGAAGATATTACACACTCTTAGCTTGCTGGAGATATATCCACTCTTAGAAAAGATTATCCATTACTTTTTTAGTAATGGAAATCAGCTAGATTTCATGTAACACACAGAATTATGAACTAATTGTATTTATTTACTGCCTTTATTCTAAGAAATAAAAAATCTTCTATTAAAACCTATTTTATAAAGTCAAATTCTGATGTAAAACTATGGCAAATAATAGTCAAGAGAATTGTAGATGCAATGTGTTTACACAACTAATAATATAGGTTAATAACAATAACATGCTTCCAAAGACCTCCTTCTCTGACAACATTCTGATAAATTTTGTAGTTAAAACTTTTCTGGAACTTCAATACCACATAATATACGAGAAAATCATGCTCATTGTAAGGTTTAAAGGCCATATGAAGTATTCTTGACTTATAGAACAATGGCTAATAGAATATTTTTTTCAAGTTATCAATAATCTCATATATTTCAATGACCTTGAATGGTTAAATTTCTCTTTTTAAGGGTTTTTCGGTTTTAATTTTTCAGTTTCTCAATCATCACAGTTGTTAGTACATAATAGCTAAACTGTGAAAAGACCATTCTAGCAATCATTAGAAAATGCTATTTTTTTTGAACAGTAGTTCAATAGAAATACTGATTTTAAGGAGTAATTCAGATTCCACTAAGCTCTGTCATAAAGTATTTTAAAAAGTCTACCTTCAACTTTTCCTTCCATTATGAATGGTTCAAGGTTACTTTTAAAAAGGTGGAAATTACTTTAAGACTTTACAGATTTTGTACTACTTTTCAGTGAACATGTATCAAGAATCCTGCTATCAAAATCATGCTAGTTTTACATTGGCATAAGTGTTCAGGGAAATCGGGGTTAAGCTCCAAAGCTTTTTTTTTTTTAAGTGATTCTGTTATATTTCATTTTCTGATTGACAGTATTGAGAAAAAGGGAGTAAGAAAAGAGAGATTTTTTAACGTAATTTGCATTATATGAAGAAAAATGCTGACTGTTTTTCTTGAGGAGGGGTGTGAGTGTTCAATACTAGTTTTTGAGGGAGGAGGGGTTAATCTTAGGAGAAGAGTTTCTTTTGTACAAAACTATCCTGTTACCTGATTGCACTATTCTTCTGTGCTATCAAGTCTGAATTGCACTTTTTATAAGGCCATGCCTTAATAAATAAATAAAGCATATCCAAAGTCACAGCCTGCAATTATGCTCTGAAATAATAATACCAACTCCTGATAACCTTTTTTCTCTGTATAACAAAATAATTCATGACAGTACACTTGGAAAAGTTGCCATCTTGTCATGTCACATGAAAATAGTCATCCCTGAATACTGTGTGCAGATTGGAAAACTTGTTCCAACATTGATTGGGTTAATTGCAACCACTTTTGGGTTACATCAATCATTTAGTTTCCACTGTCATGAGTCATAGTTTTAGCTGACTTTAAGGGTGATTGCCAATTATGATGAACATAAAGGCCAAAGGCAGGTCTAGAAAAGTATTTTTCTTTTATTTTTACCAGATTCATTTTATCAAACTAGTTCTTTTTCAATGTCCTGAAGCCATTGTTGCATTTCAAACTCTTTGCTAATAAAATTTAAAAGCCTTGTATGAGGTTAAACAGAAGGTCTACCTGACCAAAAGTGAGCAGCAAGGAGGAAAATTACCTTGTATTCCTTAGAAGAGCTGACCAAGTGTTTTGTGAGATTACTTCCTGCTGCCCAGGAAGGACTGTGTAATGTGGCTCCTGGAAAAAACTTGTTTCTGCTGTCAATACCACACAAACCACTGAGCCTTCAGCTGCTTGTGTGAACACTGCTATCATCTAATATGCTAAAGAAGGAAGAGGAAAGGCAGGAAGAAGAAGAATCAATAGCTTCCTTATTACTCTGGCATCCCTTATCATGCTCACATCTGTTTGATTTTCCAAGCTGACTCAGCACTCTTTCCTCTCCTAATAAGCAGATATTTTAACATTGTGTATTAACTACTTTCCCCTTTTTTGAATTCTTACTCTGGAATTCTTCCTGACTTTTTTGCCTTCTTGGTCCATCTCTTTCCCCCAGGATTTACCAGGTTTTTTCTGCCTCTTCTACCTGCTATCTATCCCTCTACCTACTGTAGGTTGGCTGCCTCCTCCTCTGTACCCCATTTGTATCTGCTTAAAACATCTCTTTTATGTTAGGACTGTGTTTACCATCTTATTTAGCCTGTGCACACATAGCACATGTTTATCTTATCATCTTATGCAGACCAGCACCATCCAGAGAAGTATCTCCCCTTCTTCCCTGCTGAGAAACAAGCCTCCTGTCTATTTATGTGAACATCTTTCCCATCTCACCTCATCTACATCTTCCCTCTTTTGGCTTTTCCTCATGGACTTTGCTTTCATCAAGAAGGGGGGAAAGGGGAAAATATACTAGCCAAGATGCACGGAAATTGAGGAAAAAGCAAAGTAAAACAAGAAAAATCATGCAAAACATGTGGCCAGGGAGTGCTACTGTGCCCTCAGCCAAACAGCATTCTCACTGCTCTATCTTCTGAGCTAGCAGAGCAGTCCCCATTGATTAGTATTGCTGTCCATTTAATGTAATGGTCTACTTAATCCCATTGGTAGTGAAATAATTCCATATATTTATCTTCATCCTTTCTTACTTTCCCTGCCCATTATTTCCCCCAGTGAGCAGGTGCCATGGTTTCACCCCAGCCAGCAGCCAAGCCTCCCACAGCTGTTCACTATCTCCCCCACCAGTGGGACTGGGGAGAGAATTGGGAGGGTAGAAGCTAGAAAACTTTTAGGTTGAGTTAAAGACAGTTTAACAGGGAAAGCAAAAGCTGTCCATGCAAGTAAAGCAAAACAAGAAATTAATTCACTACTTCCCATGGGCAGGCAGGTGCTCAGCATCCCCAGGAGACCTGAGACCTATCATATATAATTGGTTACCTGGGAAGACAAATGTCATCACTCCAAACATTCACCACTTTCCTCCTTCTTCCCCGAGCTTTCTATACTGCGCATGATGTCATGTGGTCTGGAATGACCCTTTGGTCAGTTTGGGTCATCTGTCCCAGCTGTGTCTCCTCCCAGATTCCCATGTACCCTCCCCACTGTGACAGAATGAAAAGCACAAAAGGCCTTGGCTCTGTGCAATCCCTGCTCAGCAAAAGCAAAAACATTTCTATATTATTAAACCTGTGGTCAGCACAAATCCAAAACACAGCCCCACACCAGCCACTGGGAAGAAAATTAATTCTACCCCAGTCAAAATCAGCACAGGAGGGTGAACGCAGTGCCATCAGCCTCAAAGATACAGGTGCAGCACAGACCTCAGGAGAGGCATTTTGCTGTTTATATTCTGTTCTCCATTATTTCCTGCCAACCTCCCCTGTTTATATGATTTTTTTTCTCTTACTTGTGGCTGAGTATTGAGTTCTTGTTTTCATAGAAATTATCACCTCTGACTGAGATAATTTTCCTGACTGGTAATGGCTAATTTGGAGCCTATCAAAGCAAACAGGGCAGTTTTGACCACAAGCGTTAATTTGTGTTTACTGACACTAGATTTCTTCTCCATCACATGCCTCATCCACTCAGTATCCTGCTGCATCTCCTCACTGCTGGATTTGTGTTCTGCCCTGAATAACTGCAAACCATTTAGAAACTGTTGCCCTCTCTGGGGGGATCATTCTAAACACCTGAAAAGGCGTACAACACTTTTCCCAAGTGTGACCCAAAGATAAACATTTGAAGTTTCCTTAGACTTCAAATAGTCCTTTGGCAACTTAAATGTGAAGCTTTCTAAGGTTATGTTTGGATCTTGAGTGCTTCTGACAATAAATGTAAGAAAAAGCTTTTGAGGTATATGGATAATAGCATATAATTTTAAACTTCTTTTTCTTGAGAAATAACTGATTTATGAAAACTATGGTATGATGTTGGTAAAATGATAATATTCTTGTTGATGATTAACTAAGTCCTACATCAGTCACTGGAGCTGCAGACTGAATTTCACTTGAGTCAGAGATAACAAAGTGTTTTGTGAATTCATGACACATTTCACTTTTTGCTCTTAGCTTGCAACCCAGAAACTTCCCCAGTGTTTGTACATTAAAATATTGTTTTAATGGGCAAATTAGCAAGAAGAAAGAAATTTAAGAATTATTCCTGAGTAACCTGGAATTGATGCTAAGACAGAAAAGGGATTAAGGGGCTTCAAGGTAATAAAACCTAGTATTATATATTTGTTTAATTGTCATGTAACACTCACTAGAATTGAGAATTGAATCTACCCTGAGAGTTGTCCTGATATATTTCCACCTTTATTGGATAACTATGGGCTCTGAGTGCCTTTCTTGTTGGAATCCATAATGAACACCTGCATATTAAATATTTAGATTTGGAACATCCAAAAGGACAATGTATATGCCCTAATACAATTTAGGTTTTGTGGTATCAGAACTTCGATGATGTTTATTCAGTATGTGGTACAGGAGACAGCAATAAAATATATGGACTACAATACAACTCATTTAAATTTCCTCTTGAAGCTTTTGTTGTTACTATATACAATATAAATAGCTCTGCATCAGTCACCTAAACATTTCTCCAAGCCATTCCAGCTGCTAAGTTGATCTGCATGACTGAATCCAACGTATGAGTTCTGCAATACAAACTTGTCAGATATTTCTTGGTTTCTGAGCATAAATTAGCTCCCCCACTCCCTTATCTAAACCATCTTTAATTCCATTTTTAGCCATGAAAGGCAGAACAAGACATTTTATCTTGAAGAAACAGATTAGTTTCTAGAGCATGAGGAATTGCATTAAAAATCTAGATAGAGAGGTTTGAAGAATGATGCTGGAAGTAATACACAAACTTTCCAGCAGTTAGAAACCCCTTTTTAGAGAAATGACTGTGGGCATTCTAGCCACTTAGCAATTTAAACATTAGATTCACACTGAGGCATTTCATTTTCTACTGAGGTTTTTAGCTTTCCAGTTGCATCAGACTTGAAAGGTATTTAAACCTCAACAGTTTTTGGTGACTGTATCTTGAATCACCATTTATGAATCCATTTGCAATGAATTACATATTTTATTTCTTGAACTGGCAGTTCCCTACAGTCTGGGAGCACATAAAAAGCACACAAAATTTCTCCAGCCCAGGACTACCAGGAACAAATTTTCAGTATATGAATCACAACAGTGAAGTTTTATGTTACACACTCATATTAAGACAACCCACTAAAATCACAGTGCTTGCATCAAAATAACTCTGAAAGGGCACCATGAAGCAGGACTGTCTATCTGATAATATGTCTGTAATAGAAAAAGGCTTTGAAAGAGTCATTGACATGTTTAAAGGGGCACTTGCCCACTGTCTACTTCTTTTATCCTTACTATTGGGCTCTTATCATAGAATCATAGAGTGGTTTGGGTTGGGAGGGACCTCAGAGAACCTCTAATTTCAACCCCCCTGCCATGTTTTCTTAGTGCAAGTAAAAGCTTTAATCAGACAATTAGATGAGGATAAACTAGATCAGGAGATCAGTTTAAGTTGAATTTAAAGATTTGTTAATTTTTATAAGGTAAAATTCAACTCAAATCAATTCTGCCAACACTTAGCAGAGCCACAAGCACAAGAAGTAGCATAAAAGAGAGAAAGGTGTAACTCTCTGTTGGTGGTATGGATACATGAACATAACCAGTCACCTACCACAGGAATAATCCCAGTGAAATCTCAAAATTTCAATAATGTTTTGCTTAAGCAAAGCTGAAGAACATTACAGTGCCTTGCCAATGAACACGGCCTTACATTGTAGACACACCAGCATCTGCTTTAAACAGTAATTGTTCTACACTCTAAGGTCACTCAGCTAAAATTCAAGTGGAAGTTATTCTTAGATAAAGTTTGTTATTTTCAGAGTTAAAAGAAACCTTTGTCCTTTCCCTGTCAGGAAGCCATGGCTGCTTTTAAATGGATGCGTAGAGAAAGAACCTAAACAGAGGTGAAAAATTCTAATTTAGGAAACTGATAAATAAGTCAGTAACATATAACTGCAACATGATCAGAAGGAAAAACATGAAATACACAACATGAAAATTTGACATGACCAGACACCAACAATTTGAAATTAATTTAGGATCAAGAAGGAGCAATATGCAAATCTAAATAAAAAAGAAAACCCCAGGTGACATATCCTGCTTAAGATATCATTGCATGAGGAATTTTGTAACAAAAATCAACATAATTTACATTATTTAAAAGAAAAAGGTGGGAGATATATTTGTATAGAGAGGCAGAGAATAAAAGAAATGTATAACAAAGCAAGCAAACATACATCAAAGAGCAATGCCAAATCATTTACTGGGATTATCCCAATTTATAACTAGGAAAAAAACACCTGAAGTGCAGTGCAGGAAAAGAAATAAAATTAAACCATTCCTCCATCACAAAACTGAATTTTAACTAGTTTTGTTTCATCTATGAGTGTGAGGTGGTTTTTTTCCTTCAGGTGTTTGAAAATTCCTTATGCAGATTGGAATTTTAACATAAAAAATCACATTAAAATTAGCCATTTTTATTTTAAATTTTATAACAATGTAGATAATTTGAAATACAAAAAATACCTACATTTAGATTATTTCTACCTAAGCCAGTACAGTTGCTGAGTATGTCAATGTTTTTGATATAGATCCATTCAAGACAGTGAAGGGATATAGAGAGGCTGCCTTCACTCACATACACTGGCTTCTCATATAAGCATTCCAAGGATTTGTTTGGATAAAGTCTCTAACCTTAAAGGTGTGTAACAGAAAAATTTGAAGGGCTGAATGTCAAGCACCTCCCACAATAACTTTGCCATTTGAAAAGTTCTGCACTTAGCATGAATTTTTGTCAGGGTAATCTTTAGGTAAACTTTTCCAAACTAAACCAACAGACACACTTCTAGTGTGGAAGAAGCATTTAGAAAGACACAGGGAAATGGATCTTTCTGTTAGTATCTTCCCCCCACGTTTTTTTCTTTGTTTGCTTGCTTACTTTTTTTGTTTTGTTTTGTTTTTTGTTCTACTTTTTGGAGTTTTCTTTAGCTGTTCCCTGGTACAGATACATCTTTGGCATATATTCAGTTCACTGGGAACTATATCCAGAGCAAACACATCTCCCCTCCATAAAAGCTTAAAGATTAACCATAAAAGCTGTTACTTTATTGATACTTTTAGATATACAAGTTATTTATTATTTATTATTTCAATTTGCAGAACTATAAAGAAAATGATGAAAACCAGATACAAATGAGGAATGATTTTGCTCTCATTTGTGGAGATCCAAAGAATAATCATTGAAAACAAAGTATTTTTTTTCAATAGACGTTAATTCCAAATATATTTATGTCATTTAAAACAACAGATTGCTACTTTTCATCAGACCAAAAAAAGAAGATAAGACTATAAAAGTGTTTGCATATTAGAAACACAGACATAATTGTAATTAAATAACCTGATTATTCTTTCAGTTACATGACCTGATTATTATACTGAAATACACCTTGCTGGAAGCAGAGAATAATGTGACTTCCTCTACAAAATATTGTTTGATGTTCTAACAGTTAAGAATCAGCTTAAACTTCACAACATCTTTTTATATACCTTTTACATGACTTTTTCTAGGTTGTGCTACTATAATTCTAGATTATCATTTTGATTATTTCGCTATGACATAAAATAGCTTACTTTTGGGGGTAACTTTGAGTGATTTTAGACTAAACCCTCACACTGGTCTAATAGCAAAATCACTGGGATGTCACTGATTCAGCTGGGAACGACCAAGGGGTAGAAAATCTTAAACTCCAATTTTCTTTACAACTACGGGGGAGCAGAAGTGTTCAATCAAAGCAAATACTAAAAGACTGAACATTGGAATGCCCCATCCTGCACCCTTAATCTCTGCATTAGTTTCATTATGACCACTTGCATGGGCATAAATGGGTTTCTGTCTCATTTTGATACCAAAACATCTTTCCCTCAGCACCAGCAGATACATTTCTTCTATTGTTTGCATGTTTTTTAGAAGAAATTTTCAGGTGTGTAGTTGTTGACAGTCCAAATATACACACTGAAATAATCTATTGATATATGGTTATGATCTAGTAGTGATCTCAGCAAAAATAGGGAGAGTACTACACTGCTAAGGCCATACTACTCCACTTAATGGATGGTACTCAGATACAAACAAAAGATAATCAACAAGGTCAAACCTATGTGAAAAGGAGTTCCTTTAGCAGGATTTGAAATGAACAGAATCCCTGAGCACAGAATCACTGAAGGGTTTGAGTTGGAATGCATCTTAAAGTTTGTTTAGTTCCAATTCCCCAGCTGTGGGCAGGGACATCTTCCACCAGACCAGGTGGCTCAGGGCTGCATCCAACCTGGCCTTGAGCACTTCCAGGGATGGGGCAACCCCACCTTCTCTGAGTGCTACATTCCAATGTCTCATCATCCTCGCTGTAAAGAATTTCTTTCTAATATCTAATCTAAATCTACTTTCATTCTGTTTAAAGACATTCCCTCTTGTCCTGCCACTATATGTCATTGTCAAAAGTCTCTCTTCAGCTCCATTTTAAAGTCTCCTTTAGGTTCTGGGAGGGGTTTTTGTGCCTTCTCTTCTCCAGGCTGAACAATCCCAGTTCTCCCAGCCTTTCCTCCCAGCAGAGCTGCTCCATCCCTCTGATCACCTAGGTTCCTCCTCTGGCCTGGCTCCAGCAGCTCCCTGTCCTTGCTGTGCTGGGAGCCCAGAGCTGATGCAGCACTGCAGGTGGGCTCTCAGCAGAGCACAGAGGGAGAATTACCTCCCTCAACCTGTTGGTCAGAAGAAGACCAGAAGAAGAAGAAGAAGGGAAAAAAATCCCCCCCCAAAACCAACCAATCAAAAAAAAAAAAAATCCCCACCAAAACAAAGGAACAAACAAAAACCTCCAGACATTACCACTGAAAAAAACCACTTTGGATGGCTGATTCTTTCATAGACATGAAAAGAAATTAAAAAACTGTGCTTTCTAAGTGGACTGCTCAAGGAACAAAAAAACAGCAAATAGCAAACCTGCTGAAGGAAGACTGAGAAAAGCTTCCTTTTCAGATCAGTGAGACTGAATGGGGTAAAATAGATGTAAAGGGATGCCTTGGGTTTTTTGGCATTTCTTTAGCCAGCAGTGCAGTGTTACTGGGCCTTGGAAAGTTATAAAATTCTTATTTTTCCTGCTTCAAGCACTGTCTGTCATTAAAAAGAGAAGAAGACAAGGCGGCAGAAAGCCTCACAGAAAGCGTGTGAGGAGAAAATGCAGGATTGCATGGCACCCAGAGGTCCAATGAAGGCAGGCTGTCTATGGAACAGCAGGCAAGCTCTTTTAGGGTTCAGTGTGCGTGAGCTGGAGCTGAAAAGAGCACTGCAGCAAATGTGGTCTGTAAAAATGAAAACTGTTTTAAGAAGAAGGAATAAGAATGCATTAAAATAGAAACTGATGTGTTGCCGGATGAAAAAGAAGATGGAGCAGCTTGGAAAATATACTGCAAAAGGGAATATTATTCTGTTAGAAAGGATTAGTATTTGAAAAAAAATATGTTTTCTTATCTCAAGGCCAGACATCTTATTTCATATCCACAGTGCAAACCAGTTGCACTATTTATATTAGAAATGTTGTCTTCTTTTCTGCAGGAAAAAGAGTATTGCTGGACATCAATGACAGTGTTTATTAACTCTAAAAAGATTACAAATGGCAAAAATGTGTTTCCTATCTGTGAGCTTGTGAATGCAAAATATGGCTGTCTAATTTAATGTTCTGTAGCACCCATAATGATTCTTCATCAAGAAATAAAAATGTCCTCATCTTAAAAAAACTGCAGCAAGGAAAGTTCTTTTGTTTCAGTGTTAATGAGAAAAAAATAAAACTTGTAAGTACGAAACAGTGATTCAGAGCAAAATTGTGGCTGTAGGTGGGAGTTTCGCTAGTCATCAGTTCTTGCTTCCAGTGATAATTTTACTAATCCTCAACCCAGCTTTTACTACTACAGCTGCAACAGCATCCTGTTCCTCACAGAATCATGGAATGGTTGGGGCTGGAAGGGACCTTAAAGATCATCTTCTTCCAACCCCCTGCCATGGGCAGAGACACCTTCCACTAGAGCTGGTTGCTCAGAGCTCCATCCAACCTGGCCTTGAACACCTTCCAGGATGAGGCACCCACAGCTTCTCTGGGAAACCTGTACCAGTGCCTCACCACCCTCACAGTAAAGAATTTCACCCTAATATTTAATCTAAACCTTCCCTCTTTCAGCCTGAAGCCATTCTCCCTTGTCAATTCATGCTGTTACACACAACAGTCCTGTCTCAAGCAGAACTTTGTAATGCCAGAATTGTCACACAACAGTTTTAACTACAAGGTCACATTCAATGCACTTGGCTTCTCATGCCTTTGCTTTAAGCACAGATGCTTTAAAGGCTTTTCCATATCATTACGTTAATAAGAGGATTCTAGAAATTTTTTTAGTAAGTACAAAATACAACAGAAAGCTTTCCAAATATTAATTTAAAGAATGCAAGCTTGAAGATTTTGGTCTCTGAGAACGAAAAAATACTTGCAGAATGTGAAACATTGTCAAAGTGTTAGTTTAATCTAAGGAAAACAGCACCTTTTGAGGTGGTGACACACGTTTGCACACACTCCCCATTGCAGTTTGTGCTGCATACCTGCACCCTAGTGGTTAGGTTTTGGCAGACACATTCACAGAAATCACATAGGAGCCCTAAAAGCCAAATGAAACCTGCACAGATTGCTGTGTCTAGATTACAGCCTACTGCCCTTCTTTCTCTTTAGATATACCCTGAAATAAGATATTCTTAAAATTATCTTACACCCTTTCCAAGTTATGCACAGCAGGCTGTAAAATATTGGCTTGACTGTTCACATTCATTAAGAACAGCTCTCTTGAAATGCAAAAAGTTAAATTTCTACCATTCTGATTATGCACCACATATCAATATAATAGTGTAATTTCACTATAAGTTTTAGTTTAGCCCAAACTGTGGACACTTATTTCTCTGCTCCTAATTTCATATTTGTCATCATAAATAGCCCCAGATACATATTTCCATAACTGATACTGAACTCAGCAGTTAGAATAAGGTGAAGTAGAAATAAGGAGGAAGGTGACAAATTGCATTTCTTAAACACCGCTTTGCTACCAGGTAACAAGAAAACTAGAAACAGTTATCTAACCTGGTTCTTTAAGGTCTCAGAATAACCAATCCATAGCAAATTCTTATTCCTAGCAATTGGTTATTGTCGTTTATTTTTTGAGACAAAACCAAAACAACTTTCAGAACAGTAATATTTTAAAATACATTTCCCTTTTATACACTAAATATAGAAAAAACATGTTTGTCAAAAGGAAATTTTTGCTAATTTTTAAAGGCTACCTGAATGACCAGCTGTCATTCAAAGTAAGAGATTAGTCTAAGAGAAGAATGAAAAATCAGAAATTCTTTCTAAATATTATGCAATGTGTATGGACACTCAATGAGCTACAAACCCAACTATTTAGTTTATTCTGAAAAGCTGACTCTCATACATGGTATCCTAACTAAACGGCTGAGTTCAGGGAAATACCTACCTTCAGAGCAATCAGCAAAAGGACTATTTGAATTCACTGAGCCTCTAAAAAAAAGACTTTAATCAATATCAGTAAAGGAAACTTAAGCCAGGATATTTCATTTTTACAGTTTGATTTTACAGTTCCAACAACACCAACAACCATGTTATCTCAGGCTATGTTTGTGCAATGGTACGTGTCGAAGGGTGTCTTCAAGGAATCAAGCAGATGGACACAACTTTGGGTGTTGAACACTAACAGTTCCCTACTCACTTTAGTGGAAGATGTATGTACTCTGTAGCCCTGTAAATAGGCCACCTTCTCAGTGCTTAGGCAAGAATTAGATTCCTAGCTTTAGCTATTTAATGTAACAACAAGAGCACACTACCAAATAGAATATAAATCCCTTGAACTGTGAGATCTTGTATCTAAGACATGAGAAATAATTCAAAGACCAAATGCAGTATTTCAGGGTTAATACCTAGATTTCATCAGAAAAAAAATCTTGGTTGCATGTACTACACAAGGTCACAGCTCTTGGCTGCAAACCAGCAAATCTATTTATCCCAAAAAGCGAACTCCGAGGCATGATGTTCCCACTGAGCTGAATGCAGAAGAAGCTCGTGTGAATGAGTGTATCCACCTCAATCACTTATCTATCTGATTCATGAGGTTGCAAGAGTTCAGGTTCCTCAAAACATAACCTCCTGAATGACAGCCAAATGCAAATAACAAGTCAGCACTGCTGTGCAGCCACCCAGCAAGTGAGTGGTTTCACCCAGCTCCTCTGGAGTACAACTGGTTTTTAAAGAGGTTTGAGGCAGAGCTTAGAGGTCATAATTATATATGAAATGTGGTGATTCTATTGACTGAGAAAGGAAGCTAATTAAAGCAGATTTATGTATACAAAATGGAAAAGTTTCAAGACTAGCTAAGCAAAAAATAATTTCAGAGCATAATGTGAAACTGAGGATTGCAAGCAGGGTGTTGAAATACACTTAGAAAGAAGTCAGATGGAGAGTTCTCCCACTCTGGATGGTCACTCTTATGCTAAAATAGAGCAAGTACAGATGCAGTGGTTTTTATCAAATGCAGTCCTTTCTTTTTGTTTCCTTGCAAGGTAAAAATATTTATTTATAATGTGCTTGACAATTCAAAATTGTCAAAATTTTGAAAGAAAGCAATATTTTATTCTAATGAATTAATTTTGTTTCCCACTCCTGTGTTCAATTTTTCAGTAAGTAGGCCAGCTATACAATGTTATTAAAACACTTATCCAGGAAATATTTCATTAAAGTTCTAGGAATTTTCTCTCTAGTTATACAGTTTCTTCTATTATTTTTGTCTAATATTTTCTTCCTTCTAGAAAGCTCCATTCACAGCTGTAGTTAGAATAAGGGGGGCATTATAAATTCCGTGGGGAAATTTTCTGGATGATATTTGTTTTGAAGTTGTTTTGAGTTATTCTTTTTAATTTGTTTAGTTTGAGGTTTCCTTTGCATTGGACTCTTGAGGAATACTGCAGAGTACTAAAGAAGAGGGAAGGTACAGATGTGGCTCTGTATTTTGACCTCTACTATTTCTAGTTAAACAAAAGGTCAAGAGAGATGCTTTATAAAATAAAGTTGCAGGTACCTAGAGCCTTATATATACACAGACCCCTATGTATGTTTAAAATGTTTTTCCCCCATCCCAATACACAATCCCTGACAAAACAGTTAGCAACTAGGCAGAACAAAATTAATTTCATGTCCAGTTCTCCAGTGGGATACATTCCTGAAGTATATAAATACAGGAAAGTACTGACATTGCATAGTGGGCCAACAGTTCTGACTACAGTACTATTTTCTACTCTGTGATATTTATGCACTTCCTTACCTTCTCTCCCAGGGTCAAGTAGCAGCTATCTCCCATCTTTATCTCCAGTGCTGGCAATCAAGTAGATTGAGATCTTTGTTCCTTTAATGCCTCATCTTGGCCTCAGTACAAGACCTAAACACTCAGTGCCCTCCTGGGAGTTATATCACCTGGAAATGTCTCCATTCTTTTCTTCTGTTAATTCCCTTGAAGATCCATCCTTAAATGTTTGAACTCCTTGATATTGGTTGCTGATTCTGCCAATCATCCATTCAATTTTTCTCTTCTAATAAAAGTAAATAAAAGTCTTTTTTCTCAATTACTTGTTGCACAGATATGAATAAGAAATCATACTATTTTCCAGAACATTGTAAGAGTTTAAAGTGGGAAAAATAGCAGAAAAGATGCATGCAACTGAATAGGGTGGAGGTAAATTAAATAAGCAATTAAACATTTATTCATTATCCTAGTGAATTTTCCCTGATGTGAACTCCCTCTGAGATGATAACTTGAATCTGTCATAGGACCACAAGTTTAGCAGTCTCCACATTTCATTTCAGGTGGCATCAGCCTGTCCAGACTAGCATGTCTTTATCCTTTCCTGGACTAGAATCTGTCCATACTGGGAAAACTAAACACAAAGACATTGTCACTCAGCAAAAGGCAAGATGGTGTGCATGAAGCAATGATGACTATTTTGTTTCAACACAGAATAATAGTTCCCAATTCTAGATAACTTCACACCATACAAGGAAGCAGAATTCTGTGTTGGCCTTAGCTTTCTTAACTCATGCTTGCTCTCAGATTTCAGCTCTACCCTGTACCTACTTACAGCTGGCCAAAGTTTGCTGACAGAATGTGTTCAGGCCTTGAAACGTAAGCTGAAATCTGTAGCATCGTGACACCACTGGCTCTTTTGATACCAGTTCGGAACAATATCTAAGAAATGTACCTTGAAGAAGAGTGTAAATTACTCAATTAGACTACCTCTTTCTGCAGGATGTCAAGATTCATTTAAATTTAATTATTGTGATTTCCTTAATGTCACTGATGGTGTTTGCCCTATTGGAAATGTCCAAGGCAGAGAGACGTTAATAATCGTGTCTAAAGTAGATGATCAAATGAAAGGCCAGTTGAATGAATTATAGCTTTATTTGTGAAAAATACAGCCTGATATTTAGTTTGTATGAAGATATTCAAAAAAAGGAAAAAAATCAGAGCCAAGGAGGCAACCTTAAGAGTGTCAAGAAACATCTAAATTCTGTGCAGCAAAATAAAACCATTGAAAATATCAAAGATTGTCTCTATGTGCCCCAGTCTTCCAAATTGTGTGTGGGGTACTGTCAGGGTTTTCATCTGTTTTATTCTCCTATCAGATTCTTCAACAGCTTTTGTTTGCACTGTTTTGGTGTTTTATGTCAAGTTTTCTTCTTTATCCTTCTCTTTCTACACCTTCCCTGAACTTTTTCTGCTGGTGTAGATAAACAACATTTCTTATGAGCAAAGCTGATTTAAAAACTCTTGGGCAATTTTTGCTATCTTAGACAACAGTTGCAGAAGTTTAAAATTTATACCCACATGTGGGGAACGTGCAGATCAAGGTTAAAGCTAAAAAAGATACTGGAAACCTATTCAGAGTGAAAATGACAGCACGTTCATTGCTATAAATGAAATATATTAATGGTTCTTTAAAAATTAACAGCACTATGAATAAAACAAAAGACTAATGTAAAAGTGCCATCAATGCTTGTGGGTGCTAGAAAAGCCACCCAACCTCCTGTCAATCCTTCTGAATTCTAACTTTCATCACCTCTTTGTTTTCTTCTTTTATTTCCACTCCTGAGCCAGTGATGGTTATGTGAATTGAATTATTTTCCCCATGGAGCACTTGTTTGTGAGCAGCTCGCCTGCTCGGCAAGCAAAGTGCTTTGTGTTACCTTGACTATCAGAAGCTTTTCCATTTGTCAGTGGCCGTAGCTTAGATCAACCACAGCTCCACACAGCTCTGAACTCATTGTCTGTAGTATGTGAGAAGCATGGCATCCATATCTTTGGCTTCTTACTTATCCAACCCTGAGTAACTTACCCCTGGTGCTTTCAACAGCTACCTGGACAACTCCAAAAATAAATACAAAAGCTACCTGTAGCTGGATAGTTGCAATGGTTTGGATTCAAAAGCTGCAGTGGAAATGTCTGGGTTTATTAAATTTTAAAACATTTTATTCCAGAAATCATAAAGAGGATTTCTGAACACAGCATTTGGAACCATAGCAGAGTTCTAAGTCCACTTCCAGGCCAAGATATTTAACTACACAAGTGCAACACAGGTTAGAGTTCTGATGTATATATTTAATGAAAAAGAAATGTATTTGGAACCAGCTAACCATTCTCCAAAACTCAATTCTACTCTACCATGGTTATCTACAACACAAAATTGATTACTTGCTATGTCCCCTCCTTCATTTTTCACACAATTCTTTCAAAAAATGCATCTGATACTCCAGGAGGTAGAGACAGACAGACAACTCCATCTTTGTATTTTTTTGCCCTAAGGGCTTTTAAAATGATACTCTGTTGCTCATTGAGGATGTACTAGAAATTGTCAGTTTGGAAGTGGGTTATCATTGTCTTAAGCAGCCTTTGACCATCACAATAAAATTATTTGACCATATTTAAATTTGTTTCACACTAGTGGGATAAAGCAACATAAGGTCAAAACATAATCACACTTTTAGACGTTGTTGACATGGCATCTCTTTAAAAAAAATCTTCAAATTAAATTAAATTACTTAGATTTTAGTAGTTTCTGCTTATGACTGTCAGAAATACTAAGAAGCGTGTAGTTATTCATCAGTAATACCAATCTACAATAGAGCATATAAAATTGATTTTCCTACTAAAAATGGCTTCAGTAGCCTATCAGAGAAAGTTGCTAAGCCCTATATTATCTCCAAAATTAGAATAAGTTTTTGTAGGATACATTAAAGCAATTTGAAAAGAAGGAATAAAACCTAAATAGTTGTGTTTCAATCAATTTTGTTAAAAGTTAAAAAACTAGTGATTACATCTGTGAAAACTGTTCAAAATTCTATAAAAACTGCAACTTCTGAAAAGACATCAGCTCATCCAGGTAATAAGCAAATAAGACAAAATACCTCCCCCACATCCTGTTGATCACACAGTAATGAGATAACAAGTCTATACCATAAAATGGTCTGTACCTCCCACATAGTTTCAATAAAAATATGGCCACAAAATGAAATATACTTCGCCTTCTCATGGTCATGTAATGATATTTATAAAATAGTCAAGTAATCTTGGAGCGAAAATTGTAGATATGCTGAGAGCAAGCATATACCTGGTTAAGGTATAAAGTTGTTCCCAATTCTTAAATCGCATGGCTTCAGAAACAATTTTCTCCTTCTGTCATAAAATAAAACTACTAAAATTTCTTGCTGTTTGGCAGCTCAGTGAATCTGAGTTACCTCTGCTTAGATACTGTGTTGAATGTTTCTTCAGAAAAAATGAACATCTTTCTGAAAAAAGAAAAAAGATGTTTGTGTAAGCCCCAAAAAAACTGAGCACACCGGGACCAAATTTGCTGCTGCGGCGGAGACTCTTCAAGGCAGGAAAGCAAAGAGCATCTGTTCCTGTCACAGCAATTCTGTTTGTTCAAGTTTCAGACCTAACTGAAAAGATTCTGAATGCTCAGAAAATTCTATGTCATTTCCCTGGTTTTGAGGGGTTGGAGGCGAAAAACCCCACAGAACAACCCTACGAAGTCCATCTGTAAGAGTTCCCTGAAGTGAAGTAAGATGGCAAAATAATTTAATTAATCAGGACAACATGCTCTCCCAGAAGAATTTAAAGTCAGAGTTACCAGTAATTATAGTCTGTATTGTCAAAAAATATGATTTCATATAACAAACTGAAAAAATATCACTTTATAAGATCAGATAGAAAAGCATATGGCCATGATTCCCATATTTTACAGGTTTACAATGTAAACCCTGCAGATACCAAGTCCGTCCAATGACAGAAGTAATTAAAAGCACTAGTTAATTTCAATTTTAAAAAAATCCCAGCTTCCTACCTCATGTTATTGTCTTGGTTACTAGTGATGTCGTTTTTCCCCTTATGTTATATAACTTCTCTTAGAAAAGTTCCAGGTTGTGTAAGGGTTTTCACTGTAAACCACAGTTTTCATTAAGAAAGATCTCAGATTGTTACTTCTTTTTCTGTTTTTTCTAATGCAATAAGATCTATCAGCCATCTTGATACTCAGCCAAATTTTTCTGGACAGAAATACATTGTTGAAGGTAATTCAAATTGAAAGGTCACTGGTCTACTCTGTCAGTAGTTTTGACCTAAACTTCAAATCCCAGAAGAAAAAGCAAGAGCAATATTAGATTCCCTGAAATCTAAGTCTACACATAATCCTGTGGCTATGTGGAGATAACCTAGGAGAATAGGATTACAGGAGCCTGTATTTCCAGAAAAAAAAGAAGAAAACACACCACATGCATTTAAAATCATACTACATGAAGTGTAGGTGATCCAAATTCCTCATGGAATTCTCCTCATCTCTCCATATAGTCTGACACTCAAAAAGAGAGCAACAATTTTATAGGTATTAATACTTCTCTTAGTAGGAAAATAGGACTGAGTGGAAAATAGGACTGAGAATATGTTTATTGTTAATTTATTGTTCAATACTAGAACTCAGTAATGATAAGAGGAAAGGAGGTTAATATCAAGAACACTGTTGTAAAATGACACGAGTTATTCAAATAAAGTTATTGTTCATGAATTTACCCCAAAAAATAAGAATTTAGATAAAATTGTTAGCCACTGGATCACAGCCTTAGTGAACAATAGTCTAACTTCCAGGCACCCTCCTACTTATACATTCCAGCCCTAGTTAGAGGTATTTCTGTCCATTTGAGCAATCCTTGTTGAGTAAGTATGTCATGCACTGTCTGAAATGGCAGACAAAAATGGATGTTTCCCTGGAAATACCCATCCAACAACGCTCTGTATGACTATGTCTTGGGCCATGATTCAGTACCTTGTTGCCATGGAGAATGACAGGACTGTCCTGTCCTTGGGAATTCTACACAGTAGCTATTTGTAAAGCTCTCAAACCCAACTGAACAAAAATCTTCATGCTCTGAAAGAGAAAACTTTCCCCATTATCAACCTTACTCAAACAAATGACTGGATTTCCCTCTCAGATTAAGAGAGTTGCCCTTAATTTGCAGCATTTCAGGCTGCAACACATGGAAATCTGAAGAGAGAATGAATATGAGCAATACAGAAAAGAAATATAAATAAAATTTTGTTCAGAAGCACATTGCCATTAAAAAAATATTTTTACTCATGATATAACCTATGTAAGCAAACTTCACTTCTCAAAACTCATGTTTGGAATTAACATACATTGATGTTAAAAATCAATAACCTACTCCGTTATCTTTGCACCAATCATAAAATATCAAAGCATGTGGAAAAGGGCTTTATTTTTTAGGTGAAAATAAATGTGGCAAGAGCATTTATGTTTGCCAAACATACTCTCAAATGCTGGGAAACACCACATTAAGTCATGCTGCTCCAGTTGACTAAGGCAGGGGCGTCCCACTGATTCCTGGGATTTCTGGACCACAGCAAGAGTGAGGCAGAGGGTCCATTACAATAAGCATGCAACTGTGTAATATAAGTAATGTAATGTAAAGTATTGTAATGCTTATGTACAAAATGGCAAAATTAAATTTGAAGGGTGTTAAGTACCTTTTAAATTCCAAACCATATGGTAAATCAAAATGGACATGCACAACCAGAGGCACCCCTCGGATTTCTGAGGATATTCACTAACCTTCTTGGATTATGGAATTATGAATATGCCACTACACTGTAATGACTGCAATTAGAGCTAGTAAGAAACAAAATTATGATTGATAGAACACTGTAATTCTCTGCATATTATATACTGGGTTTACTCCAACAGTCCTTACTCATGTAGGAGTCCAAAAAAAGATCTATGGAATCAGATGAAAAGACAGAAAATTTAACATTCAACTCAGTAGTATAAGTGTCTTTTAAGTGCACACAGCCAGCACTTCTATTTATACACTGTGTAGAACAGCTACAGGCTTACAGAAACTACCAAAATTCAATATCTAGGAAAAGGGCACCTAAAGCAAAGGAATAGAAGAATAGTATTTGCTCTCAGAATGATTCAAATTTCAGATTAAAGACATATATAGATCATATTATATTTTTTACCAGAGGAAACTTGGTTGTACATTGAAACAGAGAAAAAAAAATCTCTTTTATAGCTACACATTTTTAAAATCTAGAATTCAATGAAATGGATATCCAGGTGTATTTGCATCATATAAGATTTCAGAAGAGAGATTTTAACATAGCTTGAAGAAAAGTTAAGAGAATGATGACCTAAATTAGATCCAGACTTGATGGGTTTTTTGCTGTTTTTAATAAGCATTCAGTACTGAAAAGAGAAAAAAAAAAGGATACTACCCAGATAAATAATAAGAACTGTAATTGCGGTGTAGTTCCATTTAGTGACACTAATTCCAGCAAATGGAAAGTAGCAAGCAAGATTAAAAAGTGGTTTTGTGTCAAAAGTCTTTTATGTCAGAACCACCCATGACATTTAAACATAACAGATATTGCCCTAAAAAGGATTATTTCTAAAGAGACATCAATAATGTAACAAGTATAAAATTAACAAATTATATAAAATAAATTTTTTAATCTATTTATAATTTTGCATTATTTTTATAAATATAAAAATTGTATAAAAAATAATACTTTCTTAAGAGTTTATGCAGGCAGAATTTGTGGAATTTTAGTTAGTTTGTGTAGTGTTAGGGTTTTTAGTAAGTGTTGTAGTTTCTGTGCCAGCTTGCATTTTTGATGACTGATAAAGATATCATCATCCCAGTCCTACATTTTGGTTTTAGCTTATCAGAAGAGTTTTCATGCATGATTTTCTGCTGTAAGGACTGGTATCTGGAGAAAACCTGTATGTTGCCACCCATGTTGAAGGAAAACTTATAGCCAGCAGGCACCTTGATCAAGAATGGGTTTAGATGTATGTGCACAGTTAAAAAAAAAAAAAAAAAAAGAAAAGGACGTTTTCTTGCTGAATTCCCCTTTGTTGCATTTTTAAGAATGGAAGAACAAAAAAAAAAAAAAAAAAAGGTATTATGCAAGGATATATTTGAATTCAGGTTTCTGATCCTGCGAACCCACTGACAGATATTGAGGTCAAATAGGCTGCTTTTGAACCTTGCAGTTGAGAGTAAGGCCCATCCCACAGCAATCCCATTCCATGACAGGCCTTTAAAGAGAAACCCACAGAGTGGGTGACCTACATCCCAACAACAAACGAGTCAATCCACCTTACTACAGACTAGCAAAACCTACAAAAGCTTTAAATTGGACTGTAAAGCACAAGCTTTACTTTTCACTTTCAAGGGCAAGCCTTCTGCTAACTGTGTAACAAAGCAAGTTACTTGGTGAGCAGGTTGTTCCAAACTTGTCCATCAGCCCAACCTTTTCACATCACCGTCTGTCACACTACTACTTCAGCGCTGCTGTGTGTCTGAGCAACCCTGGTGATCACCACGTTCAAGGTCTACACCAAATGACATCTGCAATTTGTACCTTGGATTATATTCTGTCAGTATCACTCCATTTTGTGGTACAAATACTATTTGAAAGAGATACTGTAAGAAACATATGAAGACAAAATTGTGTGCTATGGTGTGCGACACACATGTTAAATTAATTGCAAACAGCCAGGGACACATGTTGATCACATTGAATAGTTGTTTGTTGTTGTTTTAATGAGGATAAACCAGGGACAAAATTTGGTGGGATGAGAGATTGATATTGCATGTTTTGGTTGATTCAGCCTATATGGGCTTGATTCTTCCCATTTATCTGGAACAGACAGTTCTGTAAAAGTCCTTCAAGGAATGGCAAAGAGAGCAAGTTGGATCAGTCTTGTATTCAGACTTTGTAACTGATAATAAAATACCAAGTCACCCTCATTGCTATCTAGTACTTCTTGGTAGATGCTCATTCTGTGTTAAGTCTTATTATGAAACCTGTTAGATTTTGGACAAATATCCAAGAGGTATTTTTAGGCTTGAAGAATTCAGAAAAAAAAATACATTAAGAAAGATAACATTTGCTAGCTAAACCAGCGCTGGAAGCACAAAAGCAGTGGTAGCAGTAGCTCTGGAGTGTTGCATATGGCAAAATTCAGATTTCTCCTAAAGTCCTAGAAAACTCTTCTGACCAAATATTATACAACTGACACAGAGTACAGAAAGTAGAGGGAAAATAAATAAATTTTTGCATTAATATTGTCAAGTATTGATACAAAGGGATGTGGCTCGAAGGACTCCCTTGGTTCCTAAGCCTCCACCAGACCATCAGATGGCTCCTTTCAGGTGGAAGAAAGTTCCAGCATGGCAGGTATGTATAGGACTTTATTCTTACACCAACATTAAAAGAAAAGGCAAAGCTAGTGATTACAGATTAATAAAGAATTTTTGACACATCTGATAAAAATTTTAAAAAACAATCTTAACAATTGTGTCTAATTACACAAATAACTAAACTGCCCCTCTCTTCTACAGCTTTTCAGAGTTCTCCTTGCCCAGTGTTCTGACTGTATTATACCTCTCTCCTTCCACTTCTTGGTCTGCCTTTATTTTATTTAACAGGCTTACTTATCTTTATTTCAAAGACATTTTTGGTTTACCAGCAAAGAAAAGTCAACAGGGAAAGTCTAGATAACTTTCTGCCAGAACAGAGATAGCATGAGGCCACTATCTACAGAATCAGTCACTACAGCTGCCTATCTCCCCAGCAGTTCCCAGGCAAAGAGGAGCTATATCAGCTCCTGTGCATCTTTAAGGAAATGTATACAGAAGGGAATAAAGTAGCACTGGCTAGAGACAGGTAAATCAGTGGTCCTGGAACCAGCTCTTAAAATGTATCTGAGGAGGCAGATAAGAAAGAACTAATGTGGAAGAGGAATTCAAGGGACTGGTGTTTGCCCTAGGTACAACGCCATAACTCAAAATCCATAATTAAGGCCTGTATATTCATTTTAATCATGTTTGAGAAGGACTGTTTTAAGTCAGAGATAAGCACACTGCAACAACAATAACGTTAGCTGGGTGACCTTAAACCCTGCTGTGACTTGCAAATGTTCTGACTCCTGTGGATGCACATCCGTCGTGAAACCACTTATTCTGTCAATCATGACAGGGGAACTATTCTGTCTATAGCTACATTCTGCTGAAACAAAACTCTTAAATGAATTCACTTTCCTGATGAAGCATCATGGAGGGCACCTTGAACTTAATGGCAGTTTGGTTGTGCTTGCAAAGTGTGAAGAAAGTGCAAGTCTCTGAGCTAATATAGCTCAAAGATTAATTTCTAGCCTTAATGATTTTGTGAAACAGCCTTTTGAAATCACTGTGATCATACCAATTATCTATAAAGTCCTTGTAACAATGTGCCCCCTCTTTCACAAAATACTTCTAAAGCAGCAATGAGGTCTAATTTCTATTAATGTGTATTTTGGTAAGTGTATCAATAAAGTCTTTGTTAATGGCATACTTGCATGAATTTTACTAGACTGCAGAATTTCCAAGAGACTGAATTTAACAGCAGTACAGTGTCTAAGGATCTGAAACATCATTTGGTAAAAAAAAGAAAGTGATGAACTATTCAAATGCATATTGTTTACCTCTTTCTTTTCTGGTGTAGGGGAGAAAAAAATAGATCCAGCACATATTTAGCTTTAAGAAAAGCTACATAAGATGCTGGAAATATAGAAATGGACTATTAAGGAAAAAAAGAAATGAACAGAGATATATGGCAATACTTTCAGTGACAGGGAATGCAGAGAGCTGCTGTATACATTGTCTCAAGTATGAATTTATTTTCATATTTTAGAATATACATATGTATTCTAGAATAACAGCACTTGCTGTGACACTTTTCACTTTTAGAAACATACTGAGCTATTTGGAGGTTTTTACCTTGGTTTCGCTACATTTAAATTCTTCCCTGGCTCCTACAATGCATAAAGGTCAGTAACACAAGCACTTATTTGTGTACACATGCAACCACAATAAATGAAACACAGCATCTGGACATATTTAATTCAGAAATCACTGAACCAAAGGAATCAGAAATCAAAGCCAAGGGAGCAGGCAACAGTAACTGTCATGCTCTGACGGGGATAGCATCAACAACATACGCTGCACTCCCCCTAAGGCACACTTAGACAAGGACAAAATCCTAACAGCAATTGGTAGGGGAGCATGCTCTGGGAGCAGCAGGTCCTCAGACCCAGTTTGGCAAAGCTAGTGGTGACCACAGAGCTGACAACTTCCCTTCAGTGATGGCTCTTGTGTCCAAGGGCAGTGCTTGGGTGAGTCCAGACCAGGACTGGTAACACCTCTCACAGAGCTGTGCCACACAGTGCTACCTGCAGCCTCGGGAGTGCCTGTATCCAGCTGCTAATGGGTTCTTCAGGATTGGAGCAAAATACTCACTTGGGCAGGGAGAAACCTTACAAGATTCAACAAGGGCACATATAGGGTCCTGTGCCTGGGGAGGAATAACCTCAAATACCAGCACAGGCTGGGGGTAACCTGCTGGATGGCATCTCTGTGGAGAAGGAACTGGCAGTCTTGGTAGATGACAAGTTGACCATGAGCCAGCAGTGTCCTTGTGGCCAGAAGACCCAATGGTATCCTGGGGTGCATCAAGAAGGGTGTGGCCAGCAGGCTGACAGAGATGATCCTCCCTCTCTACTTGGCCCAAGTGAGGCCACATCTGGAGTGCTGTGTCCATTTCTGGGTTCCACAGTCCAAGAAAGACATGGAGCCACTGGAGCAGAACCAACAGAGGCCACAAAGATGAGGAGTGGCCTGGAGCATCTTTCTTACAAGCAGAGACCACAGGAGCTGGGCCTGTTTAATCTGGAGAAGACTGAGAGGGCACCTCATCAATACATAAAAATATCTCCAAGGTGGGTGCCAAGAGGTTGGTGCCAGACTCTTTCAGTGGTGCACAGACAATGGACAAGGAGCAATGGACATAAACTAAAACAAAAGAAGATCCACTTTAACAAGAGGCAGAACTTCTTTGTATTGAGGGTGGCAGAGCGCTGGAACAGGCTGCCTAAGGAGACATTACAAATCCACCTGCACACATTCCTCTGTCACCTGCTGAAGGTGATAGACGGGTTGGAGCAGATGATCTCCACAGTTTCCTTCCAACTCAAACTATTCTGCAATTCTTTTCTTAGTCTGTGAATTTTTGTTTATTTGCATTTCACTGAGTTTAATAAAGTTACCCTTGGCTTTTCAGTAAAGCCTCTATGACATCCTCTTCTTTACTGCTGACAGTTTTTGCCTGGTGCTTCGCCTAATGACTTTTGGCAAAGATCAGTTGAAATTACTTTTGAAAGTGAAAGATTAGCCTACTGCTGTCTTAGGTAAAAGTATTTTACCATAGTTGGGATTGGAGGACAACAGAACTTGTCCTCACATACAACACCCTAAAATATTAACCAAGGTTTAAAAAAAAAAGAAATGGAGACCATAAAGTATTCTTCCATTGCCATGCATATGAAAAACTATGTAGCATGAGTCTATATGTAAACATATATATATTGCTATGCATCTATTAGAAATCTTAAACATATGATTCACAACAAAATTACTTTTTTGAACTACATCTGCTTTCAAGACTCACTTAATGAAGTGTCTGGAAAAAGGTCACTGAAATAATTCTTGCCATAATACCACAATATGCAGATTACAGTCATTATTTACTGTGAATCATGGTTGTGCTGTGTCTGGCTGGGATGGAGTTAATTTTCCTCAGAGCAGGTGGTGTGATGCTGTGTTTTGGATTTGTGGCCAAACAGTGCTGATAACACACTAATGTTGCTGCTGAAATGTGATTGCAGAGCACCAAGTCCCTCCCTGTTTCTCACTCCACACTCCTGGTGAATTCATTGGGGGTGCATAAAAGGCTGGGAGGGGATGCAACCAGGAGGATGACCTGAATTAACTTAACAGATAAAATTTCATGATCAGTGATAGAAGGGGAAAATAAAGGGATTTAGGCAGGTTAGCCATCTTTTGCTCAAAAACTGGCTGCACGTCAGTCTATTTATGGGAGGTGTTGGTAATTATATTTGTATCACTTCTATTTTATTTTTATTCTCTCTTCTTCTATTTTTCCTTCTTTTATTAAGCCATTTTACTTTGACCCACAAGTCTTCTTGCTTTTACTCTTCTATTCCTCTTCCCCCATCCCACTGGGCAGGAGGAGGAGGGAGAGAGCAGATATGTGGTGTTTAGCTGTCTACAAGGATTAACCCACAGCAATATTGAAAATAACTTTCTTTTGCAACTAGTGAAATCCTCAAAATTATTATGGTACCTGGTTTGACCAAAGTAACACATCTAAATTCCACTTTGGTTTTCTGCTGTAAAGTTGAGGTCTACAAATTATTATTTTCTACCGAGTTTTCATTAAATATTTTCTATTCTTTTAAACCCTATAATATTCAAATTTTTGAAAGAAACTCAAAGGATGGCTGGGGTTAGAATGGACACTAAAGATTATCTAATTCCAACCCCTCTTTTTTCCACCTCCTCCCACTAAGGCTGTAAAAGAATTGCACAAGAGTGTTCGAGTTCTTCTAGCATCTTTTCAAGAAAATACAGGTGTGCAACAAGGAAGGTAAATGTTAAGTATGTTTTCAGCTGGAGAAGGAGCTGCTGCCTCTACTTACCTAACATAAGAGGTTTGAACATGTTGAACATCCCAGGGTAGATCTATGATAACAGCTATAACAAGGAGGCTGTGGACCAGGCCCAGGGTCCACATTCACAATTGTGTTTTATATTTGCATTTTCCAGAAGTTCATGTACATGTGTATGTTTAAGTACTAAATATATTTCTACAATACATGTGGTACACACTGTAAACCCTACACAACGTCATGGAGGAAGCACTTTGGAAATGAACAGCTTCAAATTTTCAAAGCTCTGTCTGCTGCCTGCAGCATAATTTGTTTTCAGCAAATTTGTCTGAATCCAGGATCTTTGACATTGCAAATCTTTGATTGTACAGATGCAAGGATTACTTCAGCTCCCTGAATGTGAGTCTTCTTCAAACATTGACTCTGGCTTCAAATATTCAAATCTACACCAGTTTTCTACCATAAATCTGTTCAGACTTACAGGAAAATAATGTGGGTAAACATATTTGTGCCTAAACTTTCTTATTTATAGTAGTAGTGAAATGGGTGGTGCCCACAGACTCTACAGAAGTTTCCCCTGTGGATGTCCACTATTTGTACTAACACAAGTTGATTTTAGGAGAGCTTGAGTGAAGAATAAGCTAAAGCTCATTAAACATTATTTTCAATTGAATTTTCAGTATTTTTTTTTTCTGTTTTAGTCCCTCCAGTAATGCTAATCTTTGAAAGAAACCTCTATTTTCTAATTTTGGTGGTTTTTAATAAGAAATGGTGTCAGTATATTTAGACACAAATCTCTTTCAGCTAGGTTAGACAGGGCAAAGGAAATGCAGAAATGAACCAGAGTGAAGATTTAACACCACATTCTCTACACCTCCCACTCCTGTGTTTGCTGTCTGGGATGTTTGTGTAATCCAGTTGTGAAACAATATTTGGGGCTTTGAAGTGTGCAGCATTAAAATAACTTTGAAGATACTGAACAAGAATTCACACAGTCCATTTGCTATGAAGTAATAGACCAGTTTATAACTTTATATGATTAAAGAATTGTGACTCAATAAAACCAGTTGTTTGCTTGTTTTACTGTTGTTCACACCTCACAAGACTTCACTAAGTCTTATATTTTTAAAAATGAAGTTTACAGATTATTCATCAGTCAGATTCTCTTAGCTAGCATTTTTGAGATCAAAGGATGTCATTGCTTCATTCTGACATTAGAATGTTACAACAATTAGGTTTTGTTTTAAAAATAAATTTCAGACCATGTGCCAAAACATATTATAAGAACATAAATATGAGTAAAAATCCCTTCAAAATTTCTCTCTATAATTACTAAGACATATGTAAACTTAGAGACTTCATGTCAATTTCAGAAAACATGAAAGTCAGTTCAAAGGAAAACTCACTGTTTTAGTGTATGCATTTAAAAATTTCTACAATATTTTTGTTTTCATTATCAATAATTGTCGCATTACATATTACAGTATCAAGAGTTCATCAAAAATCAAATGCAATGTATAATATTGGTGTTTTCAGTAATGATATTTTCCTTTCTTCTTTCTTCTTTCTTCTTTCTTCTTTCTTCTTCTTTCTTTCTTCTTTCTTCTTTCTTCTTTCTTTCTTCTTTCTTCTTTCTTCTTTCTTCTTTCTTCTTTCTTCTTTCTTCTTTCTTCTTTCTTCTTCTGCTTTTTTTTTTTTTCATTTTTTAATTGAAATACTTCAGACTCTCCTCCTTAAAGGTTTTCTGGCACAGTTTTTTTGAGGTCTTGGCTTCTCTGTGCCACCAAAGACTTATTCAAGAGAGTATTTTCCATTCAGAACGACTTACTGCTAACATTCCAAAACTCAACATGAACTGAAGAATTTAGGACTTAGCAGAACAAACTCTTTCCAACAGTGCAGTGCATGTGCACTCAGTTACTTTTGTGTTTCAAGGAGTAGGTATGTCCATAGAAAAAAATAAAAAGCTCCACACATACCTCTGGACAGAAGGATGATGGTGTAGCGACACAAGCACAGAGCTTGAATTGTAAGTTTATCTACAGTTTTCTAAGGTTCTCTTGGAAATTGAACTCCATAGTGTGTTATATGGTGGTGTGTTTTATATGGTGGTGTGTGTTACACACCTTTCATAAAATACTTAATTTGGTGTTGTACACAAAGCACTATCTTGAGGAACAGCCAGGTTAAGAAGATTCCCTCATTTTCCAGAAAATAAGAATTATTGCTATTATCAGCATTCCCTAGTCCTAGTCCTTTTCTATATGAAACCTAGTCCTTTTTTATAATCAGTCCAGATAAAGAGGCGGAGCCTTAGATTTGTTTTTGCTGAAAGGCCAACATCCACTTTAAATTCTTTCTGTAGCACATGCAATTTAAAATACATTTTCCACTGTGAAAGAAATAATTCAAAATTGAATAGAAATAATAGTAAATAAATTATCTGACTCTGGTCTAGTTGTGTAGTAGCATTTTAGAAGGAGGAAGTTGAAGGTCTTCATCCCTCATCAAAGAATTTTGTATATATTTTCTCCAGTGACCATTAGATATCATACAATCACAATCTCAAAACTTCGTCTCAGATTTGTTAAATATGATTATCTATTTCTGTTCATTCAAACAAAACCCTTAAGAACTTGTAACTCACCCAAAGCACAATCCTTATTCAACAGGCTTGAGTTTTTCAGGTCCCCTTTGTAAGGTTAATGACACAGGTGTGCTGGTTTTACATAGCCTGGTTTTTGGTAGCAAAGGAGTCACTGAGGTGGCTTCTGTGAGAAGCTGCAAGAAGCTTCCACAATGTCCAGAAGAGCCAATCCTTGAGGGCTCTGAAGATGAAAATGCTGCTGGCCAAGCGTGGGCCAATTAGAGATGCTGGTTACACCCCTGTGATAACATAATTAAGAAGAAATCAAAACAAAGTGGGGGGCAGTTTTTTCTTGCCAGAGGAGAGGAGGAGGAGGTGAGAACATGTGAGGGAAGTAAGGAGGTCAAGGTCAAGGTCAAGGTCAATGAAGGAGGGGGAGGAGGTGCTCCAGGCACCAGAGCTGAGATTCCTCTGCAGGCCATGGTGATGACCATGGTTAGGCAGGCTGTCCCCCTGCAGCCCATGGGGTCTAAGGGGGATTCAGAGATCCACTTGCAGCCCATGGGGGAGGAGCCCACACTGGAGTAGGCTGTGATGCGGTGGCAGAACTGGTGGAGAGAAGAGGTCCCCTGCTTCCAGGCTGGAGCAACCTGTCCTTGGAGAACTGCATCCTATGGATGAGTGACCCACAGCACAGCAGTTTTGGGAGGACTGTCTGCCCATGGGAGGGACTCACGTTGTGGCAGTTTTGACAGGATTGCTGCTCATGAGATTGGAACCATGCTGGAGAAGTTCACAGAGAACTGTCGCCAGTGGGAAGAACCCCACGGTGTAGCAGGGGAGGGACTCCTCTCCCTGAGCAGCCCCTCCTCCCCCTGCTCACACAGAAAGTATCAGAGTTCATTATATGACCTGCGCTTGGGGCTTTCCTTCCATCTGACAGGGGTAGGTGACCTGCTAACCATCCTGGTCCTGCCCAAACAAAGCCCTTAAACACTGAAGAAGGCAATAAGGTCCCTGTGTTACACATAGGGAAGTGACTGAGGAAGTCAGCATGAATTTCTTTCCCCATGGGAAAAGTCAAACCCATTTGTGGGATTGTCTTTGCCCAAGCCCCTGGGTGTACTTGGTGGGTAATGCAGAAGGATGGAGAGACCCAGCGTGCACTTCAAGGAGATTTAACCTTGGGGTAAGAATAATCTATGGAGTAAGATGTATGTTGCAGGAGGTAAAGCAGCAGGAGTGACATGAACTGAGGAAGACAGAATTTTACAAGGAGCAAGAAGAAGGCGATGATGAGCCAGGACAGTGTCGGTGCCCAACCATCAAGTGTACTACTTCTCCTGTTCTGACCCATCATCCTGCTGGAATGGAGATCTGGGGGGATGTGAGAGGACAGGTGATAGTAGTTAATGAAAAAATGTATGTTTGGTATAGAGATGGTTTAAGGATGTAGTTTAAGCCTGTATGGGTGAGAAAGGATTCCAGTAATGACAAATATATATAATGGAAGAGCTGGAAGATACATAGATTATATGGGATCTGAGTATTGTGCAAATCATATGGAATAAGAGGTAGAGATTGTATTGGGTCTGACTGAGGTAAAGCTCACAGCCCTCCCAGTGCTGTTCTTTGCATTAGTAGCTGGAAGGGTGCTGGTAACGGAGCAGTGTTGTGGCTACTGCTGAGCAGTGTTGTCCCTCTGATATTCCTTCCCCCATCAAAGGGATGGGAGTGGGCAAGATCCTGGGAGGGGACACAACCAGGCCAGCTGACCCAAATCAACCAGAGGGATATTCCATACCTTGTGATGTCAGCTCAGATATATAAAGCTAAGGGAGAGAGGAGGAAGGGGGGCATTGGTGACTCTTCAGTGTTTGCTTCCTGGAGGAACCATTACATGTGCTGAAGCCCTGCTTCCCAGGAAGTGCCCAAACATCACTTGCTGATGGGAAGTAGAGATTGAATTTTACCTTCGCTTATGCATGTGCAGACTCTAGCTTATTTCTTTTCATTCACTGTTATAAAACTGCCTTATCTTACCCTGCTGGTTGTTCTTCTTCTTACTCTCTCCACTGTCCCATTGAGAAGTGCAGTGATAGAGCAGCTTAGTGGGCACCTCGCACCCAGCCAAGTGAACCCACCACAGAGAGGTAAAGGCCCTATTGAAAACAGAAATAGAAAGAAAAAGAAGCAATAGATAGGCATTGCTTTAGCAGCATGGGCAGACCTCAGACATGCAGTCCTTTCCACCTTTTTAGAAAATTGTACCTGTCTGGCACAACCATATCTTGTTCTTGCTCAGGAAGCCACTTTTGATGAGTATTTAGAGATACAGTATGAGCTACAAAAATTAGCTTCTCCTCAGCACCAAGAACAGCCATCAGGTTGCTCACAACCACTCTCCAACTTGCTATTTATTTGAGATGAGAGATTACTTGGACGTTTACTATTGACAAATCTTTGCTAATGAACCAACAGTGGCACAACATTTTCACATCAAATGACATCAGTTCCATAAGATGTAATTATCTTCTCCAGTGATATATCTATCCCTTCACCAGCTATGTTACAGCCATGAACAAACATTCTTCTAACACGTGTATCATGTCAGCAAGTGAAATTAGCTGAAACTCAGTGGTGATTGAGTTCTTTCTTCCAACTCTGTACATATCTGCCTCTCCAAGCCAGCTCTGTGTAAAAGTCACTTTATACTCAGACAAGTCCCTTATGTCAGAAATATTAGATATGAAGCTGACCTATTATGATAAGAGATGATAGGACTTAAAAAGCAGTAATGGTCAAAGGCAGTTTAAAAAAAGAAGCCAGAGAAGATTTAGACTTCTGGCTATATGTTATCAGTGAAACTACTTTGGGACTCATGGTGACTTTAGCTGAATCAGTGAAGCTGATCCTCTGTCTCACTGGAATAAATGCAAGCCTGGTAGCCCTCAGCTGTATTTTCAGTCAATGGCATTTCATTTCATATTGGTCAAGATTTAACCTTTAATGATTTTCTGACTAGACGGGCTTGCTGAGTCACTGCTTTGGATAAATGCTGGAGATACCTCTAGCAGAAACTGTGTAATGCTACTGAGACAATCTTTGCCCTTTGGTTTGCTGTAACCCTTCCCCAACCTACAAGTCTCTGTAGTGTTTGTGATTTGTAGCCCAGCAATAGTCAGGTCTTCATTTACTTCATGCATATGTACTAAATTAAGCTATTTCCCTCCCACCCATATGGTGGTCTGATATGCACAGATGTTATTACAGAGTACTGTGCCACATAAAATCCCAGATGTAATATTAAAAAAAAAAAAAAGATAAAAAGCTCTTTTACTCCTCTTTCAAAAAGGCAAAACAGTAGAAAATAAGCCCATAAGGAACTGAATAAACATAAACAGACACATACAACATCTGACATTGACACAGATCAGGGAGTGAATGTGGAAGACTAAAGAAAAGAAGGATTAGTATTAAATTATTTCAGACAGTGATAATAATTAATTAAAAAATGCTTATCTTTAGAAAATAGCGGGTGACAAAATATTTTGACAGTAATCTAAAATGCAAGCAAACTCTTATTTGCTAAGGTTTCGCAAAATCTTGGGTTGCAGTTTTTTTAAACTGGACTGAGGCAGTGTAAATTTCAGAAACTCTGTGTTCTATAGGGCAAAGTAAATGATAGTGAAAAATATCCTTTCTGTAAATCCTTTCTGTATTTTTCAACTAACAGGTGCCTTCCCCTTTTTGATCCAACGTCCATGCTCCTATAACATTCCCAATAATTCTTAAAACCATAGCTCCTAAACCTGAGTTCATCTCAGAGGATATTAATTTTCTCTTCCAAAATGATTTTAATTTTGCTACATTGGTATTTTCCTTGAATCTTGCAAACCACTGTCTATAGCTCCTGAAAGCCTGAACAATCACACAGCACCCATGCTAGATTTTCAAAATTTACACTAGTCATCCATACAATTTGGTGCCTTAGTGACAGTAGTGCCAGTAGCTTATGTGGCTTTTTTTTTTTTCTTTGCTTGCCTGTTTGGTTTGGTTGCTTTTTATTTTTTTGTTTGGTTTGGGTTTTTTTTGTTGCTTTTTTTTTTTTGTTGTTGTTGTTGTTTGGTTTTTTGGGTTTTTTTTTGTTTCTTTAGAGCACTAAAATAAAAAGTGTTTATTGCTCTGTAATTGAAACTGCAGTTATTGGCTGATTGCAACTTCAACTGTCATGTGGCTGCTGGACATCAAGTTGAAAAAAGCAAAGTACTTACACCTCAGGTGTGCATGTGCAGGCTCTTAGGGTCCTTTTTCAGTGACTTATGCAGTAGCAGGTTTTAGAGAACAGCACAAATACACTCAAAGCTGGATCACCCACTGTTGTGAAGGAGTGTTTTAAGGTCAGTCAAAGAATCACTGGCAAAGGTATTGTCAAAAGCAGCTTTAATATAAAAGCAAAAGCATGACAAAAATCGTTGGCAAAGTTCAACTAAATGGTTAAAGCACAAAGAGAAAAATCAGACTAAAATTTAAAATCAATAGCCAAAATCAACACAGAAATTATCTATGTGATGGGGGAGTGTGAGGAAAGAGTAGGGATAGGAAAGGGTAAGGATAAAAAGAAATAAGGGACACCCACCCGTTCAGTCACAAGGTAGACCTCCCCCACCCCCCGCCAAACTTAGCCCTGGACTTAACCAACAGTTTAGGCCTAAAAGTTTAACAGCACTAATGCTTAAGAGCACTGAATCAATAGCTTAATTAAATAATTTAACAACAGATTCTATGGAATTTCCTGTAAGCACAAGAGTAACTCATTTGTAGTAATTTATAATCCGCTTAAGAATCTCGGAGAGGAACATTCACAGCACATTTGCTGTAACACATTCCCACTTACACACACACAGAACTAAGGAACACATACAAGGTATATTCCTGTGAAAAACTTCCCTTAGGCTCAGTGGATGACTCATGCTGTATGGCTTTGAGCCTTTGGCAGTGTGGGGATATCAGCCACTGTGTCCCAGGAGAGCTCAGAGGGTTTCACGACCACTGCTTGTAGGGTGACAAGACAGCTGGCTTTAACCATAATAATTTTCCATCCTGGCTGCAATTTGGGTTGGTAACTTTCTTTGAAGGTTTGATAACAAAAATGTTGTTCCACTTTTGTTGTTATTCAGGAAAGAAAACTAAATTGTTCAAGGCTTTTGGTTAAAACACAGGAGCTTGTTAGACAGCAAAAATTCCTGGGAGCAGGCAGTGCTTCTGATAAGCTCAAGAAAAGCTGACCCCAGGTGATGTTTATCAGGGTTGAGGTCTATTGAGCATTTCTGGGATCATAATGCTGCCCAAGGGTGGAAAAGGGAGGGTTCACCCCCATATCCACTTTTACTACAGTCCCAGAAAAGGGGGGTGGAGATGCCCCTAACTGTGTGTGCATCTGTGTATGTGTATATGTGTGTGTGCACCTGTGTGTGAGAGACAAGGAACTCTTTGGGATTCGGGTGTTTGGGTACTAACACCTTGTAAGCAGCCAGGACTGAAGTTTATTCCTTCTGTAACTCACATTGATCCTCAAGGAACAGCTCACTGTTTGCCAGCTAATTGCACGTCATTAGTAAATCAATAAAACCACTTTGATCCTGGTTGGCTTTAATTATGTAAAATGAGCAGCTTTTCCCTGTGATAGCTGAGCTGCAGTATCTTAAACTTACATACCTGAGGATCAGCTAAGAAGTCCTAAACAAAGATAAAAAGGAAATTCAAACTGAGGCAAAAGGTCTAGACTATTTTGGGCACCTACATCATTGGTCTCTAAATAGACATTCTTTTTCCTAGAGACATTTCACTGCCTGCTACTGGAGTACAATATTCCTGTTGCAAAGTCATAGAATTCAACAATTTAAACCAGAAGTTTACTCTGTAGTTTTGGAACAAATATAAAACTATTGAATTAATAAAGGAAGAAGTGTGGGGTCCTAATCTTGAAACTGCTAACCTTACTACAAGTTAGAAAAGGAACCCTCGAGAAAGCAAAAACCAAACCAAACCAAAACCACCTAAACAGAAGGAATAAACCTTACAATTAATGGTTCCTAAGATCTAGATTCTTAAAATTCATAGCACTAGTAAGAAATAAGATTCTGAAAGAAAGGATACATAGAACAAGAGGTGGCAAAGTCAGGGGTTTGGAGATACAGAAGTTCCAAAAACATTCCCACTCCATCTTCCACCCCCAGGAGAAGGATGAACTGTTTCAGTTGAAGCCAAGCTAAGGAAATCAAAGGTGAAAATTAATGCTGCAACTTTACCCTATTTTCCCCTCAAACAAATTTCTTTTGACTTGTGGTCCTTAACCACAGGGTAAAATAACTTTACTTTGTGACAAATTGCTAAAATTTCTAGCATAAAAGCACATGTTAATATGAATATAAATATTGCTAGCTATTCATAATTTGCTTTATGGACTCAAATTATATAATCTGCACTACCTTGTAAGTGGGTTCTACTGAATTGTAATCATCTGAGCAATGTTCAGCTGAAATTTAGATGTGCACAGTTTCTTTGTTACTGTTATGTAGAGTTTGCATAGAAAGCAATTAATACATTTTGTGTGTCAAAATAGTATAACCAAGAGGACCTTTGCTCAAGGGATACTGTTACTTAAGGCATTTTAATAAGTCAGCTACACCAATGTACAGCCCTCAGATGCAACATTCTTTGGTTTTTTTCACTATCACAAATACATTCTTCACTGGACTCCTTCAGTTTCATAACCTGTAGGTTTGGGTCTGCAAAGATACATGGAACATGTGAATTCCAGAAACAACATTTGCATCTTCAAAGAAATTATAAACTCCATGAGTTATTGAGAGGGATTTATAAACAACCTCTCAAGTAAGCTGGGAGAGATTATTGTTTGTAAAATAAAGGACTCCAAGAAGGAAATATATTGTGATGTTTCATTATAGAGATCACCAGTGAGAGCTACTGGCTGCTGCTAAAGCACACAGAGCAGGAGAAACACTTGTTTTATTATTAAGTTTTAATGTCAATCAATTTAGTAAGTTATCCTTCTACTTTTTCATCACTCTGATTTAAAGGTTTAGCCCTCAAAACCCGTCCATAATTTTAAGATGTTCTATGCCTAAAGATGTGGTACTACAGATAAAAGGTTCCTGGGTTACTTTTGCAGAATCTATTTCTCCAGAATATTCTTCCTGGAAGTTCTCTGTATTAACAAAAAGTGTTACTCCCACAGAAGATGCACAGGCTGGAAAACTGAAGGCAAAGTTGACCATGGTTTCCTTTCCTATTTTTAGCACATGGGTTAACTGCCTATTATCCCACCAATTGCATATCAGGGGTTCCATTTTCAAAAAACTGCAAGCAATGCAGAAAGTATTCCTGTGCCATGGTACCATTTATGAGAAGTCAGGCAGGAAACTGAATGGGGAAGCAAAGTTCAGATGTTCTCTGGCTCCTTCTTGAAAGAACTGGCTGAGATTGAAGTATCCATTGTGTTCACACTGAGAGTGAACTGTCCAACTCTAACAAATCCTAAATACTTGTTACAGGCACCACCAATAACAGAAAGTTATTCACAACTTCAGTAACAGGACATTAAAAAATAATGGAAACTTGCAGTGTGTGACACAGAAAAACCCAGAACACAAGAGTCTGAAAAGGCCAACAAACAAGGTAAACAATAGTTTCATTCCCTTCCTTCATATCATGACTTTGAACTGAACGAGAAGATTTACAACTCAAGTACATTCAATATGATATTCACCCAAATATAAATGGGTGAACAAACTAGGATAGCTTGAATCTTTTCATAAACCAAGTTTTACATGTGCAAAAGGAAGAATAGGAGAAGGATGTCCTCACTAAATTGATTCTCATAAGAATTTACAATAGAGAAAGATTTTTCTGAAATGTAAAATGATCACCAAGGAACAGAACTTCATCAAATATACATTTTGCTCAGAAAAGAAAATTGATGTCTTCCTATGGGAGACATCTTAAAACAATTTCAGCAATAGCAAACATAGCTATATGGTTATCTCAAACGGATACGTTTAGTCTCAATTCCATTTAAATACAAAACAGAAAATGAAAATTATAAGCCCAAGACTCCAATTGTATTATCAGAGCATTGTAAGATATTTTAACTTTAAAGACATATCTTCAATCTCTTCTAAAAATAATACTTTCAATCTTTTGAAAGAAATGTTGAAACCCAGACAAAAGAAATTAAAAAGACCAGGGAAAAGATAAGAAAATTAATCAGATGAGGACATGGAAGACAGCAAACACAGCCTGGACCAGTCAATGGGATCAGTGAGGTGAAAGACAATCTCATTACAAATCCCTACTCCCCTATAAGGATTTATGTCAGATTTGGACAGGTTGCTTAAATAAGTCATGCCTCAGTTCTCCACTCCATAAATGAGAAAATAAATGCCTTCGTTTCAGGGATTAAAAAAGTTAGGATAATATAATTAATACCGTGGAAATATTTGGAAGCTACGAAGCTATGGAAAATATTGCTGTGTTTAAGCATGCAATAGCAACCCATCAGAGTGAAGTACATATAATAATAAATTCCTGTGGCAATAGGAGAATGGGGAATAACAGACACAGAACTGGGGACAAACTGCTATGGCATTAAATACTACTAAATCAGCTAAATAATAATAACAAAAAAATGAAAGTATGAATCAGTAAGCAAAGTGAACAGGGATCATTTAGAGATACATTAAAATTCCACTACCTACATCTTCCTCCTCTCTTCCTCCAAAGTTGTCTTAAAGCACAAGCATGCTGACACTTCGAGTCATGAGGCAGATTCATGTATCCCATGACTACAACCTACATATGAATTTAAAAGCAAATAGCTGCACTTCACCTATTAGCATAGTCCTTTAAGAGTAAAAGGCACTCAGATTTGTCAGAAAAATGGCGTATCTTCCATAAATCACAGAAAACAAAGGTAGAATCAGTCTCAAATGTGTGTTGGCTTCTTTGTGCCACCCAGTGGTTTAGACTAATACACCTTTCAGTGCATGTGCAAAACCATCTGTTGGTGAATGGTAAACAATTTGGGTTCTATTTGAAATAAATAACTGAATAAATAACCTGAGAGGCACAATAACAGGTAACCTCGAGGTTACCTCTGGAGGAGAGCTTAAGGCATATTGAATATATGTCCTAACTTAGTTATTTCAGAAACAAAGGACAGGTCAACATATCATTTCCCATCTGACTTCTAAGATCCCCTATATTACATTTTTATTCCATACTAAGTTGGGGAAACTTAGTATTTTAAGATAGAAAGCGATATTACAGATGTCTTACATGCAGCATGTTCCATAGGTAGTTTGAGAGAGTGTCTCAAAAGTATAGACCTAGAGAAGATGATAAAACTAACAGTTATGTTCAAAAAAGAAAAAAATCCTAGTCTGTTAGTATACATCATACTGCAAAGATTAATACAGCTATGGTTTAAGACTGAGTGTCAGATTTCAACATAATGCTTTGGCCTACTTTCTAAAGAACTTTATCTGGCCACAGAGAGACTGAGATTTGAGCTGTCTTGAAAATCTGGCTCAATATGGTTGCTCTCAGAGAGAAAAACATAAACAGAATTAGCTTATTTACAGTCTGAAACAAACTGCAATCAAATTCAAAGTGAGAGATCTATTCATTATAACTAAACTGCATTCACTTTCATTATATCTGAATTTACCTAATTGCTTGTATAATTCCATTGTTCAAAAATAAGTAGATTTAAAAGGTTGAAATATAAGCATTAAGAAAGGCAAATACTTTTATGCTATAAATAAGAAAAATCCAATGGAGTGCTACATCAGATTCAGTTTTTCATATCACATTAGAAAATTTCATTCATCTGCTGTTAAAAGAAAAAAAAAAAGAGGTGATAAGTTTGTTTGTTAATTGTAGTTAGATAGTGGAATCGAAGTTGGGGTTTTATTGCTTTTCATTGTTATAGTCAAGAAAGTATTTCTTTAACAATGTTGTTCCTGTACCAGGGCAAATGAATAGCACAGAATACCTCTCAGGTTTTTTGGTATCTGAAGTACCACTCCCTTAATAAACTCCAGTGACAGTCTCAAGAAATGGTTGAAGCCAGGGCTTCTTTATTTGTGTTTTGTGGAAAAGGCAATTGACTGATAAAGATAAAAATAGCAGGCTTGAAGAAAATAAAGGTACAACATAAACGTACTATTACACTTCAGAGAGTTTTAAAGCATTTAATTTATCTCATGTTGTTATTTTATGCAGAAGTAGGAGTAATTGAAGTGTCAGTAATAGACGGGGCTCAGCCAATAGAGTAGTAGGATGAATAGAAACAGAAACAAAGAATTAGAGGTTACGAATATTCTGTTGGTTTTAGTGAACTGATTTGGCTTTTTGATGGATTTTGTGTCTATTTTAGGCCCTATTTTTCATAAACAGTAAATCTGGCCCCAGCTCTAACTCTGAATACAGACTATTCTGCTTGTTAACTATATAAGCTATTCTTCTGCTAAAGAAAGTGGGAGTGAAGACACAAGTGAGTAGTCTTTTCACAGTTTACTTGAAGTAAATTCTCCTTAATTCAAGCCCTTTGTCACAGCTGCACTAATTAACTCCAAAAACAGACTCAAAGAAAAAGTGGAAAAACCCATTTGGTGGTACAGAATCTAAACACAAGTCTGAGTTTTCCATGCTTTTTCTCTAAGCTGTATTTGTCTCTTTCTCCTCTGCTGTCTCTGCACCCACTCCTGTTGGGTAGCCCAAAGGGAATTTTCAGTCCAGCTGTTGGTTTGAAGGATTAGGAACAGCCATGTTAACTTGTCAGCACTAGTTTCCACAGATTCCTCCAGCAGTAAGTTTTACATGAACAGACCCCATGAGTTACTATCACTGAATATAATTGCACTTCTGTTAGGCTGATCTCTACTTGTGTGACATTACCAGAACCATTTCAGCTTGGGGAATTTTTTCCTCTTTGCCAAAGTATCAGCCACCAAGTACATTTTAATATTTTAAATCTTTCTTGCAACCTCTTATATGTGTTGCTCAAATCTGGGCTACCTTTGATTGTTTTACTCATCTTGGAGGTAGTGATTCATTATGAGTATGTAAGTTTATGTGAGTACATTGCTATGATACATGTTGAAACCAGGCATGTGTGTTACCAGTCAGGGGCATCAGGCATGGTTGTGACTCCTTTTCATTAAATATTTATGGGTTTTGCAGTTTAGAGATTAATAAACTGCTAAGATTAATATTACAGTCCACTGACTTCTACATTTTTTTCAAAAGCTGCAATATAAAATTGAATTCGGAATAATTCCCTACTAATTCTATAGTTTGTAGCTATAACTAGGGCCTAGTCAAGTTAAGCCCTACAGTCTTCATTCACTCTTAAAATTAGGATATAATAAACAACTTCATGAAATACACGTAATTTCCTGCATAAACTTGGTTCCTTATCAGTGAGAACTGGAGTCTCAGGCAAAGCATACACTTGTCTGTACTCTTAATCCAAACTACATTTAAAATACCTTAAAAAATAAGTGGGACAAACGTAGCAAGACCTAATAAAACCTCTCTGTCACAGAAACTGATTTGAAAACTTTTGCTGATATCTACTGGGTCCTAAGGTATCTCTACAGAATAGCATAATTAATAGAAATTAATAAATCACATTGATTTCTTTTTAAAAGCTTATGGACTTGTATTAGCAGAAATTCTATAAATAGGTTCTCCCTCACATACTGTCTCTTTCACAAGTCGATTAACTTATTGTCCTCTTCTCTACACAGAACCCTCACTTGAATTTCTAAGTTATTTTTTCTTTCCTGATTCTCACAGTTCCAGAAGTATCCATTTCCTCCTCTACTGAAGGTTAAAACATTCTTTTTAAAACTTGCTAACACAATAAATTGAGTTTTAACATTGCAAAAAGACAGACTTCCTGGAATTGAGGCATTTTAGTTTTGCCTTTCACTTTCCAGAAAGGCAAATCATTACACTGCGTCGACATCGAGTGCATTTGCAGATTCCTTGTTCTCTCACATTGGTGATGTTCTCTCCTAAATGAAGACACAAAAGCTCAATGCTTGAAATTTCTACAAAGAAGACTCTCACAGAGGGGAAGTGGAGAGACAGGTACAGATCGTCTCACTCTCATGACAGGACTCGAGGAGTTGGACTCCATAACTCTTGTGGGTCCCTTCCAACTCAGCTTCTTCTGTGATTCTCTGATTCTGTGACATGAACCTGAATTGGGTGAGGTTTGGTTTGGGTATCAGAAGAAATTTTTTCATCCAGAGGGTGCTTGGGCACTGGAACAAGCTCCCCAGGGCAGTGGTCACAGCACCAAGGCTGCCAGAGCATAGGAAATGTTTGGACAGCGCTCTCACAAACATGGTGGGATAGTTGGGCTGTTCTGTGCAGGGCCAAGAGTTGGACTCAATGATACTTGTGCATCCCTTCCAACTCAGTATATTCGGTGATTCTATGATATTTGCCACTGCTGGGGGCAAGCATTGGGCTGTGTTGGGTCCCAGGGGTGTCTGGGCTGTCCTTGCCCTGAACTGGGTTCCCCTAGTGCCCCATGGCTGAATGCCCATTGTCCAGCCTTCTGAGCTTCAGCTTTGGGAATGCTTGCCAGGGAAGGGACTGGCAGACCAGGCAGCTTCTGCTGGACAAAGAGCCTCCAGAAATACTGGGTTTCTGCAGGGCAGCAAATCCTCCTCATGTCTGGATTTTTGGTGCCTGTCATAGTCACCACCGCAGTCTCACACAGGGCTGTGCTCTGTGGGGAGAGGGCCCAGCTCAGCCTACATTAGGTCACCCTGGAGAGTATCTCACTCCCACTGCTCCCTGATGGCATCCTCCCAACCCAAGTATTTCTCTGCTTTCTCCCTTTCACACTCTCAGTACAAGGAGAAAACGGTGCAGTGTTCAAAGGCTGTTGCACACTTACAGAGATTAGAAGAATTTCACAAGTCCCAGTTATGGAGCCAAGCTCTCAGTTCAAGCTGCAGGGCAGCACTTCCCAAGATGAAGATCACAGCAGGGGCAAGTGGAGTTGCCAGCCTGGCAGGAATTCAATGGTCTGTGTCAGATTGCAGAGCCAAGGAGAGTAATACAAATAATAGAAAAGAAGGGAAAGTGTTTCTGTGGAGTGTGATGGTTTTCACTCTGGAGAGCCTCTTTTCAAACCTGAGTCACAATAAGAATGGCAGCTATTTTCACATAGGGTGAAACAGGGTATTTCAGCCTCTAACTTATCTCCTCTCCACCTCTTGGCTACTGCTCCTTCCTTTAAAGGAAACTCCCCTGTGCAAAAGAAACTTTAATCCCCTTTGAATAAGAGTCCTGCTCACTGGTGTCTATTAGGTGAACCTACGAAATGAACTATTCTCTTTTACAGTACCAATATTGTTGGTCACTCCAGGTTCAGCTTGCTAACTTGATGAGTTTTGTGCCATGACCACTCTCTGCTCATGGAGAGAAATATCACTGAGAAAAGCATCTGTGTTGAACTTTTTAGCTATAAATCTGACACATTGACACTGTGGGCTTTGAGACTTTGGTTTAGGAGGTCCCAGGAGGTCACCACACCTTTCACAGACACTGCCGTGGAGAGGGCTGCTGGTTTAAGTCATGGTGCTGTGAGTCCTACCAGGCAACCTAACCAAGAAAGTGGTGCAAGACATCTCTTTTTTAATCCACGTAACTTTGCCATTCAGATGCTAACACAGACCTAGATCAGTCACAGACTGGTAGAACTACAAAGCCATGAAGACATGACACAGGTACTCCTGAGTACTAGAGGAAGGACCTGACACTGATCCTGGAAGCAACCTTGTAATCCCCTCATGGATGAGCAGCTTTGTATGCCTAAAGAAGATGTCTAGAGAAACACAAACTTATTCAGCAGAGTCATCTGGAATTCTAAGTTACTTACCTCAGATTTAAAATAACAAAAAAACAGGGACCCAACCGTTGATTTCCCCTGAAAAAGGTAATGACAAGATCAAGATGCTTGTTGTTCTAGGCCTTTCTTTTTTTCATAAAGGTTAAGAAAATTTTGGTTTTGTTCTGTTATAGAAAGAATGGTGCTTGAATACATGAAATGAATTTTTCCATTTAGGATAAATACATCCTCTGTCTAACTCTGCTGGATACAACAAACTGTTGATATTCATAAAGGAATTGCTTGAAAAAAAGACATCAAACTGCTGAGGAGCTTAACAGGGTCACCGTTCTGCAACTGGACCCTCTTACTATTTAAAGAAACATAGTTCATGTCAAGCATCATCCCAAAAATTCATCAGTTCATTAGGCAATCTAGTTGACAAAAACCCTGAGAAGAAAATGTAGCACAACTGAAATACCTCAGTGTCTTACCTACCATACTCAATATTCCATTAGGACTCATGAGAAATTTGCTGAGATTTCTGCAGAGGTGGAATTTCACACAAGTTTTGCCCAACCTAATCTTTTTCTAGATCAGCGTATACCCATTGTCCAATGTGCCCTGCTCCCTCTCTGAAGAGGCTGGTTGTCTACTTGACATTGGGCTTTTTCTTCCTAAACAGTAATGAATAACTGCCCTGGAGACAGAGATTATTCAAGAAATGGAATTCAGTACAGAAAATGTAATGAGAGTCTGCACTGTCCCACGATGTTTGTAAAAGATGCTCTATAGTTAATTCTCTAAGCAAACCTCTCAGTTTATAAATTTAGAACATTCCCATTTCCTCAGAATGTGCATGCATCAATTTCTTTGGAGAGCATGCTATTACTACATGTATTCTGTCTGAGATTTTAATTGAAAATGTAATAGAAGTTTTAATATTCTGAAAGCATAAAAAGCTCAACATTAAAATGCGATCAGTGACACATACAAGCCTCTGGCCAAAACGTTGTAGTCACATCCTGTCCTATCTTCCTTAATTTCTTTTCTCTGTCTTACAATGTAATGTAAAGATAAGCTAATATTAATTTACAATGGAAGATTTCTGTATTAGAGATCATTTGCATTCATTTGCTTGCCCTGATTTGTGTTCACATCTTCTTGCACTTTACACCAATGGCCTTTATGGATTGTAGCTACATTGGAAAATGCATACAGCACAAAAGTGAGAGGTTTCTGGCACATTAAAGGCAAAGTGATTCCTCTTGCTGTATCTGTAGGTCAAAGGCAAGTCGGAAAAAGAGAGTGACGTACAATTAAATTGGAGTCAGACAGAGGGCAGTCAGAAACTACTGCAAAATTTTGCCATGGGAGGTGAAAGATGTTCTTTAAACTATCATTAAGTAATTCTTATCGACCCCATCCTACTGCATACTTAACAGTATGCACACAAAAAAAGAAGTATGCTTAATTATATCTGTCATCTTTCCTTAGGTCAACTAGTTTTTAATGGTATCCTTAACATTTCCAGTAATTCTACTGCACCTTCCTTTTCTGAGGCTTCATATGTTATAGCTTTTCTCCTTGTAAAAGTTTAAAAGTTCAGCAACAATTGCCTGCTGAATTACTTTAATTATTACCTTATGTCCCTTGGTTTTATGAAGTATTGACTTTCAATCAGAGGTTCAGGTATAATATGATTCTATAACATATTCTGACATGGAAAAAGAAGGTTAAAATAAGATCCTTTTCTAGGAATTTACAAACTAATTTACATTCATGGGTTTGCACTTTCCCATTTTTCACTTTAAACAGAAGATATTTTGCTATTCACTGCTGAAAGAATGTCAGCGTTAGAGACAAAGTCATGAGCAAGGTGGGTGTTGGTCTGTTCTCCAAAGCAACAAGTGATAGGAAAAGAGGAAATGGCTTCAAGTTGCACCACAGAAGGTTTAGGTTGAATATTAGGAAAAATTTCTTCATTAAAAGGTTTGTCAAGGATTGTAACAGGTTGTCCAGGGAAGAGGTGAAGTCACCATTTCTGGAGGCATTTACAAGACAGGTAGATGTGGCACTGAAGGACATGATTTAGAAATGGGCTTGTCAGTGCTCTGCTGTTAGGTGGTCTTGATGGTCTGAAGAGGTCTTTTCCAATCTAAACAATCTGTGATACTATTCTGTGGTTCTCTGAACCTCTCAATGAAGGCAAAGCACAAGCAGAAGAGAAAAAAAAGTCTTATCAGAAGGAAAGATGTCAGCAAGATGTTAAAACCTGAATGCCTTTGGGAGCTGGTTGATATCACTCTGCCAAACAAGGTCATGAAGGTTCAGCTGTGTCACTTCAAGTTGCTGCTGCACCAGGTTGTCTTCTCTGTTCCTGATCAGAAACTACTGTCCATCACTCAACTGCGCCTGTTCCATTTCATGATTTACCTTAAAACCTCTAGGCACCTTTGGGATCTCTGGGGAGAACACATTAGAAAACAGAAGAGGCCAGAAATATAGTAAACTAAGAGATGGACAGGCATCTCTGCCATGGAAACCAGTCCTCTCCTGCTGCTCTGTGCCTGTCACGAGATTTCTGTGACAGATTTTGCACTTTCTCATGATCCTCTAACTGAGTTAAGACTTGGCTTTCATGGATCGCCTCTCTGAATGCATCTCATACTTTATTGAGGAGAAAACCTGAAGAGCTTGTAAAGCATCAACACTGTGTTGGATAAAATGCTCAATTTCATTAATTTTACACATTTGTTTTATGTCACTCACATGCCATGGAGTGGGATATCAGTACTTGCCAGATTAACCTAAATTCATTCATTGTACCAAACAAAATTTAGATGGAAAATAGGACAAATTCAGTCTGGTAAAATGCAAAATCAAATAACTAATTAGCAGATTTAGAATAAAATAAAGAAAGAAGAATGATAAGGTTTGCCTTTTTTAAGTAATTTTTAGCATGTCTTCTGTATTTAATTAAGGACTGACAAGGACAGTTTTACATTCTTAGACCTGCATGACATTTTTTCAGAGAAGTGACTTCCCCTGTAGTACAATTCCCAAATGGGAATCTCTAATTTGGAGAAACTTCCTTATTAACTCCTTCATACAGTGAGAATTCTGCTGTGCATGAAGCACCCAGGAGATTTCCTGTAACTTAGAGTATTCATAATTTCTTTTAATTAGGCTACTAACTTATGTTCCTTTTATGAATGTAAAGCTGTCTGCCATGGCACAGATTATGCAGAGCAGAGAGGTTTCTAAAATGCCATCTAAATCTTCAGAGGCCAAATATTGTTAGCACCCAACTAATTAGACATTCACCCAGACATAAAAATGAGCCTCCTTTTGATAAATGTGCTGCTGAGGAAGAATTGTATACTATATGACTTCATCCAAGTTCAAGGCTTATTTCTTTCCTATTTAAGTTTAGAATCAGTTATACAAAAATTTCAAAGATAAGTGGAAAAAGAACTTTTTGTTTGCTGGAGATTGACTGAGTGCATCAGATAATCAGACAAGCCTGTTCAGAACCAGAACCAGTGCTGTGGTCTGCGCTGTTAGAACACCTCTCTCACAGTAGGCTGGTTTCAAATGAAACTCCAGAAAAATATTTTTGCGGGATCACCATCACTGAGCTAAATTAAAGCACACACAAGCCCTAGAGAGGTTTTACCACACAGCTGGGTGCTGGGACTGCCAGCGAGGCAGCTCTGGACCTCCCCTGAGCAGAGGCTGATTACCAGCTAAGGGATGTCAATGTCTGGGGATGGGAGTGCTGTGCTGGAGATTAATTGAGCCCAGAGCTTTACAGTCAAACTCACTTCAGCTGTTATCAGCACCACTGAAAGGCCAAGAAACTTTCTGTGTTGTGTTACCCACTGACTGCCCTTTCTAAAGGAGAAAATTATAATGAAAAGCTAGAACTTTAATGTTATAGATGCATTATCTGTACTTCAGGTTAGGAACAAACTAGATAATACACCTGATTACACAGATTGGATTGTAATCAGCAACTATTTGATACAGTTTCAAGGATTTTTTAATTTGTAATACAAACCCCATAATTTCCTCAACAAATAAGCAAGGCATGTGCAGTGAGGTACAAGCTAAAGAGCACTTATTCCTGAGAAAAACTTTTACTTTAAGAGATCAAACTGTGGGTCAGTTGGAAGCAGGGTTCACATAGGCTTTATAAAGTGCATTGTTAAGGTGCAATTTTTCCACAAGTTCCTTGAGTACATTTATGCTTATTAATGAAATCATACATTTTTTGACTGTGACAAAATAGGGAATACATTTTCCCTTTGACCAAAATTGAACTAAAAATATTAGTCCAACTCATAATCCACCCAGAGGTCCCTGGTTTCTCGTAGAAGAAACAGGTATGTCAGGCATGATTGATATTTATGATTCTGCAGATCATGCTAGATGGCATTAACATAATGCTCAATGATATAGATAGGATAAAATCTATAATTGTAACAAGGTGTTAGAAACATGACCAGTTTAAATCCATCAGGAACCCAATGAAATGAAAAAACCTGAAGATACATATATGAGTTGCATATATCTTGCGATAAAGAGATATCTCATATTTTAACTTCATGTTTCTGAGGAGTACCTACACATATACTGGTTAATTTATTCTGGTAGAAGAAATAATTTTTTCATAGTATTTAGCAGCTTCAGAGAGTAAAAATGGCAGAATTGAAGTAAAATGGCAAATAATTGTCACAGTTACACTTTGCTGCCCTGACAGGAAGGGATAGCAAAGTAATTAGTAGGTCTAAAAGGTCTAAAGTCTAAAAGATTGCTGTAAGTAAAAAGAAATATGGAAATGCTGTTATGAAAACTTGCAATCACAATGAGCCAAAAGCAAATTATTTTTTAATTTTTGATTGTTGCTAGATAGTGTGTAAGCTCAAAAATTAGTAAGCAAAGCATTAGCAAGATATTTTTCATAAAAGACATGATATTGAAATCAGCTGCTGGAAACAGAGAAACAACCTGTGTGGGAGAAAGCACACCTCTTCCCTCTCTGCAAGGCAGGCTGAGAGAGCTGTAAGGTGGCTACAGCCCTTGCAAACAGGGCCAAGAGGTCACAAGCACACGAGATGGAATTTAGGAAGGGGTTGTTTTCTCTTAAGTATAACTGGCAGATGCTGTAGAGGAATTAATGTGACATATACAGGGAGGTAAGGAGGACAGTGAGCCATGTGGAGCAATTCTGCAACGATTTGGCCATTGCCCTGGCAGTGTAACAGATAAAAAAGCACAGTTGTTGACAACAAAATAGAAGTAATTGCCATAATAGAGACAAAACAGACAAAATAGAGATCAATTTAGTTAATATACACAAAATATAATTTAAATTACTGGCAAAGGACTTCAATCAACCATTTTCCCATTGTAAACTTCCAAATGTAAAAGAAAGTTAGAATTATATTAGTATAATATTTGTAAAGAGCAGTGCACCACACCCAGAAACACTGATTACAGAAAATGGCAAAGATATGAATGTTGGGTTAAAACTTACACTCTCAGCAATCACATAAAAATGTATGTAGGACGTATATGGCAAAGCATCCAGGTCTCTAAAGGCAATCATATCAGCCAAAACAGGGTCAGATGAGAACTTACAAAAATAGTGTTACATTTGTGCCCATGCATATTTAATTACTTGGTGAAAATATGGCACGAGTCTAATCAAAGTCTGCCAGACAAGCACCAAATCAATATCTTTCAGAATACCTGTGGAAAGAAGACAAGTATGATTAAATCTAGGGTTCTCTCATGCTTCATAGCCAAAATCTCATTTTTGTCTAAAGATGCAAGGATGAAGATTCAAAAATGTTCTTATGTCCTTTATGCCTTCAAATCTTTATCTTCTTTTCTTCCCTACATTCACTTTACAGGAAAGATTCAGTGTATGCATTTTTTTAGAGAGAGTATGTCCCAGCCTAGAAAGAATTCAAAACATCTGGCAAGGCAGAGAAATACTGAGAATTTTGCAAAGAGTTTTGGCAATATTTTCTTATTTAAAAAAAAAATGTGTCCTTCCAAACTCAGGTAAACTGAAAATAGATTTTTGATATTAAGGACAGTGTGAAAGATAATGCACAAAACAGGCAAAAGCACAGCATTTTTTTAATACATTATTTGTTTCAAAATGTTCACTCAGCTTTAATTAGAGCTCAAGCTGTTGGCTTCCAATCTCGAGTTCAGACTCCTTTTCTCCCTTTGCCACCCACTGGGGCCTGTTATTCCCATTATAAACACCCATAAATCTCACCAAGTCTAATGGGCTTATTGCAGTCCTGCATATGCATCAAGGGGAGGATAAATGTCTCTACTTGTGCCTTCTGATACCCATAATTGTTTAGTAACATAATGAGATAATGTTTCTAAAACAGCAAAAATCAGTGGGTGTTTTTCTATGCCCTTTAACATGATTTAGAAAGCTTTTCAGATTAAACCATTCTAGATTTCCACTGTGGTTACTAGTTTTTGCAGGCAAAGTAAAGGCAAACTTGCACCTGAAGACAGTAGAGGTAGGAAATAAGGGAGAGGATATAAGAACTTTCTCTCTATTCTGCTGAAGAACCATGAAAAAAAATGTTCTGTCACCAAAAAAGCGAGCATATAAATAGATCTGTGAATTTGAAGAGGAAAAGGTACAGAAAAAGATGATCCAGAAAATATTTTTTCCCTCATGAAAGATAAACAAAAGGACTTGTTTTGTTAGATTAGCAAAGTGAAGGATGAGAAAGAATTGAATTGCTGTCTTTAGACACAACAAGGAAATGAACACAAGGGAGAGAAAATAACCATTTGAGCTAAAGGAATGCATTGGCACAAGAACAAATAGACATAGCTGAATATGAATAAATTTAGATTTAATTTAGAAACGAGCTCTGAGTCTTCCTGCCTATCAGATTTGGAAGAGGTCTTTAATTGAAAATAATACAGACAAAAAGAATTTGAATACTTGTAAGGAATATGAGTAAATTTTTTAAAGAATTGAATATCATAGTGCAGCAAGAGATTGATTTCATAACCTAGAAGCTTCCTCCCTAGCTTCTTGTTACTATTGCTTCAACTTTCTCTTCTCACCATGGAGAGCTCACAAAATGAAGATATAAATACAGAAAAGAAAAAAACTCTAAAGAACCAGAACTCAGTGAGACACAAACACATAGTTATAAGGGATAATGGCAACACATTTGCTATGAAAGTGTTTTGAATTAATAACATTTTGATCTGACCTAATTATTAATCTGGGGAATAAAAAAAAGGGTATGTTTTGGTACTTTTCTTGGTATCAACTGGCACTGTCTCTTTCTCAGGCCATGATAAACATTGTCCTGCTAACTGAAAAATTTATTTTAAGAGTCAATAGGATCTGGCCCAGCACTATTAAAACAGCAAGTGCATCTCTTTACACATTTATAATCAGATCAAAAGAAGCAGAGCATTTTGGTGGCAGTAGTTCCACTTACCAGATGTCATCAAATTGCTGATATTTACCATTTAAAAGACATGAAATTAATGACAGGAGTTAAAAGTGTTCTTTAACTGCTTAATGTTAGCTCTATGCTATAGCTGCTTGAAAAGACACAAATACCATTAAAACCTACCGACCGAACCTTTATAAATTACTGCTCAGTGTAGAACAACGCTCAAGTTAATTGACTTTGCATTTTCAGCAAGCACTTTGCCAAGCAATTATTATTTATCTAACAATGGTTTCAATGCAAATTGATGGTGCATATTTGCTATTAATCTGAAGTCATTTCAAAACACAAACAACAATTACTTTCTGAAATTACCACAGAAAGCAAGAGAAAGTAGTTTTGTCACTGGTTTACACATTCAATTTATAAAAAAGAAACAAACAAAGAAACAACTCTAAATATTACTGTTACTCAGCCCTCATTGTCAAATTGCTATGTTAAAAAAACAATGAAGCTAAGCCAAAGAAAAAAACCTCTATGTGTGTACCTTGCTTCCAAAACAGATGCATCAAAGATCCATATGTGCTACAGTTCCATAGTTTTCCCTCATGCTTCTCTGGAATAATCCTGGCAAAACTGCCAGATGTTGTACTTCCCAGGCAAGATGATCACCAGACCATGGCACACCAAACCTTGTTCGGAGGAGGTAACTACATTTAGAATATTAATTGATATTCTCTAGAGGATTACATTTAAAATATCTGGGCGGGAGATTTAAAATACCATTGGAAATCACTGTTTCATATTACTAAAGGGTCTGCTGGGAGACTTCAGTACATATCTCATTGGGTATAATCTTTCAGTAGTAGTGAAAATGAAATATGGAGATACAGCTCTTTGTCTACAACCTTTGAGCTACTCCAGCTTTACAAATCACACTGATCCCCACCAAAACTCAGCTGTGACATGTACTAGTCAAGAACAGAATTCCAGTCAGAATCTTGGAATCAAAATTACCAGCAGGGAGAGAAACCTCATCCTTAAAACAATGGTATAGGTAAACAACTTCACTATATTGAGATATTAATTATATAGGAACACCCCTAAAGTAAGAAGGCACATTCTGTAGCATTTTTTAACAGATCAGTGACCTAAACAGAAATTCTTAGAATTCCTTTTGGTCCAGCCTAGGATATGGGAGCAGGAGGGTCAATGGTCAAATTCACACTGCTGTAAACACAGCCACAGGAAGCCAAAGGAAAGCAGGAGCAGAGATTCAGCTGCACTCAGGACTGTGGGAGCATCCCTACAGGGCTGTGATCCTACACACTTTGGGCTGATCCATGTACCTGCTCATGCTGAAAAGAGCAGACCCACACTGATCCATTCACCCCTATGGTTCTCTTTCAGCCAGGCCAGGAACTGTGCCTTGAGCAAATTCAGGGAATTATTCCAGTGAAAGGAAAGGAATTACCTTTTCTTCATTATTTACTTATTTATTTATTTTCTGCTTAACCATCAGCTGTCTTCCTTCTCAGTGCACCTGCTCTGACCTCACTCATCTCACAGACACACCAGATACTACAAACCTTCTTGCATAACATAAGTTAAAATTTAATCTTGCTCTTCCCGTGAATCATTTTTAAACAACTTATTTTGCCATTTCCAAGCCTTTACTATATTTGAATGATTTCTAACTTACCTTAGACCTTCCAGGAAAAAAAAAAAAAAGGATAAAAGGAAAAAGAAAAGAAAAGAAAAGAAAAAAGAAAAGAAAAGAAAAGAAAAGAAAAGAAAAGAAAAGAAAAGAAAAGAAAAGAAAAGAAAAGAAAAGAAAAGAAGAAAAGAAAAGAAAAGAAAAGAAAAAAAGAAGAAAAGAAAAGAAAAGAAAAGAAAAGAAAAGAAAAGAAAAGAAAAGAAAAGAAAAGAAAAGAAAAGAAAAGAAAAGAAAAGAAAAGAAAAAGAAAAAAACTATCTCAGCTGTGTCAGCCTGTGTCAGACTTTTTGCAATTCCAGCTGTGTGATCTAAGAGATACTTTTTGATGGCCTGTAGTATCCTGAGTGATACCTTTATGTTACTTAGTCAGCAAAGACATAGATTCATTTCATAATGCAGCAATCATATCCAAAACATCTGAAAAGTTAAATTATTGCAGGATAGATAACTCAAGATATAGAGCAAAATCGAATCTACGAATTTAAGTCTACTAGATAAATCTACGCAAGAAGGAAAATAAAGGTGCACTAAACTCTTGAATAGTCATCTTTTTCTGTCAATATATCCATAATGTAATAGGTATTAGTGGCACAATTAATGCCTGACTTTATGTAGTTGAAGATGCTTTGAATTTGACTTTTATACGGAAAGATACAATTATACACAAACCAGGTTGAATTCACCACCGTGCAAAATAAATAATAAATTCACTCCATGCAAAATAAATAATAAGCACATAGAATAAGGATGCAAACAGAAACATTTTTCTGGGATAAAATAAACATGTTCAGCCACAGGAGACCAAAATTCCATGTGTGGGGGTATTCCCAGTGATGTGATGTCTGCTATGAGAAGATACATTCTACTACCATTGGTGGCATTTCTTTGTCAGATGAAATCCAACCATTATCTGGAAAAAAAACCCAAGCAGAACACAGAGCATGACATGCAAGATAGTAAATTAATATATGAATTCTATTAGACTTTTGGCTGGCATTGGAGACAAGGCATTGATTAAACTCCTGTTTTCTCCCTGAAACAACAACAGGAGTTATCTCAGTATTGGCACTTCATTAACGTTTCTGGTGAGTTGGCTAACTGATCAACAAGAAGAGGGGACAAGAGGATGCTTCCCTCCCTTTCTCCTGTGTTATACATGCAGGGTTGGGTGTGGGCTGAGAAAATTCTGTTTGAAAGAATGCTTCCACAAGCTGGAAATAATTTGTCTTTTCTTGGCTTTTCATGCTGTTCTGTATTTACTAATTTCATCCTGGAAAAAGATTTCTCATCTAGAAACCTTCATACAAGTGTGCTTTGATTCCTCTGCCAAACTCACTGCATGAAAAGCTTGGAAGAGAGGTTTGTTTTCTTCTACAAGTTTATTCGTTTGTTTATATTTCCTGAATAGCAAATACATGCTACTAACACAGACTGCTGGACAGTCTCCCTGGTATTAATATATACAGTTCCTATTTACCTGCATGTTAACTAAAATATTCGGTCCAGATTAACTTCTACTGTGCAGACCCTAGGTGTATTTAAGCAATGTGAAAGGAATTTTGGTGTACATTGTGGTCCATTAGCAGTGGTAGGTGTTATGAATTGCATCATATCAAAGAAATAAGCAATTTTTTATTTTACTGTTACAGACTAAAGATGAATATAAGCTTTCCTTCTGCACTGAAATTAGTTTTGTGTCATATAAAATTACATGAAATATTTTAGAGAAAAATGGCAATATATATAAATATATGTAGTGATTTAAGCATTGTCTAACTCCCCATGAGCTTGAAAGAACAGTTATACACTCATAGTACTGGGATTTGACTTGGCTTGTGCAGTAAAAAGGACTAATTTTTGATCATAACATAATTGGTGCTATGTTTCTGGGGTGATTTAACTCAATGTCAGCGTTATGGAGAGAGATTTGATTTGGACATTGAATTTTTTCAGGCTGCTCTTAGGAAGGTCTAAAAGACGGGACAAAAAGAAGTGAGATTCTCTGTCTGAACCTATGTTTGTTTTCTGTTCAGTTTTGGTTTTTTTTTTTTTTTTTGCAGCATTTCTTACATATTGGTATAAAGAGCACAATGGTATAAGGCATTAGCAGAGTGCTGAGCTGGTATGTTGAATAACCCACTATGCTTTTCTGTCAGTGTTTCAGCTTTACTCACCTGAAGCACAGACCAGATTTCTGATTTGTTAATAAACCATGAGGGTACTATCTGTAAAACCTAGGTTTTCAGATGTCCTTCTAAGCTTCCAGAAACTGGGTACCATTCAATTTCTTGTGAATGACATAGTTCCACTTCACTGTTGCTCTTGAAGCAATCTTTGTACTGCACATAATATAAATAGTGTATCTCTCCTGAGCTTGTGATGAGCTGAGTGATCACCAGCTGTTTGTGAAACAGAAATCTCTGGACTGTGCCCAGCATAAGCCAAATCCTGTGCCTTGCTTCTAGCAGGAATTTTTTTCATGCAGATATTATTTGGCAAATCCACAAATCTAAAATTAAATCTTATTTTTGCAAGTAGAACTATTTTATGCTAAAATAAGCTGGAATCATGTTAGGTGATTAGCCCCGGGTTTGTTTGGTTTTTTGTTTGTCTGTGAAATACAGCCATTGGTTTAACAGATTTCCATTCCACCTTCATTCTCAGGATGTGGTTAATAGTGATGGGCCAGCTGGCTTGCCCACAGTGAAAAATTTCTGTACAGATTCAGAGGCAAACCCCAGTCTAGCAGCCCCCATACCACTTCTACCAGTTCTGGAGGTTTCCACCAAGTCTTTGTCACCAGGGTACCCTGTCACATGCTCTACACATCTGTGTTTGCAAAAAGCTGGGCCAATCTATAGACACAGATACTCCTGGCTCCTGGTTTAGCGCATCATTTCTCTCTCATATCAGGTTTTGCTGGAGTAATCACCTATGTCTGAGGGGAGCTATGGCAGACAGCCATAAACTCCTCTAAAGGAACAATGAGAAACGAGGACTGTGTGTTTTATAAAGCTCAGAATGATAACTCTGGGCGGATCTCGTGTACTCCAAATAAAAGTCATCCTCACCCCATGTTTCTCTTCCTTTTGGCCCAGCAGCATTAAATGGAGAAATACAACTCATGTGTATTTTTCTGACAGGAAAAGTTTGTGAAGAGCCTATTCTATGGTTCAAAAACCCCATAAATCATATTAATACTGAGATAGACATATGGCATAAGGCATTTGTATTTGTGTGTTGGCTTTCCTTTCTTTAGAAATGTTTAGTGTTAACTGAAATCCAACTAGTAAAGGCACTATTCCTTTTGGGATGACATCTACTAGTTCCAGAAAAATATGACTGCAACATATAGGATGGGTGTTTCAATATGTTTTATTGAATATATGTGTTTCAATATGTTTTATTGTCGTGGTGTGCCTTTATATATATATATATGTGTGCATATATATATGCAAGCACAGAAGCGTATATATTTAAAATATTCCTTGTCCATTTCATAATACAACAGATTCCAAAAACCTCTCCTTTTTTTTTGCCTTCTTTCCCTCTGAAAATATCTAAGAGCAGAGAAGCATGGCCAGGAGTTCATCAAATTTGAGACCTGCAGGAGGAATGAATGCAGGAAAGACAAAGCCTTAGGAACCATCATGCTTACAGGAAACAAGCAGGCTGGAAGTGTGAGTACCCTCAGTGAGCTTAGCTATCACAATGCTACATGATAGCTTTCAACTCAACCAGTTTTTTCCTGGAAGGCAATTTAGTTGTTTCTGCACAGAAATCAAGCTGCTTTATGGGTTCAGATTTCATGATGTGTTCTCACCAGGACAAGTAAAGTGGACCAACCCTAAGTGCCTTTTACCAGCATGAAGAAAGACTGCACACTCAAGACTATTTGCTTTTTTTGTTGTTGTTGTTGTTGTTTTGTTGGGTTTTTTTTGTTTTGTTTTGTTTTTTTTAAATCAGAAAGTAACTCCACAAAGCAGATGCACTGGTAATCTAAACATCTTCAGCTGTTAAAAGTAATTAATGAAGACTTTAATTACAATGGCACAATTTGTATCCCTTTCCTATAGCTCTGTATCGTGGCAAGTGGTGTTTCTGTGATAAATCTAATTCAACCTGTCACACAACTGCTTAACTTCATCTGGATATTATATCCTGCTCATTAAAGGAATGATCCCAGCCTTTAAGATTCAAATGTTTCAAAATCAGATTTACCTGATTTGTGATCCTTTGTAACACAGTGTCCATGGAAGCTTAGAAGTGAGCCAGAATGGTGCTAAGTCTTGTTTCATTCTACTTTGTGCACAGTTTTTTCTTTGAGTTTTGAGTGATATATGAAAGCCCATAAAATTGGACCAAAGATACACCTAAGTGGTATTCAGGTTTCATTTCTAAATGGGGACTTTGCTCTTCTGTGGATCTGACAAATGTGCCTCTCTGTCTGCCAGCCATTTCCTCTGGTGAAGCTTTTAAAAGGGCTTTTACCAATCACTGCTGGCGTTCCTAGAAAAAAAAAACCCTGTGCAGCATGAAGGGAAGCACCTGAATGTTTCAGTGGCATCTGCCTGAAGGGATATGTCAAAGAAGAAATGTTCAAACAACAAGATTTATTAAAGTAAATGTCCAATATCTACCACAGAAAGCTTGACATCCTTTAACCACAAACCATTTGGGAATATTCCCTTATTCTCTTTCCCACTCTTTTCTAAATCTGGATTTATATGTAGAAGGAAGGGATGATGACTGAGGTCTGATATGACATTTATCTTCACAAGTGAGAAGACTAATAAATCATCACTGACATTACCACAAGTGAGTTCTGAGGTCTGCTCACAGGTGAAGATAAATGACATAACAGACCTAAGCCAGCATATATTACATTAAATGCCTAATAAGACTCACTCTCAGCATAGCTGGATTTGATGAAGATGACTGAACTTGTGTTACATTTCAAATCCACCATCCAGGGAAAAAGAAATTAAATTTGCCAGCCAAATAAAATCACCACTGAAACAACCTTAGTACATTCCAGCCTTTTGCCATGCTACTGCTCTTGCAGATCTACAAGGAGCCACGTGGTAGAAAAAATCAATTTAAAATGTCATTATGACATCAAAATATCATTATGACATTAAACATTAACGCTGTCAGTATCAACTCACACTTCAGTGCATGAAACATACCTGACTTTCATGCCTTGGGCAATATCAAAAAGACTTACATCCATATCTGCATGTTCCTGAAATATGTACAAACAGGGTTTATTTTAGGCTTTACAAAGGACTGAAAGTTTTCACAACAGCTTGTGGCCTTCTGTAGGGTCAGTGGTGGCAGCTTTGTTGAAAAGCTGAGAGGTTGTAGAATTTTTAATTAGTTTAGGGGGACAATATTCTTTCTAGAAAGTGATATCTAACACCAACATATGCCAAAAGCATGTCTGAACCAGGGTCTGTCAGTGGACTCTTAGGCAGTATATAATAAACTGGGCAAAGAGATTAATACTTCTTTTGGCTTTTGAGCAACTGATGGCTGAGAGGCTCCTTAGGTGGACATAACATCTGGACTATAATGTCGAGGAGGGAAATGTTTAATCTGTATAACAGCATTTAAAAAACCAAAGTAAAATACTAATCCTAGCTTATTCTGGTGATCCTACCAAAATTGTGCAGTGGAAAGAAGCTCATTTGAAGATGTATTTTGTCTTGCGTGGAATTTGCAGATTTAAAGCTAATTTGTGGAAATTTGAGAGTAACACAGTTGTAGATCTATGAAGAGTAATGTTGCATATATGTACATCTTAAATCTTGTCCAGGTGCATCATGCCTTTACTCTTTCTCACACAGTCCTTTCCAATTTACAGATATTAAAATGTCTCCAAGTTTTTTCTCAGGTTTTAATCTAAAAATCTCCTGGGGTAATATTCCACTTAGAAACAATTTCTCTGTAATAATATTGTATTTCACATTAATTCAGTGTACTTGTAATCAAGTGCCCTCAAGGTAGAAGATGGTCTGGGTGGCATAGCAACAAAAGAAAGCTGTGCTTTTCACATTTCTCATAGTGCATTACATTGTGGCCATATTCAAAAGTTAGCAAGAATCCAGCGAAGTGCTAATCAAAGTATCCAGCAGCCTAAAAGGATAAGAATGAGACAAATTAAATAGCCTTATGAGTCTAGAAATCTTATGTTTATGAGTCTAGAATTTAGTTTTTGTGAAGGTGATCAGAAATTAAGATTAATTAAAACATTTTTCATTTTCTTTCCCAAAGCAGTTGTAGAGGCCTGAGCAAATGGAGTCAAAAAAATGGAACAAAATTTATACCAGTTGCAAACAACATTAGAAAAGATTCACCTGTTTTCATTACCAAAGTTAAGACATGAAATTATCTGGGAAAGGAGGCACTGGCTGAGAATTTAAAGTAATATTTTTTACTGATATTTCTGATTTCTAGTTTTATTAAGAATTTTTAAAATAAAATTTCCTTTTGAGAGCATTTGAATAGTAGTACAGAAGTTCTCTTGGAGAGGAAGGGGAAAAACAAGTTGTTGGCACATAGTTAATGCTGGTTTGTGAAAGCCTATGTAGCTTAGGCCAAGCATTAAAAATAAACTAAACCAATCAATAGTAACACTTCTAGATTTTTTTCTTTCATACTCTAAGGCCCTAAATTGTGTTCAGATTCTGGATTAAAACTTGATTTTTTAAGATAAAGTTTACAGCAAGACATGTGTGAGAACCAAATAATTGAAAGACAAGAAATATCAAGACAATTCTTGCTTAAACATCAACAATGGGCAATATTTAAAATTTAACTGGAAAATTGCTAAATTTCTTCAGCTGAGATTTTCTCTGTATGTAAAAAGATGTGAATTAGCACATATTAGCATATATTACTGGTTTTGCTATTGAGAGTTTTTTAAAACTTTTTGTTTCTGTTATGAAAACATCCTAGTTGATAAACAGCTCTTAGGATTTCTTTGAAAGAGCTGTAAGAAAAGGAGAGTGTGTCCTGAAAATTGCAGTTGTTGTGAATGATAAAAGAAAAGGCCCCATGACATTTTTTAATATTTAAGCAACAATTTACTTCTTCCTTCATCTTCTGATAAGAGCAAACAACAGTAGAAGTGCTACTAAATTCTTTCTCACCCTTCCTCACTTATGGGATTGTGGAAATCATGGGATTCACAATAAAGGAAAAGAATTACTAAAAAAAATATATTAGATAGTTTTCCTGACATGCTTGATCAAGTCTTTAATTATAGAATTGCAGAATATGCTGAGTTGGAAGGGACGCACAAGGATCATTGAGTTCAACTCTTGGCCCTGCACAGGACACCCCAAGAATGCCACCATGTGCCTGAGAGCATTGTCCAAATGCTCCTTTAACTCTGTCAGCCTTGGTGCTGTGACCACTGCCCTGGGGAGCCTGTTCAGTGCCTGACCACACTTTGGGTGAAGAACCTTTTCCTAATATCCAAACTAATCCTCCCCTGACACAGCTTCAGGCCATTTCCTCCAGTCTTGTCACTGATCATCACAGAGCAGAGATCAGTGTCTGCCCCTGCCCTTCCCCTCATGAGGAAGCTGCCAACCCCAATGAGGTCTCCCCTCAGTCTCCTCCAGGCTGAACAGACCAAGTGACCTCAGCCACTCCTCAAGGCCCTTCACCATCTTCGTTGCCCTCCTTTGGACACTCTCCAATATTCAATATCTTTCCTATACTGTGCAACCCAAAACTTCACACTGTGCTCGGGGTGAAGAGGAGCTTACTGATACTCATGTAACAATTCAATAGAGTGCCCTTGGCACAAAAGCTCACAATTTCCAGAGGGAAGATGAAATAAAAGCTTTACTCTTAATACTGAGATATTTCCTTTAATTTTCATAAAACCTCTTTATTTGGATTTTGACTCTGCCAATAATGAAGCTTCCTGGGACACAAAAAAAAAAAAGAAAATAAAAAGAGGAAAAAGAGGAAAAACATAAATTCTGTTTTGCTTTTAATGATTTGAGAACTTGTCTAGAAAAGCAGAAGAGCAGGATGGAGATAATTTCTTTTGTATGGTTGCAAAATAGATGTGTTTCACTAATTAGGATTATATTTGACCTCTCTAGAGATATTTCTTCCACATTACACTATTTTTCACTCTCTCTCCGTTCTTTGTCTTATAGCTTTCTTTTATGGTACAATGTTATTATAAACAGGGTTTTGTTTAAGTCAAACTTCAGCTAATTACTTGTCTAAATAATGTGTATTAAATGGAGAACAGCAAAAGAAAACAAGCAAATAACAACAATAAAAAACCCCAAGCCGAATCCCTTGAGAAAACTTATATTAATTTCCTGCAGGATGTTTTATTTGCCACTTCATTCTTTCATCACTTACATGTAACTGCTTTCCTACTGGAGACTATGAGTATGGACCAGTGTTTGATTTAACAAACACAAAAACACACACACACGGTTCTGAGATTTGAAGTTTTTAATGAATTTTACTCTTTAAAGAAGAATAATTTCAGTTGGAAAGCAGTTCTAGTGAGTCACCTAGCTCAGTTAAGCTCAGCACAGCAGAGGTATTGATTTGGTGGCTTACACACATCCTGGGTGTGTGGTGTCTTGTCTAGCACTGAACAAACCACTGATGACAACTCTCAAACATGCCTTGGCAGGCTGTCCAGCTGCCTATCTATAGTCACAGTCAGCTCTTTTTCCCTCCCTCCTCCTCCTAAACTTCAGCTTTCACATACTGAAAAGAAAATGTATACTTAGATAAATTCAGTGGGATGATAACATGTAATACTGGGTTAATACCATCAAGCAATTCCTTACATGGGAACCTGCAAGAAAGGTGGAGAGGGACTGTGATTATTCTGTGATTCTTCTGTGATTCTTGTGCTTTCTACAAAAGCATGTAGTGACAGGACAAGGGGGAATGGCTTCAAACTGAGAGTGGGTTTAGAGTAGAGATCAGGAATAAATTCTTTCCTGTGAGGGTGATGAGGCACTGGCACAGCTTGCCCAGAGAAGCTGTGGATGCCTCATCCCTGGAAGTGTCCATGGCCAGGTTGGATGGGATTCTGAGCAGCCTGGTCTAGTGGAAGGTGTGCCTGCCCATAGCAGGGGGATTTGGAATAAATAATCTTTAAGGACCCTTCCAATCCAGGCCATTTTCTGATTCTAGGATTCTATGGTTTTAGAGACATACTTTTTTCTTCAAACTAATGACTTGTAATAAAGCAATTGAACAATGACGGATCATACATATATTACACCTGTACTTTTCAGACTTATATTTGTAGTATTTAGCCAACAGTTTTGACCTGTTTCTCATAATTCAATGATGCATCTAAAATTCTGGTTTTTTGGGTTACTTCTAATATGCGGACAAAATTTTTACCTTGTACAAAAACACTTTGAAAGAAAGATGTATATAACTATATACTATTTAGAGTATAACCCATTCTTTTTCCATTAATAACCCAAGCTATCTGTGTCTGTGTATCCAGCCAAGCATTAATGGGCTCATCACCACCAGTGAGACATCTGGTGAGCTTCTGCTGCCCAGGCTGATTTTGGTCAATTAGGTAAGGATGATCTTTCGCTATCCCTTGGAAAAGGCTGGCTCTTGATGCTGCTACACATTACTTGCCTGTATTTCTTGTCCCTACTGTTTATAAGTAGTTTTTAAATACATTTTAATGTCAGTGTTTTTTTGTTTCAAGCCACTGAACTGCCAACTATTGTTTTCTCAATTGTCTGTCTAGGTTTTAACTTGCCTTATGTTGTGTGGCTCTGACATACCTCCTTTCCAGCAACAGTTTTTTAGTAAAACTGCACCAAGGTCACAGAGTTGTGCTGCAACAAATCAAACCCTGAATAATAGGCAACTCTGTCCTTGGGCTGAAGGTTATCAAGGTGTCAGCCTTTTAAAGCAGAGTGTTTCATTGTCTCATTGTCTTACATTTACTATATGTAAAAAATAGCACACCAGCACTTGCCATATCATGCACTGTCCCTATTATGATAAACTTCACAGGTTATGATTAACTTCTGTCTAGTGATTTCTTCTCTGTGAATCAGTTACACAGTGCTTTTCTCTTTTGATACGAAACACATCACTGAGGGTCTAACTTTTACTTTACCACATTATTGCTGCATCCACTGCCTGCAGGTCATAGCCCATAACTTGGAAAACATTGCCTGCAGCCAGAACAGCCCATACTGTCAAAAATCGTGTTGAGACAGAAAAAAAGACTAGACAAGATCAGGCCTCCTGAGTCCTCAGAACAAATTAGATCTTGAATCTGAAAAGTAGTAAAAATTCAGTAAGGAAGCAGATCTTTTCAAAGATTCATTGAAATTAAGCCATGAGTATGGAAGGTATCCACTAATTGTAGCTGGAAGGAAAGGTAGAGACATTTTTACACTTAACCCATATAACTTCACTTGTGACTAAGTGCTCAATTGAATTTCTTATTAACACAGTATCTAGAAATCAGCATCAAAAGCAACCCTATTGTCTAGAACAACTTCAATCCAATACTCTCACCCACTTCTGGAAAAAGAAATCCAATTGCTCTTACAAATTCTCTGTACTTCTTGCATGGTCCCTTATACCTTTTAAAAAATTCTACTCAGCATTTGAAATGTTCTTCCTTTTAGAAAAAAAGAAATCTCGTGTTTGCAAACAAATTCAGAATTATTTAATATCATTGCCACGTATGTGTTAATATTTGGTAATTTCCTTCAAAATTTCCTTTTTCAGTTGCTTATAATTTGGGTAAACTTACTCAGGCACATACCTTCTCTCTTACTGGATTTCTTGCTCACACATGTGTGTCATAAAATTTCACACAACAGAGTTTAACAATTTCATAGGTAAGAGGAACAGGCTGTTTCACTTTCCATCCTCTCTGCAGCAACTATACCTCCCACATTTCTTAAATTTGGCATGACAATTCCCAGTCAGTCAAAAATCCCACGTGAGCATTTGACCTGTGTCCCAACACTTGCTGTTTCTGCACCATTGATGGAACATCCTGCAAGTCCCTGCCCCCTGAGCAGGAGTGTCACACTTTGTCCCCAGGGCACACCATGCACAGAGACAAATTAGGGCCAGAGTTGGAGACGTCAGAAGGAGGGAGGGGGAGAAAGTAGGAAGTTGTCTGGGACAGAAAACACAGGCTGAACTCCAACATTAATCTTTCCCTTTAAATGTAGTCCTCTGGCCTCTTTAGTTACACAAAGGGTACCTGGAGATATTTCCAACATTTCTAAATTTACTTCTGTACTAAATTACAATGAAAATCACAACGCCATTATTGTGTGGAGTGAAATATTCAGAAGTATTTAGACTCAGAAAGCTATCCATAAAATGGAATTGTAATGCAAGCCAATAGTATCCTGTATTCACCTGAGTACATGCCAGTCACACAGCAACAAAGTAAAACATTTTAATACTGCTGAAACTGCATTTTCAACTGAATATTGTTGTTGAACTGATTTAAAATATCCCTATATAGAGGATTAAAATCTTCTTTATACAAACAGTTCTCAAGTCTGCTGTCTTCAGCCTATTGTACTTAATACAGTCTCTGGCTTGTTTCACTCAGGTTGCAAAGTCCTTCCTCTGACAGAATTTTCCATTCATGTGCTAGAAGGCTTTTTGCCAGCTGGATGTTAGCAGAGTACACAAAAAGGAACCAGCCAATTCCTTACAATATTTGCTCTAAGCTTTATTCTCTCTTTCATATTATTTTTCTTCCTTCTATTCCCTGCCTCCATGGAATTCTAAATCTTCATACAGGTCTCAGGTTGTTGATAATGTGGAGTTATTATAAAGCATAAAATCCTTTCCTTAGCCACACTCTCCAAAGGAAAAGGCTGACTTTGAAACTTCTACACCTAAAAAAACCCAACCCAAATCCCAATGCCCCCAAAAAACCCCAAACCAACCTTAAACCAATAAATACAGAAGAACTAGAGCTTGAGGATTTCTATTTTGTTAGTCTGAATAGATTTTTCCTTTCTTTTTTTTTTTTTTTTTACTTTTAATTCAATTTAAAATTGTTGGCAGTACCTGGAGAGTTTAAAAATTACTTTCTCTCTTTTTACTCTAACTTCATCACTCAAGGCTTGAAGAACTGTAGCTTGGGGGAAAAAACAACACCATTGAACACTTTAAATTATGGAAATGTATGAAAGCTCACAAAATTGATCCATATACTGTGTTTCAGTATATGGAAGGTCCTATTTGTGTTGCTGTTGTCATCATCAAATATTTAGCACTTACACAGTGTCTTGCAAGCATTAGGAAAATAAGTAACGTTTAGCATATTTTACACACTAGGAAAGGTTCATAAGAAGAATATTGGCTGAACATGAGCCAGGAATGTCCTCACATGTGCAAGAAGCCAGTGGCACCTGGCCTGTATCAGCGATAGTGTGGCAGCAGGACCCGGGCAGGGATTGTCCCCCTGTGCTGGGCACTGCTGAGGCCACACCTCAGATCCTGTGTTCATTCAGTTTTGAGCTCCTCACTGCAAGAAAGACAGGGAAGCTGGGGGGCTCAGCCTGGAGAAAAGGAGGCTTGGGGGTGACCTTATCACTCTTTACAACTCCGTGAGAGGAGGGAGGAGCCAGATGGAAGATTGTCTCTCCTCCCAATTTAACAAGGACAAGAGAAAATGGCCTCAAGTTGCACCAGGGAAGGTTTAGATTGGACATTAGGAAAAATTTCTTAACTGGAGGGGTTGTCAAACATTGGAACATGGTGTCCAGGGAAGTTCTGGAGTCACCATTCCTGAAGGTGTTTCAAAGACATGGAGGTGTTGGACTGAGGGATGCGGTTTAGCGGTGGCCTAGGCAGTGCTGTGCAAATTGTTGGACTCAACAATCATAAAGGTCTTTTCCAACCTAAATGCTTTTATGATTCAATATTCTAAGATTCTAATCCCTAATGAGGGCTGCAGCTGGGACCAGCAGAGCAGGTGAAACTAGAAGAGAAACTCTTCATTGCCTGTTTAGCCACAGTGTGCTGCCTGGAGGTATGTGCTATGTCCTTCTCAAGGGTCTGTCTCCAGTCCTGAGCCCTTCCTGGCACTGGAAATTCAACACCAGGCACATTCTACCCACTAATATGTAATAAGTGCCCTAGAGTTGCCCAGGGAACAGAAGATTCACCACACATAACCATCAAGCCCAACATTTCCATGCCTATGATAGAGGCTGTTTCTGAGCACACAGTAAATCTGTCCCCTTGCTCTTCCACACACAAATCTTCTTACTTTCAATGTCCTCCAGTAGCACTGGTACAGAGTAATAACTCTTGGAGGCCAGAACTTTCAGCATGGAATAGGAAAAGCACATATAGCACAGGCACTGTTTTCAAATGAGCTCAACTGGATCCACCTGAAAGTTCAGCCCTAGCACCTGTTGCTCTCCCAGCAGGATATAAGAAGGGTTTTAAGTGTCACTAGTGTGAAGTGAATTCCTGGTGTGTGACTGAAACAGAGCAGGACCTTTAAAGGGAAGAAGCTTGTGTGTCTGAGGAGGGGGGATGGAGGTGAACAGAAAGATGGTAGTGAATATCATTCTGAGGAACTGCGTACATAAGGGCTGCTTATGCTTCAATGAGCATATCTAAAAATCAGAATCATTTTATAAAGTTGTGTTGATTTTGGTTTTTTGGAGTTTTCTTTATTCTTAAAAAAATGTTGTTACAAAAATTTTAAGACTTATGGATGTATTGAAGATTTTTTTTTTTTTGGTTTTGAGAACTAAGTGGTAGCATGAAGCTGCTGTGAGTCTCATGCCTCTTGTTGGACTCTGAATAAGGCATGAAAAAATTGTGGGTCTTTTGATTTGTTTTTAGACTTGTGTCAATGTTTTATGATGCAGAAGCTATTCTGCATGACTTATTTAAAGTTATGAGAGAAGCCCTTGTCAGTTTTAGTTTTTCATATTAAGTACCGCTCCTTTCACGTTGTTTTATCTGCCTACCCTTCAGGAAAAAGAAAGAGAGTATGAAAATAAAACACCACCATCCAAAATCTCAGAACAATAATGCTGTTCTGTGTTCATTTGTTTTTGAGTTCTTGATTAACTTTAAGTCTAAATTCCATTAGAAGTGTGAAATTAGACTTTTTTTTCTTATGTAATGCTCTAAACAGTAATTTTGCCTCCTTATTTTCTTCCATTTTCCAAGACACCCTTTCAGGCCTCCAGAGGCTAGTTGTTGTAAGATGGGAAATTATTAGAGTAGCTCTATATGTTAAAGAAACTATTGAAATATCTGAATTTGATATTACATGGACAATAAATAATTAGATGAGTAGATTGAGAGTGGAGAAAGCAGGTAATGAGAGAAGGTTTATAAAGATGCATTTGCTGCAGCTAGTCACAAATGGCCATTAGCTTAAACAGTTCCATCTGGCAGAGATTTGTAGGTATTGCAGGAGAGGTAGGTTTTAAGGAAGGATTTAAAAGAGGATAAAGTGATATGATCTCCAGGATTATCAGTGACAGATGAAATAAGCGTGGGTTAAATAAAATGGAAGGCAAGTTTAGGGTTTTCTTTTGTTTTCTTTACATACTCCATACCTTTAAGTCCAAGACTTACATTGTGGGATAACCAATTTGTCTTCTTTAGTAGTTTGAAAGGTTTTCCATGAGTAGTAGTAGGCTGGAGGAGTTTGTTGGTGGGCTGGAGATGTGTGTGAATGTTTTATCCATGTAACAGTTTAGGTGAAAAATCAAATTTCTGAGCCTTAACAGCACCCGTTCATGGCATGTACTTGACAGGTAAGCTGTTGTCTCTGTGTAGGTGATGGGGGTGTTGCAAATGAGTAGCTTGGGTCCCTTAGGGAATCACCATGAACTGTATTGTCAAAGGCAGGGTTTGATAAAATTTGTGAAAGAGTGATAAAGTTCTATGTCAAGGCTCACTGTTTAGCTTACTGCATAGAGGAAATATGCAAATAAAAATTGGCTCAAATTCACTTTAGAATTATTTGCATGGAGAATGGGGATGCAAAGGATAAGGGAAACCCTCCCACTGAGTCATGAGGTTCAGGCTAGACACACCCACTACCCCTTGCTTTCTGAACTCGTGACAGAATCTAGATGTTGCTGGATCCAGCCTTAGTCTCAGACCTGGCCAACAGTTATGTCTAAAGCACTTAACAAGCACTTAATCACTGATGAACTGAATGTTTAGAAAGTGATTCAATAGGATCTACTATAATTAAGTCACTAGGTAGATTTGAAGTCATTAAGTAGATTTGAAACAGCAGTATTCATACTATACATCCAAGAGATTATAGGGATCAATTCACACACACACATATATATATAAACATAAATATATGAAGGTGTCTGTCAAAAATTCTCCTTGACTTCAGTGAAATACACACAATTGAATACCTTTGCATGTCTCAATGGACAAAGGGTCGAATCTAGAGTAGTGGGGGTTTATTGACCCAGGCCTTATTATCAGCTTTTGGTGATTTTTGCCCAGGTATTGCAGACTTGAGAGCTGGTGACCTCTGAAAAGTGTCACACTCAGAGGGAGGTGCTGGCACAGCCTCCTGCCATCCAGGAGAGCTTGAAAGGCCTCACCTATGATTGCTGTTTACAGAGTTGCACAGTGATTGGCTTTAGTCATTCGTCAATTTTTATCCAGGCTATAATCCGAGTTGGTAACCTGTGCAGTTTTTCAAAAGCCTGGTAACAATGGCCGTGTTCTACTCACGCTATGATTCATGTAAGTGATGTTCCAAGGCTGTCAGGGGTGACTGATTATTTCTTGTTCCCCACCTCAGTCAGCCAACATCTATCCCTGGCATGAACAGTTCCACTCCCACATCAGCCATGCAAGGTGTTGTCAAGGGGCACTTCATAATTGAAACTGTTCACAAACCTTCATCAACTCTGCAAGAGCTCAGCTCTTTTTGGTTGGTGTGTTTATCTGTTAAACTGTCATCATACTTTCTAACATTTATAGTAAAATATCAACTGTTTTGACAAAGGAATGTTTCAACGGTATTCTGTTCACTCTTGTTTGTTTTTCCTTTCTACCTCTTTTAATTTATCCCCAGCTGGCAACCAAGCCCCACCCAAGACACTCACTCACCTCCTCTGCATCAGGAGGGTAAAAGTGGGAAAACTTTGAGATCAAGACAGTTTAATAGGAAAAGCAAACACTGCACACGAATGCAAACCAAAACAATGAATTCATTCCCTACTTCCCATGGACAGGCAGGTGTTCAGCCATCCCCAGGAGAGCAGGGCTCTGTCACATTCAGTGGTGACTGAGGAAGACAAACACCATCTCTCTGATGGCTGAGGGTTCTGCCTTTGTTGTTCTTCTTTCCACAGCTTTATACGCTGAGCATGACACCATATGTTATGGAATATCCCTTTGATCACTTGGGGTCAGCTGTCCCAGCTGTGTCACTTCCTATTTCCTTGGGCACTCCCAGCCCCATCACTCGTGGAATAATCTGAGGAGAAAAGGTCTTGACTCTGTGTAAGCACTGCTAAGCAATAATAAAACACAGTTTTCAGCACAAAGCCAAAACACAGCCCCCTAGTAGATATTATGATGAAAATTAAATTTATCCCAGCCACGACTGGCATGAAACTCAAATTTTCATTATCTTCTTTGGAGTTGTAATTAATTAATCATCTAGGAGGTGGATCTGAACAGACATATTTATGTCATAGAAAATTCAGAAAATCCCCTCTAAGATGGTTTTGTTTGAAACCCTGTATGTCTAGATACTGGTCCAGTAGACAGCTGTCTCTGTGATGTATTAACAAATATCTCCTATTCATGTAAAAATTTAAAAGCAAGGTACTGGGTTTTTGATTTTTTTCTTTGCCCTCCTTGAGAACACCGCCCTTGCATTCCTCCCGTAAGTGTCTTGTAGAGTTACGTTTTCTCCAGAATTTGTTCCAGAACACTGTTTGTAGGAGTAGCTTCTACAAAAGTAGATTTTTGGATTAAAAAAAAAGTGCACGAAAAGCACTCTTCAGAATAGATTACAGAATTGAATGATGTGCTTGAGGTGATACCATTAAAAAGTCCAGCATGCTAAGGAGATTTTTGAAAAGTGCTTCAGGGGGAAAATGTCTGCAATGAAAACCCGGATAATCCAAAAATATTCTGCTTTCTCCCTTTATGTGTATAAACTGCAACAATTAGTTTGCTTTGGGCAACTTATATGCAGAAGAGGGAACTGCATAACCAGAGCTGCTGGAAGTAGGGAGGGAGCAGGGAGAGGTGGGTGGGTAAGGCAGCAAGAGAGCTATTTTTAAAAGAAAACTGATATTTTCTAATAGTGGAACACTGCCTGGCAGTACCCTACTCACTGCTGTTCCCTTTGGCTTCCATTTTTAGTGGTTCTATATGTGTGGTGCCTTTTTTCTGCTGTTCTGCTATCTGCCCCTTTCAACATCCCTCTTGCAATAAATTTCTGCAATTATCATGTAGTTGTGACCACAAAAGACAGGTTAAATTCTAGAGAAAGAGCAGGTAATGTATATCTGAAACCTAGCTGAAATAAAGAAGATCATAGCTGGGGAAATGTCATCATGAGTTTCTGACAATACACAAAACATTTCTATATAGGAGCTGTGAACCATTCTCTGTTGTACTCTAATAAAAGAAACTATATTCTGCAGAATCTGTGCAACAGCTTGTGAAAATCCACATATTTTCAGTAAGTTTTAAGGGAATGATGCCTGCTTAATCAAGGCAAAGTTGGGAATGAAGCTAAATATTAGTAACCTTTTGTTGAATGTGCTGTGAAGTATAACTGGTGCTAACTGTAGCTATGCAACACATATGGGTATGTGTACATATACCCAGGTGTGGGTGTGTCATAAAAGTGCCCATTAAATAGCTTATTAAACTAAACTAAACTGTGCTTTTACTAGTTGGAGAGCCTAGATTGTTATTAAGGGGTCTTGACACAGAAAGTGTTGGAATAGTTCCATCCACTAACTGGGATCCTAGGTTATCTCAGAGTGGAAGGGACTTCAAAAGATCCTCTGGACAAATCTTCTGTGGGAAAGAGAGCTTAGATTGAATCATCTAGCACCTTGTCCCCTCACATATTCAAACCATACTGTGATGAGACTCTACTGTATTCCAGGGGAGATTCTTCCAGTGACTGAGTGTTCTTTCTATAAAAATAAATTTATTTCCTCTGCTGAGACAAAACCTCTTCTTGTATTTGTTGTCCCTTGTTTGTCCATGTAGTTCCCTGTGAAGAGAAAGCCTCTGTCCTTTCTCTAGCTGCCTTTTAAGTACTGAAATACTGTTATGAGGTTTTTCTTCTTCCTCAGTTTTTTCCTCTTCAGGGAGGGAAGACTTAACTCCTTCAGCCTTTACTCATAGGGCCTGCTCCTAGACCTTTGAGCATCAAAAGGATGCTTGACTGGAACAGGATTATTGACAATACACAAGATTACTACTTTAAAAAGCTTTATGAATATGGATAGATAGACACAGATGTATAATTCTATTTCTTTTTAAAGCCTCAAAGGTCATGCTAAAATAAAATCCCCAAAAATTTAAAAATGCAAATTTACTGGGAGTTCAGGTTTACCGTTAGATTCTTGAACTTTTGTGCTTTGTGTTGTAATCTTGTTGACACACAGGATAGGTCTTAAATTTCCCCTTTTGAAAAAGAGTGTGTTACTTATGTGATAGCAGATACTTTTGCTTTAAGTTCTTAAATAACAGAGGAGCAGTGATTCCATTAGAGATTGTGTAAACACTAGAGATTTAGCACAGAATAAAATGGAAAAGTTTGAATTTTAGTCTTGAAGACCAGACTTAGTGTGTATTAATTGAGTATTTTTACAACTTTCTAGAATGCCTTATTTTGTCTCTATGGTGTCTTTTCTTTTAAATGTAGTGATCTGAAGTATTGAACTAACAAGATAAATTTTGAACAGCAGCTCTTCCTATGAAAAGAATTAACAGCATTAAAGTCTTGTCAGATGGACAAGAGCCTCTCAAAGTTTTGAACATCATCAGCCTTAAAGCTTCAAGCATCAAAAACGCTCCTCTCATCCTAAACAGCTTTAATTTTTTTAGCCTGGTTTCCCTGAGAAAAGAAATCTCTAATCAAACTGTCTGTCTTTGTGAATCAGTCTTGAGTTACTTTTGACTGAGCTAGCAAATTCCAAACAAATTTGACAGGAGGGTGGAAGCATCAAGTACCCTTCTCTAAGTTTTCTGACAAGAGGTGAATGGATGGTAGAAAGAGTACTGGTTTAGCACTGTCAAGGAGGAGGCAGTTATGACCTAAAGTTTATGCTTTACTAAATATTGTGGAATACACACTGAAGATCAGCTTTGTGCCTTTTTTTTCAAGTTTCATCACTCACTAGAAATCATGAAACAAAGATTTTCGCCTTTCCTTGGGTTTTGTGTGTGTGTGTTTTTAGTTGGTTTGTTGGATTTTTTTGGTGTTTTTTTGTTTTTTCTTTGAAGAAATTTTATATTATCTTTGTCAGATGCTGCATAACTGTGAAAGCATGATCACATTTTCTGCACAGCAGCACACCTGCCACATTCTGGAAGAGAATGGACAGATTCTGAGCATTCTGAGGATTCTGAGGTGGACAGATTTTCCCACATTGCTTTCCTCTGGTAAACTGTGTAAAATAAGATGGAGTGTCATGCTCAGTGTCAGCTGTGGGTGGTGTTTTATGCAATCCTACTCTTCCAGTTGCCCCATCTCTGGGTTCTCTTGTAGTACACAACGAGCTCCAGCTTTCTTTTAAAGAAATCAAATCCCATTATGAAAAGTGAACTCCCAGATATAATATTGCATGTTTGGTTTGGAAGAGCTGCCAAGCTTTTATATCTCTCTTGTAATGACAATGGAGTCAAAACGTGCCTGCAATAATGATAGTTATGTGATATTACAATTTACCTTTTGAGTCAAATAAGCCAGTTATCAGAAATATAGATGCCTGATCCAAGTTATTCCAAGCTTCCCTTAGATCTCCCTGCAGTCAACGAAGGAAGATAATCAGCTCAAGACAAGGAAGAACCTAAGCAACCTGCTTCAAGTAAATCATCAGCCCTAACTATCCAATTAGCGTTGACAGCTAATTCTAGGAGATTTAAGTCGCTTCGTTCCTTTCTGACAATTTTACTGAAGCTTTAGCAGGTATTTTATAAACCACTGAAAAATCTGGTTTAAAAAAAATAACTAACAGTCTGTGCAAGGCTTTCAAGGGCACTGCTTTAAAGGAGCATATCTGAAACATGAAGGGGTTTGAAGGCTGTTTCTGTGTTGTGCAGGCATAATCACAGTTCTGTCCAGGACTGCCTTTAAACTGTGTGGCTGGGGTGGTGCTCTGACAGGTGATGAGGTGAGAAGCTGGCTTTTTGTTCTCTCACTCTGCTACTCTGGCTCATTTTCAGTCTCCAGCTTCTTTGTGTACCTGTGTTAGCTCTTTTCAGAGTTCATTTGCAGTGACTGTCATATTGGGGGAACTAGGCTTGCTCTGGTGACTCTGTGGTGACTGGAGTTGCCAAGGGGAGGAAAGGCCACTTTGTGGTATAAACCCTTAAGTTCTAATACTTCCTAAATCAATTTTTTCTTGACAAATTGCACGTAAAACTTAAACCAGGTTTGAAGTCTACTGCATCCTTTCCCGTCTCTGGATGGGGACACCAGGATGTCTAGCAGGGTTAATAGACATGAGTACACCTCATTATGCACTGAATGAGCATCATGGTTTCTGCTCTCTTCAGGACTAGCTTGCTTCTTATTCTACTCATAGGATCTAAAGCTGGAAACAGTACCAAGCCAAAAAACATTTCTGACTTCAGGGACTTTTCAGGCAAGGCACAAGGGTTATATAGAAGCACTGTGCTTCTGAGGGTTTTCTGCTTTTGAAGTGTTCTGTCCTTGGTGCCACATGAGGGTTCAGTGTGGATCTGAACTGTTCCTGGCATCTTTTTCTATGGCTCCTTAAGGGAAGGTGGGAAGTGCATCTATACACTTAGTCATTATAGTGTCACTCATTGCTTTTTCATGGAGGCAAAGGCAAAGACAGAAGTGAAGAAAGCTGGAGAATCGTCGTGTCTGCTGAAAACCTGCTGGTATATCTGCAAGTGAGACAGCAGGTGATCCCTTGAAAGCCACCTCTTTCTGTGCTCCATTGATGATCTGGTCTTTTATGCAGTGGAGGGAAAAAGGCAGTAGCTAACAAGGATAGATGTGCAGTCTGAGGTAGGCACCTGCAATGTTTCATCCTCAGCTCTGCATTCCCACAGCACTCAGCTGTCATCAACAGATGCTTTTCACCAGAGGGCAGCCACCTGTTGGGTAGGGAATCTTAGAGGGTTGGTAGAGGGGGAGTGTGGAGATCTGAAGAGAAATGAATAAAAGCTGTGCCTCTGCAAAAGAAGGGAAGAAAATGGAAAATGGAGTCACTGAAAAAAGACAAAAGGAAGGGAAAATTAGAAACTGTCCCCCTTGAGTCACAGACAGAATAAAGTTCAAAGAGAGGTTCAGCAGTGAGGAACATCAAAAAGCAAAGAACTACAATGTTAAGATTTGTCATAAGGGTAATCCAAGCTCTGTAAAACTCTTTATATGCATGAATGATATCTGTGGTCATCTGTATAATGTCAGCAAGGACTCTGGAATAAGGCCTTAAATACAAGTATCTAACTTGGGGAAAATTTAAATATTTGAAGCCACAGTGCAAGAGCTTCAGCAGCACTACTTGCATGTGGGATTTTTTATTACTCTAATTTTACTAGTTTGTAGTGTATATTGGTGACATTCTCCTTGTTGCTTTCTCCAAGGACTACATATCATTGCCTCTTTCCACTGTCAGTTCTAGGGTAAATTTTTTATTTCCAGTATAAGGAGTTAAAGGAACAGGAATAGCCTCCACACTTGCCAGCAACCTAATGAAGTATTGAGTAGAGAAGGAAGTGGTGGAAACAATACAAGACCTGTAGGAGCAAAACTACATAAAAGGACCTCAAAATTTACCTCAAAGCACACTTCACTGGAGAGTGAATTTTGAGAAGAATATAAAATTAGCCTGTACAGTTGGCTTTTGGAGAAGTCTGCCTAGCTACAGATCTCAATTCTAATGCACAGTAGAGAGGAGGGGAAGAGGACAAAGACCTCAAGCAGAGGGCCAGAAGAAGGATAAGCTGATGAGAGAGTATTGCTTTGAAGAAGTAGGTTAGCAAAAGGACATTGTCAACCTTTCTGTATGCTACAATTTTGCTGCATTTCACATCCTGCATGCAGATTTTTCTAAAGCCTTTACAGAAATAGAAGTCTGCAGCATGTCCTGTATCCTGCACCCTTACTCTTCTGAGGGAAGAGTGACTTGGGGTCACAGTCCTTGCTGGCATCAGCAGGTTCAGCTTGCCTGGAGTTAGTGAAGCTGAACACCCACTCTTGGCAGCAGCAGTTTGTCCTTGTAGATTTTTTTTTTTCTCACAGCAGAAAAACAACAATTAACAGTGCTACTATTGACAATATATATTCAATAAATGTGATAATACAACACGTAACAATCTGGATAGGTTATCCACTTACCTCTGTTATGTAGATTATGTTTATCATCCGAGATGGAGTAATACACTTAAAGAAAGCTACCTTTTTTTTTCTCTCTCTGAAAAAAATTTGTAAATGCACTGGAAGAAGAGGTTTGTTTTCCTTCTGAGTAGAATAAACTTTTTTTTCTTCTTTTTTTTTTTTTTTTGTCTGAATGAATCATTTTCATCTTCATGTTACTGTGATTTCAGCTCTGCAGAAGCATGACTCCTGTGGATGGTAACAGGGATTATCTAGTGATTATTGCACAGAGGTGCATGCATAGAATATTTCAATACTATTATGTCAAGTACAGATGCTGCAGAAGCACAGCTTCTAGCCTTATTATTTTCCTTCTTCCTTTCCTTTCTTAATTCCAAGCTGTCTGTGTTGGGTTTGCTAGTGACTGTATCCAGAGTAGGTTGAGGGTGAGGAATAGCTACAGAGAATAAAATTCTAAAGTAGCTAGGACATAATCACCTCTGATATCTAAAGTTGCCTGTTCCAGGGCTCTGATGATTGTATTCCCAATGGCAAACATGGATGATTCTGGAATGTTTGAGGCTGTCTTGAGTTTGGAATATAGGTCTGTGGATTTTTGCAACAGGTACCAGGGGGATATATTCCTTGGAATACAGTGCTTCTGACACTTCCTTCCATGCTGCTGCTCTGAACAAATATTATTGTGTTTGTTTAAAGACAGGTGGCACTATCTTAACCTTGGTCTCAGAGATGCTGTTGACTAATTATTTCTTGGCAGTACAGTCAATGCTGATATGTCTTGAGGATAGGACATAATTCAGTTTTGCAAAAACAAGCAAATAAGTTCTGGGAACAGGGTTCTTGGGCACAAGGCACATGTCTAGGAGGAAACTGTGAGACATGGGCAGCTGGAGTTCTGGAGGCAGTGCATTGAAAATAAAGCAGGAAGGGAGGGGTTAGTGGAGATGTCACTGTAAGTAGTGGAAAAGGGGAAGAGGGATGAGGGAAGCTTGAAATGGGCAAAGGGACTTTAGGGTCGAGAAGGGAGCAGTTCTGGCTGCAAAGCCTTTAGAGGAGCAAGCTGATGGGTTTCTTCCCCATCCTGACAATTTTCTGCTTATCCTGGGTCCTGCTCTGTGACAGCAGAGGCACAGGCATAAACCTACGGTACAAGATCTCTGCAATTTATCATCATGAACTGCAGATATCTTGAAGGTATCACAAGAAGCTTTGACTAACTGAAACATCTGAAGCTTATGATGAATCACAGTCTGGAAAATAAAAACCCTGTGTGAAGGGAATTCATCAATAGATACTGTAATTTAGAATAGGTAATATGCAGGACTTGTATTCTAAAATGAGTATTCATCTAGTTCTTAAGAATATCAAGAGGAGGGGGAAAAAACCAAAACAAGATATAGTCTGTCTTGGTTCAATGAGCTAAGAAAGAAAAACAACCCAATCTTTTTCTTACTTTCTCTGTTATCTAGAGACCTGGGGTGTGTTTATCTTCTAAAAGAGAAGATGAGATGTAAACAAAAGGTCTGAACAAAAAGACATGCAAGTAGAAATAGAACATAAAAATTCAAATAATAAAAATGTATTTCAGTAAAATATTCTGTTGGAGAGCTAGAATGGCAAACACTTATTATGCCAAAGTTCACTTAAATGTCTGAATTCATTGGATACTCACTTTCTTATCTATCAGGATAATTAAAATATTTGGTGTATACAAAACTACATACACTTCTTGTCCTCTCTTACCTTATGTTTCTGACACAGCAGTCATTTTCAGAGAGGTAAGGATTATGGGCAATATTCATGTTGTGTTGCCTGCGAGTACAGTAGCATAACATTTTTTTCCACGAGTGACACATATACAATGTGTTCAGATTATAAAAATTCTACTCCTTAGTGTTGTGTGCTGGGCAAGCCAACAAAATTCTGAGCAATTTGCCTTGATTTCCAATTGGGTAAGCTAACTGAAACAATTAATTCACATCTGCATTACAGTGAGGTCTGGTAGATAGAGATAAAATTGACTTAAAGTTAGAAAAAGAGGCTGACACTCCAGTGTCGTGCTGCCAAGTCTCAGATTAAGTCATAGCTCCTTCTAGCAATTTAACTTCTGTGAATGTGCAGGGAAGGATTTATTCTGCCCTCTCTGGCTGTAAAATACGAAGGATGTCTCGGTCTGTGTGAGCCATGATGGGTCCCTGTTGTGGTCAGTGAATAGCCCTTCAGGGGAAGGCTCATCTCAGCCTCTTTTAGTATCTTCTCCTGAAAAGATGTGAGTCATGCACCTGTTAGTTCTGTTTCTCTTCCCTGGTTATAAAGCCTGTAGGACTCACAAAAAATCTGTCTGTGAGTTAAGGTGCTGTCAGGCAGGTGACTCCTAACCTGTCATGGTCTAACTGGGCATCAGAAGCTGTGACTTGCCTGAGATTTTAGTGACATGTCAAAGATGAGCTGCTGATGCTACTTAGGTTAGGGTGTTTCTTGTCTGTAAATTATGGTGGGTAAATCCCAAATTATAAATCTAACATAAGCATAGGTGTACTCTCCCCTTCTCTCAGGATGTTTGCCTTACGCATAAATAGTGGTTTCTGTGTGCCACTGTAAACCTTTTATTTTGCTGTCATGGAATGGTCATAGGCTTATAAAAAATGGCCTTTGCTTTAGAAAAAGCCTGCAAACAACAAAACAACATCCCCAACCAAATACACCAAACTGTAGTATTTCCTGAACAAACAACAAAGTGCAGAAATTACCACAGCAGATATAATGAACCATATTTTCGAAGTTACGTTGCTGTAGTTGAAGTGTCCTTAACATCTAACATCATTGATGTGCACATGTGCAGCAAACACTTTCACTTGTAAACTAAACTTCCATTAATATCACCACAATATTTGAATATCTAGAAGAAATGTGTTTCAGTTTTGTTTGAATGTTTTAATGAATCCATTTGAGTGAGGGGGGGGATCACCCTCTTAAGCTTTGACCCAAGTTACTCCAGAATGGTCATCTGTATTAGAACTGTCTGAAAAAGTAAATAGTGGGTTCAAGTACCTATATCAAAGTAGAGAAACTTGACAAGTGTTCTTCAGGGGCTTTCTTCCAAGTTATGTAAATCAGAGTTAAGACTTTACTTCAGTAGGATAGAATTAGTCTTTTGCATATCATCATCATTATTGCTGTGGAAGTGGGAGGGGGATACAGTGTTAATGACATTCACAGCTTGTCATAAATTGAGAAGAGTTGGTAGTGCCAACTGAGAAGATGATAACAACAAAGCAAAAAGAAATACTAGCCAAGGCACTTAAATGTAAACTAAAGGGAGGCAAGAGATGAAAAATGTGCTCTAACAGAGATGCAGACTGGTAGTGGACAGTAAAGCTGGATGAATACTGAAAGTACCAATTCTTAAATAATTGCCCCCCAAGGAAATGTCAGCACTTGCAGCTGCTAAACAATTTAGATGGTTTTAACAACTAACAGATTAGAAATGTGTTTGTCTTTTGCTGTAGCCACAAAAAATGGACTTAAGTCTCAGTATGGAGACTGCAGGTATCTATCACAGAAGAGGTCTATCTTTTGAGAGCTCAGATGTAGCGGGAACAGATGTAGTGGGAACTTACCAATTAATGGGAGACGTGAGAAATCTTTGTAAAGTTTGAGGAATTTCTCAACAGAAATTGAGCAGTAAGAACCAATCCAGTCACTCCTTTGAGATCAGTAGTTCCCAGCAATTTACTGAGAAATTATGAAAGAGTTTCCAACTTTCCAAAGAGATTGCTGTGGTTCACTGTCCAGACTATACAAGGGGTGCTGTATTTAGGAAAGGGAGTGCCTTATTTGATACAGCAGTAAAGCATGTGTCTTGCCCACTTGTGGTAAAGATCACAGCAATTGCTTTAGAAAAGATCTCAAGGTCCAGTGTTGACCATCCCAGCAAACTATAAACTATACCAATCAAATGTGATAAGCAAAGAACCCTGGAGAAAATGGGAAACAATAGAAGATGAAGACAATATGGAAAATGGGGGAGAAAACTTGTCTTACTGAAAAAATTACTGTAACTTAATGGTTCCATGGTAAAGCTCATGGAGGAGTGGAAGCAGTGGTTAATCAAGTATTACAAACATGGGTAGCACTGAGTGTCTATGAAACCAATAAAATAATTATTAATTTTTGTCCTATCTATAAGAAATTCTCAAATATAATTGGGAAACCAACCTTTTTTCCCATTCTGAGGACTGCATGTAAACAATGCTATTCTGTCCACATTATGTGGCTATAAATATTTGCTCAATACAGGAAACCAATTATCATTATGGGTGGAGGCTTGTCCAATAAGAAAAGCAGACACTGAAGAGTAATAAAAGCTCTCCTTAAAGAAATTATTCCTAGGTATGGAATACCATAATCTGAATCAGAAGGAGGTCACCATTCACAGCAGGAATAATCAATTGATTATTTCACAGCAGGAAAAATCAATTGATTCAATAAAAGGTTAAGAATTAAAAAGATTTCAGACACTTACCACCCTCAAGCATCTGCACAGGTAGAAAAGATGAATTAAATATTAGGGAGAGAATAGCAAAAATTTGCACATATACAGGGTTAAAATGACAAGAAGTATTAAATTTAACGTTATGGGATATTTGAAATGCCCCAAGACAACACCAGGGATTATTATCTGATGTTCTTTTTGGGAGACATTTGTCTATATGAGGAACTTAAATCCCAGCCCAAAACAGCTTCTTAAATGCAGATGAGTATTTGACACACCTAAACTTACAGGAAAGTTTCAAAATTAAAAGGGATCATGATTAATTGCACTAATCCACATCTCTGGAGATACAGGCACATGATTTGCAGCCTGGAGATAAAATTTTATTTAAAGTGTTTTCCCGTAAATCTAAATTGGAGGGTGGGAGTGGCTGCAGACAGTCTTATTAAATTCTTACTTTGCTGTAAAAGTTAGAGGACAGGAGGCTTGGATCCATCACTTGCATGTTAAGTGGTTGTCAGAGGGTCACTCAATGGATGAACAACCAGTGCAGGAAGAATCCACCATGGTCACTGTTTTAAAAACTGAAAAAGCTTTTATATTTTTTCAGACATATTTGAGTGTGAGATTTCCAAGTACCTGAGGAAATTATAGAAATCCTACAAGTAAAGTCAGTAACCTTTTCCATGCTTTTTATGTGAGCGAGTGCCTAAATTTACACAGCCTTTTTACAAGGAAGGAAAATTTTTATTTCAACCAATCAAAAACTATAGTCCAAATTACTAATAAAAATCACCGTTGGATATGTCCTTTCCTTCCAAACCACTCAGCTTCAAGCATTCCTCTGTTAGGAATCCCTGTACCAAATTCCCTGTACCAAATAACATCTCATGGACTATGTTGTGTTCAGGTACTTTCCACCAAGACCACATGCATTCACATCAGAGGTGGCAGTCCCAGATGCAAAGAACAAACATGCAGTGTGTAAAACTTTACACCTGCCCCCTCAACTTAGGCTCCTATAAGCAACTATACCACTCCTGTGAGAAACCTTGATGATTGTAACCAAACAATGGACATATAAATAATAGGAATAGCTGGGGGCTTTTCCATGCACCTTGGCCTGTATCTGAGGGCAAAGGGTGATCTGGGATATGTGGTAAGAGAGCTCACAAAAAATTACCAGGAGATTGGTCAGGAATTTTTTTCTTAGGAGCCTCAACTCCTAATATTCGTGTTCTCAAATTTAGCTGTGATATCAGAATCATGGCAGAACATTTGGTCATAGGACCAAATGTAGTATTTGACTAGTAGAAAGTCCAACGACATTCCACTCCTTAAGTTTTTTTATCTGATTGGGAGTGAATGAATTAAAAATGGTCTTAGTTGGTATTTCAGTGGCAAAAGAAACTTTAGGCAATAATAATGCTGATGCAATTGCAACATTCCAAAAAAAGGTTTCACAACTCTCTGAAATTTCACTGAGAAAGAAAATGTCAGTAGACACTTTCTTAGCCTCACAAGGGGGGACTGTGTACAATTATTTATACCAGTCATTGCATGTTTGTTGACCAGAGTGGGAGGATTTCAGCTGATGTCTGGAAGTTGTGATAGCAAGTAAAATTAATGCATGAAATACAATTGGATAATACTTCAACAGGCTTACAAGAAGTATGGTCTTGGCTCACCTCCTGGATATCAGATTTAAGAGCCTGGGCAAAATGAATTCTTTATGGGTTATTGATTTTTATAATAATCTTTGTAATACTGTTTGTATTTAACATTGTAATACTTGATGTATTCAACTGTGCTTACAGAGCTTAGAGGCAACAAATATTCTGCTCCCATAAAATAAATAACATGAATGTTAATAAAAAAAAAAAGCAGGACTGCTCTGGAGAGGGCCATTATATAATTAAGACAGCAATAGTAGTTTGCATGAGCAGACAAAGCCTACAGATTGTGATACATGAACTATAACAACCGTATTTCAGCTGCTGAAGAGATAACCACAAAACCCATTGAAACCACCCTAAGAGGGGGTGAAACAGGAGAGAGAAACATTGTATCTTACAGAAAAAATATGTCTTCCCTGATGAAACAGCAAAAAAATCAAACCAATAAGGTCTAAGACCCCAGATCTTAATATAAATATTGATCCAAATTATCACTTGAGGGACAAGAAAAGTAGATTGTAGCAGTAAAAATATGCAGAGATTTCTTTTTTCAGGTTCCCTCTTTGGAGGCACACAGCTCAAGCTGTAGTACTATTAATAAAGTGAACTTTGTAAAAAATTCTTAGCTTCCTGACTCAGCATGATCCTATAGTGTAATCCTGTTATCGTGGCTGGCATGTAAAATCTCCATAACGTCAGGTCAGTCTTGTGATATTTGATGGGCTTGTAGACAGGCCAGGTGTCAAAAGGATTATGCAGGCACGGGTAGTAGAACTAAGAAAGGAGGAAGTTTAAACTAGCTTTTTATTTTCCTTAATATTTTCTGGAATGGAAATAACCTACCAAAGATAATCCCAAACTATTTGAACTAAAGAATCTCTGCCTTTCATGTGACTTGCTGGTCTTGCTCTGGAAAAGAGAACTCTTTACATAGAAAAACAGGATGTGTATTTTTAGTTGTATATCCAGTTGTACTAGATCCTGGTTATAGATTTAATAACTTGATAGCACAATTATTCTAAAGTCTTTTTTCCTGCACTTTCAACATGGGAAATTAGGCTTCCTCATTTTAGTTTCCGGGTTTTAGTAATAAGTTTCTTGTTTGTGATTTAGACGGAGGGAGGCTGAGGGTTTCTTTTTTTTTTTTTTCCTTTGTTCTTTGGAATTCAGTAGATAGGTTGTCTCTGCAGTCATAATTTACAGTGTTGGTATTTGAAGGTGATTAACTGAATCAAAATGTCTAATAGGAGACCATGGCTTAGATGCATGCTTTGCAATTCTAACTAAAAAAAAAAAAATAAAATTAAAAAATGTTGTGACATTGCTATGCTATATAGCCAAGGATTTTTCTTTAATCAGAAAAAAATGTATATGTGTTTAAGATAGATTCTCCTTACATAACGGCTTACACTCAAAGTTAGTTCAAAGAATTTCTGAAACTACATGTGTAGAGAATGCATCTGTACAAATACATATGAAAGGCAAAATATTAGCATGCAGTCTCTAATCCACTATGTATCTCTATTTGAGTAAGGATCAGATTTCCCTGGACAGTTAAAAGCAACATTCTTAATTTCCCAAGCTTTGACTCTTCCATGAACTTTAGGAGCTGCAGATTCTGTATCCACACGGACCAATCATATTGGACCTGAGATGTTATTCACCACTAGAGTGGTGATGGTGTGGGAAATCCATAATTTGTCTACTAGCACTTTCATTCTGAATTGACTCTGCACATTTCCCATATCCCCAAGTGATGTTCTTTCCTTTAATGAGTGAACAACTTACAAAAAATTTTGCCCTAACACAGGCTCTCTTTGTCTCTCCTTCCATGGAGAAACTTCTTGCATATATGATTTTTAAGAAAATAACACAAAGAGGCCAACTGATGAGTATGTACTTCATTCATAAAAGCGATAGTGCATATGGACACAATCTGAGGTGACAGGGTATTTAAGTTTTTCCTATACCAGCAAGTTGTCTGAACATGATGCACATAAAATCTCATAGGTATTCCCTACGTGTGCAGGTACCTTCTATCTTTGCAAACAAGAAGGCAAATTTTTCTGAGCCAGAAAAATTATCTTCTGTTTTTCAGTTCCCACAAGTCCTGAAGCATCACATGCATTCACAAAGTTTATCTCAGCAATGATGTCTACAGGTTGCTGGAGGCAGTGAGGCAAGGTGATGAGTGCAAGTTGTAGTATCTACTACTGCTTTTAATGTCAGAGTGAAACCAAGATGTAAGTTGGGAAATGTATATTGACCAACTAAAAATGAAGAACTAAATGAAGTGACTTCAACCTCCAGAGTTAGAAAAGGTTTGTGGAGACATCACAGTAACCTTCCAGTATCTGAAGGGACCCTGCAAGGAAGACAAAGACAACTTCCTCAGGGACTATAGGGACAAGGTAAGGAATAATGGGCTCGAAATGAAAGGAGGACAATTTAGGTTACATATACAGAAGAAATTCTTTACTGTGAGGGTGGTGAGGTAACAAAACAGGTTTCCCAGAGGAGCTGTGGCTGCCCCATCCCTGGAAGTGTTCAAGGCCAGGTTGGATGGGGCTCTGAGCACCCTGGTCTAGTGGAAGGTGTCCCTGCCCATGGCAGGGGGCTGGAACTAGGTTAACTTTAATGTCCCTTCCAACCCAGACCATTCTGTGATTCTAAAGCCAGCATTCTACAGGAAGCATTTCATGTTCTTATACACTGCTTGAATTTTGCGGTTAACAGCCAACAAGCAGAATTTTACAGACCATTAGTCTATAAGTGAATTATTGCCCCTGGGTGTTTTAGAAATGAAAAACATTATTTCACTTTAGAAATGCTCTTTTCTTTGCAATTAAAATTTCATTATGATATTCAGGCACATCAGTTTAGGACATGTGCCTAGTAAATGGATCAGCATTAAAGACTTTAATGTTGCCTTTGAAACAGTTGGTACCAGGATTTATAATCCACAAAATGAAAAAAATTAGACAAAGGGTAGGAGCTACTATTGTCTGTAGTAGTAAATAATTTTATGTAATTGTTAAGTTTATCAAAATACATATACCCAAGAGCCCTGAAAATTTAAATCATATGTTGCAAAACTGATGTTAGTCAGTTAAATTGTAAACATTTTAAAATCTCCTCAGAATGAATTCAGCTATTGTGAAATCCTTCATCTGTCTGCCATCCAGGGAAGCTAAAAAGGTTTCACAACCTTTGGAGACTGTGTAAAATACAATTTCTATATTAAAATTGCACAAAAGAGAAAAGCCATGCTTGGAGCATACAAACAAAGCAAACCACAAAAGCCAGAGCTTTCAAATTTAAATGAGTAATTTAAAAGATGCTTTTACTCTTGAATTTTCAGGGTGTTGTCAGCATATATCTGAACCATAATGCTATTAAATGCAGGTTTTTGTCTACATCAGCTTTCTGACTGAAACAAGATAAAAAGCTGTTTGAATTCATTGTTCAGTTGTATTTGTAGGGCAAAAAGCTGTCCCACAAAGTGTCAAGCCAAAATTTTTGTTCTGCTTCTATTTGATTCATGAGACACTGGGATTGTGATTCCTTTTGCATTTAAGACAGAGAGAAAAACTTTTGCATTTAAAAATGACATTGTGGATATATCTCTTTCCTAACAGCTACATAATAGCATGCTATTTTCTTTCACATAATAAAGTTCTTTCTAGAAAGACTATTAAAGACAAATATAGTAGAAATAATACCTCCATTAAAATTATATGATGGAATGTTATTATGTAAGCGTAAACAGAAAAGTCTCTAAAGAGGTCAATTCTTAACACATCAGTTGAGGCTCATCCAGCAAGTATGCTTGTATGTCTCCTTGTTGCATATGTCAGTGCTGAAGAACTATTAAAAGTAATGGAATCTAGTTTGGGAATCTCATCTTTACATCCAGTTACTTCAGTATCCTTTCAGACTACCTCACAGACTGGACAAGCAAGGTCTATATTTCTCCTCTTCAAAACACAGTCTGCTATTGCAAAATATCAACTTTTCCCGTTTCTTTACTTTTGTCCTTTGAATTCAGTGCTTAAAGCATTTGCTTGAAGCTTCTTTTCAGCTTCCATTAAACACATCTCTTCCTATATCCATTGCTTTTCCCAAAGCCTGTGCTACACTATAGCCATAGTTTCTCTGCTTGTGCAGAAATAGCGGATTCCTTAAACTTATTCTGTTAGCACTTTCTGATTATTTTTTTAAACTTATTTCCCTCAACTCTCCTTCAGCTTCTCTAATCAATTTTTCTTCCTTGTAGGGTCTTGTGAATTGTAAGGTTTCAGGTTCATGATTCTTCTTTAACAACCTTTGTGGGACATTTCATGTGCACATGTGTATTACTTCTTAAATCTCTGTCAGTAACCTAATGCTATATTTTGACCTCTGTCTTATTTCTTCAGTCCTAAATCTCCTCTACCTTGATGTTAGTTCCGTGTGACTGACTTCCAGACTAAACTTATCAAAGGTAAACCAATGCACATATCTCTCGGGAGTTGTTCAGCTCTTTATTTTGTTCTGATTTTCTCTTACACTGGGGAATAATGTGTGATTCAGGGGTATGAGGAGGTTGTGCATTGGTTTTGTGGCTTTTTAGTTTGTTTGTTTTCCAAGCAGTGTCATGGGCTACTTGAGAGCAGTGAAGAGCATTTCCCATCTCTTGTCCAAACACACAACTACATTTCCCAAGTAATCTACCTACTGTAAAATAAAGGGCAAAACCAAACTGTGATTGTAGTTGTTAAAGAGAGAGCAGAAAATACTATTTGGCACAGGAGTACCGTATATCCAATGTTTTTATTCCTGAATTGTTTGCTCTGTGGTGGACTAAATGTAGCTTAATTTGCTTTGCTTGCTTTGCTTTCATTTCCTTTGTGTTATCAGTACAACCACACTAAAAATCTCTCAGCTTAAATTCATTAGAATAGTCAATGCTCAACATCCATACCTGGATTTTTCCTGTGTAACTTTGTTGATAAGAGAAAGAAACTCTCCTTCCCCACTCCTTTGCCCCCTCTTCCTTTCCCTCAAGTAACAAGAAATTATGTTTTATGGCCTCAGAAATTCTAGGGGAAGATATTATAAGGAGCCCTATTTTGGTACCATTTGCATATATCCAAAAGGGATATAAAAACAGAGGGAACGACAGAGGAAAAAGCAGGCAGATGAAAAGCATTGAACATGACTTACTTGTGTAGGTCTTAAACTATTAATTACATCAATTAGTATCTTGCTGAAAACTGACATTATCAGTTAGGGAGACAAATGTCATGTGTAGACTGACAAGAGACACAGTGTCCCATGTTACACAGAATCCCAGAATGGGTAGTTTGGAAAGAACCCCACTGGGTCATGTACTCAGCAGGGTCATCCCAGAGCACATGGTGCAGGATTATGTCCAGATGGTTCTGGAATATCTCCAGTGAGGGAGACTCCATACCCTGTCTGGGTGATCTGTTCCAGTGCTCAGTCACTGCCCAATAAAGAAGTTCTTTCTCATGTTCAGGTGGAACTGCCTGTGCATCCATTTTCTACCTCTTGCCTCTCATCTCACCCCCATTGAGCACAACCTGCATTCCCCATGGCTTCTGCACTACTCAAGCAGTAGGCAGAGGAATTGGGCATGGAGGAGTGAAGTTCAGCCTGGGAAGCAGGGCGAAAGATGTTTTAGGTTTTTTTTTCTTTGTTTCTTGCTATGCAACTCTATACTTTAATTGGTGATCAATTAGATTGATTTTCCCCAAGCTGAGCCTGTTTTGCCCATGGTGGTAACTAATAAATTCTCCTTGTCTTTGTCTTGGTTCATGAGCTCTTCCAGACTACATTGTTCTGCTCCTGCCCTGTTGAGGAGGTGGATTTATGAGAGTGACTGTGTGGAGGTTTTACAGCCACTCAAGGTCAACCCACCCCAGTGCTAACACTTTGCTCAGTGAACTTGAGGGAGATCAACATAAAGGCTACAACAGTAGCCATGAAAGAGGCGTAACTAGGACAGCTGTTCTAATAAATTAAACTTTTCCCTAGGCACTTTCACAGTCTTTTTTTCTTAATATGTCAGTCACACCTTCCAGATGTGTCTCTTTTAGCTCTCCTCCTCCTGGGATAAAGGACAAACAGTATAGCAGCAATATTATGTTGCTCCCTGTGTAGCTGTAAATGTCCTCAACAACCTGGGGGAAGAAGAGAGGGGCTTGTAAGAAAATACAATGACTTCCAGAGCTATAGTTCACATTATCAGGCCTGATATTTGAACATCAGAAGCATTCAACTGACTGAATATGTATAATGATGGTACTCTATATGATTTTTAAAATAACTTTATGAAAACTGGCTGGGAGTTTTATTGAGAAGGTGGTAGTATTTCTTTGGTTTTTAACTTGGATTTAATACTGAGGGTGTGAGACCAAAACCACACTTTCTTATTTATGATTGTCATTAACCCTCTCTCATTGGGCCAAGAATTATACTGTCTCCAGCACACGTACTGTGGGTTGGAGACAATTCCTTTTAAAGTCTTTTTTCTTTTTCCCTTTCACCTCTGTTTATCTAATAAGGTTGCAGTTAGATCATGATGTTCCAGAAATATGTAGCAGCTATACCTGTCATTGGGCTGGTCTTTATCTGCTGGTTCCCTTGTCTGCCAGCCTGCTGAGCTATCGAGTGAGATTCTGCTATGAAGATTCTGAAATGATACACTTTTGACAATAGAAGAACACTTTAGTCCCATTACATGTAGCCTTAAGTATACACATTACTCATACCAATACTGTCATTTATTGACAGTGCTGAACTGTCAGTGATCTAGTTAGCACAGTTTGGTGCTGCAGCTTCAGTTGCTAGACAGAGTGACATTTCGCTCACAGTGCTTGTTATTACATTTTGATTTTATACAGGGGATTAAAGTCAAAACACAGGCTGGTTTACAAGGAAAAAAATACAGCCAGGAATGGTTCACTGTTTGTACAGTGTTTCACAGAATTTGGGTATAAATCACAGCTCGTAACAAACTGGGGAGCTGAATTCTGTGGGTTGGGATTTTTTTTTCTTTTAGATAGGCTTACATCTATAAATATGAAACTGTTGAATATTGATGAACTTGAAACTAATAGAAATATTAGCTTCAAATTAGATCATTTAAAGGCCCCATGCTAGAATGGAATACAAGAGATTCATAAGAACCTTCATTCTGAATTCAGAGAATTCTGAAGAAATTTGTGAAAAAATATTAATTACTTTGAGTACAATATGAACAGGAATGTGCAAATATGTGTTTAACAGCGGTTAAAACTGGCTTAGTTGGTAGTGGAAAACACAATTTCCAAGACTGTGGTTCCAGGATGATGTTCCCAGTAGTAAAATGGAGAGATGTTTTTTATATTAAGGTAAGAAAGTCTGCATCTTGGTAGGATCACACTTCAAGTGATTTGTCAGCAGTAAAGAGAATTAAACGTAGTGAGGACCTGACAGCTGCCATCTCTCTTTTTTTTCTTTTCCTTTCCATGTTACATATGTGAATCTGACCAGACCATTCAGGTGCATGTTGGCGCTTGAAAGTGCAAAACGTCACCTTGATTAAAGATGCAAACGGAAGAAACCCTTCCAAACTTCTATCATCTTGATGCTCCAAAAAGGCTTATTTGCCCACTGACTTTAATAAAATACATAAGTTTTAGAAACTGTAAGAAAATCTCACAGGGATTTCAAAGTACTTCAGTGGTTTTGGCCCAGCTGTGATTAGATTAAGGCAAAAAGTAAATATTTTCAGAGTGTAGGATTCTAGTCTTGCAGGATTCTAATCTTGCAGGATTCTAAATTTACTCATGTATTGTTTATAATGTGTATTTCTTAAAAAATGTGATGAATGCCTTCTAAAATAAATTCTGACTTAAAATCCAGTGTCATTACACTACATTAATTTTACACATATGCTGAATCTAGGCAACTTGATTTCCACTGAATATTTTTACCACTGGCCTAGGCAGCACTGGTTATTTCCCTCCTGTAAAGTTGAAAAAATTTTAGGTGAGGTCTCCAAAGGTGCATTTTCCTTTTAAAATCAAGGCTGACTTTATTAATTGTCTGGTTTCAGAGTCTTTAAAATATACTTGGATCGTGATTTTGTCACTTTCAGTACACCACTAGTTAGCAAAGTGTGATGGGTTTTTTTGGTCTGAAATACAAGCTCTTAAGGGAAAGTCAAATGCCGAAAGACAAATTTCACTGTTATGTAGGAGAGTAAAGCAGAGACGCTTCTAAGTGCTATAGAAGAGTCACTTTGAGCCTCTTGTTGCATTACGGAGACTTGGGGTTTAGTCCATGAATAGAAGTTAAACACAATGCTGTTTCACTGTAACTGTAACCACCATTTAGACTTAGAAAAAATCTACATTTAGGTCTCTTTTCCTGTCCTACCTTTACAATAAATTTAGGCAAGTTGGAATTGTACAGCTAATGTTTTCCACAATGTTCCTGATTTCTGCTGAGTGTTGCAAAGCCAAGACTTTTCATGACTGGTGGGAAGGGACCTGAGCACACACACCCACAGTTCTCTCACATGTCGACATGTCTGAACGAGAAGAAATTCCCATGTTTTTCACAGCAAATCATAGAGGCTGAATATCCTTTCCCTCCTCTTCACTGCACTTCATAAAATTGTACAGGTGCAAGGGACAAAGGATTTATAAGGATTTACATAAGTGCAGTGAGAAGCTTATGTAGTCCAATAAATATATCTTCCTGTCAGATCACCCTCTTTTGCACATATCCTATTTCTTCAGTGTGGGCACACATGTAATTTCAGAGCAGACACATCGAGTAGGATGCTGAATTAGTGTTGCCTCAGCCTGTTCTTGGTACCACTTGTGCAGTCGTCTGCCTTCCAGACACTGTCTTTTCAACACAGGAGAAAGAGTCTCTCACCACAGACAGCACTGCTGTAGCTGTGCAAGGGTGGGAGTAGGGAGAATTTAAATCTTTATTTAGGGGCACTGTCTTGGTTCTCCACTACCTTTAGCCCTAATTTCTTTGCCTAGAGTGAAGCAGCAAATTCGATCTTTCTCTTCTCAAAAATATTTGTTCTACGGATATAGATATCCATAATATACATTGAAAACTGTAGGGAAAAAACACAAACAAAAAAAAGAACTCTGAAAATCTATGAGAACTTTGTGAGAAACTAGATAACAAGAACTGGATAAGAGGAGAAAGATGAATTATGGAATTGGACATGGTAGCAAATAATATATTTTAAGATCTACTCAGGTCACATTATTTAATATTCCTTTTACTCTATTTCCATGCAGATAGTGCTCACTGTATGATATCAGGACCTTTAAAGCTCTAAGAAATGTAAACATATTGAGAAGCACAACAGACTATTTTTTTCAGGTTGTAACATTAGAATGTCCTTGGACATCACATTCTTCTGTTCCTTCCAGTTTTATAATGTGTTAGGGGACTTTTGCAAACTCTCTCTTATAAAGCTCCAGCACATCTGATAGCAAATCCCTCATTTTCTTCCTAAGTCTCTTTTCTGTGCTAGAGTAGGTTTTGTGGTTTGGAAAGTATCCTCTAATGGCATAGTCAACTTTTATAGGAATGTTTCCTGGCATCCATTTCCATCAGCTGTCCCTTTAAACATGTCAAAGTTAAGAAATTGCAGCCATGAATTAGCCATCTGGTAGCTGATGATTCATCTCTGTACCTTAGAGATAGCAATTTTACTTTGCTTTTCCCTAAAACCTGGGTTTGCCTGTGCTCATAAGAGAATATATTTCCAGGGGATTCACTGAGTTCAGGACTACTGTCCTCCTTGCCATCCTCTTTTGAGGAAGCACTGGCAATGACAGGTGTTTCTGGGGCCAAATCTTTTCCAGGTAGAGCAAAACTACTATGTGTTTTGGGAGCCACAGATTGCAAAGCATTCAGGCTCATATCATTGATGTTAAATTATGCTGAAATGGAGCTGCACAGAGTTCACTTATCTGTCTGTACACACTTTCAAACACCCTGCTGGTCAGTGATGTTAACTATTCCATTATTTCTTGGCATTCTGTAATGAATAGGGGGAAAAAATTAAGATATTGGTTGAAAGCGTTTCACTTATTTTCTGCCCTGTCCTGCCTGTTGGTCTTTAAGAAAATTAAATATGAATGAGGGAGGACTGGTGAAAGACCACTTCTCAATTTCTATAAGTCTTTGTTTTACAAGGAAATGACCCCTTGTTAATTTAACACTGTTAGCACCCGTAAAAAATTAAAAATTAAAAATAACATGAATATTCTATTTCTGCATTTACAGAGGAAGGTGATATTTGTATACTAAAAGGTGATAACTACTGAAGTTATAATTAGAATGGGAAGAAGGAGGAAATGCTGTAGTAATTAAGGTTGAGTTGTCCTTTAAATTCATCTCCATAACATTTAAATGCATTCATTATCTCAATGCATAATGGGGAGGCATGCCATTAATGCAACAGTTCTGAATGTTTATCAAATTACTTCCAATCATCGGTGTATCTTGATGACACCTGGCAATCCAGTGTATGGACATCAATAAAATACTAATTATGAAATACTAATTGTAATCACTCTGTAAGGTCCAAAAAGAAGCCTTGCTGTTTAAATTAAATTAAGTTAATTTTATTGACTTAATTATTGAAGGATGAGCTGTTCCAAGCTGTAAAATTTTGAACTGACATTTCAGATTACTTCCATACTTATAATTAATGCCAATTCTTCTGAAAGCAAAGACCACAAACAAATAGATGCCAGAGATAATAGGTCATGCAAATTAGCATGCGCTTCCTCACCAACTGCTGAAAAACAGTTTATTTGGAAATGGGTTATACAATAATATTTTTCTTTTTAGTAGAGACAAAAAACCCAGAGAAGATCTGTAATCTTAAACTGCTTGTTAAGTAAGCCTTCTCTGTTTGTCATGTAGTTAGATAAACTGCAATCATGATAGGAAGTGTTCATTAACAGCACAGCAAAATATGTACGTAACTCAAAACTCAATCTGCCTTTTAGTTTTTTTCCTCCTTCCCTCTTTGCAATCTCATTTCCCTGTGTCTGGGCTCACAGCTAACCTGAAGGCAAAGTACTCGATCATTGCTCTTTTTGTTCGCAAAGTTTATTGCATTAATAACATAATGAACAATCTGTGTTGAAGCAAATGTTGGTATCCAAAGCTTACAGCTATTTAAATAATCCTAGATTCATTTTCCACTGTGTTAGGAAGTGTTTAACCTATGTTTAACTTTCACTTGTAATAATAAATTAATTATCAGCATGCTCTAAACTTTATCAGGAGTTATTCATAGTGAAATTATTAGTTTGTAAAATAATTGTGCAAACAGATACAGGTTTATATTCAGAGCTTTGGTTTGTGTCATACAACAAAGACTAAAAAGGCAGTTTGGAAGGAATAGGGTAGTGCTGCCTTTTGCTGGAGTAGAGTTAATCTTCACAGTATTTAGTATGGGGCTGTGTTCTGGATTTCTGCTGGAAACACTGTTGATAACACTGGAATATTTTAGCTCATGCTGAGCACCACTTTCACACCACCCCACCAGCAATTAGGTTGGGGGTGCACAAGATGCTGGGAGGGGACACAGCCAGCACAGCTGACCCCAATTTAACTACGGGAGGTTCCGAGCTATAATACATCATGATCCGCATACAGAGCTGAGAGGAGAAGAAAAATGAAGAGGGGAGTGATGGCACACTCAGAGGGGTGGTGTTTGTCTTCCCAAGACACCATCACATGAGGGATCCCTTCTCTCCGGGGGTGCTGAACACCTGCCTGTCCACGGGAAGCACTGAATTAATTCCTTGTTTTGCTTTGATTTGTTCAGTTCTTGCTTTCCATATTAAACTTTATCTCAACCTACACGTTTTCTACCTTTTGCTCTTCTGATTCTCTCCCCCATTCCCATGTGAGGAGTGGGTGACTGGCTGCATGGGGTTAAACCACTACAGGTAGGTATGGGAGGCATTGCTTTGCGAATGTGTTGGCGTGGTGGCAAGGTTCTGGTGCCTCACAGAATTCAAGGAAGGTTTGCTCTTTGCAGGGTGTTTAAAAGGCATTTTGTTGGATTTCTTTATGCTGCCACAGATACTGCATCAATGCATATGAGAACAGTCTGGTTTTCAGTTCTTTAGAACATAATTGAAAGCTAAGCTTTATTCTTGAAGACAAGCTAACTGGAATAAACGGGACAGAGCTAAGACATCTTAGACATGCAAAAATCTTGGATTTGGCAGAATGTGTGCTGACATTAACTAAAACTTTATCTGTTCTGTAGTATTTCAGAAATTAGTGTATAGCTTGGATTGATTATCTCCAAACAGCCTCAAACGTCCTTGAATCTGTATCAAATGCATTTCAATTTCTCCATATTTTCACCTATAGATATTAATAATTAATTGAAATTAATGTGACTGAATTTCCATTACTTTGAAGTAATGAGGTGAAATTACATTATAGGAATGTTTTCTAGGTAAGATGCAACCATTATAAATGTGAAAGCAAAGTCTTCCTAAAATTTTGGTGTACATTCATTTGGAGGGTGACTTTGAAATCTGAAAGACCTTCAGTTGCTCAGAGCCCCCAGTAAAATATTAAAAGCATCAAAATCCTTTCTTTTTCAAGGGAAATTAGTTAATTATATATACTGTAAAAATTATTCTGATATGAGCATACTTTTATGTGGAAGAAGACGTGTAAAAGTTCAAGCAAGCAGAATTAAATTTTTACTGCCTTGTAATGAAATTTAGAAGCTGCTTTCAGACAGGATCAAAAAGTTAGGTCAATATCTGTTGAACTCAGCAGATTCAGCAAAGCTTTTACTTCACAAGTGTAATACCTGGAAGGATAATTGAAAAATACACAAGCATTACAAAAGCAGAATTGTTATACCTGCCTTATTATTGGTTGTAGCTTATCAGAGTTCATGAGAAATTTTACTTTTCTAGGTTTACAGGAAATTTCTTCAGCCAATATCCTGTGAGGTGTTGGCCTTTAGATTTCCCTGCTGTTATATCAGAAGTATATAATGTATCATTATTTCTGTAAAGATGTAGCAGTGCTTACTGCATGTTTTTATTTAACATGGTTTTCACAGCCTAACGTCTGTTTTACCAGTAGATATTGAATACTAGTGTTACTAAACTGTTCTTCTTTCCTCTCCTAAAAAAACCATACTACACTGATAAGCAGCATTTCTGTTGGATTATTTACATTCCAAGATGTACTTCTGGTTCAGACTGTAATGTTTCTTCTGCTGGAATCTAATCTCAGAATCTTAAAATCTTTCCTTTTTTTTTTCCTCTCCTTTTTTTTTCCCTTTTTCTGTTGTTTCATTCATTTTTGTAGCAATATTTTTTAACTGCCATTGAGCTGTTCCAACACATTGATGTAACATCTGCTACCAGGCTGTTTGATTCTTCTGTTGTTTTCTAGATGTGTAGAACAATTATTTTCATCTGTCAACACAGGCACCTCTGTACTTGTCTTCAGCTGAAGTCTGAGAAATCTTCTTTGGAGAAATTCTTTCAGTGAGAGATTTTGCAATTTTATCACACTCTGATAAATGGATTTTCCTTTTTAAACTGTTTCGAAAGGAACTCCTCCCAGGCTGGTATCACCTAAGATGTAGATAGGGCTTCAATTCCATTGTCCAGATTTTCAGTGAAATTTTCAAGGTCTCCACTGAGGGCTTCTATCAGACTGACTATAAAGTGTGTGCTGATAACTTATCATAAAATGGCCTGGGGTGGAGTGACCTTAAAGATCACTGAGTTCATGCCCTCTGCCATGGGCAAGGGCAACTTTCACTAGACCAGATTGCTCAGAATCCCATCCAACCTGGCCTTGAACACTTGCAGCAATAAGACATCCACAGCTTCTCTGGGCAAGTTGTTCCAGTGCATCACCACCATCACAGTGAAGAATTTCTTCTTAATATCTGACCTAAACTTACTCTGTGTCAGTTTGAAGTCATTCCCCATTGTCCTGTCACTCCAGGGCCCTGTAAATTGTCCCTCTCCATCTTTCCTGTAGGCTCCCTTCAGATACTTGAAAGGCTGCTGATTTCTACAGGGAAGCCTGGCATGATGTAAGTATATGTAAATTACATTATATTAATCAAGTAGCAATAGGGAAGACAGGTGAAATCATGTAGACACAACACCACCTAAAACCATCTTGGGGCTGTCACAAACTACAAGCTATGTTTGGGGCAGGGCTGGTGTTGGAGGTAGGAAGATATTTGGTCAGGTGTCCAGAAATGCTCAGGGAGGTATTTATGGTGTTCTCTTACAGCATAACAGTGGGACTGGGGGAGGAGGAGGGGTGTGTTTTGGTCTGTACTCAAAATTTTGGGATAGACCAAGAGCTAAGGAGCCTTAAAAAAGCACAAGAATGAAAATAATGTCTTTAGGTGTTCATTAATACCTTTGCAAGATCATAGACCTTGGTAAGGAGACACTTTAGTGAAATTATATAGTGATTCCCCACCTCTGTGGAGCCTACTTTTTCAGAGTACCTCAATGTTGATTACTGTGCATTCTCTACTGTCACACATTCACTAACACTAATATAACATGGCCTAGAGAAAAATCATAAGTGGAGGTTTTTCAGAAGATAACAGCTGATTTTGCAAATGAAAAATTGAAACTTAGTGCTCAGTGACTGCTGAATACAAGGTTAACTGATTTAAGGCCTTTTCTTTTGTCTGATTTAGTTTGTCTCAACATCCTTAGTTAATGAAGTCTTTTACTGAACATTTAGATAGGGAAAACACCTATTTTTCCATAGCCAAAGTAGCTCTGAAACCACAGTAGAGTATATTTGGTAGACTGAGAAGGAAATGGAACCCTATAATGGCTGTGAATACACTGAGCAATGTCTCCCTTGCAGCATGAGAGTTTACTGTATTTTGTGCAGTGTGGCATATTGTGTTGTACATGAGCTGCAGAGATCTTGTCATCTTAGGCTTTTCCTCTTAAAACACTAGACAGTTTCAAATACTTTCTCTTTAATCCTCTATGACAGCGTGTGAAAAATTTTTAATGAAACTTCATTCTCCTCTTACAAAAATTACTGTTTTAGAAAACAGTGGAGGTACTAATGATATTAGATGCATAAACTGTCAGTCAGAAGAAGAAAAGGCAAAACAAGCCAAACTTTGGATTGACACACCATAAACAAAAAAAGCTTTTCAAATTTTATAGCAGTGAGAGGCACTCATGCAAGATTACATCTTGAAAAACAGGAAGCTGAAGACTTACACCTACAGTAATTATTCCCTGCCTAGTGGAAATGTCATATCTGAAGAACAGGGTGGGAGTTTCAGACCTCATCATTCTCCTCATCCCAGGTCATGAACCAGGCTTCTGGTCAAACGCCTGTGGAGGGAGCTCTTGCTTTCAGAAAGCAGAGTTCACTGTGGGATGAAGGATATCACTGGGTTCTGACAATACTACTAGCTGTGATGCTTGTAAAAATATTTCTTTAGCATAATCTCCACATTATGCTAAAAAAATTATTGTCTTGGGCTTGCTTTTGCATACTGCCTGTCCTCCCTTATCAGTTGTCTGTTTCCTCACAGCAAGGTTCTTCTGTTCTGCTTCTTAGGCATAAACTGAGAGGTTGAGCACTGAGGCTGACTGAACACTATTCTGACTAACCCAGTAGGCTTTTGGCCTTGGCTGTTAGCAGGATCCGACTTCATGTTCGTAGGAAACTTGATGAAATTTAAAAGCTTGTTATTGCACCTATTTCAGTTTCCATGGGAACACTGATAAAACATTTCACTTCTTCTATAATCTCTTCTCATTATCTTCCAGAAGATAAATCATCTGCTACCTAATTTTCTGGGAACTTATTTCAAGTAAATTTTTAAAATTTTTTTCATATTGGATAAAATTTGGGAGCTGCATGTGTGCTACTCCTACAGTCTCGCCATAACTGAATTTGTATGTCACTACTAAGAGCAAGGGGTGAACAGAAATCCTGGTTTGTGGGTAGAAATTGTGAGATAGGGAAAAGTAGCATACAATTAGGAAATGGAATCAAATAATCATTTGAGTTGAAAAATACCTTTGATAGGTTTAAGAGGTTTGTATTCCTCCTGCACTGTACTGAGAAGCACTTCCATCAGAGATGATATAAGCATCAGAAAGGAAGGGGTTGTTCACCCACTCAAAGGACAGAGAAATAGCACCAAAGTCATGGTTTGTCTTTTCATGATATGCCCTGGAATCCTGTGGGATCTCCAAGATTCCAAGAATTATAATGGGGTATGAAATTTCCCTCAATTATGTGTCAGAACTTTGGTTTTATATGACCACAAGAGCTCTGCAGTGACAGTCCTGTATCTTAGAAACTGGTCATCTTAATTAATTGTTAGTCAGGCAAGGGTCTGAGCACCTTGATGCATTGGTGTTTTCCGAGAGTAGCACTGAACCAAGGATGAGAATGAGAATTTCTGAATATACACCAAGAGCTAAAGCAACTTTTCCATTGCTCTATTTTTATTTTTACATGAGAATTTTTTCTGAGTTGCAACCATCCAAATCCACGTTTGGCTCTCAAGAAAAGTGGCCTGAGGTAGTTGCCAACATAGGGAGAAACCCCAAATGGCATCCAACACCCAGCATGACAAATTCCAAATCAAGAGAGTAACTGGGAGAGGTAATGGGCAAAAAGTGTATTGAAAAATGTTAGAGAGTGAAAAGATTATAGAGAATTTTCAGTTGTCATAATTGTGGCAAAAGGATGAGTGTTAGATTGTGTGTAAACTGTCCCCTTTTTTTGGTGTTGAGATGGATGATGATTTTGGAGAACAGAATTATTATTTTGTTAATGTGAGTGAAGTTTGTGCGGATTATGTGAGGACTGTGGATTTTAATGATGATTCTTAAATACATAATTCCCAGGCATGAAAGATGGAATGTATTTGGTTTATGTGGCAAAGTTTTGGTTGCAGGGGTGCTACAGGAGTGTCTTCTCTGAGAAGGTGCCAGAAACTTCCTCTGTGTCCAAGAGAATCATTGCCAGCTGGCTCCAAGGAGGATCAGCCACTGGCCAAGGCCAAGCCAAACAGAAATGGTGGCAGTGCCTCAGGAACAAGTTTATTTAAGAAGTGGGGGAAAGTTACTGCACAATGGCAATAAAATTCCCAAATGGAAGTATTCTCCCCTATTGGAGCATCTCTTAAAGAACTGCAGCCTGTGGGAAGGACCCACACTGGTGAACTTTGGGAAGGACTGGTTGTCATGTTAAAGATGCCACATTGGAGCAGGGAAAGATCATCAGAGCAAAAGACATGAAGTGTTACAAAATGATCACAGCTGCCATTTTCCACCTCCATGTGTCACTTGTGAGGATGGAGGTAGAAGAGTCAGAAATGCAGTTGAGCCTGGGAAGAATGGGCTAAGGAGAAGCTGGTTTTAGCTTTGTATATTTTTTCTCATTGTCCTAGTCTCTCATTAATTGGCAGTACATTAAATTAATTTCCCCTAAGTTGGGTCTGTTTTGCCCATGTCAGTAATTCGTAAGTCCCTGTCCTTACCTCATCCTTCAAGCATTTCCATTGTATTTTCTTCCTCTGCCCTGCTGAGGAAAGGAGTGTAATAGAGCATTTGGTGAGTTCCTGGTGGGCACTCAGGGTCAGCCCATGGCAGTGAGCCAGAAACTGATAGGTGAACCATAAAGAATTGCCAAAAGCTCAGAGTTCTCTTTTCAGTGATAAAACTAATGCCTTTTAGCATGATTGTCATTCTCATCATGTAGGCAAAGCATTCAGAGTTTGAAATCAGTCTCCACATATGACCCCTATCATATATATATAGCATACCAATGCCTTAATTTTATCTGTAGTTAAATATCAATTAAACAATATAATTTCCAGCTGACTTTCCCATGACACAGGGCTAGAGTCATCTTGGCTATCTGCTGCCCATCAGCAGATGCTGCCCTAGGCAGTGTTGAATGAAAGAAATGCCTAAGGCACTGGGCCATGCCAGCCCTCACTCCAGGTGCTACCTTGACAAAAGTTCCCTGATGGCCTCTGGAGAAAGAATGTTGTATCTAGCTCCTCCCTATAGTGCAGCTGTCTGGAGTGCTGTCAGAGTAAAATAAGAGGGAAAAAAAAAAGACCTAAGTCTGTCTGAGGTTCTTGCCTTTGCCCTGTTGAGTACACTCTAGAGAATGTACTTTTTTTTCATATTTGCTGTCACAGTCTTTTCTACTGTACTGGCTGTTGTTCTGCAAGCATGTATTTATCTCATCCCAGTGCATATTACATTTTTAAGTACGTGTCTCTTGGAAGGTGAAAAGGCAAGGCATCCACAATCAGCTTTATCTGGTCAATTCAAGAGCAGAAGAATTACAATGAAAAATGTTGGAATAATATAGGCAATGCAGGAAAGTAGCTGGAAGACGGCCAACCTAATACAAAGGCTATGCATGAACCTTACTCGTACTGAAATAATAGAAAGAATTTAATTCATTTTAAAGGTCCGTTTGAGAATTTGCACCAACTGGCCAGTTAACTCAAAGTAGCAATTGTGCTATAAGATCACAGGGTATTATCATTTGGAAGAAAACCTACAAAAGTTGATGACAAATTAAATCTCTACCTAGAGAAGATCTTAAACATCCCTGACCTTCCAAAGCTTGCCTTGACTGTTTAAGAGAAATATTGATAAATTAAATATAGAATAGGACATGTATTTTTTTATTAATAATAATATTCTGCTCTGAAACCATCTCTGAATATTTAAAAGCACAGATTCTTTTGCTATTCCTGTCCTCATTTATTTTTCTTCTTGTCATTAATCTTCAACAATTGTTTCTATTGTCTTTTAAAAGATTATAAATGCAAATCATCTGTGGTATGGCATTGCAGTTGTGTGCAAATGTATAACTCAAATACATATATATTTGTATTTTGTTTGCCTTCCTATACACAAATTTATAACTATCATATTGTATGCTATTGTTTCTGCTTTCATATTTTCTCCCCTTTTTTCCCCTGTTTATATCTCATACTGTGCTCAAATCCATACAATTTATCCCTTGTCCTTCTTTAAAATCATTAGCATTAGTAAAAGAAGTGTTCCCTCCCTAGGATTGTCACCTGGCAGGAATTCCTAGGGCACTTTTAGGCAATATTCCCATCATCATCTAGCTTCAAAGGGTCAGTTTAGTGCCTTGGATCTGAGGACATCCACTTCTCTCTATTCATTACTTAAGAAAATAAGTAATATTAGTAGCAAAACCCCTATCTTTCACTCTAAAGTGTATATAAGGTGTATTTAGTTGCCAAAGATGAGAGATAAATAGAGTTGTGATTTCCACTACAGGGATACAGAGCCAAAGGATTATGCCCTTGTATCACTCCACAAAATTCTACAAGTTAGATCATGTAATACCTGGGGTCAATTCACATGGCTTCTTTCCTTTTTTTGAGAGCTTAAATCCAGTCCATGGAGTAATAGTTGGATACATGCTTGGCTTCATATTGCTCTGGAGTGAGGTCAAACCCATCGCAGTTGTTCCATCTGGGAGGGTAGGTGGTCACTGAGCCAGAAAGAGCTCTCAAAGGATTGAGCAAAACTCCCTGTACATTCGTTCAGTGTTGCCTAATCCATGGTTTGTGCTACCTATTTATTGCTGACAGCCACAAGAATAACAAGGGATTGAAACTGGAAGCAGAACTGAGTGAAGAGTGACACTGCCAGTGGAGAGCTGCTGACAGGGAATGAGCAAAGATAGGGGTAGACTTTATTGACCTCAGTCTCTCTGAAAGGAGTCATTATATTAATGGTGGCCAGAAAAGTACCTTAACTTCACTTGCCTTTCAGCTTTCTGTTATTTAAGGAAGCAGTTTACAGAGTCTGGTAGCATGTAAAAATGTAACTTCTTTTTTTTTTGTAAATAAGAAAACTTTTATATTCTTATGTGACAGAGTACATCCACTATATCATTCCTTGTGACTAACGGCAGCATTTACTGTTAGACTGTTAAGTCACAACTCTAATTAACCCTCATATCTCAGACATTTTATAGTTCTTTGTAATGGAAAAGCTTTCTGGATTTGGAAGAAGAGGATTACTAGTCAGAAGGGCTGGATTTTCGATTTATTTTGTAGTGTCTGTTGCAGACAACAATAATTTCATTTGTGGACCTACAGTTCGGAGTTGAGTGTTACTTAATTTTTAAAAAATTTTCAGCTTTACCAGTAAAATGATGCAAGCTGAGGAAAAAATAACTTCTACTACTAAGTGCTACCCTTAACATTCAGATGAAAATTGAAGGCAAGCTCTTGTTGATCTCTGCTTTCTGCAACAATAAGTTTAATTTTACTATCCTAACTCAGATGCAGATAAAATATCTACATATGCTGTTGCATGTTGAGATTCTTGTGAATTCTGGTTCAGACAAACAGGATTTGTATAAAGCAGGCAATAAATCTACACTGCATCGCAAGATGTTAAGTCACTCCCCACCTGACCTATGCAATTTTTGTCAGTTTATATGCATGAAAACCTACACGAGAACTACCTCTTGCCTTCCATGAGTAAAAAGCAGGTGACACTTCCCTCAAGTATCACCTCCTTTCCAAAGCAAACAGGGAATGTGGGGCTTGAAGCAGAATTGCTGTCACAGCTTTGACTGCAGCAGCTTCCATAAACCAAGAGACCCATTTGTTCAGGGCTGTTGTGCAAAGGTGGGGAGTGGGAATGCCATTGCTTTGACCAAAAGCATCCCAGCTCCTCATGTTCTGGTGGAGGTGATAGTAACGTAGCTAATCTTTTATGGATGTTGTTCCACAGAGCCCAGAAACATCAGTGATCCCCTCATACCAAAAATACACAAAGTTCCACACGATACAAATTTCCTTTGGCTTTCATGAGAAAAAGCACAGTATGGGCAGAGCCAAATTCTTCTGTTCTACTGTGTGCAAAAAAGAGCCCAGGATTTTATTTTCTATTTTTTAATTTCCTTTTTTTTTTTTTAAAGTAGCATATTGAGTATGTGATGACTATTTCACACTTACATCATTCACTTCTGGCAATAAAATTTATTTTTATGTATGCTCTGCCGTTGGTTGAATGACAAAGTTGCAGCAAAATATTTCTATTTCAGCTGAGAGATGAGGTATCTGCTCCAAACAATTTGCAGAACAGGCAACACTAGGTCCACTGTGACTTTATACAAACAGCAAGACTGATATTTCTGGGTAATTGTGCTACTTTGCCTCTTTGATTGTATGTATTATCTCTGTTATTATGGGCTATTTGGTGTTGGAATGTTTCTAGAAGCTACTGCTGTTTAGAAACAAGCTGTAATCTGGGGTCAAAGACTTATAAATCTAACAGAAAATGTGGAGATAAACTGAAAAGATTTTAAACAGCAAAGTTACCTGCAATGTTGACATATTGTTTCTAAATGCATATAGAACATATTTTGCAAAGGTATTGAACCTCAATCTAGCAAATGCTAGATGCAACCATGCATGCAGGAAAGATTTTCTTACTTATGCTGTGTGGCTTAATCTAAAGTCCAGAAGCTATATACAGCTCAATCCTCCAAATTGCTACCAAGTTCTTGGATTCTCTTCAAGGGCCCTAAAGACATTGGCATTCATTAGGATGCATTGTTCATGTGAGTTTTAATTGACTTTCCTGAGGGTTTGACACATGGATGTGTCACCTCTCCCATAAATGGACAGTGATTTATCCCTGCTTTATGACTAGGATGTCATTTCACAAGACACACACCTGTTACATGCTTGATTCAGGGGTAGAAAGTGCCCGAATTGCTCAAGCCTGAGCCTCACTTCACCATGGGGAAGGAGTGAGGGATGGCAGAGGGAGACTCCTTCCTGGGGGTCTCTGTCTGCTGGTGCAACCTTCTGTTCAGGAAGGTTTGCTGCTTACTAAGGACATGATGGACACATTGCTGAAGCTTGTTCAGCCCTTAAGATGGTGGTCATGGATGTTTTGGAAAGCCACAAGGATGATGGAGGGGCCACAGCATCTGTGCCGTAAGGAAAGACAGACAGAGATGGGGCTGCTCAGCCTGGGGAAGTGAAGGCTCAGGGTGGCTCTCAAAAATGTGTATAAATACCTAAAGGAAGGATGCAAAGAGGATGGAGTCAGACTCCTCACGGTGGTGTCCACTGGCAGGACAAGAGGCAATGGGCACAAACGGAAATGCAGAAGGTTCCCTCTGAGCACATGGAAATACTTTTTCACCATGAGGATGACCAAGCATGAGAGGAGGTTACCCAGTGGGGTTGTAGAGTCTTCATCCCTGGTGATGTTCTAAGGCTGTCTGAACGCTGCTTGGGTAATGCTTGACTAGGGGGGATAGACCAGACTTTCAGAGGCCCCTTCCACCCTCAACCATTCTGTGAGTCTGCCATGTGTCTTAAGTGATATCATCTAGTAGATCCATTAACTATCAGGCACCAAAGTTATGGTAATGTAACTGGGTAAATCTCTGAATAAAAATACTTTGCATTTTATTTTTAAAAGTAGAAGTAACTTCTCTTGAAATTGATACTTTTTTTTTCTTCCTGGCCTTCCTTCATGGATTTAAAGAAAAAAAAAATCATTCTAAAAGAGGTGCTGATAGTTTGACAAAGGTCAGATTTAGTAAAGCATTCTTCGCAGATCATTTAAGTAAATAAAAAATTTTAAACAAGCACAATAGGTATATGTTTTGAATGTTCATAGACAAATGTCAGAAATTAGTGGTTTGTAAAGTTGTAGGCCTGTAAAAATGCATAACTTTACATTCAAGATCATGCCAGAAGCGTACCTTTGAGGAAATTGATCTCATATGTACTGACAGGAGACCTGGATATAGAAATGTGTTTAGAAAAAATACAGGGGGTGTTGGTCTTTTTAAAAATAATGTTTTTTAAAGAAAGTGAGTGATAGAAAGATACTAGAGTACCAATGCTTTAAATTGAAGGGTTATTTCTGATAAGGTAATATATTTTTCTGAAAATTTGGCATACTTGAGATTTTTTTTCTTTTGGTACTAATGATGTGCTTCAAATACTCTTAAAATGTATCATATGTCATGCAAAATATTCTTTATATAACTATTCATGGACATTGTACAGTCATGAAATTTCAGGAATATGTCTCATCCTTCTCAGCTCAGAAGAGCAGCAGATGGTGTTTGCTATTGGGTTACCCCAGAGAACTATTTTCTTTTTTTTTTCCCAAGCTTGAGTTTATATCTGAGTATATATAAATTTCATTATTCAATTTATATAAGCATGCAAGGCATAAAAGTGATAATAGCATTGACCTGGTAATAACGTGTTGCTTTTATAGCCTTAAATGCCTTTATTCCAACTGAGATTTCCTGTATCAAAAGCAAAGGGAAGAGGTGAGGTGCCGAGTCAGGGTGGCAGTTAAGTGAAAAAAACACTTTTTGTCAGAGAACTGGGATTACAATTGAAAATGCCACTGAGAAAATTGAAAATATGTTTTGGAGGCCAGATTGTAAGTGCTCCTGGGGGAAGTATGGAGGCAGCGCCTCTCTGCTCCAGCTGTCCCTCACTCCGGCAGCACAGGAGGGGCTAACATCAGACAGGCACCTCAAAGAGAGGCTCTATTTCCATATTAATTGCCTGTTTCTACATCCCAGGGGACCTTGCAGAGATTATTTTTAGGGCCAAAATTTTTTGGCTTATATTGGAGAGGGATAAATTCTTCAAGAGTTGCCAACACTTGTCCCAGTCTAAGGTCAATCTTCACAGTGTAAAACTCCCTGAGATGGCAATAACAAAGAGCATCCAGCTCTCAGATAACACGCAGCTACATTTCCTAGAAAAACGTACGGTTTAATAGTTAATAATTCTGATATTACAAAAAATGAAAGAATTTGATTAATATCACAAGTAGTAAAGAAACTGCTTTTGAAAAAAATAATATTGCCTCAGAAGCTATTCAGAGAAGTGCAAGTATATCTGAAATTCATATTCAGATTCCTGTCTGTTAATTATTACTTTTATACTAGTGCCTTTTACCTTTTTCCCATTGCAGCTTTTCTTTTCTTCTCTCCTCCTTTTTCTTATCTCTATGTACAAAAATTTGATAGATACTTTTAAATAACTCTGTAATGGGTAAAAAGTCTGTATTTAAAAATAAATTAAACACAGTAGACCATATGAGGGTTTTTGGGTTTTTTAGTGGGAAATCAGTAATAATTTTAAAGTGTTAAACATGAGTAAGATTAGCAGCATAATTTAACTAATATTTTGCCATTAGTAGTATGGCTTTTTTCCTTTTATTTGTGAAATAGATGTGTTAAGAGGACATGTCACCCACCTTGAATTTTGAATTATTTTAATTACCTGCATAGACAAGAAATTAATGCAAAGATGCTTGCTGGATAATTTGTTATAATTTGCTTCAAATAGATTGTAAAAATCTCAGGTATACTTGTTGGTATTTTCTTGCAACAACTGCCAGTGGATCTATCCTGTTCTTTCTTCTCTTATTTTCTTCATCTTCAGAGATTATCCAGTATAGTCTATGTGGGAATGAAATTACTATACATTATTACTGCAAATACAGTGTTTTGAATATTCTTTCAAATATTTGTTAGCATTTTACTATATGCACCATCCATGTTCCCTACATGCCAATGGTGGGTTGAGCAGGATGTGCCATAACATGAAATTAGCTTTCATACTGGCTTTTGTCTGCCTTATACAAAGCACCAAGGTTAATGCATGGCTCTTGCAATATCTTTGTGTCTCATGCACAAAAGGAAGCACAGAGTCCCCTCACAAATCAAATTGCCAACGAAAAATGATTGAGTTTTTTCAAAGTATTTTGCCATGTGTAACGTGTTTCTTCCCTGTAACATGTGGCGGGGGGGAGGGGGGGGTATTATAATCCCAACAAATTTTGGAAAAAGGAAAACAAACTTCTCTGTACCTAGCTCAAAGTTCTGTTTGGTCAGTCAATATAATACAGTGGAAATGGGTGACGCCACCAATTCCTCCAGTATAGTCACACACTTAAAATAAAAAAGTGTAAGGCAGGTATCCAAACTGAAAGGAAAAATAGCAGTATGTGTTGAAGGGCAGAAACAGACTGGGATCTGAATTGTGGTTTTACTTATGTCTGGGAGAGCAGAAGGGTTAATGATTACTTACTCGACATTTCTGATTTGTGAATTTAAGGCTCCATTAATAGTGGTTTATTTCATTTTTATCTTTTATCTTTTCGTCTTTTGTTTGGACTTAGCTTTTTTAGGGTATTTCCTGCTGACTCTTCAAATTCTCTCAGAAAAATTAGGTGACTGGAAGCTCAATTGGCAATCCTTAAGACTGTTATGAATATCAAGGCTAAAAAACGTGCTTTACCTGCTCTTAAAAATTAGAGAGCAGATAACTTGTATTTAATAACTTATTTAGGCTATTATTATGTGATTAGCAGTGATATTTTTTATTCCCTGCTTATGGATGAAAATAAGATATATCTTAGAAAATAAGGGTCACAGGTTGTACCAGGGAGCTCCTGAGGGCCATTCCAGTGTTTATCCCAATATGTAAGAATCCTTGAGAAGATGCAGTTTCCTAACAAACAAGCTGTGAACAAGAGTTACTGAAGATACGAACTCAGAGAAGGAGACTGAGAAACATAAGCCTAAAAATCAGTTTCATCATGCCAAGATAAGTGTTATAAACATTTCACACTTCCAAAGCTATGGAAATTGAGTTGGTGGGGTAGCAGGGGAAAAGCTATATATATATAATATATATATATAAGTACTGGTCTTGAATTGGAATACACTGGTATATATGTGTCAAAGTCCAAAATGTGGCCATGGAATACTCTCTTCTACTTAGACTTTGAAAGGACTTCAAAGTCCTTTACTTGACTCATGTAACACAGTAACACAGTAGCTGTGTTTGTCAGTTGCTTCCCTTAATGCCTAGGAATTCAAAAGGAAAAGAGATACCACAAAGATTGATCATCCACAAATTTCATTTCAGTAGAAGGAAAAGCCTCATTAATGAATGTTTTCTTTCCCTTCATGATGTGGCAGAATCCTGTGCTGGTTACTAGGGAATTAACCCACTCTAAGTAGTCTTAGAAATGCGCTTCATTCAGGATAAGCTCTGATCATAACTTGGACAATTCTTAAACTCCATTGACTACAAAGCATAGCTCAATAGGAATTATGATCCTTTTATTATAGCACTCACTTGAAAAGCTTATTTTGTTGTTCCAGTAAGATTTATAAGGGCAGCTGTACTTGAACATTTTAAACATTGCAGAAGTAGATTCCAGTATGTGACAACCTGTTGTAGTAGGAGCGAAGGCAAAAAAAATAAACTCTGCATGCAGAACTTGAATGGGAATTCTAAAGCCAAAAATTTATAATTTGAAGTATCTGTTTTGTGATTGCTATATTTTATATTGTTCAAATTAATAAACACAAACATTATGGGATTTGTGTTCTCCTTAAAAGAGAAATCTGTGGTACTTAAAAATTTTAAAAGGGATCTATTTGCTTTCCAAGATGAATTTCCTGTAGAAAAAAAATTTCTTTAATTAGTCTGTACATGTCAAATAGAAGAAAAATAGATCAGTTCATCATGATTTTTCTTGGTATTTGTTCATAACAACTGATCCCTGTTGCAAAGTCTTTCTCTAGGAGTGGTAGATGTCATTCTATTATTTCCAAGGATTCCTGTTTAAAGGATGAATCCAAAATTAATAGTAAAGTAGAGGTTATTAAATTAGATGACATAGGCTAAAAAACTGAAATTTTACATAAATTAATTTTTCTATAACCCTTTATAGAGATTTAGGGGAAAATTGTAACGGCTGAATATGGTAGCCTGCAATGTTGCTCTTATCAGCAGTACTGCCAGCTAGAGTAGGGGAATGTTTTGCTGAAGAGGGGTTTGAGATAGGGGTATGTTGCCCGAACTTGTGAGAATAAAGGTTTATTTATATTCCTTCCCACTTTAGTGCCATGGGCAGGGACACTTTCCACTAGACCAGGCTGCTCAGAGTCTCATCCAACCCAGCCTTGAACACTTCCAGGGATGGGGCAGCCACAGCTTCTCTGGGAAACCTGTACCAGAGCCTCAGAACCCTCAGAGTAAAGTATTTCTTCCTAATATCTGATCTAAACTTACTGTCTTTCAGTTTTAAGCCATTCCCCTTGTTCTGCCACTACCACTACATGTCATTTTGAAAAGAACCTCTTTTCTGGGCCCTGTTAGGTGCTGATATCAGGCTGATATAAGGTCTCCCTGGAGCCTTCTTCTTCCCCAGGCTGAAGAGCCCCAATTCTCTCTGCCAGTCTGCATATACTTCTGTATGTAGTGCATATTTGGTTTTCTAAAGTCTCTATCTCCTCTTGACCTCAGCTGCATTAAAAAGATCCACCATATCTGGAAATCATGGCAGTAAATAATTCTGTAGAGAAAACACAGATGTGGAAAGCTCTTACTTGGTAAAAATATCACTTTAACTGCACAATTCAACAATCCTCAGGATTACCTAAGTATTTTTTCTCTTATCTCAGAAATCACAAGAGGGAAGATTTTTTATTTTTCTCTCCTTTTTGAATCATCAGTCAGGAATATATCAATCTTGTTGTTTTTTGGAAGAGCCAAATCTAATCTAAACTCTGTATTATAAAAAAAATTGGTCACCTGAGTAAAAATGGGAAGACAGTACACATCAGTAATATCAAGTTTAGTACCCAGAATGCCTAAGAAAATGTTAGTGTGTCAACAGGCTGTGTATTTACATCACTTTGAGAGTAAAAAAAAAAGTTAAAAGGATTAACCATAGAAAGATATGCCATCACTGTAATTTCAATATTATACAGCCAATAAAAATAGGCTTCAATAAAACCACTTGGATTAAATAAATAAATAAATGAATGAATAAAGTGACAAATTGAAATAATGGAGCAATTTCTTTGGGCTCTAAAGTAAACAAAGGCAATTTTTTTGCCAATCCTGTTGCTTCTTCTCCAGAATTGTAATTACTTACAACACAGAAGAAAGCTTTATCTACAAAACTCTTAAACAGCAAATTTCTGGAAATGAAAATAAAGTATACTGAAGGAATTATTTATTATCCAGCTCAAATGTTGTGTGATGTTTTTCTGTATGTGTTTTACATGCCACTCAAATATGTTCTCAAGGAAACTTATATCACGCCCTGAAAGTGACAAAAGAAACTTTCTTTTTACATTTTTCATTCTCCTAAGCTGCAATAAAAATCTGCACTATAAATGACCTTTGAAATAAAACATCCAGAGCAGTGCTCCATAGCTCTCATAAACTCTAATTAGTTGGATATTTTTTGTGCTGGAGGAATGTGTAAAAGGGCACAGTAAGTAGAATTGTACTGCTGCTGCTTATACCTGTAAGTATCCAATGTTTAATTCAGTAGTCTGGGTTTTCAAACCCACAGAAAGTGAAGAGAAGCAGAATGTGTCATTCTGTATGTGAAGCTCAGCTCTTTCTGGGTTTCTTAGTAAATACTTAGCTTAATAGTATCTTCTAAAGCTGTTTTATAAGATTTTTAGGCCTTTATGTGACTAAATAAAACTGTTTGAAGCTGCTTTTGTTCGGATCTATCTTCTGGAACATTATAGCCTGCAGTATTTGTAATTCGGTGAAATAGGAAATCCTGCTCTATACCCAAAGGAAAAACTGAAGTGCCTGAGGTGTGTGGTCTGGGCAGCCCTTGCCCTTTCCATCAGGCTGGTTATTTGTAGCCCTGGGGCTACACACTGCAATTGCACCACAGTACTTGGTGCTTTTTTGGCAGCAAAGATTTTGGGAGTTCCAGCAACACACACACCTCGTGAGCCACTCTGAGGGAGCCAGGAACAGACAGGCAAATCAAGTTCATACTCATTTCTCTTCAGTGGCATTTTAAAAGTTATATTAACTCTGAAAGTTGGTATTATTGTTGCTTCTATTATATCTGTTCTGAGCTTTCTGTCAAGGCTTTCATTCCTAAAGCTTCATTAAATACGGAAGGGACAAAATGATGCAGATGGTGATATGCAATGACACATATAAATGTTGTATTGGATATTGACTACCTACACACAGTAGCAGCACTGGATTTCTGCCAGAACTTGATTAGGCTGTCCAGAGTTTCATGGTTTAGGGTTTCTTTGGGGTTGATTTTCTATGGGTTTTGTAGTTTTATTTTACCATGAGTTATTCAAAGACATTTTATACCTTGAAAAATTTTTTCCTAATTGTGTAACAGAGCACTGCAAACAGTAAATCGTTTGAAGGGTAAAAGTATTTTTAATTTTACTTCTGAATTACAAGATAAAATATATTGAGCACCATCCATCTTTATTCTGGTAGGAGATTTCTTGGTAACAGATGCTCTTCAGGCAATTTGATGCCTCCAGTGGTTGGGGTTTAGCGGTGTGAGGTGTGTCTAAATGTTCTCATGCACCATGACCTCTACAGATACTGGGTAATATCAGTATTTATTTAAGTTTCACCTGTATTTCTTTATTTCTAAACTTCTCTTTATGCACACCAGAGCTTTTTTTCAACTCAATGTGAAAGAAAGTTGGAAGAACAAACATACAGGGGTGGTTTTGATGTGGACATTCTCCAACTTTTCAGAAATTAACTTTAAAAATTGATAATTTTTAAGAGTTATTTTTTCTTAGCCCTCCAGATATATTCCAAATGGTGGAGTTATCTTTAAATGTGTTTTTCTTGGATGGGAATGAATATGCTTTAAAAGGAAAACATACTTCTCACTTCTTTTACTTTGCTTTTAAGACTGTTATAATTGATATAAGAGGAACCTTTTTATCATTAAGTAGGAGACTATTTTCCAAAGAAGAAAAAGAGCTGAACTTTCATAAAGATTAGTCAATATGTCACTGTAGTGACAGCTCAAAGGAAAAAGGGCTGCAAGTAGTGTATTTCTGCTGGAAGTAGTGTGTTATGGGACTAATTTTTAGTTTTCTTCTCGAGTTGCAAGTTTACTTTTCCTGTGAAATCTAGGCATGTCAAACATTATTCCAGTCCCAAGGTGGTACAGTTTTGGGGACAGAAATTCGAACATGAATATTCCATGTCTTAACTGAGGGGTTTTGATTCCTATAGACTCATTCTCTGCTTTTGAAGAATAAGTCCCAAGAGGGATTAAAATCCATGAGAGTAACAAATTAGCCAGTAGTTTCTGAGTTTCTTCCCCCTCTTGTTTTCCCCTCACTCTTTTTGATCAGAGCTTCCATCCTTGTCAAGAGACACTTCCCAGTTCAAAAGTTTTGGTGAAATTAATATTTTCAATGGAAAAAAAACTGACATAATTGTCAAAATGTTTCTAGAGAGCAGAGTTTCTAAGAGTTTAACAAACTCTTATTTTTTAAGTCTGAAAATGATTGTTAAAAGCAGTGAAATTATCTAAATTATTTCAAAGCTATTAAAACTCACGAAACATTCTCCATGCACAGGAGCATATATTGAAATTCTGAATCTAATAAAGTAAATGAAAATAGTTTCTATGTATTTTTTCCATGAAGCCAAGATTTTATCCTCATAATTTTTTATGGTCAAAGATGCAGCACAATTGTATGTATTTATGTACATAAAACCAAGAAGTTATTGTTAATACAATGGAAATCTTAAGTTCAATTATTCCTAATACAGATGCCATTGTTACAGAAAAAAATATAGTGCAGTTACAGTTGTTAAATGTACATGTCCCATCTCCTGGAACTGTGTTCACTCTCCCTCTGCCCCTCTGGTTCTTGGGGTCAGGTCTTTCAGTGCTGAGCGGGGAGATGTGTTAGGAGTCCTCAGTATCTGGACTCCTTTATTGAAAGGAGTATGATGCTGATGTGGATTGCTGCCTTTCCCTTGGTCTACAATCCTCTTTGGATTATTTTTTATTAATATTGTAACAATTTTTCACGTTTCTGCCTCTTCACTATCATAACACGGCTCTGTTTCCCTGCACTGTATCTTTGTGTTAGTAGTAGATATTTTACTCTGCGCAAAGCGCTTGTTGCTATGAAAACTACTCTTGTTTCACACGAGGCAAACAAAAGTAGGACAAATTAGCCATGGATGCTCAGTCAGTTTGAGAACCTGCTGTCATAGCAAAAGCAAGCAGAATGAAACTGCAGGCAGGTCAAGAAAAGTTCACACAGGGCAGGAGTGACAATCCCCACTACTGAGGCCTTGCAAACTCAGTACAGTGCTTATGGCAGTGGCAATGCTGTGCTACAGGATTGCAGCCCTTTGTGAGAAGGAAAACCTGTGCCATGACTTCCTTGAGAGGAGACTGCCCTGCCAGTTTGCTGCAATGTGTTTTGTGGGGTGGTAGCAGAAATCTCTGCTCAACTGAGGGTGAGCTCAGGACACCCAGCAGCCCATCAGGTGCACAGGTCCTAGGGATAGTGTGCTGTGAGGACTGATTTTCAGGAAACTGCAAAGACATGGAGCAGAAGCCAATAATGCTTTCCTTGTCTCTAATGCTTTCCTTGCCTTGTCACCTTCTAATTACCAGTGGCCTGGACATGATTTGCGAAAACCACAAGGCAACTGCAGACCCCGAGGCTTGCAGACTCTTCTAGAAGAAGAACTTTTTAATCTTGAAGTGTTGTAGAAGAAGTTAAGAGCAGTTGACAGACTCAAATTTTGATTAATTAACACTTACATTCTTGATCCTTTTCCAGGTGAAAGACCACTAAGTAGCTGCTCTGTCTTACAATTGAAATAACAGTTGCCATCCCTTGAGGGAGAAGTATGCCAAAGGCGAAAGCAATTAAATCCTTGTTATGCTCTACCTGTTGGCAAAGGCGATAATTCACAAGTAGTTTGCTACCTGCAGCTTGAATAACGAGGTGTGCAACATTTACAGGTCAGGGCAGTAAAATGGACATGGCAGTAGCTCCATTCAGCTGCTCTGCCTGAAGATGAGCGGTTTCATTAAAGCAGTCACATATATAGTGCTACAACCATGGAAAAACATGTGAATCACTGAAACTACTGTATGGAGTTACAAATGTGTCTGCAAAAGTATTTACATTTGGCAAGTCAGAGAGAATTTAGTTTTGTTTGATTTATAGGTCTATGTGAATTTTGTTCTTTTTTTCTTTCTGCATTTCCTTTCTGTGTTTTCTTCAGACCTTGAAACAATGAAAAACAAAAAGAGATGAACAATGTATAAACTGTTCAAACTAAATTACACAGAGATAATATGAACACATATGCTATTATTAAGTGCTGTATACAAAGAACACAATCAATATTAAATTATCATATTACTTGTTACTTTTGCAGTACCTAGCAGGTCCTCTAGGAAGGAGCCCCAGTGTTTCCTTGACTTCTTTACAGTTCCAGGTTTCAATAGAAATTCTTATCTTTCAGGGAAAATTATGGACACAATTTTGTTAGGGATATTATCTCTTGATAAAAATAATGTCCTTTTTCTAATAAGCATAGGTGAAGCTGTGTTGTAAGAGAGAAAGGGATGTCTTGAAAACTTAATATGTAATTTTTTATCATAACTTGGTATTTTCTAAAGTACTTTGACATTACTTTGCAATTTCACATTTCATTGATCATTATTTTATTATTTTTCCACACAAATATAATCCTAAATAATCTCAGATCCAAACCATCTTTTATTATTTATTTTACAGAACCTTTTTCTAAATTTTCTTCAACCATGGCTGCTCACCCTCTGAGAGAAAAAGCAACATTGCTCAAGACCAAAAACATAGAACATTAGAAGTCTGAAGACTGAGCTTTCTGTAACAACAGCTTCTAGAAAACTGTCTTATACAAAGGCTCCAAGAAAAGTAAACAATTTAAAATATAAAAGTAAAGCAATTAAAATACAACATCTGCATAGTTATAAGACAGTGTGAGGGAGCCTATAAGCTCTGATTTTACCCCTTCCCTATTTATTCCCCTGCAGAATTTGCAGTGCCACTGGTATCTTCCCTTTCACTAGGATGTTTTCAGGTTTTCAGTCTATTACCACTATTACCAGCTGTAGTTTCGTTTTTCTGGGTTTTTTGTTTTGGTTTGGTTTTTTTTTTTTTAGTTTCTGCCTTTGAGCAGGTCAAAAGTGATTCTTGTTTGCATTTATTTAATGAGATACAGGAAAACCATGTCAGGAAATCTATGTCAAAATGTGTTTTCTACATTGTATCCTGAGGCCAGCAACATTACTGGTCGCTCTGGGCTACAGTGCAAATGAGTTATCTTGGCGCAGATGTGTAGCTTTTGCTAGGAATGCTTTATCCTGAGACTCCACTGTCGGAAGTGAAAATTCTGTACTGGGCATGGAAAAATATAATATTTGTTTAGTTGACAATATTAGGTTTATAAAATTTTTAAATCTGTATTCAGATTGTCATAGTGTCTCCTGCCAAACCAAAACCATAATCGAAAATTTACGGTTGACCTATTTTTATTTTAAGACTTATGCTACAAAGGGCTGAAGCACTTTTGTTCCAGATTCAGATTACTATCAACCAGATAGGCACCGAGCATCATGTAATATGAAGGAAGTGATGATTCACTGGCAGAATCCAACAAAATAGGATAACTCTATCTCCTTGAACCATCTAGCTAATGTTTTCTTAGGTTGCATAATGCATTATGCATTATTAAATTCTTGCTAAGTCAGCTGATAGGAATTCAGATTCTGATGAGTGTATGACTATCAGCTGCCTGAAATGGTACTTCTCAGAGAGAATCTGATGATATTTAGGGCAAGTTATTGCCCTACATCTTACTTATCCTTCTCTCAGTTCAGATTTCTAAACAGAAAATAGGCAGGTATTTCTGACTTGTTTACTTTTGTAACAAAAAGAAAAAAAAAAAGTCCAGACACTTTGTAGAGGCTGGGCTTTTTAAAGAAAAGAGCAAAGAAAAATGATCTCTAGAACAAAAAGATCTAAAGGAGGTCTTTCGGCTAAACAAAACTCAACTCTGTAGCACTTCATCATGTTTCCTTCTTTTCTGTCCTTTCACCACTTTCTAATGGAAAAAATTCACCCCTCAAAGAAAAAAAAGAAAACTGCTTGGGCTTTTCCATGGTATTTATGGATAGCCTAAACCACAAAGATAATTGAGTGGCTTTGAGATCCCTATGTCCTTAACCTTTTCAATGCTGAGAAGAAAGGAGTCACGAATGAGCTTTAATTGTAGCCTACAACTTACTGTAGCCATCTCTACCCGAAAAGTTATGGTGGCAGCTATCTAATGCTGTTATGCTTAAGATCCTGTCAACACTGGCATTGTAAATCCCATTTGACTGCTCTTTGGAACTTGGCCATAGAAAAAGTGCTTCAAATTGAACCTTGCTGTGCATGGCTACAAACTAACAGCTTTTCCCTTTTCCTCATACATATTTTAAATTAAATGAGTTTTCAAGTAAGCAAGAATAAAAGAAAGCTATACTTAAGAAAATAAGAATTCTCATGTTATTTCATTTATTTTTCTTTATTGCTCAGCCACTAAAGAAATAGATGAGATAAAAGCATTATTTTATTTCTTTCCTATCCTGTTTCTCACTCATGTGAATTTATTGCTACTATCATTCAGTCACGTGGTGTCTGTCCTTCACTTTCCTACCTCCTGTCTGTTTCATCTGTATTTTCAGTTTGTTTCAGTTTTGCCACACTTCCTCAAGTCTTTCTATGGTGTTCCAAATGGCTTCCTGCTTATATTCTTTTACAGTTGTTCTGCTGTTGTAATGGAAAGCCTCTGACAGATCTTTAACTGCAGCAACCACCCCTTTTCTTTCTTACCTATGTTTCTTTATTCCTGCAGTATTTCTCACTTAATTTGACTTCTGCCTTCTCACTTTTCAAATTTCATTATTGTTGCTAAGGCTGCTGATTGAAACACTAATGAGAAAAGTTGGTGTCTTCCTGTCTACCTGTCTATTTTTTATCTGTCTGTGTGTCTGTCTGTACCTTCTGGCTAGATGTAGATTTGCAGTGGTCGAATTAAAGGTTTTCCTCTGTATCTTTTTCTTTCCTGGAGTGTTGGTGGTTTTGGGCTTTTTTACCATTCATGATACATTATCTTGTTCTGTACAAGTCTAGTTCTGCACTGGAAGAAACCAAAACATCCCAGATTACAAGAATTAACAGCATCTTTTCCTCATTTCTCCCATGAAAAGACCTAGGTCTCAAGGAGGTATCAACATACTTTTAAGACCCTTTCCTAAAGCCATGATTACAGGCTCAACACACATCATAGTAGACAATACATTAAAGAGGAAAATCTGTAATTTTTTTTACTATAAAATTCAGATATGAAGCAGTAAAATTAAAAATGACAATGTAAAATCTATTTGTTAGTGAGGTAAAATTCTTGGTTGGGTAATGACATAGTAAAAAATACCATAATACAGGAAAATTGATTTTTTTAAAGAATCCTTATATTTTACACAGTAATTACAAGGAAAAGAGTTTCAAAGCTGAGACATTCTTTAGTGAAATTAGGACTGATTAGTCACAGTATGCACTTGCACTGAGGCCTTTCATATCTTGTGTACACTGCAGAGGGAATACAAGTAACCACAAAAATATGTCCATGGTGGCAATGATTGAGTATTACCATATTAGCACTGTGATATCACAAAAGTCTCTGAAACTCATCAGTGAATTTTACTGACTGTAATGGAATTGCTTATTCATATTTTTACTTCTGAGAAGGGAGTGGAAATATAGAAAATTTTTTAAAAAGTTAAATCAAAAGCACTGTAATTTAAAAATATAACCGTACTCATCAAAATAAAGAGGGCAAATGTACTAGATTCAGTTGAGCTCTCTTCATTAACTGCATGCATTTGAACAACTTCATAGTGTGTAATATGGTTAAGGCAATAAAAAAATTCTTAGGCCATTCCAGTATGTGTGTCATTTGTTCTTCAAACCCAATTGTATAATAACATGTTCCTGCTCACTGTATTAATTATTATTGAGATTTTTGTGAGAAGGTATTATGTGGAAATCCAACCCTATCAATGTTTTTCATAGTGGTCAGTTGTTATTTTTACCACATTTATTTTATAAAAGATAGAAAGCTGAAGGTATTTGCTAGGTTGCCATTTACATCTATTGTCCACAGCATATTATCTTTGTTGTTTTGCCATATTAATACATTGGCTGAATAATTGTTGGAGTTTAATATTCAACCTGGATTTTTTTTTCCTTTCTTACAATTGTGTCTATAAAAATGTAGTAATTCTGACTGCTGATAGGACTAGTTACAAACCTGATTTTTCAGGAAGTACATCTTATTTAAAATATTCCTCTAAGTGGGCTTTATTTCAGTGATCATAAGCTTGGCATCTATGGTATACCTAATGCATTTCGCTAGCCAACAGCTCCAGTTCTAGGGTCAATTATGAGTAAGAGTACAGTATATTTCACCACAAATTAATACCATCTGTCGACATGATAAGTCTCAAGCTGGGTTTTTAAACAGTCAGCTTTTCTCTCATTAAAGTATCTGCAGAGAATAAGCTTCCTCAAAATGAAAGAAAGGGGCCAGTCTTAAAAGCGAGGTTATCAGTATATCATGAATAAAAATGGCAGAACAGGATTCTGCTCCCAGAAGATAGCACAGTAGTCTAAAAAACTAATGTACTATGTCTTCCTCTATAGTTTTGTTTGGTTTTTTTTGATACTCAGATGATAGAAGTAACAAGTAGCATCATTGTCTCTGGAACTGTAATCCCTGCCCACCACTACAGAGGATAACTCCTTTGTCCTGTGACATCAGGCTTAAGCAGACTAACAGGTACAAAAATGAAGTCATTCTGCTTGAGAACCAAGCCAAGAACTCTTAAGTCATCCTTGTCCTCTATATTTGAGCAAACATCTGAGTTTTGCATTTTTCAATTAAGGCTGGGATAAAGCTCTAAAATTGCTATATGATGTTATCTTGAATGTTGTTTCTAAGTAACAAAACATACAACACCTTCCTGAAACATTTTAGTATCACTATACTGTCTTAAATAAATATATACTACAAAGAAAGTTATTTTGATTTTCTTTCCCAAGAAGATGGCAATAGTTAGGAAAGGTCAATTATGCCTTTTTTAGGCTGCTTGGTAATGGGGATCAAAATAGCACTTGTCTCCAGGTGGTGATAGAGAGCAAAAAAAATGAAACACTTGGAGAAAGAAGCAGATTTCTTCAGAGTTCTGCACTTGTCCCATAGGGACAAACTAGAATAGAAGAGTAAGTGCTGTGATATTCTTATCACGAGGCTGCATTTTGCATGTCTTTGAAATGTGAAGGAGTTTTTTCACTTATTTGAAGGGAGAATGTTGCCAAACAGGTACTGCCAAATTGAGAACTCTGCCAGCTGTGTTGCCCAGAGAGACCTCCAAAATTTATTTAAAGGAGTAATCACTGGGAAATTGCCAATTGCTCAAACCATTTTTCTTGTTAATCTCATAAGCAATTGTCATGTCATGTCTTATTTTTTAGCTACAGTTTGCTATTTCGTAGAAGAAATTATTAGTGATACCATGCATCATTAACTGTGTGGCTGAAGTTTAAGCCTCAGACAGGGTGAGCCAAATTAATTTTTAGTGTAGAACTACAGACTCCAGCGTTTTACTTGTGGAGCCAGCAGAGGCTGAAATCACACAGGAAGTATTGATTTTAGTTCCCCCAAGAATGGTGTGTCTCATGTAATTCTACTGTTGTCTCCTGCTGATTCATCAGTAATGGCTTTCAGGGAGTTCAGTCTTTTTGGCACAAGACACTTTTTGATGCAGTGGTAATAACATAACATAGGTATTTATAATATGCCCAGAACCATATTACCTTAATGCTTGAATAAATCACTGCCTAGAATTTTCTCTTTCTTTTCCTATTTTGTAATCCAAAGCAAATAAAGATGCTTGGATGAATTGTCTATGAAAGCAATCAAGCTAAGTATTATGCTAATATTGGGCCAAACAACTATGTGATTTTTTTTTTTATACACATTTTTCTATTCTGAAATTTAAGGATATCCTGCCAAAGGACAATGAATCTTCAAATTACTTTGGATTTGTCATTGTTCCAATTTTTCTGTTCATCTTTGAACTTCTATTTTAAATTACAAACTTAAAACTGACTTGTTAGGTCACTGTTGGTTGAACCACAGTATTTATTATTGAGTAGGGTCAGATGAATACAATGACCTGGAGATTTGATAATTCCTGGCTTTTCAATAAAAAATCCTCAGGCTCTTGAAACTCTGTGTGGAAACTTGCTCCTGTGATTTGTTCATTAGACTTATGTTTATAGTGTAGAGAACCAGGGAAAACAGTTTGAACCATTAATATGTGTGGCCACTGGTTCATTTTTCTTTTTGGCTGGACTCATTATTACTCACTCCCATAAATTAACTTAGGGGACAGTCCCCAGCTGACTTTTTTTCCTTGAACAAAACTCCTTTAAGCTCCTTGACACTCACTGATGAAATAGCTAACTCTGTGCTATAATGTCCTTGATTTTAATGATACATTAATGGTACTTTCTCGTTAATGATACCTCTATTACACCTCTCCATACTTTCTCTTTATTATTTTGTTATCCCCTTAAGTCACAGCCAATGTTGAGATAAGATCCCAAGGCTTCAATTGGAATAATACCTCTAAAGCAAATTTCAGGAGCCTCAGACATGTGAGAAGGCTCTCACTCAGTAAGTTTAACATTTTTTACGAAATTGGTATTTATCAATTTATTAATTAAATATGAAGATAAAAATGTAAGAAAAGAAAATATAAAGTTTAAATGAAATTTGACTTAATTAAAACAAAACATTTCAGTGTTATTCAACCAGTGATTCAGTTTGTCTTCTTATAAGTGTCAACCTTACCATGGAAATTTCTGAAAAGCTCCACTTAGGTTACATTACTGACAAAGTAAGTACTAAATTGATAATCAATTTTTAAGTTGATATTCGAGTTTTACACTAAACACTATGAAATATTTCATTCAAATATTGTTAAAATGGAATGGAATTAAATATATTTTAAATGAAATTCCAGCTTTTAATTTTAATTTTTATCTTCAATCTATTCACTCTTTAAGTTGTTTCAGGGGCTATTAGCTCAGAGGCTATTCCTTTTTCCTATAACTTCATTTAAGTTTTCCTGTACCAGCATAAAAGTATTTTAAATGTTTATACACTCAAACTTTCTGTGAATTCTTCTGTTCACACACAAAAAAATGAATTAACTGCATGCATTGATGTTTCTGTTAATGAGGTACAAAACCCAAGAAGAATCAGAAAGTTTTGTTAAGAACAAATGCATGCAATTTTACTCTCATCATGATTTACATCAAATATTACTTACACTGTACTTTCTGTCTAATAGCACCCCCAATATCTTCAGTATTTTTCAAGACCCAAGCACAGGTCCTTACACAGCAGAGCCTACCACCAGTAGCACATTTGAACTACCCAAAGTGTGGTGACAACAGCATGAGATGAGTGAAGTGAGATGAAGTTGTCGCCTAGCTCCTCAGCCTATCTGTACGTTCTATTCATACTCGTTTTCCAAACCAAAGCAGGATTTATTCTTCATAACATCCTGGGTCATAGAAGTTTTAGAAAAAAAAAAACAGTTAATTGGAGAGAGAAGAATTCAGGACAACCTGGGGACTTTGAGGGATTGGTATCCATTGGGAAAGCAAGAATGAGAAAGAAGGAAAAAAGAACAATTTGAAAATGTAACTTTGTTACTGGTGTTTTGTTAATTAACTCTCAAAAAGACCTTTCAGTTGACTGATCTTTTCTGTTTCACAGTAGAGTTGACATATTTAAATTTTATTTTGGGAGCCTTAAAATTTGAGAACCCTTATAATACTTGCATATTTTGGGATGATATGAGGATTCAGAGCTGTAATTGGATTTCAGGTAGTGGGGCACATGTTACCTTTCCATCTCTGTTTCTGCCATCGAGGGTTAGTCCCAGCTTTGAACATCTTACCAGGGTCACACATCTGTACCATCTTCTGGGCCTCCTCCATGTGCCCCATATTCCCTTGTTTTCCCAGTAGAAGCCGGTCTAACCACTAATCAAACAATGAAGCAGAGACTCCAGGAATGTAATTGAGATTATAATTGGCCAGGGAAAAACCTGAGCAGAGGTGGTAAGTTTATCCTTAACATAGTTGAAAGGGCTTGGTTGTGGAAGCTCCTCATGCATGCCCAGCGGGTTCTGCAGTTGATAAGATACATGTGTGCTTATTTGCTGAAAGCATTTCTACCAGTATTTAACAGGATTCTTTGCTTGCTTCTTACAAACCTTCCTAGTAGATTTTAGCCTCTTGGGAAACATTAAGAACTGAGGTTTGAAGATAGAAATGAAGACTTTCAAATATAAAAGTCTATGGAGTATATTTGAAATGCAAATGCGAATGTGTTTCCCATGTCTGATTTTGTACCATTGTGCTGGTGCATGCAACTAGAGTTTTCCACTGGACTAGGTCCATCTTCTCAAAGAACTTTTCTGAAAAGTTGTCATTTTGATTTCTGTTAACTTGGAGTTATCACCACACTTGTTAGTAAATGGATATGCTGAAGTCAGGGAAAAAGAAAATGTGGTGTAGAAAGAAGCAACCCAAACTTGAAAGTCTCGAAAGCTCTTTCACTGTGTAAAGCCCTCCAATACAATCTTTTTAAAAAGATACTTGTGAAATGACTGCAAACAGTTGCAGTGTAAAAGCTGAAGTTTTCACCTATTTACCCAAATCTGTGTAATCTTAAGAGCAGACTTCTGAGTAAGAGCATTTAAGGACAGACTAGGTTCAAAACTGTCTCATTATATATATTATGTTTTCAAACCCAGTTTATTCTCCTTATAGAGTTGCTCATGTCATGTGAATATTCAAATTCTAGTTAATAATGGCCCATTATGATTTTTGCATCTTCCTTCTGGCATGATGTGGTTGTGGTTTTTAGGTGCCCATAGCAGCTGGGGGAAAAAAAAAAAAGTGAAAGGAGAACCTTAAAAGCTCAAGACAAATCTATAAGCATAAAATATGTCCATAGCAAACCCAGTAAAATATTTCTGGAAGGATGTTTCGGAAACTTGTTTTCTTTTCCTAACTTAAAAATTATTAAAAATTCATATTAAAAGCACTTAAAATTCAGTTATAGCCCAGCTAGATCTGTGTAGCACAGGCTTTGAGTGGAGATAGACATTATACTAAGCAGTAGCCACTGTGAAGAGAAATTAAATAATTATTTCCTTGCATGCTTCTTAATTCTGCTTTTTGATACTTTTCCTTGTGTCTCCCCACACCCACCAAGAGCCCAGAGTTTATCTGGTCCTTTTCTGGAGAAGCAAAAGGCTGCGGGAGATTGGGATCCAACAAACTCCTGCCCCATTGCTCCTTCCCACAGTCAGAGCTTAGGTGAGTTGCTCGAAAAGAGAAAAACAGGCCTGCCATCACCTAGGCATTGTAAACTGAATGAATTTTCACAATAAAGAAATCACTTTTTCTTTCTCACATGCTGATTTTCTTTCAGACTTGCTCATTTACTTTTATGCATCTCTCATCAAGCTATTAAACGCCATAATAAATTTTCTTGTATTGTGAAGATGTATTACTAACTTTGGAGAGGAAGAGAATCCCTCTTTTCTAATTGATGCTGTAAAATATAGTAAACAGGATGATGAATTAAACTTTCTTTGTGAATGATCTTCTTTATGAATAATGCATTAGGCTTTATTTAAACCATACAGATTTTATTTGCTTTTTATTAACTTACTGCATTTGACACTGCTTCTGAATTTCCACACCCCTTTTCCCAATGGGAATGTCTTCTAATAAGGCATTTCATAAAATCTATGATTTCTTTTTTTTTTCCCCCCTTAAATAGCTCTGGATGCAAGGCAATTGCTTTGTTATTGCAGAAGTAGCTTGTTTACATCCCCTGGGTGGGAACTGCTTGCTATGGAACATTTTAAATTCATTTGTATCTATATCAAAGATCACCTCATTGTTAAAACTTCAGGCCTAACTTGTAAAACTGATTACTGTGCATAATATTTGCTGGATTTTGGCTCCCCTCTAGAGTTTTTAAGGTGTATATGGCCATTTATGCACACAAGTGTAATAAAAGGGGCATGGGAGGGGGTTCTTTGTCCCACATGTGCCTTTGAAAGTAGCTTGTTATTTATTCTTTTTCAGTAGAGCATTGCTGTACTTGAGCCTTTGACTATTGAGCTGACCATTGTTAGGCCTGTCTGTGCTTTCATGGAACCATAGAATTCCCTGGGCTGGAAAGGAGCTTAAAGATCATCTCATTTCAACCCCCTGCCATTAACAGGAACACTTCCACTAGACCAGGTTGCCCAGAGCTCCATCCAACCTGGCCTTGAACACTTCCAGGGATGGGGCATCCACAGCTTCTCTGGGCAACCTGTGCCAGAGCCCTACCATCCTCACAGTAAAGAATTTCTTCGTATTATCCCATCTAAACCTACTCTCTGTCAGTTTGAAACCATTCCTCCTTGTCCTGTCACTCCAGACCATTGTAAATAGTCTCTCTTCATCTTTGTTGTAGGCTCCCTTCATGTACCGGAAGGCTGCAATTAGGTCACCCTGAAGCCTTCTGTTTCCCAGGCTGAAAAATCCCAATTCTGTCAGTCACTTGTCTGTTTGTTACTCTCTGAGCAATTCAGTCATTGCTGGATTTTACTGTCCCTCTCTGTTGTGAAGACGGGATATGCTTCCTCCACTTTACTGACATAATACTTTTATGGAGGTCACAGAGGCATGTGGCTGAGCCAGACTCTAAAATCCTTCTCAGAAATTTCCAGATCTGCAATGCTGGCAGAACCACCTCAATTTAGGTACATGAACAGTCTTTAGTACAATATATCATAAGATTATATAGTAGCTGTATGATCCATAGGGAGCTTCCTTCTGTTCACATCATGCAATTTACTGTTTGGAAGGAGCCACCCTGCCACCCGCCCAATGGGTGTCACATGTAGGAATGATCTGCTTTCAAAGTGCTATTGCCTGTTAGGCTGTGGTTCTTTTTATCACTGGTTTAGACCTGACTTTCTCCATCAGGATATTCCTCTTTTAGCAGCTGTACTCTACTGACCACTTCAGTTGCTCCTAAATGAAGATAACCCAAGTGTCCCAATAATGGTCGTGGAACCAAGTGTACCTGTTTACCAATGTTTCAGACTTTTTTTCTCACTGGCAATATGCAGGACTGATCATTTGTTCATCTACTCTGCCAAATACCAGTTACATAGATACATGGCTAAGCTAGTTTATTTGAATTCCTCAATATCTGGATTTTTCCATGTGTTCCACGCCAAGTGTTTTCATCACCATCCCTGTAAAAAAGAGATGAATGTGTTAAATAAACAAAACAAAATTTAATGAGAAAACAGGAAAATCAAAACTCTGGGTCAGAAAACAGTTGTAGTACTAAATACATAATTTCACTAATTTCAATAACATATTTCAGTGATTAGTACAGTATTTGGGTGTATTGTTTTTCATAGAAGACTTGTGTTAGGTCTGACTTTGCAGCTATTGGAATTAACAATTAAAAATTCATAACTTATTGCATACGTGTAGCATAACACTTACAGCTCAGCAGCATTGGTTGCAACATGGATGGAAAGATCCAAGTGCATTGGAAATGTCCTTCTGTGTTTTGCAGTGGCTTCCCAATTGACACACAACGCAGCCGACCTAAAGAAAATGACAAACATCTGTCTCTGAAGCAAGTTGCCCTCGGTATTCTTTTGCCCATGAAATAAACATGCACTTCTGGGACACAACAGATGTTGTACCATGCTCTGAGAGTGATTCCATCATTCCACTATTTGTAAAGGCAGAATTCATGCCATTAGTTCAGATATGAATGTTGTAGAAGCCTAAAAGACAAGGGGCTAGTATGTATGTCTCAAACACAGGCAGCCAGATTGCTGTGGGGCCAGCCATGGACTGTTGGTAATACCACACTGTGAGAAAGGATGTGGAGCAGGTGCCATATGGAGCCAGGACAGCACTTTTCTGGGACAAATATCCTTGTTCTGGCTCCTGGAGATAAGCACAACACAGCACAGCTCAGGAATGAAGTTGAGAAGTGTGTATGGACTGTAGGGTGGGAACAAGACCACCAAAGACCCCTGAAGCCTCCAACCCATTTCCAGAAAGGTCTGGAAGAACGGGCTGTGTGTGAGAACTAATTTGCATAGAAAGTGAAAAACTTATCTCCAGGGTGGCAAGAAATTATCTATAAAAAATATCCCACCAAGCCCAGTGCACTTGCCCCATGTGTGCACCTCAGGACCCTGGACACTCCAGCTGGATCAACACTGGAGCCAGGACTGGTGATCTCTCTTCATCTGTTTCTTTGTCTATTTCTTCCTCTCTCCCCTTCTTTAATTCACCTCTCACTTTTCCCCTTCTCTCTCACCCAGCCCAATGTGCAAAACTTACTGTTGTGTGCTTATCTGGGTGGTCAGGGACTAACATTCCAATTCCCAGGCCTAGTGTGTAATTTACTGACAAAACTTTGTAAGCTTTTGAGGACCATCTGACTTTTGTTCTTCCTTTTGACCACAAGTACCTACAAATCTTGTGTTCTTCCTTCATTGAGGGTGGGAAATTGCAGATGTCTGCTTGGTCCTTTGGTGTTGGCATCTCTGTGTATGTCAGGCTGATAGAGAGCTGACTGTCTTTAAGCAGAGTAGCTCCTTAAAGATAGCAACATGGCAAACCTTATTTGCTCCTGTGAAAAGATAATTATCTGCCAAAGCATTGTTTCTTGTGTGCAATCAGCACACCCACTTAAAAATAAGATGGCAAAATTGATTATATTTCTTTGCTTAGTTTTGAATTTATTTGCATATATTTTAATTGAAATTCTCTGCAATCCCAAATTTAATAAAAAAAAAAAAAGTTTATGTACATCCATCTTCCTGTTGTTGTGTTTCTAATTTTTATTTGCTCACAGTGACTTTTTCACCTCTCTGTAAACTTCATCTCTCTCTCTCTTTGCTTTCAAATAACTTACTTTATGCTTCTTCATTTTTGCCCTTTTGGGAAAGATAGGGCCCTCAAGTACATCAATTTGATAAGCAGGAGTGTAAACCTGGAGAAAACACAAGTGTTGGATACCAGTCAAGGCTCTGTGGAAGTATATGATTTCTTGCCTTTCTAGCCAAGGAATTGTGCAAAGACAAAATGCACCCTGATAATGAGTTTCCAAAATCAAAACATGACAACAAGACAACTCTGAGTTTTAGTCTTAAGGTCTGGAGGGTTTTATTAATTTCTATTTTCCTTCCTTATAGAGTAGCGAGAAGAGAGAAAAGGAAGGAAGAAAGAGGAAAAGGTAAAAAAGAGCAAGTAAGGGCAAGTGGAGAGGGTTTTTTTCCAGACAGGAAGAGATCCCTGTTAGTGGGATCTTTTCTCCTAAATTCATGTAGCTTCCTGATGATAACGAGGCCATTAGCAGTGCTTACCCATTATGTCCCAATAACCCAGGTTGGAAACAAACTGACCAAACTACATTTTCAGTATTCCCTGAATTGATTAGTGCTTGAAGCTTGTTGGTTGGCTTTTTTTCTTTCTAAAAATCCAAAAATAGCAAGAGTTATGCATTTAATTCCCTAAATGCAGTCTTTAGAGTGTACCTTAGGAAATGCATGTTTTGTATGATATATTAGCTAGAAAGCTGTCATTGCAATGATGAATTTGTTTTAGTTTTTATCATTGCAGCATATAGCTGTTCTGTGCATCTGTGCCCAAAGTTCATAGGCCCAGCAGCACCTTACACACTGGTTATATTAAACACAGTAATATTCTGACACACAGTTCTCTATGAAAAAAGAAGTCATTAACCTTGCAGTGATACTTGGAAAAAGATAATACTTCTTGGTCTAACATCTGATAATATAAAAACACTTCTGATTCCTTTTTTAGAGGGCTCTTAGTGCTGAATAATTTGTTTATATAGTGATTTGCTCACTTAGATGTGCTCTCAGACATGTATTTTAGTATAGAATCCACCATCAGAACAACCCTGAAAGATTTATAATTGTACCTATCTGAAAGCACATGAACTGAGATACAGAAAGGTTATGACATGCTGGAGATTATGCAAGTCAGTCTGAAGAGCAGGAACAGATCTCAACTGGTAACACAGTCAGCCCTGTCTCTCATTTTCTTCCCTGCTGTGCTCCAGCTGTCCAAATATTTTAGCTAAATTGGCTCCTGGAAGAAACCCAGGGAGCTCAAACTGAATGTAAGATGTGGTGGATATAGAGAAGGCAAATAGTGAGAAGAACAAGCTGATATTATGGCTTTATTTTCAACAGAGGACAGTCACCTGCTGAATTTTGATAAAATGTCTTTATTTTTCTTTGCTTCTTTAGAAAGCAAAACAAAGCATCCAGAGGAATACTTTTTTCAGCTCTCAGTGGAGTGATGGAACTTTGTTTGCTGTTTATCTGATAAATCCATGGCTGGAGCAGAACCAAAAATGCCCCCAAAACAAGCAAGAAAGGCAAGTTCCCCCTGCCTCCTGTTACATTCCCTCTTCTCTGAAGACAGAATACTTTAATCATGCTGGCAGTAAGGCCTGGGAAAATGGATGCTCCACTGCAGCATCACAGGATAGTTGTTATCATTCTCTCCAGGAACAGCCATGGATCCAAGCAAATCACTCCTTCTTCTGATAGGTGCCCTGGGAGACACAGGGTCTGAAAGGTTTTCTCTTCTGCAGGGGCAGCTGTCCTTTGCTTGTCTCTGAATCTACCTTCCCACCACTTTCTATCTTTGAGGGAAAGAAACTGGGTTTGTTACTCCTAGTTTTGTCTGGGATCTCTGCAGCTGGAGACTTGCCCAAATTTGTGTCCACCAGTGCAGATGCTGAGCATTTGCTTGTTCAAAAAAAGCCTTATCAATCCTTTCTGAGGTTAACAGGAATATTTTAGCAAACTTCACCTGGACCAACACCTGATTTCCAGCCCAAAAGAGATGTAAGGCAGGAGTGCTGTCTAATGAATGCACCCAGTAGTCTTGCTTCCAGAGGTCACTAATCCGTCTTTGCATGTGTCTGCAGTTTGTCTCCAGCTAAAGTAAAAACTAGAGAGGAAAAGGAGGATGAAGTGTGGTCTTCTGGCAGGATACAGTAAGGACACACTTTGCTATGTGCCTGGATCAGCAAGTGTCCCCATGTGCTGCAGTTTAGGAGCAAAAATAGTGAAGAATCTAAGGGAGAAAATACACAGAGAAATCTATAGTGTGAATTTATCGAGCGGAAATTTTATTATTTAGGATAAGGATATGAATTTTGAACACTGGACAGAAGATTTTCATTCTTTTTTCTGCATCTATGCAACCTTCTGATTGCATGTTATGATTTTCTGTTGAAAATGTAAGATCAAACTAGTAATCCTTGCAAGTGAAGAGTGAGAAATGTTCCTGATTCTTAAGCCTGAAATCAGACTTCATTTGATAATTTTATAATTTAGATAATTTGATAAAATTCTGAATGCAGAAACTGGTAAAAAAGGAGGGTTATACTGGTGATGAATAAGCAGTAATTTAATCTTTTCTGAAGGTAATAGATTCTAATGAAAATGAAGAAGTATGAACTGCCATGGTAGGGTTAAAATAGCATTAATAAGTATTAAATAGAATAAGAAGAGATATTATAGTGTGACTGCAACAGCCAGGACAGTACTATAAATAGAGAAAGCCAAGAAGTCAAAATCCTGATAATATATCAAAGCTCTATAAATTGTTCTACTCAATAAATAGATTGATTTGCTAAATAAAATACTATTATTACATCATCCCTGCTTCATCTTTGATTTCTCTTCTTTCCTCTTAGAAATTAATTGCTATCTTGGCTTAAGATTTATAGTGTCACAGACAAATCTAAATGGCAAAGAGTGAGGAGGTCTAGTAACAGGTTTTATGACCTACCTTTTAAGAAATTTTTTCCTTCTATGGTGCAAAAGACCTTGCACAACCACTTTTTGTGCAGGGCCATGAGCTTTTCATACAACTTTGATGACTACAAAATTGCTGTTTTAAAGCTCCTGTCATGTTGGAAAAATAGTTATGCATGAGGAAAGCAATGATGTGTAGGTTGCAGATAAAGTGGTGATGTGCAGGTAATGACAATGTTAAACAGCTCCCTATCCTGTCAAATAGACTTGTACAACTACAGTTATTCTTGGAGTCATATTGGGATATGCATTTGTTGCATGGTTATTATATGGGTTTAGCATCCACACAAGGTGTGTATTGATGCTCTTCCAGTGCTGCTGAAAACAAACCAGAGCTTAATACACTGTGGACAGTAGAATTAAATCTTCAGAGGGGAGGAGAAGGAGGTTCATCATAATTTCTGTTCATTTAACTGGCAGCTAGGACAAAGAAAACAGATTGAAGGGTCTAAGAAGCTACAACTGTAGGAAGGAATGTAGCTGCAGTGGGAAATCCAGGAGGAATCTTTCTTGGTTTTCCCATCTTGGGCAGGAGCTTATTGTTGGTTGATTTTGTTGGTTTGTTTTGGGTTTTGGGGTTTTTTTTCTGTTTATCAACTGGAAAAAAATCTAGCAGTTTTGTTTCCTATTCCAAGGCAGAATGAGTAACTTAAGCAATCTGACTGAACTCCATTTTCCACTTAACAACAAAACGCCCATCACTGAGGTTATGGTCTTCCTCAAAACAAATTAATTTACTGTTATTTTGTTACACTCCCAGTGAAACTGTGAAAGATCAATAAGTTCTATATCTTATGTAGATTTAATTGGTGAATCAAACCAGGCTGTACAGCTTGTCACATTAAGTTATATTCTGGATTAAAATTCCCTTGCTTAATTGTACATTTGTACATTTGACATTTTTAAGTCTGAGTTTTCATAGAAGTCTACATTTTTTGGCATCTGAGTGGGAGGTGAGGTTTCACAAGGGACCTGGAATATACTCACTGAAATGAACTCAGAAAAGCATTGAAATCACAAGTTTTGTTTGAGGGTGGTGAGGCAATTTTAACAATAGAGATAACAAAGGAAAGGCATGTGGTTTTCTAGCTCAGAATATAATTACTAATAATAACAAATAATATATTATTATACTGCTTTGTGCCTATATAAAAATAGATGTGCCTAGCTTTTCAGACACACTGGGCTTGAAACATCAAGAAAACCTTCTCAATATGAACAAAATAGAGAAAATTAGTATTAAGTATTTGGGAAAATATAATATTTTAAAATATTTGCAGAAAGTTTTATCAAGGTTCGAAGCTAAAGGACTAGGCATTAGCTAAGAATAGGCTTTGTGCTTTATGACCAAGCATGTAATTAATGCAATTCACTCCTGCTTTGTAATAAGGTTCAAAGTACTTTAAATTTCTAGTGGAAGGTACCATGCCCTGAAGATAACAGTAATTTGGTTGAACTGGTCACAGTGACCATTTAGTAGCAATGTAAACAGTCTTTCCAGTCACAAACCATTTCTAAACAGTGCAATGATTTCAGAGCTGTCAGCCTGAGTGGAGTGTGGCTGAGATGGAGGAGGTGATGAGCTGTCATTCGGCTGCTCAGTGCTCGCTATTGGCACATCATTATGTACTGCCAGTCACCTAAACCTCATGTCATTGTTCTGCTTGCTAAATTATTGAGGCAAGGTTTGCAACCAGTGCAAGATGAGAACTTTTAATGCCAAAGGGACTGTGTGTCTCATGTGGTAGTATGGGTATTTTTACTTAACAGCAGGCTTGTTTATTAAAATCTTATGCAAGCACTTATCCATTTACTCAAATGCTTTCAAATGGCAAGAAATAAAGGTCATAAATTAATCAAATTTCCATGTGGTTATCAAAGATGTTTTACTTTAAATGTTCTGCTCTTCAAAAGGCTTGCTAATCCAAATTTTGTGATTTGTTTGTCCTCTGTCACTGATGAATTGTTTATGACTCAAATTTCAGGAGTGCAGTGCAAACTAAGATCCAGCTCCTATTGACTCAGGAAGCTGTGCATGCCCAGCTCCCCTGAGCCTCCCCCATACCTTATTGTATCCATAAAATGAAGGCAATAATTCCTAACTTTCCAGAGGCTGACATAATGAATGAGCAATTAGTATTAGATGCAGACATGAGAATGCATAAAACTGCCTAGATACCAGATTGTGCTAAGGGAAGGAATAAAAAATCTTCAGTCTGGTATTTCTTTAAATGCACCTTCTTGGTTTAGTAGATAAGGCATAGTACAAAGTGCTTCAGAAATACAGTAGAATAATTGAGGTGCAGAAGTCAAGTACTTTGGTTTTGATATACTGAAAGGGCTCCAAACAGTGATAGTAATGGTTTTGCTTGTCCCTTTTACTCTCTGTGCACACTGTCAAAAGCTGAAGATCATTGTTTTCCTATGACAGAGGGCTGGATAAAGCTGAGCCAAATACAGCTTCTATACAGAATATTTTTTGTGGTCTTTACTGTGTCTCTGGCTTCTAGTCCATGCTGTGCTTGCAGAAGGGTTTCTCAGACTATTTCACATGCAGATGAATAATTTTTCTCTATTTCTCTAATTCATTGCTCAAATCATTTTCCAAGCACTGGCCAGAACTGCTAGTGTCTATAGTAACACCCATCCCCCAAAGATGAACAGATTAAAATGCAAAAATATAAATTCATTCAGTGATGTAGCATGGTGTTATTAAGCACTTACTGCACTTTCTACTTCTCTTATTATTGTTATTATTATTATTACTATTATGGATATTTATTCAGCTCAAAAGCTGAATCACTCACCTTGAATGGTGCTGGAGATCCCTGTCAAGAACTTGTGTTGTTTCAGTAGAGCTAAATCAAGGAAAAAATATGCACAGGATCACAGAATCACAGCAGAGTTTGGGTTGGAAGAGACCTTAAAAATCCTCTTGTTCTATCCCCTTTCCCTGGGCAAGACACCTTCCACCAGACTGAGTTGCACAGAGCTCCATGCAACCTGGCCTGGACGTGTATCTAGGTTTTCACTGTCCTAAATTCTCTCTGGATGTAGACTTCCATATGGATTTTTTTTCATATGAACAGGCATGTTGAGTTGTTGATAAATCCTTGAATATAACAGACTAAAATTTTGGCTCCTTGCAGAGAATGTAACTACTTTCTGTAGGGAAGAAGACACTTGTTACAGAGCTCAGTAAATGCATAGCTCCTGAAGTTCAGTTCCCCATTTTGTAAGTCAGCAAACTTACCTCTTGAAGCTGTTGCTTGGAAAGGTTTATTGATATATTTGTTTACTTACATGAAGGTGATATATAAGTAAGTCTGAGGCTGCATGTTTCTTTGGTCTGACTTTGATAAGACAAGCTGTTCTGGCAAGTTTTGTCATGAGCAGAGAACAATGGAGTTCAGAGGAATCCAGTCCCTTGCCCTCTTGGTTGCCTTTGTGGTTTATCCCCTCCTGAGCTCCATGGGACTCAACTGCAGACATTGCTGATGCTGCACTTCCTTAGGGACCTGATCACTTGAGATCACCTTGGAACAGACCCTGTGACCATGTCTTCTGACATTTTCCTGCTGAAAATCAATCAACTGTTTTCCTCACTTTCGCGCTATAAACCCTATTACAGCTGGAATGATGGATGACTTCTCGTTACACAGGCAATTAAATATTTTATCCTAAGGCAAATCTTCATGTTGTCATTCTTACTACAATTCAAGGTGGTTTTGTGACCTTTATAGCTCTTGGTAGACCCCAGCTCTGTCACTGCACCTGAGATAAGCTGGAAGGAAGCTCAGTTCTATTTCTCGGTTTGAGTGTGCCATTCTGAGGATTGCCTCTGGAATCTGCCTCCTTTGGCAGTTTATCAGGACCCAAGTCTAGTGACCTTCAGATAAAAAAAAATAAATTAAAAAAATCAAATGCTACATATTAAAAAGAAAGCAGTCATATCTTCTTTTTCTTCAGAAGTTTTTCTGCTCAGTTCTTGACTGTTGTAAAAAAGGCCAGAGCTGACATTCATGTAAATAAAAAAAGCCTCCTCCTTTTGGACTATATCTTTTGCATGTTTTTTCAAAAATTAACTGTTTGCACAGAACAAGGTACCACAAACTATTTTAGTTTATCTACACCAGATAATGTTAATTGACTTGTTTTGCCAGCAGCTTTGTATTTTTTCCAGTGGCTGAATGTGTTTATTCTCCTGTTTTCCCAATAGATTAGCAGGTATATTTTTATGAATTGTATTATTAGTGCAAGTCAGAATGTCTGTCTTAAATAGCACTGGAGAGGACATGCTCCTGCTTTCCCCAGGATTGAATTAGTGAATACTGCATTTCAATAACTAATGAATGACCAAGTTACTTCATTACTTCTGAGAGTTTTGACTATTCTGTTTTTATTTTTTTACTCCAAGATTATAACATGCATTGCTAGAACTTGAGTAGTCAAATGGGTTGAAATATCAGAGAAAAAAAAACAAAAGAGACTATCACAGCAAAGCTTTTAGTAAATATTTGTAGCATAGGCACTTTAGAAGACATGCATCAAGAGGAGATAATACCATGTAAGTCTTGGGACCCAAATGAGCTCTAATTCAAACTGTTAAACTGTCAACTGCTTTGTGGTCTGAAGTTTGTATGCATGAAATGTTTTAAGGCTACTGGAAAAGGTCACAGTCCTTAAAAAAGAAAACACAAACCAAACATCAGATTTATCTCCTTTTTAGAAAAGTAAAAGGATGATAAAGGAGGGTTTCTTCTGTCCTTGGAGCTTAGGAAAAACTCTAAGGATACAGCACATTTCGAGTAATAGGATCCTGAAGTTTTTTATACAGTCAGATCACCTCTTGCCTTTGACAATGGTCCCTGAAAAGCTACTTCAGCTTCCTCTGAGTCAGTGGAAAACCTTCTAGTGATTTCAAGAGAATTGGATGAGCTTTTAAATGCAGTTATCCAGCTGCACAATTAACAGCCAGGAAAGCACATTCTATAAATTATTTCGCTATTTAGGGATACATTTAGCATGTCCCAGCAATATCAATTAACCGGGAGAAGAATGACTCATCCAAGCCTTCTCCAAATCCATTAAGTCAATATCTGACTCACTTTTTGTGGTATGAAAAATGGTCTGTTCGCTAAATTCACTCTCGATTTCTATCAGATCATCCCAACTGTATTAAACTGAACTGCAATCATGGCAAAAATATTGAGGCCAGAAAGTGCCAAGTTACAGTAGAAAAACAACAGAAATTTATCTGCCACGCTGATAGGTTTTGCCATTTGGCTGTTTAGAAGTCTTTGGGTTTTTTTGCTGTAATTTTTTTAACATGGACATGAAGAATCAATTACTCCCGTCCTGGGACACAATCTTTGCAGATCTGAAAACAGACACAATTTTTCATTTTTTCCTCTCTCTCCTGTTAGCTAAAAAACCCTTTCAGGTATTGTTGGTTAATAATATCCTTACTGGTTTCCTTGGAATACATTCTAATGGGTGTACTTCTTTGGACTCTGGAGTCCAAAAGACTACAATGGTTTTATCTATTCCAATTCTACTTCATGCTTTGAGATCCTATCAATGCAAAATAAAGGAGTATTAATACAAATTTACAGGTCAGATAGCCTATGCTCTTTTTATTGTCCCTAGTTTGTCTTTTCCCAAGCAGCCTGAGACTGCTGACTATTAACTGCAACCACAAATCCTTAACTTCTCTCCTAGAAAGCCAGCAGCTGACACCTCGTACTCAAGTACCATATTCTTTCAGCCAAACACAATTTTGTTTTTATTTCCATTATCTTTCCTTTTATATTCTTTACAGACCTCTTCTTCAGTGTGCCAAAATTGTCTGGAATTCCAGTCCCAATCCCAAAAATGTGCAACACCTGTGGTGGTATGTGTTCTTCCACAAAAGGGCTGGTAGCTTGAGATCAAGTTCATTCCACCTTGGTATGGAAAGCTACGTCCTCTCAAAATGCCACAGAATGCCCTGAAATTGAGGCCATGATTTGTATAATATGAAGATGAGGATATTCATTCTTTGCCTTCAGGCAGTGCAATTTGCAGCCTGTCTGTCTAGCAGCCACAGCATTATTCTCAGTCTGGCCATTAGCTGAACTGTAATAACGTGTGGTTCTGTGGGCACTTAATTTCCACCAGAAGCAGAACAGGTATGTGTAGAACATTATGGATTTTTATGCGTTTTAATATATTTATACAACTGTATTAATACACAGATTGGTCTCCTGCCATGCATCAGATGCTTCCAGTCCACTGCAGCTCATTAAAACTCCATAGAAGCCTGCAGCAAAGCATTTTCGTGGGAGCCAGTATGAAGGTGGCTCACATCTCAGTCTGGCTACCACTTTATTATTTGGCAAGAAGAGAAATATGAATGTAAGCCATAAATTGGTCTGCTAACGTTTCCATGAAAATAACCTCCAACTGCTCTAAAACAGATTCTGTTTGTAAACAGGACTTGCTACTATTTGGATGCAGATTATTTCTAGTGTATCAACTTTCTCCCTTTTTATCTGTGCTGTATTTCATTGGTAAAGAACTGTGAGTGCTAAAACTCACAACCTACTTCAACAATATTTAAATTCCAGCCTTCCTGTATGTGATGTGTTTCCTGATAAAATACAAACTATTTAACACAGAAAATTCACTAATGCACCAGATATCTTGGCCTTTAGGTTTATGATAGTTATGGAGGAATGCATCAAAACAAAATGAACTCGTACTATTTCACTACCTTTAACATACACATTCTATATTCAAAGAAAAGACCATTGACTCCTGAGCCCTGTATACAAGCCACCTTATAATCATACTAATGTCTTCTTTGCCTGCCTAGGATTTAACATTAACCTTACCATTTTGAATCAGAAGAATCAGAAGAAAACATTCAGACTTAAATTGAGAGCACTCCCAGAATTCAGAAGATTTGTTTTGTTCTTATTTTTAATAACAAAATAAAAATATAAAATGCTTCCATTTGAAAAAATGTACTGCAAGTGATATGATCATTTTTCCTTATCACCCTTGGTTCCTAACTGGAGCTTTCATATTTCTGGAAAATAATAGAATAATTGCCTTCTCTTTTTTCCTTTTCTTTTTTTTTTTTTTTATTTTTGGTAAAATATTGTAATTATCAAAGATAAGAACATAGGAAAAATGTCTCTAGCAAAGCAAAGATGTTTTAATCCAGATGGAAATCAGGTATTATTCTTAAGGAACAAGTTTCTTGAAAGAAAGTAGAATTGGATTTCTGTGATTAATGTTTGTTCTGCCCCCTTGTGGTTATGGAGTCCAGTAGGGCTTAGGTAGGTCTGTCTGGGTTTTAAATATTTGTGACTAATTAAAAATAAGCCTTCTGTATATTGAAAGTGAAGCATTTTTCCCAGGATTTGTATACACCAAGAACCCAAGGAAAAAATATAAGACTCCTCAAATATTAACAATGGACAGATAGATGGTTATATTTTGAAGTAGTTTTCCAAAAGAGTATATTTTTACATTGTGAAAAGAAGCTCAGAAACTTTAAATATAAACGATTTATTTAGACATTAACAAAGGATAATTTCATCTTTAGGCACAGCTTTTCATTGTGGTTTTACTGATACAACTCAGTATAAGGGGTGCTTCTCTTTCCCACAAGTTTAAGACAATTATCTTTGCAGTTTAATTCACCCAAAGTAAAACAATGTGATCCAGTTATGTCTGTAAAAGTGTACTTCTCTATGCCAAGTGTTATTTATTTAGACAAATTCTGGAAATACCTCATTTAATTTTCAGAAGGTGCAAGAGTTAGTTTGTCACAGATTATTTCTTAGACAGCAGGTCAGATTGTCACAGATTAATTCTTACATAGCAGGTGAGACTTTTAAAACAAGAGATCACATAGTGAACAAATTCACTGACTTTACTGTAAATAATGATTTATTGTAATTTAAAGAATAAGGATTAGTTGGTTTTAAAGACAAATTTTCTTAGCCTTTTCTGGGTTTTTTTGCAGAGAAGATAGGGTGATATTACTACTTAATTTATCTTCAAACTTTCACTAGAAAATATGTTAAATTGTTCTTCTTTTATTAGGTACTAATTGTTCAATTCCAGTTTAAAGAACCAATCATTAAATAGATTTCTTTAAATTATACTGAAGATAACAAAGTAAATATTTTTATTAGCCATCAATATTTCCCAAAAAACACTGCCCCATTGCCTCAGAATCCATATTTTGTTTCAATACAGCTTCACAATAACTAAGTTTGAGATTTTTTTCCATGATTCTATGTGAATTTCAGCGCACGCAGAAGGGTAAGCCAAGCCTCTTTCATCCCTATCTACACATTCACAGGGCATACACAGTATTAAAATATGCATAACTGATTTATTTTTTCCAATGACATATACATGACTCTGTGTTTTTTTAAATCCAAATCAAGTCCTGATCTGTAGAACTATAAAAGGCACTGTAGCAACTGGACATTACGAAAAGCAGTGGACAGACATCACATGACAGTCTGTAACCTGACAATGCTCAGATGCAGCATGAAGTCTCAGCAAGCCCTTATGTTTTCAGCTGGATTTTCAAGACAAACATGTTGTTTAGGATCAAACTCTTTCTCTCTTGTGTCCCCTTCATCCAAACTTATAAACATATTGGCTCAATACAGTGAAATACAGTTTTCTAAAGCAAGAAGTTTCAAACATAATCACGTGTGTAAAAAAAAATAGTCTGACCAAAGGAGACCTTTCTGTTGGTGTCATAACTATAAGAAAAGTTACAATGTGATCTAGCAAGTCATGAGGCTGGACAGCCAAAGTCGCATTGGGAATGGATGAGGAAGTGAGATGCTGAGTTTTATCACCGAGTATTCCCCTGATCTTATGTATGGCATAGACCTCTCCAAAGTCCTTACTCCAGAAATGGCTGCACGTGCTGACAGCACCTCTAAAAGACTGATTTTCAGGAAGGGCCACTGTAGTAACTCATGAAGGCACCTTGTGACATAGTGAGGCACCAAGGCTTTGGGGAGACTGGGAAATGTGTCTTTCTATCTTCTTCTAATGATTTTTAATAAGATATCTAATGTTAGTGAGCTTTCATAAAGAGAGGGAGTGGGCCAGCAGGATAAACATCACTGGAAGAGTCACAAGTTCATGGTTAATAGCTTTTATTAGCCCAAACGCTAACAAGATTTTTTGCATAACATCAAAGGAAGTCTGCTGCTAATGGAAATAGCACTCATTTTGGCACCAAAGTACTCTGTGGGAGGTTATGAAGTACATGCAGAAACAGCAGAAAATGTTAGACTGCCTAGACAGAGAGTTAATTGTTTAGGAAATGTGAATCTGGTGGGAATGAGACCTCAACAGTTCTGTATCTCATGGAAACTCTGATTTTATATCACAGTACCACAGAATGTTTAGGGTTGGAAGGGACCACTGGAGGCCATCTAGTCCAACATCCCTGCTCAAGGTGGGTTCCCTAGAGCATGGGGCTATCCAGACATGTCCATCACCTGCACCTCACATAATTCATACCTGTTAAAAGAGCGTTCTTTGGAATAACTGTAGATAAAACACATTGTTGGGTGACTGAAATAAGGAGACTTGTTGAAATAAGTGGGTTCTAGAGAAATGTGTGTAATGCATTTATAATAAGGTGATTTGTGTAGTAGGGGACTTGGTTTATGGGGTATACATGTTACAAAATGGCACTTTCTCATCTTCCTCACAGAAAGTGGGTTGAGGTCATGAGGTTTCATAGCCACTGCCACTATTAGGCTTCTGCAAGGGTTATTAATCAGCTGTACAGCTTTCTTCTCTACCTGCTCACCTGCCACCATAGATACAATGGTGAGAGGCTTTTACAGAGCATGTAGTTATCTGTACAGTTTTGTATTCATCTAATCTAATGCATTTCTAATGAACCCTTCACTGTAAAATTGGTGCTTTCTTGAATATGGAAAGAATAAATCCTTGGAATCCCTGCCTGCTTCTCCGACTAAACGGAGACCATGTGCATTATACATTTGTATTCATGAATATTTAAGCATATTTGTTCTTGTATTGATTTTGTATGATGCCTTTGGGTGTTGCCTAGCAGGACTCCCTATGTAAACCTAAACAAGTGACTTACGGAGGGGGCAGGGCTGGAGAAATCCATAAATATGTGTTTAAATAAGTAAAGGGTCTAGTCAGCGTGTCAACATTTCATTTCCTTGTGGTGCTTTCATTCTCTTTCAAAATCTGAATGTTAATCAAATACTAGAGTTCTCTTTTTCATATTCTTGGACAGTCTGATCTACTCATAAAGATATTTAATGTTCTACACTGCATAAAATGCACATTCTTCTTACTATTTTAAATCCTATTTTCCCAGGCTATGCTGTAGTTTTTTGCCGTCTTTTTTTTCTTATTCATTCATCTCTTATTTTATTGAGCGTTAATCTTGTAAGATGTTTTAACAACCCTCTGTACAACAGCAGGTACCACAGACTCTCAATTTTCTTGGCTAGAATGGGCGATTGAGGAGCAGCTTCTTCCACTCCAGTACTGAGATAAAATTATGTAGCTAGCTCTGTGTTATGCTTTCATTTGGAATATCAGCTTATACTCATACCTTCGTTGTTACATAAAATAATCTAATATATTCCTATCTGTGAAAAATACTGTTGAAACATACAATATTATTTAAAGGTGTGAGATCACAAGATATTCTGTATTCTGCATGCTGTGTGCATGCTGGCAGTGAACTGATATATGACCATTTTGTTTCCTTTGGTTAACACAGAGCCTCTGTTGATGTGATGGGTGGGTTCAGCAAACCATTTTAACAGATGGTAAAAGGGAGGTTTGTGCTCTGGTGTCCCTGTACGTGATGAGTGCCTAGCTCTGTCTCAGCATCACATAACAGATGCTCTAGAAACAGCTGGCAAGAAAGAATCAGTGAAACAAAGAAACATTGCAATATTATATAGCACCTTCTTCGTTAGTGGGGGACACAGGTACACAGTAAGTTCTGGGCTCCTCACTGCAAGAAGGCCTTTGAGGTGCTTGAGTGTGTCCAGAGAAGAGTAGCAGAGCTGGGTAAGGGTCTGGAGCATGAGTTTGACGAGGAGCAGCAGGCATTGTTTAGCCTGGAGGAAAGGAGGCTCAGGGGGACCCTCTCACTCTCTCTACAACTCCCTGAATGTAGTGTAGAGCCAGGTGGGGGTTAGGCTCTTCTCCCAGCAGAAGGATAAGACAACCAGCAACAGGATAAGAAGGAATAGACTCCAATGCCCATGGGGAGCTTCAGGTTGTATTTTTTTCAGGAAGAATTTCTTCAATGAACAAGCAGTTAGGCATTGGAACAGACTGCCCAGGGAGGCGGAGGAATCAGAATCCCTGGAAGTATTCAAGAAGTGACTGGATGTGGCACTCAGTGCTTTGGTCTGGTTGACAAGGAGGTGATCGGTCAAAAGTTGGACTTGATGATCTCAGAGGTCAGAATTGTGATGATTTCCAAGTATGAGGCTACACACAGCAGCTAAAGCATCGGGTAGCTATTTTGATCTTATATGGAGCAAAGACAAAAATTTTCCCTACCTCCTTGGATGCCCATCATCTCCACCATTTACTTAATGGAATTTCATTACAGAACTTGAGTCATTCTTTTCTTATTTCTTTTCCTTTCTTGTTTCCCTCATGATAGACTAAACACTGTCCAGACTCAAATCACTAATATCATTTACCATCGTAAAACTGCATTTTTATTTTGAACTTTCAATGTTTAAACTGTAAATAAAACTCCCAAGAAAAGCTGGGAAGGATGTTTCTTATGTACTTTATGCAGCACTAAATGCAGTGGGCACAGATTGTCATCAGCTGATATTAGTAAATGGCTTGGTACATGAAAACTGACTCGGTGCATAACATTTGCAAAGTCAAGGCCTTACATCTGAAAGGCTCAGGCAGATGTAGGATTGTGAAACTCTACTCATTAGTTTTGTGAGAGGTTGAAATATGTTCACCTTTTCCAACGTATTTTAAACTCCATTAAAAATTAAGTGTTGTGAGCTATAGTCCAGGAAGTACTCCTGCTTTGGCAGGGATACTAGGAAAATAATCTAATAGGCTTTCTTCCTCAGTAATTTCAGAGATTCTGTTAACTGTGATAATGTGGCTAATTATATAATTTTAAATTAATTAAACCTGCAAACATTCCCTTCTCAAAGTACTTAGGTACTCTCTGACAAATTAAACAGTCTACTGATAATAGAAAATGAACTGACTTCCTATCTAAAATCTAACCTTATATGTTTCATTGAACCATTTTATCAGCATTTCTTGAAATCAGACCAAAAGAGAGATGAAAATTTCAGGTTTTGAAAAGAAGAATACTTTTTCCGTCCTCAAAGACTGGGAGGTTTTTGCTTGCAGGAGATGTATTGATGCTTTAAAAAAAGGTTTTCTAGGTTAGATGTCAGCACAGTATCTCAAATTCTAACACAGTATATCATAATCTACAGCATTGAGCAGATTACCTCCCTAAGAATTGCAACCAGACAGAAAGCAAAGTTCTTTCCTAGAGAGACAATTGTAAATGAAGTCTATCTGAGATCAATTTAGATAGACTTTATCACCCAGAAAATTCCTGTCTTTAGCCTCTTAGAAAGAAATATCTTGCCATAGTCTTCTCAGTGTTGAAAGAGACAGAGAATAAATGGGGTGCTTTAAGAAGCCCATACCAATTTCTTTACTATTTAAGATACTTTCAAGACAGCTTTAATTTAGGTTAAAATGGGATGAGAGTTGAAATCCACACGGTTTGTAGGAAAGTCAGTTTCCTGAAGCTGACTGTATTTTGGATATTAGTTTATAACTTATATTTTAGTTTGCTTGCTTATTTCTTGTTAATCTTCTCTTGATACTTATATGGACTAAAAATGATTTTACCTTTTAAACCTATCCAAAAGGATAAATTTTGTATAAATATGTTAAATATTTTTAATCTTTTCAATTTTATCTATAAGGTTTACCCTCAAGAGTTTATTTATGATTTTGTTTCAAAATACAATTTTAAGCAAATTTATATTCACTCTAACTTTGTGTAGAGTAACACACTTCATATTAAATATCATACATCAGATTGCTTTAAAACTTCAAGGGCTTCACAATGACTGTCAGTATCGAACATTTTAAATACAGAATCACAGAATAGCTGAGGCAGGAAGGCAACTTCAGCCCTGTGTTCAGAGCAGTGCCAGCCACAGCAGGTTGCCTAGGATTGTGTCCAGTCAGGTTGTGAATACCTAAGGATGGAGAGAAGAATTACTCTGGGCATCCAGCTACAGTGTTAGACCACACTCACAGTAAAAGCTGTTCTTATTTTTAAATGGAATTCAAAATGCCTAATCAGAGAGTTGCCAACTTGTACTGGTTTTTCCCCCCACCAGGTGCAGGACTTTGTGCTTCCCTTTGCTGAATATCACAAAGATCCCATCAGACCATTTCTCCACTCTGTCAAAGTCCCTCTAAATTACAACCTTTTGTTGTATCATCCACTCTTTCCAGTTTAATATGATCTGAAAACCTGCTAAGTGCAGACTCTCCCCATCATCCTGGTTAACGAAGGTGTTAAACAGGATTGAGCCCTGTATTTACCCCTGGGGAACATTACTAGGGACCACCTTCCAGCTTCTCTTTGTGCTGGTCATCCCAGGCAATTTTCAATCCACCTTGCCATCCACTTCTCTAGCCCATGCTTCATCAGCTTGCCTATGAGGGTGTTATGGAAGACAATATCAAAAGTCTTACCAAGGTGAAGATAAATAACATTCACATCTCACCCCCCCATGCAGCAAACTAGTCATCTCATTATAGAAACCTATCAGGCTTGTCATGCATGATTTTCCCTTCATAAATCCAATCTGACTACTCCCAGTCACCTTCTTGTCCTTTGTGTGTTTGCAAATGGTTACCAGGATTATTTGCTACATGGCCGTGCTGAGGACTGAGGTGAGGTTGACTAGCCTGCAGTTCTCTGGCCCTGCCCTTGAAGATGGAGGTGATGTTTGCTTCCTTCCAGTCTTCATCAACTTCCCTGGATTGCCATAGTCTTCCACGAATAACGGAGTTGCCTCAGTGTCATTACCCTCAGAACATGTGAGTGCATCCCAAGAGATTTGAGAGACTTGGGTATGTTCAGTCTGTTTAAATGGTCCTTAATTTCATCCTCCTCTGCAGATGGTAAGCTCTCCTTGCTTCAGACCTTCCTGAGTTTCATAGACTGGGATTCATGAACAAATTACTGAGTAGCACAGCCTTCTCTGTGTTGTTTGTCACCAGGAGGGTGCCCCATTCAGCAGTGGGCCCTTTTCTTGCTGTTGTACCTATGGATTCAGGGAGACAGAAAACAGCACAATGGCCAAGGGCCAGTCTGAGCCATGCACACACCTAACCCCAGTGCTGGTGAAGGTCTGACTCAAGTCATGTTTGGGAGACACTGCCAGCTGCAGTCAAGGTGTAGGTAAGACCATGAGCCCATTTCCACACTCCATAGACAGAGGAGAGCCCAGGGCTCACCAAGCTCTCCCGCACAGCAGCGGGATACATGCCAGGATCTACCTGGAGTAGGGACACCTCTAAAGGTTACTCCTCAAGGTTTAGAGACTCCTTATTGAATCAGACACCCAGCAAGTGAATTGGGAATGAGCACACTGAAACTTTGAAATCTTAATTAAGTTATATAAGGGCTTGATGGTGCACATATAGTCCTTTAGACATAAACCATTGACCAAGTCTGGGAGTACGTCTGGATCCAGCAGCATCTAAACTCCCCTCTGAGAAGGGGTTTAGAATGCAAGGAGGACCTTTCTGAACCTCATGACTCAAAGGAGGGTCTCCCTGACAGGTTTGTCTGACCCTGTCCTCTCTGCAGCAAATAATCAAGGGTACCTTGTCATCAGAACTTCTTAAAGCCCTGTCAGATTTACCATCAAATTTGTTAAATTGCTGGTTTATATCAGTAAATATATTGCTGCTTTTCTCTTACCACCTAAGTGCATCACTCCATCCAAGACACTCCCACAGTCCCAAGCAGCAGGATTCATCCTCTCTCAGAGCTGGGTTGAGATGAGTCCCTCAACGCAATCAAGTAGCAACTGTCTCCCTCTGTTAGGAACACAAAGCATTTTAAAGAACTGGTTTAAAGTATGACTTGCTTAGATGTGACGTAAAATCTAATTCAGGTGTTATATTTTTACACAAAACCAAAAAAAATCAGTAATTTGCTTTTTCATATTAGTTCAAACTACCTTGGATTATAAGTCTTAGCCATCCTTTTATAAATCTTCAGCAATGTGGTTTCACAACAACTTGCCTTTTTCATTCTAGTTCTCCACTAACATGTTTTATTAGAAATATTTCAAAAGCAGTAGCAGAAAGAGGTCAGGACCCGTTATTTCTTCTGTAATGAAGTTATGACCAAAAGGGATTCTGAGGGTGTCTTATTAAAGTAGAAATTAAAACAAAAACTAAAGTAAAAAAAAATCAGGACTAACTCCCGAGTGTGCCACAGAATTAGATATATATCCAATTTACAAATGTTTCTGGAAGAAAATAATTCCTTTACTGAACAGCTTGAACTTGCCAAAATTATGACTGATTCCAAAAATAGCAGAGAGAGGCAAAATAAAAAATAGGGTCTTCTTGCTATTCTGCCTTCATATGCCTGTGGCCGAACCTTATGTCATACTGCAGCACACTTTTACATCTATGCGATATTTGTAAAATGCAAATAATCTAATTAGGGAACAATCTACAAAACTGCATAATTGAAGATAAGGGGAAAATACTTTCAAATTAATAGATTCTCAGGCTCTTATTTTTTTTTAATTTCACCTACAAAACGAAAAATAACTTTGCCATAATCACTTGTTATTAGGGATCAGGGGAAGGCTTTACTTTCTACCTTTGCGAGATACCAGGGAGCTGCAATAATTGTCAATTTTCTGTCTTGAATTAGCAAAATGTCCACAGTGCTTTGGACCAAAATACAGTCTTTATTATAAAAGTTGCATTATTTGCTCATTAATTTCCCACTAGATACCTTTTCCTTGTCCTGAAAGAAATTATCTTTATATAACAATTTCTTTTGCTATTTACACACTCTGATTTAATCTTTTGATCATGCATGAAATTACTTTATCCTCACTGCTAAAAAGAGTATGATACCCAAACCACTGTAAACCTCAAAGATGACTGTTTTTTTTTTTAATTTGGATTTAAGATTTTATTTTGATACTTATTTTTTCCATGTTCTTAGTGAACTAAATTTTAATAACATTTTCTGACTAGCTCTGGGATTTTAGAAAGTGCATTTTAATCGCATTTAAGTTGTTTTACTACTTAGGCTATTTTAAGTATAACTGCTTTGCAAGCTTTTTTAATTCCTGTCTTCCGCCACTATTCATTTTGCTTCCTTTTAATATTTTGTGACTAAATAGAACATCCTTCTCTTGCCAAGCATAGTGAAAGGAGCAGGACCCAATACTGGTGTTTGCAGTACCGCATGTGACACATACATCCATTTTTGTTTGTTTCTTCTCACTTATGCTATTTTTCTTTACTCCTCAAGATTGCTCTTTATCCTCTTAAACTGCATATATCTCCTGCAGTACAAGATGGCCTTGATAAAAGTCATCTTTGGGTGGTCAAATAATCAGAGAGATTTGATAATGTTTCTTTGAAGGCTGCATATTCTGTCCAAAGTTTCTCTGACAAATCCTATGTATCACTTGCTCATATATAACTGTTCTGTTTGTCACCAGACATGTGACATGTATTTCACTAAACCATCCTGATGCATCTTAAACAAAAAATGGTTGTTCATTCTTCTCTGTTTTATCTTTACTCAGCATTATCTTGCTTTCTTTATGTAATTTCCCTCTTGAATGTGTGTTGTTTGAGGTTCTTTTAGTGATTACTTCATATTGAGAAGGCTCACACCTTGTGCACTGGGTTTCCACTGTTTTATACTGGGTCCTGTTGATTTTAGTGTCTTTCATAGACATGTTTCCTTTTTCAAATTGTTCGGTTCTTTCCCTCATGTAATGCTATGCTCCTTCATTCAGTTTTTTTCTCTTGTTCTGCTTTGGTGTAAGTATTTCTCTGTTGTTAGCTCTCTCTTCAGCCTTTTTTTCCTCCTTTGAGAATGCTCAAGGAAGAGTTCATGTAAATAGCCTGCAGTGACAGTCACCTCTACCAATAAATTATCCCTAATGTCTTTTAAAGGGTTATCCACTACAAGAGACTCCCTTCCTCCTTAAAATTTCTGCAGTAATAATACTTCATTCTTGGCTTCACATTTCCCTAAAATTATTTCTTCGTTCTTTTGGCCTCATTCTATAAACTCCCCATCCTTTTCTGTGCTTGAAGTGTTTTGTGTTTTATGTTTCACACTTTATTCTTTTTATATTAAAATGGTACCCTTGCACTTCTGTAATACCTTTTATGTGAAGACCTATATGCTTTATAATAACTGATGAGTTAAGCTCTGTTATGGAAATTGCACATACCAGCCACTGGAACAGGTATTTCTGTTATACATTTCTGCATAAGACAAAAGACATATTCCTTTGTGAAAGTACTTTTTATCAATAGCAGTACACAGTGTCAATAGCACACAGCTCAAGCTGGGTGCTTCCTAAGAGGGACCCCATACAAAAAACCTCTGGGCAATTATATCCTCACAATCTGACTTTTCCACCCTAAATGTAAAGTTTCAGACCAATAGTAATAACAAGGTCTAGGGTCCCCTTGCTTTGTTTCCCATTTGGTTACTAAGCAGTTGCTAAGTGGTTTTCTCCTTATACAATATCACACCCTCTCAGGTCAGCTTCTCTAGTTATTTATTCAGCATGTTGGAAAAATGTTGTTACAGTTCATATATCACAACCTACAGGCTTTGCCTACTCTAGCTATTGATGTTTAAGCTGCTGGCTTTGTCTGCTCCAGCTATTATTAATCTTTAAGCTGCTAGCTCTAAGTTTCAATTAACTTTTTCTACACCAGTTCTCAATATATTCTAAGTAATGCCTGTAATTTTATATTGGTTGGAGGAAACTGAGGCACTGGAGCAAGCCAACTCACTTCTTGGAAATAAATACAAATTCTCAGTCAAGCTGCAAGAAATGTGATTTTGTTCTCTGGGGTTTTCTGGGGGGGTTGATTCTTGGTTTTTTTACTGGTCTGCTTATCACAACATGCTTCTCCTACAAATAAGGTTTGAATGTAATAATTATTTTCTTTTCATTCACTGATAGTAGTCCCTATGACTAATATATGTTTTGCCATTTCACCTTGCAAATCTATCAGAAAAGAATGAGAACACATACATAAAAGGTCTTTCAAGCTCTTTATATTTTGACCTTCCTCCTATTCAGTATAACAGCACACCCAGTACAAGATACTCTTCTGGGTATATGTTGTGCTTATATATTTTTTCATAAATAAAAAACCTCAAAATCTAGAAATTGTAATTGATACAGTATTCCCTTCTGTGCATGTCTGTTACACCGGAATTTTTAATTTTGTGATGACAATCACATTTCAAGTCTGTAATGCAGGCACATGCAGCACTGTCAGGTTGACGTTCTGCTAGTTATCCTTTAAAATGCTTGTTTTGATGATATCTCTAATAGGAAACTTTCTGAGTAGAGACCACCTTATTAAAATATTAATTAAATTGACAATCTTCCACTTTTAGCCTTGCAGTAATATACAGGTCTTTTGGTTTCAATTTTTTAATTGCTGTGTTTAGTGTTGTATAATGTGATTTGTGCTTCTTATGCTATGTGTCTGTGTTTGTTTTGATGGGGATAGAGATATTTTTTTTCCAAATTAGCTTGTATGATTTGGATTGTGCTCAAAACTGTTGGCATGGGATTGTTTAGCTACTGTTGAGCAGTGTTTGCACAGTGGCAAGGCTGGGGGCACACTAGAAGTTGAGAGGGGACAAAACCAGGACAGACGACCTCAATGACCAGTGGGATATCCCAGACCATATGGTGTCACACTTAGCATATAAAGTTGGGGGAAGATGAAGGAAGAGGGGAATATTCGGAGAGATGCCATTTGTGTTCCCAAGTCACCATTAGCTATGACGGGAGCATGGTCTCCGGGGGGTGATTGAGCTCCTGCCTGCCCTTGGGAAGTGGGGAATGAATTCTTTGTTTTGCTTTGCTTGTAAGCATAACTTTTCCTTTCCCTATTAAACCACCTTTTTCTCAGCCCACGTGTTTTCTCACTTTTGCTCCACACATTCTGTCCCTTCATCCCACCAGGGGAAAGGTGTATAGGTGACTCTATGGGGTGCAGTTGTCAGCTGGGGTTAAAGACAGTCCTGTTTGGCAGGCAACTTGGAGCTCAAAGCCTTCAAGATAACAACAGATTTGACTGAAATGTGCCAGATCAAATATAGAGCTGTCATTGCTTCTCAGCTTTCAACTGACAGGCTCCTGTGCCTGCCATGGGGCTTGCTCACCTTGCTGTATATTCCAGTCTAGTGCTCTTTAGTGGCTGTGCTCTGATTTTGCTGCTTGCTGTAATGCTCTAGTGCTTCTCATCTTACTCTGGGAACATTTTGGTGGCAGCAGTGGCCATGCATCTGGCTGGCACATGGCCAGGCCAACACCACTGCTGCTGTGCTGCTGCACTGGGCAGGCTGCAGCTCCAGTGTGAGCCTGGATCAAGAGCACAGTGACCTGTGAATGAGCAGGACACCCTGAAACATGGGTGGCTGTGAATAAGAACACAATAAAGCAGGTATATCTCCAAGTGCCTGTGCCAGGTATAGCTCTGCAGAGCAGCTCTAGCTCTGCAAAAACTGTGGCTAGCAGATAAGGCTCCACTTGGAGCGGGTACACCCTTGAGGGGCTGCAGCCTCCAGATAAATCCAAGCTTAGGAAGGGAAAAAGGCAGGAGCTCATTCTAATGTTGAAACCTATGGTCTGGTCCAAAGGGGACAGGAGTGGAGACGGTGATGAAAATGCCTTTTAATTGTTGCAGTCCAGGTTTTGAGTTGCATGTTATGGAAATTACATTTAGGCAGGAACCCCTTTTTGTTAGCCAGACTGGGAGCAAGGAGTGGATTGCAGTGTTAAACCCTATAGCCCAGCTCAAAAGAACCAGGGGTGGAGACTGTAATGGAGGTACCTTTAAATTGTTGTAAGCCATGATTTGAGTTGCTTGATATAGGAATTATTATAGTAGAGACCACCTGAACAAGTGGAGGACAAGCGTTGCAAGAAGTAGTGCAAGTGCAGCAATGATCTGACCTGACCTGACTTTTGTGCCCAAAGGTGTCTTATAGCAAACTTCCGGTTAGGTATCTGCAGCAAATTTGAATCACTACACTACTCTTTTTATTGTCATTTATTGACCAATGGAGATTTTACCCAATATGCACCTTTTTTCCCAAGATCCTTCAGATCTCTGCATGCATTCACAACTGTCAGTTCTACCCAATTATGAAACATGATTCTATTTTCTGCCAATTCAGTGATGTCTTTGGAGAGCCATACTTCCCTGTTGTAATGGAGTCAATGCCTGTTTCTACATCAGAAACAGTACAGGGAGCAAATATGAAGTACTGCATTTGCAAATCCTAATTGATCTTCTTGGTGATATAATTTATTTTTTTAATTTGCCTGAGAAAAATGCCTTTCAATTTTGGCAACAAATAATGCTCTTTCAAAATTGTTTGTACTAAAATGTTTCCTTTAGAGAAGCAAGTGTGACGGACAGACAAGAAAAACGAGTTATGTTGATGTTTGTGTGAGTTCTCACGACCAAAGCCTCACTGTACCACATCATGGCATAAAACACCAAACAAAGTAACAACCCCTGACACAAGGTGTTTATGATTAGCCAATATCATAGAGGCTTGATTTTGTCATCCCTATGGATTAAGAGTCTAATCAAAGCCCACATAAGAATAACTGTACTTCAGGATGAATCAGAGCAGCAAAATGTAACTCAGCTCTTTCATTTCCAGACAAAGACCTTCTGAAAAGATGACAAGGAAAGGAGAAGCTAATGCTCTTGGGAAGAGATATCTAATTTTGGTGATGTATCTGACTGAACAGTCATCTCTAACCACTAACTGAACAGCTGGATTCAGCTGAAGTAATAGGAACTGGGGTTTTCAATGCAAGATTATAGCTTGCCCAGCTGTAGATGTACATAGAGCATGTTAATTGCACACATATAATACATTTTATTGGTGTATACTTATATACTGCAGGTTTAAACATGTGCAAATACATTAAAAATTGAATGTGAAGTCTGCAAAAAAAAGAGGAGAAACAGAAGTTGCAAGGCTTAGTTCTCATATTCCCATCTATATTAGCTTACTATATTCCCCTAAGCTTGAAAGGTAAAGTCTAATAAAGAGTATCTGCTATAAAACCAAAGAAAAATACAATATCATATGGAACAGGAAAAAAAAATGAACTATTAATCTTTAATCATGTCCATTCTAAAAGAGTCAATGCTTCCAGATGCTGAAGTCTTCCCCTTGCTCACTGAACCTCTCAACAACTTTCTTAAGGGCGACATAGCAAATCAAAATCCAGGGAAGGTCTGTAATCCACAGCTAAGTATTAATGTGAGTATAGAGTTTATACACTAAGCATAGATCTGATTGTGACCTTTGCTGCAGAAAATAATTCAAGTTCTCTTATTGTGCCTGAGTTTGTTCTTGAGCAAGAATCACATGCCATCAAATTCTCTGCCAGACCAGGGCAGGCGTTCCCCAAGGTGACTGATCTTGATGAGGTTCTCCCATTCTTTAAATAGAAATGGGGCTTTTTTGCACAGCGTCTCTTTGAGGATGGGTCTTCATATCTGGTATATTCAAAGGTAGAGACACATTTTTATCATCTTCTTCCAGTTAGTTTGCACCAGTGTCTCTCATGCTACGACTATCTTTCCTGATTAAAAAAAAAAAAAAAAGAAAAGAAAAAAGGGAGGGATAAATCCCCCAACTGTCCTGTGTGCATCTTTGATAAAAGCTAACTGTTCCTGAAAAATTCTTTTCCTTTTAGCCAGGGTACACCAGTCTTCATAAAAATGCTTGCTTTTTGTTCTTCCTTTTGAGAATTAAGACAGTTTGAAGGAAATTCTTTTACTACAATATGTACTCAAAATGAATCATTTTGTCCTGCAATGGATAAACACAAGAGTATCTAAATACCTTGGATTTTCTTCCCCTTACTTCTCTATCCACTTTTTCTGAAATCAACCTCCATTCAGATTTTTTACTGCCAAAAGGAAATGCAAAAAAAAAAAAAAAACAATCTTCACGGGGTGCAGTTTCTCTTCCAGTCAGTGAACACTTTGCTGTTTTTAATATTTTCAAGCCTTTGGCAACCCCCTGCTTTGTGTGTGTTTTGCCTAAGATAATTGTAAGAAATAAACATTCAGCACAGAGTTCAGAGAATTCAACAGATCATTCCTATAATTGATAATGGAAGTGTCCTTAAAACAGGGTGCAAAAATTATGTCTAATGGAAAACAACATTGGAGTGAATGACCAAGGAACCTTTCTGGAAATGACCCCAGGAGCCCCAGGTCCGCTTTTCTTATTCAGGCGTTTAATACTAAACATCTTGCAGACTTTTTTTTTCTCCTCACCCCCACTAATCTGAGATTTGATTAAATTTATTGCTTTGTGTTTCATTACTCTCCTGGATTAGCGGAATATAGCAGAGCAGTAGAGTTACTCACATATGTGCTGGTATGGGTAGTTAACTTCAATTACAGGGCATGAAGTTCCTGATGAGCAGGCCAGGCACAAACAGAGGAATTTGGTTTTAATGGGCTATTTTACATTTTCTTCTTTTTACTTTCCCTTCAGAGAATAAAATTATCCTTGCAAATTTAACCACAATCTCTACTCTGGAAGCTGAAGCAAAAAAGAACTACTTTTATTGGAGTATTCCTCAGCAGAAAGGTAGTAAGTGAAAAATTACACCACACCACATGCAAACAGACTTCTCCTAAACCTGTTCATTGCAAAAATGTGTCTTTTTTTTTTTAATTCAAACTTTCTTTTTTTTCACTTTATATTAATTAATATTCTGGGAACTTAGATAAGGATCCATTTGCACAAATCTCAGTAGGATAATGGGATATTTGACAAGTCAGACACAAGCATTTAGGGTTGGTTCCAGCTTTTCCATAGGCCAATATGATATTTTTTGCCAGTGTGAGTGTATTATAATTTTGTTACAGCTGTAAGGCTTCTAATGGGTATTTTTAATTGAAATGAACTGTTATATAAATTTTATGTCTGTTACAGTGAAACATCATTCTTAGGTCGATTTTTTGGTCAAAGCTAATCCAATGTAAAATGTTTGCTAATAGTTTTACTTTCCCCCTCTATAATTTGTCAGTTACCAAAAATGTTTTTCTCCTTTAAAGAATTAAAAAATACCCTCAGACTTAGTTGCATTTTGAAAAAAAATCAGACTCTCATTGTATATCTGAAAAATTTAATTTGCTGTGATAGTAGATCTTCATTGAAGAACTCATTCATAAAGGTACCAAAAACCTGATCATAAAAAAAGTGTCTATACTTTCATGAGACATAAATAAAATAGTTTCAGAATGGAAGCAAGAATCAGAAACTTACAGATGAAGCCAGAAATCAAGTTTAAGACTTAAAGTTATGAGAAAAGAATAAATAGAAACAGACTGATAATAATATCATTTTACTTCAAATATGTCAAATTTAATCCAGTTGAAACTGCTGTCAAAAAATCTTTTGGTCTCAAGAATTCGTCTCTGTGGATATGAATGTGGATGCTAACGGACTGATGTCCTGTGAATTTCTTTCTTTTTCATTGTTTTTCATCAGAAATAGCGTCCAGGGTCCTTCTTGCACAGTATGTAAAAGCAGAAACAGACTATACCAGGCTATTTCACCTCATGATATTTGAAACTGAGGCGACTGATCTGTGCTCTGGCAGTCAAAGGGACAGGAGAATGAAATTTCTTCTTTGACTAGAACTTTGGACTGCTTGGTCATTCTGTTTTGAAATATTTTAAACTATTGCTCCCCCAGAAAACCTTCAAGTAATCACAACTTAATCACTATGCAATCACTACAATGCTCTTTGGTTTAAATATGACTATTTTATTATTAAACATACCTTTAATTTTTCATAGACCAGTTTAAAACTGCAGATACTTTCAGACAAGAGAAAGTATACTGTCCTTGCATCTCTTAATCACACATTTTGAAGGAAGGCAGTATAAGTCACACTATGATACCATTTGTATGTTGTAGAATAAGTGATAGGCAAATTAAGAGTGAACAGAGAATTCTTTCTTGCACAACTTTCCAAAACTAGTTGGCATAAGGTTTTGATAAAGACGGAAATTAAAGATGATTTTTAAATGAATTAATCTTTCCTGTAAACAAAAATATCTGCAATTATCAGCTATTTATTTTGAAAAAATACTAGACATATGTCAGACTATCTACTGCTTGTTTGGAGGCAATTTTGATCCATTCATTGAGTTGGGCACTGGTTCATAAATAGAAGAACTAAAGGGCCAAATTTTCTGTTCCACTGTAACAATTCTGATGTTCCTACATCCAACAATGTTAGATTATTCTAAATTCACTATTTTTTAAAAGAATTTGGGAAAAAACCAACAAAACCTTCAAAATTATTTTATGTGATCTAGACCACAGCAGCTGCCATTGATTCTCTACTGAATAAAATTCATTGAACCACTTTCTTGTATTTACTACTCAGGAATATGGCAGGCCCTCTGTAGCCTTCATAAAGCTCTGAATAATCTAATTTAACTTTGAAACTATCCCCTCCTAAGTAGAAAAGGGAAGACTACGTGACCTCCAGAAGTCATTTGCAACCTTCCTGGTTAATAACTTCCATGATGTGCAACTGCATTTCCAGCAAATCCCAATGCTGATGTCCAAGCAAGAAATAATCATAAAAACACAAAGTGAACTATCTGATGAACAAGATCCAGGTAATGGAACTCTGTATTCCAGGACTAAAACTCATAAAACAGTCAGCAACAATTAGAATCAAATGCAAACCCCATTTATTTGGTTGGATGTTCAAGGATATCTCCTTCCTAAGTGTGAACGTGCACATCCATCTGTTAATCTTCAAGGAGAGGTGAATCTCCTCACCCAACAGCGGCTTTTCAAACACTAAGATGGTGAGTTATTTACACTCAGTCATTTAAGAGTCATTGGCCTCTCAGTGTAAAACTGGTAGTACACACAGGGAAGTGAAATACTTGCTTTACTTGAATTGTGAAAGTGAAAATACTGCACCTGTTCTGAACATACATAAAACCTTGGTTTGCTAACGACATTGACTCACTATTTATTTTATATCCTTGTGAAAATACTCTCTTTTCTAAATTAATATTTTTTCTCTTTCTGAATGCTGATATTCTGTCATTTTATGGGGTATAGCTATAAAACTATAGATGTAAAACTTCACACTTCAGCTGATTACATAAATCATTTTCAACACCAAAATAAAAAGAAAAGAAAAAAAAAAATAGAGCATCTGCTTGGATTTCTCTCTTGTCTTCAAAAGGCTCCTAAGGATTGAGGGGCCCTCATAGAATGACTGCTCTGTTAAGTCTCAGGGAAAGGGTTATCTAGGATGCTAGGAATAAGCACCCTCTCAGGTGTGAAAATCTTATTCACCAAGAATAGGAAAAACGTTTGAAATCACCTTGTACAACACAGGAGGTTTCATTTGATCACAGATCTGAATTTTCAAATCACATTTAGACAACAATCAAAACACTGATTCAAAATAATTCCATCAAGTAGTGACAAAACAAGTAGAAGTAGTTTAGATTAAACATTAAAAAAAAATACACTAAGGGTGGTGAGACACTGGAACAGATTTCCCAGAGAAGTTGTGGATGCCCCACCTTTGGAAGTGCTCGAGCACAGATTGGATGCAGCCATGAGCAATCCACTCTAGTGACTGGTGTCCTTGTCCACGACAGAGGTGTGGGAATGAGATGATCTTTAACATCCTTTCCAATCTCAGCCATTCTGTGATTCTAGAATTTCAGGACTTCAAAGCAGAAATGTTGAAAGGAAGCACAATAAAATATTCAGAAGAGTTCAGTGTCACTGTACCATGTATTACTGACTGTCAGGTTTGTCATTTTTGAAGCAATATAAATGACGTGTGAGAAATAGAAATTTGGGTTTCAAGTCATATGTAATATTGACAAGATGGCAAATATAGTTGAAATACTCATTTAAAAACCTTGGAAAATATTAACATTGTTGCCAATTAAGTTTTCTAGAACTCTTTTCATCTTTTCTTATACTAAAGATCTGCCCCAGCATGTGAACTGGAACTGTCCTGTGCATCACCATGACATCTTCTATGCATGTCAGTTCTGTGAGCTGCATGTCTGCTCTTGTAATGGAGAATAAGTACAAACTTCTTGCATCCTCAGGCCATCACAAAGTTTTTTAAAAGAGCATGCTACAGTTCAGTAGCCATGTTAACAAAGTGAATGATAACTGGAGGCAGAAAAATATTTTGAGTACCCAGCTAATTGAAAGTCTGGCCAAAATACAATCTGCAGAAGTGTAAAAATAAAGAGCAAATATAGTCTGCAATCATATATAATAGGTAAATTATATTTTTATGGGTATCTAAGGATGAATAATACAGCAAGACATGAATATCAAGGGTCAAAACAGAGAGTATCTATTAGCTCTTATCAAAGAATCACTCTAAAGACAGTTTTTGTTTTGGTGCAGTAACATATATTACATAGATAAGGCTGATAACCCTAGCCCTGAAAAGTGAGCTGAACCATTACTTTAGTTATGGACATCTCACAAGAGCAAACAAAATTTATTGGATAGAGTTTCCAATATCTTATAACTTTCCACACAGCTCTCAGAAAATTATTTTACTACTGGAGCTAAAGACAGCCTGAGCTGTTAAAGGTGACTCCTTTTAAGTGACATCTCTAACACATAGTATGATTTGTCTGAATCAAAGAGTCATTTGTTCTTCTTTAACAGTCCTTTTCTATTTTTTTTAATAATTGCAAGTTTTCCTGGAGCTTATTAGTAATTACTATTATTATTTAAATTCACCATGCATAAAAAATGCAATTCAAGAGTTCATACTGATCATTTTTTATGACTGTTTGAAATTTCACAACAAGGATGCTATTAGGAAGAAGAAAGGGAAGAAGTACTTTCATGTTTCCCTTGCCTAAATGTTTTCAAGTAGAAATTTAGCTGGCAATTAATGTAAATGAAAAGCCAGGAACAGTTCTTAACACCATCTCTGACGGCTGTCTCTGGCATCATAGAAGTCACTCAATAAGAGGAAAGGTTCTTGAGGCAACCAGGATGCTGAGAGAAAGGGAAATACTACAGAAGGATTTAAAGAATTCTCATTGTCTCTTGCTCTGTCATTGCGCAATGCTGAGAAGCGTCTGGCTTCATCTTCTTTCCTGTCCTCCATCCCATACTTTCACACACTGATAAAGTTCCCCCTGAACATTCTCTTTCCAGGCTGAATCCTCTCCGTTTTCTCAGTCACCCCTTGTTTATCAGATGCTCTAAGGCCTTAATTACCCTTGTGTCCCTGTGCTGGGCTCACTCCAGTACATCTCTCTTTCTTTAGTTCTGGGGAATCCAGTGTTCCAAATGTGTCTAATTTACCATCTTTTCCACCAGCATGGGTACTCCTATGTCAAAAAATCATTTTTACTTCAGCAAGAACCCCAGGTTCGAAGCAGACAATGCCAGGGAGATTCTACTCTTGTGTTTCCAAACCTTCTCAATACATCTTGATGCCCCATAATTCTGTGAGCAGCAGGAGCAATCCAGTCCTAAATCAGTTTTGGTTATGTTTTGCTGAGTTCCTAAATCTAAGAAACAAACAGAAAATCCTCCAAAAAATTAAAATAATATTTTTGTTAATTCCTCATGTAATATTTTCCTTTCTAACTGTCCTGACAAATATTGATCCTTCCCAACCCTCCACCCTTTTTTTTTCTTATGAAGTATGAGTCAACACAGCACTACATACAGTACACTGATTTCTCTTGCTTGTCAAAAACATAACTGATGATTTCTTCTCTGTTATTGGCACAGTTGTTGCAGAAAAAGAATTTCTCAGCTTGTTTTCCCTGACGATCTTGCTTTTTCTGCCGCAATGTAAATATTCTACAGCATCGTGCTTCATCTGTGGCAAATGTGAGATTCTAAATGTTCTTTCTGTTTTCAAAGAATGTATCTAGAACTCAGAGGCTTTTACTCATGAAGTTGTAAGACACAGATAATTTTGAAAATATTGTTAAATGCTGGGTCTGAAGAAATTGCTGGAAGGGTGACCTGAAGTTAATTCTGAGAACGGATCTCATTTACTGGGCTTCCAGCTGTTCTGGAGCATAAATACCACTGTGGAATTGTACAAATTTAAAAAGCCTGAATACATTCATGGTCATCATGTGTGCCTGAGAATAGGAGCTGAATCAGCTGGAAACTCTGTCTTTGAGGACTTCATTTTACAACTACTTCAGTAGAAAGAGACCTTTAGGCTTTCTCAGGCTCTGAGAAGGTTGAGGTCTGCTAACATAAAAGAGTCAGGAAACTTCATATATTTTAAAGATTATTTTCCGGATAGATTTTTCTCAAGTTTTTCAGCTTATTACACATAGACCTATGGAAAAAGTTTCCTTGTGCCATAAACTTCCCAAATACAACTGCTCCCAAAAAAACATTTCAAATTCGTTATACTGTAATTTTAAAAATACATTGAAATTTTAACCCTGTTAAAGTTGGTGTAAAAATTATCTTTCAAAATGTATTTTTCACTCCTTGTTATTTAATTATAACTCTATCTGCACAGAAGAAATTTAACTTTAAAAAGGCAGAAGCAAATGTGTTGCAACCACAGCCATTATTATTTTAGGTTAGTGTAATTCCAGTACACTTCTCAGCAATATATGTAAGTACTGCTGGTTGTTTTCTTCTCTCTTTTAAGTTAGATGTCTTTTAAATTAGCTTTTCCTTGAGCAAAGAATTTTTAGTGCCCTAGAAGATTTACTGCTCCATAACTACTGCTCTTGGTATACCACACCCAGTTAATATAGGTAATAAAAAATTAAATCTTGAATGGCTGAAAAACTCTGGAAAACTATGTATGTCCCAAGAAAAATCCTATTTTATCCTTCTGTGTACTTTGGATAACATAAGTTTGCTTAAAAACACAAGATTTTTACCCTCCTTTTCAAGAAAAATTTCTGAACACTGAGACATTTGCCATCTCAAATGGTTATTTATTAGAAAACATTCATGATTTACTTTGAAAATCTGAACAAGCAAGCAGTGAAAAAAGAGTTCACTGTTCTAGTTAGAAATCTTGCAAGTGTATCTAAAATTTTTACATAAAGACAATTTTTATTTTTTTCCTTAGTTATGGAAGATGGTATTGTAGTCTGATTTTGAAGTCAGTTGAAAGGTGACTATGGCAGTTGTTAAAAAAAAAATTATGTCTGGGTGTAAAAATAACTTGCTATAAATCAGGAATTCATTCTCATGTGTAGTACTGTGCTGAATTCCTTGCCTTACTAAGAGTTATAACAGATATAGAAGGAGAACTAAGAACATGTTAGAAAGACAGGAAGAATAGCAGGTGAGATTAATAAATCGGGATCACCCCATTTAGAAAATATATAAGAGAATATATTTTATATATTCCCTTATATATATATTTATCTTTTAATATTGTTTATTCTTAAAATTCAGCATGTAGAGAAACCAAACTGAGCACTCTTATCTTTCAAAACTCATCAGATGTAAAACTAATGAAAGAAAATTTTGTGTAACCAACACTGTTAACCTTTGAAACTACTTGCTGTATCAATGTGCTTGAAGATGTCAAGAGCTCAGAATATCTCATTAAAGCAGCAGATGTCTACTCATGAATAAGAGCTTCCGAAGTTGTAGGTCTTAAATTGAATTAAAAGATAAGTGTGGGTATAAATTATGGGGTTTAAATCAATTGCTTTCATAAATGTCTTGCTCTAAACCCCATGTCCTTTTGAAATTTCTATCATTCTTTATTGGTTGATCTCTTCTTGAAATCACAGCTAAGCACTTTCATCATGACCATTTTGAGAACTGGAGATTTGGGCAATTGGACAGTTCTTTTATCTCTTGGAAAAATGAATAAACTCAAAATTACGTGTTCTTTTTCCCCAGTCTTATTGATGTATATAAATAAAGATGTATTTCTAGGTCTGCCATAAAGGTTTCACTGACTGTCGACAGTCCTTGCTCACTTGTATCACCAGTGACAATTAAAAAACAATCACCCAGTTCCAATGAAAACTGGAACAGTGATGTTGGGTAGTCAGATAGCTCTGAATCCCAGATACTCTAATCTGGGTGGCACTTAAAATGTACAGCACATTTCACAGAGTCACAGAATAATAGAATCATAGAAGGCCTGGGTTGGAAGGGACCTTAGAGATTGGCTCATTCCAGGCCTCCTGCCATGAGCAGGGACACCTTTCACTAGACCAGGTTGCTCAGAGCCTCATCCCAGTTGACCTTGAACACTTCAGAGTTGGGATACCCACAACCTGTGCCAGTGCCTCACCACCCTCATAGGGAAGAATTGCTTCCTGCTATCTAGTCTATACTGGTTTTCTTTCACTTTGAAGCCATTCCACCTTGTCCTGTCACTCCAGGCCCTCATAAATAATCACTCTCTCTCTTTCCTGTAGGCTCCCTTCAGGTACTGGAAGGCTGCAATTGGGTCACCCCAAAGCCTTCTCTGTTCCAGACTAAACAATCCTAACTCTCCCAGCCTTTCCTCCCAGCAGAGCTGCTCCATCCCTCTGATCACCTAGGTTCCTCCTCTGGCCTGGCTCCAGCAGCTCCCTGTCCTTGCTGTGCTGGGAGCCCAGAGCTGATGCAGCACTGCAGGTGGGGTCTCAGCAGAGCAGGGCAGAGGGGCAGAATCTCCTCCCTGCCCTGCTGCCCACGGGGCTCTGGCTGCAGCCCAGCACACAGGGGGTTCTGGGTAGCAAACACACATTGCCAACTCATGTCCAGCCTCTAATCCACCAGCAACACAATATAGAACTGTAATCTGACAGTATCCATAGACTTTTTCCCTTTATGTGTAAATTCACATCCTATTGGTCACATTTCTTTGGTCTGCAGCTTTGTATGGTTTTAGTCTTCACTGTTAATAAAAGCACGGATGGCTCAATAAGCATGATTTACATGCTGTTCTGCATGTCTCTGAAATTCATCGTAATTCAAAGCACTGCAGGGAACAAGTTTCACAGTCACAGAACAGCAGCTGAGAAAGGTTTGTGTTTTGCACACACAACCAGTTTAAAAACAACTGCTCTTCAAATTCTCACCATGTAGCAACCATTCTTTGCTGTTTCACATACTGAAATATCTTCTGCACGTCTTGGCTCAGGCCAGCAAATCTTGTTGTCTCTTCTTCAGTGCTGCAGTAATAGACTATTCTTGAAGGTCCCTTCAATTAAATTAACTGATATTGCGCTAAACCAGATATTATTATTTGCATAATCTGGTAATATCATTCATGGAGGAATAGTTTTCACGGAAGAGATGGTAAAAAAATGGCTGGTGGGACTTCAGTAACCAAAAGAAGGTGCTTACGCTTATCAGGCATGAAGGTGAAAGTTCTAATGAGTTAGGGAAATACAGTAATTTATGAAACATTGTTTGATAGCATCCATAACATTCCCAGGTTGAAAAAAAGGACATCTTTGCCCTGGAAATTGTATGAAATAAACCACTGCTAACTGATAAGACAGAAGGCAACTACCATGAAAAAGTCTGTTTGCAAGTGCCCATAAAATAGGGAAAGTACACAACTGACATGTTGCTGAATATGTAGGCAGTTATATAGAGCCAGCTGCATCATCTTAGCACTGTCAGTCTCACTCTCGGATAAAAATAATAAACATGTCCATAATCCTGCCCAAATATCTGTACCTGATAGTGATGGAATAACTGCTGAGAGTTCATGGTTTTTGAGAGACTGATCTGAGAAGAGGAATAAAGTCACATATATCCAAATGTGGGAACATGGAACATACAGAAATCTGCTGATAGAGTCCAAAGAAGTTAACTTGTCTCATCTCTCAAATGCTACCTTTGCTGCGCCAGACACAGAAGTGTAGGATACTTCCTTCAGACATATAAATTCAGCTTATTGATTTCTTTTCTCATCACAATGTTTTATATTGTAACCAAATTAGCACACTGTACTTCAAGCAACCTTGCTATCTTCAAAAATTAAGCAGTCCTCTTTACCTGGACAAAATTATTTTACATTTGCCCTTGTCATTATTCAGTTCCAGAAATGATACAGAGAATTATCCTCCCTGCACAAAATCCATGAATTTCTTCTTAGTATCTAAATAATTTCAGGGTTGTTTTAAGTTTCTCTAGCAGAAAGCAGAGTTCTTTATTTAAAAGTGACTTGAAACAGAGTGGAAGCAATGGTTTTGCCTCTTTCTCATAAAATGTTTATCCAAAATGATAGTAATTTTAGATGTTTATGAAAGTTAGATCTTTATGAAAGTCTCTATAAGATGTTAAGAACTTGAAACATAAATGTGGCATAAACATTTATGAAACTCTTTTGTTTATTGTGCATCATTTCCTCCCCACAATAATGCTGTTGTTCACTGTTGTATAATTTATCTTAGTGCCACTTCAACTGACTGCAGTTTTCATAGGAAAACATGCTATTCGGGATAATTACTCACTTTGGAGACGATCAGCAATTTGGTTCATGAGCACCTCTGAAAATCATCAAGTCTGCAGAAGGCATTTTCCTGCAAGGGCAACGTACTGTTCTGCTAAGAAGGGGTATTTTGTATTTTCTCTTTTCCTTTTTTCTCTCCTTTCCTGTCCCACAAAACATTTGACAATTGCTCGAAGATGTGTTAATATCCTTACAACACCTCACCATTTAATTTCAGACACACAGTATCTGTGCTTTTTTTTTTTTTTGTAACTGTGTCATTGCCATACGTTCCCCTAAAATTCTCATCTATTTTAGGGTGCTCCCTTAACATTTCAATTTCTAAGACATGTAAGTAAATTCAGCTAGATCTCCTGGCAACTTGGGTGTCCACTGGGAAACATGTATTTCAGTATAAATATCCATTATCAAATCATCACCAAGATTTCAGTTTCTATATTTAATTACATTTGCATTGAACATGCAATCATCAATCAACTTAAAAATAAAATAATCCTTGTAAAAACACCATAGAGATGTTTCTTGACAAGTTCAGTCACAGCAAGTTTACTGATCCTCAGTTCTTGTAAACTGACTCAAGTGCAGTGATGAGAGCTTGAAATGTTTCTGTTGCCAGAGCCTAATTCTGCTGCTTTTATTCATATGAGAGGATAGACTCCTGTATAAACAATCTCACTGAGCAAAACAAGTAAGCAACATGGGGGAAAATTAATTCTTGCTGTCTTTTTGCAAACTTCACAGCTAGTAAATCTTTATGGGAGAAAAGCTGCACATGATAGCCAGGTTGTGAAAGCTGGAGGCTACTGTGTGAAAGACAGGGAGCTCACAGATATATCCACTTTGATTCTGAGTCTGATGTCCCAAAAGATCCAAGGTACTAATCAAACATGTATGCAACATTAGGTAATACTTTCCCTTCTTCTCCCCTGAGATTTTTCTGGCAAGACTTTCCAGTCACTGGAGTTGCATTTTAATTGCTTTGAGAACCTATCAGAGCTGACTTCCTCACCCTTGAAATAACTGCCCCAGCAGAAGGATGATTACACTTCTTGATGCTACTCCTCTTAGCAGTTTACATGGGATAATTCTCGCTGTAGTGTTTTTCTGGTCTTGATTTTGAAACTTACATAGCATGAAAAAGGGTTTGTTTTCTGTCAGCATATTTGTTATACATGTGATATTATCCAGAAATCATGTTTTCTAATTCCCTAGTCTAAGCACAGCCAGTAAACTCCATGTCAGCCTTCCCCCCCAGCAAACAGCACACTCTAAAGAATAATGCTATTAGCCAAAGAATGGCAAATACTACAGGTCTGTTATTATTGGTACCAGTTAGTGTTCTACAGCACTTTGAAATTCTCATATTTTGTTTTTTGTTTTTTTAGTGTATGGCCATGAACACCAAAAGTCATATGAAGTTTCAGATGGCAGAAAATTTGAGCCCTATTTCTGCATCTTTCTAATCCCCTTTTGCATGACCTCAGCATGACTTGCTCTTGTGGTTCACTATGAGAAACTTCTTTTGCAGATCTTTTTTTTGTAACAACTGAGTTGTTCCATAGGCAGCAGAAACAATGAAACCCTGCACACTTATATCCTTTGTCCCTTTCTCTCCTCCTCTCTCTGTCCCTCCACTGTGGAGGAGGGACCTAAATGTATCCTAAAATACCTTTTCTGTGGTATATGTGATAGAATACTTTGAGCTATATGCTTACTGATGGGCAAACCAGCTGCTGCCTCTTCAGTGAGGCCTCTGTATTTCACAATGTTACTACAAGAATGTGATTATCTTTGAGATTTATACTCATCTTTTGTTGTTTTACTCCATTACCTCAGAGCAGTGAAAAGCATGTTCATCTTTGCCTTGAAAAGCTGGACTGAAAAGAGATTTCTCCAATTGCTGTACCAATGTGTTGTGGACAATCTACATGGTGTGCTCTGCTGACTGCTGCAGACAAGTAACTAGGCAGAGCTCTCAGGACAAGAAATCCTATTTGGAAGCAGAGCATTCTCATCTGATTTCAAAGGAGCAAGCAATAGTCACTCAGAAATTGTGGCTAGCACAGGTCTTTCCCACAAGAACTTCTTCTGTGTTTTATAAACAAAGATAAAGTTTGGATGTTGTTAGAACAACGTGTGTCGAGATTTGGGCAGTTCAGGCCTGGCCAATCAGGCCTAGGGGGAGGTTTCTGACTGACCAATCTGGGTGACCTCTGAAAAGCCTATATAGGTTGGATTCAAAATAATAAAGCTGTCTTTTCTATGCTACGCTGAGAATCCGGGTTTTCCTTCTCTGCTAGCGGCTCAACAGCGACAAGAAATAGTCACTCAGATCTGGCACTGGTGAAATTCTCATCATATTTATAATTTAACATAAGCAAACTTGGGATAGCAACATTTTTTATGTTTAGTTCTTGGGGGGCAACAAATGTCCTGCTTGCTTCTATATTGTGTTGTGGTGGGGCATCATGGATTTCATTCCTTGAACCTGTGCAGATCGAGGTGCTTATGGCCCTCAACTAAGGTAGAATATAATGTTAAGGTATGTGTACAAGTTATTTGGTTTTATTTATTAACACTGTTTTATTTTCTCCAATTATTCCCCTTTTGCTGGGTGGAAATACGCCAAAGCATTAAAACCAGAGATAAATTTGATAAAACTGGCATCCTACCAACTTAATAGTGAGGGTTTCTTGCATTTTGGCAAGCAAGGTTTATATTTATTTTTAAGGTTTTTATCTAACATTTGTTTTCATCATCTTTCTGCATTAATTAATTGATGATGTCTATTTCTATAGTTGGGTACTAGGGCTAATGGATCCTTCTTATCTGGGAAAACTCCACCAAAAATTTCCTCTGCTGTGCTTTCCTGAACCTACACTAAAGGCCTCTGCCAAAAGTTCCTGCAATTAAGCATCTCTCATGACATTCATGAACAGAGCAGCTCCTAAATATAAATCCCACTCTCATCTGTAAGGCTTTGCTGAAGCTGCCATATTTTGGATTTCCAAAACTGTATGAGGAATAGCACTTAAATACACATGAAACTGTTCCTTTTATACTAGATTACAAAATCTTTAGTTTCAGAGCAGGACCTCGAGATGTGGAGCTGAGCAATATGGTTCTGATTTACGTTGTGTAGATTAACCAATCAATGGCACAAAGCACTCACATTCCCCTCTATCAGTATTTTCTTTTCACATTCCCAAGTGTCCTAAAACCACCCTCTGGGGAAAGACTCTGCATTTTATCTCCTATCTTGTAGTTCCCAGAAAGATATGACTTCATAATTTCTTCTTCCTGTATTTCAGATTTTTTTAGTCTACCGTGCAACAGGAGCCAAGCTGAAGATACTGGTCATGTCATTCACACGAGTTTTCTGCAGAGGGACTTCTTGTCTCCCTCCTCCCCAAGCCCTCTTGAAAAGGGCAAAGGAAGGGTTGGAAAAAAATATTATAGATGTGTTAATTTGGAATAATCCTTTATTATCTACTATCACTGCTTCACATTAATATAAATCTACTTCTATCTTCTTCCATATATCATACAGATGGTAAGATGACAAATTTATGGAAGTTGCTTCGGAGCCTACAGCTTAATTAACCCCCTCAAAAAGAATTATCTCTCCAAAGGCAAGCTGGACAAAAACCCACCTCTTTGTGCAGGTTGTGGGTTTTTTCCTTACAAAGCAAGATCCTCAGCCAGACAGCACCGAAGCATCCAAACGGTAAGCAATTTATTTTTTTATCGGTTTTATTTCACACAGCCATGAATAGCAGAGGTATGTTTCCCCTCTGGACTAATAACAGAAGTCAAACCAAGTGAATTCCTAGACAGCCGAATGAACAGGCATAAACCCGACGGGATTAGCTGCAGACGCACCCCTACGCGAGGCTCGCGGCGGTCCCGCTTCCCGCGGGCGGAGCGGGGGGAACCGCAGAGCCCCGCGTAGCCCCCGCCGGCCGCTCCCGGGGGGAATAGAGGGTGCCAGGGCCACTCCAGCCGGGAGGCGCGTCCCCCGCCCGCGGGCAGCAGAAGCGCCACTCCCGGGCTCTCCCGGGATGCTGGGGGCTTCCCAGTAGGATTCCCCTCCAAGCCGCTGGCGAGGCGGGGGGAGCTGCCTCACCCCGCGGGGGCTGCCGGCGAGCGGGAATGCAGGGAGGGACGCACGGGGGAACGCAGGAAGGGATCCAGGAGGGGATGCCCGGAGGGATGCAGGGAGGGATGCTCCGATCCTGCTGCCACCTTTCAGAGCGGCGGAGGAATCTACGGGCTCTGCCGCTCGTCGGAGTGGTGGAAAAGCTGCGTGTGCGGCGGAGGGATCGGCCGGCCGCCGTGCTCCCGCCCCCTGCGCGGCGGCGCGGCCCCGCCGATATAGCGCGGCGCGGGGAGGCGCGGCCGTCACTTGGCGAGCGGCGCTCCGCGGGTGCGGGGCTGCGCGGGCGGCGGCGGCAGCAGCGGCGGCGACAGCAGCGGCGGCGGCAGGGCTTGCCTGGGCTGGGCGAGCATCCTCCAACTTGGAACTGTCCACCGGCGCGAGCTCCTGAACATGAGCCTCCTGCCTCTCTACCTGCTCGGATTGCTCCTCAGTAGCGGGCAAGGTAGGAGAGGGGCCGTCTTTTCCCCTTTTTTTTTTTTTTTCCTTTTAATTATTATTCTTACCTATGCTGTCCGCTCGCTCAGATTAACAGAAAAGAAACGGAGAAAAAAAATAATAAAGCAATGCATTATCCTGGAACCAAATTAAGAGGGATCTAAAACTTGCTTCATCGCCCACCTTTTTTTTTTTTTTTTTTTTTTCAGTCTTCAAGAGGTGTCATTTATGAGGAGAAAAATAAAAAAGCTGGACGGTGCTAGGTGCACTTAGCTGCTTTGCATAGGTTTTTCCCTTTTTTAAAAAAATTTTTTATTTGTGCCCGATAAATGTGTGAGGGAGATGAAGCGATTACAAAAAATGTATCTGCCAGGCACTGGTCTTTAAAAAATGCATTTCTACCCGCGGGGAAGGCAGTGCGGGCTTCCTTTACAGGACCAGGGAGAAGCACTGGCTGTAGAGTCCGTGAGAAACCTGACCTGAAGTCTCCCTGTCGGGGTTTCTCCTCTCCGGAAGACCCTTCCCCGCGCTCCGCCGGGACACCGAGCCCCGGCTGGGGCTGGCGCGGAGGGGAGGGCGCTGTCGGGGCCGCGGAGCTGTGCGCGGGTGCGGAGCCCTTGTGCCACGGAGCAGCACCGCGGGGGCAGGTGTGTGCGGGGACGGGGCGAGCCGGGCTGGCGCCTTCGGGCACCGCTCGTCCTTTGCATATCTATGGGTGTATTTATATATTTATTTATTTAGAAATATACATACGTACAGTGCTTCGAGAAACGCGGACTCCGGGGCTGTGGTGCGGCCGTGGCGTTTGGTTTGTTTGTTGGGGCTGAAATATCTATACAGCTATTTATTTGTTTCTTTTTCAATGTCGCCTGCGTGATTACTTAAGGAATTGTGCTCCTGGAAGAGACGGGGCGGGAAGGGCCGCCAGGAGTTGCACAGCCCCTGGGTGAGGGATAACCACGGCGGTGTTTGGAAAGTGTTCGGGCAAGTTCCCGGAGTCCGGCCGGGGCGCTGAGCCTCGCGGTCCTGTCCCTGCCCCCGCTCCCGCTGCCCCCCTGCCCTCCCTGTGCGAGGCTACATTCCCCACACCTGAGGAGTTGGGCGGCGGTCCTAGTCCTCAGGAGATTTTAGGGAAGAAACAAACGCCACCCAGCCCAAACCCCAGCGGGGTGTCAGCGGGAGCGGCGGGGCCAGCCCCGGGCCGCGCTGCCTCCGCCGGGCACCAGGGGGCGACAGAGCTCCACGGCGGGGCCGGGCACTGCCGGGACGGGGCGGCTGCGGCCGGGCTGGGGAGAGCTGGATGTGTCACTGGCCGTGTCCTGTGCGGGGCTGGATGTGTCACCCGCCGTGTCCTGTGCGGGGCTGGATGTGTCACTGGCCGTGTCCTGTGCGGGGCTGGATGTGTCACCCGCCGTGTCCTGTGCGGGGCTGGATGTGTCACCCGCCGTGTCCTGTGCGGGGCTGGATGTGTCACCCGCCGTGTCCTGTGCGGGGCTGGATGTGTCACCCGCCGTGTCCTGTGCGGGGCTGGATGTGTCACCCGCCGTGTCCTGTGCGGGGCTGGATGTGTCACCCGCCGTGTCCTGTGCGGGGCTGGATGTGTCACCCGCCGTGTCCTGTGCAGGGCTGGGGAGGGCTGGATGTGTCACCCGCCGTGTCCTGTGCGGGGCTGGGGAGGGCTGGATGTGTCACCCACTGTGTCCTTGCGGGGCTGGGAAGGGCTGGATGTGTCCCCCACCGCTTCCTGTGCGGGGGCAGTGAGATTTGTTGCGCCTAAGGAAGGGACGGGGGGCGGGCATGATGTCTTGAGGTACCAAGACTGCAGCTGCGAAGGTCTCCTTCCAGGCATCTGTGGCTAAACCTCCCACTATCCAGGCGTTTTCTGTCGGCGACAAGTAGCGAAGAGCCACCAGGTGTTCTAAATTTCTAGATAAAAGCTTCCCTGCTTTTGGCACCTCGGGGTGAGCTGGGGAGGTCTCCCGAGGAGCAGCGATTCGGGAACAGTCCGGATGCTCTTCAGTAGAGCCGGCACTGGGATGGCAAAGGAGAGGAGAACGGGAAAGCTTCCTTCAGGCTTTGCATTGATCTACCTGGCTGTAATAATGGGTGTAGAGATGTGGAATGTGCCTCCTCCAACGGAGGAAGGGTAGAAAGCTACTTTGTGAAGTGAGATTTCTGCAGCGTAGGAGGATCGCATAGTTTAGGTATCTTACTATCACAAATGTCAGGAGATAAATAATGGAGTGAAATTACAGCTGCTATTAAGCCGAGTTTTAAAAATTATAGGATACATAGGAGGGGGGATGGAAAGAAGAGGAGGAAAGCTGAATAAACCTAATATTGATAGTAAGTTATTTCCCTCAATTTAAAGAAACAGCTTAGTTTTATTCTTTTTAATAAAGAAAGGGAATTGTATTGGCAGGGGAAGAGTACAATTTTTTAACTGGCTGTAGAAATAGCAGAAATGTGCAGCCTCAATCCACAGCAGGGCATGGTAAATGGGAATGGGAAAGCATCTCCATATGGCAGGTATACCCATTTAAGTTGCTAGGGGAGAGGCATTTTCTACAGTAGTGTTTGGGAGGGAGTTTATTTTTTTTAATTCTAATAAGCATTATTGTGGTGAGGGATTTATTGTGCATTTTTTAATTTTTGGCACCATGTTGAAGTAATCTTGAGAATTTCTTGAAGTGAATCAAATCATTTGAGAGGCTATTCCAAAAACTCTTGGGATTTATCTTTTTTTTTTTTTTTTTTTATGGGAATGCAGTGGGGAACACTTACATCATCAACTAAAGATTGTGGTGTTTGTGAGGACTATTTTTTTGTTTGTTTTTAAGTAAAGCATTGTTAAATGAGTATTAAATGCTTATGACTTTTTTGATAGTTTGGATGGCTAAGAAAAAGTAACTAGATTTTTATAATTTGCTTTGGAAATATTAAAAGTCTTAGGTTCAGGTTTTATGTTTTGAAGGATGTAGCTGCAGTGGATTTTATGAAGAATGACTGAAGCTTTTTCTTTGAGAAGTGCTGGTGTTTAAGACTGGAGAGAGGGAACTGTGCTGTATTTGTTCTGTTCCAGAAAATCAGAGCAGTTTGAGAACAAGTAGCATACAGCCAACCCCTCCCCCAGCCCCTTAAGTTAAGAGCTTATGAATGTCATAATTATCTACCAGGGCCAAATATTCCCTCTCCTAATTTCATCACAAGGGAGGAGTTTAACTGGCAGTGTTATTATGCTAAAACAAAAGGATTTTTTTTCTTAACCTTTCAAATCTGTCCAGACAGTTTATCCGGCGTGAATTAGTTTTGCTTTAATAAAAAATGAAACAAAATGTAACAAAACACACACACAGACTCCCTACATACCACAAACCAACAAAATAGCACACTCCATTCTGTAAATCTGCCTTTTAAAATATGTAGTGATAAAAAAACTGCTTTGGTTTTTACTAGTGTCTGGGGACACTGACTAAAAGTGGATGAATGGACATCTTTCCAAATTAAAAAATCCTGTTTCTTTCACCACTCTGCACAATACATATTTGTTTAGGTTGTCAATTTTTTTTAAGTTGCAGTAGAAAATGTTTTGCTGTAGAATTTGATCCATTTTATGCTCTTCCAGGAGATTCATAGGCGTGAGTGCATTGTGCTTCAAGTTTCTTCTTTTCACTGCTTTGATACTGAATTTCTTCTTGTTTTTCCTGAAGAGTTGCTCTTTACAAGTGCGTATAAGGGACTGCTTGTTAATAAGGAACGTCCCCCTAGGGAGATGCCAGCATGTGTGTCTGATTCACCACCAGTCTGGAATCCTGCTTCTTTCTGCTTTTTTTGTAGTGTGCTCAAGAAATTTGGAATTTTTGAAATCAGTGATTTTTTTGCTTACTGGATTAAGTGGAACAACTGCTTTACTCTTTGTTCACTGAAATCTGAAGCAGTTCCTGAGACTTCAACCAGCCATTGTTTTGTACCACCAGTTGATCTGTAAAACTGCATCAAGATTAAAATACATCTGCTATCTTTCCTTCTCCTTTTCACCCTTCAAAAACAAATGAAAATCGGACAAAATCATGTTTGATTTTTCTATTTTAGGCTACATTCTTCTTTTCTGGTAAATATGAGCATCAAAATATCTGCCTGAAAATAAACCTGAACTGATGAGGAGTTCTGAAACATTGACTTAAAAATAGATAGATGTGAGATACATAGAGAGCTTTGTTTCATGCACTCCCATAAAAAATTGAGTGAGAGGTACTTCTGTCATTTGCAGTGGCTCTAAATCGTGAAACATATGAATGATAAAGTAATAGATACAGAGCTTTAAAGTCTTCTCTAAGTCCAAATCACTTTGACTTTTCCTCTTACAACACAACACTAACATTTATTTAGAGAACAAATTATTTTTCTCTATGAAAATGCTGCTGGATTGTTAAGACTAATTTATGTATGATTATCTTTTCATGGCCACATTCTTCAAAACATATTTTGAGAACAAATTCAGTATTTGTTTGCCCTTTTACTGACCTTTTCTTTGAGGTACCTTTCCCAAGTGGTTCATGTTTACTTACTGATTTTCTTTCAATTTACTCCAGTAATCCCCCAGTTACATCCAGCACATGCCATTTTATTCAAGCACAATTGAGTCAAGTTAACATGACATTTTGGGAAACACATGTTTTAACTACACTATAATTTGTGTCTCTGAGTTGAAAATCTATTATTGAAAAAGTAGGACATGAACTTCTTCAGGTAAAAGTTGTGTGGAAAGGAAAGAAAGAATACATGCACCAAGGTTAGAATTCCTTGTTTCATAAGATTGCCAAGCCTTTGAGCATCCTGCATCTGAGTGGCTCCATGAAAGCACTGTTGGTTGCACTGACCCAGAGGCTCATTTTTAACGGGAATCTACTGATTTCAGTGGGTTCACTGGAGTACCTGAAAGCATCTCTTGAAATGGTAGGAGGAAACCAGCTTTTATTTTTGAAATAGCATGAGACAGACAATACTGTCCATTTATGCTGCTGTTATGATCTAGGAAATTATGATTAACAGAAAGTTTGTGTCTGAGTTTGTGCATTAGCAACTGGATCATTAGTGAACGCATGGGAGTAATAGCCTGAGCTGTAAGTCTAATGACCTACTGCAGAATGAGATATTTATAATGCAGTTCTTAGATATTAAGATGACTGTGAATATCGTCATTTGGGAGGCACTAGAACAGGTTTCCCACAGAAGTTGTGGATATCCCATCCCTGGGAGTGTTCAAGGCCAGGTTGAGTGGAGCTCTGAGCAACCTAGTCTAGTGGAAGGTGTCCCTGCCCATGACAGCGGGGTTGGAACAAGATGATCTTTAAAGTCCCTTCCAGTCTGAGCCACTCTATGATTGAAGACAAACTCTGCTAATTGTAGTCATAGGAGAATTTCCATTGACTTAAGCTTGTGTTTGCATGAGATACAAGCAGGACCAGTTCGTTAAAAGCAGGTTTTTTACTGTCTCAAGTAAGTTAATTTGCTAAGGAAGGAGCCAGTAAAGACCATCAACTAAAAGTTCATTACATGGTTTCTGCCTATTTAAGAACAATGCTAAAAAATTTAAGCCAAACATCTGCTGAAATATTTTAGCTACTTCCTGCCTTTTCTGGAAAAGAAGAAAATGCAGTTCTTTGGTTTCACCTGTTCTTTAATATGATTCACAAAGATCATTGCAAATGGGATGAAGAGAACAAGCCTTTCAGAAACTTATTTGGCAAGTCTGGAGATCTGCTAACCAAGGCGTAATTTTTTACCAGTTTCCATGATCCAAGCATAATTGTGTCTGAAATATCCAGTTAAACTGGGAAATAGCATGTAGTACTATGGAGGTTAGTCAGCTTCTTCAGTAGTCCTGCCTATCATTATTGAAATAAATTTCCTCTTATGCAAGTGCTGTACAAGTTCCTTCAAGAACTAGCTTTCCATAAAAAGCATAGATCTTTGATATGTTAATTTATGCTCATTTAAGATGTAGTGGCTCTCCTTCAGTTAAAAAAAAAAAAGAGAGGGAAATACAAGTGGTTCATTTTGATTTTGCTGAGTTGAATTTTTCCTCCTACCAAAATTTGTATTGTGACTTTAGAAGGCTGCACTGTTTTTTATCTAATGTTCTAATTACCTGAGTAGTATTGTTAAGCAGCACACAAAGGTTGATGAATAATCTCATAATTCAGCAATAGTCAGAGCTGTAGCATATGAATAACTCCTAAGGACACAAATTAAACTTTTCTTTTCAAGGTTATTTTTCCCTTTAGCTAATATTAAACTGTTTGCATTGCAGTTGTCTAAGTCTAAGTAACAATACCAGCTGTTTGACTGGCTGTGATGTGAAGCCTGTACTTAGAAATCACACAAGTCACTGTCCTCATCACTTTGCCTCAGAGGTGAAATTTGGAGCATACTATGAATTCAGATTAAAAACACTCATTGCCAGCAATTTTCTTGCCACTAAAAAACGTCGCACCAGATTCAGTCAAGCTGCAAGTAATTTCAAGCCCATTAACTTTGTAGACCTTTGTACAGCAGCTGAATTTGGCTTGCATGAACTCAGGTCCATGGTTAAAATAATGAAGTATTTAAAAACAGAGATGCATAAAGATGTGATACAGATAGATATAAATAGGAGGGGAGAGGTAATCTTGCCTCTTAATATGAATAGTTTTTTTTACTGATGATGCAACAATTTTATTTTTTTTTAACAGGAAATGTGTAATCAAACTGCAGTGCTATTGTGTTAATATTGTGACATTATTTTAATTAGTTAAAGTAGAATAAACTACAGATCCAGGGTATGGAGAAGAGGCTAGCAAAGGGGAATATATTAAAGGTACTGGAGACCAGTTACCTGGAGTAGCTTAATACAGCATTTTAAAAAAAATTCTTGAACAAACCATACTCATAAGGTAATGTGCTTACTGGATCAGAAAAAAGATTGATGTACTCCAGTGACCTGAACAGAGACTCAAAGCAGGAGTCATAAAGAAACAAGTAAGTACAGAACAAGATGAGTGTAATACTTCTGTCAGTGCACCAACAGCGTTCAGGGATATGTCAGGTTATGTCTGTGTGATCTTCCTTAATGATCTTGGCAGATCCCTGTTGCGTGAATTTGTTCTTAAATCTGGCAGTACTTTGATCTGCTTGGTACACTGTGTCAACAACTTACACAAGAGAAAAAGAAGTCTGAAAAAATAATGTTCAGTCCTTTAATTGTGATGTTGTAAGTAGTGGAGTCATACCAGTTTTTACTTGACTCTTCCATGGCACTCAATTGCATGTAACAGAGAAGCTGCCCATGTCTTATGTGATGAACTCAGAACTACATGTTATATTCATGGGCTTTCCAGTGAATTTTTAAGCATTTTATTTTCCTACCCTTTTGGTAATAGTTATCTTAATTTAACAAATAGTAATGTGAAGTACTTGAATTTTAAGCTGATCTGCATCAAGCCAATTGCAAAAAAGCTTCCTTTTTTATAAGCATCTCATTTGAACTATAATCAGCGTTGCAAGTTCTGCCTTAGAAAGGGGCAGGGGCTAAAACTGGTCTAGCAGTTACCCTGGGAAAATAAATGCTGAGAGAGATTTGATTGCTAGAAAGATGATTCCCAGGGATGAACATCTGGAAAGAGCAGAGGTACTTGAAAAGAAAGCTTGATAAGTAAATGGATATAGACTGGTTAAAAAAAAAAACCAAACAAAAAAAAACCCGAAAGAAACAAAACATATAGCCAACAAAAAAGCTCCAAAACAGCCCTTCAGGATGAAAATTAATTTCTGACCAAAAAAGCAGTGAGAGTCAGGAGCATATGAACAGGAGGGAAGAAGTATTGTCATTCTTAAGATGGTTCAGAATAGTAGAATGTCCTGAGTTGGAAGAGACCCACCAAATGTCATCATATCCAGCTCCTGGCCCTAGGCAGGAGACCCCAAGAATGCCACCATATATCTGAGAGCATTGTCCAAAGGCTTCTTGAACCCTGTCAGGTTTGGTGCTGAGACCACTGCCCTGAGGAGCCTGTTCAGTGCCTGACCACACTCTGGGTGAGAAACCTTTTCCTGACGTTGAACCTGATCCTCCCCTGACACAGCTTCAGGTCATTCCCTCGGGTCCAATCACTGTCACCAGAGAGAAAAGAGCAGCACCTGTCACTCCTCTTCCCCTCAGGAGGAAGTTGTAGCTGCCGTGAGATCTCCTCTCAGTCTCCTCTGCTCCAGGCTGAGCAGACCAAGTGTCCTCAGCCACTGCCCATACAGCTTGCCCTCCAGACCCTTCACCATCTTCTTTGCCCTCTTTTGTATGTTCTCTAATATAATTCCTATATTGTGGTACCCAAAACTGCATATAGAACTTGAGGTGAGGCTGCACCATTTCTTAGAAAGTGCAGCCTTAAATTATTTTTTTGCATTTATTTGAATTTTTTTTTTAAGAAATAATAGACAATTACAAAGACAACACTGCACAATGTTGAAACATGTTTTATGCTAATCACCTGAATGATTTGGTATGAGGCATCTGTATTTTGCAATAGAATCTTTGGTTTTGTTGCTTTCTGTTTGGTCTCTTGTTCCTGAATTCTAATTTTGTAAATCTTGTCTTATTCATCTTGAAATTTAAGATGAATTATATCCAGCTGGACATTGCTGTGTGTAATAAATAATTCAGCAATTCATGTACTCCTGTGCTTCTCTGTTGGGGAACAATACCCAACTTCAGAGTTAAGCAAAAGCTAATGCTCACTTTTCCCAGTGGAGGCTGTCTGTGGTATAATATGAATGCTACATCTCCAGACTTCTGTTTTCTTTTATTTTAAGAAAACAGTGTTATGTGAGATGAGCTCTGCTGACAGAACTGTGCACACCCTGCAGCCACAGAGCTCCCACTGAAGTCAAGAGTGTTTCAGGGGTTGTACTGATTGCACTTTTCAGGGTCTGATTGAAGCTTTCAGGAGTGGTATAAATCCCATGTGAGTATGTGGGAATTTTGATTCAGTGAAGAATAGAAAAATCAAGCTCTAACTTTATGTATATTTAAGTAGTGGGCATGTTTGTAAGTAGTGCTGAAAAAAGTATGGGGCTAATCCAGCAGCACAAAAGAACTGGAAAATAGAGGGGTGTTCTGGTGTGCCAGGTTCTATTCAAGAGAGTGCAAGAGACAAAAAAATAATTTTCTCTGTGTTTTTAATTAATGAATCCTGGCACACGTTGTAAATAGTGTAAACTAGTGATTTCATTCTCTCCCTCTGGGAACATATGCAAAAATTGCAATTAATCATCATGGTCACTTAGTTGCAGCCCAGTCTATAACTGTGTTGGGAAGTTTACTATTCAGTATGAAAATTCATCACTCAGTTCTGTTTGAGTTTTTCAGAGTTTTTATTTACTTGTTTGTTTTGGTCTGTGGCTTTGTGACACTGGTCAAAATTGTTCCTTAGATGTTCAGTATTCAGGTCATGCCTGCAGGTCTGTAAGTGCCACTGTCTGAGCAATCAGATGTTCCATGGATTTGTGCTAGTTTATGGCAATTCCACACATGGGTTCAACAGCTTTTAGCATTTAGTCAAAATAATCCTCTCCAGCACCTGTGCATTGAATTTCTGAGAATGTCTTTGGATTATACAGCCTGTGTATGTACCAAATTTATGTTGCTGCATTTGAGAACTCTCTCAGGGGTAGTGTTTTCTATACGGTTCACCTAAGCTCATGAAAGACTTACTCTGATTTTTACCATTATTGCAAGTAAATTTACAGAATTCTGTTTACTGTCATGACAGTGATTCTCAGTTCTGAGTGCATGATACAGTTCTGAATGCATGATTTTTGTACATATTGCTAATTTTAAAAACAATTTGGATCTTGCATTCAGATTTCTGTATCATTTGCAAACATTATTTTAAATCAAAAGATGTGTATCTGTCTTCTAAAATCTCTGGAATCACCTGTTTCACTCTGTGCAGCCCTTTGTGTCACACTCTGACAGCCTCCTTTTTTTTTGTGGTCCTAGGTACATGAATGAACATTTTGTTTGCTGCATAAAAGAGCAGATCTGTCTGGGGAAACTATTATTTCCTGTAAAAATGGTGATGAAAAGAAATAGGCTTCTCTGTGAATCACGTATTTTGCATTTTTAATTACATATTACTTGGTTTTGAAAAAAACCCAAACAAGCACGAGTAAGTAAACCCAGAAATCATCCTTTTCAAGGGTCCATCCTTCTGCTATTAGATGGAGTTCTGATATCTGTTCCTCTGTGCACATTTTAAAACAGGACAGATAACTGTAGCCAGTGAGTGTACTGAAAAAGTAAAAGAAGGACTGCATCATCATGTAAATATTATAAAAGCTATTCTAAAGAGATCTTGAACTTTTTTGTAGTGTGATTAATGAATGTTGCCATTGCTTTTTTGCACCTTAAATATGTTCATGATTATTTTCTGGACTTCTATGAAGCTCCCTGAGGAGTGATCTAAAAGGTTTTCAGATAGTCTTAGTCTTTAGGCATGTAAGTCAATGCAAGGTAACTATGCAGGAAAAAAATATTTCTGTTCACAACTACACCAACTCTATTTCCTGTGACCTGCAGATATCAAGTAAGTAACATCCCTATCTGTCTGCCTGTGGAAAATCCTGTTTCTGCAGTGATGGTCTGTTTTTACCTATGAAAATGACTGAATTATCTAATTCCATTTATGAATGTTTGATCAAAAAAAGTGTTGTAGCAGGGGGAGATGGGAAACTCAAGCAGTAAGGAAGGAGGAACTCTGAGTGTTTGAAGGTTCATGTTCTCCTCCAAGAAGAGATGTTTCTTAGTCATTGGTGAGGGTTTTCTGTTTCCTTTTTTGTTTGGGTGTTTGGAGGTTTTTAGGTGTGTTTTTTTATTGATTTTTTTTTTTTTTTTTGAGGGGTGGGGCTGCTAAAACAAAGGATTCTGGTTTCTTCATAATCCAGAGGTGTTCTCATAGAATCACAGGATTGTTGAGGTTGTCAGAGACCTTTAAGATTATCAACTGTCAATCCAGCATCACCACCACATTCACCACTAAACCATGTCCTCTGCCATAGCCACACATTTTTGAATGCTTCCAGAGATGGTGACTCCACCACATTCCTGGGATGTCTGTTTCAGTACTTTACAATCCTTTCCATGACTTTTTTTTCCTAATGAAAGAATCACACAAAGTTTCATGTAGAACTCCTAAGACTGGAAGACAATCCCTGCTCTAAAAATTCTGTTACCCGAGGTTTTTCCTGAAATCCAGTCCTAAAAATGGCTGCATGTGTCTATGACAAAGAATTATTAAAACAGCAGAAATGAGAACATAAGCTTTTCTAAGCAGCTGTTAGGAAAAAACCGCACATTGAAGCAAGAGCTATTTTTCACAGTAAACATATTAAACAGTAAAAAAAGATATTTTTATAAAAAAAATATTTTATTATCAGTCTGAGTATAATTGTTCATGAAATACCTTTGTGTAAGTTTTAATTCCTAACTAGATAAATAGATGCACTTTTTTGTTGTTCTTTAGTTTGGGTTTTGTTTTTTCTTTGGGATGGGGTCTTGGTGGTGTTTTGGAGGGGGTTGTTTTGTTTTGGTTTTTTTTTTTTTTTTTGCCTTTACATTATAAAAATACTTTTACTGCTGCCTTACAAGAATTAAAATGAGTGAAGTCATGGCCCCATGGATATTTTCTTCCTTAACAGATGTAAAATGAAACATAAAGAAACTTGAGATAAGCCAGAGTCCATCATGAATACAGAACTGAAGCAGCTGTTTTGATTTCATTTCAGTCCTTTAACAGTCATCCTGCTTTTATTTTATGTCAATGAGTCAAAACTGACATGAAAATATGCACTGATTGTAAACTGGTTTCACTGTTGTTTCTTGCTACTGTGCATGTTGATTCCAGGAGCTCTGTCTTAAATGGGCCTAAGCTGAGGCTGGAATGTTTGTGGGTTTGATTTGGTGTTCCTTTAGAACTGTAAGGAGTACGGTAAGATTTCCCCCAGAAATCTTTATTTAAATCTGCACATTAGCAAGTAGAATGTTTGGTGGCTCTTTTTAAGTCAAGGAAACAAAATAGAAATGAGCTTTTTGGTGGGGGGAAGAAAAAGGAATACAACCAAACAAAAAAAAACAACCAAACAAAAAAACCCCAAAACCCCAACAACAAAAAACCCCTGCAAGCATACAGCACAAATCCAAAAAGCCACCCTGCTGAGTCTGTAAGATGTATTTAAATGTTTATGTTTCCCTCTCAGTATTCTAACACTGCAACAGAAACTACTTTTTTGTGTTTTGAAATAAGACCTGTCAGCATGTATTTCTTTGAAGAATTAAATTTAATAAACAAACTGTTTTCCTCCCATGGCCAACCAGGTTGTTTTGGTGTTCTAATCTGGTTGGGAATGCTGGAGTGGTAACGCTTGGTAAATGGGTGAGAAGGACGTTGCCAGTATTGATATGTTTAGAGCCTGACCTGCAGATTCTGTTTACTAAGATTGCCAGGCTGAATATCTGTAGTTGTGGTTTTGTATCTCTTGGAAGTGAAGATGGACTTACTTTTGTTTTCCTGAGTTTTGTGTCCTTTTAAACACAGGTGACATAGGGTTACACAGCTGCCTTGGTATGATCCACAAACACTTTGAAGTACTAATGCAAAATTAGTTACTGATAATATTAGTTTCAAATATAGAAACAGCTAATAATTCTATTAATTGAATCATATGATAATATTTTTTAAAGGCAGTATTGTTACTTGTGCAAGTGTTTTGAGTGAGCAGTTTACAGGGTGCCAAATGCTGGTGCAGCCCTGCGTAGATTTTTGAATCCCCACAGTAGAAATGGGGAGGGCTCTGGAATGCAGATTGGAATGCACATTCCCTGATCCCTTTAACAAAATTGAGAGAACAGAGTAATTAAAGGGGTAAAATTTATGTGTCCCCTTCATTGTTTGTACACACAAGAGGTTATCTATTGCTGTAAATTGGATTAGCTGTATAAATGGCAGCATGATTTATTTAAAGTCAGGTCTAAAAGACTTGGAAAAGAACAGTGGAAGAACAAGAAGGGGATTGTAAAGAGAAGAGAGGTACAGAGAATGCAGCTGTACTTTTGTACAAGCAGCTGATGTAATTCATATATATTGACATATTTCAATACAGAGAATTTCTTTGTGTTTTAACCATTGGCAGTATAGAGATCTGGGGACCCAAAATTTCAGTAGAAGCTTTAAATCTATATGTAAGGGCTGTTTAAAATGCATATTTTATATCTTAAACCAATCATATTTCATAAATTCATAAAATCAATCACCACCTCCTTCTGCTGATCTATGAATATCCATCCTTACACTTCTTCCCAGGACGACTTGGAAAAATGATGATGTGCCTTTGAAATGCATATATATAGAAGTTATGTGGTTGACTTTGAAGAAACAACTATATAAGTATTCTGGTGCTTGGATGCTTCAGCAGATGCTTCTGTATAACTGTTCTGGTGCTCGGATGGTTCAGTGTACGCTCACTGTGTTACTGAAAGGAATGTTTTGGGCAGCTTCCCTGCTGGCAGCCGTGGTGATGGCGTGAGAGGCACACACAGGTGCCCCTGCACTGCTGCTGCAGAGCTCTGAGATGCACTGATCCCCTCCTGCTTTCTGCGAGGTTAAAATATAAGCATGTTTCTGTCTTTCTGTAGGGACTACTCAGATGAACAAAAGTATAATTTACACTAACATAAATTAGATAAATTGTAATTGAAATTGATAGCATGTATCACTGTAGTAACTCAATACAAAAAGGCAGTGCAACTTGCTCAGACATACAAGGACTTTGTGTAGAGAATAGTTTTAATTTCTCTATTCAGTTGGATCTTTAACAAATATTTTTTAGTATCTCTTTAATTAGCATTTAAATACTTCTTGAAAACGATGTGGGTATCTTAGTAAAATGTATCCTTTTTATTATTTAAATGAAAATGTGGGTTTTTTTCTCATATTTAAATAGGCTCCTTGTCAAGAACAGTTATGATTTTGTTAGAGGTTACTTTGTTGCATGTAATATGTACCTTGATTTTTTTAATCTTGATTGTTAATTATTATGCACCAAATCTGTCACTTTGGTAAACAAGATGTTTTATTTAATGTCCAGTCTTTAATGCAGCCTTTTGAAAGACGGACCTTTTTGAGTGCAAAGTTCGTTGTCATGTTGCTGGTGTGTGTTTCTGACCAGAATGCAAAGTAGCTTGAATCCATACATTCTTTTTTTCCTGTACTGGGATAGCTGCCAAATCTATGTCAGCGATTAACTTCTGAATGTGTCAGCTGTAACAAATACAGTTCATTGTTTCTTGACTAGTTAACAGCTAGTTTGAAAGGCAGGAACAGCTCAAGTGAAAGGGAAGTACTGTACGTTTTGTATCTAAAATCTTCAGGCTCTTAAAACCACTCAAAAAAAGAAAATTAAAAATCAGTTCTAGGAGGGATTTTTAGGTAGTCAAAAATACTTAGCTGATTCTTCTAGTCAAAATATGCCAGATAACTGGATAATGGAGTTATCTGGCAAAATTATGGTCAGTTACAGGTCATTTTCCATAAAGGGTTATAACATTCAATATCTGATCTTCTGTTTCACTCATTTGTAAGGCAAAACACCAACATCCCTTTTCCTCATGCCCTCCCACTAAAGAAAAACAAGCAAATATTCTACAAGAAATCTCTCTTGAACTATTAGAATAATATTTGAGATACTGGTTAGAGAAAAAATATCACAACAGAGAAAAAACAATTAAAAAAACTTATTCAGAGAACTGAAAGTATGGGAATTATCTAGAGTTAAGTGCAAAGTGCAATTTAGAGGAGTGAGATAATGGTGCTCTTCCTCCTCGCAGACATGCATGCTCTAATTATTAATGTTTGGGATGTTTTAATTTTGCAGACTGTTTGCACCAAGTTAGAATAATATAATATTCATGTTTTGCCTATGTTTTTTTTGGCAAATTTTCCTTTGCAAGTGAAATATGAATGGTTTGCTGTGAAGTTTTAAAAGCCACTGTGTATATAATTAGTTCTTTAAGCTTCATGTAGATCTTTTCTAAATTTTAAATCAGTTATCCCAGCAGAAACGTTTTGCCATTCAAACAGCAGTTTTAGTATATGTATGAAATTTTTAGCTTTAATTTTCTCTTAAAAGGCATATTTTTGTGCATTCTGTCTTGTTGAGCTCAGCATGAAGATAATGGTAGTAAACGAAGACAAAAGGTGCTGTTGTAACAGCTGTCATATTCACTTTCTTGCATAAGAGAGCAGATTCAGTTTTTTTGTTACAGTGATGGCAGGTGATAAAGCTTTGCAGGGATGCAGAATTATTTTCTTTTACTATTTCATTTGAGCCCTGTTATTTTTAGATTGCAGCAAGTGAAAGGTTTGGATGTCCTATTAGGCAGAGAAGAGACAGAGGAAGCCATGCAACGACAAGTCAGTAATTTAACAACAGGAGGAAATTTATACTGTTACACATCTATAAAAACCCAACCAAACAAAAACACCCTCTAGAAAACACAAATTGGGATCATATTGAACAGATGCTTTGAGTAAGTGGTTGGCAGAAAGCTAGCCTGCTAGGTGAATTTTTAAATGCAAGGCAAACTGTGGAAGAGTCTACCATTTCTTAACCTCTGTCGTAAAATAAGTTATGTATGTTAAGAGAGTGAAGAAGGGAGGGAAATGGTCTTTTCATAGCTAGAAATTTTAGACTTTCCATACAGATTTGTGGAATGAAATGTTACTTCTCAACACACTGCCTGTGGTGCAGCCAATGCAGGGAGGAGTACTCACACGTAATGTGCAGATTGTGGATCCCAGACCCTGAGCACTTGCTCCTCCTGCTCTGTGCCACCCCCACACTCATTCCCACAGATTCCTTCTTACACAGGAATGTTGTTTCATTTCAAAGGACTGCAGGCAGTGCTTCCCTTTATGCACGAGTCAGAATGTTTTATCTTTGTAATGCATAATGGTCTGTATCTGTGGAGCACTGGTTGTGACTCACTGGCAGGACTTGTTCATCTGCACAAACTTAGTGTGCATGGTAGAAAACTGGAATGGCACTCTCCCTTCACTCCCTTCTTTCTCTTCTCCTCCTCTCTTCTGGTGGGAGACTTGTAAGCCTTAGGAGAAAAGCCAATTTAAGAGACTAAACCAAAAAAATCTAGGAAATCCCATGAAATATGCAAACCATCTTTAACTCAAGTTACACACTTACAGCTCAGATCTTTCTGAAATCTCAACCACTCCCACCATAATTTCCTGCTGTTACTTTTAGTAACTCTTCTTGAGCTTGCTGGTGGTGGTAGAACACACTCGGAGTTTATCCTATGCATCCTTGAATCCAAGATCTTTTAAATTCATTATTGCAATGACTAGATTTTGTAAGGAGGTAAAGGAGGTATTACAAAGGGCAGAGAAGATTTTGTAAGGAGGGAAAGGAGATAATAAAAAGGACAAAGGAAAACTGATGGTAAGGGGTAATGATAGGAAGATTTTTGCATTGCAAGTGGAAGCCAAAATGAATGAGCAGGTAATTTACATCCCATGGTTTTAAATGAAAATGAAGGTTCACTTGCGAGTTCTGTATTTTCGTTTAAAGGGTAAAAGATGTCTGGCCAGTACATGTTTGCTTCTCTTGCACAAATAGTATGCAAGGCTGTGTGTGTAAATATATATGTCTCATATACCTGGAAAATAAAAGTAACTTTGTTTAGTTGTGCCATTTTCTCAAAATCCAATTAAATCTGTTCTTTTAATATTGTGTTCAAGTCTGGTAATTAGTTTTTAGGAATAAGTGTTCATGCAAGATGAGAAAGGGCATCAGGATATGTAAGCAAATGGGCTTCTTTAACTCCAGAGTGGAGAGGAGATATGTTTGGAGTCTTTAACAATTCAAGAATGGCAAGTGGAAGGAAAGATAATTACATTTTAACTAAAGTATGTGCTTGGTGAAGGAACAAATGAGTTTAAGCTGACTGAACAACTTCAGTCTAAAAATGTCAAGATTACCTCTGGCCATAAGATCAAAGATAATTGTGACAGCCTTTAAAAAATATTTGAATAAAATAAGTGATTTTAAGAAGGGGGTAAATGGATTTGAGGGTGATGTTGTAATGCTGTGCCAACAGAAGGACACAAGGATCTTTTACCCCAAGAGTGCTGTTCTCCTGATTTTTTGGATTAAGTTATAATTGGAATTAAACACTGAAATTTCTTCTTTGAGTTTATAGTTGGTAAATTAAAAAGTACCTTAAAATTAACTATCTAATATTTAAAATAATCCATTGTAAATAACATTTGTTCAGGAATTTTTCTAGAATTTCAGGTGTGTAAAATCTGTGGAATGATTTATCATGCAATGAGAATAATCTCATTTTTCATTTATTTAATGTTGTCATTATGGGTTAGTGAAAATTAAGTCCAAAATTCGAGATTAAAAATAGGTAGCATGTCACAAATGCTTAGAAACATGACTGTAGAGTCCACTCTCCTACACCAAAATCAATGTTTTCTAAATGTTTTACTTCACATAAAAAGTAACAGTTCTCAAACAGTGGTAAAAAAGTAGAAATTATGGCCATTAGAGAAACAGAAGCATTAACTATTTTGTGGAACTGACAAAACCTGTTCTGGATATGTTTAAAGAAGAATCTGGTATTTAGAGAAGTCATAGCCAAATAAGTTTTGCCATACTGTTACTGAAAACATGAAATTATCAGTATTTGTTCTCTCTGCAGAGATGATCTTAAAAAGTTACTCACCTTGAAAAGAAGAATTTTACTTGTGACTTTTGTATATATTTTTAAACAATTAATAAGACAAATTTCTGCCTTTTTCTTATGGTTATGTCATTCATTTCTTCAATGTAGCTTTTTTTTTCTGGCCTTTCCAGACAGCAAAGAAGGCTGAATACTGGTAAGAGAGGCAAATGTTCTCCTAAATGTGCTTTATTTATGGCTTCAATTAATGCTGTAGAAGCAACTTTGTCTAAGAAAAATAAGAGAATCATAGTGCCAGCAAATGACTTATATTCAACATGTCAAAGTCTAGTTCCACACATTCCTTGAAAAGAAAGGACAAATGAAAAGAGTCTGGAATGTTACATATCCTCTTTTATGAAGCAGCAATATTCTTGGTAGGATACACTGTCCAAATTTTGTAATTTACAAAACTTTTCTTCTTTTATTTGTAAGTACTCTACTATGTAAATCAAAGTTGTATAGGCTTTAATAATTTAAATTTCTGTCATTTAGATTTCAATATTTACCGCCGGAAAAAGAACAAACACAACATTGGTCACATTTTTCTAGTTGGATACATCTGATGAATATCAGTGTAACTAATGGAGGAAAGAAATTGATGTCACTATTAATGTTCAGTTCATATGATTTGGAACTTTATCAAACTATCCATGTATTTGTCAAAGTACGTAACTGATTTGTAGTTATAGTTTGTGGAAGATAATGCTTTCCAATCATTTATTCCCAATTCTGTTAAATCCTGTTCATCACCTAATAAGTGCTTGAATGTGTTTTGTCTGATCATTAACCTTGGACCCTTGTATTCCATCAGAGAACATGGGTGACACTTTGAGGTACACAAGCTCATACAGGTTTAGAAGATGCAAATTTCTTAGGGCTTCCATGGAACAGCTCTTGCAAATTTCTATACTTATTATTCTAGTATCTAATGCAGCCTGATTGTTCTCAAGTTTTTGGAAACATCTGGTTTCTATTTCTGGTTCATGTTCAAATGCTTTTCCAGGCTCACATTAAATCATTAAATGGCATAATAACTCCAATTTAATATGTCCTTAGTTGGTACATCTCATCAATGATTCCATATTAGAACAGAATATTTAGCTTTTTGCAAAGCACTAATCCACAGGGTTTTCACCTGTATTCCCTAAACAGGCTTGGCTTAGTGCAATTCAGTGAGAGGCTTGTAAATTAGAAATAAAGTGTTGCTTTTAAAAACACCTCTGAAACAATCTTCCCTTTGCTGCTTTATTCTTCATTTTATGATACATTAGATCTTGTGTCAGAAGAATACAAATGAATTAACTTAAAATACTTGTGCTGCATTTTTTCTTTGCTTGCAACGTCTTAATTCTGTGTTATAAGGTAAACAAGTATCATTAAAAAGACTTCAATATCTCTCATGATATCAATATATTTTATACTTTGCTCTCTAACTAGAGAAGATATTCTATGTCAAATTAAATAAAGAATGCTCTCGAATACATGCTAAGAAAAATTAAAAGAATTTAAAGGAGGGTTTTCTAAGGCAAATACCTATGAAGATTCCTTTTTTTTTTAAAGGACTGAAGAACTAAACCAAATCAAAAGTGCAATGAAGAATTGGGAATGACATTCTAGATGTCAAGAAATGAATGCTCACTTTCAGTTCTTTTCTAGTAGTAAGTATCTGAAAAATTAGGTAGGTCCACAGACAGACATGTAGAATTAACAGGCATTTTCCCAGGAGAATCTATCTCCATCCTTGCTTTGTGATGCAATTCACAGTAAAGCTTAATTGCAGGTTTGGTGCCTTTAATTTTGTTTTGACATGCAGCCAATTATGAACTTTTCCACCAACCTAGCTCCATGTAATCTTCCTGATTGCAAGTCTGTTGGTGTCTGCCCTTGGAAGAGGGTGAAGTTTACATAGAAGATGTGGTTTAGGTACTGCAGTGTCTTTGGCTGGAGATGGCCAGAGGGTCAAATGATGATACAGTGCCTTCCTTGTTTCTCAGCCTTCTTTTCTCCAATACCTACATTCAGCGAGGACTTAGGGTGAAAGAATGTTTGTTCTTGCTATTATCTAAAATAACGAAGTGCTTACGAGTGGATTGCACTGCTCGTGTAGAACGTGCAAAGGGTGGGATGATTCTACTGCATTGTCCAAATGTTGTATTTGCTTATATTTGCTTTCTAAATCTGTTTGTATTTCCCTTAAAATACATTCTTCATCGTGAAGACACGCAGTGCAAGTGGCATGGTAGACCCTAAAGGAAATCCTGTGCTGTTCCCATAACCTGGCTCTGTGAACAGAGCAGCCATGTATTGACTTTGACAATCTCATTTTTTACTGCTGTCACTTAAAACATGCATAGTCTGGTCTCTACTGGATGTATTTGAGAAGCAGAGGTTCTGTGTAACTGGTCTCCTGACCTGATTGCCTCAAATTACTTTGTCTTTTGTTTTTGTGAAGCAGTTATTCACATATCACACTGGTGATATCACACTGGCTATAGAGTATAGTGCTGCAGGATTGAATTTGAACTGGTTTGGTGGCTGGGAGACTACTGTTGAGCCTTTATAATGAATTTCTGTATGAATTTCTGAATTTCTAAGATCAAATCTGAGAGGATTTTTCAGAATATTTTTTATCAAATTTTGGCCTCTTTATGTGTTAATGTTAATGGTAGACACAAAATATATGTCCCAGTTAAGTAGTTTAATTCAGGGATTTTCTTTTTTTTTTTTTCACTGATTGGTTAATTTACAATAACAATTTTGTATTATGAAGTTCCTCCCACTGTCTCTGTACAAAAATAAGTTTCTTATTAAATTATCTCCACCTGGTGGCAGCATGTCATAGCTAGCAAGGGAGTAACAGGCAAAACTGGAGCAGTTTTTTAATTTAACAGAAACACAACATCAAAGCTCGTTAAATCAGATGAGTCATTTATTGCTTAAAAAACCCTGTAAATATGCATGAAACATTTTATAGCTGAATGTTGTGTCTCATATGTAATTGGATCTGTAACTGGTAAGTATCCCATGCCTTCAAAATGCAAGTGGATTGCCATGAGTCCTGTTGGCACAATTGTGTTAATGTCTGCATTGCTTCCCTCACGAAGAACAGTGCAGGTATTTTGATGGGAAAGCCAACATTCAAGAGTGTTTAGCATATATATTCTGCTTATTCTTGTAGTTATAAAATATGGATTAGGTTATGCAGCGCTTGCATAATGTGTTTTCTTGGAGCATGTTTTTGTAGTCTGTTGCAAAGAAATGCTTTTTGCTGAAGTGCTGAATTGCCAGTTTTCTTCAGTGAGGAAAGAAAACATTTTCTGAACAATAAGCACAGTATCAAGACTATCTTATTAAAACCTATTTTTAAGAACTTACCTCAAAACTTTTTATATCACAGGTGTCCAAACAAGGTTTACATTTGATGCATTATGCAAGCAATTCCATATGATTTTTAAAAATTCCTATGGATGATTAAGATTTTTACAGAAAAACATAATTACTGTTTATCCACAACAGAGTGGTCTTTTATGTTTTACAAATAAGGTAATCTCTTAAATGTTAGATGTTTACATCTCCATCTTACATTCAAGAGTATCTCAGAATGATTCTGAGGGTTCAGTTGGAAAGGAAATTAGAGATTATTCTGTATTTTCAAAATATTCCTATAACATAAGGAAGTTACAGCATCCCTGTATGGTATAAAGTGCTTTGACCAGTTTAAATCTTGTATGAAAGATGCTTTTAACGTCTTAAGGCCAGAGTTATGTCTTCTTTTTGTGGAAACTATTTAGACTTGGTATAAAAAAAAAAATAACAAACATGGGTTTATTTACGACAGCATGAAACTATATTGATCATAAAAATACTTATTTTTTTCTTCCCCCAACTAAAAAATAAGTCATAATGTCAAAAAATTTTGTCAAGAGCCAATTAATAGCTGTCAACTTGTAGTAAATCATGTGTTTCTGGTTTAAAGCTTATAAATATATTTGCTTATATGTAGTGACATCTGACATCTATTACGTTAAACTTTGAATCAAATACCACATTTTTAATGTATGGTTTGTTTTTTTTCTTTTAATAGACCTGTAGGCTCCTTTGAAAAGTAAGTTGGGCTTTTTATTGTTGAGTTTAAATTTAACGTGTTACTTCATTGAACAGTGTAGTTATTTTGATGTAACTACTTACAACATATACTGGCTTATGATGAGTTCTTTAGTGGTTTAAACAACTATAAAAAACTTAAAGCTTGAGAACCCCTCCCCCCCCCAAAAAAAAAAAAAGCTAAAAACTGGTTTGGTTTTGGTTGCTTTTTTCCTTTGGCTATGGTTTTTAAGAGGAAAATTAAACCGCAAAGAATATTCTGACACCAAACAGAAGGAAGTTTGTATCTTTGTGGCAAAATCCATGCTCTGTTCTCAGACCTTTACTTGATGTGTGTTTGGCTGTATGCTTTGTGGGGTCTTTTTTATAGTTAAAATACTGCTCATACCATCCCTCCAGGTGAGAACTACAGAATTTACCTTTGCTGAAGTCATCTCAGGCTTAATGGGCCACAGAAATTGTTATCTACAACCACTAAATTAAAAAAAAAAGGGGGGGGGGGGAAATAACCACAAGGAATTAATGTATTCACTTATGTGCATTGAGTCTTAAAAGGGTTTGTTGGGCTCACCTTGTTTTTCTGTTGTGTGAGGCGCATAAATATGAATTCAGGGAAGGAAGGGGAAGGGTAAAGAATCCCATCAAAGTAAGTTATATTTGCATAGCTGAACAACCAATCTCTCTTATAAGCTATAAATATGGGAATATTACATTGATTTGTCATACTGCATTAATCTAATAAAACTGGCTGAGGCAACCTTCTATTTAGTATTTTTTCTTTGTATATTTAGCTTTTGTGTGGAAAAAGGATTCCATTTTTCTTTGATCCATCAAGGAGTTTCAAGGCTGAAAATGTATTTCTGGATTTAATAACAAATTTCTAGTTATTACTTAGGAGCTATAAAAATGAAATTCACCTAAAAAGGAGATTAGATGCTAATTTAATCTTCTTTCTTAGTTTATTTTGTAGTATATTTCAGCCTGCAGCTGTTGAGCTGACCAGCTCTGATGCGATCAGGTAGCATAAGCTGCAGGGTTACTAATATGAAAAAACTATAAATAAAGTGAAATTTAAGCAATGAAAAATTTACTGCTTTACTGATTACAATTTTTTTTTTATTATAAGAAGCTATCACTACCTTTAGCTTTTTCAATGTTACAATATTGGTAAAATGAGAAACACTGAACCTCTGATGAAAGGTCTGATTTGCATGAAAGAACTCTAGATGCAAATCTGGGGTCCAAACCAGGTACTAAGATATTTTCATACTGCTTCAGAGGTTCAGACCACTAGTTGCTGATTTCCTCTTAGAAGATTAAAACATTTATGGGCTTGATGATTTTTGTTGTCCTTCTGGGAAGGTCAAGAAATCTTCTCCCATTTCTCATTGCCCTTTAGTTGTCCCTCACCTTGAGGTGAAGGGACATAGCCCAGTGAAGTTGCCTTCTCTCTTGTGCATTAGCAGGAATGAGGACTGAGGTCTAGGGAAGTGTGAACTTCCTGTTGGGGAAAACAAGGTGGCAATCCCCTGTCTGACAAGATCCATGCCAGTTTAGATGCTCTTGGAAATTTTGCCCCCATTGGAATTTCTTTAACCAGACACAAGGTGTGCAGTTTAGATGACAGTGTAAGCCTTCAATGTGTAGAGCAAACATGGATGTTTTGGTGTTTTAACTGACATAGGTGATGCCTGTGGCTTCGCTCGGTTTCGGGTCTGGGCAGCACGCCCCGAAGCCACAACGAAAGGGCGAGCTGCCACGCCGCACGCACGCCAGGAGTGCCCTGGCAGCGAAGCTCACTGGCCGGTCTGCGGAGTCCCCGGGGGACGGAGGCAGGCAGGAACCGAGGTGGGACGGAAGAATGTGTGGCACGCAGTCTGCAGTCTTCCAGGGATTTTATTTAGGGTTTCCGGGTGAGGTTCCAGGGACGGCGAAGGGGGACGGAGAGACGGGGACAAGCGGAGGGCTGGAAGTCTGGAGCTGCGAGCCCCGAATAGACAGTTGGCAGGGATTTTCAGGGAAGGGAGAAGGGGCGGGGTTAGCTCCAGAGAGCCAACCCGGGAAGGTCGAGGGAAGAGGGAAAGGGGTACAAACCAATAATTTTGCGATGGGGGAGGGTACAGAATTCAAAAGAACTAATCATGTACAGAACTAAGGAGAACAAAGGAGAAACTTCTAAAACATAATCCATCTAGGGAAGGGGGCGGGGCAGAGAGCAGAATCAATGATCTTCAGGTCCGGTGTATGCTTAATTTCCCCAACCACAGGGGCTCATGGTTGGTTTTCACAGGTCTCCATGACCTAACAGCTCAGGCTGTTACAGCCCCCTGCGGCTGGTCGCTCAATCACTTAAACTTGCAGGCACGCACTGCAACAGATGCCCAGATTTCAGGGAGAGGAGAATAATTCAGAATGGTCTGAACAAATGAACTTGAAAAGGAGCTTGAACTCCTAAGGTATTTTAGAGGAATTGGACAATGGGGTAATCACACAGTTTGGTTTTGAGTGGGCAGCTCACCCTATTGATTAGGGCGGGCTTTGGTGTCTGCCAGGCTTTGCAGCTTGGGCTGATGGGGACTGGCTGGATATGGTGGGAGCTGCCCTTGGTCTGTGCCACTGGGAGATGTCCAGCTGCAAGGACTTGGATGTTAGGGAAAGGTTCTTCCCCTAGAGGTTGGTCAGGCACTGAAACAGGGTCCCCAGGGAGTGGTCACAGCCCCAAGGCTGCCAGAGCTCAAAGGGCATTTGGACAATGCTCTCAGGGACAGGGTGGGATTCTAGAAATGTCCTGTGCAGGGACAGGAGTTGGACTCAGTGATCCACAGGGGTCTCTTCCCACTCAGCATGTGCTTACAGGTGATTTCTTTCAGGAAGCCTGTGGATGCCTAATGTCTTCTGCACAGGTCCATGTCTTGAGTCACATTCATGTCTTGGTAGAGTTTATTTTGGCCGAATCAGCGTTGTGTGGCATTGTTTGGTGAGCAGGTTTTGTTTGATTGTTGTTTTGGGGGGTGCTTGGTAGGGTGCTCCTGTGTGTGTGAATTCACAGCACTAAGAGATACCAAGACTTCTTAGGAGCTTATTTTGCTGCTTGCTATGTTGAGGAAAGAAAACCAAGGAGATTTTGAAAGGACAGTTGTCAAAGTAGACAATAATAGACTCCATAAGATATTTGAAAATTTTGTTAATGTAAGCAAAACAATTATTTGGTTAATACTTGAGCAAAAAATGCTAGCAAATAAATACATATTCTCTAGTACTTATAACTTATTCCTTCTTAAAAATTGACTAGAAGTGCATTCTATAAGTTGTTACAACATCTGAAATAGTTGAATAAAGAGTATTTAAATTCATGTCTTTACCAGAGATGCAAATCCTTCAAATAATGTGTATTTTAGAGCTTGTGAAGTACTTATGAAACATGAAAAGAAAAAAAAAACCAACCCATCTGGAACTGGCTTGGGAATGTCATTATATAATACTTCAGTAGCTCGGTACTTTAATACTTTTGGCCACTTCTTTCTCTTTTGACTCTAATATCTTATTGCTACAAATTGCAGTGAGTTCTGTGCTCTTTCCATAGCAATTTTGTTAATGTCTAGAGTGAAAGTGACTTTTTGCAAAGTCTTTTTATACTGATTTTTTTTCTTGAAGTAACTTTTTAAAAATTTTTTTCTATATTTCCCCTTTCAACTATTTTAATCTGAACTAGTCTAGGAAAAAGGGGCAGGTCTCTGAAAGCAAAGAATTTTTTAGGGTAAGAACAACAAATAAGATCAAACAACTGTATTGCTTGAAGTCATGTTCTTGTTTCTCCTGTTCAGGGAATATGCATTCAACTGAATTGCTAATAGTACTTCTATAAACTGACTTGTAAGCACTAAAAATGTTTATTTAGATGCTCTAAATAGGCTGTGAGCATATGGATACTTCTTGTAGAGATCTATTTGGTATGACCTTTAATAAAAATTCCTATAATGTGACATGGAATTTTGTTTCTCCATATTGCCATTCATTTCAATATTGAAGAAATTCAACAAATCCAAACAGCTGAGTGTTTATACGGTGATGTATCTTTGCCTATGCACTTCCTGCACCTCCAAAAAGAGCTGTATAATCAATTTTTCTTCAAGATATGTTAAAGTGGTATATAATATGGTTTAGGAGTTATAAGATATCGTTGCATCCCTGTTGATATGTAAGGACTTAATTCTACTAGTACAGTAGCTAAGGCAGGTTCATAGGCAGGTGCTAATAAAGGAAACTTGTGCAGAATGTAAGTGCAGGAACCAACTTCTTTTTTTTTTTTTTTCTTTTATATTTCTTACCGTCACATACCCTGTCTGGCACTCTTTGTATATATCCCAGTTTTTAATATTTTCTTAGAGAGAAAAATATTTATGAATCAATGTAATGTTTTCAGGATAACTATGGTTATATAGCACCATTAAAAAAAAAATTGCGTTTTTCATATCTTTCTCTGGCCTCTGAGTCAAAACAGGACAATGAGGTAAAATTTTACATTTCCATTTATTTACTGACAGAGTAAAACTGGGACTGCTGGTTTACTGCTGAGGTTGCCAGGACATTTTCATCTGGGGGGACTGAATCCATACTATGTCAAAAAGACAGATGAACTCTTAAACACTCAATTGCTTTTCTGGTGGTTCTCAATCCTGGAGCTCATCCAAGTGTATTTCATGCTGTGTCTCAATATAGTGCTGGCACTTGGGTGCTTTGGGTTGAAACTAGGTTTTCTTTACTCCCTGTAATAACACAACTATTAATGTGAAGCACTGTGTTTTTTTCCTAATTTTCTAGTCTTTAAAAGGTGTATAAAATTTTTTGGTCAGAATTAAGAATATGCGCAGTGTCGAAATTTAACAGTTACCCTGTTTTAGAGAAGTAAGTGTGTATCTTTAATAAGACTGACATTTCAACTGCCTAAGCCACTATGTACTCCTGGAAAAGTTAGAAACTTGCTTTTTTAGCAAAAGTCAGTAACATGCAACTTCTTAATTTAAATGGGTATTTTGGGGATTACAGTGAATACCTAAGAATCATGTTTGTCTTCCATATTCATTTTCAAATCCTATCTGTAATTGCTTACATATGTGAAGATGCTGCTTGGCTTTGTTCCCCCTTTGCTTCTGTGTACCAATTATACTCATATTTGTGCTGTACTAAAAGTAACAATGGCTTAAAATTAAAGCTGCAGCTCAGTGTGCACCATTTTATCACTAAGTGATCCTTACTGAAATTCTGTGTGGTCTTGTGGGGTGTTAGCTGTAGGTTTGGGGTTTTTTGGGGTTTTTTGGGGGTTTTTTGTTGTTATTTTTTTGTTGGTTTGGTTTTTGTCTTTTTTAAGTACATGCAATATAGTTCTTCTGTATTCAAGTGAAATGAAGGCTTTAGAAATCAAATAAATTGATTTTGGATCCCGTGATTCCAACATGAGAGATTTAAAAGTGTGATACTGGGATCATCTGAAGATTGTTGTGTGCACATACTGTAATGTTTAGAAGTACTTGTTTCATCATATGATCACACTGACATCCCGTAAGTAAAGCGTGTGCTACTTCATACATCTGTGATCAAATTAAGGTAGTTATACTCTTGTTCACTCAGGGAAAAAGCTAAATTTCTGAGTTCCAGCTCTCTGTAAATTTTCACTGCCTGCAGAGCAAGAGAAAAAAGAAATCATATCTTTCCCAATAGCAGGAAGTAATTAAACTTCCAGTCTGTTTGCATGATCAGTTGGGAGATGAAAAATATCCATATACTCATTTCTAGTTTGGAAATGAGCAGTAGTCGGCTCAATATTTGAATAAAATCTTTATTTAATGTACTCAAAATGTTTTAATCTTCTCTCAGTCACCATAATGGAAAAATAGTTGAAGAGGATATAATGGAAAACAGTCTGAGAGTAAAAAGTACGGTGGTTTTTTATATCTCTGGGTAGATTTTAAGGAATGTAGCTAAAAGATATTTCTAGATTCAGCAGAAGCCTTTTCAGCCCAGAAAATAGGTTTGCAGCATGTGACAAATATGAGGTTCAGCCATACAGAAAGGAAAAAACAAATTAAATCTCTACCTGGAATGTGCCCAAATTTCCAGGGTTAAATAAACTTTCTCTTGAAATCAGACCTTTTCTAACTTGTTCTGATAGGTTGGGTGTTCTGTTTGTTTTTTATTTTTATTTTGTTTTGCTTTGTTTGTTTTTTAATTACAAATATTTTCTTACCATTGTAGAGAATACCACTGATTTTTATCATAAACTGCAGTAATAATAACTCTTTAAAATGTTCAATTTCTGGATTCCACATATGGATGCTGCTAGTTTGCATCTACAGAAGTGTTAGGACTATGCAGTAATGATTATTTGTTAATATTTTTAATTATGTAACACTGGATATGTGTATGTCTGAGCAGAAATAGTCAGGAGAGGGACTGAGAAAAGGACACATATCACTGTATTTTATTTATGTAGTTTAATTGTAAAACATTCTTTCAGGTTTTGGGTATCTGTCCATACATATACAGACTTACACAATTCTTCAATGTTTTTATTTAGTAAGGTGAACTCTGTAATGGTACTCAAAAACAATTTCTAAGAGTTCAAATTTTCAATTTCTCAGACTGAATTTGATAAATAAAAAAAAAACACATACATTTTAAGGCCAACCCATTTGATGAAGGAGTTTATCTTCCCAAGGAATGGAAACAGATTTTTACTTTCTCATCCTCACATGGGTTAGGAAAAAAGCTTCCCTTAGTTGTAATCAGAAGCTCAAACAACTGAGACATCAGCCACTTCCTACAGTTCTGATAACTTGGAAAGGTCCTTGTTTTATCTGGGAAGTATCTGCAGCGGTAGGAGGACAGCTTCCCTAGGTGTTGGGCTTCTACTACTTCTCAGCTAATTTAACCACAATTAAATAGCAGCTTCTATTTGGTAGTTTTGTTAGTGATATCATTTCAGGGAAAAGAGATGAACAGTCATTCTTTCCCCAGCCTCAGGGACACTGCCAAAAATTAAGTTTGGTTCTGTGTGACATACAGATGGAAAGAATCTAGCTGTGAATTCTAAAATTTTATCTGGTTGATAAGGAACTTGAGATCAAATAAATGTCAATAGGGAATAGAGACATAAGAGAACACACATGTAAAAGTTCTGGTGTGAAAAGAGAGTTGTTGAATGAAGGTGATATTAGGAAATTATATTAATTGACCATAATTTTACTGAAAATGAAGTGGTGAGCAGTAGCATAGATTAAGAATATTTTGATTGAAGTGTCTGTAAGAAGCAGATCACAGAATGAGAGAATGGTTTGGGTTGGAAGAGGCCTTAAATATCATCTCATTCCAACCTCCCTGCCATGGACAGGGACACCTTCCACTATCCTAGGTTGCTCAGAGCACCATCCATCCTGGCCTTCCAGGGATGGGGCATCCACAGCTTCTCTGGGCAACCTGTGCTAGGGCCTCACCACCCTCATAGGGAAGAATTGTTTCCTACTATGCAATCTAAACCTGCTTTGCCAGTTTGAAGCCATCCACCCTTGTCCTGTCACTCCAGGCCCTTGTAAATAGTCTCTCTCCATCCTTTCTTGTGGGCTCCCTTCAGGTACTGGAAGGTCACAATTAGGTCACCCCAAAGCTTCTCTTCTCCAGGCTGAACAATCCCAGTTCTCCCAGCCTTTCCTCCCAGCAGAGCTGCTCCATCCCTCTGATCACCTAGGTTCCTCCTCTGGCCTGGCTCCAGCAGCTCCCTGTCCTTGCTGTGCTGGGAGCCCAGAGCTGATGCAGCACTGCAGGTGGGGTCTCAGCAGAGCAGGGCAGAGGGGCAGAATCTCCTCCCTCAACCTGCTTATGAGTCTTACATGGGTATTTAAAAAAAAACTTCTTGTTATTCAGTGACTGAAGAAGGATCTGGAAAAGAGGGAGCCTATATGGTAGATGGTGTTATATGGTAATGAGCACTAGGCAAAACAGCAATCTAATGAAAAGCTATTAGAAGCTCTTAAATCCTAAAGCTCAAAATAGTGATTTGTGTAACAATGATCCTTATTGCGTTCCTTGAAATCTTGGGCTCTAGAGCGTTGTCTTGTTATGCTTTTACAGTGTTTAATAAAAACATGAAGAAATTAAGTGCAAAGAGCATGGAAATGTTTCTTACACTGCTGAAATTCAAAGCTATGTTATCAGGAAATCTCCACTTGCTCAATTTTTTTTTTCTTCACTGATGGGATGACCCACAGTAGTCTTGCTTCTTTTTCTTTGCATTTATTTTTCTGTGCATTGGTGGGATGGAGAAGTATCTGCCAGAAGAGTTCCTTTCCTGTTCTGTTTGAAGCACTGCTCTAGAGACACCCTTACTTTCCATCTCTCAGTGCAGCAGGAGGCCCAAATATGGAAGTACAAGTTTATTCTCCTTCTATACATTAATAAGCCTCCAAGACTTTTGATATTATTGTCTCTTTAGGGTAATTAGTTAATAGAGCAACATCACAATGGTTTATACTGGACTACATGTTGGAGCTGAGACAAACATAAATGAAAATAAGCTTAGGAAAATTTTAATACCCAAGATAATTTACACACCATAAGGTGTTTTCCATACATCCTGACCAAATATTTAGTTTTAAAATTTATGCTGTATTTTTGTCGAACTTTTTATGATTGGAATGTTACAGCTTTTCTTTTGGATCCTGCTACTCCACAGAGATTAAAATGAAAGAAATGTACTGCGCTCCCTTAAGGATAATGTTTGCTGTTTTTATTTTTCTTGTGTGAGCAATGTGTTCACAGGTATGCTGAACTTTTGGTTTAGCTCTTTCCAAATTAAAAACTTTGTCATGAAATCAGCAGAAGACTTGCATGGTATTCACAGAACCATAATAACTTATTTTCTTCTTGGGTACTTTTTCAGCAAAAAAGTGAAGCTCCATCAAAAGACATGATTTCTGTGACAGAAATAAGGTCTTTGGATTGACTGTTCCAGAAATGTAATTTTGTGTATTAAGAAAATGTCAAAAGAAATAAAAGTTACATTCAGTCTAGACTTAACTATTGACAGTAGTTTCAGAATAAATCCTGGAGATGAGTTACACATTCTCACTCCACCTAATACTGACATATGAAATTGAAGAAGTATGTTCATTAATAAATCTTATTCTTTTGTTCCATATTGCTATAGAACATTGATTGTAGTAATATGATCTTAAAATGTATATGACATGCTTTTCTCTTATTTTCTTCTGTGAGGAGCTGTCTCAAAATGTGGATATAAGACTTGGGTAATAAAATGTCACTTTAACCTTTGTGCATGATCTCAGCAGGATGAGATTTGCTGACCTACTGAATAGTATATAGTTTAAATTTGCCTAATGCAGAAAAAAATTGCTTACTTTTGGTAAGTTGACTTCTATGATAATTTATTACACTTAAAAATTATAACAACCTTTTTTAGTTCATCTAAATCAATACACCACTGCAGGCCCAGTGTTATGAAACATTTTCAATATTTCTTTTTATAAAAAAATGAAGTTAAGTTCTCTATAACTTGAGATTAACATCTGGACTTTGTCTATTTAATGAGAATTTTTATATTTATATTTAGCACGTTAAAAGGATCATGTGAATGAAAATAATTGCTTTTTTCTAAATAAAAGTAGAAAATGCAGATGGAGCAAAGTGAATTTGCTCAATCAGCGGTATTAAAGAAGCAGGCCTTGATTAGAAATGAGTATAAGAACACTCAAAGCAGTTTGAAATGGGATATCCTAATTCTATTTGTATTCTAATTCCTAGCTACTTTCTTTTCCCTTCTTCTTTCTTTTCCCCTAGGTCAACTATTTGAATCTGTCATTTTTTTGAATGCGATATAATCTGTTTTTAGTATTTAGCTCCATTTGTCTGGAAAGCTGATTAGAAAATTTTAAATATTGAATACAATTAGACAGTTTTCTAGGGAATTTATCTATTGGTGAACTGAAACTATCATTGGTTGACATCACGAGAAAACCTTTTTGCAAATGTAGGGGATTTTCCTGTCTTTGGTTGGATCTTGAGGTTCATTAATCTGCAGGAAATTTTTGCTCCTTACTAAGCTGTTTTCCTTGGCCATGGGATGAGCAGAAGCCCTGTCTAGGTCCCTGGGTTCTTTACCCAAGAGTTCAAACTTGTAGTCACCTCAGGGTCTCCCCGTCAAAGTCAGTGGTACCCATGTGAATAAGTATCAAAGGAAAGTGGCCTTGGAAATAGATGTACCTCAGCAATCTCTGCTGTGTCCAAGATATTAATCCTGGGAAAGCAATTCAGTGGGCCAGGTCAGGATGTGGGTGACTGTCACCCACAGGAGGAGTCCCTCATGGGATCCTTCAGTTCTGCTATTTTAGGACTATTTGCTTGATTTCTCAGGTATGGCCAGTTCAAGTGCCTTCTAAACAGAACTGGTTCCAACTGTCCTGTTGCCAGGGCTAATCCTGTACCTGTCCAACAATCAAACCTGAGCAAGAACTATCTTGGAGGTTTTTTCAGCCTATCTCAGTCCATATTTTGATGTATTCTGTGTTTTTTGTCACAAAGAGATTACGCAATTGATTAAATATTTATTACTGAGATTGAAAAAATTAATATAAACATTTTGAAATGTCCTGATTTTGGTTGGAATAGAATTAATTTTTATTCTGTGGCTGTTACAGTGCTGTGTTTTGGATTCAGAGCGAGAATGATGTTGATAACACACTATTTTATTAGTTCCTAAATAGTGCTCACCCTAAGACAAGGATTTTCCATGTCTGACGCTCTGCTAGTGAGGAAGTGCACAAAAAGCTTGGAATGAGCATGGCCAAGTCACCTGACCTTGACTGTTCAAAGGGATATTCTGTACCACAGGGTATCATATTCATGTATCAAATGTGGGAATTACCTGGGGAGAGGCTGGGCATTGGTCAATCAGTGGTGAAAAATTGTCTTGTGCATCACTTGTCTTTGTTGGCTTTTATCCATCTCTCTCCCTTTTATTACTGTCATTATTACTGTTATTTTTATGACAAAATTTTACTTTGTTTCAATTATTAACCTGTTTTTTATATTAACCTGTGACTTCAGCTTTCCTTGTTCTCCTGCCCATTACACTGGTGGGGTGGAGGGGCAGGCGAGTGACTGCATGGTACGTCACTGTTGATTCAGGTTAAACCATGGCAGTCCTTTTCGACCCCCAGCATGGGGATCAAAGGTTTGACATAATGACAGATCTGTCATAACCAGAGCATGTTAGAACAAATCTGTTGCAAGCATTCTTTGTGTAAGTTTAGTAGCTGCTGGTCACAAAGTTGATTTATTTGCTATCACATCTGTGCTTGTTCTCAGGGTTAAGACTTGCTCTGTGTGTTCCCTGTGGTGATGTTTAGCCTCCATGGGGTCTGAGCTAAGGGTTATCATTTTATACTTTGTAGTACAAAAGAAAGTGATATGAAGGGCTTATGATATGATAGTATTGCTGGGCATGAAACTGCTCTGGTAGATATGTTCAGTATATCAGTCACCTCTGTATATCTGGAGTCACCCACTGGGAACTATTAATAATAATACCTTTTGCCTGTTCTCCTCGGAGAGCCAGCCTATGGGGGAGATGGGTCCCTTTTTGCCTCCAGGCTGATTAAAGTAGCTTTTGAGAATTTAAATTTTTTTTTTATATCTGTGAAAGAAACCTGGTCCTTTTGCTTGGAACTAACATACTACAGCATATGGTTCAGGTCTTATTTAGGGTTAAACAACTAATTAAGAGCATCACTCAGAGATCTGCCCTGAGGCTGGATAATTGAGTAACACCATCTGTGGGATAGTATGGGGAAGTACCTGGGACAGTGAGTGCCTCCAGTGTTTTGGAATTTTGCACCTGAATAAGTCCAGTATTTGGAATAACTAGCAAAATATTTGGATAAAGTGAATCTGACAATTTCAGTTACACACACAAATTCCTGCAACATGATGGGGTCTGGCATGGGCCTGCTGAGCCTGCCTCAATGCTACTCAGTACTCTCCAAGAGAAGATAAGGTCTCTGGAGCTGGTAACAGGACAACAGGCCCTGTAGCTACTCCAACCAAAATGGCAGTTCCTGGAGCTGAGCCCCAGAACCAGCATGTCTTCCTGTCACCATCCCCACACACAAGAGGAAATGCGAAAAAACATCATATTGTTTTGTGATCAAGGACAAAGACGGCAAAGAAGGAACAGGAGGAAGAGGCAGAACAAGGGCTAACCACCACTGGCTATCCTTGGGTGAGCTGTGGGGTATACAAAAAGATTCCAGCTGTCGTCCCAGTGAACACTTGGCTGTTCCTATACTGGGATATTTTGGCTAGTAGTTTGGAAGGTAGCAATTAGAAGGTAGAGAAAACAAGGAGCTGGGATTACTTTCTAGGGAAGCAGGCATTGACAAAGTAATCGGAGAAATTACTCAAGTCCTTAACCTCCTGAGGTGATCCTGTCAATCAGGAGGGAAAGGTTTCTCTCCCAGGAAGGTATGGCATGTTGCCCAGGCAAATGGACTGCATAGAGAAAGCTATCCAATAACTGAGGGAATTAGCCCTGTGAAAGATGGTTTATTATGGTCTGAATAACACACAGCTAGCCACAGATCCAGATGAAGTCCAATCTACATGATCCGCATGGAGGAAATTTTTTCAGTGCCCCATTGTCACCCACCAACCCTCTGGCTACATTAGTCTCGAAAGACAGTGTGGCAGTAAACAGGAGATAAAGCTGTTCACCAGCTTGAGGAATATGAACGTATGAGAGTATTTTTTCCTCTCTCATCTCAGCTGTGGAGAAACTGTGTGATAAACTGGCTTGTGAATTCCAGCAATTCAGAGGAATTATGTCCAACTCTTCACCTGGATGGGCTTGTGCCTCAGTGATTGACTGCAGGCTCAAAAGATGATAACTGCCTCAGGGGACCCTGTGGTTTTACTTGTGGGACCACAGCCAGGATGTGTGGAGTTGAGATGCACAGCCTACCTCAACATTAGAGGCACAAGTACATGAATTACTGGGAAAAACAGAAACAAATTGAGGATCTCTGTGGAAAGTTCCCGATTCAGTGTACAGTTTCTCAGGCAGTGTGAAAAGGCTGATTTTACTCCTGATTCTATGGAAAGAAGTTTTAATCCACTTTTACAAGGAATAAGTGGAGGATCCTGTGAGATCAGTAGTAGAGAGGCCCTACCTGGTGGAGGAAGGGGACAGCCAGATGTACTGGACTGTGTCAATCCCATGGCCTGGAATGCTGGGCCCATAGGAGCATATGGCTCTAGTCAATACTGGTGCAGAGAGAACCCTAATGCCATCAAACTGTGCAGGGGAAGAACCCAACTGTATTTCTGGAGTGACAGGGGGATCCCAACAGCTGGCTGTGCTGGAGATTAAAATAAGCTGAACCAGAAATAAATGGCTGAAACATCCTCTTATGAGGTCTCTGGCCCAGAGAGTGCATATGCTTCTCAGAGACTACCTCAGGAGAGAGTATTTCAAGGCCCCAAAAGGGTATAGTTGGGTTTTTTTTAATTGCTCCCTTGAAGATGGAGGAAATTAGGCAGCTGCCTACTTTTCCTGGTCTCAGAGGACCCTTCTCTTGAGCGTTTTTGAGGGTTGAAGAACAACATGTGTCAATCACTACCACAATGGTGCACCAGCAACAATATCACACCGAGACTCCCTCATTCCCACTCATCAGCTGGTTCCTTGACTGGAGAGCCAAAGAGTGATCAGCAGTTGTTTCATTTTATATCTGAAAAGCTTTCTGACAATTAGTGTGAAAGATGTTCCTGGTTAACCACTGAAGTAGCTTCAGGTATTTCCAGAAGTTTACACATGTAATGTATAAGTGTAATAATAAGGAAAAAATGTCAACCTGACTTCTGAAAATTTTGGATTACTCGTTCATGTTAGGGTTTGCAACTTCTTTAAATGCCAAAAATACTGTTTCAAGGGATGTTTTACAATAGTGAATTTTCATGTGCTAGTAGCTATTTTAAAAAGTAAGAATAACGTTGAAGGGATTTTGGGACTTCTCTTATAGAAGTAATGCAAAGCTGTCAACCATTAAAAAACCCCACCCAACAATAACAAGACCACACCCCCCCCAAAAATCCCTTCCAATTAAAAAAAAGCAAGCCAAGCTGAATTAAACAAAAGCTATCAAATCCCAATTGGTGAAGTGTATGTAAAATCTCAGAAAAAAAAAATGGAGAAAGGTATTACAGAATCCCAGACTCAGTAAGATTGGAAGGGACCACAGTGGCTCATGTGGTTCAACCTCCCTGCTCAAGCAGGGCCATCCTGGAACACATGGCACAGGATTCCATCCAGATGGTTCTGGCACATCTCCAGCGAGGGAGACTCCACACCCTCTCTGGACAATCTGTTCTATTGTGTGGTCACTGCACAGTAAAGAAGTTCTTTCTCATGTTCTGGTGAAGCTTCCTGTTCATTAAGTTGCCTCTTGTCTTCTTCCAAAATTAGAGAAAAGTTCAGTGAATATGAATGTGTTTCTCTGAAAATCTGCCATTTTCTTCTTAATATATATACATAGGAACAGGCTGGGATTCTAATTTGGATATTTAGACTAGTTTGCAGCAGAATGGCATTATTGCAGTTTGAGTTATCTCATGACTGGAGTTTCCTGAAGGATAGAAAATTCACGTGAGAGTTCACAGGGTAATGAAAATGATAAATTTACTTAATTGAAAATATGTTCATACTGAAGTGTCTGTCATTACAAATAATATATGACTGATCTTAAGTCTATCAAAACATCTATTCAGAAATACATGTGAAATAGAAGATTCAGTATACCAAGCATTTGGTATGATTTAAACAAAAAGATCTCTTTTTCCTTCTGTGTACAAAGCGGAATCACCTAAATTATTTGGCAGTGCTGTATTTCTTTCTGGTCTCTTGAAGGAAACCAAACTTTACATTTGCAGGCCAAATGATATCATTGGAGTTCTTGCAGAAATTTTCTGATTGGAGATAAAGATGCATTTACTTCAGTGCTTAATGACAAGCTGAGCATGGTTTTAGGTTTTGATTACAGACACAGAATTTCATGACCTTAATGTCTACCTAGGTAGTGGTTTTACTGGTCAAGCCAGTTGGAAGATATGTTGCTTGAAGCGTGGCAAATCTACTGCAAGAAATTGACTCCCGATTTGTTTTTGGCAGAGGGAGGCTATAGAAAGTAAGTATTGATTTTCCTAAGAACATTCTTTGAATTTTATTATTATGGTAGTTACTGTATTTAATGGAATAAACTAATTGTTGTGGGTTTGGGGTCTGTCAGTGTTGCAGTCTCCCATGCAACCCTAGGAGACTGTAAGATTTATTTTTAAGGCCAGGCAGCTGATTATCTCCTAAGAGATCTAGTACAGCTCCTTGCCTTATGACAGTAATGGGGGAAAAATATATGTTATGTAAAAACTGCTCATATCAAAGAAAAAAAATGCAAATACATGAAGTTCCTGGGCAATTTGCTGTAGGTGGCCCTGCTGTAGCAGGGAGGCTGGACAAGATGCCCTCTAGAGGGTCACTTCCGATTGAAACTATGCTGTGATTTGTAAGGAAAAATGTCTTTAATAAGTGGTATATCCTCCGCCTAGACCCTCAAAAATATAATGAAAATAATAGTAATTGGAAAAAAAAACTGCATTTCAAAGGAATCTACTTTCTCTTCAGAGAATGCTCACGTTTCAATGTATTTATCAACTTCCTGTGTTAAAGTTACTATGTTGAGAGGATATTGCAGTTCTGCCTAGCATCTCATTCTGGTGTCTAAGGAAATGGTCTTGCATATTAGAATACATTGTTAGAGACAGTGGAGATGTCAAGGTGTCCTTGGCTGTTTAAGCTTTCATTTGTACTCTGTTGATCACTGAGTCTAGAAGTATGTAGTAAGTACACAAGCTGCCTGCATAGGAAAACATAAAGAATATTTTCCATTTTCCCTTCAGCTCACTAACCTTTATAAAAAATGAAAGTAGCAACAAAAAATAGTTTCCATGAAAGAAAGCATTTGTATCAAATTCCCTGAGAAAATCCTGTAATAGGTGCAAGTTTCTCGCACAATACTGAATTGAATGTGATTGACCCAATGTATTCTCAGACTGTGAAAAGATTTAAAACCAGAACACATAATTGCAGTCAAGTTGAGGGCTTTATTTAGTTTGTGTCATAGCACCTTTCATTCATGAAGCTGAATAATGTAATGTGCAAGCCTCTGCAATGCCTGAAGTCTTGAAGTTATTCAGGCCTCTGGTCTGCTCTGCATCCTTGGAGACTAACAAAGGCATAAAACCCTGATGTAATGCCAAAAAGTGCAGCTGAGAAGCTGTTATTGGTGGGCATAAAGGTGTTAAAAAAAAGATCTCTTGCTTTTGTTGTGTTCGACAGATGAAATTGGAAAAGGTGAGAAGGGGAGAAGCAAAAGATGAAGGGCAGCTTTTGATGCATCTGACAATACCAGAAGATGCTCTTAATGGCTCTTTCTTTTCATCTTCATAGAATTCATAGGTCAGAAATAGAAAAGAAAGAACGGTGGGGGTTGGTAGAAGGGAGGCTGATACCCAGTGGTTGTTGTTTTGCTGTTCAGTTAGTGCTGACTCCTGTTTGGTTACACTCAAGTCAGGATGTACCATACAATTTCTGTCCGTATAGCAGGGTGTTCTGTAGGCAGAAAACTTGGCACAACAGGTATATGTTTTGTTACTGAAGTCTGCAATTTACCTGACTGTAAAAGTGTCCAGTAGGTTTCTGAAATTCTTCTTCGCTTATTTACAATCAGCAGTGCTTCTTGTTTAAGATAGACTGGCTTCAAGAGAACTTCATCACTGTGGTTTTGTTTTGACAGAGAATTAAAAATCTAATGGCCAGCACATAGTATATAATAAGAGATTAGTTACTTTATTAATCAGAAAATGAATTTAAAACATTTATTCTTTCCACTGAATCCCTGTTAATCTTTTTAGCCTCTTAGCATAGCAGCAATATTTATAGGTAGAAGCACGTGCGTAATACAAGCACATGCACAATATATCTGCAAATCCCACATTTCTTAAATTGTACAGCTATTGGCATCTTAAACATACCCAACAGCAATTCCTGAATGAATATAGCCTTGCACTAAACAATCATTTTCCGTTCCTTTTTCCAGCAAAAGTTGAATTAGTTGTATCATTTAGTGAAATGGGAGAATCAGTATAACTATACATATTATGTTGGTGTGCCCTAATGACACATATTTGAAAAATAAAGGTTATTTTTTGCAGAACAGAAAAATAGTTGTGGAACAAGAGTGGTGGAAAGAGGCTCTCGTAATTTCCCTTATTTTCCTTCATTTTGAATTGTTTACCATCAATAAGCCGAAAGTAAGCAAACTTTGTAAGAGTGCAGTAATCACAAATCCTCAACACCATTTGAAAGAAAACACAAGCTAAATCATAAATCATCATGCATCAAATTCCAAAGAAGCATACACTTGTGATCAAGCAGCATGTATGAGAAATATGGGATAAAAAAGGGTAGTTTTTTCATAGATTTTCATGCACAGAGAGTAGAAATTGAATTAAGCAGTTAAATCTGTGAATTGAGGGATGACTAATAATTACATTATTCTTGGGCATAGTATTTTGTGGGGAAAAACACTAAATGCATTTAAATACATGGCGATGAAACTTGATTTGGAAATACGGTGAGAATATTATGAATTTAGAATTATTTGTGAGATTTTGTTATATGAGTAATGAAATAAAAATTAATCATAAGTCTGGAAATAAGGGGTTTGATGCCCTTGTGGAATAGGCTGCCAAAATTAATAACAAAATATAAAACCTAAAAATCAAAAGCTAACTTGAGCATTTTTGTATTCACTCTAAAAAGCAGAGTCGTTAAAAATCTGGCATTTATTTCCAAATATTACATCATAATGAAATTTTGCATCATCTTTGCATATTAAATTTTAAAATAATATTAAGATAAAAAACTGAAGAGAGATTAGTTGAAAAGCTCAACATTTTCTCAAGTCTTAGTGATTTTTTGCTAGTGTAAGTGATTTAGAGTAATTGTAATTTGGAAAACTAATCTGAACGGCCACTCTAGAAACTCCCCCATGCATTGACAGCTTCCCTTTAGAATCCCCATTTGAGTGGAAAAAATTACAAAATGGCTATCATATTCTTTTAAGAAACTGACTCTGAACTATTTTAGTTTCTCTCTTAAAAATATTTCAAACTATTGTGCAAGCATCCTATAAAAGTTTAAATAATTTATCCATTTTAAATTCGCTAACTATATGTAGACTTTCAGATCCTCTAAAGAAGAGCTTAGATGAGATCCACTGGCTGACATTAGTAAAAATTAGACAATAATCTACTGAGTAGAGTATTTTGCTTTGGAATCATCATTTATAGACCCATCATTTGATGGGTCTATAAATACTTTTTCAAAAGTTAGTGTGCTGCTGTCCTGTGGAGCTTTCCAGTATCCCAAGAGGTATTGAAAGGTAATATTAATTCTAAGGAGAACTCCTTAACCACTTTTTTGTAAATGTCCTTATTTTGAGTTATGTGATAATATTAAAACAGCTGCTACAAAAAAAAAATCACTGAAAGCAATATTTTAAAAAACATGTTACCAGCATGATTATCATGGTTTGACTACTCCATCTCTTCTGACTTTTTCCCCATGATAATTTTATGAATACTTCTGTGTGATTATCAATAGTTCTATGACAGCAAGAAACCATTCAATATTTTGGGATTAATTAAATTATTTTTCATTAAATTACTCTTGACAGAATAAAATTGCATGAAACTGAAGTATACTCTATTTTCTATGACTGATACTAGAGTTTTGTAGTTTAATCCTGACTCTGAGCAAGTGCTGCTCAGCAATTACAAACACATCCCTGTGTTATCAACACTGTTTTCAGCACAAATCCAACACTCAACCCCCTCTAAGCCAATGTAAAGAAAATTAATTCTATTTCAGCCAGAATTGGTACATACAGACATAACAAAAAAATACTAATAGAAGGGGTAAACAATATTTAAGTAATTCTTCCCTCTGTAAAATAAAAGTGGTTATTAAGAGTGGTAACTACGTGGTTATTAGTGCATTTTAGTGAAATCTCCTCACCATGAACTATGCGTCCAAGCTGGCTCTTGTCCAAGGACCTTTTCCAAGACTCTCGGAAGGACATATTCTTGTGCTTCTGCTACATATTTTGTTATTACTTCATGTAGTACATTAGGTTTTAAATTCACTGCAATGCCAGAGTGTTGTGCAATATTATAGTTCTAAATATTTTTTTAAATACTTTTCTAATGAATTAAATGGGGATAGTACCAGATATTTAACATTATATGTATATTTAAACTATGTAGTAAACAGTGGCACAGAGTACTAAAAGCCAAACAGATAACATTGGCCATTACAAGGGAGAATGAATTACTGGTTTGTATCTCATCACGCCATGTCATTTGTGAATTCTCTCAGGAACCTCTGGTGAATGCTGTCTTGTCCTGACAAATTCTTTGGAATAATTAAATGTTTTATTTCTTCAATAGCTTCTTTTAAAACTTTTATTTCAGAGTCATTCAAGGGCATGTTGCCTGAATAATAAGATTGTAATATAGGGATCTTCCCAGATTGTACATATCTCCAAGAACTTTTTTCCCCTTTTATTTTTATGTGGACAAAACTCGTGTTTTTTGAAGCACTCCTGCTTTGCTTCAGCAAATCTCTTTTTTCATATGATTCAATCATTCTAGTCCAGAGCTTAATGGAAACCATGGGGAGCAGAAAAAAATCAGTTAAAGCAATACATTCAGTGACCATGTGTCACCTTATAGTTGTACCATTTTTCACTCATCATGTGTTTTTGACATTGCTCTTTTTGAACAGTATGTGTGAAAGACTTAATTGCTTTAGGAAAGATTTGTCCTGCTAGTCATGTTCCCTGGCACTTGGTTGATAGTTGCATTCATTTGTATTTAAAACTTGAAATAAATTATCCCCTTCATTTTTGGGATGACATATTTATTCACCCATGAGGCTTCTAGTGAAAATAGTGAAAAGTATCAGATTTAGACTATTTAACTTTTATATATCATTGCAGCATCTTCATCACTGTGTAATCACAGAATCATTTAGGTGGAGGAAGCTTAAAAGATTGAGTGCAACGTTTGACAAATCACCACCTTTTCAACTAAACCACAGCACTAACTGCTATGTCCAGTCATTTCTTGAACACCACCAGGAATGGTGACTCCACCACCTTGCCTGTTCCAATAATTGGCAACCCTTTCCATGAAGAAATTCTTCATGATGTCCAACCTGAACCTCCCCTGGTGCATCTTAAGGCCATTTCCTGTTGTCCTGTCACTACTTGCCTGAAAGAAGAGGCTGATCCCCACCCAGCTCCACCCTCCTCTCAGGGAGTTGTAGAGAGTGAGGAGGTCCCCCCAAGCCTCCTTTTCTCCAGGCTGAGCCCCCTCAACTCCTTCAGCTGCTCCCTCATTGTGCTCCAGACCCTTCCCCAGCTCTGGACGTGCTTCAATGTCTTTCTTGCCATGAGAGCCCAGAACTGGTCATGGGATTCAAGGTGTGGCATCACCAGTGCCGAGCACAAGGGACAGTCACTGCCCATGTCCTGCTGGCACACGATTGCTGATAAAAGCCTGGATGCCATTGGGCACCTTGCTCACCTTGCTCACCTGGGTTCATGTTCAGCTCCTGTTGACCAACACCCCTTACTAGGTTTGAGGTAGTTTTGAGGGGAGGAGAGCAATACTTATATGAGTATTTGGAAGCTTTTAAAATTTTCTGAGTTTCTGTTGTCTTTCTTATTGTATGTCCTTGCACAGAGTTTATGTAGGGGAATGTTTTATCTAACAACTCTTAATCATATACTTCTTGCTGAGCGTGATAACAAAGGGCTTGTGAATATATTGGTGTTTATTTAAAACAATGTATAACCTTCCCAATGTTAGTAATAGTTTTTACATAATCAAAAGCCCTCACGGTTGGGATGAGCAGCTTTAGTAATTTTTGGTAATGCTTTTGTAGTTGCTGTTCTTTCATATCCATTTGGAATAACAATAATTACTTTTTTCCCAGTGAAAAACAATTGGTGTGTATGTTTTTTTCTGCTATTTGATGATTATCTGAATCCTCTAAAAGTCTTTCTGACTCTTCTGACTTGATTCTATAACTTAAAAATATATTTATTTGATCTGGCACTTGTATTCTAGACAGTAGATTTTGAAAAAGCCCTTTCAAAATAATAATCTAAACTCTTTGAGTTGGCTAAGAGCTCAGAAAGCACAACACTTAATTAAACTAGTGGAATAGATTATCAATTGCTTTTTCAGAACAGACAGGATCATTTTGGTTAAATAGAGAACTTGAAGTAATATTTTGGGACCCTGTATGGGATAAATAATCTTTACAAGACCACAAGGGTTGGGTGGAATATCTGAAGTCATTTAAGATGCTCTGTTTAGGCAACAGAATTACACTGAATGTGTAGCACACTGAGGCTGGCATGTGTGTGTGTATATATATTTTTACCTCCTAAAGTATTCTCTAATATATTGTGGAAAATGACAGCACCTATTGGAATCATAGAATGATCAGATCATCCCATCCCAACCCCTCTACCCCTGGCACCTTCCACCAGACCAGGTTTCCCAGAGCCCCATCCAACGTCGCCTTGAACACTTCCAGGGATGGGGCAACCACAGCTTCTCTGGGCAACCTGTGTCAGGGCCCTACCACCCTCACAGGGAAGAATTTTTTTCCAAATATGTAATCTAAACCTACTCTCAGTTGCTTTGGGTGCAGCCCAGCGCATGGGGGGTCTCTGAACTCCCACCGCTTATGGCCAGGGCATGTCCAGCCTCTCACCCACAAGTCCTCCTCTGCAGGTCTGTTTTCAACCAGAATGGATGTGGAAAGGGAAAAGGGGAATGTAACACTGGATTTCTAGAAGTAACAGAACCACAGAGCCAAACTGAACTGATACACAATGTATAAACATCTAAATGCAGGGACAAAGTGGTTTAACTGAACAGGAAGCGCATAAAGTGCGCTTGTCTTAGCTTTGAAAGTAGTTGTGTCCTTGTTAGCTGAAAAAATGTGAAAATAATATTTATGTAACTTAATGTATAATGAATGGATTGGCAAGAACATATAATAGATTGCATTGCTATGCAGGTAGTGGACCACAGTTTGAAGATTTGACCTTTTTCGAAGACTTGTAGTAAGGCATAGGAGTATATTCTGTACAGCTGAACCATTTTCATCCTCACTCACAAGGATGGAATAAAATTACTGTTTTCCTCATGGATTTACAATAATATAGTGCCAGAATACTTTTAAATATCTAATCTCATCTCAACACTGCTCAAGAGCAGTGGGAGACATGAAGAATGCATAAGGAATGGAAGAAATCATGTTGTGTCTCATAATGCTGAAGTAGGGAGGAATCAATTTCCTGCAATGAGTAATGAGATGCAGGCCCTCATTTTCTAATTTAAAGGAATTCAGATCCTGTGAATTCCTTTACCTATGAGAACTTAGAGGATATGCTGAGTGAGGGGGAGGTAGGATGAAGAAAGCCTGTGTTGTTGCCCTTTTTTATTTTTAGGTACATTTTTTTTCCTTCACACTTTTAACAGATTTAATAGATCCTAGTGGTCTCATGAAGCCTCTTTTAAACTGAAAGACAGATTACAGTCACCCATGCCTTTTTCTATTTTCCATATTTATTCAGATGGAAACTTAAGACAGGTCTGAACAACACTGCCCTCCTACTCAAGGAATGATCACTGATGCTGCTTGGAAAATAAATGTATTTTACTAGCAATAAGCAGAATAAGTTAGTTTTGGATAAATAGTGCGCAACATGAGGAAACCTTATACATATAAAATAGTTTTAGGCCAGATAAAGGAGCATAAACAGCACAAAGTGGTTAATTTGATTCCTACTGGTAGATAAAAATTACATTGACATGGGATCTATTTTCTATTAAATCTATCAAAATAAGTTTAGATATGATGCTAAAATGCATCATACATAATCATGACTATTAATGAATAACAGACATTAGAAAATCATTTTCAGATATATGAGATAAAGTATCTAAAAATTTGATTGTTCATGAGGAAAACCCCCAGATTTTTACAGTTGCTTCTCAGGATAAATCCTTCACTTGTATTTGACCCACAGTTTTTTTCATACCTGTTAAATTTTTCATATAAGCAAACTGCTCTTCAAAAGCATTTTAAAAGTTGATTCTTTCGTTTTAATGTCGGAACATATAAAAATAAAATAATTTTACTATTAACACTGATTTAACACTGAATTAGTTTTACATACCTAATGTTACCATCAAATATGATCTGTCATTTCTAAACCGTAAAATATAGTATACTTAATATATAATCTATCTATATCTAGATAAACAGTGAAAGTGTAGTGTCAGAGGTTTTGTGCTATGAAAGGCTGTGAAAGGCTGTCATTAGTTGGTTTTTATTTTTTTCAATCTTCCAAAAAATAGCTTCTCTCTAAATCTGCAACTATATTCAAAAAGACTACTATATCTCAAATTAAGACTCAAATTATCACTCAAGAAACTCTATTTCAAATGTATATTTCCTGTCTTTCTGTTTGGAAGTCTGAGTGTCAAAGGTTATTTTAGGTTTCTGCTTTCTGCAGACAAACTGATCATGAGAGAGAAGAGAAAGTAAATGTTATTTTATAGTATTTTTAATCTAGCTAAATTTGGGTTTGGCATTATCTGGGATTTTTTTAGGTTATTCAGAATGCTAAGCTTCTGCTGCTTGCTGTGAGTAACCCCAAACACAGAATGTCCATGTGATGAGTGATAATTAAGAATAATCCCACTGATTTTCATGCTACTTTTTCATTATTGAGATACATATAGTGGTGTTTAATTACACCCTAACAGGACTCTAGTATAGACTGGACTCACATCTCTTTAGGATTACTTTTCCTGACAGTGTCACTCATGGATCCTTTGAGAAATTCTCTTAGGTCTTTTTCAGTGAAACACAGAGGATAGGTGAAAATTACCAACCAACAGTAGCAAAAGTGTATAAATTACACTGTAGGTGTATGATCTTCTTAAAAGTTCTTCCACATTCATGCTGGAAACCTGTGCAAGGAAGGGCAGAACATTTTTTTATTATTATAACTATTTGTTTCTAATTAGACCTAAGGACCTCTAGTTTGAGCTCCTATAAACCAGAGTATGGAAAACCAGAGCTCTTGGAGTTATATATGAGAGTACTATCAGGTATCCTATAGTGCAATTATTCACTCTTTTAAAACCATGTTATCTCATAGCCTTAATTTTTTTTTTTTTGCTGTTTGGAGACATTAAGAAAGGAAATGGTCGTTTTAAGTGTGAACATGAGAAGATTTTTAAGATCCTTTTTCCTTTGTTGAGCTTCTGCCTAAGTCTTCAGCTGGCACTTTTATTATTACAGGCTTTGGTCTATAAGGGGTATCTTGAAAAAATAATCCTTTAAAAGAAGTATTAACTGTATGTGCAGAGTTCTTGTTTAGCTCAAAACCTTTTCAAAGGCACTTTCAAAGAGGAAAGATTTAAAGAAATAGACTTCAAGAAGATTTCTGAAGATCAAAAGTAGCATGCCGTGGCACAGGAATGTGTTTAGGGTATGTGGCAAAGTTTTGGTAGTGGAGGAGGGCTCTGTGGGGGTAGCTTTAGTGAGCAGGGTGGACAGGACACAGTGATCCCATCAACAAAGTTGGTGGTGCATCCATGAAAATATGTGTAAGAAAGGAGAAAACACTGTAAAGCAGTGAGGAGAGGGAAAATTTGGGACATTCGCTGAAGAAACCCATGGAGTTTCCTCCTCTCATGTAGTATCTGCACTGGAGCAGGTTCTCCTGAAGGCTTTGTGCACCATGGAGTACCTGCTCTGTTTACTCTGAAGGACCTGCTGCCTGTGCAGAGGACCCGTGCTGGACTTGTCCCAAAGGACTGCATCCTTTGGGAAGAACACACTCTGGATTAAGGCAAAAGCATGGGAAACAGGGAACCTGAGCCAGGAGCTGTTATGGACTAACCACAATTCATTTTGCATACCTCTCTGTACTGCTCAGGGTGGCAGGGGAGGTAAAGAAGCCAGGAATGGAGGAGTGAAGCTCATCCTGGGACAAGGTCTTTGCAGCTACCCAAAAGGAAGGAGTAGGAGGGTGGGGTTGGCCTCTTCTCCCAGGTAAATAGCAACAGGATGAGAGGACACAGCATCAAACTGTGCCAGAGGAGGTCCGGGCAGGCCGTCAGGAAGAATTTCTTAGTGGAAAGGTTGGTTGGTCAAGCATTGGAATGGGCTGCCCAGAGAGTGGTGAAGTCACCATCCCTGGAGGTGTTCAAGAAATGACTGGATGTGGTACTCAGGGCTCTGGTCTAGTGACAAGGTGGAAATCAGTCAAAGGCTGGACTTGATCCTGGAGTTCTTTTCCAACTTAAATGTTTTCCTTGAAGGGGAAAGGGTTTTGTTGTTTTTTTTTTTCTTCTCACTCTTCAACTCTATTTTAATTTGCAATACGGCAAATTAAATTTCCCCAAGTTCAGTCTGCTTTGCTTTTGGCTCTAATTAATGAGTGATCTCCCCTTCTTTTTCTAAAGAAGCTTTTTCATCTTGTTTTATCCCACTCTTCCGCTGGGGAAGTTGGAGTGAGAGGATGGCTGAATGGATGGTTGGCAGTCAGCCAAGGTCAACCTCCCAGAGACAAACTCTTCTATTAAGGAAACACTTTTTTTTTACTTTTTTTTTTTGAGCAGTGAGAGTGGTTTAACAGCAAAAGAGGTTGCCCAGAGAGGTTTTGATGTCCATCTTTGAAGATATTAAAAAACTTAATGGACACGATCCTGAGCAACCTGCTCTGCCTGACCCTTATTTGAGCAGGGGTTGGACTCTGATCCTTCCTCTCTCATCTGGCCTCTGATTCTGTTCTCCGAAGTGCTCCTGTGGTCTAGCAGTGGGAAAGAGCCCCATTTTTTTGACATGCACACTCAGTTTGTGTTCATATATGCTGAGTCCCTCTTTTTTGCATAATTTTTTGATTTTTCCTTTTGTGACAAGTTTTTTTGATGCTTTTAGTTCACCACAAGTAGTTCACCAAGACCAAATTCTATATGAAAAGTTGTATAAAAATTTTCTCCATAACTCAGAAAAACTGTAGAGTGAGGAGTGACATTTCCACTCAAACTTTATGATGCTCAGTTCCTGTTCCAGTTGTGGATTTAGATTTTTTTATATTTTCTTCGGGTATTTTTTGGTGAGTTGTTTTCATTTGGGGCAGGGGGGTTGTTTGCCTGGTTTTTGGGAGATATTTGTTTGGGTTTTTTGTTGTTTTGTGGGTTTTTTTTCTTTTCGCCCACCATATAGTGCTGCTATTGTGTGTATTACTGCACACTATTACTGTGTATCACAGCTTTACATGAATTTGCAGCAAGATAAAAAGGGTCAAGGCTGATTCATTGTAAATGGAACTTTTGCGATCTTCATTGAGGCAGATTTAAAGTACAATTAACTTTTAAACTTACGGTGTAGCATGACTGTATTAGATATTAAACAACTAATCTTTCCTCTTACCTATTTTTAATGCTTTTCTGTTCATTTACCTATGTGTAGAAATTGCATCAAATGAACATTTGGCAAGGGAAAGATGTGGGAGGTTTTCCCATGCTTCTTGTGCCCTCATTAGTAGTTGCTTCTGTGACCAAATGTGTGCTGTGTTGATAGTGCCTTATGATGCCTTTGTTCAGTCATTCCAGTACATGTAACCAAAGGAAATGTCAAGTGTATGTGTATATTAAGGTATTGGTTATATAAATATATATATTTATATTTTATATCTATAAAATTTGTATGTCAGCACAAGGACCATAACTTCAAGTTGTAAAGCAGAGAAGGGCTGGATCCTCCTCCTTTCATTTCACCGTAGAGAAAAGATTTTGTGGTCTTTGTAAGTCTACAAGATGCATAGCCACCCTTTAGCTTCTTTTATGGGAATGTTATCTTAGCTTTTGGTGATAAAAACATCTTGTCAGTACTTGAACTTGCACACTCATTGATATTTTTCAACACAGCAGTTACCCTGGAGCGGTATCAATGATAAAACCTTACAGTATGGTCAAGCATTAAATATTTTAAGTAATGTTTTAATCTGTTAGGGGTCAAAACCATTTGGTGTCTTTTGCAGGGTCGTGTTTTATGAGAGTTCTAATCTATCAGGTACTACATGAGATCTCTTTTAAGAAAACCCCAAGCATTTGTAAACAAAAAGCAAGTTAACTACAGGGAGTATATTTTGGATTAGATGCTTCTGTAATACCATCAGATAGAGATTTGTGACATTTAGTTGAATAAAAGGTCATGCGCTGAATATTTCCTTATGAACACTTTTCCTGCTTGCTGGTTGATTTTGGTGTTTTTTGTCTTGTTTTTTTGTTTGTTTGTTTTGGGGTTTTTTGTTTGGTTTTTTTTTGTTTGTTTATTTGGTTTGGTTGGGGGTTGTTTTGTTTTGCTTTGTTCTGATTTGTTTGTTTTTCCCTTTTCAGTTCATGCTTGGGTTTGCCTCTAAGGTGGATATAAATTTCCTTTTTTCATTGCAGCATTTTCATACATCCAAGTCTTGAGATCTCTACCTGAAGGCTAAGAAGCAAAGATTTTCTTGATCTGAGCAGCTTCATTCTTTTTAAAAGCTCAGTCCTGATCATACACGAGGAAAAAAGGATATGCTAACACAAAACTGAAAATCTGTATTTTCTAGTGTATTTATTATTTTTCTAGTGATTCAGACATTAACAAAAAAAGTAGCTTGAGAAACTGAAAATTTGTTAAATTGAATTTATAACTCAACATACCTCTTCTGTATTTGTATTTTGGATCCTTTTTCTTATTTAGAACCTCTGCAAGATTTTCAGATTCACTTTTTGTGTCCTCACTCAGTATTTTATTCTGTATGACTAATAATATTTTTGTCTTAATTTGTCTTGTATGAGTAATCAAATATTATCTAATTGATTTGCTTTATAATGTCTCCAGCCTTTACAAAGTTCATGATACAATTGCAGCATTAGGGGGAAAAAATCCTTTTCTGTGGTGTGAATCAAAGAGAAGCTGCATATTCAAGCTTGTTGATCTCATCAATCTATTTAGTTTGTTCTTTCCATCTTGTAGAGAAGAAAACAGATGAAGTTGGCAGTGATGTACATAAAGTACATTCCCCACCTCCCCTTCAGGTTCCTTGTGCAGATTTCTCAAATGTGTCTCTTTGAATGTGTGTTGCAGTGTGCCTGCCTCCTGGAGCCGGGAGCTGCTGCCACGTTTTCTCTGGTTAAAACGTACATGACTAAATGTACCGCCCAGCTGCTAAGTTTGATGAGAAACACATTCTTCTGATTTCATGCCATTATTACCGAATTCTATTTTCACTTATGCATAAAAAATTAAAGAGGAAATTATCTGCAGTGATGTTATACACACTGATATTATTAGATATAATACTAATACTTATTAATACTACTTGATACAAATATTGTTTTTAAAGTCACTCTTATGAAGATCAGGACTTAATTAGCTTGGCATATTTGTGAGCAAGGGGGTTTGAAAACTCTCAAAGCTGCTATGGAAATCCAATTGTAACTATGCACCATTCACTTCTCATACAGCTTCCTACTTAGTAGCCCATTCCTGCTGCATGGCTGTTAGTCTGGTGCTGAATCTGCTTTAAATGTTGTCAAATGCTCCTTCAAAATCTAACCACACTCTAGTCAATGAATTTACTTTATTTTTCATTAAAAAATTGTTTTCAAAGAACTTCAGAAGGTTATTTAAGCATGACCTCCTCTGTCTGAATCCATATTTACTGTCATTAATCAAACAGCACGTTGCTGTGTTTTTTTATACAACATCGCTAAAGATAATTTCTAAAGTTATTCCTATGTGACAAAAGTTTCCTGCTTTGCATCATTATGTCTTAATATATTTTCTTTCCTTCTTTCTTAAATATATTCATGATGGTGAGTTCTGAGGAGTCATCTCTTTGACACATAGTCATTTTCCTATATGTCTTTAGAACATAAGATATATGTTAAATAATTCTGCTGGCCATACTTGTGTGATCACTTGCACTCAGTTACTTGCTGTGTCACTGGAATACTTTTCGTCATGAGAAAAGTCCTGGGAAAAATGTCTGTAACTGCTTCTGAACAAATGTATATAGCTCATGGGCAGCTCATACATCACTCTGGAGCACTCTTCTTTATACCCAGGGGTGAAAATACTTTCTTACATTCCAGTTTATTTAACATTCAGCTGTAGCTCAGTAGAGGAAAAGGAAAAAACCCTCAAGGTTTTGACGTGAGCACTACACAAATTATTGCCAATTATTAGTATAGAAAAGTATATATTTTTGGAAATGAACATTATGTAAATCCATAATTTTCTGGTATAATTTTGGGTTATATTTTGATATCAGTTTATTATATGAAACCGCAAATCTGTCTAGATAATTGTATTTTCAACTTGCTTATGGTCGACTGAGGCTAGGAAACTAATATAGTGAATAATTCATAAAGTATGAGATTGCAGGAGATAGTTTTTTACTTCGTGTCTGCGGTGCTTGTTCGAAGAGATCTATTTGAAAAAGATGATTTGAGAGACAAAAATCTCTAGAATGAATTTCTATGATCTTACTACTTAAAATAATTAAGTATTTTGTTGCCAAGTAGTTCAGTGAAAGGCTTTGAAGGGTCTCGCTCTCATTTGGTCTGTGATCGGGGTTGTTTGAATTTTTTAATGGTACTTCTACATTTTTAACTTCTTTTGTAAATTAGCACTGATGAGACTTCATCTGGAACCCCTGGTTCAAACCCAATTATCATGTTAAAGATATCTGATGGGTTTAATACATTAAAAACAGATTTAAATAGGAATGTCACTAGACAAAAAAAGAGTAATAGAGGACATGTCTGAAATGGTGTTTGTGCTTAAGCTTGTGACTTCATGCCATTTCATCAGCTCAGGCAGAACATTTGAATCCAATGTACCTTCATCTTTTTGACCCCCCCAGTTTGGTTCACAACCAGCCTGCCATGGTGTGGAGCCCCCAGCTAGCACAACTTGCTCAGGTAGATAATGGTTTTGTGCTTTTAGCTCAGCTAAAACATTAATGAACATTGTGTTTAAATATGATTCTTCCTTACTACAGAAAGGAAGACAAAATTTGATGAAAAGGTTGCTAGTTCCCAAGAATTAATTTGGCTGAAAATTTGGAGGGAGGATGCTAATTGCTAATCACATCAGATCCTGAAATAGACTTTCAGTGAAAATAGTGTTGGGGAATGGGGAGGGGGAATAGATCTTGGCTAGTTTATGGTTACAGCTACATGACTGAGGAAATTTATTGGGATAATGCAGTTTGGTCCTCTCATTCATTTTATTTAAAATCGAGTACCTTCTGAAAATATTCTTTTTGGCTTTTAACATGTCTTTGTAAAACAGTTCAACATTTCACAATGAATAAACCTAAATGTGAGGCATTTAGTCAGGATCATTATCATCACATCACGAAGTTTCAAAATGATACTGCTGTAGGAGATAAAAGAGTATAAAAGAGCATTACTTGTTTTCTTACAAGCAAGGTATATAAATCAACACAAAGAATTAAAAATAATTATTTGCTCTTTCATCAGTACTTCTTGCTTACTTACTGCAAATTGCTTATGCCTCCAGTCCTATTATTCCACCCTGCTATGGAAATTTATCTTAACTTTTTTTTTGTTGCTTCTAGTTCCATCATCAAAAGATTTAATCCCTTCTGTCTCTTCTTTTGTTATGGCTTTTCTCTTTGGTTTTCATTTTTTTTTCATCACTCTAAGATATGTAGTCTTCCAGAAAATATATTGCACTGGACTTCATCCCATAGTCTGGATTTTTATAATTTTAAGATGCAAACTTTTTGCGCCAGTTGTGTAAGAAAATGATGAGAACTCTTGCTCGCTGATGGTCACTGAAAAGTGTACTTATAGGTTTCTATGTCCTTCATTGACTGCTATGTTCTATCCTAACAAACCTGGAAGAAATACTTTGTTAAATTTTGTTGATCCTTCTTCATAAGTTGTACATTTGTTGTTGTGTAGCACATTAATCTCATAATTATATATCTGTAATATTTTATCAGGTGAGAGGATATTTATTTCTGGCTACCTCATATTTTCTTTTAACTTGAGAGCATGCCATACTTCCGTGTGTTGGCTGACCTTGGGAATGGGAATCAAAGTACCTCTTTTTTTTGTGAATAATTAGACTTTTTTGTTCTGGCCCTGCCACCTCAGCCCTGTGTGAATGAGGAGGGTTGGGACAGGGCAGATAAAGGTTAATTTTTTGCTGCTTTGGTAGCTCCTAGCTGAGAGATTTCTATACAACAGACTGGCATATATTACATTAAAAGAGGAGATTTGGGAAAATGTGGCACCTGAATATGGCAATATTTTCATTCTAGATCATTAAATTATCACAGAATGTACAACAAATGTCTTCTGAATTTCTTTGAAGTCTGAATATCTTAGGCTTTTTCATGTCCTTTGTGTATTTAGGAATGCCTCTGTATTAGTGTCTGCTGGGACTGTTGCATACAGCTTCCATTACTGCTGATGGCAGCTCACTGCGTAAATTCTCATTCATGAGAAGGAGGATATATTTCTTTTCATTATTTTAGCAGGCATCAGTGAAACTTCTTTAAGAAATGTGTTCAGGAAAATTGAGTTCTAGTAATTTAACAAATGAGCATAAGCTTTCATAAATTACATTTAAGATGTTAACATCAAAGTTAACATTCTTGCTGCAAATGTAGTGCCTTTAATTTCTTTTTTCTCCTAGTAAATTGCTGTTCAACTCAGCTTTAATTTATAATAAAAGAATAGTTTTAGCTTTATAGCCTTAAGACATCCACAGAGAGAATAAATTTACCTCTCTTTTGTTCAGCACCAACTGAATTAGTTTGCTAGTACTTCCCCTTGGATCCAGTTGGGAGAAGGAATAAGGTGACAGTGAGTTGCACAAAGGCTTGACCTTACTCTTACAAGGTTAAACTAGGGAACATCCTCAGTTTTGAAAAATGAGAATATTTGGTTTCATAGTTTTAATTCCCCTTTAGGCAAGCCTTTCTCTACTGTCTGCACAGGCAGCCTAAGAGGATTAACCATCTTATTTTCACTTCTTCCTTTTTCAAGCTCTGCTTAATTACCAGAACTTCAGGAAGAATATAGATGACAATAGCTGACTTTCATATAATTTTCTCTGACATATGAGGGAGCAAAATATGGGTGTTCAGGGTGTTGACTACGAAAAACAGTATTTGAATTGCAATAAAAAAAAGAACTGAAAGTAAAATTTTCTAGGAATGTATATTTTCAAAAGCTCTTTTACAGAGTGGGAAGCATTTGCTTTGCAAAAATGGTAAGGCAAAAAAGTAAGCACACATCTCATCTTTTTTATGAAAATTAGAAAGTATAGAAGAGAAGAATATAAGGTACAAAAATATATAACTTTTTTATATGGCTCTGTCTTAAGAATGTTGTAGAACAGTGTTTCTGTAGAGGCTGCCTAGCACTGTGGTCCCTAAAGACTTATGAGTAAGTAGTCAGCTGTTAATTCAAATAGAACAATTGATGATTAAACTTAAAATTATTATAATCAGAGTAGAATGATGTTTTCTTCACACCAAATGGTATTATGCTGTAAAACTCTGCTTTTATAAAGAAATGCTTGCCATCAAGCAAAAGCAATATTTAATGAGAACTAGAAATGGTTATTATTATTATCTTCTTTTATCTACCTTATAAACTATGATTTAGGTGTATATATGTTTTCACAGGGAATAAATTTTTCCAGATCTTTAGAATCTATAGACTAGTTGTGATTATACCTCTGTCTTTATTCAGCAAAAAATGTTCTAGTGCAAAAGTGTCATTAGGGAAGCATTAACATTATAATCTTTCCTTAGACTTTTTTTTTCTAATACTGTTGTCATAGAGAAACAAGTGAGGCTGCTGATTTCTTCACTCTTTTAAAGATGGTTGAAGAAAAAAAAAAGTTCTGATGTGTCTTGAAGAATAATTTTTGCAGATTTTTTAAAAGGACTTGGAAAGAATGTTTTTTCATTATTAAAGACCTGATATTGCTGCAGCGAATTCAGAAGTAAGATATAAAATTTGCCAAGGTAGAAGTTATTCATGTCATGAAAGCAGAAATGAATTTTCTTTAGTCAAACCCACCAGGGTCAATTTTCATATTGTCCAAAGAGGATAAGAAACAGTATGATTCTAAGTTCTTGAAGGTTGAGTTTAGTCTCTTGTGGTCATCTAAGCTGAGCAATCTCAAAGGACTTGTTTTTCCATAACTCCACACATGTAATTTTCTGAATGTGCCTCTCAGTGTATCTATTTGAATGTCTAGTAGCTGCATGTCCAGCATTTTATGGTCTTGACTGCTTTTTAGTGCAAAAACCAATGTGAGCAGTGCACAGCTGTGTTTTCTTATTTCTAATCTGAGACTAAAAATTATCTAAAGTGCATGAAAGTGAATTATACAAGATCTGAATAGACCTCCATGTTTCCTGAAATTTTAGTGGATGTGCATTTAGGTGAATCTGATTTCTTGTATTTGTGTTAGCCTAGGAAATGCAGTCATTATTTTCCGACTAGATTTTGCAGGCTTGTATTCCAGTGATAAGTCCAGACCAAGAAGGTTTTGCAACTAGAAAAGTGTTTCATGACAAAAAGGGATCTATATCATTTGAAGATGTGTTGAGATTGCAGTTGTTTTGAAATGGGTGTCACTGCTCTAAGGAAGTGACTAAAGGCATTACATTTTGTTCTAAGTGCAAAAAGTAGCACTGGGATGTTTGTTTTTATCTCTTAAGTCATTGCAGAAGGTGGGCAGTGGATGAGAGAGGAAGGCTGCAGTCCATGCTCTGGTTACCAGGACTGAAATTAAACTTCCTGAGCTTGAACAAAACACTTACTGTTCAGGGAGGAACAGTAGACAAACAAGTGCAAAATCAGATCTACCCAAGCTTGAAGAAAGTTGGTAAGAGGAAAGAATGGTAAAGTCCAATTAAGGGAGGAAAGAGAAGAATCTGAAGAACTCTATGAATTTAAATTTGTACATAGCTGATCAGTAATTACAATCAAGTCATGTTTCCTGAACTGAAGTTGAGTTTATGGAGAGAGGCTTTACTAAACAGCTTCTCTTTGAGTGCTGAAGTTGGTGTTTGCATGGAAAGGGAAGATTATTGAGATTTAGGGCATTTTTACTGTAGCATAGTTCAAAATTTCTCTCCATAAATGTTATCTTTTCAGGTTATCCAGCTTCATTAGGTTTAATACAAGCTTGTGACAGGCAGCTGACAGGAAACAAAGGGGGGCTTTTTGACTAAGGGTTTTTCTTAGGCTGTGAGTAAGAAACAATAATTATAACTGATAATAACTGTCATCGCCTCTTTATTATTTTTAAGCAGACAGGTCTTTATGGTTGTATTTAAAAAGTAGTATGTCCCCATTACATTTAGAGGTTCATGACCACTTTTTTCCGAAGGTTTTAAAGATTTGTATTTTTTTAGCAGAAAAAGATTTTAGGATATTTAACCACAAAAACTGCATCCCAGGACTGAGAGCTTTGTCTTCATAAAACATCAATAGATTAAAAAGATTTCAAATGCAGTCATCACCTAGATCCATCTGAATACTAGAACCATCCTTTAACAGAAGTTGTCTGAAAAATTACTGTATTAACAATTACTGTAAACAGACCATATGGCTATTCATTTTTCATACTTCTGTGCACAGTTTTGCACAGTTTTGTACTGGTTTGTTTTCTCTCTGTCCAATACTCATTTAATATTTTTTAAAAAATATTTACAAATAGTCATGTTTTGATACTTGTAAATGATACTGAAATAAAATGACCTGGAACACATCCAGGGATGGGTCATCCACTACTCTGGGCAATCTGTTCCAGTGCCTCACCACAGTTTGAGGAAAGAACTTCTTCCCAACATCCAATCCAAATTACTCCTCTTTTCGTTTAAAACTAACATGCTTGTTACATGAATCAAAAGAGGGTGAAACTGCCCTACAAATTTCAGTGTCCTGACACAGTTTAATGGAGTAAATTCATCACTTCCTCCAGGAGGTGGTTAGGGCAATGTTAAAGCCAGCTCATGATAATTATTGGTCAATGCTAGTCATTAAAATAGGATTCACAAAACCATTTTACTTAGTAAGACCATTGAATGTCAGTTCAACTTTTGAGCTATTTTTTCCAAAACTAAAGTTTAACAATCCACATATGGCCTTGAATATTCTTATGACAAACATGAGGATGTTTTTCCCAGTGCTCTGTTGCTTGTAGCACAGAGATTGTTTTGTTATTTTGTCCACTCTTTCTTTCTTCAAGTAAACTAACAAACCTTTCAAATATTCTGGAGTTAAAATCAGGATGTACCCAGCTGCCATCATGGAGAAAGGTAAGGCAGAGAACTATTATAAGTATTGGACTTGATATCAGTTCTGAGACCAAGAGCATTGTTAGTGTTGCACAGACTGGAATGCAGTATGTATGTGGAAAGGACTAGGGCATCACCTCTCTCTCCCACCATCCCTCCAAGAAAGGTTCTTTTTACTCCTCTCTTCACCAAATTTCCTTTCATACATGACTAGAAAACTTGTGGAAAGCTGATGCTGTAGCTGTGAAGCTGTATCCAAGTTATAACTTCATGGTCTGCAATGGAACACAAAGAGGGGAAAATCAGATTCAAAGGGTAAAGGTTAATGGATCCTACCCTGCCAGAACTCAGTAACAGCTGCAGGGCTGTAATGGTCTCCTAAGGCCTCTCCTGTCTGGATGGGCTGGATGTATTTCTTGTGAGGACGGCCAACAGTAGAACCAGGGCACGAGCAGTGCTATTTCCATCTTCAGTGTTTTTCAAGATTTGTCCAGATAAAATCCTGAGCAATCTGGTTTGTAGCTGATCCTCCTTAAATCAGGAAGTTGGACTAGAGTCCACTAAGGTCCCTTTCAACCTCAGTTACTCTGTTATTCACTGATCATTGACAGTAATCATCTTCCGCCCTGGAACTCAAAATAGTTCTTTCATTATGAGACTGAAGTTGAATTTCAGATGTGGTTTAAAATCATACATGGGAAAAATGTCCTCCTTCCTAGAAAGGTTCTTTCATTATGAGACTGAAGTTGAATTTCAGATGTGGTTTAAAATCATATATGGGAAAAATGTCCTCCTTCATAGAAAGGTTGAATTAAGAGAAGAGCTGCCTCAGAATCACTTGAACAAAAAATGTGCAGGGACACAATTTCTGCAAAATTTCAAGCATACACCACGAAATTTATTTAATATATATTTCTGCTATATTTATTTGAAACTTGGAGGAACTTTTAAAAAAACTAATTCATAATTCTGTTATTTTTCACTAGAACAATTCTTGTTTATGTAAAGGAAATGGCGTTGTTTTGTAGCATAGCTGTATTTTTAATGAGAAAAGCTGATTAAAATCCTAAGTAAATTTAAAACTTATTTACTGAATAAAACTGAAATTATTCAGAAATCAAAGGGAATGAATAAATTTGTATTTCTTTTGTCATGAACTGAACTAGGATTAAAAAAAATCTGGCAGAGAAAATTTTAAGTAACACTTTCATGTTAATTCCAAATTTTAACAGAATGTTGATTTTCTTCCAGTGTGAAATGAGTTTTAACTTTTCATTTTACTTTGTTTAACAAAAAAAATCTGCATAACAGAATGGGAGCTTTGTTAAAAAGTTTCATGATTGAAATATTAAATTGAGAAATATAAGCTTCAAAGAAGTGCTCTCTTACCAAATAAAATTTTCAGCAAAATATTTGTTTAGTAAAGAAATAATTTCAGATGTGTGCAGCAGTGAAAGTAGGCTGCTCACTCCAAGACACATTATGGTCGTTGTGTAGCAAAAAGCCAATATGAAATTGGAACTCAAACTGCCTCAAAGGCAAGAATTTCATAATAACTTCTGCAACTTTCTCAGTCAGACATTTCATTTTACATAAACATATTTCTAGTTTGGTTTTATCCATGCTTCATTTTCTCTGGCACTCATGTTAGATTAATTATGTTCAAGTCAAACATACGTTAGTCACAGTCACCTTTCCGTAATGCCTTCGTTAGTGGCGTACAGCTCTCCAGTGCTGCCCTCACACAGTGAGAAGTGTAGTGCTCTGCAGAGACAGGTACGTGATCTGAAAGCAGGTGCTGTGAGGGCAGTGAAATTTTGCAGAATATGGTTTAATCTGCTTTTTTCTTCAGCATGGTTCTTTGATTAACATTTGCCTTGTATGGCTGCAGAACCACCTTTAGTGAACACCAAGGTGCAGAAGACATTTAAATGATTCTCATGCCTTAAGAGTAATCCCCTACTAGAAAAATAGTAACTATAGCAGTACTATCATTGTTTTTTCTAATGGGCGTGTTTGTAAGCAAAAATAGTTTTACAGTGTACTGTAGCATATGAATTTCCAGATTTCAACATTATTACTTACATGAATAAAGACAAAAGAATGCAGGAAATGTAGTCCCTATACCTGAAAAAATAATGTGATGCCTTCAGATACATTCTGAGGTAACCCAAAATATTTTCTCTTTGTGTTTGTGAGAGTAATTCCAAATGCAGTGCTGAAAAAGCAATTACCAGGATACAGTTTCAGAGGGAGGTTGAATTTCTTAATTCAAAGTGAATTTGGGATGTGTGCTACCATCAAATCCTAAGGAAAAGAACCCCTACACATTATTTTTAAATCTATAGAATGTATCATGGTGCATTTTGAATTGGTTTTGTGTTTGCCATATAACACCAAGACCAAAATAAGTAGCTGGTGAGCAGATTTAACTATTGGCTTTTCTTTCCCTTTTCCATGTCCAGTGAAAGGAATATTCCACAATGTTATGACAAAGGTCATGCTATAACCTTAGAGCCCTAAAAATTGCTGTGTACCATTGGAGGGGACAAATGAAATAAAGCAGATGTAGTTCTGTGAGGCTGCAGAAAATATTAGCACATATTCTGATACCCCTCTTTTTGTTTTATGCAATCCTAAATGGCTTAAGGAAAACCATCAATGAAACCAGCCAAACAAAATGTATTCACTGGGGACGAGAGGGAAAGAAATGTGTCTCTGAGTTCTACAGAAAGTGAAGAACAGCAAGGTAGAGACACAAGCAGGATTGAGAAGTGAGGACAGGAATTTACCATCTGCCTCTTGAAATTCAATACTTGAATTGAAAAATTGAAAAATGGAAAACAAATTTTGAAAATATGAATCAGAATTCTTCTTCAAGTCGCTGTTGGATTTCAAGTTACAACTGAATATTTAGAAAATGAATCAAAATAATATTTTTATTTCTAAAGTTTCTATGTACATCTCATAAATGTTTGAAGGAAAGCAGAGCATGGCAGTTGTTTGTAACAAAACTGGCACTTGTTTACGTCATTAAATTTGTTGATAATAGTGCAAACTTGAATAATTGAAACTGCAATTAAAATCTCATCACATATATTTTGCCATAGGACAGTAGTATTACAGTATTTTTTAAACATAAAAAGCAAATTCCAGTTTTTATTATAGATATGAAGGTATTATATTAATAAATATGAGAGAAATAAGATACAAAAATGTTATTTATAAGTGTTGCAGTAAGGGATATATTAAAAGAAAAATGTCTAAGCTTCAAGAGCAGTACAGTTTTAAAATTAGCTTTTATTTGGATCACACCAGTTATGTGCCAGGATTCTGTTGGTAAAGCTTCTTTACAAATTTTTATATATATTATTAGTTTTTAGGACTTCTTTAATTCTGAAAAGAATTTCCAGTGTCTGATGAATTTACTGAAATTATCAGAATAACATTGTTAAATGTCATGGTATTATTGATGTGAGGTCTCCAAGAATGACTGAAAGACTTAAAAGGAGGATTATCTCCATAAATTTACCAGAGCCAAAGAAGAACAATTTTTTCTCCCATTTCTTCCTGCCTGATGGTTTTCTTCCCTTTTTAGTGTCCTTTCTAAGCAATTTTTATTATGCTTTCTTCTTGTCAGGAAATACAGCAGAGGAAGGGAGAAGAGAGAACCCAAAATTTAGCTGTCTGTAAGGACAAGTTTTAAAAAGTGAGTGAAATGTCTCTTGAGGCTCTAGATCTCAGTTATTGAAATATCCTAATCAAACAGACCTTAAATGGTGTGATTACTAAAAAGAACTGCAACTATTTAGACTCATTCAATGTGCATTTTTAGTGTATCATGCTTGGCATGGAGTGCAACATTCATTAGCTACCTTGCAGAGTTGTCATTTTTATTGTGTACTTTCCATGTTTTTATTTCCTCTGAAAGTTATGGATTTGTAGTCTCTTAACACCATCCATCCTAACAACTTTTACTTATTGCTGGTAGCTATTTCTAGTATCTGGAAGCACAGCTAGTGTGCAGGATGGCTCTTATACAATACATTGTGGTGAGAAATTGCTTTATAGTAAGTTAGAAAATTCTCTACTCTTAACTATCAAATTTTTCTCTTTTAATCTTATTCATTGCCAAATACTGTATGATTAGTTGTCGAAGTATGTTGTACAGAAACACATTGTCTGAATGAAACCTAAAATAATTAATAATTTTTTTTTTACTTTTGTTATCTTGGAAGAAAAATAAACAGCAAATAGCACAAAGTATGTAATTGCATTTATTTTGAGGGGAGAAAAACAATGTAATGGAACTCCTCATGATCCTGTCTATTCACATCCATCTCCCAGTCACAGACTTTTTCACCATTTAAACAGTATGAAGTGTCTATAGTAGAGGAGTGTTTTGGTGTTGTTTATTTCTAGAAGAGAGAAATGTGTAGCACTTTCTTTCCTTTTTGAAAACTTGTCCTTGATGTAAACTGACATATACCAAGCCAATAACTTGTGGGAGAACACAGAGAAGGAAAATGAAAAAGAAATTTCAAAGCTCCACTTCTCAACCTGCTCAACTTTCAAACAAGAACAGACAAAATAAAATAATTTGCATACTTGTCAAGCCTGCATGCATTTGAAAACTTGTGTAGATAGAAATTCTGTTACGAGGTTGGCTTTCCTTTCCTTCCAGTTGACCATGACTAAGATTGTTTTGGGTTTTTTTCAGGATCTACAGTATAACTTTTACACTGATAGATACCCTTTCTAAATTCTTTCTAAATAACGCTGAAAACCCAAGATTCTAAGCAATCAGAGTGTTTTAGTACAATGTTTTGTGGTGCTAAATCTATCAGGATAAGTTTGGAAATAATCAGAATTTGGGCCTTAAGACAATAGAAGTAAATATTAGTTAAATACCCTCAAACCTTGTAAATGCTTCCTTTGTTCACTTGCATAAAACAGCTTTAAACTTCTTTTCCAGATAGGCAAGTTTATTAACCTTTTTTTAAGAATTACTCTTAGATTAATTTTTACTCTAATTAAATTAAAATTAAATTAATTTAAATTTAAATTAATTAAATTATTTAAAAATTAAATTAAATTAATTAAATTTTACTCTAATTAAAAATTACTCTAGAGTAATTTTTCCTAGCATTTACAATGATTTCTGTTCATCTCTGATATATTAATGTATAGAATTTATTTATATTTTTTAATACATATTTAGGGAAAAAGCACCACTTCTTTACCAATTGGCCGAGTTGTTAAAATTCCTCCTGAAAATAGGTTATCTAACTTATCCTTGTAATTCATTTGCTTTGAAATGCTTTCAGTTTTTGAGCTGTTATTTTATATTTTCAATGGCAGAATGGAAATTTTCCAGGATTGAAAGCTTCTTTCTGTCTCTCTCCTCACAGTTCCTCCTCTCCAATATACTTGTTCTTTCATTTCTTTTTACCTGACAAGTTTTCTGTGTGGTAATTCTTCTGTGCTCAAACATATTTTTATAAATCTGTGCTGAAATGTCTTTCAGTTAAAAACTTAAATCATCTTGAAAAAGAGATAGTTTTCTGACAATAGGTTTCAGAGTTCTTGGCTTGTAAAACCTGTGGCTATGAGAAGGTCATTTGGGATTCTGGAATATGATGTGCAAGCTATTATTCTGTAGATTTTACATCACTTCTTCCTCCAATAGAACTTTGTATGTCCCATGTTTGCAGCTACCAGCTACATTCAGATTGTAATTGAGTTTTTCATTTGAATAAACTAAAAACTTTTATGTGGATCAGCAGATATTTTTTCATATCTCATTCTGTATCAGATGAAAAGCTCCTGTATCACTTTTACACTCCCAGGGTAAAATACTACTTTTAAGGTTCTTTAAGAATGAGTTCCTAATTTCCCTCTTCGCATACTTCTGGCTTAAAAGATTAATACTTCAGCTTTGAGAAATGGGCTGGTACTTTACCTCATGTGTAAGAAATAGCTGACAAAAAATTGTAACATAAAACTTTGCAATAATGACATAAATGACTGACAATAACAAGCATTAAGCAATCAGTGATGCTCTAATTCTTCCCTGACATACTGGCTAACTTTAATTATTGACTGAATTTTAATGAGAAGGCGTGTGCTATTGATCTGTGCAGTGACAAAGCCTGAAAACTCATGGGTGTAAAAGAAATAAGGATGATGATCTAATATTTACTTTGATTTATAATTCTTCTTAATAATGGATTCTGTATTGCAATACTGCCTTATTTTCTGAGATTTAATTATGCATGTCCTCGTATTCTTTCATTTCAATTACCATAGCAGAGCTTTTCTATATTTTCTGGGAAAAGATAAAAACTATGTTTGTCTCTGGAGATGAGCTTGAACCTGGTTTAAATTTTCCCAGTCCATTTTGTTCACCTTAAGTCTCATTGATACATGAACTCAGGCAATTGGGAAAACTGGTGGTCAAAATGGAATTCATTTGGGATTTCATTAGTTGTTAAATCTACTGAAATTGCTGTAATTCGCTTTAAATTTTCTGACAGCTATTTTCAGAGAGTAATCTATTAATTAATGTTTACCGTCAGTAATTTAGATTATGCTATTAAGCACCTCTGGCTGAGTACTACTGCTTCTGTCACAAATTCCATACGTTTTCATGCTCTGCTTTACTTTCTTGAGCTGTTTTCAATTCACATATACACATATTCAGGAGCCTCAGGTACCTGTTCCTTAAGAATTCTCTGGTGATGATTTTAGATTGCATTGCAAACTTTTGAGTCACTCACAGGTCCATTCTGCCTTTGACACAGGTATCTGTGTGCTCTGCCATGGCTCTTTTGAACCCATCCAGGTCTAACCTACTCTTATCATCTCCAGTTATTCTGAGTATCTGGTGTGATTATCAGAGCTAGCCATATCACAGTTTGCCTCTGCCGTGTCTCATTCTGTTCAGTTGTCAGTAATCTGATCACCTGCCAAATGGAGTCCATAATTTCTATACTAACTGTCATAGATGAATGTTTCTTAGCTTGCAATACCTTTTAAGGCTGACAAATCCAATACCAAGATTTGTGTAGTGCTTAACAATAAAATGATGAAACCTTGCCTATTCATCAAGCCTGTGGCTCCACTAGCACATTCCATAACCGCAATTTGGCATCTTTATTTCCAGTCAGAAACTGAACATCCACTGAGAACAGGACAGTGAAAACTGGAAGGTTGTATTAACTTTTCCATGTTCCTTGTTGGAGAGAAAATCTTGTCTTCTATGTTCGTGAATATCCTATTGACTTCCCCAAAACAAATCCAAACAAAAACCCAGTCCTGCTCATTATAAGTGGGCTGTTGGAGCACATTTTTCCAATTGACTTTTTCACTGCAATTGACTTTTCAGCATCTCCAATCCTGTCTCCAGTTCATTTTCATGTTGGAAAATATAATTTTAAGCCTGGTACAATATGGGCAAGCTTTTCATCTCTGGGGGTCCAAAGCTCTTATATTTCTTGAAAACATTCAAGAACAGCATGAATCAACTTGATATAGCTTTGTCTGGCTGACATAAATTTTCGTTTTTGGTCTTTGGCCAATGTAAGCAGTTTTGTTTGAAGGTGCTAAGAAGGTAAATGTATATATAATATAGGAGAGATGATTTATCCTGTTCCCTGCAAGAGGAATCTCTCTGCAAGAGGTGACAATGGATGCTAGGAAACCGTTGGGTATTCTTGGGGTAAAAAACATTTAGCATTTACTCATTTCATTACAGAACTATTTTTTTCAAGAGTGTTAGCTGGCAGAGTTCTACCCAGCTTTTTCAGTACTGGAGTGGACATTTGTGTTAGCATTTATCCAAAAAACACCGGGATACTCTGAAAGCATCTGTAGTGAAAGGAAGTTGATCCATTGAAGTCCAAGTGTTTGGAATTATTCCAAAACTATTTTTATATCTCTAAGCTTGTTTGGAGTAGGAAGCATTATGGTATGTGGGATAAAGAGTTAGTTGATGAACAACACATCTGTGTTCTGAGGATGCACCACTGCTTTCAGAGTACCAGTATCCTGACAAAAATATTCATGTGTGACCAGAAGTCTACATACCTTCACAATATCTTCAGACTCAGGGAATGGAAAATCAGTAACCATGTTTGGTTTCCTGGTTGGCTGGTTTTGTTGGTTTCTACACTCCCAATATTAATTTAGAACTAATTTCTGTTGGATGCTGGGGAAAGAGTAGGGCAGGCTGGTAATATGCCTCAAAAATGAAGCAGTTGAATTCAACCTAGTCATCTATTTTAAAATTGCCTCCACCACTCCTCCAGTCTGTCTGTCAGCAGAGTGGTCAGTGATTAATTTCCATTCATATTCTTGTTTTTTGCCATGATATAGTCAGTTATTGAATACTGACTGATCCAAGCATCATCAGAGACTCAACAAAACCCCATCTTCTAATGTTACTGTAAATAATCATCATCAGCTGACAAAATCCTGCAACTTTACACTTACTAAAAACCCACTATAAAGGTGAAGGGTGTCTGTATTCAATCTCAACAGTGCTCCAAATTTTAATTCTTTCTATGCTGTTGTTTCATCTTCCTATTTCCATTCTCTACCATAACCCTGTTGCTGCTAATCTGGTTTGACACCTCAGCAACAAAGAGATGAAATCTGACAGTGAGCCCAAGCTGCATATAAATGATTGTACCAGTAACATTGAAAATTTGTTGATTGTGTGGAGTCATTACTATCAAAATAATTTTTTCCAGTCTTCTCATAATGTATTTACTCGTAGTTTGAAACATTAAACTTTATTAAACAGACGGTGGCTTGTGCTGTTTGTCTGCTAGTATGTTAAAGTCCTCTGGGGTGTTTGATGTTAAGCTCTTAACTCTGCTCACCAGCAGCCTCCAGGTAAATCAGAAGCCTTTGCCATGTAATCCTCACACCTCTAAGAATTTGCAGTAGCTAAGTTGGGAGGTTTGAAATGAAGGGAGGTTTGCGTGCACTGTAGACTGGGATGGGGTGACAGGCTCAGTAACTTTGAACTTGATGTCCTGGTGTGCACGAAACTTCAAAACTTACAGTAAATCTAGTGCAGAAGTGCCTGCAGCACTGCTTTTTTTCTAGGGAGTGACGAGATGGCTCCTTTAATTGCAGGGTCATACTTCTAAGTGGCTACTGAATTGTCAGAAGCCACCAAGCCATGAAATGTGAAAGATCCTGTGGCTGGTTCATGGAACTACACTCACATCAGAGTCTTTAATTCTGGATATTATGTTCTTCAGCTTGGCACGTAGTGCTCTGCTGCTATGAACTCTAATCTCTGTGCCAGGACTCCCTCATATTTCCTATCTGCAAGGAATGCTAAAGCACATACAGTAATTACCTAAACATTTCTGGGTCATAAATCACAGCATTTTAAAGCTACTTTAGGGTTGTAGTTTGGTATAGTACTGAAAGAATTAAAATATTACATAATATCATCTTGCAAAACCCAGGAGGTAAAATTTCAAATGTTATAAAAATATGTATTAGAACATTAATTTGCATCTTTAATGTGATAAGTAAAATAATCATGATTCTTTTCCAAGCAAGGTCATCTGGTTTAAAACACTGATAGTTTTTTGCTTGATTTCATCTGTCATGACAATTGCTACCGCACAAGACCAAATTCTGGCCACTTAAACTGTTTCCTTTTAAGCCAATATTTGAGCTGAAGAAAATGTTTGAAATATTTTCTATAATTTGATTCTCCAGTGCTTATTATAATAACTGTATTATTTTATACAGAGAACTGAAGGCTCTGTATTGCCTCTGGAAGCTGCTGAGAAGCAGATGAGGATTTTACAGTTAATGTGTAAAGTCAGAGTATTACTCACCTTCCTTGGCTGAGGTTTTAAATGGTGCTTTTCAATTCAGTTGAAAAACTTAAATGCTGTTAAATTTCTGGGTATTTGAGCTTTTAGCAGTACGTGGCGATTTTAAGTGGGACTTAATCACTATATTTATATATTGTGATTTACATAATGTAAGTTAAAATGCAAATACAATCTTTGTAAGTGCTCTTGCATTTAGCAAAGTAATTGTTAGTCTAACTTGTAGTGTTAAGCATGGGGGGATTTTGACTTTTCCAAGCCAATGCAGTGCAAGGCAGCAAAAACTGATCACCTGAAAACCTATCAAAGAAATAATGAGAGAGAAAAATATTGTTAAAGGGATTTTTTAAATTACTATTATTTGTATTTTTTTCTCTGAAAGTAACTGGAAGAAAGAGCCTCTATCATTCTTTTATTGGCAGAAAAGTTTTTAAAGAATTGTGTTCATGGGGAAAAACGTTTACTAATGAAAAATACAAAAATGAACAACTACTAAATTTTAGTTTCAGTGTTTTGTAAATAACATGTAAAGAAAGCAAAGATCCCCATCTAGGGTACTGGAAAATCAGTGTAAATTTACAACAATGTAAATTGCTATTTGCATTTGCCTTTATCAAAAGCACATGGAAATAATGCACATATAAAACATATAATACATGTATAAAATATATATTCACTGTTCAGAATAATTTTTTGTGTTGCGATTTAAAATAGATATCATTCTCATGTCCTTGTGAAACTTTAAATTCAACTTCCCATCTAATTCTGTACCATCCCCCTGCATATTTGTTTGTGTCCAGGTTTCTTGCCTTTCCTTTGTCCTGTTTTCACACCTTTGAGACTTCTTTCCTCAAATGATGTACTGCACAAGATTAAGAAGGGGTTGTGACTCCACTTGCTGTTATATGCAAATAAATTCAAACGTTTAAACATGTTAAATCCATTGAAGTATAACTGAAATATATGGGGGTTGCTTGAAATCACTTTACTTTGTTATCAAATCAAATGCACGGACATTTTTTTTTCTAGCAGTGGAGAGAATATATTTATAAAATATTTGGTGTAACTTACATGGCCTCACCTTCAGAAGGAGAAAAACAAAAAGGAAGTGACCAATCAGACATGCATTTATCGTTGCACAATGCAGGGCTGATGTTGATTTGTTTCTAAACAATTGTCTAATACTTGCAAAGTTTTAAGTGTATGTTGTACCCATGTTCTAGTCCACATTCAAAACAAACAGAGGAGGGAGATTAAGGAATGTTAGCCAGCAACTGGCAAATTTAAAATTTCCTCTGTTGGAAGTTTCAACAATAACACCTAAAAAAAAAACATATAGAGACTTGTTTTTCATGATTCAATGTACTTGGGATGCCTAAACCAGCTCCAGGATGCTGGCCTGCATGTGTTTCAGTGTGGTGTCTTCCAAAGATGCCAACTCCAGTTCAACATAGTTTGATTTCTGCCCCCCCAAGTTATAAATATACTATGTTCCTCTGAGGAAGATTTTTTGATTCATGTTCTAGAGCTCAGTTGGTCAATACTAGTTTAAAGTCAAGAGGAAAAAGCAATGAGTTATTGATTAGGCTGGAAGATGGTGATCAGTCATGGTTTCCTTAGCAGTTTTGTTAATCCACTTTATATTTCTTATAAAGCATTAAAATAAGCAAAACCTTTTTTATTTTTTTGACACTTCAATTTTGAATAACAAGGCTACAGACATATGATAAGCACAGAAATACTTGAAATAAAAGATGAGACACATCATTCTTCTGAACTGGCTATGGCTTAATCAATGGTAAAAAGAAGAAAACATAAATTCATGCAGTTAAAGGACTCTGTAGTGTGTGTGAAGGGTTAAGACACAATCTGAATTCCACTCAGTATGCCATGTTAATCAAGGAAAAAACAGATTTTATTGATACCCAAACCAGAACTGGGCTTTTTTCTAATGTGGAGAAAGAAATAGTTAGGAAAAATATTTTTATTAAGTATGTTAGTATTTTTTCTGTAAAATAGATGTTGCACTGTAGGTGGAAAAAGTCCATCTTTAATCACAGAAAGCAGAAGATACTTGGTTCTGCAGCACAAGTATTAACACACATGCTCAGATGTCTAAGAGCCCATTATTGGGAAGGTATCATGACATCGCTTAAAAATAATCTCTCTGATTTATTCCCTCTCTGTTTCTGGAGTGAATACATAGTGTTCACAACTAGATTGAATGAGGGAGCAAAGAGGAGGGGAAGGACAACCCAGGAAATGTAGAAGAGATTAAATGGAAACAATCAAAAATTAATAGAATATGTTTGTATGGAGCTTTTCTTAACATATGTTACTGGCTTCTTCAATAGCTTGTTATCCATTCAGAAAAAATACTGCCAGAATATGAAAAATTAACCTAAAATGAATAGGTCTTATTAAAGCAAATCTAGATATAAAAAAAATTTTGAGATAGGCTGCTTTCAAAACAGACTATTCATTCAATATTAATGAATCCCCCTCTGCTTTTTAATCTGAAAATCTTAGTGCTGGTTTTATTTTTTGAAGGTACTCCTTAGTCATCTCATTTGCAGATATATGTTAATTACACTGTTTATTAAGTAAAAAGGAAGTTATTATATTGTGTGCTTTTTAGATCTACATGTATAGGCCTCACTTGTATTCCAGACAGGGCTGCATGTATTTCAATATTGAATGTCTCTCAGAAAAGTCAAAGGTCTGTGGAAAGAAATTGCAGGAATAAAAATGCAAGTCATTAAATACAGTTACTGTTATAAATGGAGACTGTCTTCATAAAGTAAACCTAACACTCTAATACTCCCAGTACTGCATTTTCCCTGTTTTTATTTCCCATATTAATTATATTACGGGAATTATCAATCTGAACTTTTTTAGGAAAGAGTCTCCACCATCACATCAATATAATGTAGGAAACAAACAAAAATCCTTTGCATATTTTAGTTATTTTTCAATATTTCTACACAAAATTTGACCTTACAACTACCCTTAGTTATCTGAAAATTATTTCTATTTTCCTTACTGTGTTTGTTTTTTGCTCTTGTTTCTTAGGGCTAGTAAAAAGTCTCACCATTTATTAAACAAAGATTATTTGGATTCAGATGGCAATATAAGTGGTAACATGATGTATTTTCTATATCTTTTTTTAAAGATGAAAATTATTTAGTGAACTTGTTTCTGTTACTTGCAGTAGGAAAATGAAGGAGTTTAGGGAGATGGCTGAAAGTAACTAATACCATTGTTTTCTTTGTACAGTTCTTTGTACTAAAATTTCTTGTTTCCTAAAAATTTTTATATAATTCTTAAATGATACTCAGTCAGGATCTTCTTCAGTGTGCTAGGCTGTTTTCTTACTTTGAATACTCATAATATTACTTTTGGGAAAGGTATTAAATGTATTAATTATATATTTTTTAAATATTGCTCTTTCTAATAATCTCTAAGCTATATGCTTATTTTATCCCTCAACAGCCCCAATTAAAAAAAAATAATGCTGCTAATGAGGTCGATTTGAGCTGACTGTTAGAGAAAAGTCTGGTGAAGCAATTTTTGTAACTGGGGTTAGAATTAGGAACCACAAGAGAAATATTACTGGCATTTATCCTGACCATTACCTGGTCATTGCCCAATGAATGAACTGTGAAAGTAATTAAAAAGTGATTTAAACTCAGTTTCTGTTCTTTATTCACAGTAGCAAGCTAATAACAAATGGAGTGGTTAGGTAAAACCTGGAATGCAGAACAGATTCTTAACTTCTTTCAGATGGCCATGATTGGACTTTTTCTTTTTTTCTCGGTAGTGTAAAGTTTCTACATTTACTGTGGGGCTTCCAGCCTTTTCCTCTTTCCTTACTCCACATGCATATCCTTTTAGCCCACTGAATAGCTGTGAAAATATTCTTTTTGGTGGTACATCTATAATTAAAATGTGGATTTAACAGATACACATTTAGTTTATTACTAAATATCTTATACTTCAAATTATGTAGTCTTAATTACTGGTATCTGAAGCATTGAAGCCAGGAAAGAGCAAAACAAATGTGAGATTTTCCTGCAGTAACATCTTGAACACAAAGATAAAAACAGAATGCTTAACATTCTACAAAACTTCCAGATAGACCCTTTCTTAATTGTTCCCTGGGTGTTTGGATTATCAATGCTCTCAGTTTGGATGAGACAGCTGCTATTGTAATTCATTCAGCTCCTTTCAGAATGATGGTCAGGAAAGTCTTCTGCCTTTTTTCGAGACTCACCCATAATTTTCAGTTCATGTCAAATTGGATGGAAAATTAAACATTTTGATCTATTCATGGAAGAAAGTAAATTAAGTTGATAGAGTTTGATCACATCACGTGTTCTACTGTGTCTTATGGCATTGTTTGACAAGGAGAATCCAAATTGGCTTACCAGTAATAAGAGTCTGTGAGTTTTTTATATTGAAGTTTCTGTGGATGTTAGAATAGCTAAAATTCAAACAAAGTAGTACAGACAGTGTACGTCCCAATGATTTTGAGAATTTCTGATTCAGATTTTTGTAGATGTGTGCAACAGTTGAAGATCTCCATTCTCTTTGATTCTTCTGTGTTGTTTGAATGTGTTCACGTGAAAAACACTTTCCAAAAATATACTAAACTACACTAGTGTCTATTCCATAGAAAAGTTAGCTTTTATTTGTAATGGTTACCCTTTTAAATGTTTATTGAAATAATCAGATTTTATTTGAAAAGAAGTTTCTGGGAGTTCAAGAAAATGTCATATTACGTCAAGAAATTTTGGAGACCATACTAATTTGATAAAGCCTCTTCATAGCTGAATGATTTCAGTTAGTATAGATCTTCTGTGAAATCTTCATACTCTTTGAAATTAATGGAGTGAGGTTAAGGTCACAGCTCTCTTCCTTGCAGAGCACTTGAAAAATTAATGGCATTCATTCATCTGGAAAAAATGGTCATTTTATGTAAGTGAAACACAACATAAATTCCTAATAAAACAACTAAGAAGTTACAGTGAGATTAAACCAGTCCAATGTAGACCTGTGTTTAATAAGTTCATATAAATGTTTTATAAGGTTATGTCTAAAAAATACACACTTTTTCCTGAAAAGTGTACAATCGGGGTGGTAAATAGGCAGTATGGAAACAAACCTCAGTATAAAATACTCTCTGTGGCCTATTTCCTCATCTGTGAATTGGAGATGCTAATCCTTCTTTCTCTCTTATTTACCTGATTTGTTTAGACTATCTAGGATTGACTCTTACTGTTAAAATATTCTGATTTTTCTGTGACTCTAGTATAACTTGCATGCTTTAAAATATTTTATTAGGAAATATTTACTTCATAAAAATTATTATTTGTGTATCTTATTATTTATCAAATCTGCAGTTTTATTAGAGAAGTTGTCACCAAACACTACTTGAAAATAATGATGCCATGATGAGGGAGTGCTGCTGCTATGAAATCCCCCACAAAAAATTAAAATTACAGAATTCTTATGTAAGAATAGCAGCTTTAAAATGTCTATGCCTGAAATATCTAACTATGAAGGAAAGTAATTAATGAATTTCCCTTAGTTTCTTTTTTTTCCCCCTTTTTATCCCTGGACGTGGGTTTGGTTTTGACTCTTAGAACAGTGTACCTCTGTTGGTTTTCACTTCTTCTTTACATGAACCTGTTAAAGTTCTTTTTGTAATTTTTAAGTTAACACAGTTCTATAGCATGCCATTTTTTCCTGCTGCCATACAGGTTCTTCCAGTTTTCTTCCGACACTGTAAGAAAGATGTCAACTACTTTGAATAGTAATCATTTTATTGCTTTTTCTTCCTCTAACTTCTGAAGAAGGAAAACACTTTTTCAAATTGCTGACTTCAAAGTACAGTTTAACTTGTACAATGAATGTAACTGTACTATGAAAAAATTTCCATCTGAAAGACTGGTTTTCACTCACAGAATTGTGGTTTAACCAGGCTTCCAGCCAAACAATTATTTTAGGTTTATACATATTATATATCAGTATTCTCTAAAGAGATGTCATTAAAGCCTGGTAATTGTTAGTCTTTTCAAAAGAACATGTAGTTATGCATAAATGCTTTAGCATTAATTTTTGAGGAAAAAGCTCAGGGACTTAGCTGTGTGGATTTCATTAATGGCATTTGAACAATGAAAACTCCCTGTGCTTTACATTGTAAACAACTTTTTGTGTGATTGCAGTTTAATTGGTGGTATTGCTCCCTACTCTGAGCTAGATAATGCAAAACTTGAAGATCATTCCCTGTTGTATGTGGTGCACACTTTGCCATGCCAGGGGCATGTTGGAATGTCACAGGTGAGAAAAGCATTAGACTGGGAGCTGGGGAATCAAACAACAAATAAACAAAATCTATGCTCTTTGTTGTGAGAACAGATGGTGCTTCCACAAATTTGGGCCATAATAGGGAAGGTCCTACTGAAATAGCACGGCCTTGGCTTGTAGCCCTTGATTGTTTTCCCTGGTGGCTCTATCAGGCATCCAAGGTTCAGGAACAGCTGTTTTGCACAGATTGCAGCAAATTTGATGCCTGTCTCTCAGTCCAGGAGAAATGCTGTGAGTGTTGTTGAGGAGTTAGGCTGCTCCAGAAGTGTCATAAGCAAAACATGCCCTGTGGTCCAGGGCACATCACCATGAGTTAAGTCTTCTTATTAGTGTATTGTTAAACCACCTTTAGCCATTTCTGTCCTTGTAAGTAGAGGTGCTGTTCTGCTAAAATTTTCTCAGGAGTTTGGATGTAGATAATTTCAGATTTAATGTTTGTTCTCAATGTTAATCTCTGTAGATTAATTCCTATTAAAAGGACAAAAATAGAAGTAGAAATGCCTCCTTCAGATAATTGTGCCAGTGCAAAGCATTCAAAATCATCACTAACTGCACATTTTCCTGTTCAGTTCTTGTTTCTCATTTCATACTGAAGGGAATCTGAGAAGAGTTTTGAATATGAAAAGAGTGTGACACCACTGTAGCAACATAAGACACATAAATGTATTTAAGGAAATTTACTGTGAGACCAACTAATTTTTACATAAAGGAGATTTATGTGGGACCTTAGAGTACAGACTGGATGTGGTTTTACTTTAAGGTCTTCAGTTAAAATTGTAGTGTTGCATGTTCATAAAAAGGGTTTTGATAAATACACATTTTAGAACAGCCATTAAATTGAATCTATTCTAGAACGTTTGTGTAAGGGAAGTTTGGAAAAAAAAATTGAGTACATTATGTCCACTTGTACTTGCCAACACATTCTAATTTGCAGTTGATATTTTTTTCATACTACATTTTGCAGTTAGTTATCAACTGTCCTCACCAAGTTATCTCACATGAAATGTTAAACACAAATAATATTCCTTCCTCACAAGGTCACACCATCCCACCATAACACACCTGTGTTACCACAAGCATGTCTAACTTGTTCAGAAAGACCTAATGATGGTGGTTCTGCAGGCTTTAGAACTTGGGAGTTCAGTTTTTTCCAACTATCTGATCATATCAGGAAATACTTCTCAAACTATCAAAGAAAAAAAGGCCATGTTGTAAGAAATATTTTATCTGTTGATAATGCTGATGAATGAATGGCATTTATGCTATAGTCTAAGCCGGGGGGGAGGGAAGAAAAGGGAAAATTAAAACTAGAACTCCCTGAAAATGAGAAATGGCTTGAATGTACTGTCACCTCATGGTCAGAGTCTCATAGTCTTTGCTAACATTTTGTGCCTGGAAGCATTTATATTGCTTGTAATCTGTTTTTCAGAAGTCACTTGTTCTCACTTGTTCTATGGTTGGCTGCCTCCTAAGTTGTGAGGGATTTTGATCAACTTCCACATAATCTTCCAATTCTGTGCTTGACTAGGAAGGCTTTCTAGGGCATCTCTTCCTGGTGGTTCTTTGCTAAGACAGTTGTATGAAATTTAATTTGCAGGGTATCACTTTCTTAAATGTGGTTTAATCCGCATCTGGTTTGATGAACATGGCTTATCATATTTTACTAAGAAAACTGTACAAGTGTGTTACCTAAGCAAAATTAGATGGGTAGGAGCTGGCTTGGTGGATGCATTTCTTAATTTCATGCTGGTTTTTGTTGTCCTTTTTAAGATCTGCTATATAAAATAGTACACACAAGTCTAAAGAAAATCAAAAGTGCAATAATTTGGCATGCTTTCTCCGTGACATTTTTTGCCTAGCGAGCAAGTTCAAAGCATAAACTAGTGGAAAAAAAGTAATTTCTTTCAGTCTTGAAGGTAACCCATTAATGTCATAAGCAGAACAAAGTTAAGATTTTGAATGCAAGGTTTCTGACTTACACGTTAACAAAATAAAAAATGCAGGTTAAGTTTTATTTATAAAGACTATTCCAGAATATCCTAAAAATATTAATGAAATGAATACTTAGACTTTCTATGCAGCTGGATTTGTTTGGAGATTTGAAAATTTTATTCCACTTTTCCTTTGTGAATAAAAACAAATACAGTAATGATATTTAATCTATTTGTGGCTGCAATGGGTTATTAGCAAGCGTATCAAAATTCATCTTCATGTAGGAAATATCAATGGGCTATTAACTACTTAAGAGGTAACTCAGTTCCTGATCTGTCTGCTGGACTTACTCTGTGTGAGATTTCCCAGAGAGGAGAAGGATCAATCCCTTGCACGTCTCAAAGACTCTTCATTACTGACAGGAAAAAAGGAAGGAAAAAAGGGAGATGCAGAAGAAAACCTAAACTAAGACACTGAAGATCCTTTAGTAATCAAATGTGGGTGGCTTATTTACTCAGGGCAAGTTTAAAACAATGGTTTTTGTCATTGCACTAGTGTGTCTTTTTCATTTGTGGCACTGAATACTATCGTACTTAATAGTTTTGTAACTTAATGTCAGTGAAAAAGCAAAACATCATTTTTGAATCACCGCATAATGTTAAATTTGCAGGTGTTATAAAATTAACATAGATTGAAATGTAGCTGATTGTCTTACTGAATGTGCTTCTCTTGCCTGCTTTTAAGTTAATATATTGAGTCATTCAGGAGGTTTATTTCTCCCTAGGACGATGTTTTTCAAAGCTTGCTGTGTGCCTAGGTAATTGTTCAGTTTTCCTATGCTACTGTACAAGCAGCTATATGAAAATGGCAGATGATGCTACTGACCCAGAACCAGCTCTACTGCTGCTCTTCAACATTTTGCTTTCCAGTTAGACAATCCTAACCATCCTTGTAGTTCTTAAGTTGCTGTGCATAGCTGCAGTCAAGGACAAAAAGGCCCAATGTCTGATTGCAGGTTTGATTATTGACTGTAATAGTATTCCCAAGAAATTCCCAAGCTCTGATCTGTCCAACATCCCTGATTAGATTTGCAGGGATAGCCAGGGTACTTTTTGGTGTTCACGGACATCTATATGTCATGCAGAAAAAAATGAGAAAAAGAGGCCTTTAAAACCACGTAGAATCAGCTCCTGTAGTCCTTAGAAGAATTTTTCTTTGGCCCATGCCATTGTTTTGAACAAATTCAAACATAACACCCTTGGTGAAATGAAATAAGTAAAAGAATGTGTTTAACTATAAATGATGCATCACATTGTCATCTCTAAATCTCCTCCAACAGTTGTTTCTTTATCTCATGTAAATCAAATCATTTATCAAAAAAAAAAAGTAGTAAAAAAATCTGAATTTTAAAATTCAAGTTTCCTGAGCATAATGGAGACAATCAAAACATTTCATACATTACACAGTTATTCATGTATAGTTATCTTCGTGTCTTTGGAATAAGTATGATCAGAGGAATGTAAAGATGCAAAGTCTATTATTTCTAGGTGTTTTTTGAGCAGCTGATACTGAAAATTTGTAAGCCAAAGCAATATTCCTTTAAGTACATAAACCAGCTTCTTCTGAGTAAATGCGAGAAAATTCTGTGTCCTCTTTCTTCCAGAGATAAGATTCCAGAGGTAAATATCTCAGAGAAACTATCCTGAAGTTTACCTTGCATATTTTGAAAGTTGGCCATCCTTTTAATTGGACATTCATCTTCCTCTTCCTGTTTAGATTGCAATTAGTCTGCTTCAAATGAGGTTGAGCTCTTGTGCATGGGAAGGGGATGAGTCCGTACTTACACATCAGCCTGCCACAACCAATTGTTGTTGTTGTTGCAGGTTGGCGTATGCACCTGCTATTTATGTTGTAACATCAAAATTTCATGTATTATGTGTTTTGTGTGCACCCAGACTAGTTTAAACTGCTTCCCTGGGAAGCATTTGGGAGCACTCAGCCAATAAACAGCTAAAATGTGACCTCTTTTTTTTAGGGCACAAGTGAAGGTTTTAATACCTCATTTTTGTATACCACATCAGACATTGGAATGCTTTCCAAGAAGATAAAGACAGTAGTTTCAAATCAGTCTGAGGAAACTGAATTTTCTCTCCCTCAGCAGAAATCAGATGACTCCTTAGATACATAAAAGATAACCCTGCATACATTGGTGAGATATTTTTATGTGCCATATGCATGTTTTAATTCTGTTGATATGGTATGGATTTTGTTCTACTGCTGCTGGAAGATCTTGACTAAATGTTGGTAGGTATAACAAAAACTGTATTTTCAGTTAAAAAGTAGGAAAAATTGCATAGCTGATTTCTAAATTACAGAGTCACTAAGGTTGGAAAAGACCTCTGAGGTCATCGAGTCCAGCCTTGACTGATTTCCCCTTTGTCAAGCAGACCAGGGCACTGCCTGCCATGTCCAACTACACCCTTGAACACCTTCAGGGACAGTGACTCCTCCACCACTCTGGGAAACCCATTCCCACACTTGACAACCCTTCCCATGATGAAACTCTTCCTGAAGTCCAACCTGAACCCCCATGACACAGGGAGGCTATTTCCTCTTGTCCTTTTGCTTGTCACCTGGGAGAAGAGGCTGACCCCAGCTGGCTACAGCCTCCTTTCAGGCAGCTGTAGAGAGCAATAAGTTCCCCTGAGCCTTCTTTCCTCCCGGCTAAATTATTTATGAAATAACAACATTCCAAATAAATGCAAACTGAGCATTTTTATTTATGTATATAAAGTTGGATATTTTTTCCCGTGGGACAACATAGCTCATAAAAATAATCACTATATATTATAGTTAAGGTAGTCAAAAACAAATACACAGCTTTAAAATATTTTCACTTCTGAATGTTGTTCTGATATACATAGAGACAAAACACAACTTTTAAGTTTTGGAATATTTTTTATGGGTTTTGTTTGGTGTGGTTTGGATTCTTTTAAGATTAAAAACATCTCATATGCTGAAGATAAAATACAATTTCTAATCAGCTCAAGGCAATTTTTGAAGTCTACCAAGTGTTATCCTTCATTAATGTATCGTTCTCTCTCTGCCTTTTGGTCTCCATGCATACAAGGATGGAGCTTCCTGATTTTTTCTAATACATTTAATGAGCTAAAGAGTTTTAAAAATACAGGTTAAATTTATGCTTAGAATAGCAGCATATAGAACATGTTTTGAATAGAAGTGTCTAAATACAAAATTGAATTTTACAGGAACCTGTATAATTGCTGTATGATTTTATACACAATTGTTCACGATTTTATCTATTTTATCCTTTTAGTGCATGTGAAAGGCAGATACTGAACTCAACAAAAAGTAGATAAAAGACAGAAGATCTTTTAGAAAAGAAAGGTCCTTTGTTTAATGTACTTTGCTTCTTGAAAAATTATCCTGGAAAGGAAAGTCACACACAGGGAAACACACACTGCGAATCAGTTTTATTATGTTTGGTGAGATTCATCACCAAGTTTACCTCTTGTCCTAGGAACCTTCAGTTTCTAGAAAAGACACTGAAGAATGGCTTTTCTCAGGTGGGAAGGTTTTTTGTTGTTTTTTGTTACTTAGTTGGATTTTTTTTGTTTGTGGGGTTTTTTTTGGGTTTTTTTTCTTTAGTGTTTTGTTGGGTTTTGGGGTTTTTTAAAATTTTTTGTAAAGGTTCATGATGAGCAAATATTAGCTTTCTTACTTTTATGCTTTTTTGAGACTGCCATTGAAGAATGCATCAGCAGTTACTATCAGGCAATACAGGTTGCTAACACGAAAGTGGATTTGGTTTTGTACAAAGGAGGAGCATTAGAGCTGACGCCACTTTATCAGAATTCAGAAAATAGGATTGTCAGCTTAACCAGGATCGGTAGCCAGCAGCTGTTTACCTGGGATGCACTTAACAGCATTTAAATTGTATTATACCAAGAGCTGTGGAGCCTTGTGCTGGATTATGAGGACAGTCATATGCTGACTTGGTGGGGTTCTTTAATGTAGTCCATTAATACTCTGACTAAAATTAGAGCTACGAAGAGAAAATTAAAGCTGTAGGGCGTTTCATGCATTTTTTGTGCATTTATCACAAAAATAAATGCTTACAAAGTGTGATGCCAAGAGTTGTAGCTCAGTGAAATTCTAGTTTACTTAATAAATTGTCATAAGTATTTGATATGCAAGATGTCTTTAATATAGGAGAAATCTACAGTGAAAATAACACAATCTTGTCCTTTGCCCATGTAACTTCTAACAGAGAAGCTCTTTCACTGGCTGAGAAATGAGACAATGCTGAAATGTGAGTGTAACCAAGAATTTTACATTTCCTCCCAGGCTACTCTCTACCTACTCAAGCCAGGGCTAATCATCCACACCATGGTTTCCCTAACACTGGGACCCAGCAGGGGACACTGATATGTTGATAGACAACCCTTATTGAAAAGGCATGTTACTTCCTTTGCCAAGTAAATCATTCAAGCTGATATATACTAAAAAGGTACTGTTATTCCAGCATACAAGGAGTAAAAATTGAATAATTTCTGCAGTTCATAAGCATTTTTCAAGCTGCTAAGGGCTTGGTGGTATTCGGGTAAAAAAGATGGGAGTTATACAGCTTTGACTGTGTATCTTGCAAGGCACAGGATCTAAAGGAAATAACAGGTTGTATTTTATCTATTTCTAAACTTTATACATGTGAGTCCAAAGAAAAGTATTTTGGCTGAATGGATTTTGTTTTAATCCTGAAGTACTAGTAGAATCGTAGCAAACTTTTTCAGGCACTATCCTATATTAGAAGTGTTGCAAACCCTTTTGTCTTGGTCATTTCTGATCAGATTGTCAGAAAAACTGCAGTTTTCAGCACCGTACCTGAACAGCTTAGAGGCTGGTTTTTGGCCCTTTTTTTTAAGTGTTTGTTTGGGTTTTTTTTTGGGGGGGAGGATTTTTTGTTTGTTTGTTTGTTTTGTTTGGGTTCGGGGTTTTTTGGGGGGTTTTTTTGTTTGTTTTTTTTAATTTTTCTTTTTATTCTGAAGTCTTTGGAGTAGCCATTCATATCTTACCTTTCAAACTGCATTTTAGAAAGCTGCAGTTCCCTCTAAATTAAACCAGTGGATTTTAGTGTAAGAAGGGTTGACAATTGTGTGTTAGAATCTTTATTTCACCTGATCCAGGGAAATGAAGATTGATTTTCTTGGTGTTTATGAGGCAATGGTTAGTGCTGGGAGCTACTTACTCAATTAGAGAAGCAGTTAGTCCTGAAAATCAGGTTATTTATGTTGATGTTTAGAGGCACTTGTCTCTACAGAAAGGAAAAATGTTAGATGCTTTCTCAGTGTCCTTCTTTCCCCATCTCCAGTACCTAGGGATATGTACTAGGTGACTTCAAGTGTTTACAGCTGTGTTAGGCAGAAGAGAGAGAAAGACAGGGAGCTTAAGAAGCCTAAAGAGGAGTGGTCCCGTAACAGAAAAGACAAAAGATCCTATAAGGGCAAGCTGGGATGACACCCACACATCCACATTGTTACTAAAATCCCCAGCTTCTGTAAAACCCTGCAAGAGCCAGGGCAGTCTTGCAAAAAATAAGTTCTGCCTAATTATCTAAGATTACTTACATCGTCACTGAAACAAAATTAAAGCCCAAAGCCTGTAAAAAGAGAGGAAAGGATAATTCAGGATAAATTACTGGCACACTGCTTGTCGGTCATAGTGTTTAAGGATACTAAAGCTCTACTCCATGCTTTGTCATAAAGTTATTTGAGCTTTTGGACAAGGTATTTTTCTTCTTTGTGCCTCCCTTTACAAAGTAATATGCAAGGTTCCCTTTCCCCATTTCACCTTTCCTTAATCGTGTTCTAGTTATATGTTGCTCATGTGCAGCTGCCTTATGCAGCATCTGTATTAAATGTTCTGAGAGGAGGGAGCTGTTTGCAATTAATGGGATGAAAATAGTAATAAAATGCCATTTGAAAATGTTAATGACTTGGTGTTCTAAACCTGTGGTTCTCTTTTGTAACATTTTATGAGAAAAGAATAATGAGAATAGATAAAGTCAATAGGGCCCAGTGTGTTTTAATATTGTGTGTGCTTCAGACAGTACTAACTATTTAAATATTATAGTTACATTTAGATTTATGAAGGAGATCTATTTCAAAACATCTTGATAATGTAAATACTTGAACAAATTTCATTTTGTGTCTCCTGTTTCCTGGCTTCTGCTTTGAGTCCAGACAGCTGGATGCACACTGGCACCAGGAGGCTTCTCAGGGAGTTCAATCACGGCTATGCTACTGCCAAGAGTGAAATAGGTAGACAAATAGAGTTAAATGAGAAGGAGTCTGCCTTTTTTTCTAGTGGTGATTGTGTTCACCTTCATTTTTGAGTGAAAAAAAGCTCACATGATCCTTTGAATAAGAACAGGGATAGTTGCCTTTCCTTGGTGTCTGCTTCCCTGACTGAGGAAAGAGAAATATTTTCATTGAAACATGGAATGATTTGGGTTTGAAAAGACCTTTCAGATTGAGTCCAACTGTTAACAGAACACTACCAACTCCACTACAAAACCATGTTCCTAAGTGCCATTTTCATTCATTACACATCACATTAAAGGGAAAAATTACTCATTTAGACTAAAAATTGGGAAAAAAGACAAGACCTCAGAGGGGTGTACATGGAAGTGGGTGGTGCTTCATTGGTTTAAGATAGTTAGGTTGCTTCATCTGTTCCATTAGCATATAATTTTTCTAGTAATTTTTATGTCTGCTTAGACTCTCATGTATTGAACAGGTGCAGAAATTATTAATCAATGGGGTGACAATATTTAAATTGTGGTTCTGAGGGAATTATCTGTGTATTATGTGTGAACTCTATTTTTAAGACACAATTATTTTAAGTGCTATTGAAAAAACGTCCTGTTGTTCACCAAAGAAATAATTCCTCTTTCGCCTACTTGGTCCTTACTAGGTTGCACTTGGAGTACCATATTTATTCAGTACAGCATTTTAAAATGACAAATTGAAGCTTAAGTGGCAATGAGTTCAGAAGGTGAAGCCTGCACATCAGTAACAGTATACAGCCATCATAAAAGAAAACAAAAGGGAGAAAGGAAATTAATAGCAATAGAGAAAGGGAAAGATTTCTAAACTGGATAAGATCCAGCTGTTGCTTCTCAGCAGGAGCAGAGAAAGCAGGCAGTTGAATGAAAGCAAGAGAGAAAATGCTAACACAGAAATGTATGGAAATGTTAAATCTCTAGAATGAACCAATTATATCCTACAGCAGCTTTTGCTAGAGGAAGATGCTCTTTTGTGGCAACTACTACCAAAGACTGACAAATAGAGACAATTTTTAAATTAATTTTTATTAATGGCTTTATTATCAATATGATTGTTCAAGTAATGCTTCATTATAAGCCTAGACCTTTATTTTGTGACATTCTATCACATGCGTTTTACCACATTCAGAACAGTTTACTGAAGTAATAATATGAATTTGTGTGGTTCTTAAGACACTGTTCTTCCATTGGCTATCGACTGCTGCTTTCATTTGAAGGATAGTTAAAAGGTTCAAGTTTAATGCTGTAGTGACATGACTGCAGGTGCCAAAGGGGTTGTTGCTGCCAAGGGGGACTGACAATTTCTGAAAATGTTTCATACTTACTCATTTGTACCTTATTGATTTTTTAAATACTGGTAGGTAAGTGAAAATGTTGACATCACCTAGTGTCAGAGATAATTTATTGGTTAGTTAACACCATGCTTTTCACGTTTTCTGAAATAATGATCCATTTGGGGAGTGGCATCCTTTTCCTAGGCAATAAACCATTCCAATTTTGGCAACCTGTTAATCTGCTAAAGTGTGCATTGAAAAGCATGTGAATTGGTACATTTTATGTCCAGTGTGTCTTCAAATGATGTTTTCATTCATGTTATAACTCAGATTCACTCGATTAGTGGACTTTTTTTCTTTTAAGGCTCAATGTAGAGGCTGATGAACATCATTAAATTGAAGGAATACTTAATCTTCCACTTGTGGTTGTGATTTTGCAAGCTGAGAAGGAGTGACTTCTATTAGAAGACTACAGATTAAGCAAATATGCTCAAGAGGCGCTTCTGAGAGTTGTGTATGTGCTCTTGCAGAGTGAATATTTTCTCCGTTCTTTCGATTAAGGTGTGCAAAGTCTAAATTGCTGCAGGAGATGTCTTTGGGGAAGCTCTTCTGAAAAGCATTTGTCCCTGGAAGTTGCCATTATTAAAATATTGTAGCCTTTTCTGGGAGATGTGTATTGAGTCTTAAATATGTGTTTGGTTAGAATAGCTACAATGTTCAACATGCTGGAGATTGGGGCAGCAAGTCCTCTTACTGCACTTTGGGATAGAAAAGTATCTGGAAAGTATGTAAAGAAACAAGTGCTTTAATGTTAAGTGATCTAGGCAGGGGAGAAACTTCAGAACTCAAAAACAAATCTAGAAATTGCCAATAACTACTGTATTTAAAGATAAATATTAAATGTATTTCTATATCTCTCAGGCTTTTTTATGGATCAGCCTGGTCAGAATGCTGATCAAATCTAAATGCAATTTATGCAGAGTTATCTCTCTACTTGTATAGCAATACTTTCTCCCATAATGCTTTTCTACATTAAGTTTTTCAAGATCAAGGTATTACAGAGAGAAGATATTTAGTGAAAGAAATGGATACGATGTATATAAAGCTTAGGTGAAATTTTGCATAAAGTGGAGAAGTTGTTTCTATTTAAATCTAAAAACCAATTCAGTGGATTGGTTCATCAGAGTGCAAGCAAAATGGAGATGTTCCTGGTATTTGGACTAGATAACCTTTATTATGTCCCTTCTAAATCAAACTCCATGATTCTGTGATTCTTAGTCCAAAGGAGAGTAAAAGATGTGTATTATTAGCTAAAGGAATGTCTAGGTTGTGTTACAAATGCTAAGGATGGAATTCAGTACAATGTCTATATAAATAAGCTTTTACATATTTTGTTTCTGCTTCTGCTGTAAGTGAAAAAGAGTAGTTTAAAAAGACAGGTATATAGAAATATAATCACCCATACTCTCATTTGCATGAGGTTTGCCAAGAAGGAAGAGGGAAAAAATCAAAGGAGGAAAACAAATATAAAATATACTGCCCTCCTTAATGAAATTCCACATGCTCTACTTCATCTCATGGATAGTCAAATATATACCAACAGAGGTATTTGAGGCATAAAAACATCTGATAAGTTCCTACTCTTAAAATTTTTACTCCTAAAGTTGCTTGCCTTAAATTGATGTATTCAGTCTAAATAGTGAAAGAATATTTGTCAGCTGCATAATGTGTGATAAAAGCAGGATGTATTTTGAGCTAAGATTATTTAAAGGAAATCCTGTCAGAAAATCAAAAAAATTTGCATAAAGGCAAATCAGGATGCACAGATAAACTGACAGATTTGGACAAAGAGTCTGATAGAAGTATTGGGAAAGGAGGACAACAGTTCATGCAGTAGTAAAATAAAATTACAATAGCCTGTAGCAAACATCTGTTAAGGAAATGTTTGGGAGAAATTCATCATTTAGCCAGTCAGGGGTGCAGTGTCTGTGGGCAGTAGATTAACTTTCAGGGATCTTGGAAATATAATGTTCCAAGCAGGAGTCTGGTGCTTTCTCTGGGTTTGTGTGAGACCAATTCCACCTCCAGTGGCCATGAAACTGTCAAGAACATTATTGAAAGCAGAAGGGACTAATTTGGTGTGTGTCCGTCTTTTCACACCTGCAGCACAAAATTGCTTTAAGAAACTTTGCTGGAGGGGGTTGTATATGAGTGTATGTATCTGTTTCACTGCTAGATATGCTAAAGAACTTTAAACAAGTGGTAACTGCAAGGTATTCTCAAGTTCTTCTTTTTCCTGCTTCATTGTTTTTGAATTTTCTGCCTTTTTTTTTTTTATTATAAGGTTGAGGATGCAGCAGTAGTATAGAAAAAAATCTAATATACTTCTGTGAGAAATTCTTCTCTGTACACCTAGTCCACCTCTATGATTTATTGCTTTTTGAAGAACTGTGGTTTTGAAACAATACATCTTTCATAATGTATAACCCACAAAAAAGAATAGAAAAATAGACTGATTGTGTTTGGGTGGACTAGTGATATATGAAAGCAGTAATTACTGAAAATTACCTCGGGGATGGTAATTCTGTGGTTTTTTGATGCATAGATAAAATAGGTTTATGAATTTGAGACTATGAATTTGGGATCCAAGGCTATCAAGGAGTCTTTAATCCAAGATGCATTTCACCTTCTAACTGTTAGTGCTGAGGTTTTTGTTAATCTACCTTTGAGGTTGCTAAAGAGTTGGATGATTAATTGGGAAAAGCATTTTAGAAATCAACTTCATTTTACCCATCATAACTAATAGTATTTAAAAAAAAATCCAGCAAACTGCTTTGGTATGGTTTGGAGCCTGATTTCTGGACTATATCTTGCGTTCCTGCATAGAACAATAACTAAAGACTAAAATGTGAGTGTTGGAACTAAGCTTATTAAAAACAGTATTTTTTCCTCTGGAAATATATTTGTATCTGGTCCTGGTTGTTGGCTTCATTGCTCTTCTTCATGCAAGGTGTAGTTTGTGTTTTAGAGCTTTTAAATATTAAGTTGTATTTTTTATTTTTTACAAAGCAAATATTTTAAGAACAGTTGCAAGGATATGGAAATGTCTTAATGGCTTAAACTAAAGTTTATTTTATGGAAAACTTGATACAGAAAAGTTGTTAGCCTTGTGCAGATTGTAAGTAAATGAATGCTTGATGTGTATGTCACTATTTGTTACATTTTTGTTTCTGTAATTGCAAATTGAGAAAAAAATCAAAGTTTTAAATATTATTGGGTATTTAAATAGGAGACATTTCCTCCGGAATAAGTCAGCTGGCTATTCATGTACACCAAAAGTGATTAATGAAGAGATTACTATTAATAATAATTTAAATTTTTCATTATCTTCTTTTTATGTATTTTTAACTTGTGTTTAAATTAACTGGGTTGCTTTGTCTTTCAGTGAATTTCAATAGGGTTAATAATGTCTTGATGGTTACTGCAAATAGTTAAAATTATTTTTCTCTTCTATAATATAGATAAACACTTGGATGTGAGGAAATAATAATTTTCCAATTCTACAAGTTTTTTTCGGCCTGGTTACTAAACTATTTGCTTGCTATTTAGAACTTCAGTACAAGTTTATGCTCCTTCCTTGCACGCCAGACATAACAGGATGATTCGATCATTTCTGTTTTGATTGAAACCTTTATTTTTTTGTATATTGTCATACAAAATGGCTGCTTGGTTTAATGATAATTATTATCATCATCATTCTATCCTCTGTTTTCATTTGTAATTCGTTGCCAACATAATGAGCTGATTTAACGTTTGGTAACATCATAGAGTTAGTATACAAAATCTACCAGATCTACTACTTTAACAACTGATGTAATGATCTCCTCTACTTTAGTGACCCTATTAATTTTCAGAGCAGCTTTCATGCTGTTCCTATTTTTAAGTAAGAGGAGGATGTGGACTGCTTTGGGGTTTTGGCACCAATTAATTCACTATATAATTCACAAATACCTACTGAATGCAATATTTTTAAAAGAAATGCAAAAGAGTTTATAAATTACTGTTGTAGTTGACTGCTGCAGCCTTAAAATAGTTAAATTTTCTTTCCTTATTGTGTTGATCAAAATACTGGTATTGATTGATTGAAAAAGGTTTACAATAAATGAGATGTACTTTGCTACTAAACAATGTATCAGAATTCCTGTAATACTAAATAGTGCATCATCTTCAAATAACTTAATTTCTGATTAGACAATGTTTTTCCACTTTATTACAAAGTAAAATTATGTCAAACACTATGTCAACAATATATTATGTCTTTTTTTCTTGTTTTTCTTAGTTACTGAATTGCTCCCTGCCAAAATAGATTATGATGGTGTTTATGATGTAGTAGCTGTCTGTCAAATCATCATTTTTACCTCTGAAGGACTGTACTTGTGGAGTTCTGATGACAAAAACAAGCATTTAAATGCTTTCCAAATCTCTGACTCATTATTCAAGGTCCACAGCTTGAAACAGAGCTTTTGATTAACAATTTACTAGAGCCCACAATTCATAGTAAAAAAAGAAAAAACAAACCAAAAAGCTCAAACAACAACAAAACAAAGCAAAAGAAAGAGCAACAAAAAGGAGCTCATAAGGCCAAAGGTATTGAGATAGTTTTGATTTTCTTATCAGCTAATTTATCAATTATCTTTACAAGTCTAAATCCAAGGAAATTGTGCCATGAAAGCTCAGGTCACAACTGCTTTTTCCAGTGAAAAGTATTTCTATTCAAAGCACATTTTTATTGGTTTTAATGCAGTATACAAGGACTTTGAAAAGATTTGAGCATATATAGTGGGATTAATTTGCTTGGATTTAGACTTTTATACCACAATGCATCTTATCAGGGAAGTATTTTTGAGAGACTCCATTGATTTATGTTCCTAAAGTGCACATCTTTCCTAGAATTGAAGGGATTTGTTCTGATGAATTTAGTCATTACAAGGACAAGGCATTAAATTCTCACTCTTAGTGCCAAATAGAGTTTCTCTCATAGTGTTACATTTACAAACCATAGAAAATTTACATTATGTCCCTTAAATTTTGTAACTTTGACTTCTTCTATCAGGCTATTCTCTGATCTCTGTAAGGAATTTCTGTCTGAAATCCTGCATCTCTGAGTTTTTCCAACTCTTAACCTGTATATGTTGATTTGACAATATTGTGCTATAAAATGCCGCTTTCCAGACATCTGTTTTGAAGTTAGTTTTTCAAGTAGGTACTCAGAATGTAGCAATTTAAATGTGCTTCTACTAGTTCTACATAAGAATTTGATTTTCACTTCATGATGCCCTACTTCTTTCCAAAAAGATGCACAATGATGAGTTTTGTATTTGAAACTGAGGAGTGACCATCTGTACTTAGTGTGACGTTTCTAATGGTCCTTCTGTGGAATGAAGAATTTTAACATCAGGAGACAATACCTGTTTAACAGAGCGATTGCCCTTTCAACAGTGATACTGTTTGTCATAGCCTGTGGGCATTAGTTTTTAGTTTGGTGAGTACAATGAAGGAAGTCCTGCTGGAATTTAGCAAATGTGTGTCTTAATGGGCCTATTAGGGATGAATAGCTGTGCCCATTATAATCGTTTAAAATAAAAGATACAATACATTCAAATTATTGACCTCTGCCTATTATTTCCAATTGGAAAATAATCATGTCAACTGAAGGGTGGGTTTTTTTGATTTTGTTAATCTATAATCTGGTACACTTTAGTCTGAGATTTTGTGCAGGACTTGAATTTCTTCTATCTCAGAACCCCTCTTGCCAGTTCTTGCTTAGTACCAAATCTATTTCTACAGTCCTGCAATCTCAAGTATTCTCAAGATTTGTGTCACTGGATTCCAAAATATACATTTTCAATCACATGTTCTTAGAGTTCTGTGAAACCTAGTAAGGCAGACAAAAGAGATGTCATTTCTTTTTGGCCAATAATTTGTCTGTTTATAAGAAATCAATTGCTGATACCTGTCACTGTCCATCAAAAGTGTCATCTTTGTATGACTGTTCCTCCAGTAAGTCTGAATGTGACAGACTGAAAACTCCAAGCCCAAGCTCCCTCCCTTTTATGTGATGTTGGGTTTTTTTACATTTACTTATTTGGACTATTTGAAACATGCAGATGGAAAATGTGGTAACTTGCCATTTTTTTTCAAATTTCATTTCTGCATGATTCGCTGGTCTTATAATTTAGTGGGATTTATGTTTCCTTAGTTTTTTGACTATGCCAAGCAAGCTTTTATGAACTTGATTTTAAAAATGGGAACTTGAAGTGTTTGACTTTCCTTTTAAATGTATAGAGTTCATTTTCCCTGATTACTAGAAGTGTGGCAGCCTATCCAAATAATAGCTGCTTAAAAATTACTCAGTTTTGCTTTCAGATCAAAGTAACAAATTTTTTTTTGCATTTTTTGGGGGGGTTGGTGACTAAAAATATTATTTTTTAAAAATCAGTTTACATATTTTCAGTGACCTAAGTTCTTAAACTCATCATGGAATTTTCAGCCATAAGAAAGAGAACAAATGCTTCACATTTTAGGTCTGAATGCCATGGGGGCAGTGACATGGCAATTTTGTAAAACACAAATTTATTTATACACACAATACTAAAACAGGTTCTTAGAGCCTATTCTGGAATATCTGGTTTTGATTTGTAGTAATTCCATTAGCAACACAGTGTCTCTGATGTCATACACAGTATAACCTGAGTGGAACAGAAATGCCTTTCTGCTTCCAGAAATTTAATTTCACATCTAACCCAGCAACGCTCATTCATCATTGTGACATGAAATCCAGATCACCTGTTTTTGAAAGCTGAAGTGTCGCTGTCGCCTCTCCTTGTAATCTTTTAGAGTGCCTGTTATTTGCATCCTGCTTATGGAACTTGGATAAGGGTTGGGGGAGCAAGGGAACAGGATGCAGCACAGAAAATGTGAGTGAGCAGCTCAGCAGCTGACATCTTAGGAAAGAACAGTTCATCTTTATCTCCTATCTCTTCTCTTGATAGAGATACTGAGTCAATAATAGCAGTACCAGAGCTTATAGAGGCATAGTTATTTATACTTATATATGTGCACAGAAATATATATTTCTGTACAGTGCCTGTATTCTCTACTCGCAGAATTAACTTCTTTTAAGATGTGACTTTCAAGAGGAAAAAAAGATGAGGTCTTTTATTCTGGTTTTTTTTTTGCTAGGAACAGAATATTTTTGGACTGCAAGAACAGAGCAAATTGAGGAGGTTAAATTCTCTGTACATGTTGGCCTCTCAAACCAGAGAAAAGCTATTTATTTTTGGGAGCTGCTGCAGGACTGACTTCCTGTGGTTATAAATCTCATTTGGCTGCTGTGCCAAGCCCTGTATAGCCTACCACAGCAGCTGCTATCACACAACCCGTGCTGATGGCCGTGTCCCTTGACATCATCCAGTCAAGGTGTCAGACTCCTAAGGTCACCAGGTGCAAAGGAAACCAGAACCACTGTGCTCCATCTTTTTCCTGTCATTCCTCTTCTGTTAATGATCTTTTATGTTCCTTTCCCCTCCCCAAAAGGAGACAATCTCATCTATTCATGACATCATTGATTTTATTGAGCCAGGAGTTCTTGATTATTCTGTGGCATTAGTGTGGTTCCATCAGACATATCTCCTTCTTGTTCAGGGGGATTATTCTGTTGGTATCACACACCCTTCTCACGTTCCCTGCAGGATTATTTCGTATTACAAAACGTCTTTCTTGCTTTCTCTACAACCTTAGTTATTACCATGCAGATTTTACTATTTGTACAGGTTTTTCTGTACCAAATTTGGAGAAATGTCTCAGTCTATGAAGTTTAAGACATCGGTCTAAATTAAGAAGGCTGCAGAGATTTCTGCTGGTGAAGGATCTATGCAGGAAAAAAAATGAAGATAAAATTAATTGCTTGACTTTACTTTTTAAGTTGAAAAATGTGACCAGTAATAATCAGACAGCTAAATTTATTAGATGTTTATTTTGTTCAAACAAGAAAAAGAAGATCATTTCACAAAATAAGCCCATAGTTCTGGATCATTTACCTAGGAAGACGGCAGGCAACAAATACAGTTGTAGAATTAACCATTAGTCCCAGTATGATTGCTTCTTCTCTAGATTAACAGGGATAATTCAAGACAGAGAGCAACTGAACATTATAGTGTTTTATTTCACTTGAACTCAACAGTCTTTGTTTGCCTCAGAATACTGCTGTTGTGCTACTTCTGCTGGTTTTGTAATATGTCTGAGTTGATTCTCTCTAAATGGTGAATTTTAAATTAAGTCAGCTCTGATTTTCTCCGCTCTAGCAAAAATTAATGCTTGGAAGGTTTCTTCCTATGTGGTATTCTTCATTAGTATTTATTTCATGTATTCTTTCATGTAAACTTCATTTTTTCATCATGCAAGCCAATTCTAACAACCTGATGGTCCAGATGAATTCTCAGCTGAGTCCATGTTAAAGGTCTGTTCTAGGAGAGAAGAACTAAAATAAAAAAAACATATTTCAAAAGTTCATACTGCCTGAAAGCCAAGATAAGAATTGCATGAAAAACGGCTAAATATTTGAAATGAGATGTTTTTGAACACTTTAAGATGATACTGTAGCAAAGTCCCATAATAAATTAAAATAAAATGTGTTTTATTTTAAGAATACTTAATTCTGTTATTTTTAAACCCATTTCTTCTGTCTAGGCTACATTTATAATAGATAAATTCTTGTCATGTAGAATGAGGATAAGAAATGAGGATTAGGAATTAAGTTACTTACGAGTGAATCCATGAGAGTTTCAAGGAGAATATTAATTTTGAAAGCCAATGACAGTGGGGTTTTCCTCCTTATATACAACTTAATCTAGTATGGTGGCTTAGATTTAGATTCCTCTCTAGATGGTTTCAACTTCTTTAGTTAATTTAATGGCAACTATGCAAAATACAATTGTATAGGGGTGTTTTAGGTTTTCACCTTTGGGAAAACCTTTTCCTCCTCCTCTAAAGACATATAACTGTCTTTTCAGGCACTGCAGTTTGTGTTTGTTTGTGCATGTGCGGGAGTTACACGTGCAAGTCTGCACCAATCTACTTAAGTGCAGGCCAAAATAGACTAAACTATGTAGGATTATTCAAGTTTTTGGTGTGATGTAATGTTTTGTCGCTCAACTCCACACTGTTGTAAACAGAAATTATGTGCATCTGCTGAAAAAGATGAAACTGTGTTCAACAGAGGAATTAATGTAATGGAAATTGAATTGGCAGATACATAAAAGCAATCCATTGGCATATAGTGTGTTTTATTTACATTCTGCATATATTTAAATCCAGAAGAATTGAAGAGATGTCTTGAAATATTCTTCAAACAGCACTAAAGATGAGCAAATATTTGCAATTATGATCAAATTATGCAGCTATCAAATACAATTTTCTATAATTAGTGGGTAAGCAGAAGTTGTTGACTTTGTGATTACATGACAATTCTAAAGGAAGTTCCCCTTTAATTTGCCTTCATAAACACCTCCAATGCAGTCAAAATTGAAATGCAACACAGTTGTGCTTCAATATGTTGGCTGTAAGAATTGCTAAGCTACAGGAGGAAAGATAAGAGATGGGAGAATTTTCTGCCTTTGAGGCAGTCATATGTTGCAAAAAGTTTTACCTAATAATTATCTGAAATTTTGTCCTACCAAAACTGAAGCAGTGCCTGACTCAAAATATCTCTGAAACAGTCAGCGCTAAGGTGAAATGGTATTAAAGAAAGAAGAAAGGTAGTAATTGCAATGTGGATCTCCAGAGGAATGTAGATAATTGTTAAAGCCTGGAGGGAAATGAGCGATCAACAAAGTAGAAAAAATATGTTGCCCAGAAAAAGAATTGGGAATAACAGGAAATAAAAAGCAATTGCTTACAAGCTGTGGCATTTTAAAACAAAACAAACAAAAGGAAAGATAATCAAAAAAGGATATAAACTTAAGTCTGTGTTGCTCTGGGGAAAAAAGTCTCAGTAAGTTCTGAAATGTGAAACAAGCCTACAAGGAATAGATACACTGGCAGGGTGACTGAATTTTTGGCAGTTTTTCTGCAGGAAATAGAAGAATGACATAGAGAAATAATCAAAACTGTAAGTTGGATGTAAAAATATTCTTAATATTTTGGAAAAGACAGCTAGAGTTTGCTAGGTCAATTGTAATGGAATAATTTAACAGTAGAATCTGGGGGGAAAATCTTTCAGATCATTACAAAAAAAATCCTGAGCAAAATGCTAGGAATTATACTGAGACAGATGCACTGCCTCTTATCTCTGCGTCCCTCCATATTTTTTCTTGTGACATGAAAGACTCTTCTGCCACCAGACAAATGTCCTCAAGAAATGACTGCATGTGGCACTCAGCACCAGGCAAGTGAATTGTCCACCCTTGAAAAAGTTGGAAGTAGTATAGATGACCAGTGAACAATTCTCTTGCACATAGCATATCCAAAGTGTATTGCCAGTGTTTTGTATTAATATGATTAATTTTTGCAAAAATAAGTTATATAATTTATGCTGCTTTTGAAAGTCCAGTTTATATTTTCTTATATTTTTCAGTGATGTATCATCTTGACACTTTCTCAGATTATAGACAGCCATACCTCCGAGATGTTGGTAGATGTATTGCATCATGCAGGCTTGGACAGAAATACTTTATCTGTTTTCTCTGGGAAAAAGTGGAAGTTTTAAAGAATATGTAATTTGTTGATTAAATGTAGTTGGATAAAAAAATAATATAGGTTATAATTTCAGTATATTTTTTTAAAATATATTGCTGTTGAAAGTGTGTCCACTACTGCATATGTCACATGAGAATTGTATCATCTGAGATTAATCTGAAGTCCAAGGCAATAAAGGTAGGCAAGAAGAATTTGCAAGTTCATAGAGTGAAATTTGACTCGCATGTGTGACTTCAGATTTGATTCTTCTATCATCTTCCATACAAAGAGGCTGGAAAAGTATTTGTTTTGTTAAAAGTTATTTGTGCATAACTCTGAACTCTCTTTAATTTCATTAATAGTGGAGAGCAATCAACCAGGTAAAAAATTATTTTTTCCGCCTATTATTTGACTTTCACCAAATTTATTTTGTGTATTAAATTAAATGTTCAAGTCCAGTTGTCCAAATTAATGTTGTAGAGTCAATGTATTTGTATGGCTCAAGCATTCAGAAACTACAAGTTGTTCTTACTTTCATTAGTTCAGGATCATGTACGAAAGCTGGTTAAGGATTAGAATAATTCCATGTCTTATTGTGCTCCTTACAACTGAAAGGACAGCTGCAGTCCATAGGAAGTTTTTAAAGATGGTTTTGGAAGCTTTTTATTATGTCCCAGAAATATAGTTTTAAGTAATTGAAGAGGGAGAGCCTCAATGGAGATTTGAATAATTCAGTTGGTAACGTTTTAAGTCATGCACATATATAAAAATCAGAAACACTCAGAAAGGGAGAAGGTTATTGAAAGAAGAATGTCAGAAAATTACTTTAAAGTAAGTCAGTAAGTCATGCTGGCATTTTTTAGAATTATGCCATTCTAATATGCCATTAATGATCATGCCATTAGAAAAATTCTAATTTTTTAGAATTCTTGAGATATTCTCAGTCTGTCATAAGGCGTGTTTGTTTCATGATCATTAAGGTGTTAATTGTATCTTTACAAGATGAACATAATGTTAATTTTTCTCCTAAGGTTATGAGGGGAAATGTGTTGCTCATTTGAAATAAGAAGGCTGGCTTGAGTTCAGTTACAGAAAGTAAATAAAACTGAAGTTTTTTAATGCTGGTAAGGCTTCCAGAACGATAACACATTTTGTGTATATTGGCTTCTGGTAATCTAATTGAAACTGTAATTAAACTGTATTTTCTCTTAATAAAAAGACTGGTGGGGCAGCAACTGCCCCAAGGATTTCATAAATAGCAGGAAAATTGAGAAACAATCAATTTTGGATACCTTCTCATCTTGATTTTGTCCCTGCTAGTCTATGTATAGCTTTTGGCAACAGAACAGACAGTCAGATTTCTTCTTATCTCATCCCAGCCATGCTATTAAAGCGAATTCTTGTGGTGGTGAATATACGAGAGCTATTGTAAATTGCCCCAAATCTCCAAGTTGTTCTCATTGTTCCAGGTTGCTGGATATGTGGTGGGATGACAGTCTGAAGTTGTGAGAGCATTTGAAAACCAAAACCTGTTGCTACATACAAAGAAAAGCATTCTTTTTTTTTTTTTTCTTTTTTTTTTTTTTCTCATTATGTGCTGTGCTTTATCTCTTTGATCCTGGTAATGCCTCCTGTCACTGTCAGTCCTACAAGCTGTAATAGCATCCTAAAAATAGGGCACATTTATGAACACATATGTGTGGGAAATCCAAACCTCTGTGTAAATAAAAATAGAATGCATATATATAGATATATATATTATTTATGTAATACAAAAATATGTGTAATATTTTAGTAATGACCAGCTGAAAGTGGCCATATAGCAAAATATTACTAATAAAAAAAAGTAAGATTATACTGCATCAGCTTGATGGAAGTTTAAATTACATTCTTCAATTCCATGAGGAATTTACATGGGGATGAAGTGAAGGAGAGGGAGGAGGCCTATGTTCTAATACTTTGAAAGGCAATTTTGTCAAATTTTTTAATTTGTTTGTCTTGAAACCATCTTGACATTATTGTGCTATGCTCCTCAGCAGAGGAGTGTTACAGATTTACTGCAATGGATATGTAATATTTTATTCACTTTCTAAGTATGAGAATGAACTAGAAGTAGCCCCATTGAATCTGCAGGACTGGAAAATATTCAACAGCCTGGCTGTGCAGTGCACTGCTGTTCTTCTGTCAGCATCATGCATTCTGCAGTTTTCAATTCCTACCAGCAAAATGTCACTGTGACTGCAGTTTTTATTCCAATTTCTCTGGGTTGTTATACCTACAGTTTTCCGCATGAATTATTCACCTATGACTTTTTCTACTCCTAGAATTATCCTCACAGTGAAAATCTGTTTAAGTTCTTAAACTGACATCTGCTATACCCCAGTGCTTTTGTTTGGTATAGATCTAGATTCATTTAAACATCTCTTTTGGTACGTGTTGCCTTTTTTGCTGTTGTTTTTCCCTTTGCAGCAGAAAGATTAAAGTAGTGGCAGAAAAGTAAAAACAGATAAAATTGGAATTGCGTAATATAAGTCTTGGACCCCCAGTTCCGTCTGATGATTGTACATGAGTAATGGAACCTGTTCTGTGATTTAGATTTTCAGTGGATTTTTTGAGAAGGTAAGAATATTTTGTAGATTTTTTTTTTTAATGTCTAATTATATGCAACTTCAGAGGACCATTATTGATTAAGTATTTTGAGGACACCCTACACACATTTACTATTTGTGTATAGAACATGGAGTTATTACTGCACTTTCAAATAAGTATGGTTTTTTGGGATTTTATTTTTTTAAAGAACACACAATATCTATGTGATCCATATTCAAGCATGTTTTTGCTTTCTTTGAGATCATAATCACTGGATAAGCTCTCTTTGCTCACTACAAGCTGGTTTGTAGTACCACAGGCTTCCTTACAGCTATCCATGACTAACTTAAGTGACAAGACCAGAGAGAGGTACTGACATAAACTATTTACTGAGGAGACAAAGTTAATGAATGACTGCTTTCCTACATAGATCACCAGTTCTTGATATTTTATAATGGCTAAAGTGAAGTTCAACTGAAACTACATGGGAAAAGTTTTGCATTCAGGATGAAGGAAGTAGACTTTTAAGTACTCCTACTTTTTTAAGCTGTGCACGTTGAAGCTTTGGAAGTGTCAGCTTTGTAAGGATGTGCAGTGACTGACTGGCAGTCGTTACATTGATGATTGATAAGTGACTCTTTTTCTGTTTTGAGGAGACTGGTTGAAAAGTTGGATTTTGAAAGAAACACTGTCTTTGAAACAAAAACTTTCCTAAATGAGATCAGCAGAGTAGGATTTGTGCCGTTCAGTTGCAACATTTTTTCTTACATTTAGAAGAACTGATGTTGACATCAGTTTGTCTTTCTGATTAAGAAATTTTTTTTGAAGCATTTTTAAGTGCTATGTGTTTTGTTCTTGGTGTCATTACATAGATGTCATCCACAGAGCATTGCTTATGATAATACAATCACAGAAATGTGGAGATGTGGATCACAGATATGTTTAAGGAGGGGTGGCTTGGTTTTTTCATTACGATTCAGATGCTGAGATGATGACAACTAGAACTGGTGACCATGATCTTGCATTACAGTAGAATTATACAGTAGTTGCTCTCCATATAAAGATAATAAAGTAGTAGTGACTCCACATTAAGATAATAATGAAAAAGGGATAGTAAGACCTATAGATTATCTATTAATTCGACAAAAATTCCTACAATCACTTAAAAACATTGTTGTTAAATTTTAAGGTTAACCCTGAGCATTTTTCCACAGTTATAAAAGCCTATACTTGCAAATTGCCAGGAAATACAAAGTAGCTGTTTCACATAGCCCTAGATATATTCTAGTTAATTTTCTACTTCCACTTGAGTGAACTAGAGTACAGTTTAATTTTCTGAGCTGAAAACATGACATTCAAAGTCAAAAGCATAATGCTATGGAAAAAACTAGGAAAAGAACATGGGGAGAGATTTTTTCCCAGTTTTATCGTGAAAGTGGTATTAATTAGTTCCACAAAAAGTATGCAAGAATCGGAAGGTAATGTTCTAGTTATGTGGTTGAGGGTTATGTGGTTTTGTGTCTGTTTGGTTTTTTAGCTAAATAAAATACTACTGGGTAAAATTCACCGTGCGTTCATGTGCCATGACAAGTTTCAAAGTAAGTTGTTTCTGGATTCTTACATTAAAAGATTATTTTGTGGAAGTTTCTCTAGTTTATCCGGGGATATAAACCATCATAAACTAGAGCACTTTTAGTCTTAAATTTGGGCTACGAGATGATGAAACTAGGCAAAAATACTTCTTACAGTAATTTCTTATTATAATCTCAATAGAAATACCTAATTTCTGAAAGTAGTATATTTTACAGGGAAGGAGAGAAATTTTGAGTTTCTATTTTGATGATATTGAATATCTAAAACTGACTATAACACGCATGGGGATAATGCTTCTCCGAATAGTGAGCTACTTATCTAAATGGATCAAGTGAAATTTCCTGGCCTTACTATTCAAAAAAGTACAGTGAACTGGAACAGTGAACAATGTTCAAAACCAGGCAAAACTGTGATCCTGACTACCTCTAACATTTCAGCTGTGTAATGGTTGCCTTTAAAGAGCTTTGAGAGAATTTGGGAGTGTATTTAGAAGTATAACCGTGCTAAGGAAAAACAAGGCTCATTTTCTCTTTGGCAATAAGAAAGAATGAGTCCTTTGTGGCAAAGTTTGTAACTATAAATAAGCAGGGACATTTTCTAAATTTCTGACAAAATGTCCTTCATGTCTCCAAATGCCATGTGTTTCTTGTGACTAAATGACTTTCTGTCATACAAGTATGATCAATAATCTTAAATTCTCATTTAAGTTTATTATATTTCGCTAATTCTTGTTATACATTCATACTATGAAATCTGGTGGCCTTGCAGATGCATATTAAGTGTTACCATTGTAATTTATCATGTTTGTTTTCATATTGTCTCCCTAGAGAAGTACAATGAGATTTTCTGTGTCTTCGTTTTCAATTATTTCTTGTTCATGTGCATGCAGACACACTATACATGTACTCTGGTGTAAATATTTTTACGATAATGAAGCCCAGAGATGTATATCTAGAGATGGAAACTAAGGGAAAGGGTTTTTAGGAAACTTGTTTCCTGGTCATGATCCAAGCTCATGAAGTCTGCTTAGTGTACAGTCTCCTGGTAATATTGCTGTCAGGACTTTCATTGCCCAGAGGAGCAAAGTTGCCAACTGCAGATTTCAACTAGAGCTTTAAATCTGTCTTTTAGTTTATCAGACTGTTTTGAAGTCAGAGAATTTTTACATGTTCTTCAGGATTCACTGAAAAACAATCTTCAAAATGACAACACTAGAGGAGGGTAATAATGACTATGTCACATACATTTAAGACTTTAACATGCATGGATTTGTGTTTGTTTTTCTAGTGAAGGCACTGTCTTGGATTAATTACTATCACGGTGGTTGGGCCAACCATCAACAAAAATTGGAAGAAAAAGGGAAACCATGTTTTCAGCACCTATGAAAATGGGAACTTTTTTGACTTTATATGAGGCCTTTAGAAATATGGACTATCATATGTGCTCTGGTGTAACCTGTGAAGAGGCATTATGCTTGCATAAAGTTTTGTAAACCGTAATGAGGACTGAAAAAATCACAATTTCAGTGACTTTTTGAGAGGCATTTTTGTATAACCCAATTTCAGTGATAACCCAATTTCACTGCTAGAAATATTTTAGATAAAGACAAAGAATGCTAAGCAGCAATTAAAACCCATGCATATGTAAGTATTATTCCAGGTTGATAATCAAAACATATAATGGCCTTCTAATTTCATCCATTCAAAGTAGCAGATGACCAAATAGCTGAAACAATACTGTGAACATAATTTCACAATTTAAAAGAACAGGGATCCTTTTGTCTAAAAACAAAGAAATAAACAAATAAACAATCAACATTTGTTAACTTGTGGGCCAAGAGAGTAGTCATCCCAGAACTGAGGGAGTGGTGATACTGAATGTGTTATATCCCTGTCCTTGTCACAATCAGAGACCTTTTTGAAGATGTTCTTACTGTACCAGAGTGTGAGGGTTCGTCCGTATTTTGGTGAATTCCTTTGGTTTCTGGTTGAAGCTGTTCTAGCTTATATTGATATGCAATACTAAGAATAAGCTATATTTTCAGCAAAGTTTCCAGTAAAGTGTTTTTTTCTCCTGTTCTTGATATTCTTACAGCCTGTCACATTTTACTGCTGTTTGCTCTTATTTACTTTGGCAGTGAAAATTAAAAATCATGTTTATGCATAACTGGTAATTGTACATGAAATAGTCTCGACACTAAGACTCAGTGCTTCCAACCCCTTAGCACTCAGACTGAGAAAAATAAATGATCAGCCTATCACTTTGAGGCTTTAGAATAATGAAATCATGTGGATTTCTTATCTGAACAGGATATTTATGGTTGTGAATGTCACTATCACACATTATACAAGCCAGTAAAAAAATGAAAAGCCACACAACCTACGACTGAAGGAGAATATCATTATAAAAATTAAATAATAGATGAGTTTGATATTAGTTGCCATTTAAAATGAAAAGGACATGGAAGCTGGCACTAGAATGAAAATCAGTATGGGAACAGATGTGATATCAACAAGATAGAGAAGGATCTAGAAGCTTGGAATACAGCTTATTCTGATATATGTACAAATATGGTTTACAGTAAGAAGCTAAGAAATTGATATACCTTTTCATAAAATATTCACATAGCTGTGAATATCTGCTGTATAACTCTGATGATCCAATTCCACACCTTTCTTTGAAAGGGGAACAAAATAATTAAAACATACAGTGTAAATAACCATAAAACTTACAGTGTCTAGAAAATATATAGAACAATTAAAATGCTTTATAATAACAATGTCTGTGGTTTTAAATATTTCTTCAATGCACTATAAGAAAAACATGGAAGAGAAATTGTGATCTAATGAGCCAGCCTATCTATCTGTGCAGAAGACCAAAAGAAATCATCTAGTTCTCAGAGTTCAAGTATAAGTAGCTTGTAATTTGAGGACAAAGGACCCAAGGACTGGTTTGTATGACGTGTATATGGATTTCAGATGAAATCATATTCAATTTTTTTAATGCAAACATGTTTCAAAAGTTCTCAACTTTGAAACATTAATAATTTCCAGAATTTTGCAATTATTCATTCACTTCTGTTAAAAGTTTTGAACCAATGGTAGGCAAGGGCTTTGCCATGTAGATGTTTTCATTGCAGAAGACAAATTTTCCAATTCTGTAATTACAAAACTAGTAGACACCACACAGAATTGTAATGAGGAGTGGGCATATACATATCCTTTCCAAACTTTCATATAGTGATGCAAAATCTGGTAATTTATACAACTGAAAGTATTTCAGCTTCAAAATGAAAGAAAGAATCCTTGTTGGGTCACATCTGTTACTGAATTTTTTTTCAGTGAGGGCTATCTTTTTAGAACACAATGAAATGTTTACTTTCTAATTTGTTTATAATGTTCTACCATGAAGCATTTCTGTCATTAGAATGTCATCATGCCATTGTATTACTGGAATAATGCCTGATCATGAGGTATCATTACAGAATTAATTTAAAGCATACTGGAGCCTATTTCAAGAAAATCAAATCCGGGTGTAGTCACTGCCTTGCTTAATTATTTCCTTAACTAAAATTTTTCTTTCTCCTTTCTTCTCTTTTCTCCTCTGTATAAATGATTTTCTCTTTCAATCTGGCCTAGACTGAAACCTGTTAGTTGTTTGCCTTTGTCAGGAAAAAAAAGGAGAAATGTTAAGGACTGCTACTCTTGGAAACTACATCTGAAATTCAGTTGAACATTGAGCAATTAAGGAATTGCATTAAGCAGTTTTCTGAAAGTCCTGTTAACCTTCATTCTGCTGATTGCAGGGCTTTTTGCTAGCTCTCACATTGCGGGAATCTAGTAATAAAGCTTCAATTGATTGTAATGATGCAAGGATAGTGCCTAAGTTGGGAAACAGTAAATGTAACTGGAAACTTGCATGCTTTTAAATGATTTTTTTTTAATCCCTGCTCCAAGCTTCTTCTGAGGTCTTTTTTGGTAGTAGTACTTTTATCTTCTGTTTGTATAAATATAAATATGTCATATCCCTTTGAGTATTTTTACTGCATATATATTTCACATTTATAGTGGTAATGTGGTTTAACCCCAGAAGCAGCTTCAACCCACAGAGCTGCTCATCCTACCCAGCTGAGTGAGGGAGAGAATCAGAAGGGCAAAAAGGAGAAAGCTCATGAATTGTGATAAAAAGGAGTTTAATAAGTGAAGAAAAAGCAAGTGCAGCAAAGTAAAGCACTCATTCCCTGCTCCCCACCAACATCTCTCCACCTCCCCACACCTGGAGCTGTGGAGCCACTTCCAGGGAAACAGGGCCTCAGCACATTATGGTTACTTGGGAAGAGACATGCCAACAACGCTCCTTCCTCTTCCTGTCCTTGAGCTTGTTATATTGAGCATGACAACGTTGGCTATGGAATATTTCTGTGGTTAGCTGAAGTCAACTGTCCCTACTGTATTTTCTCCCAATCCCTTGTCCACCTCCAGCCAAGCTCCTGGAGGACAGAGGGAAAGCCCTGAGGCTGTGTAGGCATTCCTCAGCAACAGCCAAAGAGCCAGTGAGTTATACACAAGTGCAAAGCACAGCACTGCCCAGGCTGCCGTAAAGTAGAAGCAAATATTTACAATTCCGTTAATTCTATATTTTATTGAACAGTCCATTAGTATGGCCAATACAGAAGTTATGCGTCACAATTTTATGATTTAGTTGTGTTCCTGGAACCCAGTTTTTAAGATGTGTATAATGCTTGCTACTTTTCAGTCTGTGGGTATCAAGAAAGAGGGAAAAAGGTTATGGGTAGCAGTTATTAGTTGAGCTGTTTCATCCCAAGTCTCTTCTGACCTTTCCTGGGTTGTCCTCAGTTTAGGTGCTTCCTTCTTGCTCACTTTGTTGATTTGTTCATAACTGCTTGCGCCCGTGCTTTGATTTGAGACAAACCGTTTGATGGTTTTTTATATGTTTTTATTTTCTAACTTGTTGCTCTCTTGCTACTTTTGACCTTGCAAGGTTTTTGATTCCTTCTATTTGGGGGCAGCTTCAACTTTAAAAATAGTCTTTATTCCCCCATTAGCTGTGCTGTTTCATTTAGTCTTCCTCAAGTCTGTCTTGCAAAGAGGAGAGAGGAGTATGAATTTGTCTTGGGAAGACTTTGACTTTAATAGTCCCTGTGCTACTGCAATAATATCAATTCCTCACCCATCTTTTTAGATTCTTTTCATCACATCCGGTTATTTTTCATTACTTGTATTTCGGGCAATACAGAGTCTACTGTGTATTGCAGCATTTCATGCAATTTTTATACTTTGGTGACACCAGATATGAGAGGATGAGACATTCATTTTGTTTTAGTGGGAGGGAGAAATCATCCATTTGGAAGAGGCAGGAAGAAAGCAGTAGAAAAAGAATTATTTGGAACAAAATTCATCCAGAAAGACACTTGTTCCATTTTTGAAAAATAAGACAGCCTTTATGGGCTCCTTGTCTAATGAAGCTTTTGGATAACTCATGTAGACCAAATTATTCAAGTGGATTGCTTATTCTTTCCTTGTTTTAAAGGCAATATGCTAACTTCTTTTAAAATACAGCCCAAGGGAAAGTTGTCAAAAAAATACAAAATTCTTTTTATGCTTTCTGCCACCTCCTGTGAAAATGCTTCACTGAGAAAGAGCCACTGCTTAACAGTCTGCAGGTTCTGTATAAAGAAGTGTCTAAATCTTTTTCCTCTAGTCTACATCACCCTAAAATTCTTAATTTAAAATCAAAATATTATTTCTTGGGATTTATACCAAACTCCAAAGTTAAAATGGAAAACAATTAGATTATTTTTTGTGCTTTTGTTGTAAGAAAAGTTTTCCCTAACATAATGACTAAATGCTATAGATGTTTATGATTATTTGAAAGAATTGTGGTTTGAGCACCTGCAGCTGTAGGAAGTTGGCCCGTTTGAATTTTTGGTGAAGACCCAGTGTCCTTACTCAGCCAAAATTCCTGTTGATTGCCTTGTTTCTTTTCCTGAGCTGTTTCAGTATGGGATCCAGACAGCAAGACAGCCTTCATATTAAAAGAAGCAAAAAAAGAAAAATAGTAATTTGTGATTGATTAAATACTAACTGTGATTTTAATGAGTTGCTCCCAAAGAGAAAAAGAGTAGTGAGGAGTATACACTTTTTATGGAACTGTTCCATTTTCTAATGCTCTTTTCTACTATAATGTATTCTGAAAAAGCAGATTTTTTGCTGATGAAGAGAGGGAAGATTCCAATAAATGTGATGTACTAGTTAAATATAGAAATGTAATTTTTGACCCCCTATTATTTTCATAGTAAATCACCAGCGCAAATGCCATTTTCTGAATTTCAACTGTAGAAGAATCCTTAAAATAGATATTTCTCATCTGTGATGTTTAAACATTTTGCTGTAGTAATAATACAATTCTTAAACTTCTACTGAAAATATCTTCAAAGTGAGTTGATGAAAATTGTTTTAAAGTGCTCTAAAATGGATTCTAAATTGTGACATCCCGTTTTGTAACCACCTTTCAATTTTACAGAAACTGAATGACACATCATCACTTTATTTACTGTAGGTTCCAATATTATGTAGATAGTGACATATTTAATTGTTTACTATTTTCATTCCAAGAATGCTTTGCATGTATAAACCTACCCTCTGGTGTTTAATCATGTGAGTTTACTGTATGCACAGCAAAATAGAGATCTGCTTCTCTTTCTGTACATTGTTTAATTAGGAACCACTTCCAGAACAGGTGTAAAAATGCACAGCTTCTTGGTAGGCATAGAAATGTACCAAAAGGCTGGTATGACATAAATAATCCTGTTCTTGCATTAAAAGCATGTTTGTTTTCCCCTCACACCAACAATTTGATCCTGAGAAGCTGTTAAGCTTAATAGCATTTTGGAATGCTTTGTTCAAAGTTATGTAAGACAGTTTCTGTTCCTTTTTTCTTTTTTAATGTTGGTTGATGCGTGACACAATTTGCCATCTTTTCTTTGCTGTGAACACAGAGGATGTAAAATGGGATGGATATGTAGAGCTGGTGCTGTTTGAACTGTGGCAGACAAAGCACAGTAAGGCACAGCAACATAATCTTTTTTGCCTCCAATTTAGCCTTTCATGTGGCTAATCTGTAAGCTAATTGAGCACAACTGGATTGAGCATCTCAATTTTTCTCTTCTCTATATACAAGAAATGAGTTATAATGAATAGATTAAATAATGAGCCAGGCAGCCAGGAAACCAAGGGATGTTCTGTTACTTCTGGTAATGAGGCTGGTTCGGTAGTTCACATGCTGTGGTCTGTAGCCAGTTTTTTCAGCAGAACTTTCATTTAAACAGAAGGTTAAAATAATGTAACTACTCTTGTTAGTTTGCTACTATCATCGATCACAATTTCATTTAAAAAAAGAAACACAAAGTTTTTTATGAAATAGAATTTTCTGTCTGACACAGATGCAGAGATCTGTTTATTATGTTATAAAACATTTACGAGCAGAACATGATCTATTAAAGCTATTGAATTTCTGAAAATTTACCTGTGAACATAGATGTATTCTGTGGTCTGAAAACTAATAAAAATAAGTAAAACTTATGTTATAATGGAGCACATAGAAGGCTGTTTTGAAATTACCCATCTTGTGCTTTATCTACTTGATACCTGAAATAGCCCTGAAAGATGCCACATTAGTCACAGGAGCAGCACTGTATCTACAGAGTGTAGCCAACAACCTGGACCACAGCAGTAGCAATGGTATTTTATTCTTATTCCCTTTCTTTCCCTTTTGTGTGCCAAATGCATGACGGTGTGAGGGGAAAGTTGCTTCAAAGTGAAAATGTGATCAGTGAAACCTTGTAATGAAATGTTCAAAACAGGGAAGTGAGAGAGTGAAATAATAGTAAATAAATCAACTGTAGACGAAAATGCACTTGAGAAGATACCAGCCAGGCAGGAGTGACAGAACACTTGGAATAGTGCTCAGAATTGTATTCAGATCTAGTCAAGAAATGAAAGCAAAATATTAAAATGTAATCCTTCCAGAATAATTGAGATGAGAAAGTTTAAGTGCTAAAGATTAATGAGCAACTAATTGTTCTTTAATCCCTATTCATGTGTTTTAAAACCAACTTAGACTTGCTGTCTTTGGGCTGAAGTTCACCAATGGACCTAACTCAAGAGAATATTCCTGTTTTACCAGGGCTCTGAAGCCTTGCAAGATATAGTTCTGACTCCTGTAGTTCAGGAGAAGCTTCTTCAATGTAAGAAGCACACATTGCTGTTACAGGGAGGTTTTCCATTTGAGGGCCTATATTGCCCTCAGAATATTTATCTTTTAATTAAAGGTCAAAAAATCTCAGTATGTTCTGTTTGTACAAAATCCTCTAGGAGAAATAGCTGTGTAATTGTGGTTATTATTAGTGTGTGTAATATACAGTTCCCTGTGTGTTCCCTAACTCATATGAGTGGAAAAAAACACAATTGTTGAGCAGACAGAACAAATATTTATTCCAGCCAGCAAGAGTATAGAAATTCAGAAAAAAAGGCTATGGCTTCACTAATGATGTTGTTAAAGACCTATGAGGGCTTCTCAGCTTATTAAGCTTTTTTATTTTTTGTTCTTCCAAAATATTAGCATAATTTCATCATGTGAAGCTAGGATATCATCAATAACAATTAGTTACTGAGAAATGAGGATCAAAATGTGAAGTTACATAACATTATAATTCATTCCTGTGACAGAAATTGCTGTTCATCAGTGTGGTCATTCCTCTGAGGCTGTTCATAAAGAGCATACCTAAGTCAGATTCCAGAGTGATGGTTCTGGTGGTTTCCCAAAGAGAAGTAATGAATAGGATTGCAGTGAATCCAGAATTTACCAGTGGATGGAGTCACTAAGTTTTTTTAATTGCTGTTAATTTTGGGGGAAAAAAAAATCCTAAAGATATCAGAAGTCATTATTCTGAAAGCAAGATTTTATTTTTTTACACAAAGCAAGATGTTTTTACCAACATGGGAGATAGTTATGGATGTTGTTGAATGCTGGGGAAGCTGATGTAATATTCAAGGAGAAGGCAAATATTCTAAATACCCATGTATGTGTAGGCACATATTAAAATATGTGTAGACACACATCTAAACGTACACTTAATACCTGTGTGTAAACCTTCTCCATAGTTTAGCCAATGCATTGAAACTTTTATTGAGCTCCTGTGGTCAGTAAATAGATCAGATTTTAACACCTCATTTCATTTATGTCAGATTCAGTGAAGGCTCTGCAAAGATTCTGTGCTGTAGTATATTGAAGAGACTGAAAAAACAGAGTTCTTGCCAAATCTGGCTTCGTCATAAAGTCAGTTCTTTGGAAATGGGACTTGTTCCTAACCTAGTCTGTATTGGATCCATTGCTTGAAATGTTTATGGCTTTGTAGCCCCTGTAATGTTCAACAGTCATGTATTAACACATGAAGCATTTGACTTCACAAGGAAAACCTGGCCATGAGAAAAGTCTTACATTTTGTTTTATTTTTTTGTATTAAAATTTAGATTTTTTTTTTCTCTTGGTACATGCCATGTTTCTTTCTCTGTAGCAGTGCTGAGTTGGTTTTGTAACAAGAGAAGATGGGAGGCTGCTTTAGCATGTTCTTGCATGAAGACAGTGGCATTGCAGGAGTCAACCATTACTCTTGGCATTGTTGCTGCTTATGTCCTTCACAAATCAGAGGCCTGAGACTGCTGTGTTGAAAACCCTGATAAGATCAGTGGTAGTCCTGAGAGGTAAAGATTGATAAGTTCACGAGCAAGCAACAAACAAGACTTCCCCATTTCTCCACTTAGTTGTATCTCTCGGGATTTTGCAATAAGCTCAAATACCTTGGAGTACTGAAGCAAAAAAGTGGAGAGGTACTTGTCCATGAAGTTAGGATAATTTCTTTCTCAGTGGGTGGTATGGGACTAATGTGTGCAGTGTCAGGCTGATGAAATAATCTTCTGTACTTAATTAATCTCAAATCATGAATACTCCTTCAGACATTTACAGTCTTTCAGCAAGGCAGGTATTCATAACAATTTCTCGTTATGGTATCAGCTTTTAAAGACAAGAAATTAAATAGAGATTTTTTGGGTTAGGAAAGGGGGAAAATACTGCAGTTCTATACATGTGGTACATGTGAATGGAGGAAAGGAATTGTGGAAGTCTTCTTACCACACTAGAATGAGTCATTTACAACATAGAACTTCAAAACACATAAAGCATGTGGGAAGGGAATGCCAATGACAAATTGTGAACATTGTGGTAACAAGTTATTTGCTGATTTAGTCAGTTGCCTTAGGAATAGATCGCTAACCTGTTTTAATGGCTTAACATCAGTAAAATATAAATACTGAGTTATTTCACTTTTGTTCGTTATCAACTGCACGACTCCATGGGTCTGTGTATAAGTGAATTCACTAAGACAAGTTAAAAGACTGGAAAGACTGTTAAAAATGTCCTTCTTAATATTCAAGATGAATACATTTGTATCAGAGTATCCATATAAAAACAACTAATATAAAAACTTATATATTTTTTATCAACAACAGTGTGACCAGCAGGACAAGGGCAGTGATACTCTCCCACATGTCGAATCCTGTAACCACTTCTGGGCCCTTCATTGTGAACAAATTGTCTTTTGTGCAGTGCCTGAGAAATTTTGAAAGATGCTCTGAATTTTTTAAAATTAATTAATTTTTTTAATGAGCAGAAAATGACAGACTATAAAGGAAAGTTGGTATTTCATCCTGTGTTCTGGAAATATAATGGCCATCTATGGAGACAGACAGCTCATTTCCTCTGTGATTTATTATTGTTCCAAAACCATTTTGGGATAGAATTCCTTTGAAAACATTTACCATATAAGGTTCGCAGAAGAATCTCTGTATGTCTATGTTTTAGTTGAGTCTTCATTTCTTAGAAACGTAGAGTACCATTGAACACTGGAGGAAAACAGCAGGAAACAAAATTATTTTAGGTGGATTTCTAGGTTGCCCCAGAATACAGGGAATACATGGCCATGAAATACAGTGTTCTAGGGGAGTTCTTGATTTCCTGTCTGATTATTTTGTGAGCTGTTGCAATTCAGATCTGTGAGGAGAAACTGGGGGACATATAGGAGAGGCTGTTGTTGTGGAAATTTATTTGCATTGCTCCAGCAGTACTGTTCACAAAAAGAAAACACGATGAAAAGGCTACAAAAGAGGAATATTAAAACATGGCCTAAATATTTAGTGATGCTGAAAGGACAGCTAAAGCTCAGCTTAAGTTGAGAGTGAAAAGGGACATCAATGGCAGCAAGAGCTTTGGCTGCTCCACTGACAGCAGAAAGGTGGGGAAGAACCTGCTGTTCAAACAGCAATCTAAACATAGTTCAGGAGGGGAGGAAGAGTTACATACTGACATCAGGAGAACAAACAGGAGGAGTAAATGGATGTAAGGAAAATCTGGTTGAGGTTAGGCCTGAGTGGAAGGAAGGAAATTCAGAAAAAACTTCAAAGGAAACAGAGTACATCACTCTAGAAATACCTGTAGAGAATTTTCAATGGCTAAATCGAATGGCTGATGATCATTTCTGATTTTCTTATGTCTCATATTTCTAAACAAGAGAGAATCCTATCAGGTATTAGAAACTACTATATTCACATCTATTTTTTTTCATCTGAGCCAAAATGCAATATTAAAGTAAGGATACGAACTAGTACACAGAAGTCTTGAAGGACTTAACCAATGATGCCATGGAAGTTCCTTAGGTTTTTTTTTCTTTAGTGTAATGAAATTTTTCATGTAATGGTAATTTCAGGAAATTAACTGCAGAATTTCATGTCTTCAGAATTAAAGTGGATTTAATATTGATACTTTATTTACTGCGATATTATGGACAAAGGCAGGATTAATGGTACGTGTTTGGCAACGATCTGGCAAATGAATCTTTGTTAATAATACAGAGCCTGTTTATTGATTTTCATTTAAGAGGGAAAAAAAAGAAAGCTGAATAAATGCCAGAAACAGCCTTTGTCTCATTTCTGTAGGGAGATACAGTTGATTCACTAGCTGAAATTGAAGTAAATTTAAAAGCTGCTTGCATATAGTGAGCATATTGAAAAGCAGTTGATATAACTTGCCTGTTAAATCTGAGAAACTCAATAAACAATTCTTAGTATTCCTCTCGATATAATTTTAGCTTCTATGGACACAATTTATAGGGATATTCATCAATCATTTTAACATTTATTATTGCATAATACAAGTGTGTTTTCATTTTAATCTAGGAAATGAAATTAAAAATATTTAATTAACAAGCAAAATCTAATATTTTCTCTTTTGTTTTCATCATGGAGTCAAGAATGTGATCTAAATTAAATCTATAAAACTATAAATGGTGTTGCACTGAGCAGAAGTAATATGAAAACAGAAAGATTAACTTGTTTAATGTGTTTGCTTATCTTTAGCATTTAGATTTAGTTGTTCTTTGTTTCAGAGTTGTTTATTTGCACTTTCAGATTTTTAAGTAAATGTCACTTAAGGCTGTACTCTGCTGAAGATAACCCAAAATACGCACAGGTGTGGCTAATCTGTTTGTTTTTCTGCCCTTTCTTTTCCTACATCTCTTGGAGCTGTGCCTTGTTGTCATTATGAGACAGGTATTGCAGAGCACAATTTGGGAGTTCAAGCATGTTAGAACTTGGGTTCTGCTTCCAAAATTGAGTTAATGCCACACAGGAAGAGTCCCTTTAGGGTTTTTGTGTTTATACTGCAAAGTGCAGTAATAATTAGAGAGTAAGTTGGAATGAGGGCAATGCAGACAACAATCATCTGATTCCATTCAGTTTTTTGGAGGCATCCATGCTTCCTCAGAAATGTCAATGAAGATTTCAGCATGGTCATTCCCGAGGTAATCAAATTTAATGTCAGCAAATCTCAACTGTCTCATAGCACGGTTTCTTTCTTCCTCTCTCCTGTGCACAAATCAATCTCTTTTAAAGAACAGCTCACTAAAAACAAGCTCCAAAAACTTCATCAGCTGACACAATATTCCATTCTTTGTCCAGAAGTACAATTCAGTATACTTCTGAAATGCACATATCTGAACAGAAATTCATACATATTTCAGAGATCTAGATTTAAAAATAAAAATATTCACATGTACATTTGTGGCTAGCACAGGTTTTTCCCATGAGAAATTTTCTTGTGTTTTATAAATAAAGTTTGGATGTTGTTGGAACAGTGTCCCAGAACTTGGGCAGTGCAGGCCTGGCCAATCAGGCCTGGGGGAAGGCTTCTGACTGACCAATCTGGGTGACATTTGAGAACTCTATATATGTGATGAAATCAAAACAATAAAGGTCATTCCTTCTTGCCACTGAGAACTGGTGCCTTCATTACTCTGCTAGCTGCTCAACAGCGACATACATTCATGCTGTAAATATACATACCTCTTGTCCATCAAAACATATGCTTATTTTTGTTCCTGCTCCCTCACCTTTGGAACGTGAGCTTATTAGTCAAGGATGTGCCTGGATTTCAGTTTTTCTGAGCTACTCATGTAAGACAATTGTGAAATTTCAGTTATTTTTAATATCAGGCTATGGGAAATGTTAAAATAAATGACTTCTTCAGAGTTATTAGCAGTGAGTTTTCTGGAAGTGGATTTTGAAGCTGAAGAGATTAATTCCTTTGCAACTCTTTGCCCTGGAAAACCAACATTTAGACAGAGTTCTGTACCTTTCCTTCTAAGTTTTATCATGACAGACATGTTCCAAATAATACAAGCACCCATATCAAAACACACAGGAGACCAACAGGGGAAAAAAAACCCAGAGGTTTTTCAGCAATGTAACCATATTATGGGAGCACAAGAAGTTTAATGAACAGGATTCCTCCATCTGTCCTCTTCCACTGACAACAAAAAAAGATTTTCCGAGATAGATTTCTAACCTCGATTTCCTCAGTGCTCTATCCCATGGTCTGAGTGGTGGGTTGTTTTAATGACTTTATATTTGCCCCTTTGAGACAGGTCCTGGATAATAGTTCCATTAAAATAGAAATGGTGGGGATTTCTCTTGTCTTAATAGGGTCTCCTGTTGCTGTAACTCTGCCTCACCATGAGAGACAACTTCTGCCTTTCTAGTTCACATCACGTACCAAAAGAAGTTTAATTTATCTTTTGGTTTGGTTAAAGAGCCATCACTGGCCCTAGAGAGATATCTCTAGTTTTGTAATAAAAGATTGCCTTCAAATTTTTCAAGTCTCAGTCACAGCATTTCTACCAGCGAAAGAGCTGCAATCCTGTGGAAGACAGAATCTGAACCTGGTGTCTCTGGTAATCTGACTACTACTGATTTGCTTGCTGATTTGCTGACTAGTTATAGTCTAGTTGTGGTTAATTGTGTCAGTGAAAATGCCCTTTTTGATGACAGCTACTTCTATAAGAAGCTTGAAAAAGTCAAAATTTTTGGTTATTTTCCTATATACCAAGTTCTTTCTGGGTAAAGTGCACTGTAGAAATTATTTAGAGCTCTCCTAAGGTGATTTGAGAATTCTAGCTGAGGCAGGAAATTAATTTATCTGTCACCTTTTTCTAAATTTGATGCATACTGAGTTTATCCTTCTTCCTCTCAGTGTCATTTAGGGAATTGGTTTTTGAGTTGTTTCTCTCATGCCTTCTTGAGATGTTGAAAAATATTTCCAAGGCTCTCCCTTTGAAGGCTAAGAAGTTGCTGTGATCTTGATGCTGAGATTCTAATTGGATAATGTTTATTGTGAGATCTCCAAATTCATAGTGGAAGTGAGGCCACTTCTCTGGAGTTCAGACTAGATGGGAGGTACCACTGAGAAATGCATGTGACAACTTCAAGGTGCCACCAAATGTTCCACAACCACCTTAATAAATCCCTTGTCATCCTCAATCAATCCAGGAATGAAACTGCAGCATATTCTTTATCTTTTCTTTTTTTTCTTCCAATGAAAGATTAAGAGATTATCTTCAGTGCAAATATATACTTGATCTATCACTGGACTGCTACAGAGCTGCATTTCTGCTTGCAGCTTCAATTCTTTAAGTTGCAATGATTGCATATCCCTGTTTTTCATTTTGCACTTCATCACTCTCAAAGCCTTTCCAAGACCAGCTACTTCTGTAATTCTGCTGATGAGATAGACAAAGGGGTTTTTTTTTCAGTTTGTTCTGTCCTATTTTAATGAGGTGACCGTAAGTAATTAACAGAACAACTCCAATGCTCAGTGATGCACACAGCAAATGCCCGCGTAAACTTGGTATCTCATGAGGTTTATAAATGTGCACAGGTTAGTCAATACAGGAACTTTTTATCATATCTCCTTATACCCTTTGGCAAGGAAGACACAGAACAAGCCATCTGACTATTTCTCCTTCATTGTTTTTTTAATTGTGATCTGCATTTTCCTGTAGGTAATCAAGATCCAGAAATATGACAGTTTCTAAGATATCACTGAAGTTTTATCACTTGGAAGTCAGAATATAAAGGATTGCAAGTTTGAAGGAGAGAGGAATACAGCCCCCCCAACTTTTAGATGAGGAACTGCTGCTGTTTCATACAAAGCTTTCTGTCAAGAACTGTGTGCATTTTTTTTATTTAGCATTCTCCCAAAAAGTAGATACTCTAAAGTCTATCTTGAATCTTCCTTGGCAACATTCTTGATTTGCAGTGTTACTAAAGCGTTCTGCAATGAATGTTTTAACATGGACACAAAAGTCATCTTCTGATTTGAAATTATCTGCCATGTAGGGCTTGCTTTTATGTGACAACTGGCTTATTGGGCTTTTTTAGAGTTGCATTTCTCTGGGCTTTTGGTTTTTTGGGGTTTGTTTTGGTTTTGTTTTGGGGTTTTTTGTTACTTATTTGTTTGTTTTATTTGTTTTTGTTTTTATTTTTTTGGGCTTTTTTAGAAAAAATACTTTGAGCAAATTGCATTGCATGTACTTCTCTGAAAATGCAAAAGGATAACCAGTTTACAGAATCTGATTAGGCTTTTTCATTTCCTAGTACTAGTGCTGGCTTGCAAATCTAGACAGCATTAGCAGCTTCAGTTCTTTGAACCTCCAGTCTCCAAACCTGATTCAATCTGCATAAATACAGTTTAAGTACCTTAGTTTATGTTGTAAAGGAAAAATTAATTGGCTTAATGTGATGAATCTTCTGGCTCATGCTACCTTTTTTGTAAAGGACTGGTGCTCTAGTAAAATGTCCTAAAAGGGGAAGTATATGTACAAATTGTATTTTCTCCAAGCATGTAGTTTATGGAGAAAATAAGGGGTTTCTCTCTTTATATGATAAATATATAATGGAAATGGAATGGAAAATGAATACTTTTCAGTTCAGTCACAGCTTTTTTATGCAAATAACCAAGGCTGGTCGAACATCTGGTTTCTTTCAGGGTGTTTAGTTAAGATATTATTGCTGCTTAGTCCTTATTTAGGTTTTACTGGTTGATGCTTAACACGTGATTATGGCAAATCTGTATAATTAAAGATGTATACCTGCCACTAGTTCAAGTGGTGATACAATGTGAAGTCAGAAAATTAGCTTTTTTATTATGGATTTTTTTTCAGAAGATTAAATATTATCTAAATAAATACAGTCATTTCAGTAAACTACTTTTGTATAAAATTAGGATTCAAGGAAATTAATTTGCTCTTGGCTATATTTTACCACAGTATTCTGGACGTAATAACTTGTATGTTTGATGTCAAAACCCACATCTTTCCCTCATGTGATACTTCTAATTAAACTAGCTTAGACTAATTTATGTTTATACATTTTTGTTTTCATTATGCTTAGTTCAAATAAATAATTTCAAGATGGGTTTATAATTGAACACTAAAGTAGTTGTATTTATATCCTGGATCAATTAATATTCAGTTTTTTCATCAGATTATTTGCCTAGAATAGATTATTCAAGTTGATTTGATAATACTGGGGGGTTTTTCCAGTTGAATGACTGCTGTAGGGTAGAAAAGAGTATGGAAGATACATTTCCTACTCACAAGAGCAGCATGTGATGTGTGTTGGCCATGTTAACACTGACTTGTTTGTGCAGAACTCAAACTCCTTGTTGGGGTTGGTATCCAGTCTCAGGAGGGGCAGCTTATGGGTGTTATATGGTAACTCTGCATCCTCTAACCTAGGCAAGGAGTGCTTTTTTCTACCTCTCTTTTATAAGCTTTATTTCTTCTTGATAAATATTTTTCACAGACAGTTTCACGTGTAAGCCCATTCAAATATTAGACACAGAAACATCTTCAGGGTTTTGTAAGTCCCTGTAGTCCCTCCTCTTATTCTCCCTCCCCTTAGGTTCTTAACTCCGATTATTTGTGTTTTAGCATCTGCAAACAACAATAAACAATTTCTGAAACTATTTTCCATTATAACTTTCTTGAATCAGTTTCTTGTTAAGTCAGCAGTAAAGCTGAGGCTTAACTCCCAGTCATAGCTATTAGTCACACTATAAATGGAAAAAAAATTGTTTAAAAGAGTATATGTGTGTGTGTATATATGAATATATATCTATAAATAATGTGTGTATAATTAATATATATATCTATAAATAAACAGGTACTTAATTAACATCAACAGTTAATGCACAATATTTCCACATTGTGGAAAGAAACATTTAGCTTCCCTGTATATCCTCAGGCAATGAGCTGAAAACATTTACCATAATGGATTAGGTCAGCTAAGTAAAACTAGAGATCGTGTGTTAATCTGTTATTTCAGTAGGCAAAATAAATATTCATAAAAAAACTAAGTATGCTTAAAAATCTATGGGAATCTTCTTCATACTTAAGAAAACAGTTTAATTTTATCATATAGTATCTCAAGTTTTAATTTTCATGTATCATGTTAGAAAAGGACTATTGGGTTTCTGGCTTCATATACAACAAGAATCTGTCTTTTCCTTAGAGTGGATTGAATGGGAGGTATTAGTATTCTAGGTGTTGGCCTCTATTGCTTGAGCTGCTGGATCTTACTCTTTCCTGTAAACCATATGTCAGAGGATATGTGAGAAACTCAGTATGAATTACATATAAAGGTATGACTTAGTACATGGCAGAAATATTCTAGATTTTGCTGGTCCCTACTCATGAACATGTGCCAAAAGCTAAGGATTAGGCCAAAATAATTTTAGTAAAGAGGACTCTGTTAATGAAACGGGGAAGAAGGTAGCCAGGCAACATGTAATATGTGAGAGATTAAAATGCCAAAGTCAGACAAATAATAATATGGGCACATGCGTGGATATAAAAACTCTTATTTTATTCCTAATATATTCAGTAGTGAATGGAACTTTATTTTCTAATGCAACGAAGGATTTTGCATCAAAATATACAGAAACAGCATTTCGAAATATTGGATATTCAGCACTTCCATAAATTCAAACCTTTCAAGTTATCTCAGAAATATATATCAAATGCATGTCTATTTTCAAGATACATCAAGATAAATATAAATATATGAAAGATATATTGAGATAAGCATAGCAAATATATATCAAGTATCTTGATATAATGGTTTTAGGAAGGTGTTAGCCTATTCATGTTAGGTTCGTTTTGCAACTAATTAAAATAAAAAAATGAAAAGGGCACTTGGAGGTTGTGAATTAGCTGGTACATTTTAGATACATGTTCTAGGATACAATGCATTGTCTCCAGAAGTGTTTATTCCCTCTGCTGACTATATATGTGGGATACTGCCTAAAATAAGTAATTTAAATTTGGTGACTGATACCCACAGTGTTTCTAGAACACAGCAGTAATGTATATAGTAGATAATTGTGGTCTTCAGGTTTTTTGTGGGTTTTTTTGTTTTTTTTAACTAATAGTGATCCAAATGCTTCATAACATTCAGACTAAGTTTTTTAAAATTCATCTTTTTTACTATCTTAGGTGATATACAGAGATTACCTAAAAAGGACCAAATAAGTTTGATTTTGTCTGCAAATATTCCAAGTAGTTTTTTTTCTGTCTCAGAGCATGTCTCTAATTCTGCTGCATTTTTGGGAATCTTTGCTGGCTCATGTAACCCATCTAACCTGCTAGAGCTGGTTTCACTGATTTTGCTCGCAGCAGGCAATGGGAATCTGTTCCTCTCCTCTTGTCAGAGGGATGTGCTCAGAAAGAGCTGTTGTATAAAAATACACGGCATTGATCTCAGGGCTAATCACAGAGCAATAAAGTGTCTGGCCACTGGCCCCATAAAATAAAGTTCCATAAAACAAGTAAGTCAAAATACTAATTCTATCGATGAAAGAAATACATTCCATTTGCTGCAGCATGGAAGGGTTGAACCCTTACAGAATCATACAACAAAGTTATTGCTCTTTCTATTTCATGAAGGAATAATTCAGTCCCTATCAAGCATCCTGCCTCACCACTAGTTTCTTCTCAGGAATTATAAAAAAGGTGTGCTATGATGGACTGATTTTAATGAAGATTTTTGTAAAATCCTTCTTGTTGTATTTCTTCCCTTTAATACATTAAAATATTCAGAGTGAAAAATAAAATAGTATGTTTTTCCTAAAGTTGTAAAGGGATGTCATATCATCCTGAAGCTTAGGATGGCTCAGCAGTGTGTTAGGATGCTCAAGTAAAAGAGAGAACACCTGGGTTCTTGTTTTGTTCAGTTCGTTCAGTATATGTTTAATTATTTACGTGAAACAAATATCCTCAGGAGAGAGATTGAGAGCACTCCACCACAAATTGTCCTTTAGCTTTGAGGCAGAGATGCTATCTTTAAAAATGAGCAGTCCAAATTCAAATCCCCTTGAGTGCTGATACTCAAAATCTTGTTACGGGCAAAAGGGAGCATGCCATATAAATGACTCTCAGAATTTATTATTAGACCCACTGAACTTAAACTGCTTAGTAGGTCTAATGAATAGAAGGAAGTCCTTAAAATTATTATATGAAAAACCTTCCTGGTGTTTAATCATTTTTTAATAGTTTTATCCCTAGGTCCTAAGGTTGACAAATGTGGTACTCAGGAAGGGCTAGTTAGAGTATCTATGACAAGACACATTGAGTATCTTCTCAAGGTCTTTGCCAGGAGGAATTCAGAGCCTGCAGTGTGTGGGCTCATCCTTCTGTTTCAAAAGGAACACAGAAATGTTTTCTTTCTTCTCAGTCTTGAGTACATATGGATTTATTTTTGTTCTCTTTTCCGGACCTACTATGCCACGTCTGCCTTGTGCTAAGGATCCCAGACCTGGATGCAGTACTCCAGGTGGGGTCTCATGAGGGTGGAATCGAGTAGAATAACAATAGCAATAATAATAGTAATAGTAGTAAGTAGTATTAGTATTAGTAGTACTATTATTATTATTAGATATATTGCTGCAGCAATTATTGTGAGAGGTTTCTTTGCCACCGTTATGTACTTATATTTTAAATCACTGAACAAACTCTTTAAATATAATTGAACTGCATAAAATTGTACACCTAGAAAATTAGGCTCATGCAATTACTTTTTTCTTTTCTTTTTCTTAATAAGTATAGAATTCCATGGCCAATTTCAGCCAGACCTGACACTAGAACCAGACTTATAGAATAGCCTGGGTTGGAATGGGCCTGAAAGTTACATCTTGTTCCAACTTGCCTGCCATTGGCAAGGACACCTTTCACTAGACCAGGGTGCTCAGAGCCCCATCCAAACTGGCCTTGAACACTTCCAGGTCATATGAAAAATCAGAGAGAGGCAGGTTTCTTGGAAATATGCAGCAGGATAATTACCTTTCTTAAAAAAGGTAGTTTAGTTAAGGGATATCAGGAAAGCGTAGCGATAATATGTAAGAGGTTTAGGGAGGTGGTGGAAAATTTCTGTAAAGAATGAGCTATTGCCTTATGATTTGTCACTAACCCAGCTTTTGATGAAATTATCTTTCCTGTCAATGAGTCCTTCACATTCATAATTTTGGATGGTATAGAAAGTCCTTTAAAAATCTCATGTCTAGGTTTACCCCAGTTTTCCTTAGAAGGCTATTTATTCTAGATAAAACATAATTAAGTAGAATCATAGGAAGAAGAAGTGGAACTGACTGAGAGGGAATATATAAGTTATATTAAAGCTTGAATCAAAGAAATAAATTTCTATTCCTGTGGAAGGAACTTGCAATATGTATCCTGGAAAAGTTTCCTCGTTGATTTAATTCAGCATTATCTATCACCTCCACAGAAATCGTGGGTCCTGCTTTGTGGTGCCCCTTTTACTGAAATAAGGTAGGGTAGACTGTTTAAGGACAGAGAAGGGACAATTATATTGAGAGGTATAGATGGAAATATTTGCATGAGTAATTGCAGATAAAGGCAACATTTTGAAGTCAGCTGGAACAAAAAAAAACCAAATATATATATATTTATATTATAAAACCATCTGTAGTGCACAGTATGTTATCCATATATAAGTAAATTTTAAAGTTCTGTATGTGTGGTTATCATCACATAATTTGTTAATCTAATTTTTTATTTGGTTGTGTCTCTTACACAAAAAATGCCATGATTCATAGCTTGTTTTGCAATTTAAAGAATAGAACTTCTTAGGTAACACATTTTCCAGAGGGTTTTCTATTTAAAATATTGTAAATTACTGTTTTTTCTAGTGACATGGAAAATATTCTGAGAAACTTACAATATTGGGTAGTGGGAATATGAACACATAGCTTTACCCTTGGAGAACTATAATTCAAAAAGGTCTAGAACTGAAGGTTTAGGTTTATTTTTTTTAATGTTACACCACAGTATGTGAAAAAAATTAAAATTAATATTTTTTAACAAATCTATTTGGTGATCACCACAGCATTATTCAATACAGATTGAGTTTGGAGACTTTTCAGTGGAAGTAGAAATAGAATCCTTATTTCTATTCCACTCATTCTGTAATTACTTACAGGTAATTACAGAATGTAATGTGTTTCTTTGTAGCAAATACAAATTTTGTTTATTCCTCATCTACTGCAAAGAGACACTAAGCAGTGAAAAAAAGGTCACAGTTAGCTATGAGATATCATCTTTAAAATTGTAGCTATCAAGCATACCTGGGAATTTGACCTTCTAAAGTTCTGCCTGATGGTTTGTCAGGTAGGAAGCCCTAATGAATTATTATTTGACTGAGCAGTGTGCTGCAGGTAGAGAAAAGCCTGACTGTAGAATTCTATAAAATCAGGAGATAATGGAGGAAGGGAGCAAGAAATCCATATACGCATGGCTAAAGCCAGATTAGGAGAAGGAAGAAATGCACAGTGAAGGAATCTGGCACCATCCAAATTACAGGACTTCCTTTCCAGACAAGTAAAATTAAATTATGTAATTAATTGTCAGAAGCTGTTGATGAACCCATAAATCATACAGACTTAGATGATACTGTAGATGCTGTAACTGTGTCCTGGGCTTAAAAGCAGTGTGGCCAACATTTTCAGGGAGGAGATTCTGCCCCTCTGCCCTGCTCTGCTGAGACCCCACCTGCAGTGCTGCATTGGCTCTGGGCTCCCAGCACAGCAAGGACAGGGAGCTGCTGGAGCCAGGCCAGAGGAGGCACCTAGGTGATCGGAGGGATGGAGCAGCTCTGCTGGGAGGAAAGGCTGGGAGAACTGGGATTGTTCAGCCTGGAAAAGAGAAGCTTCGGGGTGACTCAGTTGGAGCCTTCCAGTACCTGAAGGGAGCACACAGGAAAGATGGAGAGAGAGCACCTGGAGTGACAGGACAAGGGGGCAATGGCTTCAAACTGACAGAAAGTAGGGTTAGATTAGGGATTAGGAAGAAATTCTTCCCTGTGAGGTGGTGAGGCACTGGAACAGTTTGCCCAAGAAACTGTGGATGCCCTGTCCCTGGCAGTGTTCAAGGCCAGGTTGGATGGAGCTCTGAGCAACCTGGTCTAGTGGAAGGTGTCTCTCCCCATGGCAGAGGCTTGGACCGAGATGATCTTTGAGGTCCCTTCCAACACAAGCCATTCCGTGATTTTCTGCTTTTACAGGGAATGTTAGAACTGAATACTTCAAAAAGACCTTTGAGTGACAAAGTGCAAGCACATGGAATGGAAGAAAAAAGTCAATAAAGTAGTGAAAGTCTATGTGGTTTCCTTGAATTCTGTTTTTTTCACTGCTGCAATACTGGTTAGTGAGACTCCTGACCTGAACTGTTTTATGGGTCTTAGTCTGAAATTCAGTGTTTACTTGTGCTTAAATACAGAAAGTAGTAATAATCTTTAAGATAGCTATAACTTGACCTGTAAAAGATTTAATCAGGCAGATTATAGCAGTCTTAATAAATATATATTTAGTGTCATGAAAGGATTGATTTTTAAAAACTTACGATTGTCTGGTGCATTAGATTGCTTATATATTTGTCTGGCTAATTTCATGTTAATTGTAACCCTGTTGGTTCTCAATTAGAAGGATTTTCAAAAGAATCCTTTGAGAGAAAATTAGTTTCCTAAATCAAGATAATTAAAGATGAGAACTTGCTAGTACCCATACAATAGCACTCAAAGATCAAAGAGCTTAAGGGTTAAATGAGAGAGCTTAAAAAGCCAGTCTGATTTCCTATGATCTCTGACAGTGTCACTTATTCATAAGCATTTCCTTGAACTTTTAATTTTTTGAAACAGAAAGAATATTTATGCCAGAGACTTTTTTTATAATCCAGACAAGTCTCATGAGGCTGTTCTGACATTTTTCCACAAGTCAAAGGGAATACTTTAACTGTATTAATAGCAATATTTCAAAATTTAATAATACCTGAATAGGCAGTTGTTCCTTTCAGGTAGATTAACTAGATTTTTAAGTGGGTTTTTTCATAATCCATAATACTTCCAATACCTGGTGATAATAATGTCTATTCTTTGCCTATTTTTAATATTTAAGCTTTGAAGTTTCAGGTCCTTTCCACAAAAGTCTCATAAAACTTTGCAAATATTTATCTCTTCTTAAGTAAATTGCTTCAGTGAAAATATTTGACACAAAAGCTAAAAGCTTTTCTATTGGGCTGCTCTTTTTAACCAAAACTAAACTGAAAATGTAGTTGCTGAGAAGCTTGAAATTGTCTTGATTCTACATCTTCATCAAGACCTATCATGTCCGTGGCTTATTTAATGTGTAGCACAACTTCTGCATCCCTTGAGGAAAGATATTTGAAACACTGAAAACTAAATTTTAATAATTGCAAATAACATCCTAACAAGTGGGGCCAATCAGCTATTTCTTAAAACACATGGATGATTAGCTTTTCTCTGATAGGCAGTTATCTGTGTGCAATTCAATTTCTAAACTGATATTAGTATTACCATATAATAGAATTGATGCTTTTAAAATTAAAACCCATGGTGGAATCACTTAATCATAGGACTAGAATCAGGATGATCATTCCAGAACATATATCAAGGCCAGGCTGGATGGGGCTCTGAGCAACCTGGTCTAGTGGAAGGTGTCCCTGCCCATGGCAGGGGAGCTGGAACTGGATGATCTTTATGGCACCTTCCAGGACAGGCCATTCTATGATTTTATGATATTATAGCAGCCGTTTAACCATTTCTTAGTTCCCAGTTATTCTAGTGGTATCTTAACTTCATGGATCAAAGGCAGATAAGCAGAAATCTTGCATAAGACATGGAGAAGAATTCTGTCAAATTTTACTTAGTATTGACAAATAAACAAATTTTGTATTGAGTACTTTCAGTGAAATATCTGTTGAAGGTTCAGTTAAACAGTGGCAAAATGTTGCAACAAATTGCATTTATGTTTCATGGTTTCTGTTTCCCAGGTAGCTGTTCTGTTTTCCTACATGAAGTATCATAGTAAATTGCTGATTTTAGAGATGGTAGTAAAGTTTGAATAGATAAAAAGTTGACAAAACAATTTATTAAGCATATACATTGCTTCCCAAAGTCAAGTAAGGTCTATCTTCTAGTAGATCTAATTAATTTTTAGAACTTCTCTATATCCTGTATTTAAACATATTGAATCTCTAAATAGACATTCAAATGTGATTTGGTATAAAAAAGCATATGTTTTTCATATCCAAACACACACAGTTATCTTGAATGTAATTTTTCTACATCTAGAATCTCATTCTCCAGAAGATCATGAGGAATAATGAATAACTACTTCCTTAGTTAGATTAAAGTAATTTTAAACTAACTGCCAAATAATTAAATTTTTAAGCTTTGAATATTATTGCAGGAATGGATACTTAACAGTAGAACTTGTATTTTCCAACATGAAGTTTCAATGTCACATAATACAGTTAAATCTGCTGTTTCTTTTTTGATTCCATAGGTCTTGAAAGACCACAGAATATATGGAAAATAACTTCATATATAAAACACAGCCTTTCTTTACTTTAATGGAGTACTTTATGTGTAAGAAATGTTTGTGACATTTATCCAAAGATCAAAAGCTTTATCATGTGGTTTGCACTTGAACTCCTTAGTTTTATGACCACAGGGAAACAGTATAATTAGAAATCCAATCTTCTTATTTGCCTTTTAAATATTTATTATGTAATTGCCAAGGAGGGTTCTCATTAATGTTAAAATACTTATTTGCATCAGCTAAAGATGTGGCCTCTTAGTCACAACAGTGTTATAGAAAAAGTATCCTTCAAATGCTCTCCTTGTTCTTCTTGGGTAGGACTGCTCTGTCTGTCAGTCAGGGAGGGTACTCTGATGAGTAGGGTTCCTTCTGTTGTTTTAGTTACATGGTATTGGGATTGCAGACTTGGTTTCTTTTGGTGATCTTTCTTATACAGACACTGCCTCTATGTATGGTATTTTACAGATATGAACATTAACTTTCTGTTACAGGAAGAGAAAAGAGACTGTTAACGTTCAATAAAACCACTTGTTCTCCTCAGCAATAAAATACCTGTACACAACATTTGTGGCTTAACATGAGCTTTTTTTGTGTATTTGAATGTGATAGGCTCTTCCTATTCTGTCAGAGGTAATTCCAATTTGATTAGTGTTGTAGCGCGGTCCGGGAGGGCGGCACAGGCCGGCTGCCCCCCCGGACCGGGTGTCTGGTTCTTGTAAATCCCACCGAATTCAGGGCGGGCGGCCCCCGAGGCTCTGCAGCATGGCGGCAGTCTTCTAACCACGTCAATTCAAGCAGGAATATCGTGATACAAAGGAAGAACTGGACTCCATCTCTGTTCTACTAGGGATGTTTATTTGGGGTAACGGGAAAAGGGGTGCAGGGAAGGAGAAGGGGGAAGGGAGACAAGGCAGGGAGGGTATGCTAGCAGCCCAGAGATGGAAAAGACCTCGAGCTGGTCCAGGCTCTGCCTTTTAAGGGGAAGGAGAGGGGACAGGGGCTGGCTCTCTCTGAGCCAGTCCCAGGAGGACGAAGGGAAGATTGGCAGGAGGATTACACACCAATAGGTTGTGAGGTACAGCAGAGCATATTTCAAAATGAACCAATGGTATACAAAGCAGAGGGACAAAGGAGCACATGGAATCCTAACACTCCACGTCAACAGATTAGTTTGTTAAATCAGCTTGTTTCTGTTTCTCCTGAGAGGGTTTCTCTTACCTATTGTTTCTTCAGATTATCAACTGGATTATTTGTGCCCATTCATTACTATGACAGGGAACAAGTAATTTATCTCCCTGTCCCCTAATGTTCGTGATGCTTCTCTTAGAACCACAAGATTAGAGAATCTTGGTTTGAAAGCATCCCTGGAGCTCATTTCTTCCGATCTTCTGTTTACAGTAAGACTGTCACAAACATTCCACTGGATCATGGCTTTTAGTTGTCCAGCAATGTTCATACTGAGAAGAGTTTGGATCTGAAATCTTTTTAACTCTGTTGAAATAAGTTGTAGGTAGTAAAGAGCTTGATTCTTTACCTTGTCTATATAAACAAGCCAATTTCAGCCATAATTTTTTCATGAGACTTTTTTTTTAAATCCTGACGGTAGCCATTTGCTGGACTCTTCCAGATTTCACCTCTTAAATTAGGGGCCCAAAATTTGACACGGTACTACAGTTATGCTATCTTCAGCATTGACTAGAAGATTGGAGAAGAATTCATACAAAGTACCTGCCCAGATGTCATCACAAATAACTATTTTGCTTCTAAAAGAATTTAAAATAAATTAGAAAATTATCTTTTTACGTAATTTAATATTTTTTTCTATGTTACTTCTTTTTAAGCCATAAATTTACAAATTGTACTGTATTCTAGCTCATGATCAAATGCTTTAATTCTAGCTTATGATCAAATAATTTCAGCAAGTCCCACATCAATTGACATAATGATGGAAGGTGTTTAAGTATTTAGAATTTAATATCTTCTAATGTAATACTCTAAATGAACTCAGATGTGAAAGACAAATTTCCTTGTTTGACTAAGGTGCCTAATCTCATTTTGGAGGTAAGTCTTGCTGTGAGCTGGAGGTTGAGTAATATAACGTGTAGAGGTCACCTCCATCAGATTATAATTCTATGATTTTATGTCATTTTTTAGAGCTATAAAGTAAATATCAAATTTCATAACTCAATTAACTCATCCCAGATTTAGCCTGGGAGATGATTAAATGACCAGCTTTATGCTGAATAATAATAGTTACCTGTAAGCTAATTGAATAATTTCTGTGAATGAATTACCCTTTCTTTTGTATAATTTAATATAAATATGCTTTTAGCTTATTGATCTATATACTAAGGCAGCTAGAAAAGCTCTTGAAAAATTAAACATACATTATGCAATGCTAAGCTGTTTGCTTAAAATGGATTGGGACCATTCCTAATTATGGAAGTTGTGTGCATAAAAGTCTGTCATCTTTGCAATGGACTGTGATGTTTGCACCCATATGTAAAAACACATTCCACACACAGCAGCTCTGATATCCCGACGAGTCACACTTCTGTAATAATGTCTAAGCCTTTTTTGAACAGACATTTATTCAACCAAATTTCATACTTCTTCAGGTTTTTACCATTCAGGGTAATACTTTGTGCTGAAGGTGTATTTTTCTAAATTATTTTCATTTTTATTGAATGTTGAATATTTTCTTGTCCTTGGGCATTTTTAGGATTGTTTATGTAATTTATGACTTCTAAAAATTTGTTTAAATGGGTTTTCAGCAGGGAATATAACATGGACAAACACATCACTGGCTTAATGCTATCCTATTTTTAAACTATAAACAATTAAAAATTCATGCAACAGTAATTCTAGGTTTGGGTTGCTTAGAAATATGGTAATGTTTTTTAAAGTTTTTGATGGAATATAAAATATGTTTATACAAATAATTATATATAAAGACGTTTCTGAATAAGATTGTCTAAGTACTCTTTACATTATTCACTCTAACTTTTTAAATTGCTTTTCTTGTAAATTCCAGAAGCAGAAAGTAAAGGAAAATAAAGGAAGTAGAGAGGGCATGTATCAAAATGGCTAATTCTCCATTCTATTCTTACCCCTCTCCTTTTAAACAAAATTTTCTTAAGGAAGTGGCTGATGTAGGTAATATTTCTGGTTTTAGAATCACACCAAGTTGATAATATTTTTAATCTTGAATTATTAATGATGGAAAACTTGAGTACCGGATTATGGACCTTTGCATTTCGAAATGCGAGTTCAAGTTTTTCAAGGATGTGATGGAAGGAAGAGGAAATAAAAGACATGGCTTGAAGTAAACTGCACTGAGTGAAAAGATGAGTCCATGAATTCATACTCCAGCCAATTTGGAGTGTCTCAAGAACTATCTACCTTTTATAAGGAGCATGTAGACAAAGTGACTATTGCCAAAAGAAAGTCTGCAAGTTTTTAAATCTGAATTTAGAACTGCCTAGATGTACATGTCTGGCAGCAGGAAGTCCTTGTAGCCATTTCTCCACGCCCTGAGGACATCTGTGAATGGGACAATTCATAGCTCTTTGAGCACTAGTTCTTTTTTGTGAGATGTCAAACAGACATCCTTGGGTCACATTTCCACAATCTCTTTTTCAGTTCCTACAGTTAAAAAAGCGAGATTTTGTGTAGTTGAAGTTGATATTCTGATTTCATTATGCACTTTCAAGAAATGGAATGAACTGCTATACTTGTATTAAATACAACTCCTGACAGAGACTGTAACCAGTTTTTGAGGCACAAAACATTTTTACTAGAAAAGTCCTTTCTCTGAAACGAGTAATTTTTACGTGTCACCTTTTTTCACAAGAATAAAAGATAATCTGTGAGGAAGGCCAATAGAGTTTTTTGTTTTGAGATTCTTTCAATCCAAGTTAAAATCCTCTCTTTAGCCACAGTGACATTGATTAGTCAGTGTGTTTTATTCAAGATGCCATGACCTAAATACTGCTCTTTCCATTGCTGACTGTAGCTTACATTTTATTCTGCTTTAACTTATTTGTTACCTACATGTACATTTCATAGACACAGCTGTATTTTTAGCAACAGTTGCCATGCAATTGCAATGGCTGCTGTACCTGGCCATTATCTTGTTTTTTTCAATCTCACCTAATGACTTCTGAACTCTAAGGCTAGCTGTAGCATTTTTCTGCTAGGAACTGAGGGAAAAGGTTCCCTTGCATCATTTGTTGCAAAGATCTCTTGATTTAAATCAGTCATAATATGTTGATTCCATAATTATGTGATCTGATTTCTTGCCCTATCTTTATTACAGTACTATCTTTAAGCAACTTCATTTACTTTTTTTTCAAGAGAAATCTCTTAGTATATGCATCACATTAGAAACAAATATCGTACATCTCCTTTGTAGAACATGTTTAAAGTGCACATTTTTTGAGGATGGGTTATGTATTGCATAAGAATGAGCAAGCTCTTGGTTCCTATTAAAAGACATGTTTATGTTGTATTAGTTCTATTAGTTATTGTTGTATTAGTTGATGTGTTTGGCATTCAACAGAAACTACAGCTTTTGGCCTGAAGTTTGAGAAGCATCTTCTTTGGGTTTAGATTAGAAAGGTGTAGTAGGTAGATGAATGCTGGCTCAATCCAATGGCCCTCTGAAATTTGAAGGACCACTTGGGCTGTAACATGATTTTGAAGGAAGAATTTTGGCAGTGACTTCATTTTGCTTTTTATTTTCCCCTTCTGTTTCATATTTTCTGCTGCAGTTCCATAGACAGCCTATATGTACCTTCCAGTGAGGGTGTCCATGTTCAGTCTTGGCATGTTATCAAACTTGTGCTGACTACTACAATGAAGAAATGCAGTTTTAAAAAGTTTCTTCCTCAGCAAAACCAAAATGGAATATAATGAGGAAATATGAGGTACTCTTTTGGAATGAGTGCTTCTTCTCAGAAGCATTTCTTAGGTTTATGTCTTTATCTTCAAGTGTGCAGATTTTGATAAATGTGACCCTTAGGTAATTTTTCTGTTGTGTTCTCCGTATTGTGTCTGATTTACTGTTTTATAATGAAAGGCTGCCCAGTGGACCAAGGGGAAACAAATTCAATTTTCATGTTAGAAAGGTCACATAAACTCACTCAGACCAGCTGAGGCAGGAAGGCAGGAGAAAACTCCTGGTCCAAGCCCCTGTTTAGAGTAAGGTCAGCAACAAATTGCTTAGGGCTGTGCCCAGTCAGGTCTTTGGTATCTCCAAGATGGAGAATCAACAGCCTCTCTAGGCAACCAGTTCCAGTGTTTGACCACCCACTGAGTAAAAAAGTGTTTTCCTATGTTTAAAAAAATATTCCTGTATTTTGGTTAGTGCATGTTGCCTTTTGGAAATTATATTAAGTCCATTTTAAATTAGATTAAAAAAGGGAAAAAGAAAAACAAAACCAACTAACCAGCCAAACAAAAAACACACCCAAAACAAAACATCATAGAGACATTTAGGTTGCAAAAGACCTGTAAGATCATCAAGTCCAACCATTTTAAATCAGCACTGCCAAGCCCACCACTAAGCCGTGTCCCTAATCTACACATCTCCACATCTTTTAAATATCTCCAGGGATGGTGACTCCACCACTTCCTTCAGCAGCCTTTTCTTATGCTCAACAACCCTTTCAGTTAAGAAATTTTTGCTAATTTCTAATCAAAACCTCCCCTGGTGCAACTTTAGGCCATTTCCTCTTGTCCAATCATTTGTTGCTTGGAAAAGGTAAAATATTGACCCTACTCACAAAGCACATGCCTAGCCTCCCACTTATTCTACACATCTAGGTTGCTTTTACTGAAAATCTATTACTTTGAAGATTAAGGTCATAATTTTTCAGATTTATCTTTATTGAGGTACTTCCTGGTTTTGAGAAGATTTATGTGTAGGAGATTTTATTAAATTAAGAATTCCTTGATTTAGTAATTTTCAGTCTGGGAAGCATGTTCCTTAATATTCATCAAATACTTTTTCTTTCTGTTTGTTGCTGCCAAAAAAAAAAAGTCAGATTGAGCAGGTTTTGTTGAAGTGATGTTAAGTTTTGTTTAGTTGTATTCTGTAGTACTTTGAGCATCCTGTTCAATATTATTTTTTTCGTCACATATGTATCTATATGTGTATGAGACCAAATATGGTAAAGGTTCCCCAGTATGGTTCTCTACAGTTAAAATAGCTTAATATTTTGTTAATCAATGAATTTTAAACTTTACCGTTCTTCCCATGAATAATGAGAAGCTCTACTGAATTTAGCTAGCATAACATAAATAGAATTAAATATATGCATCATGTCATGCCTGACACCTTACAGCTAAAGTCCTCCAATGTTCATCATGCCTTGCACTTACATAGATTTTAAGTGAATAAATCAAGGCATATTGGGGTTTTTTGGTTTTTTTCACTTGTCTATCTTTTAATCTTGATTTTTTTATAAGCTTCTCAGCCATGTCTAGGAATATTAAATATTCATAAATATTCTTTAGGTATTCTTTGAAATATTTTAATATATTTAGGGTAACTCTATATATAAAAAATTAGCAATTGTCACATCTTTTCAGTTTTGAAGAATTGAGCTCCCATTATCAACCTGCCTGAAAATCTGAATAACACTCACAATATTTATGTGTTTATTTCTAAACTGTAATTTGCTTGACTTTTGGAGGGAGAGTAGTTATTAACTTCTGTTTGAGATAAGTCTTTGGAATGTAACTGTAGAAAGCAAACTGGTTTATACTTGTTTACTGTCTCTGCTCAGATATTAATAGCCTATCTATTTTGCTGTTTCTGCTGCAAGTGTCATAGAAAAGACTGTTTAACAGAGGATTTTTTGCTTAAGTTTCAGTATTTGTTGCACAAAACTGGATTGTGTTGGTGCTCTTTCATTGTGCATTTCACCCCTATAACATCTGTTATGGCCCAGAAGGCAGTTTGAACTTTGTGTGACTTCCAGCTCCTGTCATCAGGGAAAATGACACTTCAACAGATGTAGGAAATGAATTCATGATGACACAAAGACTGTTTTGTCTAACTAAAAATAAAACACTCTGTAATCTGTGAGACAGAAATTCAACAAGGAATCCATAATAATTCAAATAAAATGTTAGAACTTTAAATCAGAATGGTATTCTCTACTGACAAATCCAAATTAAGGCTAATGTGATGAAATGGAAAGTTCAGTTATACTGAACTACTTAATTAATTGTGAAACTTTCTGTCAAGTAATTATCAATGTAACATCTCTTAGTAGTGCCATACCCTGGAGAAGTGATTCTTTATGATTTACTAGTAGTCAGCCCACTAGAAAATTGAAAATAACTGAACTCTAAAGAGTTTAAATTTTTGTTTATTGCCTATGCAGGTGCAGTTTTTCTTTCAGATGTTTCTACAAAACTTGCAGACAAGCATTCAAGGCTATTGAATAGAAGACAGGACATCATTAGGCCAGTTAATATATCTTTATTCACAAGAATAAAGTAAGGTTACATTTCTTACAGGATATTAGAATAATGTATAAATAGGAAATTTTATGCAGTTTATTAAACTGCTAAAAATTTTGAGGAAAAAACCCTAAAAGTACATGGAAATGGTAAAACATTAAATGAATTGCACTTGAACAGTCTGTTTGGGTTAATTGTTCACTGTAGGTTCTCACACACATGGAAAACAGTTATTGTTTAGCATTCTCTTTGTTCCAAAACGATTACAAATGTCTTAAGTGGTTTTAAACAAGTCTCACAGAATTTACAAGCCAAATAAGAACATCATCTCCTTTTCAATGGATATACAGATGATAGGATTTCTTCCCCACAGACAATTCACTTGGATATAAGAGAGACATGTCCAGATGCAGTAAAATCCTATTTTGTTTCTAGCATTTCATGGTGAGTTTGCTGTTTAATGATGATAATTTTAGTAACTATGTCGTTATCTGTAATGGTCGTCTCTTGTGTAACAACTGACCACATGCCATGGCCTCTTCTAAGGTCTATAGTGTTGAAATCTTCTTTGTTTATGTGAAAAAAAATAGTGCCTTATGTGACTTCAGGTATTTCCAAATATAGTTTCCATTGGGTCATTTCATCTCTCGAGTGCAAATAACTTTAGGTAGACTTTAATTCAGCTTTATTTTATATTGGCTTTTTAATGAAGTTCTTTAGGGCAGAGGTGTATTGTTCCAAATTTTTTGGTTACTTATGGAAATGGCTTACATCAGACTTTTGCTAATTGAGATGTAACTTTATTACTTCTGTAGTGATTTTTTTGGTTTTGTGTTTCTGACTTTGCTCAATTAGTATGTGGGAAAGGTTAACCTAGTCAGATTTTTAAAAAGAACTTAAAAAAGCATTTGCCCTAAATTAAAATGCCCTTGAACTCTCTGATAGTTAACAAGTTCATTGTATATTTACTAATTTATGTTTCCTCATATCAGCTTAGATGCCTGGAGGTCCAAATGGTTCTAAAATATAGTATTGAGAAAAACCCACCAAGGGTTTTTGATGTTTCAAAATATTTTTAAATCAGAAGTTATTAGAATTTTAAGAGAGAATCTATTTCTGCAAGTGTATTTCTGTTAGTGTAATTTTCATTCAGAGCCCATTCACTTTTATCTGGGTGCCAGTAGATTTAAACAGGATATTATTGGAATCCTGATTAATAAAGGGTAGAAAGATTAACTGGGTGAGTGGTTGCTCTGGGATTGAATTTGATACCTGTTAAAAACATACTAATTTCTTCATGCTCAAGGATAATGAAGCCTAATTTTCTAAGCATGTATTAAACACTAGTTAAATCATTTGCTGAAAGCAAAACCACATTACCCAAGTAAGTTTGTTTACTAAATGAAGTGAAAGAACACCAATAGCTGAGGGTATAGTTATCATCAGAGAGCTCATGCTAAGCTGAATTGGGACCTTCCCAAAGAAAACAGTCCTCTCATCTATATTTTACAGTCTGCTTGTTTTTTCTTAGAATCCAGTGCCAAAGCCATTCAAATTAGTGTCTGTAGCTGTCACCAGCTCCCTTAGCTCTGTGTTGATCCCAAGTGATGCCTTCTTTTGTCTTCATAGCAGAGTCCTTTCCTTTTTACTGCATTCCCATTAGCCTGTCCTCTTCAGTGAATTTGCAGTCCAACAGATTTAGAAAGACCCCTCCATAGCTGAGTGATGTCTAATGGCTCAAAAGTAAACTCCAGAAGTTACTCAGCTTTATTGATGTAGCATAAAACTGTTCAAGTATGTTATATCAAATTTGCATTCTGGACACTAGAATGGAATATAATATGTTTTGTTATTGGTGTCTCTTCAACACAGACAAAAGTTTTGTGTTCAAGTTTAGTGTGTGCATGAGTGGGATTTTTAAATTTTTTAAAGTAATTGAATTATCAAGAAGATGCTAGATGTGTTAATTATTTGAAGCAGAGCTTTACTCAATATTTCTTCAGTTTTTTTAAAATATCATCCCCTTCACCTTTTTAGTAACTTTTATATATCTTTCAGATACATATAATATATATAATATCTTATGTGTGTATATATATATATTTAAATGTACATTTTTCTAGTATACACTTTGAACATGTTTTAATACATTGCTAAGGTACAATAGAATTGCACATGTGAATTACTGCTACAAGTTTTTGTACCTTCTCACTGATGACACCTCACTTCTATTGCATCAGGTGGTCATCTGTGCAGACATGTATGGCAGATTTGTGATGTTAGTTATGAAATCTGAAGGCTACTGCTGCTAATGGGACTGAAATTAATTAGTCTACTAAATATTAGTCCTTATGAATGCAGTCATCTGTCTCCATATTTAACAGTACAAATGGACCCCTCATTACTGTTCTTACTTATCTTCCTAAGTGATTTTTAAACCCATTAAGGAATAATTCAGCAGAATCCTCTTAGTGTATTATAACTGATAATAATTCCTTTATAATGACTCTGATCAAAAGGGAAGGGATTGGTTATATCACCTAGTTCTAGTAGTGCTCTTTCATTTTGCTATAAAATTGGACATGTACCAAAGACTGAGGGAAGCCCCAAATGACTTCCCTTTTTCCCAGAACAGCTGTACTGCAGTAGCATTACATTCCCTAGACTTCTGCTTGAAGAGATCTTTTATATCTTGTCTCTTTCCATATTTTTTTTCCTGAATAATTATTTAGGTGATATTCTGGGAAACAATGGAAGAGTAAGATTCTTTTTCAGATCTATCAAGAAGTTGCTATTTATCTCTGGGCTTAGTTTAACATAGATAGCAGGTCTACTAAATTTTGGCAGTATCTTCACTGATATTGCATATAGCTGATAAAATAACCATTTGCCTGTGTATTGAAAGAGAGTCACACCAGCCTGAAGAAGGTTTCACTGTGCTCCTCCTTGTTGCACTAGAAATGCCACTAGTCCCTGCTCTCTAGTACTATTTTCAACATTTCTACAGCCCACTTCCTTCCAGTTTCTTCCTGGACTCTAGGAAATCCTGCTGTCTTCCTGGTGGTCTTTATGGACTGACAAGTTTTGATCTTAGCAGATCTTAACACACCTTTTTTATTAATCCATTAGTTAGTGTACAGCAATAATTTGAGTTGTGAGTACATCACTGCCATCTTCATCAGAGCTTATACTACCTGTTGTTCTTGAGACAGGTTTGAAAGTAAGGTAAAATTTTCTGGATGTGTTGTCACTTTGCAATATTTTGTTTTCAGTAAGTGACAAGTAAGTCTTCTCCTAGCTTCATATTTGAATATTTGCCTGACTACTAAAAAGCACAGATTCCTAGATTAATAACTTGGGGAATATTTTTCCTTCTAGGTAGCATGAAGAAATAATTTTCTATTTACAGAAAGAAGCAGAGCTAGGAAAAAGATGAGGCTGGAAAAATGGAACAGATGGTCTTATATTTTTCTATTTTGTAAATATTAAAGTACCATATGTAGGAAAAAAGATTTCCTTTTGGTTTCAGAGATGTAGCTAGCATGTGCCACAGAGTTTACAGTTACACTTACGCTAAGAAATTTAATTCGATTTGAGCCCTTTGCCAAAGTTGTGTTACCATCTCAAATATCTATTTAATTGATGAAGGAAAAATATTCTCTTACTTTTTCACCTCTCATCATGCCATGCCTTACATTCTACCTGACATGTATTACCTAATCTATTGCATTTACAAAGTTCAACATCAGTTATTACTGTCATTGGAAATAAGCAATGCACCCGTCCTTGAAGCAATATTGCTGAAATGCTAACTTATGTATTTATGAAGCAAATGTGCAACACTACTCTTTAAAAAATATGGTACTACAGAAATGGTGGCATAGGACCTAAAAAGCGAGTCTGTGATATGAAATAAATGTTATAGCTCTTGAAATTCCCCCATTGCTGTTTTTATTGGTACCTTGATTTCCCACCAGCAGTCAGAGGTCCTGAGGTTATAGTGAAGCTTTATCTGACTGGTAAATAAAGAAATGAGGCTTGGAGTAGCCTCCCAGATGATTTATGACTCCTTCATGCTTATTACAACATAAAATAAAACTTTGTGTGTAACTCATTTACTTTTTTACATGTAAGTTTGCCTTTTGCTTCTGGTACCATGGATGTAAAGGCCATAGAGGAGAATGGGCAAACTCTTCCTTTGTCAGTGCTCTGTGTCCTAAAGAAGGTTTCACTGTGCTCCTCCCTGTTGCACTAGAAATGCCACTAGTCCCTGCTCTCTAGTACTATTTTCAACATTTCTACAGTCCACTTCCTTCCAGTTTCTTCCTGGACTCTAGGAAATCCTGACGTCTTCCTGGTGGTCTTCATGGACTGACAAGTTTGATGTTAGCAGAGTACACACAGATATATACTTTTGCCTGCCAGAGGATATGTTCTTTGTAACTTTGTTTTTGGGTTTTTTTTTTTCATTCTTACCTATTTTCTTACAGGGACAGTGTATAAAATATCAATACTCACTAAAAAAAAAAATTAACTTAGGATTATCTTCTCAGGAAAGGCATTCACAATTCAGGACATCCATGAAAATGTTATGTGTTGTACAGATATTTCATGTTTAATTTTGTTTTGGTGGATTTTGGGTTTTTTGGCGGAAAATACTCAGTTCTGTTAAATTTTGTTTGGCAGCCTAATACTGAAGTTATCTTCAGTTTTCTTTCTCTTTTTTTGGTGTAGCTTTTGATATGACTGTTGAACCAAAAATTCACATCTTTTTTGGTTCTTGCTTATTTTGGCTAAATACATGAAAGTTGATCGAAAATCTATTTCATTGCACTTTTAATCGTAATAGTTTTCATGCTAATATCTGTGGATAGTATTTTGCTGATAGTTTTTCTGTGCTTAACTTTTCTTAAATTTCCACTGTCAACAGAACTGAGTAGTTGTGGGTTTTAGCAGGTTTTGAAGTTATATCAATTTGAGGGTGAAATATGTCACACAAATAAGTTAGAGACTTAAGGGAAAACACCTTTCCCAGACTCCAGATACCTCCCCTTCCCATTCCTGGCTTTCACTCCCCATATTATTACTCCCCATGCAGGTGACAGTCCATTCAGTCAGATGATGGGTAGTGCAGGAGGCTGGGGTGAAGACATAGAGATTTCTTTCTGCCATTCCTTCTTTTGACCTCTTTTCTTCCACTGCTCCTTCTGCCTAATTCATTTCCTCTGTTGTGTTGTGGGTTATCCCCAGTCCTTTGGGGATGTGTTTGCTCTCTCATGGCTTCATGCATTGGCCACAGTCCTGGGGTGTTACCAACTGTGCCACAGAGAACCTCCTCTCCCTCTCACTTTGGCCTTCTTGTCTCTCTCTTTGGTGTTCCAAGAGGTGCTGCAAATTCCTTCAGCCCTCTCAGTTGTGACTTACAGTGGGTCCATCGAGTCCCAGTTAGAACTGGCTGGATCTGTCACAGCACAGCCTCTGAATTCCCTCCCCAAAACCTTGCTTTTTATACCCAAAACACTTGAATATAAGAACATTGTGGGAGGCAGTGTCAAAAGCCTTGATAAAGTCAGGGTATTTGCCACCCACTGTTCTTCTCTTCTGCACAAAACTAATTATTTTATCTTAGGAGGTGGTAGAGTTGGTCAGGCATGATTTACCCTTGACCAGTCTGTGTGTAACCAATCACCTTATTCTCTCTGAATTTCTAGCTTTATGTTTATGTGTATTTCTATAATTTTTTCTTCTTTTTTTTTTCTTTTTCTTTAGTTTTCTCCTCACATTTGGGACATAAGGCTGTTATCATTGTGAAACATCCTTATTTAAATTGTTTTCTCTATCTCTATACGTCCATTATTTCAAAATATAACAATATTTAGTTGAAATTTCATATTTGTTGAACAGATTCTATGTCTAGAATGAAAAAAATATAAAACCTGGGAATATAAGATTTAAACTGATAAATGTCCATATTAATATTAAAACTACTTTATATTTTTCAGCTTTACTTCAAGTTACAATTTCACTTAGAAAAGTTGAGCTCAGTGTGGGTGAATCCAAGTTCTTCACATGCACAGGTATGTACTAATTTTATTTGTAGATATATAATTTTTTTAAAACGTTGAACTTTTTATGTATTTGTGACTGAATTTGTTGATTCACAATATTAAACTAACATGTTATAAATTCACATTGGTTTGTGAGAACTGTGGTAAATAGTAAAACTCTCGCTTCACATTTCCAGTCTAGAATCTGTTTACTTCACTCACTGAATCAGTTTGAATTCTCTGTATCAGTACAAGTCATTTATATCTGTTAGGATGCTTTTTTATTTAAAATATTTTCACTTAGCTAAATTAAAGAATTAAATCCTCTCCATCTTAATGAGACAGAGAAGGAGATTTCTTCCTGTGAGGCAGTTATCAGTCAGGAGGAGAAAAATTTGCATTTGCAGCTGCCTGATACGGATTCTTGATGTTGCTGAGTTGAGATATGTCACATTGACAGTGACATATGGCCTGACTACGCTGACAGTGCAATTGCCTGATGACTTGACCTTTTAATCCAGTCACTTTTGGACAGCTGTTTTCTTTCCTTTAAGACTTTATACCTGTCTGTGGTGTTTGTTTTTCCTCTCTTGAGATCCTTGAGCTACTATTTACCCTGTCTCAACAATTGTACATCTGCCATCAGTTTTTTCCTGCTTCTCTTTCTTACAACTGTCATAATTTAGCAATTAGCTGACATTATAGAATCATAGAATTACGTAGGTGGAAAAGATATCCAAGATCATCAAGTCCAAATTTTGACTGATCACAGCCTTGTCAACTAGACCATGGCACTGAGTGTCATGTCCAGTCATCCCTTGAACACCTCCAGGGATGGTGATTCTACCATTGGCTTGGGCAGCCAGAGCTTGACAACCCTTTCCGTGAAGAAAATCTTCCTGAGTTTTGCATAAATTCCTGACACTGCACAGACTGTGCATTGCATGATGTGCTTCTAAATGTCTAAACGTGGATTGGTTTTGGTTCTGTTTGTAGCCATTGGTGAGCCTGAGACCATAGATTGGTACAACCCACAAGGAGAGAAGATAGTTTCTAGTCAAAGAGTGGTTGTTCAGAAAGAAGGCGTTCGATCCCGTCTAACCATTTACAATGCAAACATAGAAGATGCTGGTATATATCGGTGCCAAGCAACAGACGCTAAAGGACAAACTCAAGAAGCTACCGTAGTTTTGGAAATTTATCGTAAGTAAAATACATCAGTAACAAATAAAAGACTATGTTTTAAAAGCCACTAGCGCAGAGAAAGTAAACCTTCTCAAAATATCATCCCAAGCTCCGAATTTTATCATCTAAATAATTGCATCTCCTGGACTTTTGGTTAATAGACATTATGACAAAGATTTAAATTAAATGGAGGACCACTTTTCCCCTGTGTTTTAGAATGTAATCTTGTGAGAGTGCACTGTATGTCCCTCAAAGAAATGAGCAAATATGAGGAAAAAAATAGCTCAACATAATTTGTATTGAAAATATATCTACCATTTACAAAGTACACAGTATTACAAATATGCACATAAATAAAAGTGCAGGAGGTGCAGTATATGACATTTTAAAAGTGGAGGTTTTACTGAATTAGTTATTCTAATGTCTGTCTTTTGCTATTCTTGCCCCTATGAAGGAATTTTGACATAAAGCACTGAAGCTTAGTGTGATAAGTCACCAAAATGCATTTCAATTGTAAGCAACCAATCAAGAGTATATTTGAAAAATAAATACCTTGGATTGTAGTCCCTGAGAGATTTGAGATTTTTTTTTCTCAAAGTTGAACAAAAGTTGAACAACTTTTGATCATACCACATTTTTTAAATTAATCAAAAATGTCTAAAAGCTGTACATAAGACAAGCACAGTGAATATGTAAGGCAGGGTCTTTTTTGGTGAAAGGATGGGACATATGCCAGCAGCCCTTCACCTGAGCTAGGATTTAATTTCATTGGAGAACAGTGTTTTAAACATGAGGAAATTATAATGAGACAGAAAACACAGAGCAGAATGGTAAAGCACTGCTTCTGAGCAGTACATATTACTCAGATAACAAAAGACATACTATTTTATAGAAATCTTTTGATAAAACAACCAATAAAATGGTGATGGCAGTTAGAAGTGCTTACATGATGGCTTGAAAGCTGGCAGTTCAAAGGATTTCAATTTTTCTGGAATTCATTTGCATGCATAAAACTGCCAGTTGCTCCATTAGCAGAGCGCTGAGCAAGGTAAAAGTCTTTAAAAGCATTTGCATGTGTTAGTTTTAATAATTCTTAGGTCAAACAAACCTGAAATCTACACAAGAATGTCAAGATGTGTGGGAACTGACATTTAAAGTTTCCTTATCCATATTTGTGATATAAGAAAAAAGCAGCATAACCTGTTGGTAGTCTTAGGGCCTGGGTCAGGGCTCTTGCCTATCTGTGAGAGGTTTTTTTTCTGACTTCCTACAAAAATGTATGAGAGGTGTAACAAAAAAAACTGCATCTTCTGCTATGGGAAATATGTGGATTACTTGTGCCTGCACTTGTAGAAATAAAAAAAAAAAAGGATGTGAAGCTGTATCTCTGACTGAAGCTCCCCAAAGTGTACTATGAAATGTAATTGGCCATCTTTGATCTGAGAGAACATAGGTTGGTTTGTTTATTCTGTGTGCAAGAAATTCTTCCAGATTTGTTTTTTTTTTGTGTCAATCAATTGGTTTTTGCATTAGATCTTATATGACATCATGGAATAATGTCATCTTGGACTTCTAACAATACTGAATTTATTCAAACCATTTGGAAAATAAAATATCATTTGGACATTTGTGCTTGGAAAAATCAAAAGCCTCAGCCAGCCTAAAACAATCTTTTTAGATCCTAAAAATACTGCTATAATTTCTTATTACCTGATAGTCATAATAGACTTAATAGTTTCTCACTGGCTTTTTAGATGTTACATTATACTCAGCTGCTGTTTTTCTCAGTCAAAGAAGAAAGATTTCTACTTTTCCAGTGAGAATTTTCCAAATTTTAGTTGTTTTTATGGAAGTTTTGGTAGAATAAAGACATGAGGTTTTAATTCAATAACAGAACAGTGAGGAATAAAACACACAAGAGAGTAAATAAACTATCAGCATAAATGTATAAACTTCTTAGACCTAGAGTTTCAAAACTGGGGTTTGGAACATTGATGAAACATGCAGAATGTATATAAATAAACCAAAACTTTTCATAATGCAAAATTAAATAAAGTAATTTTTACAGTCACAGTGTAAGTCCAGGACCATTTGAGTCTTAAATGAGAAAATTCTATTATGGAAATAAATCTGTATTATCCCAGTGAGAAGATTTAAAAGTAATATTTATCTTATTTGGTGTCATGTATAATTTTAATGCTAACTTAAGTGTAAGACTCTTACTGTATTCTGGTTGGGTTTTTTTTCCTTTTCAGAAAAGCTCACGTTTCGGGATATAGTATCTCCACAAGAGTTCAGACAAGGAGAAGATGCAGAAGTTGTTTGCCGTGTGACAAGTTCACCTGCTCCCATTGTCAGCTGGTTGTATCGCAATGAGGAAGTCACAACTATTGCTGACAGTTAGTATTTTGGTAACTCTTTAAGTTATACATTCCAATTAATATTAAAACATTATTATTAAAGAAGACTAATCACATTTTAGTGTGGGATTTTGATTAGCCCATCAGCTGCTGTAATTTAGCCAGGTTCTGTCAGCTGTAGAGAATATGTATACAATGGTTTCCCCCATGTGTCTTTTTTTCCAGTCGGGAATTTTGTCTAGATGTAGCATGAGTGTCCAAATGCCCAAAGGATTGCTGGGAGCTCCCTCACAGGAACTCTTCCTAGTCTGCCTTGACTGTAGGAGTTGAACATGTTTAAAACCACACAGAGATGAACTTCACTGCACACAAAGCTCTGACACCGACCCAACGGAGCTTTGACTTTGGGACACTTGCCCAGTTGCTCAGAGAATTCCAGGTGGAGAGGCATTTTGCATTGTTGTGAGAGTTGGCTTGTATGAGGGTAAATTACCCCGTGAGTTACAAGCACCTGGCATATAAGTAATCTGCTTGGGCTGGACCAATAAAGCCCAGGTTCAGATAAACCTCACCTTCCCCACAGGCAAGTTCTAAGCCTTTAGAGAGACAATTAATTAGGCACATAGAATTTCTTTGACTTACCCCTGCAAAAACTCTGAATCAGTTTTTTCAGTGCTGTCTCAATAGTCATCTTTGCCTCTGGGGAAGATAAGACCTTCCACATTTTCTGGAAAAGGAGCTAACATTTTTAATTAACCAGCTTTTCTAACTTCCCTTCATTTTTTCTCTTTGCATGTAATGAAGCTCAGGGTAAGCAGTATGCATTTAAAATACTTATTTTTTCAAAATAATTGTTATTTTTATTTCAAAATTGAAATAATAAATGTATTTGGTGTTTTATGAAATCCAGTAACCAAATGTAGAGCAATTGCTGGGGCAAAAAATAGCTTTGTTGATATTTCTTGACTCAGTGTTAGGTTCTTCTTCACTGGGAAAGAAAGTTTTGATTAAACTTGTTTCTTACTTATATAAAGTATTTCTTGTCATCTAGACACAGAGACTTAAAACAGGAGACTTCTACTCTTAGAAAAAAATGGTTGACATTTGTAAATATATAAATATATATATAATTAAACAGTGCACATAAGCGAGACATAGAAGACTTTCAAAAATAGGAACTCTGAGAATATAATAGAAATTTGCAATCTAGGAAAAGGTCTTTTTCAAGGATGCTGGTCAAAGTTTAAAAAAGTAGAACTGCCTCTAAGTTCTGTCTCAAATTTTTTACTGTTGCCATTCTGGGTTTTTTTAATCAATCTGTAGGATTAGCAAAACAGATGAAACATTTCCTTTCTTCTTCAAAATCATGCACCTTTTTAAAATTTTAATGCTTAAACTTGTCTTTTTTAATAATTGTCTTTCACAGTGTCAAAAGTAACAGTGATAGAAACCAGTTGTAATTTAAATAGCAGAATACTTCCCTTATGTTCTGACCTAGAGCAGTATCCAAATACAATTCCGGTCATGCTTGGGAGGAAGAGGTTTTAAATCACATAAAAATAAACTTTGTGGATTTTGTTTATGTCTGTATGGGTTTATAATACAGGTGAAGAAACAGCATATGTACCATCTTACAGTTAAGAAACCTTTTTCCTGCCCTGTGAAATAAAAATGACTCTGTTTTATATTATACTTCGAGTTTCAAAATCTACAATGGATGATCAAATTCTCTCTTATTCTGGAAGATAGTTTATTCCTGCAGGTTATAATTTTGCTACTGCATCTGCAGAAAAGTGTGTACATGCCTTTCAGAGTCTGATTGTACAGTGTCCTTCAGCTCCTCAAAATGTATACTGAACTTCAGTTTATGCTGGCCTTTGCAGAAGATAGAGAGCTCTTTTTTCAGATTATGTCTTTGCACCCATTTCTGTGAAGTGTTAGAGGGTGGTGAAATACATCACTGACTAAAAGTGAATGAGGAAAGGAACAGAAGGAGGGAAGGAGGGCAAGCAAGCTGAAAATCATTAAACATTGGGCTGTAGAATGGGCAAAGAGATGGTTAGTCTAGATCGAGAGGGAAACAGCATTTTGTTGCTTACTCTGTTATAAATTGCTCAATTTAATTTTTGAGTCTTTTTTTCCCCATTTAATCCTTTTGTTATTCTGTGTAATGCTTATGAGTATTCCACTAATTTTGCAATACATTGTAAATTAATTTACAGCAGATTACTCCTTGGAGTAAGCAGGAATTATAGATGGAAAATCCAGATTAAATTTTATGTAATTCAATGCATTTTGGAATGAGGAAAGACCAAATTTGTCAGCTGACATTTTACTTTTAAATGAACAAATGTTTTTTTCAATGAGCATTCAGATTGTACAGAGACAGTACATAAATATTACTCATTTAAGGTAGTGTTCTTCATGTAGTCTTGATTTACTAATGCCACTTAATGTCTTATTTTCTATTCTAGATCGATTTGCAATATTAGCAAACAATAATCTCCAAATTCTTAACATCAATAAAAGTAATGAAGGAGTATACAGATGTGAAGGAAGAGTGGAAGCAAGAGGAGAAATTGACTTTCGGGACATAATTGTTATTGTGAATGGTAAGGAGTAAAGTCGGTGAATTGACTTTTGCTTTGTTTGATTATTATGGCTTATTTAGGCATATATCACCTCCTAAAAAACTCTTACTAAATTGGTTAATATAATTTTCATGTTTGTTTAGTACTGGTTTCCTATAAACGTAATTACTAATATTGAAAAAGAAAATCTACTCTACTATGTAAATAGAATTCATTGCATTTCATAATATCAGTAAATATAAATATGTAAAGTATGGGTCATTATTATTAATAATTTACAGAATAATAATTATTTCAATACTTGAGTTTCAGATTATAATAGTTCACTCTATTATTCAGTGTTTTGTCATTTACTCTTAAAAAAAGCACACTTGATTTTTCATAATTATTCATTTTCACTGTTAATGTACTTCATGAGCTGTCCCGAAAGTCACAGACACATTTTATTAACAGTCTTAGTTACAGATTTTTTCAAGCTTTATTCTTGTGAGGAATAAAATATGTGAGGAGTTACCTGAAAATTTGCGTTATACATTTTATTAGTTTATAATAAAGCTCTAAAAAGGAAAATTAATGAATTGAGACAAGATGGAGCATTTAACTCAACCCCTCTTAAATTCAGCATTGATCTGTTGAAAGATAACTATCTCTTCATATATTGCCTGGAAAGGACAGAGTTCATAAAGGGCATTTTTATCTCTGCAGTCTGTTTAATGTCAGCTTCTCAGTGAAATTCTTCCACAGTGCCTGCCAGGTTCGGAGCTTTAAATACTTTGCCCTTGACTGGTCCTTCCCAGCAAACCCTGGTTTCCACAAGTCATTATATAAGGTGAATTCTCAGATAGTTGCAGCAGAAAGAGCAGATTCTGGCACAGGTATTGCTTAGTCCATGTAGTCAAGCATCAGTGTCTGAAGCAGAATTCTCTAGATTGTTGTAGGTGGTACATTCTGGTGCTGCATTACCACAACTCCTAGTTATGTACAATTCCAACAGTGCATCTGGTGGCATTTAAAATGCTGAATGAGATTTCCTTCTGCTGCTATTTATGTACATGCATATGAATCCACCTTCTGATTACCTTTCACTTCTATCTGGTATTTATAAGCAGTTAAGCTGAGAGTCTGTATTTAACCTAAAACATTAGGTTGCAAACCATGGTCTGACATCACATCATTTATTTCTGGATTATGAAAACAAAATTTGGTTCTTCATAAATTTATTATGACTCTAGGCAAGAATGTTAACACTCATCTCTAAACTTCAGTCTTGAGAGGAGAAGAAGCTGCCAAATAAATGATTATGACATGGTTGGTCATGTAGAGTGGCACCAATTAAGTGCTATTTTCTGCTTCATTTATAGTAATAAATAGGTTTGCCTACATATATTTGAATGTATAAAACTTGGTCCAAAATAGCTTTTAAAGTAATAATAAAATTCAGGAAAAGAAAATGTAGTGTTCTTTGCTTTAAAGGAAAGCTTGTAAAAAAGATTCAAAAAAGAAAAGGATAAAAACAAAACCGAAAAAGGTCTATAGGCTTTTTTTCCACTGCATCGCCTTTTTCAAAAAAGAAATGAGAAATAATACTTACTTTGGAGGATAATCTAAGCTTGATATAAAAAGAAAATGTTATCATGAAAGTATTTGTGTGTAGAAGTTTTTCAAATTTGGAACTTTACTTTTTATTTGCTCATCTTGTAGTAACTGAAGAATCTACAGAAATTTGTAATATCTATACAAGCACATAGTAAGAATCAAAGAATAAGCTGAGTTGGAAGGGACTCACAAGGATCATGGAGTCAAACATCAAAAAGCTCTCCTGGTTTCAACTAAACCAAGATAGAAATATGTAAAGTCTCCAAAGCAGGATAAACTGTGACTAATGAACATATGGATACTTTAGGAAAGCTGACACACCATGTTAAATATACTATTTACTAAAAAAAAAAAAAAAAAAAAGTTAATATATGAGCAGAATGCAAATTTACTCAAAAAGAATTAAAAGTAAATCTTGGAACAAAATTTGATATCAGGATAGTTCCTATTGCATGGATATCTTCAGAGGGTTATAATGGGTAATAAATTGACTGGATTAGCTCTTAGAAATCTAATGTTTATGTTTCTTTTCTACTTGAAACACTGAAATTTTTGTAGCTGTTTTTTTCTACACATATTTACAGGGAGGTTTAAATGTCAGGCTTTTCTTTGATTGCTAATTGTTGACAAAGAAGAGAAGGAAAGAAATCAAGTCCTCCTCTAAACAAAAATATCTTTTGCTTGTTCTTTTGTCTCTCCTTTTTTTCCCCAAATCTTATTTTTTCAATTATTTTTCCCTAATGTACTTATTAGATTTATTTCTTCACTGTCTGGAAAGTTCTGTAAATGAAATAGTCATCCTGATCTCACTGAAATTAATGAAAGAGAATTGTTTACACTTAATTGAGACTCAATTTTGCCACTCTGCTTTAAGTATGGAATGTGAGAGACTTGCAGTATATCTTGATTTCTCTTTTCCTCTTGTAGGTTCACACTTTAGTTCCAACCCACATAGATGCAAGAATACTAACAGACCTGCTCCTTGAAATAATGATGAGAAAAATAGAATTTGACTTTTGAAATTACTAAATAATATTTCATTGCATTGCCATTGCAGTATCTCTTGGAAGATTGAAGCACTTAAGTAATGTGCTGAACTAAGTCATAGTCCCATAGTTCTTAGTGGCGAGAAATGAGTGGGAGAAACTGCTACTTCTAGCAAATAATTACCTCCTCATGCTCCCAACTATATTTTGAGATCTATACATTAAAATGTTTTGCAAAATGGTTTAAATAGCATTTTTTTTATTGGAGATGGCTAAATTGCTGTTGCACAGCAGAAGGGTTTTTTATGCTGAGTAATGGCCCATGCAGCTTCAGATAGGAAAGAAGTGATCTGTCAAACACTATAAAACACACCATTAAAAAGTGTGAAAAATACACAACAAAACAGAATTACTGATCATTGATAATTCTGGCACATGACTTTATATTAATTTTATATATTTTAAGGTTCAGAAGTGGAAAGGCTTCTGGAATATTTGGTGCAAAGCCACAGAAGTTGATTTTCAACAGTGGGTGAGAAAAATCTGGTAGAGTGCAATGGAACACTGAAAGCAAGTTCATGGGGTTGCCTATTTAATCTTTTCTCTAGTGAAGAGTAAAGCTAAAAAGGATAACTAGGTCACTCTGTCATCTTACAGGATGCTCTTGCTCGCTAACACCTATATTTTGTGAAGCTCGAATCTTTTCCCTTTCCTCTTACTTTCTGTGGCATTCCTTCCTTTCCACATATCAGCTTCTCTCCAATCTGCTTGGATTGGTTTTATTTGGATATTTTACAGAATCATAGGATAGTATGGATTGGAGGGACCTTAAAAATCATCCAGTGTCAAACCCGTGCCATGGGCAGGGACATCTTCCACTAGACCCAGTTGCTGAGATCTCCATCCACTCTGCCCTTGAATACTTCATATGTGCTTGTTAGTTAATAGAAGCAGACATTTAAACAGATATGTTAAATATCAGCCTGTGAGTTGTTCTGTCTAGAATATTATTACTATTTTTTCTGTTGGATAGAAGTTCTTTGTGAACTGTTACAATTTTGAGTAATAACTTGGTCCCATCAAGAACAGAAAACATTTGTCGCTCTTAGAACAAAATTAAGTTCTTGGAAATAGAAATAGATTGTATCCTTTGGGTTCTATCACATTTTCTCTTTGGAAGCTCTTGATATTCCTGCCCAGGAAGTATGCAGGAGTTCAGTAAAAAGAATTAAATATGTGTAATCTAGACTCCTGCATACTGATCCATCTTTTAAAAACACTAATATCAGTATGAGGTTTTATGTCTTATGTGTGTATTGTCATATACATGTTAGGTGTAGTATCAGTCATCTTAGAATGTTCTGTAAGAAAATTGAAGAGCTGCTGAAAAAGAATTTCAAAAATTTGTTCTGTTTAAAAAAAAAAGAAGCTACTAATGTCCTGATAAAAGTCTTTCATTTAAGAAAAGAAATGCTAGTAACAATGATTCACATTGTAACTTGATCCCTAACTGTAACCCTAAATTTGCTAATTAGCAAAGGTTCCCATCCTGCATTTTAAATTTCTCCAGTAACACATAAAAGATTTTATTTTTCATTCATAGGACATGTGTCTTATTTTGCAGTTCCCCCTGCAATCATTCTGCTACAGAAGTCCTTCAATGCCACTGCAGATCGAGGAGAGGCAATAACTTTGTTCTGCAGAGCCACTGGATCTCCTCCACCTGAAATCAGCTGGTACAGGTAAGTTCAGTCAAGGTCTCCTCATCAGAGCACATTATTTTAATGTGTCACATTTTTCTGTCAAAGTCCATTAAGCTGTGCAACTTTAATTTCTCTACTGAATGTTAAGAGAATTTTCTGTCCGTTTCTATTCTCTCTGCTAAGGCTGTATTAAACATTAATAAGTGAATGGATTCACTCAAATTCAATTGCACTCAGGTTGCCAGCAAGTGAAATAAATGTAAAAAGTAACAAAAATACCATATTGCAATGATTTCTTCATATGTGAGTGGAGAAGAAATAAGACCACGTCTCAAAAGCAGTATAAGAACTACCTAACAAAAACTTTTGAGCATAAATTCCTCAGATAAGCACTTATACAATAAATAAGTATCCAGTACAAGTCAGCAATACTAATAAAAGAAGATAACATTTTCCACATCTGTAAAAAATAGATTCTAACTTTAACTCTCCACTTCAATGAGATTCAGAAGGAATCTCATTGAGTTTAGACACTCGTAGGACTGAGGAATGTTTCATTTGATAAGCTTCAGTGTATCTTTATGTAATTTTAAAAGTATAAAATGCTTTGAAAATGGAATTGCTTTTAAATCTCACGTGTGTTTTTTTCATTATATCAATGACATGGGCATAGTATAGCTATGTCACTTGGGAACACTTATCACATAACATTTGTAAAAATTTAAATATCTATATACTCTGTGTTCTTTCAATTTGATTAAAGATATGGATCAGTCCTGGGATGTAAAGTATCTCAATACCTTATACCAGTGCATATTTCTATTTTAGATCTGAATAAATTGCATCTACTTATATTATTTCAAGTGAATTAAAAGGTCATATCATTTTCAAAATAGGCATAGAAGCGATTTCCATCAATTCTTCATCTCCTTCGGAGCCTTTGAACAATGTTAGATCAAGGTTCTCTTCCTGTGACTGATACCTTCATCTCAATATGCCATGGGTCAATTGTGAAGTTGAATTTTTCTTTTGTGCAGTTTGATTCCCAGGAGATGTAAATAAATAGAATGCAAAGTAAATTCCTTAATGTGACTTAAAATTCAAAATTTAGTGAACAGGAGGAAAAAGCAAGTCAAATTATTTGTAGCCTGGAGTAAAGAACTGATTCTAAATTCAAATCATACTCTGTTTGTTTGATGTCTTTGAAGTAATTTTTAAATGCCTCTGCTATCTCACCAAAATTCTTAAGAATTGCCTAAAATCTACTGTCCTAAATGGCTTTGGTGTAAGACAAGAAGCCTTTTGGTATTTATTAAGAAAGAATGCATGAATTTCCAACATTTGTGGATATCCCTGCTAACAGCTGTGCAATTTTTTTCAGTGGTTTATAAATATTATATTATGCACACAGGCCAAGTGACTTAGAGAGACACTTATCTCTGTGTCCACTGATCAGAGCCCACTGATGGATTTCTTTTGGTTTGACAGCCCTTGAGGACCTGACTTTCAAAACATTCATGAAATATCTTTTGTAAAGATTTTACAGAAGCTTTTCAAGCCTGTAGACTGGATCTTGAATCATGCATGTGCAAACTTCTGCTCCTCCTTTAGGAGCTATCTCATAATGAGGAGTATTGCCTAATGTGTCTCCCTTCCCTTTTGATTCTTTTCCCCCTTTCATTCGCTTTTAATTTAGGCTATAAATTCTTGTCAGTAGAAAATGTTATTGCGTTTTTATTTGCTGACACTGAGAGTTTATAAAGTGGTACACTGAAAAACACTACTCTCCCTGTGACAGCATACTATTATTGATATGCAAACAGGGAGAAAAATGGGGGGAGAAAAATGCTTGTTTTTTCAGAGGATGCAAACAATTCTAAATTGCATTCCAGTCCTAAATTTTTTGGATCAAATTTCTGAAATCTCTGCCTGAAATTTTCAGGCCCATTTTCACTCATTTAGCCAATTAAAAGGATTCATCATAAGCTTATCTCTTCTCCTGTCCCTGGTCTTATCTAACAATTATGTCAAGATAAAGACATTGGTTTTCCATAATAGTTCAGATGCTTTTTCCTTAGAAATTAGACTGAGCATAGGAAAATCGGATCAACAATTTTTTTTCTTGATTGTGAGAAAAATCTAGAAAGTATTGTGAGTGTTAAGAAAATTTATCAAAACTGATCCATCTAATATTAATATGCTTGTCATCCACTGAGAAGCTATTTGAATCCATTTATCAGAATTAATGGCCAATTACTCCAAATTTTGTCGTCTTTAGTGTACTTTTTGATGTTGAATGTAGGTTGGTACTAACCTCAGTTTTATATGTTTCCATCTTCACAAACAAGTGGAATTATGTCTTAAATTTGATATGTTTTAATAGTGATTTCAGAAGGATTATAATGTTTGATTAGAGCAAGTTAAGGGAATTGTATTCAGATTTAGACCCAACTGCACCTTTTGTTTATGTGAATTCAGTCATTTTGTTTAATTTGTCTCAGGTTAACCATTTGTAAAATGGGTACATGTAATAAAGTGACTTAATGGAAGCCCATTTTCTGAATTCTCTGAATAATTATGAATAGCTAATGGCTTCAGAGAGATGATGTTAGAGGTTCTAACAGAAAATAATCACAGCATTTCCTGATGTGTCATTGCAAAACATTCTAAAGTACAATCAGTATCCTTCAGAGCTGTGGAAAAGTATTGATAAAAAGGATGGAAATTACTTTTTACTGCATTCTGCTGCAGGATTTTCACTATGTGGTATAAAAGGTATACCCATGCCTGTTGAGGTGGTTCATCAAGTTTAAGGACTTGTTTTATACACATTTCCATGTTCCTGTGTCTTTGTTGACTTTAAAAATGGGCTCTTACACCAATTATTCACTCAGTCTGTTGAAGTCTCTTTAGTGTGAAGCCTGTAGAATATGGATCTATTCAAATGTAGTCTTGCAATCCACTGATACTTTAGTGAATTAAAAAGTAGATTATCTCAATTTTTTTACTTTTGTTTCCATGTTTGTTACCAATGAGCTGATTTTAACAGGTCAACTTCAGCTAGGCCATGAAAAATGTATGTGTTTTTTAAATCAGATGACACTACTATTGAAGGGACTCATGTCTCTGTGTGTTGCCTGTAAGCAAGATGCTGGAGAAAACAATAGTCCCCAGCTTTTAGCTCTTTAGGACAGTAGCTAATGTGGTGGAATTTGAACTATTTATGTTGACCCTTTTTATTTCCAGGTGCTGATGATATTTAAGATTTGATCCATTTAAAATGGATGCGTCTGAACTAATGTGTCAATTTTTCACCAAAAATGCTTTAGTTCACTTATAAAAATTAGCCAGTTTGAAATACCTTGTCAAGAAGAAAGGCCATCGAAGTTTAGTTGCTGCCCTATTTAAGATATGTCCATTTTGTTGATATTTCACGGACTGAGAGAATCTAACTCTTTCACAATTTAACTGGTATCTCTACTGAAGCTGATATTACCTTAATGTAAAGCATAGCATTCAGAGAAGCAATACACTAACGCAGTTAAATTAGCCAGGACTGAAAGATAAAGATCCTAATGTAGCTACAGGTCTTGAACTGGAAATCTTTACTTGTGTGAATAGTCCTACTGAAAAAATTGATTATAGCTGTGGAGGTAATTTACACTGCTAAAATTTAGCTGGATCAATTTCCTGGTATTTGCTGACAGGAGTTAGAATTATCTTACAAAATAAATAATCCACTTAAAGTATGTTATTCGTGTTTTCCTCTTATCCAATATCAACATCAATCTGAATCTCTCTGCCCACTGGAGGGTCCAGGGAAATGCTCATAATCTCATTTTGGCTGAGAAACTCCCATAGATATCAATGATGTTTGTGAAAATAGGTACCTGGAAATTACTATTAACTTTGAATATACACTTTTGTCTCCTAAAAGAAATCACTAGGGGGGTTTTGATTGTTTGGGATTTTTGTTTGTTTGTTGTTGTGTGGTGCTGGTGGGGGGGGTTGTTCTGCTTTTGGTTTGGTTTTGGTTTCTGTGAGACCACCTAATATGGAATATTAGACTTTTCCTGTTTTATAAAACACCCTCTACACCCTCTGCAATTTGCTTGGGAAAGGAAATGAACAAGCATCATAATAATGTCTTGAAGTTGGCAACCAAGTTATTTACCCAAAAATGTTGCTAAAATGCAAGCTATGAACATATCAGGGGACTCCTACTAACACCTATTAATGCTCCCAAGAAATAAGCTTATTTTCAGAGAAAATATGATTTAGGAAAATATGAAATTTATGTAATTATCATTATATGAGAATAAAATGAAAATCATTGTTGGTCAAATCTTGAAATCAAATTAGATGTCAGAAAGTAGGCATATTGAATGGAATAGAATATTTGAGTGATGTCCCCTTGAAAAAGCAGCTGTGTGTAGGCCAAGGTGCTCAAATGAACTGGTCAAGCCTCAATCAGCCCTCGGAATTGCTTGCAGATTTTATTATTTCTGTACCATCTGGTCAGAATTTGTTCTAACATCTGGAGACATGCCTGCTTGCTAAGTTGTGGCTAGCCAACAACAACTGAGAGGAAATAATTTGGATGGGTTCTTGATATGCCAATAGTGTCTACGTGAATGTAATTTAATTTATTTTATAAGTTGCTACATTGTTACTACTGTGAACTGCAGCAGTTGTACTTGAAAAATATGCTTTAAATTCTTTCTCACATACAATATATAACCAATTTCCTTATGTCCGTCCTTGAGTGTAAGCCATATGTTAGCATCCTGTTCACAACCATTTTTCTAATATTAGGTCAATATTGAACATTTAAGGATAAAGATATTACAATATTTTTTAATTCATATGTATTTTATAACCTGATAATAAAATTGTGCAGCTGGGGTCTTGAATATCAAAATGCAGTTCAGAATGTGTTGCTTGTGTCTAGAATATGCACATTCTTGTGGTAAAAGACTGTGATTCTGAATACCAATTTTTGCCATGTTAAATTCAACTCCCTTCTCTACACACTGTCAGCTTATGCCACATGAGTTAATGCGTTTTTGAGGTTGGCATAATAGCAGCCTCTTCCCTCGAATATTATTTTCAGCATATCAATGCTCCCGTAGCACATTGTTTCAGATACTGGAATCTACTGGTTGATTTATATTTTTTTTTTCCCCTAGGAATGGTAAACTTATTGAGGAAAATGAAAAATACGTGCTGAGAGGAAGCAATACACAACTAACAATAAGAGATATTAAAAATATAGATGCAGGTCCTTATATCTGTAATGCTAAAAACAAAGCAGGAAATGACAAAAAACAGACATTCCTTCAAGTTTTTGGTAAGTACTGCATAATATGGTCCATCTTTACTCTTAAAATGTAAACAGTAAGCAAATGAGGTGTTAATTCACAATTTTCTGTGGAATAGTGTTGTGGAGCAAAAAGGCCTTGCAAAGTGAGTGCCTTGTTGCATTTGTAAAATTTTTGCTCACTTTTGTTACTCTGGTTGACTAAAAAAGCACTCTGGAAATGACCTAGCTAAACTAGAAGTGAAAAACGAGTTACATAATTGTAAAACAATTATTTAAATCTATAAATGCTCACACTGTAGGGCTGGTGATTGAAAACACCTAATACTTGTTCTTATCGTAGTCTATGGTGGTTGGTTAAGCATATTTGTTGTGCTTCACAATTATAGAAACTTGTAACAAATTAATAGTATAAAAACCTTGGATTTTGGTAATAAAGTGTCTTCACCATACTATCATAGATTCCGTGTGTGCCCTTAAAAAACACCGCAGAATAGTATTCCTGCAAGTTGCCTACTTATGCAGCAAAGCACTTCTGTATAATTTTACAGCTTCTTTTCTCCATGTTGGCTACTTAAACCCTTACATCTGAATTTAATTTTGAAAAGGTTGTCTTCAGCTTTTGCTTTTCTACTATTCACATACAGTACAATGGAGTGTTGAATTGTTAATTCCCTCTGGTTTCCACTTGGAAGTTGACTGCTTGCAAGAAAAGAGGAAAAAGGGGAAAATTCTGAAAGGGGGAAAAGCAGGTTATTTTGACTTCTAAGCAGTAAGGGTTTTTAGTAAGAAAATACCATGCAGGGATTTTCCTGATTTTTTTATTTTTCTTTATTCACTTCTATTTTTTAACTGCATGATTGCAGATGTAGTCACAAAAATATTGTCTGCCCTGAGCTTTAAATGATAAAATAACCTCAAAACTCTTATTTCTCTTTGTATTCTCCTCCACCCAATCTGTGTTAATGATTTTCTCCTTTACGTAGAACTTTTAATTTATTTAAATTTGTTGAGGTATAACCTAGTGAGAGTAGGCATTTGTGAGAGTGAAGAAAACATCCCTCAGAATCACTGTACAGGAAAAAGGTTGTAGCTTACTTATGAAAAACCTAAAAAAAAAAAAAGGATGTGTTCGGTTTTTTTACATTAAATGTAGCTTGTAGTAAAGAGAAAGGTAATTTCTGTTTGATCAGTTAAATGTCAGACTTAGGAAAGGGGAAATTACCTTCCCAGTTTAAAAAAAAAAAAAAAAGTTTAATTCCCAGCTAAAACTAGTAATAATTTATACAAAGTGAAAAGAGTTCTAATGGAAGAGAGTAATCTGATAATTTACATTGAAGAGCTTGGCTGTTGGGTTGTATAATGCTGATGTTTGGGATCTGGGAGCCTAAGGCTGAAGCCATGGTGTCAGGTGAGTGTAAATTGGCTGTGTCCACATGCATCCCACTGTCTTTCCTGTTTGAGAAACTCTTTATGCTGTGTTGTCTCCAGCTTTGCACTCCAGGTGGGTTGCCTAACCACTGGGCTATTGTTGTTCTGAGGTACTTGAGAGCTATTCTCAATTTCTTTTCAAAGGACAGAAGATGAAATAAAATCTTAAATTTCCTCCCAGACTCAAGAAGTACAGCATTTTGTTGTGGAAAACTGAAATATTTCATTCAATTGTATTTCCAAACTTAAAAAAAAAATAAAAAAAAAAAAAATTGAAGGAACAGAAATTACTTCCTAATTTTGATATGAATTAAGGGGAATCTCAGTCAGAAATAATTGTGTGTGTTATTCAGGTAAATTTAAATGTGGCTGAAATATGCTTAGTTTTTGCTTAGAGCAAGGAAACCTTTTAATGAAAGGGATAGGGAAAAGGAGAAACCAGACTAAAAGTGAGGTTCTCCTGTATACATTTCTTCATCTTTTAGCAACCACTTTTCTGGGGACTTCATAGAAAACTAAATCCTAGATAGATACTATAAGTTTTAATAATTGGTCCTATGAGTTGGTTTAATCCATTTTGAACCTGCACATCCATTATGTTTCCATGACATCCTAAACACCTACATTTCTTACATAATTTCTCACCTGTATGGAAAATAATTTCTGATATTTAAGTTTCTACAGGACTCTCTGTAGTGTCTGCCCCATGTCTTTCCTGAGTGGTTATAGGTAATTTAGAGAGGAGCAGAGTTTTAATTTCTCCTACAATAAACTTTACATTTTGTTTTGTCTCTTTCACATAGGTTAAGCCCCCAGTCATATATATAGCCAACAATTTATTATATTTTCTTCCCATTAAATGTTTTAAAAAAAGCTGCAGTCTGGAAAATGGAGAGGCAGATGGCTGGTTATTTTAGCTAAATAGTACACAAATAACTAGTTTATGTTAAATTGACCTATTAAATTGCATTTTTCTTTCTCACTTCATTAGCTTCCTTGTCTCACATGTCTGCTATCTTTAATTTTAATTTACAATGCAGACTCCTTGGGGCAATGACTACTGTTACTACAACAGCGCTATGGCAGAGTTGAAACTTGCAATAACAGTAATATAACCATAATGCAATAAAAATAATAGTAACATCATAGAATTCAGCACTTAAAATTTCTAGAACTCAGCACTTTTTAATAGACATTCTCATCTTAGTGTGCCATGTAACAGTTATATATTTAGTTTCCTTGCGTGACCCAGATTCTTTAGTTTAACTTTAGAGCTTTTTCAGTAGCAGTGCTAAAAAGCCCTTTTTTGTTCTGAAATCAAATTCTCACTCTGACAGTTTTTCTGCATCACTAACACATGGATAGAAACCTATAGGCACATACCCTGCCCTCCCCAGTTCATCATGTGTTATGCTTTGTATCTGTTCCAAGAAGAAAGAAAAAGCCCTGTTTCCCTCATTTGATGATCGCTGTCCGTCATCCTCTTACCTGCTACAGTATTTTCTGTGTCATTAACAATTACTACCTAAAATATATAATCCAGATTAATGCTTACAATTTGTGCTAAGGTTTTTAATTCAAATTAATTTACGTTTAGTCCTGCTGAACAGCTTGAATCCATAGGTGGTAATCCTTGAATTCTTTAAAAATATTCTTTGTATTTGTGTCTTTGTGGTAGCTATCACTTTCACCCATACAATTCCATTTTAATTTGTTCTATGGGGTTTTTTCCAGTAGTAAGTGGTCATATTTATAAATATGTGGGTTTAGATACATGGAAATTATCATTTTCAATGATATTTTTACCACATTTTTACTGTGTTGGGGAACCCAACTAAGATTTCAAAAAATAACGTAATAACAAGCAGTTGATTTAAGACTAGTCAATAAAATTCAAATGTTGCAGCTTCATATATCATGTTACTTTCTCCAACCTAAACATTCATTTCTACATCATTCCTTCTCCAGGGCAATGGCAGTAGTCTTTATTTACCCTAGAATAAAAAAAAAATCCAATCAGACTAAATGAAAGAAAATTAGCTTTAATTAAAGACATATTTATGCTTAATAAAAGTAGTGTTTATATTCTGAGGATTTTCATTTTGTTTGTTCTTTAGGTGCTTGTTTCTACTTCTTTATCACTCAAATGCTTGGTTAAACAATTTGATGATACTTAGATTTGAGGTTTTCAACCAGTATTCTCTTTTCTGTACGTGGGCCACAGAAAGATACTATTTATGTTTAATAATTTATTTTCCTAGAAAGAAAAAATATTATTTCTGTAATCAGAATTGATAAAAAAATTTAGAGGGAGTTCTAGTTCTCCAGGATATATGTGTTTTACCTACATACTCAGACTGCCCTCTCACTCATTAATATTTTATTATAAAAATATTTCATTGGCCTTTCAGTGGGTTCTGACAAATGACCTCATGAAAATCAATTGAGGGAATACCACAAAAAATTACAAAAGACAGTTTGTAGTTAAAGCATAGTGTAAGCACATACTATTTTTATTTTCTAGATGCCTTTTAAAGTATAATCTGAATTTTGTATAGTGGAAAAGTTTTTTCAGCTGTGTTCAATGTAATTTTTATTGATTATTGAGAAATCATATACTATTATTAATATATTTTTTGTCATCTGCCAGCTAGGAGGAAATATATTGAACTTCTTATCATAATTCTCTTAGATGTATTCCAAATGCTAACATTAAAAAGTTTTAGGTTAATTTAGCCCCTCAAAATCCATTCATCTTGGAACCAAAGAGGCTGTATTGTGCCTATGAGATTGGGGTGAGAGGTGGTCTAAATTCTTCCCTTCTTTTCAGTCTTAATGGCTAAATTCCTTTTATTGTTCTAGTTCCTGGAAAATATCTAATTAAATTTCTTTTCAGCTAAGTAAGCAGATTAATTTACATTTAGATATGCTTTTTGGGGTTCATTTTGTTTGTCCTGAGATGCTAATCTGTATATGGAAGCTCTTCATGTAAATTCTCTATGATACCTCTAGAAAGAGAATGCCATGGATCTGTGTATGGAGCTATCTATGCCTGCTCATCCCAGATATTGTGAAGTTCACCAACTTCGGCTTCACAAAGTACAAGTTGTCAGTTAAAGATGTAATGTTAAAAGTTCACATTTTCTGCATTCCATTTCCCTCCTTCTTACTTCCTTACCTTTTTGCAAAACTACTACTTTTTAAAACAGAAAAGCTCCAATCTGTAAGGGCAGTGATGACAGTTGTCCTAGAAGACAATTCTTAAACCCCTCTGAGTGTGAAGTTGTAATAGCATTTTGCCAGGTTTCAATAACATGATCTGAGAAGAGAGATTCAGGTTCATGATGCACTAAATCAAGTCAGCATTTCATCGTGGTATGTGTGTGAATCCTTATCATTCCATAAATTTCTGCAGTCTCTTTCTTAGATATTTCCATGCTGGGCTCTGTCGCTGTTGAGCCGCTAGCAGAGAAAGAAGACCTGGATTCTCAGCGTGGCATAAAAAAGAAAGCTTTTATTATTTAATTCCAACTTATATAGATTTTTCAGAGGTCACCCAGATTGGTCAGTCAGAAACCTGCCCCTAGGCCTGATTGGCCAGGCCTGAACTGTCCAAATCTCGAGACACTGTTTTTAATAACATCCAAACTTTATCTTTGTTTATAAAACACAGGAAAAAATTCTCATGGGAAAGACCTGTGCTAGCCACAGGGCTCTATCTTGGTAATTAAATTCAATGTGTACCAGGAGTTTCCAGAAGTACAGGGTTGCAGTTTTGCAACCTGATTCAAATGTGTCTGTGAAGGAGGACAGCAGGAAGGTTGGATTCCTCCTGTGATAGATTAATCAAGAGATTAATCAGGAAGCTTTGCAGACATACACTAGGCCTCTCACCAGTAAAACCATGTTTGTATCAATATCAAATGGTTTAAAGTAATTGAAGAGACATAAACAGGACTATCTCAAAATTTATATATGTGTTGCTTCCCAAGTCTGATGAGACTTTTGTTAAAGGTATGAGTAGAACTCTGTGAATTCAACAAATTGTGTACCTTTTCCAAGAAATTGGTTGTAAGAAAAATCCTCAGATTGCTATCCATGTTCATTGTAGGTTTTCAGGGAGGCTGTACATGCACAGCAATGATACAAATCCAGAATAGTTCAAGGAAGGAATCTGAAAAAAACTTTTTTTTACTGAGAAAGTGTTAGAGAACTTAAAACCAACCTTCTTGGCTCAGAAAACAAACTTTCCAACCAGTAAATGTTATTTGCTTATTTGGTAGCGTCACTCTGTTCATATTTAACAATATCTAGTAATAAGCAGTTTCTTAGCTTAAATAATTTTAATGAAGTTTAGCTCCTTTTCTATTCAAGCATTCTTTTATTTCAGCAAGTCATTTAGTTTACAATTTTTTAAAGTACATCACAACAAATATATTGCAATATTTTTGACTGAAGAGAAGAACAAATACCTGAAGACTTCCTGAGTTTGTATTCCAAGGCTTTGTATTTTTATTTGCTTCATGTTTTCTAGAGTACTATAAACAAATAGCAATTCAGTTTGAGAATGACCTTATCAATTTAGAAAGAGCAGTTAAAAAATGGAGGAGGGAGGGTGGGGGAAACAACTGTTTCAGTATTTCTGTCAGTACTAGTCCTGGCATTTTCAAGTAGCTTTATTTACATGTACACAAATGTATTTTAGTATTTTCCAATGTCCAAAATGTCATTGAAAAGTATTCAAACAGTGTAAAAACTTCCAGTCAATAGTAAGTTATGACTTGTGACCTACAAAAATGAAGCAATTAAATAATATCCCCCATATGAGCTCTCTTCTTTTTCCAAGTAATAACTGTCAGCTAGATATATTTGATGATTAATCAGTGCTTATTCCTTTAAATGTCAGCTACTCTTGTCTAAAATGTCAAGCTAAAACTTTTTGTCTTGTACTGATCCATTTGAAGAAGGTCTTAAAGAAATTTAGAATAAGGTTAAGAATTATTTATGTGTTTTGGAACATGCATCATCTTCAGCCAATTTTATTGTTTATCATGTTGTCCAGATGGGGAACTCACTTTGATGAAAATAATGTAATTACTAATTTTGAGATTTTGAGAAAATTTTGATAATTTTTGGCATAAAATGCTATCTATGATCCCTTAGAAAAAACTAAAATATATATATCTATATTTATATCTATCTATATCTATATCTATATCTATATCTATATCTATATATCTCTCTCTCTCTACATATATATATATCTGGTGCAGCTCTTTCCTTTTTTCCAGGGATGATGATATATCAAAGGAATGAAAGGATAGAACAGATTATGTTGTAGTCACGTGATATGGCTATAGAAATTGAGGGCCTCAGTGCCAAGGTGAAATATTTCATAGGCATTTGAATGATCGTGAAAGTGAGAGTAATAATTGAAGCTATTTTGAAGTTTAACACAATTGTCTTTTATCTCAAATTCTGAGGTTTTTTTAGGTCTTTCCTCTGACATCCCTTGTGGTACCACACAGGAGTTTTGTGTTTTCTTGGCCAAACTGATATCCTGATGTAACAATTTACTTGCTACCTTCTACTGCATCCAATAAATCTGGATCCAGTTGACATTTCAAGAATTCGTGATCACTCAGGGTGTTTTCTTTCTGCACATGATGTCACTGTAGATTATATATTAATGAAGCAGGATATTAGTTCAGTGCTTTCTTAGGTAAAATGCTACTTGTTCCTCATCTCTATGCAGTAAACACACAATTCCTAATTCATAATAGTCAAGGGTGAACAAACAGTAGAGAAGCAACAGAACAAATATGGAGAAAAGGAGTGAAAAGTGAGACCAAGAATGGTGTGGAGAGAATGGATAAAAGAGAGGTAGGTGATGTTCCTACAGATAGCAAGTTTGGACTTGTTTTTATTATTCTTCTTGGTAGCATCTTCTGAATGTAGCATCTGTGCTTCAGTCCTCAGAGAGTCATGAAATGAAACAGGGGACTGGACATAAGGAAAAAATTCTTCACCAGGACAGCCAGGCACTGCAACAGGGTGCTAAGAGAGGCTGTCTAGTCTGTGTTCTTAACATTTTTTCAAGGTAGTGCTTGACAAATCCCTGAGCAATCTGATCTGGGCGGGGTCTGTTGGTGCTGTGTTGATCAGGAGGTTGGTCAAGAAGCCCTCCTGCAATCCATTCCAACCTGAATTATTATCTTTCTCATTTTGATCTATGAACATAAGCCAATATTGCTCTTTCACTTTAGTAATCCCATTGGAAAACAGACCACATCTCTTTATTTTCTGTTTCATATGGAGTACACTATAGCAGTGCCTCCTCAAAAGCAAAACTCAGAAAAAATACTTAGAAAATACATTGCTTTCAACAAATGTACTTAAAGTTGATGAAGTCAATCTTGGGAGCTGCCAAATTTTGATTCACTCATGTAAATTTTATTCACTGCTTTTGGGTGTAAACATACTGAATCATGTTCTTATTACAGGATTACATGCTAGGTGTTCCAGGGGGATGAGTGTCTTCCTCAATGTGTAAAGGGAATAGGTGCAGAGAAACTTACTAATCATTATATATGAGGTAATATATAAGACCAAAAGATTTTTAATGAAAATACTTGAATGTCATGGAAGAGAGTAATATTCTCTGCACAGTACTAATACAGAGTTCTTGTGTGATTTGTACAGATAAATCCTTAATGTAAAAGTATTCCCATGTAACCAGAAATTGTATTGCATGTATAAATAACCTGATAAAGTACAGTATAGATTGAGAAATGTAGCTGCTATGTAATTGAGGCTATAAAATTGAATGATTTGAAGAATGCAAATAATATCTGGATTTTTTTTAATGTATCTTACCACCAGTTTACTTGGCAAGCAAGGATGAACACCTTTGTAGCAGAGGACTCTTCAGTTCTCCATAGTGTTAATAGCAATGAAATGTGTTTGTTTTGGGGGGATTTTGTTAAATTCTTCTTTTGTAAAATTTGTAATTTATAAAGGCCACTGAAACATTGCTAAAGATCAAAGTCAAAGAATGGTAATTTTTTTTTTTCCTGAATAATATCCATTTGAAGACAAAAACAGGTTGTTACAGAATCAAAGAATTCCTGAGGCAGGAAAGCACCTCTGGAGACCATCTAGTCCAGATACAGCCAAAGTAGGCATCTCAGGACAAGTCTAGCTGGGTTTTGATTATCTTTGAGGAGGGAGACCACAGTCTCCTGGGCAGCTTGTTCCTAAGGAGAAAAAGCACATAAACACAGCCACCAAGCCAGATCAGCCAGGACCCATCCCACCCTGTCCCAGCAAGGGAGGAGGTAGCCATGTGGTTGTCCAGTCCATAGGGAATACAGAAATAGCTGTTGTGCAACTTGAGGTCAGAAAAGTTAATTGCTTTTCTAGATAGTAACGTTAAAACTTTAGTTAGTCCTGAAAAAAAAAAAAAAAAAGAAAGAAAAGAAAAAGAAAAAAAAGACATTAATGTTCTTTAATTAAAAAAAAAGCGGTTTTAAAGATTCTTTGTACAGGATCAGTAATGCAATTTGTATTTTTAACAGTGCAGCCTCAAATAATACAACTTAAAAATGAAACTGCATTTGAGAATGGGAAAGCAACCCTCATCTGTGAAGCAGAAGGAGAACCTGTGCCAGAGATTACTTGGAAAAGGGCCATTGATGGAATGACTTTCTCTGAAGGTGACAAGGTAAATCTACCTCTAATGTATAAGATATCTAAATATATGTTGTCTGCCTAATCTTCTTCTTCTTGTAAGCAGAAAATTAATTTAGAGACAGATTAATCCTAGATTCTGCTGGATTTCGAATGAATTGCTATTTTCCAAGGCAGTAAGAGAGACATAGAGATTCTAAATTTTAAACTAAAAAAAAGAAAAAACAGAAAAAAAAAAAAAAGCAATTAAATGCTGAAAGGAAATTCATCTTTGTAGCTTAAACTGTCATACATAATCCCTACTAATGGTTGCAATTTCATCTTGATCATTATGACTACACATAGCTCTTCTTCATTATATTTGGATTCTGTCCAGTAATCCTCAAAATACAGTGGAGCTTAAAGATATCTTAAATTAAAAAGATCTGAACATTTTGTAGTTCTTTATTTCCCAGCTCGGTATTTTACTTCCTATTTTTCCTCTCCTTAGATTTTTTTCCTCCCACAGAGGAGAAACTGAGCCTATTTTCCCATTTTGTTTCCCCATTTTCATATTTTATTACAAAAGTAAGTTGAGTAGAGAAAGACTGCCGTTCAACAATGGAGAAAGTCAGTTACTGTGGGAAAAAGAGCTCTAATTAAGTGGAATGGTGAAATTAAAATGGAAAGGTGTAATGTTACTCCTGAACGTGCTCAAAGCAAGCTGTTTCTACAGAGTTTTTTTCTTTTTCCCTTTTTTATAATAATTTTATTTTTGTATTTGAGCAAGTATTTTTTTCTTAATTTCATGACACACACTACAGAATTTCTCTGTGGTGGTTAAGGTAAGAGATACCATCTTTCTGGATAAATAATTCATAATTTTTACTCCAGATAATCAAGTAGCAAAATACCTTCTTCTTGAATATTCATAGCTGTTGCTTTAAAAACACGCATAGTTGAAAACCTGTATAGCAATCATGCCACAAAGGGAATTGGATACACAGTAAGTCACTTAGTTTATAGGGAGTTGCTGTATATGAAGGGATTATGTACTTTCATTATTTGTGTTCTAAAGGAGAATGTCTGGTCTGGTCTAGTCACCAACTTGACCTTTCCTGGAATTGAGGCAGTTTATGTGAGGCTCTGTCTACCATTTTCCTGTTCTGTGATGTCCACTTTGGAGCAATATAGCAGTATTTATATATTATTTTTTCTAATAATTTTGCATTAAGACAAAGCTGGTTCTCTCTTCCTTAAATATTTCAAGTTAAAGGTCATCTGTCTGACTCGCAAAAATTATGCTGTGTTCAAAGGTTACAAATGCAGCCTCTCACTTGTGTTTGAAGTGTTCCCCAAATAGCTTCCTATATAATATATTGAAAATGAGAGAAAATAGCAGAAAGAAGCTCAAAAATGTTGGTCCAGTTGAAACCTGAAATTTATCCAGTGCTTATATAGAACAGTATTATTTTCTTAATTCCAGCTGCAGGTGGTTAAACTGCCCAGACATGTTGCTGTAGTATTCTCTAAACTGTAGTTCAGCTGAGTAATACTGACAACCAAACAAAAATCTATATTCACTTCCTGCTGTTATTCTGACAGACTCTATGTGGAAGATAAAAAGAATGAGAATAAATACCGTTATGTGGTTTCCTTTGTTCTTGCCAAAGTAAGAACTCTGTGTATTGCTCTTGGGAGAGTTTTTGCTGAATCTTGAATAAATGTTCTGAAATACTGAATATGTTCTTAAGCTATAAAATATGCTGCTATGTTTGCCCTGTGGTCTTCCTGCTCTGGGCTGCCAGAGGCTTGGCTGGTGCTCTCCTACCAAATTAGGTGAATAGGGAACAAAGCTGGCAGTGATTAAATTATTGAATAATTGTTAAATAATACAGCAAAGTTTTGCACACAGAAAGAGAAGGAAAAGGCGAATCAGAGAAGTTGAGGGGGAGCAACATAGAACATTGCTTTAAACTGAAAATATTACTTATATAAGTATAGGCTGTCACTTAAGTGACAACCTTTAAAGTAATATCCCATCATTCAATGACATAAATTACACATAAACATAAAAATTATCATCTATGTTCAAGGTATTCATATTTTGAATTTTTTTGACCAATTTTTTCTTGATCTAGACTGCACTTTATTCATCAATTCTGTTGAATTGAAAGTATCTTTAGGGGATGAATTTTTTCCACAGAAGATGGAAGAACTGCTCAAGCGATAATTTTAACATGACAAGCATTAAAAGAAAACAGAAAGTGCTGTTCTTACCTTTTTTAATTTTACTTTTATTAATTTTGGTATGTAGCTCCTCAATCATATCGTTCTTGTTTTGCTAAAATATAAATATACCTCATATGAATAAGGGTGACTGCTGAACATGAGATCATTCTGAGCCTGCATGGATTCAAAATGTTTTCTTTCCAGTGATAGATCTTATAACTGGGACATAGGTTTTCCTGAATTCCTAAATTATTGTGTCCAAAAGAATGGAAAATATGCACCAAAGTAATAGATTAAAGAAGTAACCCAGCTGGGCTTAAGGAGGATAATATTAATGAGCATGAGCTCTATAATTATCTCTTTAGAAAATACAGCTTTGATAGAGGATTTTCAGTACATCAGAAGTGTGTATTTGAAAGTTGAAGCCAAGTGAGTTCAAACCAGAAGCACAGAAGCCTTTTCCCTATCTCCTTTTATCACTTAGATTTAAGAACAATCTACCACACAGCGTGTGGTCCCTCTTTTACTGAGAATTTGAAATAAAGGGGTCTTTCCCTCTCCTCTGACTTCCCTTGAAAGTTAAATGAAAAGTTTTCCAGGAGGTCACATCAGATGACCTCTGTAATCCTTCTGTGTCTGTACAGCTCATAAATACATGGGGGTGGGTAGGGCTGAGTAAATGGATGGCAGTGCATGCTGGAAGGTGTTTATCTCACCATTAAAGGTGTTAAAATGGAAATGGAGGCTTAGTCCAAGGCCACAGCTTCATCTGCTGTTCCAGTGCCAAGCTGAAGATCTCTGCTTGGTGCACGTAGTTTGCCTCTGCCCTTGCAGTCTCTGCTGCCCAGCACCGCCTGTCCCTGCATTGCTGTGCCAGCCTGGCCGTGCCCCTCTCAGCTGGGATTCCAAATGGCACATTCCCGCAGACCACTGGGCATCCAGCAGGCCTGGCCCTTTTCCCAGCAAAAGGAGGGGGCAGGAGAAGGGTTGCTTTTTTTAGAACAGAAGGAAAGATAGTGATTGGATTCGATTTGGCATAATCGGTTCTGAAATGGATTTTGGACATGCACATACATATCTGCACACATCTCTGAAGGACAGCACATCCTGATCGCTGTTGCAAAATTGTCACTGATTCCTGTGAATGCTGCAGAAGTGTGAGGGCAGAGTTTAATGCCCCACTTTCATAGCATCTAATTCTAGCAGAAATATGAATGCTGATCAACATTGTTTGTAATTACCATTTCAAGCCCTGGTTTGGAATACAAATTACAATAACAGATGGGGCTGGATATGAGACAGTGGCTCCACTGTATGCAGCATGTGTCCAAAGAGGCATATGCTGCATACCCTGAGGAATTTATGACCTAAACACATAAAATTAATGAAAGGAGTCAATACAGAGAGGTCCCAGTTGCAACTTGTGTGTTGGATTTAAGATAGGATTTTATGCTATATTTTTTACTGTACTTTGTATTCTATTTGATAAAGATTCCTGAATATCTCTGAAATACCTTATAGTGTCCTCCTTGTACTCACAAATTAAAAAAAGCAATCTGTGGTTTTTAATTTTATAATGAACACTGCAGAAACAGTTTGAATTCTGCTTTCTTCCATTGCAATATTAACTTGGTTCTCCCTGTGAAATTTCCTGTGACATTGTGTCTAAATATTGCAGAATTCAGACCAATAATTAAGTTATTTTCCAAGTTTGAATTCGTTTTGTATTGGCATGCAAATAATAACTATTTGGAGCTTTTAGAGTTTTTGACAATTTTCATGATCAGGCAATAGGCAGAGGTAACCTTTTCCCTTGAAAGGTCAAGTCTATTTTTTTCTGAAGCCTCTGAACTCCACTTCAGCTACTACAAATGTTAATTTAAAAAATCTGGGGTTTTGGTTTTTTTTATTCCCTGTTTATATTGTTTGTCACTGCACAAAGAGAAGCAGTTACAGTGGCAGTGAAATATGTTGTCTTTCTTTGAGACGGTTACGAGAGCCCTGTTAAATTCTGGGTCATCAAGGATCAGGGCTTTATTTGAAATGAATCACAGAAAACATAGATGTATCTAGGGTATTTTAATTAATTCCAGGAGATATCTTTCTTTTTCTGAGCTATACAAATCCTCCTCTTTTAAATAATGTGCCTTTGAATGGCTGGAAGATGTACAGGGCTCATCTCTTTGCTGTATTGGAGAAAATTGTTATAACCTGTTTCACCTATGTATTGTGTGAAAAGCCTCTACTTACAATGTCATAGAATATTTTTGTTGCAATATTGGCACAGGCCTGCAAGGCAGAACAATTTTATGTAGCCAGCTGCAATTGTGTTTGATTATGCAATTGAAATTCTGCAAACAATTCAATCAGGCATCAAAGTTGTCTTCTATTTTGTTTTTAGCCCCAAATGGATTTTAGTGGGCTTCACATATAAAGACTATGAAATTAGAGAGCAATAATATTGTGACTGGAAGAAAGTAAATTAACAATAGGGTCACTTAAATGTTAGGTAATTAGTGCAGTTGAGAATATAGAGATTTATGCTCTGTGACATAAGCAAATAAAGGGCCACATAAGAGAACTGAATAGTAGAATCTCAGGAGCCATATGATCCATGGAAATCTGAACATATTTTGGTATTCCTTCATTTTCATTATGGCATGTTCAGCTCACTGACATGGAGTCGGGACACACTCTTCAGTAACTAGAGGGAACTAAAACTAAAGTGTGCAGGTTTGGGAGGTGGCAGTATTTGAGCTGATTTTGGAGGAGTAGGATTGTGTCCAGTTAGAAAGAAAGAACAGCTTTCCTGGGTGACCTGAGGAAGTAGGAAAGCTGTGAGTCAATGTGGATATTTCCAAGTTCCCAAGTAACTCAGTCCTTTAAGCTCCACACACTCCTTTAGGTAACCATATCTGCAGTGATGTCTAAATGAAGCCAAAAATGAAGCTAGTAATTATTTTGAGGTATTAGTTGTATTGACAACTCAATTCTAAATGTCACCCACATGACCAGAGGACCCTTCAGATTTGTCCTCTTTTGGGATAGAAGGTAAATTGTCTGTTGCTCAGAGTAGACCAAATGGCTCTACTTACACCCAGACAGATCTCTTCATGTTGTGTGGATGTCTGTCTGTATTGGTACTACACTAGCTCAGAATTCTCTCATTTCTGAGGATTTTTCCTTTCAGTGAAACTTTAAGGTCACTTTCCACTGGGAAAGAATTAAGTAAGCAGAGACAAAGTTTTTGGTTATTTAAAGGAGACAAAAGGGCAGGAAAATGTAAAATTTAATACCCCTTCTATATTAAAAGCTTAAACAACCTAGGGAAAGACATTAATTTAAGAACATGACTAGATTAAGAAGTTCTTAAATGGAATACTGTAAATTAAGTCCAAAATTGTTATCTCTCCTGTAAATGGATACTGTTTTTCCCATCTAATTTATATTTAAAATTTAGAAACAGTGTCCCGTTTAATCCATTTGTTTGTGTACTACCTATGCACCAAATAGATATTTTTTGGGTGCTTTCTGTGGGTTGTAGTGCTTCATTTACTGGATGAAATAAAGCCATAAAGGCTTGGAAATGGCATTGATTTCCCTTCCAATATTAGCTTTTTTCCATTTCGTTATTAGTGATGATACGAAGTCTGTTACACTAAAGAACAGTGAAATTATCAGACAACTTTTTATGGACTAACATTTCCAACAATACCCGTGCCACTTGGGCTGGAATATTCATGCATTTCGTCTACAACACAAAAGATCATTTCATGACCTTCAGCCTAAGTATCAGTTGTGTTATGTGCTGATGGTTTAAGAATTTCCAAATAGCTGTAACTTGTCTGGTGAAATAGAGAATCTGCACCTGATAGTACAGTAGGTGATACATCCAGTTTATAGACTGGAGTCAGCTGGAATCATTATTCACTGATGTACTACAGGACATTCTCCAGAGGCTTAAGAAACGTTTTTTCTACATATTGCCTATACTGGGAGCGAGCACAATCAATGGCACAATCAGAAGTGCAGTGCTGGCAAAAATGTGCTTTATGCTATTAAAATCTGTCAGCAGTTTTTCGTGACCTGAAAGGCAGTTTGAGTACCTGTCTGTATTAGGAGAATTTAAGGCTTCAGACTTTTGGCAAAACTGGGATGAAAGCAAATGGCCTGCATTCAATTTTTTAATATTTTGTTTATTTGTTTGTTTTTTTTTAAATCTAAGTTCTGTGTAATAATTATTTCTTGAAAATTTATTAAGATCCTTAGTATGCTTATAAAAATCTCACATATTCCTCTCACATTCTCACTGTGCAACTTCTCCATGTACATCTACTCATAAACTATTTTTCCTACAAATAACAGTTCTCAGATTTCAAACACAGTGAAATTATGATACTTTAACATGACAATGATGATGTACCAGTGAATGTCTTGCTAGGCAGGAGGCTGTGAAACTTCAGCTACAGCATAATGCAAAAGTCTTATTTCTGTACATTGGGAAAAGTGAAGACACTTTGAACCATCCCTTACTGACAGATTCTGAAATTCAGCAAATGATATTTCTTTAGGACTGTGTGAATGAGCAATAGGTCTGAGTTTTGTTCATGGTCAAAAGAATTTTCATCTATGCATGAGTTCAACCTGTATTATTAAAATTTCTAAATGTTGCATAAATAATGTTATTAGCAATAAGATGGTTTTCTGCCTTTCTATAAATTCCTGCTTGTGCAAATGAAGTTGTGACATTTATGACAAAATTCAATGAATTAATAGCATGTAGTAATCTTTACCTTACTGCAAGGTGATCATCCAACATGTTTTTATATATCCTATAGGTAGTTGATACATAACATTAAAATCCTCAGGGCTATATTGCTTGGCAGAATTTGATTGAATTAACATAGTATTGTACAAATATTTGTCCTCTTAAAATAATGCATGAAAGCAGATATTTAATATAGACATTTGCATTAAGAATACAGTTTTGTGAATATTTAGAGTTCCAAACTGAATAAATACCATTTTACCAGTACATTTAGAAGTCTCACTTGGTGTTATGGTCTGTTGAACAAAGTGTATTTTCTGTTTAAATTCAGGAAATGTGCAAATGAATACAGTATCTCATCAGAAACAACACTGACTCCATTTAGAGCTTTTAAATATAGGGACAAATAATAATAAAAAAGAATCAGCAGGTATTTTGATTAGACAAGCATAATATTTACAGTACAGTAGTGTTATTTAGACCACAGTTTTCAGTGCTTTCTTGTCACAGATTGAGAGTGATTTTGGTAACACCAGAACCATAGCAATCTTGTATTGAGATAAAAGTTTTGCTATCTTACCCAAAATCAATGCTGTAGGTATTTAAAATTAGGACCTCTAAGAACTTTCATGTTCATGAACATTCTCTAAGAATTTTTAAACTCACAGGTCATGGTATTCAGCAAATATGCCATAATTATGCTAAAAAATACTTCCAAGTTCCATATGAAAATGTATGAATTTATATAAATAGATTGATCTTTTTTTTTTCTTTATTACCTATATCATCATATTTTTCAAAAAGGAATTGTGTGGTTATAAAACATCACATGTGTATTACATGTTTCTCATACTTTTTTCCTCATTCCATCTTTCCCTCTTCCTCACACAGAAACTGATTACTTTTCTCCAGGGCCCTGTTTTTGCTCCCAATTTACCTGCATGCCAGAGAATTCTAGAGCTGTGACTAATATTTCAGCTGTAATTAATTTACTCACATAATCTCTTCAGTTAGTGTGGTGTTACAGATCTGTTTCTTCAGCAATGTACTAATACATAACTTCTGATAATTTAATAATATATTCAGTTTCCTAATGTGTGAAGCTGAGTAAGGAATTCTGTAAGCTGACTGAAAATAAGAGATAGACTGATTTAAAGGTTTTGTTTCTCAATGAGACTTTCCCCAGGAGATGGACATATGAGTGCTTGTGCTGCCATGTTGCAATCTCTGCTTCTCAACTTATTTCAAACTTTAGTAGGTACATTTAGCTTATATATCCAGCATAATCCTTTATTTATATCTATATTTATAAATAAATTTAGAAATGTAAATAGAGAAACTGTATTGGACACAAATTTAGAAAAATTACCTGAAAACAAATGCCCTTTCATATATGTTCAGGTTAGTTCACTTTCTCCATTTTGCTTGCTACTGCAGTAATTTCCTTTTGTTTCTTCAGTTGCAAAAAGCCCTCCAGAATTATCAGGGTTTGTGAGAAAGGACTTCTTGATCTGTGAGGTCATGATCTGTCTTGCTGACAATTCCCATCTCCTTGTTACTCAAGTTGTGCTTTTCTGGCCTTACATGACTTTCCTTCCTCTCAGGGAGCCTTGTTGCTTACATATGCCCCTGCAGGGCTCCATCTCATCCCAGTTTCCAGACAGACTTCCTATCTGCTGTCTAGCCATGATAATTTTAATAAAATATACATTAAATTTACAGCAAGCTGGGAAGGATCTCAAGATGCATATAGCTACTGAACAACCCAGCAACTCAATTCATGATTTGCTTTTGGTTTATCTCTTTTTTTCTCTCCTTTCTTTTTTTTTTTGCATACCCTTACTACATCAGTTATCCCTGCAACTAAAGCCAGACTCTTGTCATGGTTTGAATATGAATTCTGTGAAAATGAAATGAATGTATATATACATGAGTTAAGCTCTGTTTGAAATTCTTGCAGCAGTAGTAATTTTAAAGGTTGTCATATATTACAGCAAAGTTTCATGGGCAGGAGGGGTATACAACCTGTATATATCTAAGAATTTGGCGATTATTCTTAGTTCAGTTACAATGACTTGAACGTTTTTATTCGTATTATCTAAGTAATGAAGGGGGTGAAAATAACATTATAGTTAAAGTTGTTATACAAAAGCTTCCTCGTTTTCCTTTCCTTGTTATAACCATCCAGACACCAGAGGCAGGCTGACAATGCTTGTTTTTTTTCATTTGTTTATTTGTTTGGTTTTTTTAAAAAAAAGTAGAAAGCGATTGCAATTCATCACCCAGCCTTGTTCATCTTCAAGTTATTTCTGTCCATTTTGTAATGCAGTAAGTTTACATGCTTTGTCTTCATGTGTATCCAGCCACAGGTTTCTTTGATTTCTTTCCTTTTTACTTTCTTCCCTGTGTTTTCACTTGCTGGTCACTAGAGTTGCAGAGCTACCACTCCCAGTCCAGAGTTACAATAAGATTTGATTGTCTAAACTAAGGTGCAATTGTATAGTAAAATCATTATTTTTAGTGGCTGTATTATCTGAGGTCTGTATTGAATAAGAACGTTGTATTTAAAGGTCTTATTCCTGAGAATTTTGCTGGCCTGAATCCATTTGAGTTATGTATTGGCATCATAACAGTGTTGCATACAGATCAGCAAAATTCTTAGGAATAAAGTCATTAAATACAGTATTTATGAGTGAAACAGAATTTTTAATTACAAAGTGCATATGTAATTATTGGAGTTGTAGTGTTTCTGCTATACTTATAAACACCCATTTCTGGTTACTGTTGTTATTATCATGGACAACACTACTGCTTGTTCTACTCTACAAGTTTATTTCGTATTATGCCAATATTTTTACCATTAAAAATCATCAACCATTTCTTTCTTGTGATTTGCAACATTAATATTTGTGATTTGCATCTTTAGCAGATGTAATCTTGAAAGGCTGCTCATCATTTTTTCTCTCTTAAATATTTTTCCTGCATATTCTTTGTTGAGTAAAAACCAGTCAAGGAAAGAAGTTCAGTTTTCTATTTCATGTCTTAGTAAGTGTTTGGTGTCAGGATTTCATGTGTCATCTCTTTGCCCAATGACTTAAGTTTCAAAGAAATGCCATCATGAATCAATGAAATATCAGTTCATAATTTCTAAAAGTTGTATGAAGCATTCAAGAACACATTTTTGCCTGAGACTGTACATGCTGCTAACAATCTGCATAGATCGCACTGATATTTACAGTCTGAATTCTATAAAGGTAACTGGTGTTTCTGCAGCTGAGCAGAAAATCAAAACAACAGTATTTTTTTTCTTCAACATTAGGTTTTCTTGTGACTTCCCTGGTGCTACATGATAGTTCTACAAACAATAGGTTCTTCAATAATTTCTTCTTTGTGGAAAAACAAGTTCCTAGAAATTCAGGAATTTGCAGCATGCTGACATGTATAATTAACAAGCCGAAGTTTTAAAATACTGCAAGGTCTCCTATAAAAATCACTGAAGTCCAAGGCACTGCTGTACCATTATTCTGATTCACTGGACATTAAGGCATATGCACATAGCAATACTCTGGAATTTTCTGCTGTCTCCAACAGGTGCATGGATAGAGTACATTTACCTGAAGAGAATGGGAAATATTGTGAATATGCCATCCATAATCCAGAAGGGAGCTTCCATCAGCTTCTACACGATGATGGCTGTTGTGACTAACAGCCCTTTCTCTCATCATCAAAGGTAGATTTTCAGACTAGGAATTGCTGGTCACGTACATTTAATAGTCTTCTGGAATTTTATCATCATTTAGTATCAGCATGTCAGGTTCCAGAAGTTCTTATCTTTCATGCTGCTTCAAGAAACATTTTCATGGGCAATTAAGATCTGCTTAAATCTCACGCATAAGAAGCATCAGCCTGAAGTATATGACCTCAAGTTACCTCTCATGTGGATGTGAACACAACCTGAAATCAGAAAACTTCCTAAAAAAATTGTTATTTGTGAAATTCCAAAGATTATTGTGTAAGTCAGTATTTGTTTTCTCCTTGAAAATTCAGTGATGTGTGCTGGAAACATGACCAAGACAACATAATGAACTGGCAATTTTTAACAATTTGATCCAAAGAAGCAAGAACTAGGATTTTTTTTCAATCCTTCTCCCTCTGCAGTATGAGGATCTTCAACTGTGTTCATCTGAAACAGATCCTTTGGAGGAAATTTAAAATACCTGCAACTTTTACTCCAGTTACATGTCCTTGCAGTGACTGTTCTGTAGTATGTTGTTCCATGTTTTGCAAAAGGAAAAAACAGCCTTAATTCTAAGTCACTGCCTCTTCATCTTTTCTGTGGTTACTATGTGCAGTGCACATCCGAAATAATACTAAAGCACACATGGTGTCAGAAGACATAACTGGTAAATATTTGACAGACAAAACTAACCTGTAGCATTTTAACTATGGACAGTGATGGCACTTTGCTCATGAATAAGCTTTAAACATTAGAAGAAAAACAAATAAAGGTATTTCAACTTGTCTAGATTTTAAATGAAGGGATATTTTTGCTTGCAGTTTTGCACTTGGACTTCAGGGGTTGAAGGAGTACTTTGACTGCCAAATGGTACACTCTCTAGGAGGCAAATCAGCTGCTCTAACCATCCAAGCAGTATTACTAAAATCCAGCTACAAATGAGTCACCTATTTCTGCAACTGTTCTTACCTTCCATTCTTGTTTTCAGCCAGCTGAAAATGCAAGTTTTGGCAGCCCTACAACTTCATCTTATTTGGTTCTGCATTTCTTCAGTGGGAGTTGGAGCATTGGCTGATAAATCAAACTCATCCACTAACCACACCATCCAGCTCTGCCCAAGTGCAGCTTTCTGTATCTAGTAAACAAAGGACAATTTCTGAGCATGGTTATCAGCTACATCTCCCCTCCTGAAAAATTACATTGATTTTACTAAAATGGCAGTGGAATTTTGCAGATTGAATGCTTCATGGTACCTGGATAATTTATTCTGTTCCAGAAGCTGTCCTTGTCTCCTTGTGGAGGTTGTTGTCTCATCACATCCCCATTCTCTCTGCGTGTGGAACTCTTCAAATACAGAGTTATCATTGTTCTGAAACTGCCCTGGGAGCTCTGGTTCATGACTTTGAAGCTGTGCACAGACCAGTCAGGTCAGCATCAGCTGGTCAGGCCTTTGGGAATATTCACATGTGGAACTACAAACCATGTGAGACATTCGGGAAGCAAGAGCATGACAGAAGAAATCAAGGAGTAGAATAACATGTATACTATGACAAGAATTTTATTTAAACCAAAAATATACTTTTACGTTTACAGAACACACGTAGCACTAATCTCAAATTGTGCAATACCTCTTATTTTTTGATTAGCATAGGAGTAATTTGTGGTTTATTACCTATTATAAGTAAGAACACAGCAAGTGAAGAAAATTTTCACCTTTTTCTTTTTCTTCCCAGAAGGTACTTTTTATGTCGTGTCATTTTGGATAGTTTTACTTGGAGACCTGTATAGAAGAGTTTTTTTAAGGACAGAGGGCTAAATTGCTATCAGTATTAAAAATAAAGTTTCTGTATCTTAATTTAGGGAATGTGCTTTTTATCTGGGTAAAATCAGAAAATTACTTAAACTAAGTAAAACATTTTCACAGGCTCTGCTGAAGATTTTTCACTTTTATTTTAACTTTATGCTGTTGATGAGGTTATGGGGGAAAAAAACTCCACCACCAATGTGTCAAAATCCCCATTTTTATTTATGAATTGTATGAAATTTCCCACTAAACATTAACCATGAAAAATATTTTATTTCTTAAGATTTTACTATGATTTCTAAAATGCTGTGAAAATGTAACTTCTGAAGACTTTGTCATTCTTTTAATGTCTAAGACTTTAAGTGTCTGTTAACACAATTGTTCTTTCTAAAGAATATGTATGTCTGTATGTAAACCCCATGTTTTTGAGACCTCAATGATTTTTCATGCTCTATGGGGGTAGGAAATACTGAGTAATTCAGTGAATGAGCACAAATCATGAGTATTGGGCCACAGAGACTATTCTGACTGTCTAGAGGTTTGTTTTGTCCTTTTTTATGATCTTTACTCTTATATTAAGCATTAAAATACAGATTTTACATCTCTGATGCTATAGCATTTGAAAGGCAAAAAAAGGAATATCCCAATTTAGTAGGTATCCATTATCTCAGGCAGGTTTGAGAGTTACAGACATTTTAAATTTGCAGAGATTATAACTATATTTTGGTTTGGGCCTATTGGCAGCTCCAAAGCTTTTTTTCGTGGCGGCGATTTCTCCTGAGGATTACTGGGCAGGGATAGTGTTTCCATACATGTGTCTCTTCCTCCTCGTGTTTTGGTGTGTTATGGTGCCAGACATAGTACTAACGTGTGTTCTCCATAATTAGTCCATAATGAACCCCAAAACGGCTTTACCAATGGTCATGGTGGGTGCAGAGCCCAGGGTTAATGGTGCTGCTGTTTGAAATGGTATATTTTTTTTTCAAGTTAACATGTTATGGATCCATGTGAATGCAGACTTCTGCTTTGTCATTATTTCCTGGTTTTAATAATGTCCTTTACAAGAACCGAAAAATGTAAATAGTGTGGCTTCAGTTTTTTCTCCAGGTTAACACTACGTATTCAGTTTTTGTCCCAGTTTCTTCATTGCTCTTTGCCGTACTCAACGACACGGTTTTTGTACTTTTTTGTGTCATCACAATATATCCTTGAATTATTTACCTAGACCTCCCTTATACCATAAAGCAATACAATACAGCCACACCAGTGGTTTTGAAGTCCTTGTGAAACTTCACGGTACTAACTAGCATTTTTCATTTGCATGTGGTAATCTCCAGCATATTCTGGGAATCCTCTCACAGATAGATGCCTGCATCAAAACATTTCCTTTCATTTATTTGTTTATATAGTCATGTCTTTGTTTGTTAATGGAATTTTCTTGGTTTGTATTTACACTCTTGTTTTCTTTCATGTGTTTCTGCCTTCAGGAGCGTCAGCCTATCAGTATATTTTAAAAGAAGGTATTTCACCATGTTTATGAAAACATAAATGATGGATTTGTACACTGATCCATCTGCAGAATAGACTTAGGGAACAGGACTTCTTAAAGCATTCATTAGTAAACCACAGTATAATATGCACTTTAAGTGATGAAGCAGAACACATTTTACAAATATTGTTTGATTTATTTAGCAATTTCAACATGAGAACTTTAAAAAAGTAGAAATTATCTTTACTAAATGCATATTTTTATGATAATACTAGTGAAATTTTCTTGCCTACAATAGTTATTTGTTTTTATGGACTTTGTACCTGGTAAATCCCTCTTACAATGTTTCTTACCATATATTTGATTATGAGAATAAACGATATACAAAAATCTCCTATCATTCAGAGTATTTATTAGCTTGCTTTTTTTCCTACCTATAAATCTAAGATATATTACATTATCTACATTCGAGTAACATAATGTGAGCACGTAGGAAAGTTATACAGGGTAAAGCCTAAATTTTTTCTGTCAGTGCTAGAAAACAATTAGATAAACTAAAATGAGATAGAGAAATTACTTAAAAGCTCTTTAATTTAAGGACCCTTGTGCTTTTTTTCATTATTATTTTGTTTAATAATATCTATTGGTACTCATATATGTGCTTAGGGGTGTATGTAATTGCTTACAGTGAAATATATATTATTGAATTAAAGTATTTGGGGTTAGTATTGAACCAGTGAATCACTAATAAAGTATTTACTATTGTGTTTATGATTCATAGTCACAGGTTGTTTCACAGTTTAAAATGTAATTTCTTAAGGAAACACTTGTCATCAAGGTAAAATCAGGAATTAAATTGCTGAAGTATATATACATTTTAGGTAGGAATAATGTAGTTTGACCATAGTATTACATGCTTAATATCTAAAAAAAAAAAAAGGAAGAAAATACTCTTTAACTTTTATTAATTAAGTCATAGAAAGTATTGTTTTGCATATATATAAACAAGTATTTTGTATATCAGAAGTTAGAAAGCTACTTAATGTTTTATTTGAAAGAAATTGCATTTTAATTATCCCAAGAATTCCTTCCAAAAGCCATGACATTCACTACTGTAACATGTTTACTAGCAACATCATGACTTTTATTTTTTAAACATATTGTGGAAATAGAATTTTCAGTATTAGAAATGATAGCTAAGTGGTCTTACTTGCTAATTTTTACCAGTCCATAGGGGTTTATGTTAATTCTTGCATTAGAATTCAAGAACTTTAATTTATGTACCTATCCTTTTCAAGGAATACAAAAGTCAATGTATTTGGATTCTGACATAGGATCGGAATACTTTTCTTTCCATAGAAATCATGATAAATAGCATGCTTCATTTTACTGCTTTACATCAAATATTTTAAGGTCTAAATTGTGTGCGCCTTTTCTGTATTAAGTCAAGAAACAATTGTACTGAGTTAAAAGCTAAGCCACTTAAACATCCCTTGCTACTTGGTGAGTATTTAGTGTAGAAAGCAGTAAACTTGACTGTGTGTATCATAGAATTGAACATAAAAATCTGTTTTGAGTTTAATGTAATGCAGTGGTATAGTTACTGGGTTTTCCTCCCTTTTCCACCTTACTATAATGAAGGTAGGTTAATATCAGATTTTTAATCACCTTTTGGGGTTTTTTTTTCCCCTTAGTCAAAAAAAGTGAGAAGAAAATATACAACAAATTTCCCAAAGGTTGCCCGGAGAAGCTGTGGCTCCCCACTCCTGGCAGTGTTCAAGGCCAGGTTGGATGAAACTCTGAGCAACCTGGAATAGTGGAAGGTCTCCCTGCCCATGGCAGAGGGGTTGGAATGAGAGGAGCTTTAAGGTCCCTTCCAACCCAAAGCATTCTATGATTCTATAAATAAAGAGCAGAAGAAAAGAACTTCTTTTTCCTCAGGCATAATGCTTCATGAAGTTTGAAGCATCAAGAAGAGGACCTTTCTTTTATAAATTATTTTATTTAGTTTTACCTAATATTTGTATACAATTTAAATTAAAATCATTTTGTGGGGAGGGATGGGAAGGGGCAAGGAGACTTATTATGCATAAGAATTTTTATAAAATTTATTTTCTCGAAAATTGAAAGGCAGCATTTGTTTGCCTCCCTTTCTCTTTTTCCATGGAATGAAATGGAACTGAAATCCAGAAATTCTTGTTGCTTTTATGGTTTAAGATTCTTAATGGTTATGGGCTTCTGACTGGAAAATTTGAAGAATGAGAGTAAATCTATGACTGGATTTGGGGTTTGTTCATTGTCTGAGGCATTTTTGCTACTCAGTTTCACAGCTGCAGTTTTTAGAACCAGAGATACTGCTGTCTGTAATCTAAGATATAATACTGTTTATATGCATTTTTCTTAACCACAGCATCATAACACAGTGAGTGAGATCACAAAGAAGTTTTGAATATGCAGTTCACTATTGCAGTCATAATTTGATACATTGTGTGGTTTTCCTTGACAATGTTCCTTTAAGCATGTACTTATTCATTTGAATATAGTGCCTAATACTTATCTGGAAAATTTAGAAGTTGCTTAGCTGTCAGTAATAACTTCACCATAGGTGAAGAGATGCTTTCAGTCATTCTTATCAATGGTGTTTAATTTATAAATTCTACATTGATTTACATATATAAATATATAAAACCTTCTTTTTTCCTGAATCAATGTAAACAGAGCCCAGATGGCCGTATAGAAGTCAAAGGGCAGCATGGAAAATCGTCACTGCATATTAAAGATGTGAAGTTGTCAGATTCAGGGAGATATGACTGTGAAGCTGCAAGTAGAATTGGTGGGCACCAAAAGAGCATGTACCTTGATATTGAATGTAAGTTCTAATATTTTGTTTTCTCTTTTAAATTTGTTTTAAAAGAAAAGAAAGTACATTCTTAACGGAAGGTCATTTTTTCATGGTAATTGATGTTTAAACTTGCATAAATGGAGAAAGCATGTCCTGTAGTTCATTTTGGAAGAATCCTGTCTCTTCTGTAGTTAAGAGCTTCTTGGTGTATTGGTGACTTAAGCAGGACAGGCTTTTCTCTGAAATCATATTGCAGGGGTATTACCCATTAACTTAAGGCTAAGCTTTCTAACTTCAAATCTCCAGGCTAGCTGAGACCGCTGGGAATGAAAAGTGTTCAGCAGGATAAAGTAAGGACTGATTTGAGCAGCAGCTCAGTCTTGGGCTTAACCTTCTAAGGTTCAACAAAGATTCTTTTTTGTTTCCGACTCCTGTGATTTACTAATCCCTGAAAGGTCTCTAGCCACTATTATAACCCATCCTGGAGTTATCATGTTTGTAACAGTCTCTTTTAGAGATTATCTTTATTCCAAGCTCTTGCATTTTATCCAGAAGAAAAGGAGATTATTTTGCTTAGAAGAGTCTGATGCTTGAGACGCCCATCAGAGGATATAAGTCTGAAATATAAAAAAAATTATTGAGTAATTGCTTCTTCAAACTGTTCTTCAAATACATAAGCAAAAGTTTTCCAAAACTGAAAACAAGCAGAAAAAATCCCTTCCTTTATATTCCATTGTTCTTCCAATTTTCTAGATATAATTATTATACATCTCCAATAGAGTTTGAGTGAGCCTGTTTGAACTGAGTCTTTGAACAGAAAAATTCTTTCCACTGGGAAGATAAATGCTGGAATAGGATTCTGATGCACAGAAATATAAGCAATGATTGCAGAACAAGGAGTGATTTCCTGAGGAGTTTGAAAGTGCTTTCACCTTACAGTTCTGTGTTCTTTTTGGCAGGGAAGCAATGCATTATGGCACAGAATATAAATCTGAAAGGAAAATGAGGAATAGTCAAAAGAATGTTTAGATATTAGGAACAGAGAGATTTACCAATCCAGAAGACCTAAGAAACAAAACTTAATTTGCTATATTTGTTTTCTTTAATGAGTGTGATGATAATTATTTTTATGTATGTAAAGAAAAAAAAACCAAAACACTAGATTAAAATGCAAATTCAGTGAAGTTTCTTTCAAATCCTGCTGACTCTACCCATAATGATATGAAATACATGATTGGATCATGGTTGTGTTGCCACTATGCTTTAACAATAAATATTAATATATTCGGTATTCAGACGAGAGAGATAGATTGCACCACATGTAATGAAACATGGGCAATTGAAATCTAGGAATTTATTAGCAATACAGAATTCATACCAGAGGGCATAATAAAATCTCTGCAATGATACAGTCTATTATTATAATCTAAGACACCTTTCAGGGTGAAAGTTTTAGAAGAGGTGGAAAGAATTTAAAAGTAACATAGTCTTATTATGGTATGGCAGAATTAATTTTGAATGTATGTGGGAACAATCAAATATAGTGTATGAGAAAATGGAATAACTTAAAGTCTGAATTTATGCCTTGGTAGACACAGTTTTTGATGCAGCATAAAATTTTCTGCAATTCTAAAATACTCTGAAGAAACACAATGTATAAAGAACATAAGAATATTATTCTAACATCAGAGAAATCACGTTGTAATGATTACTTTTAATGTATAACACAAGGTTTTTATTATGGCATTTCTAGAAGTGTTGTTTTAGGTTTTAGATGTTTAACTGATAGTGAGGTTTACACCAAATGTAATTTTTTTTCCAGCACAGGTGGTGTTTGAATAACAGAAATCCAACTTCCCTCAATTCCTTTAAGCCCAGTAGTTTTATGATGCAAAACAAGTATTTCTTGAAGGATACAATATAGGTCTTTCTCATATTCTGATTAATGACTCTGATAAATTTTTTGCTGTCCTTTGCAAATAACTTTGCACTGTTATGTGAGCTTCAAGTGTAACTTGCTTGTCTTGCCCAGGAAAGAAAACACTTGTTTAATGTTGAAGAATTCTCCAGTGTTTTAAAATAATGTTCTCAGGAGGAAGTGCCTCTGTCCAGCCTCATCTGCCATCAGTGTGGTCTCTGCCATAAACTTCTGTAACCGAACAGACTCTTCAAAGAATATTTCAGGGCCCCATTGCCCCAATTTCCATCCAATGCTGGGTTGTCCTAACTGCTGACAGTCCTTTCCCCAGTTTCCCAATACCGTCCTTTTATGAAACAGTTTCATGGTTATCTGTCATTCCAGTTATGGCACTTCATAAGTTGCAGGCTAAGGAATTTCAGCAAAAGGTTCAGGTTCAGAAGCCAAACAAATAATTTGCATTTTTGTAGCAAACTAGTAAAAATGTGGGGATTCCATGAAGTCAGTACTGAATCAATTTGATTCTTCTTGTAGTATTTTCCAAGTGGCTTTTCTTCAGCATATTAATTGTAGATACACACATTGTATCAGGACTTTAAGATTTTTTCCAAAATATTCATTTACAAAATAACAAAAAATCCTTCAAAATGTTGTAATTTTTCTCTTCGATTATTTTGGTTTTGTTCTCTTCCAACCAGGTTTTGAGAAGAATTTATTCAGGTATGGCTCACTCTTGTGGTTACACCATTTTAACAGAAATTGTAATTATTTTTAATAATATTCTCATATAAACCCCCAATAACTATTTTGAAATTAAAATATAAATTGATAAGCAGGACTTAACTCTTGATATTGTTCTATAATTTCTAAATGGAAATAAACAATGCATCTATGCTTTTCTGTAAGTTAGTAACAAAACTACAGCATTTTTCTTTATGTTTTATTGTATTTGACAGTTTGTGTAGTCAGGAGAGGAAACTGCTTCCATCACATCCTTGAATGCCAGCTCAAACAAGCCTAATGGAGGCACAGAGTGCTCTGGTGTCACTGTCTCATCCTTTTACTTACTGACCCCCTATCAAGGCTTAAACTGAGAGAATTTGCACGCTTTATCCTTGTTCTCTGTTGGGATTGCTCTTGGTGATAAGAGCAGTTCTTCAGGGCAGGAAGAGATTATCAGGTTTGATACCAACTGGGCACGGTTAACCCTGCCTTTTATCTGAAGGAGATGGTGGATAGACATGAATTGTAGGGAACCCAGTGGCATTTTTAAGGATTTCTTCCTACAAAGTGATCTTTCTGTTTAGCTATATTTAATTTTCCTTAGATAAAGTATGAAAATTAAATCAAAATGACATTAAAATAAAATACTGTTTTAAAATATTATTTATTAAAGTATTTCACTACGTGCAAGATTTTGTTTTAAGTATGAAGCTTAGTGTGTATCAGATGATAGTAATAATAAATAATCAATTGAAAAGTTCCTATGTGGTGGAATATATGGTATATATTGGGTATTAAGATGTATTTATAGTTATTAACTATATATTTATTATAGACAGAGAAATAACTATTTTTAAAAAATAAAAAACATTAGAGAAATACATAAAAAAGATAGGCAATATGCTAAGATGAGGTTTTCAAGAGAGCCTGAGGAAGCTAAATATATAAAGCCCAGTAAATAATAACTTGATTTTACTTACAATATCAAGTGTTTCTCAGAATTAGTTTTCCTATAGAGATGTTTACATTTCTGTTTGCTATTTTTTTTGTCTTAAAAAGTATAATACAGACCGGACTAAAATAAAAATTTTGATGACAGAAAACATTAGTTCCTGGGTTTCACGTATTTTTCACTGCATAATTAGCATTGGAGAAATAAAAATCTTAATTTTGACATGTTCAGTGTGCTGGATCATCTTTCACCACAGTGTTATTTGTGGTTAGGATGCCCCAAAATTATTACTGAGTTGGAAAAGCTTTAAGCAAGCCAGTAATGACAATATTTATGCTCCTTGAAAAACTCTCTATGTGCCCTTAGAGTTTTCCCCTCATTGTGTTCAAACTGCCATTAACCAGTCGGAAGTTTTCACAGCCCTTACTTGATTTTGTCCTCCCAGGTGCACACATAATGTAAGATGCTACTGTCTCTGTCTGCTATGCATCACCAGGTGCAAATTCCTTTGGACAATACTCCTTTTAACAGAGAAAAGGCATTAAGCCATGTTCTTTTGAAAATTCTGTTTTCCCATAAACCATACAGGAAGCATCTGACTAAGAGAGCTTTTTAGCTGGAATTACCAGTTTTCGCATCACTATTTTAGTTCAAACTCTCCAATTTCAATACTCATAGTGCAGCTGTTAGATATGTTGTATGGTCCAAAAATGCCTATTTCCTCACTATACTCAAAGAGGAGTGCTTTGAGATAGAATCATCTAGGACAAATATATTATATTGAGTAACATGGTCCATTTTTGTGTGAGATCTCAGCCATGTGAGTAGTTGACAAACATGATTTATTAGAAAGCAATTTCTAAAAAAATTTAAATAATTTATAGTGTCTTCCAGAAATATGAATTTTTTCTTAATACAGCTTTTCATCTAAATGTGATTTTTTTAGTTATATTCTTCATTAGTAAAGTACCAACTTTGAGTGGTAAAAAAAAGAATAATCATGCAGCATGTGCTATATAGTCTTTACTTGTAAAGAACTCTGTGCAATATTCATTATACTATTGTATATTATACCAATGTACTAGTGCTTATCAATAACAGTCTGTTTTTCCTTTGTGTTTGGGTTTATTCTCCCTGCCACAACTTGAAACCAACCTCATTAGTTTTGCAGTATTGAGCTTGGTTTCCTGAATTGATTAGTCTTGTGCTGTGTTGCACTGCAATTGAGGGAGATGCTTCTGATTCATGCAATTTAATTTTATATCTTTGCAAAAAATATGCAACGTTACTTAAGAGCGGATTCAACAAATTGAGTGCTGCAAACTGTAGCTGCAAATTGTTGCTCAAACCTTTCTTCAAGGAAGAAAGATTCTCAATTGGTGAAAATGCTACTACTGTGTGCAGGATGTCACAAATGCTATCACAGAATCGCAGAACATTTTGCTTTGGAAGGGAGCTTAAAAGTCATCCAGTTCCAACATCCCTGCCATGGGCAGGGACACCTTCCACTAGGCCAGGGGGCTCAGAGCCACAACCAACCTGGCTTCAAACACTTCCAGGGATGGAGCATCCACAACTTCTCTGGAAAACCTAGATGTTGTGATAAATATCACAAAAGTTTCAGCTGCCCACTGCTGCCATAAGTAGAATAAATTCAAACTGTTCATACTTTGGGTTTGGTTTCTGTTAAAAGAAATCAGTGCAGCAACATCCCATCGCTACTCAGAGAATCACAGAATGGCTGAGGTTGGGAGGCATTTCCTCTCTGGACACCACTGGAAAAACCTGGCTTTGTCTTCTTTACACCTTCCCTTCAACCATTAGTCATGAGGACCCAGCTCTGTCTTGTCACCACAGACAGAAAACAAAACTAATAAATACAATCATATGACCTAGGAAAGAAACAAATGACAGAAACAACAATCAAGACATGAGAAACAAAATATTGAAATAGTATAGAAAAAATTGCATCTTTTCTAATAAAATACTATTGGCTTTAGTTACATTTTTTCCTGTCAGATTTATAAGTTAAAATGAGGAAGAAAAAGAATGGAAAAGGTCAATCTTTAACATAACAAAATGAGTACGATAATTTTGACGCATTTTGAATGTCACTTGTAAGATTTACCATTTTCCTTCTTTGACTACCTTGTGCACTTGCAGAGAAGAAGTTTAGTATGCCATTGCAGTGACTTCAAGGGCATAAGAAAGTTGAATTCTGTGCAAAAGATGAATTTTATCAAATCAAGTCACTTTCCAAAACCATTTCACTAAACTTCCCATAGTGAAGCAGAGATAAATGCATCTGTTGTCTTTTTTTGATGTTACCACAGTGAGGTAAAACTGATAAATTATTCATCTATACAATAAATCTACTATTATTTGGCCCCAAAGGCTGTAAAAATACTTTGAAACAAAAATTCCATCCTAAAATAATTTTGCCTAAATATATGTTAATGACTTGTTAAACATGTTATTCATATTAGGAATTTCTTATTAATTTTTACAGAACAGAGCTCTGTACTACATGTTTTGGTTAACCTTGCAATGAACTTCATATCATTTGAAGTAGGTTTTTAATAACGTTAGCTACTTTTCCTCTTAATAAAGGAACACAATTTTGTATTAATAAAATAATTTGAGTTTTATTTTGGTTTACTTCTGATAATTTTGTCATTAATAGGTATACATACCTCAAAATCTTTTCTTACAGTCATAAATTTTCACATATGAAATTGTGAAAAGTAAAGGTAGAAAAAAAGGTAAAAACGAGGAAGAATTTTCTGATGTTTCCTTGAGGATGGTTCTACTTCGTGAGTTGGTCTTACAGGCTAAAAATGTTAAATATTTAGAGTGATAATTAATGTGATAAATTTTAATGCTTTCACAAGTATTTTCATACCATATAAAATGTAAGTTATATTACACAGTGCTGACCCATGAATTAAAAAAAGGCTTTTTTCCTTTCTACACTTCAAAGACAGATACATGAGAGCAGAACCAAGATGTCTGAGTATAATGAAGAAAATAATCAGGTGATACAATAAGTGTAGTACTGAAAATTTGAAACGTGGGCATTACAAGTTTTCAGAGATTATATTTGTTGCTTTCTGGAGAGCACTGCATGTGAAAATTAAGTAAAGAGATGAAAAGGCTCAGTCTTTGCTCCATACAGCAATTATTATTATTTGGGAATATATGAGAGAGAGACAGAGAAAAATTAGGGAATGGATGGGTGCAATTAATAAGGAGGCATGTTGTGGAGGTAAGGGTGACAGGTAGGAAAATACAGCAAGTAAAGGCTGGGTTTTGTTCTGAAAATGTGACACATAGGACAGGAAGAAAGATGGGGCTAGGATCTTGGTTTGAGAAAGGCATTGCAGGTTTTCACTTCTGCCTAAAAAATAATTATGTAATTTCATATTTGATGGAGAAGTCAGGCCACACTAAATTATTTCAGTGGATCTGTCCTGGAATACATGTAACTATTGAAAATGTGGTACAAATTGGCCACCATTTAAGAATAAAGTGTTAACAATTGGCAGCACCTGGTAATTTTATTACTAAAATGAACATTTCTGCTACTGTGTGAGATCTGTAGGGGGAGTCTTCCAGTCCTAGATTTGATGGCCACTGTTGGTGATTTGCAGGCACATGTAATGCCTGATAGACGTATGCAAACATGTCATACATCACTAGTGGCACACTTAGCTTATTTTACCTAGCTATGTTTTCTTTATAATTTCTTCTCCCAATTTAAACTAGTTTAGGTAATTTTAGAGAGATATATCAATTCACAGCAGACATTTCTATGGAATTAAAGTTTCTTGGGGTTTTAGTTTGGCTTGTTTTGGTTTTTTTTTTTTGTTTTTGGTGTTTTGTTTTGTTTTTCTTTTTTGTTGTTGTTTTGGTTTGGTTGCTTTTAAGTAAAAACAAATACCTTATTGTCAAGTGAATTTCAAAGAAAAATAGGTACGTTGAATTTCTGCAACTCTGACAGCACCAAGCACCCAAACCATACCTGCATTCATTGCCCACCATTACTGAAGGTGCAATTATCAACATGCTTTGCATCTAGCAAAAAGGTATCTTATAGAAATGAAGCAATTGGTGTGGTGTTTAAATATTAAAAATTATATCCTACCCAATGTTTTCAGGAGCCAATTCTGCTTGCCAGTAGGAGGGGGCTCTCACTTTTCATAAAATGTAGAATCAGTCAGTTGTGCATCATATTATTGAATATCAATGTCATATTGTAATGAATTTTGAGAGGAACTAAGAGAATGGGGCAGGGGAAAGGAAATTTTACTGAGAGTGGTGTTATGTGCACTTGACCTCTCAAAAATTTTGAAATCATGGGGTAGATTTTGGGAAAAAAACCACCCATCTGGTTTTAGCTAATAATAATGGAAATTTAAAACTAATATATGAATTATGGATATATGAATATTCATATGAATATATGAAACTGATGAGTTTCATTTGCTTTTCTATTTGGAAACTTCCTATGTGGGTCTTGCCTGTTCTTCCTTACAGCCACATGATTGTGATAGTAGCAGTAAAGTGAAAGTTAGTAATCCGGAAGTTATCCAATTCCTATTTTTCTTTTAAGGATGATTATAAATTAAAATATAATCACCTAACCACATATTTGAAGTCTTTCTAATGTTATTTCTTCTTGCAAAGGAATATGTGACAGTTATTGTACTTGTCTGCAGAGGTTCTTCTACTTTATATCCAAGGAAGAGCTATTCATTTTAAAATATTAACTTGAAGAAGGTATGAGGGAGAAAATAGAAGAGAAAGATAGATGGCTGTTAACTAAATTGTGGCAGAGTTACAAAAAATTGAGGCACTTTTACAGGATCGATGGCAAGGACAGTACTAGATTTGCCAGAGGATGCGGTTTATTAAAGTCCTTGATGATGGGAAACTTATGCCAGCATTAATCATCTTAGAGAGAGGCTTCCAATAATATACTGCAGGAAGTGTCACAGCGTCTTAGACCTGACAATCTGTCACATATTTTTATTATATGTTGCAGGAGAACAAATAGCCAAAAGTTTGAAAACCTATATTCTTAAATTAAGAAGTGCAAATCTGATTCTGCACACCAGTTTTCCATTATAGTTGTCTGGACACATGCACTAAATCAGGTAATTTGCTATATCTAATTTTGTGTATGACACTGAACATACACCACAGCTTTGACATCCTTAATTTAATTACCTTCTGGACAAGGCAGGTAATGTATTAGTCTGTTCTTGAATCACTGCTCCTGGACATAACTAACAAGGATATCCAAATGTTAGAGATAGCTTTCAGGTCAGAATTTTATTCTCTTCAATAATCCTCTTACACTAGTTGTCCAGAACTCATTCTAATTGGAGTGCTGACCTGTCAGTTTCTTTCTTGTTTGGGAAAATGAACAGCTTGAGTTTAGCTGATGTCATAACATTAACTACTACATTAACTACTCTGAAATGCCATTCTAAATTTATAATTTCTTACAGAATCCTAGTCCCATAGAACAGTTTAATTTAATATTATATCTTTGTGATACAGTCTTTTTTCCTTCTAGGCATCTTTTTCATTTGGATTGCCTCATCGCTCCAAAATAATACTCGATCTTTCACAGTTGAGCATTAAAACCTTATGAACTTTATCACATCCTGGGCTGCATCCAAAGCCCTGTGGCCAGCAGGTCGAGAGAACTGATTCTGCCCCTCTACCCACCTTTTGTAAGACCCCCACCTGCAGTGCTGCATCCAGCTCTGGGACACCAAATGCAAGAAAGACATGGACCTGCTGGCTCAGGTCCAGGTGAGGGCCATGAGGATAATCAGAGGGCTGGAGCAGCTCAGCTGTGGAGACAGGCTGAGAGAAGTGGGGTTGACAAGCTTGGAGAAGAGAAGGCTCCAAGAAGACATTTGCAGGCTTTCAGTGTGCAAATGGGGCTTATAAGAGAGACTTTTTACCTTTAGGAATGGCACAAGGACAATGATTTTAAACTGAAAGAGAATTATTACAAATTAGATTTTAGGAAGAAATTTTTTTTAGCGTGAGGGTGTTAAGGCCCTGGCACAGGCTGGATGGGGTTTTGGGCAGCCTTGTCTAGGGGAAAGTGTCCCTGCCCACAGCAGGGGGTGGAACTGGGTGATTTTTAAGGTCCTTTCCAACCTGAGCTTTTCTACATTACTGTGTGCCTGTAGTAACTAATGTGAATTGTAGCTTTTGTACTTTTTTTTTCAGTTTTGGGGGTTTTATTTGTTTTGCTTTCAGTAAAGTGCCATAAGTTGTGATAAAAGAAATATATCATCAGCGTTTAATTTTTTTTTAATTGAGTGTATTCAAGCTCCTACTTCCACTTTTCTGTTTAGAACTCTGGTATGTCATCTTAACTGGTAGTACTTTATGTAAAAAAGCTTAAAAGGAACAGTTCATTTGCACCCTGCATGGATTTTTGTCAGGTGTAAATTAATTCTGAGTTACATAGAAGATAAGCAGAGCACATTATTAATTTTTAATGGTTTTAAATTTCTAACCGATTTCTATTGAATCTTTTATTTTTTTTAAAAATAGATATATTGCATTTAAAGATCCTTGACATATGCAAACATATGAGAAGGACTAGCTTTTCATTTCTAATTGGTTTTACTTCATTTTCAGTTGATGGATTTTTTTGATAAGCATTCTGTTTATTAATGTAATTTGTTTCTTAGTTATTTTGTAAAACTGGTGGGATGAGGTTTTTTAGATATATAAAATAGTCAACCTTTTATTTTTACAGCCTTGGCTTTATGGTTTGTTATTTTTCATGCTTTATTTTTTATTAAACATAAAGTGTGTTTATGTTATATAAATACTAATTCTGTAACCATTTAAGCATAATAAACTGCAGTTAGAGATGAAGAGCATGGAAGAAAAAATAGGTTCTCTTTATAAACAAATTATTCCCTTCCAAATAATTTTTTTAGTTTTATAAGAAATGTAAACTATATTCTATTTGCACTGTAAAAAGAAAAATATTTTCAGACTCATTTTGTTTGTGTAAAAGATCACTCCAGGCATCTTTATCTGTTCCTGACTAGGAATTCTAAAATCATTGGTTTTAGATAATTTCTCTGAATCAAGTCATTAGCACAGTTCTTTTTGCTATGTTGGAGCTCTTGACTGCTGGGGAAATGGCTGCAAAGCCTTTTAACCCAGGCTTTTTGAGAGGGGAAATTACAAAGCTTTTTTGGGGAGAAATGCTTTACAATTGTGAGTTATTTGGAGATCTATCTTTATCTGACGGACTTTTACTCTTATTAATGTTTTATTATGTGTCTGACTGTAAGTACCTGTAGTCTTGTACAGATTGTAGTCCATAACAGACCTATTCTTTTAAAATATAAACAAATAGATACTGTGGGCATCCAAAATCTACTTTTAGAAGCGAGAGAAGTCTGAATCGGAAGTCCCTCTTCTCTTAAATGATTTTATCTGCAGTGTAGAAGTGTATACTACTTTTTCACTTGTAAGTCTTAAAATTGAATATGAGTTTGACACATGTATTCAAATCAACAGAAATTTAAAATCACATAATGTTGTCTATAAAGCAAGGCTACTCAAGAGTATCTTTCAGTCTTCAACATTCATGCCAGTGTTCATTAATGGGGTGAACTTATCCTGAGAAATTGTGCACTGAGAGATACATCTTACATAAAGTTTGTCGTGAAATAACCGTATTTGGAGACTCATGAACATTCTGAAGAGATGTCTGATCTATGTGTTGAACATACTATTGATCCATTTCTTGAACAGGCAGAAATCAGTTTGTACAGTTTTCCTACAAGTGATTCGCAACACAAATTTCATTTCCAGAGGAAAAGCCAAAATTCTGATCCTTGTTATTCTGAGATTCTTCACCATACCTAACTATAAAATGTGCTTATGCAGTTTGCTTTTTCTTCATATGCTCCACTAGTGTGAGATGTCACACTCTGAAGACTCTTTGCTAGTCCATTCTTTGCATTGAACTATTAAGCTGATGAAATGTGGGGTATTTAAAGGTCTGTGAAATTCAAGATCACTAGAATTACTTATTGAAACATTTGGAGCAGAAAGATGAGCTCCTGTGTCTGGTAAATAAATTTATAGTCAGGCAAGCTTTACTTACTTAGATGAAATTGCTTGTTTTTCTACAAAAATAAGGGCTGAACAGTTATTAAAGGAGATGCTGCTGGCCTTGAGCATTGTAGCAGCTTTGATCTATGCTTTAAAACTTCTATTGATAACAGTTCTTTTTGCTCAAAGCCTATATGCCTACATGCACCAGCAGCATGTCATCAAAAAGTTTGTGCTTTACAAAAAAGGAAAACATAGAAAGAAGCTGAAAATGTGCACTTCAGGAAAAAAAAAAAGAACAAAAAACCCCAGTTATTTTTAACCAGTCCTGAAGCTAAATTTTACTTCATACTTAAAGATGGTCAGTTCTGGTCTCTGATAGACCTATTTGGAAATATCTTGCCTGAAATGAAACTATATGTATAAAGGACTAGAATAGATTTTCCAGAGACATCTCTGGAAACATTTAGGAGCCATTTATCAAAAGAAAAATAGATACATATATATCTTAGATATGAAAAAGAGATGCCATTACAACAGCTGCAACTGATAATTCTCTTTTGGAAGTAAAGCACTAAGGGAGTTTTCCTTGGGTAAAGAAATTTTTTTTAATACTCTTAAAAGATAATAACAAAAGAATTACGAAAAAAATATAAATCAATATTTAATAGAAGAAAGCTACTATTCACCCAAGACATAAGAAGAGGAGGAAAAAGGCTACTCGCTCTCATTTCTAGAGATCACTGAACTTTCTGCTCTCCACAGAAACAGTGAGTAGAAAAGTCACTTAGTGGCACAGTGGTTTGAAGAGCACAGCTAGTTTGCAAACCAGCAATTTCCTCTGTGTCAGACTCAGTGTTTGGTACATGTTTAATGCAGCCATTTATAGGCAGGTTTGTAAAAAAAACACACCATCCTTTTGCTTGGCTGTAGCTTGATGATTTCATAAGGAACTGATATAAAGATTGTCCTAAATAGTGCGCACACAATATATTTTCTGCGGTAGGTAGAATATGCTGTAGTATTCTTGATACTCTTTTACTATTTTTTAAAGGTTTATTCCCACAAATAAACATCTCTCTTTAAAAGGATTTCATAAAGTATGAGAAAGTTCCAGTGAGAAATGGGTGAAGCAATACCACAAGAAAAGTTGAGGAGTGAATGTAGTTTCTCCGTGGCAAAAGAAGACACTAAAATCAGCACAAGAAGAGGCAATGTATGTTTTGTAGGTCACCTCCCTCTATCATACAAGGGTCTGGCTGAAGAGTTTCTGATCCTCAAGAGGAAATGCTCTTCCTCATTTCTGACAGAGTGTCTTTCAAGGGCCTGATATTGCCTAGAGCGAAATATAATTAACAGGTATTCTCTTTCACGAGAATTTTGGCTGAATCTGTTTCAGGAGAGAAGAAACCTACCAAGATAAAAGTCCAGCAAACTCAAGGCTGAATACTAATACTTCGATGTTCCATCTCAAACTGACACAACACTCAATTGGAATTTCTCAGTGAACATGAAAGCTTGGATACAGGTATATGGCTTGTTTTACTAAACCACTTAATAAACTTGTGCATTACTTCCTTTTTCCAGATGCTCCAACATTCGTGTCAAATCAAACTGTATATTACTCTTGGGAAGGCAATCCCATCAATATAAGCTGTGAAGTGCTAGCAAATCCGTCTGCCTCAGTTCAGTGGAAAAGAGGAAAATTAGTTTTACCTGTAAAAAATACAACACATTTGAAGACCTACAGTACAGGAAGAAAGCTGATTCTAGAGGTAAGGCTTAAAATGGAAATCGACATGGTGGCAGAACATAATTTTGTCCTTAATTTGGCAGCACTGCGAGTACTGCAGAGTGTATTTAAGGCTAAGACCTACAAATTAATAAGTAACACTCTTTAAAAACTAGAACAAAAACAACAAACAAATGTATGTAAACTGTTTTACCTACACGTTTCTAAAGAGTAGTTAGAAAATAAACCTTATTTGAATGGCTTGTAGCTCAGTTTTCCAACTGCACCCAACAAAAATGTAACATGCATTTCTTGGAAGTAAATAAATCCATAAATAGATCTCAAACTAAACTATCACACTAATGCTGGAAATTAAAGTGACTGCCTGATAGGTGCTTGGTATCTACAAAAAGTTTATTAGATATTTTTTATTGTTTAAAGGTGAAATTATAAAGATGAACAATGTCACTATGTTCCATTTTTGGATTTCCTCATATGAAGTGGGGAAGGGGGAGTTAAACATGAAAAAAGGTTTATTTAAATCTGTATTTGGAGAATATACTAGATATGCTGAAGTAAGAATACCTTTGCATATTGGTTAAGGAGAACATACTTGAATTTCTGATTTTTATTTTTTTAAAGCTATATTTAATTAGCAAATAATCTTTACAAAGTGTATTCATTTTAAAGATTGCTCCCACATCTGACAGTGATTTTGGACGGTATAATTGTACAGCCACAAACAGAATAGGAACACGATATCAGGAGTATACACTTGGTCAAGCTGGTAAGTTAAAATTTTGTTTCCTTTTCTTGAAATATTGTTTCCTACTTTAATCAAAATTAAGTTCAGACACACTAACCTCTGTTTATTTTGTTCCATGGACAGTTTGCAGATAATTTAATTCTCTAAAAGTTGAGTTGCAGTATAAAGTAAAATAAACCAGTTCCCTCAGAATATGAATCTTCTTTGGATTTAATTTTAAGGCCTTCTGAAATTTGAAAAAAATTAAATTAGTCTAACTTTTTTTCTTCTACCTTACTATATCCTACATTTATAACAGTGTATTTTCATTACTTCAGCAGAGAGACATATGGTTTGTGGGCAGTAAAAGAGAGAATTAGGAAATTCTTTTTTTTCCTTTTTCTTCCCCATATTTTCTAGATAAACCAACAATGACAAAAGACTGAAATACTTCAACAAAGAATTTCTACCTCCATTTGCTCTTTTAGTTATTAAAATGTAGAGTTTGACCCAGAGTGCTAGACTGAATTAACTTAAGCTCTGAGATGTTCTACACCTTATTGTTACAGAATGTCTATGTGTTGTTATGTCTTTCTATTGTTGTTTAGGCAAACACAAAAATCTGACTGTTCTTTGACAGAGATAACTATTAACTGAGACTAAATGAGAGTTTCTTTGGAGTACTTTCAATTATATTTTCTTGTGGAATGGACTAATGCTTGTTCAGCTTTGAGGTCTCTAAACATTTGGATTTATGTACTCAGAGGATACAAATTGTGCCAACTTTAATGATGTCTCTGGAGCTGTAATGCAGTTGACAGTACTAAAGGTACTGCCACACTGAAAGACGTAAACTTCTTGGGATGTGATGTGTTGTTATGGACCATTTTTATTGTGTAACCTCTAGTTTCTTCTTTTGAATCCTACCAGGAAGACTTTTGGGGGAACATTCCTGGAATGTGCACATCCATTGTTACTATATATATTTTTTTTTTTTAAGAACCATCAGAAGTGCTGAGCTTCTTAAAATAGGAAAATGTGGGGTTTAATTTCAGAAAACATCAAATTTCTATGGGCCACAATTTAATGTTGTTTAGAAGATCCATCACCCTTCATTTTACAAGTTTTGGGGTGTTTTACCAGTGGTGTGATCTTACCTTCCTTTAACAGCTACATTCAACTACTGAAGAAAAAAGTTTTTCTTGAAGCCATGAACATCTATAATAGAAAAGGGAAAGAAAATCCCCACTTGCATCCCTCTGGTGTCTTACCTATCAGGACAGAAAATGCTGAGAAAATATTGTGGTTGCCACTGGGCTGTTTTTTGCTAAATATGTATACACTTGGGAGAGCATTATAACAGATGTTCTCCAGAATGTTGTTTTTGCCCTTAGATTTGTAGAACAGGATCTCATCACAATGCATGATACTACATGATGTTTATTTTAGCAATGTATATATTCCCTGCTTTTATAACTTATTAATTAATAAATTTAAATCAAAAACATTACCATTGTTAAATAAAAAGAACATGATATTTTGTCATTTTATTTCTGGAAGTTTACACATGAGTGCCCCTGGAAATGCAAGGGAAAACAAATAACAAACTATAATACTGTTCTGGATTTTTAATGCAACTGTATCAGAAGCATTACTGATGCCAGTTTTGCAAACAGATTAATAATCTCTACTTTTGCAATGGCTTGCTTGTGTTTTTTTTCAGGCAGTTCTTTTGAAAACTGGATGAATGCTTAAAAAATATGTATTGTAGTTACAAACATAAAGAGGTAAATCAGGATAAATAGAATTATGGGAAGACATAATGTAAAGAATGAGCTATATGTGGATACCCTATATAACGGTATTAAATTCAGAAAATAGAAAGAAGGAAAAGTGGGTTTTTAGTAATGGTAATGAATAGGGCTGGAAACACTGGGTTTGAAATGTCACTATGCACCACCATGCACTACTTGCTATGCACTACTTACAGCAGTGAAATGCATAATATTCAGTATCCTGAAAAATAGATATTTTTTGCATTTGGCTCAAAATAGACTTTGTTTTTGGAATAAAAACCCAAACATGTTCACTGGTACAAATTTTGTATCTAAACTGGCATCAGCTGGAAATGGAAAATAATCAAGGAGATGGGGAATAAAACCATTATAATAATTGCATAATAAGATGTCAGATGCAGTTTTCTCTTTAGGTTTATCACCTCGGTCACTTCACTCTGGCTGATTAGGAAGGCCTAATGATTGATGTTTTTCATATTGAAGCCTATAAAATAATTTCATACATTTCAATACAGCCTGCATTGCCTTCTGGTTTTGATTGTAAATACAACTGCTGGGGTGTAGAATATTTTTACAAAGGCTCTGTCAGGGAAAAATAATTACAATTCCGTGCTGGGAGACAATATTAAGTAAAGTGTGCTGCTAGGGTAAATTCGATCACAAATAATGATCTTTTTACAGAATAGTTTTCTCTTGAAATTCTGCAGGAATTTCTTGTTCTTTCAAGTTTTGTTCCATTTTATGCTTTGCTAGATTTCAGCAGAATCAAACTGCTTTTTTTTTTTTTTTAATTTACAGCTACTTAGAAAGTGATCATACTTAAGAAATTAAAATTATTGAAGATTAGAAAGACATTTCTTTCAGTATTTATGTGCCATTTACAGCCATATTTGTATGACAGGAAAGCCATAACTGTTTTCTCAGATTATACAGAGCTACTGAATCAGCCTGAATTCCATTTAAGCCTTTCAAAACAACTGAAAAGTGCAGAGTATTTGAGGTTTCACACTGGAAGGGGCTGGCCAGCTTAGAAACTTCAGAGATTTTTTGCTAGCTTAATCAGATGTCCTCATGACCTGACTTGTGGTGAGCAGCTCTTAAAAATAGCAGATGGGTGACCTCCTTTTTCATTAACTGAGCTTTTAAAATGTTATGTGACTAACGTATAAAGTGTGAAAAGAACCACTGTCACTTCTTGCCACTGCAGATTAATTGCTTCATGTCACAGCCACAACTTGGCTTTTAGAACTTTACTTACACTCTGGTTTTAATCTAGGACAGGCTTGAATTTTGGCAAGCCAGGTCAGCTTGACAGGTTGTCCCAATGGTTCTCAGAGCCTGAGGTGAGCACAGATGCTCCTAGATTCGTCCAAATCTAGTTTATCCATAGTTTATGGGAAATATCACTATGCAGGGAGCCTTTATGAAGTAGATAAGCATGTGTCTGTTTTGCTGAGATCTCAGAATCATTTTAAGTATTTTCTGTAGGTAAACAGAAAAACGAAAGGCCATCAGTAGTTTAGGACAATGTTATTGGAATAGATAATTAAAACGGTAAATTTTAAGGTTGTCACACAGAGCTAAACTAGATTTTTCAAAGTTTCTCTTTTTTTTAATATTAATGTAGATTTTATACATAGTTGGATGTACAGCTGGGCTGAATCTAGAGCCCTAAAAAGTAAACCGTGATTCACTTCTAAGGCTCTCATAGCCTTACTTATCCTATACTTTCCTTTCCCCTACGTTCTTGAATTCTGGGATGGCATAGGGTTTACAAGTCCTGCTGTGGGCACAGACACTTTTCACTAGAGTGGGTTGCTCAACATCCTGCCCAACCTGGCCTCAAACACTTCCAGGGATGGGGCACCCACAGCATCTCTGAGTAAATGAGAGATGCTACATGTCCTATAGCTGTATTAGTGATCAGTTTCCTTTCCACAGGTATATTACAGGGAATTAAAAAACAAACTGTTGATGATGTCATTAGATAGTGAGAACTTCTACGTCACTTTATTGAATTAGAAATTCTTTAAGCATCCTGTGCTCACAGAAAGTCATTGAAGATGGGAAATAATGACAACAAAAGCAAATGAAGACATGGGAAAGACAATAATTGAGCTTCACAGAAAATGCATCCTGTAACTTGTTTCATGGAATTAAGTAAAGCTCAAAATGTGATAAGGCTGATTGATAACTGACAAAGACTACAACATCAAATTTAGAAGTTTATTAGTCTATAGTTTTGTTGCTGCCACTTTACTGCTGACTAATGAATGTTTTTTCTTTTTTCTCCAAGTATTTCCATTTTCATATAGGTAAAAGAAAATCAAAGAAATAGGACTTTATTTTCCCTGGAGAATAGTGTAATTAAAAAGAAAATGGTATTCTGCCAAAACCCCTCTCATCACCACAAAAATATGGGCAGACCTAAAATCTAGCTTGCTGTTCTAAAACTTGCCACTGACATCTTAGCAGCCTTAGCTAAAGTATTTTTATTAAAAAAAGAACCAAACAGCAATATATTTGCAATTAGCAATGTGTGAAACTATCAACATAGCAGCAGTGTTTTCTTTGTGTGCATGTGTCTTACTCTATTTTATTATTTATGTATTTCTTTGCTAGCGGTGGTTCTGTTTACTAACCTAATACTTGTTTTTCCAGAACTCCCAGAGATTTGGTAAAAGAAATCTATGTAGATTTTACATTGTTTTTTGTTTTTTTTTCTCAATTCTAAGGATGTACAAGAACAAGCTATTTCATAGAGACTTTTTTACTCCAAAAATTCAGTCCCCAGCCTCATCTCTTTTCTTGCCAGGGTCCTGGTGCTGCTTAGATTCAGCATTTAGACAGAGTTATTTTCAGTCAGAAAATAAGTCAGAGACAGGAAAAGCTGGAGAGCTGCAGTAGGAACATGCTGATAGGAGACAAGAGCTAACGGGAAGATCCATCTCTGAGCCCACTACCCCCTCTCACAGCATCACTTCCTTTTCTCTGTTTATACCAGGACTGTTAAACTCTGAGAAGGGAAGTTATTTTCTTCCATAAAGCTATCCAAAAAATATCCAGAAAAGAAAACCCCCAGTGATAAGAAATGGTCTTTTATTGAACAGGTTTGGTTGTAATTGTAGGAGACTTGAAAGACCCTTTTCACATCAGTGGAGACAAATAGGTACTCATAATTTTTTGTGTACTTCTCTATCAGCTGTGATACTGTTTTTGGCACCAAGCCAGTGCTGCTTAACTTAGGCCATTACATCACAAAGTTCATTTGTGCAAACCAGCATTATGTGCTGAGTACAAAAAACCATAAAATGCAATTTTATGCCTTTTAGTTGGGGATACTTTTTGATTTTATTTGATTCTTTAACATCATACATTAATACAGTCATATACTGAGCAGAGAAATAGATGCTGTGGAAAGAAGATAAAGTTGACTCAACGTCTGACACTTTTTGGGTCTTTTTATGTCTTAAAGGCTAAAGTTGTGATTAATTATTTCTTGTTTTGACAGCAATATAATGACATAAACAGATAGCAGTGGACATTCTAAGGAAATATTTTGGAATCTTTGCTATCACTAAGTGATCTTTAGATCATAGAAAGTAAATCCCATACATCTTCTACTATGTAGTCCTTCAACTTATATCTATAATGCTATATGAATTAGTCATCACTGCCTGTAGCTAAACTTCTCTAAGATTCATTTTGTTGGTTTCTTTTAGAAGGAAAAAGAACAAGAAACATCCACAGCTCTATCCTTCCAAGCACAGACTTCAGAGTGCATAACATTGCAAATTATTCTTCACTCCTGCTAAACATTGATCCAAAAGCCTTGCAATTCTAACATGAAAATCATGGCAATGGTCCAAGTAATTGCAGCTGACGGGGGACAGCTCAAATGCTGGAATGTTTAGCTGGATCAGGACCAGAAGGCTGTATACCTTGCAAGATCAAATTCCTACTCATTAGAGAACTACAGAATTAGATTCAGTTCATTATGCTGTTGTTTATCTTCTTTGGGGAAAAAAGTTACAGATTTGTCTAGCTGGAAAGAGATAGTAGTATTTTATAATATCTTAATGGTATTGCTCATATTTGGTTTTGGTTTTCACTAGGGAAATGTGTCTCCTGCTATATTTTCTTCAGACAACTCACACTTTTCCTTGGAACTGATACAGTTCAACTCTTAAAACTGCATAAAACTTACCTGCATGTGTGGGTGGCTTGGAATGTGGGATGCATATTTAAAATAGTATTGTAGATGTATTTTACACCTCAATGAGTTCTAAACATATTGCATTGTGCTAGTTATGCAAAATATCATCCTGGGTTTTCAAAGGAGCTTCATTTCATGCTTATTATCAACTGGAATCGTATCTTCATTTGGCAGAAATTATGCTTGAATTTGCAATAGAGAACATAAGATTCTTCCTGAAGGATTTCATCTTCCCTGTGCTATGCTTATTATAGTTAACCACACACAGACATTAACACACAAGGAAAAGAGGTTTTCTTAATATTTGGAAAGTCAAGAACACAGTGGATATGTAAATAACATATTTTTGTTTCATACCATTGACCAAATAATTGTTTTGATGAAAACACAAGCATCAGTGAATTGCCTCATTAAAATATCATCCAAAAACTAACATAAAAATAGTATGAATGAAATTGGATATTCATTCGTTCATTCATCCCCTCAATATTTGTTTGTTTCATCTTGAACTCTTTTGAAAAGAGAAAACAAATTTTTAGAAGTTCAGCAGCTATTAGCAATACTGTAGGTATCCACAGCAGCTTTTTGCTTGCAATTAAATCCAAAAAGCATTCATCTTCCATACTGAATATTGACATTCATCTTTTCGAGTGATGGCATCCACTTCTCTCACACAGTACCATTCTGCTCCAGTATGGCTGTCCTGGATTGCTTTGCTGGGATTCTTGCACTGTATTTTTTCCACTCCTCTCAGAACCATCACTTGAGATCAGGAGAGAAGGAATATGTACTCAGAATTGGGCTTATGTACTTAATTACTCTGTTGGAGGAAAAAATAAGTATTTCTCTAAGTTTTAATGAGAATCTGAAGGAAAGGGGTCACTCCCTAGGTGATTCTAATCCTCAGCCTCCTCTGATTTTGGGATCAATGCTTACTTAGCAAGTAACTCCTATAATACATTCTTCTTCCATATAAACACAGAAAAGAAAAAAAAAAACCCAAAAGACTGCACGTATTTTTGAACACAGTTTCCCTTTTCTAAAGACCCCCAACTTTTTGATCAATTTAGAAGACCCAGACACAGGTCTGTGTTCTCATGGATGCACAGCAGACTGGTTCCTTTTGGTCATGTTCTATCTGATCATGAATCTTCAGCCCCTTTGTAAGGGTAAAAATTGCTTGCAAAATCCCAGATCCTGTTGAATGGTTCCTGGAATAAGAAGGGATTTGAATCTCTCAAACTGAGACGTTAATTGTACTAAAATCTGTAATTTCATGGATTCAGATAGTTGTGCTGTTAAGTAAAAGATATTACACTGGTTCATCTATACAAATAAATCTATGCTGATTTTAACCCAATGAACACCAAGTATTGGAGGTTTCAGGAGACCTGGAATCAGAAATGCCAGCTGTAAGAGGTGTGATATTCGCATGAAGATACTCAAGGCTGACAACTGACAGAGATTTTATTCTGAAAAAAAATTAAGTTTCTTATAATCAAAAGGTTATACAAATCAGCTCCTTTAGACCAGCTTTGGCATTTCATTTTCTGGAGAATTTGTGGCTGAATACATAATTAAATCACTACTGTAATATTTTATAGAAATTTTTGTCTCATTTTCATTCAAGTACCAATGCTGAGTGAAGCTCAGATTGATTCTTTTTTTATTCTCGCTGTCTGACAGCCTTTGAATAAAGACAATATTTTATGTAAATTATTCATTACCAACTAACCAAATTACAGGCTTTGGCTCAAGTTCTGGCATGTCCTTACAAAAATATCTTTTATAACATGGAGACAAAAGCAATGTCAAATCTGGAAGCAGGTATGCAAATCATTTTCAGATGGATCAGAAAAGAAATTCTTAATGTTGTTTCAAAACCCTGATATTCTGTCCACAAAACTAAAATTCTTCCTAATATTTTCAGTATAATTTTTTATAATTGTAACACCTTAAAATGTCAGAAAATTAGAAAAGCTAGTCTCTTGAATTATATGTGTTTGATCATAAAGGGTAAAAATAGTGTATTATTTCTGTTTTTAAAGATGTACTGGCTCCAATGTTATTTTTTTTGTTTTGTTTCATATGTAGCATTCCAACACCTAAAAACACCTATTCTATTTTCATAGATCTTTTCTACTGTGAAAGATATGCTTTTTGCTTTTGATTTCAGGGAAAATGTTTCTTTCCACCTATATTGCAAATTAGTTCTTAAACTGAACAGAGAATAGAAACCTTCCATTAATACATCTTTTTGGCTTGAAATTCAGTCTTTAAAAAAAAAAAGAAAAAAATCATGTTTGGCGCTGTAGTTCAGAGTTCCATAAAATGTCCAAGTTATTTATACAGTTCTTTGTCATAATCTTATTTAGCAGAATTCAGACTCTGAATTATCTATTTAGCTGTAACTGTTCCTTTTGTTAAATTTGATTTAAAGTTTGTTATTCTCTTTTACATGGTCATACAGTCAAAAAACTGTTCTTTGACATTTGACTATGATGAAATTAGCTATTAAAAAAGATCATATTATAAAAAAACGGCAAAAGTGGAAAATGTTTTTGTGGTACTTTAGTGTACAAGGAAATGAATGTGGTCTTCTTACAGCTCAATAGTAGAAAGCTTAAGTTGTTTATCTAACATAAATATTATTGCACCATATTCAATTTTTTTTCTTCCTTGAAGACTCTAAGACTTTTGTGGGGAGATTATCAGCTGCTTTGGTTTGTCTAGTTGCTGCTGATTACGAAACTGTGTTTGTACTTTTTTAGATGTGCCATCAAATCCGTACGGAGTGCGAGTTTTAGAGCTGTCACAAACCACTGCCAAGGTTTCGTTCAATAAGCCAGATTCACATGGAGGTGTGCCCATCCACCACTACCAAGTGGATGTGAAAGAGGTAGCCTCGGAAACCTGGAAAATAGTTCGCTCCCATGGAGTTCAAAGTAAGTACACAAAAAATAAATGGAAGTATTTTGACTGAGAAGAATGTCCAAGGAAAAGACAGTAAGTATATCTTTGTTTCTTTCTTTGTCTTAGTCCAGTAGCTGTATCTTTATATTAGTGCAGACCTCTCTACACCACTTAGAAATATTCCTGCAATTTTGTATAAGCCAACTGTTACCTTTTAGTTTTAAAAATGTTTACAATTATTGTCCATTTTTCACGTCCAGCCAAAAGCTAGCTTTTGAAGCAATACATTTCAAAGAGAGTACAAATGAGATTGCTTTTGAGAAGGTGCATTATGTAAGCAGCTAAATGAATAATTTTAAGTAAGCTGTTACGTAATATTTAATCCTGGGCATTAATTACTGACTTTGACCTACTTAAAAAACTTACTACATACCTGTTAATATTCATGATATCTGGTTCAAAAGCATATCTATAATGTTTGTTCAACAAACATTCCTCAAACAGACAAGACTTCTTTAGGCCCCTGATTTGTTGGGGAGTTTATAGAGAGTAATGCTAAGCCTTGCGTCCAAATTTACCTTTTGGTACTTTTGGTGCAAGTTAAGGCTGCTCCACCAGTCTTCTGATTAATACTGCAGGAGGTCAATGGCTTTTCAGCTATCAGCAGTCACAGGAGACAAAAATGTAGCAAATAGTGTAGCAAATCTGATGTGTTATCTCTTTCCCTTTCCTATCCTCATCCTCCTATAATCCTCATACAAAAGTTCTGAACTAAACAGAACATGTTCAAAATTACAGAATTATTTCAAAGAAACATACAATTAACATGTAGTTAACATGTATTCAAAAAAACAGGTTATGTCTCTTTATCTTTTGTTTTTCTTAGCAATTTTCTTAGCCATTTATACACACAGTAACTGTGTCTATACATGTAATTAAGTAAATCTTTAGAACTTTCATTTTATTCCAGTATAGCTTGAATTTCTTTCAATACTAGGAGACCTGAAGAAATCATTGATTTTCTTTTATTTGCAGAGTAGGCACATAAGGATATTGGCATACTTTCTTTTCATGCAGTGTTTCAAACCAAATTTGAGACTTTTATTCTCATAGCTACCTCCTTCAATGAATTTACAATATTTTTTCTGGTATGAATTATATCAAATACTAAAACTTGAAGTGACCAGTCTGTGTAGTAAAATGCAAGGCATTCAAATGAGTTCAAACCCAGTGACTACAGTGCCAGTTAGTCAATCACAGAGATGCTTAATTTCATTGCAATGCCAGAACAAAAAAAAAGTCTCCAGTGTTAAGTTTGCAGAACAATGTATTCACCTCACTCCCCATAAAACTGTCTTTCCTATTATTTCTGTTGATGTGATGTTTATTAAAATACTAATTGATTACACTAGGAAAGATGTGTAATTCAACAGACCCTTGTTATGAGATCTGACTGGAGCTGCCTTCTTCAAAAATTCACACTTTCCTTTTGAAACATTCCTTCAGCATTGTGTGGTTTTAGGTTGTTGTTCATTTTGGAGATTTCTGTACAATATTAATTGATCTTGGAATCATTTTTGTCCAAGACTAGTGAGAGTTCTATGGTAATCTATTCTAAAACTGGAGTAGAGTGACAGGTACAAATACCTGCAGTTCTTATACAGATGTTACCAATATGAAGTAGATTGTGGGTATTGAGGATCTCTGCTGCCATTCCTACTAATATTAAATATTTCTGCATCAAAAAGTTGTACTACTTCCTGCATACTGTCATATTATATTCCCATATCTCCGTTTATACAGTTTATTCTCCTTTTTCACTTGGACGATTTCAGGGGGTGTACCATTTTGCAAGCATGTGTTTTCCTCTTCATTTCATTTTCCCTTGACTGAAAGGTTCCCTTGTATGCTGAAAGGTTTTTTCTTGAGAAAACAAAACAGTTAACATGATTTTGGACATATTAAAGATACCTCTTAATAGCATGTATTAGCAAAAATTACTCCAAGTGATGACAAAAACTAGTATACATGAGAACAACCTGAAAAGCCATCTCAGTCTACGAAGAGTCATGTTGTAAACACATAAATATTGAAAGGATGGTGGAAAATATTAAAAATTAATACTACATTCATAATTAATTCATTATGTTTTCTGAAATCTCTACTGATATACCCCTGTATAGAAAGCCTGAGATTGTATATTCTATATGTCTCTGAATTCCTCTCTGAACTATTTTAGAAATCAAAAACTACTTCAGATGGTCAAATATTTACTAGAAAGAAGACATCTTGTTTTCATAAATCTTGTTGAAGCTACATTATGTAGTTTTATAGGGAAATCAAAAGTGTCCTGGTTGCATTTATCACAAGTCCCTGCAGATATTCTATAATAAGGTGAAAACTTGTTCTGTTTGTGGAGTACTATAGGGCTGAACCAGAAAACCAAAACATGGTACTAAAACACAGACAGAACAATCCAGAGCAGAAAAAGTTTTTTCAAGTGGAGGTGTCAAAAACCAAAATTAATGTCCTTTTTTAAAAATGAAATGTTGCTAAATATAACTGGAATCTTGCTGGAATATTGAGCCTTTGCTTTTTTCCTGAGCATTCAGAGGGTTTTAGCAATTTTTCTAGAACATCTGTTTAAACTTCTCTCTATTTATATTTTAGCCTACTTGCAGTGACATGTTAAGATAACCTTGAGATTTTCTCTCCAAAATCCCTATTTTCTATTCCTGAAAGATTTTTCAAAGAAGCTTTTATTAATGTGAAGGTGTTTCTATTTTTTTTTCCAGCTTTTTGAGAAATTTAGGATACTTTAAAGTCTTTTAAATGATAAGAACAAATAAATGTTTTTGAGACAGTTTCTGATTGTGTCAGAATAGCTAAGAACAGCTTTCCTACCATGCCTCAACATCATCTCAGCTGAGTGAGTAGGATGTTTAGAATGCAGTAATTTTTCTGTATTCCAATTTGTATTTAGATCATCATAATTTCCACACTCAGTCAATATTCCTTAATGGAAACAAAACCACTTTTTCCTTCTTTTTACATTTTAGGGACATTTATGGCTAAGATTCAGCTATAAAGACTGTTTACACAGTGACAGAGTGCTGCTTGCACATCTTAAGTGGTGGTGCATACATAATGCATTGGTCATGATTTTTTCCCAGCAGTAAGTGGTAAAATATTCTGAAATTTTACAGGGTGGTTATTTATCAGTCTGATTCAACTCACAAGTGGTAAAACTGCAGACCTTTCTTGCCACAATGTACAAAATGTGTAAATTGCAAAAACATCTTTCAAGGCAAAAAGGCAGAAAAACCTACATTCAGGAGGAAGTTGTGCCTGGAAGACTGTAAGAATTCCAATACAGAGGTTTTCAAGGCTAAACTGAATCTTCTGCTCCCTCCCTATGGTGACCTAAAGGAATAGTGTAGTTGTCTTCACACAGTAACAAAGAATAGCCATAAAGTGATAAACTTAATGAAAAATGCATTTTTAAATGAAACAAACATCATGGAAATGTGGCTACAGAAGCAAGTTTATAAATAAAGCATTAATAAACGATTATGAGGTGTTCAGAAAACTTTTTGAGAATAATTCATCCTAAGGCTAGCAAGTCATTACTTTTTATCTGATTATGATCATTAGCTATGTATAAAACCTTTTACAAGTAAGATTATAATTGTTTTATTTACATGAAAACCACAATAGATGCTTATCAAAGTTGTTAGATATTCTTCTGTAATAAATCATCCAGTACATACAAATAAGTTTAATCAGGACAATTAAGCAGCATGAAGTGGATTCTATGCAAATCCAGTCTGCAATTCTCTTTATTTGCTGTTTTCTTCAAAGAATCCCTCTAAAGGTGACTTTTGACCCAGACTTTACTAGTTTGAGCTGTTTTCAGGTAAGTAGAAAATTCTGGTCCTGGAGCTGTAACCAGGAATATCTATTTCCCTATTCTCTCCCCCTTGTCTTTTATAATGAAGAAGATTTCATTTCAAATATGTGCTGATTGCACCTATTGAAGGAGAGCACAGAAAGTGAAGCAATCATTCTGATACACCAATTTCAGTCTGTTAAGTGATTTAAAGTCATAATCAACACTCTCGTAGCTCACCAAGAGACCAGGGAGCAAATGGCAGAGAGATTTTTCTGCACTTGCTAGGTGCTCCTCTGAATATGAAAATTGTTTTGTTGCAGACTACCAGTGAATCCAACATTACAGTGGGGTTCCCTGTGGACTGGAGTCCCAAGGGGAGGTAGGTGTGCAGGGAAAAGTCCCTTCAGGGCCCACACATTTATGATTCTGTCAGAAGTGAAAAGAAACCCACTAATCTTGAGGTAGCAGAAATGCAGATAATATAAGGAAGATTAATTCTCCAAGGAGAGCTTGTGCCCTTTCACCCTGACTGCTGGTAAATCCCTGAGTGTGGGAAGGTGCCCATCCACTATCAGCAACTGGATAACCATGGGTGAAGAGCATTTGCTAGGCTTTCTTCTAAAAGCACAAAGAAAACAGGGACACAAAGTGTAAGATACATGTCCTGGAAAAAAAATTGTCTTGACACGATTCTCTGTGCAATTTTATTTTTAAAGCAAGACATTGACTGATCTGTTTCTGTGTAAGCAACAAAGACTTCATTAGAAAAAGACTTTTTTTTTTTTTTCCATTTCAAGCAATATTGACTCTTCCAAGGAAGAAACAGGATAGAATCTCTGACATTCAGTTCTTCACATTCCTTCAGTCCCTCAGAAAGCACCACTGATATAACTCTAATAGAGAAGCCATCAAGGTCTTATTTTGTCTTAATAGTATTATAGACATTAGTAATTCTTGTTCACAGGCAGCAAATAATGTGTTGGTAAAGAATTAGCTTTTACACAAATCTAAACCACTGTGGAAGTGGGCTTGAAACCTGAAACAGATGCAATCTTTGAAAACATTTGAATGTCTCCAACAGGAATACAAAACACATTATTTCCTTTTTTCTTCAGTTTACAGGTAGACAGACAGAGATACATGTCAGTGGATCCTTTTTATTTTTTTCAGAGCATTTAATATTTGAGTGAAATACCAAGGAAATCCAGTCTGAATTTCTAGTGCTACTCAATTTCCTGGTGAAGGAACAACATGAGGAATACAGTAAACACAGTCCCATATTCAGGTTACTGTGGAAATTCACAGATGGAATATGTGGATGGCTGGCACTCTCTTAGAGAAGAGAGATATATTTTGAGGATTTATATAGTCAATGCATACACACATGCACCACCTTTCTTCCTCTAAACCGCTTGTATTTGGAAATTCTCAGATTTAAGATCAATTTTATTTCCTATTTTAAACTATTGGTTTTTGTGATTTTTTTAGGCAAAAATTTAAATTAATGCATTTTTTAATTCTTAAAATTCAATTATTAGTATCTTATATAAAACCTCAATAAATATGGAAGACTTCTTAAAGCAAGTCTACTAATTTATTCAGTTTAGCAACATTTGAGAAAGGTTCTGTGTTTCATGAGTTTCTAGAGAAGTTGCTAATGTATTGATGCCTAAATAATTTAGAATTTCTTATATTGGTAACAATTTGTAGCATGAAATGACTGGATATTAAAACCCAGAAATGTGTTGTGTCATGTATTTTCCTGAAAAATAAAAACTCAAACAACAACAGAAAAACCCCCAAACCAACCAAACAAGAAGACCCCTAAACAGTCCAAACCAAAGCAAGCAACCAACCAACCCAAAAATCCCACAAACCCAAGTCTCTGGACGTTTCTGGCATCTCCAGCTGTTGGGTTTTTTCAGGAGATATTCTGTTGAGTTTCAACTCTTTTAGTGAAATTGTCCCTGGAATTATCACTTAGCATTTATAGGACACTAACATAAAATAATTTCGACAACAGACAAATTATACAAGCTAAAGTTATGTGAGATGCATTTTTGAATCTATTTACATATGAATTCCAGTGCTCAGGAATGTTTTCTCTTTTTGATATTAGAGATTCTTCTTTGGATGGCAGAAGCTTTAAAAATAATGTTCCAAGTACAATATTATTAAATTGTAGAAGTGTTACTTGTAAATATATTTCATGCAGTGATATCAGAATATACCAAGGATACTTTATCAACATGTTTATATTTCTTTACTGAATATTTTAGTAAAGGAGAAAATAATTTTCAAAGCCTTATGATAGCATAATCAGACTATGTGCAAGAAGAAATGAAATATGATTGTTCTTACAATTTTCCATTATAATGAAAAATGAATGAAGGAAAAATATTTCTATCTAAGAAATGTTGAAATCTTTATTCTTTCTAGAAAATAAAAAAAAACCAAATCTTAACATGTGGACAACAAGTTGCATTACATTACTTGTCTGAAATATAAACATAGCATAAGGAAAATATATAAGCTTGTACAGCATCTTACCCGTATGTGAATTGAAGAAAAATAAATGTAATACTTCAATTTCAGCTAATAAGCCCTTATCCAGTTTCAAGTACTAATGCAAGTATTTGCTTTCAACATAACTTTAGTTTTTTCTCTCTGGATTTAACAACTTATAGCTCAAATCTGAAATATGTAATTCTTTGTAATTTCACATTCAAATCTCAGCAGGTTCAGTTTATTTCCTTTTTCATCTATGTACACTAAATTTCATGTATTTAATGAAATTCTAGAATAATTTACCTTCCTAAAATCCTAAAGGTCCCAAAACAAACCTTGTCATCATCAGCTCCAAATCCTTCAGGTTGCAGCAGGGCCAAAGTTCAAGTTTTCCTAGGGTTTTGTCTTGAGTTCTAAACGTCTCTATGAATGGAAATTCCATATTTAGCAGTTTGCTTGTGAAATTAGTGGCTTTTTTAAACCAGGTCATGTCTGTACTATTTTATTCACATGCATTTAACTGGGTTTTTTAAAGCACATTATGGAAGATAAAGGGTTTTCTGTTACCCAGGATATGTTCTTAAACTGCTGGGCTGTGTGGTGTGGCTGGTACTGCTGCTCTTTTTATTACACAGGTCTTTGAAGTTAGAGGAATGACATGTACATTCTAGTGTTAATGGGGTAACCAAAACTTGAAGTTCTCTACCTCTGTGTTGTGCTATTCAGTTTTGAGTTGGCTACACCAGTGAGAAAGTGTACATGAGGCAGGCAACTCTTATTATAAAAGTAAAAGTTTATAGTATCAACAAAATATAAATCAGTAAATTTAAAATAAGGTAATTCCATTTTCTCTTTTACTTTTTAATACATAGATATATATAAATATTTAACGTTCCAAATAGTAAAATGGTCGATTTTGGGGTGCTTTTTCTTTGAAAGGAGCTGTTTTTTGGGGGGGTTGTTGTTGACATGGTCTGTGAAGTTCAGGTTTTTGTGTAAAACTACTAACCTTTGTGTTCTGTCCTCAAGCAAGACATTTTGATGGACATCATATGAACAGACATTCTTTAAGACTTTAGAATTTTATCGAAATCATAGAATTAGAAGCTGGTTTTGGTTGGAAGGGACCATAAATCTCATCTTGTTCCAATCCCCTGCCATGGGCAAGGACACCTTCCACTAGACCAGGTTGCTCCAACTCCCATCCAGCCTGGCCTTGAACACTTCCAGGGATGGGGCAGCCACAGCTTCTCTGGGCAGCCTCTTCCAAGGCTTCACCACCTTCCCCAGGAAGAATTTCTGCATAGATTTCCCCTGAGATTTCAGAAACACCATTATGAAAAAAGTTATTTTTTCTTATTATAAAATACGGCAATTACTGTCTCTTGTTATTGAAATTGAGAGGAAATCTAATAGATAGATCAGTTAGAATTCTCATTAATTACCTCCTAGGTTGTAGGTTTTGTATTTCTTTTGTACCAAAGCATGAAAATATGTACCCCACTGATTGCTAAAACAGTTTCTCAGTGTAATAATACTTCACCATTAAACTGGGATGACTTTCAAATAGATTCCTGAGAGGTATGAACTGCATGTAATGCAATAACATTCTTAATGAGTGTAATGATTAAGTAGAATGTATCTGTATAATTTGTAGATCAAACAGAAATAACTGGAGAATAGCTTGGTAGGCTAAGTCAGCACTCAAAATTACTTTAATAGTTGAAAAACTTCAAGGCAGAATTCATTAATTTCTACTACAAGCTGCAAAAGCAGAAGGAAAAATGCATTCATCAGCCTGTTCCAGAGGTAAAATGCATCTTGAGACATTTAATTCCTTGGCATATCTGTCATATTTGACTCACTGTGACATGAACTGTGATCACATTCAGTTGAAGAAAAGCAGTTACTATTGCTGAGGAGTGTTCATGCCTTTCTGGAATACTGTGTATGTACTCCACAAATTGAAAAATACCTGAAGTGTCAGAGCTTTTCTATCTGTTAAATGATGGCATAAGTCATTCAGAAAACATTTCTGGACTGTGAATTGAGCTTTAGAATCTGATTCTTCATTTATCAGACTGCTAGACAAGCAGTTTAAGAAGAGCAAAAACATGGTGAGGAAGCCCTATAAAACTAGACCCCAAAAATATATTGTTGCTTTATACCCAACTTTTTTATTATGACATATGGATTGTCACATTGTCATATTGACTGAAATTAGTGATTTTATTTCAGAAATTGTCCTTTTTCAATAGCCAATAATTGGTAATATCGTCAAAAAATTCATGGATTGTTCATCTTATCAGCTAATATACTGACAATACTATCATCTAAACTATTTTTTTTCAAAATAAACAGAATATTAACATGATTCAAAATTAGTTTTCTCAATTTAAAAACAGATTTGAAATTAAAAGAATTCAGGAATTGCATATATATATATCTATGTATATATATATATATATGTATGTATACACACATACATAAATTATTAAGCTGTAGTGTTGTATGACCTGATACAAATAATATGAATAAAAAGTGCTTAATTTTTTTTTTAAAATGTAAATTCGTGGGATTAAATGGCATGATGTAATTTGCCAATAAAATTTGCTATGACAAGTTGTCATTAAACAAAAAAGTGGAAGAATAGATGCAATTTTATAAGCAATATAGGCTACAATTAAATGTTAGGAAAAAGACCCCTTTTATCCAATTTAATTTGTATGTACACCTGCATGTAAAAAAGTTATTCAACCCTTTAATTCTGTCTCTATACTAATTTCCAGGGTAATCTTTGCTGTAAAACTCTCTTGTGGATGAAAATGTTGAACTGTAAATAAATGTCTAAAACTAAATTACATGGATGGATTATAGAGACTGGAAAGTGAGAAGTGTAAAGGGAAAACTATGTTTAAATATTTCAGGTTTTTATACAGACCTGAAACATCAGGAGAATGAGATGTACTTTTCACATTTAAAGGTGAACAAAATGTCATGAGAAGTGAAGAGAATCCAGACAATTTAATGCACGGCATGAGTTCATAACTAAAAGAAACTGAGTGTTATGCAGATATAACCACTAAAATATCTGAGCTTACTCTTTTTTCCCAATAGCTTGTAATTCTGTGTTTGTAATTGCAGTTAGTCAACCAGTCATTGCAAAACTCATTGCAAAATGTGATTTACGGTTTTCTCAAGACAAAGACTTGAAAATCTGTAGGAATAAATGGAAGACACTTTGACTGCAAGAAGTATGTAGTAAATATTTTAATAAGCAATTAAAGGGAGAATCAGTCATTCCAAATGTATTTCACCTGATGCTGTTGTGATAACTCCGGGCTATTTCTTATTTAGACCTTTCAGGCTTTTCATAACCACACACTCTCAAGTAAATTTATGGTGAACATGTCATCTGATGTAAGAGTCTTGCTGATGTGGCTTGTAAAGGTAAATCTTGCTAAATAGAGAGTGATGCAGTGCACTGTTGCATATGAATAACCGAAAAATGAGTCACATGGTGCAGCCGCAAATTTTGCCTTTCAAGTGTGTATTGTATTCACCCACATTTATTGTACATTGCTTGTCTACTTAAAAAAAGATAAAGTACATTTAAAGAATATTTATGTGTATATAAACTTCTGCTGCACTTTGTAATACAAAACAGAAAAGCGCTTCTGGATGACAGAGTACTCTTTAAGTGTTTTCAAGGTCATTGAATGACAGAGTAGTTATGAATAGAGCTCTCCTTCTATATACAAGAATGAGCAACAGAACAATAGCATGACCTGATTTGTATTACATTTCACAATATCTTTAAATTAATCTCCTTTTATGACCTTTTTTCTTTATCCCCATTTCTTTCTTCATTGGTAAGATGTAAAGTGTAGTATACAGGAGTAGGATGGGGATGAGGAAGAAAGTTATCAAGGAAAATTATCTTTGCATGTAAGAAGCAAAAGAGCAGTTATTGAAGTTACCATTCATGTCAGCCTTGAGGTCTTTCCTTTTACACAGTAAAAACCATGGTTTTCCATGTTAGGAAAAACACATTTGGGAGCATGAAAATGACCTCTATGGAGATAGCAAAAATCAGGAGCTGCTTTATACTTATTTCAAGTGGCAGTGGTTAGGTTTCTGCCAGCTCCTGAGCTGGGTAACAGAGCAAGTAGACTTTCTTTTCCTCACATTTTGCATGCTCCAGAGTTGAAAATTGCATGGCTTAGGGGAGTGAAAAATAGAACTCCTGTGCCAGAACCTGCTCCTTAGGCAGCTGCAGCAACATCCATGAGAAAAGCCATATTGATTTTATATATTCTGTTTATTACTCTTAGGAAGCGGAATTAGAGTGAAATTGAAAATGTTGGAATTTTAAATAGCAGTCTTAATTGAGATCCAAGGCTTGCTAACATGTATAGATTTGTCTGTGAAAAATTCTCTGCTTCTCTGAGTGTAGTATTAAAAACATTCATTCCTCTGTGCTCTCAGGTATTCCTTTGGCTTACCGTTAAGAATTTTTGAATTCTCAATGTCTGTTTTGATGCACTGTAAGAGTACTGGTATGTTTGTAGTAATGACTAAAGAGCAATAAATTTTCTTAGGTATTTGGGTCCATCTGGTCAAAAAAGGCAGTGTCTAATTTGTATAAAATAAGAGAGTTAAGTTTTGTTACATCATAAGAGAACTAGTGAATTGCATTTTCTTACACAAAACATCTTAAATATGTTTTGAAGTCTCACAGGTAAAAGAAAGTTGTAGCTCTGCAGAATTTTGCTGACAATAGGAAGAAGGTGCAGTTGTTAAAAGTCATTATTGTCTTAGACTTTGAAGGCATTTCAGCCACAACATTCAGCCACAACCCCTGCAGTGCTACTGGCTGGGGACAGAGTGGTTGGAAAACTACCCAGAGGAAAAGGTCCTGAGGGTGCTGGTCACAGCTGAACATGAGCCAGCTGTGCCCAGGTGGCCAAGAAGGCCAATGGCACCTGGCCTGTATCAGCAACAGTGTGGCCAGCAGGACCAGGGCAGGGATTGTCCCCCTGTGCTGGACACTGCTGAGGCCACAGCTCAAATCCTGTGTTCAGTTTTGAGCTCCTCACTTCAAGAAGGACATTGAGGGGCTGGAGTGTGTCCAGAGAAGGGCAGTGGAGCTGGGGAAGGGTCTGGAGCACAAGTGTGGTGAGGAGCAGCTGAGGGAGCTGGAGATGTTTGTTCTGGAGAAAAGGAGGCTTGGGGATGAATTTATCACGCTGTTCAACTCCCTGAAAGGAGGTTTTTACCAGGTGGGCGTCAGTGTCTTCTCCCAGGCAATTAGTGACAAAGCAAGGGGACACAGTCTTAAGCTGCAGCAGCGGAAGTTCAGGCTAAACATTAGGAAGAATTTTTTTCATGGTTAGTGTTCTTAAACATTGAAACATTGCCCAGGGAGTGGTGGTGGAGCCACCATGCCTGGAGGTGTTCAAAGAACAACCAGATGTAGCAGTTGACAAAGCTGTAATCAGTCAGAGCTTGGACTCAATCTCAGGGGCCTTTTCACCCTGAAGTGATTCTGTGATTAAAAGAGAATATCTTTGGCCCAATAATCAGTTAGTAGTTTAGGATAAGTTGGTAGTTTCGATCTGAGTTTCACCCTGATATATTAAAAGCACTCACCAGCATCTTCAGATGGCACACTATGTGGATTTATTGCATCATGATCTAGTGTATACACATTCAATATAATGTATTCCAGGTGCACTATGGGAACTAGCGTGGGCCTCATGCTTAGAAGATACAGCTTTTGTCTGCTGTGAATTCAGGTGAAGCCTACTTCACCTTTTTCTCGGGATCTCTCAGTAATAAAGAATTCATGGATAGAGTTTTGAATGTAGGAGACCGTTTTTAGCTCCAGCTTTGTGTTGCAAATTTCAAATGTGGTGTAAGTCAAAACAGGAGCTCCATTGTAGGAACAACAAAAAAGAAAAGGACAGGAAAAACAGACCTACAAGTAATTCTTTCTGCCCTACAAGAAAGAGTAAGAGATTCTAGTTTCTGCCATATATGAGATAGATTGGGATAGGATATAGTTTGGTTTATACAATGGAGGAATGAGAAAAAGTGATATAGCTGCAGCAAAAATAGAAGAAAGAAAGGTATATATTCATAACTGATCCAGCCTGCCCCTAAAAGTGTACTCCCTTCTTCAATAATCCAGGTTAGATTCCAAACTTCAACGTGAAATACATAATAGTCTACAATCTAACAATGAACACGTTCTTTGTAATCTCCAAATAAATGTTCTTATTTTATTTTCTGGGTTGTCTCCCGGCAATCATTATTTTTAGCCTTGAAGGGGTGTTCAAAAAGCGAAAAACAATAGGATAAATTACACAGTGTAACTTATCTTCATAAGCCCATTAATTGCTCTTCTGCATTGAGATTACAACAGTTACTCCTTTACTACATTTTGTAGTATTGTGTGTTCACCCAATAAAGTATTACTTACTCGAAAGTCTAAATTCTTCTCTATTTCTGTGTTCATATTGCCAATGGAAGTTTCGGTGTATCCAATGTCCTAGAAATTTTTCTTACAGGATAATTTTAGAACTAATGTCTACAGAAAGTATATTTGATTAATGGAAAGGTTTAACTTAATCAGATTTTATATGGAGCAGTGTAATTTGTACTACTAAAATTGCAGCAATTATAGTGACATAAATATTTAACAATGAACCCTGCTGAGAACTTGAGTCATATATTAGAAAATATTTTGAACAATACTTTCTTTTCACATGATGGAGGGAATATCTGGTAGAAATCCAAATCCCCATTGATTTCACTGTATTCATTTATTGTTTCATTAAACTTTTTAGTGTAGTCCTTTTCAAATGTCTGGCTGCTTCTCCAAGCAAAATTTTTGCATTAATAGTTTTATAGCAGAGGGCAAAATGGAGCTCAATGAACCAAGACAGTATTCCCCTTTAATTTATAGAATCAGAAAATTTGGTTGTAAGGAATATCTGGTATTTATCTGGTCTAATCTCCTTCTTAAAGTAAGACTTTTGTCAGTCCTAGATCAGGTCGGGAGTGGTTTTGTCTAAGTAAGTCTCAAGTTGCAGGGATGAGAATTATTCTAATACCTGGTCTGAAAATGCCAGGGAAAAAAAAATTGTTTTTTCTAAAGATTGTGCCAAAGTTTACCATTCTCCATGAGATAGAGTTTTTATTGACTAAATTAATCCTTCCAAATTTTATGATAGGAAGCTTTTAGCCATCACTGAACATTTTTAAAATTATTACAAAATAAGTTGCAGCACTTTAAAACACTGACAATGCTATGCACCCACACACACAGAGAATTATAAAAGTATTTCTTTAAAGCTTGTTCTAAAGCACTTATTTATTGAATAAATAAAATGAAAGGCTAATGAGTACTGGGAGGAGACCTGACATTTTAAAGGTTAGGTTATTCAAAGAGCATTTTTTTTCAAATATGCATTTAAATTTTGTGATTTTAAAGCTCAGTACGTATTTCCATTTTAAACTGCTGAATAGTGTAAAGAGTTGGTTCATTCAGGATGCTATTGTTTAGTGCAACAAGATCTTACAGGGAACATCAGTTGTTTCAAGGACTCTCTCTCCCAAACTTTAAATATAGTGGTACTTAGGAAATTTTTAATTGTCCATTCTTTCTCCTCTCTTTTTCCCCTTCCATTTCCTTCTCTCTTATCTGTTTCCTATTCCTTGACTTCCATTTCCCTTTTCCTTTAATATGTACAAGTGCCTTTTATGAAAGTTGACTGCATTACCAAAGATCTGATACTAAGCTGTTGGCTTGGTCATCATAAAGTTAGTATAGGAAATATTTAACTAAAAACTTGGAGAAAGGGGTAGTAAAAGGAGTGTGTGTTTGATATATAAATTCCATTTGAATGGTGATGGGAAACAAAATCTATCAAAGCTACATCCTAGTTGCACAGGATTGTTGATAGGATGCTAATCAGTACAAGTGGCAGGATTTGTTCATGAAATATTCTATTTTATTGTCAAATTAGTATAACAGAAAAATATGAAGAAGATATGAATATTGTCTATTTTATCATTGAGAGTACAAATATTTTTAGGACACCTATAGCCTAAAAATATTATATGAGGAGTTTTTTTGACACTGCATAGAGGTTTTATTTTATATGCAGTTCATGAAATTGTGTTTCTGTTCAGAATAAGGTTGTGGAAAGTTTACTGATGCCATGATCTCAATAGATTGCTAATAGACTGCTTTTGTTCCAGGAATGTTTTCCTCAACTTTTTTTTTTCTCCTAGTGTAATCTGCTGTTATTCTGATTAAATTTAACTAGTTGAACTAAGGGTGCTTTTTGAATGAATGAACTTCTAAAGAAATTCTATTCATTGTTATACCTGAAGTTTGTTAAATGACAAACCCCATCTTCCAGATTCATTATAAACTATGTTGTCAATCCACACATTTGCTCTTTTCTAGGCCACTTTAGTTTACATTCCTGTGTGATTTATTTTCATTAATTTGTAGTACTGTGCATTTTGCAACTATAATTGTCCCATAGATTACTTAATCTTTTCTTATTAGATTTATTTCAGTGGACATAGGGCTCGAAGAAAATCCCTGAATGGGGATGCTATTTTTTGTTGAATTTGTATAGTGATATCTCAAAATCCAGCCCAATAAAATTAAAAATCAAATACATGGAGGAAAGGAGCATAACATGGTAATTGTGTTTTAGTGTGTTTTATATTAATGTTAATAAAAGAAATTAAAGCCATTTTTGCCAAATGCATTTTTATGTCAGCTACTGAAAAGCATTTTGTAAAGAAATTATTCATGTTAGTGAACATTAGATTATATTAATTATACCTGTTCTACTACACTGTATATCTTTATTCATAGCTTATTATTTGTATTCACAGTTAAATAAACCACTAAAACTTTTATTCCAAAATAATGCAATAATTATACATTATAGTGCAAAGAATTATGAAAATTCCTGGCACAGAACAATTTTATCTGATTATTGAAATGGTTGCATTTGTTTCTGGTGTTTTATGAATTACTTAAAGATTGATATTGTCTCCAATTTATGCCAATGATTTCACTGACAGTGGGATTTGCTATCATTGTTTTTTTCATATAATGTGCAACTTGAAATATTTTCATTATTAAAGTTCATTTATTTGTGTTAGCTGAATTTTGACATTTATTGCCAGATGCTTGAATCAGTATTTATGAAATTAATTGTTATTTGGGCAAGGCAGACAGATGGAACTGAGACAGCCTGGCTGTTTCTGCATATGAATTAACATTTTGTCTATTGTGTAGCAAAACCCTTTTTTATTTTTTCCTCTGTATTTCTCCCCCATGGCAATTTCTAACTTCATTCTGTCAATATTTCTGTGAGCTAACTGTGAGGCTCAGCTAGAAAAAAAGAGGTTTTATACTCTTCCTCCTACTGTGCAAATGCATAGAATAAACAAAAGAGTTGTTGCTCATCCCAGGCAGACAGAGATTTTGGGCAAAGTTCCTCATATTCTGTAACAATTACAAGAGTCTCAGACATTTGTAAAGAACCTTAATACTTTTACTGCCTTAAGTTGCTCACTGCTGTCTTCCCATGACTTTTTCTCCTGCCCCTAAAAGACCATAAGTCACCATCACAAAGAGAAACCTGTTTAAGCATTGTAGAAATTCTAATTTTTTTTCCTCTGAAAGAGATTCAAGTATTTCCACGGAACTCCATTTTTCCTTGAGAGTAGTAAAATAATGAGTAGTAGGTGCAGCAAAGTGCTATTAAATCAAAACACTCCACTTATTAACATGCACTGTATTGTCTGCATTAATCCTCTGTAGTAGTATAGATTCAGATTAAAGGGAAAGAAATAAGAAAAAAAAATCCAAGCCATCGTCAAATTTGTAATGCTTCTTTGACAGAAATTTCACTCTGCAACTGCAATCTCAGATATATAGGAGTGAAGATGTTATTTCAGCAACAATGTCTCAGCTACTTTGTTTCAAAATAAATTTATATCCTGCTTCAGTTAGATGTGACATCCTCAAGGGATTGAATTTGGAACTGGAATAACGTTGTTCCAGGCAGCAGATACGTCTCCAATGAGCACTGTAACAATGTGATATTTCTGTTAATTAACCTTATATAAGATCCACTTTAGAATTAATGTAGGGTAACTGTACTGTTAGTTCCCCTAACCTTCTTTTCCTTGGTGATGGTTTATGTAATATATCACAGTCCTTAGAAGGTTTCCAAAGTAGATTACTTGGGTTAAAAGACAATTTAATATGCGAGACATTTTCTCTCTCATTCTACTGTAACAAAGTAATATTAGCAAACTACCCTGGACTAGAGAAGCAGCTGGGGAATTTTGTTTTGGTTTTACTGACTTGGATTTATGGTACAATTTATTTCACAGAAAATCTTGTGTTAGATGTTCTTTTCCCATGGTTCATTTTGACAGCAGTTAAAATTCTGTGACCATAAAAGGAACTTTTCCTGCTGAAATGCTTACATACTGTTTTAAATAATATGAAGTTCTGCCTTTTTTTCTATCTAATATATTTCTGTGGGGTTTTTTTCCTGTACTGTGTTATTTTTTTAATGTATTAGATTTGGTTGCAAAGAATCTGTATGACAAAAAGACGGACTTTATATTTAATGTTGCTTAAACTTTACCAATATGTTCGCATAATAGGTTAAGCTTTTTTATTCAGTAAGGTTTAATTCTTTTCTGTTGCTTTGTTTCTTTTTAAATTGGGGTTGACAGAATTAAAAAAACAAACAAAAAAACAATATTCCTGGTACCTTGTCAAAAAATACTTATAATTTTGTATTATAGCATATTAAACCAAAACTAATATAACTGGTCAATTCTTGTGCCATGATCTCCTCCAAGGGTACCTTGGGACTCAAAGCCTCACTTATAAATGGATAACACTAAGCTCTGAGCTGTTGTGCATCATGTTAATTTATTAATTAATGAACTTAAATTAGATAATTTATTTAATTTGCAGAGTTCACAAGAGAATGTTCTGCTTTTCCTGCTTTGGTGTATTCCTTCCAAATCTACTCCTCAATCTAACCATGTGATTAATACCAGCAAAATCAATATACAGAATTGAATTCTTCAGCTAAAGCATGCAGATACTGTGATTAGAAAGACAATATCTACAGATATGAGAGCTAGAAGAAACTGGAAAATTTCAAATGATTCTCTGAAAGAAAGCAACTTCACTTTCAGCATATCTGGAACTTGATATCCACAACAAATATGTCAATGGTATAATGCACACATGCAGTATGCCATGGACTGGTATTTTCACATTTATACACTGAAAACAAAAGTACCATATCACTTTCAGAATAACTTTTTAAATTTTTCAGCTTATTACTTCAGTGATCATTGTAAGCTGTAATCGAAATATCTGTTGTGGCCAGGTCTAGTTTTCTATCAGAAAGATTTCATTAGTACATGGAAAGATGAATAAGCCGATTTTATACTTAAATAACAGTTATGCACATTGAAAAAAACTAATTTATGAAGTATTTTTTTCCACTCTCCACATATTCTAAAACATGAGAAACTCCTGGCAAGCTGTGAAGTTTTCTGTTTTCTTGCATTAATATTCAGCCCTGCACTTTTGTCATATTCTGTTTGACACCTTCTTAATCTTACTTAATTATTCCAAGTATTCTTTTACAATTGGACTATGTAAAGTATTCTAATCCAGAATGGTTCTTTTCTTTGTTTTTCAGAAGGCCATATTTATAATTTTTTCTACATCTGTGTGTCCACATCACACCATCACTGATACTAAGTGGGTCCAGTTTTTGAGTACATACTATGCTAACAGATATAGCTGGGTTAATCCCAGGAATGTAATCGCAAAACTCATCGTATCTAGATACATAGTGCTGTTCTGGGGATTGTAAAGTATACACTGATTCTTTAAATACTGCATATATAAGTAATTTTACTCATTTCTGTAGGTCCCAGGAGTTGCTCAAGTGTTTAGAGAATTGGATACTTAGGTTTCACATAGTTAACGTATTTGCGATTTCTTAAGTGTAGACTCAGTCATGCTTTTATGTTGTTTAAATTTTAAAAACATTTACAGTAGTACTAATTTTTAGTATGCCCTAAGGTTCATTTTCAGTGAAATTATTCATCCTTGGAAAGTAATCATGGCTGAAAGGCAAGTCAAACACTCCTATTGCTTAGTTAAGTTTTAAATTTCATCTTAACAGAACTTAATGTTATATCTCCAAATTCTCTTCTTATTCTCATGATGGTACATTATTTTTTCATGACATGATTATACTTTAGACTTTAATATTTTTAAATCTCACTAAATGATAAAGCTAAAATGTGCTGGAAGACATACAATTCTACTGCTTTCTTTCCAAGAAAACAGTTATGTTTCAATGGCAAATTCACACAAAATGCCCATAATAGAGTGTGAAATGTAGAAATTACTTTTTTTCCAAATTCATTTAAATCTCTTTAGCTTCACATTTAATGGAAACTCTGACTGCTGCAGAAACTAAAGAAATAGAAATTCTAATAAATCAGGACTGAAAAGAATAACAAAGAGTTATAATGAAAAAATTAGTCTTCCTAGTGACTGTGAAAGATACTACTGTCTCTTCTTTAAGACATTACATTTCTACATCCACTTGTAAAACATTATGGCCCCTGATTTGCTGGGCAAGACAAATGCTGTTGTGCTCCTAGTCAAGTCCATCTAATTTCCATCCATTCCCCAGTATGAATCTGACATATGGAGAGCTCATCACAGAGCTGGCACACAGCAAGCAGGCAATTGCTGGAGAGACAATAAAAGGAATCTTTCCTCTAAAGGCAGGGAAATGCTCCAAGATCTCTGCGTGGATCAACACTACCAAGTGCATATTCAATATTGCTTTTAGTAAATACAGTAAATTATACTATTTATAATGCATTCCCATAAAGGTTCCCTGAGTCCAACATTATTTTCCTGGATTTTACCTTTAGATTAGCTATTTGTAGTAGTTCTTTTTGACAAGCTTTTCCCCTGTTTCCCCTGTTTTCCCCCTGCCTTCAGATGGCATCTTTAGGTAGAATTGTAGAGCTAGGTTGTGTGAATGATTGCTGTCAGGAATTCGGTCTTGATTTCTGAAATCATGTTCTAAGTTCACACCCCTTTGCTTCCCAAGTCACATTCTGTTGGGTTTTTTTCCTGTCATAATTTAATATGTATTTCTATACACTTCCTATTAAATATGTACAAACCTGCCTAATTCTCTTTTAGGTCCTCAAATCTCTTCCTTTGATCATTGTGGGCACCTCTCATTTTAGGTCTTGAATACATTGTCAAACTGGCAGACAATAGCCCTAGAAAGTCACTGTTAATGTGCATGTAGCTGCATTTTGAAGTGTAGATCAAGAACAGTTGATAATGCCCTCCATGAAGGAAAAATGGCAAATTATGAACTGTATGAAGGTGGCTGGAACACGAGTTTTGTGCCAGTTACCAGCTAGGAGGATGGAAAATTCCATCATTTTTTTGCCAGATTCATGTCTCCAATGTTTGATGGGTTGACCCTGGCTGGATACAACTTGACCACCACAGCTGCTCTATCACTCACCTCTGCAACTGGACAGGGAAGAGAACATGTAACCAAAAAAGGCTCATGAGTGGAGAGAAGAACAGGGAGAGGTCACTCATAAATTATCATCATGGGCAAAACAGACTCGAGGAAATTAAGTGAATATATTATCAGTCAAAATCAGAGAAGGATAATGAGAAGTAAAACAAATCTTATTAACACCTTCACCCCTCTTCTCCCTGCTTCCCAGCTTCACCTTCTCCCTCACAGGAAGATGGGGAATGGAGATAATGGTCAGTTTGTCACATGTTTTTCCTGCTGCTTCTCACGGAGAGGAGTCTTTCCTCTCCTTCAGTGCGGGGTCTCTCCCATGGGAAACAGTTCTCCATGAACTACACCAATGTGAGTCCATCCCATGGGCAACAGTTCTCTATTAATTTCTCCAGCATGGGTCACTCTTCCTCAGGGTTCAGTCCTTCAAGGATAGGCTTCTCCAGCATGGCTCCCCCACAGGGTCACAAGTCCTACCAGGAAACCTGCTCCAGCATAGGCTCCTGGAATGGGTCTGCGGGGCCCTGCCAGGAACCTGTTCCAGCAAGGGCTTTCCATGGGATCAAAGCCTTTTAAGCATCCATCTGCTCTGGTGTGTGACTCTTCCATGGATGGAAGTTGATCTCTGCGCCACTGTGGTCCCCCATGGGCTGCAGGGGCACAGCTGCCTCTCCATGGGCTGCACCATGGGCTTCAGGGGAATCTCAGCTCTGGCTCCCAGAGTACCTCCTTCCCCTCCTTCTCCACTGACCTTTGTGTCTGCAGAACTCTTCTTGTCACATGTTCTCATCATGGTATTTGACCACAAATACATCTGCACCATAATGTTTTCCTTCTTAACATGTTATCACAGAGGTGCTACCATCACTAATGTGCTCAGACTTGGCCAGCAGCAGGTCCATCCTGGAGCCGGCTGGGATTGGCGCTCTTGGACATGCGAGAAGCTTCTGGCAGCTTCTCACAGAAGCCACCCCTGTAGCCCCCCTCTACCAAACCCTGGGCATGCAAACCCAATGTACTGTGCTCACAATCTGAACAGAAAATACCGATCTCCATCAAGGTCCTTGATTGTTGCCTATGGCTTCTCTGACACTGACTTCAATTTTCCTCCAGAAGTGTGCTCAGTCACAACAGTGATTTTTTGCAGATGGAAAAAGGGACTGTAAGCACTCAACAACAAAGCTCAGTTTGAAACCAATGTACTGGCAGAATATGAGACTTGTTAATTTGCGAGTGAAGAAAGCAAATTATGAAATTGTCTTACTTTTCTTCTTCTTAATTTATTAATTAATCAAATTTTTTTTCCCTTTTTCTTTTTTCTTTCCTTTAGCAATGGTTGTTCTGAGCAATTTGGAACCAAATACAACATATGAAATCAAAGTAGCTGCTGTTAATGGAAAAGGGCAAGGAGAGTATAGCAAAATAGAGATCTTTCAGACCTTACCAGTCCGTGAGTAATACTTGTTCCATTAAGTAAAAGTTAGTATTACAATGTGTTATCTCTAGATTTGGATTATGATTCAATGTAGATAAAGCTTCATGTTTGTACTCTACTCCCCAGTGTATTACATCAGTCTTTACATTGTTTATCAGAAATCATGTTTTGTTATTCCACTCTTCCAAGAAGTATGAATAAATTTAAATTGGAGAATTTATACCATTATTTTTTATTTTTGAGATTCAGAAAAATCTTTGTTTGATATAAAAGAGCATTAACCATGAGGGATATTAGATTAAGGAATTTTTCTCATTAACACTCAAGATATTATAAATTGGCCATTTCAGGAGACATTTCTTCATCAAACTATGGTGCCATTGTTTTGCAATTATCAAGTCCCAAAGAGAAATCTTAAGCTATGGAAAAAATTATAAGAATAATTTTTTTTAACTATTACTGCATGCCAGTGAGAAATTTTATGGAACCAACTGTATATTTGTAATAACTATAGGCCAGAGATTCAGATTTAAATGCTAAGGGCAAATGAAAAATATTTTTCTCAAGTTATCTTTAAATAGAAACAACAATAAATAAATTAAATACAAAGAAAGAAGAAAAGCAAAAGAACAACCAGATGGCAGTGTGTAGTAATCAAACAGACATACTGAAATACATCAGCAGCTACTGCCAGACCAGGCTGTCATAAATCTCTTGCAACTGAACTGTTTCCTGAGTAGGGCATTATTCAGTGTAGCTAATACTGGCCCTAAGGGAATGAACAATAAAAGTAATGTAACTACAAAGAGCACAAAATATTTCTGTGTTATTGCATTATATATTGTATTATTATATTAATAAAAATAATTATCCTAATTATCTTAATTATATTATATTACATTACATTACATTATATTATATTGGTTTTAATGATACATTTATTCTGTCCCAAACCAGTAACTTGGCAGCTTTCAAATTTCTCAGAATTTTGACTGAGAAAGGGTCTTAAACTGGCTATTAATCTTTTAAATGGATGTTTAAGACTACCTTTATCTTCTCATTACAACTAAGATTTTTGGTTTTGGAAATACTATTATTTACATTTACTCTCGACATTGACTTCTCTAAAATTATGTAATTTAACTTGACACATTTATTGGAGAGTAAATTTACTTTAAATTTAAAAATTGTATTGCAATTTAAAAATCTCACATGGGATTAAAGCTTATACTTAAATTATGGATACTTTCATGTAAGAGAGTGTGTTTTAAACATCAGTGTAAGCAGCAGCTAACCAGCCTTGCTGAATTGATGACTAAATGATTTTGGAAGGAAATTATGTTTAAAAGTGTCAAAAGCCAGAAGGTCTCAAAGAAATGAATAGTTCTTTTATACTTCACATAATTTTGTTTCCTTGTGTGAGGAATCTACATTAGAACATATTTTAAGCACAATGTTTAAATCTCTTATTTAAGGCTGCTTTGTAGTTCCTGGAAGGATCATATTGATTTTAAGATTCTGATTAATATAATTGTCGACAAATTCCCAGCTATAACTTAAGAATTTTCTTAATGCTGAATTATTATTATGTGCTGTTTGTTTCCTTGTTTAGGGGAGCCAAGTCCCCCTTCAATTCATGGACAACCAGAGAGTGGCAAGAGTTTCAAACTTAGCATAACTAAACAAGATGATGGAGGTGCCCCCATATTGGAATATATTGTCAAATACAGAAGTGTAAGTATTTCAGTTAATCAAAATAAGTTAATTATGCTTGTTAACATCTGCTTTTAATGCAGAGAAAATTGGTGATATTATTTGAAATTTTACGAAAGCGGTTTGACTTCAAGAATATAATAAAAGAATATATATGTAGTGTATTTTCTTTTGTAACTAGGTTGCAGATGCCAGATTATAAAAATTAAAAAAAAAAAAAAGGAAAAAAATGGCACTCTGCTGTTCCTAAAGGCAAATAATTGACACATTGTTGGGACTCTCATGAGTTTCTGGGTACATATCAGTTCTTAGACAGCCATTGGGTAGAGATTTTTTGGCATTCTTCCGTCTACAAAGCTCTGTTTTAGCATTCTCTCATCAAATCTGGCAAGTTTATAAAACAGGATTTTCTGCAATGTATAATTAATTAAAAAAGAAAGAAAAGCTATGTGTGTTTTTTTAATTATTATTAATAAGGTAGCTAAAATAGCTTTCTTGATGTACCATGTTTAGAAATTATTAGGTTGAAGAAGTAGCTGCAGAGCTGGAAAAAGTGATGAGTTTGATTCCAAAATGCTTGTTTTCTTTTAGGAAGATTGTTGTACTTTAATCTGACTAGACCCAGGAAAAAAGACATCTTACCTGAGTCTAACAGCAGAATTCAAGTCCATTAAGAGTCTAGAAAAGTGGAAATGTAACTACAGATATCTAGGCATGTGAAATGGAAGGTAGTGAGGACTTATTGACAGAAAGAAGCAATTTTTGAGAAACTGACTGTAGAACCTGTTGAAAAGTTGGCAAAAAGGAAAAGACATGTCCTTAACTTTTAGTAGTTTTTTGTCACATTTCCTGATGTTTCCTATAATGTAACTTTTTGATTATAGTCCTGGGATGGTCCAAGTGCTAAACCTGGTATGTAAAATTATTCTCCTATGCTAAATATAACCAAAGAAGATTAGTAGCTCCAAATTAATTGAAAAATATTTCAAGAGAAGTCTGAGGGAATGACTCTTAAGAGTAGACTGAGGGAATGACCAAGAGTTATTCTGGTATCACTGATCCCAAAATCTTCATTGCCCTTCTTAAATTGCTTTCTGTCCAGTGAATACAGTTGACACAGAAGAAAAGTAATCGCAAAGAAGACAAGGGTAGTAAAATATGCAATACAAGGTAAAATGCAGTTTTGCAGGATTGAACCTCCTAGTTAGATTACTATACCTCTAAGTATTTACCATTGAATGTAAAACAATGTTTGGATATAATACATTTATGTAGCATATGGAATTTAATCTGTTATTATGATTAAAATAAGCTAAATTCTTTTGGATCTATCCCAAAAAATTCTGGAAATCTGATTTTGATCTCATGTTTTGGCTTGAGTATAACATTATAGTATAAAAGGTGACTTTTCATGTATGTTGTTGGAAGGTAAATGTACAGTTTAAGCAGCAACTGGAAACTTAATAGGTTACTGAAGGTAACTTTTACTTAGACCTCAAACCCTTAACTCCTTAAGCTTCCAACTGAAAAAGCAGTTTGACTAAATTAAAGGCCTTCCTAAAACAAAAAGAGGAGAATAATTTTTTGGTGTTTTAATCAGAAAGAATGAATGCTATGTAAAGTTCATAATTATCTGTTGACTGCTTCTCTTCTATTTTCCCCATTGGTCATGTTTAATTAGCTTTCCTATAACTCTTTCCAGACTCATTATTAGCACCTGGAGCAATGTATTTGCTTGCATATTTGAGGAGCATATTTGATAATAACCCATACATCAGTGGCTTTTTCTTCAAAAAGTCAATTCACCCATGTTTAATTTTTATACTGATTCATTTCTTTTAAACTGGGGGAATGACAGCCTTTAAGTTATTAAGGCAATATTACAGCTTGGTTGAGGGCAATTGCTAAGGCTTTTTTTCTGGAAATCATGTATTTCATTATGTCGAATATTCGTTTCCTAGCATCAGTTTTTTCATATTATGGGTGGGAATTACTGACTGCAATCAGATAATAAGCACATTGACATTTTCTTCTTATTCCAGAGAATTAGATACTGCACAATTTTTATGAGTAGCAGCCTCAATTTTTTTCATGCTCTTGCACTAAGAAAGTCAAGACAGCCTGACGAAGTTTCACTGATGAGAGTGTGAGGCTCACAGCACACATTGGCTTCAAAGTTACCTTAGGAATGAATAGGAGGGGAGAGAGGAAAACAAGGGAAAATTGTTCCCCAGTAACCACCTGAAAAGAGCAGTGATGGGAATTCTCTAGATCAGCATCCTGTCTGATACCAGAGATGACCACTGGTCAACACTTCTCACAGGAACTGTTCAATTTTTTTGATGGAGGCCAACTCAAGCCCTGCTTTGGTTCTTCCTGCTTATGGTCCTTCCAAAATTGGTTGTGGCACTCATGGTGACACACTCATGTTTCACAACAATGTGAAGCTTTATCTGTGTAAATACTGGAAATGTGTACTGAATTTGTAAATGGGTCTTGTCTGCTGGGGTATTTACCAAGTGCCAGAGTAACAAATTAAAATTGAGATGGCAGATTTGAGGAGATAAGGAAGGCCAGGAGGAAGGAGAAGTTGGGATACAGGGGAGAGGCTGTCACAGCTGCTCAGGGCAGGGAGGTGACCAGGCAAAGACATGCAAGAGAAAGGCAGGCTACAAAGCAGCCTTTAGAAAATGTGGACACTGCTTAAGCTTACTTCACAATGCTTAAAAGAAAATTCTGAATAGGGGTCTAAGCATTTCTATAATTCCAGGTCACAGAATGCCAACTGTAAGCTAGAAAAAAGAAAGTGGTGGGGGGAGAAGGGTTGCTTTTTTTCCCGCAGCATGACAAATTTTCATAAATATTTGAAATTAGAACAGAATAATAAAAACAACTTTATTATTATAAACCTTTTGGAAGAAGCGATAAAAATTGACTAAAGTGACTGGTTTTTACAGGCCTAAAAGTTGTTCACCTGGTTTTGATCTGTGCCAGGGTTGTTATTATTAATGCTCTGAATTTTGGCAGACAAGAGTTTGGTAGAGTATGTGCTTCACTCTTGTTTGACTGTGTTGATGGAGGATGTGTTAATTTAGTTCCAATATGGTGGGTTCTAAACAAACTTTATAAATACAGAATATTTTAAAAGAGGTAATTTCTCATTTACTCCCACTCTGAGATACCTACCAAGAAACAGAGAAATACTTTTGCTTCTCTCGGTTCCACTTTACCTGCCAAAACCTTAAGACTTCCTGTGCATTTCAACACCATACACATTATCAACTGTTTTGTGCTTGGTTCAGTATTTGCCCCATAACTTTATTACCCATCTTAATCAGACCTAGAAATCCCCAACCTAGTGTAATAATATTTCTTTTCAAGTCACTGCTTTAAGCTATTTGCCTTCTGTGAGAATTTCTTGACATTTTTTCTGCCAGCTTTCAAAACAGTGTGGTATTTCCTGTCCATTTTTTTTTTTATCACTGGTACCACCATAATAAGAAGCCGCTTTGAGCTGAGCTTTCATCTCAAAAATTTAGAGAGGATGGAGAGTAAGGGAAGAGTTGAAAGGGGTTAATGTTGTTTTCTCATTTTTTACAAGATCCCAGTGAATGTGATTTTGGATACAATATAGAATGACCATTAAAGAGAGAGATGTTATTTTATAGACTAGTAAACTGGTACCAAAAAAGTGTATTGGTTTTGCTTCCACTGTTGTCAGGTGTGCCCTCAGTTTCGAGAAGCAGCCAAGTCAAGGTAGACTGGCTTTACACTGCTTTGGTGAGTTTTTAGTTGTTTTTGTGGTTTTGCTTTTTTGAAGGGTTACAGCTATGTTATAAACCTAGCTCTTAGACTCTTCTTAAATAAATTTGGTAAATGCTTATATTATTAAAAAATATGAAGCCAAAATATATGCATTTAAGAAATAATGAAGTGAGGATTTTGTAGTTGATTTTGTTTTGTAGTTATATATTTGTTTTAATATAAGACTTAAGAATAATGGATGGAAGTGGGCAGTAAAATCCCCAGAACTGTCAGTCATTTTCTAGGTCACCAGTGACCTTTTGTAAAGAGGTATTTCTGCATAATATGAAAGAAAATATAATAAAGGAACAGTTTAATCTCTCAGATTGCAGATCCAATTGCAGTTTCTGTAAAGGTACATTTTTTGCTTGATGTTAATGATTGCTGAAGACATTTATATTAATTCACCCCCCAATTAGACTACCATTTGTAATTTAGAAGTTTCATTCCTTTTGTTGTAGAACAGTGTGTATATGTGGAGCTTTCTATAAATTTTAAGGAGTATTAATAACAGAACAAGCTAATAAGATAGAAAGTGATGTCTTGTGGCTCTCTCTTCTGCTCCTTAAGCTACCATTCAAACAGTCTTATATTAAGCACGGAGATTTGTGGGAAGATTTACCTGTCAGACTCATTATTTGTGTTCTCATCCCTCTTTTTCAATTTCTACTTATAGTGAAATAAATGTGTACACATTACTGAGCTCTGCTTAGGAAAAAGTATTTGAAAAATGCTGTATTGCCTAAATAACACCTATAATGAAGGACATTGAAGTTATTTTTTGGGGGTTTTTTTGGTTTGTTTTTTGTTTTGTTTTGTTTTGATTTGGTTTTGGGTTTGGGTTTTTTTTTGGTTGATTGGTTGGTTTTGGGTTTTTTTTTTGGGGGGGGGGCGGTGTTTGGGTTTTTTTTGTTTGTTTGTTTTCATTTTTGTTTTAATTTCCTCCTTGAAGATGCCAGAAGCAGACAGTAATCAGGAAGATTTCATCTGTTTGTCTTTAGAACGCTTTGCAGTTACTTTATTCCTCTTCCTCCTAAGTTGTGTTTGTCACTCTTCATAAAATGTCTTTGCACTCAGGGCTTGGACTTTGTGTCATTTATCTCAATTCACACACTTGGCTTCAGTTTCAAGTAAACTTATGGTATCTCTGGCATAGCATATACAGGTATCCTGTTACATTTCAGCTCATTCATTATTTTTCACCCAACCAAATTGTGGAATATCTGCCTTTTCACTTGTTGTCCTGTCTGTGGAAGTGCAGCCTCATACAGAAATCTACAGTTTTCCTTCCAAGTCCTAAGCTCATTCTATCCATCATATAGATTTCTGCAGTTTGTTTTCGAAATATAGCCATATATGTGTTTGCAGTACTGCCTTTTTCACCTGCAGGGATAGTATTAGTCTGAATCTTTAGTTTCCAATTCAGTATATTTTTTTTTCTTCTGTGTTTCTGAATCTCTTTGGAATTCCACAGCATACTCACATGGTATTTGTGCACAATACTGAGATCACATGGGGAACTTCTGAGTCCTCCCATATTGGCATTCTTTGCATTCTAGCTGTATTTTTTCTAACTCCTCCCATACCTCACCAATTTAAACAGCCATTAAAATACTGTGCTATTCCTAATATCACTAAGGAATATTTTCATACTCATATTGCAGTTGGTATTAGCTCCTTCTATTTCAGCAGTGTTATGCAAAAATATCTTTTGTAAAGGAGTTTAGTATAGTGACAATATAAGTGGATTTAAGTCAGATGATTGCAAGAGAAAGTATCCATCAGGATATGGGAAAATATCCTTCGCAGAAAATACTGTTTTCACTGTATGATGAGCAAACTGTTGTTAATCCAGTGTACTTAGTTCTTTTCATGATTTGTGATGGGTCTACCATTCTGATATTTTTCATTAGTCTATCACTGCACCAAGCAGAAACTTTCACCTGGCTGCAAATATTCCTGAAAACAAGTTTTGTTGGATTTTAATCATTCTCAGAATTATAATGTGACAATACCAATGCTAATGCAGAAAAAGCAAGAAAGCTTATAAAAAGGTGAAGTCTGTATGGAAAAATCATCAACATCAGAGCTGATAACAAATAAATCATTGAAGCAGTGCACATAAGGGAGTTTAGTCTGTCCTCTATTTTCTGAAGACTGGGAACAAAAAAACCAGAAGTCATGAGGAGCATGATTGGTCCTTGAGCTCTCTAAATTAGTTGTTTTTTTCTCCGAAGCCTGTACCAGCGAAGAGCAAGATGCTTCAGCAAAGATCCTAAATATAAGCTGCTGAGTAGTGTGCAACTAAAAAGTTATATTTCCATGTATTGTAAGTTTGTCTGGCTTTATATTTTCCCATACAGTTTACACCAACTGATTGGGTCTGTGTTGCTGTATGGGCTGGATGGCCAGGATTTGTCTCTCAGACAAATTTTTTGTCATGTTATAGTACCTCATTGTCTAGCAAGAGTAGGACTTACTGACTGTTATTGGTTGTCCTTTAAACAAGATTAATTTTTTGCTTGACAGTGTATACGGTTTTATCCTGCTATCTAATAGTAATTGTGTAATTTCTATTTGAATAAAAATAATTAAATATATTATGCATTCAAAGGGGCTATTGCAAAGAACTCCAAATTTATGAAATACCAGAATTAAGTTCGCAATCTAAATCCTCATTTGTTCCCTTTGTGTAGATGTCTAAATTACCTGAACTATGAGAAATTATGAGAATCCTTTTTTTGTCTAGAACACCATCTTAAAGATTTGCATGTGTCCTCTCACAGGTGTAGATCTAGTTCTTCATAGTTTCTCAATGATGTTTATATTCTTGCATACAACCTGGTTTGCAAAATGTTCCTGTATTGCTACAATTACTATATATTTTCATTAAATAACTAATGTATAAATAAGCACAGCTGGATTCATGAACAATTCAAGATGGAGTTTAATGGCAAGTTTCTTTGAATGAACATTGATCAAAATATAATTGAAACATCTGTATAAAATAAACCTCTTACATAACTCATTCTTATCATTTTATTATATAAATGATTAGCCTGCTGTTCTACAAGATAAAAAACAGTATTTGTGCAAAGAATAAATTGAAGCCAAAAAGTTTAAAAGGATTGACCACAAAATTCTCTAAATCCACATTGTGGAAACATTATAAGAATTGGTCAAAATTACAGAAAACCTGTAATTACAGAAAACCTGTAAAATCTAATCCAAAATTAGATTTTTTCAGTGTTGTTAACGTCCGTAAAGGAAACTCCATTTTTTTTGTCCATAGTGTAGATACAGACTTTAGACAAATAATACAAGAGTTTGTGAGAATTTAAAGAAATGCTTTCATCTTTACAGAAAGATAAGGAAGACCAGTGGCTAGAGAAAAAAGTACAGGGCAGTAGAGACCACATCATCTTAGAGCATCTTCAATGGACCATGGGTTATGAAGTACAAATTACAGCTGCCAACAGACTGGGTTATTCTGAACCAACATTGTATGAATTCAGCATGCCACCAAAGCCCAACATTATTACAGGTAAGTTCATTTCATTGTGTTTTCTCTCTATTAATTATTTCCAACTCATAGTACACTGTGTGTGGTTGAGCATGAGGTAACTGAAGTCTTGAACTGAAAAAATCTGAGACCCAAGACTTTATTATCAGCAGAGATTCAATTCAGGACTCTTAAATGGGATCCTGTCTCCCATTTTTCTCTTAGTCACAAAGTAATTTTTAGGTATAGAAGAAACAACCCTGTTGATGATATTTAAAAAGAAATACAGTAGTTAAGGTACACCTGCTTTTTAAGTTTCCTTGCACTGCCTATTGTCTGGTTAAGCAACTTACTTGCTGGAATTCTTAATTTCAGTCCCATGTCTACATGTGATTCAAGCTACACATGTAATAAAGACATTTGTTTTAGTGTCTTACGAGGTTAAGACTTCAAGTAGTCTTGTTTAGATACTGTCTGACTGATTCATTCTAACATGGTGACCAAAGAGTCTTCTATGAGATTGATTTCCAAAATTTGAAATCTGTAGAAACTTTGTTCATATTTTAAAGTGTGTAAATAGGAACTTTGAAATTCCATTTAAGAAAAACTGTATTATAGTTAACAGTAAGTGTAAGAGTTTTAATGCTTCCCAATATAAAGTTTTATTTTGATACAACAATACAAAATTATTTAGTTCCTATAATAAAAATAAAAGAATGTCATTTCTGAAGTATTATGGGTAATTTTACTTTTATTATATATTTTATTATATTTTATTTTTATAATATATTTATTTCTAAGTTATGAAGAAGATATTTCAAACTTTAAATTAAAATTATGAGCTGCTATCTTTAATAATAATTTCCAAATTAGATCAGTGTCATCATTACCCCTTGAAAAATCCTCTAAAGGTTCTAAATCCTTTAACAGAGTGTTTTTCCACCATTTTTCAAACTATTAGTGTATTAGAATCAACAAAAAACTTGCCAAATAAATATGAGAAATATATTATAATGTAAACCATATCAACATCTGTATTTCAACCGGAGCACCTGACTAGCAATGATCTAACATTGAAAAAGTTCCAATGAGCTGGACTATCCATCAGAAAATTTTGAAATAACTGACTATTTTTTTTCATGTCTATTACAAGTTCTCTTCAAATATATTTTCAGGAGAGTTATCACAGACACAAGATGTCTGTGACATTTTTTAATATTCTGTAGTGGGTTTTTTTAATATTGGAAGCATCATTACTTTTTTTCATAGAAAGGAAAACACATTTGTAATTCATTCATAAACTCAGATCCAGTTCTAGTACAAGTATTTGGTTTATGCACTTGAATTGAGGCAAAGTTGATTTGCATCCTGATTGAAATGCAGGCTCTCAATAGGTTCTGTATACTTGTTCTTAAACAGGCAGGGCCTTGTGATTGCCATCATTCAGAAATAAGACTTCCCATGACTGAAAAAAAAAAAAGCAAAAAAGAAATGTAGGGAAATTTATTGCCCCAAGGAAATAAAAGTGTTTGTCAAGAAAAAAAAAAAAAAAAACTTACTTAAGGAAAGAATAAGCTATTTGTCAATTTTGAATATTTAAAACAAAACTCTTACTTCTTTTGCAATGTAATCTAACTTTAGCCTCTTATAATTATATAAAATGTTCCATATTATTGCCACAGCTTCTGTAACAGAGAAACTTGATTTTCCTCTCTGAATGATAGCATAGGTGGTCTCTAGATATTCAAGTAAAAAGAAGCTCAGTTAATTTAATTTCAGAAGAAAGATAGAATATTTCTGTCTTAAAACAGTTTTATAGGTACTTAGGGGCTTTTTCCTTTCAGTGCTCTCCCATAACCTCTAAGTAGTTCTAAGAAGTCTGTAACACTATTTAACTTCACATCTTCTTTACATGAATCAGTACTGCAATTATGATTGTGGAACTAATTAGTTTCCTTGACAACTGTTTTTGCAAAGCCTGAAAACGAGTGTGAAATTCCCATCAGAAGAACATTCTGAAGGCGATTTTTAAAAGTATGTCGAAAGACACTTAGAATAAGTAGAACATTAATGTTCATATTCCTGAGTCAGCATTATTATCTTGTTTTGAAATGGCATAATATTATTATCACAATATTACATATAGATACATGACACTGCAAAAATATGAATGTAATCTTAAAACTTGATAGATTTTGTGTGTAAAATGCTTAAGTTTGAGCAGAAATATTCTTTCTGATGTCAGTTAACACTGATGATGCACTGTTTGTTTGAGGCTTAGGTATTAACAGCTAGGCATCTACAGATGGATTTGAAAAAGGACATAGGCAACAAGAATGAAACTGGGTAGACTTTTGAGTGAAATCTGCATAATTTCTGTTGTGCTCACTTAGTAGCTACAGTAACTGAGGTTCCCTTTCTTATTATTAATGTAATTATTAGAAAAGCCTCTAAGACTCCAGAAGGTTTTCATCTCTACTTTCCCAAATCTATGGCACTTCAGCTGAACAGAGTGTTTATGTCTTGCTCGAAATGTAATTTAAATCAAAATAAATCTGTAGACCCTATGTATGCAATCTCATGAATATCACTTATCCCAAGAGAATTTTGGGATCCCTTAAGTGTCTTGTTGGTTAACTATACATAACATAATATCCTGGTGAAACGTTTGCAAGCTAATGCAATAGATCAGAGAACTGAAGGGAGGGGGAGGCAGGAATATATTGGTTGTCCTTCAATGGATGCTTGGCAGGGAAATAGGAGTTGTCACAAGAAATAAAACTTCACTTCTGCTTGCTGCAGAAGGAATCTTGTTTATGCTTTCAAAAGCCATTGGGTATAAGGCAGAAGTAGTTATCCCTGGGGGAAGAAGCTGGAAGCCAAAATTCTACTTATATGAATATATAACTCCTGTGGGCACTGAATCCACAGCTTCTGCTTCCTAGGGAAGTGTGCAAGTACCAGCTCCTGGCTGCAAGTCAAATTCCGTGATAATACAATATGATGATCTTCCAGTAACAGTCTTAGGTCTGGGAAGGAACTTGAGGCTGCAAATTGCTGTCTGGCGTCAGGGAGGTGCATAAATGAGACAGTCATTCCTTTAAATTTTCACATGGTTGGCCTCAGCAGCCGCCAACTGTAGATCTACTTTATTTCAAAATGTCTGCTCCTAGGCCTGTGACACAGTATGCATTCACAGAGTCATATTTTGATTAGTTCCTCAGAATTTTTAGTCCCCTTAACGAAAGTTTCCCTGGTTTTCTGAAGGGTTTGTCAATGGAAACTTGCACTGACTTTGAGAAATACTCAGCAAACCTTCGTAAAACACTTTGCTTTAAATAACTGTATGTGTAAATTTATTCATGTATGCATATACATATATATATATATATTAGCGAATATTATGTATTTATATACACCTTTTCCCTCCTTAATTTTTTTGAGTTATTTTTTGTGGTCAGCAATTCTATATCTGTATTTCACATTTCACTTAGGCATATGAACAGGTATTTTAGAATCACACTTGAAGAAAGAGTTATGCGGTCTGAAAGGTAGTATTTTATGTGTTCCAAAATCTCACTAGGAATGTCAGTTGGCAGTACTTGCAGGCAGGTAAAACTAACCTCAATGTGTTTGCCTCTGAGTGAAGTATTTATCACATTTTTAGTGCTGATTTGTGATGTTTTAGAAAATTTTCTTCTGGCTTCTCTGTACTGTTAAACTACAAATCCTGTGGGATTTTCAAAGGAACAGTGTTCCTAAGCTCTTTATCCATGTTAGGAGAGCATGGACTAACCTCTGCAGCCATAAAAACCCCTGGGAACAGCAGAAGTCCATTAGCTCCAAGTTGACTCTATAGCCTGTTTGCATGGGCCCTTTCACTCTTTCTCTACAGGAAGGAAGCAGAGATCCTGTCTTTGTGCCCCACAGCTGGTACTAAAGTGTCCAAATCTGTGCTCATTCTGAACCATTACAATTGCAACCTAAAAACACATGTGCAGGTTTATGTTAAATCTTAAAAGAAGATGGAATGGAAGGTAGTCAAAGGGATACTTTCTGCAAATGTTAAACATATTTTCAGAAATTAGCATCAGATTTATGCAGGCGCCATCTGCCAAAGCCTTTTATCCAGTCAGTGCTGTTGCTTTGGAAAGACAATAGATATATTAAAAAGAGTTGCAAGTTGTGTTTCGTTACAGTTTCTTTGTGTTCATTATAAGTTAGTAACTTGGTGCAATAGTGGGAAAATGAAAAAAAGAAAACATTTGGGGATAACAAGAACCTCTTAGATCCATCTTTCTCAAATTGTGATATTGGTTGTTTGAGGGGTTATCTTTTGTTTCCAACACTGTATGAACTGTGAGATCAACTTTCTATTTCCATGCCTGGTTTTAATCCCTTGAACATCTCATTTAATTTTTTTCTGTGCATGTGTATCACCATACTTTAAATCATATGTAGTACGCAAAAAGGGGACAATAATGCATGGTATTTTCTCTCATCACCACTCGTAACAAAGTTGATAATCACCATGTCAAACATGATTTTTATCAGTAGTTTTTACAAACAAAACAGGGTCGGCATTGGTCTTGAATGAAAAATAAAAGTAGCTCATTATTGCTTCAGCTATGTGTGTATATATCTGGGGTTGCATTTGTATATATGCATTTTACAACATATTATATTTACTAACTAGAGCATTTGAACTATATGGACAGTGTTTTGTTAGAATAGAAGCTAGGATAAAGTTTTGAGCAGAAACTCAAAGTTACTAATTACAGCAAAACAGAAACAAGTTTCCATGATGCTCACAGTTTTCTTTCAGGGCAAGTATTTTTCTTAAACTTTGCTCTCAGTCAAGCAATTATATAATTTTTTGGGGATAAAAATAAATGCTATGTGATCCCATCTGTGTAGCTGGGGTACGTTTTTGTTCCTGTCACCTCTTGCTATCAAAGAGCAGACTCCCTTGCTGCACCCTGTCTCTGACAGCCCTTCAGCTCATGGGCTGCATGGGACTCCCTGGTGCATAGTTCCCTAGCTCTGAAGGGAATTCTCCTTTCGCTGAAGGGTTGACTGAATTCTAGCCATGCATCAGCTAAGACAAGCCAGAAAGCCACTTCCATACTTCTGTTCTGTTCTCCACCAGAAAAGTATGTAGCACTTTCAGACTTACCATACCTCTGGGTAAATTTTCAAACTGAACGGCTCTTGTGTCCTTTAAAGCACTTTCCAAAGATTTTAAATTATTTCTTGTCTGTTTGAAATCAGATTTTGTGTGATTACAACCAAACCTCAAGGTCAGCATATCACATGAGAGCAGGCTTGTATGACCAAGGCCTCTGCTGTCATTTACATTAACCTTTCTTGCCTCAAGAGCATGTTGCTGCCTCTTGTTAAACTTGGTGTCCACCAGGACCCCCAGGGCCTTTTCTGCAAAGCTGCTTTCCAGCTGGGTGGCCCCAGCCATTAACTGGTGACCAGGATTGCTCTTTCCCAGGGTCAGGGGTTTGCACTCCCTCTTGTTGAACTTCTTGGCATTCCTGTCAGCCCATTTCTCCAGCCTGTTGAGGTCCCTTTGGGTGGCAACACAACCATTTGGTTCATCAGCCACTCCCTGGAGATGTGTGTCATCAGAAAATTTGCTGAGGGTATTCTGTGCCACATCATCCAAATCTTTGATGATGTTGAACAGGATTGAAACTCATATTGACCATTGAGCTCACTTCTTGTACCTATTCTTAGTTCTAGGAGAAGTTATGTTTTGTCATGGAAAGTTAAATTAGGAGAATTGTGGGGACTTTAGTCTACTTTTGTAGTCTCTTTCCATAGAAAAAGCTAGAAAGGCTACAGTAGCTACTCAAACCAGGACCAAATGTCATTACTTGTGGCTTATAAATTGCCTGTTTAAATCTCCAGAAAAAGACTAGCATTTCTCAGGATTGGTCTGATTTTAAGCCTATGGTTTGTGACTACACTGCCTTTCCGTGTGTGTGTGTGTGTGTGTGTGTGTGTGTGTGTGTGTGTGTGTGTGTGTGTACATGCACAAACATCCATCAGTTTATGGCTTCTGATAACTTTTGAATATAGTTGAAAATTTCCCTAAATTTGTCAGAGAATGAAGGCTTCAAAACTAATACGTTCCTGTAATTTTTTAATAAAGTGTTATCTGAGAATAGAAGTAAAATTCTCTGTAGTACAGTAGGCAAAATATTATATTAAGCCTTCACACACTTTTAATAATTGGAATCATTTGGAAAAGAGTAGTTGAAACTTTCTGACCTTTGATCCTTACACCAACCTGGACAGAAGCAGAAAATTTAAGCCACAAAAGAAAAAGAAAAGCAGACAAGTTTGACAAATTTTCAAAGATGGAATTTCCATTCCACGGATCTGAAATTTTAAGTTGACAATTACTATGTCTTTTGTACCATTTTGTTCATTACAGGATTTCTCAGTCTGTGTCTACAGATCTGACTAGTTAGGGTTTTAGCTAAATCTAAAATGAAGAACAAAATGCAGGAGTCTAAAAGGAAAGCCTGTGGGATATCAATCTCCTTGAAGCTCCGATCATATTCCCAAGGCAAGGAAGAGCTGCAGCATTATCCTTTGGAAGTTTCCTACCTCATTTTCTCATACGCTGAAGGATATTGTAATACCAAAACCAGAATCTGAAAATGAAAGACTTTGTCTGACTTTTGTTCCGATCACAATCCGTAGCTAAAAGCGTAAATTCTTCAGCCAGTATTGCTGTGATGGAAGAATAATCTTGTTATTTTAGTTTCTGAAGAGAATAGAGAAATGAAATGTATCTTTGAGACCTCCTGCTTTGAGAAAAGAGGTTAGTAAGATTCACACCAAACAAATTAATTAATATCTAAAACTTCAAAAAGATACTGGCCCCCACAAAACCTATTTGGTTTTGTTTTGCAAACCAATACTAGAATTTGCTGAATAAGAGCCATTTCTCATCAAATCCTGGAGATGATAATTGTTGAAAGTGATAGGGAATGTTCTTGCTCTGGGCTAAAACCAGCTGTTTGCTCCATTCCCTGCAAAGACTAAAGTTATTATATGAAAAGGGATAGAAATCCCTCACTAAAATTGATAGAACTTACTTGATATGAATCAGAGAGAGAGAGAGACAAAAAGGCTTGCAGTATCTGTACCATCAAAGATGTTAAATGTAAAAAAATACACTATTTTTTATAAAATCTAATTCTTATGGTACAGCTATCACAGACATTAACTAACACTGAATAGAAGAAGAGCAGCAATCAAATAACTATTCTGTATTCTCAGCATTTCTGTTTCAAAAGGAATTTAATTTTTTTCTTTTACCATATGAATTTTAATTTGCTTATCTTTTTGAATGCTACGAGGAAAAAAGAAAATCATTATAGATGCTGAATGGAAAGGCCACACTTTATAAGTACGATGCTCTAATCCTGATTATTTGTTGTAGGTAATTGCTAGCATTATTATTCTTCATAATTAAAATAACCCTGAGAGCCAATTAAAAGGTTAAATGTTTAGGTATATTCTCTAAAACCATTTAAAAGATGAATTATTTAAGTAAATGTGGAAGTTTAATGTGCTGAAGTTTTGGGAGTCTTTTTGCCATGAGTGTATGGACCAAACTACTTAAGTCTTAAGAGAAAAGAACTTGTGAATTTTGAACAGCTTGAACACAATATGTGTCATGAAAACACCACAGTGCAAATATGGGTGAGGATGGAATAATGTCCATAATTATTCTTAGTTTATTTATATTGCTGCCTTTTCTATTTGATAGTTATCTACACTCACACATGTGTTTGTGCAAGAGCAGGGATATTTGTGTGATAAGATAATGCATTGGCTAAACATTATGCATACAAGACTATATTTAGCTTTATAGTTTTCCATTATAATTTCTTAAAATCACTTTTAAAGTGAAGATTTAACCAGGGTTACTGCTTATACTGCACAAGGTTTTCAACATGTTAATTTCTATTGAAGTCTCTTTTGAAATATTAATTTAACACTGATAATAGTCCCTATCAACATAATTATTGTGTCACTGTAGCTGGAAAAACAACCTAGTCAATACATTTTATATTGCATAAACTTGACTTAATTATTTACCAAAAAGTGAATGTTCAATATAAATATTAGTAGAATATATTCAAATTTTTTAAATTGTAACCAGACATACTGTGAAGATGTGAATGTCTAAGAAGCTACTTTGTTCCTCCCCCAGTATAAAAGTCAATATCTAATTACCCAGCTGCATGTGCTAATTGCAATATCATTCATATTTCAAGTGAACCTGCGTCCATATTATTGAAGCCAATTTTCACAGTGGCCCATTCTGAACTTCTGCAATAATTCAGGAACAAGATAAAGCCATTAGCGAGGAGAAACAGATAAACAAGTTTGTTTCTTCTTGCGTATGATTGGAATCTTCTTTTTGTGTAATTATTGACACAGTTCTAATTTCTCCTTTTAGGCTGGTGTTTCTCCTTGCTTTAAATAGTCAATACTCACTATTTCTGATAGGTGTTACATGGCAGTTTTTTGAGTTCCAAGTACCTCCAACATAAAAGTCACATCCAAAACGGTATTTAGATTGGTCTTGTCTGAATTGTCTCAAGGAGAAGTAAGAAACATGCTGCAGGTTAAGCACTTAAATAAATTGTTTTAAAGTTAGCCCAAAGAGTTTACCACTTTGACTGCTGTGGAGGACCACATTTGCTGCTATAGAAGTATCTTTTCCCTAGTTTTAGTACTTTATTTTCCAGATTTGGCTGTGGTGCTTCAATGATGGCCATTCCATCCATGCTTTATTCATAATTTGATGTTTCTGCTAGAGTAATGTCTTTCAAGTCACTGTCTTTGGCACAATGTAAATATTAATTTTTTTTTCCTTTTTTTTCTTTCCCGCTGTCACTTTTTTCCTTTAATACTTTCTTTTTCATGCTCTCTCAACTTTACCACCTTTTTTTTTCAAATTTAATTCTTTTTCACACTCTTGATTTTCTGTAACAATTCTTATCCACACAGATAGATGTTGTGAAGCTACTAGACGTGAAAATGGAGGCCAGTCCCTGCAGCTGAATGCTGCTGTTTTCTCTCTCACTGTTGTCATAAGTTTCTGGTGCATGTTTTTATACTGTTGATAAGGCAAGCAATATGTATTCTTCCTATCTCTCTTAATTTTATATTTGCAAGAAAATAAACACAGACCTTAAAAAAATTGTACTTTTCTATAGCTCTTCTGAAGTTTCCATTCCTAGTCAAGACCATAAATAGTGTAATTACTTCAGTCTGTGAGTGCAAAATTCTTCATCTGGCTTTTTGAAAACCTGATGAGTTTTGTGACAAATTCAGCAGATGATGCTTGATATTCCAGTCTGACAGAATATCGAGAATCTGACTTACTGAATTTGATCAATGTGTTTTGATTCTATTTTCTCAAGTAAATTTTGATTATAATAAGTCCATGCAGAGATCTTACCATTGTAAGTCACATGGCTTTCCAGGTACACCATCAATTCATCTTTCAGGAGAGTATTTTCATTTTGCATTAATCCTTTGCAAAAGGTTGCCCTTGTATTGGTTCCTGACACAAGGTACTTAAAATTTTATGCTTAATAAAAGATGTTCAAGTCCAGGTTGGATGGAGCTCTGAGAAATCTGGTTTAGTGAAAGGTGTCTTTGTCCACAGCAGAGGACTGGATGATCTTTAAGGTCCCTTCCAACCCAGGCCATTCTATGGTTCTGTGAATATAGACACGTTTTGTACTTTCTAATGGATTTTAACAAGTATGTCTTCCCTAATTAATTATTTATGGATTACTTTAGTTGGTAGTGTTTAATTTCAAATACTTTTTCTGTGCCTCTCCACTGCCATTCCTCAGTGCATAAAATAGGTCCCTGCCCACCAATGTCACTTCTTGTAACTGCAAATGTGCCACATTTCATTTCATGGCATCTGTTGGACTTGGAAGCTCCAGGGGGTTCGATTTTGACCTGCAGTAAAAATGGAAAAAGTATTTTTTCCTATTTTACACACCAAAAGCATGTCTTACAAGCTCTGCAGCAATGTATACAAAACCTTAGGAAAAAAAATATTTAGTAAGAGTCCACATAGATATTTTATTGCATATATTTGATCTTAAAATTTATGTTGTTGTCAAAGTTTATGGTTCATTTCTCTGTTGCATACAGAATAACCCAAGAAAGCAATGCACTTTAAAGCTAAGGCAGAATTAGATATTTATTTTAAGACCATTCCCTTCAAATTGTTACTAAATATAACAAATAAGATAAATTAACTGTATGTGTTGATTTTTTCCTCCTTGTAGTTCAAACCTTTTGGTGTTTAAAAAATTATGACTTTGAAATTAGCTGGTCAAATTTAAATATTTTATTATCTTCACCCAGTTAAGGGATTTCCTTATTTCTAACAAATACGATTATGAAGATTTTTTCCAGTTTCAATATATTTTTGGAAGTCTGTACTTTAAAACATCATTAATAAAACCTCTTCTCAACTAAACCAAATAACAGTCATTTTAGAAAATGTCACAAGTAGGATTTCTCCAGAATGCATATAAACCTACAGACTAATTTATTGATAGCAATAGTTTTTAAAATATTTCATGTTTAGTTTAATGAAGTAGCTGGAATTAAAATGATTGCTATTTAAAAAACATTGATTTCATTGTGACCTGCCAAAAATCTCTCACTGTTTTAAGTTGAGCCACTGTTCCATCATGGCCCTTGTCACTATGTTCTGTCGCTTCAACCTAATGTCATGACATTACTTTGAAATTTATTACATCAACAAGTGCCTGGCATAGTATGGTAAAGAAAGGCAATTTCTCTTCTAATTTTGTAGGAATTGAAACTTTGAGTTCCAATGTAGGGTCAGTTGGGTGAAAGCCCATTTTTCCATGCACAAACAATGTGAATATATGTAATTTGCTTCTATAAGTGTTATTCTTCCAATATAAACTGTTTATTTTTTAAATGATTACACTCTTATTGAACCAAGGCACAGTAACTAATGAAGGCTAGATTTTTTTTTTAATGAAACTTTTCATTTTAACTGTGTTAGTACATTACTAGCTCCACATAAGTTACCAAAACCATTCAGATCTGAGAATATATTTTAAATTAAATATAACTCACACAGGTGCTGTTGCTAGTGCTAAATTTATTTTTAGTGAATAGATCACCTTGGGCAGGAACTTCTGCAAGAGCTTTTATTTTTTTTTTCTCTTACCATTTTGAAAATCCAAATGGTGAAAATATTTGTTGTTGTCACTATTATCACTGTTGCTTTCTGTTGATTTCTGTCGTAACAAAACAGAAAGACTGCAAGGATATCTCTACTTAGAATCAGAGAGCTGATGTTTGGCTAATATTTGGTAAGTAGATGCTGTAGTAGATGCTAAGGGGGAAAGAAACCCACAGCACAAGCACACCACAAACTGCTGCTGGGAGATCTTTCTCAGTCTACAGGAGTTCAGTGGTGCACAAACACTGGGAATTCTTTTTGGTCCGGGGGAGCAGCAAATTCTTTCTAGGGGCTCCCTTTTGCAGTCACATCCCTTCTGCATTCTGATCCCATTGTAAGACAGGCACTGCATGCACATGAGGGAACAGAATATTCTCTTGTGGACACATCAGTGTTGTTCTGAACAGTAAAGACAACCAAATTGCAGATGCAACCAAAACTAATGAGCACCTGCCACTGGAATAAAGAGTCTTGAGTAAAACTTACATGGTCTCATAAACTGAAAAATAAAATAGGGTCTTATTAAGGCTGCACAGGCAGTTTGATCCCAGTATTTACTTATTTTGCAGCATTTTCCTACTTTTCTAAAATTTGAAAACTTACTGCTATTCTACTAAATGTTGTCTATTTTCACCTTCCATAAACTCGTCACTGTTCTTATGTTTTTTTAATTAAGCAAGACAGGACACTACTGCAGGTATGTAGAAAGGCAGAAAAAAGAAAATTCCCATATCATTTTTCTACTCTGGTTAGACATTTGAAGAGCGCTTTACAAGCTATAAATGTATTATCTTAGCAAGTCATTCTAACGTTGTAGATAAGTATATAAGAAGACAAGATAGGAATTAGGGTGCAGAGACTGATCGACTGTGAACTCTCCAAACATACTGTGAAGGAGATAATGAAAAGCCTGGAGAAATTTTAGAAGCTAAATATACATTATAAATGGCAAGTTGGCTTTTATCCTCAGTGTCACAATGCCAGTGGGATAAAGAGATAAATTTGGATCACTTATCTTTTTTTTCCAACTGATCATAGCTTCGTCTGGAAACTACATAAATTTCCTCCGTTAAGTGAGAGAAATTTTAAGTCTGCTCCAATTTGAATTATTCTGTGCTTTGTATTTTGAGGTTATCAAGTACTTTGAATGTGATCCTTTTCTTTTGGCTCTCCTCTTCCCATCAAAGCCCAAGGAGGATGAGTTAAGCCAATATTGTAGGGATTATGTGACAGCAGAGCCAGGCAGTTCTGGGCAGTGACCCAAAACCTCTGTAATGAGAAAGAAAAAGTGGAAGAGAATAATGTCCTTGGGTTGTCATATATCTCCTGAGATGGATAACTAATACAGCTTTGTTTATAGTTCTCTTTATGACTGTTTCATAATTGTATCTTTAAAAGCAATGAGAGAGAGATTATTTCACTGTATTTTGTACAATCTGTGGGAATAGGCAGAAGATTTTGAAATCTTGGCTTCTTACAGACAAGAATGAAGAGAAAATGAGCAGAGACATTTTCAAATTAAATTATAATTCATAGGCATAGACTGAACAGCTTAAAACTGTATTTTAAACTCTATTAAAATGATAAATATGTCTTCACAAATTGAATTCAATATACTGCTGACATTAGTATTTAAATGTTAGATAAGTAAATTTGTTCCTTTAAATGTTGTAATTGTAAAAGGGATTTTAGGTCTGATGACTGACAGTGTAAAATGTTACCAATTTTTTAACATTGTCACATATTTTGAAATGCTAATATTAAACTGTCTGCAAGCCTGTAGTCCTAAAATATTCTATGCTGAACTTATGCCTTAAATCCAAATTGGTGGCACAGAAACTTAAAAAGGGTAATGATTATACTGTGATATAGCAGTTTATCTCTAAGGAACAGTATTTTTAAAATGTTCTGATTTACAACCTTTTGAGTGTAAGGTTGGCTTCTTTCCTAATCAGATTTTATTTGTTGTCTTCCTTCTTTCTAGAGTTTTGACAAGTCCCTAACATTTACAAACTGTTCACAAATCAAAGTATTTACATAATGCAACTTCAAATGCGATCATTTATTTACTGCTGTGGGGTTATTAGAATATAAATTGCTGTCTCTCTAAATAGGAAAAATATCGTCCCAAAATAGACAAGTATATTGCATACATTGGAAATAAAATATAACTTCTGTATGGTTTTATGAGGTGCACAAAACATACTATTACCAAACAACAAAATAACATTCCATTTAATTTGCTTGTAAAAATATAAGACCAAGTGCAGACAAAAAGTACGATATGCATGCAAACAATAGTTATTTAAAAGAAAAACAGATGTAGTGATTTAATTACACATGTAACACTATGACCAGTACTCAGTCAGTTTTCAGGGTCTTACAACACACTCTCCTTAAATCGTGGAAAATTGCACAGGCACAACTCAAATGTGTATGCAAATGTGAAATTAACTAATTAAGCCTGAAGAAACAGTTTGGTTTTTTTTAAAGGACAAAATGGAGATTTGTATACAATTTGTGATTCTGCTAATAGTTGCCAATTCTCTACTCATTGCCCACTATGTTGATGATTTCTGATTGCTCATTTTTTCAGGGATTTTATGTGCTAAGGAAAAAGATATATTATTTTAGGAAGCAAGTTGAATATTATATAGAGAAATGTATCTTCTGAAGTCTGTAATGACATCACTGAAATCTTTGCTACATTTAGGGCTCATTTATGTTTATCGCATTTGTTTCATCCATTCCTTTTCTTCAGGCATATAAGGAATGTACAGTTTTCATCTGCTACACATTTATCAGATGTAACATATAAGTGATGGAAAGTCACCTTTGCCCTTTAATGTCAATGACATCTTAATACAAAGCTCATGGCATCAAATATCCAATATCAACCAACTTTGTGTGTCTAGAAACAGTAGCAGTATGGAAGCTGTATACTTGAGAACTATGCTAAGTTCAGAAATTTTTAAACTAGAGCAAGAAATTGAGGAAGGAATATCTATCGTTGTTATTATGGGTTCCGAAGTCCCAAGAAAACATAGTAGTAATTCTTGCCACCTTACTGCCATTATGTTGTATGATATTCTTATTAACAGTTCTTTATTTTTACATGTTTAACACTTTTGTAGAGGCAATTTCCAGTGCATATTTTATTTTCATCAAATTTTAATTTTAATGCATATGTTAAGTGGCCATAACAGAAGCAAAGTAAATCTTGCTGAATGTATGTTTCCAACAGAATTACAAATGAAAATAAATACAATGTAATTATATCTAAAAACAAATTCTGTGAAAAATATTGGACACACTGAAACATCTGTAAATTTCTGCTTTCAAAAACAGTGTGAAAGGCAAGGAAAAAAACCTGGATTTAAAGTAGTTAATTTTAATGTGCGAAACATTGCTTTTTTTTTCTTGTTCATAATTTGCTACCATTCTCCTCCACTGATTTTTTTCATGCATGCAGCACATCTCTGCTTTTCCCTGAAGAACATGTGCATGGTGTAACTGTGATTTGCCTCAGCACTTTTCCAAACACAATGTCAAGAAATGTATGTAACTTTATGTCTCTTTCATCTGTTGTTCAAAGTTCATTTTAGTTCATATAACTGTCTTCATTTTTTGTAATAAAGAAAACTGACTTAAAGCATTTCTATCTGTATTTTCTTTATTGCTGATAAATGTTCTTTTTTTCTTGTATTATCTCTGTGATGTATTTTGTATCTGAAGTGATTTTTAGCATGGTATCAGTATTTTTTTTCTACAGAGTTTTGTCCAATAGTGAATATTAAAAAAAAAAAAACCCAAACCAAAAACCACACCACTGCAAATGTCAAAGTCACTAAAATTAGAATTCCCGAATTTTAAGTTTGGTTCATATCAGGTGGCTGCCATGCTACTGCACTAATGGAGCAAGTATGTGCAATGTCTGTATAAATATGAAGCCTGAGCTTGATACATTCTGATTTAATCTGCCTGATTGAAACAGTTTTTTCCCCAAAGGCATATGTTTTAATACTGGGCAAAGCAATACCCAACCAACTAGTACTTTGCTGCAAGTTGCTGTTGTAGCAGCCTAACATTTTCAAGTAAAAACCTGTACTGTACGGCACCTGTAATATTAAACTGCTCTTTTTGTATCTAATGCTATAAAATAATTATATATTTAAAATTTTATTCCAAGTACTACTTCTCAAAACTGTTGAGAATTGTGTTTGAATTTGCATACATCTTAAAGAAAATGCTGTCAAACCTGAAATATTTTATCAATTTAAATACAATCCCAAGATAGTTTGACTCTTTTCCAGGACTCCTGCCTACAGTGCTCTGCTTAGTTCTGTCATCCACTATAAAGATGGGAAAATCTCTCAGGTCTCTGTGGTACATGCACAGCATGATTTTGAATTCTCCTAAATGAAGCAATTAAAATAATTTATCCTTTTATGTAATAGCAGTACTGAAACCACACATAAGTGTACGTTCTCAATACTCACATCAATCTTAATTAATCAGCAGAGATGCTTAGAAACTCCTCCAAGAGACGTATTCAATAAATCTGATGTCAGTTTGAGTGGAGGAAACTGGGATACAGAAGCTTATTTCCCCAAGTCTTTCAAAAGCCTGGGTGCAGTGCTGATGCCATGAATCCCACAGCACAGCCTTTCCCTCTCTAGGCACAGGACGGGGATCCTCTGCGTCTATTTTCTGGGCCTTCAGATAGACGGAGTCAATACTAAAAAATTAACCTTTACTATGGTGACTGAGTAAATACATGAAAAAAAGGAGCTCTAGCTGTAACCTGATAATCCTCTAGGCATATTAGAAATGCTTCTGAAGTCTGCTTTGGGATAATTTGATGATGCCAGGAATATTTCTTTTAAAATTTTGCTTAAAAATATAATAAATGAAAACTCCAGAGAACATTTTCAAAACACAGCATGCTTTTTATAGTAAACAAAGCCTTTTTTTTCTTTCCTTTGTTTTGTTATCCCTTAATGGCCACGGACAAGACACTGTCGCCAGGAGCGCTCAATCTGCTATTTATATTACATTTCTTTTATTTAGCTATTGTATTTATGTTTATTAAGACACCTTCCTATGAAAATTGTTGCAAAGGACAATTAGAATAATTGAGAACTCAAGTCCTGCTTACTCAGTATCCTGAGAGAGTCATAATACAAGACATTTTCCTGTAATATTTATAGGAAAAAAGTAATTTCAGAAAACTTGTTGGCAAGAGGATCTCAGCCATAATGAAGAAAAACTCCTTCACTCAGATAAGCATCAGAAAAGTACAACATTTTAGACACATTTATTTCAGTAGCTCACATCTGTATAAGTGATAATCCCAGTGGCACCACAGGCTCCCCTGACTCACTCCGGCTCTGATTTCATTGGAGATGGGAGACAATAAAGATCTATCCACTATGTGTAAAAGAAAGTTAGAGGAAGCCAGTAGCGCTGTCTCCTTATTTTTCAAAGCTCAAAGCTGTGTGTCAAGTGTATCTGTCAGAACACATTACTCAGTGGTGCAGTGCAGAGCTCACATCCATGTGTTTGTCCACTGCCCTTCAGCAGTATCTGTCCTAGAAGAGAGTTATAGGAAAAATCACTGAGAAAGAAAAAGCATTACAGTTAATGTTGATTATAGCCTTGTTACTATCTTCTTATATTAAAGAATGGAATAGAAAAGAATTCTCCTTTCCATCACATTCTCTTTTGCATCAGAGTCCCCCAGTAAATGTTCCACAGAATCCTAATGATTCCTTACAAGCTGATGTTGCAAATGTAGTGATTTGTTTATTTTATTTGAAGGAAGACATGATGCTTCTGAGCACTTACCTGGCTCAAAAGCCAAGTTTTATTAATATAAATTGCTAAAAACAGGTCATGCAGCTCTGGCTGTGGCAGCCAAAGTGTTGGAGCTTCTTTGGGTAGGGGGGTGAGATCATTGGTTCTTTGCTCCTTTTTGCCAGCCATGAATTTTATCTCAGTAAGGAACTGGAGTGTTTAGCAATGGGGAGCTCTTGTGCAAAGGTAAGGTAAGATTTCTCTTCTACTTTCTGTAAAAAAGCTGAGCACATGCTACCTTCACATGCTACTCAGAATAGAGTTCCTTCTTCATTTGATGGGTGTCCCACAGTCCTTGCATCCTGATCAGCCATAGCAAAAAAGCTGGGGCACCCAACAGCTCTTTTTAAATACCTCTTGGACATGTCCTGTTGGAAAAGGGGAGAGGAAGACACTTTGACATGCAGTGAGCAAAGCTGTGCAATTTCCACAACTTAGATGTATCCATTTTCAATTAGGGAAATTCAAAGCATTAAAGGACAGTGAAATACAGATATCAGATATAATGAAAAGCCATCCTTTGAGTATTTGCAATACCCTGCCTGTGGCACTTACCTCATAGCATCATATATATTTTTATATCTGGGATGGACCTGTGCTATTGAGGTATGTTACCTGTCAGGAATTCTGTAATATTTACGGTAAATTCTTTAGGTTTTGCCTTTGTTGTTTTTCTCTTGATATGCTTATTTTTTGGATGTGAATATGTTTGGGTTTTTCCTCTCTCCAGATCTTTAGCTTGGCACAGCTTGTTCTAGCAATGGTCTTGGCCTTCCACTGTTTTACTGTTAACTCGTAGAAAACCTTATACAGCTGTTTAATTTTTTTGGTACTGCATTATGATTGTTTTGGTGCTCATCAGTAGATACAAAATTTTAAGACCTATGTTTTCTATGTTTTGAGAAGTTTTAGATAAGTATAGGCATTTTGTAAGGCTTTGAGTCTCGGGAAAGTTCCAGATCAGATACAAAATCAAAGGCAATATTCATAGGCAGTGTAGAAATAACCATCATTGTTGGACACCTTTTTAAGGGTCAATACAACAGTGTAGTTCAAGATGATTATCAAGAATGGTTTTCTTCCTGCCATGACCCAGTGTAGTATTTTCAATTTCACCCTCCAGTTCATAATTTCCACTTTTTTACTGTAGCTTGAGAGCAGTTTATTTTCTAACTGACTTGAAAAAAAGGACAAACATGTATCATGACTCTGCACCATGAGTATGTAGCAGCCAGGCATTACCCTATAAGCTAGGAAAGCATTTTATAGCACTCATTTTTTTCCGTAAAAATTCAAATTTCTGTAAAAGGGAACTATGGGTAATCATCTGTCTTCCATCTTACCTGCAATTCATGTCTGCTAAAGAGAAGGGAAGGGAATAAGGCAGAAGAAAGTGCTAACTTGGATTTTTTTTCCAACAAAACTTAGTATCTCTGAAGGGCTGAAAGGGATCTCTGCAGACCACCTTGTTCAGCCCCCCTGCTCATGTACTTGTCATAAAGCTTGCAGTTACTATTTTATTGTACCAGTAATTGAATATATACAATGTGATTCTGTAAGAGCACTGAGAAATTCTGTCACCCCAAAGGACATACATTCATGAAACATCAGTCAAAATGTATCAGTGTTGTGTGTTTGGTTCCTGTGCAGAACAGAAGCTTTAGTTTGCCATGTGTAAAGTGTTCCAGTACACTGGCACAGGTTTCCCAGAGAAGCTGTGGCTGTCCCATCCCTGGAAGTGTTCAAGGCCAGGCTGGATGGAGCTTGAAGCAGCCTTGTCTAGTGGGAGGTGTCCCTGCCCGTGGCAGGGGATTTGGAGCTGGTTGAGCTTTTAAGTCCCTTCCAACACAAACCATTCTGTGATTCTGTACACACGCATAGATGGTGACTCCCTTTTGACCTATTTCCCTAAGAGTATCTGGTGCAGAACCCTAAAAGGAATTTAGTCCAAACTTATGTTTGAGCATGAAGAAAATCTGTCTTTTTTCTCAGTCCTTTTCAATTTAAAATTCTGTTTTACTTGCCAAAGCTCTTCATTCCTCTTTCTCATCAAAGAATGATTTCTGCACAAATGTTCAATTATCTTATTGGAAATCGTTAGAAACATAAATTATTCAAGAAGAGAGAACTTGAAAATTGCCCAAACTTTCAATGACATTTGTAGAAACTTGCTTCAGGCTTTTTTTTTTTAATTTATTTTTTCATTTCTGAAAGTTTTTAAATCTTATTTCCATAAGTATTCACTGATGAGCACTTATTTTAAGAAGTGGATGAAAAAAGTATCTTTTAAGTTGTCGATTTCCTTCATCATCATGGCGAGGTAAAAAATTATTTATGCCACATTCTGTATAACAAAAACAGATAATTTTAAATTTAGCATCTTTTTGACAAATTCTAATTAAAACTAATTCAAAACTATAGAACTTATACTTTCCTTTCCTTTCTCTTTACTAAGCAGTGTTTTAAAAGGCCCTCTATAGTTAGACAAGTGAGTCAGGTATACAACAAACATTTTTTAAAAATTTCTAAGAACTAATTCTCACACATTAACATTGAATTTTTATGATTTAAAATGAGTTGGTTTTCAACTAGGAAAATAAAAAGGTGTATAATGCATAAATACTTTGTACATTATATACCTTTATGTTCTTTGTTATTTTAGAGCATAAAGTAGAACTATTTCTTTTAGTCTTTTTGGTACATACTGGGAAACTATAAAAACCCAAAGATGTAAAATATTTTTTTTATATTAATACAATAATAATAATAATGATTATGACAATAATAGCAATAAAAATATTTAGGTTAGGGCAACACATTTTTATAACAAAATTGCTTTTCGAAGTTGGTGGAAAGGCTGTTTGCAGTATGACATTAATATTTCATCCAGGCACAGAATTAGAACTTCTATTGGTGTCATAACATACAAAGAAAAAATTTCACATTGTTATGAAACTCTAGATATATTAGGATATGATTTTTGAAACTAGTCAGGAGAGGCCTTACTCTGCTTTAATAGTAATTGGGATTAGTTTTAAACCTGACTTTTGTGGGAGCAGATAGGCAAGTACAAAATGAAAGCAATTTAAGAAAGAACAGAATTAAGCCATAGATGAACTTTTCAAAAATAATCATATATGCTTTTATTAAGATTAAAGATAAAACCATAACACAGATAGATTTAAAACCCAAGGCAGTCCAGTTTCTTTATGTTTTCAGAAGAAGAAAGTACACACAATCCTCAGATAAGGGAGAAGGCTGATGACAGCCATGCTCCTCACCCCTCACTGGATTTGGCCATGCTCCTGTCACTTTTGGGGTGTGGGAGATAAAGGAGAGAAATGTTGGAAAAGTGCTGACAATAGTAAGCAATCAGACTTATGAAACAGAAACCTGCAGGAACAAAAAGGTTTCAAGTAGGAAGACTACAACTCAGTAGTAGAACAGTAGGGGTAAGGATGGGGAATGCTGAATGTAAAGGAAATCATCAGCCGTGAAGAGATGGAGAAATATGCAACAGTCAAGTACTTATGTCTCAGGTGTCTGACCCATACCAAGAAGATTAAAAATGAAAAACAGAGTTTCCCTGCAACTATGGCAAATATTATACAATGAAGCAATAGTGCTGCTGTAAACACTTCCTTCACTTGCCATTGAAAATATAGTGTAGACATTTCTGTCACTAAATCACTTAAAATGGGAAGCTTGCCACTTCACAATGTTCCAAGGATACTGAAAGTGCAGTTCACAGCAGTGAAAAATGTATCTCTTCATAGTAAAAACTTCTTAACACTGCATTAAAAAATATCCTGAAACTAAACCAGAAAAAAGCCCTGAATCCCTTTTAATATAAGGATTAAATGACCCTAATTTTTCTCCTACACATTCTAATAGTGGTTGAGAAGATACACAGATTAATTATTCCCTGTATTATGTCTCTAAAACTCACTATAGAATTTACTGGTGTTCTATCAGTCGAAATTTATGAGCTTTTTAATAAACTGGAATAGAATACCTACTTATGTCTTCCTGACATATCAGACTGGTAAACAAAAATGACTGAAGATTACAAAGGAAGTCACCAAATAAATGGGAGGATATAGGGATAAAGTTTTGGATGAAGTACCACAGAATTATAATATTTAAGTAGGAATGCTGATGTTTAAAAAAGGAAAGAAAATGAATTAATGTAAAATGTCAACTTCCAACATTGCTGATGGGGCAATGCATAAATGATACATCATATTTGTAATTTATGTAGTGGTTTTAAAGTCTTTCTGAACAAAGGAAAATAACTTTGAAGTAATATCTGTTTTTCTGCTTATCCATGCATGTAAATATATACATTGGATTCTAGCTTGTTGCATAATAATGTTCTGAAGAACACTTCTATAATAAAACAACCCATACAATAGACAATGAAATTGATTGCTTAAGAAGTAAAATGTTCTCTTTCTTTTCAGAAGTTTTTGCTTTTCCTTTTTAGAGTTCTGAACAAAGACTAGGCCAAGAATATATATTTGTTGATTTAGAAGCCTGCAAGAAGATAACTTTCAAATTATATTTGAAATGGTAAAGATATTATCATTAAAATTAGTTAAGCAGAAATACGACAGCTTGAGTGCTATGCCTAATCTGAAAACAATCTGCTGTGTATAGGGGAAGTGGAAGAGAAAGGAGAGAAAGATTATGTTAGTAAACCAATTAAAACATTTATATTATGTTGCATTATGTAATGGTTGGGTGTCTGTTACAACGGGACTCAAGTAATCTCCGGTCAGAACAACCTTGCTCTTATTTTGGCAACAGGCAGAGCTGCAAATGGAAACGTCCCAGTGACTGATGCTGACTCAGGCACTGCTCCAGGCCATGGGAGTGCCAGGGAAGCAAAGCTGGTGTGCAACACCCATGGGCAAAAACACCCAGCTCCACTCCCCTGGAGAGTTTGCTCAGCACAGTCTCACACCAGGCAATTGACACTGGCCAACTTCTGAGCTGGTTTGGCATCTTCTTGAATGAGCTTGGTGCATGAGCCTTTACTGAGATGGCTTTATCCCCTAGATATTTATCAGATACACGTCCTCTCCTGTATAAGCATCGTCTGAGTTCACAGACTCCTGAGAATCACACTGCTCAAAAGGGTTTGTAGCATTGCTGTCATGAGAATATCAACTAAGTCAAAACATTAAAATATATTTCCCTAGATTTGTAATGAAGTAAAATTAGCTAAACAGCTGCTCTCATAATTCAAACACAGAAAGCAAGATCAGGTGTGGAATATGTTTATTTTGAAGTGTATGATTGCATTTTCAAGGTACAAGACTAAACAAGCTGAGGTCCTAACCCTATAATCATTTGATGATACACATATTTTCCCCCATATTAAATTATTTAAGACTAGGTGTGTGCAACAGTTTACAGATAAACTAGCTTGAATTAACTTATTTTTCACTCTAATTCAGAAAATTACAAGAATAAATACTTGTACTTTGGTACTTAAACCTTTAAATTTTGGTACTCTCTTAAACCTTTCAGTAATTCTGCTTAGCACCACTGCTAATTAATTATATTTGAAATGGCAGCTTATATCAATGTTCATGTTAAACATTTAAAATGTTTTCCTTAGGCTGCTTCTTTATTCTCTCAGTCATGGAATGTTAAGATGTGATATTATTTGTTATTAAATAATGCCACTTAGCTCTGTGAATTTATTGGAATTTTGACAATGGGAGAATATTATGCAGAAGATTTTTTTTTTTTTTGTGATTTTATTCAGGTTGTATAGATGCTTAATCAGGACTGTTTATTTCTAATAATTTCAAAATGGTTCATTTCTAAATATCCTTTAGTCTCCTGACCAGCATCATAGAAAATGCTATTTTAGGATTAGTGTTATTAATAAGTGTTAATTTTCTTTCCTTCAAGACACTCTTTTTAATGGCCTTGGGCTTGGTGCTGTCATTGGCCTGGGAGTGGCAGCCCTTTTGTTAATCCTGGTTGTGACTGACGTTAGCTGCTTCTTTGTACGACAATGCGGATTGCTCATGTGCATCACCAGGAGGATCTGCGGGAAAAAGAGTGGTTCAAGTGGCAAAAGTAAAGAACTGGAAGAAGGAAAAGCCGCTTACTTGTGAGTATTAATCATTTGTGTTGGAAAAATCCTTGAAAGAAAAGGTTGGCTGTCCAACTTGTATTAACTTTATCACCATTGTGTGGTATGGAAAAGGGAATTAATAAAATGCTGCTACTACTTGGAAAAGTGTTGCTCTGAAGTGTGTAGAGTTGTTTTATTGCTTTTAAAAGAAACGCTGAGACACAAAAAAGGAAAATACTGTAGCTCAGTTTAGGATGACCTCTTTGTCCATCTCAACACAAAGGAAATCAATTGTGATTCAGGACTAGTTACGGACACATATTTGGTTCATGAGAAACAGGTAACAGATCATTGTAACTCCACTTTTGCAAATCAATCTTTGAGCTGCTAACACCCAAAAACTCAGCCTATGGTTGTGACAGTGCCAGTAAATCCAGGAGTGAAGAACACAGTATTACAGAAAATCTGTGGGAGAGTTTTTCTTCTTAGATATAGCACTTGATGGAAAATCTTGATTCTTGTCTGCAGACTTTGGGAGTGAAAGGTATTGTTATCTTTTTCTTTTTTTTTCTAATAGGAGTGCTGAGTTGGATGTGCTGTCTTCACAGCAACAGTCAGTGATTGCTAAACATGAGTGGGAAATAAACAATCCTGATTCTCACAAATACTCCTCTGTAGTGGCTACTCCATCACACAAACGTGAATGAACTGATCATTGATGTGAAAATATGGTCTCTTAAATTATTAGAGTGGATAGTGAGATCTCTGGCAAAACAGTTCAAGTACTGATTACATAAAATAATCACACTTTAGAGACCTGACATTTTCTGAGTTTTCAAAAGGTAAACTGGAGAGAAGATTACTTATGGTCCTTCATTTTAAACAGTTCCATTTTTTCACTAGAAAAAAGGCATAATTTTCTCATCTTGTTCATCTGGTAGACAACTTATGCATACACTGCAATATTTGTGAGAATGCTTTGTGTGTGTGTGTGGTTTAAATAACATTTACTGATCCAATTCCTATGTGCCTCTCCCAATAGTCAGACCTTCCAGTTCATTGTCCTGCAGCTTCCTAGATCCCACCCATCTCCAGATGCCTGTAGAGCACAACAAATCTTGCAGCCCTCATTATTCAGAGATGTAGCAGGCATCTCCATTGCCAGGAGTGGGGGTGTGTGTCTTTTTTGGCTTTAATTCTGGCTATTTGGCTTCAACTCTGGCTATTTGGCTTCAGGCTGTGTCTTTCTTAGGTAACTTGACTACACCTTTTGTTTGAGTTCCTTAAAGATGTTCCCTTTCAGAACCAGCTCCACAGAACTAAACCAGTTGTGAGCAAACACAGAGTACTTATATAAAATATTGTTTCTGAAGAGAAGTTATGCTATAAAATAGCTGTTTTCTAATTCCACGTCTGACATTAGCAGTGTTTTTTCCATCCTGGGAAGCCAGCCTGTCCAGATCAATAGAATCAAGATATGAAGCTTCTGGCTCTGACTCAGCTGTCCCTTCCTATTGAACACAACACTTCATTTTATGCTTTAATTTCCCATTCAAGGACTGACCAAATATGAATTGGTTTACAGACCCTCCTGAATGGGAAGACCTTAGGGAGATAAAGTTGCAAATGTCACTTGACAGCAGTTTATACCTTGTTATCAACATCTTATACCCAAATGCCATTCCATGCTGTCCTAAAAAAAATCGAGCTGGTCTCTTGATATTAATTCTTCTGTTGCACTTCTTTTGCAAGAACAATTTTGGTATTTAATCATATTTCTTTCCTTGTCAGAGTGGTCTTCAGTCAGTCAAACCTTAAAATATTTGGGACAGTTCTTATTTTAGCCTGTTCATTGCATTAATAAACTGTCAAACTAAAATTTCAGGACAGACTTGAAGAGTTAACGTTTGAATTCATATCATGGTGACCAGTAATCCCTGAAATACACTGAAATACATTTTCCCGTTTTAAATATGTCAGTTTGCATTCTGGATTTTTGTGTGGTTTATGATATAGGTCTTGGTTGCATCTTGATTGTAGGATACATATTTATATAGTAAGTAATTATGTTCCATGTGTAATGAATGCTGATGATACAATGCATGTAACATACACACAGACACCCAGGACATAATGGATTTCCTACAAATCACTTTCCTTTCTTTATGATTTGAAATGTTACACAGTTTGTGCCTTCTGTAAATGTATGTGAATGCTGGTCACAAATAACGCCTTTTTTTTTAGGCTTTTAGTCATGCACTAATGACTGTAAGACTGTAAATGTTTCAACAAACCAAGAAGAATTTATCAATCCTTCCACCAGTCCAAATTAAATCCCTAATCTTTTCCCAAATACGAGGTAGCCATGAAAGTTAAGTGCATCATCTATCAAAATGAGCTTTGGTATCCATTTGTGTATCTTAAATGTTACTGGCAGAGATAAATAAGCACATGCAGTTTTGTTGGGTTTTTTTAATAGGCAGAATCTTTTAGACTTCTACCCATTCATGCTTCTCCAGGCAATTTCTGTATCTAGGTTACATTCTTGTTAACCTACAAAGATTTTCCTTAAGGGTACCTATCAGGGGCTGGTAGAATTTTCCTGATACTTCCTGTTGCAAAAGCCTGTTTTATCCATTGTCTTGCAGAAACCATATAAATGTGAGATATGAATTAGAGAAGAATTTGGCCAGGTCTTTGGTGTGGCCCGTAGCAGTCTCACAGCTCCCTACAACATCACAGTCTAGAAAATAATCTGTTAAGTAAAATTGATTGTTCGTATGCAACTCACCCTCTGTTTGTAGACTGCAGCTGATGCAGTTCCAGGATATAGGAATCAAATATTTACATCAAAAGAGGTTTTCTTTTTGGAAATATATATGACCTGGGTATCCTCTGATCTGCCTTTTGAGAGTAAAATTATATGCAAGCTAAATATTTTTAGTAAGCATTGTTAATTAGTAAAAATGTTTCCAAATCATGTCCATGTTCCTGAGAGCAGCCCTGTAGAGAAGGACTTGGGATTCTGGTTCATGAAAACTGGACATGAGCCAACAATGTACATTCACATCCCAGAAAGCCAAAGGTGTCCCAAGGTGCATCAAATGCAGCATGACCAGAAGTTCAGGAGATGTGATTCTGCCCCTCTACTCCAGTGAGACCTCACCTGGAGTGCTGCATCCAGCTCAGCAGTCCTTAGTAAGGGAAACACATGGACTTGTTGGAGTCAGTCCAGAGGAGGCCACAAAGATGATCAGAGGGATAGACTATCTCTTCATTGGGTCAGGCTGAGATAATTGGAGCTGCTCAGCCTGGAGAAGCAAAAGCTCTAGGGAGACTTTTCTGCATCCTTTTAAAAGGGGGTTTATGAAAAAGACGGGACAGACTTTTTACAAGGACAAGGGGTGATGGCTTTGAAGAGAAGGAGAGTAGATTTAGATTGGTCATGAGGAAGATCTATTTTACTATGAGGATGGTGAAACATTGGAACAAGTTGCCCAGAGGGGTAGTAGATGTCCCATTGCTGGGGACATTCAAGGTCAGGTTGAATGAAGCTCTGAGGAACCTGATTTTGTTGAAGATGTCTGTGCTAATTGCAGGGGCATTGGACTGGATGATTTGTAAAGGTCCCTTCCAACCCAAAGTATTCTGATTCTGTGGTTACCAAGAAAATTATAATGACAATACTCACTGCTCCATCTCCCTTATTGTTTAATTAACACAATGTTTATTCATTTACTTGATTGCAAGAGAGTACCAGTTGTTCCTAAAATGGGGGAAATACGACATAGAACCAGTTTTTCTACCAGCAAAAGCAGAAGGGTTTAGATTTTTACCACAGAAGGACTCTTTGCATCACTGGCAGCTGGGGTTGTCACAATCTCAGGAGATTAAAGCACACTTCTTTGGTGTATATACTCACATAATGGGTCTTTAATGCTGTCAGAAAAGTTCAAGTGTATCTAGGCATCAAGTCCTATCTTTATTATACTAGGTTAGGGAAGTTTACATCTATTCCCCTGAAGGAGCTGTAGCCTTATTATTAGTCATAAACAAAATGCTCTTTTGAGATGCTAATTCATCATGTTTACAGAGTTAGGGAAGTAACCATGGATACAGGAATACTTTGAAGACTTCAAGGAATTGGGAACACGCTGTTAAATGTGTCTTGGTGGTGTTAGTCACTGATAATTAGTTCTGTCTCTCCTTTGCCAACTTTTGAGAGAAGGGATCTTAGTAATTTGTTATGTGCAATGCATGTAGTTAATGTGATGATAAGAGACTAAGACTCTTTTAATAATTTTTAGGAAAGATGGCTCAAAAGAGCCAATAGTCGAAATGAGAACAGAGGATGAAAGAATTACCAACCATGAAGATGGGAGTCCAGTAAATGAGCCAAATGAGACAACTCCCCTCACAGAACCAGAGTAAGTAGCCTGATACTCCCTGGAGTTTCACACAGTGAAAGCTTCAGTGAAGCTGCTCTTCACTGTGTGGACAGACTGGACTTCCCTCACTCTGAGGGGAGATACACAGCCCCACCAGAGTGGTCTGCTGTGGCAGTGCAGTGTGTGAGTGTGTGGTGTGTTTGATTGGCTTGGTTTTTACAATAATCAATCTAAGTTATGGTACTTCACATACACTGTCTGAGCACAGAAGTACAAGGATTTTTTGACCTGACTGCACCTGATCTTTACCACCAACCCAACACTTATTAAATACTCTGTGGGAGCAATCTCTTAACTCTCAAGAATGACCTTCGATTGAGTCTTACACACATCCTCACACACATCCTGAGGATGGGGCACAAGGATCCTGTGCACCAGAAACCCAGCTCTTCACTGGAGTGGCCCCTTCCTGCTTTCATGTATTTAACAGAGAGCTTAGCTCAGTATTTAAGTACACACAGTGTAATTGGATTAATTGTGCTGAAGAGCGGCCTCTTTGCTCCATTTCCTCATCCCTCCTTCCTGTCCCTGCAACCTTTTCTCAGTACAGAAACTGCAGCAGTTCTCACCCATGCTCACAGGCTGTGGCTGCCTTCTGAATAATGGGACCAGCCTTGTGTCCAGGGACAAAATTACTAAAGAAAACTCCAAGTTTGCTTTGCTTTGACCCCAACATTTTTCATGTGCTGTGAAGATCTCCTACCTCATGACATCTTAAAGTTGTCTTGGCTATGAAGATAATTATGTAGTAAATAAAGAAACTCACCTGTTGATAATTTGATGAAATCACAGCTGTTCTTTAAAAGGAGAGAGGGTTCTAATAAAAGTATTTTTCTTTTCTGAAAATATGAAGAAATTTCCTTTTTGGCATTATGTAAAACTGTATACCTCAGAACCTTTAATTAATAAAAAGGTCTGTTACCAGCTGCCATTGATATTTGTAGTAAATAAGGAGTGTGTTAAGTAGCTGCATATTAAGCTGTATAGTTTTTTGAAGAAGCTATGCACAGAGAGTTTGAAGTTGTGTCAATTAAATAATTGTGGAATCTGTTGAGTGACTACTGATATGTTTGCTCTTCATATTAGAACTTATAATCAGGGCACAGTGGAGAGCCTATAGTTATCTAAAGAGTCAGGGGAATGTAGTTGTAAACATTGTACAAGTCCAGCTCGCCTTGGATATTTTAGTGGGTGAAGGCCCAGGTCAATGTTTGTTCATGATTCAAGACTATTTGTAGCACCAGAGCTTGAAAATGAGATGTATCTAGCAAGGAGCACCAGGAAAGATCCAATTCAGTTCTTTCTGCTTATCACAATCATTAGCTGACAGGAGTGAAATATGCGAAAGTTAAAATCAAAAATATTTTATTATCTTAGGGGAGAGGGAAAAATCAGTCCCCACGGTCATAAAAGAGAAAAAAAGTCACCAACAAAAAACCCCAAAACAATTACTCAGGAATTACTGATAAGGATTTTGATGGGCATTATGTCTGGAAAAATAGGACTGCTAAGAAATATTGATAATGATGACTGCTTCCTTCTTGGTAATTTCTTCCCTCACAACCAATGGCAAAAGGCAGCAGCAGTGCAAGGCACAGCTGGGCAGAAGTCAGCTAATGATTTGGGACAGTGTCACTTGGGAAGCTGAAGATGAAAAGAGATGGTGCAATTGGGACACTTGCAGGGCCACTGGTACCAGGGGAATAGCGAAAGACCTTTGACTCAGACGCAAGTGACACCCAGTGAAACAGAGAAGCAATATAAAGTATGAGTGGGATGCACAATGGGAAGATGCATTAGTGTAGAAGCTTCTCAGTAGAAATAATACAAAAACATATTGTCTATAACAGCCAGAAAGGCACATACTGGGCAGGGTGAGGATGACCAGCAGGGATCTTGGAGGGAAGAGCTTAGCTTGCAAGAAAGAAAAGTTTCAAGGACATGTTAGTCAGGCGATGAAACAAGGTGAGATTCATTATGACAAATTCTGGCTGTCTTAAAGGTATACAAGATAAGCCTTGAGGTTAAATTAGATGAAATATTAATAATTATTTTTAATTATTAATATATTAAATTTTAAAATAATTAACTTAATTATTTTGAATAATAGCTAATTACACTCAGAACTTCAAATGCAATTTAAGAAGTTGTGGGAACTAATTAGGAAAGAGATTACTTCCTCCTACAACAATATTCTTTATGATATTGCTCAGTATGGTATTTGGCAAACTATTTTTTACCTTATCTGAGATGATCCTTGTTAAAGCCATGTTTGGAATCCATGTGTGACAGATTAGCTCGAAGCACTTTTACCTGCAAGTCAACAAGTTTTAATCATTCTGGCAGGAAATCAATTTAAGCTTTTGTAATATGATTTAAACACCACATACAATGTGGTACTATAATTATTATATTACTTGTCTGATATGAATCTCTTTCTAGTATTGGTTTTTTGTAATTAATGAATTCATGTAATTAATGTATTAATGAAGCTGGGTGAATTCCATTATTAAAATGGCTAGCAGCAATTTTCCTGTAATATAAGAAAGTAAATATTTTAGCTAAAGTTTTATATGGGTAATATCAGTGGACTGTTGAAGTTAGACCACATGAAATGCTAGAGGAAGTAATTATTATTATAGGAATATTATTAATTATTGATAGCAGCCAAAATCTGATAAATGCAAAAGAACCTTTTTTTGAGTTTTTGTTGAATTTTAAGAAAACCCCACCCTTTAATTATAAAATGAATAAACATTTGAAAGGATTACTCTGCCCAGTTGAAAAATAAAAAAATCTTTCCGAGATGCAGCTAAGGAAAAATCAGGTGTATAAAAATTGGTATAACACCTAAACATGAATTAGTTTATTGAAAGAGGAAAGTTATTGAATCTATTAATAGAGATTAAATATGTATTTAAAGCTAATGGAAACAAAAATTCCAAAATAACAGAAATGCTCTCAAAGGGAAAAAGAACAATGTCCAATGATAACTGCACTCATAACTTTCATCCTATTAAAAAAACCCAAACATTCACAAGTTTTTAAATACAATTAGGTTCAAGAATGGTGCATAGACTTTGTGATGAGGAAAGTTTTGATGAGTAAAATTTTTTACTTCCGTGTAGCTTTTGTTGGATTGCTGTTCCTTGCTTGCATGAAAAGCAAAGCTAATTTTATTACACTGTTTGCATTATGCAACTGTTTGCATTTCAGTGATGTCCAGTATTCTTTAACAGGGTTCTAACAAAATTTCCTATTTCAAATAATTTGTAACATGGTCTTAATCCAATAATTTTTAACATGGTCTTAATCCACTAAAACCAATTTCTTTAAATTTCCACACAGTATATTCTGTCAATTCCCCAGTTTTGGCTTTGACTTATTTCTTCCTTTCCAGCATCAGCTTTTGAGAAATTACTCTGCCTTTCGTAAAACTAGATTAAGTTAGGTTTTTTGGGGTTTTTTTAGTGCTAGTTTAAAGGCTTTGCCTTACTGGATCTTTGACATACATGCCTACTTACCTAAAATGTATCTCATGAGTTGCTCTTCCTCTACCCCAGTGTTTTACCTTCTTTTAAATATAGATTTGTGTTGATTCTGTTGTTTCCATTCTTTCAGGCGTCTTGAAATCTGTTTCCTTTGGGTATGCCACGAGAAACAGACAATTAGTATAGACCTCCCTCTGTGCTCAGAGCCAGACATCTGACAGTATATCCCATGTATTTTACTGTAGTAGAACAAGTTAGTCTTTTTGATTTCTCTCAGATACAGGTTGTGCTCATTGTGTAACCTCTGGATAAACAGCATCTTTCTTAGTTCATTTCAGACAACTTAAATTTCATAAGACTGGGAATTCAGGTATTGTTTTGTTTTATTTGCTGTTATTAAACACTGTTATTGCAAGACATTCCTACGAGATTCCTGAGACAGGTTTTGAACACTGTATTGCTCTTTGGGACATCAAAGCAATCAAAGCAGAAATTTACTGAAACCTTTAACAGTTATTATGAATAAAAAAGACATATGCATACTATTCCCTAGTTAAAAAACAGAAAGCAAAGCCTAACTGGAATCACGATTAACAGCTATTATGCCCAGGAGACACTATTGCAGGAACATCTCAGTAAACCATGCATCTTTTTGACAGCTATATTTTTGACAGCTAATTACTGGCAGCAGGGAATCAATGATTTTCAAGACCTTTTTGAATGAGATCACATTCAAGAGGGTGGGGACTCTTTTGCCAAATCTTCAGGGTTTTCACTAAGTCTTAGAAGAGCTGTAATTTATTAATGAAATTACATTGCGTGATCCATGAAAATTAAATTGTAGAAGTTTCTAAATAATAACTTCCATTACTTCCTTGTTCTATAAGAAGTTCTTTACCTACGTCCTGGCACAATCTCAAATAAAAGTTTGAGATCCAAAAGTTTGGCACAATCTCAAATAAAAGTTTTGTATGCAATTGAATTTACATTTAGAAAAGAAGTAAAATAAGAGATCATTGAGATTCAGCAAAAAGCTTGACTGTAAGTGTTTCACAGTATCCTAGGCAACACATACCTCTGTACTGTCTTGGGTCAAGTAATTTGACATTCTATTTTTTCTTTTGTGTTATAGAAGAACTGAATTTTGGGCAGCAGCAATGTTCTTATCATGTGATTTTTGTAGCTTTACAGAAATGGAAAGAGTTGATATGAATTTCTTTAAAAGCAAAGAACCTCAGTGCTCGCAACAAAATAATTATACATTATTTAAAAAAAAAATTACTGTTCTACACTGTGACCTGTTTAAGCCATACATATATTATGTACTTAAATTCCAGATTGTGTTATTTATGTGTTAACATGGTTCCTTTTATTTTTTCTGATAGGAAGCTGCCGCTAAAGGAAGAAAATGGCAAAGAAGCTTTAAATCCAGAAACCATAGAAATCAAAGTTGCTAATGACATCATCCAGTCAAAAGAAGATGATAGCAAAGCATAATAAGATAAACTACAGCTGTCTGGATAATGCATTTGGATTGAAGTAATCCTGTGACCAAAACTTTACAGCTGACCTTAATTTCTTGGGAAACTTAAGCTTGGAATAGTTAGTACATGTGTACATATGAAGAAACAGTTCCTGTCTACAGTTCCTTTTTTTTTTGTTCGGTTTTTTTTTTTTTTTGTTTTGTTTTGTTTTGTTTTGTTGTTGTTAATGGTTTTAGTATGTAGTTTTTCTGACACCAGGTCCCATGGTATAAATTTGGAAAAATCTGCAGAATAAGAACTGTAATTTATTATATAAAAAAGCGTGTCTATTTAGAAGAAAAATTCTAAAGCACCCCTAACCACAAACAACACATCAGGCCTCTCCAGATCTTACAGTGCAAGCTACATACACAAAGTTCCATATGATAATGTATTTATTTCCATTTATAACAAAATGAAAGTTTAGTTTGCCTTTAAAAAACCGAACTAAACCAGTCTCAGTATAATGTTGAAGACCTTAGCTCTGGTTGACACCCAGTAGTCATTCCAGCTATGATTATCACTTGAAGAAAACAAAAAAAAAGACATTTTTCAACACAGAGCCAGGTCCCACTGCAGTTTCTCCTGGTTTCTTCAATAAAATAAAAAGCTGGTAATCACAATGTACAAACTCAAATAAAATTGGGTGACTATTACACAACAATCTATTGGCCTCATCCTAACTACGTAAGTGCAACTCTGAAACGCTGCAGGATTTTCAGTGCTTCTGGTTTCTGTATGAAAGTTGTGGAAGTTACATGTGAACTAAAAGGCAGCAAAGTTGTAAAAAGAAAGCTCTTTTTATTCACAATCTTCTCTTCAACTAAAAACTTACAATGCTTTTCCCAACATGTTTATACATACAGGGTATTCATTTTTGTCCTAGTTCAAACCATTTAGCTAAGGGTTAAAAGAGTGGTTAAGTGAAGTAAATAAATTTTCTCCCCAAATCAGTATACAAAATATTAAAGTTGGCCTTACTGAAGCAGGACTTGTTCCTTTGTGATTTCATACCCTTTGTCTTAACAAGTACAAATTAAGAACAGATGGAAAAGCTGACTTTGTCTAAGCAGTTAGGAACAATTTTAAATTATTAACTAATGCAATCCTATATTCAACCAAATAATTTTTTTTCATGCCAAGATTTGTTTAAGATATTCCATTTTATTATTCTGATCAACATGCCCTACCAGGAAATTTGATGGATTTCTTTGATCTGAAATTCATTAACATTTAGTATCATTGATTTATTGGTGCCACTAACTGTAACAATATAGCTTATTTCCATTTCAGCATGGTGTATCCACTCGTACTAAACTCTTCAAAGCCTTGCTTTGAAAGAAGTAGTTAAACCATCTAGAAACGAGAAAACAAGTCAGAAAGAAATAGTAAAGTACATTATGAACTTTCTACATCTAAGTCATGCCTGAGGTTTAAGTGTAGTTTTACTCAGCAAATTGTGTTGTCTCCATGATATATCTGAATTTTGATCATATTTGTAGTCTTTGTACTGGCTGACTTTGGTGCAGTAAAACTGAAAGTGAAATGTAAAAGGGTCTCCTTAAATTTGAGGAAAATAATTTCTTGTTAACCCAAGCTTAAGTGCATTTGAAAGAGCTGAGGAGAATATATTTAATTCTTAGATCTTTCTTATTTTTCAAAATCAAATTATTTTATGAGTTTCTTCAACTTTTTCTCATTTTGGCCAAGTTCACACAGAATCATTATCAAAGTGAAAAAATGGGTAAGAGGGGATAGCGATGTGGGATGCAAGTCATGGAAGATAACAATTGAAAATTGCTGGAAAGAATTTTCTCTGAATGCTGAGGCACTAATTCTGGGTGAAGAGAAGAATTTTCTTTATGAGCTCTCAATCTTGTTCCCAAATACTGAGCAGGCAGTACTACCAAACATCTGCTTGTCTATCAGATTTCTGTACTGATTCTTTCTAAATACACAGGGAGTAGGATTGCCCCCTAAACTAAAATTAGGAGAAGCAGTTGTCTCATTTATATATATGAATATATATTGTTTCCAAAAAGTATGTATTTGCAGTTGGGCTTCCTCTTTCTATCAAAACACAAAGGGACCTGGACAGCTCCAGCAGTTGAGAATCATGTGATTGGTGTGGCTTGAACATCCTCTCACACAATATTTTTACCAGGATGAGGAGGAAGGTCATAGACATTGTTTCCACTTCCACTTCTATTTGCCATCACAAATTTGGGTGGTGCCATGCATATTCAATCTTCCCTAGGCAAATGGTGCTTTTTCTGAAGACAGCCTGATCATTTCCACAAGAAGGTGCCCATACTGTGTAGGAGAACTACCAGTGTATAGGCTCAACTGCAGATGCATTTCAAATTTTAGTACTTCTTAGCTGGACTTACGCCAAAAAAAAAATTAATGGCCTAACAGCTCTATATTGGTGTGTTTTTTTCTTTTTTTTTTTCCTAATATGGCCTCTAATTACAATGTGAAGGGATTGGAAGATTTAAGAGGTCTTGTCAGCGTATTTATTACTAATACGCCTGTGCTACTCTTTACAAGCAAAATATATTGCAAAATTATTTCAATACTGGAAGCAAAAACATTTCCCACTACATTGGATTATAAATCAAAAGCTGTTTCCAGGAGTATTTAATTTCTTCTAGCTGTTACATGTCTTGGCAGTTGGGCTGTGCGAGGGCTGTGAATAAAACAGCTCTAAATTTCTGATAGACTGTCCAAGCACACCTTTTTGGTCTGTGGATTTATAGGTTATCTCTTGTGCTTTGACTCTTGTGTTGTGCAGGAGAAAACCAAATTCTGATTATGAAAGAATACTGAGAAACTGATATTTCCAAATAGTTCCAAATATTTCCAAATGAGGGACAGCACATAGTAATTTTTAAGATATATGTAGAACTGGAATAACAACATTTGTTTATTTTCTTTTCCTATTCTATACTTAAAAAAAAAAACAAAAACAAAACAAAAACAGATATCTGTATAAATGTCACTTTTACTGTCTAAAAGTAATTTTAAGTGTTAGTATGAAATGTCAGAAGAGTTGACAAAATATAACTATTTGTAAAAGTAATCTGAATTGTTTCACTAACGTACTCCAGGGACCAGGTTGGGAGGGAGCCATTGAAATTATTACTGATACAAAATGTGGCAGTGACAATCTCTTTTCAGAAAAAAAGACAAAAGGAGCACAATTAAGTAAAACAACTCAAAGCTCCTTCTTATTTTTTTTAGTAGACCTGTGTTCAGATTTACCACAATAATAAAAAAGTTTTAATTAATATTTTACAATTTAGTAATTAAATGTACCCTGGAGAGATTTTTCTTGGTTTTGTTTGTTAATTTGCCTTTTTTGACTTCTAAGATTTTTTTGTGGTTGCAGAAATATTTACTATTCTGGTGATGCTAATGCCTAATGTGACAAAGATTAATTTATTCAGGCCTCAGTCTTGCAAGAAATTTTGTGTGGTTGAACTCACCCCTTATATGGCACTGCACTGACATCAGTGGGGTGGATGTGAGCGGGAAGATGGATGTGTTTTCATAGGAGAACTTGCAGGATTGGGCCTACTTTCTCTCTCTTCATAGATATATACAACGTAGTTACACCGTGACCACCGTCCACAAAGGCTGTTTGACAGCAGTCCCTGGTGTAGTAAGTTCCAAGACTTACTTGGAACAAGTTCTAAGACTCCTGCTGTCTTCAGCCTCTGCATTGATGTTCATCAAAAAAACAAAGTGGCTTTCTTTTTATGATGGTAATTACTTTGATTATTTATTTAAGTGCCAATCATCAAACTGTAGTATAATCATCATGCCATTTTTTCTGTTTCCTAGACCAGATAATGGAAATGTATTTGTGCCTTTTGATAGCATGCCACTCTGCTTTATTAAAGAAGAATCTTCAATAATTTGTCTACAAAGCCTGTTTAAAATAATTGAAAGCTTTACCTTGGCATACTTTTCTGCTCAAATATTCTCAAATACTCATCTAAATTAATGGAGATATTATTTTCAAGTCATGTAAATATTTGAAACACAAAATTTGCAAAAATCTATTGCGATCAAAAATCTAATGAGAGTCATTGTGAGTGCATTACTGCTGAAAAGTTTCAAATAGATGGAGCATGTGGCAGATTTGTAGGGGTGTTTTGACCAATTTCTCAAGTTGAAGAGTCAGATAGAAATTCTCCTTAGTTCTATTTAAGTGCTTAGACCTAAAACATTAAAATCCTTTCTCAAATCTGACAGATGATATGAAGCATCTTCCCACCATTTTACCTCTGAAGTAAAACTGGAGCAATTGTTCTTTTCACAGTCATTTGCAGCCTCACCATCGCTGTGTAAGCTGTTGTAGGAAGTAACATCTTTGTAGAATGGTTGTGTCTGTTAGATGATATTCACTCCTGATTAAAGGACCTCCAAAAATACCATTTACTGAGAAAGTTCAAGACCTCTTACAAATTGTTCTACAGAGGGGTGCTGAGAGTTCTGCACAAAGAGCCATAGTAGAATCCAGGATTCACTGGGCTTTAAGACAAAAACTCACTCCAGCAGGAGCTGGATTTTATTCATCCCTCTCAATGAGGCTCTGCACATCCTCAGCTGATCAAGTTGCTTTTGTGAATCAGATTTCTAGGTGTAAGTGGAACTTACAAGTCCTGCCAGACCCCTGCTGAAATTCTGCACAGAGGAGGTTTTTCTATCAGGAGTTTTCACTGTTCAGGAAATGGTGATAGAATATCTGATGACAGTTTTATCCCATACATTACTGTATGTCCAGAAATAAAACATCTCTTTAAATAATTCATTGTGATTGCGATACTTCTTTAAGTGAAGATGAAAATATTCTAAGTAAATATTGCCTCTTCTTAAATCCCCTTGTTTAGCTTCAGATAATTTTTCTGATAGATGAAAAATTACCATGGTTAAATAAATCATTTTAGAAAACTATCCACCCCTTTTTCAGATTTTTTCATATGAGTCTCTGAAGTACCCTGTCAATTTTACAGCAGTTCTGTATGTTTTGAGTGATCTTCAGTATTTCCAAATGCACATATAAATGTGTTCTTATATCAATTTACTTGGACCTGAGCCAAAATAAGCCTTATGAATTTGGCTTTGGATCAGGTTCTGAGAATTCTTAGTTTACCAGTCTATCTTTTCTCTTAAGAGGCGTTGAGAGCCTCATAATGTTTGACTTTCAAACTTGAATATTGGCCATTTTTAGCCCAGAAAAATGAAATAAATATTTATTGCCAAATTTGTATTGGCAGCTTTTAAGTCACAGACAGGTGAGATGGAGAGCGGGTGAGGTGAGCAGATGCAGTGCCGACGGAGCTCAGGAAAGCAACTGCCAGAGAGAACAGGGGCCAGTGAGCCAGGAGAGGGCTCACATACTGGGAGCTTCTCTCCTTAGCATTGACAAGGGAAATGGGGAGCAACTGAAGCAAGAGAGGCTGCTGAAGGGCACTGCCAAAAGGCAGCATAATGAGAGCTCTGAAAACCAGAGGAGAGGGGGCATTAACCCTGCCACATCCTTTAACTCCCATGTGATTACACTATGGTTTTTCAGTTGTAAAATGCAGGATTGGAGGAAGGCAAGACAAACTCTCAGAGTCTCTACAGATCAGTGACAAATACATAAAGGAGTCAGATCCCCCAGAAGATAATTTTATTGCTCGTGGTGTAGAGTTCTCACTAAGAATTTTGAACTACTTAGACAAGGTTTCAAAAAGCAAAAAAGCTTTCCTGCTACAATGAGCACTGGGTACGTATTTGTATGCTGTGTACAGTATGAGCTAAAGCATACCATGTATTGTTTTTGTTATTCCACACGTTGTCAACAGCCCACTTGCGATATCTGCCACCTGAATTATATATTGATAAGTTAGCTACCACTGGAGCTAGTTTGTTTATTGTTTAAGAATCTTATGTCCCTATGAAATGCTGTGTATATATATATATCTCTATACTGTAAAAAGAAGTAATATCGCAGATGCTGGTTTTGTATTTATGAAAGACATTGAAAGTATGGCTTAAAGTATATCAATTATTTGTCACTCTTCACCATTTGTATATTAATAGTAAAGATACTTTTACTTTAATGAAGTGTTGTAGTTACATTTGTTTTTGCTAAGTGTCTTTCTGTCAAGATGTCTGATTCATTAGGAGTCTCATTCCCAAAAATAAACACACCCATTATTTTACTCCCATTATAGAAGTACTGAATAATGCTCACACAGACCAGCAATTTATTATTCTCTTGTCTGTCAAAATACATCTATTGTTAGCATCCTGAGTCTCCAGCTGAGCTTGAGGCACATCATGATCATCCCCAAAAGATAATGTGCTGATAGATAATATTATTTTTTTTCAAACAATAAAAGTGTGAAATTTTAGAGGTATTTAGTTTACGCCAGAAAAAAAAGATATTATTGACAGAAGCCACCGTATTTTGCCAAACCCAGAACCTTCCAAAAGTCTTGTAACTGTGTTAGCATGTTAGCGGGAGCTGGTGATAACAGGTTGGGCACAGTCTGCAATGAAATGGGCTTTTACTGCAGTGCTGGTTTTTATTCCACTAAGATGGAAGATGGGCAAAGCACAGCCCAGAGAATATAGCTCAGCCACTTCCCTGAAATGGCAGAGGGAGTCTGTGGCATGCATTTTACCACCAATAAAATGAAGCAACCAAAGAGAAACTTGCTAGATTGTGCATTCATGCCTAAGAATCAGTTTTCTGAGTGCAACCTAAGCTCTAAAAACCCACACCAGCCTAAGAATGGAGAGGCAGTACATAGGAGAATATATTTTTTCACCCAACAAAGTCTTCACAGCTGGATCCTCTTCCACAGATCCTTAGGCTCTGCCACTGCAGATGTTTTAATGATGTGCTTCCCTAAGTGTCACTGGCAGCACTAACAATTAGCAAAAATATCTCTTTCTGTTGAAATACTGAGCATGAGGGAAGTGCTTCAGTGTTCTGTTAACATCAGTTTGTCACTGAAATTTTTTTATATGATCATATTTCTTGGTCATAAAAAACCCCAGACTTCCTCAAATGATGCAAAAATTTAGTTCATATCTCTCGAGAGCCAACTAGTTCAGTGCACTGGCCACAAGAGATGTTGCCCCTTTAATTTACAGGTGAGTATTAATACAATTATTACAAATTGCTGCCAATAAAAAGTTAATGTATGACATCTTCAGAAACTGATTCAACTTTTAAAAATTTAACCTTAACCTCAAAATATAACACGCTCTCACATGTTTCAGAGATGTTACCCGAAATACAAGATAAAATTCTTAAAATTATATTCAGATACCTTGGTAAGGACAATTTGTTTAACCATGTCATTCCTAAACTGGAAACACAGGGTGCTGCACCAAGAAAACCCAAACAAAAAGGAAAAATTGTGCCACACTTTTATTCTTGGGAAAAGAGTACTCACTTTCTCATTTGAGCCCTGGCAGATCCTGGAAAAAAAGGTGTATTGTAAGCTCACTCCTATGTGGAAAAAATGCTTATTTTTGGGGATATGGTTTAAACATCTTCGATGATTTATTAAACACTTTCTAGAAAAACCCAAACCTCTAAACTGAGCTTAGTGTCAGACTTTAATTTCTGTAAAAATCCTTTATGTTGCAAAAAGATAAAACTATCTTTCAGTCTGGTTAAACAAAGCAATGAAACACATCCACAGACAGTGCCAGCATAAAGCAATATCAGTGGTGTTGCTGAGAAAGAAGAATGCATCACATCTGGCAGGAGAGGGATCAGGTCAGACACAAATTTGTAGAATTCTTTCAGGCAATTTGAAGACAGGAGAACAAAAAAGTTTTGAATTAAAAAGGAAAGCTTTTTCTACTAAGCAAATGACATTTTTGAGGACTAAATTAGGAAGGATGAAATGGTATTTTATTATTTTAAAACTGAAAATGGAGTTTCATTGTCATAGACCACAACATGATGAATTGATTTTACTTTGACACTTATTTCTATCATAGATCAGGGAAACAAAAGTTCATCATTAACTTGTATCTGATGCCTAAATAATCTTTAATGACAAGAAATAGGAACTTGCTATGTACTGCAATATATTTTCCAAACCCATAAGAAAAAAAATTAGGATTTTTTAAATAATCCTTTTCAAATGGACTTATGAATTACAGATATCTTTAAGAAAATAATTTGGAGAAAGTAATGTACATAGTGTACTGCAAATTTAATTGACAAGGCACTTGCTTCGAAATTCAAACTACCATGTGATAAGTAGCACAGAAAAAAAGTGGTGATGTATTTTAGAGGTTTCCTCTGCAAGGCTTTTAATTATACACTAGTTTTGTAATGAGGCCATTTCCTAATGGGATGCAAGTGTCAATTATTGCACTGAAGTAGCGGTTCTGCCCTTCTTGGAATTCATTACATGCTCATCTGCAGTATTTTTTTCTATCCTTCTTTCTGCAAGGTATAAACTCAGTAGAAAGTAGAATCTTCTGAAAAATTAAAGGCAGCTACTCTGAAAAATATGATTTTTGTTTCTTAGCATACAGGAACACAGACAAAAAACACTTGTATAATCCAGTGATATAGAACTCAGATATTATTATCACTGCCATGCACTGGGTCGCTTGTGTTCTTCAAGTCAACATAAACTCCCAAAGCTGAAACATTCTATTGCTAGCTGAAGGATCCATGGTCTTGTCTTACGCTGCAGGATCCATGGTTTTTGTGCTATGCTGAAGGACAGGGACCTGAACATGCTGCATATTTGACCAAAGAAAATATTCAATTATTTACTGAGAGTTTGATTCCAGCATCAGTCCAGGACTTCTGAAGACACCACTATTTGCTGTATATGGGCATAAGAAGGAAGCAGTAATGTAGAGGCATAAAAGCTACTCCATCAATTACTGATGAGTTTGCTGATAACTCCATGAAGTAAAAATACCCGTAAAACCCATGAAACAGCTAGAAGTTAGTATTAGATTTCTCTGATGTTGTTGAAATATAATCAGTGTCAAGGTGTCGTGATGTCTGGCAACTCCCTGGCACTGGGGTCTTGGGGGAACCATGTGGGGTCTGGGAGGGTTTGGCAGCCAGGGTCTCTCCCACCATCCTGATTTCTGACAAGACAGCCAGGAGAAGGGGGAGGAGTAGGTGAGGCAGCCTCAGCCACAGTGATCCCACAGGGGTGATGCAGGGCCAAAATCAAACCAGGATCCACCTGGCGTGTGAGTGCAGCTGAGGTGGGGACAGGGGCTGATGGCTCTGGGAGTTTGATATGAGTCTTGAGTTGTGGATAAGTTACAGGTTGGGCAGGGCCAGTCAAGGTTCCCAGAGCCTGGACAGTTAGAGAGAAAGTTCACAAAGAAGTTCATCCATTCTCAGATAGGGTTAAAGTTTAAGAAGGAAACAAACAAAAAATAGAATTTGGAGATGTGAACAACCGAAGCTCCTGTTGTCAACATGTTAAAGCAATAAGATATTGATTATTCAGGTGTTTCAGGTTAAGCATGATTCTCAGCTGAGAAAAATACAGTGCCATAAGTAGACTGATAATTCTCTTTGCAGATTGTTTTTTTTTCTATTTTGAATGAGATTCTGGGGAGAAAAGTGTAGCAATGTGGGGTTTTAGGATTCCATGCGCTCTCTTTGTTCCCCTGCCTTGTATGCTATTGGTTCATTTTAAAATATGCATTCTGCTGTACCTGAAAACCTATTGGTGTGTTCCCCCTGTCAACTCTCCCCCTCCATCTCCCGGGACTGGCTCCAGGGGAGAAAAATCCCGCCCCTTCTCTTGCCCTTATAAGCCCGGGTCTGCATCAGACAGCAGTCTCCTCTCTGAGCTGGCACCCCTTGCCCTGTCCCTGCTTTTCCTCCTTCTCCTCCCCGGTAACCCCTCTCGCCATTACCCCAAATAAACCTCCCTGCCAGAACAGAGATAGAGTCCAGGTTCGTTCCTTCGCCTTACTTGATTTCCTGCTTGAATTTCTGTGGTTGAAAGACTCGCGCCCTGCCGCGGGGGCCACCCGCCCCAGATCTGGTGGGATTACACGGACCAGAGACCCGGTCCGGGGGGGCAGCCAGTTCCTGCTGCCCCCCCGGACCCTGCTGCATCAGAAAAGCTCCTTGTAGTTTGTAATTTGTCTTAGATGGGAGAGCAATAAGAAAGGCTGTACCGCTGGGTTAGGGGTCAGAGGGTCTGATGCCCATTTTGGGTGGCAGTTGCTTGGATTGCGCAAATAAATTGCCAGGAATGTGTAATGTTTCTTTTCCTCTGCTTCACTATTTTGTGCTAAAGATTTATGGGCCCATTTCTGGGACACTGATTTCAGGGACACCACTCTCAATAAATACAAAAAGCATAAACTGTTTGCCAGATTTAAACCTGAGATTAAAAGTAGGTTTTGCTGTGTTTTGTGAGAAATCCTTCTCCTGCTGCTTCATGGAATGTGAGCATGTTTGTGTTGGAACATATCAGAGCATCCAGCTCTTGCAATACATGTGTTACTGATCACACATTTAACACCTGAGTTGGTACTGCTATCTGAGCATGAGACCAATAGCCAAATTCTAAGAAGGGAATATGATCTCTGTAAGATATTTAAATGGCAAGCTAGACAAATCAGAACTATTATCAATAATAGTGATGTTTTTAACTTCACCGCAAAGATTTATGAAGTAGCAAATTAAGAGAAACTGAATGTCTGTGTTTAGCTGCCCAAACGTCTGCTGTATCGACACCTTATGCTGGCTGTTGAGGCTTATTCCTCTGAAGTGTTGGCAGTAATTTCTGTGTAAAAGGGCAGCCATTAATTAATTTATTGTTCAGAGAAAAGAGACAATGTCTTCCTATACCACATCACCCAAATTTCCCTGGAAGTTTTTAAGTAGCTTAACAGACAACAAAAGAAACACTAACTTATCCTAACTAACCTATCTTAAAATTCTTTGCTATCTGTAACCGCAGAATCCTCTTCTAGGGTTTTTTTCTTTACCAGGCCTTTTGAGGGCAACACTACAACTCCCAAGGAGTTAAACAAATGCAGGTGTGGTGTGAATACTTTGCAGCTGGCAGGTGCTCAGAACATTGCTCTTTCCCAGAGGTAAGTAGGCATGTTGAGGTGGTGTTACACCTTCAGCAGTCTGACCTGCATAACATGCAGCTATTGCTATAGTGCTGAGCACAAAACCCAAACTTTTTTCACTGTAAACGATTCATTGTCTACCTCTCAGGCTCTATTTCACTAATTTTTCTGACAACTGCATAGCACCTAGGTGTGCTGCAAAGCCCTGCTGAGGTGGAATTTTTGCCTAATCCAGATAAATTATATGCCCTGCATCTTTTCTTTTCATGGATGTTTTTAGAGTATCTTTAGAGATGGATTAAGCTAAATTTACATAACTAAACATTTATTCCACTATGTAAATTTTTTCATTGCCAAGCCTGAATCATAAAAAAAGACAAACATGAGAAGCATACTGATTTTTCCTTGTTTCTTTGTCTGAGCACAGACCTTTTCTTTGGACCATTTATGGATCTACTGACTCATGAGCCTAATGCACAACTTCTTGTTCTTCCTGTACTTGTGGTCATGACTCCATTGCTTCAACTTCAAAAATATGTTAGGCAAACTGGTTGTGTTACTTCACTGATTCACCTGAGCAAGCAGGCAGATCATAACAACATGTGGAACAATCTAGTGTATCCATTTTTAGAAGATTTTGGCTTTTTCTTAGCAACTATTCCGTCAGCCAGAAGTGCCCTCTTAGACTGATCGACTGGGAATGGACCGGGTGGACCAGCAGGCTTTGTAGAGTTTTATTCACTTTTAGAATGTTTGAACAAACTTATCTATTGGAGTACGGTTGATTTCTTTTTTATTTCCATTTATTTGGCTCTTACTAGATGTGTTTACGGAATGACCATATATGTGTCTCAAAAAACTCTATACTACAAAAAAGAACAGGACTTTTTTTTATGAATGGCTAATTTGGCTAATTTGTATACTTCCTTTTGTTAGCGCTCACTTATATCACTTCAAGTTAGTTGAGATCAGGCTGGGATTTTCTAGAAGCAAAATGCACAGCCTTCCTGTAGCCAAAAAAATCCATTGTCTTTAATAATACAAGACACTCTAAAAATTAGTTCCAACTCACATTAAAATTGATTTCTGTCCTGTGTTTTCTTTATAGACAAATTGATCACTGTTTATTTGCCTCTTACAAGGAGTCTGTTGACATGAGGTTGTCAACCTCTTGTCTGGGTGCTAGCATGTGTAACCACAAATATGTTCAAATCTAGAAATTTTCCACGACAGGAGCAGTCTCTTCTCCTTATTCCCTTTGAGCCATTGTACACAAATTGCCATCACATGGTGCTGCATTCAGAACTGCAAGGAATTATACTTGACTTAAAAAGAAATTTCAGCTTGTAAAGATACACCATCCATCTGGATTTCATCAGTTATTTCTGTTAAGCTCAAAATATAAGAGCAGTATAATTTAAGGTTTTATTAGATCCGAGTTGGGATGGATGTAGATGACTTACGCACAGCTCTAGGCACAGCTTCTCTTCCAGATTTTTATGTTCCACTACATGTTACTCTGTCATAGTATGACGAGGTAGCATTTCCCAAAGCAAAGGTTTACAGCTTGTTAGATACAGGCAGATAGATATGGATTGTTTGCTCTGAGTTTGTTTATTTTCTTAGAAATTTAATTTTTTCAGTGAGAAAAATATGTACCTGTGCATGAATTAAGATTGATTCCTTGCTACAAAATCTGTCAGAAATAAACATCATAATTGCTTCCTTTTCATCACAATATTGTACCAGCTTGACTTTTTTCACCAGAAAATCTCCTCAGACCATCCAGAACTGCAAAAACATCTGAGATAACACACATTAAATTACAGTATTATAAAGATGAACCATCTGTGCTAAGGTTTTCAGTGTTGCATGGGGATGAAAATAGGAATATGACAAATTCTAGATAAGTTGTTTTAAGACCTAACTTGACATAAGTAAATTGAGTTGTCAGTCCATAGTATGGTTAAATAGTCGTCACAGATTTTACCACCTACAATTAAGCCCAAAATTAGAAAGACTATGTGAGATATGCTGTGGAATCCACAGAGACCAAAGGGAAGTAAGTTGATTCCCATAGTAATTTTTTCAAAGCTTTGCTTTTGTACTGGAACCCAACTCAATCCCCCTTTAAGGAGTCTAGAAGTAGGCTTTCTGTTATGCTTTACTCCATGGTAATAGAAAGGATAATGGACAATCTTCACTATTAATACTGTGTCACCATGCAGGTTTTCTCTTACATCTTCCACTTAATTTCAGTAGACCTGTGTTTGTACAGGCATAACCCATTCCCAAGGACTGCAATCTGTCTGAGTTTCCTCTCGTGCTTGGAGCAACAAAGCTGATGCAGAAAATGAAGAGCTGATAGCCTATAGTTGGTGCTTTAACCTCATCAGTGGCTTATAAATAGGTCTGTGGAGTGCAGTCTTGCCTAAGACTTCTATGTACACATATTTTGAACTATGTTGTCCTCTATTTGCTAAGCTAAAACAAATTTACTACTATGCAAGAGTTAACATAGCATGCTAATTTAAAGCCATGCATTTTTTTTTAAATATTCACTGGAAGGATTTTTACCTTTTGTTAAAGATAATTAACATCCTCCACTTGTGCAGCAGCATGGATCGGGGGGGAGGGGGGGGAGGCTAAATAGAGGGAAAAGTTTTCACTGCCTAGTTAGTTATTATCCTAATGACATTCCTGATGACTTAAATAGCAATTCATTGTATAAAAAATGTTAGCCGGAGGTACAAAAGAATTTTTGTTCCATGCATAATGTGTTAAAAAAGGAAGCAGGAAAAAAGTGGAGCAAGAAGGCAGAAGGAAAAGCTAGATAGTGAGCTGCTGGGAAGAGAGTGTCCTGTAAGAAGGAAGTTGTGGGTTCATTTTTCTTCTCTCTTCTTCCAGGTAGAAAAGAACCTCTTCTGTGATCCAAATGAGTGCTTCTTCACTTGTTGCATGATTTCACATTTCACAACAAAGAGAAGATGATGAGGTGCCACAGCCATTAGATTGATCTGTCATTGCATGGATTAGAAGACTCTAGAATTAGTTGGGAGCAGGATTGTCCACCTCCAGCTCTCTCTGAGCTACAAGTTAATCAACAGAAATTCCCTCTCTTCTCACCTGTTTCTTCAGCTGGTTTCTTTAGCTACTGCAGGAACTCTGGAAAGTACCAGGGTAAGTTCTTTGCCTTTGCTCACATTACAGGGAAGGTGGTTGTTATTGGCTCCACACATCCTTTCAGTAGGAAAGATCAAATCTCTGAAATGACTGCTCAGAACAGCACGTGCTGAAACTGAAAGAGTCCTTTCCCAATGTGTTGGGCACTTCAGATACCTCTTCCCCTTCACACTGGGTACATTTAAAGCTGGAGCTCTGAGAAACTAGTGTCTCAGGTGCTTGTCTGAAAGCAAGTCTTTCCTCCATCCTGATTTTTTATGTCAGCCCCTGAAAAGACACGTAAACATGCAGGGTAGAGAGGTCTGGTTTGTGCCCTAAGCACATAATCAAGCTGCTGGTGTGTGCTGACAGGGTCCTACCAAAGCCAAACTAGATCCAGCCAACTACCTCAAAAAGGTTACACTTCTGCAAATCTTTATAAAGGCCTTCTGCTCCTTGAACCCCAAATTTCATACCTAACTTTGTCCTTCTGGTTTTTGATTGTCAAAAACATAATTGGCATTTTTCATGCTGTTATGTATGAAAAGCTAGGTATGATGGTAATAAAGCAAAAAGTTTCTTAAACTGTCCTTGAATTCAAAAAGGCCATTTAATAATATATTTAATAATGATTAAAGGATAAAAGATACAGGTGAGGAAGCATCACCAAGTCACATTTTGCCTCTATCATATTGAAGTACAAGGAGGCAACAACACAGCTCTGGATAAGGACTAGGAACTTATAGTTTTGTTTTATTGCATGCTTTCAAGGCAGTTAATTTAATCTCTTCTCATTTTCCCCCTCAGTTCAGTAGATATGGCACAGTTGTTTGTGTTCTTAATGCTTTTTCCTATCATATATCTAACAGGACTGCAGCTTTGGTCTGCCAGCTTTTCTGATGTCTATGCACAGAACTTAAAACAACTGTACATGTAGTTTATTCGAGTTTTTGGACTATAGTTCAATAAAATAAACTGAGATGTACAAAGTTACAAGTTGTTATTACAGAGAAGGACTATATGCAGGAGAGGGAGTACCAAACATTTATTATTAACCAAACAAAAAATGGTAAGACTTAATCACAGTATGGCAATTGTTACTAGCCCAGCCACATGAACACAGTCCAAATTACTACAGAAAATCCTCATTAATAATAATGCCATTAAAATTGTTAAATAAGATAAGTTATTTTTGTGTTATGCTTGCCCATCCAGTAACTCTCTGGATCTAATAGTCAAGTGTTTGAGCCAAAAAATGCTCCATCTGATTTTTTGGGGAGCTGTTTATTCCTGCTGTTCTTAAATTTAATTGACTGACCCTTGTCTCCCATTTACTAAAATATTTTTGTAACAGATACACCCACAGGCTGCTGCTGACTTAGGAAGCCTTCTGAAAGAGACAGCGAACCTAAACATAAAGATATTTTGAAAGGAGATTGAATCAGGTGTGTGACTGAGATTTTCAGAGGTATTTTTCAAGAAGCAATGGTTAATATTAGTCTCTGAACCTGCATGCAAATCAAAAACTGCCTGATAGTTCAGGATAATCAACTACATTTAGTACATCTAGATGTGTATTCTCTACACTGAACCATTCTCGACGACTGAACCAATGCTTCAGTGTTGTAAAATTCCCACACGTTATGATGTGATAGTAAGTGCTGAGCTGAGCTAAGTTACTGTTGATTTAGTGAACAGCTTAGGGAGGTGGAAGCTCCATAAAATCACAGTAGTTCTTTATAGGACTAATCAAGTAGTACTAAAATAATGAGTGATTACTGTTAGAGTTAAAACTAGTCCCCTTTTTTAAAAAAAATTAAGAACTCTTTCACTTTGCTTGTGTACTCTTATTTAAGATTGATCATTTTTATGTGTGTTTGTTAATGTACAAAAGCTGAAGAATTTTTATTGTTGTTCCGTTCCATAGTCAATGATCTTGTTAAGATACCAGGACTTTATTGTCATCTACATATGAAATACAGGATATCTTACTAATATCATCTGTAGTCTTATACATGCAATTTTTAAAAGATTTTGAATTGGATCCTCTTGTGCTAGTTTGGGCTGAGATACAGTTATTTTTTTTCAATACAGCTTGAATTCTGAAACGTCAAACTCTTTTCTCTTTCAGTAAAGAGAAGTCAGTGGCTGAACATATGGAGGTGGATGGGATTTTTTAACAAAATGGTTTAGATTTAACAGACAGGAATGAATCCTCCAAGAATGCGAGAAGGGAAAACATGTATTCATATTGATTCATAATTCATGTTGACAGGACTGTATCATCAATTATATTCCTAGGTTTCATATTTGTGGCATGAACTCTTTCAAAAGAGTAATTTTGAAGCTGTCTTAAGTTTAATGTTCTACTCATGTAACTCATTCTTTTCCTTTCTTTGGTTTGAAATTTTTGTTTATTTCTGTCTTATTATTCGGTCTCCCTGTGCACTTGCTCCAGCAGGCAATCTGTGCTGACCATAAAACCTGCTGTTGGGTCTACTGTTGAGTAGTAGTTCATCAGGAAGAAAAACTTGAGAAACTCTGTTTGCATATATAAACACACACATGCCCTCTCCATATACAACTATATGCTTCTTCTGCATCCTCTCACTTAAAATTACAGATCAGTAGTCACATCACAGAGGTCACACAGCATCATTTTGGTGCAGTCTAAGTGTTTACCAGCTACTAATGAACTTCTATAAATTTTAATTCACAGTATGAGGAAGATTTAATGAAAATGTGTGTTTATACAGCAGTTTAATGGCAAAGTTTTCCTCTCTGAGTTTGGTTTAAGATCATTCTAGGTATTTAATATATAGTCTGAAATTCAGTGCAAATGCTGTCTGTAGTCTGGATTTTCTATTCCATTTTCCTAATGACATATTCAAATGTCATTGAAATAAAAGACTGCAGAAAGGAGTTTTTGCATTACTTGCTTTACACCCTTTTTCAAAAGGATAATTTAGTCTTCCAGAAAGAAAAATACTAGAGTTAAAAGTATGTTATAAGGAAAATACACACATATGTAACTCTAAACCAAGTGTCTCCAGCTATGTGTCTTAAAGTTCTCCACCAGTTTTTTAAATACATAAACTCATATTTTAAGTTAAAGAGTTTCCAGAGACACTTTCAAATTTTCAATGCACTGCTATAAACAAAAATATATCAGCTGTCTACTCTTAGAACTTGGTCTCTAATTTCTAGTGAATGATTTATTTGATTAATGTTTTACCTTTTGTCTTTTGACTCTATTGGGGTACAATATAAAATAACATCTATTAATCAAAAATATTATAGTAATAGTTTTTGCTCACATACCTTGCTCTGTAATACAGTGTGTTTCAACAGCTTACACTTATTTTATCAGCTGGGCTAGACAGTATAAAGAGAGTATATGATTAAAGATGCTTATAATATAAAAAATGTTTTCTTTTTTAACCACTAGACATTTTTGAAAGCATACAAGAAACAATATATGAAATAACAAGCAGAAAAAACCCAAAACTTTGAATGTCGTTTTTTGGCTGTGGGTTCATTTTGGTTTAGTTTCTTTTCCAAGACAAGAGCAGGTTGGTTTTGCTGGTTTTTTTTTTCTTTCTGTAACTAGAAATAACAGCTTTTCGGAGAGAAAAAAACCAAAGATTATTTAAAATATCTCTTTGAAAATTATTTTTGAATTTAAAACCAGCTTTCTTTTTATTGCTTAGTTTCTTTTTTTGTTGCAAAATAGCTACAAATACTTGTTATAATATGGTGGGATTATTAAAAAGTGCTTGTTTCAACAAAAGAGCTGCTATTAACTCCACTAAATGCCTCAGGAGGAATATCCAAAGTTCCTGAATCTGGTAACATGTTTTCATATATAAGGCACAGAGATAGAGTCCCTTTTCCTATCAAATGTGGATGATGTTGTTCTTTAATAGAATAGTGACAGCCTGGGCTCATTTGTCACTTTTAACATGTATATTGCAAAAATCACCTTTTCTTGCCAGGTATTTGCAGGTTTTTTCTGTGTTTGAAGCTGTCAATAGATACAGTATAATTTTTAATGGCCAAATCAACAGCATACTGGTGTGAACCCCCATTCCCCACACAGAGTCATTCACCTGGCATATTTTAGGAGCTGTGCATCTTTTCTAAGTTTGTTTGTAACGACTAAGTCTAAAAAATCATCACATATATATAACATATATACAGTTTGGACCAAAGAAATATGAACAGGAGTATCATTGCAATGATAACACTCTCTGATTATTTTTAAGATCTGAACTTTCCACGTGGCCATAATGACCAGAAAAACTTCTAGAAATTACTCTTAATAATGCTAGTTTTATAAAGTCTGTATCCTTATAAGTAGTTTTGACTTTAGCATAGAGTAACACAGGAAAGTTGTGCACAAAACCAGGTAAAGCCTCTCTTAGTATATGAATCAAATATTATGTTAAAGTTTTCATTTTCAGGTCTTACCTTATCATTCTTTCTTCTATCTGTGGTTTATTTCAATTAGCCACTTTCTTTCTCATGTTAAATCCATTCTAAATCATATTTTATCCCATTCTACCATGTGAACAACTTCAGCCAAGTTCCAGCTGGAGCCTCTGTTGTTATTGCGTAATTAAAAGTAATATACTACTGAAATTTCCACCACTTGTATCTTTCTCATGTCTTCAGACTAAAATAACATTGATATTTTGTCCATGACATTCAGTATCCCTTCTCTATATTTTTAATCTGTCTCATTCATTTACGTTTCATAGTGATGTAGGAGAATATACCTTTCGAAGTCCTGTTTATGTGGCACAACAGATACTCATGTTAGCTTTGAATGAAGCATGATTTCTTGGAAGCCTTCAATTTACTTTGCCCACAGGCAGAAATGATAGAGGTGATAAAAATGTGATACTTCAGTGTTTAGATTTGAAAACACCCTCTTTGAAAACTGCCTGGAATCTGTCTTACAACAGGCAAAGAGGGGACTCTGAAAAAGTGTTTGTCTTCTCCATGTCAATTTGCAGTTCTACACAAGCCAAAGTGAGTTATTTGACACAGGGACCTTGAGTTATTATAAGATTTTATTGACAACTTTAGCTCTTTGCCAAATCTCTCTATTTTTACACAACTTCTGGCTATCCTTGTTAGGACACGTTAGTGTCAAACCGAGGAATGCTGATTAAGGAAGAGAAGTCATGTACCATAGACTGGCTTGCTATCACAGTTCCATTTAAATGAGGCCATCATGTATTTTGGCTCTGTGGAGAGCACACTGTTTTACATGTTGTCATGGTTTGACCCTGGCCACATGCCAGGCTCCTATGACATCTGCTCTCTCTGCTCTCCCCTGCCACAGCTGCGCAGAAGAGAGGAAAAAACTAACACACAAATACCAGACTCATGAGTTGAGATAAGGAACCGGTGGGGGGATGCACTGAGAGAGAGAACAAAACAGTCCAAAAACTTAAAGCTGCAACATGATTTATTAACCTAACAGAGTCAGAGGTAAACGAGAAGTAAAAATAAGCTCTTCAGACACCGTTCCTTCACTCACCACCCTTCCTCTTAAGACACCATTTCTCTGCTCACCCCCCCTCCCTCCTTCCAACTAACAGCTCGGGTAGGGGGCAGGGTATGGGGTTTTTTCTTAGTCAATCTGTCACCACAATTCTTGTGCTACAAACACTGTTTCTCTGCTCACTTCCCTCTCTCTTTCCAACCAACAGCACAGGCAGGGGGCAGGGTAAGGGGCTTTTTCTCTGGTCAGTCCAATCAGGGGGAGGGGTCCTCTAGTTAGCCATGGGGTCCCTCCCACAAGAGACAGTCCTCTGGGAACTTCTGTGGCGTGGGTCCAATCTCACGAGCAACATCCCACCCAAATTCTGCTGCAACATGAGTCTTTTTGTCCATAAGGTGCTGTGCAGACTCTCCCAAGCCGAGGCCAGGCTGCTTCCATGCCTGGAGCAAGGCCTTTCTCTCCCTTGGAAGGCCTTTTGCAGTTTTAACTCTTTAGATGAGACTCCCACTGGATCACAGCTTCCTCCAGGCATCTACCTGCTCCTCTGGCATGTGTTGCTGTTGAGCCACTAGCAGAGAAGGAAAGCCTCGATTCTCAGCGTGGCATAGAAAAAGGTACTTTATTGTTTGAATCCAACATATATATAGAGTTTTCAAAGGTCACCCAGATTGGTCAGCCAGAAACCTCCCCTTAGGCCTGATTGGCCAGGCCTGCACTGTCCAAATCTTGAGACACTGTTTTTAATAACATCCAAACTTTATCTTTGTTTATAAAACACAAAAAGAATTCTCATGGGAAAGACCTGTGCTAGCCACAGGCGTGGGTAGATTTCTGCATTCTTGTGGACTCCATGGGCTGCAGGTGGACCACCTGCTCCACCCATCGTCTTCACCATGGCTAGCAGGGGGTTTTCAGCTCTGGTGCTTGGAGCACCTCTTCCCCCACCTTCTCCACTGACCTTGGTGTCTCCATGTTGTTCTCCCTTCACATATTTTTACCTCCACCTCCTCTAGCTAAAAAGAAGTGCGTAACTACTTTGTTTTGATTTTTTCTTAAATATGTTTTCATAGAGGCGTAACTAACATCTCTAATTGGTTCAGACTTGGCCAGCAGCATGTCCATCACCTTCAGAGCCATTAACGATTGGCTCTGCTGGACTTGGTGAGAAACTTCCAGAACCTTCTTCACACAGGACAAACAGGAGCTATCTTTGTGCCTCCCCCCACCCTTCAGACACTTCTTCAGGCCTACCACAACAGCTTTTGAAGGGTTTAAATTTCTCTTAGATGCTAAAGATACCTTGCTGATGTTCTGGGCTAAGCAAAACCAACACACATGTCTTCTCCCTTCCTTTCCTCTTCCCCCAACCTCTTCTTTGGTATGTAATATTTTTTTTTCCAACTAAAAGTAATATTGAACATTAAATACCTGCCAAGGTTGAAAATAGAATGCATAAGTAGGCTTGGACTCGCAGCAGGACAGCTGAGAGAAATAGATTTCTTCTGGAAGTGTGCAGTGACTGAAGCTCAGATACCTGCACATCGTTCTTAAAGGAAAAGGACTAAAAGCTTGTACTTGACTGCATGCTTTTAGTTGTGCTGATACACACAGCATCACCAGGAGTGTGGATTTTCTTGTTTCAATAATGTATAACGTACTACATCTCTGGGTGAATGACCAATGAGAACATTTAGAAGTCTGTGTATCTGAAGTTTGACTTATAGGTATCTGGCACTTTGTTTTTTCTGTAAGTGAACCTTTCTGGCTCATGTTAATGACCTCACATGCCTTCTTCATAATTACTTTTCCCATTTATGTCTTTATCTTATCTATCAAGCTGAAAAAAACCCCTAACACAACAAACTGATTTTCTTACTTCTGAAGACTAAAAAGAGATCCAAAAAATTATGAAGTTTAAGCTTTTGCTCAGACATGACAGAACTCACGGATAACATTTTCAATAGGTTTGTTTCACTTTCATTTTCATGACTAGGAGGTATACGATTTCAATACAATTACAGTATCCAATGTAAAATGTTCAAAGAACCAGAAACTTTCACGTGGTTTTATAAAAAAATTAGAGGTGACATAAACATTGAAAAATTCTATGCCTTAGCTGTTTAAAATTCAGAAATTTAATATTAATGGAGCTATCTTAACATTTTTCAGAAAATTAAATGAACATAAGAGAAAATTGCACTAATCTAAGGGAAAAGTGAACAGTAGTTACTTCCAAATTGAGATATTAACAACAGGGCTATTGACATCTCAGTGCTGAACTTCTCAGAATAATTCAGGCACAATTTTTTGGGATCATCTTGGTTGTAGATGGGATGATTTATTGCAATTCTGCCTCCGCAGATAATATGGAACCCTGAAGAAAACTACTTCAGTGATCATGGCTGTAGCTCTGCTACTGTCTACTATGATTTTGACAGAGGTGGGTTGCAAATGTGTTTGCTACTTGTGCAATTTATTGGTTAAGCATCAAAATATAAAAACATCTGCACATACTTGAAAATATATGCTAGATCACCTTCTTTGCTTACTTTAATATTAGAAGTCTAAATTGGCCACTCTCTACAGGTTAAGGCATAAATTGCAAACTGACTATGTGTTATATCTGTCAGTATTCATTGGCATGCATAAACAAAAATAAATTTGGGCTTTTCCTGACACGATTCAGCTTTCTTTTTCAATAAAAACTGAGATGCAAATTAATTTAGGAGAATTCTTACCTTACCTCTTCTGTTTAAGGTGGTAGTTTCAAATTTGCTGCTTTAATTCAAGTCTTTGAAGGAGTCAAAACCAAATAACTTTACTGCTGTCAATTGCCTGTGCTCTATTAGTACGTGGAGGCTTGGGAAGCTGTATTGCACAGCCCCATTGTGTTAGATATTTCTTATATATGCCTCATGAAAATATTAAAAAAAACAGTGCGCTTATTAAGAGCTCAGTTTCCACAAGAAGTAATTGATTTTTTGTATGTCTCCGTTCTTATTTGTTGGGATTCAAGTTCAAAAATCTGTGAACTGGGTATTTTTATTTTTTTATTTTAAAGTACACATGCTTCTACAAGGCAAGGAATCTCTGCCTTTTTTTGTCCTTAAGAAGGTAGTTGATACAAGTCAAGATACTAGTGAGGTATGGCACCCCAGCAGGAATTTTATTGGAAAGCATGGTAATTCCACAGTGCAAGGTAATAGGTACTATTGCTGTCATGCTGTATTCCGATAAATATATATGCTTAACTTGTGCCGTTACAGTAAATACACATCTTCAAACCTGACATTAAGGAGAGAGTTCACCTTTTTTGTTGCTCTTCTGATAATTTTCTTCTTAAAAATCTAATTTGTGTAAATTACTGCTTAAGTAACTTTGAAAAGTAGTCCTCATTTTCAAATTGTATCTTCAGTTATATTTTGTGTAAGACATGAATGGGAAAAAACCCCCAAACTTTGCTACTGCAGATCATGTGCTGCTCAACATTCTTAATATAGTTAGGTAAAAAAATAGGTGTAAAAGGAGATTTGGCTGAACAAAGAGTTCCAGCCTTGTATCCTGTTTACTTTGAAAGTAGCTACTTCATATTCCTTGGTCTCAATGGAAGTATCTCTAAAAAAGTAAATAAACTCTCAGGTTATTGGATTCCAAATGTTTATATTCGTACTTTCTGTGACTGTTCTCTTGCAAGACTGCTAGGGCTCATTTATTGAAGCAAGTCCTTCTGGCCTGGTGTCCTGGTTGGGAGATTATCTCCATTTAGGAAACTGCTCAAGTCACTATTCAAAAAGGCAGATAAAACATGACTAAGAATACTCCTATACCCTTTCCTATGTTAAAATGATTCTATGTTACTTCATAAACAGATAATTAATGGAATACAATATACACACTTATTTGACCTGGAGTTTACATGCAGTGGTGTCAGCCATATGTTTTGATCTGATGTCTAGTAGCAGTTGAGCATTCATACTAACAAAAAAAGCAGAAGGAAAAATGGATGCCCAGAAGCCTGTTGATCAGTCTTTTTCCTCACACAGTAACTCTGAAATGAATTTTTTCAAGTGAGAAAAAAATTTAAAACTTTTATCATGACGGCTATGATAAATACTGAGTAAATGGTAACTTTTCTCCCCCTATAAATACTTTAGTTACAAATATGTATTTGTACAATTCTGCAGTTCTTCAATGTTTTGATAACTTTGAGCTGACTTTCAGCTCTATTCAAGTAAGTTCATCATGGTAATAACATTTTATAGCCTTTCCAAGTTTTCATTTGCACCTATTTTATGAACACCTTCATAACAATGTAAAGGGCTCATGTTCTATGCCAAAATGCTAATCAAATAACTCTTCTATTACTAATAAAAAAAGCTGTGATTTTTTCCCTTTTAACTGAGGCTTCTGTGTATATGTATAACAGATTTCCTCGTGAGACTATCAGGAAAAAAGGATAGAAGGGTTTGTAAATCCTTCTACTAGCTTGTTAATGAGGTATTTCAAAGAATATGAAGACCATGCATCAAAGTATGTAGCATGTGAGTTTAAGCATGTGCTTATGTTCTATTCTGCACGATACTAAAATTTTAAAAAATTAAATATATATTCAAGACTTTAAATAAGTGTTAAATCACTGTTCGTATTGGGGTTACTGTCTTGACAGGCAGGCTCTAATGATTAAACACCTTTCTGAATTAGAGTCTTAAGCATCTGCCTAATTTTAAGCAGTAAATCCTATTGAAGCAAATGAGTCTTATCCTTATTAAGTCTCTTACTGAACTGGGTGAAAGTGAGAGACAGATAATCCTGAGTAACCTTAAAAGTCTGGCAAGCAGGCATTGAAATGAGTTCAGACAGTGAAATATGAATTACAGCTCCCCAGCTAGCCATGACTAGAAGCACAAATTCCAAATGGTGCCAATCTCTTTATTTAGCAGATGAATCATGCTGGAGAACAGCTGGAGAATAAATCTATTAAAGTAGGTAGCTACATGTAACCGGAAAGAGCAAAATCATGTTAACATGTAAATGCTGTCAGGGCAGGAATTGGGCAGTGCTGGGTCCCAGGGGTGACTGGGCTGCCCTTGCCCTGAACAGGGCTGAGCTGAGTTCCCATTGCCCAGACTGTCATAGTCCAGCTCCGGGAATGCCACTGGGGAAGGGGCTGAGAGCCCCGGGGATGTCGGGTGGCTGTGGGGGTGTTTTCACTTCTTCCTTAGGAGAAGGGAGCAGGTTATAGTATGCAAATGTATGCAAAATATCTGGACTGGCACTAAGAAGGATGCCACCACCAGCATCCCACCCCTTCCAGAGAGAGCTGAGGACATTGATGGGTGTCCGTGACACTCCCCAGCTCTGCTTGGGGAACACCATTGGAGCCACACAGGTTTTGGGAACATGGGCATACCATAGAAAGGAAGGACTAGGACTGTCCTTTTTAGTATAGTTGTACATAAGTATACATGTAAGATTTTTAATCATCACAAACATTCTGTATTGGCCCAACAGAATGCCAAAGCATTAACTAGGCTGATAATAAATTCTTGGCTCCACGTATATAGTGTGCTCATTTTTACCCAGATCGGGATTTTGAGTGTGACATTCCCTCCCAGCAGGTGTTGGTAATGCACATTTAATTTTTTGCAGTCATGTCTGAAAAGCACCTTAGTCCCAAGTCACACAGAAAGTGGGGAGAAACCCTGCAAATTCCAGTTAAAGAAGTTAAAACTGAGAAGGTTGTGCCATTGCCTGATCTCTTATCTTTTAGTTTTTAATGTTTCTTTTTTTATTTGCTAAAGAAGACTACGTTTCAGCTGAAGTCTTTGAGGTGTCTAACTACCATCTGGAATAATATCTTCCAAAGGTGTTTTGTTGTTTATTTGAAGTTCCTAGGATATTTAAGATGCAATTATAAGATACAAGGTTTTGGCAGCTATTGCTCTTGCTTTTCTCAGAATGACATCAACTGCTACAATGTTGAATTATTTTTTTGTTTTGTTTTGGCTAATGTAATTTTTGGTGGGTTGATTTTTTTTTGTTTGTATTTGTGTAGGATTTGGGGGGTTTTCTTTTCCTTTTTTTTCTTTTAATAATGAAACTGAAATTGTTTTTGAGAGTGGATATGGTTTTGTTTGTATTTATAAAATAGCTGTGGCTGTTGTTTAGGCACCAGTCTTACTGAAATGATCTGGCTTGAGAGTTTTCAACACTTTTATAAATTTGCCTCCCCACCGCAACACAGGAAAATGTGTCTTTTGGTCATGGGGATTATTTTACCCTAGATGTTGTGATGATCTATTCAATAGTTCAGCCCCAGAAAGAACTGGGGTGTTGTTAGGATCTTTATTAAATAGCAGCAAAAGCTGTGGTATTTTGTTGTGTTGTTGACTGCATGTTTATTTTTGTTTCTGTAATATGGAGCACATGGAAATTCCTAAAACTTTTTAAAAATGTCCTTTAGCATTTCTTTCATTCTATCAAGAGAAGCAAAGTTCTCATCATCTGGACTCATTTGCTTAGAGAGAGATCACCTTCTATCTAATTTTTCTGCCTCAGTGTGTGATGCATAATTGAACATCTGGAGGAACAGCATGTCCTTTCTCCCAGGTTCAGGTTGAGAACTCTTATCTTGCTCCCAACAGAAAACTTGGGTTTCAAGTGTTTATATGTGTGCTTGAGTTCTCTCCCATCCCCCTGACAACTGATTGTTCCTGTGTTTTAATTAATTCCATGCTTCCCATCAGGCAAATTTAAAAGAGTAGGCTTGTTTCTATTTAAAGTTCTGTATGAGTATTAAGAGACAGAAGGAAAAAACATTCAAACAGACAAAAAGCACAGATTAAAAAAGTTTTTAACTTTTGAAGGAAAGTGATAGAAGAATACCCTGGTAAAAGCTTATTTGTGTGTGCTACAAATAAGGCTCTTGGTATAAAATAAATATTGTTCAAAACATTCAGGCTTGCAAGTTTCTTTTATAATCTTGTTTGGGAATTTTATCATGGCTGAATACTTTACTTTTTTATTCTATATGTGATACTACTCTGAAAAGCTGGTTTAGCAGTTTTTTGGTTTTTTTTTTTGAATGACAGAATACACCTCAAAATGGGGTAAACATATTGGTTTCAAATTGGAGTGTGTGGGATTCTTTTCTGTCATGATCCCATAGGGAAAGAGGTTCATAGCTAACTGAATTTTGGTAAAATAAGACCAAAAATACCATCAACCTCTGAGGTCAGAGGCAAACATAACAATTCAAGTATGCCTTCCTTCAAAAAATGGAATTGAGACATGTTGACATGCTTGTTTCCCACCTTGTAACCTGTTCTGTGGAAAAAAGCAAGCAAAACTTCCTCAACTTAGCTATTATAGGAGGCTGACATTTTGTTGTCTCACACTGCACTTGTTTTGCTCTTCCAAGAAATCAAATGCTATTTCCTAATTACGACAGAAAGAGAACAGCTGATGTTCTACAGGTTTTTCTTCTTGTAGGATTTAATAAACAGAGTACTTGATGATGGCAGCAGATGTCTCCAATTTGAACCTTTTACCTCTTTCCATGGAGCAAATGTTAGGGACAATCATAACCTGGAGACAGGCCCACAAATACCAGGAACAATGCATTAGGATGGCCAGCAGCCCTAGAAATTCAGCCATTAATCCCAACAGCTTATTTTCTGATCAGCCATGCTCAATGCATATTCCATTTTTCTGTTTTTACAGCATATTCTGACATTCTATCTCCTGGCCTGCTGCTCTTCCCTTTCCAGAAATGGGTTCATTTATGTCTGAAGATATCATTCCCTCAGCCTGAAGGGACCCACCTCTACCTTTGTGATCTTTTTCAGGGACATGGACAAGGGTTGAAAATGCACCCAGTTTGCAAATAACACAAAGTTAAGTGGCCTAATTTGATACCCTGGAGGAAAGGGATTCCATCCAGCAGGATCTTAACAGGCTTGAGAAATGGTCCCACGTGAGCCTCAGGAGATCCAACAAGGTCAAGTGCAATGTTCTGCATATGAGTTGGGGCAATCTCCAGTGTGCAGACTGGGAAATGGATGGATTGATTACAGCCCTTGGAAGAAGGACTTGGATACACTGGTGGCACAGCAGTTGGCTAATGTAGCCTACCACAGGTGCATGTTGCTGGCAAGGGTGGGGATGTTTTGTATTTACTGTAATGATTACAGCTGCCATGGAATAATTGTACAGAGTGATCTGCAGCAGAGACACTAAAGGCTTTCCCCTCCTACTAGAGCCTTCAGGAAAAGTGACAATATCTTTGTCTTAGCATCCACTGATTACAAATTAATACACAAAGTAAGCATTCTGAGTTCTGAAAAAGCAACTCCTGCACATCAGGTAGCACAAAGAGTCAGCTGCAGGGTTTTGGCTTTGTTGGGAGCTCACACTGATTGCAGGCAGTTCACTGCTGACCTGCTGCTGCAACAGATCGAATAGGAGACCCAATTAAAAAAAGTGCTAAATAATGTTTTGCACTAAGCCTCCATTTGTTTATTGATGACATTTGTCTGGATGAAATATACAATTTTGTTCCAGGTTACTGTTCTTAACAGTATAAAAGACACTCCCCAATTTGGTGTGCCTCTAGAGAAATGATAAATGTACCAGAGAAAGCTCATGTGGAACACGCTTTTCTATTAACAATATAGTATAAAGATACATGTGGTTGTTTAAAGATTGCTTCCAGTTTGGAACTTCTGGCTTCTCTGTATGATCTGAGCAATGTTTGGGATTTTTTAAATTTGTTTTTCTGTTCCTGATAATTAGGCTTTTGAATCATCAGATCCTGCAGTTTGTGTTTACAAGTTGCCTTGAAGGATTTTGAGATTCATCATGTCTGTCAGGTTCATGAATCTCTGTGGCTCCTTAGAGGGTATGTGTTGGGCAAAATCTGAGTGCATTATTCCTTCAGGATGGAAGGGTAATGAAAACATATCTTTCTTTTTTCTTCATGAGCACTGGTATGTGGTTTTCTCCTCTTCCATTTTGTGAGATACGTACACATGTATACATATATATATATATATATATACACACTCACACAGCTGTGTGTTCTGCTCATGAAATGTTCTTGAAATCACAGTTCAGTTTGAACCAAATTTTCTATAAGGCTTGAGAACCGCACAGTTTAGGAAATCCTGGAAGGAATTGAAAATGACGATTTACCTGGCAGAAGGGCAATTTCCAGCTGGGTCCTGCCTAGGAGCTGGCTGGCTGATGGGAGCACGGGTTTTGATCAATCAGAATACACAGAACTCAGTGTTGTGCCTGCCCACAAACTTATCCCAGCATGGAAGGTTGTAGGGCTGAGTTGGCAATACTGTGAAGAACTGAGCGAAGCACAAGTATGAATCCATGAGAAAAGTCTTGATTAACGTTGCAGCATAGAAACCTTTTGTTTTATTGATGCTTGCTAGTGCAGATAGCTGGATCTATTTTGTAGCTAATGTAGATAATTACTTATGGCATCTGTGTAATTTTGCCTAAAGAGAGGATGAGAAGAGGTCCATAATAATATTTTCTTAGTCTTGACCATTCTTATTGGACCTCATAAAAAAAGCTTGGTTTTTTTTAATTCCAACATCATGACTTCCATTAGTTATGGGTGCAATGATGAATAAGTTTAAAAAGGAATCAATTTCATAAATCCATGTCATGTAATGAAAAGGGCTTCTTGTGCTGTACATGTGAAAAAAAAAGATGTTGGGAATATAATTTTATGGAAATTAGTCATTCAGGGTATGTTGTAAAGGATAAAGATATTTCTAGAACCTTCAAAAGTAATATTGAACACCCAAAAAAAAGTTGAAAGATGGTGAAAATGTACCATTTTTCAGAGAAAATTGATTAGGTCTTCTTTTAACTCAGGTATGTTTGAAAAGGACAAAATAGAAACAACAGATAAAATACAAATGGTTGACATGAAAGTGCCCAATAGTAAAACTTTACTTGATAGTAAAACTTTTTCCTCTGAAATGGTAGGTTTACATCATTTGCAGGAAAACGAATGCTTTCAAATGTTTTCACATAAATTTTAGAGGTTTTTTTTTTTATTTGTTTGTTTGTTTTTAACTTTTAAAGACAAAATAGAGGTGTTTATAATTCTTCTGTTTTGTGAGGAAAAAATACAGTCTTTCAGATCTCTTCACAACTGTGAGTTGCAATATGTGATACTGGCCCAGCATATACTAATACAGTGAAAACTTAACACAATGGTGATGCTTCTCTCATTTTGTCAAACCTTTGGCTGCAAAATAGAACTGTATTATAGAGAAAAAAATGTTTGTTGACAAGGAGTTTTGTGGGGAAGTGGAGCACATTATAAAAAAGATGAAAATCGAAGAATAGACCTGTCTAATACTCTGTGCGTGTTTGTGCTCTCTGTCTCAAAGAATAAAAAGTACAGTGAGAAAAGCTGGGGAGGAGGGAAGAGGTTGACATATGAAAAGGAAGGAAAGCATTATGTTTCATGACTCCCTCACTGTCTGTTAGAAATACTTCAAGCCAAGTGTGACTATCTCTAAAGGGAATTTTAGCTCCTATTGGCAGTGAATTTTTGCAAAGAAGCTTCTTATTGTCCCTATGGAACCATATCTGAATTTAATCACTCTGGTAAGCAATTGGTTTCTTTTATGGGCTTTAATTCAGTATGCTTTATGGATCCAGATCTTTCTTCCTCATGTGAGTTTTGGCTGGATGAGGCAAGAGGAATTAGGCCCTAAAATACCATGATACTCAGTTTAAGGGAATTCTAAATCATGCATTAAAAGCATTTTAGAGGTTCATGCTCTCCATGGCATGCATATGTAATTCCCATAGATATTAATGGAAATTCTTACCATTACTTTCAAGGTCAAGGTTGTATTAAATGCTGAAACAAAATCTTCAGAGTGTCTTTGAATGTCAGTGGTATCTCTATGACTTAAGTCAGACAGTTGCTGGTAGCTTTTTACCTGTGAAGGACAGAAATTGTAAATTACAAGGGTTGAATTAGGTTGTGTGTAGATTTTGCCCTTAGGCAGCAACCCTAAACAGTAGTCACTGCTACCTATAGGAAAGAGAGAGGCGCTTATGACCATTCCCAGGGATATCCCTCATTTGTGAGACTTTTGGGGCTTCTCAACAAGGCTGTCTTTATGTAAGATAAGCTGCTCTTGTAGATCTTTCTGATGCAGGTGAATCTGCTTAATTTCTGTGACTGAATTCAGTGCTTAGCTAGATGAAGAGTAAAAATTTGACAGTTATAAGCATTATGCTTGTGAAAATGACAAAAATCCAGGAACTGCTGCAGTGAAAACATTTATTTGTGACTTTTATCATGTGTGTTTGGGTAGAAACATGCAGCGCTGTCAAGACCAGCATTCTTAACCAATATCATAAAGCATTTTTCCCAGGTTTCTAGGATAACAAAGCAATGTAGGATATCTGCAGTTGTTTGCATTCACTCAGAACTTATTTATGCTACCTAAACACATTTCCAAAACATATTGCTTACTGAAGACTGACATTACCTATTATACCCACACTGCTTAAAACAGCTTTTATTAGGTAACAAAAAACTACTGTACATTGTGTTTGCCTTGGGCTCTTGAGATTAGTACCACAGTTCATAATGCAATGCAGAGAATACACTTATGCAGTCAAAGCCCTTTGGTTAGAGGCACAGAATTAAAAGCAGAGTAATTTTTGGTGACAATGCTTCAATTTTACACTGACATTTCTGGAAAAGGTAATGGCTGTCCTCATGCCCCCAGCCTTCCACCGAAAATAAATCCTAACAAAATGAAAACTGCAGTTCATAGTTTATTTCCATATTTTTTATTGCACTTCAGCAGTTTTAGTAAAGAAGCAATAAGCTTATTTTGGCAATAAAATGAGAGCCTCCCAGTAGCCAGTTTGGAAAACTAGGCGCAATGCTGTGATTAGTTGTATGTATAATTCATCATAGCATAGGGGCTGGAAGGTAAACCTGTAGCACTAAAAATAATTTTTCAGTATCTGCTATATTTTAAATGGAATTAAGACTCTTCAAAAGCCATTAAAAATGAGCTATGATGTGCAATTGTGAAAAAGACAGCTGGAAAAATAATAAAATTCATAAACCTCATCTTCCTTTCCCTCTACACTCTGGAATCCTCACAGTAATTGTCAAAAGGATTCTAAAGAAAAGTTCAGGCACAGGACAGAATGAAGGAGAAAGTGCTTGACTTACCAGGAACCATCCAATTATATGTGCTGCTGCTGAAGAGATTGATGCTGAAGACTGTACAGATAGTATCACCATTGAATTATTGAGAATTTTGTCTGTGTAAGATCAGGAGAAATCTGCATCTTGATTTTTAAATCCTGTCTGCAGAGTTAAGCCGCTGCCATCAATGGCTGCATAAAAGTGGCACATAAAAGTGTACCTTGAGGAACATTCTTATTTCAGTCTAGTTATTGGAAGTTTACAGCATTTCACACTTCAGATCTATAATAGAGTACTGGAGCAGGAAACATGTTTGGCTTGCACTTCCCTGCTACCCACAGGAGAGCCCGAATGTGGTTCAGATTTTGTGCAGAGCAGCAGGAATTACTTCTGTTAACAGTTTGAAATAGTGGTAAACAACTCTAGCCCTTGCATTTCTTTACAGAATAGTTAAGCCTGTTTTGAAATATCCTAAGTGATTCACATTCAGTGTAGATGACATAGATAAAATTAGTTAGTATTGGATAAGGGCTTGAAACATTACAGATTCTGTGTGAATGGGTAAAATGTGCTTTTACATATTTAAGAACTTACTCTGTATATCAAAGTCAGCTGCTCACATAGCTTTTGTACTGGGCACATATTTTAAAGCCTTAATTATATACAGTAAACCTAGGAAATAAATTTTTTGTGGTTCTGTGCTTCTGTACAAGGACTGTTGATTCCTGATAATTCTGAGCCACCCAAACATTCTTCTGAGGAGGATAAATACAGAGGGGGCAGGATAAATTAAATGACACAGTCCTTTAAATGTCAGCTGAAGAAACTTTTGCATAAACCTTTTGGTTTGTAATGTTATTGTGACAGCCTGGAGGAAGTGTTTATGTACTGAATCTTTCCTAGTGTTAAGGGTTTTGTGTATTGGTGTCAGACTGCAAACTGCATTTTGACTGTGCCGTTTGTTTTCTGCCACTTCTGTCTTCTGTTTTCATACTGAGCTAAACTCATAGGAGGTGTCAGAACAAAATCTTGTACCTGGCATAGAGCTAACGATAGTCTAATTTTAACTGTCTGTTCAAAAGAAATATCCTTTGGGAAAAAAAAAAAAAAAAGTATTGCCCTTTCTAGTTCCTGCATAGGTAACATTTCAGGCCTGAACTTGAAAATCAAGCAATGTATCACCAGGCAAGAAGCTGTGATCTCTCTTGTCTACAGATTTTTCTGAGCTTTTACAGGTCAGATGGAAAGATTCACGGCCATTTTTTAAAAGGAAAACAAGATGTGGTTAGGTCTATGTGCATTCTACGTTTTTGTTACTTTGCATAGTGTAGGTAACAGTTACACTGGGCATTACTGTCAGATTTCAGCTATTGCTAGTGGTCAGAATACATTGCTGAATCACTGGAGAGCTGCTGCTGGGCACTGGTGAATGGAATCTTGTGACACTTCTTTTGATATTGACAATATAGTTGTGTGCTAATCTATTCTTTTGGTACCCTTTTAATTATCTCCATTGTTGTGACTACAAAGATTGCCTAAATTCTCTTATTAGAAGAGAGATCCAATGCTTTATAGAGTGACCTTTGTCCAAGGCCCTGGGCTCTGACTTACATGACTTGCACTGGATGATCACAATTAGTATGTGAACTGAAGCAGGGAAATATATTTATATTTTTGCAGGCCTTTTCACCTGAATTTGTTTTAGGATTTCCTGTCAATTTCTGTGTTTATTTGCTTTTATTGATGCATATCTCCAAAATGTTTCAAAGAGAGATCTTTGGACAGTTATGTGTCCAAGGAGTGAAGGTGATGGGGTGGTGGTGATATTGTGCATCACTGACAGGTGAAAGCCTGTGTCTAGGAAAGCACCTTGGAATTAATGGCAGCAGAGAGATGGCAGCCTGTTGAGATCTGGACTCCTCAGCACAAGAGAGACAGAGTTCCTGGAGCAGGTTCAATGGAGGTTACAGAGATGATGAAGGGATGGAGCATCTGTCTGGCAGCTGGGGCTGCTCAGCCTCAAGAGGTGATGACTGAGAGGGCAGCTCATCCCTGTCTGTCAGTGACTGTAGGGAGGGTTCAGAGCATGGACCATGATCTGCTCGGCGGTGCCCAGCAATGGGACAACGGGAAATTCCACCTGAGCATGAGGAGGAACTTTCCTGTGCAGTAACCGAGCACTAGAACAGAGAGGATGTGGAGTCTCCGTCACTGGAGATATTCCAGAGCCATCTGGATGCAATCCTGTGCCCTGTGCTCTGGTATAACCCTGCTTGAGCAGGGAGGTTGGGCCAGATGATACACTGTTGTCCCTTCCAACCTGACTTGTTATTCTTTGAGGCTGAGGAAAACTAATCACATATAAATTTCTGATGAAAGTGTAGTAATCCTGGAAATGCTCACCTCAAATACATTTGCAAGTATCCTTTCATATTTTGGGGAGGGTCCTCAATGTTCAGTGTAGTACAATAGCATGTTAAAGTGAAACAGTAGAAAAAAAATTTTAAGAGAAATCACTGAATGTCCTAAGCTTTCTGGTTATAGAAATCCTGGGGAATGGGACATAACCATCAAATGGACTAAATTATCATGTCCTTTGATATACATGGAAGAAAACAAAAATATTCTGCTTTTCTCAGTCTCCTGTCATTGTTCCCTTTTATGGTACTGATCAGATGAAAGTATCTGTGGCTGCTATGTAAGACGGTTGAGGGAGCTGCCTGTCGAGCTGCTGTTGAACAACAGAAAAGGTCTGATTAATGAGTGATTGAAATGCACCCTCCTGACTGTTGTAGAATAACCTTTAATTGGAGGCCTTACATAACCTTTAAATGAAAAAAAATGAGATGTTTTTATAAAATAAAATAGATCTTATGTCCTCTTCCTTGCCTGTGATTTTTGTTGCCACGTTTATTTTAGGATATGCTCATAGCGATGTGATTGTGGGCTCTCAGTTTTGCTTTTCAATTTAATCCATCAGCTTTTATCCCGAGTGCCAATCCACAAGCAGGCTGCGTTTGAGCTTCCTGGCTCTTCTAATGAGGAAACTTAGGTAGATTAGCATCACCTGGATCACTAACAAGGCTCAGAAGGACCCAGCCAGGCTTTGTTTTTCCTTACTGCTGGTGCCATGACTGCCCCTCCTTCCCTTCTAAGGAGGATGTTTCTTCCTTTTAGCTTCCCATTTTAAAAAGCTATTTGTGGAAGCAGCTAAGCAGGCACCTAGTTTCTTGTGCTGCTAATGTGTCTTGAAGTGTTCAAAGAGGAGCTGTTGTGGCAATGAAAAAATGCTGCTCTGTCTTTCATCTGAGTAGGAGGTGCAACTTTACTGCTGACTGGTTTTAACATAAAAGGCAAATTGTGTAAATTTTGAAATGGGGAAAGAATATCACAGTGTTTATACCTCAGGTTTCCACTGGGCTTTTAGGGCAGCATACCAAATGTACCCATGTGTAAGAAGCTTCAGGGTCTGGTTTAAATATGTTCAAGAGCTAAGAGTGTTTTATGGTGCTGAAGTTGTGTCTCAGAGGCTCTGAGTTCAGTGATCTCTGGGAATAAGGGTAACCTTTTGTGGGGTGGGATTCCAGAACCTATCCTAAACATCTTCATTGATTAGAGAAAGCTTAAATACCAAGTGCACATCCTTCCTAAAAGCCTTAGATGCACTGTTGGATCTAAAACATTGTCCAGTGAGTTATGTGTGTGAGCACCCATATTATCTGGGGGAATGGGAGGAAGCTGAGGAGGCTGTTTCAAACATACTGCTAAATTCTGGTATTTGAAAGGCCAGGGAAGGCCTGTTTTCCAGAACATAACATTTTTGTTCTCACTATATGACACAAGTGATCAGGTACAATGGACAGGAATTCTGCTTGACAATTCTGATTAGTAAAAACACACATTATTAAAAGTAGTTTCATGTATCAGACTGAGACAAACTACATGTTTCAGAATTGTCAGAGCCATCATCAGTTCTGTGACAAGAAAGTGGCTTTTAGTTACACAAGTATATTTACTGAGGGGGCGAGAATTGTCTGGAGGGAGACATTGATTTTTTTCTTAATTTGAGATAAACTGTGTTCACTTCCCCTGTATTTGCTAAAGCAGCTGAAAAATGACAGCATATGTTTTATGTATATAAAGTGTAGGTATATGCCTGTACACTAGTCGATGTGTTTTGAAAGACTGACTAAAAATTAGTAAGGATAAACACATGAAAAACTGAGAACAGCAAGCCTTTTTTTATTTATATTGAAGTAAAATTGTCCCCCACAGGTCATGAATTTGCTTAAAGTATGTATTTCTGAGCTTCTGGTGCTTTCCTGGGAGGAGAAAAGAGAATGATATATTTTAGTTACATGATGTATTTTCAAGTGTTTGTTTCCAGATTGACTAATCTGGAGGCTTTGCAGGATCAGTGGAGAGTAAGAGAAGACTTCAACTGAAGGTGATTCATTCTGGGTTTAGGTAGTTATTTAAACAAAGGCAAGTTATGTGAGATGAATTCTGCCCACATAGTAGTAGTGATCAAATAAGATATATGGGCAGTAATTTTTGCTTAGCCCTTTACAAACAACTTTTTACTCTTACACCTTTAGTATGTCACTGGAGTTAGAAATTTGCAGAAAAACAGAAATGGTGCCTTTGTGCTTGAAATTTAAAAAAAAACCCCAACATATCATAACTTAGGTCTGAGCTAGAATTTTAAACAGATTCACAAAATCCCAGAATGGATCAGGTTGGAAGGGGCCACAGTGAATCACCTGGCCCAACCTCCCTGATCAGGAAGGGTCATCCCAGAGCATATGGCACAGGATTGCATCCAGATGGTTCTGGAATATCTCCAGTGAGGGAGACTCCACACCCTCTCTGACTGATCTGTTCCAGTGCTCAGTCACTGTGCAGGAAAGAAGTTCTTCCTCACGTTCAGGTGGAACCTCTCGTGAATCAGTTCCTTCCCACTGCCCCTTGTCCCATTGCTGGGCACCATCAAGCAGTGCCTGGTCAATGGTCTGACCCCTCCCTGCGGACACAGACAGACATTGATGAGGTCCCCTTTTGCTCATCTCCTCTTGAGGCTGAACAGCCCCAGCTGCCTCAGCTGTTCCTTGTCAGACAGATGCTCCATCCCTTCATCATCTCTGCAACCTCCACTGGACCAAGAGTTCCATGTCTCTCCTGTGCTGAGGAGCACAGAACAGACAGAGCATTCTAGATGTGGCCTCCAAGGGCATTGCGGAAATTTTAGATGTATTGTGTTTATGCTTCTTAAGACATGCAGTAAAAATATCTGAGTGTTGCACTCTCACAGACATTGGGCTGCTTAGAGACCTCTTCCTATAGAAATGCATTTATTTTTATATTGCACAATAGTTTCCCCTTTTTCTTTTAGGACTTGTTCTTTACCTGGGTGTTTTTGCATGCATTTGGGAAATGGTTTGAAGCTGTGATTTAGTAAAGTAGCTCAGATAGTCCTGTCTCATGTATACAACATCACACCGATAATACTGACTATAAATTTTACACTTCTGAGTAGAAGTGACTGCCTCTTTAAGCTTAGAAATGCCTGTAATGCTACAAAATGGAGCAATTACTTTGCATTCAAGCCCCTCTTGCATTGAAGTAGAGATACTATTCAGACTTTCCTATCAGAAAGGGACAGGTGAAAACTCTCTTAGCGTCCTTGGCAGGCTTATACCAAGAGCAGTGTGCTTTGTGATTTTCCTCTTTTTGTTTGAAATGTTGGAGAGAAATGGAGTTTGAAGGAAACAAGCCCAGTGCATACTGTCTTCCAGGTTTTTTTGTGCTACAAAAATACTGTCCCATTTTGCTGTCCCATTGGCTTCTGGGGAATATAAGTTGGTTTCACCTACAGTAGAAGTAGGGGTACTTTAAATTGCACTAGCATCACAATCTCTTGAACTTTTTCTCACAGTGCAAACCTGCTTTATAGACACAGTTCAGGTAAGCTGGAGCTCTTGAAGATCTAGTCCTATCCTTAAGTATTTGAAATTTAAAAAAGAAATGTTTTGTCATGAATTATAATTGATAAAGTCAAAAACTAATGGAGGGTGTGACAGGAGGACTAACCTGTTTTCTGTGTTCTCAAACAGCATTTTTTTCCACTCCACAGTTAGAGGTAAGGGGTTTTTTGGTATGGATTTATATGTTTAGAAGTGAAGGGCTGAATATCAAATCATTTACAAATTTTCTTTTTGGTGATAGAGTTTTTGTTTGGGTTTTTTTTTTACTGTGAGTAATTACTTGGTTACTTAAATTCTTAACCTGTTGCATAGATTACACCTTTAGCTATTTTGATGTTTTACTGTTAGTTGTTGCTAATAGTATTTTTGATTAATTGTAAGTAGACTTTTTTTGCTAGTGTCTGAAGAACGGAGAGGTCTGAAGTTTGAGAATTCTGAAAAAAAAGCTCCTATTTTTGTAACATTAATAGGGGGAGATTTCCTGGATAACTTTAGAAAAGATAAATGTCATTGACTTATCTCTCCCTAAATGCCATTTTAAAATGCAATTTTCTGGTATTGTAAGAGGCTCTGTTTCTTCCAAATAACCTGGCTTCACCATTTGGGAGAGCTGGACATTGGGTCCACCTGTTCCACAGCATTCATCTTACTGATGTAGTGAGCTTCTTTTAACTGCTAAACTATAAATTGATAAACAATTTGGAAGCTTGTACTTCTTGAACCTTTTCATAAGTAGCCCACCATAAATCAAAACACAAGAAATACCACCTGAACTTGAGGAAGAACTGCTTTACACTGAGCGGGGCAGAGCCCTGGAACAGCTGCCTGCAGCTGGCATGGAGTCTCCCTGTCTGGATACATTCCAAACTCACTTGGATGTATTCCTGTGTCACCTGCTCCAGGTGCCCCTGCCTTGGCAGGGGGTTGGACTGGATGATCTCCAAGGCTCCCTTGCAACCCTAACTATTTTGTGTAATTCTGTGATTCTGTTTTCAAAGTTTCATGCAAAGGTGTCCATAACACATCCTTGGAGACATTAATGAAAATTCCTTAAATCTGACAAGATGGACACTCCATATCAGCATCAGCATTGAAGCTGTAGATGTTGTTCGGTCAATCAAAAGCACACACAAATCTGGTGGAAAACTGAAAACTCATGTAATAGTGTCTGAAATAACTGACTTTAATGGGCAGGAGAAAAATAAATAGGTCTTCATATGGTTAGATCAGAAATACTCATGTAGGGTGGGCTGTATATAAATGTGTACCAGCAAAGAAATCTTAAGCAGAAGGACACAGCTTCATGCTGAGCACCTATTGGAGGGCAGATTCCTTAACTCTGGTATTGGCATGCACTGGGAACACCCACTCAGCTGGTGTTACCCAAGTTCTTCCCTGTTGGCTGAAGAAGAAAAGAGCTGTTCTTACAGTGAGTTGGGGTTTTTAATGCATCAAATTATAAAATACAGGAAGATGTTTATCAAAATCTTCTAAGGACAGGTAGGAATCCCAAAACTCACCAGTTTTGGAGGTTTGGACCAGGTTTTGGAAAATATTACACATCTGAAAATGCTTAACTCTTACTTATTATTGCTGTGGTTTAAACCCAGCCAGCCGCTAAGTAATGCACAGTTACATGCTCCCAAGCCGTTCCTGATGGAATGGGGAGGAGAACTGGAAGGGCAAAACCCATGGCTTGTGAATAGAACAGTTTAATAATTGAATTATTATTAATATTACTATTATTTGCTGTTGTAATAATAGTAGTTCTAGTAATGGTAGTAAAAATAATAATAACAATAGCAGTAATAGTAATAATAATAGTAATAGTAATAGAAATAATAATAATAATAATAATAATAATAATAATAACAACTGCAATGAAAAGGGAGATAATAAATAGGAATAAAATGCAATAAAAACAAGTGACACACAACATAGTTGCTCACCATCCACTGACCAATGCCCATCCTATTCCCAAGTAGTGATTGGGCTTTCCTGGACAGCTTCTCCCAGTTTATATCTTGAGCAGGGCATTCTATGTTATGGAATATCCCTTTGGCCAGTCTGGGTCAGCTGTTCTGGCCATGCTCCCTCCCAGCTCCTTGTGCATCTGCTCCCTGCCGGAGCATGAGACACAGAGAAGTCCTTGACTTAGGGAAGAACTACTCAGCAGCAATCACACTATCCGTGTTCATCAAAATTATTCTCACATGAAATCCAAAATAGCCAACTGCTAGGAAGAAAATTAATTGTATCCCCCCCAAAACTAGGACAAATATAAAAAAGAAAAAACTGAAGCCAAACCAAACAAATAAATAAAACCACAGACACAAAGCTCCCTCCAAAAAAACACAAATGTCCCCCCAAATCCCAAACAAAACAAAACAAAGAAAATAGCATGAACAAAACTACTTTATCATTGCCTATGAACAAGGTGGAGCTAGAATGAACTCGCAGTACATCCCTTGCAATTTATTTCCCTGCCTTCATTCCAATAGCTTCTTCATTACTCTTAAAGACTGCCCTTTCAGTGACATGTTAAAGCACTAATAGTTTAAACAGTAAACATAGTTTTTATGTAGCAATACCATTCCTCATTCCACTGCATTTCTGCTTTACACAATATTACCCCTAGCTGTCAACAGTTTTAAGTTATCTGCTGTTTGCAGGAAATGTTGATATCCACATTAATCCTTGAGAAATACGAGGCAGCACATTTTCTACATTATTTCACTGTTATTCCAAATTAAGGTGGTATGGTACAATTATAACCCCAAGCATAAATTGTTGCATATTATCAAAATTGTAGGGTTTATAGGTTACTTTTCTCATATTTTCTTCCCTTTAATTTCAAAATCTTTGTCTCTTCCTTTGAAAGCACCTGAGGCTGAAACACATTCTAAAAGTCCCTAAACATCTTGCAAAATTAAAGAATAAATTAAATTTATACTACACGCATGCAGCCCCAAAAACCTAATCTGTGTTACTCAAAGTAGTTTGATATAATCAAATAATAGAAATGTAGCTGTGGAGCATTATGTAATGCATAAGACACAGATGGATGGAAAGGCTAAGTAATGATAAGAAGATGATGGTCATCAGGGTGAGATCATATAAATATTCCTTTTCCTGGAGTGGTGGTTATAGCTGAACTAGAAGCCTTTACTGGGAAAGAGAGCACACCTCTCTCTATCTGATTTGCTCATCACACTTGGATTCTCCATTATGAGGTGGCATGATTGTGTCCTGTCAGACCAGCTCTGGACTTTGCTGTGGGATGTTCTATCTATTCTCCTCAGGACTGACACTTCTGATAAACATCAAAGGTAACAGATTTTCCAGACCTTTGATTTCAGTCACTATCACTGCTCCATCTTAATCCTACCCTGAACACAATACCCACAGGGAACAGAAGTTTTACAATTTCATTTACAATACCACTTAAAAGGTTCCAAAATTCACAACTCAAACCACTCCTCTTCACAGGAGTGAAGGCAGTACTTACAAACAATAAATTACAACATAAAGTATTTCTAAAAATATATTTCATAGTGTCTGGGAATTTTTATTTAGCTTACATTTAATATTTCAAAGGAGACTAATTACTGTGGGGAATACTGACAGGCAGATAGTCACTCATTTGTTTTATTGGTAACTAATTAGTAAGACCATCACTCAGTTAATTCTTTAAAGGACCATTTAAAATTACTTTGGGAAGACTTATATGTTATCTCAATTTACAGTTAAAATGCTTATCATTAAACACCTACTGAAAATGTTCATTTATGCATGCAATATTCATATATGCAGATAAAGACCTTCACACTTAACAACTAGGACATACCAAAGAAGATAAATGTATCTGCCTATTATGCTCAATTAGAAAAACAAAGCTCTGTTTGAAAATTTACTAGTTAGCTGACAACTGCTGCTGCTGATTTCTGGAATTTAGTCAAAATAAATTGAACAAAATTGTGATGGTAGCGAAACACCTGGAAAATATTTGCTATTAGGTTTTTGTCTCACTTATCTCTAAAATAAAGGTGTAAATGTCTTCTAGGCTGCCATTATTATCATTAATCAAGAGATAGTTTAGATTGTGCTTGAAGCTTTTCTCACTCTAAAATTTAAAAAATATATCACATGTTTTTTCTTTGTGCTTCTATACACAGTAACTAATTACTGTTCCTCACAATGACAAGTACTGATTATATATGACTTTTTGGAGGACACAGGCTTTGCAGCTGTCTGATTTGGCACTGAGAATCTTTCTGTTCCTCCTCCATCTACTGTCTACCCTTTGAAACACTAAAAATTATCTAAAATTGGAAAAAACAGGTGAGAATTTTTCTTAAAATATCTCCTTCCACGAGCCTGAAAAACATGCAGGTCTCATTATCTCTCCCAGAGACTGCCCCTGCATTTTGTGGTTATTATCCCTTTGTGAGAGACCATAGATAGAACTACAGAGCAGTATCACAGTGAGTGAGATCAAGGCTCAGTTCTTCTGTGTACAGGACGACTTATCACTTTAAAAATATTTGGACAAAATATTGAGAACCTTAATATCTTTACCAGCAATGACACTACTCTGCCACTACCATGTACTTGCACAGATATATCAACCATTTCACGTCTAAATTCACATTTGTTAACTCATTTTCTGGTAATACTGCACCTTGTGCCTCAATATTCCACCCTGGGAGTTTTGCTATCTCACAGAGCTGAACCAGGAAACACAGAATCACTAATATCTCCCTCTAATAAAAAAAGGGGGGGAAAAGTGCACTCCCATTCCCAGAAAATGCAACAGGGAAAGGTTAACCGGCACAAAGCAGCAAGATATGGTTTACCCCTGATTACAAAAAAATATTCATAGAAACAGTAGTGCAACACATAGCGCAGATTATTAGGCACAACTGCAATGCAAATAAAAGTGGGCCTTTATAATTAGTGTTATTGATTACATTATTTTGAAATACTCAAAGATGAAAATAATACAACAATTATGTAATTATTATTACATATTCAAATTACATAAGGTAATAATTAATCTCGGATTCTTCCTTCAAATACTTGATATCTATGTTGACACTGGATGCAGTAAGACAAAACTTTTAGGAAAATAGATCACAAAGCACCATTGTATTTAAAGTACTTTTGTGGATACCATTACTACAGCATCTGGGTACTCACAGATGTGAATGTATCTTTCCACAAAATAAACTTCTAAAAAATTGAAAAATTATAGTTCCATCTTTGACACAGAAAGCATAACAACAAAGTTTTAGTTATCAGAAACATTTAGGAACCCGCTTAGTGCCAAAATAGACCTGCTAGCCTGTAGATTTAAGGGTCTTCACAAAATTGCTCAGGTTAGGAGGCACCTCTGGGGGTTGCCTAGTCCAGGCCTTGGCTCAGTGAGCTGGTGGACAAGGCAAGCTGCCCAGGACAACAGCCAGTAAATTTTTGAGCATTTCCAAGGATGATAATACCTTTTTTTGCCACACAGGTTTCTCATGGCCTCAACCAGGGTTTCACCCCCATACCCCTCCCATACCTTCTTATCCAAATTGCTTTCCATCCTGTCCATCCTCAGCCTGTATTTGGGTAGCAGGTTATTCCTCCCCAAGTACAGGCCTCCATGTTTCCTGTTGTTGAACTTCACAACATTCCCTTCTACCCATTTCTCCAGCTCTCCTTCTCTGTGGGAGGCTGCACAGCCATCTTTTTGGTCCATCAGCCCAGTTAGGGTTATCTACACAGCTTGATGAGGGTGCACTCTGTCCTATCATCCAGCTCAGTAGTGAGGGTATTGGGAAATATTGGGTCCAACACTCACCTCTGGAGGACACTGCCAGGGGCTGGACTTTGCTGCTGATTACAACCCTTTCCACACAGCAGTTTCGGTTCCACTTCACTGCCCATTCAGTCCACTCTGCATCAGCTTTTCAATCATGATGTGGTGTGAGACAGCTGAAACCAGCAACCACAGCTCTCCCCTCACCCACAAGTCAGTCGCATTACAGAAAACTCTTGGGTTAAGCAGGCATGATTTCCCTTGTTACTGCTCTTCAGGACCCTGAACTCCACCATCTCATGAGCAAATCCACCATTACTTCCCAGCTCCCACATCCTCAAGCAGTCTTTCCTTGTTTTTAATACCAACTCTAGCAGCTCGCCTTCCCCCATAGTCTTCTCCATCACCAGTGTCAGGAAGTTATAATCCATGCATTTCAGAAACCTCATTCATAGTTTATGATCCACTATGCTACTTCCTTCAAAAGACATCATGGTGGTTTAAAACACACTTTGCCAACAGAAAACAAAACAAATCCATCACTCCTTTCAGAGTCAGTAGTTAAGTGATTTTCAAACTGAAGCTCCTCTCAACATAGTATCCTAGAGATCACACTGGCCATTAAATATTTCAAAAGCCCCCCACATGACACCTTTAAGTCATATGATTGGGACAACTGTGTACGAGTGTTGGAATTTTTGTATTCAATGTACAACACTAAAGGATAAAACAATAAATGACAAAAAAAAATCCTGCAAAAATATTTTTAATGTAGTAGGCAAAGAAAATTGATCGAGGGTTAAACAAACTATATTCAACCAACTGCCTAGCAAAACATACAGCAGAGGGGCTGAGTCAAGACTGTCTCTCCATTTTATGAACAGCAACTTAGAAAACTCTTCTGTTGAGAATAATAATGACATGGAAATACAAACCTCAAGCATTTACGAAATGAATGCTTATATATTTATATCCTCAGATGAGCACTGTGTGTCTAAACTATTTTCTGTGCAACTGTTTCAAGCCAATTTGTACCAAAATCCATTTAAAAGATACAGTTTTTCTATATCTTGGCTTAATTATGCACATGTTTATATTACAGTATGTGTACACATACTTCTATATACACATGCAGAATTCCTTCAGTTCTTCCAGCACTTTAACTGTATATATTTATATACAACCTATATACAAAACATATATAATATATAGGAAATATTATTTTGTGTATAAATCATTAACCAGAGCTATCTGACTGCCTGTTAGAATGTATTTGCACACTCTATCAGGAAACCCCACTTATACAAATTGCAGGAAATTATAATTTAAAAAGTTACCATGAATTTCCTCAGTTAAATACTATCTGTTGTATCCCCTCTCCACCCTTCAAAAATAACCACCAAACTTGAGAAGTGCAACAAATAAATACTGTTAGACAAAGCAATTTGTAAATTGATGTTGTAAGGTATTTACTTGAAGGCAAAGATGAACATAAAGTAGAAATACAGTTACTTTTTCCTTTTTTTTTTATAGCAGCATAATTTATTATATATGCTCCTAGTCTAATAAGTTACGTTAGAAGTTTACGTTAGAAATAATTTTTAGAAAGAGGTTGCAGGTCCCATAAGAAGTTGATCTTCTAAGACGAAAAATGAACACTTCATCAGAGACTGTGCTACCATTGCACCCAGAACTTATCAAAGTATTGTGTATTTTCCTTTCAGAATACAAAAGCTATTCTGTTAATATCCAGAGTAAGGCTTAGATATGATATGGTACCAAAATTGCAAGTTTTTCTTTAGGCAGTAGATAATTTCATCTATTAGAACTGATTGTTATTGCACAATGAATTTTAATTGGATTTCTTTAGTGAATGCAATAATTTATGTTCATTTTGTAATTCTGTTACCCATTTAATGTTGTCTATAGGTCTTGTCCACCACCATTACCATGTCTGCCCAGGAAATCTATTGCCATGCATCTTTATATCAATATTGCATTGCAAAGTGTGCAGAACTTTAGACATAATATAGATTTTCTGGCCCTGCATTCAACTTTCTTGGTGAGAATAATCAAGATACAGTGTGGTTGCTCTTGCAGAATATATTGATTCTGAGCTCCTAAAGCTCAGGTAATCCAAGAAAAAAACATTCATCTGCAGGTAGCCAAGGAAAAAGAAAACTAGAGGTGTTTTGTCTTGCCTAGGACACAGTGACAGCTGTATGCCAGCCTGTCTGGAATACCTCAGGAGCAAAAGATTTTTGAGGTGTCACAGAGTTCAACTGAGTGAAAACAGAAGTAATTCTTTCCAGGATTCCTCAAGTTAGTAGGAAAAAGAAAGCTGGCGAAGCCTGGCTGCAGGGATTTCAGTGCATCACTGTCCTGTGTTAAGTACAAAGAGAGTACTTAATACACACACCTTGCTAGCTATATTTTTGACAATATTCTGTAGCCACAAAGGTCTAATAGAAAAACCTGCAACTCAATTCCCACATGGAGGCTGGGATTGCCTAGAGAAAACAGTAGAAGCCCTAAGAGACAAAGTAAAAATTCCTACAGCATTCTGATTAGGCACCACTGAAAAAGGGCAACAAGCAAAAAGCTCTTTCTCTTCATTCTGACCAGGTATACAGCAATAGGAAAGCTTTTGCAGTGACTGACAATGCCTCCAACAAATCCTGAGGAAGAAGGTGATTTTCCCTGAAAAAAATATAAATTTCAAAGGACTGTATTGCCAGAGGTCACATCTTTCCCATTTCTAACTGCAGGGCACTCTCTGGTTAGCAAAGAAGAGAAATCAGCACAGGTCTCTACCGTAGACACAAAGTCAATTTTTGCAAATGGTAAGACGCAACCCCAGCAGCAGATTATCAGATACTGCACTACCGTCAGTAAGAGAGTAGTAGTGATGCTAAAAAATAAAGTGTGCATGGCATATCTTTGTTTGAAGTGAGGCAAAACTATAATAAAATATGACTCATAAAGAGATTTAGTATTCACTGCCTTTAGATCAATATGCTCAAAATTTCAATTGTATTTACTTTGTTCTAACCCCAACATCGTACAAAATCTCTCTTTTTTCAGAGATAGTGAGCTTTAGAGTCTTATGTGCAGACAAGTTCTTTCTTTTATTTATTCCTGTACTTTTTCAATGGCTGGGTCAATGTTACATATTTAAATTGGTCTGCATTAATTTCTAAAAAAATTAGACTATTAATATCTTTAATAACAGAAACATTTCCTGAATTTATTAAACCTCACTGTCAATTTTTTTTCCTAAATATATCAAACCTTGCTCTTGGGAGAGTAATTTCTATTACATTTCCAACATACTAGTGCATCCAAGACAGAAAACATCAATCTTTTCAAATCTTGTGTGATTGTAGAGTTAAGTAAGTTAAATTTTTTTACCCTTTATTCTTAAGATCAAACCTGTAACCAAGTCATCTGTGGCTGGAATTCAAAGAACTTTAGTTTAATATGTCAGTATACAGTTGTTTCTACCAATCCTTTCTAGTCTTAACTTGCATCGGAACAGGAAAGAAATATTTTTCATATAGGGCACCACATCAGTTATTTGATTCAATCCAACATTTCTTATAATCAGCAAGAGCTCCCTCGCTGATACAGCAATCGTGTTTTTGAAGAGTAAATAATAATGGCCACACTCTTTTGCTGCCTTTTCTTATCTCTTCAATAAGTAATTTGTTTTCAGACCTCAAATCACAGGGATTAGGATATTTTTTATCCCTTGACCAACCAGGATAAATCAGAAAAGAAAACAATGTTTTTATTCATGTTAATGTCCCTGGACAATCTCGTACTGGCCAGACAGCATCTAGGCCTTAATTCCAAAGTGCCTGCCAAATAAAATGTGCCAGTAGCCCCATACTCCCTTCTCTCTTCAAAATCCATCTGCTACAACAAACACTTCAGTGTTAACATTCATCCTGTGTCTGTTCTTTATTGAACTTACCTCTATTCCTTTGAGCTTTAGAGGTTACCTGTAAGTTGAGGAGCTTTCCACTTTCCCCCTACCTTCCTCCACTCTACTTATTTTACATTACAATGCTATGTAAACAATTATCAGAATTTTAAAAAAATAAAATGAGACTGAAAATCATGTTTACAATCTGTAATAATTGCCCACAAATAGAATTATGCCACTGACTAAGAGAAGACAGGTATTATTTTGTTTCCATTCTGTGGTTTGGACTTCAGAACTCCCTAAAATTGTTTGCAAATACATAAATCAAAGGAGTTATTTTGCTGTTGTTTTAAACCAGTAAAATTTCATTTGGGCTGTATTTCTGGACTTTTGAAAAGAAGTGATTCATTTAGGAGTAAAGGATGTGAATATCTATGCTTAAAAGGGAAGACCCATTTCTTTCTGAGCTAAGTCTACTCAATGCACTCTGATGAGCTGCTGTGATAGTAAACAGATTTCTAGGAAAACATTTTGTGTTTTCCCTTCAGGTTCTAAAATTATTTCCATCTCCTCAATTCCCACTTTGAGTGGCTGATACACCAGATATCTGTCCTGGCTTCCAGAGGCCTTGCCAAGCTGGAGAAATTGGGCTGAGAGGAACCTCAGGAAGCTCAAAAAGGGTAAGAGCAAAGTCCTTCCCCTGGGGAACAGCCCCAGGCACCAGTGTTTGGATTCCAGTCACCCACCTGGGAAGTAGTTTTGCCTTGGGAATCCTGGTGAGCACCATGCTGGACATGGGTCAGCCATTATGTCCAGGTTAATTATGGTTAATGATGTCCTGTGCTGCATTAGGAGGCATTGACAGCAGGTCAAGGGGACAGCAGGTCAAGGGGACACGAGGGAATGTGGTCCTTCCCCCTACTCAGCAGTGGTGGCAAGGCCACATCATGAGTGCTGGGACAAGTTCTAGGCTCCCCATCGCAAGGGAGACATGGACATCCTGGAGAGTCCAGCATTTGGAAGGCTAATGGACTAGAATTAGCTAAAGGCTGAGAGATCTGAAACTGTTCAGCCTGGGGGAGTAAATTCTCAGGGGAGATCTTGATGGATAAAAATATCTGTAGGGAGAGTGAAAAAAATGGGAGTGCCTGGCTCTTCTCAGTGGAGCCCAGTGACAGGACAAGAGACAATGGCCAAACTGAAGGACAGGAGGTTCCACCTGAACATAAGGAAACAGTTTTGTTTTCGCTGCGAGGGTGACTGAACACTGGCTCAAATCACCCAGGGAGGTTGTGGAATCTCTCACCTTTGAGTTAATTAAAAGATATCTGGACATGATCCTGAGCATGGCAGTCCTAATTGAGCAGCTGAGATAGCCTTCAGGGGTCCCTTCCCACCTCAGCCATTCTGTCATTCTGTGAACTTTAACCTACAGGACTCAGCTATGTTGTTGCTTCCAATGAGTACCCAAACACATGCCTGTGGGTGTTACTTCTCACACAGCATTTCAAACAATAAACAGTGTAATAAAGAAAGATAGAAATAAAGGAGGCTAAACCCACCAAAAATCCTGCTTGACTATAACTTGATACCATAGTGGACAGAAAAAACAGCTTATGCAAACCTTTGGGATTCAGATACAAGTGCTTCTGGTATCCCAGTGTAAAGTCTTCCAAATAGAAAGAAGTGAAATATCTAAAATAATATCCAGGAAATGGTAGAAACAAATGTTTTTTCAAGAAGCCTTGAAACTGATGTAAAAGATGTCAGGTTTTGCTAGTATATATTGACAATTTAAAAATATATTCCAAAGTACCAGTGTGTCACAGGAATCTGATGAAAATATTCAGAATCATCAAGCAAAGGCTGCATAGACAAATGAAAAATAGTTTTCCCAAGTGAAGAGTTGGAAAGAAGTACAGTACATTGTTTTTTTCCAGTGTCTGACATTGCCACACCTGAAAGCAATAGTATATTGACACTAGAAACACTACCTTCTCAGGGAAAGGAGACAACTGTCTACAAAACTACCTCAGAACTTAAATGTTACCTGGAAAGACACCAAAACTCTGACTAACACCTTGCGAGTTACTCATTTTTGCAAAAAAACCTTGCTCTTTAGTATATGTGAGATTGTTGTCTGGGTTTCAGGTTCTGTTATGCAGCTACCAATTTTCAGATGTACCCTTTATAGAGTTTCCTCTTGATCTGATTGATGGCCATGTGTTACTGAACCCAGGTGGCAAGTAAAGGAAAATAATCAAAAAGTAACTAGCAAAACCTTGGTAACTAGGTTAACATCAGGGCAAGAAGGAAGAATTCAGTATACTGAACACTTTTCAACTTGTGCTGTAAGTTCAGTACAATATTATCTATCAAAATCTCTTCCATGACAAAGCTAACAGTGCATGCAGCACAGAAAGAATAACGTGAAAAGAAAACCTTGTAAAACCTGCTATATGGTACTGCAGCATAAGGTTACAGAACAGCTTCTGCAAGAGACTGATCAGGGCTTTCTCTTTATAATGGGTACTTCATCCTGCAGGTTACATGGGCATAAGAGAAGTATTATCTTACCCAGTGGAGGACTCCCAAAACAATAATCAATGCAGGTATTACTGCAGCATTCTGCTTGCTTTATTCTGAGTCATGTAAACAATTACCCAAGCCAAATTGCACATTTTATCTCAGCAACAGGAACAATAGTTTCTGTGCACGCTTGAACAGAGTTCTACCTTGCCTATACCTTGCTTTAATTATTATGATAAAATCTTTACAGTTGTTACAATCCCACCCAAATGTTGTTTGGGATCCCACAGTGAGTCTCTCTGGGCTGCAAATCTTCATGAAAACCTCATGCTCAATTACACACCAGTGAATGCTTTTGTTTGCTCTCACATTAATCCACCATGATGTTAAACAGAAACGCAAAATAAGACCTCTCATGCAAATATGACTTTTCCAAGAGTTAAAAGATATAAAACCCATTTTTTTTGCTAGATAGCTGTCTTGAGCAGATCACAGGTCAAATCTATTGTTGGCTTGGGTTTCAAATGAACAATTTGTTAAAATACTCAATTTCCATGGAACGTTTCTGACTTTGTCCTTAATTTCATGCTCTCTTCTCCCCTCATTTTCCAAAAAAGTGCAGAACAATAATTATTTTATTAATCAAAGGCTCATATACTGGCTGCTGTGGTGAAAACATATCCAGCAAGTATTCTGCTAGGTCTTAATAACTCGTATATTTTAAATTAGGTACGTAGTCATATAATAACTGTTAGTCAACAGTTGGATTATTTCTCATCTTGCTTCTCAGAAACCAGCCCTTCACACTGATGATCATTTGTAGCTAACATCAATAATTTAAAGTTTGCTAAAATTCTTTCAGTATTTGTTCTCTGGAGGACATTGAAATAATGAATTTGAAGTAAATGACAAAATTCATGTTATCAGCCTTTGAACCCTTAGAACTGATCATTCATTTATTGCAGATGGTCTGAGAAACAGCCATCCAAGCATAATGAGACAGCAAAGAATTATTAAATTTTACCTCAGGTTTAAATCATCTTTTTTTTATGTAGTGCTATCCACTGATTGATTGGTTATTACTTTTAAAATTTACCGATACAGTAAATTTAACAAGAAATAAGGTATCAATAAATACTACCAAGAAATGTGGCCTCCAAGCGGAGGCATGCAAGCAATCCTCTGGGGAGGCCCAGCAACCTGTGGATCATTAGGACATACTGTACCTCACAGGGGCTTTCTGTGAGTGATCAGGACCAAACTGGCACATCCTTACACACAAAGCTATCCTGTGTTTTATCTGTACTGCAGCAAACTCAATACAGCAAAACATACCAGCTCTTCAGGAGCTGCAGCAGACAGCTAGTATAGGCAGTGATGCAGGCAAAGGTAACAAAATTAATTTTTCTTTATTCATTTTTTTTTAAGCTCTATCAGCACTTCAGCTGCTCTATAGTATTCTGAAGTACATCAAAAATGCCAGCTTGTTAAACTGGTTTTAAGTTGCTCTTCATTTGCAGGACATTGCAAATTTGATATACAGTCAATTTTCCCCCCATTATCCACAACACTGATGTATTTGATGTGGCCTCCTGCATTTTATTGCACATCTGCTTCATTAATTTCTCAGAAATGCTCAAAAGCTTAATATAAGATTACACGTACTCTGCTATTTTCTAGCCTATCTTCAGCAAACTGAGATGCATTCAGGCTCATAAGATGGGAGGAGGGAGAATCATTGTTTGTGTAACAAGAAGGATTGAACAGGCTGCCCTAAGAGGTATTTTTGTCCATGGACATGCCTACAATCTGCCTTGTTCTGGACACCCTGCTGCATGTCCATGTTCTCTGAGCAGAGGACTGTACTTGGTGATCTCCAGAGACACCTTCCAGTTTTAAAATATTCTGTAGTTTGGATGTGTGGATGCTAGGAAGCTGCCTGATCAATAGTTTACAGTGAAAACATGGCATAATAAATCTGTTCAGTCAAACAAAGGACAAATACAAATAATTTTTTCCCTGTTAGCTTCCATTAAAACAAGAGAGGTGACAGTTGAAAAATATGGTGCACAGACAATAGACGCTTAGTTTCAACTTTCTTGTTTGGTTGGAGGGGCCACTTCTGGCTGAGAGACAAAACATGCAGCAGATGTTATGACAGCATTTACTTTTTATTGATGTCACAAAGATGACTCCAAAATACATTCCCATGGCTGTATTTTTGTTGATATTGAATTTATTTCCTTTCCATAGGTTCCCTGCTGCTTTGTAGTATTACAGAAAGTGCTTAGATAGGGGATTAAGAATTGCTCAGAAAAAAAATTCACTGATCTCCACTTATAGTACAAAGAATTTAACTGTTACACAGTGCTCTGCCAATAAGGTTTTAAATCACTGAAATACCTTCTAAAATGAGCACCAGTGTTTTTCCATCTCAGTCTGGGAAATAAAACATTCTTCAGCTGGTGAGGCATATGGAGACTGGTGACATACACCAAATAGGGAATTCTTTTTCTTTTATGATCTGATTTTTCTTTCCTTCTTTTTCTTTCTTTCTTTGATATTGATAGTTTTTCAGCACATTTATAGAGCGGGTGTGAGTTATTTTTGTTCAGAGAATGGTGCAGGTCTAGGACTAGAACTGACTTGTGTAGTGTATGATCTTGATTTTGTGACATCCTTCCCCTGTAAGGCTGGAAGTCTGTACATCTAAAATACCTTTTGGAATGTAATAGAATTCATTACACTGAGAAACAATGTCATGTTGTCAGAAATTTGCAAAAATGGATGTTTTTTCATTGAAGTTCTCACTCAGGGTATGGAAGCAAGTGCAGGGTCTCTGTTCCTAGTCTTCTTAATCTTTTAAGTGCTGGCTAAATTACATGCCCAATGAAAATCTGGTTTGATTTTAAACTAAATATTTTATTTACATAAGTAACCTTAACATTATATTGCTGAATCCTGATCACCTGATGGTTGGTCATGATAAATGCTTCATCTGAAAAACAGAAATTTGATTAAGAGATTTGAGGAAGCTTTGTTTTCCAGTTTTTAAACAATAATCGTTTTAGTTGTATTTAAATTAATTCAAAAGATAGAAAACCAGAATAATCCTCTGAAGAACAGGGCTAAATCATAACCCATCATAATTCTACTAAGGTAACACTGCCATTGATCAATTGGTCGATAGGACAGGAAATGAGAAATTAATATCAGTTAAATAGTTGCATGCCATTGTTTCAATCACAGAAAAAAGGCTGTGATGAACCCAGAATGATTTTAAAGTCCCAAGATGTCACATTTAGTGGCGAAAACTGTTTCACAGGAATCATGTTTCATATTATAATCTCAGTAGCTCTCTTCTGGGTTTTACATCAAAGCTTCAGTGGCACGCGAGCTGGCCTTGGGAACCCTGACTGGAGTCTGGAAGTACCCAGGTACACTCAGTGGTTTTGCTCCAGAGATAAGCACTCAGTTAATGCATTTTTTATTTCAGACTAGTGTGCAACAGGAATCTTTCCCCCCTGTAAATGTTAGTTAAGGTTTGTTTAGCAACATTTGTGGATCAGATGCCAACTTTAGCTAATTTTCTTATTTATGATTAATAAGATCACATTTAACTTAGCACAATGTGATCTTTGTTTCCTAAAGATACCCTCTGCTATTATATGCTCTTGGAGTAAATATTTTGGATGTAAATTATTCTGAAATAACTCTCCCTAAAAATCTGAAATGGCAGAAATAAATCTTAAGCCTGAATCTTGCACCTGGCAGGAAAAAAAATTGCTTGAGTATTGCGTGAGGGGTAACATTTATATCTGTGAAACAGTGCAAGCCTGATGACATGAAAGAAAATACACCCTGTACCATAGATTAACCTCCTTTAAAGAATTAAACACAGTTTTAAACCATAAAGAAACACTCTATATAGGGGAGTTTATTTTGAAGTTTATTTGGATTCTAAGCTTCAAAACTTGATCTTTCATCACTCTTCAGGAAGATTTACCATTAGTTGAAAAGGAGGAAAAATCAAGATTGTGAGTATTCATGTTCAAAAAATGTGTAAATTATAACAAATTTTGAAAATAGGGTATTCTTTTTCTTAATTAGAAGGCTTTCTGCTTTTAAAAACCAACCACTAGTTCAAATAATTTAACTGGGGGAAAAAAACAAAATAACACACCAAACTGCATTGAGATAAATGAGGTTTTTGAGACTCTATCTGGTGTTGCCAATGTTTTAATGTCACATGTAATTTAAGTGTAAGTAATTACTTGAAGACTGATTACTTTCATGTAGTTCCAATAACTATCTGTTTCCCAGAGATTACCTGGGATGAATGTGTCTTTAAGAGTCTATTTTCTGACTTTCATCCTACAACTGAACACAAAATACAGGAACCATTGTGTATGTCCTGAAAAATAAATGTCATACAGATGTTTTGGCAAGGATTAGAATGCTTTTAAAAGCTGTTCCAGGAAACAAAATGTTCATCATTGAAACACAACGATTTATAAAATTTAGCATTATAAAAGCCAGTCGTGGCAATGCCATGTGCTTTATATTTATATGCATTGAATTTATTCTTTGTATATATTCTGCCCTGAATATTCAATGCAGGAAGAAGAGTAGTTCCATGTGTTCTGTTCCCATAGTTTCTAAAGCCATTTTCTTTTCAAATAGGAGCTACAGGCTTCACCTTCTGATTACAGGTTGCATATTCAAAAGTGGCAAATGGCTTATGGCATTCTTTCTTGAAAATGATATTAAAAGTTTCACATGGTTAATCTAATAAATAGAGAAATTTTATGCAACTGCAATTTTCTTTAAAACATCATTAATCTAAATAAAGGGCTGAAGAGTATATTCATGTAGATAGTGGATACTACAACAGAACAGACTCCCAAGGTTCAGAGCAAGGAAAGTATCTTAAGAGAATTATTAAAAATCTTGTTGGAATTGTTTCCATACAGTTACTTGGATTAGAAAAATCTAGAAAAAATGGTAGTTAATTTTTTGGGGGATAAGAAACTACTCTGGTACTTAATACTAAAAAGAACCTAACATCTTTTCTGATGAGGTTGTGTATTAGAGTAAAAAAATATAACCATGAAAATGCCAGTGCTTGCCCTTGAAAACAGGCATGGGTTAAATTTCACTGAAAATAAGATACTGAATATAAATTGAAATAGCATGATGTGTTGTGCAGCATTTATTTGTTCATGTACATATAGACACTTGAAATCTTCCAAGAGCAGAAAAATTATTTTGTAGTTTGGTTTTGGATTTTCTTTTCATATTAAATGTACATTTAATATGTCTGCTTTCCTCTGTCTCCGAAAGGCAGTGTTAAGGGAACAGTTTCAAACTGAGAGTAGGTTTAGTTTAGATATTAGGAAAAAAATTTCTACTGTGACTGGAACAAGTCACAGCCACAAGAGAAGCTGTGGCTGCCCCATCCCTGGAAGTGTTCAGGGTGGATGGGGATTTGAGCAGCCTGATCCAGTGGAAGCTGTCCCTGTCCATGGCAGGAGGGTTTGGAATGAGATGAGTTTTAGGTACAAATCATTCTATGATTCTATGATTAGTTTTTTGTTCTCAAATGCTGTATACTGCTTGGACTACAGCATTCTTTTAATGTACATGTACCAGGAACACGTAAATATAAAGATCTGAAAAGGGCAGTGTAGTATTGTAAATACTAATGCTGACTATAATGCTACATGTTGCATACATGTCATTTTTGTAAGCTAAATGTAACATGACATTCTGTTTTCACCTGACACTTTTCTGACTAAGCTGGTTTGAAACTGGTCATTAAACTTTCCAAAGATAGAAATATTTTAAAGATTAATCATTATTCATTACGTGAGTCTATGTGTCATTCTGCAAGTTGTGGTTAGTCTTATTCAGGGAAATTTTCTATCAAAACTGGTCACAGGCTCAAACCTTCACAAGGCCTTTTTCTTTCACATGATTGTATTTAAAAATAAAATTAAACCTTTTTCCACCAAAGATTGTTCTGCTGCTTGTACACAACTAAACGGAATGACTTTTAGAATATTAATATGCAATTTTGCACTGGTGTTCTACATCTTTTCTCCAAAAACCTCCTACCAGAATGTAATGGGTCAGTCTAACCTACTTTTCATATAAAAGGCTGATTGCTAAAAATTACTGCCCCTAGTAGAAGTGGACAGACTATATTTGTCAGTTTGTGTCATCACTAATGTGCTGCCAAAAAAATCACCAAAATGCAAAACTTGAAGCATGACAGACTTCATCATGAAGTGCACTTTCAGGTAAAAATCAGTTTTTTTTTTTTTTTTTTTTTTTTTTTTTTTTTTTTGCTTTTCTGTTGCCAAAGTAGTTTCTTGGTTATCATGAGTGACTGTGCTCCAATGTGGTAGTTGGTTTTAGATTTTCATCCATCAAGAACAGTCAAATGCACTGAGAGTTTTGTTTTAGCTTGCCAAATATTATTAGATAATAGTGAAAGATAAAGGTTTTGTTTGAAGCTCCTCCAGAAGGAAAAGGTTCTTTCATCATCATTCTGGTAATATGGAAGATACAATCCATTTATTTGCTTACTGCAGTAATACCTATATCCCACTATTAATGAGGACAATGTATAATATATAAGACATTTTGACATGCATAGATGTAAATCTACATATTCAGATGTTAAAAAAAAAAGGTTATGGTATCCTATCACATGAGAGTTGCTATAAAGTGATGGTGAACTTGATCACATGGAGAGGGAAAACTTGGCAAAGCAAACTGACTTCTTTTTGGTGAAAAGATGTTAAGTAGAATGAAGATCTTTACCATGGCAATAATGGGAAATATGTGAGTAAAAGTAGAAGGTGGGAACTTAGAGATGAGTCTGACTTCAGGTTCAGTAGCTTCTGCTAAATTGCATATTCATCATAACACACTTCTACTGAAACTGTAAATGGTGACTGCTTCACTGAATTGTGCTTAAAAACAAGATCAGCACCAATTGGACTGTGACAGGTTGGGGTCCCAGGTTTTATTCATTGAGATTTCCAAGAGTTGTATTTACCCTTTTTAAGAAGTTCTGTGTGTTGTTCTTATGCGTTTAGGTTTGTTTCTTGTTTGCTGTGTGGTTTTCTGGTTTTTTTAGGAAAGGCAGCTTCCTGCTCGTGTTTGCATTTTCTGAAATAGAAAATTTCTTTCAATGTACTTCATCACCACCACAACAGGATCACAAATAAGATAATCCCTGAACTTTTCATTATGAGAGGATGTGCTGAAATCTGTTTTATGTGTACCTTAAGTATGTATTTATTTATTAGCACACCTGTTTAAGTGTTTGCACACAGTAAGTATTAAATATGGAGTATGTTAACGGAGTGAAACACTAACGGGTTGCTCGATGTTGTTTCTGCTCATCAGACTTCACTAAAGCATTTCACAAACCATGTGTGACTTAACACCAATCAGGTGGTGTTAATTTGAAGTCTTGCTCCAGTGCTTGGATTCAGACCTGTGAAGACCAAAGAGTTCCTGTAGTTGATTACTGATGTCAAAAACTTTCAAGAATGTTAGCAATACCTTTTGTAATGCCTTCTTCTGGAAAAAAAAATGCTTTTCAAATGCTCTCAGTTGGTGAAATAGCTCCCTGGACTAATTTTAAAAATTCCTTTTGCTTAACAGGATAAAGGTTAATTGGAGTACATTATGAGACTTTTATATGAAATCTTCATTTTTGTGTTGCTTGTGTATTTAAATATTTTTTTACTCATCTGCATTTCAGAGGATACACTCACAGTTTGATAGTCTGTAATGGCTGAAGGCCAAAAGAGTTTCTCAGTACACAAATAGGTAGGCATTTACTTATTAATTTGGTATTTGGTAGGCATTTATGTATTAATGCATTATTAGGTCTTAATTTACTTCCTTAGCCTGAAACCATAGAATCCCAGAATAGGAAGAGTTGAAAGGACCCACAAGAACCATTGGAGTCCAACTCCTGGCCCTGCACTGTACATCCCAAAAATCTCCCCATGTCTCTGAGAGCATTATCCAAACACTTCTAGAGATCTGTCAGACTTGGTGCTGTGACCACTTCCCTGGGGAGCCTGTTCCAGTGCCCAATCACCCTCTGGGTGAAGAACCTTTCCAAATATGCAACCTAAGCCTCCCCTGGCACAGCCTCAGTTGTTTCTGAAAGCCTAATTTTGGTTAGCTGTGTGCTAGTTTTCTTTACACCAGGAAAGAATGTGACAGATCTAAATAGAAATGTCTTTGAAAAAGGTGTCTTAGGATTTCAATGTAATTTCTATGTCAAAACTTTCAGTGGGTACTGAAACTCAGTTCTCTTTCATGCTCTTTAATTATGAAGGAACATTAAAAAGCAGGAAAAGTTTTAGAAAACTTGCATCCTGAACTTTTAAAGCTTTCTCCTGTGGAGCTACAGTTCAAAGTGTGAAAAGTTTTCTGCACCAATTCGAGTCCCTTGTGAGACTCCATTGCCTAGCTCCATGTCCTTTTCTGCAGTAATAAGAGCTGTCAGACGCATCGTTGGAGACAGCTAAATCTCTCATCTCTTGTGACATACATTGTTTTGACTTCATTTGTAGCATTTCCTAATGCTGGAGGAGAAAGAGAAACAGAAGACAGGGACACATACAGCAAAAAAAAAGCTCCATCTTCCTGCTCCCTTTATTCTGTTTTTATATGGTGGCATATTTGCCTTTTTGAAAATAGGAAAATATGGTTCTGGAGACAGTAGAAACATCTCCTATAAAATGTAACATTATCAAATCTATCATTCCATCAAGGGATTCATTTTTAAATAATTGCAAATGTTAGTAATGTTATACTTAAAAATAATTATAATTAAATCTCCTTATTTATTGTGGTTTACGAGCCATTACAGGCTGATAATTAACATTTCCCTTATGCCTTCTCTGAATGGAAAATAGAGAAGTTATGGAAAAAGCACTGTGAATGAATGAATGCACTTTATATATGTAGGCAGAGATGTGTTAGCCTTCTGTTTTCTGAAGGGCTTTAATTAGCATTTTGGCTAAATCCTACACCTTCTGGTAAAATTTTCCGAGATTCCTACTTGGCTTCCAAGGCATTATTTGAACCATTCCAAACTATTGCATGACAGAGATCCTATATCCATAGACATCAACAGGACTAGTTACTCACCTCTGTTCTTAGTCTTTCTGTCCCTGATGCTGAGTCAGAAATTGTTTCACAAAAGTATTGGACTGTTCTATTGCCATCTTATGTTCATCTGAGTTTTATTTGCCGAAAACTGTTGTGGCAGATGCTTGTCTGCAGCTTTGCAGCAGTTTTCCCTGAGATTGGGAGTTAAGGATGTTCAGTTGTAATTGACTTAATGACATCTTATTTAGCTGGACATGCAAGAATTTTCAAAAGCACCTAGGTGGTGATCTCTGTATTTTTCTCATTCTTTACATATCTGATCTTGTCTGAAGAACTTATGCCCATAAAGACAAACAAGAGATGAAAAAAAATTGAGGCAGATGAAATTATGGATCCAGAAGTCTTCATACTGTATTACTACTTTTATTGGTGTGATTCATGCTGTGTCCTAAAGAAACTGCTGTTTTTACTTGTTCCTTGCTTGCTTTTGAGAGCTGATTATTCACAAGCCATAAATGAGTATTGGTGATCTTCTTGACTGGCAAGTTTTCATTTAATGCTGACCACAAACAATCAGTTGTGTATTGGCGTTTTCATTCCTTCTAATGAAAGGAAACAAATGGCTGTCTTTATTAGGGCTGATACATTTTCCAATCAGCAGAAAAAAGAAGGGCTTCTGAGAACTTGAAAGCATCAAAGGAAAGCTGATTAGCCTTAACAGTTCAGAAGTAAAATGTCTGTTTAAAAGGAGAGGAAGCCACAGATGAATGACTTTAAAGAAAAACATTAATCTTCATATAGATCAGTATTTAGAATATAGCTAAATAAGTAATTTCATTTTAAGGAATCTTTGCCAGTATCATTGTCACTTAAGATGATTTTGGTAATTTAAAATACAAAGTATTTGAGAATTTATATCACTGAAAGATGTTTAAGGATGGTTTAAATAGTCAAGGGAGGTGACAGTTACTCCTGCTCTTATCAACTGCATGATTATTTTTTGACTTCTTGACGCACAGACTTGCTTTTAAGTCTACATTTAGTTTTGTTGCTTTCAATCCTATGGACAAAATATTTTGTGGCATTTCACTTAGTGAAAGAACTAAATGGAGTTCTAACAACAGTCTGGGCTCAGGAGGAGACTCCCAGGTCTTTGACAAACAAATAGGAAAAGCCTGAGAACATCAGGTGTATATGTCTTGAGTAAAGTGGTAGCATATGAGAAAGAGAGCAATATAAACTATTACATTTATGAAAGTATCGCCACCATCAAAAAAGAATCACAAAAAACAACCGTGCAACAATTGCCGGCTCTTTGAAGAGAAGTGGGATATGTCTACCGCACCGAAAGGAGCATGTGTTAAAAGTTTGTCAGCTTGACACCTGCCCAAAAACTGTTTGAACAAACTATATTGATTTGTTTCTATGGATTGATTGATTTGCTTCTATGGTTTTGTTATAAAGTAGTTTGCAGGGTTCTTTTTTCCCTATTTTTTTTTCTTCCCATTCAGTCCCAAGGTAAGAATCCTATAAATCATTTGATACTTTTTCTGCTTGTCTGAGACTGCTGAGCAGACATTTTCAGCAGTCAAGTTACTTGGTCTTATACCTAGGAATTTAAATAATTTAAATGCTTTTTTGGGTTTTGAAAAGCAACTTAATGTTAAATGCCAGGTCTGATTACTCAAATCACTGTTCCCTATCAAACAACAGCAGAGCCAGGCCTTCTAGACAAAACTTGTCATTAATATCCATTAATGAATCTGTGGTCCTTGAATTTGTCCAAACTCCTTTTGAACCCATTTTCAGAGCCTAACTTTGAAACCTGACAGAAAAAAGTCCAAGAAGTTCAAAGCCTGCTGTGTAATACTTCTTAAATCTGATATTAAATGGCCGTTACTTCCACTCTTGCAGGACTTGTTTTGTAACAATTTTGCATTTGCAACAAACAGCATCTTCATGGTTTTGAGAAATGATCATATCCCCTTCAACTTTGTGGTCTCTAAAATGAAAGGTTCCAGATCTTTCTAGCTTTTCTTCATGAGGCAGATGCTCAAACTACATTTTGACAGAGATCAGAACTGCCTGCAATGTGGGCTTCTGTTTTGTTTTCTCTATATCCTTTCTAGTGATGCCCAAAGGGTTGTTGGCTTTTTTGCCTGCCACTATACCCTAATGGAAGGATTTTAGGGAACTGCTGGTGGTGACTCCAGGATCCAGAGCTGTCTGCTGGTTCAGAGTTCAGCATGCTTCAGATAATTTTTGCCTTTTGTTTACAAACTTGCACCTGTTTACCCTGAAGCTCATTTGCCATCTGATGCTCACACGCTCAGCTTCGTGAGGTACTCACCACTGTTGTGGCATGTGTCTAACTGGAAAAGCTTAGTATTGTCAGCAGACTTGGAGATCTGACAGTGCACTTCCTTTTCTGTCATGAAAGGTGAATAAAATGAGTCAATCACAAAACTGATGCCTGGAGGGCCTCAGGACTGTTCCTTGTCCTGCAAAGGGAGCATTAGGCTCTTCCTTTGCTTTCTCTCTCTTAATTAGCATTTTATTTTACGAAAGCATCCCCAGTCATAAGATAGTTCAGTTTCTGTAGCAATTCGTGTTGAGAAACCTTGTTAAAAGTATCTTGAAAATTCAGATATGTTATGTCTGCTGGATGTGGTTATTGATCCCTTCAAAAACTCTGGCAGGCTGCTGGGCCAGGATTTTTCTTCACAGAAAAATTCTCCCCTTCCAAACAGGCTGTTTATGTGCAGGCTAGGACACTGTGTGTTTTCCTGTACACTCTCCATCTTGATATCCATCTTGAGATAAAAATCAGACTCATCAGCAAGTAGTTCCTGGAATCCCCTGAAAATCTCTTTTAGTAGACAAGAGTTACTCTGGCAAGCCCGGTAGTCTCCTGGCACAGCAAGAACTTACACACCTTAGTCTGTGCTTTTGCAACTGCCATGTGAGTTCCTTTAGAGCTCCTCTGTGAGTGCTGTTATTCCACATCTAATTTATTAATCTGATTTAATAATTTATTTTCCTTATGAAAGGACTAGAAATTGATCTATTTCCTCTGCTCTGCCTTCCTCAGTGAATTGGGAATCCTGAACTGGAGTAAAGCACAAATTCTCTACTTATGTCCTTAACATTTCTGAGTATGCCTTCTATGCTTTTGTCACATGTAGTCCTGACAGATACTATCTCTCTGCTTTTGAAGTATTTAAAAATCTTAAAGTTGCCTTTTAACTTTCTTGCTGCCCTTACAAATTGGTCTGTCCGTAGACTAAGTTAATGTGGTTTCATACCAAAACCTTTGTTAATCTCAATACAGTGACACGACCTGAGGAAATGTTCTGAAGCTGTATCAGGAGAGATTTAGGTTGCATATTAGAAAAAGGTTCTTCACCCAGAGGGCTCCCCAGGTAAGTGGTCACAGCACCAAGCCTGACAGAGTTCAAGAATTTTTTGGACAATGCTCTCAGGTACATCATGTGCTCTTGGGAAGGACCAGGAAGGTGACGTCGGTAATCCTTGTGGGTCCCTTCCAACTCAAGATATTTTATGAGTAAGGCCAAGAGAGAGATATACAGTTCTAAGCATTGAACATCTGGAAGCTTCTAGATCACACCACACTCTGGATCACTGCTGTTTGCCAATAGCAATTTAAACATGCCTGGTGACTTTGAAGTACCACGGTTTACAGTCTAGAGAAAAACTAGCAAGCCTCTAGCATTTTTCTGGCATTTGTTTTCCCTAAGGTGGAAGCTCTGGAAGAACTAAATGAGCACTATAAGAACCATTAGATAAAAAAACCCACAGGACTGCTAGGAGAGTCAGAAAACGCTATTTCAGCCTAAGGGAGGAAAGAAGATAAGTCATTAAAACCAGTTGATAGTATAAAATCTTTGTCATATTTTGACTGATTTTCATGGACAGCTTTGAACAGACTTTATTTTGGGAAGCAATTTTGGGTTTAGTTTAAAAAAAGCTTAAACTACATTTTTTGCAGTTAAACTCTAGCTTTCTTCTCCCTACATTTTCCCCTCTTTTTATAAAAGTTTTGATTAACTGCCATCTAAGGGTAAATACAGGAAATTCAGATCAGTAATCTTGTGAACAAACATTTGTCTTGAGCATTTTTAAGGTTGTTTTATCTTCAGGGTCCTCCATGCAACTTTTTGAGACAGATGTTGATTTTTATGTCTTTAACAAGCTTCTTATGCCTGAAGGAATTTAGACAGAGACCGAATGCTTTCTGAGAAATTGATGTTTCTGTTTCTGCTCCTAAATGTCACAAGTAGACACGCTACATAGAATCTGTCTAGAATCACAATATGAGCTATGAGCTCGTATGAAACTTTACAAAAATATAAATCCAATGGATCAATATCAGTTTTCCCTTATAAAAGTTATTTCATTGGTTTTTCATCTCAGCAATGAGGGGGAAAATCCAGATAATTTTTCTAAAGAGCAGATGTTTAATTACAGTAAGACTCAAGGCAGTGGAGTCTGAGAAGCCTCCACATATGTAGGAGTAGAACTGTACATCACTGTAGCTGTATGGAGGTCCTGTGAGAGACATTTGTGGAAAGATGTTTATCTGGGTTTTTTTGGTGGAGTCAGGATTTCTAACTTACACCACCTGGTCTGTGTTAACCTTTCACCTGATATTCAGAATATAGCAGGTATCTGCCTACTTGTCTGTGTCTCACCTTGTTGGAAAATTCAGGTAAATTATAATTCAGGTAACTGTCTTGGAGCAGTTGCAAAAAAGATTTATTTAACCTTACTTTGTTTAAAATTACCCTGCACTCTGTTATCTTTCATTCTTTTTATATTTAAGAACCCAGAAAGGAAATTTTTTCCCTTTAGAAATTCTGTACAACCAGAGAAAAGCCAGCACACTAAATTTAAGTAGTGGGTCTCCTGTGGCTGCTGCACATTCAGCTACAACTGCATACAAATGAATACAAAGAGAAAATGAAATTTACTGGCATGAATTCTGATTTCTAGGAATTGCTTCTGCGTTTGCTGAGCTGGCACCTGTCATGGGCTAATATAGTTTAACCAAATCAGAATCAAAGGAGTTTAATTAATTTAGTGATTTATTAATGATACATAATTAGCCAGCAATCAGTGAAACACACATTTGGGATCAATATGACTAATACAACAGATTAAACAGAATACTAAAGACTTCTAAAGCATTAATAATTTTTAGATATTCAAAATATCCTTTCGCAACTAGTCCTTGCATTTCCAGGACCACACCCTTCCCTGAGTGGTGTGTGTTCCAAACACAAACTACTTTATAGGACTGTGAGCACACACAGGTGTAGAACCTATGGGTGTTTCAGCCTTCTGTGTAGTTGTGCTGCTTCCTATCATCAGCTTCAAAAGATAGGAAAAAAAAAAGGTGGTGCATGATGTTGACACCACTAAGAGGGTGGATTGGAGAAACACCAGAACATGATTCCCAGTTCTGCTCAGGGTTTGGATGGAGGCTTTATAGAGATTGTACAGTCTTCTCCAGAATACTAAAGGCTCCAAGCCAAGTTCAATCCTACAACCTTAAAAGGTTATAAGAGAAAACATTACCTGTGGTGCTGAGGCTTTTGTTTTTAAAGTGCTCATTTCACACACCTGCTTAAACAAATAGCAGAGTAACCTTCCAGAAGGCTCTGGCCTGCAGGATCTCATGATTCTGGCAAGGCTGTTGCAATGGTTTACCCACTTGGTTTTCGGTACTTCTTGTTCATCTCCACAGTAATTTTGTGACCTTGTTAGGAACCGAGAACGTCAGTAAGTAGTTTCTGTAACTTAAATATAGCCCAACTGAATGGCTGAACTGTAGACAAAGAAGTAACTTTTATAGGTCAGAACTATTTATTTTCAACCCAATTTAGGCTTCTCAAAGTGCAAGTCTTCTACTAATTAATCATTGTAAGTAGACATCTTTATAGACGTTGTAAGTTAGACATATTTGCTTCATTTTTTTAGTACCTAAAATATCAAGAAAAACATGAGATTGCTTAAAGCATGGCTAGCAGTTCTGCACCTAGAAAAAGTATATTGCTTTGGTGTGCAGTGCTTGGTTATAACTAGCAGAGATATTTTAAATTTATTTCTACCCTTTCATCTGTGGTCTCCTGTTGTTATTATAATAGCGTATTAACACACATTTTCTTGCAATTACTACGTTTAATTTTAAATATGCCTTCTGACATTTTCTGCCTTCAGTACTAAATAAGCTCACTTCATCTATTTGATTTGCTGACGTGAAGTACACAAAATATATTGGATTTTCTTATCTGAACTTTTTAGTTTATTTGCACATCAAAGAAAACACCTTAAAATGTGACTAGAATAACCCTGTTTGCTGAAGTAGGCAACAAAAGCTTGAAAACATTTGGTGGGAAGTGAAGAATTGCATATCAAATGTGTAATTTAAATATTTCTAATGCTGGTATTTCTGATATCCTGCTGCTTCAAAGTTATTAAATGTGCTATCCTTCAAGGCCAAGATAACAAGAGACAAAATATGAAATAAAATAGAGTTTTCAGGATGCAGGAGCATATTTTTGGATACATTTAAATAAAAAAGAATTGAAATTTTCTTTGGACCCCTCAGGTAAAAAATATATGAACCCTAATGGGTTTAGGTAGGAGGACGAGGCTTTGGCAAATCAAGAAAGGTGGCACAAAAGCCCACAGATAGGTTCAGTTACTGGCTCAAAAGTTCAAACTGGCAATCAGGATGGTGACTTGGTGGCTAGAGATACATAATTTGGGGATACCAAAGGCTTGGACAACAATGGATAATCCCTTCAGCGACCCTTGAGGGACAACATTCCTTACAGTTTCCACTTGGACATGGAGCCATTAGCTGTAACTCTGCACTTGCTCATCCTGCCAATTCCTTACACATCTATCAAACCATTATATTTCTCAAATTTAGAGGTAAGGATGTTGTGGGGAGCTGTCTCACAGAAATTGCAGAACTCCAGATAGACAACATCTGTACCTCTTCTCTAATTGAAATAGTCACTCCACCACAGAAGATCACTTGGTCAGGCAAATGGTTCAATTCTGTATTTACACTTTTGACAATATCTTGTCAATCGCTAAGAATTGTGTGTAATCTGGGGTTATTATCATGAAGCTAAGAATAGTTCAGTTTGTAAGTTTCTTGGCTGAGTCATATACATGCATTTATTGGAATGTTAGAAATTTGTCAATGAGCAGTATTTTGTGAAGTAAACAAACAAACAAAACCCCTCAAACGTTAAAAGAGAGAATCAAACCCAAGCTCTCATTTTTCCATTGGGTTTTTTCTTTGGGCCTGGAATCACAGAGATAAATGTGCTTTGTATGAAATGTAGATGATTTATGATTATGAGCTTTCAGGACTTTTCTTTACATTAAAAAAAAAAGAGAGAAGGTGATGAATATATACTCTGAAAACCACTGCTAATATAAAATATTCTGTTCATTGCAAGTGTTTCATGTTTCAATATATTAAAAAGCAAAAAGAAAACTTACTGTTCTGTCGTCTTCTAACAAAGATTTTGATGTTGAGGAATAAAGGATATTAAAATCTATTAAAAAATGAGGAAGATTAAATGCAGCATCTTGAGTGTTAGTCAGTAAATTAGATGTTCAAAATTATTCCTCTAAAAATTATGCAAGAGTATGAATAATGTAAAATAGCAGGTGTCTTTGAAATTAGGTTTTTTTAAACAAACCCACTTTAAGAATTGGCGCTGCAATGAGTCTATCTTTCTGAACCCCTAAAATATTTGGCATCCTAAAAAGTGAGAGCAATAAACTTCTTAGAAAGAAAAGTTAAAACTGGTTGTTGTTAGAACTTTGTAAGGACAGGTAGCTAGATTTTACAAGTATTATAATTTATATATATATATATACATATAAATAAAAAACACCACCTTTTCAGGAGGGCTTAGTTCACTGTCCTCCCTTGAAAACAACAAGTATTACATGTCCAGACCCAAATACTCCTAATTGACTTAAGTCCAGTTTTAGGTAAGAAAATTATGCACCTCTGGTGGCTTTCAGAAGAACCATCTGGCTATAAATAGGTGGAAAACACTCTGCTAGTCTTTCTGTTCCTTCAGCCACCAACCCTTCTTCAGCATCTTCATTTTCATTCTGTTGTGTACTCAGAAGCACCAGTGCTTGGGTAAAATACTTTGCTTTATTTGAAATGTGCATAATCAGGTTTTCTACAAACAAGTCTTCCATAAGATTGATTCTGGCAGCTGTGTGGCTAGGCGAGACCTAAAAAAAGGAAAAATTCTGGATTTGCTTCCCCGTTTTTTTAAAGCTGAAGGGTTTGTTTTGTTTTTAATTACTTTTTTCCTTTTAATTTCTGGAAAACTACCCTTCACATCAGGTGTAAATCTGAAGGGGTAGCCCCTGATTACTGTCTGAGCATGGAGAAGGGGCATGTTAAGTCTGCTACTGCTTTTGCTTAAAAACAATATGAAAATATTTTTTCTCAAGTTTGCTAATATGTGTTTATATGAGCTCTCGCAGACTCAGAATGCACCAGAATTAATTTTATTTAAGGGTTGTTTCAGAAGTACCGCATAAATGTAAGAGTGCATACCAACTGAAGCAATTTTAATTAAGCAGTTATGTTGTAAGGGGATGGAATGAATGGGCTTTAAAGCCAGCTAGTCCAAGTACAAACTGAATATTTGAAATAAAGTCTGAGGATCAAGACTTATTTGGGGGCTTCTAAATGGTGATTTAATAAATTCCTTTAATTATAAATAATTTTTGCAGTACACCTGTGCCCCAGTGTACTGCTTCTTTAACATTTGGAGTTATATAGGCAAAGAGTGCCCTCAAACCTCTGCAGACAACACATTTATTCCTGACTCATATGGCTATATTGCATTAATTTACTTTCATTGACATTATTGTCACACTGCAGTACTTCTCCTTTTTTGAAGAGTTACCTAGAAACAAGGTTGAAGAGCCTGGAGGGCTTTTAACTGAACCTACAGTTTGGTTGTGATATGTGTGAAAGGAGAAATGTATTAATACATTTGGGAGATGGAGCAGGTACTCCTAAATCAGTGCCAGTACAGTTCTTTCAGCTCACCAGGCTGTTCTCTGAGGATGGAGATAGAAAGATACAAATATTAATATTAATTGCTTTCACATTAAGGATAATAGTAGTATTAGAAGCATGACAGATGTTCTTTCCTGAGTATCCAGAAGGGTATGGTGATGAGCAGTTTCAGTTTATAAGCTTTTTTTTTTTTTAATGATAATCAGTGTTCTAGACAGTTTTATAATTGTGTCCCCAAAATGCTCAATATTTTAATGTTGGTTACACTTTGCAACAATTTCAAAAACATTAATTTCAGTTATTCCAACATTTTAGTATGGAGTTCTTAACAAGCTGAGATCTGGTGATTCATGACAGTATTCATCAGTGAGCATGTAAAAAGCCCTATGCAATTCAAAGACTAAACAGATACCATAGCTATGATATAGAGAAAATGCAGTTTGGAAAGCAGGAAAACAACAGAAGGGCTATAAACATAACTTTCTCATCAGTCAGAATCAGGAAAGAGTTGCAAAAACTAATGCAAATATTTCTGCAGAAGTAGTACAATTTCTGTGTCGTACCTGCCTAATGAGGTCTGGAGTCAAGCTGTCCAAATAATGATTCACGTACTCCCATCATCAGTGATTAATTGCAAGCATTCCTTCTTTCCTAAAAATGACATTGTGTCTTAGTATAGTATTACAGTGCAAAGTCTGTTTCCAGAAGCAGAAAATATCTGGAGGATTTTCCACCCTTCACTCTATGACAAATTCATATTGGAACACTTGTTTCCCCAGGTGGAAAAATTTATTTGTCTATCCAAAGGGCAGAAAGTTAAGTGTATATCTATTTTTAATAACAGGACTGTGGGTAACTATTTACCATAGAAGCCCAGATTAAGTGTCAGGAATGTCAAAGCTTGGCTGTCCAAGGTGCAGATGGTGATGGGCAGTTCACTGCACAGACAGCAAGGTTTCCTCCTAACACAGGAATAGTCACCAAGGATAAGTTGCACCTGTAGTGAGGTGTGGCTCCTTTACAGTCTGAAAATCTGTGAAAGACCCAAACAGTGCTCAATTTACTGGCACTGGAAAAGAGAAATGTTAATGTTATTGCCTTGGGTTCTTCCAGTCCCTCTCTTTCAGAGTGTTTGGGCTACAGCTGTTTTGATGTTTTGATGACTGCATTATCCTTTAGTAAAGTCTTCCAAGGGGAAATTACTGGTCTACAGCTACCTGGGGGGATTTTTTTCAATCCCATTTACACAAAGTTATGCACTTTGTTTAATGATTGTACCTCTGAAGTCACACAAGCTTGTTCTAACTAGCTTTAACTGGTTCTTCCGCAGTTCCTAAAAATCCTCCACATGGCTAGCCTAAATGAACCCATTCTAGTGTAGACACTTTACTTCAAAATAATTCAGATGTAATTAAATTAGATATCTTTTAGTTATTTGCCAGACTGTTTTATCTCTATTGAAGACAAAATATGAATATGAAATATATACATTTTAGTGAAGCATGACTCTCTATTCTGGTTTTGTATTTGGATTTTAATGCAGTGCTAAACAGAATCATGTGCTTTAAAAAAATGTTCCATATTTGTCCTAGCTTCCAAAAAATACTGGCATTTAGTTTGTTGAAAGGTGCTATGTGAGTAAAGACCATATAATCCAGCATAGCAACATTTATTTTAATTCTCTTTTCAAATTTCTACTTTGTATGTAGATGCCTTTCTCTTAAGGTTTTCCTTAAAAATGTGCCCAGGAGGGTAGTCTGTCACCTGGCTCTATGAGGACACACTCTGTGAGAACAAGGGCATTGTAAAGGTCACTCTTATTCTGATCCATCACTACAGACCGTGCTCCTTTGGTTGTTCAGAAACACTGTAGGAAGGGAATAAAGTGAAGTTATGAAACAGGGGTATCTCTGAGCTATTTAAATTTCTGTGAATAGCAGGACTCCTATAAAAATGGTGTCAGTTTACAGAGAATTTGAGAAAAGAAAATCAAATAATGGGAATTTTAAATGAGAAATTCTTATGCATGCTAATTTAATTGACTTTCAGGTTTTAATAATGGGATTGGATAAATTAGAGAGGAGTTTCAATTCTTTGTCAGAGTATCTGATCTCTGAGAAAGGAATGTGTAGATTTTACATAATTTTTTTGTGTAACCTTGAGGTTCCTTGGTTGAGTTGAGCAACCATTTTGTAAGAATGCTGGAATGAGAATTGTGGAAGCAAGTCAGGTAGATAATAATGAGTGTGTTTATTTTAGTGTTATGGTTTAAAGTATTTTTAGTAATTTAAGGAATGACAAATATGTTCTTCTCCCAGTTATTACTGACAAATGCAATTAGGAATTTTTTCTGAGGATAGTACCACTACCTGTGGGTGTAAGTGCTCCCTCAGGCCCAGTCACTAACCCTGTTTCATATTAGTGGGTGAACTTACAAATGAATCAAATTTGGGGCAGCAGTCCAAGTTCCAGTGCATTTGGTAGGAGAGGGGCTCTCGTGTTTCTATGCTCTTCTATAAGTGTTATATCTGTTCTCATATAAATGTGTTTTATATCTGCATTTGCTTGTGCCAGAGGGGTTCAGATTCGATATTAGGAAGAATACTTCCACTGAAAGGGTGGTTAAGCACAGGAACAGGCTGGCCAGGCAAGCGTAAGATTCGGCATCACTGGAAGGGTTCAAGAGATGACTTGGCACAGCCCTCAGTGCTATGGTTTAATTGACACAGTGTTGTTCAAAGATTAGGCTCAATGATTTTGGAGGTCTTTTCTGACCTTTATGAATCTATGATTGAACCAATAGTGAAAACTTACCTCTCTGACTACAGTTGCTGTAGTGAGAGAAGTACAATTACAGTACTTTTATTTCTGTGGCTCTTGAGTGTGACATTCTGTTTTGCCCTACAGAGGAAGAACACCATCTGATAACTTGTTTTCAATGATTCATCATAATTAGAATTATTTAGTCTGGCTAATTAAAATTTTGATAGTCGAAAACAAGGATTCAGAGAAAGATACAGTTTAGGTTTTACATGGACACTCTGAGAAAGGACAGGGAAAACCCCTCCAAACTATAATCTCTGTGGAGCTCTGTGGTCAGATTATTAAAGGCTATCTTGGAATTCATACTTTGTCAACATATCAGCATTCTGTGGTCATGCCATATTATCAAGATCACTTTATCATAAAAAACAAATGTAAAAACTACTCCTGTCCTCCAAAATAATACAAGAAAACAGAATGACAATTAAAAGTGACAAAATTGCAGATCTTGTATTTATATACAGAATTTCTCAGTGTCAGCTAAGAGCATTTTTTGTGTATCAGTGATGAATTTCTGCTCTAATTTGTGGTCACTCTTTATCAGTGGATGGAAAGGAAAACTTTTTCCTCATGGATATATAGAGTTAGGTATTTTCTTCCTCGTCCCCTTCAGCACCCCCCAACTCCTACGCATAATGTACTACCTGAGGCCAGGAAAATATCTCCTTTAGTGTAATATGGAATCATGAGTTACTATTGTCATAGTTTAAAAACATCATAACAGTAAAATCCTTTACAAATGCCATGCAACTATACTGCTATAACACTTGTATTTAGACTACTCTTGTTGTTTTCTGGCAACTATATTATCAATGGGGAACAGAGGTCAGATATAAATAGTACTCAGCCGTTTTAGTTGCTGTTGCTAATGCACTTTGCTGTTCCATGGAGTATGTAGTAGCACTTTTATGGAGGCTTAAAATCAGAGCTGATATAAAAGAGCAAGTGCATCATGTACTCAGCAGTTCAGATTTGGTGCATAGGCTTCACGGAAATGTTCACACATCCCAAAAATGTGTCCAGCTACAAAAACAGCTACTTTCCTGGCGTCTGAAGCCATGCAGACTGTATTTTCATGAGTTAGATACTTATGGAAAATGCAAGGCTAGTAGAATTATTAACCAAGCTCCAATTCCATCACTGTTTTTTATCATTGGGGAAAACAAGTGTACAATTCTCACCAAGTCCAGCAGGAGTCATTTGTTTCCTCTGGTAAGACACGGCAACCTTATTCATGAAGGTGTCTAGCCACCTTCATGAAACTGCAGCTTCCTCTGCAACCAGCCCACAGGTGAAGAATTTGTGGATTGTTTTTTGTTTGTTTTGGGTGTTTATGGTCTTGATAAAATCCCTACATCTCCGTGAAATTTACCAAACAGAAAAACACTATTGTCTTTGGCTATATTCAGAATTGTCAAGTCAGCTACAATTAAATCCTTGTGGGTCAGACACTATATCCAACTGGACTGTGAAGACTCCTTTGCCATGGGGCTGTTTAAGTGACGCTGATTAAATTTACACTGTCAGCCATTTAATTACTTTCCCATGTTCTAATTCTGTACAAATTGATATCGAATGAGTTAGTCTTTGCAGTGAATTTAAGACTGTCTTCTTTTATGTAGCAATTTGACATCTCAACTCTGGGATTAATATACAAAATCCTAAAAAGGAGGATTCCTGTCATTTCAGTTAAATAGATACACCTGTGGCTATATTTTTTTTTCAATTTGCAATTTACAGTGTTTAATAGAAACACTCCATTGGAGTACGTTTTTCTTTGTTATCCCTTTCCCCCCCAGTTCATACTTCAAAAATCTTTAATGAAAACCTGTAGATCTATGAAGGGGTTTGGATTTTTTTGGTTGAAGCATGTAGTGGCAGAATCAATAGTATTCTCAGCTGGCTTACTCTTGATTCAATTGTCACAGTCTTGGATTTGGCCTTTAAATATAATGGCTATAACGATTTCAAAATGAAAAATAATGCTTTTTGATTGATGATGTAGACTCAGTCCAAGTCTGCTTTTACTTTGGGAACTTATGGGACTGAAGTTGTAGATTGCATTACTGGCAAGGATCCAGCTGTCTTGAATGAACTTGATAGGATTTAATGGAATTAATAATTAGGACATCTGACCCTGCCACTTGGCATGCTGAAGAGGCATCTTGGGGCCAGCTCAAAATGTGAAGGCAAGCCTTGTACAAGCAGGGGAGTTGTCATAGCACCGAGCTCATCTACATAAGTTTGAGGAGAAAAGAGAACATCTTTATAGCCTTACATTGAAGCTTCATTGGTGATTAGTAACTATTTATTTGTACATCTAAGGATTATCCCACTTCCACAAATCTTCCACATGCAATAGATGTTTATATCATTATTTGCTTTGAGACACTTAACCATCTCATGCTATAAACAGGAACAGATCTGTAGAGAACTAGACACAGGAAAATGTGTAAAAATGAAGAAATAAGCAGTGAAGTCCAAAACTACTGATGCTGCGCAAGAAGAATGCAATGGGAGTAACCCACTGAACATTGACTGTCAAGTGCATTCCATATTAGAAGGTATCTACTTGGCAAATTTACCTTAAAGAAAAGGTCTCGCATCTGTGGTCTGCCTCTAGCAGTCTGCATCCCTGGCTCCATAGCAGAACTCCATCTGTTTTATTGTTAGTGCCAGCCAGCATTTTAGTGTAAATTATTACCGAACTGAGGTATATATCATTGGATTTAGAAAAAACATAAGTGGATTTCACTGTGAACTTTTTCTCTTGTTTGCTGGATATTTCTTCCTTTTCTAGTCCTTGTTGAATTAACAGGTTTCTCTTCTTTCTATGAGCGAGGCTGTGGATAATAAATCTCCTCAATCACACTACACAATTTCAGAGAACTGACTCACTGTGTGTAGTTTATATACGATATCAAGGAGATTAATGATTAGATAAAAGGTAAACATAACTGCATTCATCTGATAATAAGAAAATATAAAATTGTATTTAAAATTAGTTACGAGAAATACAGTTAATTTTGACTGAAGGCAAGATACAGCATTCATATCATATCAAATTAATTAGAAAATGGAAATTGGTTTATTATTTAAATTAGTGGTGGGAGTTTTTAGTGCTCCATTTTTAGTTGATCATCAGTTAAAGACAGCTCAATCTATTTATCACTACATTAATTTCATTCTAATGAGGTTAACATAATGAGTAACCCAGCATTTCATAATATTTCATTTATTTGGATGCCCAACTTGAGTACATCATATTAAATTGAAACAGTAATTGGGGAAATGTCATAGGCTAGAACTGAGACTGGAAATGGAGCTTCCCTTGCATTGCATGTACAATTCCTATTTTTGGTCATAGAAAAATAACAAAAGGATAAATGATTCAGTTTAAATATATTTAATGTTATAGTCTTAAACACAACCAAATTAAAAAAAAAAGCTCCCAAGCCCACCAGGTAGTGGTAAACCTCTATTGAAGAAGAAAAAGCAAACAATATGGCTACTTTGAAATTCGTTTTCAACCTTTGCAAGGAAATAATTCTGCAGTGAAGAGAACTGACATTTGGGAATTGTTGGAGTAGCTCAGACCTCAAGAACCTTCCTGCAGATTTCCTTCCTTAAGACCTTGTCTTTCTCAGCTGAAAAATGAGGATGCACAGATATATTGTCAAAATGTAAGCATTTCTTGCGTGTAGTTTGAGATGAGGAATTTTTGTGTACTTAAGGACACTTGCCTCCATTTCTGTCTTGCAGTAAATCCTACAGTTAGGATAGACAAGGACATCTCTGCATAAAAATTATTGAGAAACTGAGATCTGACTGATCAAATTTGTTTGGTAAGTGCATAATATTTCAGAGTATTTCTGTGTCATTTAATGAATTGATAGGAAGATGTTTTATGTCCTATGACAGATCTAATGATTGCCACTAAATTTTTCGTATCACCTGTGCCTCAAAGTGACATCTGTGTTTGCCAATAATATATTTTCCCTATGTAAATAGCAATGGAGAGAGAATACATGTTCCTGATAGGTTCTTCTACACACTACGCTGTAAAGGAGCACAACAAAAATAAATAATAGCTTGTCAAACACAAATTAATTTTCACACCACCATATGAAGAAGCTAAATACTACAAGACTAATTTTTGCAAATTGGAAAGTGAGGAAACAAGACTAAAAATTGTATAAGAAAGTGGCAGAGCACGTTGATAGCAGAGCCAGCAATAATGGCTATGGTCTACCTTTTCAGAAATAAATACTCATTAAAAATCTGTAGTGGTTCTGCTTTTTAAAATGTGTCTGCTCAACGCTCTCTGGACATTATGAAGTATTACGTCACCTAAGAAATTTGAACCTGAAATCACATCACATTAAAAAGAAAATTCATCCACTCCGAAAACATAGATTTTCTAATTGGTTACTATGTACTACAAATAGAAGAGCATTCTTTCTTTCCAAAGTATTTAACAAGATTCTGCATTCTTTTAAAATAGTGGTAAAATAGTAATTTTAATCACAAACTTAAAAATGCAGTGTAATCAGAGACATGGTGTTAGGTTTTTTTTATTTGTTTGTCAGTGCTGTTTCCAAAGGGACAGTTTTCCAAAGTAAGGAAAGGGTGCCCATCAGAAAGTGGCAGCAGCAAAGGTACAAGTAGAAAGAATTATGACACCAAATTAGAAAGATACAGATATGAGCCTTTCCTTTTATTTCAGCTTATTTTTATAAAAGAAATGGATGGGAGCTGCTCTGAGTTGGTAGTCCTGCTCCAGGTTTTTAGAAGGGAAATTTTTCAAAGAGGAGAGCCAAAGCCCATAAGCACTTCTGTTTAATGAGTAGCTGAGCTTTGAAATTGAGAGACCCTCTTCCCCATTTTAAAAAGGGACATAACAATGAGAGTTAGGGCACTTTGAGCTAGGGTGTGGTCTTGCATATATAGCCAGTAGGGGAGGACAAATAAACCAAATATTTGCAGAGCTTGTTAGTATTACATTTGGTTTAATATACCTACTTTTCCTGTGATAAAGTAAGGCCAAATTAAATGCTTCCAAGTTGGAAGTCATTAAAAAGGATTTATGTGCTATCTTTTCCTTATGGGTGGAATACATTGTCACCCTTGACTATAAATTCTTTTATAGAAACCTGTCACAAGGTCCAGGCAGGTCCAGTCTTCAGCCTGGTTATCAGATCAAAGATATTGTACTCTTGTTACGAATGGGAGACAGGAGCTTAGATGAATTTCTGCTGTTTGCTCAGGCCTCTAGCAACAGTCAGTAACTCTTATTAGGGTGGCCAGCACCCCAAGACTCGGTCTTGTTCATAAGCTCTTTTAATAGTGGCCAATTTAGCTTAATATGACATAAATTATAATTTATTAGACACAGTAATTGACAGATATCAGACTTAGGATAAACTACATACTGCACAGGAATAAAATAAGCACAAAAACTATGAGTAGCTAAAAATGCAGCCCATGAAAAGGTACCTATTCTTATTAACAGCTAGCAAGAATAATATAACTTAGGAACGAAATGTATCTTACCCAGCCAATTGGTGGTGGAGCATACTCCGGAATCCTTCCACTCAATTCCCAGGAAAGTAACCACAGAGCCTGCGTCCAGACTCTGGGGAGAATCTCCTTGCTTTTCTTCAGAGTGTGTGTAGGAAAACTTCTGCCTATGGGATATTTTTGTGAGGTATTATAGTTATAAAAGCATGACTTTGGTCACGTATTGATTTCTTTGTTTCTCTCTCCACATCCTCTCTCCATACCAAAATATGAATTCAAGGTTAGAGGTCTCAGACCTTCAGGCATCAAGAGATAACCTCCTGCTGGGCTTCTGACCCCACCGGAGTTATCTGTGTTCAGCCATGAAGCAGAAGGAGAGAGGGGAGGGGGAAGATGTCCTGCCACACCTCCTTCAGTTCTGTGAAATACGTGGTGAAAGTCCTGTTGATGATATGAACATGCTGGGTCATTTTCAAATGCTGGGTCGGGACTATCCTTGCGTTAGAGCAGCCTTTTGAGTAAATCTAGAATCCAGGGAATTTTTAGGAGGAAACATACCCATTGTGTTGGAGGAGTAGATATTACTACTTGTATTTCTGTTGCTGTTTACATATAACAGATATACGCTGTAGGCGTTTTGACTTACCACGCTAGGGTATAAGCAACTGTTTTGTGGAAATAGCGAATAATTCATCGATTTTTTTTTTTTTTTTGCTGTCATTTAGCCTGTGTTTTACATTCTAAGATTACTTAAAACAGATGGTGTATGAATAAAGTGCCAAGTTCTGTACTATTTGGTTACCCCAATTTATCTCCACTCACATGTTTAGCAGAGTAGAAGACTAAATGAGGAGAGTGAAGTTAAAAGAAAACTTGGTGAAACCTCTGATGCATTTTATACCATTATATACTGTGGAACTACTGTGGGCTGTGATTTGAGATAAAATGTGGTGCTTTAATATGAAATACATAAAAGCTCATTTACTTAAAGGTTTCAGAAGGGATGTAGAAGGATGTCAGCCAGTGGAAAAATAATTCTTAAGAGAACATGAACTTAAAGATATAAGTAAGTATCTTGAGACCTTTAAGGTGATTAATGCAGGAAAGTACAAACTCCATCACCTCAAAAACCTATGGTTATCAAATGAGATTAATTTGTCAGCAGCTTCTCTTAACACTCAGTGCCTTTGCCAGGGTTTGTAGCACACACTAGCATATGTGCACCTTGTCAGCTTTCCTTTGAGACATATTTAAAAGCAGATCTCGTCACAGTGGTGGGAGAGTCCTGAAGGGTCTGTGTCCTTAAAGGATGGCTGCCTATGTTTGTTCTTTCCATCACAATTGGTCATCCTCATGTTTTATATATAAGGATAAAGGCATGCCATTGGGTGTTATTAACCTTTCTAAAAGTCAGCCTTCTACATTTAGCTCTGGGAAATAGAGAAACTTTCTTGCTTGAAATGTTTAAATACCCTACAGTGAGATGTTTTACAGTCAACTTCTGCCTCTTTGCAGTTCCATAAAATTTACCTTAAACCTTCTATTTGCAAGATAGCACTGAAAGTGTTTCTATCAATAATTTTCCTTTAAATCTGCATTTATTAGTTCATACTCTGAAATGTGAATACTGTAAACTTAAATGCCCGCTTACATCTAAGTTCAGTGTCTTATTCTAAATATTAACATTTCATTTATAGTAACCACATGGGATTCTTCAGCTGTGAATCTGGTAATGTATAGTCTGTAGAAGAGACTGGATTAATTTGTCATTATTGTTTTAGGTCTGTACATTCCATTAACAGCAGTTTGTCTCTTCCATTTTTCATTGTATTATTGATACATAAGCTGCTTGTGTTTAAATTGAAATTGAAAGTTAATAGTGAATTAGATGTGGAAGACTAGTTCGAGACTCAGAGCTTTTGCTTCAAATTGCAAAAAAACCTAATTAAATGCCTTAGGAATTTGAAAACACTGTATTAGCATTTGTTTTATAGTCCTCATTTTCTCAGTTACCACAATGGTAAACAGAAGATATGATTCCTACAGTAATAATTATTTCACTGGTTTAGTCAGTCTTAAGTGTTCTTGTAGTCCAACATCTGTAAAAGGCCAGACCTCCTTCAATGATTTTGGAGACTTTGCGGTCACTGCACCAAATATGACAATTTAGAAGCTGAATTATTTGTAACACTATCACTTGGCTTTATATAACTAGATCAGGATCTTCCCTGATCTCCACAATCTTTGAAAGAAGATACAGCCACCTTGTGAGGACAGTGGTGATCTCTAAAACGCTCAAATGTGGTTCATCTGAATCCATGGATTGCTATAGGCCAAGTTTTCCCAAATGATCCCCAAGTCAATTCCCATCCAATCCTGGTACTTTCCTTCCCTGAACTTTCACTAAACATAGAGGCCTATAAGACATTATTGTTGAGGAAAGAGGCAAAAAAACCCATTAAGTACCCATTCCTTAATCTGTCTTCTACTAAATTATTTTCCCCACATGGCAATGGGCCCACATTTTCTCGCTCAGACTTTAATATTTCTGTAGCACTTCTTGTGGCCCTTGATGTGCATTGTGAATCTCAGCTGCAGAAGAGTTTTAATTTTGCTGACATGTTCACTAAATGTCTGACTGAAATTCCTGAATTCCATCTGCATAGTTTTGGGGGTTTTTATGCCATGTGTCTGTCATGAATGTCCTGCTTTAGCCATATTGGTCTCCTAAATTTTCTCCTTGTTTTCTCCAGCAGGAGGATGAACTGTTCCTTGTGCTTGGAGATCATCAAAGATTGGCCAGCTTTCTTGAGTTCTTTTGCTGTTTGAAGCTGCACATCAATCCCATTTCCCCACTCTCTCAGTAAAGTAATATCTGTTCTCTTGAAGTCAAAGTTCTGTGCTCTGCCATGTCCCTTCAGCCTTAGGTTGCTAAGGTATTACCGAGATTACCACTGATTGCCACATCCCCTACTAGTTTCTTTCTTGTTTGGTGAGTAGCAGATCCAGGGTTTTATCATCCATGGGATTTGGATCCAATCCCTGTGTCCCTGGGATGTGGCAGTTATCCCCTGACATCCTCCTTCGTGATCTCTTGTGTCCTGTCATGTTGCATTCCCAGCAAGTATCAGGGAGGTCAAAGCTGCTTGTGCCAACAAGGGTCTGTGACACAGCGATTCCCTCAAGTTCCTTACAGCTGTTACCTGCTACCTCACATTGATCAGGGAGTCTGTGACACACTCATCAGGATGTCACCCTTAATGGCCTCTTACCTGATCATAACCCATGAGCTCTTCACAAAATTGTCTCCCAACATATAGAAAATTTCCCTGAATCTATACTGCTCTCTTGCACAGAGGGCAGCTCCCTTTCCTGGTCTCCCTAGCCTTTCTCTCCTGCAGAGCTGTGCAGAGAGCTGCAGAGCTTTATCTCCCGTGTGTCTATCACAGCTTTCTAGTCATGCAAACTCTCCCAACACATCTCAATCAGAGATTTAAAAATAGAATAGTTGCTTTGATATACTGAAAAAGTATATTATATATCTACTAGTGATCTTATGTGAAGCATAAATTTTATTATTTCTGACATAAAGCCCATAAAATAAAACATGAGAGGCTGGATATCAGCCAGCAATGAACACTGGGAGCCCAGAACCCCGCCCCCCCCTCCACCTTTGCTGCAGCCAAAGCCCCGTGGGCAGCAGGGCAGGGAGGAGATTCTGCCCCTCTGCCCTGCTCTGCTGAGACCCCACCTGCAGTGCTGCATCAGCTCTGGGCTCCCAGCACAGCAAGGACAGGGAGCTGCTGGAGCCAGGCCAGAGGAGGAACCTAGGTGATCAGAGGGATGGAGCAGCTCTGCTGGGAGGAAAGGCTGGGAGAACTGGGATTGTTCAGCCTGGAGAAGAGAAGCTTTGGGGTGACCTAATTGTGACCTTCCAGTACCTGAAGGGAGCCCTCAAGAAAGATAGAGAGAGACTATTTACAAGGGCCTGGCTTCAAACTGACAGAAAGAAGGCTTAGATTAAGTATTTGAAAAAGTTCTTTCCTGTGAGAGTAGCAAGACCCTGGCACAGGTTGCCCAGAGAAGCTGTGGATGCCCCATCCCTGGAATAGGTCAAGTCCAGGCTGGAGGGAGCTCTGAGCAACCTGATCTAGTGGAAGCTGTCCCGGCCCATGGCAAGGGAATTGGAACTAATTTATCTTTTAGGTCTCTTCAAACCCACACCATTCTATCATCCTGTGATTAATGGAACATAGTAGAATAGTTATTTATGTTTTATGGAAAATATATTGCCTTAATTGAGAGTATTTTAAATGACTGATAATATTTGCACTTTTAAGAACCTTTACAGCCTGCAGTGGTCCCTTGCTGTTTTTACTTGCTTCACCTCTTGCTTTTATCATGACACTTCATTAGTGGCAGCCGCAGTAGGACTGCTGTTGTTGAGATGTCACTGGTGGCTGCTCCAGGCAGTGTAATTGTCAGGTTCTTAGGAAATCTGTGACTGCTTCTGTGGATTAGGGCAAAGTTACTGTGATGGGGCACTCTAAACAGGTGCCCTTTATTTTTGGAATAGTAGCTGTTTGGTCTTTATCCACAGTGACTCAAATGTATTCAGCTTCTGAGCACACAGAAGCTTTTTGTTGTGCAACAACATTTGAGGTTCAACCAAACTGGTTGAGGAGGATGATTCCTCTGAAACTTTTTAACTGGTGGAAAGATTTGGGCTTTTCACAAACCGTGCCCTGTGCTTCTCCATGCTGGAGAAAGGGGGAGAAATATGTGCAGTTTCTCGGGTCTTTCCTGATTGCTGTTTGGGTAGGAAAACTAATCCCTGGGGAAACCAGGTGCATTTGAGTGAAAAAATAAAAGTAGAACTCCTGTAAAAAAAATCAAAACACAGTAAAAACAAAAAAATATAAACCTCAAATAACTCAAACCAGAAATAGATAATCGAATTTTAACAGAGTCCTGGTTTACTTATTTATATAGTTAAATATATAACTATGTATGAAGGTCTGATTTAAGTATGCAAGTGGTTTTGTTGCTTATGCTGCAATTACTTGGATTGAAGTTGAACATAGATAAATATAACTGCTTATACTAGAAGAAGAGATATTTTTCCAAAAGAGTCACAAAATCCCTTGTTAATATCTTGCCCCAGGAATTCTTGTTTTAATGATCAGTTTTTACTTGGTTGTAGCAAATAAATGGCATGCTACTGTACATAGATCTTTGTTTAGTAAAACATGGTAATTTAAGAGTGAATTATTAGACTGAAATTTTCTATGCTACATACTGTCATTTCTCATAAAAAATCATAAGTCTAAAACATGATTTTTATAACTGAGGAGGGCTGATCAAGGCTGTGGTGAGAATTTAAAATTCTGGGAAGCAAATTTGAATTATCTGCTTTTAATGTTTTCTGATCATATGGAAAAATAAACATGAAATAGAGAATAAGAAGTGATTTTATTATGAACAGAGCTTGCTGATTAATCTTTGTTATATAAATAGGGACTGTAAAACATATGTATGACTGAATTTGTTCTTAAAGGTTAGTGTAAAAATTGGGGATATTTATTTGTTCAAGACTTTACTTATTTTTATTGTTTTTTCAATATCAGAAGCCAAAAATCTGTATTTTGAGGTAATACTGGATATTTAGTATCCACGCAATTCTTTGCCTATTGCCATGTCTATGCTGAGAGCTGCCAACCAGTAGGAAAGGATTTTCCACAGGTTATTTCTATTTGTAGCTGCCATGCCATGCAGTCCCTTTCACTGACCCATGAAGCTCCAAATCTTGCACTGAAAATATTTGACTTTCTCTGTTTTGTCCTCCTAGTCTGTTGGCATGTCTTTTCTTAAGGGTTGTATTCTTCTCAGGAGTGAAAATAGTAAAAAATGCTGGAAATTCCTTCTTTGGGACAGAATAATGTGTGAAGGAGCCACAGAAGAGACCTCCAAGATCATCGAGTCCCACCTGTGACCAATCACCAGGTTTTCAACCAGACCAGAGCACTGAGTGCCATGTCCAGTCATGTCTTGAACATCTCCTGGGATGGTGACTCCACTACCTCTCTGAGAAACATATTCCAAGGCTTCACAACCATGAAGAAATTCTTTCTGACATCCAACCTGAACGTCCCCTGGTGCAGTCTGAGGCCATTTCCTTTGGTCCTGTCCCTCTTTGCCTGGGAGAAGAGACCAACCACCACCTCACTACACCCTCCTTTCAGGCAATTTCAGAGAGCAATAAGGTCCCCCTGAGCCTCCTTTTCTCCAAATGTGCTGCTGAGTGAACACGTAAGGCTTCTCAGACCTATGCCTATAGTCCTGGCCTAAAACCATCACAGGTGTGTGCTCATTTCTGCACATATTTCTGTCAGTGCACTTGTGACACTTCAGTCTGTGACAAACTTGTGCTTTGAGGTGTGTCCTCAGCAGGACAACTGTGAGATGGATGTAAGATGTGGAAAACTGAAGTTTAGGGTGAGACTCCCAAGTAATTTCATTTCTCCTTACTATTGGAACACTGTGCCATCAAAGGCTAGCAGAATAAGTATGTAGGATATTTCCCTGGGATAATGTGATGGGGTTATCCTTCCTATTTGACCCAGGTTCTTTTAGGCTTCCCTTGGCATCAGTTTGTTGTGGTTTTACTAAATTCTTTTGAATTTTATGCATTACACTTTTTGTATTACCTGATTCTTCTTTAAAACTCAATTGGAAAAATCTTACCACATGTGAAGCTGCAACTGCTGCTACATCTCCAGAATAATGGATTAGCCTACTTTATTTAAGTTTAGTCTGTATACGTCTGTGCTCCATTCAAGTCAGAACTAATTACACAGTAAAAGTCAGCAGAGCTCCTGAAGGAGTAAGGTACAAACTGCTTGAAGGAAAGAGAATTGTTTATAGGTAATCAAACTAATTTTCTCCCAGTCATCTTGGAAAGCTGTTGGTAAATCCAGTAGCCCTTTCAATGGCTGGGGCCCAGCTCATGATAACTATCCTCAAAATCAAGGGAGCTTTCATCCTTGCAGAAAATGGGTCAGGTTTAAAGAGCCAGGGCAAAAGCTTTGTGGGGAGAGAAAAATTTTCTCCATCAGGGAAAAATATTTCCGCTTTTGTTCTGAGAAAGTGGAAGAACCTCCAAATATTTACTGTCCCGTGGCAATTTTCCTCTATGAAAATTTCAATCTTCTAACTAGCTATATTATCACAGGAATATGTACTTACTAAAAACCAGACCTTTAAATATCAATGTAGCAAAACAAATGTTGTTGAGGGAGATTCAGCAATAAAGGTGAAAGTACAGTGCCTTCAGAGTCCTTAATTTGGAATCCCAAAACAATGGGGAGTCTAAATGTTTCCTTTCATAAGAAAAAAAAGAATCCTAAATGTTGGTTTTTTTTCATAAGGAGAAAAAAAAAATGTTTGCTTTAAAAAGAAGAAAACACATTCTCTTATTTATGCTGAGTGACAGAAGCCCTCAAGGAAAGAGATGATTAATTACAGGGTTGCTTGATGCAGGCTTACAGAAACAACTGTTGTAACTTTGGTCAAGTTTTGAAGTTAGGGAATATTTTCAGGCAAACAGCTCTTTTTTTGAGGCATACATTCAGGATAGAACTAATTTGCAAGAGACAGAAGGGGGTAGAAAATATGAGAAAGTGAGAAGGAAATATATGTCTCAGTGAGCTCCAGTGGAAGGCAAAATGAAATAAAGATTATTTAGATGTTTATTTGCACCCTGGTAATCTTACAATTGCTTAAAGGGCGGATGTTTATTAGAAACAGATGTTTATGAGGGAATTTAAGATTAAATTACGTTACAGTGATATTGGTCGCATACAGATTTTTGTATCTGACTGCTTTTTTTCTCAGTTGTTAAATTCAGAAAAGAAGATGTGGGCTATACGAACCAAAGCCTGTTTGATTACATTATATATTACATATGGATGTAAACATATATGAGACTTAAAGGTAAGTTAGTGCTTATGGCTAAATGCACAAAATAACAGGTATTTCAACACATGTCACTTTCCCTTTGGTCAAATTCATGATTTCCAGAACAAATAACTTTTATTTCAGCATCTTCTGTCCCGATAAACTCTGAATGAAGATAACAGGAATCTGTCTTGAAAAAAAAAAAAACCAACCAAACAAGTAGCTACTAGGGATTGGATCATACAGCAATTAAGCAGTCAGCAGTCTCTTGTTCATGCTGCCACTGCCCAAAAAATCCAGCTGGATGCGGAAGAAAGAAAGAAATTACTTGGGGTCTGTCAATTGTGGTGGTGATTTGAGAGTGGAGAGATGATGTTGTGTGTTGAATTGTTGGGTGCAGAAGCCAGCTCAGGTTGACTCAGTGCTGCACTTAGCAGATTCCTTACAAGGCTTGTATTTTACTGGTTTGGATGACTATTGATGTGGTGCTTTCAAGTGGAGTGCAGCTATGATGGAAACTCAAATTGGGGGTTATCCTTCCTCTAAGGTTAAATATCCAGGAGGTACACATTGGATTACTCCATCTGCTTGCACTAACCAGAAAATGCAATTGTGTCCTTGGGAAAAAATCTATCTCGTGAAGATTTCTGCCTTTTCCCAAAGAAGGCATAACCCACACTTTCTGATCCAGTTCCCTTTATGTGCCATGGGAGCTGTAGCTCCTTCCACAGTATGCAGGGTTTTCATTAGGCAAGGAGATCCTCTGGTGTTTGCTAGACATGTGCCTTCTAGTTAATGTGCATCACTATGCTCAAATGTCTCAGCAGTCATTGCTTTTAGTATAAATTTTAATAATTCATTGCCTTGCTCTGTCTTCCTGGTGGCTGGTGCATGACAGGGAATGTGATATTCCCAGTCAAGGAATGTGTTTCTTGGCCTGGATTCCTACAAGGTAGTTTCATAATTGGCTCATATTGCCAAATTCAGTTCTTTCTGGGGTGTTATGTCATAGTAAAACTTGTTTTTCAAAGTTCAAAGTATTTTGGGTGGCAGCACTGGTTACAGGGTGTATTTCTAAACATCCAACAGCTGTCTCCACCCCAGAAAGCATGTGATGTTTGCTTCGGCATGTTCATGAGAGGGTGATCCAGGTAGTGACAGCTGCATGATGTGTAGAGGGATCCTTCATTTGATTTTCCAGGACAGCACAGACATTCGAGGTGCCAAGAAGAGCTGTGCTGCTGGAATAACTACTTCCAAGGCAACTTGAACCACTTTGTGTTTTACCAGTGAGTCTTAAAGTTAGAGAATAGTGGGACTCAGTTTCTCTGTGCCCTGGCTCCAAAACTCCAGAGGCTGATGTTGGGCCTCTCCAGGTGCTCTCTAGCAGAGGGTCTGGCTATAGCAACATTTCCTGGCTGTGGTGTAGTCCATGCTTGTTACATTCTGGTACTGTCCAGCTGGCCTAAGGGCTACTGTGCAGTCAATCTCATGTTCAATCTCTTCAGAGTTTTGTTGCTGCTCAGGGACCTGTTGAAATACTTCCTGTGTTACTCTATGGAGAGAACTCCCAGTCTGACTGTAATCAAGGATATGCACTATCCAGAAACTCAGCATGCCTGTGTTTTCTTTCTGTTAGCTGGTAGGAATATGGCTGCTACTGTATTAATCACATGCATTAGGATGTGGTAATATGTCTATGAAATTTTATTTCCTACAGGTAAGTCCCTCGTGCAGGTCTTTTGACCTTGCCTTGTTTTGGGCAAAGTCAGCTTTAAGTGAAAATATTAATCATAGAAACATAGAAGAGCCTGGGTTGGAAGGCACCTCAAGGACCATTTAGTTCCAACGCCTCTGTTGTGGGCAGGGACACCTTCCACTAGACCAGCGTACTCAGAGCTCCTTCTGACCTGGCCTTGAACACTGCCAGGGATGGGGCAGCCCCAACTTCTCTGGGAAATCTGTAAGTGTGCCATACCACCCTCATAGAAAAGAATTTCTTCCTAACATCTAGGCTAAACCTACTCTCTGTCAGTTTGAAGCCATTTCCCCTTGTCCTGTCACTCCAGGCCCTTGCAAATAGTCTCTCTCCATCTTACCTATAGACTCCCTTTAGGTGCTGGAAGGCCACAATTAGGGCACCCCAAAGCCTTCCCTTGTCCAGATTGAACAATCCAAATTCTCTCAGCCTTTCCTCATAGCAGAGCTGCTCCATCTCTCTCAACTTGGTGATCTCCTCTGGACTGGCTTCAAGAAGTCCTGTGCTGGTATCCCAGAGCTGGATGCAGCACTGGGGTCCAAATAATCTTCTCTCAAACACTTTTTTCGTTGTGTTGTCCCATATTATTGTGCCATCAGTGCAGGTGCTGGGCATCTTCACCCTGTTCCAGTGCTATCTATATCAATCCATGGCAAATGGCAGGACTGTGCTTCCCTTTGTGGGACAGCCAACTCCAGGTAATGGACAATGTTCTGTATGGAGCACTGCATGATCACATCAGGTGAGGCCTATCACCCACCTGCCTCCAACTCCCATTTGTACTGGAGTTCTAATGTGTCCAGTATGGCTGCACCCTGTGCTAAGTGGTTTGTGCAGGTCACAATAGTTTACTGGAAGTCTGCACTCTCCATCAGACTTTTTCACTTGCTGTATGGGACTGTTTAAGGGCGATTAAATCTTGCTCAGGACTTCTTTATTCTCCATTTACAAATAAACTCATAGAGGGGAACCAGAAGCTCTTGGATGGTTCAGTATTGCCACTGGTGCACCAGCATGGTAGCAACTGACACCTGCTGTTCCTTGCCATGCAGCAAGGCCACTGCAGATGGATTGTCTGAGAGGGTGGGCAGGGTAAACAGCTGGTTAATCTTCATGGTGTCCACAGCAAAATATACTGCTGGTACACTTTTAGGTCCCTACAGTGTCTTCTTCTGAAGTAGTCTATGACAAGGACACCCAGAGAATCTGGGTTGGTCCACCATAGGGTACTTCTGCCCCTTGTTCCCTATTAGGGCCACTTCACCAGCTGAGACTCCCTGTCACTCCAGAAATCCAGCTGGGTTCTGCCCCCGTGGACCCTGCTGGCATTATGTTGCACTGTGCTCAAGTGTCCACCAAGGCATTCTCCCATGGGGCTGATATGCCAGAAAATCTGTTCCATACAGTCCAGTAAGCCTCTCTGTCCCTTTTCTCTGCTGGGCTGGAGACAGAGCCCCTCTGTTGCTGATCAGAACATTGATTACCTGATTCCTGTAACTGCAAACCTGAAGTTCCTTCTTCAGGATCAGAAGTGGAAATATCCTCAGACCTTGTGCTGCATCTGGAGGAGTAACCTTCCTGAATGTATGGTTTTTGTGCACTGCTTTTCCTCCCAATTCACTTACTTCCAACCTAGAAGCCCACATAGGTTCAACACCTCTCTTCCTTATGCCCTCCCAGTGGTCACGCAGGCAGAATCCCACAGTGGCACATGGCACCCACATGTCCCTGCCCTTTGCTCTGACTCCACTTCTGATAGCTGAGACGAGACACCAGCCTGTATAGGGGAGAAGGTGACCTGTTTTCCTGGAGTGGCCTCACCTGTCAGGAGAATTCTCCATAATCAAGACATAAGCTCCTAAGGTTAGAGGGGAATAGGGGTTCTCTTTCATTTATGAGGGCTGGCCAACATTTGCATAGTTATTGCCTCAATGTCTACCCAGTCAGTTCCCTCAGGGTGCTGGCACTGACAGCAGTTCCACTGAGGATACCAGGGCTGCTGCCACTGTGAAAAGTTTATGTCTGCATTAGCCAGTAGTGTAGTACAACAGAAGTGAACTTTCAACAAAGCAGTTTGTGGTTAAGGACCTGAAATTTACATATTTATGTATTTATGCATGTTTCAAGGGATTTACCTCAGCCTGGCTCTGCCCTGGTCCTGTCAACAGCAACGGAAGATTTAGGTCCTTATGAAGTACAATGTCAGTTTGCTTAATTCAAAAGGGATGCAATTTTGTCCTCTGAGACTATTCTGCAATGCAAACCAAGGCCATGTGAGAAGTGATAAGAGATGTTTGGTTCAAAAGTGTGTTCCTGATCTAACCCAAAATGTTAATGCACTTAGTTAAGCATGCAAACATACTGCACCGTAACTTGCAAGAGCTCTGCTGAAAATGAGCTGAACCGAATGGCATCATGCGTAACTTGCTATTTTCCATATATTCCAACAGTAAAATGCTTCTAATTCTGAGCACACTGTGTTCCTGTAACTCCTGTCTGGTATAATAGCTATAAGCAGGTATAGCATACTGTACTCCAGCTGAACAAGATTCTTTATTAAGCAACTCACAGGCTGCATTTCTGCACATGAAACTAAAATGAGATAAAAGAATGGAAATTTATATCCTTTTAAAATTGGGAGTGTCTTGGGAAGGCTTTTCTTTTGCTTCCAAAGTTGTTGAACCTCATTTTAAAATACACAAACTTGAATGGGATTTCAAGAAGAAAAATTTAGAATAAACAAACTGATAGTGAACTCATGGAGTATTTATACAATAGCAAGCAAAATAAACTATTAAGAGAAAGCAATGTCAAAGGTATGTTTGAATCAATGCAAGATTTCCATGGAATATTCCTACATTAGAGCCACACATATGCTTTCTGTCTCATAAGAGACTAGAGTACTACCTGGATTAAATTTAATAATTTCTAACCTTTGACTTTATTACTCTGTGTGAGAAACTCAGACTTCCTTTTGAGCTTCTGGGAATTCTGAGTCGAAGCTGATGAGATATAACTGCTGTTCCAACAGCTCGTTAAGCAGTCTGACTGTTTCATTGAGCATAGCTGGTGTTGAACCTTGAATTTCTTTTTTTACATAGTCAGTAACAAGAAAAATCTTTCACTCTGTAGTATTGTAAAAATATATAGATCTGAGTGAATATTTTTCAGGGGGAAGTTAGAGTACTCTGTATTATTGATAGCAAAACAAACCTACTGGGGTAAAACTATGCTGGTAGTTTTAGAAAACAACACTGGTTATGGTAAAATATGTCCACATACCTAAAAGTCTCTTAATTTATTTAATGTATTACTCAGCAAAAAAAATTCTTTACACTGTATTTTAATTTCAGATTCTGTGCATGGCTAAGAGCTGGATGTAAATACATTTGCTTTAAGTTTGCCTTTACTGTCGAATGAAAGAAGATTACTTTGGGAGATATAAACCAGATAGTAATTTTTTTACTCTTGTAATTGAAATTTCTGAAAATGCACTTTCATTTTTTTTCCATCATGTTGTAGAAATCTTTCCACATTAATTTAGATAGTATTACCAAGATGCATATGCTTATCCTTTTGCCTTTAGGAAAATCTGAAATTGTTTCCCATGGGCATTACTGAGGCCTGTAATTAGTGCTGTGTTGGTTCTGTGTTTTCAATGACAGAACTTGTAAGTACTGTTTTTGAAATATAAAAAAACCAATGAATTGTAGTATAATGATTTTTTTTATGACTGAATGTGTATTTTTAAGCTACAATGAATATTTCATTGACCTTAGTCCTCATTATTAGCTTTTAATAGGTTGCTTCTTATGTTAGTGCAGGGAGGCAGAACTCTACCACGAAAACTCTCCCTTTTTGTCAGGCTGTTGTATGGCCTGAAACAGGTCATGTACTTTATCAGCTGTGCTAAAAGCTACAGAGGTGTCTTACTTCCATGGGTTTTAATAAGCATTAGGCAGACTCTTGTAACTACATTATCTTTTATTGTGGGTTTTCAGCATAGCAGAGAATGAAGGTTTTCCTCTGCAACAACATGTTCTGTCATTCAGTATCTGGGAAAAAGTCTTATGTTCTGAACTTTGTTTATTTTTTTTTCTACTTTGTATTTGGGGAAGAATCTACTCATGTTCTTGTGTCCTTGCACTCCTTTTTATCTCCTAAATGGATTGTTTCAGATATTTAAGTATGGCTGCTAATGTCTTTTGCTGTCATAGTCTGGGATAAATGTTCTTTAAATAGTAAATATGTCTTTGGTTTTGTCTTACTCTCTGGAGTAGAAACATTACAGCATGCTGGAAATATAATGTTAATGCTTCCATCAAAAGATTTTGGAGAAAAATAGGAATGTAACACAGCTTAGAAACATGGTTCAAAACAATATCTGTGTAATACTGCAGGAATATTCCCTGTAAATAACTCTTCACAGGTAGCCAGTGCAGATACACAGCATGCTGTTTTCTCATTTATATTAAGATGTATGATTTTATTTATTTTCAGGATAGTTGTACTTACGTTAAGTTGAAAGAGTGTGTTTGAGTCTATGTTTCAATATCAACAGAACTTAAGCAGAAAAAAAAAGAAATTATTTAAGCAATGTGATGTTAACAGTGCAGAATATTTGTTGATTGGTAAAGAGGAAAAAATTTTGTTAACAAATTTTAGAAAAAAATTAAAAATCTGTCTACGGCCATAAGACATAAGAGATGAAAAATCAGAATATTCTTTGATGTCCAGTTTATTTCTGAAAAGAATAGATGTAAATAATTTTACAGCTATTGAACTCTCTCCATTTAGGCTTCTCAGAGCTTTTGAGTGGTAGTCAATCTTACTTTTATTTAGTTCTCAAACTATGGGCTAAGATATATTTTGTTGTGCTTCGAGGCTTCTGAGCATGTCTTGTAGCACTGATGCACACTTATAATCTAACCTGGTCACTTAAAATTTTGTAGCTCTGCACAGTTAATGGATGTGAACAGGTTTATAAAATTACAGTCTGATTATACAGCAACATGGGAAGTAACAGCAGCGTGGAAAACAAGGTGATCTAAAGAAAAGCTCCATTTTAATATAATCCTTTTGGAAGTTTGATCAGTGAAAATATGTGGATGTAGACTCTGATGTCTTAGAAATTCAAAATGCATACCTAATTTAGCATATAACAATACAATGTTCTCTGGAGAAGGTTCAGTTACTTTTAAAAAAAATGTATTACTTTAGAAGTTGCTTTGTAAAATCAATGTTATCTGGGAGTAAAGTGATGAGGGAAGAACCTGCATAGAGTTTTTTTCATGCTAATTAGTTCTGCACTGTCTTTTCGGAAATTACACATGATTATTTCTTGGATTTATTTTCTAGGCTAAGAGCTTAAAAATGGTACATTTGATTTGAATAATTCTGCACCTCCACAGTACAATATTATACATTGTCCTTGCTCAAATACTGTGCTGTTTTGAGAGAAAAACATATTGTATGGGTCTGGCTATTTATTTTTTTCATCATTTGAAGAAAATTAGTTCGGTAGTATCAGTAATAGTTTCAAGCCTTTCTGTAGGAGACAACGCTCTTGATGGTTTTTTAATTTAAGATAGAAATGGCTAATTTTTATGCCTTTCCATATTGCAGTTTGAAAAAGGAAAATGCTTATGATTTTTATTTTTTTCTGTGTTACAGAACTGTATCTTTAAAAGATACATGGGTAACATGAGTTTCATGGGAATTCTGTCAAAACCCCAAATAACTGTTTGTTACTTATGAAAACAAATATCTGCATGGCAGGGGAGTAATGCTGTCATGTTGTCCATCCTATTACAAAAAGCATTCTGACAGAGAAAACACAATCACCCAGATTTTGGGGGGCAGGGAATTCTATTTTTTTATTACTATTTTTCAATCTGTGTGGTCTTCTACTACAGCAGGAAAAAAAATCTATCCAGTACATCGAGTAAGTTCTTATGTTTAATAATGATAATTGAATTCTTGCTAGATTTTCCTATTCAAGGAATGTCTTGAGCTCTTGCATTCAGACTGTACTCATGTCCATCTGATGATAGTGATGCATTTTCATTTTCTGTAATATTAAATATATTTACTGAGTGATATGATAGATGTATAAATAAAATTCAAATTCACAGAATCCCAGAATGGGTCAGGTTGGAAGTGGATCGTCTCATCCCCCCCGCCGCTCAAGCAGGGTCATCCCAGAGCACATGACACAGGATTGCATCCAGATGGTTCTGGAATATCTCCAGTGAGGGAGACTCCACATCCTCTCTGGGTGATCTGTTCCAGTGCTCAGTCACTGCATAGGTAAGAAGTTCTTCCCCATGTTCAGGTGGAATTTCCTGTGCATCAGTTCCTGCCTGTGGCCTCCTGTTCCATTGCCGGGCACCACCGAGCAGAGCCTGGTCCATGCTCTGACCTCCCCCTGCAGACATTGATGAGTTCCCTTCTCAGTCATCTCTTCTTGAGGCTGAACAGGCTCAGCCCCCTCAGCCTCTCCTCATAGGAGAGATGCTTCATCCCTTCATCATCTCTGCAATCTGCACAGGACCCTCTCCAGGAGCTCCATGTGTCTCTTGTCCTGAGGAGCCTAGAACTGGACACAGCACTCCAGATGTGCCTCACCAGGCTGGGTAGAGGGGCAGGATCACTCCTTGACCTGCTGGCAATGCTGCTCCTGATGCACCTCAGAATGCTATTGAAAATCCATAAAGAATTTGTATTGTTCACATAGTTGTGCATAAAGGTGATATATAAGTAAAAGGTATTTCTGATAGTTGATTTCCTTTAATGAGAAAGAAGATTTCATTTTAATAATTTTTCATTTGCAATGTCTTCTCATTCTGGAATAACCTCACATGTAGTTTAAGTACAGTTTCATCTTAAATGGGCCAATTTCCAAAAATTTTCTAGACCTCTGAAATTGTCTTGCAAAGACGTGAAGTCTTGAGAGAAAAGAGTGATAAATTATAGAAGATAGGGTAAACAGGCCTTTGATTTTCTAATAAAATGTTTCTCAGTCCCAATAGATCTCTCATTTGTCACAGTTTTTGATATTTTGTTGATCTCAGAGAAAATAAATCATAGTTTATCACACTATTTTTCCTCATCCACAGGTGCATTAGCACACATAGCACATCTCAGTAAGTAAGCAGGAAAGGAATTCTCAATCAAGAAGCTTAAGATGTGATACTACCCAACACTTTGATTGATGGTGCTGGGGTAGCACAGACTGTGTTTGCTCCCATCAAGCTCAATAAATTTAGAATAGACAGCTGCAGTTTAAATGAGGAGTCCCCTGCCACCAAAGTATGTCTCTTTAAAAAAAATAGAAAAAAGAAACAACAAACCCACACAGAAAAACAACCAAAAGGACATCCTGTCACTTTAGGTAAGCTATTTCCCACACTAATTCTTCTAAGGTCTTTAAAATGGTAGCTCAGGATGTATTACATGCTATGTTAACAGTGTGCTCTTTTATTTTCTCCACAGTGACCTTTCCCATTGCATCCTTCAGTATCAAGATTTTCATGAGTCTTCTTGGTTGTAATTTTAATAATAATAATCATAACAAAAGTTATCATTTTAAGCATTTATTCTATAATGATTTTGAATGTGGCTGTATTTGGGTCAGCTGCATCTGTGTGTAATTGAAATCCCTGTACTATGAACATTCTTCAAGTATGATAAGAGTTTTTAGTTCAGGAAATCTTAGGAAAAGTGCTTTAGACAATCAGGAAGCTGTGTTAGCATTTGCATTCTACAGATTTGAAGTTCTTAGGATTTTGTGGTGTATCATTTAAATTGTAATTAATATTATTACTAGATTGGAGCATCCATTTTACTATTAAATTCTCAAAAATTTCTTTTTCCTGAATACTTTATAATCTTATGTCATGAGTCAGGCAATTGGAGAAGGAATAATTATTTCTGTTTTATTATTGGAAAGTGGGCACCTGGAGAGATTAAATGAACCTCCTTTTAATACAGGTGTGTTTACATATTGTTGCAACACAAGGGAAGTGTGTCAGATTCAAGGGCTCAATCTAGATATTTTAATGTTCGAGGCATTTATTGTGCTATTTTCTATTAATGTATCATTAGCTACATAAGCATGTAGTCTTGCAGTCTAGAAAGTCATAGTTTAAATCTATCAGAAAATTAAAGGTAAAATCTATTTATGCTTTAAAGTTGAATTTTGGTTTTTGCTAAAAGCTCTTGTGAGTTCTAATATTCTTTAGAAAGTGTTTACCTTGTTGGGAAGGGATTCAGATAAATGTGCTGTGGAGATTGTTCTACTTCAGAAGATAATCACTCCAGGTTCCTTATTTTTGTATCACATTTGGAACTGTAAGTTACATTAATTTCAGCAAAATAGTAAATCAAGTTTGGGAATGGGAATATTCACTTGAAAATATTCCCATTACTGTTTTCTAATTAAAACCAGAGAATGTAAACAAGAACATGGCCACAAATAATTCAAAACTGTTTCTATACTCAAAAGCCACTCAGAACTAGGCAGTTCTGAAAGCAGTCTTTAAAGCAGCACAGTTTTGTTGCTGAAAAATTAGGACAGCTTTAGCATATAAACTGAAGGGTATCTAGAATGTCAAACAAGCATTACTGCCATTTGTTTAATTCTTTCACCTTAAGCCATAAAATGTCAACTAAACCCAGAAACTCTTTCACTGTTGTCAAATATTCTTCATAGATGTAGGGCTCAATTTTGTACAGTACAGTGAACTTTAAATATGAATTCATTTGCTGAAATTAACTCCGAAAACCTAATGAAAAAAATTATAATATTCACAAATGATATATCACATCATTACAGTTGCCACCCATAAATTATTCTGCAATGTTTTAATATGCTTCTGACTGGTTCTTTTCAGAAATTCCTTTAGCTCAATTTACTTCTAACAATTTGCAGTCAAAGCCCTCGGGAATGCAAACTTAATTCCACAAATGGATTTGGGGTAGATTTTGTATACTGCTTTTGCATGTTCTTCATGCTTCAGCATGGCATTATATTAAAGGGATTAAGGTGTTTCTTTTGGCCTGGGTAGCCTGAGACATCCAGGTGGTCAATTCTACACAGTCTGGACATTCCTTGTTTTTTTAAGTTGGAGGAATAGATAAGGTTATGTCTATTCCTTGACTGTAGAAGTAGTCGGGAGTACCAGCCTGGCTGGATATATCTGCAGTGTGAAAAGAAGGCTGACAAATCTGTGCTTCTGTCATGACAATCTCCTTTAGAGATAAGAACTTGCTACTTAGCAAACAATTGGATTTTCTAACTCTGAAAGCTTTGCTTACTCTTTACAGCTTTGCATCCAGTAATGTAAAGGAAGGAAGTGGTTTATATAGTGCAATCATAACCATGAAATGCAATTCCATGGATTTGATAATATGAACAGTAGAAAGTAAAAGACCTTTTACCCCAGCTTCACCCTAAAACTTTAGCAGTGACATGCAGCTGGCATATATTTTAGATTGTAGATATCAATAGAAAAGAGTTCCCACCACTAGATCTTTCTTACAGGCCTGGTGATGAAGTGACATTGAAATTTTGTGCTGATCTTGACTGGAATATTTTACCTCACTCCTTTCTTAGAAGCAGATATGGACTTCTTGGATTCTAGTGTACTTTAAATATGGCAAACTGTTCCAGTTTTTATATAGATGTTAAAAATGTATTTGACAGAGTAGTTCCAGCCATTTCTTTTTCAGAACAGCAGTAAATAATCCTGTGCCTACCTACTATCTAGGTAATTACAGTTGCCCTAGTTTGTAGGTACAAACCAGTGCATAGGCAGATTTTAATAGTACATTTTTACTATAAGAACTAGTATCTAAGTATTATAGAAATAGTATTTAAGACATAATATTATCCATTTACTAGGCAGTAGTGGATTAAATAAGTAATTGTATTTAAATCTGTGAATTATATTGACAGCTCAGGATATATTTTCAGCACTGCATTTGCATTTGCTAAAACTTTCAGTGATAAGCCACAATTTAAAGCTAAACCCTGAAGTCCTGTTAAGATTGCGGGGCTGTTTTCTTTGTCATGGCTAGCTTAGTCCTGGAATGGCTTATTACCATAGATAATACTAATTAAATATCATCCCTCTGAGTCATCTTCTTTTCCCACTGGTTTGTTCCAGAAGAGATTTTACCTATAAAATTTGCTTGCACTATCACAGTTTGTTGAAATAAAGTCCAGAAGTTCCTATGACTCAAAAGCATGAAATGTACAGCTGCTAGCTGCTAGAGCAAAGTAATGCCTTTTGCCAAGCACATGTAGCAGGGAATGATTTATGACAATATTATTGAATGAGAATACATCCAGAGCAAGGAGTTCAATTGTTGTTTTATAGAATGTAGTCAACTTTTATTTGCTGATACTCAAAACTGTACTATTCTTCTGTGTAGCTTTATGGTTTAATTTATTTTAAATTGAGTACTTGGGTGAAAATATTTAAAGAAACCACAAAGCAATCTTGAATTTCTAAATAGACTCTATGTTCCAAATTCCATTTATGATTAAATTGTAAAATTCCTAGGATATAAAATATTAAACCTGCACCGCATAATTTCCATGGACATTAATGGTTACATTCCTTTGTCCAGCAAGGTGTTTCTTATGGGTAATATATTAGAACACTAAAGCTTGAAGAGTAGCTGCTATCATGCACACAATAACTTTTATTTTTCATAAAGCTATACTTCATCTTTATTAATCTGCAAAAACCTAGTATACAATTTCAGTTTTGTAAAAATGTTTGAAGAGAAGCCCTCCCTTAGGTCATTTGAGCAAATACTTGGAAGTAAAATGGACAGAAAAATATACCTTAGAACATGTAGCCACAGGCACTTGACACTTAATAAAATTGCAAATTACTTGTTTACAGCATCAGCATTCTCTGATGCTGATCTATTGATTAAGCAGTAGGTGTATAAAAGTTTTGATTGTTGAGTTGTTTTAGTAGAGCCTTATTTTTAATGTGCATGAGCAGTTCCTGTATACAGAGGGCTCTTAGATATTTCCCTTGCATAATGAAGTGTAAAGTACCACACACAGGAACTGGATTAAAGGCTAAAGGCTGAAGACTTTGTTGCAAGTACAGTAGCTCAAACTGCAGTCAGTATTATCATGATGACAGTATCCTCTAAATAGAGTTAGCAATAATAAATACAAAGCTATTTTCATGTCTTCTAAACTCCAACCAAGCACTCTGTCATACTCTGGGGTCCCAGCACAGGAAGGATGTGGAACTGTTAGAGGGAGGAGACCCCAGATTGATTAGAGGGATGGAGCACCTCTCTTGTGAGGAAAGGATCAGAGAATTGGGATTGTTCAGCCTGGAGAAGAGAAGCTTTGGACAGACATACCTGTGGCCTTCCAGTACCTGAAGGGGGCCCACATGAAAGATGGAGGGACAAAACTTAATAAGGGCCTGGAGTGACAAGGGGAAATGCTTCAAACTCGTATAAAACTACTCTACAGAGAGCTGGTTTAGATTACGTTTTATGAAAAAATTCTTTACTCTGAGGGTGGTGAGGCCCTGGCATACCCAGAGAATCTGTAGCAGCCTGATCTCTGGAAATGTTCCAGGCCAGGTTGCATGGGGCTCTAAGCAAACTGATTGTGAGAGGTGTCCTTGCCTGTGGCAGGGGGTCAGAACTGGATGATTTTTCAGGTCCCTTGCAACCCAAACCGTTGCATAATTCAAGGATTATGAATCTATGATGACATAATGATACTGAAGAGAAAAACATTATTAGAGATATTACACCTTTTCAAGATTTCCATTATTTTAACAACTTCAAGTTAAATTTGAATATAAGAAAAATAAAGCCAAGCCACTGTTTTTTTTCTGACAACAACACCATATTACCTTACCTTTCCCAAACTGAAACCAAGTGGAAAGTGTTGCAGCTTTAGCATTCTGTAAGGTTCAGCCTCATAATGGGCAGATCCATTTCATTATGTATCAGCATCTTTCCTATGCTGTGATCTAGGCAGGGGGAATGGCATGTCAGTAGTGTTGAGATGACTCAGAAAGGCTGGTACTAGTATTACCTGAAAGAATAGCTGTCTGCTGTTTAAGAAATGTGTGGGTTTGATGTGCAAGTATCTGCTACTCCTGTGGCTGGGTCTGAACCAGTCAGCAGTGCATCTGCATTAGCAGGAGTATCTCTTTACTGCAATAGTCAATGTGCAGAAGAAGTAAACGTGGTATTTAATGTAACTAATGTTGGCGATTTTTATTGTATTGATTTTTAGGTAGTTTAGAGTGGATACTTTTCAAACTTCTATCAATTTTTAAAAATTTGAGAGTGAGAAAATGGAAGGAGATGGTTTAACACAACATTGTTGTAGGGGGCATCCCATCAACAGCCTGTTTGAACCTTTGATGCATGTCATGGTTATATCTTTAGAAAACTTTTCTGAAAAAGCTTTCTATACACTACACATCATACTCCTCTAAAAAGTGGTAATTCTTAAAAAATATTAAGTTTGAGACTTGGAGGGGTGGGGGGCTTTAGGTCAACTGCAAAAATTCTATGAAGTTGGATGTAAAATCTTGATTTCACAAATCAAGAATTACATGTAAAAATAACTCAGGGACTCAAGAAGATGAACAAGATAAGCAGCCAGATATGTTGATGAGTTAAGGACAGAGTTAATACTACAATCCAACAATTATACAGGTACTAAATAGATGGAAAGATTTGAACAATATCTGAAGGAATTTATGTAATTTTTTTCCTGTCCCATTTCATAACAAAATGCTGGCATCTACTTGTGCACAATTACATATATTTATAACTTCTGCAAGAGTTTATGGCACATGTGGGGGAGAGGGTAAGGGGGTTTTGAGATTGACTCTTTGCTGTCAATCCTGTGTTATTGCTTGCTTAATTCATGGGGGTTTGTTTCTAAATGTGAAAATTTGAGTTCTGTAAGCAAGAAACGGTAATACATTGGCAACATACATTTTAAATGGTTGCTCATTCCTGTAAGAAAATGTTTAAGTGTTAGTGAAACTGGAAGAATGAAGTTGGTGGCTGCCTTAATATAAACAGAAATTGTAAGTAACTGTGACCTCCAACAGAGCAGTTGAATTAACAATCCCATTGTTTCTGAATATTAATAATTTTAATTAATTCTTCCAGCTATTCTGAAATTTAAAGTTTTGAAAATGGGATCTAGTGATACAGGTAAATTGTGGAAAGCTTTGGGTTATAACTCACTAAGAGAAAAAATGTTCAGGGTAAAGTCTGTCCTTGTCTATGCCTCCAAGCAAATACACCTTAGGAGTCATTGTGCAGTCTGCAAAGATGTACTGCTGTAAATTAATTGTTGTATTATAAATGTACTTCATCTTCTCATATTTTTCATGAAGGTTATTCGGAGTGTATCCCAGCGACGGTACCTCATTAGCACTGTACTAATTTGAGCCATTCTGGGAACAAGTTTGTAACAGGCTGTTCATCTGTCTCCTCCAGCCACTGTTGCAGAAGGTTCCATGTCTCACCCTGCATTGCAGAGAATTTCCAATTCAGCACTCCCACCTACACTGCATCATGGGCTGTGTGTTGTGCTCAGCCTCCCAAAATTTGTATAGAAAATGGCTTAACAGAGTCAAGTGTGGGGGTCTTGAATAAAAATCTTTACTTTTTAAGAGGCATACATAGCTTCTGGTGTTTGAGAGGAATAATAGTATGAAAGGAACAGACTTTTATAGACTGCAGACCAAAGGTTTCTGGAGAGGACAGCTAGAGGAGTGTGAGTGAGCATAGGGTCAGGTAGATAATTAGGGTAGTAACCAGCTGTGGTGCCACAAGTATAAGTCCCGAGTAGGCTTTTCCAGGATCTTATGAAGATTGGCCACCTCCGTGGCCAATGCAGGTTAATGGGGAAGGTGCAAAATGGGTTATCAGAGATATCTTGCATGGCTGCTAGACTGTGTCAGATTGGCACTAGGGCCTAATTCTAGTGCTCAGACAGAGGAGATCTGCGATAAATAGTGGGTTCAGGGAATTGGGATAATTTGTTAGACACAATGCTTGTGCCTGAAGCAACAACATGCTGTAAAAGAATGGGTGTCAAAAGTGACGCTGCAGGCAACTGATAATATAAACTCAGAACTAATCCTCTCTTTCCAACAAAAAAGCTAATTTAAATTTGTATCTTCAAAAATTTTCTTCATCAGTGTTGAGTCTGGCCAAGTGGTTCAGCATTACTTCAGATGTGAACTCATAAAGGATCTGGCACCTCCCTGCTGCAGGGTCACAGTTCTCTACAAATAAATGATTACCAAATATTGATACAGTTCAGCAGAGCAAAAGTATAAAAACTGTTTTCAACAGAGTATAGCCCTCTAAGGCAAAAGGATTAAAAATCTCACTGCTAAAATTTTATTCACTGTTTACATGTGAAAGAAACTTTTCAAGAGAGAAAGGTAAATGAGGAACAGTGAAGCATCCCTTTCTTCTCCTTTGCTGATTTCTGTAATTTCAAGGTCAACCTTTGGCAGACCAAATCACAGAATGGAATTAGGAACCGCATTCAAGTAAACAACACATTTACTCCAAAAGCACGTTAGTAGTAAGATGATTAATCACAAGGTATTAGTCACTGCCAGAGAGTGGGAGTGTCAAATGTGACTTCTGCTCATGGATAACAGGAGGGGGAAGGCTGATGTGTTTAATGTTGTTCTTCTCTGGTCTTCATTAATGAGGTTACTATTGGTGTCTAATAGACCAACTGCTGGCAATAAGCCAACCTGAACTAGGGGGAAAGGATTTAGACAGTGCTTAGGTGAGTTAGAGGTTTGTAAATTAGACAAGCCTATTGAACATCATTCCCAGAGATTTAACAATCTTGTGAAATCTCAAAGATGTTGGCACTTGCGTTCAAGACTTTTTAAAGGACAAATAAAATGCCAAATGGCAGGAGGAAGGAAAGTATTTTTCTACGCAGAGAAGAAAGGATAGACAATAGGGTGTTGTAATCCTTCTGTAAAATACCCAGGAAGTAACAAAAGAAACAATTATAAAACTGAGCTATAGTCCAATAACATAGTGAGAATAAAATCAGAAAACAGATTTTGTGGAAGAAGGTCATGTTTCAGGCTGTGGCTAAGCCTTGAAAACAAAACAAAACACAAACTAGAATTTGTTGGAGAAGGTAATGTTTCAGGCCACGTGTAGGCTTTGAAAACAAAACAACCCCATCCCAAATATATTCTATATATGTAGAGTTCATAATGAATATTCTATTTTAAAGCTCATGCAAGATGAGGAAAATACTGCATACAAAATCAATTTAGAGTACTCGCTGACTTATAAAGTATATTAAGTGAAGTTCTTTAATGGACTTTCTTTGGTTCTGTTTTGTCCTATATTTATTAGTGATCCGGATGATGTAGAGTGACTTACTACAGTTTCAGATGATAATGAGGGGGAGAACAGCACTGCAGTATATTTTCAATTTCTTTCTCACAAGAAAACCTTTGATCTTAATCTGCACTACGCTGTGATGCTGTTACAGGTATTACATCTAAACCCCAGAAATGTATGTTAATATGTGTATGTTAATACACTTAACAAATGTATGTTAATAAATATAAAATCATGGTAACCTCAAATCAAGACCTTTATTTTTCTTACTGGGAATGAAAGGGTAAAATAAATTGGTTTTGGAGAAGACATGTGAAATAACCTGCTTGAAAAACAACATTAAAATAAGAGGAGCCCATCAGTAGATTGATGTATGACTTTCAAAAAAAATCAGGCATGGTTCCAACAGAAGAAGGCTGTCTGGTCCCTGGAGTCTACTTATTGTGTAGACAGTGTATCTGAATTCCCTTCTGACATGGAGGAATGAGAACACAAACTATTTTACTAATGTCTTTGCTCTGAAAGTAAAAGAAATGGGAGGAGGCTTTGGCTGTTCTTGGTTCAGTAGCTGGAGTGCCTGTGCAAGGAAAGCTTTGTCTGCTTCATGAACTGGGTTAATGTAGCAGGTGGCAGTTGTAGTGCTGAGATATGGCTTGTGCATGTTCCCCTTCATCCTTTACTCAGGAGTGTAAAGCTACAGTCTCATCCTGTGTGGGAATTTCTGAGGAAGGAAAGGTCACAGACACAGGCCAGCTATAATATTAAATCTGGTACAGCGAGTTCGTTTATCCTCACATTGATCTGGGCTAAGATTTCTATACTTCCTGTCAGTCAATCCCCAGAGCACTGTGGGCCAGAGTCTGTTTGGAATACTGCTTTAAGTACAAATAATACCTCGGAATTTCCTTTGAACACTCTGGACATAAAGCATTGCCTGCCATAAATTGGAATGTCAGAACACATAGCTTTCTTCAAAATGTTCTCTTGTTATTCCATGTGGCAAGCAGTGGTAAGCCTTGCCCTAAATCATTATAGTGCATGTCTTCCCTGAATCTCTGCTCCTTTGTTTGTACATCCTAAGCCACAACAAGTCTTGCATCTTTTGTTGAGCATGATGAGCTTGAGTAACTTGAGTAACCACTCCTGTCAAATTCCTAGAAATATGGGCTTGCTGACATAATGAGGTACCTTGTTGCTATGTCAATGCAAGAATTTTAACAGTTGTTTTCAATGGCAATATGTCTCTACTCTTTGTGTCTTTACAAATATGTAAAACGGTTTCTGATATCTTTCAGGAAAAAAATACCATGAATATACAGGAAGAAATACAATATTCTTCAATATAAACTATTCTGCTTTTCAGAGGAAGCCAGAGAAACATTAGGCCTGATGGTCTCATTCAATATTATAGAGAAGCTGGTCTGATTCCAGTTTATGAGTTAGTATAACTATTAATCTTCATTTCTCATTCTGAATTGGGTAAGGCTGCGTGTGATCAAGTTTATATAAAAGTGTCCTACAAAAGTATAGCTTATTAAAGATAGTCTGAATTTTAAATATATGGTCAATCACTTTTATAATATATTAAATAGCAATGGCTAAAAATATTTGAAAATGGAGCACTGTCACTTTGCTCTGATTTGCAAATTAAATATTCTTTTGTTGATGTTAGCTCTCATCCTGCTTCACGCTGCTCTTCCCATTAATTTTCAAGACGTTAACTGTGAAATGTTAAAGGTTGTTAAGCCTACAGAGAATTATACAGGATCAGAAACAGAGAAGCTAGTGGATTAGGACATGATATTTGGAATCAGTGTGGTTGTTCAAGTGCCAGAAGCAAAACTTAATATTTATGAATACTTTTGGATCTGCATCCATGCTGGTAAGTATTAATGGAGTGATTTTCCTTTTTGAGTACTTAAAAATAGCTACGTATAAATAAGTATTTTTCTCTACAACTGTAAAAAAGCCATCTGCATAACTTTGCAGATGGTCTGATATGCTTGCTTTGTAATTATGACTTTTCTCCACCCTTGCTTGTAAAATGAATGCTTGGTATGCAGTGACTGATGATAATTTAATAACTATTTTTATCATATTGCTGATCAAAGCACACAAGAAGGATGAAATTATTTTAATAAAATCTACTGGGAGCAAAGTTTTGTTCTGCCCTCCTGGGTCAGTTCAATTTGGTTTATGGAGTACATATTTTTCTTAATTAAATGGTTTTCTATGTCATCATTCACAAAGTTACTTTGTGTGAAATTGCCCAAATATTTAGGAGAGGAATTAGAAAAGCCATGATGCCAAACACATAGAATGTGCTGTGAAGCTTAGTGCGGTGGGAATGGCTACAGAAGTGACATGAACCAAGCTCTGCAGGTTGCAGATTCTCTATCCTAGCAACACTCCTCCATGATCACCAATGGCCTGTGGCTGCCTTTAGTTTGAGTTATGGGATGACTGGGTTGTTGGGAGGTTCTCTGGTTCAATTACAGATGCATTTTGCCTGGACTGTTCAAGTATGATATGTCGTGACCTTTTCTGTATTTTATTTCTATTCACTTTGACCAATCAAATATGAGCCTCTTCTCTAATAGGTATTTTTCAACATGTAAGATATCAGTAACCACACATAAAAATAGAAAATCAGCATATAATAGCTATAATTCTGCAAATGAAATGTGATATATGAGGAATTTGCATCTTGTCCTTGTAATTTGAAATCTGTTCTGTTCATTAAAAACAATGTAGTGCTTGGATAAATTTAATACACAATTATCGGCTTTTGGAACTCCAAGGATTGTATTTCCATGTCCAGCTTCAGTAAGTTTGCTCAAAGCTTAACTTACTACATGAGGTTCTAACTAAGACATAAAAATATTTGCTTATAAGGTATCAGAATTAATGAGAATACTGATATACAATACAAAATTGAAGTGTAGCATGGAATCAAATTATATTAAATTACCATATTCTAACCGACAATTCAAGAACAAAAGACACTGAAAGTATTATTTCATTCTAAACATTTTTTTTTTAATAGTAGAAGATTTAGGATAAGTCTTTGGAAACAAATATCCAATAATTTAAGTAATTAGAAGATTCCTCTGACTTTTGAATCAATGAAAAACACTATGGTTGCTGTGAATTGCAAGAGTTAGCTGTGGCACTTCCCAGGTTGTACTTCTACAGTTTGGGTTTGGTTTATTCTTTGTACATTCCTGGATTCCATTTCTCAAAATTTAAAGTATTATCCTAATACGAAATCAGGAAAAAATGCTTCAATTTTTTCTGGCTGCCAGTCAGCCTGTGAATGTCTCTTGTGGTTGTGCAGTCCATGCTGATTTTAACATCTTCATGCATGTACTTTCCTCTTTACCAGTGAAACTCAAATCTCTCCTGGTTAATTTGTATTCTGTAGACAACTAAATAACTACTGCTAAATGGAAACAAATCATAAACTCCAAGCAAATGTGTCAGATTGTTTAAGATAAATAAAAAAGCAGACAGCTGAAATGTTGTAAATCATGAAAGCAAGATTTTTACATACTTGTTCCACACAGCAGGTGCTTGGGCAGATTCATTATCCAGATTGTTCCAGTGAAGAATAAGGCATTGTAATATCCCGTACTCTTCCCTTCCCTGCATTTATATAGTGTTTTGGAAGGGCTGAAATCAATGAGGGGAGATCATGTGACAATGCTGGTTTCTCTGTGCAACCTCTAACAGCAGTTAAGGAGAACTTTGAAGGAATATGGGGATAATCTAAAAAAAAAAAAAACCTTAAAAAGGTGTTCTTTTCTTATCCCTTCCTCCTCCTTTTAATAAAGTTTTATTATAAATTTTATAGCCCACATGTTGGTTTTGATATTGAAGATAAAGTCTCTTTTAGGTTAGCACATTATTATTTTTGTTTACCTCTTCAGCTATAAGTATACACTTTCCCCATATCAGGACAGAAGAGGCTGAAATATACCTTGAGTTTTAATTTTAGCTGACTATTCTCTGAAGAGAAAGTAGAATTGCTGAAGCAGACCTGGCTGTATCCCTAGCTGAGCTTTCCCAGAGGGAGGAGAAGTATAGCACTAAGGATTGTTAACCAAAACATCATTGGATTATGACATAAAATTGGTAGTGTTGGGTTAAAATAGTTGGACTCAATGATCTTCGAGGTCTTTGCTAACCTAAATGATACTGTGATTCTAAATAGAAGCTATATGTGTGGTGGTTTTCAATACAGTGAGATACATGAGCATGTATTGCATGATGGGAGCACCTCCACATTCCTCCAGCATTAACATCCCCAGAAAGTACATTGCAAACATCTATCCCCTGTGGTAGCTGTGAGTTGCATGTGGTATTATGCACATGGTCGATCAAACTGGACAGTATCTCTTGGCTGCACCACTGGGAGAAATTTACTTTGGACTTTCAGATAAATTTTTTCTATGCACTGGGGCTTTCGCAGATTGGAATCACAAATATGGTATTTAGTAATAGTGTCTGCAGAAGGGTTTCTAAGCTGCACTTTCTCCAACTGCTTCCTCCAAAATCCCTAGTTTCTTAGTTTTCTGTTTGTCATTTCATCATCTCAGTATTACAAGACTTTTCCTTGACAAATATTAGTGAACAAGAGACCACACAGAGAAGTAGGTTATCACCTGAAAATACTTTAGTAGGGTGCCAGTCATAGGTCTTGAGGGTTTTTAAGAAAGAGGTTCTAACACTGCTCTTCAGAAACAGTCTTACCTTTTTTTTCTTCTACTTGGGCATGTCTTCTCAGTTTCCTGTCTTGTGGATGTCACTGGGATATGCACACCATTTATTAAAGTTTGTACAGGAAGGCGCAAAGCAGGAAGGTATTGCCTTGACTTTGATTGTTTCAACTACAGTGATGTTACTAGAAATATAAAAACATACAAAAAACCAAACAAAAAACCCAAAACCAGCAACAACAACAACAAAAAAAAAAGAACTGAAGTTTAAACTAACCACTTAACACACTAATAAAATACACTTTTTAAGACAGAGCTTGACTCTTTCTTTCTAGTGTCAGCTAAACACAGGAAAGTTTGTTAATTTTTTTTTATTTCCTTTGATTTTGTAGTATTTGCGTATAGAAGTCTGTATTGCCATTGTTGTCTCCCATTGAATCTGAAATTGAAGACACAAGATACCGCACCTTGGTCATTACAGCAGAATGACTGACCTCTTTAATTAATGAAGATTACACAGAAATTAAAGTGCAGTGTTGATTAGTTGAATGTCATGGGGGTCACTGAATAATTTCAGATATTCAAGAGAATTTTCCATACACCTAATAGACATTGTGACCCTGTATTAGTCGAAACAGAAGTTTGAACAAGGGAGCAAAGGGCACAACTTTCCAATCTAGTTACATGAACCAGAGGGAAACATGGAGGCATGCCCCCTGGATAGACATTATCTTAAAGAAAAAGTTAATGCCTCCATTCTTGAATAAAAGGATTATCTAGTGTGCCTTTGAATATTTTTCAAATTTATTTTGTAGGTCTAGCATTCCACCAGTACAACTAGAGTATGGTGTGACTAGATGTATCTAATGGTGCATCTAATGAGAATAGGGAGGATTCTTTTGTAAATATATCCACATTTTATTTTAAAATTAGATTGATGTTTAACACTGAAGAGAATTGCCAATGTCAAGTAATGCCATTGATCTGATTTCTTATAAATTGGTCATTGTCAAACAATTAATCATTGACTGGATGTGTAGTTCAATCTTTCAGTCAGTGAAGGACCGATCATTTTCTGGAGGAAAAATCTGGAAATACTTATCTCTCCTAAAGCCCTGCACTGCTCTGAAGCCTGTGTTTGGCTGAAAAAAGTCAAGAGAACAGTTACTTCTTAAACAAAATATATAAAGATCATGTTCCATCTGTTACAAATGTTGTATTTCATCTTTTAATATGCTTTGTACTTGGTTTAGACTTATTTGTGTTTTACAGGTCCAAAATTCAAATAAAGATGAAATGTTGGAAGGCTTGTATTTCAGTTTGAAATATGTAGGTAGTTACTGTGATATTCATAGGTCATACAGATATTGAAGGAAGAACTTCAAGCAAAAATCAGTTATGACTCTTAAGTGGTGGAAAACCAGCAGGACACCTTCTGAAGGCTAGTTTGACTTTGTGAGCAAGAGGACCCTTACGGAGTACCAGGCAGCAGCTAAGATCCTTGAAAAAAACCAAGCTGCTGCCCAAGGATCATTTCAAGGTCAATGATCCCTAATCAAGCAGCTACCAAAGAAACAGGGCATTCTGTGAGCTGAAAATAGTGTGAAAACCACATTGTTCAGGTCTACAGGTTCTCTGTGTATAAGGTAAGAAAACGTAACATGACCGAGGTAGGCACATCAAGGCTAAACAGAACGATTTGTCCTGGGGAGCACCGAGGCAAAGAATAACATAACCAGTACAACCCAGAGGGTTAAGCTAGCTTTTGATGAGTAAGACCTGAAAAGGCAAAAAATTCCTGGTAACTGTTACAGCCCTGAGGATTCCATTTGAAAAGGGCTGTTGGAGTGTTGTAGTAGGAAACACAGATGGTTAGGCGGGGAGCGCAGCGGCAGAAGGACGCACAGCAAGCAGTCTGCGGTTCTCCAGTGGTTTATTATGAGGCGCAGCAGGGAAGGTCCGGGGAAAGAGAGGCGGGGCGGAGAGGCAGGGACAGGCGCAGGGTCTGGAGCTCCGGAGGCTGCAGGCTGTCAGCGGCAGTAGATGACAAAGACCGTAATGGCCATGAGCACAAGATGGCTGTTGAGCACCCAGTGGCATAGGGTTTTAAGGGGAGGGAAAGAGGGAGTGGTTTGGCACGCAGACCAACCGGGAAAGCCATAGGGAAGAGGGACAGGGGTATTAACCAATCATTACAAGGGAGGGGAGGATACATAATTCAAACCAACCAATGGCGTACAACTCAAGCGGGAGAACAAAGAGGAACAGTCTGGAAGCAACCTATATATGGAGAAGGGGGCGGGGGAGGCGCCTGGGCCAATGGTCTTCTTAGCTGGTGCATACATTGCCGCAGGGGCTCATGGGCTGATCTTCCTGTCACCATGACTGAGACAGCATAGGCTGTCCCTGCCCCCACGGCCGGCCCTCTGGCTGGCAACTTGGAGGTAAAACCTCCACATTGGAGGAGGAAGGAAAAATTGGATCAAAAAAATTTGGAAAAATTGGATCAAGCTCTTTGTGACATTGGTTTCAAGGGAAGGGTTCAAATGCCTCTGAATATTGCATTCTCCTTTAGTGAGAAGTAAAATTCTGTACTAAAACTACTTGTCAGATTGAGATATATTTTGCCCTTCAGGACCTTGTACATCTTTTTCTTCTTTCTTTTTTTCATTTTTGGTTTTCCTTTGTCTTCTTTTACTGCCAAGATCTTTTTCTACTAAGCTTTCCAGATTGTCTAAATATTGTACTTTGCTTTATGCATTTGTGGCTTCCATGGATTTAAAAGCATCAAGTAATTTGTATAGCCTTTCTTTTTAGTCTTTAAGGAAAAAGAGAGGGAGCTGAACTTCATACACAGATTTCCAACTTCATACATGTATTGCCAACCCGACTTTATATGTGTAAGAATTAAGCCACTCCTGCACGTCTTCAGGTTTGGCTCTTTAGTGATGTGGTAAGTGTAATGAATGTCAAAATATCCATCAGAAATAAGTTTGGGTCTCAAACTTCTGTACATTCAGCAGGGAGGGAAATCATGGGCAAGTAGTTTGAATGAAATTCATGGATATAAATTTTATCTTGGAGTTTTCAAATAGTTTTTTCAATGCATATTTTATATATTTGGATTGCGTTGTTTGTGCTCATAGAAAATGGCAGTCTGATCAGTTTCTATTCAGATAAACTTGCTAAAATTGACATTAGAACCTACAGATTTTGAGAGATTTTTTAATGAATATTGTTATTCATGGTTCTTGAATAGTCAAAGTGGTCAAAAAGAAAGAGTATTGGTTTTAATGCCTAGGAAGATAAGATGTAAGGAGTTGAAATTTTTTCTTAATTTATTTAAACATACAAACTCCATAAATGCTGAGTGGTGACAGTGGAGCATTTTATCACCATTGTAGGAACACCTAAAGCAGCAGTGAATTGCAATTTTGTTTTACTTTTATTCTTTGCATAATCTAATTTTATAACTAATTCATTTTTCTCATAGGTTGTTTTGACTAACAGTGTTGAATTGTTGAAGATTTTGATTAAGCCTATTGTTAATTCTTAAACCTGAAGTAAGAACAAGACATATTAAAAAGAGAAATAGTAAAGCATTGTTTGAAAACACAATCTATACATGATCTTTCTCAGGTTTTTAATGATTGTTCAGTACTGTTTTCGCTGCTGCTGTTCACACAATACATTAAAAATGAAGAAATGTTAATGCAAAGCTTTCAAGCCTGGCAAAAATGCTGTTTTATGTGAATTCTAATATCCTACAGAATGTAGAACACATTGAAAGTAATTTCTGAATTCACAGTATGCCCTCCAGGGACAGCTTGTGTACATAATCCTTTATGCAAATATTTAAATGTTTGTATTATATCTTTCAGAATATATTTTCAGCTCTGACTTTTCTTCTTTGCTTAGTTGCATTTTGAGTGTTGAATTTTATAGGTGTGGGTAAAATTGAAAAAACAGAGCAAAAATTAAGAACTGTTTCATTGCTTCGATAGTACTTTTCTTGAAAGTGTTGGCCTAGATGTGTTTCTTAGGAAATAGAGCAGTTTAAATAGATTTATGCTCAATAAAGGAGTAATTAGCACTTCCATAAATTAATGAGTTGCAAATACTTTTTGTGTTACTTTAGCATGGAATTGTTAGTAGGCTAATGAAGATGAGGTAACCTATTTTGTTTATTTTAAAGTATTCTGCCTAGTTTCAGTAAAAAGGTGAAGTAAATAATACAGAAAATTTGTTCTATTTTTCTGTGAACTTTAAAGCACTTCTGCATTTCTTCTCTTTATAGTTTCTCACTTACATTCTCCAGGTAACTAATTCTCTTTAAGAAAATGAAGACTCTTCTTCCAAGATCTGAATGAGAATTTTAAAATTGCTACAGTAGTCTCTGTATTTTGCTCTGATAATTTCTGTTACTTCAAATGAGGTCATATAATAAAATAAATTGTGTTGATAGTATGTTTTTTATAAGGAACTCCTCAATCAGCTTCTATATTGAGGTTTCTCTTTGGTGCTGTTAATGCTCAGATGCTGTCAGTATGATGTACACAAGACTCACAAAAATTTGAACAAAATCAAACACAGTTGAGAAATATGTACCATCAGTTTAGTAAAGAGACCAGCCAAGAATTAAAATATTTGTCATCTTCCCACACTTTCAGCTTTCAGGTAAAGGAATGCAAGTCCTTGACGTGTCTTTCAGATTTTTTTTTTTGTCTGATATTTACATTTAATGCACTTGTGCATAAGAGGTAGTAATAACTACAAATAAGATAAAAACTCTTCTCCAAAGTGATTTTTGGGATGATCTGAACCCTAGAACTAGCTCTTTTCAATAACAGCTTTATGAATTGTTCACTAAGGTACCATTGTGAAGGCAAAGACTGATTCATGTCAAGTGTAAAAGTTCTATAAGATTAAAGAATTCACTGTAGCCGTGACACCCTATTGACTAGATTTGGCTTGGAGGAGTTCTGGTCACAGGTCCATGTTGAATAAGGAGCTGCAGGACTTGGACTCATGAGGCAATTTTAGAGAGATGTCCTGTGTTTAGGGAGATGTGAGAACTGTTTCCATGGCTTCCATTAGAAAAGGCATTTGCTCCCTCCTTGGACAATCTCTGTCTGGAATTTAGGGAGGGTGTTTCCTTTACGAAGCTTCAGGTCTTGCAGCCATAAAGGAATCTTTGCCTTCAAATGCCCACTCTCTTTTTCAAGTGGACTTCTTTCCAGAACCTTGGAAATTTTGTTGAAGTGCACTGCCTGATATCCTTTGAATAACCCCTTTATGTGGACCATAATTAACATCACATCCCAGCTTTAAAAACATTTCAGTCTATACAAGCTCATTACTGCAATTAGCCAAGTCTTTCTTTTGTTGTGGCCATTGTTTTTGTTATTTAGATAGTAACTGAAAAGTGTTATCAACCCTACAGTCATAAAATTCTGAAGGAATTAATGTAGTACGTAAGCACTTCAGGGTTATTCACCGAAGTACTCCATGTTTCTTTCCAGTTCATCTCCTATCATGCAGGTTGTATTCTTTGCCCGGTTGCCTTTTCTTTCAAATATATCTCAATTATACTGGTTGTACACTGTTCAACAGGGTTTCTGTCAAAGTGACCTACATCTACACAGGTCATGTAGATATTTGTTGGTTCACCACTAAGGTTGAAAAGTGAAATTTTACTTGGGTTTTGAAGTTGTTACTAAAAAACTCTCTCTTTTTACTTACAAATATTATTACATGGATCACTTACCTTGCAGCTCATTCGATTTAAGTATAACTTAATTTCTTTCATTTTTTACCATCCTTTACAGTAGTGGTCAACCAGGATATGCCTTTGAGTTCTTTCCTTTTGCATACTGTAGGTTTATTTTGCGGCTTTTATTGCCTCTGCCTGTAACTGGGTGTCTTTCATCACCCAATTTTAAATCTAATTTTCTTGGCTGTTCTTTTCATGTATCTCAAGTGTGTTGTCATCTATCCATCCTGACAAGATAGACAAAGGCTGCAATTCTGTTGGAATCCTCCTTTGCTTTGTGTCTCAAGTCCCTGATTTTCCTACAGCAAGTAACAGAATTATTAGATATGAAAATTTACTCATTTCATCCTCATTGAGTTTTGACTCTTTTTAAAATTACAAGATATCTGCCTGTCGGATATCTTAGAGCAGCTTTTTGTGAAGGTGCTTTACCAGCTGACATCACTGAGCTACAGATTTGATGGCATTATGCTGGTTTGCTAAATGGCAACTAAATATATCCAAAAGTAGTAGGATAAATAGAAGAAAAATACATTTAAGGAATGGAATAAAATGTAGGATAAACCTGGTAATTTCTGAGTTGTTTTAAAAGTGGTTTTATATTTTATTTGAGGCAAAGAAAAGGATTTCCTGTAATGCTGCATAATGTGGATGAGGAGTGAGTGCTTTTCTGTGTTATGTTTATGGTGTTGCTCTGTATGCCAGTACATCTGTGATTTAGAAAAAAATAGAGTTTCTTCAAGATGAGGTGGTGCAATTTTTCTCCTGGAGAGTTAGCTAGTGCTTAAGTGTATGTAAATTATAGCAATCAAAATGTATGATTACTGAATCTTTGGAATAAACAAGTCAAACTAAGGCTAAAATCCATTTTAAGAGGGGAGGTATAAATAGTGGAGGGATTTCCTGTAACATATAATTCTTCTAGGGGAAAATAGTATATTGTTTTAATATTTTCTTTTGTAGCCAAAACAATGTACAATTAATGACTCAGTGTTGTGGAATATTTTCCCAGGCTTAAAATAGCCAAGGTGCTAAGTGCTTCATGAATACAAAACACTGCCTTTGCTTGATAGATCAGCATTTAATGAGACAGCCAGAGACCCATCTACTTGTTCTTCAGTCTGGATAAAGGTTATTGTACTGTTTTCTGAATCTGAGCTATAAAGCAATGCTTGTGCAAGGGCATGGAACAATTTTTTTTTTGCTCAGCAGAGTTCAGTGGAATGTGCTGTGAAGAGTTGTGAAAGTGTATCAGACTTAATCTGAAAGTACCCATAGGAGCAGGACCACCACTTCATGATGACTTGCCCCATTGTTAAGACTTCATTTTAAATTACCTTGTCTTCATTTCTGGCCATCCATTTCTGTTCTCAGTAAAACTGGAGTCTGTTGTCTGAAGTTCACTTTCTTCCAGCATTGGTTCTTCTGTGTTGTTGTGTCTGTTTTGATTCTTAAAACCATAAACTTCATGATTTCCTGCCTGTGAGATTAAAACAATTTATTTTTCTTACTGTTCTTACATGTACATCTAAGCACTCCCATCTTCTTTTTTTTAACTACAGCACCTCATTATAAACTAGTTGAATTACATGTCCATTTGGACCTCCAGAGACACTATTTTCTGGAATATTGTCCTGATTAATAAATATTTTCACTCATTTTCTGTTTCTATCATAGCATAACTTAGCTGTGCTTAGACAGAAAGAAAGCTGTGCTTTATTTCTAATAGTTTCCCTGTGAAAACAAATCAGCCATTTCTATTGCTCACAAATCTTACCAGAAATTGATTTTTTTTCGTTTTCTTCCAGAGATTTGATGAAAGAGAATTGTCACTGAGTGTAAAACACAATGCTTATGATCTTGTCCATGTTTTGCACCATGATAGAGGTGCAAAACCAGACACTCAAATGTGTTCATAGTTTCATAGACACTATGTACTTACATCAGGGAATAAAACCAAAATTATAGCCTCTCTGATTCTGCCAGAACTACTGAAGTGGCTGAATACTCTGTCTGAGTTTTCTTGCTTATGCGTTTCCAGGACCATGTGAACAGGTAAACATGGAGCATGGAAAGTTTACCTTGGATGTGAGTTTCCTGAGGCTACAAGCCTCCAGAGTGGTTAGTTTGCCAGTTTCTTTAAAGCGGAAATCTGTTTCTTTCTGGAGCTGTTGAACAGTGGATAAGGTATTAATGGAACATAAAGGAATGTATATTTTTATGACAATTGGACTACAGAAATAATGATGGCTGATAAAAGGTCTTCAAAATCCCTAATTAGGAAACCCAAATAGAGAAATGTGTAATTTTTATAAGTAAAGGAGGAACAAAACCTCAATGACCATCAAATGATTGATAGCTCCCTGCTTCATGTCCTTCAGCTTCTGTGACTGCTTTAAAGCCCTGAACACTTGAGTGACTGATGGGGGCTGGGAGGCCACAGTTGCTTCAAATTCACAGCACTATTTCCCTAGAAAAATAGCTGTAAAAAAAAGTTTAAGATTTCTAAAACATCAGCTCTCATGGGAATATTTAAGCTGAATATTTATGCTGAACTGAATTTGAAATTTCATCACCATCCTTACTGTGATTGGAATAAATGACAAAGGAACTGAAATTTTCAATAACATCCTCTTCAGTGCACCAAGTCATAAAAGCAGAAAAATCCCCTGTAAAGAACAAGATTACTTATACATTAGTGGATTAAATACGGATAGGGTGATGCTTCATTTGTCTTAATTTTTTGTTTTTGTCACAGTTTGATAGAGTGATGTAGACAGCTAGTGAAGGAGGGCAATAATGGGTCATTAAATCTGCCTTTTCCTCTGTGGATATGCCTGAGCTTTTGGCTAACTCTAGCCAGTTGTGATCCCTAATTGTGTTTGAAACTACCCAACAAGTAAAATGGCTATCTCATGTTCCCAAGAAATTACTTACACAATCATCCAAAAGTGTCGATGTAAACTTTTCTAATCTCTTCTAAAGAGATTGTAAGAGCAACAGAAATATCATGTGCTTGAGTGAACTAAACCTAGACCATTTTACTTGTATGCATTTGAATTGTGACCTGAACTCCGTGAGTGTCACATTGACTGAATGATCAGACAGTGTAAACAAATTCTGACAGCAGCAGCTTTAGTCCTGCTGTGCTTTGCCTCTTTAGCCTCACTGTTTGACTTGGGGAATCAGTTATGCTCTGGTGCATCTCTGTTCCATCCTCGAATGGAAAATTAGTTACATCTCGAACTGATTCAATATTATTATTTAAATAAACATAATGGCTACCAGAACTACTGCTACCTGGCAATACTTGGGTCAGTGGAGTCCATTTGGTTCAATATAAGGGCACAGGATGAGGATAATAGCTTGTGTGCAGTAAAGCAGTTGATAGCAGTGGAGAGGACAGGTGGTCAGGGACAGCATAGCTGGAAAATACCTGCTGACAAGCTTGGAACTAGAAACGACATTTAAGGCCTCCCAATTTTACCTGAGTGATTTCTTGTATGATAAAGATGTGATAAATCAGATTGATTTTACTTCTTTCTTTCTACTGTTCTTATTTGCCTAGTCAGCTGTATCCCATTCCCAACTAAGTCAATGGCAGTGTTCCCTTTGACTGCTTTAAGTCTCAATCAATATATTTCAGTCAAATTAGTTCGTATGTGAGAACAAAAGCCTCAAAATTCTGGTTTTGCAGTGATATTGGAAGTGAGTATTGCAATATGAGGTGTAGAATATCCCTCATCGTATCAAAATGTCCCACTTTTCAATATTAAAAAACACTAAATGGTTTTTTTTTAAGCTTATAGTAGTTCCCACCTGAAATACCATGTTCAGTTCTGAGCTCCATACTCCAAGGAAGAGATGGCCATGCTGGAGGAATTCCAGGAAGGGGCTAAGAAGATTAAGGGGATGGAACACCTCTCATAGAAGGAAAAGCTGAGAGATCTGGGATTGCTTAGCCTCGATAAAGCTCAGAGTGATCCAACTAATGCAAGAAAGGAACCAGCCCCAGTATCACTGCCCAGTAAATTGTGCCTGTGCCTAACAAGCAGCTGTTCCGTATTCAGACCTGAAGGTGATGTATGGGTTTAGTTTGCTTGTTTCCTCAGCAGGATCCGGACTCTCTCCTGATGAACAGTGAACAGAACATAAAGTGAAGTATATAAATACAGGGCATAGTTGAACAGCTTTTCATTCAGCACTGAATGCTGACACGAGAGGAAAGGAGAAAACCTCTTTCTGTCCATAAATATATGATGTGATGAGTAGATATGTGCAGTGTATCTGACCATCCTACCACTTCTGGTGGTTTCTTTTTACTGAACCATAAAGAAATACACTCATATACCTACCTGTGATCTTCACCTCCCTGTCCTTCAGGGAGGTACAGGATAGTACAGGAAGCTGTGTAGTGACTGCAAATACCTTACAAAATAACCAAATGAGTCTGTTGTCTAGTTTATCTTAAGACTGAAGTGAACATTTGTCTGACGACCCTGTAGCAGAAACAGGGTATGATTGGTATTTATGCTGGCTCTGAACTAGTGGTGAATGTGATTTGTGCTTCACTTTACAGACAGTAAAAATATGTTCCCACTGGTCCAACAGGATTCTGCCCAGGGCATGGCCAGAGGGAGTAGGTTCTTTTTTACAAGCTGCCAGTAGTTTACTGAGATTTGCTTGCAATTAAATGAGAAGTGATGATTCAGCATGCTAAAAAAAAAAGTGAAGTTATTTAAAATCTAAAGAACCCTTGTGGTTTAAGAAATCTTTAATTATTTTGCAGAGAAATTTTCTTTCCCTGGTTAGGCAGAGTAACTTTTATGCTAACCTAATAATCCTTAGTTCTCCAATTGTAGTTACTGCAACAAGAACATCTCCTTAGCATCCTAAATTCCACTCACGTTATGAGTGCTTTACGCTTCAGTGGCATTTCTTGTGGTTGTCTTTTTTTTACCATGACTTTCACTATCTTTTTGTATGTTTTATAATCTGGTAAAGCTTGGTTGGATTTCTTGTTTCCTCTCTTGCTAATGACCTCAGATTTTTCTACTCCTAGACAAATTAGTACAGTGAATATAAAGCAAATATCTGTTTTCCATGTGTATTTTAACTAGCAAGCAAGGTTAATTTGGTTTTTTTCCTTCTAGTCTGTCCCTATGAAGATGAAATGAGTAGAATATGTCCATATCTCCAGCACATTCTGATGACAGGCCATACATGGGATTATTTCTGGAGACTGTCACCAGTATTTCACTTCCATATGCCTGAGAAAACAATGCTGGAGGTAAATCCTGAAGTTAGAAGTAATGGGAGAACTCCTGACCTGACTTCAGGGTTACAGCATTATGAATACAGGGCATTAGTTTAAATTCAAGTTTTAACTCACATGGTTATTTAACTACATCGTAGAATGGTTTGGGTTGGAAGGGACCTTAAAGATCACCTGGTTCCAACCCCTCTGCCATGGTCAGGGACACCTTCCACCAGACCAGCTTGCTCAGAGCTCCATCCAGCCTGGCCTTGAACTCTTCCAGGCATGGGGCAGCCACAGGTTCTCTGGAAATCTGTTCCAGTGCCTCATCACCCTCAAAGTAAAGAATTTCTTCCCAAAATCTAGACCCACTCACTTTGAATTTGAACTCATTTCCTCTTGACCTGTCACTACAGATCTTTGTAAATAGTCTCTCTCTACCTTTCTTGTGGTCTCCCTCAGGTACTGGAAGGCCACAATTATGTTACTCCAGAGCCTTCTGTTTTCTAGGCTGAACAGTCCCAATTCTCTCAGCCTTTCCTAATAGGAGAAGAGTTTCAACGCACTAATCAATTTGGTGGCCTCATCTGGATTCTCTGCATATGTTTAATGTATTTAATTATATTTGTATTTTCCTATATTAGTAATTTTTCACCGCAAGCAATACATATCTAAGACCCAGTAAAAAATAGCTCAAAATTTATTTTGCAATTGGCTCTTAAGAACTGACTAATCTCAACAAATTCTGTTGGTGGTAAAGAAAATGATCAAGTCTTATTCGAACTTTGGAGGAGAATGCTAGGAAATTAAATATGTTTGCAAACTAATAATTCATGTGCACAAGGTAAAGTCATATTAGTAAAGCAAGAAATTTAGTTCAGTTGCCTACCTATGTTGTAAAAATCAAATACAGGTTCTTGGTTTTTTTGACTAAACATGCACATTTATTGCTAAGGAAAGTGGAGGAGTGTGTCATAAAAGCCAAATTTGCTTCTCATCCACTAGAAATGAGGGAGTGTAGCTTTCAATAGAAAAAAGGTTCTGATTTTATTTAAGGATGGCTAAAAAGAGAAATGTAATTTTCAAGCATATTAAGGGAATTATAAAACTAATTAGGTATGAAAATAAAAATAATTGAAAATAAATCAGAATTAATTGACAGCTGCCACTCTTCCTTATTTACTTTGTTGTGTCTAGCAATTGTAAGTACTGAAGGCAGTTGGTAAATTGTATCTCATTTCGCAACACTGTCAGAGCAGACTCCCACCAGAAAAATAAAGCACAGCAGTCATGAATGCCCAGTGTCAACTCACTCATCACGGCACTTTCTGATTCACTGGACTTGAATTTTATGTGGTATTTTCATTCTGGGAAAAAAAAAGAAAAAAAATATCTCCCTAAACTCTTTTCAGGTTGCAATGTCTTTGTTTTCAAGTCGCAATTCTTGCTGACCTGGAACAGAAGACAAATGTTGACATATCATTTGTGTCACATAATTGGTATCATTAACAATTTTCTTACCACGAGGGAAAAGCAATAGCAGGTCTTGGATATAACGGTGCTCCTGGGAAGAAAGAAATCAATGTTTAATTGAGATTACAGTGCTGTTTCTTTCTAGGCAGCACCAGTCAATTTTCAACCCACCCGGTTTTGAAAAAGCAGAGTCTTTTTAAGGGGAGGAGCTGATGTGCAACTGCATCTCACAGGAACATAAACATAAGTCTTGTCAGAAAAGACAAAACACATGTTAAACTTGTCCATGGTGAAAGCAGAAATAGATCAATTTTTTCTGAGGACTATACACTCTTCTCAAGTCTCTAAAGGAAAAACTTGTGTATGACTGCAGTGCTTCAAAGTACTTTCCAGCATAAAAATGTTGGGTGCTTGGGAAAGCTCTTGGTCTGAAATGATCCACACAAATTTGAAATAGTCTGTTTTTATAATGGCAATGTACATATTCAGCTAGGCTGGGAAATAATAACCCAAGGGTATCAGCTCCTATCAACTTTGAAATTATTTTGAATATTAATTTCTTAATGTTTTGAGGCTGTTCCTATAGTCTGCATACTAATTTAAAATGACATTTCAGCAAGAGGTGCTAAACCAACTGAAGTTCACAAATTACAGAACTCTATAAAGGTCATTCTTTAATGTAAGAGACAAAAGGTGTCTCAAGGACATATACCTTCAGATAATGAAGCTGGAGAGAGTTGTGACATCTCTTCTTGAAGAGCTGGATCATAATATCAGCACTAATCAGGTCAGTCCAAAACACCAATGGGTGTTGATTAATCTGATATGAAGAAAATAAAGTGAGCAACTGAAAAGTGTCTTAGCTTGCAGGACAAGTCTAGGCTTGTGTTGAGATTGAAACTCAAAATTCTAGTTGCCCTTAGAAATGCTGATTTTGTTCATTCATCCTCTCTGCCTGTATGCATGGCACCGGAGGCTTCCATGAGGACTTTCTCCATTGTCTTCCCAGGACTGAGGTGAGATGGCCTGGCCTATAGCTTTCTTTATCATCCTTCCTAAATTAGAGTGTCACTCTTGTCTAGTTCTGGTCATCATGAACAGTCACCAGAGTGTGTCAGAGCTGACAGAATTGCCTCAAAGTCAGGGACAGCTCAGCACTTTCAGATGCATGCTCCATGGAACTCCAGATTTGTGTATGAAAATTTACTTAAGCAGACCTTAACTTGATTCTTTTCTGCAATGGGTAGTACCTCTTTTCCATAAGTTATGCCACGACCAGGGACTTGAGAGCAGACCCTGACGGAAATGACTGAGGTTGTGTGTCTCAGCCTTTTCCATCTTTTCTGTCTGTTACCTGCTTCATTCAGCAGCAGATACACTTGATCTTAAATTTTGTGCTGATTTCTTTATCCATCTGAATCAGATCACTGAACAAGCCAAAATCTGTCATCTCCAAGACCGGGGTCTGTACTTTGCTACTTGTCTTATTTTTGTATTTTTAAACTCTGTCATCTCATGGTTGTAACAGAGAAACCTGCCACTGATTATTGACTGCTTCATTATTTGTGAATAGCAGATCCTGTAGAGCATCTCCTCTAGTAGCTGCAGCAAGAAATTGTCCTAAACACACTCCAGAAATTAGATCCACCTAATTGATTTTACAACACTTGCATTTGAGCTGCCATTTTTTCCTCTTTACATTAAAGAGCAGAAAATAGGTACTTTGTGGATTGAGGGTAGTTTGATTGTCTTGCACACTCACAATGCTTATTTTCTTTCTATTGTTTGCATAAAGAACCTCTACAAGCATAGGTTCTACCTCAGATATGGGATGTTACATGTCAGCATTTATATAGGTGTACCATCGTTCATGATTTTTATACATATTCAGTTGAATAACTCAATCAATAGCTCAAATGAATGATAAAGTAAAAGTCTTTCCCTGTTTTAAATAAATACTCAAAAAACCCCAACACAGCACAGAAAGTGTGGTGCCAAAACACAGTTTGAAAAACAGCATTTTTAAATTATATAATGATTTATTTTTAAGACCTTGTTTTTCTGGATTTTGAAGATTCATAGTTGGTGAATTGATGTACCTAAGCAGATGTTTTACAGATGCATGGTTAAATAGATACACTCTGAACATTTTACTTCTGATTAAAAAATTGGGAACCATAATTGTTTCTTCATATTTTGTATAATTTTTCATGATTCTAATACCTTGGATTATATTTTATATTTTCTAGAGAATAATTTTTTTTGTGGAGTTGTTGCATTTTAGTAAGCAACTTTGCTTTTGTTTATCTAAAAAAATTATATATTTTGTTTGTCTAAAAAAATAATATATTGCATGCACAAAACGTAAGCAAAATATCAGTCCCTGGAATTTAGTTGTTCAAAAGATGAACTTAAAGTTGGATGAACATAAAGTTTGGATCCTGAATCAAATGATAATGCAATAATTGAGAAAAAAATTAAATTAAGTGTCGTTAGTTTTGAAGTGGCAGAGGTCTAATGAGATCATTGTGTCTGACCACCTATGGGTTTATTGTCCTCATTCACTTTTCCTTCCAACCATGATAACCTCCAGGAAAGAAATGTCAAATTTCTGTTTGATGACAAAAATAAATTACATAAATTATGTTCCTTAGCAGTTGGTGAAAATAGAATGTGAAAGATCAGGAAAAAGTGTCCCCTACCCATTTCTTCACCCTTGATATTCAGAGCAAAATCATTTTATATCATCTATTCTTCTTGTTAAGATGAAAACTGAAAAATTGTCTACATAGGATTGTTCTTTGCTTATTGCATTTTCTCTTTATGCAAGGTTCACAGTAGCTGATAAGTATCCTCTGAAATTTATTTGTCTATTAAAAAGTACTGGGATCTCATAGCTTTGTTCCGAAATTTCAAATTTCTTTCAAATACGAGAGAAACTTAATTGTTTGATGGAAACTCATAAGCCATACCCAGTGCTACACACTTTCTTTTGTCACTTATTCACAGCTTCTAAGAATAAAGTATTTAAGAGCAATTTTATGTACAAAGGGATAACCCTATCCCCCAACATATAAATCCCCCAACATTTTCACAAATCTGAATTGCAGAAAAATGAGTGGAATGGTATTGATGTCAGATATAGATCATGCTGTTGACTGTCAAGTACGCCAGCTTTTATGATTTAATTTTAAAATTGACTATTAAATGGTTTGCGTATAGGTGCGTGCTAAATGGACTTTATCAAAATGATAGATTTCATTCCAGTAATAAGGATCAATATAGATCTTGAAGCATTGTGCCAATAATCATAACCTATTGAGGGTAATTATTAGGTTGAATTAGAAAGTGAGGTTGTTATGTTCCTTTATATTTTTCAGATACCATTTTCTCATATTTTTGCCTCTTTGGGGTCTCTCTGAGATGTGTATTTGTCATTTGCAATGTTGCTGTCGCTCTGGCTCAACTGAGTGTCCCTAGCCCACTGCACAGTGGCAGTGCCCCGCGGGATGAGTCATGGGAGTAAAGCACCCCTAACTAAAAGGGGTGCTCCCAGAGAGCCGTAGAATGAAGCTATTGGTCCAGCTCCTCTCTCCTCCCACATTACACATAAAGAGAGATTCTGGAAGGTTCTCCTTTGTTTGCCAGTGCCGTGTTCTGTGATTGGAAAGTTCAAAGTTCTGTACCCTCCTCCCTTATTCCCTCATAAAATCAAGTTATTGTCAATCCTGAGTTCTATGTACCCCGTTGGTCCTTTCGGTTTCCCCCCTCCCGTTTTCCCCCGCTATAAAACTGGCAACACAACGCAGAATCCCCGCTTTCGGCTCGCCAATCCAGTCCCCCTCCCGCTCCTCCCTCCATCTCCCCTTATCCTATTAATAAACCTCCTGGACCGCCAATCCGACTGCCTGCATTTCTTGCTTCTGCTACCGATCTCTGGATTGCATGGTTTACCTGAGAGTTCCGCCGGTCCCAGCTGCCTCGCCCGCCCCCGAGAGCGGGCTGCCCTGCCAGGGCTCCGACTCTGCAGCTAGCCCGATCACAAACTGAGCTTGGGGTTCGGAACCCCATCATTGCAATTTCTTTTTTTTCTGTCCTTTGTACTGTTGATAGTCCATAGACTTTGTGGCATAATCTTGTATATATTGATTACAAGGAAAAATGACTTAAAGGGAGCAAAGGCTGAGAGGTCAAACTCTGAGTTCTGTATCAGTCATCCTCCATCTGACACAATGTCCCCACAAAAGCCAAGAGTGTTGCTATTTGTTTTAACACGTTAGCACACCGAGGCTTCAGTATTTGTACGATCTAATAATTTTTAAAGATTTTAATAACAGATATATTTGAAGTAATTGGCCATACTTTCTTTAGAAGATCCTCTTGTGGATATCTGAGCAAGTGATTAGTTCTACTACAGACACATTTTTTCTGTTTCATTTTCCACAGGTTTTTAAAATTTTTATGTTTAATTTTTTGTATAGTTTATCTTGATATGGAAGAGGCATTTAAGTTGTCTGAGTTTTTTCTTATCTGCTTTTCTGTAAAGGAGAAAAAGGTATTTTTACCTCCATCCAAATGCTACTTGTACAAATGTCAAAGTTCAACAGCAACTGAGCTGCCAGATCAAGGAGAATTCCATAACTGGGTTTGAAAAGAGCCCTTTGAAATGGGAATCAAATGAACTTCTGAATATTGCATGCCACTCAATAATAACAAAAATTCGTAGCGGAAAATGTCACTGAGCAGCAAAACCTGACTTTTTTGTAGAGATACAGGCACAAATTTCCCCTAAACGTCATTAGTTCTGGTATTTCTAAATCAGGCTAATGAGCGCTTTAACAAGGAATCAAACAAGTTCTTATTTTTCAAAGGTTTTCATCAAAGATCTGATCAGTTGAAAAAGACAGTTCTGAGCCCTGGGTTTATAGCAGGATGTTCACTCACAATGACACTTAAATTTGCGTGCAAAATAATGCATGGCATACCTTAACATTTTTCGTGGTAAGTTTGCTCTGGTTGTGCACAGAAGACAAGACATGCCTCAAATTTATTTTCTGTATTTTTACAAGCTGAGGAGAATTCAAGAGACATCATATTCCCCTATTAATTTATAAGACCATACCAGAAGTAATCACTGAGAACAAAGTTTCTCTGTTATCAAAAGAGATTAAATTTATTTCTTAAAATGAACACCATTTTTCTATGCACAGTCAACATATTGCAGCTTTTTTGGTGATTCTAGCTAATGAGATTATGATAATTCTTTCTATTACTTCTTTTTTCCATTGAAAATAATTGTGATTTCAGTCAAAACCCTCAATATATAAAAGTTTTACTGTACTGAAAAATAGCTCTTTTTAGCAGTTTAAATATGGGTTATATCCTTTTAGTTGTCTTTGAACTTGTTTAAGCAAGAAATTATTTAATTTTCTCTTATTCTTCTAATATCTATGGATTGATATGGGCATAAAGTAACCCAAAGCACATTTGTAAAAGTACCCAGTTTTGTGCTTCTTTCTCCCTCCTAAATGCCCAGAGGATGATTGAACAGCGTGATGATTGAGAACAGTATCCAGGGGATGACTCATCCTGTAGTCTGACCTTGCGGAAATGTAAAAGGTTTTCATATTGTGCTTCTTTCCAGCTTGTTTCACATGCTTAGGGTGCACCAGGAGGTGGTCCCTGCACTCACATATTGGTGTGACTATTTGAAAGGTTTTTTAAGAATAGCAGGTGAAAACTGAGAGCTGAGCAAAAAGACAGATGTACAAATAGGTTGGTTGCTTTTAGTGCGTGAGTTGAATTTGCGAGAATTGATGTACAGGCTACAGTGAAGCTGCTATTCACAATGTAAAAACAAGAGTTACACTTTATTGCTCTCACAAAAACTAAAACTATGCTCGATATTCTTCAGCACCCTCTACTGGGCTTGTAACTATTAACACAAATCAGGCATTCCTGAAGGAAAGAAACCTTGAGCAAGCAAAGAAGAAAAGGAACACAAAATAGTGTAGGGGTGGGTTTTTTTCTATCTAGATTTCAGTTATGAATTAATTCAAATTACTGCTTTTACCACCACACAGTTCTCTGCCTGTGCCTTTTCAGTGCCTTCAAAGTGTAGTTCTATCCAGGTGACATAAGATGCCTCCTTGAGGAGCTTGTTTGCCTGCATAGTTTTACCAATCACCTATCTGCGAATGTTAAGGCAGCATTTATTTAGGCAAAAAACAGAGTTCTGCTATACTTTGTATAGTTTAAAAGAATATATTCTTTTAACTTTTACTTGAGAAAATCCCCATAGCCTTTGCTGTGTATGAAAAGCCTCATAATGGAGTACCAATACTCACAGTGTAGCTCTAATTACAGTGAAAATTGTTTGCTCAATTGACTCTGAAAAAGAATTGCTATATACAAAAAAAGCACGGCTGCAATGATTTTTAGAAAATGAGACTGAAAAGATTTTAAGAAGTTAGATTACAAAGATTTTAGGAATTCAGAAGGCAGCTGGCTGAGATTCAGATTTTGGAATGCCACTGAGCCATGAACGTTTCCCCTTTGCAGATTTCTGGCCCTTTTTAGAGTAAGGGGCCATACATTGGAACACATTGTAGGGAATTATAAAATATTACTTTACTCTGGTCACAGACAGGTGTGTTCACATATTTACCAGTATAATTTAGAGGGAGAACATCCTTGAGTCAGAGTATGAAACCTTTCTCATTAAACTAACAGAAATTACAGCTGTAAAGATAGATCGTTATATTTTTTATTTATGCAAAATAAAAATGAGTAAATTTTGCCTAAAAAGTTAGTGAGCTTTTAGTTTCTTTGAATAAAATCTCTGCACCTAAACATGCATTTCAAATCATTATAAAAGTATTGCTGTTCAATCAATATAAAAGTATTATAAAAGAGCAATAAGTACTGGGATTTTAGTACTTATTCGACAGGTGACACATAGTTTAAGTATGGCTAAAATGTCTTAGAGCAATTTGTACCTAATATCAAGAAAAATAGAACCAAACTCTATGTTAAAAAGTCTGGGAAACCAGTCTACTTTCAAATGGGCTGATGAGACATAATACTGGAATGCTAGTATAGTGCTCATGTAAAGGCAGAATTGCTCATCATAAAGATTAAATCTTCCTAGTGCTGTGGCAAGTGGCAATGAACTGGCAATCCATCTGTTCTCAGTCTCTTCAAATATTAGAATTTATTACTGCAGAAAATAATAGCTGCTAATTTTTGAACCAACCACCTGTAAAGAACAAGTCATTGCACAGATAAGATGTGCTCCTCCTCACCCCCAGCTGCACCTTCAGCTAGCTTCATTTCCTCAGTTTGAATGAGAGCATATTTCAAATGAAGAGCAATTATATGGCTCTGTGCCTTGTATAACCTGTTAAAAACAGTAATTTGCTGGCATAAAATTAATTCTGTGCTCAGTTTACAGATCTAACTATCTTAGAGTAAGAACATTTCTCTCTTCAAAATATAGAACCACTAAGTGCTTGCTTGGATGGGTTTACTATTTATATTGTGCTTTGGTTAAATTTTGGTTAAATGTGGTTCTAAAATAGATTTGTCAACAGCTGATATGGCAATGCCATTATGTATTGACAGTGAAACATAATGCCATTTATTTTCTACAGGCTTATTTGTGCAAGAAGATTTGCTCTATTCTAAATGGGTATAATTCCTTCCATCTGAGGAGAAACATGTATTGTAGTTATACTCTCTAAGAGAGGGAATTCAACAGTGATAATGCACTCCTTTCCTGTTCAAAGCTTTACTTTGTAGTTACTTCTTTTCTTTCTCCAGGGTACTCTGTTGTGATGTTTAAATGCATGGCAAATTCCCTTTGTCATCTGAAAATATCCCAGACTATTATTTTCTGCAAAACAGCTCCCCAGTATAGTAACTTTGTGTTGAAACTGTGGGCCTTACATTTGTTAAAGATCAGTGCATTGCATTCCAAGAGACATTGTTCGAAAAAGAAGGAGCTTCCAATAGTTTTTTCATATTTCATTCAAACTTAACCTTTGTATCTCCTTTCAGACATACTGAAAACCTCAATCATTTTTCTTACCAATGTTTTCATCTAATCTGTATTTCAGGGCACATGTTTTGTTATTCTGACATAACACTTAGAAACACACCTGGGTTTATGAATTAATCCTTCTGAAGACCATCAAAAGTTACCAAAGAATGGCTTGAGTTGGAAGGGATATTGAAGATCACCTCATTCTAACCTCCTGCCATGGACAGGGACACCTTCCACTAGACCAGGTTGCTTAGAGCTCCATCCAACCTGGCCTTGAACAATGCCAGGGATGGGTCAGCCACAACTTCTCTGGGAAACCTATCCAGTGCCTGAACACTCAAACAGTAAAGAACTTTCTCCTCTTATCTGTTCTAACCCTACTCTCTGTCAGTTTGAAGCCATTCCTCCTTGTCCTGTCACTCCAGACCCATGTAAGTAGTCTCTCTCCATCTTTCCTGTAGGCTCTCTTCAGGTACAATTGGGTCACCCCAAAGCCTTCTCTGTTCCAGGCTGAACAATCCCAATCTCCTCAGCCTTTCCTCACAGGGGAGGTGTTCCATCCCTCTGATCAATTTAGTGGCCTCCTCTGGACTCGCTTCAACAGATTGATGTCCTTCCTATCTCATCCAAGTAATCTCACCTTAGGAGACAGAGAGGTTTGCTGGCAGGACAGTCATGTTATTTGCCAGCCATTTCACTAGAGCTTTTAATGATGGAAAACCCCAGTATTAAAAGCAGGACATAAATGGCCACCAAGAGATTTGAGAGATTAAGTTTCTCAGGCAAGATGCTTTTATCACAATTGGAGAGCAGTAAGGAGGGGCTCTGACCTTCTGTCAAGATTCTGTGAAAACTCCAGAATCTAGGAATCATAGAATAAAAGAATGGTTTATTTTGGAAGGGATCTTAGAGATTACCTAGTTCCAACCCCCCTACTGTGATCAGGGACACCTTTCACCACATGAGGTTGCTCAGAACTCCATTCAACCTGGTTTTCTTGGAAAGTTAAAGAAATATGGCAAATTATTATAACATTTGGGCTTTTTTTTCTCGTAGCTTCCCTGTTTTTATTAAATGAACATAAAAGTTTTCATGAAGTTCATTATTAAGATAAACTTTTGCATCCTTTGAACTGGCTATTGCTTTCTGCTTAGATATGTTTAAGTGTACAGCCATTCAGATGATTGGAGCTCAAGATTGTAAGAGAGGATGTCAGGCAAGGAGCACATACCTCAGAAATGGATGAAAACTGGAGGTAGGGCAGAATAATATTTTATCTAAGCAGATTAAAAAACTAGTGGTATATCTTTGATTTCACACAGCAAACTCAAGAACTTTTCTATGAATCTAAGAAATTTGTAGCTGATTACTTTTACTAGTTCTTTGTTAGAAAAGTGGTGTAGTAAATATTTATCTGTTCAGTAATCTGAAGAAACATGAGATTTTTTTACCCAAAAATATTTATGAAGTTCAGACATTCTATCAGAAGTAGTTTGGGGTGAGCACAGATGGTAAATGCATTACTCAAAACTGATGAATCCCCAGGGGATATATGAAAACCATTTTATTGTCAGGGATATCAATGAAGAGCAACCAGTTTGTCGAGGAGAGCTTGTTAATTTTGTATGCAGGTTTTGCGATTTATCTTCCAGGCTCTGAAGAGCAATTAAATTCACCTATGCTCATCAAAAGACTTAATGAGTATCATAAGTTTTGATGATAATGCTGTTCTTTTCTTCTTTAGGTAGCTTCATTCACTGGCAGTGCTATAGACTTTAGGCACATAAATGTCACAACTTCAGAATGTGGGCTTTCTTGAGGGAGGCTTTTTAATTTTAATTCTGACCTCATTTTACATCCTATGCATGATGGATCTTCTGCAGGCAGAATGTCAGGTGGTCAGGAACCAGTCTGCTCTGGTTTCTATAAGTCCATAGCATCTTGTACTATCATAACTCCTTAAAAAAGGCTTTTGTCTGATACTTGTTTTATAATGCATCAATAGCATCAATAAATCCTCCATAGATGTATTAAAATCTACTATGAAATATTATTTTCTAGAATACAACTCAAAAGTCCTGTGTTAAGATGTAATTCATACACATTTTCACAATAGCGGATGAAAACATCGGTAAATTTTAATTATGTCTTCTAGAATCAAAAATAATCAGAACTACATACATGTAGAGTATAATACTGATACTGGTATGTGAAAAAATATTGACATTCCCGCATTTCATATGTATAACAAACATAACCTTGATCTCTCAGTGAGTTCACATGCACCTATTTTTCTTGAAAAACTTCTTTTTATTATTTGTTTTATACTAACATAATTCCCATGTCAGACAATTAATACGTAAATGTCAACAGAACTATTTCACATTGTGCTTTAAAATGATGTAAATTTGTACCCAAGGTGTCCAAATGATGTTGAAATTTATAAAAATCCATCCTTGTTGGCAATGACAAAACCCACCAAGTAGCACACAAATGAGCCTGCACAATTTGCTAAATAGAAAAGGTTTTTTGTTTGGGGAACAAAATGAGTTATTTGTTGCTGTTTGTACCACTGTTGTAGTGCTCCTTTCAAATAGGTGAAGGAATACTTCATTTTAGGAGGAAAGAAAAGGTTTTTTACAGTACTTAAATGGGATATAGGTTCTTATACCTATAATTTTTTTTCTTGAGATAAGGTGTTGGTGTTGAAAATGCAGGAGTACATCAGCAGTGAAAATCTGCAGAAAGAGTAATTACACATTTTTTTGAGAGCAGAAATAATCACCCGAAGTTCATTGTTTCTGTGGCATCAGTACAACTCAAAGCAATGCAAAGATTGATGGCACAATGTCCAAAGCACCTGTAAGACACAGTACCTGTGGAAAGATTAATGTCTCATCCACAGAGAACACATGGTATTGTCTGTTCATTACGACTGTCAATTCTTTGGTTCTTCCAAGGTTGAGGGAGGGGGACTCTGCCCCTCTGCCCTGCTCTGCTGAGACCCCACCTGCAGTGCTGCATCAGCTCTGGGCTCCCAGCACAGCAAGGACAGGGAGCTGCTGGAGCCAGGCCAGAGGAGGAACCTAGGTGATCAGAGGGATGGAGCAGCTCTGCTGGGAGGAAAGGCTGAGGGAATTGGAATTGTTCAGCCTGGAAAAGAAAAGCTTTGGGGTGACCTAATTGTAGCCTTCCAGTACCTGAAGGGATTCTACAAGAAAGATGGAGAGAGACTATTTACAAGAGCCTGGAGTAACAGACCAGGGGGGAATGGCTTCAAACTAAAGACAGACTGACAGTTGATTTAGATTGGATATTAGGAAAAAATTCTTTTCTGTGAGGGTGATCAGGCACTGGAACAGGTTTCCTAGAGAAGCTGTGGCTGCCCCATCCCTGGTAGTGTTCAAGGCCAGGTCAGATGGGGCTCTGAGAAACCTGGTCTAGTGGAAGGTGACCTGGCACATGGCAGGAAGGTTGGAACCAGATGATGTTTAAGGTCCCTTCCAACCCAAACCATTCCATGATTCTATAATCCTAGATGTGATGAAATGTGGTGAACATGAACTAAATATAACCATGGCAACTCAGAATTTTCTCCACTTTTTCACTCTGTTTTTCCCCTTCTGCATGATAGAAAGGAGTATGTGTATATGTATATATGTATGTGAATATAACTATACTTCTCATACAGAATATTATCGCAGACTGGTAAAGGGTTGGAATGGACCTTAAAGATTGACTTGTTCCTCTTGGGCAGGGACACCTTCCACTAGACCATGTTGCTCAAGGCCTTATCCAACCTGGCTTTGAAGAAGTCCATGGATGGGGCATCCACAACTTCTTTGAGAAACCTGTTCTGGTGACTCACCACCCTCACAGTAAAAAACTTCCTCCTAATATCTAATCTAAATTTCCCCTTCTTCAATTTGTACCCATCACTTCTTGTCCTATCACTACAGTTCCAATATCAGAAAAGACAAAGATGTTTCACAGCTCCAGGAGGAATGTTGACATCAGTGCAAATCAGAATAGAATGAAGAATTCTTCCAGAATTGTAGCAGGAAATGATAAACCAGGAACAATGGAAAAATATTCTTTTAGGGAATTTCTTGAGTTGTGGAGGGCAAAACCTGGATAATATTGACCTTTGTTTACAAGAAATTGTCCCATCTTAGTTATCTGACTGACCTTCATTTTGAAGTCTTCAGTATATTTAAGTGATTGACTTCAAAATATCTGTTGCGTTACCTCTCTATAGAGGAGGCCTGTGATTATCCCCAAACCACTGTGATTTTTCAAGTGGTTAAAATTTCCTCTCAGGGGCTTGAACTGGATACCTTGTACTTTTGAGAATTTTTTACCAGAATGTTTGTTAACCTACAGACTGATGTGGATTATAACACCCACTGGAGATTTGCTTCACACTGTATATAGGGAATGATGAGAGACTTGTGATTGTGCTGCTGAAAGCTGCTGCTTGAGTTCAGTTGGGTACAGGAGATGATACTCGATCTGATAATCATTTACATCATCAAGGAATGTTTAATGTGCTTGTTAGAGAAAGAGGAGATTATTTCCTCAGTGAGCGTTTTTTTTTTTTTTACAATTTATTTTATTTGAAGTGAGGGAAAGATTAAATCAGTCTAAACCCTATACAAAATACTAAAAGAAAGTTAACTGCAAAAGCAGACACATCCACAAAGTAAAAGCTACTGGTGATGAATGGATGGGATTTTTTTGGCAGAACAGTTTATGACAGTGTATCAGGAAAGCCTTCTACAGGAAGTCAAGCAAGTGCAGGCTTAGACACTTAGACACTTCACATTGAATGTAGAGTAAATCTGTTAAGCATAGCCTTTTTTGATTTTTCAGCTACAGTTTAGATAAGCACTTGTCAGTTTTCTGGTTTTGAGTGCTGTAAACAAAACCTTGAGCTATTACTTTAGTGTAATTTGAGCGATTTCATGATAAAACTCTGAATAGTGTCTGGTTCTCTCTATACCACTTCTCAGGGAAATTGATTCAATTTTAATGACTGCCTCACACTTCAGCACCTTGTCTGTACTATCCTAAGAGTGTCCCCAGGAGATGATTTATGAGCCAATTTGGAAGCCCACACTCTAGAAGCCAGAAGTAGCGAAAGTGCCCCTCACTGACCAGAGCAGATCATGGAATACCTTGTAGGAAGGTAATGGAGTATTTCTCTGTTCTGAACCATTTCAGAAAGTTTTTAACGTTTTCTTCTCCCTACAATAACTGCAACATTCCTGTAAAAAGCATTATCACCAGGCTTGAGGTATTTTCTGAAATAAGACAATGTTTTTTCAAAGAGCATAAATATGAAAGTATTTTTATATAAAGTATATGTGCACATGGACATGTTTAAAATTAATCCACATTTTTAAAATTATCAGATTTGGCAAATACACAGAATGACATTCCTGTGGTACCATGCTGACTTTCAATTATGGTACGAATGCACTTTTTCTTTCTTGTACATGTAGTGATATTTAACCTTATGATACCATACTGTGGTTTATTCTGAGTGCAAATCTGAAGCCTGAACAGTGAATACTGAATAATACTTGGGAGTTTCTTCTTCATGTATGTGTTCTGCTTGTTTTAAAGTTTATGCCTGGATGAAAATAAAATCAGGGGTGGTGACGACTTCAGTTGCAAGCTTAACATTTTGGAAGACTTTCATTCTACGTTGTTGCAAAAACTTGCAGGCAAATGGAGAGAACAGAGATCTAGCAGTGATTGAATTATTGTAAGTAAAATTACTTTAGCGCTGTGTATCTCTTGAAATATAGTGGTTGAAAATTTGAAACAGGTCAGTTATGTACTTTTTAAACTGGTATAAAAGTCTTTAGGAAAAAAAAGAAAAGAAAAATCAGTGGGTAATGGATAGAATAAAGACAAAAACCAAGAGGAAAAGGGATTTTGAGTACCTAAGAAATTTTAGCAAATGCCTGCGTGTGTCAGTCTAGATATTCTTGAGCATCATGTTATACATGTTCATAGGATAGGAAAAACCACACAATTTCTTATGTAATATGAAATCAATTTCTAGTTTTATATGGAATGTAGGAAAAAAAATCTAAAAGTAATTTTCTTTTTTATTGAATAGAAAAGTAGCATTATCAATTTCATTATTTTTCTAACTACATGTTTAGGAAGCCAGAAAGCAACTTTGGCTTTTCCAAATATCAAGGCGTAACCAGGCTATTCTTTTTTAACCTAGTTTTTCTTATTCTCTATAACATTATCGTTTTCCCCCTCCCATTTCAGTGTTTCTTCTGAAACCAATACTCATGTAGTTTAAGACTAAAATGGGTCATTCTTTCCATCTCTTGACAGAAACTCAGTGCAGCATGTTGCAATCACACCAAACTGAAAACCCACCATTATACCAAGACGCTTTCAAAGAACTATGAAGATAGATTAAAGAGGCAAGATGGGATCATAATTGTATTTTTTAACAAAGAGATTTGTGAATGAATGAAATGTGTTTTAATTTATGTGCAGAGTCGAACCATGGAACATATTTTCAATCATATAAAAAGCACCTCACTCTCCCCCTCCTCCTTGATTTTGCTTACTATGTGTTTCTTCCACTTGTTTCCAGCATCCACATGTGAGGATACTTTGGAGCAGCTGAATTATGCATGTTGTGGGGTGAGGACAATGTCACATCTTGGCTAGGAGGGGGTCAACAAATTAGGAAACGTTGCTGCTCATCTACTAATTATACCAGATTCACTCCATTCACTGAGTAGGAAACGTGTGGGTCTGGATATTGGATATGGCTACTGTTCTGTTGAATAAAAATACTGCTTTTGAAAGCTCTTGGGAGGAAAAATGATACCCAGTGGGTTTTATCCACAACAAGTTTAAGATAAAGGATCGAAGGATTTTATCATAAATAGTCATAATCCTTCTTACACCACACATATCTTTGATACAGGTTTTGGTACCTTCAACAGGGGTGAATCTTTCTTTTGACTGGTGAATTATTTATTAAGTATACTATAGAAAGTGCCACATATGTAACAGTAATAAACTAGTGAATCTTTTTGTCTGTAGTACTTCCATCTTCCTTAGCAGATTACACAGGTTCCTCAGAGACTGCAATATAGTAGTAGTAAATATCTGTCTATGATGATGAAAGATGAGATTTGCTGATCAGAATGATCTCTACCCAATATGGGCGTGTGCATACATCCATACCTGCTGTGTGTGCATGTGTTTCCATGCGTCTATTGGGATCTAATGAAGTCATTCTGTTGGATTTTGCCTAATGCAGGAAGTGTCCCAGCTAACCTTGGTGCTTCTGTGTGTGACTTTTAACACATTGCACACATTTTGCTACTATTCCCTGCATGATTTACTATAAATAAAGCTGGAATTCTGGTGTTTAATTCACATGTCAACCAGGACAGTAAGAAGGACAGGGGTTTCTTTTGAGTTCCTTGTGGAACTGATATTATTTATTTTTGTATTACTGGAGAGAGGCAAGCTTGTCTTAAAATCATCAAAGCAAGTTTCTGCTCCATTGTCAACTGCATTAAGGAATAAACTATCCTTTATTATTATCATAATATTTCTTCTATTGCTTTCTGTCAATCAATATTACATTGCTAAAGCACTATTAGATAGTGATTACACTGATGTATGGACACATAAAATGTTTAGATTTCATGTTTATAATGTAACATGTTATTAAAGTGTCTTAGCAGTATGCAAGCTCCATGAGTTATAAGCACCTGGAATCTTAGCAGATCAGAGATAAGAATTTTATAAAACAAGGGGGTGATAAAGAAGAGATGAAACAGGTGTTTTTCCAGCCCAGCATAATGACCTATTGATATTTTAAAAATCTTTAACTCTTTTCATGTATATTACTGTAGTACAAATCAAAACTATCCACTAACAGGAGGATACATCAACCATAAATTCTTCTGTTAAAGCTGTATTTGAAGAGGCAGTCAAGGACTGTATGATTAGTAGAATTTACTAACTTTTTTTGGTGTTTTATTTGATGGAATAAATAATTCTTAAAACAGATATCACATAGCTTAATCATATGTATATTAAACATTGATACAAGCATCTGAATCTCTCCAGTTTAGTGATAAATAGAGCCAGGATGACATTCAGAATTTATGGATAAGCATAAGCCAATTCAAGTCACACAAGAATTCAACCTTGATACGGCTGGTGCTCATATTCTCTTTGCTACAAGTAGCCTTACACTGCTTTATTCTGACTAATTTATTTTGTTGCTTTAACCTGTGCCTCAACTGCTTTTGGTGCCAAACTCTATCCAGACTTTCTCATACATAAAACACGTTTGGGTAGTTGAGTTCAGGTTTGTTTCATAATGTTATACAACATTTGGCACAGGAATGTGTTTGTTTTCAACAATGTGTGTTCTTTTATCTCATAAAAATGAGAAATTGAGTGTGTGGTGCTCTTTCTGAGGAACAAAAGGTACATGATACATTGCAGTGATTTGTGCTTCTGTGTTAAAATTGGGTCAGTTTTTCTCTAAAGCTAAGAAAAAGGAGGAGTTAAAATTCTGAGCTAAAAAGGTAGGTGATATATTGGTTTGCTTATTAGCACTTGATACTCTTAACACTGAAGTCAACTGAAAGGTATTTTTAATTTCAGAGTGAGTAGAATCTCCTTTCTGACAAATAATCAGAAAAATTATATTCAGGGTTAAGTCTCAATTCTTCCAGTGTCTGTAGACTTCTCCCATCAAGAACAATTTCTCTTTTAGGTCATGATCTGTTCTACACTGTATGGAGTAAAATGCTAACTTTCTAGTTGGACAGGCTGAGATATTGCATGATGGTAATTTTTGATCTATAATGTATTCTTTGTGACAAATCTGATTTTACAATAATAATTTATGCATCCTAAAGTTATTTAAGCAAGGAATATTATTTTTCCCAAGACTCTCTGCAAACCATCCTAATTTAGTAAAAGCAGAGCAGTCAAAGGAAATGTAAAGGGTTTGTACATAAAGACATACAGGTAAGGAAAACAAACTAAACAATTATACCGGGAGACTAGACTACTATCTGTTATGCTGTAGTTGTTATGAAAAGAAATGCTAGACAGTTGAGTTTTTCATTGATGTGGTAAATGTGAATCATACTTCTACATTTTGCTCCTAAGAAGATTGTAAACTGAAATATGATCTTTTCTTAATTCTCAATATATGAGGTTTGTTACATGGCATTAAAAATATACTATGGGCTTGTCTTTCCATAGCATCATCCTTAAAAAACGGGTCTTGGTCAGAACTAAAGTGTGCAGAGGGCACAGAAGATAATTAGCATGGCCTGTTTCTGATCCTGAGGCAGTTTGTGCTGCAGGGATCTCTACAAGGTGAGTTCTGGTTTGGTTTTTTCATTGCCTGCAGACCTGAGAATCAGAAATTATTTTCACGCTTCTGGGCTACCAGGATTTGCTAATTAGGCAGGTTAGTAGAGTGAGATTCAATCTTGTGAGAGTGGCTCTTAAAACAGAGGAAAAAATAAAATAGAAAATCTGAGAGAACTAGGATTGTTCAGCCTGGAAAAAGGAAGGCGTTGCAGTTACTGAAGGGAGCCCACAAGAAAGATGAAGGTAGGCTATTTGCAAGGGCCTGGAGTGACAGGACAAGGGAGAATGGCTTCGAAGAGACAGAGAATAGGTTTAGATTAGAGATTAGGAAAAAAACTTTGATGTGAGAGTGGTGAGGCTCTGGCACAGGTTTCCCAGAGAAGCTGTGGCTGCCCCTTCTCTGCCAGTGTTCAAGGCCAGGTTGGATGAAACTCTGAGCTGTTGCGGTTTAGAGGATGTTGCAGCAGACTTTACCCTAGAGCTTCTCTACCCAGCCCGGTTCAGCGCCTCAGTGCTCCAAACCCTCTGTCCCAGGGCTGGACACTGCACTCTCACCAGCCAGGGAGCTATAAGGCTATCTCTGGTTCGTCTGCTTCTACAACCGGCGGTGATAAAGGAGGCGAGGAGGGTCTATGCAGAGTGTCCATGGAAGATGTTTATTCGCATGGTGCAGCAGAGGCCAACGACCTCCCCGAGGCAGAGATGCCTCGAGGGCGAAGGCCTCACATGCACAGCCACATGTGGAGCATAGACACACGTGGAGCATAGACAGCAAGATGGCGGAGGGTAAGGGGTTTTATAGGGAAACAGAGAGGGGCAGGGACAGCACACAGGCCCAGTGACCTCTGGGTACAGGGGAGGTACAGGGGCGGAGTTAGGAGTACAGGAACCAATAGGGGAAACCCGAGGGAGTGGCCAGGGCCACGTGGGGTTAGGGTATAGGAACCAATAGGGAAAACTGGGGGCGTGGCTAGGACTATGTGGAGTAGGGAAGGCAGGACAATAGGTGACAAGTACAGTCGTTAAGAAAGGGGTGTGGGGAACTTGCAGCCATTATCACAATACTGAGCAACCTGGTCTAGCAGAAGGTGTCCCTGCCCACAGCATGGGGGTTGGACCTGGATGATCTTTAAACATTTTCCAACCCAGGCCATTCCATGGTTCTATAAATTGTGATAAAAGCACCTGCCATTTGTATATGGCTTACATGATTCAATTCAGTGTTGATCAACGATGAAGATGCTTTGCCCATCATTGTGGACATTGGTATTATTTGAAATCTCTATTAGAAGTAATATCTGACCTACAAGTGAAATGCTCAGAGGTTTTATATTCTAAACCCAGAGACTGGTTTTCTTTGCCTTGGTTCTGGAGTCTGCCAGAGTCGCTGTGGTCTCTGGTGAATTGAGGTAGTATTTAATACAGATACCAGTTAGGCATGGACAGGTTCCCATTACAGGGGAGTTAATACTGGACACTGACTGTATTCTGACTGTAATTACAACAGCATGAGTAAGAAGGGTTGATTCGTAGCAGAGTGGAGTCCTCTCCCTTCTTTGTGTTCTCGATCTAAGAAATTAGGAGCTGACATTGCTCAGATTCTTTGGGAAATATGCCTCACATTCACAGGATCATAGAATTATTGAGTTTGGAAAAGACCTGCAAAATCATTGAATCTAACCTCTGACTGAACAAAACCTTGTCAACTAAACCAAGTCATAAAGCAGAGAAGGAGAAATTTGCCAAATTCAGAGTTCACTTCTAATTCCTTCAATGGCAAGGGCTGCTGAGAGCAAAGCCACTGCATGGTGTCTTGCATGGGAGACAGAAGCCTTATGAGTTTTTGCCGTTTGCAAGGCTTTAGGCTAACTAGCTCCCCAAGACTCAGTCCTGTTGGCAGGGATCTTTGATATTTGGCCGATTAGTCTAAAAATACCATTTATTAGACACAGAAAATAACAAACATACAAACATAGAACAGATTGACATACATACACACACAATAAATGCATAATTGCAAAACAAAAATAGCTAAAATGCAATTATGGGGTAAATGCTTGCTTGAACTATAAAAATATTTAAAAATGCAAGTTAAGAAATGCTTGCTTGAACTATAATGCAAGTTAAGAAAGGTACCTGTAAGTTAGCCAGAATAATACAATTTAGGAAACCAATGATCTTACCAAAATCCAATTTTGGTGCTGGGATACATTAGAGTCCGCTCTCAATCTTGCAAGAAGTTACCACAGAGCTTGTGTCCAAGCTCAGGGGAGAAGTTTTCAGTATCCATGTAGAAAAGCTTCTGCCCTTGTTGAGATTTCGTGAGCTTTTTATAGGATAAAAAGGTGTGAATTTGTGGTCACTAAAAATTTCTCACATTCTTTCTACATTCCACAGGGTAGTGTCTTTTCAGACTTTCAGTTGCCACTACCAGATAGCCCTGATTTAGGCTATCAACCTAATCTGAGCCATCCATTTCCTGTGACCGATCAGGGAGAGAGAGAAGGGCGGGAGGAGCATCCTGCCACACATGGTAGCCAAAGCCTCGAGAGCACAAGTGCAGGACAGTATCAGAGACACCAAGGGTGTAAACCCAAACCAAAAATGACAAATTACTGGTGATTTAGAGAGGGCAACCTCAAGATGTGCCAAAGTGTTCCTATGGAGAAACAAAGAAAATAACAAATATGTAAAATAGTGCATTTTTTGATGGAAGCACAGAAAAAATGGTAAGATATAAAAAGCAGTTATATCTTCTTCAAGAATGGGAGGAAAAGAAGAAGGGAGAATTGTTCCTGCCTTGCCACTTGGCTAAAGGCAATAATGCATGTTATTGGTGTTTATGCTTGACAGTATCAGGCCCTTCTTCCCCTTTGTTGGGAAAAGAACACTGCTTTCTGACTTTTTCTTCACCTTGTGTTCCTTCTGCAGACTCAAGCATAACATGTAAAGGATTATCTTTATAAACATGTATAAATAAATTGGAAAGACAACAAATACCACATATGTGTTCTGTGCTGTGACCATCCCACACAGGGTGAGTGATGCCACATCACTGGGAAGCAAACTTGGATGCGATGCTCAGAGACAGGGAAGAGCAGTGGTCACTGGTTCAGCTCATCCTGGGTTTTGTGTTGCAAGTAGAAAGGGCAGGGCTGGATGACTGTGCGCTGGTTTTATTGGAGTTGCTGAAACTTTTTGCTTGCTCTAAGAAGGGGGTCAGTAAATTCAGAGTGTGTCAAGGTTTGACCCTGGCTAAATGCCAGGCACCTACAACGTCTGCTCTCTGCTCTCTCCTGACGCAGATGTTCAGCAGAGGGAGGAAAAAAATCTATTAAACACAGATACACACTGGACTCATGAGTTGAGATAGGACACTGGTGGGAGGACACACTGAAAAAGGGCAAATACAGGCTGAAAACTTAAAGTTGCAAAGTGATTTATTAACCTAACAGAGTCAGAGGATAAATGAGAAATAAAAATAAGCTCTTCAGACACTGTTCTTTCACTCACCCCCTCCCTCTTAAAACACCATTTCTCTGCTCACCCCCCCCCCCCCTTCCAACTAGCAGCTCTGGTAGTGGGCTAGTTGGGTATGGGTATGGGGCCTTTTCTTAGTCCATTCATCACTATAATTCCTCTGCTACAAACATTGTTTCTCTTCTCATCCCTCTTCTTCTTAAGACACTATTTCTCTGCTCACCCCCCTCTCTCTTTCCAGCCAACAGCACAGGCAGGGGGCAGGATAAGGAGTTTTTTCTCTGGTCAGTCCATCAAGGAGAGGGATTCTCTACTTAGCCATGGGGTCCCTCCCATAAGAGACAGTCCACTGCAAACTTCTTTGGCATGGGTCCAATCTCACAAGCAACATCCCGCCCGAATTTGCTGCAACGTGGGGTTTTTGTCCATAGGGTGTAGACTTCCGAGCTGAGGCCAGGCTGCTTCCCTCCCAGGAGCGAGGCCCTTCTCTCTCTTGCAAGGCCTTTGCAGCTTTAACTCTTTAGATGAGACTCCCACTGGATCACAGCTTCTTCCAGGCATCCATCTGCTCCTCTGGCATGGGCACCTCCCCGCGGGCTATGGGTGGAATTCTGCACCCCTGTGGATTCCATGGGCTGCAGAGGGACCTCCTGCTCCACCCATCGTCTTCACCACAGCTAGCAGAGGGTTTTCAGCTCTGGTACCTTTAGCACCTCCTCCCCTACCTTCTTCACTGACCTTGGTGTCTCCATGTTGTTCTCCCCTCACATATTTTTACCCCCTCCTCTAGCTAAAAAGAAGTGTGTGACTACTTTGTTTTGATTTATTCTTAAATATGTTTTTACAGAGGCGTAACTAACACCTCTAATTGGCCCAGACTTGGCCAGCAGCATGTCCATCACCTTCAGAGCCATTAGAGATTGGCTCTGCTGGACAGGGTAAAAACCTTCCAGAACCTTCACACAGGACACACAGGAGCCGTCTTCGTGCCACTCCCCACCCTTCAGACACTTCTTCAGGCCTCCCACAACAGCTTTTGAAGGGTTTAAATTTCTCCTAGATGCTAATGATACCTTGCTGGTACTTTGGGCTAAGCAAAACTACCACAGGGTGGTTGATTTTTTTCAGGACATCTGGAGATTGTCTAACACAACTCTGCTCTTCAAGCATGGTTATCTACAGCAGGTTGCTGAGGACATATCCAGTTCTGAGTGTCTCCAAGGATAACTCACTGTGCTAAAGATTAGGACTTTGGTGATTTTAATTTATAGCAGGTGCATTATGGCAAGAGTTTAGGAGTTAGGACTTCATGTCTCCTAAATCTAAGCCCTAATTTACAGCCTTGATTGAAATGGACAAATAATTTAGCTTGTCTATTGAAGAGAAAGGGTAAATCAAGAAAGAAGCCCCATGATGAGTAGACCATTGGTTCCTGTGTCTGTAATTCCACCCGCTTCAGCAGCCTTAGGCCAAAAATAGAATATGATCCTGCCAAACAGGAAACAAAATCTATTACAGGTCTGCGATACTGTGCTCTCCTTTATTGTGCTTGCTGTCTAATTTTGTTAATGGATTGTTCTTACTGCTTATTGAAAGAAATGGTACAGGTTATGTCCTTAGCTTAGTCTTCCCTGGATCTTCCTACCATGGCAGGACTGCTGAAAGGTCAAAATGAGAGATTGCAGTGAAAGGAAAGCATAGGAAGTAGCTTTTTCCTTCTTCAGACTGCTTCATAGAAATGTCAGAGGCAACAATAATGTGTTCTTTGGCCACCTTATAAGACAAACCAACCACTTCTCCATTCCCTAAAGGTATATTTATGCATCTGAATCTACAATAGACATCGATTACTGGTTCTGGCTTCATATACACAGTGGAATAGAAGTGCTGGAAAATTACATCATTGGATGGATAGATGGATAGATGGATAGATACCCAAGAAAACAAAAGGAAACACCAAAGATAAGAAATGTTCTCTATCTGTTTTAGGTAACTGAATTTTTTTATGCATTTTGTATGTCATCGAAATGCTTTAACATGGTTTGCCATTAAAGAGACAATACACTTTTCTGGTTTCGGACTTGACGAACTTCCTAAATCTGGAAAATATTGTCATTTTCACATATGGAGGATTTTTTTTACTTTGTATTATTTCTACTTGCTAACAATTGCAGAAATTGGTTGAATGTATTATTTCTCCATATCCTTGTCTGTCACTGGTTTTGAATTTAGTTAGTAATTCCTTAATGAGTTCTAGTTAAACTGTTGTATGTGACTTGTAGTGATTATTCTTAAATGCTAATTTGGATATTTAATAAGTACAAGTAACTAGACAAAAATGCTAGGAAAAATTATATTCTTGCAATGTAATGGATGTAACAGACTTTGAATTGATTAATGATGAAAATGCTTAGCATCGTATTAATTCCTAATGTTGCAAGAAGTGTGTGCTAATGACAATCTAGGAAAAACTGTGTGGTTAAGAGCATGCATAGCATGTACGAGGGCAGCCAGTCTCCAGGATTGCAGATCTTGGTTGGCTCTTTCCTAGTGTTCTGTTGTCTACCAGCAAGAAAGTGGTATTTCTCTGCTTGTTTGATTTTGGATGGTTTTGGGGGTTTGTGTTTTTTTTAAATGTAATAATGACCAACATAATGTAGCTGCCTAATTTGAAATTCATCAAAACTTTCTGATTCCAGTATGGGAAATTCCATATGATACAATGAAATAGCATGCATATCAAAATAAAATCATAAGTTAAATATTGCATACATTGCAAATATCTTTTATTCATATATGTCTCTTATATCCAATTTTGGCTAAGGTCGTTAAGGTTAAGTACTTGAATTAATTCACAGCTCTAGAAATGTGCAAGCATTTATAATTATATTAAGGAATAATAATAAATCTATAGATGCATAATTAAGTAATTACATGTCTCCACAAAATCTGCATTTAATTTTCAAATTTCAGCTTCAGTAGATTTCCTTAAGTCTCTAAAACTTATTCTGAATGAGAAAAGTAGTTTAGCTTCCATTGAAACCAGTGCCTTAGGAACACATGGGTCTGTCTTAAGAAAATACTTTTGATCTGTAAAGGGGAAGCAGTTTCTAAAGCTTGTCTCTGATTTCTACTTCTCAAATTCAAGTAAAAATATCCTTAATGTATTTCTGACACATTTATGGTAGCCATTAATAAATCATCCAGAAACAGAGTTATAATGAGGCATTGCTTGCTATATATGTCCTGACTTGATACAAGTGAAAGTAACATGGGTGGAATTCTAAGCCACAAAAGCCCTTAATGCTTGAAGAACGCAAACGTTTATTAAAAAAAAGAAAAACAAACCCTAAACCACACCTTCACACTATTTGTAGCAAACTTATGAGTTTCAGTAAATAAAAGCATTTTTATGCTATTCTTTTACTAGTTTACTAGGAACATGCATTTTTATTTGTGTGAGTAAAAAAAAATAGAGCCCCCACTTGGATTTTTGTTTTCGCCTCTCAGAACAATGCTGCCATTACAATACTGTAATTTCTTCCAACTTCCTTTGAAAAATATAATACAAATCAAATCTTTCTACTTTTGGAAACTTCCTGGTTTTGTTTCCTGAACTAATCAGCTACAGATAACTCCCCATTATTTTGGTTTTCTACCTAAAGAGATAGAAATTATCTTATTGCAGGTCTTTCCAATCTCTGAGCAAGCACACTAGACTTCACAAAAAGTAGCTTATCTCTATACACTAATGGCCTGAGACAGGAGCTGAAAATTGCTCTCTTGGGTTGTGTGCAAGGAAGTACATAAAAATGCCACGTTGTACCCGATAAAGAAACAGAATTTTTGTGTGTATGTGAATATGTTTATATCCTATGGTCCTGTTAGCCTTTTCAGTAAATCCCAAGAAATTTATCCTTTGAAGGAATCTACAGAGGATATACTGTGAGTACAGACTCCATTTGAAGACAAATGGAGGCCTGTGACTTACAGCAGTTGCTGTAACAGGAGAGGAGATCCTTTCATTTTGTGTGAAACTATCCACATGTTAAACTTACTCATAGAAGAGAAATTTTCAGTATATGTGCTTCAATTATGAATTTTCAAGCTTGTGTTGTTTGCAAGTCTTCTGTATGTGATCTTTAGTGGTCAACTTAATGGTTCGCTTAAAACATTATTTCAAAAGTGCGAACAAAAATTACCAGAAAAAAAACCCCAAATCCCATTTTACTTTGACCTGAAGAAGCAGGGTAATGTAGATTTTTCTGAAATCCAAGAAAAGAGTAAGAGGCAATATCTAGGGTTCTGGTCTTCACAGATGTTGAGCGGTTTTTTTTAGTCTTATATGCACTGCTGAGCATCTGCTCCATGCACGCAGACTGAGGTTGGTGCATGTTCCTTGCTGCTGCTGCTTACACTGCAATTTCACTTGTGGTATTGGTGATTGAGCAACATTGATTATTGGGATAGTATGGCAGGCATAGGTAAAAATCACACAACAGTTTACCGAACAAGTAAAACCCGTACCTATCCACTTCAAAAATGGAGGCAGAAATTCTTAACAAACCTGTTATTTCAGCTCTAATTTTTGTTAAATGCTTTTATTCCTTTTAGTTTATAACTTGGATGTATGAACTTCAGGTGTGATATATAATTCTTTAATATTTAACTAGTAATATTTTATCTGGAACAGGAAGTAGACTAGATGACAGAGAGTGATAGGTAAAAGAAATCCATGTTTTTAAAATAACTTCCTAATTTTACCTTCAGAATCAAAAACGAATTATTTGAAATCAGAGATAATGGTATCTGTCTCTTAAATTCTTCCTACTCCTACCACCACCTCATAATTATTATGATATTAAGAGTATTATTATATTCTTCAGGAAGGAAATCTTATAGGCTGAGGAAATGGGAATTCCCATATTCCAAAAAGTGAGCCAGATGCACAGAGAGATTTGGCTGGAACTCAGTGGAAAAAAATGTTATTATTTCTGGAACAAGGAGCAGACAACTCAGGAGGACTGCAATGAAGTCAGCAGAGCATGCAGGGAAGAGCACAATTCAAAGAACCAAAGCTCAAGTACAACTTACTCCGGCTACTGCCATAAAATACAATAAAAATGCGTTAAGTACAAAGGAAGGGTTAAGGAGAATCTCCATCTTTTATTGGACACAGGGGAAACATAGTGAAAAAGGATGGGAGAAGTGCTAAGGTTCTTAACATCTTCTTTTTCTCAGCCTTTTAAAGAAAAACTTTATTCCCTGAGTAGCCTGCCCCCAGAGCTGGAAGACAGGGATGGGGAGAAGAATGAAGCACTGTAATTCAAGGGCAAAAGGTCAGTGACCTGCTGCACCATTTGGAGACACAAAACCCTAAGGGGCTGGGTGGGATCCAACCAAGGGTTCTTGAGGGAGCTGGCAGAAGAGCTCATTGAGCCACCTTCAATCATTTACCAGCAGTCCTGGCTAACTGGGCAGGTCCCAGAAGGCTGGATGTTGTAAATGGGGAGCGCATCCACAAGAAGAGCTGGAAAGAAGTTTTGGGGAACTACAGGGATGTCAGCCTGACCTCAGTGCTGGGGCAGGTCATGGAGCAGACCATGTTGAATGCAAAAACACAGCACATGCAGGATCAGACCCAGCCATCACAGTTTGTGGAAGACAGGTCCTGCCTGACCAACCCAATGGCCTTCTATGAGGAGGTGACCTGCTTAGTAAATGAAGGAAAGGACGAGGATGTTGTCTTACCTGGACTGTAAGGAAAACTTTGAGATCATTTCCCACAGCATTCTCCTGGAGAAACTGGCTGCTCATGGCTTGGAGAGGTGCACTCTTCACTGAGTTAAAAACTGTCTGGATGGCTGGGCCCAGAGCATGGTGGTGAAGGGAGATAAATCCAGTTGGCTGCTGGTAACAAATGAGGTTCCCAGGGCTCACCATTGAGGACAATCCTATTTCATATCTTTATCGGTGATTTAGGTGAGGGGGTTAAATGCACCCTCAGCCAGTTTGAAGATGACACCAAGTTGGGCAGGAGTGTTGATCTGCTGGAGGGCAGCAGAGCTCTGCAGACAAATCAGGATAGGCTGGATTGATAGTCTGAGGCCTGATAGTCTGAAGTTCAGCCAGGGCAAGTACCAGATCCTGCCCTTTTGTCACAACAACCCCAGGCAGCACTACAGGCTGGGGCAGAGTGGCTGCAAAGCTGCCCTAGGGAAAAGGACTGAGAGGTGCTGCTTGACAGCAGCTGAAATGAGCCAGAGTGTGCCCCAGTGGCCAAGAAGACCTCCTGCATTGTGGCTTGCCAGACTGGGCAGCAGCCATCCCCCTGTTGTGGGCGATGAGGAGGCTGTACCTCAAATCCTTTGATACATTTTGGGATAGAATGACACTGATGTGCTGGAACCCATCCGCAGAAGGGCAATGGAGCTGCCCAATGGTCTGGAGCACAAGTCTGATGAGGAGCAGCTGAAGGAGATGGGGATGTTTAGTCTAGAGAAAAAGAGACAGGGGAGGGACCTTATTGCTCTCTACAACTCCCTGAAAGAATGATGTAGCCAGGTGGGGCTCAGCCTCCTCTCCCAGGTTACAGGTATTAAGATGAGAAAAAATGGCCTCAGCTTGCCCAAGGGGAGGTTTGCGTGGGATATTAGAAAACATTTCTTCACCAAAAACTCTTCACCAATAACTCTATCAAGCACTGGAACTGCCCAGGGAAGTGGTGGAGTCACCACTCCTGGAGAGGTTTACAAGAGCTGTAGATGTTGCACTTAAGAACATGTTTTAGTGGTGAACATGGCTGTGCTGGTTTGATGGCTGGACTTAATGATTTTAAGGGTCTTTTCCAACCTAAATTATTCTGTGGTTCTATGAATCTATAGCATAAAATTGAGCACAAATAAACTAATGAGAAGCATTCAAGAGTGAGGAAAATATTAATGTTATCATTATTCTTTTTTCTCTAAAGTTGTGTGTTTTATTTCACAATAGGGAGAAAGAGTTGATATTACATTAATTGCTTTTTTTGGAAGCAATTTGATACAATCCTTCAATAGAAAAATCCTAAATAAAAATCACAGGAAGGAAGTTTTATCTAAAAATTGTGAAGCTATGGTGTTCCTTTGATAGGCTTAAAATGTCAGGGAAGTATTTTTATGCATTTTGAAGTATTTCCAATACCAGTTTTGATCAGAGATAATGACTGTGCCTTGTGAAGAACTGAATGCTTTCACATTCAGATTCACTAGGCTTATAAATAATGCGTTTGGTATTACAAAAGCAGTTATTACCATAAAAATATAAGAAATCAGGACATCTTAAATTCTGTTTAAACTAGTAAGTAATTATAGTAAAAATAAAGACCTGTAGACCTATTTTATGCAAATATGGAGCAATATATTTATATACGGATGAATATATTTATTTATACTTACACTGCTAACTCAAGTTATGTGACTTCAAACTTCTTTAACAGTTTACAGAAGTGAAGTTAGTTTGGATGTTTTGATTGAAAGAACTAACAAATCACAAAAGCAATTAAAATAATTTGAAGCATCGTGACAGAAAAAGAGTTTTGCCTTTTCAATGTAAAAGTAATTCCAATTTCTCCACTTGGAGGAAAAAGAAAAGGAACATGCAGTAATTATCCTCTCTGTGTAAAATAGGTTTCACATGTAGAGAAGCAACAAGGGAGAAATGGTATCTTCAGAGATCAATTTTTATTTCTCTAGTGAATATTGAAATGAAAGTTTCTATATCTGGGTCAAATGTTTTGTTTATAAACTTCATCTTTCCCCCACATAGCACAAACTAATTTGCTTCAAATTATGACTTGAGAACTTTGTGTGATTTTTTTTATGCAATAACTGTTAGAAAACCTCAGTGTATAAGAAAACATATGTGAAAGACTATGACCACATAACATGGTTACTGAGAGCTATCTAAATTTATTTCCCTTATCAATTATGTCCCCAAAGACATAAGCATGAAATTGCTACTTTCAAATTGTACTCCATTCTTGGCTTGTTATCTTCATCGCTGCCCTAAAATGAGGAGGTCCCTTGCTCTAGCCTCATTTCAGAAAGGAAATATAAGTAGGACATCTCGCTAAAATGACAGAATTGAATTGGGTTCACATTTAGAATATATAAATAGAAAAACTATTTTCTCCTCTTTTCAGGATACCACAGATCATAGTCTTCAAAATGCTGAGGTGATTTGACTGATAATGTTAAATTAACCCTATTAAATGAGACTAATTATTTCTTGCCTGAGACAAAAGCAAACCAATAAATTGCAGTGCTGCTTCTGATAGTTGCTTTATTCCCAGATGCCATATTCCCCCAGTGCATTTTCCTTTTGTGAATAGGCAGAGTATATTTTAGTTGATGATCTGTTGGTACTTTTACTTGCTGACATATGATGACAGGCAAAATTTAAATATCTCCAAACTGGCTGAATTCTTAGCAGTGCAGTGACAAAACTTAGTTTTTCTAACCTCGGTGACACAGAAATCAAATCCCTTCCTTCTAAACATGGAGGAGAGACCTGGGCAGGCTAAGCTGTCTCAGTGATGTGTTGGAGATTCAGGGAGTGCAACACCAGAGACTAGCAGCCACCTCCACTGCCATCAAAAACCACGAGCACAGCACATCCTACATGCTGCTCACAGGCAGATGGAAAGTGGGGGGGAGCGTGTGTCTGAAGTGAATCAAGAATTTCTCTTAAAACTCTTATCTGGAAAAAAAATTCAGACTAACTTGGTTGGTAGGAGGCAAAGGAAGGTCTGGGAAGAGCCATTTCTAAAAAGGGCTATTACTTTCTGAACTAAATTTCCCTTTGTTTTTGTACAGTACTCTTTTATCTTGTATCCTTTTATCAGGAAAATGTCATCGAAATGTTGTGGTAAGTGCTGTAATTGGGCTGAAAATATTACTGCTGGAAATCCAAGAAATACCTGCTGAGAGTGTGTGTGTCTGACTGGCCAAAATTTAAAAAAAAATTAAATTGTTTTACACATATATAAAGGTATGTATGCACGTATAAAGCAACAATACCAAAAAGGTACTAGCAACAGCAAAGACAATGAAAAAGGCTTGGTGGCAAAAAAGTGTGAGATGGCATTTCATAAGCGTCTTTCTGTCAGACAAGGGAAGTCTAGTTTAATCCAAGCTCTAGGATTAAGCTGTACTCTTGCCTCACATGAAAGAGTGTGATTGTTCTCATGTGGGGTGAGAGAATTTTGATGCTCTTGCTATTCTTTGACATATGGCACAGTCTAGAACAACTAGTCATCACGCCAAAGATGCTTATGTCCTACAGCATGAATGCCAGCACTAATTTATTAATGCTGACAGAAAGACAAAGACACAGACTTAAGAACGTTTAACTGCTCAGAGGGTCATGTTTTCCAGCAGCCCAGGGAAATATGTATTTGAACACTTGCAACTTCTTTGGTGACAACAAAGGTCTTGTTACGTGTGAATAGTTAAGGATTCATTTCGACCACCAGCCTTGCGTGGTAGATTTCAACCCCAAGCAATTTGTATTTGCAATGAGAGCCTTTGCACAAAAGATATTCAATCACAAGTATGACAGAGGTGATGAAGGATTGTTGTTTTTTCCTTTGTTAAAACTTTAGCTCTGTACTTAAATTCTCTCAGTTTTGAAGAAGAATGCTTGATAGCTATTAAAATGAAACAGTGTAAATATTAATCAAAATCCTGTTAAAAAATGTTAACTTACTTGATTCCTGTATGTAATTGTCACAAAATTAATTATCCAAAGTATTGTAGGACAAGCTGTTTTAATTTCTGAGTTTAAAAGTTGAACAGTGGCAAGGGTTTCTCAGCTTAAGAGCACACGAATCTACTAACTTGGCTCATTAATGAGTGGTCATATGAACAGTGCAGTAGTGGTCATGCAATTGTATGCTTTCAGCTTTTCTTCTTCCTGGAGTTATTCAGGAGCTTTCATAAAAAAAAGATCTCTTGTTTGGTTCAATGCTCTTCTTCAGTTCATAAAGCAATAAAAATTCAAAAACATCCTAAAACATTTGGTGTCCCTTAGAAATCTGTGGTGTGATGCTAAAAAGGTGTGGAAATCATTGGTATGTGACTCAATTGAGCCCAACTTTCCTTCAGTGTTTGGTGTCATAGGTTAATGAAGCCATTCCTTTATTTTCTGCTGACTTGAGAGAAAATGTAAACCAGTATATTTAATCCTCAAAACTGGTGAATCTCCTCTTGAGAAGGCAATTTTACCTTCGTTTCTTTCCAAGTGGTTTGTTGGGTCAGAGAACACTTTGGGCAGGCTGTTGGTTTGCATTGCAATTGCACTGCCTGAAGATGGTTATCTCTGGGAGAAGAGACCTCTAACCTGTTGCCTCTACACTTCCTGAAAAAGAGGGAGTTTTTTTAGACAACACCCACAACTGTGTGTTTGCCTTTATCAGTATTTCAGACTGTGACTTCACAAGGTAAGGAAATGTCAATGTTTTTGTGTTTCTATATAGATACAAACACACACACACACACACACACACACACACACACGCACACGCAGAGAAATGTATGTATGTGTTGCCTAATTTCACAAATATATGTAGCTGTATAAAATACAGATATGTATAATCATATATGTATGCTGATATGTCAATTTATAGGTGCATACATATATGTATGATTAGCTATCCAAATGTTTCAGTAACAAATCAGATTAATCTGGGAAAGGAATGCATATATGCTTTCTTTATGAACTAGAGCTTTGGGAACTTTATGTGAAATATATATAATATCGTATTCTCTCTCTATACATATAAATACAAAAAAAGCATGGTATAATATAAATACCAAGCATGAATAACACTGATGGTTTTCAATTAAATATGCAACACAGTTATAAAGACTAGGGGGAGGTTGCACAAAAAGGCTCCAAAGGCAAAGTAACTTCTTTCTCCATACAGGTACAATGACTGCAAAATTTAAACTGTATTCTAGGATAGTTCAAGTTTGGATTGGTGCTGACACACCTTAAAGATATTTGTCTCATTCTTCCCAAAAGTTCTTCACAACTGTCATGTTAGTGTGACATGTTCTCAGTTGGCTGATGATTCTTGCATTACTCATTTGTCTCTTTTACGTCCTGGACTAGATTTTTGCCACTGCTGGGGAAAAGGTGGTGTCTGGGCTGCCCTGGCCAGTGGGGCCGAGCAGGGTTCTCCAGAGAGTCCACGGCTCACTGCCCAGCCTGTCCGAGCTCCAGCTCTGGGAGTACCACTGGGGAAGGGGCTGGAAGACCCTGTCAGCCCTGGCCAGACAAACAGCACCCAGGGATACCCCAACTGCTGGGTGGGATATATAAAATTAATGAATCAGGGCTTGTGTTTCCGAGATGTTTTTATTAGAGTTACAGCAGTGAGAAGAGGGCATTGTGGCAGAGACAATCCCAACTGTTCAGTGTTTTTCCTTAAAGCATGCCTTTGAATGATTTTATATATTTTTTTGCACACCAATTTTCCCTTATCAGTAAAGAGTCTCACAAAAAATAACTTTACTAAATATCACTTTCAAAGGAGTGTGTTCAAGGTAATGGACAGAACTCCTTAAAGAAGTAAAATTCTCAGCTATATTAAGTTGATCCTTTATAATATTTTTTGGCATAATCCAATGTAAGATAACACTAAAATGTTTTATTTTTAAGATATTTAAAAATTATTTTTGAAAGGCCACATTTGCGCATATAAAATTTACAATTCAAAACCAGCAAGTGAATATATTCAGACATTATCATATCTTAGTTTCCCAAGATTATTTAATGTATTTTTTACTGGTAGAGACAGTTAACTATAATGTTGGTGACATGATAAGTGCAGTAACGTAGCCAGTAAACAGGTGGGTGATTTTCAATTTAACTGCATTTTTCTTTCTTCTCTCATCCCATTTCAGGGAATTAATTTATAGAAGTGTCATGGAATAAAAGATAAGAGTTTTCATTACAAGTTGTTGGGAACAAAATATTAGCTACAAATAGACTCACATTAAAGGAAATCCTCTGGTAATGAGAGGGTATTTTTTTTCCTTGAAGTTTTTTGAACTCCACAAAAAAATAAATTATTTCCATTGCATTCAAAGCATAATGGATATGAAACACTTTAATTTGTGTTAAAAGCTCTCACAAAATATTATTTGAAATCTAAAAATGTAAGGAAAATGAATCCACAAACGCCAGAGGTTTATGTCCAAAAAGGAGACAGAGGAGTTCTGTAACTTTATTCATGAATTAAAGAAGAGGTCATGGGCATTTCCCATGGGGTCTCTCAAATTGATAGAGGATGCAGCCTCTTTTATCCTAATTCCCGGCTGCAGTTCCGCTCTCTCTTTCCCCATTGGCTGAGGTACTTGAGAGGTACAGGCTTCCTGGAACACCTAATTAATATACATCCCCCCCTAATACAGACAACCCCAATACACATTCCCCTTTTCTTCTTCTTGTGTCTCTGTTCTTGTAGTTCATTAACACCATCTTGGGTAAGTCAAATTAGGAAAATTCCTATGGAAATCCTACCTATTGTTTCTTCTATCTCACAGTATCAATGTTATCTTACCAGCAGACTCAGGTCCTATCTTTACCAGTTATTTGTTTGCAAAGACACTCCCTTATTCCTTTCAAAAATAAAATTATTTTTATTAATTTTGATAGTAATTTCAGTTGTGCATCAGACTATTCAGTTTTTCTGATTTCCTCGTTATGGGCCACAGATCATTATGTGCAGAAATTCTCCACTATTTAAGGAGAGAGTGCAGCTTCTGAACACAGTTTTTCTTTTCTCTGTATGTGTGTAATTCACCTAAAGAAGGTTGTTTAGTAGACTGTTTGTATGTTCAAATGAGGGAAGAATGCTTAAACTTGAGACTTCAGAATGACACATAATTTCATTGTGAAATTAGTGCTTTATTGACTTTTTTTCTGTGACTTTGATTCTTCAGGCATTAAAGCAGTATGTGGATTTGTGATGTGGATTTATGAATACCTATATAATCATCACTTATTTCCTGAAAAGGTATTTCAGGTGCACCTCACCTGCAAACCTTGGCATGTGTGAATTTTGCTTTTTTGAATGGAAACAGCATGTTGTCAGAGACTGAAATATTATAATTTATGGCCTAAACATCTTCACAGAGGACTTTTGCCTATCATAGCAAAACTGTACAAAAGCTGCAGAGCAAACCACCGAAACCCTGACTGAGGCCCTGAACTGCTCGCTGATGGAGATAATATTAGGTAACAACTTACTGGGACTGGGGGAGAATACATTCACAGAGAGATGAAGCTTAGGACTTTTGGGGTGGAAACCATAGCGCCAGGGCTATCAGCTGCCAGGCTTCCACAGACCCTGACACCAAAGGATGGGAGGAAGAGAGGGTTTGGTGTGTAGTGAAAAAGCCTCTGGCTAGAGGCAGTGAACACCCATCCTCTGCTGTGGAGAGGAGCCAAGCTGTGGAGCCCTGCACCCTGGGAAAAGCTCATCCACACCAGAGGGGGTGTCACGGCCCATCAAAGGGCCCCCCAAAGGGGTCCCCAGACCATACACCAGAGTACTGCCACAAGATGCAACAGATCCACAGTGTTGCAAGGCACAGTGTCAAAACCTAACCCTCTCAGGAGACACATGGGTGTTCCTACCTGCCCAAAACATTTATTAATCTTCTGCATTCCATACTCTTTGGCACTGCCACAGTAGCAGGGTATCCTCACCACCCAGAGGATCAGATGGAAGGGAGCAACAAGATGTCGTTGGGACTCTGAGAAAGGTGATATATTTCTGTCTAACCCCTGTCATTCTGTCCCTGTTCCCCCAAGCCCCATGAACGACTCTTCTTCTATTTCTTTCATTCTGTCTTTTCTCTTTATCGTTGCCTCTTTTATTATTAAATAAAATGTGATAAATACATATAATAATATTGGCTTTTCGCAAATATTAAAATGGATGCTATGTGTATAATTTCAATTTCACAAAAGTAGCCTTGTTATAAAGAATATAGTTGTGTAACAATAACTAATGCCTTTATTAACTAGATTTAGTTACTAACTAAATTTGGACATAGCGGTGAAATAGCTAATATAGTTATTTTAGAATGTTTGTAGTTTTACTTACAAATAACCAAACTGCCTGCTTGATTGGATATCATCCAAAGAACAGTGCGATGACGAACCCTGCTACTGATATGTCAACTATCAGCAACTGCCATCTGCAGAAACCACGGAACAGGACTCAAGCTGGGGGAGATAACACGACTGACCAAAACCACAGCCAAGAGATGCGCATGCTCTAAAAAGGTGAATTGGGGAGGGGCCATGCTAAACAGTTCCTGGAACATGCAAACTAGTTTTGGGGAAATGGTTGAATATGCATAATTGGCTATGAATAGGCATTAGGCTGATGCAATAGGAAAAGTATTTAAAGGGTGTCTCAGTGAATGGCAGGTGTGCTTCTGGCTAAGTGCCAAGTACCCAGCACTGTTACTTTTGCTTTATTGTCTTTGTCCCCTATTGTCCTTTATTAAACTTTTAAATTTTAACAGGAGAGTGAACCTCGTTTTTCACATAAAATATATCAGTTTTGTGGCACCAACATCTAACCTCGTCTGGTGTTAATCATGTTTTTTGGGTATATTTTGAAGCTTTCTCCGTTTGATTTGCTTTATTCACAGACTTTGTTTTCTCTGCTTTTCTGTGTTTAAACTAGTTCATAACCCTCATTGAACAACAAAATGAACCTTAATCAATGTTAACCTCTCCAGAAAAGAGATGTTTTTCAGTCAGCAAGCGTGAAATAAGTAGTGATCTCTCTCAGTCATACTGCTTTTGATACAGACAGTTAAGTCTAAATACAGGTATTATAGTGTCTTAGGAGGAAGTTGATACATCCCTTAAAAAAACATAAGATGAGTGAACTTGAACTTATTGTCACTCCTGACCATAAATGGTTTTGTCAAACAGCAAAACTTGATCTGTATTCCCTTCAAGACTGCAGAGATTGACTGGCAATAATATTATTCTTTAAGCTGATTCACCAGAAAAGAAGGGTTCTTGCATTAAATGTCTGTAAACGAGAAGTGAACCTTCCATGCTGGTGCAGATTTTCAAAACAGGATATTAGAAGCGATACTCCACTTGCCAGTTTCTCATCTTAGATGTAAACAAACATTAAAAAAACGGTGTCCCTTTAGGTATTTGAAAACACTTTTCTTTAAAAATCAAATTTAAGGGAATAGTCTTCACAGTCACAGGAAGAAATCTGCTCTGACTATCTCTAAAATGCAATCTCTGGTACAATTTAGAATATTTTAGATATATTTAAATGTTTAAATAATATTAAAATTATCTTTGTGTATACTGGGGGCTCTTCAGATATTTTATTCTATTTTTTATTTTCCTGAAGAATCAAATATTATTTTTTCTTTATGATGTGATTTTGAAAATGCATTTGTTACTCCACTTTGTTCCGGTGCTCCAGATAATGATGTAAAGTCTGGGGGAAGTGATGCAAATATCATAGTCTAATTATTGGGCTAATTAATGCGTAAGCCTTCATTTTCAAAATAGAATATAATGAAGATTATTTTAATGTAAGTGAATTTTTTCTGCATTTTGTGTCTGTCTTCATTTTTGTCCTTAAGGCTGGAATGCGTATTATCTCCCTTTCTATACTCATAATAATATTTAGAAAGATAAATACTCTTATGGAGAAAGTTTATTTCATGTGGGAACGTAGGTAAGCTCCTCTTATAATTGCTATTTTTAAAAAACAACACTAATTTTATATACAGCACATTGAAAATGCATTTACACTTTGGTGCTGTACTGTCCTGTGAATGAACCACTAACATTTTGTGGAGTTTGGGAAAGAATTTAAAACCCTTTACACAATGTTCATTCCCTACCCTACTGTTGCCATAGTGCCAGTAGCAAATAACCATGATACAAAATCTTTACAATAAATGTGCTATGATACTTAACCTCTCCAGAGAAACAGAGGCACTCCCAACTTCTTTCCTGAAGATGGGAACACATTCTCTTCCATTTCAAAACTGTTTTCTCTAGATCTCCTCCCTTTTTATCATCTGCCAAACCTGGAAGATTTGATCTCACCTTTTCCCCTGCTCTTGAGTTACTGAAGTTATTCCTGTGGCTTCAGACTTGATTTGTTTCTAACTACAGTGACAGTCCCAGTGTGTGTGAGCTTTCCTAGGCTAAGATTTCTTCAGCACCCCGGGTGGCAGGTCTTCAGACTTCCCCTTAGCACGTAGATTTTATTTTCATTATTTGATCATGCCCTTTTGCAGTGCTTTGGACATTAGGAACAGTACTGCACCGACCTTTTTCTCATGCTTCTCCTTCCTCCCTATCTTGTCCACTGCTCTGATCAGATTATCTTCTAGCCACTCTTCCAGTTTTCTTGTTCGCGTATGAAAGATTCACCATTGGTCTGGTCAACTTGACAAAAAATCTGTGTCTTTTTTGTGGCCTAAAATTCCTGGAAAAGTCAAGTGCTGCACTTCTCAAGGCGTTAGACCTTGCATTAACAGAGTTTAACGGCTCTAGTTAAATCAGGGTGCAGGAATGCTCAGTTGAAGTGGATCTTATGAGGAAAGGCTGCACTCCTAATAGGGATCTTGGAACACTTTTAAGGAATAAAGTGCTCCATTCTTCTTTACTGTTGCCATGTAAATGCCATTAGATGTTACTTCAAATGTCACTTTATTTTATGGGGTGATAACAGTAGCAGTGTTGGAAAACGAAGACTTCCATACTCTGGAGTAATCGACTCCTGTCAGGGAGAAAATGGACTTTACTTACTTCCACTTTCTTTTTAATGAAGCATCTAAGATGAATATTTAAGAATTCTGCTTCCGCAGAATGGATGTTTTAAGCCCTAGTGAGGAGCGAGAACAGAGCAATCCATGATACTTAAGTTAGTGTGGGAGATTTTTTTGTGAAATCTCTGAAAGAATAGAAGTGGTCTTCAGTTCCAGAAGAGTTGGAGCAAAAATGAATCCTATACAGAGAGCAACTGGGATCTCACTCCTTTTTGACAACAGAAGCAAAGTACAGTTGAGGATTTGTCTCTTTCTTATTGAAATGGCAGTCCCTGGTCTGTTGTGACAAAGTGACGGTGGACGCTTGGGCAGTTCTCATCAGAATTCAACGTGACCAAGAAGGTGTATTTTTTCTGCATATAAAAAGTGCTTCTTCTGAGAGAGCTTAAAGGGGGGTTATCCAGTGTTCTAAAAAGGCAGTATTAGAGTTAGCATGAACAAAGAATTTCCTCCTTGTTAAGTGCCATATGCTGCCTTTTCATTGTTTAAACACCTTGCCTTTTTTATCAAAACCCTAGGAAATTATTTACTAAAATGTCTTTCATTTCTGCTATATCAGAATTCATGGATTGGATCAGAGGGAACAATAAATCCACCAAAGCATAAAGGAAGATGAGAGGACCGAAAGTTTAATTATCTAACAGTGGTGAGAGGATCTTGGAGACAAGTTGCAAAGATACTTTACAGTGACAAAGTTTGTTTTCAAACCCTAACCCTTTTAAGTTTGCCCTTTGTGTAACATACCACTTGCATGACTTCTGGGTAGATTTTCCTTTGCTAACACAATCTGCATCTCTTTTGAATACACAGGTTCTGACTGGTGCCTTTCTCGTTTCTCCACCTTACATATAGCCTTATGAATGATTATTTGAAAATTTTTTTGAACATCAGTGTTCAGATTTTGTAGGAGAGAGGGAGACTAAATATGGTTTTCTTGATGCATGTGTTACTGCAGTGGATTGTGACAGATTTAATTCTCTATTGCTTCAGCAATTAGAGTGATTCAGTTAATTACTTTCTGGAATTTGCTTTTAGGAATATCTTTCTGAAAGGGTTTCTGAGCCATTTTTGACCAAGTCTTACAGAAGGTTGATGGTTATCATATGTAAGCAAGACACAATTAAGCAAATGTACCTTCCTACCACTTTTTCTTCTTTAATTGAAATCTTTTTCTTACTCTGTAAGAAGAAAATATTTTACAAACTTCACAATGTGCTGCTGGCTCTTGAGAATTTCTTTCTTTATTCGGAATTAGTATTAGTTTTGCATCAATTGTTTTGCATATTTTATCTGATAACATTTCCAACTCAATGTCTCCATAAAATGAAGACCATTTTTTCTTGCGTGCTTCTTGCTGGTAAGAAAGAAGTCTCTTAAATATTTTAAAAAGTGTTTCAGCACTCTTTGCATTTTATAGTGGTGAGATATGGTTATGCTTTAAAAGGTATTTGTGACAACTTGAATACAGAGATTGGAGACAATGCAATAAAAAAGCTTAGCATGGTCATTATTACCGAATTTCTACTCTGTTAAAAAAAACCAATCCAAATATCTCATTTCAATACAATGCAGCACATTATGGTCTTAAATTAATTTCCATTGATATTACACCTGAACGGCCTTTAAAGAATGCGGTACAACACTGGAGAAGCTGGTCAATTACTCTTAATTGCCTAACATGGGCATATCCTTTAACTCCTAACAAATTGCAGAGAAAAAAAAGGAGTTTAGCAGTTATAGTGCTTCCAGAGAGTTCCATAAAATTTTCAGTACTACCTCAACCTATTGAAATATAAATCCAGGATTGCATGTATATGCAGTTAAAATGGTTCCTGTTTGCTGTTTGTAATAAAACAGCATTTTAAAATAAAATAAAGTTTTAAAAAAATTTATTGTCTAGGGAGCAAGACATCTTCCAGGACAGACTTGGAAAAATAACCATCTTCTCTGTTTTTTTTTTTCTCTTAAGTTACACACCCAACTCCTCTATGCAAGAATTTGCAAAGCCAAGTGTCTGCTTCTAAGTATTCAGTGTATAAATAAAAGGATGTGAAGCTGCATGAAGAGTTGTTTTCTGTCAAGGCTAGTTCTCAAAATGAAGTGAACTACAGATGCTAGAATGGGCTTTGGAGAATGATCTTACCATATATAACTATCAATGTTTTTATTTGACACACAGGGTTTTTTTCTATATATTTTAAATTCTTATGTAATTTATTTCTGGAAAGGATTATCAAAACTATATTGGTAGGTGGTCAATGAATGTTGAGATCTCAGAAGCTGGTTTTGGAATTTCAGGGCATCTGAGAGTAAGTCTTGATCCTTCAGTGTTTTAGGAGCATTTTCTTTTTTTTTCAGGATCCCTTTGGTTGTTTCTTTCTTGTGGTTTGGAGGCTTTTTGTTGTTGGTGGTTTTTTTTGTGAGTTTTGGTTTTTTTGGCTTTTTATTTTTTTGGAGGGAACTACATCAGTGGCTGTGCTGCAGACTTAGTTGCTTCTTTATTTAAGACTCACGGATTAAGAAACTAAAAGTCTTGCATAGACTGCATTTTATCCATAAAGAGCATTAATAACTAGAAAAATGAATGAATTCTGTATAAATGGCTATTATTTAAGTTAAACACAGTGTAAGAGGTACCACATATAGGTCCTTTAGAGAGTAGTTCATTCAGATTCCAGAAACTCCCCAAATATTTTCAAGGACACCAGCTCCTGTTATTATGCCATGTTTACTATACATTTTACTGGTTTAGCAGGTAACAAGAACATTTTTATGAAAGTGATTTCTTCAATAGCAATGTAAAATAATCAATTATCTATTGAATTATCAGAACTATGCAAGTCTTATTAACCTCAGTGTGATTCAGTCTTACAATTCTAAGCCAGTGGTCATCACTGTCTGTTTTTATATGTCTAAAATTCTGGTGGTTTAGTGTCAGCCAAACAGAAGGGCTGCATACAAAACTGAAATTTGCCAGATGCAAGTGTTGGCAAAATGATAATCGCTGTCTGTTTGCAGCCATGGCTTTTGTACCCCAGGTTTAGTTCAAAAAAACAGCAAATGCAGCTTTTCCCTTTGTGAGAAACAGTTACAAAACAAGTCTCTCAGACCCAGACATGGGAACATTAGTGGGGACAGTAGTATTAAATTGAGTAGTTCAACTTCCAAAAATGGCTCAGCCTGCCTGACAAACTGTGGTGATCATCTGTATAAGAAATGTCTGTGTTCTTATAATAATATAGAAGGGAAGGGTGCTGGGGTATCAGTTAGTTAGATGTGAAAGGCTTTTACATGTTTCTGGAATAGAAATATAGGACTGGAAAATGATTGACTGCACTTTAGGTTGTCTGTCTGAAAGTGCTCTTATCCATCTCAGAGACTTTACTTCTCTTTTGCTCAGTACAAAAAAGTTACCTGCTGTCAAATTTAGGATGTTTCAGTATTCCTTAGTCTGCAGGGTAAACTGCTGTACTGACAAAAACATGTGAGTTAAAGGTAATTCAGGGTCAATGCCAGTCATTCCAGTCATTCAAACAATATAATTTCACCTGTTTTACAGTGAATTTCATCCAGACTCCTCCTGTTTGTTAAATCTGTGGACAACTTAAAATGCTTTGTAAATCTCTGGTTACAGTTTGCTGCATTTTCTCAAAGGTGAGTAAATTGTATACACATATTAACACAATCTTTCAACTAAAATTTAATTTTCTTGATTTTTTTCTTTTTGCCAGCAACATCCAATGCGTTTTCATTTCAACACTTATTGATGTTGCCTAATTTTGCCAAATACAAAATTCCATTTGATTTAAAATTATTTAATGTACTCTTGACAGCCAAGTGAGGTAAGGAAGATATAAATTGAAATCAAATTTTGCTGGATAAATGGAATCAGTTCAACATGTTCAACAGACATTTGAAGTCTGACATTGCTGAAATCAACTCTGTTTAAGATAGCCCTCATTCCTTGGCTTGCAGTTCAACTTTGCAGTCCTTTCCTTGGAGCATTTTATTGAAATGTTGCTGACATATACCTGTAGACATATATCTGTAGGGCTGCAGGATAACCTGAGGAAGTGAAATGAACTTTTTAAATTTTTGTTTTAATTTGAGCCAGAAGACACTCTATGGGCACCCCTGTAGGAGTGTGAGGTTCCTAGCGGGGACAAGGACAAATGGTGGATGTGGAGTGTCAAGCTATTTCTGTAGCTAAAGAAAAATATGTTGGTTTATAGGCCATCACTGCTTCAGGCTCAAGAGTTCAACACAGAATCATAAAACCATAGAATGGCCTGCACTGGGGGGACCTTAAACATTATCCAGTTCCAGCTGCCCTGACATTGCAGGGACACCTCTTCCACTAGACCTGGTTGCTCAGAGCTCCATCCAACCTGGCCTTGAATTCATTTCAGCATGATGTTGATGGGTACAGTATTTGCTTTCACAGATTTCACAGAATATTCTGAATTGCAAAGGACCCACAGGGATCATTGAGTCAAAATCTTAAGTGAATGGCCCATGCAGGGAATGAACCTTCAATCTTGGTGTTAGCACCGTGCTCTGACCAACAGATCCAGTCTCAGTGGATCTCATCTGTTAACTTATCTCGTACTGAGAGATGTTATTTTTCTGATATAAACTCTCATAAAACAGTGTGGGATACAAAACTTCATTCCCACCAAAAGGAAAGCAAAATTTGAATGTTTTGAGCCTCACAGGTAAGAATCAATCTCAAAAAACCCAGAGGAATTAGTCCTATGTATGATCATTTAAGTTTTGAATTTTTCGAAAAATTCTTAATAAGTTAATCTTATTACTACCAGTAGAGAGGAATTTATAATGATAGCTCTCATTTAGATATGATCTGTTGAAACTGAACAGGGTAGTTACGATAATTTAAAATAATGTGTTGGAACAAAAGCTGCTAAAGGAACCTTGGTGAATGGAAAACCACAGTCAACAGCAGGGAGAGCAAACGAGGCAAACTTTGCCCTCAGACTAGGCCAGCCCACTAATTTCTATCCTAGTATGGAAATGATTTTTCAACTGTTGTGTTTTCAAATGTGTAATTGGGTAGGTAAGGGATTTTTCGATTCTTTTTCCTTCTTCAGCCCTTATGGCTGAAGAACCAGCTCTCCGAAGGATGTTCATAAATAAATAAATATGTACATACATATGTGTGTGTGTAGGTATATGTATATGTATATGTATATGTATATGTATATGTATATAAATGCAAACCCCCTTTGGTTTTCAGCCACAAGACTCCCACTGTGTTTGACCCTGTGCTGGAAGCAGAGTGGTAGAAAGCTCATGCATATCCAGATGCCCCAGCTTTCAAACTCAAGCATAGTTTTGCCTTAGAAAAGAAAGTCTGGAAAATCTTTTGGCAAATCAGTTCACTTTATAAGTGAGTTTTTTAATCTCACATTCTCATCTTTCAGTAGAAATGGGCTACTTTTGCCTAATTTTTTTAGAGGTCCTTTCAAACTATAACCCTTTCTAACTATTCCTAACAGTTAAAAATACAGCATGCTGAAAACACCAACCTATACAGCATGCCAATGCAACCCAAATAAATTATCAAATACATGTATCTCTGCATCTATATTTATAATCTGCATGCCTATATAAACAGGCATTTATATTAAAAAAATTAAAATACAATGCAAAATTGAATCATAAAGCTAGTTCACAATGATCTCTAAATTTAATTAAATCAGCGGTTTGTAAAAAGGCTATTTATTTTATACAGTTACATTTTATCACTTTAACTGCAAGATAAACTGCCTTTTAAATTACAATGAAAAAGCTATTATTAAGTAGGATAATAAGGTTGGTGCAATTTTTAAAACCTCAGCTTCCAAATATTTATTCCTATGGTTAATAGCATTCTGTGTGTGCTGAGTTCAGCATTAAAATTATTTAATCTAAACAAACTGAGAAGCTATAAGTATGCAAGTACAAGAAACTAATTTAAAAATCCCCTAACTACTATGTGTTTTACTGCAGCTAAGCTATTATAATTTGTTCTTATGGAAAATAAAATGAAACTATGCAGTACAGTCTATTATACAATCTTTTTTTAGTTTTAGATGCACTTAAAAGGAAAAGGCACTAAATACTACCAGTTGAATTGTAAGCACATCAAAATGTATTGCTCTAAGCTGTAGGACTGTATTTGTACATTATTTTTTAAGAATCAACATTATTCATTATTTGGATTTTGCCCTTTTTTTGTAAAATATTAATTGGACAGTAGAGAGATGCACTTTAGCAATGTGAAGTTGTTTTATGACAAATCTCCAAAGGCTGAATATGTGAACTTTGACCCTTTCTTTGTGTCCTGCTCATAAGCAAAAACGTGTGCCATTATTGTGGCATTCTGGCGGTAGAGTGGCTTAGAGTGGAAACATAGAATTAAACCTATGTTCAGTCCTTTTTGAGGAAAATTGGGAATAGGATATGCACAAACTGGTTTAGTCTTGGCTAAGACATATATTTAGCAGTGTAAAAACTAGTGCAATGTATCAATGATATCCCTCTAGCTTCCAAGGTAAGGGGATTGAGGAAGTGGGCAAGCATAAGTCATAAATCCGCACTGGCAAGAAACATTCAAGATTTCCGCATTAGTTTTGGCTGTTACAGTGATATCCTAGCAAGGTTTAAGGTACCTGGATTACCCTCATGAAGGTTTTACAGATCTGTACCTCCTACTAGAACTGTGTTTTGCCTCAGAAAAGGTTTCGTTTCCAGGAAAAATCAAACTGCTAATGCAATAATAAGAGATGTATTTTCCTGAAAGGCATGTTGATAATTTTATTATTTGGTCAGTCAAGCAATCTGAATAGAATTTATGAATCCCATCCCATTAGAAGAACAGATAAACTATTATGGATTAATTATTGGAACTATGCTACATGAAATAATGTGGGCTTCTTGCTAGGCAGTTGATACATTATTAAACACAACAATTAGTGAAAATCAGAAATTTCTGATAGTAATAATTTTCTATTAGGTTTTCTCTTTTAATTCCAATAGGCATTTGAAGTGGAGTCAAAGTGCAATACCTTCCATCTTCTTTGAGTGCCTTGTGTGAGAAATCCTATTTAATCTTGATTTGTTATGAAAGCAGTATGTTTAGAAAAAACAGAAAACAAAGGTAGAGAAATGCTATTCAGTCTGTATTTGTTTACTCTTTGATTAACAAATATGTAATTACAGTATTAAACTTACCTAGGCCTATTTCAGTCTACATGAACAGGTTGTGAACAGAATGATCTGCATTTTTAATAAAGATTACTCATGTGAGTATGGTAGTGCTAGACTGGCATCCTCATAGTTTCATCCTGATTTCCCACTGTTTTCCCACTTTCCAAATGTTTTTCCTAGTGAATTTCTGTACTACAGGGATGAATACTGTTCCATATGCTATGAGTCAGTGTGGGATACTATCATCTGATGTTTAATTCATAAGGAGATATGTTCCATGCTTCCTCCACTCCACCTTCTACCCTTTATTTCTCCTTTTTAAAATGTCCTAGGAAGATACATGGATTTCTTTCCCTTTCCCAGGGGAAGAGGTTTTTCCCCAAAAATGTGGTCTGTGGGGAGCCTTTGTATTTTGTTGAAAGGATGAGTATTTTTCAGCATTATTTTTCAGCATGAGACTAACACAAACTCCCTATTAATTGGGCAGGGGCTGTGGGGTGGGCAGGGAAGGGAGAGAAGAGGAAGCAAAAGGATATAACTGGTCAGCCTTGTGAATACAAACAAAAGCAAAGTCCATCCATTTCTGGATCTAGTTCTCCAAATTCCCCCAAAAGAAACATTTTCAACATTAAGTTTTTTGAACGACAAAAGAAAGGATGCTCCAGTGCTCTGATCTGAAAGTAGCATGTGTCAGCATCCTGCAGTGCAATCACACTGTTTTGTCTGAACTCCAGCAACTCAACAGGGAATTTGAATTGATGCTATACTGTTTTATAGGTTTGGTATTTTGTGTTTAAGAATGTAAAAAAATATTTGTTCTAAAGATGTTGCTTCTCTATCCATATATTTAGGTATACATATATATGTGTATATTTGCACATTTTTTCAAGCAGCTGCTAGACAATTTTCTTTAGGAATATTGTAGGGAGACGCATCTGAACGATTGGGTCAGTCATGGTGTTTTCAAGACTATTTTGAAGTCATGCTTAAATCAAGCTGTGTTACTGAATGGAGAAGTTGTTTAGTTAACAGAGTATTACAAAGGAAAAAAACAAGAGTATGATCCAGTGATGCAGTACGGAAAGAATATAGGGACTCAGTAAAATACTGTGCAAAGACACCATCATTGGTCTTTGTTCCTACAAGCATTATCAAGCAGAAGCTGTCTTTTCCTAGCAGATGCCTTCAAAGGAAGGAGAGTAGGTCAGAAATAAAAGATTTTGCATACTCAGAACAGGTGGTCATGGCATTGTGGGATGGTGATACGAAGGAAGAAGAAAAAATGCGTTATGCAAAGGTGACAAGACAAAACGTGACTTGGAGGTATGGAATACCAGTAGCTTCTAGAAAGGAGAACTACATCAAGGCTTTCTGAGTGCTTGTCTTACTGCACTGATTAAAAAAAAAATGCAATATTTTGGATATTCCCTTGTCTTCTGTTTGCTTTCCCTTCTGCACAAGATTTACTTTAAATATTTTTCTGTAAGTCCTCTGGTAGCTCTGCACAACTTCATGATGAACCTCATTAGCCTGTGGTATTATCTTAAAATGTGTCAGTGTGGCATGCATGTAGACTCTGCTTCACATACATGTACTCATGTCCATGCCATGCACAAGGACTTCACTTCTTGCAGGGTGAGTATAGATGCAGACTACTCTGGCCCTGAATAATTAGTGTATTTCCCAGTCACCAGGGTGTTCTGTGATAAGATCATATGCTTAACTTATCCTTAACAGATAACTTATTTTTTAACTTATAATTTTTAACTTATTTTTAAAAGATTAAGTGAGAAATAAATAGTAGAAAATGAGCTAAAGTGCTGCATAAACTCTCATCCTGTAACTGAGATTTACAGGTTCAGGATGCAGTGAACCTTTTCTTCATGAGCAATTTTTTGGCTTGCTCAAACTCAATAAAGCCCTCCCCTGCTTGGCACTAGTGCTATCTGCCACCCACCTTAGAAAGTTCAGAAACATTCACATGCAGGAACAATTCTCATTTTCTGTGCCAATGAAATTAAACGGCTCCCCTCAACACCACTTTTGCTTTGAGTGGTGTGATACGTCTTGTTACACACAATGTCTTGTGTATCATTTTCAGTTCTAACACATCCAGCTGCTTGGATCTTTCATCATATAGATTTGTTAAGGTTCAAATGTGTTTGTGGCTAATTCAGAAATGGATGGAGATTTGTCTTCAGTCTTCATCTGTGGAAACACTAACACTGAGAGTTCACCAGTCTCACTCCAGAACAAAAAATGTAAAACTCAAATCAATTATGTGCTGAATAATGCAACACAAAGAAAAGCTTTTTGAGCTAGGCACTGGAAATCAAATGCTATGATTTTGTATAGGATCTATGCCAAGGTCTGTGCTGAGATGGGATGAGTTTTTTGGCAATCAGTTAGGAAAAGGAGGAAAAGCTGATTATTTTTATTGAATTTTACTTTTGTATTCATGTGGCTGAGAAGCATCTTCCACTCCTCCCCTTTGCTATTGCACTGTGGTGTTAGATGTTAGCTCACATACAGATTTGGTTTTAAAATTAATGGATATGGTTTTGTTAATTATATACTGATGAATTTATAAATATTTTAAAAGAGTTTTCATATCCCCTGTCACTTTGATTCAAAACCATATGAATCTGTACAGAGAGCTTCAGGAAAGCCAAACCTGTTGAAAAATACACTTTGCCAAAATGGGACTGAGTAGTTAAAAGATGTTTACAGGAAATATTTTGCTGTTTGTTAACAATATTTGATCTCTTACAGAAGGACAAAAAGAGTTTGAGAAGGCTACTGGTCCATGGTGAAATAGAAACTGCTGTTGGACACCAAGAAAAAGTCATGAATTTCAACTGCTTCAAACACTCAGGTTTTCCAGATATAGGAAATGAATCCTGGAAAGATACAGTTAAGTCATTAATAAGAAAGAACTTGGATGTGATAAAACTAACACTAACAAGGAGAGAAGATCTTGTTCTTGAGCATAGCATCTTTAGAGGTATTTTTAAAACAGCTGTATTTGGCTAACATGACTTGTGCAGATGGACCAGCGATAGCAAACCCGCCACTGTGCATAATTGCAAGGTAATTTGGAGATCTGTCCTTGATGGCAAGCCAGGGGTTGGCAACAGATAACACACAGATGTCAGTGTAGGGGAGGCAGCACACTGACGGTGACCACTGGTGTACATGTGTTACAGTGCTTTAGTGGAATCACTTCACTGTGTGCTTTCTGCTCTCACCTGTCCCACATGCCCAAAATTGTCTATGACTGATATAATTTTCAGCTCCTGTGGGTGAAAACTTGGACCTGGATGCTGTTATGCTTGATTCTACTCTCATATAAGCCTCTAGGGTATAATCTGAATATTTTTAAAAGGATTTAGTTAATTCAGCTCTGTTCAGCCTGGAGAAGAGGAGCCTGAGGGGAGACTTCATTGCAGTTACAGCTTCCTCATGAGGAGAAGAGGAGGGGCAGCCACTGATCTCTGCTCTGTGGTCTCCAGTGACAGGACCCAAGGGAATGGCCTGAAGTTGTGTCAGGGGAGGTTTAGCTTGGATATTAGGAAAGGTTTCTTCACTTTGAGGGTGGTTGGGCACTGGAACAGGCTCCCCAGGGAACTGGTCATGGTCTTGAGTCTGGCAGAGCTCAAAAGCTTTTTGACAGCTCTCTCAGGGACATGGTGTAATTGTTGGGGTGTCCTGTGAAGGGCCAGGAGCTGGATTTCAATTATTCCCTTGGGTCCCTTCCAAGTCAGGGAAGGGTGTGATTCCTATTCTGTGATTCTGTAGCTCTCTTTGGAGCCTCCCCTTCTCCAGGCTGAACAGTCCCAGCTCTCTCAACCTGTTCTCATAGGAGAGGTGCTCCATTCCTCTGATAATTTGTGTGCCCTCTTTTGGACTTACTCCAACAATTTCACATCCTTTTTACATGGAGGATGCCAGAGCTGGACACAAGCACTACAGGTGAATCTCACCAGAGCTGAGGAGAGGGGCAGAATCCCCTCCCTCCCCTGCTGCCCACAGGGCTTTGGATGCAGCCCAGGGTAAGTTTGGCTTTCCAGGACTGACAGTGGACATAGTCGGGTCATGTTGAGCTTTCAATCCACCAGCCCTGCCTAGTCCTTCTCCTCAGGGCTGCTCCTGATCTGTTCTCCATCCAGCCTGTATTTGTGTTTGGCATTGTCCTGACCCGGATGAAGCACCTTGCACTTTGCCTTGCTGGACCTCATGAATTTTGCACAGGCCATCTCTGCAGCCTGTCCAGGTCCCTCTGGATGTATGCCTTCCCTCCAGAGTGAGGCTGCAGCACAGAGCTCAGTGTCATCTGCAAACATGGTGAAGACACACACGGTTGTTCTGTTTATGTTAGAGCTTTCATGACTCACCTTGACAAAATCACTGCTTTGTGCTGGAACATGTAGTGAATTCAAGATGTTACAGAGAATTTTGCCTTGTGTTTTTGGACAAATCCCCCAATTAGGACAAGTGACCAAACCAAGGTACAGTTGCAAACAATGAGTTTATGACAGTACCAAAAAAAACCAAACCAAACCCCCAAAATAAAACTGACAGGCACTATGCCTTAAATTGTTATGGCAAGATGAGGATTTTGAAGATTAACAATCCATGTTAAGCACTTGGAGTTGAGCAAGAACAAAGGAAGGTAACCTCTGAGAACAAAAATTATCTTAGAGGCATATTATAATAATCATTTGTTGATGAAATAAAAATGGTAGTGGTACAGTTCTGGGAGTAGAATTATATACTTCAGAAAACAAAGCATTTGCTAATTGAGTAGATGATACCAAAGTTATACAATATGTTACAGTGGTGAATTGGACTGTGTGTGGGTTGTGTGATCAGATATATTTAATTTAATTTTTTATCTATTTAATCAGATATTGGTTGAGCTTTTCATATTACAGGAATTTTGATAAGGTAGGTTTGAGGTGGCTCAATGTGGAAATGAGGTAGATTAATGCTTGCTTGAATAAAATGTTTCTCAGTGTAGCTGCATAAATTACGTAAATGAGAAAAAGATATGTTTGGAGAAAATTTTGGGAAAACATTATTCAAGATAATACCCCACACTGTTTGTTAGTCACCACATCAAGGATATGCTAAAAAAAAGTGTCATTTTTTTTCCTCTACTAGAGGATTAAATTTGCATATTAATTTCTTCTTAAGCAAATTTGATTTTTTCCTAGGATAGACTAAAATCTGCCTGGACATATAAGATTCCAAAACATAGCAGTAATTAACTGAATTTTCTCTACCTCTATTTCTCTACCTTCTAATTATCTACCTCCATTTAACCTAATGGTCAGCATGGGAAATGTATTTTTATTGATCAGTAATGACAGAGAATAGTCTTTTAATGTGTCCTAAGCTGACTGATGTAAGGTGGTACATTATGGTATCCACACATCACAGTGTCCTGTATTATTGTTTTCCTTTCCAGGACAGTATCTAAAGCATTTTTATGATTAATTTAAACGTGGTAATTTTTTTTCTAGGCATATACTTTTATTGTTAGATAGCATGCTGTCTTCATTTGTGTTTGTTATTCATGTGTATTCGTTACAATTCATATAATCCTTAAATATAAAAGACAAATTCTTTGGTTGCTCAATCAATAATTCTCTTTGAAAATAATAGTTTTCTAGAGGATGCCACAGCAGGAATTTCCTTCTTCTAGTTATGCAACACCAAAGGGTAAACCACCTACTGGTTAATTTATGTATAAAAACTGCTTCAGTTTATATGTTAAGTGATGCTTTAGCACTTAAGGCTAAATTAATACTAATCATGTTTGTGTAACTATTGACAATTGTTGTGACCTCTGGCTCAGGCTTTAAAGAGATGCGTATGTTTAATTATCAGCAGTAGATTTTATTTATCCGTAATTACCACCAGGAATAAATTATAAGCTAGTGGGGTGAAATAACAGGAGAACAGAGGTAATGACATTTGCCCTCCTCAGTGAATGGAAGAACAAAGAATAAGGGTTAATTGTAGATGGTGAACTGGCTACATTTTCAAAGGAATTTCCTAATTTTTAAAGTGTGGGGAAAAAATTAACCGACAAACCCAGGTTAAAATTTCTCCTTTGCTTAAAATAAACGGTTAAATCTTTAGTGAACTAGGTAGCAAAAAGAGTTATCTGATGTGGGTCAGTATTAATTTATACTGAAGTGAGGCTCAGTTTTGATACATATTTTCCAGATGTCTATAGAAAGCTATTCTAGGTTCATACAAGAGAGAGAGAGAAAAACCTTCTGGGAATTATAGTGAAAAATCAATAAGCACAGTTAAATTTTTCATTACAGTTGTTACTTTTGGAACACTTTCATATATCCATGAAATTCATATGAAAATTCAGTAAATTTGGGGTACACCTTCCTTGCAGGATTGCTATGACTAACTTTTTTCCAGAAGATTATGATTATGGTTTAAGTGGAACATTTTCCCTCAAGAAATTTCACAATTTGTGTAAAACTCCGTCCTCCCTCCACCCCTCAGTAGCACTCTTAGCAAAATAGGCTTCCTGATATCGCATACCTTACATTAAAATATAAAAAATGCTGAGGGTATATACACAGTATATAAGACAGATAGTCTTGGAGGTAAAGCAAAATAGACACCACCCTGATCTTCTGCTATCCACACCCCAAAACCTGGCTTTGTCCCATGCTGAGGAGAGGAAAATCTTGATCTAGGAGGACCTAGTCTGTCATCACTTTTGAAAAAAGCAAGCCTTGTGGACACTGTTGCCTATAATTACCCTGAGGAGCAATCCTCATTCCATCCAATTTTGAATTTCTACTAGCCACTTAACCAGGTTTCCAAATTAATCCAGAGGTTAATCCACAAAACGTGTTTTTCAATCCAAAGTAGGGCAGACTCAGGTTATTAAGAAAATAGATTTAACTCAGTAACATCAAATATCTTTAAATCATAAAGTGTATGAAAAGAGAATGGCCTTAATATCGCAACCTTCATATATTTCAAATGAGCATTTTTCTTAAAGCATCACTATTGTTTCAGCAATTTCTTGTAAAGTCATTGATTTTATGTTGCTTCAGGGAAGGTGCAATTTATTACTGTTAATAATGTTTCTGTGATTACATGAAAGGTTCCTTGTTGCCACTAATTAATTAACCCATCAGAAAGTATCCTTCCTTTTAGAATAGATTATGAGGGGTTGTTATATAGTCTATCTGACATCTTTAGTTTTCATGTGAAGCAAGCTTTGGGATGTGAATATTCTGAAAGTTTTTTGCTTCATTCTCCTGTAAATGTCATGTTCAAGTCAGTCTCAGCACAGTCAGGTGTTGGGGAAATTACTTGTTTGGTTTTTCCAGCATCTGCTTCTGCAGTGGGGTCTTATTCCATGGCTGGGTTGGTGTTATTGTACTTGTTCAAGGCTTGAATTTTGTGATGCGTCATTGAAATAAATTGAAAGGTTTGTAAGCTTAAGTGGCCAGTTAATGGGGATTTTCTCTACATTCCTAAGTTACTCATACATGTAGGGAGAAGCCCACAGTGTTATCACTCAGCAGTAGCCAAGCACTGGGACAATATTAATTCAGCACTTCACTGTTGGTCATGGGCATGTACAGTACTCTCAAAATTCAGTGATACTGCTGTGAGAAATCAGCTCACTGATGAGTCCAAGCATGAGGTTTGAGCCTGTGCTCGCTGTGGTGTTCGCTGCAGAGGTGGCTCTAAGCAGTAGCCATGGTGGGGGGGCACAGAGCAGTGAGGGAAACAAAACCTCTAGTGCTAATTTTTCTTGTTGACATCCCTGAGAATTCAGCTGGAAATGAAGCCTCATCTTCTGTATGCATGGTTAGTACTGGAAGCATTGCTAATCATTCAAGATATTGCTTGGTATAACTTCTGGGGTTTCTTGTTTTTACAACAGTTTCATAGCCAGTTCTTCTTTTTTAAAGTTTGTTCCTGCTATTCTCCCAGTGTTCTCTTTTCTCATCTCCCCTCTTTCTTTGCATGCTTTTCTGGTGCTGCTGCACAGCCTTTGTGCTGACGCATTATGTGTCACAATACTGTTCAATTATGTACTGAAGAGCATCTCCACACACATAAAGGAGATCAGAAAGACAGTGGCAAGAGTTGAAGCCCAAGTAATACCCTGCTGGGCTATTCCTAGGCCATCACAGGGACCACCAGCCCATCCAGGACCTGTCTGGAATTTACCGGGACAGGTGGGAACACAAACCTATGACTCATAAGAACAACCAGCTTGTCCAGACCCTTACAAATGCTATCTCAGCTAAGCCATCAACCTCAGTGTCCAGGCATGAAACCCTTCACAAGGTGCCATGGGGAGCAGTTTTGCAAATTGTCCTTCACACTCAGAGGTGCTGTTGCTCAGGAGTGAGACACATTGTAGGATACAGGGGAAAAGCAGTTTGAGACCACAGAGGATTTACAGGGTGTTTAGGGCAGGAATCAATGGGAGGAAAAGGGAGGTGTTCAAGTGATTTTGGGAGGAACAGAAGCGAGCAAATAAGGGAGGAATAAGGGATTAGAAGAGATCATATCATGTGAAAATTTGGTCTACTCTGACCTTGCCCTGCACCTGATAACCTGTCTGTCCCGCTTACAAAATTTTTTCCCAGCCCTTCCCCAGGTAGGAGGTCCTTCTTGTTTGTGTGCAGGGGGATCTGTGTGCAGCAGCTGGAAGAGCAGAGGGTGGAGGGCCCATGTGTCCCTAGTGCCAGCGACTGGAATGAGGGTAAGTCTGTGAGCGTGTGTGTGAGCAAGAGTAACAATCAAGCCAAATGAGCTGGATGAGTAGAAATAACCCAGGAGCAAGATGTTGAGCAGGTCTCTCTCTAGGGCTGACTCCAACTGTGAAAGCATCTGGGTGCCTCTAGGGTTGAAAGCATGGAGTGGATTAGCTGTTGCGACCTAGAAAGTCCTGGCTCAAGTCTGTGTGTGGGTGACAGTCTGTGCCAGCAATGGGTGTAGGGCTGCAGCTTCTGGGGCTCATGGAATGGAATCATAGAATTGCTTGTGTTGGAAGGGACCTTAAAGATCATCTCTTTACCATGGGTGGAGGCACCTTTCACTGGACTGGGTGGCTCCAAACTCCATCTGACCTGGTCTCATATATGTCCAGATGCCAGCAACTGCTGAGCTTGGGATCTATCTGGAAACCTGGAATCACTGCAGCTTGGCATCAACCCAGCTCTGGTAAGACTGAAGCTCACCAGATTTGCCCCCTTGTAATATTGTGTTCAAGTAAATGTATTCATAGCACAGTCATTACAATGGGTAATTCCATTTTTATTTTAAATGTCTAGGACAATACGTTAATGTACTGCTCATTCATTTTGCCAGACTGAAATGTTTGCTGCAGAACAAAAAGTTCTGATGGATTTCAACTTGCCTTCCTATTTAAATGGGTTCTGGTTTCCTTCCTATGCTGACTGCTAAAAGGACAATTTCTGAAAAAAAAAAGTAATGTAGACTTAATTCAGGAAAACAGTTCTGTAAAAATTGAGATTTGCTCACTGGAAAGTATAAAATGAGGATTATTAGAGAGATAAAAAAGTACCTGAGAATAATATGACTAATCAGTGAGCCATTGAAATTAGAGCCATGTACCTTAGTATTCTTACAGCTTTTGTGCATATTTATGTATTTTAATTGGAAAAAATACAGATTTTTGCCACCTGGTGTTTTGACATGCTGCTTAGCTGTGGGATATGAATACATTGCAATTTATGAACTAATAATCTAAAATAATAACATAGCTATTAATTCAGTATTGTTGTGAAGAAGATTGACACAACTTGAATGTTCTGAGTGTATTCCTACCTGCCTTTCTCACTGCGTTATTAATCTGCATATAAAAACGATGTTGAATTGCTGCTTGTAAATGAGGACTCTACTGTGTAGGGCATAGTGCTTTTACTTGATAATAGTGGTCTCTCTAGTCTGCGGGGCAAAGACATAACAAGATCCAACAGCTGGAAGTTTAAATTACCAAAGTCTAAACTGGAAAGAAAGTGAAAACTGCTGGCAGTGAGGTCAATAAACCATTGGAACAGATTACTCAGAGGCACAGTAAATCTTTCATATTCTTGTTTCTGTTGTTCTTAGGAATATCACCAGATTTGACAGATACTGAAATTATATGAAAGTGGTTTATACCTGTTTAATGATTGAGATTGAGCTAGTTCAGGAGAAGAAACTGTAAATGATGTCTACCTTTGCCTATAGTGTCTAAGATAAACAAAAGTCAGATTAAAAATTTCAATGGGCTAGTGGGTTACCATGCCACAGTCGATGGCTTAAGTAAATTCTCCTAGCCTATAAGGTGTGAAGAGGCATATTTTTGGTGACAGAAGTTAACTAGAAGAAGCATGTGACTGGTATATTTATCCATCACTATTGTCAGTTCTGCCAGAGCAGTAACTTCCATGTTATGGATTAGATTGTGAAAGGCTTGCTGGTGCTCACAACAGGAACTTGGTCTTCAGTATACCTTGGCCAAGTTAATGGTTTGTTAAGTTCCCATGTAATTCAGGGGTATACAGTTGGTGTGAAATAGTCCAGCCCTTGAAGCAGAGCTGTTGATTCCATCAGAAATGGTACAGCTTGCTTTTCAGAAAGATGTGATGATGAGTACATCACTACCCAGCTCTCAGTATAGAGCGGCAGTATAGAGCTGTAGAACCTTAGTGTATAATTACAATTTTATACTATTTTTGGATCTCTTCAGTGCCAGCACATGAGTTTGTTGCTTTTGTAAATGTTAATACATTTCTTGAGCTATTTTCTCAGAACAAGAACCTCCTATGGTGCTTAGGTTCTCTTACTACAGTTAGTAACAATGACTATTATAAAATGAGTGCAGAGCTGGGGGGATTTTTTTGATGAAATGAAGCACAAGAATAGGAATAAAATCAAGTAGAGTGCTTGTCAGAAATGGATGACAGAGAAACTGCAATAGGCGGAAAGAATTCAGTTAAATTACATGCTTGAAAACACATGGCTAATAGATGGGGAAGAGATACATCAGTTACATTAATGTGGATCAATAATTGATCTTTGCAAAGAGGCATAAGAGACAAGTGTGTGTCATTAATGAGGAGGAATTAAATACAGTCAAGAAATCAAAAGCATGGATCATCAGAAATGAAGAGTGAGAGTGAGTGATGAAACAAATCAAACTTCTATTCAATCTGAAGTTTTGTAGTCTTGTTAATGGTGCTCCTTAGCTTTACTGGGAAAGAAGAATAACCTTGCTGAAGAAGTGAATGTGTTTTCATTTGGAAGTAGAAAATTAATAGCTCTTTAAAATTCAAAACAAATTCTTGTATCTGAACCTAAAAAGTTATTTGTTATTCAACACTTAAATGTGTAAAGCTAATGAATAAAGAATGTAGCTAGCAAAGAATTCTGGACAGCTATAACTAATGAAGCAAAATGCAATTGCTTCAGAAGAAAAAAAAATGAGACAAGGTGAACTGGGAGATTTAAGACTCACAAATTAGAAAGTTTTTTAAGGTATAAAATGATGAAATCTATATTTTACTAGAGTTTTCCTGTTGTTGTGGGAGACTAAAATGACATAGAACCAAAGAAAGTCATACCTGTTCCCTTGTGATTAATGAAAAATTGAAAACTTGACAGAATACCTAGAATAGTGAGGATTTTTAAGTGGATATATCTGTAGAAGAGCTAAAGGGAACAATCAGAAAGAAAAAGACAATTTTTACAAACATCAATATATTTACAAGGAAAAATTCTTGGCAGAAAAGCAAAAAGAAAATAATTGTACTGGCACAATGAGAAATAGAAATCATTATCTCATTTCCATGAGTAGCATTTCCAATATTGTTACAGTAAAACATGGTGTGCATTTAAAATTTTACAACAGGCACAATAGCATGTGACTTGGAGGGTCAAGCTCATAGCAAGATTCATTCTTGCTCCTCCTTCCAGACTTCAGACTCTGGCCCACATGTCCTGATCTTTACAGTCTTAATGCTTTTGTGATGCATCCCTCTGTTATGGAGACTGGAGTGTGTTATTTCCAGCTCGTCTCCCCTCCACAAGAAAACCACCTGAGAGGTCTGAGAAAGTTCCTGATTTTTTCCAGCAGGGAATTCCCATTATGTACAAATATGCTATTGGAACTCAGAGTTTTACTGTTTTGTACTACTGAAGATTAAAAAAGAGAGGGTTAAATCTTCCTCGAGGTAAGGTTTTATGCTGATAATAAGGATAATGCTAACAACCAACTGGTAACTGAATGAGGTACATTTGCAGGACTAAATAGTCATTGTATCCACAATACAGCCTTTTTGTATATTCCTGTAATTTTGCAAAGTAATTATTTTAGATGGAAGGGGGGAAAAATAAGTAAAATTCAGGATTTCATTCTAAGCTCTCTGTAATTGATGAATCATCAAGTTATGTATTAAATATTTAGCTTGTCTTTTTGAATGTTGGATTTTTTTTTTAAATGTTATTTTTTGCATGATCTGGGGTAAACTTTCACTTTTCTTCTCTCTAATAACTCATTTACAATTTTATATATTATTATTTCAAAGAATGTGCTCTCTTGAGAATGAGTGTAACCACCCCAGAATGCCTGTGTACTTTTTTTTTCCTCCATCTGTCCAGTAATAACCATTTTACAGAATAGAAGGAAGGTCAGCAGCCACTCATATGACTTGATCTTATGACTTGATCTTTTTTTTTTTTCAAATTTTTTTCAAATCTCTAGCTTGTCTGCATTTGCCTTTTGTTATGGACTGACCACAAGAAGTTTAGTGATGAAGAGTAGATGGTGTTTGGGGTAGACTAAAGGATGGGAACACCAGCCTGCCGTGTCCTCCTGCCACAAGATCTTGAACTTTCTTTCTCTTTCTTCTGTCAGACTGGAGTGCATTTCTTGTCCTGAAATATGAAGGTCAAAGTCCTATTATTGTGCTGTTCCTGTCTTTAAAGCCTCAAGCTATAGGAATATATAATAAATATTCCAGTAGTCAAAAAGGGTATGGATTTCTTTTTCAGTTCAGGTATTTATGAAAATTCCTACAATTGATAGACTCTCAAGTATGTAATCTTCCTTTTCTCTCTCTTACCCTCTACATTTTTTCCAGCTGCTGCTTTGAGGAGCCATTATTAAAATAATCAGCTGAGTACAGCACAAGCATCACTTGAGAATGCTTCCTACAGTGCCTCATTAATGGACATAAACGCTTCTGAGTACACCAATAATGAGTTTCATTTATAATATAAAATACAAATTCTATGATGTGGACACCTGCTCACTAAAAGCTGGACTGAGGCTTTTGTTCCTGGGTCAGAAAAACAGAAGCTTGCAAAGATGCAGATTAATTTCTCAGATGGATTTGAGTCAATGTCTGACAAATGATGGTCCTGTGATCCCGTGATTAGTGGGGAAATTTCTTTTAATAAGGTATTAATGAAATTCTCCTGTGTCTGAATTATCATGCTTGATCTCAATTTTAGGAGACACAATGTGAATGCAGAACATTGATCAAAAAGTAGTACTAAGAGGGAAAAATTAAAAATATATTTTAATTTTATGCTAGAGTTATATATCCACACATATTTCATTTAGAGATTTCAGTATGAACCTGAAATGAAAATTTTTAATATCTAATTTATATTTTAGAACCAATATCATGTTTGGTAGGGAGAGGGACAGGTAAACAAGATTGGAAGAAAAAAGGAATTTTTAAGAACATGGGATTCTGTGGTATCACCGGTTGTATTTCAGGGTTTTTTCCTCTTCCTGAAAAATTTATTTTCAGGGAAAAAAAGAGCACATTCTACTCAAATGGATATAATTTTGATTTTGTAAAGTAATTTTTGTCTAATATCAATAGAAAACAGTAGTGGTTTTATACAAAACAAAGTCCTGTTTTAAGAATTTAAGCAAAACAAGGATCTCTATAGTGACTCAAGAGAAATACTTAAAACCTTTTCTAAAAGTGCAAGAAGTAAATCACAGAAAATTGAGATAGCAGTAAATGATAGTGAAATCCAAACAGAAGATTTTCATCACAACAATAATAAAATTGTACAAGTTGTAAAAGAAAGCAAAAAGTCCCCAAGCAACCACGTCTGAAACCTTTAAGGAATTTGAGAGTAAATCTGGGTGTCATAATCCATGTGATATTTTTTCTGGCATTAACACTTTTTGCTAAGTTAACTGGGTTTTGGGATTTTTTTAGCATACACCAGAAAAACTGGCACATTTCACCTTTGAACTATATCTATCAGTTTAAAACTGTGCTAATGCTTTCTGTGATTATCAAAATTATTATTACCAGAAAAAAAAAAGAACAGAAGAAAGAAAATTAAGATAAATAAACCTCTAACCTCCCACGGGGATTTAATTTTAGAAATCTGCCCCAGTTCTACATATCAGCCACAGGCAGCATGTCTCTAAATATACTAGCAAGACATTCAAGGCAGTAAAAGTTCTGTTTAGTAAAAATTGTGTGTATACACACAAAATCTTCTCATCATGAATATGGAAGGTTGTAATGAACATAAGTGTACAACTGACTTTTCTGTGAGATGAGACGTATAGCAGAGGTAGGCAGCAAAGGCACAGCAGAGCTTTTGCATTCCAGGAATGCCTGAAATGAAAGCTGTTCCAGCATTTCTGCATGTTGCTTTACACATTTTGATTGATGCTGAAAATTACTGGATGCTTGAGGAACTCCCTACTATGTATATTACAACATCCTGTGTATTCCAGAGGGAGATTTTCCTAACAGTGTAATGGGAGACATTGAAGACATTTCTTATTCTCTCCTTCTTTAGAAGGCAGACTGGGAGAGAAAATATTGCTGGGGCAGAAGGGATGGGATAAGGAGAAGCTGATTATGAACTCAAGCTGTCTAATGTTCCTGATAAGCTTTAATAATCGTTGTTCCTTTGACTGCATTTTTTCACCCATCAGTGTGATAGGTAGGGCCAGAAAAAAAACTAATTAATATGAGTGTTTGATAGGATGATTTCTATGCATGGTAATTACTGCTTTGTTTTTTTTCTTTTCCTAAATTATACACAAAGTTAAGCTCCTATATAAACAACTGAGCATGCCTTGACCTTGAATCTTCTTAAATCACTGTCACTATCAACTTTGTTAAAGTACCACTTCATATCAATAAATATATTGTTGCTCCTCTGTTAGAAGTGAAGTGTGTAACACCATCTGCAACAAGTGTTTTGGTGTATTGCCATGCTTCAACCAGGAAAGTGAATGTTGTCTACACAAAGAGAAATGTTTAATATTAATAAGTGGCCCACATATTAAGTCCATTTTGAGAACTAAAGCTTAAGCAAAACGTCGTTTGAGGATTTTTCAATTTAAATTACCATGGATTTTTAAGTGTATCTTCAATTTTTTTCAGGTTCTATCTCTTAGGATGCAGAATTAAATTTTTTTTTTTCCCATGAAAATATGATTTCCTAAAATGATATTGTACTGCTGGATATTGTACTAAATGTGTTTTATACTGATGAATAATTATTGCAATATCTGCTAGTTAACAGAAATATGAAGGCAATACTTACTGCCTTTAAACTCAAACTGTTTTCTAACTACAAATCTCTGAGGACTCTGTTAGTCAAAGATAGGCTAAAGAAATGTGGATAAGAATACGTTTTATCCTGACCAGTAGTTTCTCTGCTGAAAAATAAAAGCTTTGACTGACCCTTGGGGATGAAGGATCCACATTTGGTTCAAAATGTGAACATGACGATGTGCAGCTGGATTTACAACACATACTGTGATGACTTTATCTTGCCCTGCATTAGGAAGTTGTCGCTGTTGAGCCGCTAGCAGAGAAAAGAACCCAGTTCTCAGTGGCAAGAAGGAAAAGGCCTTTATTGTTTTGATTTCATCATATATACAGAGTTTTCAAAGGTCACCCAGATTGGTCAGTCAGAATCCTCCCCCTAGGCCTGATTGGCCAAGCCTGCACCGTCCAGATCTTGGGACACTGTTTTTAATAACATCCAAACTTTATCTTTATTTATAAAACACAAAAGGAATTCTCATGGGAAAGACCTGTGCTAGCCACAGGAAGTTACTTAGGGAAGCCCACTGGCCTATTCTTCAAAATGGATGGAAGTGACATCTTGAGAATTTCTGCTGGTATCTTGCTATTAGTCAGGAATAATGGACTATTATTATTCTCTCTTGGCAATGGCAGCACTAAAAAGTAATTTTGCTGGGTCAAGTGAGCAGCATTATACAAGATCTCAGGAGGTTCCTACTCTGGTAGGACTCTCTGCTGCATTTATTGTTTGATTGAAAACTTAGTCTGAATACGGTAATGATTTGATTAGAGGGATGTAGCACCTCTGCCGTGAGGAAAGGCTGAGAGAATTTGAATTGTTCAGTCTAGAAAAGAGAAGCTTCAGGGTGACCTTCCAGTACCTGAAGGGAGTCTACAGGCAGCTACAGAGACTATTTACAAGGGTCTGGAGTGACAGGATAAGGGGGGATGGCTTCAAATTGACAGAGAGTAGGTTTAGGTTAGATGTTAGGAAGAAATTCTTTACTGTAAGGGTGTTCAGGCACTGGAACAGGTTGTCCAGAGAAGCTGTGGCTGTCCCATCCCTGGCAGTGTTCAAGGCCAGTTTGGCTGGATCTCTGATCAACCTGGTCTTAGTGGAAGGGGGCTGGAATGGGATGGTCTTTAAAGTTCCTTCCAATTCAGATATTTCTGTGATTTTCACAAGGCTTATGCTGAAGTCCCCTGTAGCCTTATGGTTTGGGGAACCCCCAGGATCAAGAAAGATTTGAGATCATATTTTGTCCAAAACTGGAGATAACTGATATGAGCTTCTAAAGCTAGATGAACACCAGAAGCCCAAAGTTACTGGATAAAAACAAGTATATTCTGCCTGCCCAGCTGATGCCAAAATATCACCTTACTTTTCATTTGATATATATTCTCCAAACTGAAGTGTCTAAAATAAAAAAAAAAAAACTAAAAAACTCACCCCCCCCCCAAATATAGCTATTCTTGGTTAAAAAAAAAAAAAGTACGGAACAAGTAAATCAAATTGGACTTGTTTTAATTTTTTTCCTTCTCTCAATTTGATAGTTGAACTAGTAAAAGGAAAACTGATTTTATTGTGTGGTGATAAAAGTTAGAGTTCCCTTGACATTCAAGGCATTTATCCCCTTTCTATCTAGAATAACTAATGTTTTGTCATTTTCTTCCATAGAAATAATAATAGCAATTGCAAGGGTTATAAAGTTGCAGTAGCAGCAGCAATAATTCTTTCCTCTGAAAAACTAATACAAGGTGGATGAGAAGCCTTGTAGTACTTACCCTGTCCATAGCTAATTTGGAATGGGTGAGCTGCTAAGCAGGCTGGAATCACTCCACACTGTCCCTTCTCCCTTACCAGCACCTTGGCTAGAAATTGCACTGTGAAAGTACTCCAAAGGCTGAATTTAGTGATACTCTGCAAAAGGCATGTCCTGTATCAGGTCTGGTTCCTCATCAAAGTTCTGAATTGCAAAAGAAGTAAGAGAGTGCTAGAAATTAATTTGTTTTAGCAAGAAACAAAGATGAGACATGCCTGTTTGCAGAAAATTTCAGGGCTATTTTGTTGCCTTACTCTTTAACCCTTTCTGGGAGAAGGGTATAGAATAAGGTCTTGAGGACCTGTTGTTAACTCTTACTTTTACAGGCAAAGAGAATGGAGAATATGTAGCAGAATTTTGTTGTCTTTTGTTTTTATCTTAAATGTTGAGTCCTCAAAAGGTTCTGCCTTACCATCACAGGGTTATAGAAATGTGGACTCATTTAGGTTGAAAAAGACCCTTAGGATCGTCAAATCCGACCATTAACCCATCATTGCCAAGTCCGTCACTAAACCATGGCCTTAAGCGCTACATCCACACACCTTTTAAATACCACCAGGAATTGTGACCCATCCACTTCCCTAAGCAGCGTTTTTCAAAGTTTGGCAACCTTTTTGGTGAAGATATTTTTCCAAATTTTCAATCTAAACCTCCTCTGGTGCAACTTTAGGCTGTTTTCTCTCATCTTCACACTTGTTACCTGCAAGCAGAGACCAATCCTCACCTGGCTACACCCTCCTTTCGGGCAGCTGTAGAGAGCAAAAAGGTCTGCCCTGAGCCTCCTTTCTTTCAGGCTCAGCCCAGTTGCCTCAGCTATCCCTCATCAGACTTGTGCTCCAGACCCTTCCCCAGCTCCACTGCCTTTCTCTGGACACACTCCAGCACCTCGATGTCCTTCTTGCAGTGAGGAGCCCAAAACTGAACACAGGAGTGAACTGAGCTGAGGCCTCTCCAGTGCCCAGCACAGGGGGACAATCCCTGCCCTGGTCCTTGCTGCCACACTATTGCTGATACAGGCCAGAATTCCATTGGTCTTCTTGGCCACCTGGGCACTGCTGGCTCATGTTCACGTGGCTGTCAACCAGCAATCCTGCATCCTTTTCCAATGATTCCAACTTTGCTGATTTCAGGAGATAAATGCAATGGAAAAGTAACTATCATGGTTAATGTGTTCATACTATACTTTAATCTGATTTTAAAATGATCTGGTGAAGCCAACAGGTCATACTAATAGTGTTCTGTGTTGGATTAAAGTTTCCTATTTCGGGCATTTCTGTAGGTGTCCTCCCTATAGTTTCCTCATGTTGTACTACTTCAGGGGCTCTCATACCAACAAACTAACTTTGCAAAATGAATCAAGTTTTATTTCTTTTTCACCTTTTGTTGGAATGTGTTGTTTGCCATATTAAAAATGTTTTAAATTTCTGTTTGTTATGAAAATCTGGAAGTTATGGTTTAAAGTTATGGTTTTTTATGGCTTCCATAAAAATAAGTGGGTATTTTGTTAGTTTTTAACATTAGCTAAGATTATTTTTAAGACTTTTGAGGTACTTTATATTCCCCTGTTCGTCCTAACTTTTAAATTTTCCTTGTAACAAATGTTTCCTATGAACTAGAGGTATATCAATTTTGGTTTTGATTTTGGTCTCATTTTATTTACTTGTAAATTTGTGAAGAAAACAGGCTTAGCATAGCCTATGCTAAATTTCTATAAAAATATACCCAATTCCTTAAAGATTTTTCAATATAAATTTATCAGTTCATATTGATCTTCATGAAGAAAAGAGTAGATACAGTTACATCTACAGTCTGTTAGCTGCAGAATCATAAAATTATACAATGGTTTAGGCTGGACCTAAACCATTAGTGCCTCACCACTCCCATAGTGTTCCTGAGACCTGGTCTAAATGTACCCTCTTTTAGTTCAAAGCCATTAGCTCTTATCCTGTCACTACGTGTCTCTCTCCGGCTTTCTTATGACCCTAATTTAGGTACTGTAAGGCTCCTATAAGGTCTTCCCAGAGCCTTCTCTTCTCCAGGCTGAACAACTCCCACTCTCAGCCTAGCATCCATCAACAGGTGCTCCAGCTCTCTGATCATCTTCACGGTTCTCATCTGGACTACAAGAGGGCCACATTCTTCCTATGTTGGGAGCCCCAGAAATTACTTTTTGGAAGCTTTTTAGGAGTATTGGAAGACTGATCTTTCTCTGCTCAAGCATGTCTTCTTGCAGTGGGTTTTTTGAGTATGTCAAGATGATGCCACACACACTTACTTCAGCTGCTGCTTTGTTGCTCGTACCTGTGGCTTCTAGGCTTCCTAAATTTATCAGATAATACTGTTTAAATAAGTTGGTGCTGTGAATGCTCTTTGACTGGCACTGATTTGGATTCTAAATATAAAAATAGTTGGAGAAATATCTTTGTGGCTAGCACAGGTTTTTCCCATGAGAAGTTTTCTTGTGTTTTGTAAATAAAGATAAAGTTTGGATGTTTTTGGAACAGTGTCCCAGAACTTGGGCAGTGCAGGCCTGGCCAATCAGGCCTGGGGGAAGGCTTCTGACTGACCAATCTGGGTGACTTTTGAGAACTCTATATATGTGATGAAATCAAAACAATAAAGGTCATTCCTTCTTGCCACTGAGAACTGATGCATTCATTACTCTGCTAGCTGCTCAACAGCGACATATCTTTTCCCTTTTTTTTCTCAAAATCTTAATTTTGTCCAGAGTTGCTCTCAAGTATGTGCCTTGGAGAACTATGTGTCTGCCACCCATGATAGAGCACTTCCAGGAATTCTGTCCAACAAAGATCCCAGCAATAAACAGGGGTGTGAATCAAGGGGAACTTCCACACACAATAGCAGTATTTCAGTTGAGTAGTGAATTCCATTACCAGAGTTAACTGTTTGAAAATGGAGTTTTCAAAGAGATCATCAACTTCCCTAGGCATCGATTTCAAGTGAGGTGACAAATACACTGAGATATGTTATCCATGAAAATAGAACAATTTGCTCGGTTATACGAAATGATGGTGGAGGAGCCACTAAACTTATTTTCATGGCACATAAGTGCTAAAGAATCTGCAAAAAGTATTCTGCAATAATGCTGATACTATCTTTTTTTAGTGTTAATGAAAGACACACCAAAAAATACTTTTAAAAGGAGGAAATAGTTGTTTTATGCTGTGTTCCCCACCTCTTCATAGCCTTGGGTGAACTTTAAGTTTAATGTGGTATATTAAAGATGAATACCAAAAGCTTTTATGAAAAGATTAACAGTGGTGAGTTTTCTAAAACACATAGAAAAATGGCATTTCTATTGAGAAATTTAAGGGGTCAAAGTACAAAGATTAGGTGCATAACTGTATCAAAAGATGCTGACAATAGCTTTTAAGACATTGATATTTTCAGTCTATCAAAATCAACTTGAAAATCTGCAAAGACTTTTTTATCCCCATGGAATAATACTTACATATAAAAATATCAGCAATGATGTTGGAAGCAGATAATTTCTCCTATTTGGTTAGCCCCCTAAATACATTCTTACCTTAAAACTGCTTTTTTCTCTGCATTTTGTTTCTACAGTTATCACTATATTTATTCCTTAACATTACATTATGCCTTTCTGGAAAAAAAAAAAAAAAATCCAGAGACAGATCCACTTGGAGGTTAAAAAACCACTGATTCTCAGAAAAATGGAAACGTGCATATGAAGTGTGCTTCACTGGCCCCGCCCTGCCCTGCCCCGTCTTTCTTTTACACAGCTGTAATTGTTTTCACTCAAGCGGGGTTTTGTTCAGGATCAACAAATATGTGATTTGTTGGGAATAATCTTGCTTGAATCCTGACCATTTGACATTTGACTCAATATATAGTTAGAAAAACAATACTCTGTAAGAAAGTTTATTGAGTTCAGAAGGTGACACCTATACAATTATGTATGTAAGAATCCTAAAACAGGGATTAAACTACAAAATGTGGGAAATGTGACTATGGCTTGGTTGTATTTTCTTTGTTTGCTTGTTTGTTTTCTTTTGTTTTAATTTGGAACAGCTGATAACTATTTAGAACCTAGACTACAGTAAAATCTGAGGGAAAAATGACTGAAAAGTGTATGCAAAGGTTTATTTTATTCACTTAAGGCAAAAAGGGGCTAGACTTGCCCTTTTAGATTTTCCTTTTAGTTTCTGCTGTTTATTTTTCTGTTTCAGTGTTGTATGTTGGCTTGTGATCAGAGAGACTCTGAGCATCTTGTGTACCTCTTACACACACAAATCTGGAAATCTGTGAGTAAACAGCCAAACTGGTGAGTATGTACTTGTCAGCCTAACTAAATATTAAAGCTTGGGAAATGCTTGCTCAGAAAATAACTTAGGGTTATTTACTTACTTTTGAAGACAGTAAATTTCCATAAGCTGTTTGCAATTTACTGATGTAAAAAATGAGAAATTCCTTTGAAATAAGAGATGGTATATGCAAAACCATTTTTTCATACTGATCTGAAAATTTTCCATTGCCAATTTCCATTTTCTTTTTAATCTGAAAAGTTGATACAGTGAATTATCTTCAAGTGAAAATGAGAGAAAAATCATCACTACTCAATAAAACTCATCTAGTAGGAGTTAAATGATTTTTATTCCATTATAGCTACTCTGAACTTTCATGCAGTGAGGAGCACATCTACTCACTTTTGTTATTTTCATTCTGCTATTTTTTAGAACATGATTAAAAGTACGTAGAATTTTTAATATGCATAATTTCAAGATACTCTTAATGTTCTGGGAGACATAACTCTTCAGAACTGTTGTAATTATTCCTTATTTCATGAAACTTTTAAAATGGGCAAAACTCACTAACTTGCTTGCTCCTCTCATGAAGCATCTCAGTCAATGTCTTGTCCCCCTGCTTCTAAGGCGCTGCTGATGAAAACAGCCTGTGCATTCAGGAAAGTGGAAGAAAATTCACTTCTACAGAATGGTTGGGATGTTTCACTTCACCCTTCAGGTAATTGAAAATTTTGTTCTCATCATAAACCTCAAGGGAAAAATATTTTTTTCAGAACACGGTTGCAAGATTAAGATTCCATGTATTATTACTACAGATCATGTTAATTAAATGATAATTTGTTAAAATGCATATCCCATGTGACCAAAATATGCCATGGGTGTCAAAGAAAAAGCCAACAGGATCCAAGATATACCCCTGCACTGGCCAAGGCCAAGCCCATCAACCATGGTGTTAGCTCCTCTGGGATAACAGATTTAAGAAGGAAGGAAAACTGCTGCCACAGCAGCCAGAGAGACGAGTGAGAATTTGTGAGAGAAACAGCCATGCAGACAAGACAGTGTGAGAGGAAGGACATAGAAAAGGGCCTGCAGGTACTCCAGATGTCAGAGCAGAGATTCCCCGCAGCCTGCGGTAAGTTTTAGTTCACTGAATGTTTTGTAAATGTTGCTGACAGCTCCAAATGTTCCTGGTTAAATGGAAAGAGGTGTCTATGAGTTATATGCTGCCTTTGCCAAATAATTGATTCAAGGGTAGCCAGCAAAGCTATGCCAAAAGGGAGTAGCAGCTGGAATCTTGCTCACTAGATGCCTTGTGAATATCTTGCTGTGATACTGTGCCCATGTTCCAAAACTGTGAGCCAAAGCACACCAAAATATTGTGTTAGGTCTTGTGATACAGATGAAAGAAAAAAACCCCTGTTTCTTCTATACATTTCGGTTTTCAGGAAAGACTGGAAAAAAAAAAGAAACAATAGTTTTAAATAATTAACACTTTACTTTTTAAACTTTGTGTAATACCCAGTCCTTATTTTCAACACTCTTATTTTTGTAATTCTACAAGCTGCACACTCCGATGTCCTTTGATTATAGGTCAGGTTGTTTTTCATTTGGTGTTAAGAGTACTACTATTTTTTTTTTCCCAAATCATTATATTTCAGAAAGGGACTATTCTGCTCTCTTTCTGGTTGTGTTAGATATGTGGTTCTAGGCAAAATGTCTTTCTGGTTGCGTAGAATGTGTTTTTAAGAAAAATGTTTTTGTCCCTTCTTCCTCAAACTGTTCCATGCTGCATTTCAGTACTGGGTCAGAAGACTGACTTTCAGATATCTCAAATATATATATACATATATATATATATATATATACACAGACACATATATGTATGTATTTGTTATTAAGTTCTTCTTTTAAAAACCTCTGTGATTTTTAAAAATTAGTTAAAAAGCTTTAAAACCTCCTGCTGATGTGACTCTCTGTGGAAGAAAGGCTTTATAACTACCTTATTTTCTTCTGTGGACCAGGCAGTTTAAACTCAGTGACAAGTAAAATTAGTTTTAGTGTAAGGTTAAAGGAGGAAGACATACCAGAAGACATTCAAGATTAGGAGACAGTATAACAAAATGACACTGTTACTTCCATGTTGCTCAGGCTTTATTCAGGTTTTTATTCTAAAACAGGGAAGATTGACTAATGGAGCCATATTGCAATGTAGTGGATGGGGAGTAGTTTACACATTAGGGGAAATCCATATAATCTTCCTTCACCTGAATTCAGACTTTTATTTAAGTAATTAGCTTAGCTGAAAATATTTGAAGGCAGCTGAGAAATATTACAGGACAACAAGATGTGAAACATTATTTATTGCCACTAAAATTTGCTATCTATTCTTTAGACTCTTACCATGTAAAAAATGAGTTATCTATATCAGAGTCTGTTTTATGGTTCTAGTAATTACTTCTTGCCAAACATTGTAAAATTCTGGAGACCTTACTTTTCTGAATGTTTTCCTATTCACAGACTTTTGCTTAGTGTCTTGAATGTAAGTTATGAAAGAAGATGATAAATATAGCCCAGAACTACTGTATCTTGTGTTTAACCTCTGTGTACCTGATTTGACGTGACGTGCTGTGATCAAATTTGACTAGAAAAGGATTTCACTGTGAAAATGATTTGTGAAGGAAGGAAATCAAAGAACCAGGAAAGAAAGTAACAGTAGTGTATGCACAAGATACAAGTGGGGAATTAATTTTGGCAATGCTTATAAGCTGCTATTATTCAATATTTTCTTCCTGTATGGTTTGAGGGTATTGATGCTTTGAAGCCAGATGCTGATTGACTGATATGACCACTTAATTGTATGTGTGCGTGTATGTGTGTGAAAACATATATCACAAGGACTAGGGGTGAATAGAGAAAAAGCATTCATTTTCCAGGAAGATTGTGATAAGTTTTATGTGTTTTTCTACAAATTTTGAATAACCTTCTATCTACTTGGGATAGATTTCTTTGAACTATCAGCAACAAGCCAAAAAAATTTGCTTCAGGCAGCCCTATGGAATAAGATGGAATAGAGTGATGTCTCGATGTCTTGTACCTTCAGCCAACAAAGACCATCAAGACATGCAGAGGTAACATTTCAGTATATAAGCACTACTCTGTGTGGCAGATAAAATGATTAGCTCAGAGCAATTTGGGATCTTCAGCAGGTTGCAGCTGGATTACGAGCAAAGAAATAAAAGGGGATGACCGAAATCTTGATGATGAGCATTGGAGCCTTGAGCTCAGTCCCATCTTTTACACCCATGAATCTCAGCAGGTGAGGTCAGCCACTTTTAGCTTCTTAGAGTCCTTTGTGCTCCACCAAAGGTGCATACACAGATTTTATTCTGTTCATTATGGTCCTCCCTGATGATGGAAAGGTCATATACTGTGATGATGAATATCATATTAATCTGACACTGCCATCCAGTTAGTAAGATGAATAAATTGCCTGATATACAACTTCAGCAGTTGCCATTAGGCAAAGTAAGATTTGCTTTGAGCGAAAGCTGATACTCAGATCCAACAACACTTTGCATTACATCTTAGTCACCAAAATAATCAATCCACTGTACCAAGGAATGAAATTGACATTCGAGATTAGGTAACATTTACAGAAAAAGAAACTTAAAGGATTGAAGCAAATTATGTTATTCAAATTCTGCAGTTGGTTTTCAACATTGTTTTCAGGAAAAAACAGGTGTTGGCTATGTGGAAATATAAGGGAAACTGTAGGTGAACACAGCAATTACCAGTCCCTAATCTAACTCGCTCACAGTATATTTTTAATTGCTATTTATTTATTCTTTATTACTTTTTAGTAATAGAATTCTCATTGGCTGAAGGACATAAGCAAAATCTTAGCAGACAAACAAATTATAATCTCTCTTGGTTTGAAAAATCATTTTTAAAGTCTTGGGGCTAATGATTGGTATAAGATATTATAAGAATGATTTTCAGTTTTGTTAATCTGATTTGCAAACCAATGTATTAGAAAGTAATTTCACAAAAGATTAAAATTTGTTGCTTTATTAATATGGCTGTTTTAGTGGAGTACAACGTCTGTTTGTTCTGCATTTAGTATCTTGAAATTTGGGTATTGACCATCTAAACACTGTACTTTAGATGAGCAATCATAGCTATTTATTTTTTATAAAGAATTTGTTGTGAAATAGTTCCACAGTGGTTTTGAAAATGAAGTATTCCTGCAACTATAGTTTTCCTTTTAAGCATTGAATTTCCACAGTGAGGGAGATCACTGTCCATCCAGCTCACCAGGTTGTCTCCAGCAATAGATATTAGCAGATTCTAGGCCAAGTACAGAACACCAGAACAAAGCAGAGAAGCCTTTCCCCCTTCAGCTTCCAGCCATAAGCAGATTAATGGCTTTATTAGCCAGCAGCTACATCAGACCACTGTATTTAGGGGCGGGGAATTGATATCACTTGCATGAATTTATCTCATCTTCTTATGAATTCATTTATATTTTTGGTCTCTTGTGAATTTCACTATTTAATCACATTTTGTGTGAAGAATGTAATTCCTTCTGATGACTTTGAATTGCTGACTGTGACTGTGGTAGTATCATGATTTTCCTTTTCTGTTCTGTGAAAAATAAGGAATAAATAGTCATTGTTTAACCTTGTGCATATTGGTCATGATGCTCTATGCATCTTTCACTTCCTCCATAATCACTTTTTTCCCCTCCAAAACTGATGGAATATATTTTGTTCACTCTAAATATTTATTTCTAAATACAGAAGCTATTATTTATAGAAGCCTAGAAGCATGGAATGGTTTGGGTTGGAAGGGACCTTAAAGATTGTCCAGTTCCAACCCCCTGCCATGGAAACAGACACTTTGCACTAGACTAGGTAGCAATCAAAACTGGACTTGAACATTTCCAGGGATGGGTAATCCACAGCTTCTCAGAGAAACCTGTTCCAGTGTCTCACAGGAAAGAATGTTTTCCTAGTATCTAACCTAAATTTACTCTCTTTCAGTTTGAAAGAGGGGGAAATTGTCTCTCCATTTTGTTGCTCTTCCCCATCTTTTTTTTCCCCATTTTTAATTTGGCCTTTTTTGGGGAGGTGATGGCCATACATATGCACAGTATTGATGGCACGAGTTATTGTGTTCCATGGATTTCAATATTAGTACTGTCAGGATATTTTTCCTTTGTCCTCAGTTACTGATAGCTCCTCACATCTTACTGGCCTCAAGCTCAGCTAAACACTGAGCAGGATGAGAAATTTTATTTTTCCTTTTATTTTGTTTAAAATATAAATTGCTTCTGATAACATCAGATTTAATAGGATTTTGTTAATTGTCCAAGATATGCTCATGTCAGGGCAACTCAAAGTTAAAAGCTTCTCGCAAGCAATAATTCTCTTATTCCAAAGAGAGAGATTAAAAAGAGATGAAGAAGAGAGTATAAATTTTAAAAAAGTAATACAAAAAGCAAGAAAACTCTGCAGTCAGGCATAATTTGTCCTTGACTGTAGATTAACATTCAGTGATAGAGGGTTAGGAGTGAAACATGCTGAAAAACTAAGAAATTAAGTGAGATCCTTCACAATTTTGGGCAGGGATATGAGGCAAGAGGATAGATGGAAGTTCATGCCTGCTGTGTAAATCACTGTTATGTAAAGTAATGCTTGTGGGAAAGTAGTGGGTTTTTTTTCCTTTGGCTTCTAAAGATCATTGGGATTTTGACACGCTTGTGCACTTACACATACTTAATTAAAAAAAAAAAAAAAAGGGTTAGTTACCACCACAGTAGAACAAACTGACATCTCCTCCACTGAATATTATATTTGAAGCAAATGACTGACTGGTCCAGCTCTGGGAGAACTGAATTCTGTTTTCAAAAGGAAAGGACAACAGATGAGAAGAATAAAAGAGAAAAGCAAAGAAGATGAGAAGGAAAGGTGGAAAAGAGGTCAATTCTACAATCTCCTCCCACTGTGAACCTAATGGGGTGTGCAGCTTGCTACCTCTTTCCTTAAGTAAGAATTCTGGAGGACTATGAAAGAGATTACTAATTTTTTAATGAAAAACAAAGGAACAAAGTAACTTCTGAAATCTGGTGAGTGCAATAGGTTTAAAATGAATATATTAATAACAAAATTGTCCTCCTACCCATTACATACATTTGATATTTTAATATGCTTACTCTTAAACCAGCAGCTTTCCAAAGCTGTTACCACTGTAAATGAACTCCATAAAATTCTCAAAAAATACATACATTTTTCATGGTGTTTGGGACTTTTCTTCATGCTGCTGCCTGTACTTCTGAAGCAGCTCCTGATCTTTGCATGTGCTGTGGGGTCTTTACCCACAGTTCCCCTTCCTGCCTTCAGCTTTCTTAAAGGAGCTTCTTGGTCTAAGCTTGCTCAGAAGCATCCTCCTGATTTGGGGATTAAGCTTCTCCCATATAGGACACAGAACACATTTCTAGGAAACAGCACACCTGGTGCCTAGTGGGGGCACAAGGAAATTATATATTGTGATAATCACTAGGTTTGCATAAATATCCAAGTAGCAATTTTGAAATTCTTGTTACTGCATTATGCATAAATATACCTATTCATATTCTGTATTTACATTAGTCTAGAACACATAAGAATCAGAGAAATACAGCCTGTGATCTCCAGAATGATTGTTGTGCAGTAAGTCTAAAAATCCCTCTGGCTTCATTTAATCTTTTTCTTGTTAGTTCGCTACTATTTGAGGGGTAGAGGGTGTTACACTAGGAAAGAAATAAAGAAAAATAGGTGGAGATATTGGATAGCATTTGATATTAGGGTTAAGAGTGAAAAATACAAGGAAGTCTTTAATATAGATTGAGAGAGAACACATTTTTAAATGTCCTTAGTTATGTCTTTGTGTATTGATTCTTTTTCTGAGCCTTCAACTGCAACTGAATCTTAACAATAATGTCCTTTTCAAGGTCTTCCTATGTTTCCCTTGAGGTTTCATTTAGGAAATCATAGGATAACTTCTTCTCTATAAAAATAGCTTCAGTTAGGATGTTTCATAGTTCAGCATTATCAGAAAATAAAAATATTGGGTGTTGGAAACCTGGGTGGAAGGTTATTCAACAGAAGAGATGCTCTTCAGTGGTTAGAGATTTAACTGCAGATAGGAATGAGGGAAGTCAGTCCAAGAACATCACTAATTTGGTTACAGACTTGAGAGTTTTCGCAGGAATCATAGTGCATCATAGAAGCATCAGAAAATTTGCTCAGATTAAGAAACCAGAATGTGTCAAAATTAATAAATATATACAAGTCAGAAACTGGATGAGAGGAAAGGAAAAAGGATGCTTAATTTCTGGCAAATCACTTGTGGGAAAGAAATTTGGATGTAAGCTATTTTTTTAAGCTAGAATCAGAATTCAGAGTTGCACCATGTTTGAACAGAAAGTGAGTGTTGTTGAATGGCTATGTAATCACTTTTTATTCTCAAATCTGAAGTGCTGTTTTGCAATGTGTCATTAAATGAATTACTAAGTTATGAAGGTATATAAGTATGAAGATGTGTATATTTAGTCAACAGGCTGTGAAACTGCTCAGGAGAATTTTTTTTAAATACCTCAGCAAAGCACCACAAAGAAGCATCATCAGATGATATGCATGTGGCTGGGGATAAAAGGAAACACATCTATTAATGTCTTATAAATAAAGCTAGCAGAGAGACTTGATGTCTGATAAATTTGTTTATCTCTACAAATACAGCTGCTGAATGTCTTAATTCTTCACTTTAAAAGAAAGTGTCTGTGATGAATTAATAAAGTCTTGATATACATGTATAATGACCAGGGTTTTTTCTACTCCTTTCTGCAGCACAGCTTCACTTTCATCTCTTCTGGAAAATAACTTACAATTTAATTATTATAGAAAGTCAAGAGGATTTCTTAATGGAAGAAATAAATCTGCAATGTTATTAGAGCATGAAATCAAGAGCATGAAATCAAGTACACTGAATATAAAACAGAACCCCTATATTATGTTTAGCTCACATGAGTAGGCTTATTCAAGTCAATGGAAATATGTGCATAAATAATACTTTTAAGAATTAAGTCCTTGAATAACTGTTTGTAGTATCTGGACATAATACCCTTAAGAAAATGTGATAGTATTACAGTATTATTCGCTGCTCCCTTGTTATTTTCTTAATGTTTAACTTGGTTTATTTGAGCTGGTTAAATCTTCCTGTATAATCTTATTCAGAAAATACCCTAAGCCCTTGCTTGAGTCTATTTGGGCTTTTTTAATAAACTCAACAAATGCAGAGTTTGCCTGCACTGGATAGGTATTTTTGGATGTGTTCTGATTCATGCATCCAAGTAAGAACTGTGGAATATAAGCAAAGAAACTGTAGTAAGTCAGATATGTCCTGACTAAAATAATGTATTTATGAAGAATGGAAAGAAGTCATACGTTGCATATGTGTAGCTATATTTATGAGAAAGTACTTTCACTAATTCTGTCTCTCCCATGAAGCAAATATGTACAACGTGGAAAGTTGATTTGGTAAAATTTTACAAGCTTGTTACATTAAATACAACAAAAAAGGAAAAGTTGGCTGATTAATTCTTTGTCCTAAGAAGCTGCAAATTATTTAATGAAATATAGCTGGCTTGCACTGCCAGCTACAATGAGTAGCTACATTAAATCACTCTGCACAAATGGTCATTTTTAAGTTTGTACACATACTTAACTGTTACTATAGGGTCTGGGAGGGTGGCACAGGCCGGCTCCCCTCCCGGACCGGGTCTCTGGTCCGTGTAATCCCACCAGATCTGGGGCACCCGGCCCTCGGGGTCCTGCGGCATGGAGCGAGTCTTTCAACCACAGAAATTCAAGCAGGAAACGTAGTAAGGCGAAGAAACAAACTGGAACCCATCTCTGTTCTGGCAGGGAGGTTTATCTGGGGTACGGGGGAGAGGGTCACAAGGAAAGGAGAAGGGGAGGCAAGTGGGGACGACCTAAAAGCTGCCAGCCAGAGACGCAAGACCCCTCTCAGACCCAGGCGCTGGCTTTTAAGGGGAACGGAAGGGGGCAGGGGCTGGCTCTCTCTGAGCCAGTCCCAGGAGGAGAAAGGGAAGATTGGCAGGAGGGTACACATCAATAGGTTTTCAGGTACAGCACAGTGCATATTTTAAAATGAGCCAATAGTATACAGAGCAGGGAAACAAAGAGAGCACATGGAATCCTAAAACCCCACATTGCTACACTTAACTAGGACCGTGCTGTTCACCATGGAAAATAAATTTTAAGAATACTGTGGGAATGGATTAATTGGCAGTCTTTGTTTACTCAGTCTTGATTCCTTTGATGTAAAAATCTATTTCCTGTATGCAATAAGTCATTTCATACTAGAGAGATTTCACCTGGAGCATATTATACAATAAGCCAGAAAGAAATTTTCAGATATGTTGCTTTATTGGCTTCTCCCTGACTGAAATTGAATCTTCAGATCTTCACTGAAATAATCTGAGAAGAGATATATTGTTAAGATTAAGATATAAACAAATGTGGGAGGGAGTAGAGAGCACTCTACATCTTAACTTTCACATGTTTGTATCACATTTTTCCTTAATATATTTTATACCTGTTAAACATATTATTCAATTTTTGCAAGGTTCAGTTTGTTGTTTACAGCTGTCTTTATTATTTGTTTTTAAATTTTATTATATTTCAATTAACATTTGGGTTAAAGCATCAATGTATAAAACTTTTCAGGGAATTAAAACTGATCAAGATTAGAAAGTTTAGAGTTTAGAAGATTCTTATTGTTTCTTAATGTTTTAACAGTTTGGGGTTTTTTTTACATTACTGCATTTCAGGTAGAAATGAACATAAATTCTACAGTTTTTAAGGAACTAAAAGACTAAGAATTGTAGTCAATACATAGAATAAAAATTTCTGTGTAAACTTAAAGACTGCTGAATACTCTTATTTCGTGTAGCACATTTTGCTCTACTGTGGTGTTTAAGTTGGGCAGTTAGCTGGAAGAAAACCTACAATTGTTCTTGCTTTCTATAATTTGTAGTAATTACATCTAAAAATGAACATCAGTGTTATTCTTTGCAAGTAATAAGCTGGCTGAGGTCAAACTGCTTGATTGTAACACCATTTTTGTATTTTGAGGAGGCTTTGATTCCATATTATTGCTTCCCTCTTGTATGTGTAATAGTGGATCATTATCCCATACGTTTCCATGTCTCTTTTTAAGACTGATCAGAACTATGATTTTTTTTTACAGTGATGTTGTATGTCCATAGTAAAAGATTGCATCGTGCAAGCTATGATAGGCTGTTTTTATAGTCAGTGAAGAAAACTACAGAATGATTCATCTGACCTAGTTCAGCCACTTATTTAGAGTTAAGTAAATTGTGCCCAGAAGTTATGTTTTCCTTGTTCTAAAGTGAACTTAGGTGATTGGCTTAACTGGAGGTGTCTGTAGTGTTCAAAATCTGCAAGTCATTGAAGTGAAACCTGCCCAGGAGTTCTTCATGCTGAATATTATCATGGAAGAGCTAATGTATGTTTAAAGATGAGCACTGTGAACTGCTAAGTTTCCCATTTTCCTTGGCTAGTTATCCACTGTTTTTCATAGGTAAACAAGGGGGACAAATCAGAGAAATAAGGCTGGGTCTTTTTTGAGAAAATATATGTAAGCCCTCATAGAGTTGACTTGGAAGGATTCAGCCCATGTTGGTCAAACTCAGCTGTCCACTATACCTTTCAGAGGAAGAAGGCCTCATTTAGAAAAAAGTGAAGAATAGTTTTTAAAATTCCAGTCACATGGAGAGCTGTTTCTAGCATGACTTATGGAATTAAATTTTCACATAGGATACCTGCAGTGACTATGTTGACAAAGATTATCATTGCACTTGCATGTGGCAGACTGAGGGATAAAAATGTGGTTTGGGGAATAGGGATGAAGGAGGCAATCTGTCTGTATAAACACATATTCTCCTCAATGTCCTCTGTGCTTACCTTTGAATTGGTTATTTTGCCTTTATCTGTTAAACTTGGAGAATAATTTAGGCTCAGTCCAGTTAAGAGTTTGGACATGCACCAAACTGATGAAAGATGTGGAAGTCTGAAAAGAAATCTCAAGAATAGTAATGAAATAGTGTGGATCCAGCTTGAGCAGGTAAGGGACACAGGGCATTCCTTTATGAAAGTAAACTTCTGAATAAATTTAGACTTATTGAAATTTATTCTGCTTAGGAAATGGCTGTCTATCATTTTTGTGTCAAAATTGCTGTAGACTGAAGGGGGGTGTGTGTGTGTGTGAGATTTCTGATTTTCTCTTAGGAAAAAAAATAAAGCAGAGTCTAAAAAGTACACTGCAGTATAAGGAGTTTGTATGAGGCAAGTAAAATCAGAAATATATAAATAGTGAGAAGAAAAGTTTATTCCTATGTCTTTCTAAGTCTTTATTGGATAAATCTAATAAAATGTATTAATCAGAAGAAAAACCTCCAAACCTATAAAGTGTGTGCTGAGAAGAAGGCAATTATTTACTTAGCTAATATAATTCATTTTTGAGGTCAGCAAATAACAACGGAGCATAGTTAATTGGAATGAAGTCAGTTCACATTACAGATTCCAGACTATTTCTGGGGGATTGCAAATATATGATCTTTATGGTGACTTCCAACCCAAACCATTTTATGATTTTATGAATAAAGATATTGATCTTGCATCATGCTCTTCCTCCTAATCTGCATTTCCTTGCTATGATATAGCTTCCCTAGTGGTACGTTTCTGCCATGTGGAGCAAAGAAAACAGAGATACCCAATTGAAAACCAACTATTGGAATAAAAAAAAAAAAAATTGAAGGCAGCAAATAATACTAGGATGAGAATATAATTTTTTTTAATTCATTCCTTTAAGTATTTATAATATTTGTTTAAAAATAAGTCAACACAAATATGGTCAGAATTTTTGTTATATATGATAGCAGTGGTGATATACTTTCTGGAAGTCTCCAAAAATTCCAGACAGAAAAAGAAAAAATTAATTTTTCTTATACTAACCTTTCCTGGTAGATTTCAGTTCATGTGAAGTCATTGAAGATGTATTACAGAACACCAAAATATTTGCTACACACTTGGGGATGTTTTTTCTAATATAATGTGCAGCACTCTCTCTTGAGAATGTTGTACTTCACACAGAAAACAAAAGATGAAATATATTGATCTCAGGACTTATAAATCCCAAATGTAGCTTGAAGTCACATTTTCATAAACTTTTTCCATCCTTAATTCCCACAAATCTGGGAACTGGCTTCTGTATATAATGGCTATGTAGCTGCTAAAACAAATTGCCAGCTGAAGAAGTAAATGAATCTTAAAAAATCCCCTAAGTGGTATGGTTAGAAATCTTTATTAAGACATTTTTAATTTTAGCTATACTGAAGCAAAGAAGGACCTAGGGTCTGAGGAGAAAGCAGAAGGAACAGACAATTAAAAGGGAAGCTCACATCTGATGATTGTGTGCAGGTTAATGCAATTGTTCAAAAGATGTAAAATTAAAGGACGTTTCCCCTGTGCAGCAGCCCTTTGAATTCACTTCCCAGAATCACTCAAGCATGCACCAATGTCCAGCATGTTGGAACCTGCTGCCTCGAAGCTCTCTGTCATCCCTGTTTCCTCCTCTCAGGCTTTGTACTCGAGCCTGATGCAAGAAAAAATGCAGGTATGTATTGCCCCCTATCTGTCACTTACTTTTTCACAGAGGAGTAGTTTATCAAACTGAAGAGCTACAAGTTCTGTGTTATAATATTCGGGGGACTGAACTGCAGAGTTGTGTGGGATGGTATAAATAAGCATTAGCTCAAGGTTCACACTCAAATCAGTTTGAGAGTGTCAGAACTGGAGTGTTACCAGGTAAGATATGCTTGCTTTCTCTGAGCACCGGCATCACCAGGTTCAGTATTTGAAAGAAGAAACTTCCCGAAGGACATAAGCCAGTGAATGAGCTTCCTGTAATGAGGAGACAACTTCTGAGTTATTCCAATGGAATTGCAGTGATCAGCAAGAGGTGTAGGGAAATCCTACACTGGCTGCTCCTTCAGGAGCTTCTTGGGCTGAGGTCTAATTGCAGTTGAGTGAGAGAGGCAGCAAGTTTTGACTTCATGTCTCCAAGTTATCCTGCACAATAAGGTGATGAATAAAGCACAATAAAAAATTTATGTTCAGAAAATTGTCTTTTTTACCTTACATGCAGTTTTCATAAGCATGTTGAAAGGTAATTTAAATCCTTTGTTAAAATTACCTCACAAAGTAGGAAAAGTTTTTAAATGAAAATGAAAGTTTTATTTCAAAAATTTCAGGTTTTGGTCTGAGTGCTTGCATTTTATTTGGTTAGTGAAAACCTTGTAAAAATTGAGCTTCAAGTATCACTTGCCTCTGTTGTCCTTTGCTCTCCAGCTACACTTGATCTCTGTACTGTGGTATTTCTCCTCATGAAAAGTCAACAAGGACTACCACAGTCCCTTTGTGAAACTGTAGCAGAAACAGAAATGTTAGAATTTTATTGTTTTCTCTTTTATAACAGAAAACTACTTTCTTACTTTTAAGGTATGACTACCTTTTTGTCTTTGAGACTTTAAGCTTTCCCCTGGTTTGCTCTGTGGAGGGGTGGAGAGGCCTTGCTGCAGTGATGGGTGGGAGGAAGGACTGGGCACATGCTCCTTCCTCAGCTGTGGGAAGGCAACCTGCACTACCTTCTCCTGCAGGAAACACAATAAAGCGAGGGGTGACTCTTGTGGTTCTCATCTCACACTATGAGACCAGCCTTGCAATACAATAAATTTTTGAACTAATGATAAATCTAGCAGAGGTGACAGGAGCGCACTGCTTTTATGTCTCTCACAGGCGGTGCATACATAACTCCTCTGCACAGCTTCACAGGAAAGGTTCTTTTTCTGAAGAATAGCTGGCAGAAAGCCGAGCTCTTAGGAAGGAGAAGCAAACGGACTTGGCATTTTCCTCATGTGACCTTGAAGTAGAAGCATATGGAATATACAGTATTCAGTATCCACCTTGAAAATTTGTTTTGATTCCCCGTATCCCATCATTTAAGACTGCTGTCAAGTTTAGTTTTGCTTAACAACTATATTTTCTTTAGAGAAATATCTACCATCCCTGAATATGACGATGTTAGAATAAAATTAAAATTAGTACTATATTGAGCACAGGTGTGCGTAAATAGCCTGGTGAAAACTGATGAATACCAGTTTCCTTCAAATGGGTCAGCCCTATGGTATTATTTTTTAAGGATTCATAAAGATCTGTTTTTTCGCAATGGCTAATGATCCAGACTTTTGCACTGGCTTGGCCCTCTACTTATGTGCTATGGATGATGGCTAGGAATTTCTATGCTAGGAATTATTTCATTGCCAGTGATCAGCCTGACAGTCCTCATACTCCTCAAACAAAAGAGGATTATCTGAGAGGATTGATTACCGAGAGAAATTTGGCTATAGTTGTGAAAATATGACTTACAGCTCTTGTTCCTTGTCCATTACTTGTCCTCCCTTTGTAATACTCCTGTTGCACTCCTCACTTCCAAGGGTACCTTGAGTACGATAGACAGGTTTCTGTTATCCTTATCTTCTCTCCTGCCCTTCTTCATCTTCTGCTTTTCTGCAAACATTTCTCAAGCACTTTTTTCAGTGATTTGAACATATTTCTGAACATAGTCCCTTACTTAAAGAACAAGTGGATGATGGCATTAAATATAGTTTTTGCATCAAATTTTTGAATTACTTTTTATTTCTATAGTCTGTTATTGATAGTGTTACTTAACAGTAAAATGAGTCTTTATATTTTCAATTTTCTCTTTTATATTAGAAGGTGTGACTGACTCAATAGATGAAAACCCACAGGCCCTGGTCTCTTTGAAGAAGGCTGTGTGACCAACAAGACAGAATCTTTAAGCCAGAAATGTTTTGCCAGGTATGTTCTTGAGGAACATGTCCAGGAAAATCAGACAACCACATTAGAAAGATGCAGAAGTCCCAGAACCCGGAGCTGCTGATTGAGACATTTTAAACAAATAAATTAACTACACATTCCCATTCCTGATGTAGTAGGTCTCTTCTTTCAGGGCTCTTTCTGATTCACCAAATGTCACCATCCTTCTGGAGCAGATGTTTCTACATTGTCTTGTCTTGGTGTCTGGGAAAGTTTTCCTTTTTCTCATTTCCGAGGTGTGTCAGATGGTTCTGCTCCTATTACAAGAAAGCCCTTTGCTCATCTTCAAGTTAGGTTTGACTTGAAGGTTGTCATTTGGGAACATTGCTGTATCTGGAAGACCAGCAGTCCATGAACATCCATGGGGATAGCACTTAGTCTGCTTAAGTGAATTCCAGGAGGGCTTGGGCTTGCATTCAGTGTGCCAGTGAAGAAGGAAATGAGTAAATCACTAATTCTATGAGGAGTGTTCTTAGAAGAGCAATGCTGACAATAGCTTCTTGCTCTTTAAGATGTTCAGGATCTCCAAGTTTTTACAAAGCCATAATGAATAAAAAAAAATCCATATAATAAATAAATAAAGCCCATCAATAATTGGTGATGGGTAATGCCAGCTGCTGTTGTCAAGGTGTTCAAATGAGCTAAATAGGTTAAAAATACCAATATCATAAGAATAATCCATTAATCAATATTATCTCAGTTCTAAAAATATGTTCTTATTTTCCTTGGCGTTGTGAAGTTAAGCTATACTGTTCTTAAAAGGTCAGCAACAAAGAAGAAATAGTACTTAGTAATGTGCACCAAAAAATGTATTAATAATGAGTAATAATGAATTTGAGGCATACTTCTCCCTATATTTTTGTATGTGAATTCGTAGTTTACCACTAAATATGTTAATTTATGATACATTTTTTTTCAGTCTCCTGCTAAAATAAAAAGGCAAGGAAACCAGCCATTTTTTCCTCTACATGAAACTATTTTTGCAAGTCAGTACCAGATTAAACCTCCTGCTATTCAGATCATTATTGCTTGAACTAAGAGCTCTGAGGAGGCCAGTATTCTGCAATCTCTGTCTCCTTCTCTTAGAGAGGATGCTAGTTTCAAAATACTGCTGGCAGCACAATGAATATTCAATGAGAGGTCTTCCTGTGACACCTGCTTCTTCTGTAGAGCTTTAAGACTAACTTTAAAAGCTGACAGGGAAATGGTATTATGGGCCTGTAAAAGCAATGAGTTTCATTTAAGAAGGTATACATTAAAGCTGTCTTAGGTGGCCTGATTAATGTAACATCTCAGTGAATTTATTATTTCTAAAGAAGCAGCACCAAGGAATATTTTATGTCAAAAATATGTATCAAGATTGATCTTCCTGTTGGAGATTCAGTTTTATGGCTAATATGATGATTCTGTCAGCAAAACAGATGTTATTTCTTAGCTGATTTTTTTAATTTAAAAATCTATCTAGGTTTGAGGTTATGTGTATATTTGTATTTATCAGAGAATTGCACTGTAACTAGGAAGTGGCTTCTCTCGGGCATTAGTAAAGCTCAGATGTGCAGCTATAAAAATAAAAGAAAGCAGAGAAACGGCAAGCGTTGGATCCATTTAAACTTTAAGATTCTTCAGAGACGAGTAGGTCTTGTATCTATCACATACACAAGTATTAGCAATCAACTGCAGTGCTGTGCTGAAGAAAAATACATAGTATAAGAAGGGAATATATTATATGTTATGTGGTAAATACTGCATTAAGCACACAGTGCCAGGAACTCCCTGCACGGTTGCTGGAGCTTCCTGTGAAATGTTCATTGTGTATATATGCACACAACCCCCCACATTTTTATACATTTATATTCTTTTTCTTCTTCCTAAATGAAAGATAAGATGCACAATTTCCACATAGACACTAACAGCTTGGTAAGTGAGGAAAAGATTAGTGAGGTAAATAATTTCATCTGCTCTAGAGAGTTAGCTAAATTGCTTTAAATAAAGTGCTGTCACGGGCAGAAAGAAATCAGAACTGCTGGTAGCTAAAGCATTTCATTCCTTGGATCCAAGTTATAACAGCTAATAGACAGGGGACTTGTAGCCTCATGCAGTGGCACCCTAAATAGAAAAAGAGCCAGTGTTGGATGAAACCTGGTTATTTACAATGTTAACTGAGTTATTAAAGATGAGAGCTCCCGTGACTTTTGTGAAAGTCAGTGGGTTACCAAACACATGTTGTGACTCATTCAATATTATCAGGTGAAAAACTTGGAGTTGTAGCAAATTATCTTTTCTCTCAGATTCTCTTTTGCTGATTTGGTAAGCTGTCTGTGTTACTCTGTCAAGTGTATTTGCAGAGAAACACTCCATCTCCCTTGGAAAGCAGAAGCAGCTTAATTGTGGAAGGATGGAGTGGGATAGTTTCTGACCAGGAGGGCAGGTTAGACACCCTATGCCAGGTTCCCTACCAGTGGGGCTCTACTCCTTCCTAGCCCTGATCCACTGCCATCTGCCTCTGTAGGGTTGGAGAAGGAAAAATGAACACATTTTTTTAAATCCTTCTTGAGTATGTCACATAAGAAGTTGATGAGGAATTTCTTTTGGTTTTTTTTCAGAAGTTTCAAAAGTGTATTCATTTATTGGTGGTGGTGATGAGGATGATGATAAGGCATTAGAGATGATAATGTTGTAACCTTAGCTATACCTATAAATACCTTCAAATGTGCACAGCCAGGGCATATGCATCCCTTTCAGTATGCCCTCAGTAGCAATTCTGTGAAATTAAAATCATTTGATCCTTGTACCTTTGTTAGCATGCTGGATTGTTGGTATGGTGTGGAGCAAGAAGGCTTTGTGTTTTCTGTCTTTGCCCTGTATGTGTGTGTATGGCTAATAGTCAGGTATTGCCAAAACCTCATGTTCTGCAATGAAAAATGGCAAGCTGAGATTTAATTTAATGTGTGAATGCATGTGGCTCATTGAGGGAGAAGGGTCTGGGTGATTTGGGACTATGAGTGTTTTGAGATTTTTTACAGTCTTGGCATAATTTGATAAACAGAATCTGTGAATACAGTTCTGTTTATTTTTGTAACCTTAAACCAGAGACTGCATATCACTTTTTAAGATACAATATCCATCCAGCAGTACTCCCTTTTGAATGATGAAGAAATACTCATAAAAACAAACCTTTTCATACGATTTGAATCACACTTTTTTTCCCTTCTAGAAGAGAGATTAAAGAGACCAGATAAATTAAGACTTCTAGTGCTATGGTGTCTTCAATGTTTTTTGCAAAAGTCTTAAGGAACAAAGAGAGGGACACGTAATGCCTACTAGCTAAGGGTGGGAGAGGTTCTTCACAATATTTCTTACCTGTTCTCTGGAAGCATCAAGGCTACTAGTGTCTGCTATGCATAGAAAATAAAGGAAAATTATTTAAAGGAAATGTGCACCTAGGGAATAATTTTAGCTCAAAAGATTAAACACACACACCTATTTCTGTTTTTGTGAGGACTGAGAATAATTTAGAAATACCTTGTAAGAGAATTAGCTTGCGGGGTTTGGTTTTGTTTTTTCTCCAATTTAAGCTCTACTCTCTATGTGTTTCCTTATTGTTTAGGAAAGAAAATCCAGTAAGAGACAACACAAATGGCTTCCAAATTCTCTTGTCTTTTAATCTATCCTTGCTTTAGTGAAATTGCTCACGGTTTTGCTCCTTAAAAGTGCTTAACTACAGAGTCCTGAAAACTAAATACACATTTCAAAAATACTGCTACAGTGTACTGAATCTAACACTGAGTAACTGTCACCACCTGAAAAATATTTTATTTACTTCAGGAGCTAAGAAAAAACATATCCTAGTCTTGAGAACTGTCAAGAAAACAATTCCATGAAGGTGGTGAAGCAAACAGCTGAACTCATTTTTAAAGAAAAACACAGGAGACCCAGCTGAGGTCACTTGGTTTGTTCAACCTGGAGAAGTGGAACTGAGGGGAGACTTGGTGTCTGCAGCTTCCTCACGAGGGGAAGAGGAGGGGTAGGCACTGATCTCTGCTCTCTTGTGATCAATGACAAGACCCTAGGGAACAGCTAGAGCTGTATTGGGAGGTATAGATTGGATATTAGGAAAAGTTTCCTCATCCAGAGAGTGTCTGGGCACTAGAACAGGCTGCCAAGGGAAGTGGTCGCAGCACCAAACCTGACAGTGCTCAGGAAATGCTTGGACAATGCTCTCAGGCATATGGTGTGACATTTGAGGTGTCCTGTGCAGGGCTGGGAGCTGGACTCAATGATCTTTGTGGGTCACTTCCAACTCAGGATATTCTATGATTCTATGACTTAACCTGGTATCTTCAGAATAGAGTTTAACTGCACATTGATCATACATACCTGTAAATGGTCCAGGAATAATGTTACCATTTTCATACCAATAGATCTATTTGAGAGCTTGATGATTGTAAGTGCAAAGCTGTGTTGTTTTTTATTCTACTTCTCTTCTACAGTTTTTCAGGCATTGTCTTTGCAAGGATCTATTATATACCTCCTCATTTATGTCACTTATTTACATAGGCACTTCAGAGAGAAATAATTCAAGAGAGATGCAGTTTTATGATGCACATCTAATCATTGTTCAGGAATGAGTGATGATCTCTTATTTTCAGGAACGTGTGGGAAGAATGAAATAAAATATTGCTGATTAATGCTGAATTACATAAATAATAGTAGGTAAACTGATCATTCTTCAGGAACTTTGAACCATTATTATATAAATTCACAAGCAACCATCAGTGTCTGAATTTTGTGAGCTTACCAGAATGAAAGCTAATAAAACACATGGCCAGAAATATTAAATAATTTCAGTTTACATGAGCTAGAAATATTTTTGCCTCTAACTTGCCATGAAATTACACTGGAAATATTTCAAGTTTCAAGAATAAAATAATTTTATTCAGTCAAAAATTCATGAAATTATTTCTGGTGATGTATATAGTGTTTCAAAAAGTATAGTAAGGAATAATGCCTAAAGAGGAGAAGCTTTAACTTTTCATATGTGCTGTTAGCAATTTTGTTGAAAGCTTCATTAGTATAATCATACTTCATGACTATGTGTGAAGAGAAAGAATAGAACAAAGGATATAAAACGTTTTTTATGGAAGGAGCTATCCTATATTCTGTAACCTCCTTGTTCTTCTGGCAAGATATCATGGATAGAGTTGCACTGCCTGTATTTTTTCTCGTAGTGAAGCATTCTAGCAGTTTCAGTGTGCTTATATGAATGCATGTGGAGTCATATTGGACATTCCCAATGCTTTCCCCCTGCCTTTTTTGAGCAGTTGTCACAAATAGTTGCAGCAAAGCTGTGTGGACTCTATGTGTGGTCAAGGAGGATGAGAATGACTGCCTTGAAAAGAAATAAACCCTTAAAAGCATTCAGTGATTTTCCGTAGGCTGAAGTTCAGTAGGCTGAAGAAGACGTGCAACTAATCGATGTGAGCTTTATATTCAAAGTGGAGATTTTCTTTTATTCAGAGAAAGTTCTTTCCTGGTCTTTTCTAGGTGTCTTTGTCCTCTTGAAGCTGCCAGCAACTTCTGTGGGGTGATGGCACCAACTCTGAGAGAAATAGCTTATTTGTAGCTTATTCAATCCTCCCTCTTAAGAGTAGAAAGATACCAAATGTAAAAACTTTTCAATTTTCTCGAAATTGTAGCAACTTTCTGAATAAATGTTCAAATGGAGAGAAGGGAATAAAAATGTCAAAAGTAATAAAGTATAATTCTTTACTTAATAGACATTTGTTTTGGAAATGTTCTGAAGGCTTTCTGCATTTTATAGTATTTGTCTTGCACCTGGGTTATAGAGCACATAACAGCCACAAAGGTTAACAATCCTGTTGTGAAGCATTGCTTGTATTTTCACAATAAGCCTGAAGTAACAATTATAATATTTTTTATTATTAGAAACAAAGAAAAAAGAAAAAAAAAAAAAAAACAAACAAACAAAACAAAATGAATAAAAAATTTTTGGTTTCATGGAAATTTTCCCTGCAGAGTGACATATCTTGCAGCATTGGGGAATGAAGGTGTGTGGGAGGTAAGCAGAGTAGGGGAGCACACCACAGTGTGAGTCCTTTCACCTCAAACACTCATCCTGTCTCATTCAAGTGTCTGATCTGCCATCCAGGCTGGGCACCTGCAAAGAGCCCAACAGAAGTGTGGCTGCTCTGCAGATGGTGCTCTGGGGACAATGTTACTGCCTTGATATCTCCACACATTCCTGAACTGCAGAGACTGGAGCTCAGCCAGCAGCAGGAGCCTGGCAGTTGGAAGCTGGGTTGCCATGAAGTTTTGAAACCAGAGATCATCACTTTTTAACCAATTTTAGGAGGAAAGTTGTGAGTTGCTTGGGAAGCTAGCCAGAGAAATCAGGGTGAAGCCAGGCCAAGCGAAAGCACATATGCAGCACAAATGCTCATTTACATGGAACAAATTAATAAAAATTGAGTTTTTTAGAGACAGCATTACATCTATTTAAAAGGAAAAAAATAGCAATAAATCCCCAAGATAATCTTCATTTTACGGTTTGTTTCTTTTTACTTTCTTTTTAATTTACTATTATTCAGGTACTCCTAGGACCCAGACAGCCTGAGCATCACATATAAAGAGAAAATGTGTGAAAACTTATGTAAGTCCATTGGAAGAATAAGAAATAAAATGGAAAACTCAGAATATTTCCTAAAGAAAAATACTCTGTGAAATAAAAACATATTAATATTGACCCTGAAGTTTTTCCTTGTGGTCATTATAAGAATACTCGCTACACAAGAAGGAAAAAACACACATACAACACCAAAAGAGCCTCAATGACTGCCCTCAGTATGAAAAATTAAATCTGGCCTCAAGATTCCCAGAATTAGTTCACCTGTTATGACTAAACAATGTAAGAGCTGATTTCAAATATTTTTGTCTTGTTTAAGAAATTTAAATGAGAGTTAGATGGGTTAACTTTTTAGGGACAGCTATATTCTAGACCAGGATCATTAGTCCTGTTCATAGTTTCAAAACCATAATTTCACAGTTTCATAAATGGGAAAACTCATACACTAATTTCTTTGAATTGCTGGTTTTGGGTTCCAAATTGTTTAAAGATCCAGTATCTGAGATACCTAATCAATAGACTAAAAAGGTATTTGAGAAGCTGGCTACCATGTCATGCACTGCATGATTATGAGATGAGGGAACTGTGTTTTCAGATGGTGCTAAGGATTTGCCCAGATGAGAAACGCCAGTGTGGTCCAAAATTTTGTGATAACTAAAGGGGAGAAAGAAGGAGACACCACTTGATAGATTCTGAGTACAAGATCAGCAAAGGATACTCTTATTTTTTTTAATCTGTAGGCATGGCCTTTCACTCAGTTAAGATGGTAATTTCTACTAAGGCTTGTTTCTTTTAATCCATTTTATTACCATTTTAAAGAAGTTAAATATGACATTGGTCCTATACCAGTAATTGGACCATGTATACTATTTAACTGCAAACATCCAGAAAAAATTCTGATTCACACAGCCCCCCTTAGGAAACAGGCTTGAAACTTCATTGATATTTGAGTTGCATGATTCTCTACTGCAGATGACCTCAGACTGTTCGGAAAAATGTGATGTTGAATTTAACAATTATTTAACAATCAGTCTGAAACTGCTTATTTTGTTGTAACTTTTCAGTTGGTTGACAGTTGTCCTAACAACCTAACTTGGGTGTGTCAGATTTTGCAAAAAACAGCTCAATTGTTTTTAAACCATCTGTAAAATTGTATGTTTATGGTGCTTATTATTACATAAAAAATAAATTCAAAATAATAATATGTGCGATGAGTGATCATGTTAGTCACTAGGAAATGAGTTACAGATGCTACACTCCACATAGAAAATATGGAGTACAATCATTTTGCAGAAATGTAATGCTGGATATGAGTTATGCATTTGTTAATTAATGAATAAAAATAGCCTTAATATCTTTTTAAGCTGAGGAAAAACATTGTTTTCTTTTCCTTACATCGTATGGGATACTAATGAAAGTTCCAGTGCCTGCTTCTATCCTTTGTGGGGCAGGTTATTCATGTTACATCTAAATCAAAATGCTTACTTCTGTAGAAAATGGTTCCTATCTAGGAGATGTAAGGGATGTTTTTTGCTTTTGATTTTGAGCTGTGCTTTAAAGTGTTCCAGTAGTAACGGTTGGGAAGAGATGTTTGGAATAAATTTAAAAGCTGCACAAAGTGCTGCTTTCTTCTAAAGTATCTCTCATGCCACCTAAAGTGTTTATGGTCTGTAAATCTTGCATGGGTTTGCTGCCTCTTTCATCTGGAAATGACCAGATAGGGCAATGCAAAGTGGCACATTGCTGATTGTGTGGGGCCTTTTTATAAAAAAAAAAAAAGAATTTATTCACAGGATTTTCTGTGAAATGACGATGTCAAATAACATGCTTAGTTCAGGAAGACTCAGTTACTTTGAGATGAAACTTTGGTGAGAGACTCAAAATTTACTTTCCTGCTCAGTGTCCAACTGAAGCTAGGCATCTCCTGCCAGTAGAGTTATTCATGGTGTTTAGGAGTTTGAAATATCAGCAGTTCCTGGTTTTTGCAAGATAGCAGTGGCTTTCAACTACCTTGTCTTGTACTAGCTTTTGGTTTAGTTGTCTCCTTGCAACCTAAAAATACCTGTCAGCATAAGGATAAAGTGGCTGGGTTATGATAACAGATAACTAGATTGACAGAAACTGTGCCAGTTTCATAGTAAATCCTACTTTTTGTTCATTATACACATAAATATATTTCTTTAGTTTGTCTCTGTGATTTGGTTTGCTTTTTGGTTTTTTTTCCCTTTCTTAAACTCTTTTAAAATAGGAATGAAAAAAGGTAGATTTCATTGAAAGTTTCCCTTCTAAATTTCTGAGAGCAATTTGTTCAATATTCATTTGAATTGATGTTTCATAGACCTGCACATAACATTTGTGTTCAATGGAGAATGTGAACAACAGAAATGGGCAACCATGACTACATCCAGAATCATTAAAACATGAAAACATGACACAAATATGTTGCATAAAACATGTGTTTTCCCTGTCTTGCTATTACTCTTTTTGACAAAATGGTCTAATTTTACGCAAAATTAATACATTTGCAATCTCTACTAAGTCATTTTTTGAGAAACAAGGAATTTTGAAACAAATATATCAAAGGAGGGGTCTTTTATTGTCTCTAGTATTTCTCACCATTTTAATGGAAAATCTAAGCTAGACAAAAACAGAGTCCATTAAAATGTACAGTATTGATCATTATACATCTCTGGTGACAGATTATAAGAAATTTCTGACATCTAACTATGTGTTGAGTATAATATTTCTGTAATGTCTTCTGTATTTAAAATATGAGTAATCAAGTAGCATGACAGAAAATGCACCCAGAGGGATTTCCCATCTCTTAGACTTTATTAAATAACAACATGGTCAAGTAAGGAATGAGTATTGCTTACAAGCTACCAGCTTTTAAAATTTAAATTGACCTCTCTTCAGAAATCCTGGTTTTTTAAACCTTGCAAACTTTGCTCAGGAGTTTTAACGCAACATAAAAGTAGGTCAAATTTATGGTTCAGTGATTAATAACATTAATTCATTTTTTTTTTTTAAGCAGTTTACAACAAAATATATACATTTTACCACTTCTGAGGGCTTGGCAACCCCTCTCTTTCAAACCTTGATTGTGGCCCAGATGTGGGAATTGTTTGAAATACCCAGTGTTTGAAGTGAAATGTTCTACATATGGAATTTCAGAACTCTACTTTTGATAAAACAAACATGGATGTCTTGGCATTGAAAGGCAGGAAGTGAATATGAAGAAATATCTGTAATTAGAGTTCAACTGAATCCAAGAAATGTGTAAGATTAAATAAAAATAATATTTAAAAAAGATACTGACGTAAGAGTCATCATCAGAGTTACCAAGTATAACCATTTATGTAAAAGCTGCAAAATCCAATGTTTTAAACTTTAATCTCCAATAGGGACAGCTTGAATGATCTAGATTATCCAAGACTGGCTACTATTAATTCTGATTTTTTCATCTAAAGGATTTTGTACTGGCTTTTAATTCAGTTTTCTTCCAGTGATAATACCTAGTTAATAGTTCAATGTGTGAAACATTGGGTTTAATGCCTCTTCCAAAAATGGTCCTAGATTTCTTTTGTGCTTTAGCAATTCCCAAGGAACCTCAATTTTCAGAATAATCAGCCAAAAATTTGTTCCCACAGACTGTTGTAAGGATGCATCCAAATGCTAAACTTAAGGCTTGTTTATTTCCAAGAAGGTAGTGCTAGTATAGTTCCTCTGTCCCAGGACAAGAAGGGTAAAAAATTAATTGAAATTTCTCCAGACATCAAACTTGGTAAGTTGCATAGAATGGGTCCAAATCTAACATTATGTATCTTTTTTAAGGTTTTCGTCCTTCTGGAAGATTTTATCCACTTGTCTTTAGGGCTGCCCACTTGACACCAATAAGGAGTAAAAGCAGGAGACGCTTCTTTTACTGGATGTTTTCAGGTGTACATCAAGCAGCGTGCTGGGGAAATTATTCTACTGGGCTGTGAGCTGGAAACAGAAACTAACAGAGAAAATCAAACCATTAAAGGAAAGATTTAGTTTTCACAGCTACGCTTCTTGTGGTAAATTAATTGAGGTTTCTTGACAAAGAAGCAGATTAGAGTTAATAATCTCAGGAGCAGAGGGTCAGTGCAGGTTTGGCAGGCTAATTATGTCCGTGCTTTTCCTGTACCCCCGAAGTTTTAAGTCGGTAAAGTACCTCTGTGCTCAGCCAAACGCATGTGTTTAAGTGATTTGTTAAGCAGAGAGTAAGTGCTGAAGTAGTCTGTGTAATTTTTATACATTTTGTCTTATAGTAGGAACCATTGGCTTGTAAAAGGTCTCATTGCGACGTACTTTATGAATCATACCAGTGTGTTCTCCAGATCAAGACCCTTGAGTGTTCATGCTGATGTTGGGTGAGATGGGGGAGGGAGCTTGCTGCAAGCTCATGGAAAATATTAGAGCTGCAACGATGGAAAATTCCCGAAGTATTCAGCAGCATCTACAAAGAAGGTATGACAATACACTCTGGAAGGGTGGAAACTCAAATGCCACAGAAAGAAATGAAACATTTCCAAGGCTCTTTTATTACTTACAATGGTGTTGGAAGTGTTATGGACCCTGTTTAAATATAGCATTGCACAGCTCTGCTGGATAAGGTAATTTCATGATTCAGAAGATTTAAAGGTTGAAAAGGTTTTTCCCGCACCAATGGACCTTACAGAAGTGCATTGCTAAGGAAATGAAAGAATTTAAGGTTTGTTATGTTGTATAGACCCGTCTGCCATCTCATGCATAAGAAGAACTGTAAGATTAGAGCCTGTAGGATTGGAGGGTCTGTTTGTCGATTTTGGATGGTCGGGACAGAGACAAGAGATCTCTGAAGTCAGGTTTTAGAGCATGGGGTTTATTGTGAAAGGGCGTGGGTGTAGGAGACCTGCCAGGGGCTGCAAGACACAGCTCAAAGCAGGTCAGAGAAGCAAGAGAAAGAGAGAGAGAGATTGATACCAAGAGAGCGAGCTGTTGTTTAAAGTACAATAAATCATCTTCTGTGTTGAATATTCTAATTCTCTTTAACCAATCTAGAACAAGCTACAAATCCTACAACATTTACATACAACCTTTAAGAATCATCGCATTACCATACAGGGTTATATTTTAAACTCTAAAAACTGCTTTTTTGGACCCTCTGCCAAGCGGGCAGGGTCTGTTCTGACCCTTGGACCTGCTTGCAGGGAGAGGGTATTGTTTCATCAAGAAGGGGGATTACCTTCAGTCGGCCGTACCATTGTTTTCTAGTTGTTCAGTAACTGGGGTTGGTAACTCAAAGCTTGTCTTCATTTCAATCTCCATATTCTCAGAATCTTTTGCCAGGTAATTATATTTATAAGGCTTTCCTATTTCATCTTCCCCAACAAAGAACTGTTAAGAAGTACGTCATCCATATGTGTTTTGTGGCCACTCCTCCTGGATGTTAGTAAGGGGAGCTTAACCAAGCTAAAGAGCATGAGGAGCTTCTGCTTGTCCCATAGAGTGAACTCCTGAGCTGAAGGGGGTCAATTTCCAGAAAGATGGATCTTTGGAAAATGAATGTCCAGAGTATGTTCAGAACCTGAAGGTTGAATTTGAAGAGACTTGCTCATTGAATAAAAATTATGTACATGGCAGGTAGATGAGCATGTGTAAAGTACTTCTTTGGAACAGGTTCTTGGTAATGATCAATGCTTTCTGCACCAAGCTAGGAGAACTTTTCCTTTCTTAACTCTTTTCAATGATCCCGTGTTCTTGGGTCACAACAGTGGATGAAGAGAGTGTGTGTGAGAGAGATCCCTTTGGAGTATCTCTGGGCAGTTTATTAAGCAGCTGGAGAAGTTGCTTTGAGTGATGTGAAACACTCTTCAACTTTCAGCCATGTGTGAATGTGCTGCCCTGAAGTGCATTTCTCTGGTCTTTGAATACAGGAGTTTAAAATAGTGATTGAACTTGCTTTTTGACATGGAAATGCAAATTACTTCCAATAAGCCTCTGAAGTCAAATACTTCTGTCAAATCCTATGTCGTTTACTTCCTCTCTTCCTGAGCTTCCTCTGTTTCAGAGCAGTTTTGCAGGGGATGGTCTGTTTCTAGCATGTGATTCCTTTGTAAGTCACTAGCTGGACCATGCTGCTTTTGTAAGAAATAGATATTTTAAATACCTTGGCAACTTCATTGTTTTTTTATGTTGTCAATGCTACGTTTCAGATCTTTTTAGTGTTATGTGGTAGCTCATCAATGTTTTGAGAATCTGAAATTTTAGGTTGTAAGTAGCAGTTCCCTACTACATGTGCATTCTTGTAAATCCTAGTTCTTTGTGCAGCTTCCAGGAGTGCCCTCAGTACCTCTTAAACACTTTTCAAAGGTTTCTGTCTGCATCACCAAGTGCCTAAATATGTTTTATGGTTTTGTTCTTTTAGGACAGTTCCTTTCTTGTTTCAGGAAGAGACATGCAATTAAATCCCTTAGGTTTCTTGGAAAATCCTATGTAGGAAATACTACAAATTTCAGTGGGTTAAGTTGAGGTTTGATATAAGAATTACCAGTGAATTGCAGTTCATGATGCCTGAGATTCGCATGCTTGTCTAGCTAAGTTAGTTTCATTGAAAACTGCACAGGCTCCAGAATTTCACTGGTGGAATGTCCTTCCTGTGGTTTTTTAGAAAATAAGCATCATTACTTAATTTCTGCACACATTCTCATCTCCATATCTTACATTTTTAAACAGTTAAAAATCAGAGGTGATAGGCAAGAATTGCAAGGCAGCAAGTGATATTAAAAAAGAATGAGAGACATTACTTTGCTATTTCCAGAACTGTGGAAAAGGCAGTTTAATACTGTAACACTGACAAATGTTTATGTTTTAACATGTGAATAGAAAACTGAAATTCAATTTTGTATAAACATTTTATAATTTGAAGCCCATGAAGACTTCAAGAACATTATACTACAGTGGTTTATTTAGTGTATTTTCATCTCAATATTATATAGGTAATAAATTCAATTTTCTCTTTAAGTACACTCTATTTGTATTGTATTGTGCAAGTAATTCTCTTGGGAAATTGTATGTTTTATATTTATATATATTATTTTCCACTGTGCTGTAGGAATACTTTCAAAAGGTCAAACCTTGTACACCAGAGTATAACTTTTCTCAGTGATTAGGTTTAATCTTTTGGATTCAGTGCTATTTATTTGTAATCACTCATTTTCAGAAGAAGCTGATGAATAATGTGCCAGGGTCGAGAGTTTTTAAAAACAACATTCTTTCAAGCTTCTGTTGCCACTTCTCATTGTTTATCAGTAATGGACTTGTCATTAATAAAGCTTTATTGAAGGCATCTGTCCTCTTCCTTTATTCTCAGGTGAGTGGAAGTAGTACAATTTTTGTAACAGATGTTTTCACCCCAGTCTAAGGTATTTAATCTTATGGAGAGGCAGAAAAAGAGAAATAGAATGCTGAGAAGTCATCTTCATGGCAGAAAGTCTTGAAAAGACAAGAAGGACCTAAGAGACAAACCATTTTGAATGCACTAGTTCACCTCACCGTCCTTCGGTAGGACAGGCTTTAAAAGCAGAGCTAAATGAGAAACTTTTTTTTTTTTTTGAAGATGCATGGTCAAAACCAGACATTCCTCCTAAACACATTTTGTGGAAATCTTTCTCCAAGACTTCAGGGAATTAAAGCACACAAGAAATTTGAAAGGTCTGTTGCATATAATGAAAGCACATGATGCTGCATAGAACCAAAGAGTAGTGGAGAGCAGAAGACATCTTCAGTCCAAATCTCTGCAGGCCCATGTTGATCAGGTTGATCAATTTTGTCCTGTTGAGTTTTGACAATCTACATGGGTTGAGTTTTCACAGTGTCTCTGGGCAAATTCTGACATTCTGCAGCTCTCTTATGAGGACAGGATTGGAGGATTGGGGTTGCTGTTCTCCTGGAGAGGAGGAGGTCCCAAGGGGACCCTAAAGCACCTTCCAGTACCTAAAGAGGGCTTCAAGCAAGTTGGAGAGGGAATTTTTATGAGGACATGCAGCAACAGGACAAGGGGGAAAAGGCTCTAAACTGAAAGAGAGTAGGTTCAGATTAGATATTATGAAGAAATTCTTACCGTGAAAGTGGTGAGGCAGTGGAAGAGGTTTTCCAGAGAAGACAGGGATGCCACATCCCTGGAAGTGTTCAAGGCCAGGTTGGATGGGGCATTGAGCAACCTGGTCTGGCAGAAGGTGTCCCTGCCCATGGCAGGCGGGTTTGATCTAGATGAACTTTACTGTTCCTTCCAAACCAAATCATTCTATGATGCTGTAATTTGTTTTTAATATCCTAGTGAAAATTATTGTTGTAACTTGTGCCTGTTTGCCACCTTTTTTTTCACTGCATACCTCTGAGAAGAGAATGGATGTTTCTTTACAACCTGGTCCAGTTTTGCAGAGTTCTAGGCAGTAATAAACTTTTTCCTGAGGCTCTTCAAGATGGAAAAAATCTTTTCTGCCTTCCTTTGTACATCGTGAGATGCACTGCCGACTTGTCTTGGTGGACATCTGCTGAACGTGCTCCAGTATTTCAGTGTCTTTCACATATTGAATAGTTTTAAATTAAATGCAGAGATGCAGAAGGGGAGAATCACTTGCCTGGACCTCCTGGTCACACTTGTACTAATAAAAAAGAGGATGTGCTTGGCCTTGCTCACTGTTGTGCCAACTTCTCTTCCGTTTGCTGTCCGTTGGCCCCCCACGTATTTTTCTGGAAACCTGCTTTCTAATGAGTTTTTTAGAAATATACCAAGGATCTTTTATATTTTAACTATTTTTTTTTTAACATAAAGTGCAAAAGTTATTTATCTCTAGCTGTGGTCTTGATTGGCATGTCCATAATTAAGCATTAAAAAATGTATAATTACTGGGTATATACAAACTGTTGATATGATCAGTAAGGTAAAAGTCATGTCATACCATTTCAATTTCCCTTCAAGAAGACCCTGGCTAAGTGGCATTTATGCCTGTCCTATGTAATCTAATAATTATGTTGCTTTACGTTATTCCAAGTGGTGGAACATACAAGCTACAAATACAAAATCCTAAGACAAAAAAAGAAGATATTAAGAAGCTATTCTAAGTTAGAATGGCTTGTATACTTTGAAACAATTTCTGTTTATAAAAAATTAATACTATGAAGGCATAGCAACCCAGTGTGCTTGGAGCTAATTTAACTGATGACTGCAGCTCAGCTGATGACATGCTGGTTTCCAGGGTATGAAAACTGCAGTTAGCTCTGGTTTTGCAGTTGATGACACACATCAAGAGAGGCAGGAGAATTTTCTCTCATATTTTATGAAAATAAAAATGATGGAAGAAACAATGACAGCTCTTTGTTGATTCTAAGCTTAAAGCTGTTAAAGTTCTTGGCATTTTGCTCTCAAGCAATAAGGTGTTGTTGCATACATAAAATAATGTAATAAGGTGTTGTTTCATACTATTAGGGGCAGTGGCCATTAAACACGCACAAGGAGGACAAATAACATAAACGACATTTGAAGCTCATAATTCAGCACATTGCAAGTTTATAAGTAGGGAAAAGACGGTGATTTAGCTGTCAACAAAATGAAAGATTGGGTTCTCTTCAACAGAAATGTGCAGGGCTGAGGACAGAGTGATTAGTTGGTAATCATAGAAGATAAGGCTCACTGTTACCTCAAGAAGTCATTGACCCTGACTCACTCCCTCAAGGCATGGCCAACTCCACACCAACATTCTCTTATTTATTTTGTTCTTTAAAATTACCAGTATCATGAGAATCAGGAACACCCAAGTTGATTTTTAGTTTTAGAATTCTTTTCAAATGACACCTGAAATGAAAGCCTCTTAATACAGTTTAATTTGATTATTTCTTGTCCCATCTTGAGTAAATGTGGAGCACATATGATATCTTATTATGGAAGCTTTTAGCACATATTGGGTATAGCTATCCTGTCTCCACAGGCTTCAAATAAATCTCCTTTTATAACCCACACATCTTTTCCTACAGACCTGCTATTTCCTTGCTAAGTGCTTTTGTTTGCATAGCTGATTATGCTTACCTAATAAAACTTTTCCCATTACAGAATTACATACATATATACATAATTCAGGGTATAACTTCAATTAGTCAAGAGAACTTTTTAAATCACGTCCTTCCTGAAAGCAGTGAAGGCAGAAATTGTGGAGGTTCTCCAGGTTCTCCTACCTGCTGTATTCATATGGACTTAAAATTCAAGGAAAGTCCTTCATTATCTAGCTCATTAATGGAAGAATTGAGAAGGACTGAACTCAGGAAAGATATTTGGCTGATTTCATTCATTCATTTTTTACTTTAGTTTGCTTTATTTTTACTGTGAACATTTGCTAATTACCCTTTTGATGAGTTTCTGCAAGATATGAACCTATTTTAAAACTGTTTAATTGACAGTGGTTTAGACAACTTATTTCTCAGAATATCACAAAGTTAAAAGTCTTGCTACACTGAAGAGATATAGGGTCAAAGTACTTTTTATTTATAAGACTTGTTAAGATGCTACAGAAAAAAAGTTAATCTTGAAGCTTATTCCTATATTATCTTTTAGTTGCTCACAAAAACTTATTTATTCCAGGATCCTTCTGGATGATGAAGAGCAAGAAAAAAGAAAAAGTTGCTACTGATCTCACTGTTCCTTTTTATATCTCATTTTCTGCTGCAAACATAAGAAGAGGAATTGGTAGTTAGTTAAGGTTTATTTCAATTTTAAAAATATATTTCGTCATTTATCCCTAAAGTGTATTTGAAGTACTAAATTATTAGTTCAGTTAAGCATTCTTGTTTCTTGGTGCACCCCTGTGCTATTGGGATTATTCTGCCTATCCAAAGACAACTTCCTAATCCTTTCCAGGTAAAACATCAGAAACAGAGCTGCACAGAACCTGGAGTGTCTTATTATTAATAGTACAATTTTAGTGTGGACTCCTGACTGTTTCATGAGGTAATTGTTGGCTGTAATTGTTTTTCTTTTACAAATGAAGACTGTGGAAATAAAGGAAAAAGCCTGAACTTTGACAGTTTAATTTTTTTTCATGTACTGACCACATAGTTTGACATTATTTAGGCACTGTAATCCAATTCTTAGGCACTTTCCAAAACAGATGTCTGCATCATTTTATACACTCTTAAGAGTTTAAACAAGTGTATTCCCATTACATTCTTTTATGTTTTAGGGAAGAAATTAAAATAATGTGTAAAGAAGTAGGAAATGTATTTGCACTGCTTCTAGCTGAACTCCTGGAGTACACACTGTTGAACCTCAGACATCCTCATTGTAGCTATGTTTAGATGTCTAGATATTGAGATACCATGAGCAAAGGGAACGGAAAATGCGAGTCATTCACTCAGAAAAGAGACAGAACAACACAGAGCTCTTGTTAGGAAGATGTTCCCAATTTATTATTTAAGAGGTATTCAGGCTGCACTAAATTTTTAACTGGAGTATGCTGTAACCACTCAAACAAACCCGGACATAAAAGAATGTGCATGCCTTTTGTATATTGTACCTATTTAACTAGTTATCAGTAAGGAAGATCTCAAATAGATTTCAGGTTGTGGTGTCCCCTTTGACTGCCTTCAAAAGTTGGCCTTTAACCATAAATAATTCTTTCACCAGTTGTATCATTTTCTATTGTGTCTTAGGAAAGCTGCCTGAAATAATTACCTAATCTAATCAAAGATTCAAAGAATCCATGATAGGAAAAAAGAAAATATTATCAGAATTGAGCCATAGGCATGAGTTAAGACTCTTGTTATTACACTTGTTCTAAAAAATATCCTTGGTAATCTAAAAATAATCACTTTTTCAAGCAAGGAATTAAATAATTTCCCCTTGTTATTTATTTTATCAACTCTTTTCCTCTGTAGTCTCCCTAATTTCACTGCCAGGGGACTGACTGAGAAGCTGCTGGAAACCTACATAATGGTTCTTTCAGAGTAAATACAAAATTTGCAGAAATGGGACAAGTTAACTACAGAAGACTCTAAGATTTTTCTTTCTACAGGTTATCTTCTGTCTTGAATCCAGATTTAAATACTTGAGGGACTCTTCAAGTATGTGATTGTGCATATTTTAAATGATGAGGTTTTGGTTTTGATTTTGTTTTTCTTTCTTGTCCTTTTAAGCTCAGTGGAGACGAAGTTATAACATTTCGATTCTTGGTCTCTCCAGCCTTCAGCAATAAGCTTCCATACTGTCTTTTGCTACATTTAATGGTTTACTAATGGAAAACAGAGACTCACAACTAATAAACTGTTTAAATTAGTTTTGTATGTGTAATGTACACATGTAACAACATCTCAGTCCAACTAGAAGTCCATATAACTTGTTCGAAAATAATTCCTACAACGTCTAATCCTCTTTCACTGTAAAGTTCTATTGCTACCTTTTAATCTTGTTTGCCCAAAACTCAATTTTGCTGTTACCCTTCTTCATAAAATGAATAGGCTAGCATTCAATTCTCTGGTAAGATAGAAAGGAAAAGGATTACTGAACTTGGCTGAGACAGTTGCTATGCAAATATTTATTTTTAAATTTTTTTCTGTTGCGTATTCATTAATAAGGTCTCTATATCCGCTAGCACAGCTGAAATTGTTTGTTTTGTTTTCTCATTACCTTTACCAAACAAAATGGTCCTTCTCAGTGAAAAAGTCTCCTCCTACTTTTAATTTAATTTAAGGGTGAGTACCAGGGAACTGCAATGAACAAGTTACGAGTTGTCTCATGAATTGTTTGTATTTATCAGAGTATTGGTTTCAGGATTTGGAAAGAATTTAATGTTAGACATCCTTCTGTGGATTAGGTAAGAGAAGGCAGTCTGGTTTTAAATCTACATTCATTTTTTGGTAGCAAACATGCACAGAATCTATTAAAAATAATGATACATAAAATGCTAAAATCAAGATTGAGAGAATGTTACTTACATTGCTACTCTTTGTCAGCACTTGTCTTTCAATGGATTCTACAATGCTGTTCTAAATTTTTTAAATTATGTATTACTTTCTCTACTGTGTAAACACAATTTACTTCATACTAGTTTCCATTTTGATGGAATTAAAGAACGAGCAGCATGAACCATACTCTTCAGACATCTTAAATTTTTTGGTTTCAATTTTTTTGTGATATGCACAAAACTAATTTTTTAATCTTCTCTCTTTACTCTGAAATAGGTGTTCATGTGAATTGACGCTGTCAGACTGTGTGTTGTCACTGAGAAAGTATGTCAAAAAAGGTATTTGAAGCGTTCTCTTTGCTTGACTGCAACTTTGGAAACTTGAAATGTTGATGTTTATGAGCTCTATATATTATGCATGGCACAAATCAAGTGCATTTCCTTATTTAGTCTGGAGCAAGTTCAAGACAAAGTGAAGAAAAATGTTGATTTTAAAAGTCAGTAGAGAAACAAAAATGACACAGGAGAATGAAAATGCAAATTGACACAGCCCCTAGGAATGGAAAAATATAAATCTTCTGTTAGAGTTATTTCAAACTCATTTGATGACTTCTGCTGCGGTGATATGACTTCTCCATATTTATATGCTCCTGGTGTTAACTGTGTAAACCTACAGGACAAAGGTTATTCAATGCATGAAAAAGAGTGATTTATATTGAAAGGGATTAGGAGTAAGAATTAATGAGTTTTCTTTTGTGTGCTTTGATTTCTTCACTAATGGAGTGGGGCAGTGGGAGCAATAACACATAGCAGCAAAGATACTCATTTATTCATTTTCTATCTTTGTGACAGCTCTTCTGGGAATGCAAGGCTGCTGTGGTGACTCATGATACAGCTGGTGTTTGGGATGAAATTGAGATGCTGGTTAACAGACTGAAATTTTGTTTTCTAACATTTAAAGTTTCTTCAGTATTGAAGTGAAATAAATGACATAAGGTACTTCAGCATGCAGTCAGACGTTTGTTTTTTCACTTTGTAATAAAATGCATGGATTTGTACCTGATCATACATACTGTTCTGTGTTAAGGATAAGTCATTGTTAAGTCTATTCCTAAATCTAAATATATTTAGTTTTAAATCTGTGTCCGTGAGTGCATGAAGAAAAGATTAATATTGTCTCATATTTGCAACCACAAGTCCTAACAGAGTGGCTGTGAAGCCTGCTGGATAGGAAGCTCATGAACTGCTAAACCCCAGCACTAAAAAGCTATGTGTATGGAGAAAGCCAAGGTTTACTAGAGTTGAGGAGGAGAAACTTATGGAGTCCAGATGTATTAGCCTGTGGAGGGAGAGGAGCAGGCAGAAAACGCATGAATCTTGGTGGTTTAAAAGAATAAAAATTACCAACCTATGGTTTTCACATAGTTCTTACTCTGTCTCTCTTCAAATTGAAATGTAGAAGAAAGTCCAAATAGAATTTGGAAAAAAAAGTATATGTATCTGTGTCAGAGACTGAAAAAGATGTGTTTTGAGACATCTTGGGGTCTTGGAATGTGTGGTAGGGTGTGGTAGAATGTGTGGTAGAGGGAGGGGAGGGGAGGGAGGAGGGGAGGGAGGAGGGGAGGGGAGGAGGGAGGGGAGGGGAGGGGAGGGAGGGGAGGGGAGGGGAGGGGAGGGGAGGGGAGGGGAGGGGAGGGGAGGGGAGAGGAGAGGAGAGGAGAGGAGAGGAGAGGAGAGGAGAGGAGAGGAGAGGAGAGGAGAGGAGAGGAGAGGAGAGGAGAGGAGAGGAGAGGAGAGGAGAGGAGAGGAGAGGAGAGGAGAGGGAGAGGAGAGGAGAGGAGAGGAGAGGAGAGGAGAGGAGAGGAGAGGAGAGGAGAGGAGAGGAGAGGAGAGGAGAGGAGAGGAGAGGAGAGGAGATTCTGGACAAAAAGTATAAGCTGTCGAAGAGGAGATAAGACTCCTGGGTATAGTTTCCAGAAACAAAAAAAAAAAAACCCAAACAAACAAAAAAAAACCACCAAAAAAAGGGAAGTGATATAGGGAAGAAAGTTTTCATTTTTTAAAAGAAAAATAGAGATCATAAGAAAGAAGGGGCTTTTCCTACATACAATTTCTGTAAAGCAATAAAATAAAATCTTGTTATCGTAAAGACTGAAAGACAGTACAAGAGGACAAATGAACGCAGTTCAAAGTCCTGCTCATTTTTTCATAAATTAGTTTGGATAAGTGAGTAAATATTAGATAAAACAAAATTATACAGTAGAGTAAAACCAAAACCCAGCTTTGAAGACCTGCAGAGTGATTTCAATATCCAAATATGATTGAGTAAAAAATGGCAGATGAATTTCAGGGCGGGTGAAACTCAGATCAGATACAGAGTAGTTATCATATCATTGAGAAACTCTGTATTAACCTTCCTCTCTCAAAAAAAACCCCAAAAAAGCAAATGCTTTAGTGCCTCTAAGCACCAATTCTGTGCCCAAAAAGCATGTATAATTTTTTTGGAACAGATGAAAGGAAAGAGAAAACTAAGAAGCACTACTGTTAGTTGACGTATGTATCTTTCTAACAGGTTTAAATCTTGGATGTTACATGTTCTGATCCCCTAATCTCAAAGGTAATACAATAATTTGAAAAAGGTAAGAAGAAGGGATATAAAGATTACCACAGGTATGGAAGACCTGCAAGGGAGACAATAAAGATTGAAAAGACACTTAGAAGTAGTGACATTTTCCTTGAGTATTCCATAGCATCTGAGGGGGTATATCTAAGACACTATATCCAAAATCATGGAAGAAATTATGGAGAATGATTATTCATGATGTATTATCAAACAAGAACTGGAAAGTATAAAATGAAATAATGAAAGGTTTTAAAAGGAACAAAAGGAAGTGCTGCTTCAAACCATGCTTAATTAAGCTGTAGAAATCCTTGCCAAAGGATGCTGTGGATGCCAAAGTATAAATTGGTTTAAAAGCAATTAGAGAAATTCATGGAAGAAAAGACCTTCAGTACTTATTAAACACACAGATAAGGATAAAAGCACTGACTAATGAAGTATCTAAACCACTAAAGATTATATTTTACTGCATCAGGGAAATACCTGAACTTTGATGGATTTTGGAGTCTGAACAGGGAAGGAGTTCAACTACAGGGAAGTTTGAGCAACGTGCTTTCTTAATAACCCTGGCTTTGATGTAAGTGAAGCCTTATGAGCAAAGTGTTGCCCCCCCCGTCATAGAACTGCCATCTGGAGATCCAATGAATTGTTTAGGTATTTGATGCCTGGCTGCAGCAGCCTTGGCTGCTGAGAATATGGTGTGGTAGGATCCTGAAAGGAGGCAAAAAGTAGGATCAAGGTGTTGTCCTTAAGAAGAACAGATTTGGGCCTGTTCAGGGTGTGCTTGCAAGGATACTGTAGGGTATGGTCCTGTAGAGAAGAGAAGGAGACTAGGAGAGCTGGTTGATTTTCCAAAGCCACATGCTCCAGTCTCAAGAATGGTCTACTCCCTGTGCAGGAAGTCAGGCAAAGGTCTGAGCAGGCCTATGGGGGTGAACAAAAAGCCCCTGAGAGGGAAAGCATGCAAGAGATGGAATTGGTGTTAGGTGCCACAGAAGTATAGACACACTGCGTTAGCATGGAAGGACAGAGCCAAGAAAGCTGAAATCCACCTGAAGTTCAATCTGGCAAGAAGGTCAGCCAAGAGGAGTTCCATACAGGTATCTCAACAACAAAAGGAAAGCCAAGGAAAATATGGACATACTGCCAGATGAAGCAGGGGACCTGGTAACAGAGCACTTGTAAAAAGGCCAAGATACTCAATGATGTCTTCATGTTGGTCTACTTTGTTAAATCTAGCCTTTCAGGGTCCTGATTCCCCAAAACCTGTGGCAAAGCTGAATGTGGAAGATTTTCTCTTGATGCAGGAAGATCTGATTAGGGAATGCTGAAGCAGACTGGAGCCCACCAAATACTGAAGGAGCTGTCCAATGTCAATGTGAGGCCACTCCAGATTATCTTTGAATGGTTGTAGTGACCAGGGAAGATTCCTGAGGACTGGACTGGAAGGAAGTAAGCTATGCTTCTGTCCTGGAAGGAAGTAAGCTATGCTTCTGTCCTCAGAACAGGAAAGGAGGAGGATCTGAGGTAGTACATAGTGGTCAGCCTTGCCTTGATCCCTGAGAAGATGATGGAGAAAATTATTCTGGATACCGTTTCCAGATACACAAAAAGACAAGAAGATGATTTGGGAGTAGGCAGCATGGACTATTAATATAGAAGAAATTGTGCCTGAACACTCCAAAAACCTTCTACAACCAGATAACAGGACTGGTGGATGAGAGGACAACCATGGACATAATTTATCTTGACTTCAGCCCTGTCTCTTATGATACCAGAATTGATAAACCAATGAAATATGGACTAGGTAAATGGCAGTGAGGTGGGACTGAAAGCTGGCTGAACTGCTTGGCTGAAAGGGTTGGGATCATTTGCAATAAGCCCAGCTCTAGACCAATCCCTGGGCAAGTCCTCTGGTGGTCAATACTGGGTCCAATGTTGTCTAATATCCTTGCTAATGAGCTGAATGAATGGACACAGAGCACTCTCAGCAAGCTTGCTGATGACCCTAAGCTGGGAGTAATTCTTGATAGAGTTACCAGATGGTTTTGCAGCCCTCCAGAGGTGTCTTCAGAGGCTGGAGAAATGGGCAGAGCAGTTTGTCATGAAGTTTGACAGGTTCTGCACCTGGAGGCTTATCTGTTGAAATTCATCTTGGCACCCTGGTGCATCCAACACTGACCAGGAGGCAGCAATGTGCCTTCTTGGCAAAGAAAGTCACCAGCCTTGTGGGAGGCATCAAGCCTAAAATAAGCTAATTCAGGTGCTTGTAGAGGGGAGGAGGAGTAAACCAAAAAAAACTTCAAAAAGGAAAAACATATCTACAGAACTGCTCCTCTAAAGACATTTTGTTCTTTCTGTACTTAGTAAAATGTCATGCTAAAGTCTCTAGGTGTAAGTACTTGAACTTGTGTGTACTGGCTTTCATTATCCTTGAAGTCAGGGTGGGTCACCCTGTTAATAATAGTCCCCATCTTCTACATTTGCCTTGTAACATTTGTGTCTGTGTTACAAATAGTAGAGAATTCTCTATGCCCCATCTTAATACACCCCTCTTTTGAACATTTGCAACTGCAATATTCATTGCATTAAAATTGATTTTCTTCTATGAAATTATCTTTCTCTAGGATCATACTTTTATTTGTATCCTGGAGGGTTACCTGATATTCATTAATATGTATGTTCTCTTTTTATCACAATACCTTCTTAATGGCTGATTAGGTCCCATATTCCATGACCTAAAACACACCCCAAGCAGTTCTTTTGCTTGGTTTTTTAATCTAGATTGCAATACCACACTGTCTATATTCCATTTTCCACTTTATGCAGGATCAATATTAATCTGCAGTTCCTTCCCCAGTAGGTCACCTCCACCTGGTGGGCTGCAGTGGTTGACTTTTGCTCTTGTGACAAATTCTCTTTTATCCCTCCTGGGAAGAACTTTACTTGTCCTGGCAGTGAAATCTGGAGAGGGGCCCAATCTCATTTGCTTGATTGAAAGTGTAAATCTCTGTGAGCGAAAAGACATGTTTTTACTGAGAAATGGGTGGAGGATTAATTTTTGGAGTCTTTCATTGGAACCTGCTTTTCAGAGACACAAGCTTGACAAACAAACAAGAACTAAATCTCAGGGAGGAGCTGAAATGATGTTTGGAGAATCAAACATAATACAGTCATGCATCATCTGTGGTTGCTAAGGAAACCAGCTCTGGGATCCTGTCAGCGGGATTCTTCAAAATCATCAAAGGAGACACAACTGGTGTCTGCCAGCTAAGCCACATACTGCTGTAACGATCAATTCCCTGCTTCTACTCACAGTCAATATACTAGTTTTCTGAAAGAAAGAGAAATATCATCAGAAAATCATCGCCTGTGCAAGGTGGCTGCGATGCCATCTGTCCCAGCCAGCAGCACCTACACTCCCATCAGAGCAGCAGTGGGTGAGCAGACACAGCACTTGCTCTGCAAAGCCCTCAAGTCTGAAAGCATTCCGGTTGTGAGCCTGACAGTGTAAAACCTCATGGATGCATGGTGTTAAAAAACGTCATCGGTATGGTCTTCAACTGTGTGGGTCATTGCTGATTTCCCCTGAGCCCATCTGCCTCCTAACTATATGTATGAGATTCTCTATTTAAACTTACATATGCTTAGTATTGAAAAAGAGAATTATTTGGGAATCTTGCTTTCTTTGTGGCTTACTCTGCCTATGATGGTTTGTTGTGTTTAGAGTTTTTCTGCCCATTTGCTATTACCTAGTCATCTATTCTGCTGTTTTCTTAATTTCTGTCACTCATTCATCTCCTCACAACCTTGTCTCACTAACCTACTCATCAAACACTCCTCTTAACTTCACTTTTCCTCTCCACACCTCCCACTTTTTCTCAGCTTGTCTCTCTGTTCATGGCGTTTCTTTTCCCAGTAATCCTCTGATTTTTCTTTCCTCTACTTTCATGTCTATTCTATTAATTTATTTAATACATGTTTTGATGGAGATCGTAGGAAAAAGTGAAGAATGGAATTAAAAGAGGATTAAATGAAGGTGAAAAGAAGAGGGTATAACTTTTCAGGCTGGTTACTGGACTCTAGAAAGCTTAAATAGGGTTTGGACTGCCTGAATTTGAAAGCTTTTGCAATCCTAGGTAGGCAAAAAGTGACCTGGCAACATGGGCTGCTTTTGGAACCATGACAGTGTGGTGCAAAACAAAATTATTTTTGGTACAAGCCCTTGGGTGAAATTCCTTGTACTGATCAGGCAATAAATAGCTTGAACTGAATGTCCTCTCTCTTAAGAGAGCTTAAAGGTGTGTCTTTAGTTGTAATGGTGCAATTAATTTTTTATAAATCACTTACATAACCTGAAGATATCCTAGGATGACTTTCTAGTCTGCTAGTCAGGACAATAAGTTTACTCCTATGGGAGGATATCCCTCTTGGTATGGAAATGTTAATTATCTTTCCTAAGTGAAGCAGTGGTGATGAGCAATTGGCATGTCTAGTCATCCCCTCACGTCTCTCTCTTACCTTCTGTGATAGTACTTAAAATGGTCTCCTGAAAGCAGTGACATCAGCTTTTCTCAAGCAGAGCAGTGATTAGCCCTGACTTTGCACTTCTGTGTGACTGTTCAAACACCTGATCTACTGAAGAACTCTACCTCTGCTCTACCTCTGCCCTTCAGGCAATTGCATGAAACTGGTCTTGAATAAAACATTTTTAGGATGACTTGACAAATTCTGCTCCAGAGTTGGAAGCTGAGTATGAAAGAAAGGTTTTTTATGAAGTTTAATTATTTCTGAAGTTCACTTTTTGGATGTTTAGGGGACAAATTTACAATTAAAATAAAAGAAATATGGAAAAAACCCTCACAAAGCATGAATTGTACCTGGTGTACCCAGTACAAGTGTCACACTTTCTCTACTTAGATCTATTTCTACTGTCTATTCTTGGGAATAAAGTGGTGGGAACTGGGTTTTACCATCACTTACTTTTACTCTGCTTTTCTGCATGTGGACCATATAATAGTGCTGGGAACAAAGACAGTCTGTTATAAGGAATCTGAAGTTGTACAGGCTTACAGACAGTGCCTTCTTCCTCTGAATCATTTCTTGATGCACTTCCCTAAGCAGAAGTTGAGACAGGATGGCTGAATTCTCTGAACTTGACTATACAGGATTCCATAGAGTGCCCCTAATATGTCCTAAGCTCTCTGCTTCCAGGTGCCTTTGTCAGAACTGTTTATGTGTTTGGGGGTAGGGAGTAGGCATATGTTTTTTAAGTAAAAAGTATTGCAACAAGAGGAATGAATTTTAGTGAGCTGTTCAGAGCAAGATGTTACCTGGTGTGGCTCCTGGATGTGCTCTGTGACAGGTTGAGCCTGCCCATAACTCAAGCATTTTTCCCCCCACTAAAAGTACTTCTGTATAGGTAGATATTAATATTACGATACAACATTCGGACATTTATGGAATAACTGATCTCTCCACTGGCCAAGTCTGGTTAAGCATAACAAGCAATTAAATAGATGTTTATCTTTTAAGCAAATCTGCACAGCAGAACCTTTTCTGTTTCCTAGGCTGAAGAGTAATTTTCCATAGTGACCCTATAATAGAAATTGCAGAGTCTGCAAAAAGAAAATTTTCCAGAGGGAAATAAAAAATATGATGGTGGGATGCATTGGGATTCTGTTTGAGAGAAACCCTCATGAGAGTTTATGTGAGATACTGCTTGTAGTTTTTCAAGAAAACAAGCACAAGAGTGATGACTTTGGGCAGGAATAAGGGCAAAGAAAGATCAGTAAGAAATTGAAGCAGATATTTTACAAGGCAAGGGTGAAAGCACACATTATTTATCAGAGCTAAAGCAAAACCAGGTTTTCTTGAAATGAGGATGGGAAAAATAACAATAGAAACTAAGGACAATAATTGTTTAGGATAAATTTAAACTAGAAATGCTGTCACTGAGGATCTGGTATGGACATCTCAGAAATATTGGAGGTGTTAAAGAAGGTGACTACCTTAAGGCAGACAGTTATGTTACCTGTTAAAAGGAGATACATGACCAAAGGTTTTCTACCCAGGGTCTTAAGCATACTCTGTTGAAAAGAGATTGAGACCACCCAGGAGTCACTATGGTCGGGGAAAAAAAACAAACCCAGAGTAAAACAAAGTATTTTGTTCTTTGAAAAATTAGTGGTCTAAAATGATAACCTTAAGGGCATGACTCCTTTTCAATCAAATGTTTCTTGAATTTTATTGTTGTTGCTGTTGAGCCGCTAGCAAAGAACCCAGTTCTCAGTGGCAAGAAGGAAAAAGAGAGTTTATTGTTTTGATTTCAATATATATATAGTTTTTTCAGAGGTCGCCCAGATTGGTCAGCCTGAGAGGTCCCCCTAGGCCTGATTGGCCAGGCCTGAGCTATCCAAATCTTGGGACACTGTTTTAAAAAACATCCAAACTTTATCTTTGTTTATGAAACACAAAAAGAATTCTCATGGGAAAGACCTGTGCTAGCCACATATTGTTATCCCAAATTCTAGATTTATGGTATATAAATACATAATTATGTATATATTAATGCAATGTGTATCCATTTATTCCAATAACTGATGGAAACTAATATGAAGAATCAGTGTTTCCTGTGAAGCAGAAAATCCAATTTCTTCTAGACGGTAACCATTGCACAGTATTTATGTGACTTGGGCATCAAAATTACCTTGAATTTATTCTCCTTTCAGTTGCTAGTTATCTATAGGGATGTCTTATAATAAATGCTGCTGATCTGTAACTTTCCAAATTTCTTATAAGAACCTTGGAATGTGGGAAGGAATGGCTGTTGTTTTTTCTGACCTTTTTTGTCATCAAGTCTGTAAATTACTATCAATATCTGCGTATGTAGATAGTATTTAATTCTGTTGATATAGCATGAATCTAAGCCTCTTCAATCAGCAGTCAGAAGAGGAAAAGAAATTTTGAGGACTTTGTGTAGAAACTTTGAGTAACCTGAAGATTTGGATTTCCTGTAAAACAAAACCAAACAAAACTGGCATTGACAAAAACAAACAAACAAACAAAAAATCCCACAAAACAACCCAAATCAACCATTCAATCCATACCCCGATGATATAGATAATTAGTTTGCTTATTATTTCCCTTTCAAAAGTATCCATGGTATTGTGGGACCTGCTATAGGCTGTGTTTAACAAGTGTCCATTACTTTTTACAGATGGAAATCTCTATCCAGGGATGTTTGCAGCATGCTTATCTCAGTTTTTGGTTTGGTTTTTATCTCACCTTTGTTATGAACAATGTCTGAGAAAAAAAATAAACAAAAAATAGATTGTAATGAGCATGAAATGTTGTCGTTGTTAAATCAGTTTAAAAGAGTGTGTAGGAGAGTTTGAAATATATGAATGGTACTTAATATGTATGAAAGCATTTAAACACAAAATAGTACATTTGTCTGTTGGTAAAGTAGCACTTAGTTATCAGCTGAGATGTCTCTTCCCAACGCATAATCCTTTTTGTTATTTTTATGGTTCTTTTTTTAAATAATCCTTAAATATCCCTTTTGATTATCCTTCCTTAATCAGTTGATTGCTAAATTAATGACTTTCCCCATTGACCCTGGCCCCTCTAATTTTTCCCATAGGTGAAGATTCACAAATATGTGATTTTGAATTGTCTGTATCATAATTAAAGTGTGTATGAAAATTTCACAATTCTTCATCACTCAACCTTCTTTCTAGGGAATGAAATATCTATCAGACACTCTAGGAGCTCTCTGTCTTTTATTTCAAGCAGATGATGCCTTGTTGCAAATCTGAAATTGGAGATTATTGGTTAAAAGCTTCTCAGAATAACTGATTCTTCTTAGGTCATGTAACTTGTTCTGTCTTCATCTTTCTTGAGATCCACCCGTCCTGATGCAGCAGCAGAAAAATGTCATTTCTCTTTTTGTTAAACAAAGTAGTTTGTATCCATCCTCATATTTATCTTGCTCATTGAAGAGTCCAGCTAGTAATCCTCTTTCCTATTTTTAAACATAATTAACTTATTTTAATTTAATTGAAAATTCTAAGTAATTATTTATTAATGTTATTCTCTTTTTGCTTTGTCAGAAAAAGTAAAATACCTGCAAGCTTCACTGGCTGCAACTCTGGGCTGTAACTGGGTATAGCTGAGCTTCCTCTGCTTTCAGACAGACGTTGTACTTGCTGCTGCTTGTGATTATTGTTAATAGAAGAGAAAAATTATGATTTACAAATGTCAGCTTGTAACAGAAATTACTGTGAAGGATGTTGAAAGTAAGATAGGCTGGAAGAGTATAGAGGACAGGTGGTGAAAGAGGTGACTGTATCCTTTTTTGTCTCACATTCCTACCAATGGGATACCTACAGCAGCCTCTTGCTTGAGGTGCAACAATTCAACACTAAAAGAGCAGCAAAAAAAAGGGCAAGAAATTAATCCAGAAACAAAAAACAAGAACTACTTTATGGGACTAGCAAATATGTATGTCTTTATATTAGTTTGTGATTGTCTTGATTATTGACTGCTCTCTGTTCACAGAGAAGAGTTAAATTTCTGCATAGTTATGGATTTTGAATTTCTGGATACCTCTCAAATAAACACCTATACTAAAGGAAAAGCCAGTGCTCCTTCTGGTGTGTGTCATAAACTACTTACTTCTGTAGTAGAAGGTCATACAAACGTATACAGGGATATAGATATAATGGATCTAATGGCAGAACCACAAATATCCTTTAAAAATTTTTGAGTAGATATTTGAGATTATTATCTAGCAAAAATTTTAGGAGACAGAAATCAAACACTAGTAGATAATTACTTTTTATGCATAATAATTATGCTCTATTTCTTACAGGAACCACATGCTTAATTTCGAAAATGCAAAATATTTTTAATACAAAGATTACTCTCTTGAAATGCACATACATCTGTGCCCACACACACCTGTGCCCACACACACATATATCTATATTATATACTTACATGTTTTGACTTTTGCTTTCAATGATCAAACATAGAGAATCTGCATATGTAGCAATGCTTTATAAAGATGTTAATAAATGTGGCAAAACACTGGTTATGATATTGCTTTTTTTCCCTCAGGCATTACTCTGGTATTTGTTTGGTACTTACTCAAGTGAAATCAAAATCAAAGCAAAAAACATAAATAATGAGATTACCTAAAACAAGGACCTTGCCCATTCTTTTAGCTGGAGTTGTCGTGCCAGGATGTCAACTGCTCAACAGGTATTGTTAGTATAAACTTTGAAAGTACCTCACCCTGAGATGGAGCACATAGGAATACGTAATCACAGCCAGGGGATTGGGATGGAATTAAGTCAGGAGATGAGCAGCCCTGCCAGCACCATGTGCCACTGCATGGTTCACAAGCTGCACAAATTAAGTTTCAGGCCCCTCACAAAAGCCTCACATTTAGCCTGCACCGTGTAATATCATCAGGGAAATTGTTTCTTGCCTGTGTGCACTTAGGCTCCAGCAAAACACGCGATACAAAATATGTAATACATTTTGTGGTTACTGAAGAAAAGAAAGAACAGAAGAGGAGGCAGGTAAGTGAACTGTCAGTCAAACAGAGGCAGCAAGATCTAGCTGGTATTACTTTTGTTACTGATACTGTTACATCTGCCATGTCACTCCTATTCTTTGTGCTCACTGAAGGGTGAAGACACTTAAAATATGAAAATAGGAATCTGCACTGCCTATTAAAAGCTGCATATTTATGTGCCTGTTTGTGGTTGTCTCTTCTGTCCCTTGCTGCTCTTTCTTCCTTGCAAACATTTTTCTGCATATTTTAATAGCAAGTTTTGGTGAAAGCATTGACAGAGTTTATTATTGCTCTGCTTCTGAAAAGAAATCATTATAGCTTGGAGCTAAGTAATTTTCATTGCATCCTGTTGAAAATGTTTAATTAACATAAATCAAAATAAACAGAAGAGCAAGTATATGATGTTTGATCTGCTTAGATGTGTGCATGTGCTGTAAGTTTTTCAGCATACCAGAAGACAATCTTACTAAAATAACTATAATATTTAAAAAGTAAAGGCAGCCACTTGTGATATCAGTATTTTTCCCTGAAAAAGATCACATGCATAGGAAAAACACGTGAAAAATTATTTCTGTCGTTTGCACAGATACTAGTACAGATACTGGCCATTTGCTCTTACTTTTGACCAGAACGCTTTTATTTCAATGGAAGTGCTTTGTATTTAGTGCACTGGTGTGGCCAAATCTGTATTACACTGAAAGGCATGGGGCAGGTGGGGAGTGAGAGCAATCTAGAAATTGAAACATGGAACTTCTGAGAGTAGCTTAGTCCAGGCGAACTTCCTCACTGCATCATCTGGGTTGCTTCTGATACTTTAGTTAGCCTGAGTCCATCAGATAATCAAACTTGAGAGAACGGTGCTTTGGGGTTTTTTCCCTTGTGAATCTACTGGACATTGTCATTTTGGGCTATTTAATATTTCAGTTATTGCAGTTTTGTAATATTGCTGTATCATGTTAAAACATGAGTGCTTTGTTCTTCTAATCTCTCGTGTTCATTCCTACATTCCATTGTATCTGTGGCAGGAGTTGATTTATAACCATCAATATTATGTAGAAACATAAAGATGTCTTTATGCTAACACAGTGGTTCCTTACAGATTTTCCTAGTTTTGCTTGTGTAATGAATGAACACTTTTTTTGCTGTATTTTCTAGTTTTTCATGCTGAAGATTTATGCTGATTTACAGGTAAACTCTGTTAGAAAATTTCCTTGTGGGCTTACCTCTGTTATCAGTGATGTTAGAGATGAACCAGTAGATAAGGTTCAGGAGGCTGCTGTGTTTTTCCAGGTAAACTCTCCTGCCAGCATGGAGTTTGAGGGTGGATCAAAGCATGCATCCCCACAGTTTTGATGGTTTCCATAACTGGGAGTTGCTTGGTGTGGTTTGGGGTAACTCGGTGCCATAGGAGGCCACTGGTGCATGGAAGAGCACTAGAGCTGCTCTTGGCCTGAGAAAGTGGGGTGAGAAGAAGTGCAAAGTGCAGAGAAGTTTTGTTAATCTGCATTAACATAACCTTTGCAGCCCCATTTCAGAAATTATTCACTGTTTTCATCTGTGATTGTAGCCCAAAGAAAAAGACTTGATCTACTCCCACATCCACTGCACTGAGCATTCTTGTCCATAAGAATGCAGGGCTTTTCTTCCACGTTGCTCTTGAAGACGCTCAGTATTTCCCATGAAAGCAAAGTCTTGATGCAGTGACGCTTCCAGGCAGTGAAGAATTGTTCCATCTGGAAAGATCTCATTTCATGGCAGAGAAACCCTTCTAAATGTTTCACCATCTGTAAACTATTTTTATTTTAACCTCTCCAAAGAAAGAATTAGCCCTTTTTAACTTTGTAGGCATACACATGAGAAGATATTTTACATTTCTGTCTGGCTGTTTTACATTTCTGTCTTGTTGTTGTTGTTTTTTGTTTCTTTGGTTTTTGTTTGGGTTTTTTTTTGTTTGTTTATTGGCGGGGGGCTTTATTTGGTTGGGTTTTTTTGGTTTTTTTTTATCAACAGTAAATGTTCAAAATCAGCTTGAGTGTTTGGAAGGGATCTATTGAAATTGGAAATGCAAAATATACGAAAGCAAATATTTGTAATACTACATGTGCATCCAGAGAAACAGGTTATTCAGGAAACGCCTCAGGTCTGGGTTTTTTTATGAGCTTTATCTTCTGTTTTGCCTAATATTGAAATACCATTTTGGAATATCACTGAGTAGTTCTTTGTACCCAGTGTCATGATAAACAAAGTGAGTATACTGGTGAACAAATTTCTTGTTGCTATATACATTTGTTGTCTATACACTTGGGCTACTTCATGCTTAATGTTGGATGTCTAGTTATAAATGGAAGCTGCAGAGCATTAGGCAAATGTTAAAATGGGAATGGGACTCTTTTGGAAATGAAAATGAGAGGACTAATGTTGTTGGCTTGGCAAAAAGCATGCTCAGAGATTTTTCTCTTTTCAGGTAAGATTTATAATAAAGTGGAAAGAATAGTGTAAAGGAACCCAGAAAGAAGAAAACATTTCATCAGAATGTCTACATTAATTCTCTTGTAATTCTCTATTAGCCTACTGATCAAATGAGCTGACTATACACACTATTTGACATGAGGCACTTTTTCTTCTTTATAAAAACCAGTTATTTTCACTGGAAGTAAAATTAAAATTCCTGAACTCTTAAATTTGTGGGAAAGGAGCAAAGATTGTTTTCCATGTTTTTCCAAGTAATTCTTATCATTTTTGGAAAAAAAACAGAGAAGTGGGATAAAAATCTTGACAAAAATGATAAAATTGTCAAGGAACATTAGTTTATGGGAAAAAGAAGACAAATTCGAGCATGGTGTTTAGATAGTGGCTTATGCCACTATTCTCTCTCTTCTCTTAGATCCTCTGAGAAGCACTTTCTGACATTTGCATAGCCTTTCTCAGTAGCATTAGCTACAGCTGGGTTTGCATGGCTGCTGGTTGAGTCATGAGTCAGTTCTGCTGCACAGTGAAAATTACACGGCAGAATTGGGATGTCTATAAGGTTGCTATTTTTAAGAACCACTAATGGGATGTATCTTTTGAAAGTGGTCAGAAAGTACGAAGCTTTTAACACAGGAAAGTGTAAGTGTATGTTAACTCTGTTTTAGGCGGCGGGGAGGTGTCAGTTTTTCTGTTGCCATTCGGTTTTGCTTTGCTGGCTGAGTGCATGTTAAAACTGCAACTGTTGTAACTGGCAGTTTTGAGAAGAAACAGTGAGTATCTGTAAAGAGTGCTAAAACAGTAGCTGGTTTTAGTGTATATTTTCCACCTAAACTGCAGGTTGATCTTAGAAGTGCACTCACTTGATTTAAGACTGTACTGTTTTATGCTGAACCTTTAACAACTTTTTTTTCTGTCTCTGCATCTGAACAGATTTATTTCTTTAGATGAAGAGACAATTGTACAAATATAATTTCCATATATTTTTGTGAAATGCAAGAAAGCATACCCTCCCCTGCTCCATACATACAAATATATTTGTATGTATTTCAAACACTATCCAAAGACTAGAGCCTTACCAGTGGTTGTTATTGACTGTTAGTTTAATTGACAGCTTGATGACAAATACAAATGACTTCTGTTCAGTCTCATGAAAATGCTGGAAAAATTGTCTTTAATCAGGAAATCAGATGCATTTAAAAAAAAGAAAGATATTTTATTTTTCAATGCAAAGAACTTCTGTCCAAGCCCTTGTGTTCCAATGAATAGCAATAGGGATTCCATTTTTAAGGTGTTAAGATTAATCTTCCTAAACAAGTAGTATTCTAGGTTGCATGGATTGTAATATTACATAAGCAATTACTCTTTTGCACCTAGTTCTGTGTGAAAGACTTTTTGGATGGAGTACAATGTAAATATTAGCTTAGGAAAAATGAAATGAAGTGATAGGAACAGAATAATAAAAAACCTAGCATACCAGAATCAGAGCAAGATAATTATAGTGTCATTTTTAGTAATTTCGTGTCAACAATAAGTTATTATTTAATGTTCTTCAGAAATCGGAATGTGCATCACATATAGAAAGAAATATATAGTCACCAAAACAGAAAATGAGTGGAAGAAAATTGAGGAAAGTATATATTCATAGGCATCCTCTATTCAGAATTTAGTCATGCTGTATTTGCTTTCTGGCATATAGTCACATAAGCTAACTCAATGTTGTACCTTACTGAAAAAGAAAGGATAGTTCCAGCCAAAAGAAAAGATCTCTGATTTTTTTGCTTAAAAAAAAATCTTCTACTGGGCCAGAATAAAACTGTGTAAATCTTTGTGAAAGCATCAGCAACATCAGCAAAGGAACTGAAATTGTGCTCCTGAAATTAATCCTAATTTATTTTGAGGAAGGTTTCATTTGGTGTGTGTTTTAATGCATAGCAGTTTAGATTTCCTACTTCGCTGGTGAAAGAGACATCTCACACATTTTTTAATGCATGATAGCAAAAAATTTTGGTGTCCATGTCAGAAACTTCCCTTTATCAGGAAATGGACATATTCAAAGGTGTGACCATGAAATATAGGAGCAGTATATAATTTTTTATTTGCATTCTTTTCATCTAGCAGTTGTAGAATTTAGATAAAAATTGCACATGACAAAATCACAGTAGAAAGTAGCTTTCAAGGATTTAGGGGAATCCTTTAGTGTAGGTTTTAAAGAGTTTTACTTTCTAACCAAAGGAGTTGTCCAAGAACCAAAGAACTGGTGAAGCAGCAAAGAAATGTACCAGGATAAAATGGTCTTGATGATTTGTATTTAGTGCAACAGAAATACACATTTATAATTATACTCCAGGGATTCACATGCAAGGAGTGAAGTGCAACAATGTTTTAATTCATTGGTGGATGCAGTGGTTAAAAAATTAATTATTTTAAATATAGTATTTAATGCAAATCAAAGTCAAACATCTTTCATGTTTCACCTCTAAAAAAAAAGCAAACTGCAATATTTTTAAAAAGGTTTTTAATAAAATATTCAAAATTTTAGTTTAAATATTTTAAAAGTATTTTTTACTGGAAGAATGTTTGTTGCTAATTAAAAATGTGTGTGCTTTTGGTTTCATTAGGAAATTTTTTTAATAAATGAACTTCTCTTCCCTCCAAAGAAAACTTTTAGGAGCAGAAATTGAAAAATTTTGAACAGGTTCATTTTGAAGTCTCATTTTTCACAGTAAAAAAATTGGAGGTGACATCGTGCAGCAAATATTCCGAACTGCAATACTGTTTAACATAGAGCCATGCTTTTTGCTAAATGAAGCTTGGGATTGGCATGAAGAGAAGAAGGGAAGGCTATGACCAGTAATGTCATCTGTTTACCCAGTACACTATCCTCTTCTTATTTTAAAGTCTGATGGATTTTCAGCAGTCTCATACACAAGATATTTTAAAATATGTATTTGGCTCATTTTAACATATTCTGAACTGCACATTCAATTAAATTGAAGGAAATGATGTCACAGCTGCTGTGCTGTTTGAAATAGAAACAAGAAAATTACTGAGTTAGAGTTGTTTACATTTAGGGGGTGCATGTATAAACAGAAGGATCCTATCTGCCGTCTCTGAATGTTCATATGTCTTTTGTTCATCTGCAGGCCACAGTGAATGCTAAGCTTGAAACCAGTAATTTGTTTGTTTCAAATACATTTTTCATGGTTCTGAAGAGGTAAGGATTTTAAAAAAGAAGGAATAGAATTCTGTCAGCTATACGTACCTCCAAGTTCATTAATTCCATTAAACCCACACGATGCATATAAATTAATATATTTAAAAGAATCTTCAGTTTTGTATATATATTTGTATTTGTTTTTGTTTTATATTGCATGTGAGGAGACTAGAAATAAATGAGGTAATATGGTAATATTTTCATGCATCCAAACAAAGTTAGTTTCTGCTTATTTCAAAAGTGACAAAGGTCTAAGTCATTAAATTCTGAATATGTGACAATCAGCGATTTATATAAGTAGGTATTCAGAGATATTTAGGCATTTAACAGTTGATAAAATGCCTTTACATGACTGGCATTCATAATGACTTATGCCCTGTTTATTTGCTGTGTAAATGTGTAATGCAATATAATAATGGGATAATTTCAGGTAAAGATGAAATAATAGGCTTGGGTAATGAAGTCATAAAAATACAGACTTGAATGTGTGCTTTTTAAACCAGAGGAAACATTTTTCTCTTCCCAGATGCTGCACTGTTAATATTCTTATTATTGTCTTAGTATTTTAGCAGGGTGGTCAGCCAAGGCAGAGGTCTGTCCCCAGGAAGATCGTTCTGGTTCCTCATGCTGCAAAGATGGCAGAGGCTTTGCAGGTGTGTGCTCTGATGCTCCACAGAGCAGGTGAGAGATGAGCTCACATACCAGAAATCTGGATAATGCTCCTTGGAAGGGCTATGTGGTGTCAGCACCAGTGGCCGAGGTTGTGGTGCCTGGCAGCTTTACAGGCCAGCATTTTTCCATCCAGGCACTTGGCATTATGGACTGTAATTTTTGCCTTTTTTTTTTTTTTTGAGAACAGCTCCCCTCCAAAAACAATTGCTATGTCTCTTCTATGGGAATCCAGCTTCCATGTTACACTTTCTTGCATTATTGTGAGTGGGCTGTTATCAGATAATAAAAATGAAAGGTAAGTGGTCTGTCAGTTCACCACATCTAGGAAAAATATAATGATTGCAATAATGCAAGCCCCTCTTGTCAGTTTCTATTAGTCTCGTTTATAGATATAGTAAATTACACCATGAGACTTAACCTCCCTCTACTGCACACATTTAAAATGTGCCAGTTGCATCTTTGAATATCAGAAGTCAATTTTCCACACTTAAATTGATTGAAACACATTGACACCTGTGCTTTTTTTTTTTTTTTTTTTAATATTCTTTCATGGATAAATAACTTGCAGAGTAAAAAGCAATTCTCAGTAACATTGGGCTCCAGGCTTGCCAATTCATTTTGGTGTCCCTGGGGAATGTTCTAATGTCTTTCAGACTAAATTTTTGTAATAAAGCTCTGTGTCAGCCAACTTGTTGATGACAGACTGTGCACAACTAATTGATAAGACCCTGTATCTTCTGACTCTGCTTGTTACCTGAATTTAATTTTGGGATTTAAGACAGAACTCATGTTGAAATAAAATGTATGTCATACTGTGGTACATGACTGCTCTAGTCAGGGACCAAGATCATGTGCTGACAAAAACTTCATGTGTACAAACCCAAACAGACTGCAGTGCCTTTGAAGCTTACAACTAGTTACTTTCTAGTGGCACATGAGAGGAAATAGTGGTGGTGGTTTGGTCTTCCAGCTCCTACCTCTGTGGACACAGCAAGGATTAGAGCACTGTAACCTCTTCCTGTAGGGAGCTGGAAGCAGCTCAGTCCAAGCTGATGAGGTTTCAGTTTGGGATGCCACAGTCCAGCAGTGATGAGCCCCTGGCAGGGAGGAACCCATGTCCTCTTGGTATAATATCATCTGTCTTTCTGTCAGCTGTCCATGGTAGTCCTTGCCATAGTCATGCTTTCAAATATTTGTCATCTTTTTTGTTTTTCTGGTACCAATCACAATCCTCTATTTCTGTAGTTACGGGGACCAGCAGATAACTTGATGTTAAGACTCATACCGATAATCTGGCATCTGTTTCTCTTCTCATGTCCCTGCCCTCATCTCCTTTTACACCCCTTAAGGTAATGTATTCTATTGACTGTTTTAGCAGACCTCAATGTCTTTGTTGCTGTGTTGTTTTTATGCTACCTAACCATTATTTATCTATTGGATCTTAGCATGTTGGTCCATCATTTAAATCCATGCTTATATTAAAATCTGGCCTGGCCAGGGTCTAATGTTGATGGGTTTGCAACTTGCAATTTCTCCTATTCTTCTAATATCTGTTCATCATTTCCAGAAGTTCTTGGGTCACCTATTTTACTGTTCTTAATTCTAGGCTGAATTAAGGATCAGGCTCAAATCCACTAAACTTTGGTAGACACCTTGTGCCTATATTTTGCGCTAAACTGAAAAATTTTAGCTCCCTCTGTAGTTAGTTCAAAAATTATTTACAAGAGTCTAGACAAACTTTGTGTTTTCCTAGATGTGCTTTCCTAAATCTGTCTTCATTGGTTATTACAACTTTGGACACTTGGAGAATTTAGCTTTGGTGTCACAAATATAGTTATCAAGGTGGGTACAATTGATTCCACCTTTACCATATGCTCTCACAGTTTTATATCTCTTATTTGTCATCTCTGGTGGCTACTGGAGTTCCCTCCTCCCAAAATTTACATCTCTCCAAATATTGTCTTTCCAGTGGTGTAATCATTGCTTTGTGTAATGTTTTTATCTTCTTCTTCTTGTTGTTGTTGTTTGGGTTTTTTTGTTCCTGACTTTAGTTTCTGTTCAGTCTTCTTGAACTGACTTAGTTCCCTTGCTTGTTTGTTGAAGGCTGCTGGTAATTTCTCACTGTGTTTTGAATTGCTTTCTTAAATATTATTTATCTGCTCTGCAGTAAAACCTCTGTTATCACAAAATGAAGTCTTGAAGTGTTATTCAGTCAGAAACACACAGGTCTTCTAGCATATCAAATTAAATTTGGCTTTGTTTGGGATAGAGAAAAGAAAAAAGTAGCAGAGTTTTCTTTAGCTATGAATTAACTTTTTTTGTATAGGTAATTTCAGCCACTGCTGCTTTTATTTCAGACTTCAGCAGTTAACCATATATAACTTTTAGTGCTTGTGATGATCATGACATTTTTACTCCTTTTTTTTTTCTAATTTCTTTGTGTGATAGCTGAATCAGGAACCACTATTTCAGAAGTCTCCCACAGATCTCACTCCACTTGCAGCAATCTTTCTAGAATGTACTGTGTGTACATTCTATGCTGTTCATGCAGACAGAAAAGGGATTTTTTTCCCCCTCTATTTTCTGGCCTAAATAAAAAGCTGTCACAAACACAATAGAAGGGGGGAAAAAAATCCATCATAACCCTTCTGGGCTTATATTTAATTCATATTGGATGAACTTTATACAAAGTTTTTATGCTGCTGAATTGCACATTTTAAAAATCTCATCATTTGCACATTTAAAGCTAAATATATTGCTGCTTGCTGGAAAATAGCCCAGATGATTGAAGTGAGCAAATAAAGTTGTTATTTGCTATTACCTAACTTACTTTCATTTCTATCTCAGTTAAAAGCATAATATTAAAATTCCATGTTAAAGTTCTAAATTTGAGATCAATTCATGAGAATGCATAAATTATATTCACATACATGGTTGAAAAATACACCAGAACTGTCATTTTAAACATTGAAAGCCTATATTTGTTAAAGTTTACATGTGCTAGGAACTGCAACAAAGATAAATTCTGCAGACACACTCCTGCTAGAAAATTACTCAAGTGTTCTCCATCTGGTCCACTTCAGAAATAAGTAATTTCAGACACAACAATAGATTTAACAACAATAGTGGTTACTCATATTTCAAAATACTTTTGAATATCCAGATGCTGATGAAATGGGGAATTTATATGGAGGAAAAAAAAAAAAGAGAGTGAGAAAGGGATTACATTAAAAATAAGTTTAAAAATCATAAACATGAAGTTATTCATTTTTCCAAATTCATTTATTTAATTAGATTCTGGAAATTTTCCCATTGAGAACAAATAAAATCTCACCATTTCTCTGCTAGACACAAGGAGCAGACTTTATATGTCTCTGCTATTAATTTCATTTAAGCCATTTTGCACATGTAATATATCTGACCAAATGTTTTCCCAGGCAGAGCCCCTTTCTCATGCAGTCCATTTGAAGCAATATACTATCAAACCTTCGTATTTACTTTAGAAAGTCCTTAGGAAAAAAAGCAATTCATGACATTGTTATTTTTTTATGATACTTCCTGTACTGTCTGAAGTGATAATGTGACTCAATTTCAAAGCATTTTATACATGAGCTGGTGATTGCAGAAAATGTAATTTCTTTTTGATTCGTGAGCACAAAAGTATGCATTTTTCTTATAGCCTTTCACAGTGTTCTTTAGAGATGTGATAATTTTACTAAATTTTAGTTAACAATGCTTGTTTGGATATGGCCCTTCCATTTTCAAAATAACTTAGAAACACTCACAGTTATGGATAGGTAATCTGCAAAGTGAATACTGCCGCATTTTTTCAGCAACAGACCCAAGGGGATAGATCACCTGTGTTCTTCCTGGAGTACATTAGCACAAGCCAAACTTGTCAAGGATTATTACCATTGAATATATTCCTAGTTGCTGGGAGAGTGTCCAAGGTGCTGAAAACCATAATGAGCTTATTATTTGTTAATAGCTGATGTTTTTAAATTAAAGAAATATGAGGTGCCATTATGGAAGCTCCATTTTGAAGCCACCAATTTAAAGTTGGAACATGTGCATTTATGTCTGTATTTTGTCCATATAAAAACTGCTGTGAATATATTGTAATGGGCTAAAGGAAGTATTGGAATGGGATACCCAGGGGGTGGTGGAGTCACCATCCCTGGAGGAGTTCAAGGAATGACTCAGTGCCATGGTCTGATTGACAAGGTTGGATTTGATGATCTTGGAGGTCTTTTCCAACCTAAATTATTCCATGATTCTGTGTTATGAAAAAGTTGCACCTGTAAGGTTTTACCTTCTAAGCCCCTTCTGATGAAGACACTTTCAGAGAAAGAATTTCACTGACATCCAAGATATTTGATGTCTTACAGTGGGGGACTTAAAACAGGTTCTCATAAAAGTAAATCCATGGCACCAAATTTAGCTTATCCTGCTGATTACTTTGCAAAAACAGTAACTATGAAATATTGTTGTGATTTCTGAGAAGCTCTTCTACAAAACATAACAATCCATGATAGCTGCTTAAATTATTAAATTAATATGTGATCATGAGCCAATAACATAGTAAAACAGATGATGAATTAAAGTTTAATTAGAGGGAAAACTTCTCTTCAAACTCCAAGAATTTTGGATTGAAGACTATATGAAATTGCATTAAAAATAACAGAAATATATATTGTATTTACAACTTTTGCTCCCCTAATTTTTACAGATATTTTATTATATTTATTTATCATATAATACATTTATATTAAATTATGTAAGTTCTAGAAAATTGATAAAACATATATTAATTCAATTTAGAAAGGGTTAAACGGATGCAAGATTTTAGGAGAAACTAATTTTGTTTTTCTCTTAAAATAGCTAATTAATGTATTAATTAGTATTAATGCCAAAATAGATCATGGCTTCAGACAGCAGATGATTCACAAGAGCTGAAAGCATCAATTGGTGTAGGTCTTACAGGTGGGTCTCACAGACAGCAAAACATTCTTATTGCATCTTTATTGTGCATTTCTTACTCTCGCAAATGAATCTTCAAGCACTCAAGTGTTCAGATACTCTTAGGCATTCAGACATGACACAAAATATCTTGGCCTACTGTGGGAGTTCAGGTGGAGCTGCAGGGTCCAGCAGCTATCGAGGTCTTTTGTTATCAGTTAATGTGAGACATTAAGAGAGATAAGCTGAATCGCTCCTAGCAGGGGCCGAGACTGATTGCCAGACAAGACTGTGTTTACCTTATGCATAAGTGATTAGCAGGAGAGATTGGGCAGGATGACCTCGATCAGTGACCCATTAAGAAAGTAAAAACATTGTAAGCCTGGAAACCAAAGTTCTTGTAATGGCCAAGTTATAGTTTGTAACATTATAAAAGATGATGTGTTTTGTACAATAAACAGGACTTTGCATGAATCAGGCTGAGGACCCCAAATCAATTGCCGACCGAATACTGTCACTTTTCCACCCTCTCTTTCCATCTGAAGGTGTGGTCACTTTGGCTTCCTTTCCTCTCCTTTGGCTCTTGGGATGGAGGAGCTCCTGGGCACCTGGCATGGACTGTGCTGAGTATGAAGAGAGGGTGACAAGGTTCCCAGCAGCTTTTTTTTCTCTTACTGTGAGTGCATTTTTTCACTGTCTGTCTGCCAATTTTCCTGAATACTCAGGAATGTAACAGAATTTTAAATTTAAGTTCTGTAGAGAGAAAACCATCAGTGAATAAATAAACCAGAAAATAAAATTGATGAATGAAACTCACAACATTTTGGTTTGGGGTTATTCCTAGTAGGAAATTCAGAGACTACAAGGAGGGGTCTTTCCACTCCTGGATAAAGAGGAAAGCTTACATGAACCAAGAGTAGAAACATATGGTTATGGAGGTCTAGTAGCTGGAGATTGCTTACAAAAGAATTATCCTCCAAAAAGAGCCAGGGCTGTGCAACACAGACCACACTAATGAGAAAATTTCCATTCACAATTCACTGAATGAAGAACTGAGATAGGGATCTGATTTTTTTTCTTTTTTTTTTTTTTTTTTGGTCTTTGTAGTGCATATTTGATTGTGCATGTGTACATAGGCTGCTTTGTAAATGGTCATAAAAGTACTTTGAGTAAAAGGATATGAGCTACCCTCCAAAACAAGACTGAACTGGGTCTCTTTCCACAGGACTTGTCAGTAGTGACTTCAGAGAGCCTCAGCTTGATAGAGCTTTGCTCAATACTCTGGAAGAAATTGTCTCTTGATAATGCCCCAGTCAAGTGACCTCATCATTACCAAAATGAAAAGTGTGTTCCTTTTTAACAGGAGACAATTTAAACTGAATCTTAAAATGTGGCAGATACTTATTATTCTTAATTATCATTTAAAAGAGCTGTTGCATTAGTTCACTTACAGACTTTTAAACGAACAAAAAATGCCACCTTTGGTTTATCAGCTGAGGGTTCTCTGCATACATGAGAACTCAGAAACACCATGTGGTGGTTTTGCTTAGCCCAGAATATCAGCAAGGTACCTTTAGCATCTAAGAGAAATTTAAACCCTTCAAAATCTGTTGTGGTAGGCCTAAAGAAGAGTCTGAAGGGTGGGGAGTGACACAAAGATAGCTCCTGTGTGTCCTGTGTGAAGAAAGTTCTGGAAGTTTTTCACCAAGTCCAGCAGAGCCAATCTCTGATGGTTCTGAAGATGATGGACATGCTGCTGGCCAAGCCTGGGCCAATTAGAGGTACTAGTTATGCCTCTGTGAAAACATATTTAAGAAGAAATCAAAACAAAGTAGTGACACACTTCTTTTTAGCTAGAGGAGGAGGAGAAGATAAAAATATGAAAAGGGAGAACAACATGGAGACACCAAGGTCAGTGAAGAAGGTGGGGGAGGAGGTGCTCCAGGCGCCAGAGCTGAAAACCCCCTGCTAGCCGTGCTGAAGAATATGGGTGGAGCAGGTGGTACACCTGCAGCCCATGGAGTCCACAGGGGTCCAGAGATCCACCCACAGCCCACACAAGAAGAGCAGGTGGATGCCTGGAGGAAGCTGTGATCCAGTGGCAGTCTCATTTAAAGAGTTAAAGCTGCAATGGCCTTGCAAGGGAGAGAAAGGCCTTGCTCCTGGGAGGGAAGCAGCCTGGCCTTGGCTTGGGCGTCTGCACTTTATGGACAAGAGGACTCATGTTGCAGCAGAATTCGGGCGGGATGTTGCTCGTGAGATTGGACCCACGCCAAAGAAGTTCCCAGAGGACTGTCTCTCATGAGAGGGACCCTGTGGCTAAGTAGAGAACCCCTCCCCCTGATTGGACTGACCAGAGAACAAACCCTTTACCCTGCCCCCTGCCAGTGTTGTTGGTTGGAAAGAGAGAGGGGGGTGAGCAGAGAAACAGTGTTTGTAGTAGAAGATCTGTAGTGATGAATAGATTTATGGACTAAGAAAATACCCCATACCCTGCCCCCTACCCAAGCTGTTGGTTGGAAGGAGGGAGGGGGGTGAGTTGAAAAATGGTTTCTTAAGAGGGAGGGGGGTGAGTGAACAAATGGTGTCTGAAAAGCTTATTTTTACTTCTCATTTATCCTCCAACTCTGTTAGGTAAATAAATCACTATGCAACTTTAAGTTTGGAGCCTGTATTTTTCCTTTTTCTGTGTGTCCTCTTATCAGTGTCCTATCTCAACTCATGAATCCAGTGTGTGTCTAACAGGTTTTTTTTTCTTTCCCCTCTCCTGCACATCTATGGCAGGAAAGAGCAGGGGTGCCTGGCATTTAGTCAGGGTCAAACTCCAACACCCCAGTTGTCCTACTTACATTGCCAAATCTACACATGCTTTATATTTTGCTAAAATTCCTGTGTTGAAAGTGCCTCTTGAGAATACCTTTTGTAGTATTTCCAGGTGAAATTTCTTATTTCTCTTGCCAGAAAAACGGAAAGGGTTGGAATCAGCTGCTTCTGATTAAATTAATTAATTAAAAAGGCAGTCCATCACCAGGTTGATATCTACCTCCTTTAGTCAGCTTTTATTTGTCTTTCCTGGAAGATGGAAGTAGGGCGGTTGGAGGTACGACCACCCTTCCAACAGTGAGGAGCTGAGGTTGAGAATGGGAATAAATATTGTGCCAAGGAACGAAAGTCACATCAGGTTTGCCTCAAATCAGAATTTCTGATTCTTGCCTTTGTGTGGCACAAAGAAGTGGTTTTGTGGAGGATTGATCTGTTTAGGAGAGAGCTGTCTGGAGTCATGATTGTATTTTTGAACAAAAGCAGAATATCATCTTCTGAATGCAAAGAGAGCATTACTAATCCTGCAATCCTGCAAGAAGCTCTGAGCTCTACTAAGCTTTACAAAAGCCTCCTCTTTAGTGACATTTTGAAACATCATATCTTAGAAGACCTTTTGTTTATTGAAATTATGGGATAAAAATTGTATTGAACCAAAGTGATGAAGAAAACAGTTGTAGCTTCTTGAGGGGAAATAATTGAAACTGCCTTGAGGGGAAAAGTAAATACTGTGTATAAATATTTGTCTGGTGAGGTGGACATATCTCTTGTACTTTTCAGAGTGAATTGCCTTTAGCAGTATGTGCTGAAGTGTAAGTTGACAGTTACTCAAACAAAAACAACTGTATGGATGATTGAAGGTAAGAGGGGAGATAGTGATGCAACTTTTGATATTTTTCCATAGTTCTTTATTTGCAGGTTGCTGTAGTTTAAGGGACACACTGCTAAGCTATTATGAACTTACAGTCTGCAAAAGTATTTTCATAAGTAATAAAACAAGTGTTACCAAAAGTAAAATATTTAATAGGAACATAATGTGTTCTAGTCTTATTGCAGTAACATATTCTAGTATTATTAAGAGCTTTTGTATGTGTTTAGGAGATTATCCTAAAGGGTCTTAAATGCTAGGAACTGCAGTAATAAGAAAAAATTTTACTGGAGTAAATTAAAAGGTTCTAAGAAAAAAGTACAACTTAACTGTAGTAGATAATTTAAACAGAAATACTAAACTTTTCCATTCCTATCTTTGTAGTGTGTACTCCAGTCAAATCTTTACTTAGTTTTTTAATAACTATTTAATTTCTTTTCAAAGAGGAAAATCATTTTTCTTCAAAGAACAAAGGCAGATCTGTAACCTTGCAGCTTTGTCTCTCCAAAATAGACAAATTTGGTCTGAATATACTTATTTATTATCTGTTTCGGTGTTTTGATATCATTTAATAAATTAATTGTCAAGTTTGGAAATGCAGGAGTCACTCTCTTGGAGTGAGTTAAAATACCTTGAAAAAAGCGTTACAATGTTTTTTTGTTAAGTTCTTAAGCCACTAAAAGTGCTAAAACAGGGATATATGTAAGAACAAAGTGCTGGTCTTAAGATGCATTAAAATACACCTCCACAAAAACAAACAAAAAAACCCAACCAAACAAACAAAAAAACCTCAAAAAATGAAAAAAAGCAAGGGAAAGGCCATTCTTTTAACTGTCTCATTTGAACATAGTACACATTTTGATTCTTACTGGATGGAAAAATTTTGCTAACATCTTTAACGTCCTTTGCAGTTCCATCTCATACAGTCTGGACAGAAGAATATAATGGATTCAAGTCCACCAGAACAAAAGCTGGGGTATCACCAACTGGCCATTCATGGGAGCAATGCCTACAGCAAAAACTGGAAAGTAAGTTTAGATCTCTTGCGTCTGTGAAAACCCCATTTCTCCATCATAACTGAACAGGTAGGGGGCCTTTTCCGAAGTCTTTGCCCAGACCCACATTATCCTCAAACCTGAGGAAATATATGATATGAATTACCCATTTATCTAAATAGCTCAGACAGTTTTAGAATACTTGATATGCTGTTGTCAGTTTGGGCCCTGCTGAGCAGACAGTCCCTGTGCCAACCGGCATGGTGATGTCTATAGCATACCAGGAAGATAAATACAGAGCTGCTGTCCTGTTATCTTCTTCAGGAAACTCAAATTTATTCTTCTACCCCAGAGACTTCAGAGTGATCGGAGAGAATGGCTGAGGGGGGATACACTCAGGTTTGAGTTGCCGTCAACTGTGGCTTTTGTTGTAGTTGAAGAGGCAAAAAGAGGCAACCCTTTTAAAATGGTTAAGCAAGATCCTAAGAAATAAACATGGGGTTTTGTCAGCATTTTATAGCTTTGTGTGCACTTGCAATGCAGTGTAAGCAGACAGTTACCTGAGATCAAGGACTGCATAATAAATCTGGTGTCAGACTTCCCCTTGCTCCACAAAGAGTTACAGAAATTGCAGCCTGTCATGTTCTTTCAAATAATTTTACAGCATAACGTTTCAGTCAACATTTGGCTGCAGATGAGTTTTTAAAATAAAGCAATAAAACATAGCAATCATAAAACAAGAAAGCTTGATAAAAAAAAAACCCGAACAAAACAAAACAGGGTTTTTGATAGCTGAGGTGCAAAATGGTCGAGTTCTAATGCAAGAGTTTTTTAGGGTGGTGCTTCAAATTTATGCACAGTCCCTGTAAATTATTGGAATTTATACCTTTACTAAATGCTCTGTTTTCCATCGCTCTGCTACCACAAACCTTAGTAATAAAAAGAGGGGGAAAAAGGCAGGAAAAAATAGATTGCTTTTCAGTGGAAATGTACACATCATTTTTATGCAAATGTACTTTCTCTGTGCATATTTGATGAGCTATTTCACTCACAAAAGATTTTTCTGCTAATTGTTGTATCTGCCACTTATAAAATCTGTTTGCTAAATTACAAAGTCAGCCTTCACTGTGGGTGTACTGCCAGCCACTTCTTTCACAAAAGATCTTTAGACTAATTGTTTTATCTGCTGCTTGCTAAATCTGCTTGCTAAATTATACCTTTCACTGAACTTTCACCAAGACCTTTTCAGGAAGCCATTAGTAGTTACTGACACACAGAATAGCTTAGACATCTTGGATTGTGTGAGGCAATCTGAAAGACAGGTGGACAAAGTGGATCAGACAAAAAGACTGCATCATAACCAGCTGCGGGACTTTATATGGAAAATGTTGTAATTGGTTGAATATTGTTTTAGAAAAATGTGCTTGGTGTTCCCTAAGAATGATATAGGTCCTCACTTTTCATGAAATGACCAGAGGGAGGTGACTCTGCCACTCCACTCTGACCTCATGAGACCCCACCTTGGTTCTGTACCCAGCACTGGGACCCCTAACGTAAGAAGAACGTCTACCTGTTGGAGAGAGTCCAGAGCAGGGACATGAGGATGATCAGAGGGCAGGAGCACCTTTCCTATGAGAGAGGCTGAGGGAGTTGGCATTGTTCAGGCTGGAGAAGCAAACCCTTCAAGGAGAGTTTCTAGAAGCCCTCCAGTACATAAAAGAGCCCAAAACAAAGATGGAGTGTGACTATTTACAAGGACATGTCATGGCAGGACAACCAGGAATGTCCTTAAATGGAAAGAGAGTAGGTTTAGAAGCTATATTAGGAAGAATTTTTTTACTGTGAGGATGGTGAGACACCGAAGCGGTTCCCCAGAGAAGCTGTGGATGTTCCATCCACAGGTGTTTCAGGCCAGGCTGAATGGGGCTTTGAGCAACCTGGTCTAATGGAAAGCATCTTCAGATGTCCAGGTCCTACTCCAAGGCTGCATCACATGTTTGGATAATGCGGCCTATTCTTAAAGAACACTCAGCAAATAACTCCTGCATGGCTAGGCTTTTGTCTTCCCTCATTTTCTAAACTGAATTCACTCATAGCAAATAATAACTCTCCATAGTTAGAAACAGAGTGCTTACCCTGCCTGCATATATCTCTTCATTTACACCCTCACACCAAAGCTGGGCTGTGCATTAATTTTCCTTTCTGAAAAGATTTTTTTCAAATTAGAAAAGACAAACCTTTAGGCTGTCATTACTGCAATAATGCTAATAAAATGCTGCAGAGGGCAAGTTTCAGAAGAGGAAATACTAAGGAATACAAAGGAATACTAAGTTGACATTTCTGTTCCTTTCAGGGGCAGCTTTAATACATCAATGAAAAAAAAATTTATATGCAAACACATGTGTATAGACCAGTGAAGGTGCCATACATTAACACCAGACACTATCAGACCATCTCAAATAACTTAAATCTTTTTGTTTGTTTGTTTTAATGGGAAGTGGAATATATCTTTCATGTAGTACCATAAAATATAAAAACACGTTGAGGAGACAGAAAGAGATGAATCGTGGTTATAGTTAAATCATTTATGTACATGTTCACGTTAATCATTGTGGGCATGTCTTACACTTTCATCTTGATGTATAGGATTATGTCTGCAAATCTAGACTACAGAATATCTGATTCTAAAATATTTCACCACTGGAGAGCTTGTAGTAAAATTAATAATTGGAGGAAAAAATTGTTGCTCAATTATCCTAGAGGTGCATGGAAAGAGCACAAACAAAGGATTACTTAAATAGCAAGGATTACAGAAATGTTGCATCAGTAGAAGATTAGTAGAAGATTAAGTTTTCAGATATGTCTAAAAATTCATTTCTTCCTGTATAAATATTGGTGTCTAAACACACATTTAATTTAAAAAAAAAGCCAGGACCATGAAACATCTACTGCCATAGTGTATCAACTATCCTGGATACTTAGAGCGCCTATTGAATCTCAGGCTTGTGAATGTAATTGGACTAAGTTGACTGTATTGCTTTAGTGAAATTTCTTGTCAATTGCTATTTTGCAGTCTTTTATTCTAGGTATATATTTTAGGGTTTGGGGTTTTTTTTGTCATTTTTGCTCTGTTTTGTGAGAACTCTTGTGGATGGCAAAACATTTCTTGTGTGGAAATTTTGACATTGCTTTTTTTGACTCCACTTAATATTCATATCCGATGGGATGTGACAGTGCTATTTTTCAGCATTTCACAAGGACAGGTTTCCTAGTTCGAGATTTATAATTACGCAGTAAAGACAGTTGTGACCCTGTTGAAAACAATGGTAGCCTTATATTCAATAATTTAGGAGTTAAGTTTTCAACTAAAACTCAAAAAACAAAACAAAAAAACAAAAAACAAATTGAAAGAAACTCAGATTAAATTGTTTCAAAGTGCAAACTGTATGGTTTATGATGTGTTAACCACAGGCTTGTGATTAGGATGGTCATAGAATAGCTGAGGTGATCTATTTGTAGGAAAGAACTATATTAGAAGCAGATTTGCAAGTTAACAATTAAAATGTCCTGACATTCTCTTTATTTATTGTCTGCAATTGATAGCTAATGAAGCCGCTGTGGGTTTTAGACTAGAGAAGATGCAGCAGGAAGAACTAAATATAGCTCTGTTTGTGTCTTGAGTAGCTCTGTGGTACCCAAGAGGCACCATCTGTAACAAAGGATTTAAGAGATCCTGGTTCCTGTGCTTTCTTAGTTTTATTTACTTATACTACATGGATCAGGGTCCCCCCTGTTCCAGGCACTGTAAAAGTGAACGACCAGAATAATTCTGGAGTACATGATAAATTTGATAATTTTATATTAAATTTTTAAGTCATGCTAATGTTCTGTAACTTCTGTGGTAACACGATGCTATTCTTCTGAAGAAAGAAGATATTAGATTTTTTTTTAACATTTACTAAGTAATGCATGAAATTAAATTTCATGCTAATAGAATTTAATTTTTCACTATCAGTAGGCCACAAGCATGAACATTTTAAACATGAAACTAAGTATTGAGACTAAACAAAGAGTTGAAAAGAAATGAAAGTAAGGAGACTTATTCTTTGCTTCAGTCTCAAAAGATCTTTTTAGACAATTTAACCTGTTTAAAGAAACAACAATACCAAACATCCATTGTTTGCTAAGCAGATTCTTCCACAAGGATGAATTAAGAATTGAAATTTTCATTTATTTATTTAATAATGTGTTTTCCTTCATAGATATGAACTTGGTTTATGATTTATGTATATTTTGCTTTGATATTAAATATGACTGCAAAAACATGGTGGAATTTATATACAGCTTCTTCTGTGTGGTTTAATTTAATCATCCTTCTAATTACTACTTACATGAATAATTCAAACACTAGGAGTGGAGAAAAAAAATGAGGTTGTAGTGTATATATTTTCTATAGACTGTAAAAAGGAACTTTTCTTATCCTATATAGTGGATTAAATTAAATATACAGCAATTACATTCTATGTTAAGGATGCTCTTAAACTTTGCTCTGATGAGATCAGAGATTGCAGTGGTTAAAACCTCCCTTGATCTTGGAAGTTGCTCTTAGCTTTGAATCTGTGGTCTGACCTTGGGCAAGAGAAGTACAAGGGTGCTTAATTTTCTAAGTAAAAGCATTCAGCTCTCAATATCTGAGCGCAGCTTTTGCCTGTAAAACTGGAAAGTTGCTTAGTATTTTGTCTCTGACCTTGCCATTTGTGATGTTCTTGTGATGTTCATGGTTGAGTAGCAGTGTCTGCTTTACATTTAAACCATACTGAAATCCATAGATTCTGACCCGAACTAAACCTGCTACCTTGTGCTTGGAGAAACCCAATCTGATATCTCTGTGCTTACTTAGTACACCTATCATAAGTCATCAGTACATCCCTGCAGTGGTATTATTCCTCTTCAAAAATGTAGCTGAAGCATACGAGGACCATTTTCTCTTCAGATCAGTTCCTAGTGCTTTCAACACACAGTTATGATGTGACTAACCTCCATTTTCTTTTTATCCATGTTTCACATTTTCAAAGGAGAAGAAGAATCCAGGGAATGATTCTATCATTGGTTCTAAAGCCTCTTTATATATTTTATCTATTGTAAAGTACCTTCAAAATCTTTAGAGTGGGAGCTGAATGCAGACTCTCCTCCCAAAGATGTAGAGTCATGTTGTCTTCTGCTTTCGTCTTAAGAAAACTGAAATAAAGATTTTTGTGCTCTCACATTTGTGATTTCACTGTAAATTCCATTAAAAAAATACCAGCTCCTAAAGCTGCAATTGTATTAGCTATATATAAATATATATAAAATAAAATAAAATAAAATAAATTTTTAAAAAGATAATTTCTATGCAAAAAAAGCATTAAAGCATGTGCATGAAGGCTTTCACTTTTATCTCCTAGACTGTAGTGGCTGCATAGTAATTATCAGGGACAGACACTTGGGAAACATTTTTTAATCAAGGAGTTTTGATTAGTCTAATCACTCCTCTACAATGACTATGCAAATGCTAATTCTGGTGGTGTTTTTTAATTTGAAACCATAGGTTTCCTTATTAAGTAACACAAAAATGTTAGTGGTGTTAATAACACTGTTGTGGCTGCAGCATGAAATCTACAAAACTAAAATGAGGGGAACATAAAATAGCAAAATACTTCCAGAATAAAAACATTATTTCAGCATTTGGCCAGAGCTAAAATATGTTTTCCGCTACTGGCAGATGCCTGAATAAAGCTGTTTCTGGTTTGATTTTCTATTCTAGGAGAAATTAATCTTTTTATAGACTAATCACTTACAGTTGTTTTGGGGGAAAAAGCATTTTCTGTGTGCAGCCATTCCAATTTAAGATGCTTTTAATAGAAATCTGTGTCAGCAAAATTACTTTTCTTAATGATTTTTCTATTATATTTCTGCTTGAATTACTGTTGATTAGGCAAGTTTGAAGTTACAGCTTAATCTGTAGAAGTATTTGTACAGCCATAGATGTGCATTCAGGGTTCACAGTAAGGCCTAAAGACATATTCTTGCACCAGCAAAAATCTACTTTCCTTTTTCATAGGAGTCTTTTTGAGAGCAGAGACTTTCAGCCTCAGGGTTTTCTTAGACATGTGAGATTTTGGGGCTGGTTTTTTTTTTTTTCCACAGAGATACTGTCATTGAAAACAGGTTAAAAAGCAAGTAAAACTCAAGCATCCAACTACCTCTGAAATTGAGACATTTTTACCACTCTCTCAGCATAAACAACCATTCAAAAATATAATACTGTTGAAAAAGATACAGAATATTCCTATGGAATATGCCTGAATCAATTAAGAATACCAATTGTGCTCAATTGTTTGAGGGCAATCATGTTTTTATGCAAGGATGTATTTGCAGATTTTCTTGACTTATTAAGTCGGGGAAGGATTTTTGTGCACACAGGTTGGAAGGATGGGAGGTATTTTTGTACTGTAGTACAAAAAACATGTAGTATGATAGATGCTACTACTTTATTCAACTAAAGCAAGTAATATTGATGTTACACAAATTATTTACTGAAGAGATGAAACAAATGAGGCAGATCTGTCATTTGATAATGTCAGTATCATTTCATATGTCTTCTAATTTTAATAAAAAGTTGAAGGGGTTTTTTTGAACATACGGCATGTATTTTTTAATTTTTGTAAATGGTTGAAGTCTTACTTGGACCTGTTGTTACATCCATGTGTTGTGCATAATGCCTTGCTGCAGCTGAAATTCAGGTATCCTGTACTCTGACTCATATTTAGAGGATTCATTGGAAGTTGAATCTTGCTGATTTTTTATCACTTCTTGCCAATTTATAACAATTGGCTCACACTTGTAACTTTCTTACACATTTCTTTTGTTTATATCCTGTTACTTTGATTTGGTATCTAAATATCTTACAGATATTTAAGCACCTAAAAAAAAAAGCTTTAACTTTTTTTTCAGAGGATGAGCTTCTGAAAGTCCATGTGTTCACTGAATCTTTGAGTACTTTGTGTTCTTATTTTTTTACATGTGTTTTGCAAGTTTTTTACTTTTTATTCCATATGGCATTTTCTTTGTGAATTTAGATATGCCTTCTGTTCATTTAAAATTAATTTTCTTCAATATTTGTATGGCATATGGGATTTGAGGGATTTGTGGTTACTTTTTCAGTAAGGTGTTAGACAGAGAGACAGAAAATTTGATACTATTTCAAGCAAAAATAATTTTTAATAAAAATATTTATGCACACAGCTGTTTTTACTTAGAAGAGCAGCTCCAGAGATAAGCAGTTAGACTTTCACTGTCCACTGAAACACTTCTTTAATGTTTTACAAAAGCCTCTGTGTAGTTTCAGGTATCAATATTTTGTATCCTCCCAGGAATCCGAAGACCAGTGACCGAATCTTGTCCTGTCTCTGCCAGTAATTGGACCGTTTATATTTTCCAGGACAATTACAGAAAGTTGTTTCTATATTCCTACAGACTATGCTCTGATGTCTTATGCTTTCTTGTCCTTAGAAATCACAAATAAGCTATCAGGTGACAAAATCTTTCAGAGAGTGCGCAACACAGGTGTAAGGTGGATATAGCAGTTGTCCAGGTAGAGAAATGCAGATAGCTCTCATTATCCATGCGTAGCTTATCTGGATTGAAAATTACCAGGGTTGTGGATGCAGAGACAGGGATCTCGAGTGAAGCAATTAACACAACTGCAGCACTGTGCATGCATAATTACTTTTTTTCCAACAGCCACTCTTTAGGTAGAACCATAAGCTGATAAGCTTTGAGCTCATTTCTAGCTTTTCCCCTTCATCCAAACACTTCATAAACTTACTTTCTATAGTACAAATTGTTAATGATAATATTAGAACAAAAAACCATTCTCTTGTAATGATAATATGAGAACAAAAAAAAAATCCTCTTGGGCACTTTAAACTAAGAATTTTTATCACCTCTGGCTCAGCTGTAGGCCTCCCAGGATGGTGGGATTCATTACATAAATATGTACGTCTAAGCTACTAACTCCCAATGTCTTTTTAAAAGCAATGAGGAGGAGTAGAAACCTCTGGCATATGGAGTAGAAGTACCAGACTGGCATATGGACAGCACCCACTGGTCTGTGCAAACCAGCCCTGATGGCACAGGCAACTTGCAATTACAGAGCTTAGCAGAATCAGAATAAGGATGGTATTGCAGTATGGATATTTTTAAGACAATAAGGCAAAAGCACAGGCAAAACTCAAGCTGTTGATTTGGCTCTGCCTGAAACTAAGCACAAAACCAACAAAATTAGTTGATTGGGGAACTATCTCGTGGTGCCAGATCCTAAAGAGCTTGAACTAGTTCAGACAGAATTAGGACTTGTACTGACACCACTTTTCATCTGGAGTCATCATGACTTACACATCCAGAGTCCCCAGCACAGGAAGGACATGGACCTGCTGGAGTCCAGACAATGCCACCAAGATGATCCCCTTCTATGAGGAAAGGCTGAAAGAATTGGGGTTGTTCAGACTGGAGAAGAGGAGATGCAAGGGTGAGGCAATTGCCTTCTAGTACCTGAAGGAAGCCTACAGGAAAGATGGAGGGAAACTATTGACAAGAGCAGGTAGTGACAGGACAAGGAGGAATTGGCTTCAAACGTAAAAATAGTACGTTTAGATTAAATATTAGGGAAAAAATCTTCCCTGTGAGGGTGGTGAGGCACTGGAACAGGTTTCATAGAAAAGTTGTGGATGTCCCATCTTTGGAAGTGTTCAAGGCCAGGTTGGATGGAGCTCTGGCAGCCTTTTCTAGTGGAAGGTGTCCCTGCCCATGGCAGGGAGGTTGGAACTCGGTGATCTTTGTGTAATCAGTGGTAGTTTTATTTCCATCTTGTGTGTTTTATGATGCATGCAATTAAGCTAAAAAGTTTGATCTGTACAAAGGTATTCACTGTGCTGAACTCAGCAGTTCCTTGCAGAACAGATGCTAAGACAATAAGCCTTATGCAAAAGCAGCAAATAACAGGACCAATACTGAAATGTATTGGGTTGATGTTTTCTTGCAAGTGAAGTTAAAGAGAGGAATAAACAGAAAACAATTTTCCACAATTCTTCTTCTATGAAAGTATATTCTTACTGAAGTAATGTGTACTAGCCTAAGATTTAAGAGAGATATTGAAAGGATCTGACCAGAATAAATACTATCTACCAGAACTGAATTCCATGCTGGAGTGGTTTCTGGTGGAGCAAGGAGGTGAAGTGTTTATATACCCCATCTAAAAGTTACTGATGTGGAAATATCCCAGTGGATGAATTAGGGAAGAAACTGGTTTGTAGAAGTAAGGGTCTGATTCTGGTTTCATTTATACTGGTGTAAATTTGGGCTAGTTTGTTTAAGCCAGTTGAGTTACATCAGGATGAGTATTTAATTTAAGGTGTTCAGCCAGGTCTTTGTTCCTTTTAATGTTGCCACACTTTCAGGCTTATGCTGAAGTGAATCAAGGGACCTTTGTGGAAACAGAATCAGATCTACTGTATTAAATGACTTGTGGGAATTTGTTTGTGGAAATTAATTTACAATATTATGCAGAAAAACCATAAGGGGTAAATATTAATTATGACTCGTGCATGACAATTTAGCTGAATAACTCCCATTAACAATAATAAGAGTTGCAGTGTTAATTTCCTTCTAGGTCTTGCTAAAAATTCACCCAAGGACATTTTGTTCTGTACCTTCAGATTTAGGTTCCCTTTATATTAGCAAATAAAAATCTCCTTATGCAATCATTCTTGGAAGAGTCAATCCTGAATAGCAGTTTTATTTTTAAAAAAATTAAATTACAGCTGCATTGGCAGATTTTAGTTTATTGCTTAATTGTTTTCAAATTTCCATTTGATTTTTATTGCAATTACTGAAAATTGTTTATGGGAGTTAAGTGAAATAAGCAACGAAATATTCACATTTATAGCCATCAAACAGATTTTTCTTTGTTATTAAATAATATTAGCAGATTGGAAAAAGAGAAAGTTTTTAAAAATCTTAAAATTAATTTTATGCATATGACAGTCATGACCTGAGTACTTGAACCAGTGTGATTGCAATGTAAATAATGAGGCTGAAAGTGGCTTTTTTTAAACTTACTTTATTTGTCCAACAATACCCTACTCCCACTTGTCTTATTCCAACATGTTAAATATATAAAAGAATAGTATTTTTATCTTAATTCTGAGATACGACTGCAGAGGTCTGTAAAACTGTTGCATTTTGTTAATGTAGAATAGAGTCTATACCTAATTTTGGATCAGATGACAAAGTAGCCATTATTGTGGCGAACATCTGATTTCATGGTTGTTCTTTTCAGAAGATTTCTCAAATCATATCCAAAGGGAGCCATGTTAAAATAAAAATGCAGAGCTGAAGGGGAAATTATGATTGCAAATTATTGAAATCAGGGTAGCCAAGCTACATGTAGAACAACATCCAGTATTTACAGATCCATAGGTGATGGGGTGTAGCATGTTTATTTGCCATTTTATGTCCATCAGCTAATTCACTGATTGAAATTGAAAAGCCAGTCCTCTAGGACCCTGTGAATCACTTCCTGAAGCACACTGGGTAAAAAAACCTATGGGCAGATTATTAAAATAAAAAGTATGTCTTCTCTGTTGGCAGATAATCACTTTCTCCAACTTTGAACATTTTCCATATGTGGAAAATGTAACAAAATTTCCAAGACCTCAGCATGCTGACATTTCAAAATATACAGTCTATAAGCATGAAAAAGTGAAGTAGTATTAATGAAGTGAAAACTGATGCGGACATAATTTCAGTCTTCTGGAGTAAGTTTAATGGACAGTAATTTTCTAATTAATTTATAAGGTACGCCATTGGGAACTGCTGGTGGGAAGAGTGAGATGAAATTGCAAAAGTTTCTTGGTGCATGTTGGGATGAAATTGAAAAGGGAAACAATTTAGGACTAGGGATGTATCAAGAGGAGGTTGCATCTCTGAGTAAAAATTCACCACTGATTTCTCACATGAGCACACACAACCACATACCTACATGGCTGCAGCCACATTTGCCCTCATGTGAGGTCCTGATTTATGCTCAAAAGTAGCCCTCACAAAAGCCCTATGTGTTTTCCCCTCTGTTCCTTTGAATGGAAATCCAAGGACACATTCATCGCCCTAGAGCCCCAAAGTATGTAAACAACAATAAATTGGGTGGAGGGGAGCACGCTTGCGGTGGCTGACATTATTGCCTAAGGGTGTGATTGGAGAATTAAGGCCCAATATGCTAATATGACAGAATTTATAAAAGGTGAAGAGCTCATGACTCGGTGTCCATTTTTGGGTGTAGCCTCACGAGGGGGCTTTGTTTGCCCTGAATTACCTAAGGCCTTAATTAATTTGTCTGCTTTTTATTCTTCTAACTATGTCTTGGCCTTTGTTCCAGGTAAGCCTGTTTTAGGCACCACCCTAGTTATCGCTTCCTACTTTTTGAAACTCTTTATTTCATCCTATGAATGCCCACATTATTTGAGTTTCACAAGGGATTGAAGTAACTTCAGATTGTCTTTGCAGCTCTGGGAATTGAAGTAGGTGGGTGGGTTTTTGTGACCTATACATCCTTAGAAGTATAAAACTATTCAACCTGTGCCAAAATAGGATTTTCTGTTGGGTATCAATACAGAAAAGAAGCGAGATTTTTGGATGCACATTGGTTTTGTTGTCCCAAGTTTTCAACAGTCATGGTTTTCATTTGGAGATTAAAAAAGCTTGAGTGGCCTGGCTGCCTAAATTACTCTCTAATGCTGTATCTTCTTACATCATTTTAACTTGTTATTTCTTAGAATTTCCAAAGGCCACTGCAGCCTTTGTAGCAGGATGTTTATGGAATGTATATATGGAAGAGAATCTTGAGTTACAGGGCAGGATGGACAAATAAAGGTATATATGTACTTGTATCACCAAAGTTATCTACGGTGTCTTTTGCATGTCAATTAAGAAAGTGCAGACCTTTCTGGATGCTATTGAGCAGATTATTTTCTTTCTGTGTGTCAAGATATCCTATTCACCCATCCCACAACTGAAAGAAAATTCATATATCCATGGCCAAATTCAGCTTCAGCATAAATTTATGTGCATTACATTTACTTAAGATGTATAGGAATACAACAGATACCAGAGGAAGGTCTTGGAAAATTTTCTAAATCTTTCAGTCTGTGTTTCAGTTTCAATAAGTAAGAAATGTGCTTAAAATGTCAAATTTACTTGCAAAGTTGCTACTTCAGAAGGTGCTAGAAGACTCTTCTTTGAAACAGGAACTCCACTCATGGCATGGTTACCTCAGTTCAAATGTGCTCCTATTAATCAACAATTAAACATCATAGTGCACCACCAGGGAACGATACTGTTATTTGTGGCTTTGCTTGCCACAATCTGATATTGGCTTTGCCAAATCTTATTAAACCAAAATGAAAGTATCTAAAATAAAGGATATAGTAAACTTGACTAATTTTGTGAGCACAGCCCAGCTAATAAGCAAGTGATGAAATAACTGCATTTAGTGAAGTTTCTACTTATTTGTTGCAGTTCGGGAATGAAAAGATAAGCAGAAACTAGCCTTATTTAACTACAAGGCTTGTCCTCATTAGCTTGGCTCTGTTTCAGCACTCAATAATATTTTAGAGCACCTCAAAGCGATTTTTCAGCAAACATTTAGAAGATAATACCAGTGCTACACGAGTCAACATCTCTAGTCCTGTCCAGTTTACACAACTGCATGGTGAGGCGAGAGCTCAGATCAAAGGGGTGCTTACTGCTTACAACTTTCCCCATCCCTTCCTCTTTCCAAAACAGGAGGCATCTGAGTGGAACATAATTTGCTTTAAAGTTGATGCTGAAAGAGTTAGTCAATACCCAAGAAGAAAAGTTATCTTTTACAATCCAAGCGTGAAAGAACAAGGATAAATTTAAAGTGAAATGAGATCAGTATAAGCTTCTGTAATTGCAGTATGCTTCAAAGCATAGAAGGAATATATTTGTTTAGAAGAAGTTGCTTTGATTCCTTGTGAAATACTGTGTGTGGACTTTGGTAAAAAGCTCCTGCCAAATGTGTTTGCAACTCAAGTATTAGAAAAATTGAAAAATAGCAGGCCAGAAGCCCTCAGATCAAGCTGCAGTGGTTCAGCCACACTAATTTTCAAAATGAGCATAGCAAACTGATTGGTTGTGCTGTCTCTGACCATTTGATATGCTCTTTTTCTCAAAGTAAAATACCTTCCCTGCTGTTTGGGTGATGTCTAACCCAGAAACATCAAGTGGAGCTGTGTTCAATCCCCTTTTCATGGCTCCTCACTATTCAGAGGAAAAAACTTACCCCTTGCCTAAATGGGGGTTAAATTCTTGTGTTATGATTTTTCACGGTAGAAAGTATTTTCTCACTTCTTTCTTATGAGGAACTTTTAAATTTTTTTTTACTGGTATGGACTTCTTATTTTTTTCATTTTACTTCTTATTTGTGTATCTCCTGTGCTATGAGGAAATACACTGATGACTTGGTGACCCCAAAACCATTTTACCATGTTTCCTAAGGAATTCATTATCTCTTGAAGATATATGGGCATCCTGAGGTAGAGGGCTACCTTCCTACATGAACCTAAGACAATCAGGTACAAATTACTTGATTAAACACCAGATGTGTAAATACAGATAATAGATTTTAAAGACCTACAAAAAGGTCAGTTGCACTGATCAGAGGCCTGGTCAAAAAGCTTTGAAGAACTAACAGCTATCCTAATTATTTTCCTATCATAGGTTTTTTCACATCTACAGGATATAAAACTGCAGAAAAAATGCATCTAGAGATATGTTATTATTAATACTTTGTTTTTAGCAAATAGTAGGTGTCCTGTGAGGATTCTGTGGAGAGTTTGTTTGTTTGTTTGTTTTGTTGCTGCTGTTGTTGTGTTGGGGATTTTTTCCCAGCTTTTTGCATCCTGGCCCTACCATACCTGTGTTTTATTTATGTTCCAATACAAACTTTTTTAATATTTCTGCATTTATATTTTATTAGCATTGAGATAGGCTTATGTTCTGTATTTTATAGAAAGCATTTGCAAACATCAGTTCTAGGGTGCACTTTTTGTTTACTCTCCTAAAGAACAGTGCAGAAAACAGCTGAGTCTAATGGGGCATCTGCTGAAGTGTGAAATTGAAGGTACAAGTATAGCAAAGATGGTTTGTTTAGAAAGATTTGCATTATTTTAAGAAAAATATGTCTCTATCATAACAATATACTACTTCCTAATGTACATGTTAATGGATCAATACATGTAAATTATTTAAGTTTCATAAAAAGAAGGATTCTTTTGGAATTATGGACATTTCAGTAACAGCTCATCTCTTGCAAACTTTATGCTAGTTAAATCTTAGGCAATAGACCTGGATAAACAGCAATGAATACAGCCATTGCAACAAATAAGGAAACAGGATTTTATGTTTCTTCTTGTACATGAGAAATCATAATTTCAGATATGTTTGAGTGCCATGGAGTGAAAACATCGCTGGCATAAGGAGAAGCAAAGTAGAAAATGGGGAATTTACTGTATTTGTAGCTGACTATGTAAACATATTTTCTAAATAGCTTTCCTGAAGAACACTCATGAAAATAGTTGTTCTCCATTCCTTTTCTCTACAACAATTTCTTAATTCATTTTAGAAATGGATCTCAGTGCCCAGAGATTCAATGAGACCATATTTTATCTGATGTTCATCTTCAGACTGAGGAAATAGAAATTACAGTGTGCTATGGTCCAAATATGCCATGGTGTTTTTTTATGTACTGGAATACAAACTAAATGTAGTGTTTTCTTCTAAAACACTAATAGTTCTATATGAAAACTTTCTATGTAGCATATATGTCAGAAATTTTCCACTTACTTTCTGAGAGAAAGAAATCCCTTTGCTAAATATTTTTTTCAGGAAATTATTTATTAGGGATCAAGAAGTTTGTACAAAGAAAGATACTCTGTGGTGATGGCTTCATTCCTCTTTTGGGTAGGAATGGGGACAAAAGGCGTTCCCGTGTACCTCTTTGAGATCATGGTGGCCATATAGGTATAGGCAGCAAGCTCAAATCATAGGTTCAGATTCAACTCTGTCTAAAATTAAATGATGCTGAGCTGAAAATGGATGATCTCAGCAATGTAGATAGTTGCTCAGATACTTCCGTGGACTGGGAGACCTAAATTAAAAGTCCATAGCTGGAACTTGACTCTCTCCTCTCCCCAGTAACAACAGAACAGCTGTTTGTGATTGAACACTTTCTCTTTTGTTAAAAGTTCCACTCCTGAGCTCAGAAAACTGCTTGATAGTACTCTAGTTGAATGGATAGATCTCCTGAACGGATTTCACTTGGGTAAATTGACATTTTCTGTATCTATTAAACATCCCAGATGAATCCAAAGCATATTAAAGCAGCTCACTTTTGCACATTAATGAAGGATTTATGTCAAGAAAATTTCTTTTGCTTAGAGAGCTTGAATCCTCTCAGTAGAATTCTCTCCGTATTCACAATAGGTTACTATAAACTTAATTACCTTACGTACAGGGCTTCATTAAACTAATTTTATTTTATTATTTTCAGTATTTTAGCGACAGATTATTTCTATTTACTGCATTAATGGAAGCTGATATCTCTCCTTTTAACACAGAACTAAGCCCATAGGGATGGTTATAATAAGTTTATCTGTTTTTTCAATGAATACTTAAAACATTAATTCTATTTTTGTGACTGCTAAGTTTTAGAGATACTATCTTTTCTTCCTACGGAGAATACAGGTGTATGCAACTATCACTCTGCAACTTCAAATAACTTTTATATTTCCCTGGGGCTTGCCTGTATTTTCCTCTCTACTTTCTCTTGTAAGTTGTTAGAGAGTACTTGTAACAATGCCTTTCATTTGCATTTTTTAATGCTTCTTGAACTTTTCCTACTGCTCACTTGTGAAATGGTTTGCAATTTTCACTGCAGAAGTGAACAAAGAAGTGGGCACTTTGGGGTGATTACTCTGAAGTATTTTCCCTTGTCTGTCTTTTTGATGCAACCATTTTGATGATTTGGTGCTTTTTTTTTTGTTCTCTGGTTTTGAGTCTACTACTGGTCTTGTAGAATTGCTCTGAGTGACAAGCTTTTGACAAAGTGACTGTCAATCAGTCATCTACCAAACTGCCCATGACAGAACAGTGAGTAACATGGTGTATGCTGGGTAGGTATAATAAAACTTTAGGTTCCATAGCATTGTGTCAAATTTCCTGTCCCTTACAGGGGATATGGGAGGGAGTTACTTGACTGGACATGGAGACAGTTGTACCTTTCTGCTAGAGTCTCTCCCATCCCTTACTGCATGCCCCTGAGCACAGCTCATTCCAGTCATTCCTGCTCCCACGGTTTTCAATCAAAGTCACCCAAGAAGAGAGAAGGGAGTGGTTCTGTGCAGAAGTGCAGCCAGGAGCTCAGACACTTAGGCAGCAGGAATACCCTGGGCAGGTGTAGGAAGATGGAGGTGAGAAGCAAGTGCCCTGTATTTCAAAAATTACTCCTTTTAAAATCCTCTTAGATGTAAACTTGTTTTTATGGGTGAAACCCAATGTTGTCTTCAAGGCAAATGACAGGACCATGTCCCCAGCTTTGCCTGGCCTGCAGACAGCAGTGAGTGCCTGTCAGAGCTTCAGGCAAGTGGGTGTTGCTCTGCTCTTCCTCTCCTGATGTCCTGACTGTCTGCACTTAGGTGGTGGTTGTGGCAGTGGTGTTTTTCTTTTCTCTCAAAGTATCACAGAATAATTTAGGTTGGAAAAGACGTTTAAAACCATCAAACCCGACAGCTGTCCCCAGCACTGCCAAGTCCATCACCAAACCATGTCCCCAAGTGCCACATCCACAGAGCTTTTAAACCCCTCCAGGAATGGTGACTCCACCACTCCACTGGGCAGCCTGTTCTGGTGTTTGGTAACTCTTTCAGTGAAGAAATTTCTCCTAATATCTAATCTCAACATCCCCTGGTGGAAGTTGAGGCTGTTTCCACTCATCCTATAACTTGCTACCTGGAAGAAGAGATGACCCCCACCTCTCTACAACTTCCTCTCAGGTAGTTTCAGAGAGTGATCAAGAACAGCTTTGTCTAAATTCAAAGCACGACTTCGAAAGAACTTTCATTTATCACACAAATACCACTGAACAGCATGTGTTCATGTGCTCATCTATCTTTTTTTGGACTAATTCAGAAATGAGCATGTCTTTATGGTATGGGTAATGCTCAACAATAAATTCATTATGAGAAAAGTAAGAAAAAGGTGTTAAAATAAAAAGAAAGACAACTATTTGAAATGTCTTTAGAGTCTGGAGTAACCTGCTGTAGGACAAAGGTGTGATGATTCATGGGCATTGATTTGGAGCTGTTTCTGGAGGAAAGGCTGGAGAAGGATTTGTGTACATTATCATTATTCCATAGTCAGGATCTTAATGAGGTTAAATTGGAGGAAAAGTGGAGAAATTGCTACTCACCTAGAAAATACAGATTTAATGGTGGCATTACTCTCTAGTTATCGCCCCTCTCTATGAAGGAGGGAAGCTCTATGTTTGTTTTTTCATTTTTCTGGTACAGTAGTTAATTTCTTCATGAGTTCTAACTCTTGTGTCAGGCCATTTCAAAACTTCCTTAAAAATTGCCATGTCTATATTCCTTGTCCCTTTCTTTGTAGGCAACTCTTAGGAAATAACTAAAGCAGCATATACTTCAATTCCCAGTGTCCTCTCTGTTAAAGCCTTTGTGAAAGACTGTTCACAAATAAAATTTTCCAAATTCTTTTCTAACTTCATGTCCCAACAATATAAAGAAGCCTTCTAGAAATTGTGCTTTTCACTGTCTCAAAACATACTTTAAAGTAGGCCTTTGAGAGTTTTTAGTTAGTAGTAAATAATTATTATAGTTTAGAGAGTTGAATTAAACACTAGATATTCTCCAGGTTTAAATGATGATTGGAGCACTTTCTCTGAAATTTTCCTCAAGGGAAGGCGAGGGTTTTTTGGTTGGTTGGTTGGTTAATTTTGTTTTGGGGGGTTTTGCCTTTTCTTTTTTTCTTCTGAATTAATTGATTTTCACCTGTTGACATTTTAGTCAAGCTGTCTGTTTTGGCCCAATGCACAATTTCTGGGAAGTGAAATTAGAGAAATATTACTTGTGGAAATGAAAAACATCTTCCTAAACCATTTGCATTTTCCAATTTGAATATTATCGTTCTTCAGGAGAAGGTTTTAATAAGGTAGTAAAGAAAAGGGGAAAGTAGATTTCCAGAGGAACAGACAGCAAAGACAATAAAGTTAGCTGAGGATCCTGCAGGACAAGGAAGAGAGTCACATTTAGTAGCAGAATTATCTCAACACCTACACCTGATTTACTAATAAAGGCTTTTTTATCTGCTGTCCTTTTGACATGTAATTTCTTTGGAAGTGTAACTGTAGAAGTTAGCAAGGGGACAGTTCCTAACAAATATTAAAATTATAACGATTATTTGCAGATATCTTGCAGAAAAAAAATTAGCTGTGATAAATCTATGCTAATTTCAAAGAATCAGGCAATTAGGGATTTTGCCACAGTAAAAATCACACGAACTGAAAAATGAACAGTGACACAAAATTGTTTCCAGTAGCTTGTTTTTGTACTAAAGTGTTTGATTTTCTTCTGAAGACTATTCAAAATACACTTTATATTTTCTCTTCCAGACACCCCCACATATCCTTTTATGTAACTTTAAAGTGTCTTTTTACTGCAAATAAGCCCCTTCTCAAACATCAAAGTGGAACTATAATTGCATAGACTTGTCTCCAACCTGCATAGACTCACTTATTTCAAAAAGGTACAGATGTTCACAGAGTTTACAGTAAGGTCCTTCAGTGGCTCAAGGGGGTCATGTATTACTAAGAACTGGAAAAAAAATTGATTAATCCTGTTCGAAGGAAATTCCAGTAGATATTAATTACTCAACATTTACTTTGTTGGAAGTCACCTTTGTTTTTAATTGTGAAGTGGGATGTTATTAAAAGACATCTATATACATTTACGTCTAGAGTGTTTGAAACATCTTACTTGGAAAATGTTCTTTTGTGAATAAATAATCAGTGGATAGCGGACTTAGTGTGACAGTTTGCCAAGCACTGTAAATATGCTTGAAATGTTCTGAAATTCCTTTTAAAGGATAAACTTTTTCTTCAAAGGAATGTTAAGAAGTTGTTCCCACTGTATAAATGACATCAGGAGAGATAAGCAATTTGATGTTCTTCTGGTCTTCAGTAGGTTCCCACTGGATTATTTTGTAAATTAATTAAATGACTGTAGGCATTAAAGCGTAGCCTCTTCAGTAATCTTTCCTTGTTCATCTGAGGCAGTGAGAGGTTCATCATACACAAATCTCTTCAGATAGTTTTACAAGATGAAAAATCCATATTTAGAGGATATCCTGAAAGTATTGAATAGAATTTAGGTCTTGGATTTTGAATGCTCTGTAGGATGAATATGTGCTCTGAATCTGTCTGTGCTTCTCTGTTAAGGTATGGCTTTTTGCATGTGCCTGTCTGAAAAACCTTATTCGTGTATACTTCAAGGCATAATTGAAGCCTGGGTTGTGACTGCCCTGTTCTGTACAGCACAGCAGCACAGCCAAATATGTTGGCAAACCACCCAGGAAAATCATGGCTCTGGAGGCTTTGAAGGATTCAGGGATTGTAGGCAGATGTTGTGCAGTCATGGGAGGGATGCAGAGATGAACATGCTCTCAGTGCCTGGGTGAGATGAGCAGGAGATTGGAGGAGGGCAGCATCCCATCAAAGAAGCGCTGGGAGACAGAGGGAACGTGTAACAGCCTAGGTGACACCTCTCTATCTGTGCCTGTTATTGGGGTGCCTGTGGGGGGTTGAAGGTAGAATAGCGCCAAATAGGGCCCTTAAAGACCATGGAGTCAAAATAGACTTTGGTCTGTTCGGGGCTGAAGGAAATATGGAATCTCTGAGGATCAAGCTTTACGGATGATGGGACTTCAGATCTGTATGTGATTTCTTTTCTTGTAGGAACTTCTGCTGTGATGTTTTTGAGGGAGATAAACTGCATTGTGGGTTCAAAACAGGGAATACTTTTCACAATAGCACTGAATCTGAAGGAGATAAAGTAAGTGAGAATATGGGTATTGGAAGAAATTCTATCCCTCGGGAAAACATTTTTGTGGGTTTTATTTGATTTTTTTTTTCTGTGTGTATTTTGTTTTGCTTTTGATTCATTTTTTTTTTTCCAGTTCGGTTTTTTTTTATGCAGCAAATTCCACCCCCCCCAAAAAAAAAATACGACAACAAAACAAACCATAAATGATGTGTTCTTAGGGAGGAAAAAATAAAATATATATACATCTATATCCTGAAAAGTTCTGGATTCATCACAGTAAAAGGGTAATCATTTGCTCTGCTTGCACAGAAAAATGTGTTTCCTGGGAAGGTCGACAGCGTGTAGGGGCAGAAAAATAGCTTAAGAAGCAGGCTTTAAATGTAATCTGTGACACACAGTGACTTTAATTTAAGGCAGTAATGCCAAGTGAAGTCTATTCCATTAATTTTTTTGAGGCCACTGTAAGGAACTCTGATAGACGTAAAATGAATATTATTGTTCCTGGCAATGAGTAATTATGCCAAAGCATTTCATATTCCTTCATTTTAAATTCTGCAAAAGACTTATATATCAACTTAATAAAACTACAGGTTTAAAAATGAAGGCAAAAGCACCCAATGATTTTTTGGGTCTTCATTCAATGTAGTGCACATCCATGTTCACATATACATACATGTGTTCAGTCTCCATAATTCTGAAAAAATTGCCCTATTTAATATTTTTATTGAATACTGAAATAAAGCAAAGCTTCTAGTATTTATGCACTGCTGCCTTAGAATCTGTTTGCATGTTTCCAGTTCCGTCCAATGCTTACATTCATTTAAAAAAATACTTTCAAATATATTTTAATTTGAAAATAGAAGCAAGCTCAACTATTTTGTGAAAGAATACAAAATAGCCTATATTTCTTCTAGATCAGTTTCAAGTGCAGCAGAACCATCTGTAGTGATGAATTTAACTTATGCCTCCTGTCATTTACCCCCTTACATGTTGAATGTTTTCAAGAAAAGAGTCACAGAATTGTGTTTCTTTTTAAAAGGAGTTTTAAAAACATTTCTTTCACAAAATAATAGATGTTTATGTTTAAAATTAACACAAGAAGGAGAAATAAAGACCTCTGTCCTGTGAACACATGTGAACATGTGCAAACGTGATCTGATGTCCCCTTTTGGATGAAAATGATTTATTTTCCTTCTAGGTTTGTTGGGGTGTTTTTTCTTCTTTTAGGGTTCGGTTTTGTTTTGATTGTTGCTTTTTCTTTCTTTCAGAAAAATTAGAAGTGCTCTTATGCATTCATATAGCAGAATTATCTTGAAATAGTTTGTCAAGGAATTACCTTTCACTAATAGTTTTAGATATCTCCAAACAACAGAGTTGTTTTATCAGTTTGCAAAGGACTAGGTTGCAGGAAGTCAGAACCATCAGAAGTTAACACATACTTATTTAGAGGAAAAATCTTATGCTTGAATTTAAGAAATGGAAATTAAGGTCTTTAAAATTCTGTATTCAAAACAAAATGGAACAGTGGAGGCAGAACATGGGGCGCAAGGGTGAATGCAAATCATTGTGCAAGGGGCTGTTGCAGAGGGGTGGATGTACAAGAAGATTGGAGTATAATTAAAGGCTGGCATGAGCAGTTTGGTAGGAGGAGGTTGGAAATAATTTCAATCCCATTACAGAAGTAGTAGTGGATGCAAAAGCTTTGTTATTGGCTGGGCAGCAGTGGTGAACTCCTGAAGATTTCCAATTCATGTGGGTGTATAAAAATTGGCAGAATAATACTAACTCAATTATGGCTATTGTGAATTTAATTTTGCTACAGCATTTGAAAAAAAGACCTGGGGAGAAAGAAAGAGTAAGGCATAAGCGGAGAGTAGCTTGAAACAGTAGCAAACCTTAGGATATTGTAAATATTTAATGTATGAACTAAGTCATGGCTGTTGTCTATATGTTACAATTAAAGACACTGAAAAAAAGGGTGATTAATTTCTGCAGTGACAGGTATGCTTTTGGGTGTGAGGTAAGCTGAACCTTAGCTGTCTTTGTGATACGTTTGTGCTGAGTTTTGCAAGCTGCACTAGGACTTCTATTTAAGCCTTTGTCTCAGCCAGGTAGACCTGAAGTCTTTAGGTTTGGTCCTCGGCATTGATGGAATTCATTACAGACCCTCAGATGAAATTAACACAAGGATGCACCAGAAATATTAATTTCGGACAGTTTTTTGCTGTCTACTGAAGGGTAAACCCCTCAGTTTAGCTATCCACTGAAGCTTGAATTCTGTAGGGAAAATTCTTTTGTTTCTGTCTTGACAGGCATTTCTGTGTCAGCAGAAGACACTAACTCTGTCCCCTGCCCATGGGGAGAGAAAAGCTTTTTCTGTGGAAAATCTAGATATTGTAAAGCTTGTTTCAGTCTCCTACTATTCCATAGACCTACTTGAACAGGTTCTTTATCTTTTTATTTCTTCCATTTGAACAAGAGGACAACAAAGATAGCTGTGGGTTATGGGATGACAGATGTATGGAGACCATCTAATAGTATGGTTACAGAGATATGTTATATGATATGGTGTATGTTTTTAATGTATTTTAGAGCATATCTGCTCTGCAGATTTTCCTACAATAACAGATACAGATATAACAGTGTCACACAGCTGCTTTCTCACTCCCTGCACCCCCTGTCCCTGCTGTGGAGGAGAACTGAGAAAAAGAAATTAAACTCGAGGGTTGAGATAAGAATGGTTTTAATAATTGAAAGAAATAACACTGTTGATAATAATACCAATAATAAAATAGTTTTAATGAAAAGGAGAAGGAGAGCAATAATGTCCACAAAAGACAAGTGATGCACAAGAAGATGAAGACAAGTGCATTTGCTCACCACCCGCTTACCAATGCCCAGTCAGCTCCCACTGGGCTCCTCCTGGCCAACTTTCCAAATGTATGTATTAAGCATGATGTTCTATGGTATGGAATGTTCATTTAGCCAGCTCAGGTCAGATCATGGCTCTGTTCCCTCCCAGCTCCTTGTGGACCTACTCACTGTTAGAGCATGGGAAGCTGAAAAGTTCTTGACAAGCACTGCATGGCAATAACTACATCAGTGTGTTATCGACATTGTTCTCATACTAAATCCAAACCACAGTACAGTACCAGCTGCTAGGAAGGAAAAGACCTCTATCCCAGATGAAGCCAGGTAAACCAGATACCAGTACTTTGTTCTAAAGCCCATCAGCTGGGCAAGAACAGTCTTCAGGAGCAATTATGTTTGTTACAGAAATATTGAAGTTTTTGGGTTTTTTTCAGTTGTTCTAGTCTTTGAGTAGAAATCAAAGCAAAACCCATCTGCTCAATGACACTGCTTCCAGTTGCATTGCCATCAACACTGGCATTTTCATTACTAGTGCAGAATTCAGTTCACGGATATGGATTTTTTCCTGCTTTAAGGTAGAGGAACACTGCTTTTGGTATCATTAGCTCTTGTTCTGTCACTTGTTTACTCACTTACAGCACTTATAAGCTTAATATGTTTGTCTATTGTCTAAGGAAGCAACAAATGGAATTATAACAGAAGACTTAAATAACAAACAAAGATTATGAAGTACAGCCTGTAAGAACAAAACAGTTAAGCTGCTTTACTGGACTGAATGTTGTGTCCTGTTTCTGAAAGAGAGTTTGCTAATACAGGCAGTAGGTCACAGTAAAAACAGTATTTCTGACTGCATTACTGCTCTGTAGCACTATTTTTTCGAGGTTTGAGTAGCAACCAGAGCTATATCCATAAAAAAAGAGAAGTTTTTCTCTGTGGTAATTACCTAGCCTGCCCTACCCTCCATATGCACTGAAACAAGAGAATTTCCAATATTTGTCCACTGCCTAGCAGCAGTTAATAAGATTTCTATCATTTTCAGTTGGCTAGTCCATTTTGTGCAGGAAGGTGATTCTGACTATGACTGAACTTTTCTCAAACAAATTTTAATGTTTCTATGTTGTTCTGGACCTCACTGGAAATGGTGAGTAAGTGGAAAGTGCAAAGCATGTGAAGAGTTGGTGTATTATACATTCCAGAGGGAAACCTTTAAATTGCAATTGTGACTCTTGTCCTACCCATTTTAGGAGCTTTCAGCATATTTCCAAGACTGCTTATTTTATGAGGGGTTTTTTTAGTGCTCTATGAATGTCACTTGGAGAAGGAGTAAAGATATTTCAAGATCCTCGGTTTTTTCTACTGTAACATTAAGCATATAAGATGCTCATAAATATGCAATTGACTATCAATTGCATAGACTCGGGAAATGTCAACCGTTTGTACTGATGACTTTAAAAAGAATTAGAATTTTGGCTCGGAATTAATCACTATAACAATTCTTTTGACAGGAAGTGTTTATCCATATTACACTAGCTAAAGAATACAGGAAAATCCAGTAGTGCTGTGTAAGGTGAAAGAGATAGAGAGAAGCTCTGGGGTTATTAGAAACATCGACATCGCATACTGAAAATAGTCTTGGCCCTTTGGTGTTCATGGTGTATGCCCTCAGGTTCTTGCTTAGCGCCTAGCTATGTGTAACCAAGACTTCTCTTCTTTTAAATATTCCATGTTCTTGTGCAGCATGATGCGCCCATATTTAAATTTTGTTTTCAGGCAGTGGAGAGCACATCTATTTAAACAATAAATATTTGGACAGGGCCAATGGGGTTGTCTGTCATAATTTTTGATATCTGCTGCAGCTTTGTTGAGAGCAAAATTATGTAAGAGTATATTATGGTCTTTCATAGTTGACATTGAATGTTTTGGGTTAGAAGAGACCATAAGGATCACCTACTTCCAATCCTCATCAATGGGCACGGTTGCCACACAATACATCTTTTTTTTTTAAAGCCTCATCCCACCTGGCCTTGAACATTTCCAGAGATGAGGCATGCACAACTTCTCCAGAAAGCTTATTCCAGTGCCTCTTAACTCTTGCAGTAAAGAATTTCTTTCCCACATATAATCTAAATTTCTCCTCTTTCAGTCTATGGAAATGTTTTTGGCTTTAATGTCAATGCTTTTTCTCACTAGAAAGTTGGGAAAAATAACAATAGAGAAAAACCTGTTCAGGTTTTATACAGAAAATTAGTTCTGATGGTAGCTTTATACAAAATAAAAGTTTTATTTCAATGTTTTCATTAAATCACATAAAATCATGTAGCTTGATACTATCATGAATGAAAGCTTTAAGAAACTTCATTGTGTACAATAATTTTGATTGATTTTATCGCTCTCATATTTCATTGACATGTTTCTCAATATAAGTTGAAAACTTAATGAATATTCATGTCCTATGATACAAGAAGTACTGCCCCAAACTAATGGGAGTAGAAGGAAAAAATCTTTGTAAATCTTTTAACACACTGCCACGAGGAAAGATTGCATTGTGTCTGACTCTTTTGACTAATAACTTACAGTCCAAACAACAAGGATCATAAGACAAAACCAGATCAAAAACAAATGATTCCATAGTTTTGTTTAAAAGAAGGTTACTGTAACAGGAATTTGAGTTTTCATATGCATTTTAAATGCAATGTCATGTTCCCCAGTGGTTGAAATCTGAAGATCAATTGCAGACAAATTTACATCGTTTTGATAAATCTCATTTCACTTCAAACAATATGTAATTCACATATTGAGCACTTTATTTCAGTAGAACATTTCTCATGGACATTTCTCAACAGTGCCAAGGGGTAAATAAGAAACATCAAAGCCTTCTATAATACAATTTTAAAAACATCAGTGTGAGACAACTCCATTTGTGTCCTGATGCAAATATTCCTGTCTCCATTCTGTGCTTGTGTAGCCTTTCTAGTGCTGACACAAAGTGCTGACACAAGGTAGAATTTATCTACTCATATACAATCATTTCCAGTCCAGTGAAACTTGGTGACAGTTTTCCAATGAGATTTAAGCAGTTTTCCTTTTTTCCCTTCAGCATTGAAGTTCATGTTTGTGAGCATATGTGAAAGAAACAGTGATGCCAGGGATGGGGCAGGGGCTGGCGTACCCTGCTCGGCTGCTGGATACTGCAGGTGCATTCCTCTCAGGGCACAGAGGCTGCCTGAAGTCACCCGAGCTCCACGCGCCAACAGGGAGCTGCTTGCTTTCCAGCTGCTCGCTGGAACTTCTGCTAGGTTTTTACATCAAGTAGATGACCTCATAAAATTAATGAGACATGTTTTTACAACCTTCTCTCACACAAGGCAATAGTAATTGCTGTATTTTATATGACAGAGTGTTTAAACTGTCAGCGTGGTAAAAAATCATACAAATCCAGTGTAAATACTTCAAGTTGCACAAAGTAATTACTAATCTTGAAAAAGCATCAAATATGCAGAGTTAGCTAATAAATGAAAAATGAATAATTCATTCAACATAAAAGAGAAGGGAAGAGAGGTATTAACATTTTACCCACAATTACTCTTTGACAAGCTATTACTGAACCACTAGATTTTTAGTTTTATCACATTTATTCAAAACCTTGCAGCAATGTAGAGATATGTAATGATTTTGAAGGACAGATGTAGGTGTGCCTTTTTATATGGGTGTCTCAGATTATAAATATATAAAGAATTTTTTTACTACTGGTTTTCAGTCATTCACACTGATAGTAGTTGGAGGAAGTTAGGATGTAAGCACATAAAAACCTTAAATACACATATTTACTGAACTACTAAATATTTTCTTACATCAAATTTCCCCAACATTGCTGCCCAGTACAAGCTCTTCACTTGTGAAATAACCAGTTTAGTTTATATTTCCAAAAAAAGTTTAGCAAGGTTGAAAAGATCTTGATGTAGTCCCTCAAATAATATTTCACTTTTTGGGGCTCAGCCATCTCACTTCACAACAAATCATGAACCTCTAGTATTATCTGTGGTATAACAAGATGACTGTGAGAATGTACACTAAGCAACTATAAGCATTTATTTGTCCATAATCCAGAGTTGCTAACACCCAGATTTCAAGATTTATGCATCATTCTTCAAAAGAAAAAAAAAAAAAAAACCGTTCAAATTAGATTATATTCTTTTACAATATTTTTAGGGTCTTTGTATCTTCCTTCTGGTTTTGAGATTCAAAACTTTTCTTTGTTACCGAGGGGAATAAAAAAATAATTAAATCTAAGATTCTTACATTGCCATGTAGCCTCAGGGAATTGATGTTTTAAGAAAAATGCCAATTATAATGAAACTTCTGGTAAAGCCTCTGGTAAAGGTACAATGTATTATATGTTTTATGCATGTAAGTTCTCAAAATATTTTCCCTTTAATTTTTCTTCATCACTTTCTGGTATTTTTTTAATATTGTGTTTGATACCATGTTTCCCTAGGTACACATTCATTGGGAAGCACACTCATGTTCATTTTGAGTTCTCTTAAATATATACTTTAAAAATCACCACTGTTTCAAAAATTATCTCCTAAGCAGGTCAATTCTTTCAACAATTCTCCTTGGATTAGTGGATTTTCAGATTAAGTTGGAAGATCTGGTTGGCATATTTATGACTTAGGAATTTGCCCCTTATTCTTTGTACAGAAACAAAATGTCAGCCTTCATCTGTCTGAAGAATAATTGTCTTTTCCCTTTGCCCCTCCCTTCGGGCAGCTAATAGAATGCATGAAGTGATTAGAGGCACAAAAATAGTTCATCAGGACTAGAAATGCTGAATAGTTTTTTTTTAATGACTAGGCTAACATATGGGAGGAGAAAAGAAAATATGTAGGGAAGAACTCATAATTTATTTGATTCTTTTTATTCAAGGAGGAAATGCAAGTACTTCTGACATCAGCTTGGAGATGGCAGGAGACCCCATGCTCTTACTGAAAAAGCTCTTCCAATGGAAAAAAAGATCCAAAAGAAGGCACCCAGATGTCATGGGCATCATCTTCTTCAACCTAGCTTCATTTTAAATAAAATTAGAAAGTAACATGATGCCTTTATTCTTTATGGTCTCTACCCGCATTTTGGAAATGAAGATGTGACCTTTGCTGTAATATTAAAACATTTAGGAAAAGCTTTCTGTTTTGGTTGGGTTTTTTGCTGCTTGAAGGTTTGAATTTATTTCAGTATTTCTTTCAAGAGAAGGACGTAAGTACCAAGCAGAGGCTGGCTACCTTGAGATCAAATAGAACAATGTTGGGATAATCCAGATTTGCCATCTGTTCTGCTGATTATTTCTGGAAGAAATTAAAAAAAAAAATGAGGCAAGGTCCTGCTAAGGAAATATTAGGCACTATATTTTCAGAATCAGAACTTGGGACAGTCCATCCATGGAAAATGTTTCTTAATATACTTTGTGTCTGAAGAGCTGAAAACCATGAAGGACATCAAGGTCTTCAGAGCAGAAACAATCAACCCAAACCTACCCAGACTTTGGGTGTTACTGGGATTCTAAATACCATTAGATTGGGGAAGTACTTGAAATAAATAAAGAGCCCAGATAGCATTTCCCATTTTATTCGAAAATGGCAAACTTTCACAGGTTAATGACTGAGACATTTTCCTGATGGGATAATGCAAGAATGTCTACAGACATTTCAGTGATATGAGCTCCACAAAAGGTTTCTAAGCACAGTGTAGATAAAGCTGCAGTCACTTGAGGCATTGATTTGGACAGGAACAATGTAGTCAATACACTTTATTTCTGTTCATAATATTGAACAGAATTATTTATTATTTGATAATATAATATCAAAATATTGTTTGTATATCTCTAAAAGTGTGCTAAAATTTTCAGATAAATATTTTAGTTTTAATACACTTAGATGATGTAGGAATGCAGTAGTCAGAGATTACACAAGAACGCAAATGTCAGCACGCTTTCAGATGAATTGACAGGTTCAAAAACCTCATGCAAAACCAGATAGCATTTAGCAATGTGATCTTTCTCTTCAGAGTGATATTTGTTGCTCAATGTTGCAGTGAGTTTAGCCCAGATGAGCTTGTAGGCTGATATACCTGAAGAAGACCCCTGGGTCTGAAGAGACTTTTAGCTCACGGTGACAGAAAGATGTTCCCCCAAGGCACCTTGCAGTTAGCCTCCTCAAATACGCAACAGGGAACAAGAGTATTGGGTTTGGGATTTCCCCTCCTCTTTTTCCGTTTGGAGTTAATAGCTAGAAGGTTCTACTCTGTTCCTTCTACCCGCGGTTTATTATTGGTTTTCAAAGTTCTGTAACCTCCTCCCTTGTACCTCCATTCCCTGGCTTCCCTGTCAATCCTGTATCCTTTGCGTCCCGGTTGGTTCTCCCCTGCAAACTCCTCCCATCCAGCACTCTCTCTTAACCCCACGTTTGCTTCCGCTCTGCTCTCTGCGCCTTCGGATCCAGCCCTATTGTGCTCTCCTCTGACCCATCCCGACTACAGGGACCCCCGCGCCGCCCCGCTGCACCCTAATAAACCCTGGATTTCTAAAGCACAGAGACTACATCTCCTTAATCGCCTCGTCTCCTGTTCTTCTCTGTCGCGGACACAATCTGCTCGCGTGGCCAGCGCGGCATCCCGGCTCCGCCCGGTCCGGACTCCCGTGGGGTTCGCGCCGCGGCAGCCCTCTTTAGTGGGATTTCTGGGTTTTGCTGCTTTCCCCAGAGCGAGAAACCTCAGCTCAAGTCCAATTTGTGTCTCCCATCAGTTCTGTCTACACCAGTGCTTTATCTTCTGAATGGGCTTTGTGACCTGAACCTTGTTGAAACAAGTTGAATCTCCCATTAAAATCTGCTTTTTAGTTGCTGACAGAGATGGATTAAAAAAGAGAAAAAATGCTTCCCTACCTTTTACCACTGATAACTGAGCAAAGGTTAGGAAACCTGTGCAGAAATCACTTACCAAAAGTTGGGAATAACTGTCTTTCAGTATCATCAGTAAGTCCACAAGATGCTACAGATGCTATTTAGACCAAATCTGTGCCATGTGACTACAGAATGGAATAAATAAGCACTTAGGAATGAGAGTTGAATTAATGATAGCCTGTGTATCACAAAATGTGATAAATTATAGTTTGTTGCTGGCAGCAGGAACTATTCAAACAAATATTTCTGCATTATGACAATTTCTTAAGGCTTCTCTAGAATTCACGCATAATAGGAGAACTGCCTACAGGGAAGATTATTAGGAAACTTAGAAAAAGATTTTCATTTTGTGATTCGAGCAATGTCTGTAATTACCAACACAGCCTATCATTTACTAAGTGGTTAGTTGCATGTATGAGACCTTTAGCTTGTACTGTAATTACAGTATATAGAAACAATATACTTGTTACGGGTGACTGCACATAAATAGGTGGTAAAATGTCATTAAAGCTGTTTTGGAATATATCTGTTTGTAAGTAAATATTTTCAGTTTTCCTTTGAGCAAACATTGCTGAATGACTGTTAAAAACAGATGCCAAATGGGAAACTTCTCTATACGAGCAATATTAGTTTAAAGCATGTCTTGCTAAGCCCATTAGAAGCCATGTTGATAAGATCTGAAACCCAGCCAAAGATGAAACATATTATTACCACTACCTTTTTTATGATGTCTCTTTCAAAGCTGCTTTGTTGTCACTTCTTTTTTTATTGTCTATCACTCTCCTATTATCTTTTAGTCTGCTTGGATTTGGAGGGGTGCTTGGTTTTGTGTACTGTAACTGCTTATTGTCAGGAAAGCACTACAAACGTTCTTACATGAATGTGGACAATCATAGGACTTTAACTGCATACCCATCAACTCTCTACTTAAGACATTGCAAGAACACCAAGATTATCCTTTAGAACTCAGTAGGAAAGGCCTGGAATCTGAAATGAAGCTTTGATTTGATTAGGAGCTTGAATTACCAGAAAATGATTTAAGTAAGCTATACCAAAAATATCTATCACTTTGGAGCTTTGATTAAAATTGCTGGTATGTATCTGCCAATACTTGCCCATGCCAGTTGTTACAAACAAGCAAGAAAAAATATGATAATAGAAGATACCACTGATCAGCATAACTTCTGTAAATTAATGTACTTGATATAATTATCTTTTACACACGTGTAATTTTTAGCTGATTTATATGTTTTTCTGTGGTGGTAGAGACACCATATCATTTTCTATTATTTTAGTATGTTATCCTTTAATACTGATGGAGGATTTCAATGGACAGAACTCATGGTGTGTCTCTTTTTCTCTTGGGTGTCCTTTATATGTGGTATGGGTAAGGGGAATGCAGCTACCAGTCAGTGCCTCCTTTGCCCCAAGCAGCTTTATGCCTGGAATTGTTTATCTGCTGAAAAGGCAGACTGACACTGTGCTGCACAGCTACAACCAGGGTATAAATATTTCAAGTATTTCATGTTGTCTCAGCTATGATAAGTGGCCAGAGAGAACTGATGAACCCAGTCAGTCCTTCTATTCAATGAAGCAATTATGAAGAGGTTTCTCTTTCTCAAATGAGGATTTATTTGCTTGATCTAGTGTAATATTCCAAGTTTACTGTAGACCATGTCTGATATCATTCCCCATACAATTAATGAAATGTTCCAGCAGTGATCAATGTTACATGGAGAAAGGGATCATTGAAATGGCTGAATCCAGATTTCTGTTTCCTGAGTGATCTGCAAGAGGAAATAAAATTCAGTAAGACAGTAAATGTGGTTTATTAAAAATGCCAATTAAACAAACAAACAAATACCCAGGAAAAAGCCAAAGCTTTATCCTATGGATTTCTTTTTTTCCTGTAGAAAATATCTTTATTTAAACCTGGCTATCTCCAGTACTTAATTTTGTTCCAATTCAGCCAGCCATTCACCAGGAGTGCCAGCTCCAGTATTTACTAACAGACTGTGAAGCACAGGGAAGGCACATTCTCCTACCCAGCTAACGACATCTATCTGAAAAAGTACAGATGTGTGCACTTCTGTGTCCATATATCTGTGCATATGGGTACGTGGATGCATAAAAATGGTGAAAACAGATATATCTATGTAACGGAAAAGATAACAGTTGGCTATAAAATGAGCAGCTGTTCTCGCCTTCCCTGCATGTCAGAATGCAATGTTGAGAGATAATTACACAAGGAGCACATCAAGAACTTTGTAAACATTTAGTGTACATAAATGTCACTTTTATTCAAGCTTTGTGTTTGGCAGGCATAATCTGTGACAGAAAATACCACTTGCTGCTTTTTTCTTTTTTCTTTTTTTAAATTCTATTTATACATTTCTTGAAAGAACAATCTGGAAGAGTTCCACAGATACCATGCAAAACTAGCTGTCAACCCAATTTGCATTCCTCTTTGCTTATTTTGATGGTTAAGTTCTCCAGAAAAATTGATTTACACATTTTTAACATCATTCACATGAATAATGAAAAGGTGCATACAATACCTTGTTAGTTACATGTGCTCTGATGATATTGCAAGGATACTTTAAGCAGCGTTTGTAACAAAAAAATAGGTATTGGGGCAGACAGTAATAAATGGTGGGTGAGAGGCTGGACATGCCCTGGCTGTGTGCACTGGGAGCTCAGAACCCCCATGTGCTGGGCTGCAGCCAAAGCCCCGTGGGCAGCAGGGCAGGGAGGAGATTCTGCCCCTCTGCCCTGCTCTGCTGAGACCCCACCTGCAGTGCTGCATCAGCTCTGGGCTCCCAGCACAGCAAGGACAGGGAGCTGCTGGAGCCAGGCCAGAGGAGGAACCTAGGTGATCAGAGGGGTGGAGCAGCTCTGCTGGGAGGAAAGGCTGAGAGTATTGGGATCTTATCAGCTTGGAAAAGAGAAGGCTCTGGGATGACCAAATTGCAGCTTTCCAGCACCTGACAGGAGCTGACAAGAAAAATGGAGAGAGACACTTTACTGGAGTGACAGGACAAGGGGGAGTGGTCTTCAGTCTGAGAGGGAGTAGGGCTGGACTAGATATGAACAAGAAATTCTTCATTGTGAGGGTGATGAGGCACTGGAACAGGTTTCCTAGACAAGCTGTGGATGCCCCATCCCTGGCTGTGTTCAAGGCCAAATTGGATGGAGCTCTGAGCAACCTGGTCTAGTGGAAGGTGTCCCTGTCCATGGCAGGGGGGTTGGAAGAAGATGATCTTCAAGATCTCTATGATTCTGTGATTCTCTGACATGCCCGTGCAGTTCTGATTTTGCTTGCTTTCTAAAACCAATACAGTTCTGTGCACCAACTGATAACCTCTTCTTACCTGGCAGACATAAACTGCATGTGCAGAACCTCTTGGATACAGCCGTGACTTCCTGCAGCATATTACAGACACCTGGGGCACCTCTGCATTTTGTAGCTTCTCATGTAACTACTCTGAAGAGCTTTATAAGGCAAAAACTATTTGCTACATCATTATTTAACGGGAGGTAGCAATAATATTATTTCTTAAAGATTTGCAGAGTAATTCAGTATTTACCCATTGGTAGCAGTAACCAAGCAATGAAAATCTCACCTAAGTCCAGGATTTGTACAGAAGTTCCAGCCAACTTCTCTTATGCAGTTTACTTATCTTATACATTTTAGTGGTCTTATGCTAAGAGTTTTGAGGTTTTTTATTTAATTTTTTGAAACACGTAATTAAATCAGAGCACAGCACATTGAAAAAAAAAACTCTCACAAAATTTGAAAAAGATTATCTGCAGTACACTATTTTTTAAAATAGTAAGTTAAAAGCTGTAACCATATTAAATTATCCAGCATGATTCAGGTATTTAATGAACTTTAATTTTTTTTTTTCCTCAGAAATGAGATTTATGAAAGATGGCTATACTTGTAGCTCATGCTGCTGTGTAGAGTGGAAGCATCTGTTCTGTGCTGAAAACTGTCATTCCAAGTCATGGGGGTGTTAAGCATGGATGAATTTGGACTGTTATGCTGGAACTGTGTTTCTTCACCAGCACTATGCTTGTCCTTGTGAGTAGCTGAAAAATTAGTGAAAAAAATGCAGACTCAATTCTTTGCTGATACTAAAATGTAATTTTCCATGAGATAGGACTCCACTGTGAAGCAATATCTATTTTATAAGAAAGTTATCCTAAGGTGCCAACACTCTAGATCATTTTTAGCCTTTCAATTAGTGAAGAAAAAGAGATTTAAAGAATAATTAATTTCTATTTTATGCTTTGCCATCGTGCAGATAAATAACATTCTGTAAGCTCTATACATTATTTTTCCAAGAGTCTTCCTGTGGCTTTTCAGGTATCCATTCTGAACCTGGTTGCGTCCTCCCTTCCAATAAGGAGGTTTCCCCCAAGATGCCCAGCTACTCACAGATTTGACTGGGCTATTCATTGTGGGCTACGGGCTCAGGAGGGAGAGAACACGATGGAAAAGACAAATTCCGAACTACTCTCAAAGGGCAGGTCATGCCGAGAGCTGTGTGTGAGGCCCCACTCCAGTCCGTGATGAGGACACACAGGTCCCCACTTTCCTGATCCTGCCTTTTCAGTACCCCTCAGTTGGACACTAGGAAACAAGACATGGAAGGAACTGACATGTAGACATGCTTTTCCAGATTATTTTCTCAGTTTCAGACAATCAGCAGACCAAGAATATTCCTCAACAAGGTGGAAAAGGATTGTTACAGGCTTGTAGGTTATTTCTCAGTGGAATGAATGGTCTTAGTCTTACTTGAAGGACAACAGAATCATTTAAGTTGGAAAAGACTTCCAAGATCATTGAGTCCAACCTGTGACTGGTCGGTGACCTTGTTAACAAGACCACAGCACTGAGAGCCACGTCCAGCTCTTGAACACCTCCAAGGAGGGTGACTCCCCCACTTCTCTGTGCAGTCTATTCCAATATTAAGCTATTTTGCACAAAAATAAGCTATTTACTGAGGCATGGACAAGGATCACTTCCATGACATCTCCAACACCATAATCCCTACAAGGCACCTTAGTGATATTTTGGCTTTGACTTACGGAGAATTTAAATACTTGAAAGGTGTAATAAAACAGGACTGAAACTGTTCCATGCTCTGAAATCAGAATATGCTTGTTTGGAAGACAGTGATCTGTGTAAAACACAGCTTTTGGTCTCACCAAACAGATGACAGAGCTGAAACTTCTCTCTCATACACTTAGCAAATTGGTCCAGTTTATGTCCTATTACATAAAAAGGGAAGGAGAGATGGAATTACCAGTGGAATCTCCTTTTTTTGCAGTTTTGCAAAACCAGCCCTTCATTTTCTTTGCTTTTATGATAAATATTTGAAAATGAAAATTTTTATCTTTGGTGAAAAGGAGTATTATTTTGATGAACAATGGAAAAAGAACTTTAAATTTCTTTTTATTTTTTAATTGAGAAATCAACAAACTAGACTCAGCTATCTATTTTTAAAAAAATCCTTCAATAATTGTTTGTTACTTAAAATAATATAAACCCAAGGATTCTGAGTTTAATAAAATTCCTGAAATACAAAAAATAGGGAACTGGATTTTGAAAGTTTTGACCTTTTCTCTTTCAGCTTTAATATTTTGTGATTTGGCTTGTTGGCCAGTACCTTTTTTCTTACAATTTAGTGAGGTTGTAAACTGTGTGGAAGGGAAAGAAAGAGCGACCAACACCCAGAATATTGAAAAGGTTGAGGTAATAAAGCACCTGTCACAGATTTTAAGATATATTAAAAATCTGATACTTAATTTCAGTAACCGTGGTTTCAAAGGACAGAAGACAATGGCACAGTACAAACTTAGTCTCCTGGAAAATATTTCAGTGGGAATTGAAAGTAAAAACTTGAACGATGCTTACCACAATATAAAATTGGTAATTTCATGGGGTTCAGAGGGGTTTAGTGCTATATAAAGAAAACATGAACAAACAATGCAAAACTCAGCTCACTAAAATATATGTGGATTGAGATAAGGCTGTTATAGCTTTCTCAATACACAAGGCTATATTTTAGTCTATCCTCACTTCCCAGAAATAAATAATAGGAAAGAAGTAGCTCACATCACCTGCATGAATGAAGTTTTACTGCCTTTGTTGTCCCAAAATGGGTGAGCTCTCAGTAAATTCTTTTCTGGGATTGAACCACTTGTAAATGTCCTTTTTCTTGGAGATTCTCTGGGCTCTAATAATGCTTGAGTGCATTATTCAGCACCCTGCCCAGTGTGCCTTCCTTGCCCTACCTGGCTTTCTTCTTTCACAGCCTCTACAGAAACATAGCAGAAGTTTCTCTTGCAATTAGGCTGAAATTAGGTAGCAATTTTTAAATGCTATAGTGTGTATAGGCACACAAAGGTTTTGCAGGTACCCTGCTAAAGAAGACAGCAGAAAGACAGCATGATATAAACTTCAGGGAGAAGAGAAAGACAGGAGGGCCATAATTAGGGGAAATGATAGAGAAAATCGAGAGAGTTTATCAATGTATAATAGTGTTTGAAGTATAATAGTGTTTGAAGTGCCAGAAAAAAGGAAAATATTGAATTCAACAGTATTTTGTGTGCATGCACATTTTTGAATTTTGAAGTGATTTCACACTTTTGTCTGGATGCTTACACTCTGTATCTATCTATCTATCTATCTATCTATCTATCTATCTATCCATCTTTTTCTAACTAAGATCTTTTACCTCTCCTGTGAGGAAAAGCTACAACATTCCCAGTTCCTAGAATGACTAGAAAGCTGGGTTCAATAGCAGTCCTAAGTACATAAAACAAGAATAAGGCAGAACTAAGGAACTTGAATTCAGCTATGAGGAAAGGCTGAGAGAACTGGAAAAGAGAAAGTTCAGGGTGACCTAATTGTGGCCTTTCAGTACCTGAAGGGAGCCCAGAGGAAAGATGGAGACAGACTATTTACACAGGTCTGGAGCAACAGGACAAGGGGGGATGGCTTCAAATTGAAAGAGAGTAGGGTTAGATCAGGTGTCAGGAAGAAATTCCCTACTGTGAGGATGGTGAGGCCCTGGCACAGGTTTCCCAGAGAAGCTGTGGATGCCCCATCCCTGAAGTGTTCAAGGCCAGGTTGTACAGGGCTTGGAGCAACCTGGTCTGGTGGAAAGTGTCCCTGCCTACGGCACGGAGTGCAACTGGATGATTTTTATGTTCCTTTCCAACTGAGGCCATTCTATGATTGTGTGATTGATTATATGACTTTTTCTTATGTTTGTTTTCTTCTTTTTTGTGAAAGGTTATCCTTTGGACTGAGGATACCTGGAAAAAGTACAAACAAAGAAAAACATACAGACATAATTTACAAAGATATGAGGAAGAGATCTTAATAGTACCATCACGAGTCTCCCAGTAAGACCTGGGAACAATGGTGACTCACTATGGCACCCCCAGATTTTCAATCTGCCACCCAGAGTGGCTTAGGGAGGGCAGACAAAACATCTAACAGGAAAGAGGCAAGTTGTCCTGAGTTTTTTTGCATAACAATTTCAGAGTTATTACTAATTATATGTTCTTGCATTTCTTTGAACTATTGCATTTCAATGATAATTATTAGTCTAGTTAAATTACATATATTGTTATGATTTTAAATATGTCACAAAGAAATCTTTGGCTCCATGTCTATAATGGGTTTCCATTTTCTCTCAACAAGACACCGAAAGGAACAGTATGAAAAAAAGGACTTGAAACCACAACCCATGACTCAGGAAAGGATGTCTCTGGCTTTTGTGTATTTCTGCAGCAAGTTAGTAACAGTCTTACTCTTGTATAATTTTGGAATAGGAATTTGAAAATGACTCCTTGTCATCAAAGGTGAGAAGAGACTTAACTTGCATACTTTCCTTCTATATATTTTTCTCCTCATCACTATTTATATTGAATTATTTACTTAAAATATAACAGCTTAAAAAGGATAGATTAGAGAATGGCCTAACAGATAGGACTTTCTCTTCATACACAGGTACCTGTCCATAAGCTCTTTCGGTGCCATTTCTGTTCATGTCTCCAGTTTTTAACAAGTGGAGTTTTAACAAGTGGGATAGTGGAGTTTGTGTACTTAAGGAGGGGTTCCCCCATTCCACAAGAAGTAGCCATGTGATGTTAACAGCCTCAGTCTAGGAGCATTTTTGCTTGAGAAGGAGTCCCAGCAGGAGTGCAAAAATCTGTATTCGACCTCTGAGTTACCTTGTTCTGCTGGGCTTTAGCACTGTAATTTCCTTTGGGATTGCTTTCATCTGCAATCTATGAGCTTTTTCACTTACGCATCTTGTCTGCTCTGACAGGTTTGTTAGCCCCAAGCTGTTCTCTGTCATACTGGACCCACGACCAACTTCTGAGCAGTTCCTTCTTTTCCCTGAGTCAATTTGGCATCCTACTGATGAGAAGCTTTCTGATCAGCACTTTTCATCAACTCAAACTCTCCTGTTGAGCAGTAAAACTGAAAACCATTGAGATTACCAGTTTAGATGTCTTAATTCAGAGCATTAATAGCTTGTACAGAAATTTTCTCTTCCTATTTTTTTCACTTTTTTTCCTTGTTTGTGTTTGATTGCTTGCATTTGGTGGTTTTTTTTTTTTCCTTGGGGTTGTGGGGAGGATTCTTAATTTTTAGTTTGTAACAGATTTCAGTTACATGTTGATGTATTGTCACGGGCAGGGAGAGAGAGAAGAAAAAAAGCGCTTTATTGGATTTTCTTTATTCCACTCCAGGTAAGTATTTGGCCTAACTTGACCAGCACAGCAGTTCCTTTTGAACTCCTGCTTTATTAGCGATGTTCTAAAAACAGCTGTATTGCAAAGCAGGCTATATTTTCAAATAATTTTGCCTCCTTTCTGTATTTTTGTCCTTCACTTGTTGAAGGCACAAAAGAGATACTTCTTAAATAGTAATTGTTCAGTAAATATGGAGTCAATTTCCTATTAATGTCAGCTGTGGAGAGATTCCACAGCACCTCATCCATCAGTGCACTTGTTACTATATTCTGTACATTATGGCATCAGCTGTCCTTAAAAAGCAGTGTGGTCTGGTGATGTGGCTTGGGGGAAATGGAAGGACTAGGGCTTATCTCAGCGAGGTCCTTGAATTGTGTTGTGTCTGTGACCATTTACATCACCACAATTTGCCTCTTGTGAAGAGCCATTTTAAGTTTTGCTCTGTCTCAATACAGAGAGAGGTTGTCAGAGGCATGTGGGGAGAAGGGGTGTACACATGCCACTCGCAGGAAGGAGGCAGCTAGGAGATGGGGGAAGCCTTGTCTATGGGGGGACTTTGCCTAGCAACACCTCACAAAGGACACTGTGCACCCCAGAGACACTCCTGCAATCAGAGGGGCTAAGGTCTCCACCAAGGAACAACAGAGAAGGCTGGACTGGACCAGTGGCCTCCTGTCAGCAGGCGGACTTGGGGAGGGGACAAGCGGTATAAAAACAAACTGCGTCACAAACTTCGGGCTCACCCGCCGGCGTCCTTGGGGGGGAGGGGGGCCTTTTGCTTGCCCTGGCTTGGTTTTGCTTTTCTTTGTACCCTGGCTCCAGCCTGCCTCTGGGCCCTTGCCCTCACTCGCCCTCGTGTCCACCCCTCGTGCCAAACGCTTGGCAGAACGCTGGCTGACCCGACCTGGGTCCTCCCTGTCCCTGCGTCCGCCTCCTGCCCTGTCCATCGGCATCGAAACGATCCAGCCTCTGCCACTGCTCCCTCCCGCGGCGCTGCCCAGTGTCCTGCACCGCCTCTCCGAGAGCTCCCTCCTGCGCGTCCGGCCGCCCCTCGCTGTGTGAGCCACGCCTCTGAGAGCTGCGCGTGCTCCATGGCAGACATGTGCTCACCACGAGCCGCACATGCTCCTCAGCACACAGCGTGCTCGCTGCGCCTTCTGCCCCTGGGATGTCAGGAGCATCCCTGGATCTGCTGGCGGTGACTCCTGCTTTTCCTGCCTCTCTCACCCCATTCTTTTTCCATGTTCTCTCCTTCGTTTCTGTCTTTTCCAGCCCTCTTTAGTAGGGCAGTTACTTCTTTCTTTTGTTTTTTGCCATCAATAAATGCTTCCTGATACAAAGTCTGTCTGATTGACTTCACTTTGTTCCCAACCACCTAATTAAAGAACTCCTCGCAGTTTCCCTTAGTGGAACGCGACACCTCTCTGCTGGCAAAACTGAAGATACTGCCTCCTGCAGACACCTCTGATAAAATGTGCAAAGTAAAATCCCAATTCCATGAAGTCTTTATTCACATAACTGACTTTAGCCTTTTGACTCAACGAGTATTCATAATTATTCATCTTAAACAAGTAGGGCTCAAAGTGCACAGCAGTATTCTCCCCACTTCCATACCAATTTAAACTATATATTGAGGAAAGGTCTTGTCTTACTTTGCCAAGAGCTCCAAGCACTTATTTTGTCATCCTGGTACTACAAAATGCCTACTTGTAATACAGACTTTTAGCAGTTGGATAGGATTCTGTACTGGGAAGTTTCCATAAGGCTGCTTTTACTTACATTAACTTGTTCCTGACTTGAACTAACACAAGTGTTGATACTCTGGTGTGAATAGGAAACATCTTTTGTTCTTCAGCCTGTATCCTCCTCAGGCAAGGACAGTAGTCAAGGAGCTACTTACTAAGCACTGTTCCAACAGTATCACTCTTTGTGCTGTGCTTAGAATTACTGCCTGTCTTATCACCTTAAGGACGTCCTTCAGCTGTAGGTAATGTCAAAGGGAACATTTTGAAGGGCATCAACAACCATTTGCAGATTTTCATTAAACATTAAAAATATTGTCAGTTTACTCATCCTCTGTTGATCCACTACATTCATAACACAATATGCCTTATGTAGTTCTGTGTATTTTAATGCTTTTGAAAATACATGGTTTAAGTATGTCATAAAAGCTCTTGGTTATTTTTGATTGCATATACCCATCCAATTTCTGACAATTTTGTTGCTTCTTTACCATTCTAGTTCTCTTTAATTTACTAAACTCTGTCTTCCGTGAATTTTCCTTGCTGAAATCAGGTCAGATTTAATCTCATCTCTAACTAGTTTCTCTCAAAATATGAGTATCTTCTAGTCTCAGTACGGCAAAACTGAATATTTTTTCCTTTCAGTTTATGTGCTTGAGAATAAAGAGGATGCTTGTTACTGAAGTTTTATCATGCTTTCAGAAGCAGACAATGAAATTAATTTAGATAAATGTTTATGCTTATTAACCTGTTTCAGGGTATTTTATCTCAGTGAAATAACAGTGTGGCTCTTGGAGAATAATTTTAATCAAATTGTTGGTATCTGATTCACATTTATTTGAAAAGAATATTGATTGTCACCTTTTGTCTGCATTCCTGCTGCCTAAAATGGCTAAAATACCCTGTGTTCTTGTGACAATGAATGGTGCAGTTACAACGATGCAGAGTTTAAACTTCAATGCTCACAACTCTTTCTACAAATAAATTGTTTTCATTTTGATTTGCTGGGTGTATATTATGAAGTCTGTGTTGTACATTTCTTAAGTAGTCATTCTCATTCTGTATTAAGGGAGACGTACATTTCAAATAACTGAGCTTGTATTTATTTGAAATAGTCTTTCATTCAGTGCAAATGCTGTGGAACACCAAGCACAGTATCACAGGCAATTTTTTATGCTTTTATGCTTTAGCTGAATGCACACCTTTTTATTAGGTGAAGACCAAAGCTTCTCTTCAGTTAAATCAGAATGTCGTATTTAGTGCTTGCTACTGGAGCAGCCTTCGAGTCAAGATAAAAATATATCTAGAAAAGGTAAGCAAGTAAAGATATTCTAAAAGTAACATTGTTTTTTGCTGAAATCTTTACCTGGCTAAATAAAATCTATGGTGTTTTGAGGGAAATATTGAGGGGTTTTTTCATTTGACGCAGAGCTGCTCTTCAGGGCTCTGAGAGATGGTTTTCAAAATGATGATTTTTGATTCTTATCTTAAGGGTGTCATTTGCAGTGGACAGCACCTTAGATTATCCCTATGAAATTATCCATTCATTGTAGAATTTTGTTTGGACTCCTTCACTGTATTTGCCCCCACCATTTGTAATACCTAGGTGCTTAAAAAACTCCCTCATCTTTACAGGGCAGTTCAACAGAACGCGTTGATGGCTCTCTAGGTAGAAATTACACAATATTGAACATTTTGTCATTTAGTATTCACACATTATTTTTATGTAACATTCTAGCACACAGATTTTCAGCTAGAAAATCTCCCACTGAGTGATAGGGCAGTAATTTGCATTACGGGGCTCCTCTTGTCCGTTCTGATTAGCAGCAGCACTTCCCTAGTTGCAAGTGTGGCTTGCCATGACAGTTAAATGTGATGAGCAATCTTGGTTTTCTGCAAAGTCCCAGGACATCACACCACTCACACCTTTTAACTAGCAGTTTAGCTAGCATTGTTCACGCAGAAATCCATGTTTCTTTTGAATACAAGCTTCTTTGTTAGACATCTCAGAGTTGCGAAAGCAAGATTGACTGTGCCTTGAGGACAGACAGAATGAAAACTGTATTTCAGCACCCACTTTGGATCACTTGGCTTATTATAATCCCAGTAACAAAAGCATTCAGGTTCTGTGAAGGGAAATTTTAAATGCTGTTTATTAGACTTCCGGTCAGGATTGATGTACTCCCTTGTCCTTGAACACTGTGCAATTAATTCTCCTGTGTGCTATGCTCTGCTCTGTAGGAGCAGTGTGACAAGCCCAGGAGGTACTGCTGAAGGGCAAACTTGTGGGTTTAGGAGGCTTCAAACTATGAGGGACAAGTTCATCTTAAAAATACAGGTCCTGCCTAGGCTTACACTGCAGCTACTGCCACAGTCAAAATCCTCCTTTATTTGCCAGAGTAAAGTTGAAGGAAAACAGTGGTTAATCAGACTGAGATTTCTCTCCACTCACATTTCTTATTTGACAGTGCTGCTGCAAACACCTGAGAACCTCCAGCATGAAATTTGTTTTTATATTGGATTTGTTGATCCTTGGTTTTACAGCTTGTCTTTCTCTACTACATTGCTGTGGAAATTGAGAGTGTTTGACATGATGTGTGCTTGCACCAGCAAGGGACCACATCTCAGTCCAACTCTTGAGAGTTTTCTCTGCAAGGAGAGAAGCCAGTTCTGTGTTTAAACACACAAAAGCGATATAATCTTTTTGACATTTTCTGCATTAGGGAGCTCAGTACTTTGGAACAGGTTTGTTGGAAAACCTCCAGCTTGCATTGCTTGTTGTTGTTGAGTTTCAGGCAAGGAAGCAAGTCTGATTTGCACAGGCAGGGAGAGCAGAAAAAGGATGTGCTCAAACAAGCCAGTTTCTTCATGGATGTCTCTTGGCTGGTGTTTAAAGATATCCAAATCTAGGTCGACTTTGTTCCAGTTCATGTAACCTAAAATAAGACATCAAATATAGCATTGTTTCACCTGAGATTAAGCACACTTGTACAGTCTTCTTAATGTAGGAGAGATTCCTATCCTAACAAGTTAACTTTATGAAAGTTCACTTTATGGAAGTTTGTGTTGTCACACACACATAAAACTGTTCACTTTATGAAAGTCTGTGTTGTCACACACACATAAAAGCTTAATGAAAGCATACAGATTAAGCTACTATAATAATTCAGTATAATAAATCTTCTAAAGAAATATTATAGAATGAGAAAGCATTCTTCTGTTTGAGTCTTCAGAGAGACTGTGTGAGTCTCTCTGTACCCAGAGCTCGGATGCCATGAGCTGCCTTTCAGAATGCACCAGCCTGCTCAGACACTGTGTAAAAAAAAAAAAAATCTAGGGAAAAAAATAATTGGACACATTCATCCTATGCTATGTGTAGCTGTTGTGGCTTGTTATTTGCCAAAGAATGATCACAACGGTACTTGACATTTTATCTAAAATCTATACCAGCATGATGCTCCTCTAATTAGAATGTCTCTGGGTCTTCTGTATGTGTGTGGGTTGTGTGGCTTGTAGTGAAAAAAGTAATCAGTGTGGAGCTCCTCAGCAGTAGTTCCATTCTGCCAGTTTAACATTCAAGTGTTGTTCTGTCTTGCTGTGTTATATATGAGAGACGATTAAATAGAGAATCATAAAATAATTTGGGTTTGAAGGGACCTTAAAGATACTTTAGTTCCAATGACCTGCCATGGGCAGGGACACCTTCCACTAGAACGGGTTGCTCCAAGCCCCATCCAACCTTGCCTTGAACACTTCCAGGGATGGGGCAACCACAGCTTCTCTGGGAAACCTGTGCCAGATCCTTACGCTGCTTACAGGGAAGAATTTCTTCCAATTTTTAATTTAAACCTACTCTCTTTTAGTTTGAAGCCATTCTCCCTTGCCCTGTCACTCCAGGCTCTTGTAAATAGTCCCTCTCCATGTTTCATGTGGGCTCCCTTCAGGTACTGAAAGGCCACAATTAGGTCATCTCAAAGCCTTTTCTTCTCCAAGTTGAAAAATCCCAATTCTTCCAGCCATTCCTTGTAGCAGAGGCTCACCATCCCTCTGATCACCTAGGTGCCTCCTCTGGCCTGGCTCCAGCAGCTCCCTGTCCTTGCTGTGCTGGGAGCCCAGAGCTGATGCAGCACTGCAGGTGGGGTCTCAGCAGAGCAGGGCAGAGGGGCAGAATCTCCTCCCTGCCCTGCTGCCCACGGGGCTTTGGCTGCAGCCCAGCACACGGGGGTTCTGAGCTCCCAGTGCACACAGCCAGGGCATGTCCAGCCTCTCACACACCAGCATCCAAGTCCTTCTCAACAGGTCTGCTCTTAATCCATTCTTTGCCCAGCATGTATATAGAGTTTCTTTAGAGGGGCCAGACACAATTCAAAAAGTATATGGATTATTAGAGCATTAAGTGTAAACTACTGTGTGTAGTGATAAGTCCACATAATTTCTCATACTTTTGTTTTCTTGTCAGTATGAAGTATGTGGTTACTTAATCTTCATTTCTTTCTCTTTTGTTACATGATAATAGGTACTTGTCAGTTATTTTTCCATGCATCACTGGTATGGAATAAAGATTTACCATGCCTGTGTTTTTATTTTCCCTCAAGTATGTTCTATTACAGCTGTTCAGTGGTATGTATTTCTGAATTTATTACCATTTTTAAAGTCTCCAAAATAGTTTAAAAGCGATATTTTATGGTACAATAATTATTATTAGCACATGCTCATTGTCAGTTTTAAATTTACTGCTTTAAAACAATATTAAAATATTTCAATTCAAATTATTTTGATTTTTCTCTTCTGAACCTACCCCTGCATGTAGTCCTGTAAGATAAGGGCAATCAATGAGCATGGCAATGCTATAGAAAAACATAACTCTCATTCTGGAGGGTCTCTTCATTACATAAATGACTTTAATATTCAGACTTTAGCATTCTGATCTGGTAAGATGAAAAATGTTTGAAATCCTAATTTTACCATATTTATTCAAATAAAACTTCTATAACTTCCAGTTGTGAGTGTCTGTGTCCACCTAGACTATTCAGATTTCCTGTGAACTGCTATAGAAGAGCCCCTGTGCAGGTCAGTAAACTGAATCAATTCTGAACAAAAGCCATTTGACTAACAAACTTCCAAGGTAATATCTAAGGTATAGGTTAGAAGACAAAATCTATTCATGGTGACTTAGCAACTTGCAATCCCTTCCTACTATGTACAAAAAGAGCCATGTCTCTGATCAGATTTACTTAATTTAGATAAATTTAGAAGGCTATCTTAATCAATCTTAATGAATGAGAAGGCATTTCACAATTGGGTGCATAAATGCAAATCTACACTATAAAAAAATGATGCAGTTGCATCATTTTCAGGAAATACCCCTGTGACCAAGTATATAAAATTAACTTGTGAGTACATGAAAGGAAAGTAGCAAAGAACAGGAATCAGATTTTCCAATGTGCCTTTTAAATTTTGTTGTTGTGAGAGAACCACTTAGAGTTAAAAATTAAAAGACATTTCAAGCACTTGGAAGCCTTAGTTATGTTGATGATACCTTCTTTCAGAAGACTTATGCATCTCCTGAAGAGATGAAAGGTATCTAAATCCCATGCAACCAAAGCCCTCTGAAAGAGAAAGCACTGCTATATAGATGAAATATCCCTTCTGAAGGCAAACTTGGAGCTCCAAGGGTAAGGTTTTGTTGTTACAGGTACAAGAAGTATTTTTCTGCCACACCCTGTGCTGTCTTAACTAATGTTTGATTTTAATGTATAGTGACAAAAACTTGCTGGTGATTTTTTAAGTGAAACATGAAATCCCCCAAAAGACAGTTGACAAATAATAATAGCTAAATCATGGGGTTTACTGTCCTGTTTCCATTTCAGACTGGTCCTGGATGAACACCATTAGCAATTTAAAGGCCTGAGTGCAAGCAACCTTGATGATGGGAAGGATGAGTCTGGGCTGGGATGAAAAGACATCCTGTGGTCCCCGTTAAAGGTATTTTGCTCTGAATTTTATGTGTTTTTTCCCCCCACCTCTTCTTTCTGGAGAGGGTAGTGTTTTGAGCTGGGAAAAATATGATGTCCACATTGAAGTCCCTGTGCCAGTTGTGATTTATCTTTATTCAAACTTAGTGATTAATGGAAAAATAACTGACAAGTAGAGAAAGAAGTGAGGTTTAAGTAACCACACAAAAGGGTTCCAGTCTCAGAAGACTTGACATTGATGGAACAGCCATGATATTTTTTGCCCACCATCCATATATAGGGGGAAGACATTAGCTTTGGGTTAGAATATTTAATTGCTGGTAACACGGCAGTTATAAAATAATGGAGAAATTATTTCTAAGTAGTTCAATGTTGGTTTTGCTTTAAGTCACATTATTGGTGTTTTGACCTGTTTTGCTCCTTGAATGTAGATTTCATTCACCTAAACATTAACATTTAAAGTCAAATTCAACAAATTGCCAAAGTTGCAATTCACTGCACTGAACTCCACTCAGTGAAGTGTTTCCTGTAAGTTTTTTGTATCAACTGCTGTCTTTGTCCCTTTTATATCGGATGCCAAGTGGAATTCATTAAACAGGATTAAAATTTAATTGCTTTCTTCTGCTTTTGAAAAGTGGACAAATATTACACAGCTAGTTTGCTTTCATATTTACCATCATGTATACAATTTTTGTTGTCTTCATTTTTTTAATTTAAAAAGTCATTTCAGTCCAAACAAGAAAAAACTATCAAAAGTGGTATAACGTGGAAATAAACTTTACCAGCAATGATACCTGTCAACATTTTACGTGACAGAAAAACACCTACAGGTGTTTTTCTCAGAAAGCAGGTATCGCTCTTCAGATAAACGATGTCTTTTTAGTCCCTTGGTGAAAAATGCAGATGGCATTAGGTATCCCATCAATGGACAGACAATACAGGGGCTTCTTGGCCTATCAGGACTGTTTCTCAATGTCTCCCTGAATCCACTTCTCTCTTTATTAATCAGAAGAAGGGCTTTTGATGACTTTATAACCAGTAGGGGTGAAAAATTGACTGTTTCAGGAAGAACAAATTTGCTTTTGAACAACAGTTAGTCAATCCTTGAGAATGAGTGCAGCTATCAAATATTTCTATGTAATGTTATGTTGTGTGTATACCAGAGGTTCTTTGTCCTTTTTTGTGTCTTTATCTCTTTAGTATGTCAGAGAAAACACTTATGTTCTCATATCACAGAATCACAGAATTCCAAAATGAGTGAGGTTCCCTCCTCCCTGCTCAAGCAGGGTCATCCCAGAGCACATGCCACAGGGTTGCATCCAGATGGTGCTGGAATATCTCCAGTGAGGGAGACTCCACACCCTGTCTGGGTGATCTGTTCCAGTGTGTGGTCACTGTACGAGAAGGAAGTTCTTCCTCATGTTCAGGTGGAATTTCCTGTGCATCCTGTTTTTGCCCGTTGCCTCTTGTCCTATTGCTGGGCACCACTGAGCAGAGCCTGGTCCACGGTCTGACCCCTCCCTGCAGACACTGCAGACAGGGATGAGGTGCCCTCTCAGTCATCTCTTTTCCAGGCTGAACAGCCCCAGCTCCTTCAGCTTTTCCTCACAAGAGAGATTCTCCAGTCCCTTAATATAGAAAAATGATATAGAAGTAAGAGGAGTTTCTTTCAAACCACAAGATACTGATCCTGTTCTTGTATGGATAGGAGCTTTTTAGACATAGTCATACTAAAGTCATTAGGATCATGTGGGAGATAACGTTATTCAACATGAGAAAGGATATCAGAAGGCTGTAATGTGAGTAACGTGATTCGAAATTTCAGATTGTAGTGTTTACATCTCAAATTATCCATTAAGCCTTCTGGTAGCTTGGTAATTAATTCAAAATCAATAGAGATTCTACTTCAAGGAGCTGAAAGGGAGAAGTGAGTGCTAAAGCATGAGGGAATGGAGTTATGCAAGGTGACCTATTGGAAATTATATTCTAAATGCAGAAAATATCATCTATAATTTTTTAAATGTGTTCAGAGTAGGCAATTTAGATAACTAAGTGCATATAATTTCATAGGCAGTTACTTAATTCCTACCTCTATAACAGAAAAAATGTTTTCCTTGAAGCTGAAGTTTAACAGTACATGAGCATATCTTTGTCCTCGTAACTCTGTGAAAAATTAAAATGTATTTTTCATATTTTAAGCATAAGGAGTACAAAAAAGCTCTAGCAAGATGTAACAGGAATGCAAAACCAGACCAAACTAAAAACTACCAAGCAATAAAACTTATCCTAAAAAATGACTACTTCTTCCTTAAAGGTTTAATTTATTATTCAACTCTGACTTTACTTGCATGCATCAATTAAACATTCTATATTTGTAATAAAGGCATGAGAAAACTGCAATACACTGAAGGTTCCATCCATTATTCGGATTCCAATCACACTTTAAAAAAAGTATTTAATAAATGTTATAAAAGAAATAAAATCACACAGTATACCACTTCCTATTATTATAAATTTTACCTGGTAATGGTAAGTGGAAATACTCTAAGCCTAGAAAAGGAAATTTGTTCTCATCTTGTGCATTTAGAAGATATGAGTCATCACCATTCCTTTTTCAATTTACAAGGTCAGTTCACTTCCTTCTGTGTAAGAGTAGGCAGACTGCCTAGTAAGCAAAGCAACAAAAGAAAAAAGCAATTGTAAAACCGTAAGTAGTAGCATAACAAAGTAACACTTTTGGATGTAAACTCCAATTTAAACTAAAAGCACAATGACTTAGATTCAAAATCAATTAAGTTCCTTTATTTTTTTAACATTTTGATTTAAAATAAAATGTTTGCAGTTTGAATATTCTATTCATCCAAAAGAGCTGTCTGCTTGCTCACTCCGTAGTTAGTAAAATGTGTGCATATTTTTGTCTGTGTTGCTCAAAGCAACAATATCTGAAACTAAAACTTGTCCTTTGCTAGTACTGATCTAATGTCAAACCCTCCCCCCAAAAATTATTAATCTGTTCTTTTTATATGAGAGTTAGATGAGCTCTCATTGCTCTAACAAGACTTGGATACACTATGTAAAAGTGCACTACATAGTATTACTGTGTGATAGTTTGTGTGTAATAGCAATTCCACATACTTCTCTTTGTTATAAAATCCATGCCAGAAGAATCTGACTACTTTTCCAGCTAGCTGAGGTCTGTAGGATCTGTGGAGTGAACTGAAAAAAAATAATATATTTTACAAGTCAGGTCTTCAGTAACATTCTTAGCTATCTGTATGCTCTGGGAGAATCTTTATCCCTTGACAGATGTATGGCTTATCTGGTCCCTTCTTGCTACTGAGAATCCCTGTCATAGAGTTGATCTCTTGTGAAAAGAATATGTAAGTATTGCATTTTGTTATTTCTTTGACACACTGTTCTCTGGGTAATACCATGTTCAGGAGGTAGAAAATGTCCAAACTCCAAAAAAATACTAAATTCCCCCAAAAAATATTAAAAATTAGGCTAACGATGCTGATTTATAATTGAAGGTGCTGTTGGCAGGCAAAATTAAATGAAACTTGTTTCTAAAGTTATGGGCTTGTATTCTATTTTCTTGAAGGAATAGTGAACCACAGTGGAACAAGGCGCTGGTAGTAAATCAGGAACTACAGTTCATTCCTGTGCCAGTAAGTCACTGTGTACTTTAGGGAAAAGCAGATTTCAAAAAGCAACTGCTTCTTCCAGGAGCAGCTGTGAATCCCTGAAAACCTCTGAAAACCCTTGCCATTGACTCAGCTGGAGACTCCAAGCTGGCTACTAACACACATAAACACACCCACACCCTCCCCGCTCCCACTTCAGCTCCAAGGACCATGGTGTTTGTTTCCAAACCAACTTTTTCATTGCTTTCACCCCGTGAGTCAGTGCTGTACTTAGTCAAGGCTCTAGAGCACGATGTGAGTGAAGAAACGGTGCTGATATGACTCATTCGCTGATGTTTGGTCATTTGTTCCCTGATTTTGAAGGAAATTCTTAGGAGGTCAGGCTGGCTGTGTTAGGAGCTCCTGGCTCTTCTACAAGAATGCTGTAGCAGACATCTCAATGTGATTAATTGAATAAATGTTCAAGCCTGAGTGCTTAGGTACCACTTAGAAGAGAACTTGTACTACTACTTGATCAGTGTTAAGTAGTTGACTTATGGTCAGTGCTACTTCCACACAAACAACTTAGAATTCTGTATAGGGGCAGGGGATGCTCTGCTTTCCCCCTTTTCTTAACTGGGATGTTAAGAAACGCTTAAAAAAAGATTTTTTATTTCTACTGAAATGTCATATAATGTTATTCAGTCATTACTAGAGAAGCTGGATTGCTTTCCTTGCATTTAAATTTGCAGTTATAAGTGCAAAAGCATGGCAAAAAGATAATGGAATTTTTTTAAACTTTGAAAAGAAATTAAACTGTCAGTTTAGACATTAGAGCAGTACTGTAGAAATTAAAAGTACATCATTACTTATGGAAGTGTAGAACATCATTGCAAATCTCAATCTTTCTTCTTCCAAAATAGATGGCAAATGTAATGGTTGATCACCCGTTTCTCGTGCAGTCTAGCAGAAATATTGCAGCTATGTATTTTGGAGGCCTCTCATGGTACAACATCCACTTAAAATCAAGTAATTGTTACTATTACCAGTTTTGAAGTCATGGGAACAAGATTGCTGTTAATGACAGAAATAATAATATAAGTATGTGTGATTTGACCACAGAATTTTTTTCTTTTTTTTTTTTCTAAAGAGTAATATCCTTTTTGTCTTACATAAACCCAGAATATAAATCTTTGCAGAGAAGCATTATCGATCTAGCAGGAAAGACAGTTCTTAATGGGTATTTCATTTTCTTTCCAGGAAGCATTGAGGCTGTATGAGGTAGTGGTTGCAGCTGTGTTTCTCTGTACGCAGAATATTTCTAGCCTGCAGTGACTTTCTGTGCATACAACTTTGACAGCTTCAAAAGCCTTTACAGAGTTCCTCTGCTTGAGGATGCAGAAGTGTCTAGACTATTACAAAATTTTAAAATTAAAACAGGACTTCAAAAATTTAGGTTAGCATTTTCACAGAGCTGTTGCTTGTGAGACTCACTGAAGCAGCCTCTTAAACACTAAAATCCTATTAAACTAAATTTGAACAAATGCATTTTCTCTTTCCAGCTAGCAGGATGATGTCAGACAGTAGCATAATTTTAAAAAATGACTGAGAAAATATCTGGTTTCTATAAAGCAGAAAATACTTGTCTAATTTTTATTTAAATATTTCTCATCACAGAGATGTTATCAACATCTGATATTTAAAAGTGGATTATCTTTGGATACAAGAAGACATTTCTTCTCAAGTATAGCTTATGGATGACTATAACAATCTAGAGAAAAAATAAAATATTTCAAAATTTACTCCCTTTCTGGCATTTGAGCTATTGATGAATGATAAATCTGCTGAAGGATACTGTCTAAAAAAGGCCTCCTTGTCTTTTTAAAAGCTATGGAAAAAAGATTACAAGAAGAAATTGAAGAGAAGATTGTTAAATTGCATGAAAAACATACTTCTGAACATAAATAAGAAACATGGTTCATTCACAAATGGAACCATACATCTCAGGTTTTATTAAGAGCTGTTTAATATGCATATATTGCTATTTTTTTAGTATCTCTCCTCTGTTCAGATATGTCTAAATCTGTGAAGTTTTGAAATGCAAATCTAAGCATCAAATAAGGAGAAAACTGCTCTAAAAGAGTAATACCCATGCCCTTACATTTTTGAGAAAATTCTCCTTAATTATTTGCTATAATTTTTTCTAATGTAATACTGCTTTGATTTTCATCTTTTATAGCAGCTTACACAGAATGCTTTCCAAGTGAAGTAATTATAGAATTGAAGTTAGTATTGAACAGATTTCAGTTAGATTTCAGTTGAGATTGAGAACTGAAGAACTGAATAGTCATTGAAAACTTTTGTATATGAAGAGCTGCAAATAAGAAGAGATTCATACACTACCACTGCTAATTCAGTCATAGAATAAAATAATAAGCATTTGCTGGATTGCCTTGGAAAGTAAAAGATGTAAGACCAAGGGACAGTCTAGAACAAAGCCATGTTAAAAAAACCCCAATAAAAATATATCCGAAATTTAACCCCACCAAACCGTGTGAACAAAAACAACAACAAAAGACTAAAGTAGCCTTACTTTCTTTTTTCATTCCTTTTTGAGAACTAGTTTATCTGGGGCTGTGGACTTTGTCTTTTTGTGAGCTCTGCCAGTCTTAGGCGTGATTGTTGAGGAGTTAGGAGCACAGTTGCAGAGGGTAAGTTCTCAGAGGAGAAGACAGAAGGCAACACATCAGAATTATTTCACAGAGAATGTATTGGCAGGATGGCCTCTTGCAAGAGCCTCTTCTGTACATGTATGTGACAGGGACAAAAGCATGAAACAAATTATTATCAGGAACGTGTTGAAATAATTGAGTTTTCTATTGCAGAATCCTGCTTTCCTCCTCTGAAAGTGTCTAGAATCTGGCAGTGCTAAGATCCTTCTCTGACTTACTGAAGGTTCAGCAGTCTCAGGAGAGGCTGGTCCAAGAAAAGGGAGCACTGTAACAAATGAGATGTGGTATCAGCTTCCATTGAAACTGGCTTTTAAGGCTTTAAACCACCCCTGCTCACCACCTTCTGTCCCCTGAAAGTGGATGTTGTCCTTCATTGCAGTAGGACACAGTTGTCTGTGGTGGCAAAACAGATGTATTATTTAGAAAAGTCAATTTCAGCTGCAGCCATAGGCTGACGAAAGTGCTGAAATCCACTCCTCGAATATGAAACTTCACTTTTTTGTGTGTTTTTTCAGAGCCTGCCTGCTTGCATTTCATCAGTTCTGTCCATATCATACTGAGATGGAAAGATGAGGATAAATTAATTATGAGAACATTTTGTGTGATTTATGCATTATGCAAACATTCTTACTGCAGTTACTGATGAATAAGCTCTACTGTGGCAGCATTGTTTTTAATTTTGCATTGTTTTTTTATATAAGTTCACAAGTGATACTAGTACCAAAATCCCTGCTTTGCATGTAGACAGGAAAAATTAGTGGTTTTTTGTTAGAACATGTCATCCTAATAATTAAAAATAAGTCCTTTTTAAGCTGTTTGGACTCTCAAATTAATATAATTGAAAAAAAAGTCCTTCAGTATATATAGAAATTTTTACAGCAATAAATTTTTAAAAAATAAAAACACCACCTCTGAAGGGAAAATAAAAGACGGAAAATTAGACTAATTAATCAAGAAGAGACCTCTGGAAGACTCTAGTCAAATATCCCACTATAAGTAAGGCCAGGTATGGGATCAGACCAGGCCTCATTCTCTTGTATATAGTGGAAAAGACATTTGCCTGTATTTGCCTGTAATTATCTAAACTGGGAAGCAATAAAAAGTGGAAACAGGCCCTTAAAGGGGAATACATTCATGGCCAACAAGCTCCATGTAGAAACCTGAGCTCACGGTAGAACCACTGTGTGTGAATTCTGGTCTGCCAGGCAGGACTGGACACCTTGCCTAGCACAAGTGAGTGTCCTTTTCCTCTGCATTGATGGGACATGGAAGCCTTCAAGAAGGGGGGAAATGATGACAGAGAACAGAACAGAAATTGCAAACGCCCTGCCCTACCCATCTCAGGCCCAAGGAAATGAGTTGAAAAGTGTACTAAATACATTTGCAGATAACTCAGTGAGAAGGAAGAAAACAGCATCAGTCAAGAGATTAGAAGTATGAAAAGGTTGCCTTGACCTCTCTAAACACCTAGGAGAGCTTTAACTTCAGGAAGTGGAAAAGTTAGTGTATTTAATTAAGTTTATTGTATTCAACTGCTCCTCTAGTAACTGTTGCATGAACCTGCAGAATGGGGTGAGATGGAAAAGCAGAGAAGCATAATATTTCATCTCAAGTCTGTAACAGTATGGAAACCCTAATTTCTTGATTACTCCTGAAAATTTTTACTTCTATGGTAATGCTTATTTATTTTTCCAGTTTGAGTTCACTGTGACATTCAAAGGCAAGCAAATTGTAAAGGAGCGAGAAAGTAGGTTCATTCTGTTAGAGGATTCAAATTCACGCAAGAGAAAAAATCCTGTGAAATCACAGCACAGAAACAATAATTTTCATCATGACAAGAATATGGCAAGGTTTATAAAGTACTCAAAGTAAATCTAAATAGGTGTATAAATAAGGTACTAGATAGGGGAGTAAAACTGAGTAAACATTGCACTTCTAAATACAACTAATGTCCATGAAACTCATTTAGAACATGTTTTTTTTGAAAGTTCTCTTCCCCAGAAAGTTGAGTATGCCTCAAAAATACTGAAAATTTTTCAAGGTTAATATAGAAAACAAGGATAACAAACCGAAGAATAAATGCAAGGAATTAGGTTTTAAAACAAAGGAACTTCTGTAGCTGTGCATCCCTTAATATACCAGATCAGTTGAATTCCTCCTTTGGGACATAGAGAAATCCATTCGCAGAACCACAGAATCTCAGAATGCTTGAGGAAGGGACCTCTGGATATCATCCAGCCCAGCCCAGCTCCTCTGCTCACCTACAGCAGATTGTACAGGATCACATCCAGGCAGGTTTGGAATATCTCCAGCAAAGGAGGCTAACACAGCCTTTCTGGACAGCCTGTTCCAGTGTTCTGTTGCCCTCACTGTAAAGAAGTTCTTCTTCATGTTTAGCTGGAACTTCCTGTGCAACAGTTTCTACCCATTGTCCCTTTTTCCACTGTTTGACACCACTGAGGAAGCTGGCCCCATCCTCCTGACAAGCACCCTTAAATATTTGTAGGGATTGAAGAGGTTCCCTCCCAGTCTTCTCTTCTACAGACTACACAGCTCCTGCAGTTTTTCCTTATAAGAGAGATGCACCAAAACCCCTCATTACCTTCATGGCCTCCTCTGAACCCTCTCCAGTAGCTCCTTGTCTTTCTTGTCCTGAGGAGCCCAGAACGGGCACAGCACTCCAGATGTGACTCATTAGGACAGAGTGGAGGAGCAGGATCACATTCCTTGGCCTATTAACAACCCCTTCAAAGCTTTAGCATTGCGTGTGTTCCCAGTGAGTGCCAGGTGTTTCACCTCTGCTACTCTTTTTCTCCCAGAGCACAGATTCATGATTGTTTTTGTCCACAGAAGCATGTCCAAGGGGAGAGAATAGAGGTGGTGTTAAAATTAATTCCCTGTACTTGTAGGTAGGGATTGTATGACTAAAATACAAACAGAAAGTAAAGTGTATAAAGATTCAATGAAGCTACTATAAATAAATCACTTCCTAAATAAAACAGAATCATTCATGTTAACATATAGTAAGTTAAAGCCATAGTAAAAAAGACTGTAACTCATTTTAAAAAACCCTGTAATATTTAAGCAGAAAAGACCCAAGATGTAAGCAGCAGCTGTGTGCTTTGCAGGCGTAAGAATGGAGTAAATGACCAAATTATCCAAAGAAGGGTGAAGTTTTCTGCTCCTGGGAAGGCGGCAAGACACCCCAAACCTCACGAAAAAGGCGTCTCCACAGCGATCCCCCCGCTGAACCGGCCAGGCGGAGCCGGGAAGTCGCAGCAGGTGAGACCGGGTTGATTCCCCGACAGAGGATAGCAGGAGACACAGCGGTTAGAAGATGCAGACTCTGTGCCTTAGAAATCCGAGGTTTATTAGGTGCAGCAGGTCGGCGTGGGGTCCGTGGGCTCGGAAAGTGTCGAGGGGGACAGGGGCAGGTCTGGATCCGGCAGCACAGAGCACAGAACGGAAGTGAACATGAGGTTAAGAGGGACAGAAGGATGGGAGGGGTCTGGATAGGGGAACCAACCGGGACGGTGGGGATATAGGATTGACAGAGGAGCCAGTGAATGGGGGTGCAAAGGGGGAGGTTACAGAACTTTAAAAACCAATAAAAAACTGCGGGTAAAGGAACATTCTAGCTGTTAACTCTAAAAGGATAAAGAGGAGGAGAGATTCAAACCCCAGTACTTTCGTCCCCTGATGCGTATTTAGGAGGCTAATCTCAAGGTGTCTTGGGGGGACACTTTTCTGTCACCCTGACCTAAAGGTTTCTTCAGACCCAGGGGGCTTCATCAGGTAAGTCAGCTTCCAAACTCCTTTGGGCTAACCTCACTGCTACAGAAGGGAACAATACACTGCAGGAGATAAAAACAATCAAATTACCATTCTAGCTCCTGCTTATAATTGCTAACCCCCTAGCAAGTTTATCCTGTAAAACAAGAAAAATGCAGTGGGTGGTAGAAGTTTTACTCTATTTGTATGAACTACCATTTGTCCTACCTGTGACTTTTGTTCACATGCATGAATTACAACGGTAATATTTTACACTTGTCACTGAATAAATATTTCTTTATAGACTTAAGAGTTCAGTAACTAAATACTGTAAATTAAATGGTGAGAAAATGATTAAACAAATGTAGACCTCTCAAACTTCATTTTCACATCTGTGGTTTTTTCACTTCTGCTTCTAAGTTTCTTCATGTGTTGTATTTGAATTTTGAAATGCTGTCTTGTACAATTGGTATAATACGAAAAATGTACCTGTACGAATTCTGTTTTTTTCTGAAATAATGGACATGTAAACAAAAGCAGAACATAGCCAGGGAAAATAAATAGCTAATTAAACGCTCCAGGGGTTTAAAATATAATGTGTCTGAATTACAATGTAGATTTTGAGTTTTTGAGAAGGTCTGACTTGGGTATCTGTCCATTAAAATATTATTGGGAGATTAGTCTGTCAGAGCCAGAGAAGAATAAAAGGTATGAGCTCACAAAATCACAGCCTTGCAATTTATAGGTAATTTAAAGCTGATGTATCTCAGTTTTTCAGAAAAGTTTAAGAAATGTTTCATTGTGCCAAAAATGATTATGCAGATACGGTTTTTTAATGGAGACCTTGAGGTCTTGAAATTGTGTTCTCGTATTCTCAGCAAGAGCAGTATAATTTCTTGTTAAAAATATGAGACCATAAAATTATTTTGTCTGATATTCAGAGAATACTCCAATTACATAGACATGCCTACCTATCTGTGCACAGGCACACAAAGTGTGCTGACCTTTCATTTCCATATATTGTGTTCAACACAGGTGATTTCCAATACATGCAGTTATCTGTAAAATAATTAATAGCCTGATATTTATGGATGAGTAAACCTGAAAATCCTTTTTCATACATACCCTGTGGCTAACACCAATTATGCAGCTAAATAATCCACCCAAGGGTTTATCGGGCATTAGAAAAGAAATATGAAAAAGCAGAGTTTTGTTACGCATTACTCACTTTTTGTTGGCTAATCTCCTGACTAAGCCAGCATATCTATCAGCTAACAATACAATCTGACCTTTCTCACGTCATTATAGATAATTATTCTTTTTATATAGACATATTGCAAATTCCTTTAATGTTAGAGCAGGAGCCTTAGAAAGTTTCATGCTTGGTTTTAGGGAAATAGGTTTTCTCTTCTTACCAAGATAAAGAAACATGATACTGCAACCAAGCAATTATTAAGCAAAACATATATTAAGCACATATCTAAGCAAATATTAAGAACCTTTGCTAATGAGTTTAACATTTAAACTGGAGATCTACATTATTACAACCTGTTCTTATTGTTATAGGTCTTTGCATTTAGTAAGTTGGAAATGGCCTGAATATACACGCAGTCTTCTCTTTAAAAACAGTACCATTTTTGAACCACAGAAAGTGATTTCTGAAGTATTTCATATTTGTTTTGATGGTTTTTAAATTTATTTGCTTGCTTGTTTGTTTTAAAGAAAAACACATTGTCTCAGTCATTAAATCTCTAGGCAATGCTGACTACATATTATAAAGTATCAGTGAGAGGTTTTTGAAAAAAAGTTTTATTGAATTGAAAGAAATCAAGTGTACTTTAATGCTTTTTTCAAAATTTCCTTAAAATGTTCCAGCTGCTGAAAGCTTCCAATTTCCTTTTTGTTGTCATTGTTGTTGTTAATACTTTTTATTTCAAGTATTGCTAGTGAATATTTTTAAGAATTTCAGTAGAACAGCAAGTGGGAAATTTCCAAATTCTACTTTATTTGCTGCCTGGCTAAATGTATGTCAATCTGTATAGGTTTTATTGTACACCCACCTCTGCCTCTTAATCCTGACAAATATTTTCTTCTGTGATGAACAATAGCACAACTAGTAAATGTAACATTTTGATAAAAAGTGGATTTGATATCTAGGGAGAGGCAAAGAGTGGGAACATAGAGTGTAGTATGTAAGGGGTAAGTACAGATATTTTTCTTATAGCAGTTTTCTCTTTAGGTATAAAAGTTCTAAGGAAAATTTTGTGGAATTTTCTGTCACCTATTTCCATTGAAATGACAACCTACATTACCCAGAGAGGGTGTGGATTCTCCCTCACTGGAGATATTCCAAAGCCATCTGGATGCAACCCTGTGCCATTCTCTGGGATGGCCCTGCCTCAGCAGGGAGGTTGGACCAGATGACCCACTGTGGCCCCTTCCAACTTGACTCATCATTCTCATCCTATGATTCCCCGTGAAATGAGCATTTTGCCTGAGGAGCAGGATGTTACTAATCAGGCTACCTTTTTCTAACTATTTGGCTGTTGTAAAAGAAGCATCAGTTGACCTGTTATGTTATGGACTATGAAATTTATTTGTTTATTACATTCCTGTTCAAAAATTATGCTGATTTGATCATGGAGAATTCTATGAATGGAAGAGTTGTTGTTCTCACTGAGATGGAACTGAATTCATCAGGGGAAAAATAACTTCCAGATTGCACAGTAGGAAGGCAGATGACAGGCAGAGAGGACGGGATAGTGTAGAGAGAAGCAAGATTTTTGAGAGGCATAGCAAGCAAACAACAACCACAAAAACAATCTGGGGATCAGCGGGGCTGTTTATGTCTGCTGCAACTCCTAAAACTGCTGAACTAACAGAAATCAAGCCTGAAAGGAAGCAGCTGTCTTGCAGACAAGTAATTTCTATTAATATTTATACACATTTCAACAGTTTCTTGTTGCCTCTAACAATACATGTCTGTGATCTTTATCAGCATTACTGGTCAGAAAATCAAGAATTGGATCAGCACAGAGAGCATCAGATATAGAGCCAGAGCTTTTCTCTGTGGCCTCAGGAATTTCTGAGGAATCCCTGACAGACCTTGGAACTGGGACAAGGACTACTGTTGTGACTTGCTAAAAACCTGAGTTTTGATGGTGATATGTTTTGTAATAGTTATTGGTATTCTCTTTAAAGAGGTCTTTAGATCATTAATACACAGAATGTGGGGAGACTAATAGGAAGCAGATTCATAATAGAGGTGCTTCTTATAGTGAGAAGAAAATGTTGGTGCTTTTTCATAAAGCTGATCATTCACTGGAGCAGTATATTAAATGATAACATTCTTGCACAGTTTATAGTGAATGAAAACCATGAGCGGAAAACCAGTAAAGTGACAGTTCCTCTGTCTCTATCAGCAGCTATAAGAGAAGGAGAGATAAGAAAGATAAAAGGGTATTTTTGTACAATCGAATGTTTTTTACATAAAATCTTTCCCTACCAATGGGGAAAAAAACCCCAACAAAAAACCAAGAGCTCTTACCCATGGGCTTAGATAGCTGGCTTAGAGGAAAGTTTTTATTATTCTGAATTTAGGAAATTTTAATTATTTAATCATACAGAAGTAAACTGTGGAGGTCATGCCTACTGGGTGCAGGCAAAACCTTTTGTACTATTCTGTCATTCATTATGTATAGTCTATATTTTTAGATATTAAAAGTTTAGAGAAGTTTAAACTTTTGGGGTTTTAGATGTTTTGAAACACATTTTCAAGAGATTTTCATCACTCATGTCATAGGTACAGGAACCTGATATGTTTCAGTTGGTTTAAATGTTGGCCCTTTTCCCTATCCTGATTTTTGTTGTATTAAACTCCATTGGGTGCCGTTGGCTTTTTTCCCCCTTCTTCACTAGAGAGGATGTCCATTATTATTCAATTGTTTTCACTTACAGAAGTCTTTGAACCTACCTAAACCACTTCTCAGTTTCCCTTTCTGTATTCAAAATAGTTGTGAGGGGGTTTTAAGGCCTTTAATGAAAAGTTTTATCTGCAGTCTTTAAAATCTTTTATCTTTCTGTCAGCACCATCTTATTTGTTGCCTGAAGGATTTTCTGAAATTGCTGTATTCTCAGAAAGAGCAGATTTTACTTTGGTGCAAATCATTGTGTTTCATCTCCTAACTTTGTTTTGGACAAAAATAATGAATGTGTTTATAATGTGTGCTGCTGTGCACGCTCTGTTCCCAAACAACCCTTGCTCTGTACCTGCCCCCATGTGTTTTATTCATTAGATAATAATTTCTCTCAATGACACCAGTGTGTGTGGCAGGGCTGGGGGCGCACAGGGAGCCCTGCCCCGCAGTGCCCCTGGCCCCACCCAGGGCCCACGCACCCTGTGTTCACATCAGCCCACGCCTAGGCTTGGTCCCAGTAGGATGTGAACCATGCCAATGCCTCACCTCCATTCCCAGCACTAGCCCCAGTCCCATCTCCTAGTGAAACCTCTGGCTCCAGCCCATCCCCTCCCAGCCCCCAGGGCTCCTGGCAGGCCCTGCTGCCGCCCCTGGCTCTGCCCACCCTTCTCTGGCGGGAGGGTGAGGACAGGACCCTGCCTGTGCCTGGGTCACTCTGATTTTGAGTTCTGTGTCCACTTCTGGGCCCCTCACTTCAGAAAAGACATTGAGGTGCTGCAGAGTGTTCATAGAAGGGCAACAGAGCTGGGGAAAGGTCTGGAGCACAAATCTGTTGAGGAGGAGCTGAGGGAGGTGAGGGGGGCTCAGCCTGGAGAAAAGGAGGCTCAGGGGGACCTTCTCAGTCTCTACAACTCCCTGACAGGAGGGTGCAGCCAGGTGGGGTCAGGCTCTTCTCCCAGGCAACCAGTGACAGGTTAAGAGGACACAGCCCTAGCTGCACCATGGGATGGTCAGGTCACACATCAGGAAGAATTTCTTCACTGAAAGGGTTGTCTAGAATTAGAATGGGCTGCCCAAGGAGGTGGTGGAATTGCCGTATCTGGAGGTGTTCAAGAAACCACTGGATGTTGCACTCAGTGACTCAGCCACTGGTTGACAAAGTGGTGTCTGGTTAAAGGTTGGACTCAATGACCTCAGAGGTGTTTTCCAACATAAATGATTCTGTGATAGTGTGACTCTTCTGCTCAGCTCCATCCTGCCATGCTCCCTGACAAGGTGGCACTGCATGTTTCTAAATATAAATTCTCTTCACTAGATTAAAACAGCAAGAAATATATTTTGAATATTCAAAAGCCTAACACACAAACTCTGGTGCTTTGAAAGGTGAACCTTGCAGGGCTTCAAGCAATATGGTTTTGTTTGGGTTATCATCTGCCTGAGGCTTTAATGATGTTTTTGATCTTCTGCTTAGTTGCTTTCCTTCATAAATCATTCATCAACACTTATATTTTTGTACAGAAGAGTGAAAATCTTCGTTACTCCAGTTACCTGATGGATATAATAATTTCAAAAAATGTATAGATAAACACTACAATTTTACAATTTAGCTGGCATTTATACTTTGCTATTTTAGAGCCTTATGTTGGGGTTACGTAGGTAGATATAAATGGTGTGTAGTGTAGTAATGAAAAGTACTCTTTCTTCCTGTGTCTCATTGAATAACAAAGGAGAAGAAAGCTGCAAAACATAAGCCTGTATGTAGTTAAATTAGGCTACTAGACACAAAGTGCAGAACTTTATCACAAGTTTTTGGCTGCTTTTATGCAGAGTCCCCAGGCTAATGAAGAGAAAACTATTGGGGAAAATACTTTGATTTTATTCTCAGTACCTTTGGTTTGTTAATATTTTATTCTTTTGTCCTTCCCCCCCGCCCTTTTTGTACATCGTAGAACAGGAAAAGAAAAGAAAGTAGAGAAAAAGGAGGAAAAAACCCAAACAAGCAAAAAAACCCCGTATGGTTCATAGCTGTCATCGATATTAATATCTTTCAGAAGAAAGCATATTTGAGCTTCAGTTAACATAAGTGGTTCACTGCCTTTTGTAAAGGATAGTGTTTATTATATTGTTCTCTAAGAGAAGATATAAGCAAAGACTATTACAAAAGAAATGCTGAGTTATCAATCCTTGTCTAGATTATAGAGTGGCAGTACTGGAATTACAGAAGTGTCTGAAATTCAAATGATATCTCTTGCTTCTGCTTTTTTCTCCCCTCTACATTTAAAGGTGGGAATGGAGTTTTTGTGACACTTCTTGAACCTTAAAAATAGAAATTTTGTCCCTGCAACCCCTTGTGCTCGTTGCCTGCAGTACAAGCAAGTACTTTGATCCCTGATTGATGGGAATCCTTGTGTTACCTTGACTTTTGATGATTGCAGTTCATACCTGCTCTTCACCCTACACATTTTTTTTTTTTTACTTTTTTACTTTTTCTTTTTAATTGGTCTCTGATTTTCATATATTTTTCTAAACCTAGGTCATATTCGGTATTATTTTCATTCAGGGAAATAGTTGGCAGTTTTCAAAGCAAAAAACCCTGCAAACAACCATTCTTAAAAGAGGTAAGAAGTATGTTAAATAATAATATTAAAAACAAACATACAAAAAACCCACCCCAAAGTGACAAAAATCCCGAACCAAAACAAAGCAAAAACACAAAAGCAGAACATTGTTTCACTCACATTTCATGGGGGTTTTTTCTGCCATAGAAACTGATGAAAACTGTTGAAAAGGAAAATGCTATGGAAAAACATATTCAGAAAACTTCAGAAATTTCTGTTCCCAGCAGTAAAATTGTAGCAGTTTTCCTACAATTTTCCCTTTCAACTGTTTCAGAGGTGGCTATAGTAATGAACTGGGGTTTTATTCAACTTGGACTGATATAGATCAATGATCTGCCTTGATGGTTAGAGTTCATATAACTAGAGGCTTGTGGCTACAGTAATTTGTGCATTATTGTTGTTAAATTTCATAATATAAGGTTGGCTTAGGACTAAAAATATTTTTATCTATAATTGAGGTAAAGCTTTGTGTTTTGAATCATATTGTAAGTGATGTTTTGGCCACACATCTAGAATGGAGGAAGTGGTTTTAGAGTCTTGCAGAATCTATCGCACATTTCTGGCTTACAGCGCAGTGTTAATAAGAAACGTGCATTTAAAACTAGGAAAAAAAGTATGTGGATATAGCCTATTAAAATGTCACTTGTGAGACACTTCAAAAGGAAAAGGTAGAAGATTATATATATGTCACTGGATGTATCGTTATCCTCTCCTATCAGCCCCACCCAGAACAGATCTTACAGAGGTGTTCTTGTTATAGAGAACCTTCTCTAATTTTTTCCTACAGAGTGTCATAAATACTGTATGTATAACAGCTTTATACTTAATTAAAAATCAGCCTGATTGTGGAAACAAGCTCTAATCTCTTCCTTTAATTTAAGTTAAATGGAACTGTACACAGCAGCAACCAGACAGCTTCATTTGCCTAATGCACAGGGTAAACAACCACAGTCACATCAGAATTCGGGTCCTGTGGTCTTATTCCTCAGAAGCTGTTTAACTAAGAACAAATAATAATAATAATAATAATAATAATAATAATAATAATAAAAAACACCAGTAGTAGTAGAAGTAGAAGCATAAATTTCTTGATGTGTGGATGGGGTATATATCAAAATTTTGTGGTATTTCAATGAAATATTTGCATAAATACCAATCTGGTTGACTCATGTTTATTTAAGCATTCAAAAAATTCAGTCACAAATAACTGTCCTAAATATCTAAGTGATGACAAACATTGTTTTTATGATAAAAAAATCATACAGAAGTATTATTCAACTACCATTTTCCCTTTGGGAAGAAATCTTGTTGATAGACTGATGTGTTGAAAATAATGTTAGTTGTGGAAAAAGTCAGTAACTCTGAGCTGAAGAATCATCATCATCATCAGAGGATTTTGGTATACCAGTGAGGTTTTTTTAGAATACACATATCATTAAATTCTGAGAAAGAGAAAATGTCAAACTTTTTGTTACCTCTCAATGTAATGTCATCTTCATTAACGCTACATCGAAGAGCAGGTGGCTGAAAAGGAAAGAAAGGTAGGTTTGATATTTTATAAATGTAATTCAAATACCAGAATGTTTTCCTTGTGGCACTCAATTATCCTTTTATCAAAATTCACGTTGAAACTGAAGTATTAGTATTCTAAATCTGGGTTTTTCTTTTTGATCACTGAGATTGTCCCAGCTTGACTAGCTCTAAATATTTCAGCTTAGCGGTTTAAAAATCAGCCAAATAATACAAACTACTTTGCAAATATTGTATAATGAAATATTACAGCTAACATTACACGCACTGTAATTGTGTAGTACTTTTTATTTGGCTTTTTTTACAGTAAGACATAATTCTTGACCAGTGTTTGATCTGAAGAATGAATGTTCCTAGGCCACTTGTTTGCAAAGCCAAAAAAATTCATTTCGATTTTTACATAGATGATAGCTGAGTAGCTGATAAATGTCATCATTTAGTAAGTAAGTGAGTGAATATTGCCAATGATCTTTGTTAAGATTTCACTTTTATATTAAACCTGCTTTTTCCAGGCAACAGAATTATTTAGGTACCAGAAACCAGTGAACTTCCCTGCTTATAAGTATTTATTCGAAACATAAATTTTGACCATATTTCCTGAAACATGTTTTAGATTTCAGTTCATTCAGGTTTTGGCACACTAGATGTTGAGCTGCTGTGTTCTGACTTATTATTTGGAATCCTGTAGGAATCAGAGACCTGTCTGGTTTAATTAGAAACCAAGCACTCACTCAAGAATTTTACTTGCATAAAATTGTATAATCATAGAATGGCCTGTAGTAGAAGGGACCATGAAGATCATCTCTTTCCACTAAACCAGGCTGCTCAGTGCCCCATCCAACCTAGCCTTGAACACTTCCAGGGATGGGACATCCACAACTTCTCCAGGCAACTTGCCCAAGTGTCTGACCACTTCCACAGTAAAGAATATCTTTTTAATATCAGATCCAAACGTATTCTCTTTCAGTTTGAAGCCCTTCCCCCTTGTCCTGTCACTCTAGATCCTTGTAAAAAGTATCCCTCAGTCCCCTTGTGGCCCCTTTAGGCACAGGAAGGTACTAGAAGGTCTCCCTGGAGCTTTCTCTTCTGAAGGGGCTGAACAACCCCAACTCTCTCAGCCTTTCTCCATAGCAAAAGTGCTCCGTACCTCTGATCATCTTCGCAGGCCTTGTCTGGCCTGGCTCCAACAGGTTCACATCCTTCTTATGTTGGGGTACCCAGAGCTGATGCAGCACTGCAGGTGGGGTCTCACCTGAGTGGGGCAGAGGGGCAGAATTCCCTCCCTCCCTTGCTGCCCACAAGGCTCTGGATGCAGCCCAGGATACAATTCTCTGCATCTACTCCAGTAGTTTATTTTGTGTGAAAGATAAGTCATTATTCCATATAGCCCAAATTGTATACAGACCACTAACAATTCCATTGCATTTGCCTTTCCTGCCAAAAATATCAAGATTAAACAAAATGTACATGATCTCTAAGGCAGATTTGCATTTACTTTTTTCCCCCTGAAGAATCACAGATGTTAGTTAATAGAATTATTGTGAAATGTCTCATCTTGTACAGGCTCTGCTATTGATCTTAAGACTGTTACCAAATAAACTTTCCTTTATCAGACCAAAGGAATCTGTAAATGGAAAGTGGAGGGAGACAGAAAACTAGATGATAAAATACAATTGTAAAAAAACTGATTTTAAATGTTATCTTCTAAAACGCATTATAAAAAAAAATGCCCCCAAACCCATGCTGTTCTCAGTGACTTACTGCATCTGCTTAGTGATTGGAAGTACATATTGAAAAGAGATTGATTCACGCATGGTAATAACAACTCCCTTGTAAAAATGAGTAGGTAAAACAAATTAATCAAACACATTTAACACAAAAATCTTTCACCAGTAACAGTTTAAATATTTAGTAGAGCCTATATTAATTAAATTCAGTGAAGATGAAAATCCTAATACCTGTAATTTTTCCATGACTGTAAATGAACATGTGTTCCAAAGACGCGATGCAGTAGATGTGTTTTGAGATGGATGAGAAGCAAACCATATTGAGTTTGTAGCTGCACAGCGTGATAATTTGTACACTTTTCCACATAATAACCATGTTTAACTCAATGTAAAGACGTGAGAGAGAGCTCTTTCTCATCCTGCAGTCTTGCTAAACAAACCCTACTCTTTTCCTCTTTTTACATACCTTTGAGGAAAGTGGTCTTGATTCCACCACCAACCTGCATACTTTCCTTATTCCTCAGGAGATACATTCTATCCCCTCTGTGCTGCTATCCAAGAGAAATATTCCATTTCTGTATTTGCTCATGTAATGTTTGTGTGAGAGTAAGGCATTTTCCTAGAGTTGTATTGAGTCACCCTCATAAACTGCTGCTACTACTTAGCTGTGGTGCCTTTCTAATGAAGGTGTTGAAACTCAGGAAAACTTTCAGTAGGTATGAGGTGATTCCCTTAATCTGTTTATATCTTCAGACACAACTCGCAAGATCAGGTGTTTGATATGTATGAAATAATTCAATCACTCCATAGTTGTCATCCCAGTTGTGGACTTTTTGATCATCATTTTTATACTACAGGATTGGACTGTAAGATGAATGACATTTTTCAACAAGTAAAAGGTTGCCAATTGTGTATTTTACTGGCTGTAAGTATTTAAGAAGTCTGTTGCATGCCCATGTTGCCTATAGACTTTGCTGTTACAATTTTTTCTTTATGTGGAAATGTTATTTACCAGTTTTTTGTTCCTTTTAATTAACCCCCACTTAAATTAAAGAGATTTTTAAAAGTATTTGTGGGATTTTTACTTGGGAACATACTAACAGCTATGTCCTAAACAGTCTTTTACAGTGAAACAAGAGCTGCACTGTAAAGATTCTAACAGGGCAGTTAATTCAAATTTTGAAGTCTTGCATCACACTTCTCCTTTTTTCTCAGTTGATATATGTGAGTGTTTTATTATCTGAAACTACACAAGTCAAGACCACTTAGCAAGCATGCTTCCCTGATTGTGAAGGATACACATGAAGTAGGCATGTGTTGCTCCTACTTTCAGTTATGCCACGGCACACAAGATGAAATAAATTTAGTCCTATGGTGTGTTTACTGTCCTATGAAAAATACAAAAATTCTAAATTAAGGAAAAATATATTCAACTTCTGAATAAATGGGCTCCTCTGATATTACTAGTTTTGTAGGAAAATGCATTTTGGAAAGCATCTGTCCAGAAAACAGAACAGATATGAACACAAATTTTACTCTTTTAGTATGACCTGTCTCCTCCAGTTGAAAGTAAAAATCTCCAAATACTCAGTATGTTATTTTCTTTACTGGAAGTAAGGCAAGAAAATAAAGATATGGGGTATCGAACATCTCCATCTTCTGTCCATAAAGATTTCCTGAAAGGCACATCTCCATTCTGTTTAGCAAAGAGCCAGTATCAGAATCTCCCTTTGGCTATCCAAATGTGAACAGAATTATTAATTTCTCTACTATTCTGTAAATTATATTATTTTTTCATTTTATTATAATATAATCTCTCATCCTGTAGCTTTTCAGATTATGTGCCATTGCTAATATGTCAGAAGACAACATAAAACAGTAATGAAAAAAGCAAATGTAAATATTTTCTTAGAATGTATATTGGATTTTTGCTCCTGAAATATCTTTTTCATTTTGGAGAAATCATATTATGTGGAATATATTTGTTCTGCAAATCCACCAAAACGTGTTTTTCTGAACAAGTATTTTCAATCATAATCTGTTTTGATTAATATTTTGCAGTGATATTTTTCGACAAACATATTGTGAGAACCTTAAAGTTACAAATTCAAGTACAGCAGGTTTAGAGAAATCCAATTTCTACAGTCTATATGTATATCATAATTCAATAAAGTGCCCACAAATTATTTTCTTTATAGTTCTGTCCTCATTCACTTGATGCAATGGCCTTTCTCTTCATCGTCTGCAAATGCCACAGATCAACCAGGCAATATTCCAGGGTGGCATCTGGTGTCCTGAACTTGGCAGAGGTTGCTTTTCAAAATCTCTCTTCTGCATCTAAATAGGAGTTTATGGAGGTGAAGTGTAAAAATAATACTTAATATGTTTCTTTTTTACCACCCTGTTCCAGTCCATAGGAGTTCATGCTTTGGGAGTAAGTTGGTAAATTGGCCTCATCTCTTCATGTTACTCTGTGGTTAATTGACCATACTTAAATAGGAGCACTTAGGCAGTGGAAATGTCTGAAGTCATGTCTTCCCATGATGCCTCCTAACTATGGTTGATATGGCAATTTAAGAGCTTTCAAAGAAATGTTTGTTTTAAAAATAAATACATGTTAGTACATTTGATGAAAGATCTTGGTAGAAAACATTAGTTTTTTGATAGAAAGTACTATTTCAGCAAAATACTTCATTTTATATGGTCTGTGGCGTGTGCAGAAAAAAAATTGTGTCTCACAGACATTGACAAGACCCATGGAATATCAATTTTTACATTAAACCTGTATACATTGCCTATTTACTCTTAGTATCTCTCAAACATAAATTCAAAGGTTGAAAATGTGCTTGCATGGTTTTACACTGAGTTTCCTTGATATTTTTCCATGGACAGAAGGCCTGGGTTCTCTGCCTTGGCCTCAATAAATCTATGTATTGCCCCCTGTGCTTCATCCCTGTCCTGGAGCTGGTTGCTTTCTGGCGTCCAGCAATGTAAGCTCCTGACTCACCTGAAGATGCACTTCTATGAGCAGGACCTCCAAAGTCAGCAAAGGGTAGCATCTGCCACTTTTCTTGGACCAGGTTGTCCTTACCCTGCTCAGGCAGAGTCCAGCCTGAAGGTGCAGGTAAATGAATGTTGGTGTCTAAGCATGGGTGAAGGTTTGGGGGCTTCGTGGGATTGCCTGAGACCCCTTTAATGGTCCTATTTGCAGTGTTTTGTGAATATACAAGAAATTGTCTGATAAGACATAGGTCCTACAGAAATGCTTGCCCTCTGGTATCAGCCAGGTATCAGGATAGGCAAATTGACTCTGTCTACATACACTTAGTATAAATCTAGATGAACAAAACAGGATTCAGGTATCTGAAAACGGGCTCTGCAGGTATTGTGAGAGACCCACTGAGGAACAGCAGTCTAGATGTAAATGTGTAAGTCGCCATCTGTCTGCTCTGCCTGGATGTCTCAAAACCCCCACAAACTCCCAAATGATACCAGTTATTTACCCATTCATAGCTGAATTTTCTCTATACATAACAATTCAAATACTTAAAATTAGGTGTCTAGCAGCATTTTAGAGATCCTAAGGTATCTTTCCACCCCAAGATGCCCCCCTTGCATATCTCCCATAGATCCTCTATGGGATCTATGAGTTTCGAGCAGCTGAAACTCATTCAGACTATTTTAGAACTGCCTGTCCGGATAAGATCAACTCAGACTAGAAATTGTGGATGTCTTGTGTGCTTTAGCACTAGAAATGGCCCTTTAGTTTGATGGATCCCACATTTCATCCCACGAGTTATAACTGAATGAATAAATGCTGAATTGTCTATTAAATTATGCATACCACATACACATATATATGTATAAGTACATATGTACAGCTACAACTTATTGAATTCTCTGCAGTCTCTTTCTGGTGCAACTGACTTCAGTCTCACACTCAGTCTCATACCAACCAATACCCTAAAGTGTGCAAGTCTGCCAAGCTATCAGGCACAGAAATTCCCTTATCTGGGCAGTTTTTCAGAGAGGACGAAAATGGGGTGGCATCTGTTTTCAAGCCCCTCCAACACTCCTTGAATTCTGCTTAGGGATGTGCTCGTTTTGGATGTGTCTTGTTGGTACCAGTCAGGGGATGATAATGGTTAATCTCTTTACCTTGTCTCACCTCTGTTGCCAGGACCTAATCACTGTTTCTCTTTTAGACCTGGTTGTCTTGAGAATTTACAGGTAGATTTGTGCGTGCCAGCAGCACATACCATTTTTATAGCCCTTCTCCCTGCACACCGATATGAAGCTTTTTATTACAATTTTGCAAAATCGTAGAAGATTCCTCGGCTTCTTTTTTTTTGGTATATCATAGACAGTTCAGTATGTACCAGTAAAACCTGACATCTACCTTTTATGATATTCATAAGTTTTGTTCTCAAAAGTCTTCCAAGCTTATGGAGTATTTCAGCAATACATTGTCTTAAACTTTCCACTTTCCAAGTCTGGAATTGCAAATGAAGATTACAATTCTCTTCTTTCCTTGCAATCATTTTTGTCTTTAAATTCTAACCTAATGCACTCTTCATATGCTGTTGGTTTTATTGGATTCTGATGAGCTTTATGATGTGCCTTCCCACTTTCTCTATTATTCATCTCACATTATCCATTTTTATCCAAGACAAACTGAAAAAGAATTTGAAAAGAAACAGAAGAGTCAGATGTCATTGCTAGGACAGACACATTCTTGCTGTGCATTGTGATCATACTTTCACTACCTGTCCTGCTGAATATTTATTAAGGGCTGTCTCTCTGTCTAATTTTAACCTGACTGGTTATGAGAGAAATGGCAGACCACATCAGGTACAGATCTTCATCCAGGCTCTGCTCTGCAGCATTTCTGCCTGTGAGCAGCAGCTGGCTCTCTCCTCAGTTTAGCAGCAAGGTTGTCAATGTCACATATTTACTGTGAAGTTCAATTCCAAAAACCTCTGTTGTGAGAGTGTGGGGATAATTGTAGAAAAGTTGTACAAGAACTAGGCAGAAATTTTGAGTAAGTTCGTCTTAGTAAGAGGAAACTTGTTTATGGTATTATTCCATTACAGAGTATTTTTCTAGCATTGTTAAACATTGGTACACAATTAAAAAAACCCAGGAAGTTTGTGTTATCAATCTCACATTCTGCTAGTAAGAGCTGGAGGAAAAAAAAAAGTAAAACAAAAAACTTGTTGAAATTATTTATGTTTAGAGCATTAAGTTTATTTGGGAAGTTGTTTCACACACTCGAATAATGATGAAAATCTGTTGGTAAAAGTGTAAGAATAGAGATTCAAAACACAGGTCAAATCCAAGCTCTTCAGGGCTCTGTGTTGGCTCGGGCTGTTTTCTTCTATAGCTGCCCTGACAAGACATCCATTTCCAGATACAGTGCCTCACATGAACGTGAAGTACTGCTGAAATGTCCCCTGACAAATTTGTGTGACCCTTGTGCACCTCTTGTGTCCCTGCATCCTGGAATAATGCCAGCTAGGAGGGGGCCAAAAGGAGGGGGAGAGGGACTGCAAGGGGATGGCAGCCTAAGAGTTGGATTCGAGGATGCTTATGGGTCTCTTCTATCTCAGTATCCTGTGATTCTGTGATTCTATGTCAAAGGCTTGACATGTCCAGCTGCTGAAGGCAGGTGCCTGCTGAGAGCTGTTCAAGCCCTCAGGTGAGATGTTGTCCCTGTACAGACAAGACTAATCTCTGGTGCTGCACATCCACATCTCCCCGTGGATCTGGGCTGGGGGTTTGTCCATCCCCATGCATATGAGCAAATGTCAAGAGCTGCAGCTTCTCTAGGGAGCCATGGGTCAGGACTTGGGCATGGAGGCAGCACAGGGTACACAGTGGTCTTCTCCCTCAGTCACTTGCTGAGGACTCTTGAAAATTTCTCTAGAACAGCATCAATCTGAGGAAAAGGAGAGCTGCATGGAAAAGACCTTTCCTCTGCCCCATTCTTCTCCATGTGAGATTTTCCTCAAAATGCTTTCTGATTAATGGGCTCATCAGACAGGTCTTCTGTTTTGCCTGGTCAGTCCCTTTGGGGATTTCCTCACTGTCCTCATGTACATGTTCTGCTGGATTGGCATTTTGTCCTGGTTTCTCATGCATGCAGGCAACTTTGCCTGAGCGTGGCAGCGCTGTGCCTGATTTCAGAGGCTGCCTCAGAGATGCTCTGCTGGGGCAGATGTGGTCTCTCGGTGTCCACTTTGCAGCTAATCTGAGGATGCTCAGAGATCACATGCATATTACAGCTTCAACATGGCCACTCGTGGAGGGCAGCCCCATGTGTGCCACGGACAGCATGAAAGGCTGTCTTTACCCTGGAATGGGGGGGCAGCCTAATGACCATGATAACCAGGACAGCATGTGTGGGCTACATGCCCTGCCTTTTATTTTTTCCCCCCCAAAAAAGCAGAAGAAGAAGGGTCAATGAGTTGTGATACGAAGGAACAGGGGTGGAACAAACAGCCACACCAGCCTTTGGGGTCTCAAAACCAGAAAATTCACTGGAGAGTGTCTTAATACCTGTGGATGCTCCCACCATGCTGGGTACAGTAAGTGTATGTAGGATGGTATAGTATGATGTGGATTTTGACTCCATGGTGTTGCAGAGGATGCAATGGAGTGTAAACACAACCACAATTAGCAGCATCCATGTAGTTGTTTGTCAATCATGTTTTGAAATAATTAATGAAATATGGAGACGAAAACCTTCCTTTTGACTATACATAGTGGTCAAGATGCTGATAAACAGTTCTTTATGTGATGTATGCATCCCCAACGTACAAGTAGTGTTCCATTTTAAAAATGGCAAAACATATATAGGCTTTTAAATCAGAACTATTTTAGGTCAGCACAATGTTCAATTTGTTACAGACTAAAACTGGTTTTGGTTTTAAATTCAAAAGTATTGTTGCATGGATAAAATGTCTGCTCTCTGCAAATAAGCTTCCTAGTGGTCTATTGCAATTCTCAGCAAGGTCTGTCTCTGTCAATTCACACAACAATCTCAGGTAGGTAGAGTGGAACAAAATGAGTATTTTCTGCAGGTGAATTAATTTCCCTTGTGGTTATTGGGCAGGTTTGTCTGGACAATAGGAGTTACGCAGATACATATCTTTTTCCTTTAAAATCATGTCTGCAACTAGCACACACATCCACAGATGGAAAATTTAGAATGTTTGCTCAGTTCAAGTTGGTAAACAAGTATTTCGTTCTGATGAGATTTAGCATGGAATTATGGGAGTACAGAGATTTCATAAACCAGCTAGGTTGGCTGTCAGAGACCTGTTTATGTAATAAGAGATCCAGGGGATGAAATTATGGCTAATGGGACTTCGTAAACAAAAAAATTGGAGTGGTTATATTCCAGCTATGTGACTCACTTTTTCAGTCCTCAGGACTTCTAATGTGCAATGATTTTTGCAAAAAGACTTTATTAAAAAAAACAAAAAAAGAACACAGAACAGGACTGAAGCTGACTTTATGTTAGACTGAGTTATGATTGTCTACCTGCCTATACACAGAAAAAATGTGATTAAATTGGTCACTTACACAGCACCTACAAGAGAAGCAGTGGAAAGTGTATTAAACTCTGAGGCTTAATCTGCATGGGATTCAACGCTTGCTTAAACTGACCATTTTCTGCTTCTAGGATGCCAGCTTAACTGTTTCATGGCAGGTTTTCTGACACTCTGTAGACAATTCCTCATGCATAAACTATTTAGAGACTGCCTGCTCTCCTTCTAGAATATGAAAGTAGTAATTTATTTTACTGTGTTGCTTATTTCAAATTGGCAGGATTTGTGGGGGATAGGTAATACAGCAGGTTTCCTGTACCCATTAAAACCAGTTCTTGGCTGCACCTGTCTGTACATGGACCTCTGGAACTAAGAACAGAAAACACCATCAAAGCACAGCTTGAGTGAGCTTTTACCGACCTCATACACAGAACCTCCCAGCTTCTTGTCTTAGTAATTGTGGCTTTAATTTGAGCCATAAATACTCCTTACCCCAATTTTGTAATTAATTATGCAGTTGACATTAGCTTGATTATATTAGCTAGCTAAGGACTTTTACAGCTGGTTTTTAAACCAGCCTGATAGAACTTTTTTACTTAGGTGAGCCTGTTGGTCAACAAAGCAGCAAAATGTTGGTGAAATAAAAAACTGTGTAGAAGGAATAATAATTAAATTAACTTCTACTGAATGGAAATAACAAGACAGAAAAAGGATGAGAAAAGCAGAAGCAGTGTTTTGAGAGAAACAAAAGGAACAGTAAAATAGTAAAATAAAAGATTTATGTTTATGAAGGCAGCAAAGATTAATTAGAGAGGTACAAGTGTACAAGATTCTACGAAAGTGCAATAGATGAGCAAAAAAAAAGCCATAGGGCAGTTTAGCAATTATGTGGTTAATGGGAGATATGGAAAATAAGCATTTAGGCAAATAATGCTCAATGAATCAGTCAGGCAATTAAGTAATAATATGCAATACCTTATGGTTCCTACCTGTTCCATTAAATTTAGGTAGAAAGAGCCTCAGGTTCTCTTCACATAATAAAGTTCTGAGCCTCCAATTCAATTTTCTTTGGGAATTAAATACTAAAGAAGGGAAGGCAGCCTGAGATCTTTTAAAAGGAAGATTCATTTTACAGTAAATGAAACAAACAGAACTAGATCCTAGCAGCTGGTTCAGTTTAGATGAGTTCCCCTGCTTTGTAAACACCACATTGCTGGGATTAGGATGGTAAAGCATTTGGAAAATTATGAGAAATGGTAGCATTCATGTCATGGTTTTATTTTACAAATATTGTGTGTGCATGGGAGAGCATGTGAGAAACAGGAAAAGCTGTTAGTCTAAAAGGCTGAAATGTGTCAGACCGATGTGATTGCTGATAAAAGTCTCATGAATAATAGCAGTGAATATGATGATACATGTAAGAGTAGCTTGCACTTAACATAAAAAGGCATTAAAAACCTTTCAAAAGACTTTCCAATGTAAATATATTTATTTTCCTTCTGAATTCATGCTAAGAGGCCTGGTATGTATCTGAAACATTGTAAAAATGTTTTATTTAAAAATTATTAGGCCAATTTTATTTAAATACAACTATCCTCTCCACAGTTACTTTTAAAATTATGGTATTTTAAAGTAACACATTTTCAATTATCCACTTATATAATTGCTTTTTTTTCTTTTTCAATATTACCTGTAAATGTTGTGAATTCCTAAGACATACATGGAATAAATAGTATCAGAGATGTAAATTGATAAGAGTGAAAAATCTGAGTTTCTCAAGCAACTATTTAATGTAACATGAAGCCAGATAATATTTCTGCTGTTGGTAATATGTTGACATAATTCATTATCAATTAAACAATATGTCTGTCTCATCTGGAGTTTCCTTCATGAAGTCACAAATCACAGCACACACTACAGATAGAAAACCCAGTGCACATTTCATTTCAAAATAAGCTGTCTGTGGAAAAAAAAACCAAGCAAACTAACAACCTTACAGGTGTGTGTTGTTGCCAGAGTGTGGCTAGCACAGGTCTTTCCCATGAGAGCATTCTCCTGTGTTTTATAAACAAAGATAAAGTTTGGATGTTGTTGTTACAGTGTCTCGAGATTTGGACAGTTCAAGCCTGGCCAATCAGGCCTAGGGGGAGGTTTCTGACTGACCAATCTGGGTGATCTCTGAAAAGTCTATATATATGTTGGATTCAAAACAATAAAGCGCTTTTTCTATGCCATGCTGAGAATCCGGGTTTTCCTTCTCTGCTAGCGGCTCAACAGCGACATCAGAGTAGGTCCTCCAGGTCACATGGTTTAGACAAAAATGGGACTGGCAATTCAATGTAAGTGTTTTTCTTACAAATAAGTTAAATTCTTTGCCTGATTATCTTTCAATCTGGTTCTGCATGTTACAGTTGATAGGAAAGAGCATAGGGAAACAGATAGAATTCAAAGATATAGATTACTTAAATGTTAGAACAGGGCAGTGGAATGACAGTAATTAGCACAACCAGGGAAGACAACTGACCCAGGTATATACTTGCAAGGAAAACAACTCAACAACAGCAAAACAAAACAAACAATAAAAAAGAGTCAAAGAACTGTCGAGTAGCTGGCATATAATAATTATAGTCCTCAAATTCATACTTCTTTTTTTTCTGTTTAAAGGACAGGGCAACTAAGAGTTTGATAGTTTCAAAGTTTGAATTGAGTTTCATTTTGTGTTAGATGAGTTTGAGTTAGAGTTTCATTTTGTGCATGTGCATATATGCCTGGCAAATTTTTGAATGTATTTTGTGGCAGTGAAATTTTTTTCAAAACATTAATCTCAAAGGTTTGAAGTTCACAGAGGATTTGCTTTGATTCCAGCATTCACTGCCCAACCATTTTTTTGGTTTCGTAAAATCTAAGCCCTAGCATAGACTTATAAAGGTGAGATCTGAAGATGATTTTTCCCCAAATTTCAAGCAAATTGTTCCGATGATGCTTCAGCCTAGTTTTTCTAAGCTCAGACATATGGATAGTCATAATTGAATTTTTAAAAATATGGAAAAAGCTGATTTCTAAAGCATAAGTACTCAATCAGGGCATGCTACATCAGACACTTTGTTAATGAAGATGTTACAGGAGCTGATTGAACAGGAAATTCAGAACAGCAGCAGTGCAAAAATGTGCAGTGAAAAACTCCTTCTTAAATTAAAAATGAATTGTAATAATCTATTGTGGCAGTAAAGGACCTTCCTTCTGATTTTCTCAAAGCATTCCATTGAGGAACTCTAAGGCACATCTCGGCAGCCCAGCATGATGCTCTGTGGTCCTCCCACAGAGGTCCAAACAAGCTCTGGATAGGCTCCATGGGTTCATTTGGAAAAGCCATAAAACTGCAGCAGCATGGCCAGGCAGTCCTGCTGGTTAGTCAGGTGTCCCAGCAGAGATAATTAACTTTACACAGATAAAACTTCGCTGTACTTGTCATTAGTGCTTTGGTTGGCACAAACTCAGATTTCTCAGATGTCCACTTTGTGACACAGAACCTATTCTTAATTTCCATAGTCTCTGGACAAAACCTGTGCCACAGTAACTGGGAGGCCAAGGCACAGAAGTGGGAAGGATGACACTGAGACACAACAAAGGTAAGTCATTGTGTAAGCTTTATGGACTTCTGTGAGGTGCAGTTAAGTCCACATCTAAAGTCTGTCCTGACAGTGGGCTTATTACTATGTTTCTTTAGAAATGTTTAATTTTCTGGAAAATAAGTTTAAAAGACCAGCACAATAATTGATGAGCCAAGCAGGACATAGAAGGCTACTTTTTTTTTTTTGATTCAGGGAACCAGGACTAGTTTTTAATAGACATAGACTATTTCTACAATATGTTAATATCTTCCTTGTGAAAGGCATTTCTGAGGAGGTTAACCAATAAATTATATAAGTTTTAGATCAGTTTCTTACATAATTTAAAACTTCAAAGCTTCTTAAGTCGCCTTCTGTGGTTTGAAAAAGTATATTTATCCTCTATTTCAAACATGTATTCATTCACTGACTTGTCAAAATAAGAAATATACAATCAATATAATGTCTAAATCAAAAAGCTCATTAAAATTTTTGTGTAAGATGGATATTAGTTTCCTGTATTTTTTTAGCATTTCAACCTTTACTTGTAAATGCATAATGCTATTTTTAGTGTTAATTATTCATTAACAATAGTGCTTGTTGTTAATGACTAATTTTTTTAAGAGAATGGTCAATATTATCTGATATAAAGAGTACTCTGGGCTGCATTAGGCAGAGTGTTTCCAGCAGATCCAGGGAGGTGACCCTTCCCCTCTGCTGAGAACTGGTGAAAGACATCTGGGGTGCTGGGTCTAGTGCTGGTCTCGCCAGCACAAAGAGAGATGGAGCTGCTGGTGAGAGGCTCTGCTTTGCAGGCTTTCCTGCTTATGGGAAGTTGTGGGTTTAGGTTCATGTCATCTTGCACATTATTTAAGTGCACATTTGTCAGAAAAAGCTGCAGAAAAAGCTGAATTTCCCTATTAAAATATATTTGATTGGGTCGGGAGGGTTTTTTATTGTTTGTTTGTTTGTTTTTTAGTACCAAAGCACTGAGAGCCATTTCCTTTACACTTTGGTTTTTTTTGCTGTATGCTCACAATAATTACATGCTAAATTTCCATAATGCAAACTATAGATAAAGAAAACAATTAATAAGAAAATACCAGTTATTAATCTGCTAACATACATAAAATATACATTATGTATTTTCTTTGTCAAAACTCTTTTCAGAGATCAATGTTTTAATTTTCTGAAAATGTGAATCAAAATAATTATGCATGATTTACAGAAAAGATTTATTATTGGTCTAATTAGAAAAATGAAGCAGGGTTTTTTTGGCCTAGGCTGATGTTAAATATTATCTCTCTGTAAAATCCTCTCCTCTCCTTTAATTGCCACATCGACTGCTAATTAAAATCTGCAGAAAGTATAAATAGGCCAAATGAGAAATGCAAGGTTTCATTTGTGTACTTATTTTTAATTGTTATGCAATTTTGTTCTGCTGTTGAATGATTAATGATAATACTTTTAAGGTCTCAGATAAACAATGCGGTAAGAGTAGAAAATGTTTCAATAATATTTATTCTGTATCCTTTACTGCACAGCCAGGTAGGTTGGAAATAGTTGTTTGGGGTTTTTTTAGTTTAAATTGGAATAGATACTGCATAAATCTGAAGCGCTGGTTTAAGTAACATGCTGGAAATCTCCCACTTGAATGGTGTGGTTTTGATAAATTCAGGAGCTGCGTAAATACACTCTTTCCACTTATTAAACTTTTCTAAAAATGCTCCTGAAATGCTGATATTTGTAGCGTGTCTTAAAGATACCTCTCTGTGTGTGTGTGTGTGTGTGTGTGTGTGTGTGTGTGTGTGTGTGTGTCTGTAGGGAGAGGCCAGGGGAAGTTTAGGCCAGACATTGGGAAAAAACTCTTCACTAAAAGAGTGATTGGGCACTGGAATGTGTTGCCCAGGGAGGTGGTGGAGTCCCCATCCCTGGAGGTATTTAAAGAAAGAGTGTATGAGACATGCAGTGCCATAGTTTCGTTGAGAAGGTGGTGTTAGGTCATAGGTTGGACTTGATTATCTCAAAGGTCTTTCTAAACTTAGTTAATTTTGTGATTCTTGATTGTTCCGTTGCCAAAGGGCTGGTTCTGTGCAGCGAGAGCTCAGCTGATAGAGGTGAACTCAGTGATTATAGGGCATTTTATTGCTTGTCCCTACATGCCATCCACATCTTATGTCCTAGACTGTCACTGGATTTGTATTACTGTGATTGCAATCACCACAACACTTAAAACACTGAGTTTACTCCTAGTTCAAAGAGTTAAAAATATAAACTAAACATTAGCTCTAGGACAGAAATTCTGATTAAGAAGAGTAGGGAGCATTTGTTAGTACAACAGAGGAGAAATTATGCAGAGTAAAGCTTTGATGCAAAATACAGAATTTGGAAAGGGAATATGGTTTTTGATATTTCAGAAACTATAAAACGCAAGGAGTTAGCAGGAGTCTAAGAAGGTTAAAATTAGGGGAAAATTATGGAAGGGCCAAAAGAAATAAGGAATACTGCCTGAAGCTCCACTGAGACCTGCATGGGAACCTTGGACTCTTGAATAAACTGTTTAATTCCTTGGCTTTCCAATAATTATTCCACACAGTCTGAAAATATAGTGCTGTTAGTTACTTATGTTCATATTCATTAGGAGTCAATGACACTCAAATACCTGAGGCTCTCTGAAACTCTGGGTTTTTTAAGAATATTTGGAGTAAATTGCATTCAGCTACCAGAAATTTGTATGAAACAGATTTTTTGAAGGGTTGATGCTAAATTTTGAAATTATTTTGTTTCAATGTGTGGAGAATTAACGAGTGTCTGTTTTGTGGAACAAAGGTGCTTAGGGAACCACCGGTTTATAGTGGACAGAAGAATGCTAGATGTTTTACACAGAAAAATCATGATTGTGGTCTCTCCTCAAGGATTCTAAAATATCATTCTGGAAGAACACAATGAAAAATATTAAATACTAGTAGAGATGACTAGATAAAACTATAACAAGTTTACAGTTAAAAAGGAAAATAAACATGGAATTGCTAATGCAGCATGCATAGAACAGATTTTCTTTGAGTGGCAATTGTGAGGGACTAATCTGAGTTTTATTTATGCCTCAACATACATTTGGAAATCACGCCCAGCCCGCCACGGGAGCCACGCAGACTCCTGGCAGCTCGCAGTGCACAGGCTCCATCTGCCAAACCCTCGCCGAACGGGCGCCTGGGGTACAGCGGTAACGATCTGTCCGGTATTCTTTCTCTCTGCATCTCTCTTTTTCCCTCTTTTCTCCCTTTTCTGTCCCCCTTCAGTAGGCACACTTACCCTTCTTTTTCAATAAACAGTTCTCAGATATAATATTGCCATGTTTGTGCTTTTTTTCTTCTGAAAAATCTATTGAAAAGAATCCTTCCCCACTCCCCCTTTTACAGCAGAATGGGACAACAATAAATGCTTAAATGCTCTTTATGAGCATCTGGTTACATTTCTGCTTTTCTAGCTTTTTCCTTCTTCACCTGAACATTCTATTTTCTCTGATTTCTCAAGCTTTGAGGGGACTATGGTATTAAATATATAGGTTTGTTCAACATCTTACCCTAATTTTATACAACCAGAGTGTAGCATATGATTAACTCTGCTGGTTACAACAGTTCTTTTTAAAAAGTCATTACCATCTCACAGGGATCAGAACATGAAATATCTAATTGTTTCAAATGTAAAGAGGAGGGAAAATTAGTATGCTTGAATATCTTATGAAATATTTCAATGTGAATTCTTACACATGTGAATTCTTACACATATATGCACAGGAGTGTGTGCATTTATACATGTACATATATTTTATAGACTAAATAGGGAGATCACACACTTTGAAGACAGAAAACTGTGGAATTAAGGTCATTTATATAACTGTAATTCAAACCCACTGCACAATTCAAAGGAAGAGAGAGGAAGTAATGTAACCTTAGCTGGCTTCTATAACAAGCTTTATTTAAGTGCTTGCCATTTTCTCCCCATGTACATTTATGTCAAAAAAAGAGAGCTTACAGCTTGGTGTAATATCTTGATTGTTCTACCAAAAGCTAGAAGAGTTGTAAATGAGCAGTAGCAAGAGATTGAACAATTAGTGAAAACTGGTGTATGGGCATAAAAGGGAGCACAAGGGCAAGTAAAACTCTTGGCCAAAGATCAGACAATTGCTGCTTTTCTTCACTAATTGGTACCTGCTGGTATGAGTGCTTATCTATGGTACTTTTAGAGAACATATCTTTAGTTCCATTTCAAATATGGTTCAAGAGGACTTCACAGAGCTATTAATTTTCCTCCTCCTTTTTCTCTTGTCTCTTCGCAGAGCTCAGGTCTTAATAGTTCTTGATAGCAATTTTACATAAAAATGTACAATAATTGATAATAAAGTATTCCAAGAATCACCTAGTAAATTAAGTTACCAAAAATCTGCCACCAGGTGTACTGTTTGTTTTTCAAAAGTAGCATAAACCCTGCCTGCAAGCTGTTCTCAAATTATGCATATGAACATGTGGAGGACTTTGAGTCCTGCACTTATGTGCAAAGAAGGAATTTTCTCTGGCTCTTTTCATCTGTAAAAAACCAAATTTAAACAAAATCTATGTAATTGGATTTATTCATAAACATCTGGCTCACACTAGGTAGCTAATCTTACCCTTTGTGCTGTCTTAATGTCAGGCACCTTGCACTGTTCACAGTTTAGAATTTCTAGTTCTCTGGAGACATTTGTTGGTCATCCTTCTTTGCTGCATCTTGCCAACAACCTCAGGTGTGTGTCTAGAACAATTTGTACATGAGAGAGTTCTCATGTTCATTCAAAAAGACACACACAAGGATGCTGTAGGGGATGTAATGGGAGAAGGTTTTGGTTTTGTTTTTTGGTTTGTTTTTTTTCTGGGAACATTCTGCTCATCAGAAAACTGCTGTAGGTGTTTTTTCAAGGAGATAGCTATTGTCAATATTTTCATATTAGTGAAGAGCCCTGTTTTTTATTACACTAAATACCGAAATACCTGTTTAACCTGCCTTAACCCAAGTAGCACTCTATATGCAGCACTAGGATGGGAAAATAGAGGTTTGTTTTTATTGCTATATATTGTTACAGAATCCCACAGAAGTAATTTACTTTTCCCCTTAAAATATAATTTCTGAATTAATTCCTTTTATTCTGATTTTGAGTAGATCATGATGTTCTCTGTTCAGAACAAATGCTTAGCCAGGGTTATGCCTCAGCCTTGTGCAAATCTGAATTTTAGAGACCCTAATATGCTCTCATCTCTCAAAGGCATATCTTTACTGCAGGTTACATCATTATGTAAGCTTTAAACAGGTCACACCTAAACAGAATGATGGAAAGCCAAGATGGAACTCTGTACAAAGTAACAACCCTACTAGCAGGACAAGAGCTAAAGTGCCAAAGATTTGGAGGAAGAAAGTAATTCAAGAAGAATGTCTCAGATTTTTCCCTTAATGAGGATAAATTATCCATACAAACAGTAATTGCATAATGGTATTATTAGATTGTCACAGAAATAACTTTCTTTTTTCTTTTTTTTTTGTTTTTTGGTTTTTGGTTTTTGGTTTTGGTTTTTGGTTTTTTTAGGACTAGCAATATAGAAATGTCAATATGTTGTTCTTCCAGTAGTACTGAATCTTCATCTTGCCTACACCAACTGTACCAATGATATGTGTGATCTGTATAGTGGTACATGAGCACTGCACACAACTAACAGTCAAAATAGGTGAGAACAGGGTTGTAAGTCACAGCAGCACTGCAGAAAGGGATCCTGGCATGTTTAGCAAAGGGAGATTGGTGTGAAATCAGGACATACAGTTATATACTGCTAAATTTTAAAAAGTCCTATTTGATTCCTGCTGTGGATATGCAGACACTTGGGGCTAGCACAGACCTTTCCTGTGGGAACTTTTTTCTCTCTTCTTCCTGTGTTTTATAAACAAAGATAAAGTTTGGATGTTATTAAAAACAGTTTCTCGGATGTGGACAGTTCAGGCCTGGTCAATCAGGCCTAGGGGGAGGCTTCGAACTGACCAATCCGGGTGACCTTTGAAAAGTCTATATAAGATGAAATTAAATAATAAAATCTTCTTCTGGATGCTACCTCTTGAACCCGGGTCTTCTTACTCTGCTAGCGGCTCAACAGCGACAGGCACTTACACATATAAGCATGCATGTGTACATGAGTACATATGAGAATTTATAACAGAGAATTTGAGATAAAACGATACACTTTGCAACTGTCTGCATTTCAGCAGCACAGCAACATTAATCTGCAGCAGCAAATCGATTAAGCTGATCAGATGAGGTGGTTTGAAAGCTCCCAATAGGCCATTGTGATGGATCACGGCTCAACAAATGATGAATAATGCATAAGGGTCAACATGTTGACATGTTACTTAATTACATCATTAATGCAACCATGATAGAAATTTCAGAAGGGAAATATGGGGAAATATGGACACATCTGAAACAGTATGATGGTTATCTAATTCCATATTGCAAAAATGTCAAAGACTGAATAACAATCAGAGTGTGATACAAATAGTAAAAGCAAAGAATGGCATAAAGTGTTGAAAAGATAAGGGAAAATGGTAAAGGTAAGCCTGGTATTTGACAAAATGTATTTGACAAAATGTTAACAAAAAAGCACTGAGACTATAGTGTGATTGCATCAGTGCTGTCCTCTTAATCACTCACAATCTGCTGTGAAGGACATAGGTAAATTGGCATATATAGGAATAAACAAAAATATTCAGGAATATAGCTTGTCATTAATTATTATTGATTTTTGTGGTGACATTAATAGTACATGAGGCAGACACATCCTCTTTTAAACTTGAAATTCTTCATAAAGTTTCCAGTATATTTACAATGAGAGTAGATTATATTTAATCTTTTAATTTTATATTTTTTCACCTGAACTTTAGGAATTGACCTTAATACCTGCCAAGGGAAGATATGTTACACACATCTGTTCTATAAATTAAATATGAAGAAAGATAGTTTAATGGACTAGGCACCATCACTGTTCTAAAAAGAGGAGCAGTAAGTCATCACTAAAAGTTTCGCTGTAGGAAACAATCTCCCGCTAACCTCACTATTCTAGTGAGTGTTTTGGTAAAGCTCCATGATCAAGAGTAAGCTCTCCTCCATAGATACAAACCTCATTGCATTCATGACACAAAAAAGAGGTAATTTTTCCCCTTTAAGAGGCAAGATTTACCAGTTTTCTTTGAACTCTGATCTAAATTATCCAATCATTTATCAAATGGTCTTGCTGATATCCATCAGTAATGACAAATGTTAGTACACATATTGCATCTTGCATTAGTTCAACCTGTGAAAATCTATTTTCGTTTCTAATGACAAATTATAAAAATCTTTGTAGCTCATTTATAACTATTTGTTGTACTGGCACCCAAAACCAATTTATTGTTAAGTGCTCATTTTTATAATGCGGATCTTTGATGTTCTAAATTCTATTTTAAAAGTAACGTATTTTGAAAAGGACAAAAATATTTTAAATGTCTGCTTCACCTCAAGCTGAGCTTCTAATATAAATACCTTGTGTATTGTTAACTTGTATTTTGAAGTCCAGATTGTGCCAGTTTTTACTGGAAGAGCTTATGAAAGACTTGGCATTTCAGTACCTACGTGATCGGCATACTTGGTAGTTTATCTCTCTGCAACACCCACATTAGATATTGTGATATTTAACTGAACATTGTTCTTGGGTAAATAGGACACTACTAGGGACAAAAAGCAGCCTTCAAGTAGTAAAGAATGAAAGACATTACAATAGGCTAAAAGGCAAGTTTCAATGAAAATAGGCAACTCAGATTTAAAATTTTTTTTTTTCATTTTCTTTGCAACAAAAAACAAAAAATGATCTGGGTGTAAACTAGAAAGAGTTGGAGTAACAAAGGAAGATCAAAGGTTGCAAACAAAAAGCAAAAATAATGTATAATAACAAGGGAGATGATTTAGAAAGACACAAGGCAATCTGTGGAGCTGGGCTAATGATAGACAGTAAAGGTGAAAAGAAAATTAAATTGATTAAATGCCATAAAAGCATTAATTTCAGGAGAAAAAGGTAAAATGAAGACCAAGAAGAAATGAGATGAGAGAGAAATATTTTCTTTAGCAAACCCAAGAACTCTGAAGGAAAGCAACTGAAAGGAGGGCTAAAGAATTGATGCATTTTCAGTGTCACAGCATGGTGAGGGAGCACTTCTGAAGAGATGTGAAAGAACAGAGTGTAGGAATTTACAGGCCAAACAGTGCTGTATCAATGTGAATGAATTCCTGAACATACTACCCCAAGCCTGGATTAACTCCTGAAAAAATTTTATTGTGATCTGTGTTATCTGACGGGTATAAAAAAAAAAGTGTAGAATTTTTAAAATACGGTAATGGAGTTATCTATGTAATAGAGAAAGTGATCCATTAGATTACATTAAAATTGTGTAAGGTTTAGATTTGTGACTGTTAAAATAGTAGTAACAACCAATTTTTTATTTTTGCACATTCCTTCTTCCCTACACTGTCCTGAACTCTTTGCCTTCTTGATATCTTAGGTGACCAGCTTCCCTCAAAGGTAGAAGCTGATCTACAATCTACTCCGCTTTTGGGTCTCAAGCTGGTCGTACTGTTTACTCCTTGCCACAAAATCTGTGTTCTAGAGCTCACTGTGTGAACAGTACTTTGGTGGTACCTCTGGCAGAGTATCTCAAGCACCAAGGGCATTTCCTTCTTGACATGCATTTAGGTGGCTGCAGGGAGTAGCCACTGGGATTTCCAGCAATATAGTTAAATACAGGTGATGGATAGAGCCTCATTCCTCAAATCTTCCCCATGGTAGCTTGAGCTGTCTGAAACCACACTTGTGTGTAAGTCTTTATTGGGCATGGGAACTGCAAGTGGCTTACCTACCTGCCTCTGTACATGCATTTCAGCTATCTTTTTTTTTGTGAGAGAGTGTGTCCATACTGTTAATTTGCTTTGCTCTGTATTTCTGTCAAATATCTTGCTCCTTTCATCATCTGTGTTTCATTCACACTTTTTAACTATACAGATTCCTTCTGGGACAAATTATGTCCCTCCCAGAGGATGCCTTGGCAATGTTAACAGGTCATTGGCTCTAGGACCTACCTCAGACTGACAGGATGGATGCTCACTGAAATAAACTCAGGCCCAACACTAGCTTAGCAGGCCATGCACTTTCAAAAACCCTTATCCCACACTTCTTGCAATAAAGATTACTGTAATTCTATAGAAGCACCACTCTGGTTGGCTGACACATAGCTTTCTCCTTTTTTCATAAAAAAAATTTATAATTTCCTACTTTTGTGGCTGAAAAGACACACTTGAACACTCACTTTGATGGTGACAGGTGACAGGAGTTCTACATGGGTGCTGGAGCAGAACCAAGTTTGAAGCGATGGAAACTCTGTGAGTCCTTTGCAATCATGGAGTAGCTGAAGGAGGAAGGCACATCTGGAGATCACCTGGTCCAATGTCCTGCTCAGAGCAGGGTCAGACAGAGCACCTGTGTCCACCCTTGGAGACTCCACAATGTCGCTGAGCAGCCTATTCTAGTGCTCACCTGCCCTCACATTGGTAAAATTCTCCTTGAGGACAGTTCTGCTCCAGAATAATCAGTCCCAAATGTCACAGCCTCCCCTCATATATCAGATGCACCAACACCTCATCACCTTAGTTGCTCTTTGCTGGATTGTCTCCAGTTATATCCCCATGCACTTCCTTTAGTCCCAAACCTGCAGAACTGCCTCCTCCTTTGGAAGTTCAGCAGCACCAAGGTCTCTGGGTTGGGTCTCTGGACCAGCAGGGAAAGTTGGTGCTCCATGGAATGCACTAAGATTGCTGAGCACACAGACAGTCCCCAGCAATCGTGGCTGCTGCTGGAGCTTGCCAGCAGTCATGGCCTTCTATCGCAGCTCTTCCAGCAAAGGCAGGAACCTTGGAGGTCTTGAGAACCACCAGAGGCCTCTGAAAAGCCCAGAATTTGTTTTCAGGAGGTATAAGAAAAGGGGCTTACAGACTGTAGCACAAGCAATAATGTCTGTGATCTGCCTCTTGTAGCTGCACTGTTCTCTAGCATGATGCAGAGAGGGTTTGGGTGTACACAGCAGTCCTTCAGCCAGCTCTGCATGCTTAGTATTTCTTCATTATGCATATGCCTGTGTTTGTCTCTCCTAGAACTTTACTCATGTATTATGTATAGCCAAATATTCATTGAACCAAAAACACAGACTCTCTAACTAGTGTTAAGGTTACATGACTTTGCTGCAATCATAATTTATCAGCAGTAAGACAATGGAGAGGGATATGGCTCACCCAGAGACTGCCAGCTGAGAATTAAACACAGGTTTCTCTGACCAAAATACCCTGTATCTGCTGCTCCCACATGATTTTTCTGTAGCCAGATGGAATTTCCACATTCTAGAAATTCTAAGTTTGTGGCAAGTAATGATAGAAACTTTCAGCTGCCAATTTCTCATAGACATATTCTCTGTGTTTGTTTTTTGACAGTTTGTACTTGAATGGTTGTAGTTTGGTTCTGAAGTAGGAAAGAGATAAGTAGTCACATATATGGATGGGAAAATAGCATTAAGTACTCTATATTGTTCTCCTAAAGTGAAAATGTGCTAAGGATTCCAGCTTATGTAGGTAAGGCAATTATGAAGAGATTTCATTTTTTATTAACTGACACTGAAAAGCATTTTCTTTCAATGTACTGTTACATACATTTTCCTTTTCCTTTTGCATTTTGTTCTTTCCTGAAGAATTTCAGAAGAAGTAACTAAAATGAAGAAAATAAAAATTCTATTATGTATTCCTATTGCACTTTAGACTTGCTCATCTTGCATATGAAAAATAAATAATAGGGTAAATGTATTGAGAACTCAACATTTCAAATGTGCTTTGTTCATTATTCCATTATTCAAGTAAGCATGTAAAATAAGTGGACATCATCTCATTTTCACAGAGAAGAAAATGAAAATTATCACTTAAAGGCTGTGTACAGCTCACTTTGGCATAAATAGAACCAAATTGTGGCTAAAGACAAGATGAAAATCTGTGTATTACAATTTCAGGCTTGAAAGTATATGCGGCAAGTTTGAATGTTCAAGACTCGAGTTTAAATGTCATTGTCTTACTAAGAACTGGTTTCACTGAACAGTTCATTTCATGAGTTTGAAAGCTGAAACAAACAAGAATAATAAAATCTATGTCTAAAAAGGCTTAACTGTGATACAAATTTATACTGCAAGTTACAGGCACAAATTAACAGTTTAGAAATCTTCCATCTTTTAACACAATTCCGTGGCTAACTTTATTTTCTCCTTAATGTAGTTTGTGCACTAGACTTGAAATTAAGAGCATGCCTGCATAAAATCTGATTTTTACTTTCAGGACATATCTCATTATTTTCTCTTAAAGTCAGTCAGGCTTTGAGCTTGACCAAAGCATTTAGTAGTTCATCGTTTAGGGACATATGTGGCATAAAAAAATCCATATTTTTTTTAAAAATCACCTTACTGCTATCACACGTAGTGTTATAGATGCAATAGTATTTTTGTTACTTGGAGTAGTATAAAGCAAGCAGAATTAAAATAGCCTTTTTGTGGAGCTTTTGAACACTTTATATAATGCTCATAAACATCATCACATACAACTAATTTCATAGTATATGTGTGAGACTTTACTGGTAAATAAGGTGAGACTTTACCAGTAAAAGGAATGACTTTGGGACTGAGAAAATGCAATAAATGTAAAATTTCCATGTCCTTTGCCTTCTTCAGCTTTGTGCTGTGGGCTTTTTCTCTGACTTTCATGTTGGGTGGTGTTACCATTTTGAGACTAAACTTAAGCCTCACTGCTTTACTGCCTGCTGCTCTCAGGTCTGCACATGAAGAGTCTCCTGTAATTGTTTCTGAACTTTCTCACTGCATTTACATTGGTTTATATAAATACTATATATCTTGGTTCAGCTTTGTGTTTTTCTGTCTCCCTACTTACTATAGGTAGCCCTCAAAATTCACCAGGAAGGCACTTCCAGTTTTGACCCTGCACCCATATTCCACACAGCCATTTCTCTGGCAGACACCATGGGTAAAGAATACCTAGAGATTCAGATGCAAGCTGTGAGTCTATCTAAGTTGACAAAAACCATTGTGAATAGTGCAGGAAATAGAAGGGCTCTGGATGATATGCAAGGGTTATGTTCACTCAGAACATTTTTCATTCCTAGTTTCTACTAGAGGTAGTGGATCTCAGGCCTCAGCCAAGTAGTAAAAGTTTTTTCCTTTATACATGACAATTCCATAAAGCAGTTATAAAGCAGCATCGCTATGCTTTGAAGTGTTGTCTTAATGCAAATATGTTGAAAGGTTATGGGAAATCTGAGTCTTCAAAAATGCCCTTTTTTCTGCCCCCCCCCCCCCTCAGTATTTACCTCCGAAGGACGTGTTCTCATGCCATTGAGTAGCAATGATTGTTTTCTCCCCTGGAGCATCTGCATCCGAGTGAGTAAGAGCTCCTTCCTCCCTTCCTTGAAGGCTCTTCATGTTGAAATATTAGCTGCAGGTTCACTTTTATTGGCACAAAACTAGAAGTGATGTAATCACCTCCTATAGGTGTAGGTCTTCTTTTTATTAGCATAGTTTTTTGAACACTGTTCTCAGGAATGTCTAAAGTATTTTCCCTCTTGTTCAATCAACAGTAATTAGTATTGCAGCAGACACATGCTGTTTTTAAGAAAATAAAAGATACTTCAATTATACTGATGTTTTAACAGATATTTAACTTAATCAAAATGCTACTTTTTTGCTTGAGTGTAAACAAATGCTTAAGAAGAATAGCTTATTTTTAAACTTATTTTTAAACTAAAAAACACAGCTGATACTTTTATGAAAAAGAAAGCAATATTTCCACATCATAATCTCTTGTGGTTTTCTTCTTAATGTTATAGACATTTTGGAAAAACTAAGACATACTTTCTTGTCTTTGTAGTAGCTCTAGGATTTGCTAGTCATAATGATGTGAAGAGAATAATTTTTACCTTCTTTAATTTTCCAGCCTGTCTACATTGTAACCTATTATGACTCTTTTTTTCCTTTGAAGTTTAAGGATGGGGAATTCAAGCTCTGCTGTTGCACAAATATAATGTCTGGTATGAACTTGTAACTTTAAAACACCTTCTGACACCTGTTAATCTCTAAACAAGATTTAATGTAAAGAGTCCTGCTGATGCAGCAGTGTTTCAATGCTGTCCTGAATTTTGGAAAAGGCAAATTAGGCCTGTGATTATGATGCACTTTTAAAATTGTTTTATCTTCACTATTCTGATGACTTAACAAGTTTTGCTATTGTTTTTTAAAGCTTTTCTGGTGTGCACTTAACAGGTGTGTATTTACTGGCTGTTGTGAAGCCGAAGTGAAGTCTGAACCCCAACCCTCAACCACTCCAGTCTTCTCTAGTTGCACGTTTCTAAAACATGTCACTTTGAATGAGCATAATTTGCAATAATATTCATTATATGTAGCGCAGATTTTAGTAATCTGTGTGTGGTAGGTGAGTACGTGCTTCTTCGAGAAATACAAGATCACTGCCATGAGTGTATTAAGGTATTGATTGACTATTGGGTTTATAGACAAGATTGACACCCCTGAGTAGGAAACACTAGAGGGCACAATCTGCGATGGAAATGGTGGTCATGGTGCTTCACTCTACTAGAGATGCAGGCCTTTATGTTTAGCTTTACACTATCAGAGAATCACAGAATCACAGAATAGCTGAGGTTAGAATAGACAACAGTGGATCATCTGGTGTCACCTCCTTGCTCAAGCACAGAATCCCAGAGCACATTTCACAGGATTGCATCCAGATGGTTCTGGGATGTCTCCAATGAGGGAGACTCCACAACCTCTCTGGGTGATCTGTTCCAGTGTGTGGTCACTGTAAAGGGAAGAAGTTCTTCCTTCTGTTCAGCTGGAACTTCCTGTGCATCCATTTCTCCCTTTGCCTCTTGTCCTATTGCTGGGCATCATCAAGCAGTGCTTGGTCCATGCTCTGACACCTCTCTGCAGATATTGACAGACATGGATGAGGTCCCCTCTCAGATGCCTCAACTCAAGGCTGAATAGACCCAGTTCCTTCAGCCTGTCCTCTATTTTTTGTTCCATATCTGATTTTGTTTCTTGTTTTGGTAGGTTTGCTTTCCCATAGGAGAAGTAACCAATTTTCATTAGCAGTGTAACACAACATTCCCTATGGGACCTCACTAGGCAGAAAATTCAGATCTCTTTTTCCAATGCTCACATCTTTCTCTTTGGCTTTCTCATATTCTTGATGTGTGGGAAACCCAAAATTAGTCACAGAGGATGACAGTTAATGCATTTTGCCAATATATTACTCTGACTTTTCCAAAACATCGTCTTATATTTTGTCTCACATTCTGGTGCAAAGCTGGAAAAACATGAGATGAGAAATAATGTTCTGCTTGACTGCAACCCATTAACCAGCTCTGTTGGCTTTGCTTTTGCAACCTGTGGTTTCAAGCAGGTTGGTGGAAAAGATGAAAAACAATGAATGACACATAATTCAACAGTCTGGGACCAGCAAATGTGGGGTTTTTTTAAAAAGTAAATCATTGCTCACAAGCTGCTAAATGGTTTATGCTGTAGTTAAAAACACGCTGATAGGAATAATATAGTAGGTTTAGGGTATTTAGCCCTCAAAAGGCTTCCAAAATTTTTCACCAATCACTCTTATGGAAATGATGGTCTCATAGGGTAATTGCGAAGATTTTACATTAGCAACCAGATAAAAATTATAGGGAAATTTACAAATATATGCATGTTTCTCAGAGATTTTTTTCTCCAAATTGGCAATGCTATTTGATGCTATTTTTATTCCTCTAAAGAGTTGTCTGGATATTTTATGAACAAGTCAGCTAGAGCCAAAATGCAGAGGGAGACAGTCTCAGGCACAGTCCCTGCTAAAACTGTGGCAGAAGAGTGAGTTCACCCTGTCATCCCTCCTGTTCTGTGGGGGGAAAAACAACAAGTCCCCACAGCAGAGCTGTGTTTGTGTCTTATCTCCTGGGCAGGCTAAATCTGGCTCCTCTAAGCTGTGCTGGGCTCCAGGGAAGGCCCTTCGTAACCTCCTCCAAAAGGATATTGCAGCATTTGTACAAAACTCACCTGGATTCTCCACACAGTCTAAGTGTCATCTATTGCTGATAAGCATTGCGAGTTTTTAATCTTTCCCTGCCATTTGAATATCTGTCTGAGTTGTGCTGCCATTAATTAACTTTGCCACTTTTCACCTCACTGATGCTATTTGATCAACTTTTCCATTTCTGCCTTTTGGATTTTGGCTGTTTTTAATTCTCTGATGCCATTTCATTAACTTGCCCTGCCATTTAATTTAACTTTTGTCTTTTGATTTGCTCACTGCTGCTAGTGGATTTGACCTCATCTTACCAGGCAGCCTGATTTCATCTTCCAGCTCCTTCCCTGCTCCTCGATTCTTCCTGCAGACAGATACTTCCGTAGTTCCCTCACAAAGGTTTTTCCATCTCTTTTATCAATTTCCCTCCCATTTTTTGGTAATATATATTATCCATTCTGGGTAATATATATTTATGGAGGCATTAAATTTATCATTGTGGAGTTTTTTTGTTTGTTATTTTGGGTTTGCTTGTTTTTTGTTTTTTTTTTTAACTGAGTTGTATTTAACGCATCAGGCACCAACATAAACACATATTGTGAATGCCTTGGTCCTTCTTTTCCTTTGAACATTTCTACATTGCTGCTTATTCACAGTTTTACTGCTCTGGGCAGGCTGTGTTGTATCACAGAAAAGTAATCTTTGAAGCTAGAATAGTGTCCCCAAAGGATATAAACAAATATACTGTTTGTCAGGAAAGTTAGTTGTCTGATTTCTGTAGATCCTAGGATATGTCTAAAGTACTCACTCCATCCAACATGTCATTACAATTTTAATAGAGAAAATGAAAAAATATTTATTTCTTTTATAGAATACTTTGGTAAAAGTGTCCTTCCTTCTTGTCTCTGAATATTTTTAAAACTGCAGACTGTTTGGCTCTTTTGCTTCATCCTCATACCCCTCATTATATATTCTCCCCATTTTCTTTTTCTATAGATCAGACTGTAAATAAACAAGTCACAAATATGTTTCCTTCTTTGTCATTTAGCTGTTAATGTGGACTACCCTCACAATCTGTCCAAACAAAAAAGTAATACGTTTCCCTTTGTCTGTCAAAGGAAAATGAGAGAAAATTACTTTCTGGGCTAAGAAAGGGGCTATGTTATGCCATGTATCCTTCAAGAAAAAATTGTTAATTCCAGGACCTAGCATTACATTTGAGAGGCTGAAGGATTTTTGGTGACAATTATGGATGTATGTTGATTGATTACACAGTTCTATATTAATCTTCTGTAGTGACTTTTGAATCTTCTTGAGATTTCAGAGGTGACAGTGAAGAGTGTGGAATATTGAAATCCTGTTAAGATTTATTTATTTTCTAACTTAAACTATTTCAGCTTACTTACTTTAAATTTCTGTGGGTTTGTGTTGGTTTTGCATGGCCTGGTTTTTGGTAGCAGGGGCTCACAGAGCTGGCTTCTGTGAAAAGCTGCTGGAAGCTTCCACCATAACCAGCAGAGCCAATCCGTGATGGCTCTGAAGATGGACATGCCACTGGCCAAGACTGGGCCAATTAGAGATGTTGGTTACACCTCTGTGATAACATATTAAAGAAATCAAAACAGTATGGGCACACAGTGTTTTCTAGCCAGAGGAGAGGAGGAGGAGGTGAGAACATGTGAGGGAAACAACATGGAGACACCAAGGTCAGTGGAGAAGGAGGGGGAGGAGGTGCTCCAGGCACCAGTGAGATTCCTCTGCAGGCCATGGTGAGGACCATGGTGGAGCAGGCTGTCCCCCTGCAGCCCATGGGGTCCACGGGGGATGCAGAGGTCCACTTGCAGCCTGTGGGAGAGGTGCCCCATGTTAGAGCAGGTGGATACCTGGAGGAGGCTGTGGTCCAGTGGGAGTCCCAGTGGAGAGAGAGGACCCTTGCTTCCAGGCTGGAACAGCTTGTTCTTGGGAGGACTACACCCCATGGACGAGGGACCCACACCACAGCAGTTTTGGGAGGACTGTCTGCCCGTGGGAGGACTCACATTGCAGCAGGTTTGGGTGGACTGCTGCTCATGAGATTGGAACAACACTGAAAGTTCACGGAGAACCCATGGGAAGAGACCCCATGGCACATCAGAGGAAGGACTCCTCTCCCTGAGCAGTGGAAGAAGATCTTGGGTGACAAGCTAACCAAGAATATTTTTAACCCTCCCCCCCGTGTCCCTACACTGCTTGTAGGAAGGAGGGAGGGGTTGGGGTAAAAAAGGTGGTTTTAAGGGTTTCTTTTACTTCTCGTTACCCTCCTCTGACTTTGTTAGTAATAAATTCACCTTGTACTTCTAAGATGAGCCTGTTTTGTCCTTGAAGTGTTTTCTCCTGGTTCTTATCTCGACTCATGACCCCTTTGTTAAATTTTTTTTCCTCCTTTGTCCAGCTGTGGCAGGGGAGAGCGGGTGGATGTTGTGGGTGCCTGCTATTTGGCCAGCATCAAACCATGAGAGGTTTTTACTAACAATTATAGCTACATCATCCTTTGAAATGACAAGTATAAATCTCAAAATGCCTTCCACATCTCCACTGGCCTTTAGTTTATTCATTGTGAGATTCTGCAGGAGAAGAGCTCTGCTTGAAACAGGTAAGGTTTCTGAGCAGAGGTCTTCAGCACATTGTCACAGTGTTCTTCTTTGTGATACCAGTTAGGCTGGGATAAGACCTGCTTCTTGTTCTCCTCCCATTCCTTCCCAAACATAAACAAATTTACTTCAAGCCTTTTTTTTTTTTCTCCTTGTTAAACAGAATTGATCTTTCTTCATTTTGCAACATAAGAGATGAGAAGTGGAAGCACAGGGCATTCATCACCTTGCAATGTTTAGAACTCATCCTGGTAGCAGTCTGAATGTCTAATCATCTAAAACCCAGCTATGAGGAATGGTGACTTTAAATTAGGAAAAGGGCTAAAGGGCAATTAGATAACCCATCCAACTCACCCTAGTCTTCAGAGCTGTATTCCCACATCAGAAATTTGTATTGGTTTATGTGCTTTATTTAAATAATCATAAATTAAAAAAAAAAAAGGAACATGGTGTTGAGCTTAAAATTATTGGATTATCAGTAAAACAACATGATGGTCAAATCAAAGCAAAGACTGAACCAGAATTATAATATTAATGAGCTATGTGTGTGGGAACAAATCACCAGAACTTCATGCTAGTGTACTATGTGGTTTCAGGGTGGCTTCTTGTTGCTAAAGCTAGTAAGTATTGTTCGAATCAATCTTACACAAAAGATTAAGGATGTAAACCATTATCCCTCACTAGTGAAAATAGCCTGTTATTATAATAAAGTTTGTTCCTAGTGCAGAATGTGAGTCATCTGTTCAGAATTCAGTCTGACAAAGGGAGAGTACTGAGAGATTTCAAATGAAGGTGCTGTATGGAAATGAACAAGTACAGAGAGCTCAGATGAATTAGTTTAATGAAAATATCACTATTATTACACTTTCATCTTTGAAAAACAGTTACCTTACTTTACTTTTACCCAACTTTACCCATTTTTGTTTTGCACTTCCTTTTAAGTGTTAAGTAGACAAAGTGATTCTACAATGGTGCTGCCTTTTGACTCAGTCTCATGTCTTCCAGCAGGAACTCAATATCAGGTTTTTTAACTCTGAGGTGCTTCTTAAATTGGATATAACAAACTCCTTGTGACACCATTCCAAAAGCAAATGAACCTGAATGCTGAATTACAATGGGATAGGTGGTGAATCTGAAAACAAAAGAGTAAAAATTCCACTCCTTGTGCTTTGCAGTTCTGGGATCTCTTATTTCTGTGACCATAACTCGCCATCAGTACGAGAGTTGGATCAGAGTTCTGGGTCCCAGAGTTGGTGTCTTACATGGCAATTGCTAAGACTGTGGTTAATGTGGTTAATGACAAGGATTGTGGTTAATGACAAGGATTGTTACCTAATGCTCTGACAAGGAAAGCAGGGACAGCCATTTTAAATGACATGTTACAATGGGTTTTTCTCGTGAGCGGTGTTGAACTTGATAGGGGACTTTTATTGCTTATTCTGTTTCCAAACAACTTTTATAGCCTTAACCAGTTCAGTGAGTTAGGATACTAGAAACACTAGCAGATTTAACCCTCAGAGAGGGCCATCCTCTATCCCTGTGAAACATTTTCTTTTGGTGTGACTGTGGCCTGGAAACAGCCCCTGTTTTAACGACAAATCATAGCTGCTCTCTATACAAAGTGCCTGTGAAGTTGGTTTCTAGCTGGAGTAAGCAAACCAGTAACCACTTCCTATTACTGCCATCATAAGTGTAAGATACTTCTCTTTAAAGTGTTAAGGGTTCTCTTGCTTGTACATTCTTTCCATGACATACAAAAGGCAAATTTGGGAAAGAGGAACTATTTTCACACTGTATTTTAAATATGTATAACAGAAAAATGTCATTTCCCAAACCCTCACTTGATCCTACTTATATACACTTATAGATTAAATGACTGCTCGGGATGTAAGAATTTGCCTTTCTGTTTTGAATTAATTTATTGACATAGTATCTGATATCATGCTGATAACAAACAATATTAGTAATAAAGGAGGTAATTCTATTAAATAATATATGGTGATAAGTCAGTTAATCATTCCATCACACTGCATAAGATCAGCATGCAGCTAACAAAGCATTGAGACACTCAAGACATATTCTAATACTGAATTTGTACTCATCTACCAGTGTCCTAATCAAAAAATTTATTTTTAGGAGCTTTCTGAAACATGGAAAAGTCTAGACATACATAGAAAGAACATGCATACACGCATCCTAGAAAGCAGCTAGAGACATGTAAAAACAATACCTGGTTTCAGCTGGGATAGGGTAAATTTCTTCTCAGTGGCTGTTACAGTGCTTGTGTTTTGGATTAGGAATGAATATGGTGTTGATAGCACAATGACGTTTTGGGTTTTTGCTAATTGGCGGGGGGGGTTGAGCAAGCAGCCGGGTGATGCTTAATTTCCAGCTGGGCTTAAGCCACAACAACCCGTGAGACATCTCATACCTTTCATGGTGAAGACATTTCCCTCCTTCTGGGACACTTAATTGTTCTGACTGTTTTTGGGGATCTGTGAGATGGGCAATGCTACTGTTTTGGCTATCTACATATCTATAAAGCTGTTTGAGTTTGCACAGACATTTCTGCATAGTTTAAGATTACACTTCAGGTAACACATAATCTATTTCTTCCCCCCTTGTGCTTTTCACAGAGATAGTTTAGAAGTGGGGGGAGTAGGTACATAGCCAAAATTAACCTGGGGATCCTTGCAAGATTTAAACTTTTATAATATGGCTCTTGAGCTGTCAGTAAGGGACAAAATCAGACACTTTCTGTTAGCATGTTGAGTCAGAAATTTATAATGTTGTATTAGCAAACCAGATTCATCCCTAGCCTTATTGAAATGAAAAACCAGTTTTACTTTTTGTTTTTGTTTTTGAACTTCCATTCAGGTAGAATTCCTGAGGTTCACAAAGGTTCATAAATTGTATATTCTTCCTGAACTAATTCAGTTACATGTGCTCTGCAAAGTTAACGAGTGAGTTACGAAATTTTATTCAGTCTAATCAGAGCGCTATCTGTAGGAGATGGGTTAATTTTCTTTGCAAAATTCAAAATACTTTAAAAATAAACAACAAAATGTTGTGGATTTAGCTGATTTAATTTTTTTTAGTTGATGCATGTTAGAACAATCCAACTGTATTATGATTATTTTGGAAAATTATATTTAGATCTTGTTTGTATTTTGGTGTCTGTGTAATCAGATCATAATCAAATAATTGAATTTGAGCATATTTCTTATCTCCCCAGTGAACACTACCACGGGGGCAGAAAATAAGCTATGAAATCTATCATGTTGGTGAGAGAAGGTTCATTCCAGAGATAACAGAAATGCTGTATGAGCACTCAGAGAGTGTGAGGTCAAAGCTGGGGATTACACTGAAACACAACAACATGCTGTTGAGAGATTTGCTACTGAAAATATTGCTGTTTCTACCTTAGAATAGAGAACACAAGGATTTCAAAAGTACTAAGCAGCGGCCTCAGTGTTCCATATAAAGTGTTACAGTTATATAGGATCTTAAATTGTGCCATTTTTAGTGAAGTCTAAGCTGAAATCAGAGATATTGCTGTAGCCCTGAATGGACCTAAATCTGCTGTGTGTAGCAATGCTTTGCCACCTCCACTCAGAGTGTTTTGAGGAGCTGCTTTTAAGAGGAAGGAGGTAAGTGTAACCAAGGCTTTTTGTGTAACAACTTTGAAGGTATTATTAACGAGACTTTCCTGGATTAATTTGTCATGAGAATGTTAATGATGTTGTAATCAGACTTACAATAACTTGTCTATTCAGTGGAGTATTGAGATTTTACTTGGGCCACCAACTAATTGTTGGCTTCTCTTTACCAGTCACAAGAATTTGAGTCCAACACAGGTGACACAAAATAAGCTTTTAGATTATACTATATAACTGTTTTGTGAACGCCATTGGTAGGAAGGGTCCTGCTCAGAGTAAACAGACAGAAACTCGAGTGCCTAGGGTATATTCAGCAGTGACTTACTGAATTTGATTGCTTTGGACTTAGATGGGAGATGAGTGGGGACTTGAGTATTTTGATTTTCGTGGAATCATGGAATGGCCTGGTTGGGAGGGACCTTAAAGATCACCCAGTTCTGATCCCCTGCCATGGATGGGGATATCTTCCCCAGGACCAGTTTATTTAGAGTCCCATCCAACCTGGCCTTGAACACTTCCCAGGAATGGGGCATCCACAGCTTCTCTGGGCAACCTGTGCCAGGGCTTCACCATGCTCACAGTAATTTTTTCCTGATACCTAGTCTGAAACAACCCTCTTTCAGTTTGAGCTATTCCACCTTTTCCTGTCACTCCAGGCCTTTGTAAATAATCTATCTCTATCTCTCCTGTAGCCTCCCTTCAGGTACTGGCAGGCCACAATTAGGTCACCCCAAAGCCTTCTCTTTTTCAGGCTGAACGATCCCAATTCTTTCAGCCTTTCCTCATAGTTGAATTCAGGTTCCTTAGTTCTGCCTTCTTCCTGTTTTATGTACTTAGGACTGCTGTTGAGCCCAGGTTTTTAGTCATTCTAGGAACTGGGAACGTTGTAGCCAACACCTTGGAAAGCAAGTAAGGTCAGGGTGCTCTTTACCCATCACTTTGTGTTAATTAGCAATACAATAAGCTCTACTGAAAACTAGCAAAGTTCAAAATTTTCAGCTGGGAGTGATTTTTCCCTCCTCTCATTTGTCATTATTTCTCAGCTGTTATCAATATTTTAATTGTTCCAGAATGAAAAGTGGGAATAAATTATCTTTTCATGGATTGTTATGTACAGGAAAGATTTTCTTGTTGAAGCTTCAGTTCTTACGTCTATAAAGTGCATATGAGATATGTATTTGACTACAAATCCACCTGTGCAAAGAGAGTATGATCCCAAAAATTATTATAAAATAATTTTTGCAACCACTGAAATAGCTAACTTTAATATCTAAGATGCCTGAAAATAAAAATGTACGATTGAGTATATATTGAAGTTATGTTTGAGAAATTTCTCATAACATCTTTCATTTCATGATTTTTAGTTTCCCATTGATAAAAAAAGCTTTAAACAAAGTTATGTCCTAAATAGGGTCCTTGCAGTCAACTGCTTGTGAGTATGAAATACCACTTTGAAATCTAACACATTCGAGACTGCAAAGATGTATGGCATTATTCAGTAATGTTCTTGACCTTGTTTGTCTTGTTTAAAAGCTAAGAGGGAACAAAACATGATCTGACTTCTGCCCATGGAAGGGCAGGTATTGCAGAAAGAAAAATTCTTAATTAAAGACAATTATGAAAATGTGGTCACAGAGATGATGGTTTCGTCTCTATGGACACATCAAATACATACTTACACTCACTGGAGAAATGCCACGTAGTCAGTGATGAGATGCAGAAACTGCATTCATAGAGGTCTTCCCTTGTTCTGCTCTTTGACTTCCTGAAGTCTTGTAAAATGTTTCCTTTCAGCACTGCTGCCTGACACTCAGATGGGAGAGGTAGAGGGTGGAGAACATTCTGGGCTGATCTTTCCTGGGGCACAACTTTGGCTTCCAAGCACATCTTTAAAAGAACCATAGAAACACTCATGGCCACACAAGTTTCAACCTGTAGTATTTTAAATATCTGTCCCTAACATCCCAACCTTGTTTAGTTCTCTGACCCATGGTAACAAAAAGAACAGTGAGCCCTTTCTTCACATCATACTGTGCAGACACCCTACAGTTAAAGGAATATTGGTTTTTTCAAGTCTTTTTCCTTTTAGAAATTCAGAATGTTCTAAATGTTTCTTTTAAGTTTGTGTTTTCTTCATTATTCATTATATATAGTTTATTCTTATCAATTCTGATGTTCTGTTTTAATATTATGTTTCGTTCTCCATACACTCAATTTTGTTCACTGTAGACACATCTCTGTTTATCCGCTCAATAACTATTAATCCCTATGTAGTTTCTGTGTCCTTGCAAGGATTATGGTTATATTCATTCCAAGATATTTTTCAGTTAATATTATGTATTTGATAGCTCTTGTTGTTGTTGTCAGGAGGATTAATAAAACTATTAGCAGGCAGAGATCAGCATCTCTGAGTTGGAGCCTGTTAGAGCCTTTGCATCCTATTTTTTAGTCTTAGGCCTGCTGTGACTGTCTTGCAATATTTGTGCAGCTCTCTACAAACTTTGCCTATTTCCCATTCTTCCTAATTGTAGAATCATTTAGGTTGGAGAAGACCTCCAAGATCAAGCCCAGCTATTAACTTAGTGCCGGCAAGTTCACTGCTAAACCATGTCCTTAAGTGCCATATGCACAATCTTTTTGAACATTTCTGGGGATGATGATTCCACCATTTCCCAGGGAGGACTGTTCCAATGCTTGAAAACCCTTTTAGAAAGGACTTTTTATCCTAATAGCTAATCTAAACCTAATATTTATATGGTATTTGATGTTGAATGAGTTTCATATCTCTCTCCTGTCCAGAAAGACAAATATCCTTCATGACAAAATGTGAAAAAGATGTCCTGAAAACACTCTTATGAATAAAAGTAAAAATTGTTTTGTCAGACTGAGAGATATCTGGTGCTCACTACACCATAGAAAGTGAAAAGAGAATATCATATTCTCATTGCTGCAGACTTTTCTTCTTACACTAAGCTCTGGTCTTCTGAAATAGCTTGTTGTGCAGTTGTGCAGGATTTTGTGCTTCTGGGAAAAGTATTCACTGCGACAGGTTTTCTGAACTTTAATTCAAGACAGTCATCTCTTTCCTTAATTATAAGAGTGAGTGAAAGTGAAATGAAACAAATCAAAACAACAAAATAAACCCCAACAACAGCAAAAACAACAACAAAAAAAACCCCACAAATCCCAAACAAATAGAAACAACCTGAAGGTTTTTATCTTCCTGTCTACCAGTTCCTTTATTCCAGAAGGTTCTTCTACTCCACTGTTGTACTTCAGTTTAACTGCTAAACACTCTGCTGAGTTTCAATTTATATTCATTATTACTCACTGTAGCTGCTATATTCTGCTGGGTTTTCTGTTTCACCTAATCATGGGAAGCTGACTAAGTAGCATCAGTTCTTAGACAATGAAATTGAATTATTCTTCCAACCTATGACTTTTGGCTCCTAACCAGAAGGCATGCTGATGTATAAAGTTTATTCACACAGAGAGATGCTCTCAAGCTATTTCTAAATGCACTTTTACATATTAAAGTTTCAAATTGGCTGCGTGATGTTGCATTCATAATTTATGTCAGATGCTCATAATCACTGTTGACTTTAGGAAAATTCATAAGTAACATTTCACCTTATGTCTTTAATGAATATTTTTATTTTATCTTGTATATTAATCTTCTCTGGTGTTTACTTAGTTTAAGCAGTCTTAAGAAGTGTTGATATAAAATCAGGCTATCTCAGACAATTGATACAATAAGGGCATTGTTGATTCATATTGTAGTCTCAGGAGGCTATTTGCTCTGATTTCATATTTTTCTATTTTGATCAATTCTTTTGAGGAGAATGTATTTTGGAGTTTCAGAAGCAGTGCAGAAAATAATAGCATTTCATGACCTATTTAATTTTCTCAGTATTCCCAAGTACTAAAATAGTGATGTTATGCATGGTTAGGATAAACTCAGTATTCAAAAGAGATTTCTTATACTGAGCTTGCATCTGAAAGACAGAGCTCTTTTAATATATTCTAATACATTTTTATTTTTCACATCAGAATCCTTAATTTAAAAATATGTCAAATGCCAAAATATGTGTAGGTTTCTGCATATCCAGTTTATAAAAACATGCTTGTTCCAAATATTTTACAGCTTTAACAGAAAAAGAAATAATTATTACAAAGAAATTCAGAGATTAAGATTTACTATGGAGATGAGATTAAAATTAATTATGCACTCTGCTGTTAGCTATGCACATATTGATAACCCGTGATTTATTTCAATTAATTAATAACCAGTTCTGAAACTTACCCCTTCTCTGGGTCAGACTGGTGGATCTGAGCAGTGAATATTTAACCTGAAAAGAACTATGTTGATTTACATCTCTTGAGCATGCAGCCTGCCTTTTGGTACAAATACCTGGACACACTCCCTACCATTTATGTTTATTTAAATCTCTCCTCACCACAACTCATTCCCTGGTATTTCCTCTTGCAGAGTGGAGATAAATAGCAGCGACAGTATTTTTTGCACATAATAAAATTATCTTGCTTTCCATCTCTCTTGTGGTGAGAGACTATGGAGTAAAAATCTACAATTAGACAAAAAGCAATAGAATCATAGAATCATTGAATGGTTTGGGTTGGAAGGGACCTTAAAGATCATCCAGTTCCAAACCCCTGCTGTAGGCAGGGACACCTTCCACTAGACCAGCTTACTTCAAGCCCCATCCAGCCTAGCCTTGAATACTCTCAGGGATGGGGACATCCACAGCTTTGCTGGGCAGCCTGTTCCAGGGCCCCACCACCCTCACCCTAAAGAAATTCTTCCTAATATCTAACATAAATTTTCTGCCTTTCAGTCTGAAGCCATTACTCCCGCTCCTATCACTACAGTTCCTGAGTCCATCTCCAGCTTCCCTGTAGGCCCCTTCAGATACTGGAATGTTCTTTGAGGTTTCTTTACAACCTTCTCTTCTCCAGGCTGAATAGCCCTGACTTTCAGCCTGTCTTCATACGAAAGGTGCTCCAGTCTCCTTATCAATTTCATGGCCACATCTGGACTTGCTCTGACAGTCCCCTGTCCTTCCTTTCCTGGATCCCTAGAGCTGGATGCAGCACTGCCAGTGGCATCTCACAAGAGCAGATAGAGGGGTAGAATCTCCTCCTTTGACCTGCTGGTCATGCTCCTTTGGATGCAGCCCAGGATTTGTTTGGCTTTCTGGGCTATGAGCGCTCACTGCTGGCCCATGTTTTTTATTAACCATCACCACCCAAGTCCTCCTCAGTGCTGCTCCTAATCACTTCTCCACCCAACCTGTTGGTGTGTCTGGGATTGCCCCGACCCAGGTGTAGAACCTTGCACTTGTGTCTTGGTTTGAAAGACAGGTGTCTGCCAAGAGAGGTTGAACCCTCCCTAGGACAGAGAATGTGATTTTTCCCCTCCCTCTGAATTATTTAATTTTGAAAAATCAAGGGCTTTCAGGCAAAGGTATCGGAAAAAAGGAATATCAGTTCTTTACTAGTATCTATAAACAAACAATAACAATAATAGCAACCACAACTAGAACCAGAAAACCAATAGCAGATGACTTGTGAGCTGCTGAGCCTTTTCCCGTGTGGTGTAATCACAGTTGCAAGCAGCAGGGGCGCTGTTGAGCTCCCGGCTGGGCAGGGCAGGTGTGATGACTCCCGAGTGGCTGCAGGTGGCGCTGTTGAGCTTCCGGCTGGTCAGGGTAGGTGCGATGACTCCTGAGCGGCTGCAGGTGGCCAGGCCAGCCCCAGGCAGCTGGCAATATCAAAGGGCTGAAAAGCGGGCAGCCAGCCAGCTTGGAGCGGCAGAAAACAGGGCAGCAGGGGCAGGCACCGGCTCCCTCCCGGCCAGCCAGCAAGGCAGCAAGGATTTCTGCAGTCACAGCAGACGCCGCGGTCTCGTGCGGCAGAAGGCAGGGGCAGGCAGCAGAAGCAGCCGGGCTCCCCGGCAGCAGCCGCGAGGAAACGCAGCCCGGGGAAACGCGCCCTTCCCAGCGGGAAGAAAAGTTGAATCAAAGCTCACCCAGCCAGGAGAAGAGAAAAAACAGGGCACAGTTGGATTTCCTCTGGTAGCAGCTGGAAAGCAAAGAGAGCAGCCTCTCCCCTCAGCGTCCAAACAACAAGAGAGCATTCCCAGGGCCCGCTCTCCCCTTACCGTGCCCTGCCCAAGCACACCTTTTGTCTTTTACAAAAGACTTGATGGCTCTAAAACACCCAACTATTTGTTGCTTAGTAACAGGAATGGGAAGAAATTCCAAGTGTACTCAACCCCCAACAATTTGACCTTGTTGAACTTCTTGGGGTTCACAGAGACCCCCCTCTCCAGCCTGTCAACATCTCTCACAACATTTGTCACTTGTGCAGCGCATGTTTTGGTGGAGAAAAACATACATGCACACCCACTCTACTGAAAAGTGTTATTTTTAAATTATTAAGGGTTATTTTACAAAACGTTCTCATAAGGGTCTGTGTAGCAGCAGTCTCTGGTCATTCTGAACACCCTGTGTCTTTCTGTGTAATATTCCTCTGTAAACCCTCTCTCACAATTCTTATTTTTTATACAAAGGACATGAGAGGGAGAAGGTGGGGTAAACGAGCACAGTGCTAGATGCTCCCTGAGAAGCTTCTGATAGGCTGCTAATGTAGGGTGCAACAAGTCACCAATTAACTGGCACGCCTCTCTTTCCCTGAGAGCCGGTTGATGCAATGGTCCTATGGGTGAAAGTGTTTCACTCCTCTTGTTCTCCAAGGTGCTGGGAGTGCTGCTGAAGGGAGCTCTGTGCTGTCCAGAGGAATTTCCTGGGGCTGCAGGCAGCTTGGCAAGGAGGCAGTGCAGTGGGAGGGATAGGGCTATGATTTGGGGATGTTGTGCTTAGCATGGCTGTGTTGGGATTATGCTCCCAGCACCACCTTCCCTGCCAAACTCCAGAAAAGGTTCTTGACCCCTTCTTGCACTGAAACACAAAGTTGATGATCAGGGTGTGCTCCTGTGTCCAGGGCAGCCCAGAGGGGAGAAGGAGGTGGGGAGAAGGAGAGGTTGCAAAGGAGGATTGAAGTGGAGTGTGGTTAAAGGCTGGTGAGAGCAATCATAGCCTGCTGGAGCACCCATGGTGCTGGCAGTCATTAACACTGTGCATTTTCAAATACTTAAACTTCGTTTGTTAAGGAACAAGAATTCTACTACACTTTTAATAAAAAACCTTAAAGTATAGGGGTTGTCCACCTTCTGCAACAGTGGCTCTTTATACATCACTCAGACTTTCTGAAGAATGGGCAACTCTATATATTAGTGAGTCATATCAGTGATGGTCTCAGAATAAACATGTATAATTTCAGGAGTCATTTTCAAACTTACTCAGTCAGATCCACGTGGCTGTAGATAAATCTCCTCCTAACTGTTCGGCTTCTAAATCATGAGACAAAATCATGAGTAACAGATGTTTTGTGATGAAGAGTGACTAAGAGCTATGTATTTGTATGAGATCTGAATATTTCAGACCATGACAGCCTCCTCGGTAGCTGGGCATAATGATAACTACCCTTCTTCCTCCTGCTCTCAAATCTTATGCTGGAGATGAGAGTGTAGTTTGTTATTGCTACTTGCTCTAAATTTTTTAAAATCTCCCGATAATTTTGTTAGAGATTCCAATTTTATTTCTTCCCCATACTTCCTCCTTCTTGAAGAAGTCTGCTTTGGATATATAATGAGCTCTTCAGCATTTTTATTCTGCTTTGAAACAAAAACACTGTAGATCACCTAGAAAAAGCTTACCATGGAAAAGTGTTTCCCAGCAGACAGAATTCACCCTTTGACAATCACTTCACTGCTGTGACGCATGCAAAATTTGTTTTGCAAACAATGGCTTTGGTTTGAAAATGAAAGAAAAATTGCACTGCATTGGCTTACATTATTTTGTTTGTTTTTACAGAAGATTGTCAGAAGGCTAAAATCATCACTAACAATTAATTATGTGTCAATGTTTTCACAGCTCCATTCATATGGTGGCAAAATCTGGACAGTGATTATCTCCTTAGCAGTGTGGAAGACAGGGTCCTACTGAGCACTGGTTAAACTGTGGCATCTTGATGTTAACAGAGGGTCAAACCTGAGCTAGTAAAAATTGATGTAGGCATGTTGACTTTGATTAAAAATTTGTACAAGGCAGTTTTTACTCTGTATATTCTCCTCATCTCAGTTGTTTTTAATTTTCCAATGCTTGTTATGTTAATTCTAGTACTACTTAGATTTGATCATAACTACCAACAAAGTGCATATTTTAAGAACTATCTTGAATTTCAACCATGAGAGTGATGCTGTCATCCCTTGACTAGAGCTTTAGGACTGACATCTCTTTTATGTAGAAAATATCCTATGGGTAGCTAGTTTTGCTCCTGCACTGTCAGTAAGGTGGGATTCAGGCACCTGGTGCTTGAAAGAATGGGAGTCAGCTACACCTTCAGCACTGGAGATTGGTCTGCTATAGCAAAGAGATCATAGACCTTCATGCTGCAGTGATGAGTATCAGTGTAAAATTGAAAGTCAGCCAAGATATGCAGCATGTAGTGAATTACCAGTCAAAAGTGAAGAAGTATTAGACAAGTTATACATTATGTGGGCAGCTCTTGATTTCTTGCTGAATGTCAAACACATAAGAAATGTGACAATATTCACATTCACACAGCAAGTACATATTTTCTTTTTATTTCAGTTCTATCAGAAAAGAGGATTTATTGAATATTTCTTTGATATTACCTCCTGTTAAGTAGTAAAAGCAAACAGTGGACTCCCTAGTGGTAAAACAGCGTGAAGTTAAAAGCAACAACAAAAAATTATTAAAATTCTAAGAAGCTGAAAAATGTCCAAACTTTCGTGCAATCTCATTTAGTGCAAAAATGGCAAAATATGTGTTCTAGTGTAGAAATCTTGCGAAGACGTATTTAATTATGGGTGTGTGGTTAACAACATAGATGTTTATGTAAAATGTATTTCTATATGGAGGGTCTACTGGAGCTTTATAATTTTAGTGCATCTGTTAGATAGTCACTTGATGCAATTAAATTACTCTACTTGATAGAGCAGGCAGCAAAATTTTAATGGGCATTTGCCTTCTACATTTTCTACTAGAGATAGAGGTTTTTAATAGGAAACACTGTGGGCAGAAAATCCAGAGAGGAGCAATGTACCATAAAACTGGAGAGTAGCTTTTCTTGCATCATTTGGTTCTCTGCAAATTCTACTTAATATGTATACAGAAAAGAAAATTAAAAAAAAAATAAACCCAAACCAGAAAAAGTACTCTTAAAAATATAGTGGGTTAATAACAGGATTTGAAAAAATCCACTGACAGTGTTTTACAAATTCTGCTCCCAGCCATGTCCTAGAGAATATTTCCTCACAGAGAAAATGGCTGCAAGATCGACATGGCTGGAGTTGCATTCAATAATCATATGCTGATTGGCTTATGCTTAATAACATGCTAATTAACATGTGCTCCATTAAAAGCATGTAACTCAGAGAAATTATAGCAATACTGATTTTTTTTACTGTGACAGAAACATGGGTACACTGGTTTTGCAGTTTTAAAATAATCATTAAATACAAATATAAGCATTAATACCACTTTTATTTTATAAAATGGAGATTAAAATGAGTTGCAGCAATTCTTCTTGCTCCCATTCATTTGAAACTACAGTACCTAACCGTGTTTTGTGTCATAAATGCCACTTAAAGTAATGCTTTATTACCTTCCAGTATGAAAGAGAACAATACATTTTAATTTGTATTTATGTAGTTTAGCCTGAAATTTTATTTTATCTTTATGTAGCCTCCCAGGTCAGGCAATGTCATGCTGATATTTTGCTGTTCAGAATTCAGAACTGTAAAAATACAATTTTGGCCACAGTAATGTGACTAGTTATGCAAGATTTGTGGTTCTATTTTCTGTCTGTTTGTCACTTTCACCAGTCTCCTCATAAGAAGGCCATATTGGTTTTTATTTTTTAATGAATTTCAATGCCATTTTTCCTCACACAATTCATTGCCAGGTATATGATACCGATATTAGCTGGATTTAGGGCTCATTTAACTTTCATCATAATCCCAAATCCTTTAGCTGATGGAGAACAGTAGTACCTTAATCCCGTTTTATCCTTCAGGAGATTGACATTCCCTGGTTCCATTTGATGACAATAAAAAAACATGAGAGGCAAGACAAACTCATATTTCTGGGGGCAATGCCTTTTGAAAGAAATCAATTATTGCCTTTTTCAGGGAGCAGGTGTCCTTTGTCTCTGGCTATAACTTTTATGCCTTGTGGTTATGAAGAGAGCAGTGAGTTTTGGCAGACCCCACACTTTAACATATCAGGAGAAACAGCATGTGCTTGGTTGGTGTCCTTGATCTTTTGGGATTTATGAGATGTGCTTAGGCACATCTTTCCTTCACATCCTCTTCTCTCAAGACCATCAAGTGTCTCCTTCTTCAAGAGCATCCAGCAATGGTTTTTCCTGGCAGCAGGACAAAAACTTCTACAAACGGGTCTAGCCAGAGCCTAACCTAGTCCTGATGAAGCATGTCAAGAAAGATGGAAATGAGGATTTTAGGGTAACTTATGTACAAATTTAGGAAAACAGGATATCTTTGTAGATATACAACTCTTCAATTCTCATGACTCATAAGGGTTCATTTTAAAATTGTGGTATTACTCGATCTAATTTTTTCTGGTTTTTTGTACATATTTTAAATCAATTTTGGTTAAATTTTGAGCAATGTTCAAAGAAAGAAAAACGAAATACTCATCACACTTCTTGCAGCTCATTAACGTACTCCTGAACTCATTTTCATTTTGATATTTTCTTATACTTTTGGGTATACAAAGAGGTTCTGTTCATTCAAAAAATCCTTTTGAAACTGCCTAATGGTGTTTTACAGGAAAGCTAATGAAGAACCCATATTGCTTGCAGTGAGCAGCCCTGCAGCAATCAATGTCCACCACTATAAGAAATGTCTGTGGAGATATTCATTATGAAGTACAGCTGTTTTACAGAATTTTTTTTTTTTAATTGGTTTGGTTTTGGCTTTGTTTTAGTTTTTGGCTTTGGTTCTGTTTTGATTTTTTTTAATAGGAAGTTTCCACAAAGTATTTCTGCAACAGGCAAGACTTTCTACATCCATTTTTAAGGTCATTAATATTGGCTTGCACCCACAATAGACCTTTTGAAAAGCTAGACACATTTTAGTTATATTTTCTGGCCTTCAGCACTGTCATTCTCTTGCAACGTTCTTGTTTCCTTTCAGTTCACACAAAAATTTTGATAAAATTTTAAAAATCTCCCTGCAAAGCATTCCACCCTAACCAACCCTGTGCCATGAGGTGGCTACAGGACTTGAAGTCAGATGTACACTGATTGGAACCATTGGAAGAGCCATCCCACATATCAACCTCTTCACAGACATACAGAAAGTTCTGAATTTCCACAGGTTTTCTGCTTTTCCTACTGACTGGCAAGTCTCTCAGATTATCTGGGCTCAGGCTGTAAATTGGGGAGTGAAAAAACCCAACAAAATTCTAAAGGAAAAAATATGGGGACTTTTTCCAAAGCTTGCTTTAAACAGTGATATTGCACCAATGGTTTGAAGAGTTGATGCAGTTTAGACAAATTTTAAAAAGTTATATGAGTGGAGGCAAGAAAGACAACCAAAGAGTTTTCTTCTAATAAATTTATGTAGAGATTTAGGTAGGTTTAGGCAGAGCATGATGATTATGGTAGGCAAAGAGGAACAAGGTTGGACAGAAATGCTGGGGGCTCAGTTTTCACCTCAATAGAAGATGTACAGCTGTAGAGAGGCCAGACAAGCAAGGGTAAGGAGAAAAAAATACTCATTTCAGAGTTGTGCTTTATCCATCCCAAAGTGCAGTGAATCAATAGCTGCAGTTAGCCCTCTCTGGTTGGGATTCCCAGAGATCTCATCCATACCATTCTGTCAAGGAGACTGTTTTGGCGATAAGGGACAAACACCTTCCCAGAAGTAGGAAAATATGCATTATCCTACCTAAGGATGTTCTGCATCAATATGTATTTGGATGTTTTGCCCTGTTTTGCTGGAATAGAGTTTTTCTAATTTTAAGTTCAGATTGATGCTCCTTGTCATGGGATGTGAGACCCTTCCCCAGGATGAGTTGCTGTCTGTTACCAGAGCTGAATTTCTCTTGGTGCTTGAAAGCAGTTGAAAGGTACCAAGGCACAAATTATATCTGCCTCATAAATGGAGGAATGGAACATTAATGACATTGACAATCATGTTGCTGAGACAGTTCACAAGACTTGTGATCTTTCCTGTCTCAGGTTGAAATGATGGATCTGAGGAGTGTGGAGACCAGCACATGCCTGCTGCCTCAAACCCCAGAAAGCTGCAGGGTGCTGCTGATCTGGTAACCTCCCAATAGCTTTACTCTTTCTGGAGGACCATCCCTTCATGAAAATTTTCATGTCGAAAACACACAAGATAACCACGGAACAGTATAATACTCTTACTATCCAAATGTGGGACTGTTGCCTCTTGATGCAAAGTCAGGAGTGAAAAGGGTAACTGTGAAAGAAGTGTGCTTAGGAGCATGATTTCCTAGGCCCAGGAAATAGCTCAGTATGTGCCATTCCTTGCTGTCTCCACTTAAATGACTAATCCTTTTCCATTCGTCTGATTAGAAAACAAACAATTCTCCTTGCAAAGAGAGCTGTGATAGCTGGGACAAAGATTTTAAGTGCTGTACAGAATCACAGGTGGGCAGGAAAAGAGCATCTTGTGGGCCTGGCATGAGAACAGCTTGCAAGCCTCAGGTTCTCCAGCTGCCCAGGTCAAGATAAAAGCAAGATGTATCATTCAGGATGATCGCCTAATATCCCAAGTACTGCTGTATGTGACATAGAGGGGAATTTATTTACCTGGCCTTGGTGTGTTTCTTTGCTATGCAAAGGCAGCTGGCTAATTTGGGGAGCCATCTCTCTGTCTTTTGGCTTACTAATTCAGGAGAGATGAATTCAGACTCAAATCACTGAAAGATGTTCTTTCATATTGATGGCCTGGAGGTAACCTCATAGCTAAAGAGCCATCTCTGATCATCTCTTTTGATCTGGAAGTAGTTTTAAAAATAAAGTATGGGTTTTTTTAATTTTCAATTTTGCCTAATAAAATATTTAGAGACTTAAATAATGGTTAATTTAAAAGGCAATGAAAAACAGAATAGAAGTCTTTGAATTCCAGCTTTTAAGAATGTTTTTACCTGCAGACCAAGAGCAATATTCAAGGAGGATAAGGCTAATTATCATGAATATAATTACCAGTGTTTCACCAGTGAAGAGATAAACTAAATGAAATTGCCCTAAGAGGCAATATTTCTCAGAGGTGAATGTTTGCAGTCCAATACACACAACACATGAGAATCACATCTTTGCCTATAAATATGAGACATGTTATTATGAATATATGCTATATAAATTTCATATAAAGTAATATATTTTCAATATAAATGCATTTAATATCTTTCACATAAATATGAAGTACATAATGTTACTTGCTTTTGTAGGTAAGCTGGTTGAGGCACAGAGGTCTTAGCTGGGTTATCCATGATCACAGTTAACTCATGACTGATGCAGAACTCATCAACTTTGTCTCAGGTTGCACCTAACCAGGGGGAAAAAGGGCATCTTAGAGATATTCAAAGCCTCCAAGTTCCCAAGCATATTCCACTAACCATAGGAGAAGAACAAGCTTGGTATGGAGTTGTTTCCCATCCTTCCATCCCCTCGCTTTCCACAGGAAGTGACAGAAAAGACTTAGATGATCAGGAGGGCAGAACCACTAATGCGCTAAGGGATACATCTACTCTCCATGCAGGTATGTCCTTCTCTCTGTCATTTTTCATCTGTATATAAACCCAGCTGCTTAGAAGCCTATTTTGCCAGATTATTTGTAGCTAAATGGATTTGACTCAGTGCTTCTCTTTGTTGAGTTTCCTCCTCAGTGATACTTTTACCACATGTTTTATGTGATTGTTCAGTAAGGTTCTCAGGATCTAAAACTAAAACATATAAATACCAGCTTTGGGCTTTTTTCTCTAAAAAGTATCCTGTGCAGGTACACAGTGCAGACTGACCCCCCTCCTACAAGATTCCCACAAAGAAAACAGGTTGTTCTGAAAATTTAAAATGGGAACATTAGTCTTTTAAACCTTGGCTTCAAGGTGTAACAACAAGCTGTTGAAACAGAGTTCTACACTTGTTTTTCTGCTGTTTTTGTTAATATGAAGAAAATATAGAACAATAGACAACATGTATCAGTACACTGGGACAGAGTGCAATTGGAGCAGAGTGTAATTATTGACTTCACAATAAAGAACAGTTTACTATAGGTGTCAGGTGTGTCTTTCACTTAGGTTTGCTTTTGTATTGTGCATTTCAATAGCTTGGAGCTTTTTTATGTTAACTTCCCCAAGAAATTATGATACACAAGTATTATCAACAGAACTTTCAAAGGTATCTAATTCAGATGGATTTTACTTATAAAGTAGTACACAGTGCTATTTCAATGCCATTTTTCCCTGTGTGTGTTTATAGTGTACTGCATTAGTAAATAACCATGGAACAAATGTTCTTTCTTCTCCATGAAAGAAAAATAACAACCCTGAATTAATTCAATTAAAAGACCAAGTCAATTAATTTGAATAATTATAGCAAAAATGGCAAAAGTATGGTTTGTTTATTCCTTTGACAAGCTTTCCTTCTATGCTCAAGTCCTAATTTCATACTTCTCAAGGTGCAATGAATAGCCCAGCAATTTAAAATTGTGTTTGTCATCTCTGTTCATTAAATGAACAATAAAAGAGAACTTCTACTGGCTAGTAAGTGGATAACAAAGTTCAGCCAAGCAGATAAATAAACATTTAAGAAGAAAGATATCAGACTATTATGTAATTCAAAGAAAGGTATTAAGACAAAACATCAGGTATAGAATATTAAGTATAAAGAGAAATAAGGACAAATGATAAAGTGGTGAAAACTGTCTCTGTGCATGTTGCAGACTTTGAGAAAATTCTTCTGAAACATAAAGCCAGAAATGTTGTTTATAGAGGATGCCAGTTCATATGCATCCCCTTCAGTGTGTGCCTGTGTGCCTCACTGGGTGAAGGCATTGCTTTTAAACAGTGCCTCTCTGGTGTCTCTTTCCTAGGACAGAATTCTAGTGCAGTTATATTAATCTTCTCCTTATAATATTTCAATTCTAGTGGATTGTTAGAATATAGAGGATCAAATGACAGCATGATGATGAATGTCCTGGCTTTATTCTGCAATTTGTCTACCAGGAATAACAAAAACAGATTAGAGAAAATGGCTTCATGGTCCTACGTGGCTGCATAACTGAGATAACTTTTTTGACCAAGTATGTTTTTTCTACAGGTGTCCTGCTCCCAGCACCTTGCCGTTCATGTTCTTGTGCATCTGTGACAGCAACAGATAGCACCCACCATGGAGCTGCAGGAGTTAAGGAAAGAAAATATTTCACAAACTGCTTCTGCATCTTTCCTGGTCCTGAAACAGAAAATGACTGATTGAAATACTAATCAGCTTCCTCCATGCAGATAAAGATGAAACTGAAGGCATAGACTGCAGAAGAGCCTGATGCTGCTGTTAAAGCAACTCTGTTTTCAGAAATGAGTCAGAACCACAGTTTTTATCTCAAACTGCTAAGTGTGAAACTCTTCAGAATGCAGGTCTGAGTCCTTTCTGTCTTAAAAAGGCAAAATGCAAAACTGACAAATTCAAACGCAAACTGAACAAACACTTTCCTTCTCATATTCAAATGTTCACCTTGAGGTGAGGATTTAAGTTACAAATGCTGCTAGGAAATTACTGGCAGTGTTTTTGCAGTGCCCTCAAAAGAGAACCTTTACACATCAGTTTTCCATCCTTAAAAGTCTTTAAGGTAAAAACCTGGCTATTATAGTAAAATGGGAGTTTTGCCATTTCTTTTAGTGAGGTAGGATTTCAGTCCTTGCTTTTGTGTAATGAAATGTATAGATAAAATATTCTTTCCATGCTTTAGGCTTCAAGTCCATCTCTGTCACAAATATTTTTATTCATAGCATTTTCTATTCTGTTCATAAAAGATGTATAGTCTTGAGTGAGGGTTTTTTGCTGCTTTTCTCAAGAGAGCACAAGCAATAGAGATGAAGATTCATTTCAGTATCTTTGAGTTTCCCTAAATCTGGAGTATTTCAGAAATAGTTCAGTGTCTATTGTGAATTGGATCACTCAAGAGTTCTTCCATTTTTTTCCAGCTCTCCAAAAATGTCTCTCCCTATTTTGAATGTAAACTCCAGAATGCAGAGTATAAAGCTGATTTATTCAGAGATAAAATATATAAACTATTTCTTTTTAGCTGTACAGGAAGACAAACAGTAGGGCCAGAATAATTCTGGGTATGGTATTTAAAAATGGTTTTGAGCCTGAGATGTGAAGTGAAATGTATGGAAGTTCAAAGCAGAAGAAAAGCAGTAGATCCATGAGTTATTATGGAAAAGAAGAGGGAATATAGAAATAGCAGATTAAAATAAAAATTAAATCTATTTGCTGAAGTGTCATAAGAAAAGCATCATCTTGAACTAGAGAGGAGAGTCTGTTAAAACAGATTTTAACGAACATTGAGTCATTGCCATAAATAATATTTTCAATTAAAACACATGTAGTGGATACACTTAAATAAGACACATTTAACATTTTTTTTCAAAAGGCTATAGTTGTAGATGATTGACAAGAAGCTTGCAACCTACTCATTCTCTTGTAAATGACAACAAATAAAACTTTTCAGGATTAAATCCCCCCTGACTACATTTTTTTGAAATTAAGAGTGTCCACATTGTCCTTGGCTGCTATCAATGCAGAATATGTATCATTTTCTCTGCCTGCTTCTGCTGATCTTTTGATTGTGCTTATTACATCACAAAATCACTGCTCTCCACTGCAATGGGCTCAGTTCAAATGACAAAGATAAAGTCTGCTTGACAATGTGATGCACCTGTTCTGCGCATTAAAATTGAGTTTAGTTGGGTTTAGCTGCAATGCACAAGCTTTTAAAAGCACAGATTTTCCTACAAAAGAAATATGATATTTTTCAATAATTTAACAGGAAAACATTGAGAATTGCAAAGAAAAATATTAACTACAAAGAATATAGAGTGTCATGTTTGTGCTTGTTTAGTTTATTTCAAAATGTTTATGATTGCAAAACAGCAGAATATTCTATGTAATTTTGAGGAATTTTTATCACAATAGATGAAGAAATCCTATTCTGCACACTGAAATACATTTGATTGTAGCACAAAGCATTTTGCATTTATTTTTGTGTTCAACTTCATTAATACAGATGACAGCAACAGTATGTCACTAAACATAAACTAACAGGGAAGAGGAGGGATGGGGTCTGCTCCAAGGTGGAAGCCAGCAGCTGGTATAGCCCAGGCACCAGGAGGGCACTGCCCTCATCCTCCAACCCCTGACTGGTTATCGGTTACCCTTGGCAGCACTGGGAAACCAAGGTATAAATTTTATCAGCAACATTTCACTTGCAGCCTTTTCAAAACTTTGCTGATTTAACAAAATCCAAAATTATGGCAGATGATTTTTCCAACTAACCTCTCATGGAAAACTTACTCTTCTTTCTTTCCAAGTGTTGTTACAAAGTTGGGAAATGATGGCAAAAGTACTAGGGTAGTAATATAAACTACTGCAACTGTGATGACTCCATAGGCCCTGAGCAAATCTATTTTCATGCTGCCTTTATAACACAAAAAGCACATCAAACAAGATGTAAGATAGATGCTTTATGATATGCAAGTAGAAGGGCTTCTGAGTTTTTCGAATGGTTACAATCACAAAGTTTAATAGAAGCACTTGGAGCAATGAAAAAATATAGTAATTCTACATATTTTAGCAGTCTATGCACAGATGCATCATGAAGATTCTCACTAGTTCACAGTTTGATATTAACACTTCACTTGTCTCAAGAAGAACTGTATCCTTTTCTGCATTTTTCCAGTGGATTTAAAAGTGCTGAAAAAACACGCTTTACTGAAAATACAGTTAATTTTAGAAGTTACAGTGTGTAAAATGGCATCTTTTTATCCAAATAGTTTTGTTATTCTCCATGCAAAATCAAGCCATATCCAAAACTAGAGTGATAAGAAGGTGACATTTTCTTCTGGAGGGTCTTTCAAATAGCATGTTATCCACTGAGCTAATAGAAAAGTAGAGATCAGAATTATGGACTCAAGCCAACTGGAGATATATATCTCCCTTTCAAACCATGTGAAAAGATAACATTTAAGGAAGTTTATCTTACTTAAATCTAGATTGATAAAGAAGTAAAACAAGAGGAACCAAAGCTGCTGAAGAACTTCAAAAAAACAAGTAAATTCTTGATTTCACCATTAGGAACCCAAAAACTCTTATAGAAGCATGGCTCACTAAAGTAGGAGCTATTTTTGAAAATCAGGCACCTTGAATATTTCATAGTGGTGACTTCTAGGCTGTCAAACCAAACCAAAAAGTTTTTCTAGTGATTCCCTATATTTTAGGAATAAATAAGGAAGTAAGGAATGAGAATATATTTGCCTAGTTGGAAAGAATCAAAGAATCTCATTCCCTGATTAATAAATGTTCCTGAACTGATGTGTACAGAAAAAAGGGTCGGTAGAAGGTATGTTTATTAAATCAAGTATTAATAAGTGACAGTTTTCATGAAGTAATTTTCAATGTGAAAATATTATGTGTGTGTGTGTATATATATATATCTTGGATTATAAGTTCTTATTGTGATGTTTCCATAAACCTTTTTGAAATACACTTGTATATACAATGGAAAACTGTGATTAACAAGACAAGACCAGTCAACTTACTTCACAACAGTGTTTTTCAGAGATGTGAATAAAATTTGCAGGATTTGGGTCTGTAAATTTGAGAAGGGAGAAGAAATCATGATGGATGTGAAAAAAAACTACATAAGTTATTTGAAAGCTGAAAAAAAAATCTCTAGACAGTTTTATATTTGCTTGGAATTAAAAATAAAAAAAGTTAAAAAAAAAAAAGATCGAGAAGTGACTTGGTCTCAGTATCAAAATATCTTCCTGAGAAAAATACTGAATCATTTTTCAGAAGTTAAAGTGAGATACAATTAATAAGAGGAGAGAAACCAAACCAAACCAAACCAAACCAAACCAAACCAAACCAAACCAACAACAACAAAAAAAAAAAAATCCAGAGGATTGAAGACATTAACCACTGGAATAGTCCATACATGTTTGATATTCTCAGACCAAGGCATAAAATGCTCCTACAACCTGGCACAACCTAGCACAAACTTCTCAAGGTATGGATGAAACCCAGCATTCTGTAGAATGCAGAAGATGAGGGTAGACATTCATAATTGTCTTGTCAATCCTAGTTCGGTATCAGAACAATTGTTTCCTGATAATCCTCACCGTTGAAGAGTTTTAATTGTGCAGTGAAACAGATCTTGGTACTTCAGCCCTAAGAGCCTCCTCAAAGCTCGTTTAACCACAGCACAAGTGAGGATTCCCAAATGAGCTGCCGGGTTCCCCAGAAGACCAGTGGCGTAAGGTTTCCAAATAATGGAAAGAGACTAAAAAATATCTCAGTATGTTAAAGCCACATATCTGTTCCTGCAGAAAGAATTTGTTTTCCATATTTATGAAATTCTGATCCATTTGGCAATTAGCTTGTGATGTCTGTCAGAAATCCCAGAAAGAGAACACAGGGAACAGAGTTAAAACCAGGTAATAGCAGGCCTCATAAGAAATCCTAGTGGGCCAAGATAGTTGTTGAAAGGCAATTTGTAGAAGAAAATTAGTTTTCCAGAGAGTAAATGGGAAATTGATTCTGTCAGTGGAAGAAGATCTGATTGTTTATTTCTTGATCCCTGTTTTGGGTAACCCTGGGTAGTCTGAGTCATGCAGGTTCCATATAAAATAAGAGGAAAAGAAAACAAACTCTTTTTTTCCTCTTTTGTACATGTTGCAGTGCTCTTCTACAGTTACTAATTGGCAATATGTTCTGTTTAGAGCACAGGTTTTCTACCAAAGCCTTGTGAGACAGAAGAATTAATAGATTTCTTCAAAATAGAGACTACTAAACTGTAAGAACTCAGAGGAAAGATGCTTAAAGATGTGCTAAAACCTAACTCTCTTGATAAGCCTTTTCAATCATTTGTATGTGGGCCATGTTCATGACAGTCATCTCTATATATTTACATACTGCTGACATGAGTAATGTGACTCAAAGACCTATGCAGGTCCATCCATTTGAGTTCAGCTTTGTAGTGGAATAGGGATTAGATTTCCTTGTGGCAATCATTGCATCAGTTTTAGATACTTGTATTTGTATAAACAAACTGAGCTTCAGTTCTGCCTTCAGGCCTTTTGTTGCAGGTACTACCAGGAATCAGGAATTGTGAAGAGGCACAAAGCTGAAGCATAATAAAATAAGCAAACCAGATTTTTTTATGTTAATTTTTAGCCAGCAGCATTGTTTGCTTAGGTAGTCTTCACAGTTTTGTGAACTTCTTTTCCCACCTCATAACACTGCCATTATCCTAATTAGTTGTACCTAAATCTTTGAATAATCAGGAACTGTATAGTTATTTAGAAAATTCATATTTTTTTTGCTCTAAGGAACATTGCTTTCAAAGAGTGGTTAAAGGCAGCATTAGCAAATACAAAGAAATCTAAAAAAAGTGTGGTTATGAAAGACATTTTGTGAACACCCACTGCAGCTATAAAATGTACTCATGTTCTGAGAGATTTCTTTTCAGGACTCAATCCAATCTTCCCTTGCTGTTCCTAGAGATTTTCAGTTTCTCATTCTTTGGTTAATACATTTTTGGTACAAAATGGAGATTGGTGAAGAAAGACAGTAAATATGTTCCAATCCAGATGAGTTCATTATCCAAGGAATTAGTCTTCTCTGTGTGACATACTAGTTTTGAGTCTCTTGCTTGATTATTTGAAACAAGAAATTGCATCAAATTCTCTTATATCAAAGAGCGCACTTCAAAGACTAGAGGAGGTATAGTTTTAAGCAGATGAAGAAAACATGAAGCAAGCAAAAAAATACAGCTATGTAATGCGCCCTGTCAGTAACAGAAGCATGTCAGGGAGTGCAGGAATGAATGTTCATTGGGCCAATTACTCATGGAGCTAATTCTTCTAAAAACAAGAAATTTGTCAAAATAGGACTTTAAAAATTAATGAGGTTTCCAAATGAACAGCAACATGAGGGATTCTAAAGAAAGTGGTGTAATTTAAAAGATATGTCAAAGGTGAGTGACTACTAAAAAAGAAAGGAAAAAACAGACCTATAATAGCTACCATTTAGATACCCTGGAGAAAAACAAGACTGAAGTGCATGTCTCATTAACTCAGTCTGCCTCAAGTCCTGATGAGAAGACAATAGAGATGTTATCTTTCACAAATAAATTAACTCGTTTCTGTAATTATTTAGGTATTATTTATGCAAAGGAGGACAAGGGAAGGTGAACACAGAGAAACTGAAGCAGTGCATTCCACAATACGGCATTCCAAGGAAAATAATGTAACTAGTAATATAATTCTGAACATGCCATGGTACCTAAATTTACTATTGATTGAATAATCCAGCACAACCTGATCATTAAAGTATAGGAGAACAATCTCACTGGAAAACAATATACTATTGAAAACACTATTATGTATCTGAACTAATTGTGATAGTATTTGCAGATGACTAAGTCATGGTCTGAACACATGGACAAAAGGAATTCAGATGTCCTTTGCTAGTAGTAATAAAAATAAACAACTAATTGTTGACAGGCACAGCTAAGCTGTATCAGTTCAGAATCTGTCCCTTTCAGCAGCAGAGTTTCATCATCTTCAGAGTCATTATCTTTAACTAAGTTCTTGTGGTAAGATGCCAGTTATTCTCCTAGAAGGCTAAGAATCCAAGTACCTTTACTTTTTCTTAATTTCTTAGTTATATTTTTTCATTTGAGTGACCTCCATTTGCAGATATAAATGACCTACTATGCTTTCTGGAGACCAGTTGTGTCCATAATTGTTTCTTTTGGTTCCATAGCTGTTTATGCATATTCCAGAAAACCTGCCTCTGAAATGTGAGTTGTTAGCTCATTCAAATGCCCAACTTGCAGCACATTGTCATCAACATGCTTCTACAAAAGCACCAGACTTTTGAAAACCAAACCATAAACCAGGGCAATTGAATTCAGCCTGGTCTAGAATAAGTACCTTGGAGCAAAGCTAAATTAAATGGGTTTCAGTAAGATGGTAGAACAGGTAAAAATATTTCAGTTAAAGGTTGGGGAGATTTATTATTTTAAAGTCCTGTGTGGAGTCCCTTTAATAATTCTACTTGCCAAAAAAATTAAAAATTTAATTCTGCTTGCTAAAAAATAACAGTCTTTAATGTTGTTCTACTATCTTTAATGAAGAATGAGTAAGTTTATTTGATTTTTTACTTTTCAGTATCTAGCAGGTTAGTTTTGGCAATCTGGGTATGCAGAAATAGACATGAAATCCATGTCAAGGCATGCATATAGGTTAGGATACTAAAGGTAAAGCCAATGACAAGTGGGCTAAAGGGGTACTTCTTATTTCTTCTCTCAGGCTGGAATTTATGACAAGTTTGTAAGGAAACACAACTGCTGGACAGCAGCAAAAGAGCTCTAATTTTCTTTTTCTTGAAACATTTATTATTTCTGTGTTATTTTGCTGTTACTGTTAACATTAAAGCAGAATCAGAGCAAAACCCATCAGGAACAGCTGCTAAGTGTTAAAGCTCCATCACTTCCTGACTGCTTGTATGGGGTTTACCTGAAACAATCACTGAATAAGTTTCATAAACATGCCATCACCTCCTGCATTCTTAGTCTAAAATATGTTTGCAGTCACTATAGTCTACTGTACAATTCAACCCCTCTTAAATGAAACAGCTAAAAAAAATTAAATCGGAGATTAGCTCAGTTGGTTAGAGTGTAGTGTTAATTAGGGCCAGGTTGTGTGTTCAATCCTCAAATGAGCCTTCCACTTTAGGGTTGGACTTGATGAGCCGTTTGGGTCTCTTCCAACTCAGAATACTCTTTGACCTTATTTTGGAGAGCCCTTTATTCCCATTGACACTAAAAGGAAAGAAAATAGGGTAAGCTATGAAGGAAACACCTAAAATTATCATAAATGTAGTAACAGTAGAGTAACAGAGCAGCTGACTGAGTGCTATGGAGGTGATCTATCCAAACCTAGGCAAGATCAGCTGTAGCTTTGTCTAGTGAACCTTTACAGGCTCCATGGCTGGAGGTTCCTCACCTCCTCTGCATAACCAACTGAACTGTTAAAAATCTTTTCTGATGCTCAGTCTGAACTTACCAAGTCATAATGTCTGATTACTGCCCCTTGCCACTGCCATTTTTCCATGGGTTTCTCTTAGCTTTTGGGTTTTTATTATAAAACTGTTCTAATCTTTATGTATGCAAGGTCATTCTTCCAAAGTACCAAATGTAAATGATACAGAGCTGCCTCCCTTAAAGTTACCAAGAAAGAGCTGTTTTGCAGAGTATTTATTTTCTTCAGACAAGAAATGTTTTGAAGTGATAGCCAATTTCTAAACCCAGGTAATTCTGTTACCAAATCCATACTGAGCAGCATTTTTTTTTTAAACTTAATGGGCCAGATTCTTCAAAGACTGCATGGAACAAGCATGATGTTTGACAGGATCTTCATTCTGAAAATATTGTTCCTTGCTACTGACAAGAAAAAGGCCTATTTTTGCTTTCTTGTAGCTCTGTTATGTTTTTCCAGGGTGGAATTATAATATTCAGTAAATGTTTTAATATGTAGGTGTATGCCATAGAAATGTAACCAAGTAATCACATCTGATTGATATATGAAGGAAAGTATTTGGAAAGCCATTTTTTACTCTATCTTCAAGCCATAAATCTATCCCTTAGAGCTTTTTAGAGTGTGGAAAGAAGAAGTACTGCATACAGTTCTTGGTATATTCTCTATTTCATTCTTTCTGGACCAGCCTTTTCATTCAAATAGCTTGTATATGTTATCTATATGGAAAAGTGCTTCACCGTGGCAGAAATTTGTAGGCAGGTCTGTAGGATAATTTGACTTCTTTTTCCTCATGCTGGATGAATTTCTGCTATTCAGCATAAGTATTTCAACTCTTTTCTGCAATATCAATATAAGGTAAAAGGTGGAATGTATTAAATGTATATATTTTAGATATTGGAGAAGTCAAATATAGATAAGATAGTTCTGTTAAAATATAAACCATGATTAAATTTCTGATTTAAATCATGCTGGGGAAAAAAATGGAAAATTATGTGAAACAAATCCCAAGGAAATAACTCATAAAAAGTCATGCTAATTCTGGTTTGGTTTTGTCCAGATCCTACAGCAATGACCTCCAGGATCCTGGAGTAACTAACTTACTGCTGTCCATGGTTGCAAATTGAAGCTGGGGCTTGTCTAACTCATTTACTTTTAACTTTAGCTTGTAGTCAATGGTGAAATTCTTTTGTCCCACAATTTAAATAAATGCACAGTGAAGTCTAAAACTTGAGGCTATGGAATGTTTAACATCAAGAGAAATTATTCAATTAGTTGTAAAGAATAACTGAAGTGCCATGGCAATTAACTTCTCCAATATTCACTAATAACCTTATGCCAACTATACGACTTGGTCACTGATACTTTGTTTCTACATGTCTGTTGTTAGCACAGATTATGATGTAATTTATCTATAAGAATTACAAAATCTTGTACAACAGATAATTTTTATTCTTTAGCACCCACCAGGCTATAGAATTATAGAATGGTCTGGTTGGAATGGATCTTAAAGGTGATCCAGTTACAAGCCCGCTGCCATGGGCAGGGACACCTTGCACTAGACCAGATTGCTCAAAGCCCCATCCAAACTGGCCTTGAACGGTTCCAGGGATGAGGCATCTGTGTTTTGATTTCCTTCCTGATTGTGTTAAATTATAGTAATTCAAAAAGCTTATTGAATGTCTCTTACACCACCTAAAAAGTTAAAAATATATTTGGAAACCATAATTATCAGAAAATGTGTCATTAACAGGCTATGCCAATCGTAATGCCATGGCATTCTATCTTATGATCACACAGAATTTGCTGTGATACACTATATGATAATCCTTCTTGCCTTTTATTTTGCTTTTGTTTTATTCCAGAAATCGTAAGAAAGCTTCTCTTAGGCTGTCCTGCTAGAAAATTTTATTTTCTTCAGTTTAAAAAAGAAAGAAACAGAAGTGCTCTCTGAGATTTTTTTGTATGTGTAGCTATAAAGATGTACTGGTATATTATTCAAAATGACAATAAAGAGCAATAGACATAAATATTCCATTTGAAGGAAGCAATGTTGCCAGCAGAGGTGGAAAATGGATAATATCTTGGCTATGTCTATCCACTGGAATGGCCAAAACACTCAAGCTAAGAGAGAAGAGGAAGAAGCATATGCCAAATTGGCACATAATGGTTCTCCATTTGAGCAAATGAGAAGTAACATGCAGAATGTGTATCCAAGAATACCCCCCAGAAGAGCTCTCCAGTTTCACTTCTGCTCCAGCTTCACAGCTGTGTCCATCTCTTTTTGAAGTGGAATCATAGGCATCAATGCAATATTTTCCCCACAAGTAAGAACTTTTGCCTCTGTCCAATAATTAGGGACTATAGACTGTAGCTGCATCTAGATTGAGTATTCAGATTCTAATTTGTATGAGCATTTCTACATCACAGATTAATGAAGCACATAGGACAGCATGGTTCAACATGTATAAAATGTGTTAGGAAAGAATCCTAAATAACAATTCTTCAGTTTTTCTAGTCCTGCACAGTGGTATGCATTGAATTTCCTTAGGTATTAGTTATCTTCCTTCTTAACTCAAGACACAGCTGTAAACTCAATCTAAGTGCTTGCATTTTTTCTGGACCTTTCTTAGGCACTTTTGCTATCACTAACTAGAGAGTTGTAGAATTAAAAAGGTTTTATTCATGGAAATTTTCCACGAGACAACAGTCCAGATTTTAATCAATCCCTCCCCGAGACTGCTGACACAATTTCCACATTAGTCTTTTCCTTTGTTATCTTCATTATATTTAGACAAAAAAGCTACAGTATAAAAGATCAAACCTTTGCCATCCTATCCTTCAATGTAGCCTCTCCCTTTTCCTCTATGTATACTTGAACGATGTGTTTTAAGAAATAATGTGTTTAGAAATAATGCAGCTATATGATCAGCAAATACTCTGTAACATATAGAATGTAAATAAAAAATCCCAACATTTATTCAATGGCTCGTATGTGATTGGCTTGTAAAATGAAGACAAAAATCTGAGTACCACAGGACGTGTTAGTACTTGCACACTGAGCCTGCAGACATACAGACTTCAATATTTTGTTTCAGTTGAAAATCACCATAAAAGTTACAGTGAGATTTGGAGATTTAGTATTAGGAGTAGAAGGTATATAACAGTACAGTGTCATTCAACAATTAAAAATACATTCTATGAGGGTAAGGGGGACAGGGTTGTCTCAAAGAAAGTGTACAAACTGATCTGCCCAGGAGAAGGACACCAGGGCAGTTGTCTCCTGGAGTTGCGCTAGGAGAGCAAATCAGCAGGAAAGCTGCCCTTGCCAGAGAAGTTGCTGTTCCTTCAGTTTTAAAGATGTGAAGGAGTCCAAACCAAACATTAAATGGAAGGCACATAACAAAGTGTTTTTCAAAAGCCATACTTCCGTTGGCCTTTATGGCTCAATAGGAAGTTCCAGGTTTTTTCCCCATAAGAATTCTTAAAATATGGTGTATTGGTATGTGTTGCGGTGTCCATAAAACAAAGAACATCCTTAAAGCCAGACTACTAGAAAATAAAGTCAGTGGCAAAACAATACCCAAGTAACTTGTCTGACATTTTTCTTACTGTGAAAGAAGGGAGTGATATAAGTTAAAGGGGCTAAATCACTGTACCATAATGTACCAGCCTTTAATCTTTTTGCTCACAGTGGCAGAGTAAAAGTCCAGCTCTCAAGCTTAATTGTCAGGAGATCAGGCTAATGCAATTGATATAAAGATAAACAGATAGAGCAAATTCTATATTGCAAATATATATGGTGACAAATGCACATTCATTCATTTTTGTAGGTCTGCTGCTGCCATTTTTCCCTCAGATCTGAGTTTTGAGTCAGTGTTTTATACACATTCTCAATGGAAAATATCAAACTCAGAAATATTAAAAATTCTTGGTGATCTTGAGGGGAAAACACATCTATTTTAAGCTTAGCATTAGTGATTTGGTTTCAGAAGTCATTAACTGTAACCATGAAGAAATAAATGGGAACTATTTTCTAACTAGCTATTAGCTGAAAATTATAAATGAAGGAACTTTTGACATAGAAGTGATTCTTAGGAGTGCATATTTCAAATAGGAAACTTTCACACAACAGTATTTTCTAAGCATAAAAGCAATTAAATGACAACACAATTGTAGATTTGTAGATATTATTGATGCTGTATGAAGAATGCATATGTCAGTGTATCCATTCCAGTTGTTTTTTACTTTTAGATTAGCAATTTATATTGATTAAACAGAATTTTAGTGAACAAAAACAATCCAGACTAAGTGATACCAAAATATAATGTCACTGAAAAATGACTTGGTACTACCTAGAATATTGTATATTTCAAATATGCAGTATCTGTGTTGAACGTAAATCATGATTGCCCTTATTGCCTCAGGAATCTACCTTAGGAGATGAACTACCTAAATTATTACTGGGAAAGAAGGTAATCTACTTTATAGCCTATGGGAATGGCTAATTTCTGTGGTAAGTTTGTCTAAAGAACAACAAACAAACAAACAAACAAACAAGCATGTATTTAAATAGATAAGTGGAGTATACACCCTTAACAAGTGTAACTGTATGGAAAAGCCAATTCCATCAAGGTTTCTACATCAAGCATTATGGACAGTACCAGCAGAATACTGGCACTTGCTTTCAGTGGGACCTTTGTGCATAGTTTCAGACCCACAGAAAAATTGATATTCTTATTGTTTGTGGTTAGTCATGTAGAGGAATAGGAAAAAGCAAAGTCTGTTATTAACTATCCCTGTAATTTACAGTTATCCAAGGCAACAGCATTTAAATGTGCAGAAAAGGGAATACAATAAACGTGAAGAATTCTTGCATTGATGACTGAGCTACTGACTAACTGAGGTATGATTGCATAGTGTTTGTTTTTAGTAAACACTTGCAGGCCTTAGTCTTATAAACAAGTGTACACTTTTTCCTCTTCAGTGGCTGGCTTGACTGGCTTTCTTACAAAGAATAATGTGAATGGGTGTTGCAGGGCTGGATTAAAGACAGATCATATGTGCAGATAGCTAGTGATCTACTCGTGTAGTGTTGAGAATTAGTGTTGTTTCATTATTCAGCTTTCTGTCTCATTTACCTGTTTTTAAAATGAAATTCAAAGCCTGAGGTACCACCAGGATAAGGAATCTCTTCAGAAATAAAAATGTGTTTCTTTTTTGTATTTTTTATAGTGGCTGATGTTACAGTGTCGTTACTTTAGAACATGGATAAAAGTGAAAATATCTTCTTTTTGCAGGGTACTTTTAATGCAAACTCTTCCTAAATGCCAGGATTAAATCTCTGAGATTGGTCCCTGTTGTATGTTCTATGGAAACATTAGGAGGGTTTTAACCTAAAACTACTGTGCTGGTAGAAGAGATGTTGGAGGGTGAGATAAACAAAAGCAATTTATTTAAGTTGTTATTTAGTAGCCCACTAATAATCATTGCATTCCATTTTAGGTTATCAGGGGCTGTTCTGATAAAATGAAAGAAGAAAAAAAAAAGAACACAAGAAAATAAATAACTTTTTTGCAGCCTTCTTTTACTGTTCAGAAATAAGGCCATGAACAAGCAAAAAGGAATCTACCAGGAATTTCAGAGTAGCACATCAGATTTCATCTTGCAGTTGCTATGATTTTCTGACAACCTCCATGGGAGGAGCTGAAAACATGACTGATGCTCCTGTGAGGGAATTACGCTGTTCCCCTATAGCTTTCTCTGTAATGTAAACTCACCTTGCAACTAGAAAATATTCAGAATATTTTCCTGCTTTCTTCTAGCAATCCACGAAATTAGATTATTAAAATCTCCTACTATTTTTTAAGAAAGAAAAGAACAAGATGCTTTGATCCTTTTAAACCACAACCACAAATTGAAAAACCGTGGCCTATGTACCTTGAGAAGCTCCATATGTTGACAAGTATGTATACTGGATACAGCCAAATTAATGTTTCCAAAATTTATGCACCTCTTCAAAAGGCAAATGTGGCTCTTGGTGAAATCCTCAACAAACAACTGCTAAGAAAGAAAAGAAGTAGCCCAGAGCATTTGTTGCCCTTGGATGCCCAGGCAATCAGTAGAAGTTAGCCTCCATCCACACCTGGCAAGATCTGCTTCTAAGGGCAGCAAGACAATGGGAAAAGCAAAATAACACCTCCAATTTTAATGTTAATTATTTTTATCCTTATTTTCATTATCGCTGATTTCTGTAGAATAATTTTAAAAATATTTTAACTTTATACTGTGTTTTACACTTATATACTCTGCCAGCAACACATAATGATACCCAAACCAAACTTAAAGTTCTTCATTTCTTTTGTTGAAGTGAAGGTGATAACTATTAATCCCTTTATTGAACAAAAAATACCCAAACTATAATAATTGGAAACGTATTTGTGTGGCTTCAATATATAATTTGATATACTAGAACCAGTATTGACAACAAACGTATATGTGACACTAATGTAATTACTATACAGTTGAACACCATGTGGTTATCTTCTTAGCCTTTTGTAGAAAGTTGGAGACAATATTCTAAACCAATAATGAAAGCCCATCCATCAGACACTGTCCTCCTTAATATTTTCTTTCTCTTCAGCAATCTTCTGGCTATCCTAAACCTGTGTAGCAGTGAGCTTTTGATGGATTTTTTTTCTTCAATTAATTTAGTCCAATGCCTTTGAGCTGCAAGAATTGGGAGCAATGAATTTGACAACTAAGTTGTGCATGTCATGAAAAATATTTTCTTGTGCTTGTTCTATAGCTCCTAGTCAATAAATTCATTTTCCACCCTAGTGTTTCATGCATTATGAGAAAGAACATATCATCATTTTGTATTTCATTTCAGTTAATACTCCTCATCTGACCCATACCTGGAATACTGATATAAATCAGGAAGCTCTGTATGCCATCCTATTTCACTTTGGTTTTTTTTAAAGGATTGATGATCTTCATTAAAAAAACAAGTTTACAACCATGCAAAAACCTGGATGCACAGTTTGCTCATAACATAGCATAACATAATTCTCTCAGGCATGACATGATGCCCAGCATTAGTGACAGCAACATGACATTCCCCATACATTCTCCCTCTTTACATCTGTCATCACTACTCTGAAAAATGAATACTTGATGAGGAGAGGAGGGGGAAAGGCTGACAAATAGACAGCTCACATTGCAGAAGCCTCTTGACAAACTCTCTGAGGAGTGCTGTGTCAAACCTCATGTCATGATCTGCATCAGTAGCCAATGCACGAGCAGACCAGAGGGGGAAAAAGTCATATCCCTGGGTGTGATGACAAATTATTGCTTTTCTATCTCTTTGTGTTGTTCACTGGGATGGTAGATCCATCCAGTACACTTTATCTTGTAATTAAAAATCTTACACTTCTGAGGAAGATCTTTCTCCACCTTGTAAGTTTCTTTTTGGTGTTTCTTCAGTGCCTAACAAAATGAGGATAATCAAGTGAATAATAAAGTCAAGGGAATAAATTTGAGTTACACAAATAAGTGTTCTGTCATAGATAATTTTCAGTTGTTCTGTAAAGCAACACCTTGTGAAGCTACAGAATAAAAGTTGTTTGATTTATTTTTAAAGAATGTCCTTTAAAAAGGCTGGATAAAGAAAAATTGAAGAATGGATTATTGTCATGAAAAAGTTTAATTTTTTATAAACTTCAATAATTTCCAGTCATTTCCTCCCACTGCAGCTTTCTGGTTCTCTACTCCCCAACCCTATTATGAGAGCTTCAGAATTTTTAGTTTTCTGCATATAGCTTGACTATTAAGAAAAGTCTTAAATAATGTGATATCAATCCTCACAAAGAACTGAAGATATGATTGGACTTCATTCTTTCTTCAACTGTTTTGGAAAGCTTGGTTCTTAAAAGATGCAATTGCCCAGCTGTGTCCTCAACCATCAACTCTTTCATGACAGGCAGCCTTGAAACTAATCAAGTCTGTGCTGATGGTGATAGAAAGATGCTGAAGGGCTATCCCAAGAAACAATCTAGTAATAAAAGACAGTACAAGTAATATTGTAGTTATTCATTATGGCATCTGGCAACAGGTGTTTTATGATTACATTTTACACGCAGGAAATCAAGAACATTGAATCCCTGGAGTTATTAGAAATGTTTCTTTTGCTGTGTTGTTGTGCTATGCATTCAGAGCTCTCACTGAAAAATTATCATCTTACTGAAACAGGCATTATTGGAGTGAGCATTTAAATACAGACTCACATAAAAGACAATGAGCTATTTATGAAGCTATAAAAAAGGAGACTGTAAAGAAATATAACAATGAATCGTCTGTGATAATTAACTTACCTGCCGTGACTTCTGGTCTTTCTAATGTCACCTGTGTTGACAGAGTTAAGATTGAAGATGTTGGTGAAACAAAAGAATTTCAGGATATTTGAGGGAAAAAGGTAAATTTAGAAAACGGTGTTACCAAACTAAAAAACTTAATATATGTCAAACTGGAGCTAGATGTACTCGTTCAGGACATCCATTTTTAAAATGGATTTTTAAAAGTCTATATGGAAAAATTCTCTTTACATTCGTAACCAAACTCTGCAAAGACAGCACACAAAAAAGTTCACAGAAGGCTAGAGTGAAAGAGTGAAGAGAGCTTTGATGAATAAGATACAAGCTGGAGCTAAAGAGCTCCACAGCCTAAGGAATCACCTCCAGAAGGCAGAATCATTATCTGCCTACTCTGGTTACCTGTGAAACCTCAACAGAAGCAGATTGTGCAGAAGTTGCAGTATGACAGCCACTACAGAGTTTGAACCCCTGGCTGAGAAATACATTTCTCTGACACAGACCTTTGTGGCTTGTTTGTATCTTGGGTATTTTGTGTGACCAGCATCCTGTTCTTCCTTATAGGTGCAAGTGAGCAGCTGCACCTCTACTCTGAGTTAGAATTGTATTTGGGTAGTGATTAATCTAGTGTTTTCCTAAGGGTATCTGGTTTTGCACATAATGAGACAATTGTCCAGGTATTTGTGAAAATGCCGGTTGAATTGGGAAGCAGTTTAACTGCTTCCCCAGGAGCCCAGATGCTCCATCTGTCTGCTCAGGATAACATGGGTGTAGTTACAGTTGCCAATATTGTCCAGTTCCCCATATGTCACCACAGTGTTAATGGGGTCATTCCACTGTGCTGGGAAACAACATACCTTGAGATAAATTTACAGTCATATCTGCTGGATGTTTGCTTTGGAGCCACCGTTGAAATTGGACTTAGAACTCAGTAATTTACAGCCTTTTTATTCTATTTGTGCAATACTTGGTTTATTCTAAACTGAATTAGCTGCAGCGTTGTTTGTTTGCTCTTATCGTGTAAAAAGAGAAAACCAAAATCAAAATAAAAACAAATACAAACAAATAAAACCAACCAACCAAACAAAAAACCCCATAACTCAGCATGAAGTTTTCCCTGAATTCCTCTCTGTGGTTTCATGCTGTGAAAATTCACATATTGAGAACCAGTTGCAGTTCTGGTCTCAGGGGTTTGTGAAGGTAGAGAGAAGGTACAGGAGAGTATAAGAGCAATTTGTGTGATCGAAGGGATGGAACAGTTTTATGATGTTAGAATGAAGGATCTTTACTTAGAGAGGAGAAGGCTGAGGGCATAGGTCTCAAGTTTATAGAATCATCAAGAGAGTAGATAAGGTGAATGCCAAACAATTAGTCACTAGATATTAGGGCTGGTCAGAGTTTAATTTGAAACTCACTTTCCGGACTTGTTTGAGAGGGTGGGTAGGCTGTGCTTAGCCTAAGCCAGGTGCAGAAGGCAGTCCCTGTGGGATAAATAGCCCCAAGAATATGTGGGGGGGAGGGCAGGGCTGGTGGGGCTGTAGGGGCAGACTGCACCCCTTCTGTAGGAGCAGGGGCAAGGGAGAAGTTTGGGGGAGAAATGGTCCAACACTAAGAAGAAGGAAACCCCAGCATAAATATCACAGTTCCTCATGACAAAGACCTAGGGGGGCAATGACTTGTCACAAATTCCATCCCCCACCCCAATTTTTGGGGAAGGCTGATACTGTGATGTATAGGATGCAGAGGGACATCAGAAGGTTGAGCAAAACTCCAGGGAAGAGAGTTGGATACAAGGAAGAGCTTTTGAAAAAGAGAAATAATTGTAACTAATATTATTATTATTAAAGATTTCCTAATTTTGGTAATTTGACATTATTGAACTGTTTATGAATTATGGGCTCCATATATGACACATTCTCATTTTGCTCATTTCAAAGTTTTGGGTGTGAAACTGCCTCTTTGCTCAGAGTCCTTCTGTGCAGAGACGTGAGGGAGAGTCTGATGGTGGCAATTGCTGTTTCTCTCTGTAAGGTGAGTCACATGCATTGAAGTTGCAGCTACAACCTATGTCTTTAAATACTGCTAAAGGATGTTCAATCCAGGTGCTCATAACTGTGGAGGTGGGCAATAAAAATAGCAGTGATTCCCATAGACCTGATGGAGGAAGACTTCAGCAGATGTATGTCATTCTTCTTGGTGTACAAAAGGTGGTGCAAGAGAAGAGCTTCTTCAGAATCTGTTATTTCTGCTGCTTGTGCTCAGTGGGGTCTTCACAAAGGCCCAGAAAATCAAGGAATCTGTCCTTCTCTCCCTGCATTTCTTATGGGTTCTGAAGCATGTGAGGGCATGGAAACAAAACCTAACATGTTCCTCTTGTCTGTGTCATATATGATGGTCATTTGTGACTGCTGGAGACAAAGATCTGTGCTAGAAAGACAAGTGTTTAGGGTGGTACTGGATTTCTAATGATTTTTCTCCTGTTTGTCATTCCTATCTATTAAATCAGTCCAGTATATTAAAGTATGTTATTTATACAATGGGAGCTAAAAGGGACCCATGCTATCTGCTGCGATGATCCTAAAATATATAGTATTAGCTATTTTTTAACTGGCCTAAGAAAATGCCTTGACCAAATAAGTGTATCAAGATGATTACTTCAGGGAATTAAAAAAAAAAAGTCTTGAAAGTCCAAAGTCCATGTTTCATTCAGTGCAATTCCTTTCAAACACAAATGCAAATATTTCTCTGAAAAGAAATTACTGAAACCACTTTGTTGAAGCTCAGCAATTAAATGTACTTACTAGGAAGTTTAATATATGACATTCTAAAACTATACTTAAGCTGTCATGTTGGTGTAGTTTATGTACTAAAGTCAGACCTTTGGCTTTCCAGCTGTTTCCATGACAATTAATTCGTAATAGGTGACCTCCTTGATTTTGCAGAGCAAAGGTTCTTATGTTTGTAACAGGAGTACTTGGATATTTCTTAGGTGGTCTACTCATATTTTATTTGTTTAATAACTAATGACTGTGCCCTTTGCTTTTTCCTTAAGCAAATTACTGGCAAAATAACTATCTGATGGACACTGAGATTCTTAGGTCTGTTTCTTAATAAGGTAAGTAACATGCATTTGAGAAATTTTGAAGATCAGTCCTATACACAAACAGATAAGCACAACCACAGAAAGATATACAAAGTGTTTAAGGTCAGGTTGGATGGAGCTCTGAGCACCCTGGTCTAGTGGAAGGTGTCCCTGCCTATGGCAGGGGGTTGGAAACATATGATCTTTAACATCCCAACCCAAGCCATTCTGTGGTTCTCTGATTCTACGACATCCACATATATCCCTCCCTACACATATAGAGAGACAAAGGCAAGGAACATATCACTTTCTTCAGGAAAATTTAGTCGATTCTCTTTTTTAAAGAAGGTTAAATTGTGGAGATGTCACTCAATCGTACACCATGGAAAGGAAACCATGGTCTCCATTTCATTAGCCCATGTATATTTTAGCAGCAGAGCTTTAAGAAGTAAAGCACAGTCTTTGATTTGCAGTGAGTTTTACTGTATAACAAAATTAATCTTGAGATTAGCATGCAGACACCAAGGAATGTTCATATTAGACATGGTGTAATGACATTTATAGCCACATATTTCACCAGCACTGAATTTTTTGTTTGATTTTTTTCTATTACAGGATTTGTACATATGGGTTTTAGCTCTGTGAAAAGCTAAATCTCCCAAAAATTGATGTCTGTGGTTGAGAGGGAGAACTGGTTATGAAATAAATGGTGAAGATTTATCAATAACAACGGGAGGATAAATAAGATACACATCAAATACAAAATTAGAATTAAGCCATTCTAGTCTAATGGCTAGAATACTGAGTTTATAACTAGACAGAAAAGACACCTTTTTAATGCTACCTGTCTCAGACAGTGAGTGGTCAATCAAATGCACAGACAATTACACACTTTAGGACACAGATTTATCTTCCTTAGTAAGTTATTTCTCTGAAAGTAACATTTAAACAATCTAGTATGGGTTTCCCAAAAGGTTACATTTCGATGTAATTGTTTTTTAATTTTAGAGTGGTTTATTCTTGACACAGCTCTATATTCTCAGCCCCAAGTCTTCTCTGTGCTCCCATGCTGCCTTATGGATAATGGGTCCATGGAAGGAGATGGCCTAAGCATCTGAACACCTTCCCTTCGCTGGCTCTGAAGTGCCACAAAGCCATTCCCCTGCTGCCACCTTCCTGAGGGTGCTGCATGGAGCTGCATGAGACCAAAGCAGGGGCATCTCTGCTTGCCCAGGTACCCTCCTATTTTCTCATTCTGCAACATACTGTCAAAATGTTAACAGACAAAAAAAAAATTATGAGTGAGATCCTGAACCCAAAAACAGAGATGAAAATCTCCTTATCAACACTTCAGTCCCCTGGGCCATCTGATCTCTTTTATAATCTGCATGTATCCAGCATGATGTCACCCTTCTTGTCCCCTTGCCTATTACAGACTTCTCTCTCTGTTGCTGCTACCACAGTTTCCTTATGTTTTCGTTGTTTTTCTATGCATTTCTTATAGTAATTTTGATACATTTAACCTTTATAATTAAATACTGTTTTCTATTTTGAACCATGACACTGTACATTTTGGGGAACTTCAGAGTAATGAGTTGGAATTTCTTAAAAAATCAAATCCTTACTTAAATGTTGAAGATTCTGCAGCAGTTAAGCCATAAAAATCCTTCTGTTCCTATCCAGTTTTTCTTCTTCTGATCTTAACATTTGCAAAAACAATAATTTAAAAACAGCAGAGTGCATGATGTGGAGAAGAAAAATATTTGAGATTTTGTAGGAAGTGCTGTCAACTTTTAGGTAGAATTTATAAACAATACATTGTTCACCAAAATAGTTACATTGAAATTCTCTGTTAATTTTTATTTCCATTTTCTACACCAAACAGCTTTGATATTAAACAAAATAATTTCTTTAAGGGGTGGAAGAGATCCAGCTTTTCACCCTAGAACTACTTTAGCAACGTTCTTAACAACAGTTTAAATAGCTAATTATATCTTCATCCTTTAGAAGTGGATTTATAAAATCCTAAAATTGAATCTCTTTCAGAATTATTATTTATTAAAGACAAAATTTTCCCTAAGATCATAAAATATATGAACTCAGGTAGAGAGCCTTTTCAAAATTTCATTAGGCACTTAGAGACACCTGGAAAGACATGAAAGTTTTGTATCAAACTCCTGAGCCAGCCAGGGCTGGGCACAAAACAGGCTCTCTCTAATTTTGAGTTAAAGGGAGATCACTCAACACTTCAAAGGATCTCAGGCTCTCAGCTATTGTAGGTAAAAAAATCACAGCCCAGTTCTGCTCATGCACAACTCAGTGGGAAGAATCAGATTTTTTTTTAAGTAAATTTATATAAAAATTAAATATTTTTTCATAGCCTAATTCTCTTAATTTGGGATGAAGACACTGTACACCATAAATGGGACACGTCTGTTTGAATTAAGTTGTTTTTGTGCTATGGGAAAAACCTATCTCCTTTTTTCGGCCTTATCCACTTGAGTTGGTAAAACTCTAAATTTTGCGTGTGTATGCTCATTTTCTGTGCTTCCACTGACACTTTTTTTTCTCCCTCGAGGTAGTACTGAAATGCTTAACACAGGTCAAGCATTTTTCAGTTTCACACAGATTTTTCTTACTGTTTGTTTTCTTCAGTCTATTTATTTTATTGTGATTAACATCTTCCCGTGTTAAAAGAATACATGATGAGTACCTGAGTGAATCCATTGTAGGACGTTCCCAAGCAATATCTTACCAACAAAGCCTTTAATTTTTGAAGTTAGAATGCTGTCTTTCTTTTTCATAATACATTCTCTCTTCAAAGTACCTAGGTCAGGAGTGCTGAGGCTGTCTGAGGCATTGTTTTTGCTTGCCAAGACTCTGTATGACTTCTAAACTACCTTCTGCAGTCATTTTTTATTCAAAGCATGCTATAAATTGAGATTGCAAAATATAAAAAATATAAAAATATAAAAATATCTCTTTTTTTTTAATTGGCACAAGAAATGTGCATTTTTCCATTTTTCTTGTAATTTAGAAAGGTCCCATATCAAATAGTTTTCAATTTATGTGTTTTCCTGCTGCATTTGCCTCCTTTGATGAAGTTCAGACTTATTTTCAAACTCAGAAACATGGCATTTAATTTTTTTTTAAAGATGAATCATTGCAGGCTGTGAAAAGACCAGTAGAATCAGAATGATATTTTAAAACATATGTTTAATTGTTTTAGCTCCGTATTTCACTGCACATCATTGATTTTGCAGAGGTCACATAGCTATAACCTGAACTTTTCATTTGAGACAGTGTAAGGGCACAGATGTAAATGGGACTCAGAGTTCTGAGCCTGCTTTACCATTTAAATTCTTTCTGTTATTTTATAAATTTTATTTTATATTAATCTTCAATTAGAAAAGTTAGAAAGAAGAAACCTGATCTTTTTCCACAGGGAAAATGTTTGAATTATGTCATAAAATGGGTTTTGGTTAGTAACAAGGTGCATTTTTAAGTTACATTAATAATAATATAACCCCAGTAATGATAAAAATGCAATGGAAGTGATTTGTGTTAACACAAACTACCTCAATGTATTATAGTGGCTGAGAATTGCTTAAAATGACATTGCAAGGTAGAAAAAACAAGACCTAAAGAGAGCTGATGGGTTGTTTTATTTTTCAAATCTTTCCTGAGAGTGACGTTTCTGGATGCTCAGCTCCACTGAGACAAAAAGCACTTTCCTTTTATCAGGCAATGGTTGGCTAATTCTGAGCTTCTGCAATTGCAGCTACATGTGTTTTATATTCTCTTTATTTTTATTTTTATTTTTCCTGATTGCTGTTTTCTCTTACTCAGATTTTACTTTCTAATTTTTTCCAAATTTGATTTACTTTATTACTATTGCTTTCCACTCACAGAATTATGCTTTTTCCAAATCCTGGGCAATTATATTGGTCAATAATGCTTTTTACATGTTTGCATTGAGTAAAGAGGAGGAAATGCTTCTAGCTTTGAGTAGATACATTTCAAGCTACTTAAAATAATTTGGATAAGTCAAGTTAAAGTGCTTACTGACTACTGAACATGCAGTCTTAATGCTGTCTTCATCTTAGATATCATATTCAAGATAGTAAGATCTCGCTCATATGCAAATGACTGTGTGGAGATGAAACTAATTATCAATGGGGGATTTTATCCTGACGAATTTAGGTTGCATACATGAAGGGAACCTATGATGGATGGAGAGAGACTAATTAAAAGGGCCTGGAGTGACAGGGCAAGGGGGGATAACTTCAGACTGAGAGAGAGTAGGTCTAGATTGGATATTAGGAAAAAAATTCATCCCTTGGAGGGTACTGAGGCCCTGGCACAGGTTGCCCAGAGAAGCTGTGACTGCACCATCCCTGGAAGTGTTCACAGCCCGGTTTAATAGAACTCTGAGCAACTTGGTCTAGTGGAAAGTGTCCCTATGGCAGGGGAGGTGGAAGCAGATGGTTTTTAGGTCCCTTCCAACCCAGGCCATTCTGTGATTCTATACCAGGGTGATGCTTTGAGCATGTTTAGAACCTGCTTTCCAAATCAGCTTGAAAAACAGTAAATGGAGTATTTACTGCAGTTTTGATTTTTGAGGACATATTTCTCATGGAATAGTCATTTTGAGAACTTTGGAAGGCTTTGAGGCTAGTACCAGAGAAATCAGTGGCATCCAGTGATGCTAAGATGTAAATGCATGGGTTTTGAATACAAGGAAAGTCATAGGAAAGACACAAAAAACCCCCCAAACAAACCAGCAAAAAAAAAAAAAAAAAAACAAATAAAAAACCCCACCAAAAAACCCGCACAAAACCCCCCCAAAAACCCCAAAACAACCCAACAACCCTGTGGAGATAGAAACTAATTCACTGGGCAACAAAGTTGGTGAAGGATCTAGAGAGTGTTGTATGAGCAGATAGGGATGTTTAACCTGGAGAAAAAGAGGCTCAGCAGAGACCTTATGGAGGTTCAGGTTGGACATCCGGAAGGTTTTTTCACAGAAAGGGTCATCAAGCATTGGAACAGGCTGCCCAGGGAGGTGGTGGATTCTCCATCCCTGGAAGTGGTCAAGAAACAACTGAATGTGACACTCAGTGCTGTGGCGTGGTTCAGAAGGTTGGACTTGATCTTGGAGGTCTTTTCCAAATTATTCTGTGATTTTATCTTTCACCTGAGGTAGACACTGAAGTATGAGGTTTTCACTTCAAAGCTCTAGGATTTGGACAAAACTTGCTACTGAAGTATTAAAGCTATGATACAGTAAACCTTATATTATTTAACAATTCTACACAGGGCCATAATGACTGATAGGCAAGAATTAAAGACATATTAGTCTGAACATAACAATACATAAAATTTCAGGAGAGATTTTTGAGCTTTCAAAGAGTGGAAGAAATTAAGACAAATTGACCACTTCACGAGACTTTGTCGAAAGCATTTTTGCAATCCTGAAAAGCTAATTCTTTCCCTAAAAAAGCTATTTTAGGCTGGGACAGACACAGTCAAAGAAATAAGCAGAAAAGAGAGCCTTTTTATGGTTGGAAATTGTACCTTGTAACAAAAAGAGGGAAAGATGTTCTGTGTGTGTTACATATTGAGTAAGGGGAAGGTGAGGTGAGGGAACAGAAGCTTTATCAAAGGACATTATTAACACAAGAGAGGAAAATTAAATTAATTAAATTAAGCCAGAAATGAGTACATCTGAGGACAGCTTTGTAACCACCAAAGTAGTGAGACTTTATGAGAACTGCCTGTAATAGAACACTTTTAAAGTTAGGCTTGACCCATTTATGTAAAGGATGATAATTTTTGTAATAAGAGGGTAGAGGGTGTGATTTGTGTAGGTGGAATGACAGAAAATCTATTTCAGTTCTATGTTTTTAGACCTCATGGAGGAACTTCTGGGTCTACTCTAGAAACTTGCTGATGTGCTGGTGAGGAAAAAAAAAGGGACTATTTCTGAGAGCACTTTTTGCTTGATATTTGTTTGATAAATTCCTGATTTATGTTCTTCCAGGGGATACTATTCATCCCTGGGATAAACAGAGGATCTGTATGGTGTTAAAAAAAACCCCAATACCTTCTTATAGTCTCTAACAGAAAAAAAAACTAGTTCCTTCACTATAGAACTATAGAAAATTTATATAGAAATGTTACTATAGAAAATTTGGAGACTAAGGAATAGTAGCTGGGTAGAAAGTTGATCATTTGTTCTGTATGGTCCCTTTATTTGCTGTATGGTCCAGTGTTATAAACAATTTTACCATTTCCAAGGAAGAAACCCTGGGGCATATGAGTGCTATGAATACACTGGGCAACTATTCTTCTGCATCCCTATGAGTTTGCCCTTGAATTTCAGCAGACTCACCACACAACTGCATAGAAAGGGTGAGTTCCATTTGCTCCCTCAAGTTTTTCCTATTTGATCAAAAATGCTTTTTGATGGAAAATATTTTCATTATATTTAACTGAACAGAGACAGCATCATAAATTATTATTTAGTAGCTTAGTACAAATATACTGTTGAATGGATTTTTAAGAGGGATGTTAAATTAATTGTACTGCCATTTCTCAGCCTAATTCTTTTTGAGCAGTCAAAAATTATAATTTACAGGAAATCTGATGCTATCAAAAGTAATGATTAACACTAACTGTCTTTACTAAGAAAGGCTATGGTCAATTTTTTTTGGCATCTTGAATATGACAATCATATTGAAAAAGTCATTCTTTAAAGACATTTCTCACTTCCTTTATTCTTATGACCATCAAAACAAATCTTTTATGTTTAGGATGAAAGAAAATATGTCTCTGTTTAATCATTCTGAAGAGCTTTTCTTTTTAATATTTAGACTTTCAAATACTGAGTGCAAATGTTAAAGTTTTCATTCAGCTGGAAATCTGAAAATCTGGAGGGACTTATATGTTAAACTTCAGGTTTTAACAACATCCAGCAACCCAGTACCAGCACCAAAACCTTTTCATACTTTTGCGCATATGATCAGAAGACTTAAGACTTGCAATTCCATATTATACAACATTAATCTGATCACTTTCCCATTAATATCAAAGGTAAAATACCCAGTTACTCTGTGGGAATAATATAACTTTTCCTATAATGGACATGAGATAAGCATAAATAGAATTTCAGTATTAAATAAAAGTCATAGGTAACACATGCCAAATAGGTATGTTGAATTAATTCAGAATTTTTTTCCCCTTTCATTATGTCCATATGCCTAAATATATATTTCATGTGATTGTCAAACTACTAATCTCAATTTTTCAATGATTCTTGCTGGACAATCAATTTTCATTCAATCTGTGGTAAGTACCATTAGTATTTATGGGATTTGTAGTACACATGGTAAGACAGCAAAACACTTAATATTGACTTGGTTTTGATATTTTCAAGTATTAGCCAAATTACATTGAAAATTTTGTCATGGTTCCCTGGAAAAATGACAGAATAAAACATGATGTTATTATTCTGATATTAAAAATATGCAAACTAAGAAAGTATCAGCAGCGTGAGTGAAAGTTGTGAGTATGGACGTAAACAATCCATCATTTAAAAGGCTTGTCTTCCACATGTTGAGCTTGTAGTATTCAGTATATTTTTCTTCTTTTATGCTAGTGGGATGGTAAAGATTGAGGCTTCCTTGTTTAAGAAGCTTCCTGAGCTTGTATTTATTAATGCAACTGAATCCAGTATATTTTTCTTCTTTTATGCTAGTGGGATGGTAAAGATTGAGGCTTCCTTGTTTAAGAAGCTTCCTGAGCTTGTATTTATTAATGCAACTGAATCCTCTATCCTTCTGCTGGTACATGTAAACTATTTCCTTTCCTATTTAGAAATGTTTATTTTATCTCGAGAGTCCCAGAAGAAATTTTAATAGCTGACCCTTTGGACATATGTTGTGACTCTAGAAGTGCATAAATTTTGTTTCCATAGGAGGTCTGTAGCTTTTAGCTTCATGTGACAATACAATAAATAGGTTATGTGGTTATAATTAATGTATCTTTAAATAGGTCATCAGAGTATAAAATCTAACATCAATGGTAATTAATTGGCACTTAAGCAAATATTCAACAATTCCCTTGTTAGTCTCAAAAAGGCATCAGCTTTGTTTGTAATTATCAGAGCCATGCTTATTCCATTCTAAAAACATCTAAAAAACATAGTGCATGATGTATATTTCACTATGACTTTAAGTTACTTCATACTATAACAGAGAAGAATTTCAAAAGGATATATAACTTCATTGCTTTTCACTTTAAATTATCATTAGTAGAACACACTTTATGACCAGATTCTACTCCAATATTCTACCAATCTCTTCTACAGACCTAAACCCATCATAAATTCTTTAAAATATAACTCAAATGGCTAGCATTGCAAACATAATTTCAATATATTCTGACTGATTTTAAGAGAAACCAGAGAAATAACCACCCTAGTTGATATTCAGGAGTCATTACATTATGAAAAATTACACAGTTATTTTTATTCATAGGACAAGATATAGGTTTTGTGTTTGGTTTTACTTTCTTTTTGACACTAAAACTGCGAACAGAAACCAAAATGCCTTAATATTATATCAACATTAACTAATTTACTGAGTACAGTGGTGTTGAAATCGTTTGCCATTACCAGCAGAAAGGTGATAGGCTGTGGGTTTCCCTATCCGTGCCAGTCCCAGGGAGTGGCTGGGATGAGCCCTGAGCTGGATTCTCAGGAGTAAGGGAGAATGTTGGTGTTAGAAAAAGCAAAAATTGTCAAGTATATGATGCAGGGAACATGGAAAAGGTGATCACAATACCAAAGAAAATGAGTAGATTCTAGGTTGGGCTTTAAAAAGAAAAGGTATTGCTGTTGAAATACTTTTAAACACTTTTAAATACTTTGAAACACTTTTAAAATGTTAAGATATGAATTTGATTAACAATAAATTCTTCGCTCCACATACGTGTGCTGTGTTCCCTTCTGGTCTTTGCAAGATACCATGCATAAAAAATGTTATGCAATATATCACTAGATTGTGAAGATGTAGAAGTTCTCTGCCAGTTATATTATGCAAGATGCTGTTGGCATGCAGTAAACAAATAGTCACAGAGGCACCAGTGCATTGAGAAATCCCACTGAAATGTTTGGCCAATGTAATTTAAGAAAATGACTGAATTAAAAGAAATGTATATGACAATATGGGGTGATATTCTATGTGATGATAGCACTAGGAAAAGACATAAATACCTCTGTGGAAAAGAACAGCCTTAATTCTGGTTGTAAGCTTGATTTTTAACCAAGTATTTGGAATAAGTTGAATATGTGGAATAGAGGAATAGGTTGCTGTAATGCGGCTGCTGAGTGTCATTTGAGGCTCTTTAATATACAGTGGCTGGTGTCCAGCAGCTAATGCAGGAAAGCCTTGCTCTGCCATAGGCGTGTGTGGTGGGCATATCCCAAAAGCCTGGACCAGCTCAGGGACTGTGTGTTCTTGTTTGGTAGCTAAACCCCACAGAATTGTGATTAGGGTAGCCAAAACAGCACTTGTTTCAAAAGAGTCCTAAGGACCTTAGGGAAACATCCTGGGCACATTATTTCTCAGTAAGAACCATATTCTATATAAAAATATTTGATTCAAAATCATTCTCCTTTGTAAAAATTAACCAGTCTCTGAAGAGACTAGAAACAATCTTAAGGGGGCTGAGAAAATGTATCCAAAAAAATGAGCTATCAAATGAACACTATCTTCCAATGCTTTTTTGCCATACTGTCTGCTGATCTAGCCCAGCTCTTCATATAATTAAATATTCCACTATGTCTGATAAGCAGCCAAACATTTCTAATTTTCATAAATACGCTATGTCTCAGGGGTATCCAATGAGGTTTATGGCATGAGAGACTGTGGATGATTGTTTTTTCCAGCTATGTGACCACACAGTATATTAATGCTAATGGAGTTACTCAGATTCATCCTTCTAATGCAAATCCAAAGGGATGCAATGCATTCTTTAGGTCTGCCACCAGTACAAGTTATTTAATTACACCAGAACATTATTCAATAGCAGCAGAACTTCAGTCAACCCCACACATCCCTTCAGGGTAGTCACAACTGCAGTGAAACAGTCAAACTGATTTTCTGACATTTTAAATGCTTTTGTAAAGGGCTTTTGGGTTTTTTATCTATAAAGAAACACTTTAAGTTTTTTAGCATGTAGTTTACCGTCTGTGTAAATGCCCATTTTAGTGAATCACTAGGAGCACCCAGTTACCATGAAGCTTACACAGACTCACCTGACTTTCTAAACCTGTTTATCCTTAAGTTTTGGCATCTTTAGCTCTTTCTTAAAATCTGCAGGCATGGTCAGATAGAATATTTGACATTATTTGCCTATTTGATTAAAAGTGGGTTTGGAACCTTTCTTTGGCACACATATCTTTGGTCTTATGCATGTCTCCAGGCTGACCAAAACAGATTTTTTCAGATGTATTGAAACAGAATTGTCCTAAAAAACAGTTTCTTAGCTGGTAATTCATGCCTATAAGTCAACAGTTTAATGCTTTTAAGATTCCAGGATATATTTAAGGCTTTTCAATGTAGTAGATTATTAAAAGTCAGTTGATATCACAGATGAGCTTAGGAGAGAGCCAAAAAGAAAAAAAAAAAAAAAAAAAAAAAGGAAGAAAAAAGAAAGAATCATGCACTGGACTTTATTTGCATCAAAAATTATGTACAACTGAGATTTACATTTTAAAATAAGGTCATGCATGGTCATACATTTCTGTAAAATTTAGCATCAAGTTTTCCTATATATATATGCACAAGAATATAGGAATTTAGTTTGTTTTTTTATTTTTGCTTTTATTTTCAAAGAAACCTATGCAAACTTTAAGGTATAAAATAATGCCATTTAGCATGGAAAGATGAAAGTATCCATGAATAAGTACACAGAGCTTGTAAATCAGGCATTTAGAATAAAAACACACTTCACTGTCTTGGCATAAACCATTCAGTGTGCAAGACCTTCTGGGGCGAAGGAGTAATAGGAGAGAAAGCACTTAGAAGTGTTGCGGTTTAGAGGATGTTACAGCAGACTTTACCCTAGAGCTTCTCTACCCAGCCCGGTTCAGCGCCTCAGTGCTCCAAACCCTCTGTCCCAGGGCAGACACTGCGCTCTCACTGGCCGGGGAGCCATAAGGCTAGCTCTGGTTCGTCTGCTTCCACAACCAGCAGTGATAAAGGAGGCGAGGAGGGTCTATGCGTTGTGTCCATGGAAGATGTTTATTCGCATGGTGCAGCAGAGGCCAACGACCTCCCCGAGGCAGAGATGCCTCGAGGGCGAAGGCCTCACATGCTCAGCCACATGTGGAGCATAGACACACGTGGAGCATAGACGGCAAGATGGCGGAGGGTAAGGGGTTTTATAGGGAAACAGAGAGGGGCAGGGACAGCACACAGGCCCAGTGACCTCTGGGTACAGGGGAGGTACAAGGGCGGAGTTAGGAGTACAGGAACCAATAGGGGAAACCCGAGGGAGTGGCCAGGGCCACGTGGGGTTAGGGTACAGGAACCAATAGGGAAAACTGGGGGCGTGGCTAGGACCACATGGAGTAGGGAAGGCAGGACAATAGGTGACAAGTACAGTCGTTAAGAAAGGGGTGTGGGGAACTTGCAGCTATTATCACAATATTTCCCCATTTTTTACTAAATTAAAGAGGGAAAGGCTTTTCCTAAAAACTTTCATAGCAAATTTTTAAACAACAGGAAAATGGTAAAACAACATAATGTAAAGCAATAACAAAATTAGTTTTGCTGTGAGTATGGGGAAAACGATGATGCAGCTGGCTGATTTTGATGTTGGAGTTCAGTACAGGCTGAATTTTTGGACTGCAGTCATATTTGTAGTCTGTTTTTCTTTTGGTGGGGCTGCTAAGATGAAGGTAGGGTTTGCAGCAGCAACGGGGTTGTCACCGAAGTCTTTCTCAGCTTAGGCGAGGGAGAAAACTTTGGACGCAGCGCAGCTCCACTGGGTGACACACAGCTCTTCCCTGCTGTGGCTCTGCCGGGTCTGGAACAAGAAGAGTTAGAGAAATTTGCTGGTTTTAAATATTAGGTAACATTAAGCAGCATTGGGGATGAAGTAAATTGATGTTAAGGCATCTGATAACAGGCAAAAGCTTCTGTTAATATTCATCCATGTTTAAAACAACCTATCACTGAAGACATCTTCATTCAATTGTCTTTGAGGAGACTTATTCAATCCCATTGGCTGCTTTACTACAGCCTTACTTACAGCAATTTGCATTCATCTTTGCACTTTTATTTGAACAGAAGCTAGATTTTTTTTTCCTTTTTCTTCATGATTTTCCTGTTTATAGAGAATCATGTTTTAGGATTCTTTTATTGGAGGAACTGCTTATTTATCCCCAGAACAGGATGCCCAGGGAAATTGTGGATGCCCCATCCATGAAAGTGTTCAAGACGAGGTTGGATGGAGCTCTGAGCAACCTGGGATAGAGGAAGGTGTCCCTGCCCATGGCAGGAGGTTGGAACAAGATGAACTTTAAGGTCCCTTCCAAATCAAACCATTCTTTGAGTCCAAGATTGCACAGTCACTCTCTGGTTTTTATTAACTGCGTGTCCTTAGGTCATACTACTGTTTTCTAGAAGCTCTGCTCCTGTGAAGATTATACTTATGAATAGAAATGATGAGACAACAAATACATTTCCAGACATGAGACATATTCTTTTCTTTCATTTTGAAATATTTATGTAAACAGAGCTTTAATGTAAATATACTTACAATTTCTACTAAAAGAAGGGTTAACATTTACATACACCAGAATTCACTTTGGGGATAAGATGGATACGGTTACAATTTTTATCTTTAGAAGTTATTTTTTTACAAAGGTAATAATTTGCTTTGAAAATGTTGGGGTTTTTTCTTCAGACAGAATTACCATTATATTACCATAGACTTCTAACAATCTACTGCTTTGCAAACGCCAGTTAACGGAGTGTTATGGACACTGTCTACACACCTGTATTTTACTACTACCTAAACTACTTTGCAAGATATTTACACTTCCTAATGTTGAAGGATGTTGAGGTGTTATTGGAGATATCTTAGGAACAAAGGCAAGATAAATAAAGTTCTTCAGAGTACAGAAAACCCCTTACTATTGCTGTAGCCCTGGCTCAGCTGAGCGTCCCTAGCCCATTGCACAGTGGCAGGGCTCCACGGGATGAGTCATGGGAGTAACTAAAAAGAGTGCTCCCGGGGAGCCTTGAAGTGAGACACTATTGGCCCAGCTCGTCTCCCCTCCCACTTTACATATAAAGATTAATTCCAGAAAGTTCGTCTTTGTTTGCCAATGCCGTGTTCTCTGATTGGAAAATTCAAAGTTCTGTACCTTCCCCCCTTGTTCCCTCATAAGATTAAGTTATTGTCAATCCAGAGTTTTGTGTACCGCATTGGCCCTTTGGGTCTCCCCCCCTCCCCCCCTTTTTTCCCCGCTTTATAAGCCTCGTCACAAAACAGAGCCCGCGCTTTCGGGTCGCTGATCCAGTCCCGTCCCATCCCTTCTCCATCTCCCCTTACCCTTTTAATAAACCTCCTGGATCGCCAGCTCGACTGCCTGCATCTTTTGCCTCCGCTCCTGATCTCCGGTCGCGCTGCTCCCCCGAGAGCTCTGCCGTTTCCCGAACTCCCGGTCTCCCTCCGAGGGCGGGCTGCCCGGCTGGGGCTCCAAAACGGCGGCCAACCCGATCTCGAACTGAGTCAGGGGGTTGCGAACCCCATCACCTTACCACTAAGATAAATAGCACTACACTAATACTTTGATTTCACTACAGAAGCATGTAGAGTGAAATCAACCTGCAGGAAGGTGAATTGTCTATCCCACTTTGCACCTCATAGCATGCATAAAGTAGTGTAGCAACGTGGGTTTTAGGATTCCATGTGCTCCTTTGTCCCTCTGCTTTGTATACCATTGGTTCATTTTGAAATATGCTCTGCTGTACCCCGAAATCTATTGGTGGGTTCCCTATGCCTGTCTTCCCTTCAGACTCCCCGGGACTGGCTCTGGGGAAGACAGTCCCTCCCCTTCCTTTCCCTTTATAAGGCGATGTCCAGATGACCTCGTGGTCTTTGCATCTCTGGGCTGCTAGTATCACCTACCTTCCTTGTCTCCCTTCCCCCTTCTCCTTCCCTGTGACCCTTTCCCCCATTACCCCAAATAAACCAATCTGCCAGAACAGAGATGCAGTCCAGTTCCTTCCTTCGTATCATGATATTCCTGCTGAATTGACGTGGTTGGAAGACTGCCGCCATGCCACAGAACCTCGGGGGCCGCTCGCCCCAGATCCGGTGGGATTTACAAGAACCAGAGACCCGGTCTGGGGGAGAGCCGGCCTGTGCCACCCTCCCGGACCGCAATACAACAAAGTAGTATACTACTAATGTAAGTTAAGTAATAGATATTTAAAGATACATATGTGTGAAGAATTAAATTAAAATTAAATTAAAATTAATGGTTCCGTGATGAAGAAACAGAGAAAGCAAAATGGATTAGGAAAGGACTGGAATATGATTCAGTCTCTTACAGAGAGATTCAGCCCTTCAACCCTTCAAAAAAACTAGAGCAAGTCTGATGCCATGTGTTTGTTTAAGAAACCTTTTAGGATTGTATTGATCTCACCCTGTCCCTCTGGGACAACGGTGACCAATGCACAATTTATGTATTTAAAGGAGCACTAGTCTTAAATAAATTGAATGGGTAGCAATGAAAGAATCATTATAATTTCTGTATCTTTCAGTAAGTTATTGAACTTGCTATGAATTTTGTGGTGCAAAATATATACCACTGCATTTTCAATATGTCTTTTCCAAGAAGACAGTTTCTTAACATTTTCTGGTTTTGCACTCTTTTATGTATTTCATTGCAAATCTAATACTGGAATTTCTCTTAAGTAATCAGTTGAAATACAGTCATTAATAAGCTGGGTATTTCCTGTATATAATGGTTATATGAATTTATAGATAGATTTAGCTTAAGTATATTACATATATGGTGCATAAATACATATATATATGTATAGAATATATACACGCTGGTAAATAGACATTGAAAATTTGTTTAGACAATTCATTCTTCTGATTTGAATTGTAAACAGATCATGTAAAGGTAAAGTCTCTGGTGTAAGGGCTGTAAGGTTGGTCTGAATTAAAAAAAACCCAAAAGCAAATATCACTAATATTCATGTTCTATGGTAATTCACAGTCCTTATTTATATAAATCAAGAAGCTGACCTAAATTTATTTTGTCAATTTACTCTAAATTTACCTGCTCAACCCAGAACTAAAGAAAACAATGAGTGTGAAGCTTAGGGTTTCTGAAACTAAAATTTAATCTGACTTCATTTTGAATTCAGGATGAACATTCATGTTCTCACCATTGACTCTATCTTCCTGTTCTGTATCATTGCTGGACTATTTAATTTTCACTGTCATTACTCTCCCCCCTTGGGAGGTGCCTGGGATTTCCTGTGGGCAGACAAAGTCTCCTGAGCAGTCAATTCCAGAGCAATTTGCTTGTTGGATGGTGTGAATAAGTACTGAGCAATGCCTGTGGGCCCTGGCTGAGGCACAAAGAATAACAAAACCACCACAGCTGCTGTAAAAATGCACAAATGTTGTAATACATGAGCACTGCTGCCATTGTGTCATTTAACACTGGGTTAAATCATGATCTCTTACAAATGAACTGTATAAATGCTAATGGACATATCTTCAACAAATGTAATTGGAAAGGAATTCACTGTATCTATAACTGCCTTGGGAAGATGCTTGGTCAGGTCAGACATGGGCAGGCCTTTATGATTTCTCTGAATCACATATAGGTATCTGAAAACTTCTGAAGAAATTCTTTATATTTTACCTTTGGGCTCTCAGTCAGTAAGATGTTTATACAGACATTTAATCTGAAACATGTTTAAAATGTCACTGATGCATTCACTGAGATTAGTCATTTGCTTGTAATTTAGGCATGAATTTGAAGTACTAAATGAAGGACTGATTGAAAAACCACTTTAAAATATGGTTCCTTAATAGAAATAACTCTGCAGTAGCAAAATCCTGTGGCTCTTATTCAAAAAACATAATTGTAATTACATGGAAATTCTTGTGCAAGGAAATATTTTTAAGGAAGAAGTTCACTGAATGTCTTCCATCCATATTATTATCTGACAAATTAATTGTGATGTTTGTAATGGATGATACTGTTTTAAAACATTTCATTCTATACACATTTTTAATGGGAGAGATAAGCTTTCCTAAGAAAAAACAGCTTTTGAAATTCTCATTTGGGCAGAATCGTTTTTACACCCTTCTGTTGACCTTCACTGAAGAAAATATTTCATATATTTACAGGTGACATACTGACACAGTATCTAAACCCCTCAAGAACCTGGAACTACTCTGCTAGGACTTTAGATCTATGTTTAATCTTGGCACCTGAATCCCACAGAAGAGGAAGGTGATCACAAAAATCATAGAGAGGCTTAGATTGTAAGGGACACTAATGATCTCATTCCACCCCCTCTGATGAGGGCAGAGACACCTTCCATTCTCCCAGGTTGCTCAGAGCTCCATCCAACCACACCATGAACTCTTCCAGGGATGAGCAGCCACAGCTTCTCTGGGCAACCTGCACCAGGGCTTCACCACCCTCACAGGGAAGAATTTCTACCCAGTAGATCCCTTGAGAAAATCTGTGATGAAAAGGGGGAAAGTGTAAGGCAAAAGAAAGTAGCCTCTGTAGTGAAATATTACAGAAACTGCAAAATTATTCTTCTGCTTTTTTTGAGCAATAAAATAAAGAAGCCTTACTGTACTGAACCACAGAGGGTAATAAAATAAATCTAAGGAAGGACCAAGGAATTATCTTTGTTAGTAACTGCTATTTCAGTTAGCTTTAGAATTTAGAAATGTCAGAAATAACGGATGGCTTGATCATAATGTAGGAAAAAATTCTGTAGCAGATATGCTCTGTTGTATGAGGAAAGTATGTTCTCTGTATGGTATGCATTTTATTCTGATAAAATATGTATGATATAAAAAAAAGAACGATTGTGGGTTTTTGAAAACATTCTTCAGACTTTAAAAAGTCTGCTTTAAATTATTTGAATGTTTTACTGTTATTATAACTCTCAAATTCTGAGTTTTAAAAGAGTTCTGCAAGGATAAGGAAGGACAGGAAAGATATAAGAAAGTAAAATTAGTAGTAATTACACATTATTGAAATAAATCAGCTTCAATATGGTTTAGGTAATGGATAACATACAAAACAAACTTTTTCTTGAAATTCCTGACCTGAGGTCCATTGCCCCTAACCAGACCAGGAAATCTATGCAATCTATGTGTCTAGATGCAGAAATCTGATAAATATCCTGAGAAAAAAATCCCAGTAAAAGCCCATTCCTTCCAGCCCATATACATTCCTTCCAGCTCTCTCATTTCTGCATCAAAGTGAGCCAATGAACAGATTAGGCAAGGCTCAATTGTGCTCCAGCAAGGATGTTTTCCATAGTGATTAAAAAAAAAAAAACCAAAAACCCAAATTAATCTTTAAATAAAGCAGCTGAAAGCAGTACTAGATGTTAGTCATCTGGTGACATGTAGCAGAGGTTGACAGTATTCAAATCAGGGAAAACAGATAGCTGTGTGTGGTTTTGAAGATGCTTTAAATAAGAGGTACTAGCTGAATGCTAGTTCCCTGAAGATGTGGAAAGTTCTGCTTTGACAAGCTCTATTTTTGCTTGGATCCCCATATTAGTCTACTCAGAGGCAGAAGAGATTAAATAAAACACAGACAGAACCCATCAGTTGTCAAGCAGGGCTATAAATGGCATCCTTTATCCTGACTTGCAATTTTCTGACTGCATAACCTTAAAGACAGGCACTCTATTTTGCAAGGCAGCAAGAAAGAGACAGGGGTATCTAACTTTGGACATTGGTTGCAGTGGAATGCCTTGCAATTTCCCCAGTATTTCCAGTCTTCCTTTTTATGGTAGCATAGATCTATATTCAGTGTGGTTATTAAACTGCTATACATTAGATATCTCGCATATATGAATATTGCAAAACAACGTGTACACCAAATCTGTTGATCATTGGTTTGTATAAAGAGCCCTAAGAATTGAAAGTCTCATGGGCTGAAGAAAAAAAGGAACTCAAAGGCAGAATTGTGTAAAATAGGCTTGCTGCTAAAGTACAATTTTTGTGTGATTAAAGAAGCATATACTGTTTGTCACATATAATCATAGACAGTACAGTGTCGTTTAGGCTTTAGTTTGAAAGAGTAGGGATAGATTTATTTAACAGGGATCATTAGGGGGAGGAGGAGCATCTGTTTTGATAGTTCTGATAGATGGCAATATTGTGTAAAGCTTTAGAAGTCTTTATAAAAAAACATATTTTAATAGGCATATACAGGTAAAGTTTAATTATATATAGCCTAGAGCTGTTTATGTGAATATAAACTGCTTCATTTTCCCAACATATTCAAAATTATCACCCTTCCATGTTTCTGACACTCTCCTTTAGTGTTCTGTGTAGCTGCTTAGGTATATCTTTTCTTTCTTTGTCTCAAGATATTGTATACTGTTGAATAAAGATTATTAAAAAAACAAAAAAAACCCAAAAAAAAAATCCCAACCACTTTCAAAGGTCCTAATGTATAATTTATGACTTTCATGGCTAACTTTTCACAAGTTATTAAAAATAAAAACTACCTAGTGTTTAAAAAGTACAGTGTTTTTCCTTTTTGACTTCTCTTGCTGTCAAGTCATTTGGTAGCATCTCAGTTTTGTTAATAACTTCAGCCTTCTGATGAGTTCCATGGCTGGTTCATCATTGCAAAGCAGGCTACTCGACTTGGGTATCTTTGAAAACTAGCTGGGTTTCTTCCTTTGATCTTGGTGTATTCTATATTAGAACTTTTTTTAGACTATTATCATTTTTATGAGCATGACTCCCCTGCTCCTATAGAAAATAATACAGAATAAAAATATCTTTTTAAATGAAATGAAATTATATTCTTCACAATGAGAAGTATACCTAAGACTGGTCTTATTGAGAAAAACCTAATGTATCCTATGTCGGTTTTGAGTTGCTTTTTCTTTGTCTCAAATACTTCAAATATAGTCCTTGACTGAAAAAGTCTTCTCTATTCAGAATTTAAATATACATGCTGATGAGGGAAATAATCTAATTAACTGTTCAACATATTGACAGTAATAATGGGTAGAGATAAGACATCACTTTCAATATTATAAAAAGAAGACTAGCCATCTTTAATTCAAAAGTGACAGCAACATTAGTTTAAATAATTAACAGTAAAATATATGAGATCAAAATATTCAGTGTGTACCTCAGACTGCTTTTCATTCTAAACTGTAGAAGCATTTGGAGTGTTGTGGCTGATTGAATTTTATTGTGAAAATTTCTGATTTATATTTAAAAAGTCATAAATACTGCAAGTGGGAATTAGTCTAACCCCTGCATTCAGAGTTCTCAGAAACCTAGCAAATTTAAGTACTTTAAGAAACTTACTGGAATTTACATGAAACACTTGTAGCAGTTGGAAGTTAGCAGGCTGTGGTGTTGCACTCAGGAGAAAAAAGACACAAAGGGAAAAAATCCCTTCTGTAATGTCTATGCAAGAATATGAAACATTTCCTTTGTTCTGAATTGACCAGGATATAGAAGCACCTTGGCAGAGGAAGAAAATCATGTATCTGGTGAGGAAGAAAAAAAAAAAAGTAAAAAATCCAACTATCCAGCTAAATAAAAGAACTTTTAAACTGATGATTCAGATTTCCTATTGATTTCACCCAGGTATCATGAGGATACACCATTTTTTTGTTTAACTGTCCTGCCAGAAAATTCAAAAACACAGGGAAAGAATGGAGGTAGTCTTGCCTGTTCCTTAATACATTGGAGGTACCACTCCTCTTTCTATTTGTTTTGTGCAACAAGTTGCTGTCTTCACTAGGGGTGAGTGAGTCACTAATTAAATATGGAGCCAGAACATCAACCAGCAACCAGCTTGCTCATGAAATCACTAGACCAGCAAAGGATCTGGTTCATTACTATTATGCACAGCTACTGTATTATCTCTAGTTACTGTAATAAACAGATTGGGAGGATGTTTTACCCCTCTGTGGTATTACCCATATATTCAGTCCAGTCCTTGGTAGCTGAAAATGTTAGGAAAAAACTATGTAATGCCTTGACGGATAAATATGGGTATTGAAGCGTGTAAGTGAAAGTGCCTGACTTACACCTGGAGAGAATTAATCAACCAGAAAGCAATGCCAAGGAGGATATAATATGTTTGCAAAGTACACACTCAAAATGAAGTGAATGTTTTATTAGGAGGTTATGATTCAAATGTTTAGTTTGATCCCTTTTTATTGATGCTTACATCAAATATAATTCTTTTCCCTTCACCTAATCTCTTCTCCCTTCAATTCATCTATTGTTAGGCTGTAATTCTTATTTCTGATCTTATTCTAATGAATATTGGTTCACTTTGGTTCTTATGTTCGTGACTCCTACTGCTAAAGTGGGCAAATAGTCCAATGTATCTAAGGTTTCACTGAACTCTTACTTGCACAGCTAATGCAGAATATCACAAACTTTTAAGTGAATATTGACCAAATACATGTCTTTTTTATTACATTTTTGAGATAGAAACAAAACTTACCCCAAAAACTTGGATGTGTCAGAAGTTAAGAGCAGAACAACCTGAGCTGAAAGAGAAGTGGAAATTGTGAGGGGATGGAAAAGGTCTGGGGAACAGCCAGGAGATGGAAGGGAGAATGCATCATTGAGGCTAGAAGGGAGAGAGAAGTGAATGAAGTAATTGTAGCAGGGAAGAGAAAGAACAGTCTGGCTGAAAACCAGCAATGGTTCAAGGCTTTACAGGAAGAAATGAAGATTAATATTTGTGAGCTAGAGCAGGAAGAAAAGGAAGAGCAGGAGAAGAAAAATGGCTATACATGAAAGTTGGTATATTTGTAATTGGGCAATGTATTACTCTTGTTTTAGTAGCGCTATTAATGAAATAATTTGACCAAATATATGAGCTTCATTCTTGGACTGGATGGATTCTAATATTTCCATTGATATTTCCATACAATAGGATAAAAAATAAAAAAGTACAAACCTTCACTTGAAATTTGTTTCTCAGCGAAAATGATGATTACTCAATCCCCTAAAAGATAAAATACTTCAATCCATGTATCAAAACAAACTTAATATCACATGTCAAGTTGACAACACTGCTTACCGCTGACACCATCCGTGAAATAACTTGGACACTGCACTGCATTCACCTGTGCAAAGTTTGTTTAGTCACAATTTAGCAGGGCCCATTATATAGACAAGGCATAATGGTTTTAAAGAGGGCTGATTTGGACTAGATGTAAGGTGGAAGTTTTTTACTGTGAAGATGGTGGAACACTAGAATGGGGTGCCTGGAGAGGTGGTAGATTCCTTGTCCCTAAAAACATTCAAGGCCAGGTTGGATGGGGGTTTGAGCGACCTGAGCTGGTTGAAGATGCTCCTGCTCACTGCAGGAGTGTAGGACTGGATGACTTTTAAAGATCCCTTCCAAGCCAAACTATTCTGTGATTCTATAAAATCCCAGATTTGCCAAAGGATTTAGAATCATAAATTCCTTTCTAACCACAAGAAATTAGTTGCAGAATTGGTCTTGTTAATCTGTGCCTTTATAAGGATTTAACATTTAAGGAAAGCAACCAATGGACAATTAAAGGAACAAGATTACAGAACACTCTAATATTTTTCTTTCTCAACAAAGAATTTCACTCAAGAAGGAAATGAATCACTTTCTGAGGATATTAACAATAGCTTTGGGAAAGGTTTTGATTTGTTTGGGACCATGCTTCTTTCCTTTGCCTTTGCTGCTACTTACTCAACACTTATGACCTTGTCTTCCTACAGATACTATACCCATTAAATCCTGTTATTACAGTCTTTATTCAGCCTCATCAACTTCTCCAAATGGAGTTGAGAGAGCAGGAGAGAGAAGAAATATGAAAGTAGATTTAATAGGGATAGATAGTGATTCACAGTGTTTCATAGATACCATTAAGATAACAAACAATGTATTCTCGATGAATAAATAGGTTTTATAAAAGCCTTCCAGCTTGCTCCTGCTGATAGCTTTTAAAGTTTCAAGAGCTAAAACATACAGTTCCTTCAGTCAAGGTTGTACTTTGCAGTCATAGGGACATTAAGGTTCTCAGGGACCCATTAAATGAATGTCAGTCATCTTTTATACTCTGTGTATATATCTTTCTCAATTCATCAGTTGAGAAGAGATTATGATTTTTATGAATTTGTTCCATTTGGTATTGTTCGTTGGATGTTTGTGTGTGACCCTGCTGGTTCCAACAAACACCAGTCACTATAGGATTATCTGGTTATAACTGATGGGAATTTGGTATAGCAAGTCAAATACAATTGGTATTTGTTAAATTAATGAAAACTTTTTTGCCTTTTGATACCTGAGATGTATTGTAATGGCATTGCAACCCTATTGTGCTCCTGTTGAAACTATGTAGGCCCATAACCCAGTTCAAATGGGCCTTAATAATCCCTTTCAATAGCAAAAGATTCAGAAATTTAGATTCCATTATTTTTGTTCAAAATCTTCATCTTATATGAACCTCATTTCTGTGTTTAGGCATCCCACTAATGAATAGAAAAACACCTGCACATACATCCAGTGTGGATGCTCAAATTTCTTCTCCACCCTATTACCCCTCATCCTCTTTGTGTCACTATAACACTGCCTCTCTCTTGACTGTATTGTTTTTGCTATTATGTAAACTTCTGCAGTCCTCTCATTGATCTCAAAGCAGTATGTAGGTTTTGGAGGCTAATAATATTAGCCTCCAAATTATTACAATGGGCTTTATGCAAGATTAAAGAAAAGGCTGCAATTTCAATTGTATCTGTGAGTGAGAAGATGCTAATTATATTTGTGAAATTAAAGATTCCTTATGAGTTTGTGTATTTAACCATTTGTGCCCTTTTTTTTTCTTTTTTTCTTTTTTATTTTTTTTTTTGTATGATTTCACAGATTCAAACATTGGATTTTTTTTCTTTGTAGAACCTAAGAAGCATCATTACTCATAGATGATACAGTGCTTTAAAGGGTCTTTTATTGCAAAATAAACACTTGAAATATGCCTCTGGATATGAGGAATGGTCTGGATGGCAATGGTTTATAGTGACAATGCAATCAATTGTAGGTATTAGTCTTTGTTACAGAAACAATTTGTCAGTCTCTTTGTCAAAATGAAGTTTGACTAATCTTTCTGATCAGCAGGACAAGGAATACCAAGGTCAGAGAAGACTGAAGAATTTTGGAAAGTTTCTAGTTTGGGTATTTGCATGTTTCTCTTCTTATTTAACTTCTTAATACTTTATATAAACATATGTTAAAAAGAATTTAAACTTACTGGAGATTTAATTCCTCTGAATAATTTTGCAGAAGCCTAATAGGAATAGTTCATTTTGTTTAGGGTATATTTAAACCTTTCCAAAGTCTGCTTAAATCACTTGGCAAGCCCATCTTTTAAAAGTCATGCATTTTACTTTGAATGAAAAAGGTCAGAACAAATGAGCTATATTCTCTTAAAATTTTTTCATATACAATAGTATTTCTCTTGGTCATGTGTAACTATGTCTCATTGGAAAGGGAGAAAGTGATCTTGTTTGTCATTTTGTTCATCAATGATGAATGATATTTCTATTTATCTGGAAACTGTTCTTAAGGAATTTCTGAATGCATACAAGAATATTTTGTAGCTTGTACCATGCATTAAAACAATGTAAGTGGAGGAATTTATCTTTGTAATCCACAGAAATCAGCAGCAGAATAAGACAGATTTGATACTTTGCATCTTGTATCTAAGGAGTCTGCATTTGTCTTTTGTTGACTTTCATAGCATAAAATGGAAATCCATGTGGAATTTCATGGATACAGTAACAGTAAAGAGATGTGTATAAAACACTATTAAAACTATCTATTTTATTGATTTTTTAAAAGGAAACAGCTAATCTAATGAAAATAAGATCTGCAAAGCAATATATCAGAATATTGGTAGACAGATGGATATAAAATATCATAGTAATCAATTAAAAATCAATAATTATACATATTGAAAAGACTTGCCCTTTCTTGCTGGAGAAGTTTGAATGTTTTAAAGAATACATTGGCACTTTGGAAAATGTACTCTTGTTCTAGTCTGAGGCAGCACTGAGAGAAAAGTTAAGGGCCACACTATACCTGCTAAAGAACAAATGTGCATTATCTAGTTTAGGAGTATTTATAATTGGTAACTGTAGCTGGTAGATGATATGTTACATTGCAGGCAGTGTCAGAAAGCATAGGGCTCTTTCCATTAGCCGACTAAATTGCTGGACTTCGTGTTTTCTCGGCTGGAATTAAGTTTGTAATAGAATACATGATTATGAAGTGTATGTTCATGAACATTGATCCTTTTGCTATATGCCTTCCAAGCGTGTTAAGTAATCTCTAACAAGATGTCCAGCTGTGTCATTGTACGTCCAATTAATGTGGAAAGGTGTTAAGAATACCTGTGAAGAATACCTGTGAGGTTCTGTCAAGAGTCAAGTGGAATAAAATATGAATAAGAAATCCATGGAATTTAAGAAAATAAGAACTTTCACCTCTTGCTATCTGGCTTTTTTCATTATTTATTTCATTTATTTAGGTTTTTATTTGCAGACTTTGTTGAAAAAATCATATCCTGAAATTCTTAGTAGTGAAACAACGCACAATAACTAAACCTGTCTTATTCAGGGTGTATGGTAAAACTTCTTTGGCAAGGATTTTCCTTTGTGTTTATCTGTACTCTTCCCCACTTAACTGGAAGTATCATCATTCCATTTTGACAGAAACCTTATACATTTCTAATACATGAGAAAGACATCTTTCCACAATCCTGGCCTTTGCACATGCTGAAGAAAACACTAGTGTGAAAATAAGATTGACAAGAAGAGAAGGAAGAGGAGTACAAGGTCCAAGAGAAATAGCTGATTAGTGCAATGAGCTTCAGAGACAAATCCCATGCGGGGTAGCCACTAATTCATACTTAGAAAAAAAAATCAATTTATTTATTCTGAGTAGTAGATATATACTTATTTTTCTTACATATACTTAGATGAATGTATTTAGGACTTAAGAAAATAACATGTAATATTTTTGCAATTATTTAAGGGAAACAGAAGCATTAAGTGTGCATTTAACGGTATCCTTCTATAGTATATTTTTCTTTACTTGCACATAGGCATGATCTGTCTTACATGTTGTTATGTGTTAGGTTTCTCAATTTTAGGCTACTTGGGAATTTAAAACTTAAAATTACCCAGGGGTCCTACCAATAGATGAAATATAAACGTTGTTATTCATTTGCACAATATAGACTACCATTCTCTTGGCTGCCACCTGATAATTTGTGGCTCCCTGTGAAAAACTGCTGTGTTTGTGAGGTGTAGATGTGACAAATCTCAGTTTGGTTCTTCAACATTATTAACACTAAGAGAAAAAAAAAGAAAAAGAGAGGAAAGTCTCCCCTAGGATTTTGTGTAATGCAATGTGTTCTGCAGTGCATTACTTGATTGTACTTCTGCAATGCATATTTTTAATGTGTTTCCAAAGTATATCTATGTGCATTTTAAGGTTAATAAACAGGATAAATTCCAGGGATTTTTCAGTCAACAACAGCAAAGAAAACTAGATTTGAAACTGTCCATGACTTCCTTGTCTATTTAGAAACATAGCAATTATCACTTAGCAGTGTCCAAATCATAACATTAAAATTAAAGGTATTTTACCATAGGGATTACACTCGTTGCTGCTTGTCACTCTGAGCAGCATCCCAGCACTTCAGTGTTCACAGCTTGGCTGCCACCAGGTTTTCAGACAAATTATTGCTCTGAAGTAGGGTTGGTGAGCAGCTGCACTACTGAAAATGGAGGTAGACTGGAAAACATCCATCCTGTGTATAAAACATGTTTTCCAGTTCATAAAGATATAGTTAAAACCCATGAGGCAGACCTTCAACTTGTTTAAGGAAGCTAAAATAGTTGTAGTTAGGATGCAAATACGTGCAATACGCTTTCATTTTTGAGTCACATATGTTTCTGGGGTGAATTAAAACAAACACACAAAACCACCACCCCCGCTCAAAAAAAACCCCAAAACAAAACAAAAAAAACACAAACAAACAAACAAACAAAGAAACCCCAACCAAAACAACAAAAAAGAAACTACACAAAAAAAAATTAAAAAAGGAAAACCAAGCCAAACCCAAACAAAAAACCCAGCAAAACAAACACCCCCCCTGAAAAAAACAAAACCCCAAAACTGCAGTTTCTCGCTCTGCGACAGGCGGCTAGCCTTGAAGCCGCACTAAAGAAGGCTAGCCGCCGCGACCCACACACGCCGGACCGGGTGCTGCCGTGAGTTCCACGGGTGCAGCGCAAAGTGCCTCAGAGACGGAGGCCGAGCAGGAGACGAGGCGATATTGAAAGAGATGCAGTCTCTTCGTTCTCAGAATCCAGGGTTTATTGACGAGCGGCGGGGCGGTGAGGGCACATGGGATGGGGAAGGGACGAGGAGGGTGGAGTGAGCTGGATTCTAGAGCGCAAAGAGCCCAGAACAATGCCAAACAGGGGGTTAAGAAGGGGTTGCAGGATGGGAGGGGTTTACATGGGAGAACCAACCAGGACGCAAGGGAAGCAGGATTGGCAGGGACGCCAGGGAATGGGGACGCAAGGAGGGAAGTTACAGAATTTTGAAAACCAATGGTGAAACTCAGCTATATGGAACAAAGAAGAACCTTCTAGTTATTAACTCCACATAGGATAGAGAGGAGGAAATATCCAGAACCAATGCTCTTGTTCTCTGATGCATATTAAGGATGCTGGCTGCAAGGTGTCCTGGACGAGCATCGCTTTGTCACCCTAAGCTAAAGGTCTCCTCACACCCAGGGCTCCTCCTCAGTATCATCCGCCTCCAAGCTCATCTGAGCCAGGGCCACTGCTACACAAAACAACAACAAAAAATCCCGAACTTGTCTAATTTTCCATTCTGTTTTTATTAGCTTGTTACACCCAAGTTACAGAACATGTTGGCTTTTTGGTTTCGTTTGATATTTTTTAAACTTTATACACTCAAAACTTGCAATGGTAAAAGAATGATAAATCTAATAGTTACCTTCAAGAAGAGATTTTCCATTTGAAAACCTGGACACAAAGCTTTCAGATATGGCCAAACTCATTCAAAAACTTGTGATTTTAATTTTTGTTTTCACCATCACCCTTTTTAGTGGTTTAGTATTAGGTTTTTGGGGTTTTTTGTTTTCTTGATCTGAAATCTATTGATAAAGGAGCAAAAAATATTGACCTTCTTCTCTCATGAGTATTCCCATTGTCTTTTAAAGGAAACTGCAAGTTTTAATTCCTAATTTAATTGTTTGTTCATACCTAGGCTCAGCCTCGAAGGCTAAGAAAACCATTTGACTCCCATTAACACCATGTCTGCTATTGTGTGGCTCCCATGCCCCATCACATCAATACAGAAGTAGGTTGATTATAACGTTGTTTTTCAGAACCTGTGCTATCAGTACTGAAGCTACTAAATGAAGCAGCTGCCTAGCAAACAGTGAAGAAAAATCAATGCAAACCTGTTAAATGTTTTCACGCTAACAATCTCTGCATTTATCTGAAAAGACATTATTTCAAAAATATTTCAGTCAGTTCTAGTTTGTCAGGGTTTAATGTCAAATGTCTTTAAATGACTGTCACATGAGAATACCTTATAATATTGTATTTAAAGGATAATTGTATCTTTTCAGTCTTTATACCTAATTGTGAGCTTCTTGTAATGAAAATGAAATTTTCCTTTTTGGTTAAGAGAATACAATTTTTAGTATCTGTAAATTAATTTCATACAGGCTCCCTAGAAGTGTTTGTTTTAAAAGTGATATACCTTTCTCTGTAGAGAAGGCAGGAGGTAAGCAAATGTTTGTAGAGGAGCACTCCACTTTTTTACCCATTTTATCCATACTGTTTATTTCCATACCTTTGGAGAATATCGTTATATGAATTAAAAATGAAAGGTTCTGCTCCTTGGGACTAAGTTCCTGTTGGATGTATGATTATTTTGGTTAATCAACTGCTTATATGACAGTCTTATTTTCGCAATTCTTTTAAGTTGTCAGTTATGTTACTACATCAGGGGAAAAAAAAGAAACATGGTAGTAGGGATCTAGGTCTGTCTTTCTAATCTAGTGTATTGTTGCAGTGGCAGTGCATCAGTTAGGGCCAAGAGACCAGCCGCAGGGGACAATGCATGTAGAAGAAGGCATCTGGGTGTGAGCAGCTAGCCTGGACTCTCCAAGTTAGGGTGACAGCCCATGAGCCCCTGCAGTTGAGAAATTAGTTATGTGTTTTGGTAGAAGTTCATTAGCCCTGCACTCTCCCCCGCCCCAGTTCCCTTTATGGCATATGTTCTAGAAAGTTCTCCCCAGTTTGGTATCCTATTGGTTTCCCACATTTGCACCCTCCCTTGTTGTATTCTTATTGGTTGTTCCCCCTTATTCCCTCCCTTTCTACACACACTCGCCACTCCCTGGTTGGCTCTTCGGAGCTAACCACATCCCTTTTCCCTTCCCTCTTAAACCCCTGTGCTCTGTTCGGGGACTGGAGATGTTCGGGGCTCTCTAGTCTTGGATTCTCTGTCCCCTCACCGCTCCCAGCTCTCCACCGCTCTTCGCTGCCCTTCGATCCTCGCCTCTTCGCCTCCAGTAAACCTCTCCAGAGACTGAAAGTCTGCATTTCTCATTTCCACACACTTCTACGTCGGCTTCCGTCCCCTGAGCACCGCCTGCCTGCCACAGGGCTTGGTCACTGCCCGTGCTCCCGGCATGTCCCGGCTCAGACGGCACTCCGCCTTGCGGCATGGGGTGCCTGCCTGTGAAAGAGCAACGCCTCAGTATACATTGTAAAAGGAATACAGAAGTCCAAGCAATATCCTAGAAGTGATATGTTCTAGAATTTCTGTGGTAAGGTATCATTATGCATGGTACTTTTAATAACTGATACTCGCAGAAGGAAGTTAAGGGTAATGTAGAATTCCACTGATTAGTCTCAGCATCTAATTTAATAAAATTAGCTATGAAAAAGTGATGTGCATATCAGCCACATAGCTCTCAAAGCTCCTTCATAGCAACAACAGGTTTATTACAACTGAAGATTACCATGGTTTTAGGTTTTTTTGTTTCAGTGATGAGGTACATTTTGATTTTGGCCTAAAGGCAATTGTGAGGTGAAAGTTAACGATATCCTTTTCCCCTTGAGAAAATACAGTAATCTGCTTTATTGCCTACTTTCCTCTTTCCCTGGAAAGCTGTGTGGTTCTGCAGGAAACATCGTGTCTTGAATGGAGAAAGGAGAAATTGTGGAAATCAGCTCCAAATGAGAGATTAGTGTCAAAGACTGTACTGAATCCTCACCAGCATTTCTGATCGCAGATCAGACAGAATTTCCTGGTATTGAACACAAATCTAGCAAAATACTTACACATGGCAGGTGAAGCCAAAAGAATCTTCCATGCACTGAAATGTTTATCTGGCTGAGGACCAGAGGGGCTGGCCAACCTTTGCTTGCTACACTGATTTCATGTTAAGTGTCCATATGTTTGCAGAGAACTATTCTTCATGGAATGCCTCAAAACTCTTTTACATTACAAGCAATACAGAAAGAAATTGCTTCAGCCAGCTCTGCAGTACATTTGTGGTGTATCATGCTGCAGTGGTTAATAGAGCACAGCCACACTGTAAAATGGCTCAGGACAAAAGCACAAGAATGCTGAATCTAATTAAAAATGCAAGGGAAAATGAAGCAGGCAGAGTGTAATTACATAAGCTGAAATTTAGCCAGGACATCAGAATTAAAAGCTTATTCTTATGAAGCTTTCTTGACTTCTTAATAAACATTAGATGTACAGGGTATTGCTAAACATTTGCCTATGCATGTTCACTTGAATTTACAATGAATTTATGCAATTTGCTCTCAGCATTAACATACTGATAAGCTACAAGTTAAGGATTATTTTACTGCATAATCTTTATACAGCAAGGACTTCTGTCTGCAGACAGGCTATTCACACCTAAAGTACTGTAATTCCCATGGGGTATAGAACGCAGCTGGAATGAGGGCTACCCGAAACCAGTTATCATAGTCTTGGCATAGAAGTAGAAAATGTGAGCAAAGATAGTGCATACACTCTTCAAAGACAATCCAGTATATGTACCCCTACTTGTATTTCCTACATACAGTGGAGTCAATGGCTCAGGTCCAGACCAGTGAGATTAACATATCCAATTCCCTTTGCTATGGATGGGTGCATGTGTTCTAATGTGGCAATACCAGAATCCTCCATCCTTGTTCGATCCAGGTGCTCCCTTGTTGGCTTCCTCTGGGTCAAGGAAGAATTGTGTTTTGTGTTAAGTTCACAAGTATGGGTTTGCTTTATCATGCTGCACATGCGGTGACCACATACTGGTCTTCCTAGTAAGCACTGCCCTGTGTAGGTCCTTTGGGTAACTTACCCATTTTCTTGTACTCTCTTTATGATGCTCTTGTACTTCCCTTTCCTCATGCTGATGTCTTAGGATTTTAGCATCTATATTATTCATGTATCTGTAATCCTGTAATTCTTTTAGTGTATAACTCTAGACTCCATATAGGGTGCTAAGCTGCTGTTGTCTAATTTTTAGATAAATCAGTTCTTCTCTAAGCTCCAGACTCAAGGACACCTCACTGTCTCAGGCCCCAAGATATGTAAACAACAGTAAACTGGGGGAAGAAAACTTGGACTAACTGACTTCATTACCTGAAGTTGTAATTGGAGGATTCACTGCCGATATGCAAATGGATGAAACTTCTGAAGTATGAAAAAAACCCGTGACCTGTAGCTCATTTTGGGTGCAGCCCCCAGGTGGGCTGTGACTGCCCTGAATGCACCTGAAGGCCCTTCAATAAGTATAACTGCTTTCTATTCTCTTAACTTTGTCTAGCCTCTGTTTTAGGTAAGCCCATCAAGGCATCAATGCCAGTCTCCTTACAGACAACCTGCCCAGTTATGTTTTCCCCTGTGGTTCTAGTTTTTCTGCCTGTAGTCAAATCTCAGCCTTATATGAGATAAATGACATTTAGGAATTGTTGGCCTTACAAAGCTTTAGTCCCCTGAACGTACCTAAGGCTCCTCTCTAAAGAGCAGTGAATCCTGGCACAGACAGACACACAGCTCCCTGTGTAACCAGCAATGAAACCTGCCTTCCTTTTGCCAGAACTGTCTGTAGCTTCTGCAGCTTCCCACACTGTTACCTGTCAGGTACAGCAATTTCCCATGTCTCGGCCAGTAATCATCAATGTCTTGTCCAACATAAGCTTGAAAGCCCAGCCAGCAGCCTAGAGAGCTGCCTGGAGCTGTAACACACTTTCTGGGGGACAAAGACTACTTGGTTCACAGGAGATGCAACATTTATGAAACTGATTGTAAGAGCTTCTAGTGCAAGGACATAATCTGGCAAAGATTAAATTCACATTTCAGAAATATGACCACATATTTCACAACATAAATTCACAACTACTAAATGAAAAAAGTAATGAATTTAACTTTATTCTATGTCTCTAAATAAATTCTGTGGTGGTCTGATGGTATAGAAAAAAATTTTTTTAAATGGAGGGGAAGAAAAGAAGCAACATCTTCAGTAATTATTTAATTTCATACATATTTGTAAGACCACTGTGAAGAGACTTTTGGTGAGTGTCACCTACAGCTGGGTTTTTGAACTTTACTTGAAAACAGCAGGAATGTGTGTCTTCAAAGAAGTCCAGAGACGTCTCAGACAGAGCAACCTGCAGCATGCTTGCAGAGGGTGATGGCAGAATCCCCGGAAGGGATTCAGAAATTCTGATGAGGTTTAATGAGAGATTTGAGGCATGAAGGAGAAAAGAGGATTGAAAATTGAAGTAGACTGTGGTCATGATCTATGAATTTGGTTTAGAAAACATTGAAAGCTTCTGGTTAGGAGACATTAAAAGCCATGTGTTAATGGCCAGGAGTTAGAGGTGGGTTAGATTTTGAATGCCTGAAGAATACTTATGCAGTAGATCTTTACACAGATACCTATAAATATAATCCTCTAATTTCTAACAAATGGGACCTATAGACAGCCTGTTCCCCTTCACTCTCCACTGTCAGGTATGTGACAACCTTATGTACCCATGGACTTCAGTAGGAGGTGAGCTCATATATGTATTTGCAAATTTTGAAGCTCCAGAAGCAACTGCTGTGACTTCCAATATAAATGAGAGTTCATGTTGTAAAAACTCCTGATTAACAATTACTAAATGTGAGTTTGAAACATCAGATCACAAATACAGCCAATGAGATATTCATAACCTATCTATAAATAAAAAAAAGAAGAAAGATTCCCCCACTGTGGTCTATTAAAACTGCAAAAGGAATTTTGTCAGAAAACTTGAAATCAGTGTGCAGACCATCCAAAAGTACAAAAAAGTCAGCAATTCATTGCAACTTGTTCTCTTAAGAATTTAATAGAAAAATTAATCCACTTATTCACATTTTGTATTTTTAAACAAAACACCATTTTGTAAATGAACTATCATTTCCCAAGAAAAAAATTTATATATTCCAACTTAAAATATGTGTTGAATATGTCAAGAAATGTATGTTGCTTGTCTGATATGTACAAGATTCATGGGGTTGATTTGAATAAGTAACTATCCACTTAGGCAAAAGTATCTCTAGACATTCAGAGTTAGACTTTAGTAAAACAAAAAAATCGGTCAAAATATCTGAAGTACCTTAACTGACTTTTAATTTGTTCGGGGGGTTTGATTTATTTTTGACAGTGGCTCACAGAGAAATTTGAAGCTACCAGAAGTGTGTATGTTCATGTTCCTAGTAACACCTTTAGCCTTCACTTTACTCTGACACTCTACAGCACTGGGAACAGATGAGCATTTTGTGATGTGAAACTCCTCCTGTGTTCAGCCAACAGAAAAGACTAGATCAACCAGCTGTGACTTCCATCCACTGCCAAGGTCACTCATTCCAACCAATATGAAGGAGAAAAGTAATTATTTTCAAATGTGAGTCTACTCAGTACAGAAAGGCTAAACTCACCAAGAGTCAGTGGAGCAGTGCTGTTTCCATTCTCACTTCAGCATCTCACATCTGAGGAACTCAGCAGAGACATGCTATAAAATTAAAAAAAAGAAAAGAAAAAAAGAAAAAAACCAAAAGAGTATTGCAGCAGAACAACAAAGAGGTACTCCTTCAGCTACAAAAGAGGGTCACATTGCTGCTCAATTACATTCCTTTGATTTATATATTTTTCTTCTGTCATGCATTGCTTTGTTTTCGGATTTGTACAGTTGTCAGCAGAAGAAAAGAGACTGTGATTCACTCACTGATACAAGTGATTTATTTTCATTAATAGTCTAAGAAAACATGATATCATTTACTTTTTAATAAAATCTTTCATTGTAATAGTTTATAAATTATCCAAATGAGTGTCACAAAAATAATTTTTTCCCTCTGCATGCGTAACTATTTTCTCTTGTTAATGTTCTTTTAAACATTACAATAATAATTTTGTCTTTCAATTTGTACTAATTATATGGACATTTGGATAATAGCAGAAGTTTCAAGGAACTTAAACTGGACCTTTTGTATTTATTTGAGCTTTTCCTGTATACAATCCTTCAAGGAAATATATATTTTTAGGTGTTAATTTAAACTTTGACTTCTCTATCCAGACTACATATTAGCAATTAATATCTCAAGTAATTTATTAGAAATAGATGTGGAGCATTAACCTTTTTTTTCTCAACATAGTTCCAATAGGTATATAATCTTGTGTTTCCAATTAATACTCTCAAAACAGAAGTGTACTCTCCGCTGTAAGAGGAGAACAGTGGAAATGCAATTTTTGATATTGTGATTCTCTTATACGTGTTGATTTCCAAGAAAATTATGAACAGGTATGAAATAAATAACGATTCCTTAAATATTTAATTAATGGGTTGAGATGCCAGCTGGTTTGAACCAGTGCAGAAATCCTGTCTTGCTTAGAGAAGCAGTGATTTAGATTGATGCTGGATTAGGGTCATTGTCCTTAACTGAGGGAAACATCTATAGGGCAATTATGCTATTAAAGATTTGTTGTAGCTGGTAGGATGTACTAAAGCCGTGCAAGCACTAATCAGAAATCGTTGGGACACTGGTGTGTTATCATGGCTGTTTCAGCCACAAATCCAAAGCACAGCACCATGCAGGATGCGAAAAAGGAAATTCACATCCGGAATAGGAGGAGAGTGGACTGATGCAGAGCTTCTTGAGTATACCACATTCTGCACATTCAGGCTATTGTCTAAAATTCAAGTTAGTTTTTCTTTTTCTCTCAGTGTTGTGTTTTAATGGCTGAGAAGTGTTCCATTCATTATGTGGCACCACACTACCCCTACGTGGGGGGGCTGATTCTAAATTATCAGCTCACTGGTAGTTCACTTCCATTTCTAGCTGTGAGCATTTAAGTCTCACAAAGCACTTGGCTACCATGAGGCATTCCTCTCCTCCCTCCCTCTCTCTGTCCATCACCTTACCCCTCCCCTCCCTCCCTCCCTCCCTCCCTCCCTCCCTATTTTTTCTCTGTTTTAACTATTGGGTAAAACCAACTCTGCTTTGGATTCATCATTAGGGAAAAGATACGTAAATGGGAATTCTCTTCTCAATCTCAGTTTACGAATTTAGATAGAAAAAGAGCCAGCTCTTCTGAAGATGCTTATCCACAGTAATTTGTGGTCTGAAAGTTTGTGGCACATATTGCAACTCGAGAGAATAAATCACTTCTATGAGCCAATTATGGATTTTATGAAAGAAAAGCATAAGCAAGCAAGTATTCACTTAATGAGACATATTTCTAAGCTAATATGCTACCGTTTTATTAGTTAATTAAATGTGAACAGTACAATGATCAAATAATGGGCACATTTAAAATTGAATCAATAAATCAGTCTGTTCCAATTATTCAGTCACTAAATTACTGCATTGAGTAATCAGCTCAAGTTATGAGCTTGACATGGGAAGGAACTGTTCAGTGTTAGCTTTGTCTTGGGAGAATTTAAGAGTGATATAGTTTCCATTCCATCCTTGAACCAACACAAACTCTTGTCAATACAATGCATATTCCTTATATCTTCTCAACTTCAACATTAGATGGTCACTTAAACTGGGAAAGAGAAGGAACTTCTTACATTCTCAGATGTAAGGAAGTGAAACTTTCTTCCAGACTTCAAGGAGTGAGGGAACAATGCTCTTACCCATGTGGTTTAGTTTTAGGTAGTCCGGCGAGGAGCAGGGAACTGGACTCAATGATCCTTAGTCCCTCTCACCTCAACATAATCTATGATTCTGTCATTCTTGTATCTCCTGTGTGCCTGAAAATCTGTAGGTAGCTGGTATTACCTTGAAAGCCCTATGGAAACATTGGGAACTGTTGTGTAGGCACAGAATGAATATTCTGTGTAGAGGACTGAGCATTTCAACTTCCTACCCACATTTGACTATTCCATAGGATTAAAAATGTAGCGTTTGCTATGCTTGCAGAAGAGTTCAAAGCACACCTTGCATCTGTTATGAAAATACTTTTAGTACTGGGATCTCAGCAAGGAAGGCCTTCCTTCTTGTTTAGGCCATGATGTAAAAATTATTGTAAAAAAGAATGAAAAATTCCTAGAAGAAAAGTCACAAAATAGTTGGGTCTGTGAAGCCCAGAACTCAGGGAGTGTCTGGGCTGTCTTTGCCCTTAGCTGGGTTTCCCAGGAGCCCCATGGCCAAGCACCCATTGTTCAGCCTATCTGAGCTCCAGCTCTGGGAATGCTGCTGGGGAAGGGGACGGGAAAGGGAGGGGATGCATCACCACAAAACTTCATGATAGATTATTATACATCATATCTTCTCTTTTATCCAGATAATGGTTTTCTGGTGTACCATCAGCAATGAGGGAAGGGGCTTTCTGTTCCTGACCTCATTAATGTTTAGGAAGCCATTGTTAGCTGTAGTACTCTCTTCCCTGTAAATGTGTTGAATACTGCCCTTAATCAAGAGGAACTGAAAGATCCAATCAGTGACAATGTATCATATGAAAGTAGTGAAAATTGCATTTCTTTCCTCATATGCACATATCAGGATATAATCTTTACTTAATTCCGTCCACCATGTTGATATTTTAAGTAATAAAGCAAATGCAATATTTTTTTTGTGTAAAACACAAGAAGCTTTCAGAGATTTCATTGAAACTGCCACACAATTATAAATATATTGAGGAACAATACGCATTTTTGTAGCAGAAGTATAATTTTGTACATTTATTTGTTTTGTCAGTGAGACTGAAACATGATAAAATCATATGCAGACTTAGTGCTGTTATAATAGAAAAATCAATGTGTGTGTGTCTGCTCAGACCTTAAATAATAATTAAAAATGTACCTAACCATAAGGCTAAGTGTATGATTGAATTTAATGCTGCTATTTCTTTGATGGTGGTCTTCATGTTAAAATACAATTTTATTGCTGCATTCAACTTGCACAGCAGGTATTATCTTTATATACTGAACTCTCCAGTAAAACAAATCCTTGCAAATTGCACTTCACTATTTTATTTTTTCCTTTACACTTCTTATTGTCTTACAAGTTCTGCATAAATACCCCTATAGAAAATATACAGGTTAATTTTTTCTCATCACATATTCAGTGAAGTGTTCTGCTGTATATGTCTAAAGTGATGTGATCTGCCACTTTTTTGGACTTAAATTTTTTTGTGATGATATCTGATCCAGATTTCCTTGTAACAGCAAACTATTTCTAGTTTTGTGGGATAACAGGCATACTAAGAATTTAAGAATCATACCTTAATCAATCCTTTAAGCAGCATGAAATTTTAAAAATTATGTCTCAGGCTCATTTGGTTGAAGTCTTTTGTGTTCTGGGATATATGACAAGCAGAGACTTATAAAACAGAACAAAACAGGATTCTGACTACGGAACTTTTATAAGTGCACTAGATTGTAATAATTGTCTTAGATTGGTCAGCTTCCCTGGTATTTTTTCCCCCCTGTTCGTTATCATGCAACACATGTTCTGAGGTATGTACTCTGTCTTCATACCCGATTTCCTGATTTCTTTTTCCTCTTTGGAGAACCGCCTTGCTTTGCACGTTTATTCTGATTGCTACATCTTTTTAATGCTTTCAATTAACTCTTAGCTAGAGAATGCAAGTTTAATGGGAGTACTCTGCTTCAGTCCAATCCAGTGGTAGTCCATTTTGTGTAAGAACATTTAAATGTAGAGAAAGCCCTCAGTGCATTTCTCCTCCTGTTTATATTCTTTCTTCTAGAAGTGCTTACAGAGAGAGAGTTTGGTTGATTATGAATCACTCATATGTGTTTTACTTCCAGCTCAGAGTGCAACGTGAGCCTACTTCTATGTTTTCTTTCAGCTGAAAAACTAATGAGGCTATAAGTGAAAAGAATATTTTAATGTAACTAATGTAGATATATACATGTACATGTGATTAATATAATAAATGTATATGTATAGCTAATGTGTGTATAAAGCATTTCGAGATTCCTGGTACGTATTTGACTAGAAAATTATTTACAGATCATAACTAAGAAGATGGTCCCATGAGGGGAAATCTATTTATAAATATTCATGGCCATTTCCATTAAAAATCTTCTACATCCTCCTGTCAGAATTCAGAAAAAGTAGGGAGACTTACTGTAATTTTATTAATTGTTTCCCCTCTCGCCACTACTCTGGAATCATCCCAAATATGTCCACTGAACAACATCATGCCAGCTCTAACAGCCCACCATAGTCTTTTGCAAAACCTAATGCATATTGGGTATTGTTTTGGAACAAAAGGCAGATCAGATTTTATTACAAAGAATATCAAAGCACTAGCCAAAACTTGATTAACCATTATTGCCCTTTATTTTATAGAAACACCATCTGGGGATTAGCTTCCTCCTAAGTGATATAGAAACTTATTTACTTGTGTACTGGAATATACAAGGCCCACTGAAACATTGTGTGGCAGAAACTGGTGTTATCTCTGTGACATACTTCATGCTTTCTGACACTTCCAATTAGCATGGATCAGTAAAAGGAAAGGTGTTGGATCAGACAGTCTCCAATGATGCGTTAGAGTTGAAAATGAAATTCTGGTAGGTTTATTCATAAAAGAAATAAAGAGCTTTAAAGGCAGCTGCCACTTGCAAAAGGACCAATCATTCATGACTCAGCTGAGCACCTGAGACATTTTTCAGTACAATTTGTTTGTTTGGTGGGAAGTTCATTTACAAATTTTTCATGCTGATCTAATTGATTTGCAGGAGGGCTAACAACCCCGTTTCCTGCACCTGGTTTGACAATTGATACCATCTGGTTCATTGGATTAGCAGCTGTAGTTCACAACTTGTATCAATTCAGACACATTTGACAAGAGTTCTGTGTCTTTGGTCTCTTTCAATTAATTTTCTTCTTTATATGCTGAAATCTGCAGAGCTTCTCTGCTCTCAGGCAGGGTTTTCTTAATTTATAGTACAGGGATAACAGGATGATGACAATTAATATTCTAGTCTAGTTACAGCTGCAAAAAGCCTAGAGAAAACACAAGGGGTTGAATTAACATTGAGGAGCACATCAACATTACATTCACTTCTGCAGAGATGGAGGGTGCTCACTATCTCAGAGGAGTAGAATATTCATCATGAAGAAAATAAATAAATTATTGCATTTTAGAAATTATTATCAGATCTACAAAATTCCTTGTTGAGTGTCTCATCATGTTAACATGATGCCCTCACAGTTCAATCAATGTTTCAATGTCTCTCATAGTATGAGAAACCGGGGTAAATATCAACCTGTGATTTCCTTCACACATAGACTATTGTAGAAGTAGGAGAAATTGCTCCAGGGACACACTGCCTGCTCTGGGGACACACTTGACTATTAGGAGACCTCGTTTCTCTTCTCCATGTGCAAGGCTGACATCGGTTAACTTGTTCTTAGGCTTCCCAACCCCACAGGATGATAAAGCCATGCAATGGTGGCCAATTAATTTGTGGGTTTGGAATAGTAAAAATAAGATAATTAAAGGCTGTCTAGTGATTACCATGGAATGGTACTAATTGGGGTGAATTACTCACAAGCATAATTTGTGGTGAGTTGCTGCGCATTATCCAAGAGCTGGAAAGACTGTAATGGAAGGGAATATCATTGTAAACGTGCCCTGTTCACATATCCTCTTTGCTAAATTTTCCATCTTCTTAGTCTAGAGAGGTAAAAAACCATGAAAAAGCATACTTATGTTTGAACTAGACTATTCACACATGCTGATGTTACACAGCTTTTGCCAAAAATCTGTATTTCCACTGTCTGAATACCAGCACCACATAGGGCCTTTTTGGTCTCACCTCTTGAGATCCTGCAACTGTCACTGTATAATAATTTTGTAGCAACTGTATAAATGCTGATGAACCAGAGTCCTTTGCAAAATGGAGGGAATTTCTGACGCACCATCCTGCATGTAGGTTCCTGGAGAGCATGGATGAATGCATGAGAAGGGTTTATAGTACAGGCTGCTATTTCAGGATGCAGCTTTAACAATGAACATGAACCTACATCTCAGTCATATTTATGTCTATCATTTTTCAAACCTGGAAAATAGCCTATTTTAAAAACTCAATGTGTTTTTTACATCTCTCTATGATGTTAAGGTATGACAAGAATTTCACCCTTTGGTACCAAATTCCAATGCTGTAATGTAGGAGTATGTATTTTTATTGGTGTATAAACACATGGATATGGAATTTGTAATGGACCTTGCCTTGGGAAGAAGTTAGGCTAAAATACACCAACAAAAGGTTCAACAATGACCAAAAAAAAAAAAAAAAAAGGAAAAAGAGAAAGAAAACTGCAATAAATATTTAAATTCTATCCATTTAGCTGGAATTTATCTGTGGGGTAATACTAATGATCAGCTTTTGATGTACAAAGTGTAGTTCAAATATTAACCAATTAAACTTACACTCTTTGATTAAAAAAAGATTTTGCTAAAGTATAAGGTAATTTACATGACCCATTAGTTCATTAAAATGATTTAAATTAATGTTTTTCAGTCATTGAAGAACAAATTTTTCAGCAGGGAAAGTTGCCAGTGCTGGGACAATACATTCTCTTTGCAAGACATTCTCTCTCAAAGAATAAAACATTCAGGCTGTGTGAGTGAAGGTACCTAGCAACCTTTTTCTGCTCTTGCAGCTCTCTGTCAAAAGTCTGGTTTTTGAAAACATGTTAATTAGTAGCACTGCTATTTCCCGGGAGAGGAAGCTATCTTAACTGCAGCTACTATCCAGAAAGCCATTGTTTCAGAAATATTTCAATTAGTAAAAATAAGATAAATGGAAATTCAGCTTTTCCCACTGAGCATTGATATTTTTCTAGTGCAGAATTTTATAAATTACAGCACAAATATCTCTATTATAATTTGAACAGCTTATTTATAGCACTGTCTGCCAATGTAGACTTTTATTTTCCACACATTATAGACCCATTTAGGAGAGGGAGCATATAATTTTAAAGGTATAAGATTAACACATATGAACATTTTTATATATCTGTGTGTGCATGCATGCATGCTTTACAAACATTTACGTATTTGCACGTGTGTATCTATATCCATATTTTATTCATGGAAGAACAGAAGCTAGTACTTAACTTTTATTTGCAATAAAACTGTGTAAAAATTTTGCTAACTCTTTGATTTTACATTTACTATACACTTAGAGCAAAAATTGATCCACTAGATTTAATGATGAATTATGAAAGCTTTTCCCAGGAAGAAAAAAAAAAGGTAGGTCTAAAGATGAGCATTTAAAATCTCTTTAGCATTTTTAAATAGTTTTAGCTCTACTGCAGCTTCTAAATTCATGTTTATCAAAACTGACAATAACAATTAGATGCTGCTGAAGCCAGTACACCTAGAAGAAAAGTAGCAATTACCATGAAATAATTATTAATTTAATATATGTTGAAGTGCAGAAATTACTATTCACAAAGAGAGCAGACATTCTGCTATAGTCACAAAACAAATGGGATTTTAAGAGAATATTGGAATCAAAAGTTTCTTCCTCATAAGGATAAAAATGTGGTTGACAGTGAGGTTTTTTGCTAGGAAGTACCTCCATTTTCCCCATTCCACAAACATAGAACGATAGAATCATAGAATGGTTTGTGTTGGAGGGGACCTTAAAGATCATGTAGTTCCAATCCCCTGCCATGGTCAGGGACACCTTCCACTAGACCGGGTTGCTCAGAGCTCCATCCAACCTGGCCATGGACACTTCCAGGGATGGGATATCCACAGCTTCTCTGGGCAACCTGTGCCAGTGCCTCACCACCCTCACAGTAGAGAATTTCCTCCTCATATTTAATCTAACCTTACACTCTGTGAGTTTGAAGCCATTCCCCCTTGTAGTGTCACTCCAGGTCCTTGTAAATAGTCTCTCTCCATCTTTCTTGTGGGCTCCCTTCAGGCACAGGAAGGCTATAAGTAAGTTACCCCAAAGCCTTCTCTCTTTCAAGTCATACAATCCCAATGCTCTCAGCTCTTCTTGATAGGAGAGGTGCTGTAACCTTTTTTATGGCCTCCTTGGGGTGTGAGAGTGGCACACCAAAGTCCAAGATTTGTGGTGAGGCAGGTTATCCGAACTAGCATTAGCGTCCTAAGCAAAACAGGCCTGCTTTCACTCAGGGCCTTGTTACAGTCTGTAACTAGAAAGATTTTTTGGACCAGAATATAAATATATTGTAGGCACACTGGTAAGACTCAAATATATGGGAGAAATTAGTGGATAGAAAATTGATGGACAAATTCAGAACTTATAGTTTAGTCAAAGAATTCAACTGATGCAAATGCCAAAAATTTAGTGCAATGGGGAATTGTGTGATTGTTGAAAAATCAAAATAGTTTCTCCTTCCATGTGAGAAAATTTCAGTCTTATGAAGTGTAGTTTTTGGTATAAATTATTTCTGGAGTAATTTACTGAAAACTATTAGACTGCAGGTGCTTTGCAGTCCATTGACAGATGCCTGCTTTCGAGAATCAAGATCACACACATTTCTAAAATAATTTAACTTTTTGAATAATTTATCCTTTATAAAACTAAAAATATATTAGTCTAACATTTGCTTCCCTTGCATGTTCCATAATATTAATTTAAAATATATTCTTACATAAACGTTATTTTCTGCAAATTTAGTTCCACTATACTTTCTGAAAGTAATATAAGAATATATGAACAAACAAGTTATATCCAGGTAAATTTTCCTGTCTTTTTAAAAATCTTTCCCTAACTGTGGTAATAAAATTGTGTGTGTACTGATATCCTAAAAGAACTTAATTCATGCATGGTTTGTTTTAAAATTGTTTAAAAATTAATTTTTCTCCTTTTCATTTAAATAAAAAAAATTTGGAACATTACAAGATGAAAGTGCTTTTTTAAATGCTATTAAAGGATACTCAGTTATCAAATGAATAATTAGATATGCAAGATTGTTTTGGGAGCTGTAGAAAAATGTGCTGTACAATATCCTACTGAAATAATTTTAGTTTAATGAGACTACCAAGAATTCACAAAAGAATTTCATTTCATGGTTTAAATCATATTCACACTAATGTTATCTAGAGTTTTATTTATGTTCAAGGTTCATTCAGAGAATTTCATTTAAAAGGGGAAAATAACTCCACCAAACAACAATCTTTCTTTTCTGCCTCCTCATTTTATCTGGAGTATAAATTTATTGAAATGCGTAAGATGTTCAGTCAATACCCCGATGTTAAAAGAACTGAAATGGGCAATGAACACTGCAAGGTCAAAATATTCACTTTTCCTTTCACAGTGATTGCCCAATTGAAAACAAAAGAATAGGAACATGTTAGGATACAAATTTCTTTAACAAATTCTAAAACATTTATTTCTAAAACATTCAGAATGAACATAAAGTTTGGAGTCAAAAAAGCTTTTCAGGCTCCAGTTATATTACGGACAGCACAGATCTCCTCCTGCAGTGATTAACCAAGGACAAATGTTGGGACTGCACAAAGATGGAAATTATGATGAAGTTAGAGGTAAAGTCCTGAGGCTCAATGAGTCTCATGTCACTATAGGGTGAGAGTAATTGTATTGTCAGCACTGATCTATAAAAGGAGCAGAGTAGGTCCTATGTTTTATTTCTGGCCTCTTTTCAATGTGCTGTGTGCTCACATATACCAACTAAATCTTTCCTTTCTTCTCTAATAACACATAAACTTATCCAGAAAATAATTTTTCTTAAAAGAGCCATGTAGAGATGTCAGTGCCCCCAAGTGGCTTCTGAGGATGCTGGAACACATTCTCACCTGTTTCTGTTACTTTGCTGAAGGATCCCAGTGCTTCAGTAACACAGATCCTTGAAAATACTCCCCCATGTATTTTATTCCCACAAGTTGTCCTAGTAAAATCAGCAGAGCTACTTGAGCTGGAAATGTCAATGAAATGTTCTCCAGATTGGTTTCCAAAGAGCATTGCTATTTGTTGCGTTAGGCTCGTCTTTTCTAGAGAAAACACTGTCTGTGTATGTGATGATAAAAGAGGGAGAGAGTGAGGAAGAGACTCAGAGGCAGTGACATAGATACATGCTCTGCACAATCAGACATGCTTTTTGCAGCATCGAACCTTTGAGTTCACCAACTTAAATCTTTCAGATTTTATGCTCTCTCTCATACATTAAAAGTCCGATTAAAGGTTGATTGTTTCTGCAGGGGTATGGATCTCATAATGAAACAAACCTTTGTCCAGTTTAAGAAACAGCAAATACGTATATAATCCGTAAGCATCCTAGACAATTCCCTTTTTTTCAGGGATCAGATTTGAGCAATGGACAGAAAATAATCCTCACATCCATTTGTCAGTCAGACTAATTTTGATTTGTAATTTTTCTTCTTAAATGAAAAACAGAGCAGCTGTGAGTAACTGTGAGTATTCAATCAAATTTGCAGAGCATAAAGTATCATTATTATCCCTTTGCTGAATATGTCCTATTCTGGACATATGCTCACACTTCAGCTGTGCAGAAGTATTTAACAGCAAAAGCATAAGCAAATCTGTTAAAACACAGCTAATGAAGTCTAAACTGGAAAATAATCATGATACAATTTGATTCAGGAATCAGTGTTGTTTGGCATACCTCTTGCTATCTGTACAGTTTTGTCTTCCCTAAGGGAGATAAGTGGCTGTTTCAAACATTGTTTTTACCAGCTGTGCACTCTGTGAGCTTGAATAAAACCTCACTGATACCAGCATGATTCGGTGTAAACCAAAGCTTTTATTGTAATTTCAAACATTCAGAAATCATAGACCTACTCAATTCCTCCTCTAAATTATAAATTCTAATAAAACTAGGATATTTTAAAAGAACTGGTTTTGTTCCTCAGTCTCTAAGAAATCTGACTCTGAAATCTGCCTTCTGACTCTGAAACAACATGTAATAAAGAGGAGTCCTTTGCATGTTCAAAAGCTGCATAAGCTCTTCCAAATTCAAATTTCAGGTAAAACACCAAGCTCTGACGGAGTGTCATAAAGCCCCAGGGTTTTAGCAATGCTCCTTTTTGCAAAATGACTTCTAATATGCATTGCTGTTTTGTTGTGCAGGTGTGGTTCATAAGGATGTTTCCAAAATGCAATGTCTCTTGGACCTAGACAGAGTGAAGGAGTGAATTTTGTGAAATTCAATAAGGACAAATGAAAAATTATCTAGCTGGGAGGGTTTAATAATAATTTCTTTAGTAAATAAGGGGTTAGACCCGCAGCTGGGCAGCATCTCTGCTGAAAAGGCTCTGGGGGTCTCGGCTAACATCAAGATGAGCATGAGCCACCCAAGACACTCAGCTCTGTCCTGTGAAATTGAGGGGAGGGGTTATTCCTGTGTACCCAGCACCCTGTGTCCTTCAGGTCCTGGCTCCCCAGTACAAGAAAAGCATTCACAGATGGGGACAAATGCAAGGCCCCCAAGATATTTGGGACTGAAACACTTGCCCTGAGGAGAGGCTGAGGCTCTGAGACTCTCTGAGACTGGAGAAAAGAGAACTTTGGGAAGTTCAACAGCTTCCTGCCAGCCTCAGGAGTACCAAGGCAGGCCAAGAAGTGATATTTGGTGGGAGGACAAAAGAATATGGGAATAAATTGAAACAGGGCTCATTCTCACTGGATACAAGAATGTTTTTCCACCCTGAGGGCAGTGAAGTGTTTGAGCTGGCTGCCCAGAGAAGTTGTGCAAGACCATTTTTTCAAGCTCTGAGCAGCCTGGTTTATTATCTGGCTCTGCTTTGGGCTGATTGCTGGACTTGAAGGCCTCCTGGGGGCCCTTGCAGCCCAAGCATCTCCTGGGGGATGAACTGGTGCAGAATGCTGCACAAGTGAAACTCCCCAGCAGTGCCAAAAATATGAGTAGATGTAGAATCTTTCAAAAATACTATTTGCTCCATTTTGTTAGTGAAAACAACATAAACATCCAGGAATTTTCCACTCAGTCCACTATGGGCAAAATATTTCTAAAGTGCTGCTTCTTTAGATGTTCCAACACTTGGACCAAGTGGTAGAGAATTGTAAGGTGTTTTCCTGGGATTAGGGGGAGTATTGAGGTGGCATAGTTTGCTGTTTTCCTTTGAAAACACATCTAAATCTTATGAAAATATTAAAAATATTAATGAAAACTGAAGACTGAGCTGACAGCCAGGATTCAGCTGGCATTTGTTCAGTTGCCATCTATTATTAGGTGTTTTTCTTATTAGGATATTTCCATTGAAATACCAGAGTTGTGCCATTAGATTCAGTCTGAGATAATCCAATTTTATGGTACCTCAAGGCTGAATCTCTGTTTCTTGTAAACTAATGTGATCTGTTATGCTGCATCTGCTATTGAGAGGAACTTCTCATGGAAGCCTTTAATGGTGTAAATTTTTTATTGACATGGAAACAACAGAACAAAGGATTGTATATATATATATATTACTTGAGTAAATAGCAGAAAGAGCAAAGAGTAATTACCCTTTATATATTTATCCTTGAATAATAATATTTCTAGATATTTCTCATGTATAATTCTTAACTGCAGTATTTTCTTACACGTTTTTTGTGAGTTTGCTTTGGCTGTGGTATTTTCATTCCCTTATTGCTTCAAGAAAAAGCAGACTGTGTCAGCATGCTCTGAGCATGTCCTATTTCCCTGTGCCTTATTTGTGTGTCTGACAGCTTTCACTGACATGTTGTGGGTGGTCCAATCTCCTTCAGAGTCTTTAAGGTTTAGGAGGTTTGGCATCACACCAGGCTCCTGGGAATCATGCAGTTCTCCTCCCCAACCTTGTTCCCTCAAGCACTTCTTCCTCACTGATTCTGTTCCTTTTTGCTTTCACTGTATCATTCTCACACAACAATCAACAGACAGTTCCATGAAGGGAGACTTGCTTGATCCCTGGAATCCATGACAAACTATGTGTTTGGGCAATATCTGACACTCTTATCAGGATTTAAAAATTAGAGAATAATTAAATCGTAGAAAGATATTGGTGTTTTGTATTATGTTGATTTTGCATGGCCTGGTTTTTGGTAGCAGGGGGGACCACAGAGGTGGCTTCTGTGAGAAGCCTCTAGAAGCTTCCACCATGTCCAGCAAAGCCAAACCCTAATGGCTCTGAAGATGGACATGCTGCTGGCTAAGGCTGGGCCAATTAAAAATGTTGGTTATGCCTCTGTGATAACATATTTAGGAAGAAAATCAAAACATGGTGAAGCACAGTTTTTTCTAGACAAAGAAGGAGGAGGAGGTGAGAACATGTGAGGGAAACAACATGGAGACACCAAAGTCAGTGGAGAAGGAGGGGGAGGAGGTGCTCCAGGCACCAGTGAGATTCCTCTGCCGGCGATGGTGAGGACCATGGTGGAGCAGGCTGTCCCCCTGCAGCCCATGGGGTCCACGGGGGATGCAGAGGTCCACCCACAGCCCATGGAAAAGGTGGCCATGCCAGAGAGGGTGGATGTCTGGAGGAGGCTGTGATCCAGTGGGAGTCCCAGTGGAGAGAGAGGACCCTTGCTTCCAGGCTGGAACAGCTTGTCCTTGAAGGATTGTACCCCATGGACAAGTGACCCATGCCGCAGCAGTTTTAGGAGGACTGTCTGTCCATGGGAGGAGACTTATGTTGCAGCAGTTTTGGGAGGACTGCTGCCCGTGAGATTGGAACCATGTCAGAGAAGTTCACAGAGTACTGTCTCCCCTGGGAGGGACCCCATGGTACAGCAGGGGAAGGACTCCTCCCCCTGAGCAGTGGAAGAAATCCTGGGTGACAAATTGATCAACATCCCCACGCCCCTGTCTCCCTACACTGTCAGTGGGAAGGAGGGAGGGGTTGGGGTAAAAGGTCTTTTTAAGGGCTTATTTTACTTCTCCTTATCCTCCTCTGAATTTGTTACTAATAAATTCACTTTCTATCTCTGAGTTCAGCCTATTTGGCCCTTTAAGTGTTTTCTCCTGGTCCTTATCTCAACTCATGAGCCCTTCATTAATTCTTCCCCCTCTCCTCTGCCCAGCTGTGGCAGGGGAGAGCAAGTGAGTGGCTGTTATGGGTGCCTGGCATTTGGCTAGGGTCAAACCACAGCATCTGTGCACCTTTGCACCTTGGAAGTGCTCTCTGCAGCGTGCACAAGCCGTACATAACACTGAGGTTTTGCTGTGAGAGATTATATAGATGGGAGCAAGAGTCCAGTCTGCTCATTTTTACTACAAAATGTAATTATGGAATTGGTGTACAAGCTTATGAGGTTATGAAAAGGAAGACTGCAGGAAAAATACAAATACTAGCAATGCTAGGTGAGAAAAATTTTGAATTGTAGGTGGGACTGAGATGTTGGACTCAGAGATCAGAAGACAAAGTGAACCAAAGTCTTCTAATGGTTTATTCATAGCAATGTCTAAGTAATTCTCTGGGGCCCATCAAAATTAACTAACAAGATTCATCCATCAAACAGAAAAAAATAAAAATGACAGAGACATTAGAGGGCCATCTATTTTTAACAGAAAACACATAAAAACCTAGTAGTACAAATGCCAAGAAATTTTGACCCTTAAGGAAGTATTTTTGCACAATATATGAAAATTACCCCTCTCCCCGAAAGAAGGGCAAATTTATTAATTTTTGCTTTAAAATATAGAACAGATTTTTATTTGCTGCAGTCTTCCATGAAATAACATTCAGGAATTGCTGTTCAAACACTGGCTTATTGTTATTTTTTTTAGGTCAACTATGATTAGGAAAAGTTTCATTACTGAATCCAATCCTGTACCAGTTAGAGACAGTGCTAGAGTAAATTCTCTAGGCCATTCCCTGCTGCTTCACGCTCCAAAAGGTGGCTGAATGCTGAGAAGCAGCACAGAAGAGCAAACGGCCGCGCCAGAGACATGCTGGACGCGCCGCAGCTAGGAAGCACACAGGCGAGCTGTGGCGCCCGGGGGGACGGTAGCATATCGGGAAAGCGGTAGAAACGAAGGAGGCGTAGGCTCTTGCGCTTGGCATTGCAGGAGGTTTATTGAAGGATCACAGGGAAAGGTGAAGGGCAGTGAGGAGGGCGGAGAGCAGGGGGCGGCAGCAGGGCAGGAATCCAGGAGTCAAGAGCCCAGAACAAAGGGCTGCATGAGGTTTTAAGGGGGGGAAACGGGGAGTGGCTAGCCCTGAAGGGCCAACCAGGGAAAGTCCGAGGGGAGATGGAAAGGGGTACAAACCAATAACCATAGAGTGAGGGAGGGTACAAAACTTTTAAACCAATGGGGTGCCGTGCTGGGGGGAACATTCTAGAGCAGAAACCATAAATGGGACAAAGTCAGGGAAGTATACGGGGCCAATAGACTTGCTGCTTGGTACATATCAATGCCTCCAGCCACAGCGTCCTCTGGGTCATGACAAGCTTGTTGCCCTAACTTCGACAGTGACAGCTTTCACCTCAGGTCCAGGATTCCTCTTCCACGGTCACTGACCCATGTGGCTGGTCGCCCAAGCTTATCTGCCCAAGGGCCACTGCAACAATTCCCTTTCTCAAGATACTGGAATCTCAGTTCAAGATGTCTTAGATGAAGTCTTGTCTTCAAAAGCAACTTTAAACTTGTGGGTTGCCTGACTTTTTCTTCAAGCGGTCAAGTGTAGCTTGTCTAATATAACACCACTAAAGAAAACACAGGAGAAAAAACAAGAAGCAAAAGGTTTAGCAAATAATACTTGTCCCTTAAACTGCACAGGGGAAATTGAAATCCTTTAAAAGCATTTCTTTCTGGAGTAGCTACCAAGGCCTGAGCTCTGCTACTGTCTGTGTACATCCATTTGTCCCATGCCACACACCCACCCCATCTGTTCCTGGACTTCTGTTGGGAATTTTCTGCTTCCACTGGGTAGAAACCACTTTGTGCCAGCGTTCTTTACAGCTACAATATGTACATACACCAGTGTCTCCTCTTCCTACCATAACTCACAGCACATTTGAGACATATTTTTATAAACCATTTTGGTAAAACCTATGTCTGTTAAAGTAGGTGTTTTGTCTAGTAAAATCTGCTCTGAACTCTGAGCAGTCATTACTCCAAGTAGTTCACTAAAAGCATGTAATTTTCCCAATACCTGCAAATAAACATCCTTAGCAATTGTAATTTTTTCCCGGAAGTATTCTATCTGCATTGGCTAGGCTTATTTTCTGCCATTCTTGTAAAAAATGCAGAAGCAGCAACTGTGTGTGTGAAAAGATAGAGGCAGATACAAGGGTCAAAGTACAAGGGCTGTATCACATGCATGTTCAGATGTGCTCTGTGTTGCTATTAATTTCTTCTTGTTCAGAAAGAAAAATTTAAAAAAAGGAACCAAGAAGTGGGAAGCCCTCCAAATTTTAATACCCTCAAAATAACAGCATTGTGCAAAAATAGTGATTGACATAATTCTTTTTAACAGACAGGCTGTAAATTTTTTCATCTAAAAATTCCAAAGATTTTGTCCCTGTCATTGACTTACTTTATGATGGTCTGAAAATGGATAAAGACAATATCTGAGGAGCAAGAGCATCATAAATCTTCATTCAGAAATCTCTTTTGTCTCCCAATATAATAAGAAAAGTGAAGGGAACAGATTGTATACAACTAGGGAGAGCTGTATTACTTCACAAAATGAAATGATCAGCATGGTATTATGTCAGTTCATGTTGCAATTCACAGAACAATTTCACAAAGAGCAGGTGTGCCATCAATAAACTACCATGCTAAGTTTACCTGTGCTTATAAGGATGTCTCTGCAAAGATCAAATTAGGCATCCTTTTCATGAAAACAGAAGCAGTTTAATGACTCCTTCCCTCCAACCCCCCAGGAAAAGTGCTGTAGTGATATACATTTGTTTTTTACTTTTAAGGTGCAAATCACTTTGAAATAAAATATGACCTTTTATGCATTTGAAGATTCAGACATCACTTTTCTGATGCTTTTATAGTAGTTGCTGTTTCATATTTATTTGAAATAACAAGAATTACATTTTTCCTAGTGAAGAACAAGTGGTGTATGCATGGGTTTCTGCTATTTGACGATTTTCTGATTCTACAAGTCTAGAGGAGTGTCTGCAGGAAACAGGCATCCTATGCTGTTTTGAGATCAGTTCTTAATTGAGAGGTTTTATAAGCTGCTTTTATTATGCAACAGGTAGATTTAAAAATGGAACCATTTGATAAACTATAAAATTCCAGTTTATTGATGGAGATTTGGTCAATGGCTCCAACTCTTGCATTGTTTTTATCACATAAAAAATGTCTCGACTGATTCTACTCAGCCCAGTGGACATAAAACAAACAAAGGAAAAAATTCCATCTGAATCTTCAAAAGCATAGAAGGTCATGAATGATTTTACTTCAAGGTATCTGGCCCTGTCAAGCAATACACTATTATATATCACTTAGATCATCTTTTTGATTAATTCTGCTCCACTTCCAACCACTTTTTGAGCTTCAGAAATCCCTTGTAGGACATTGTATAAACATAACCATCACAAAGGTAGAAAAAGGAGGCAGGCAGAGGAAGAATGATACAGTTGGACTTCATGGATCTTTGAATCTTTGATGAATACAAGACCATAATGAAAGTAATTGAAAGAAAGAGGCCTCACAGAGAAGAAAAGACTAACATAGATAAAGAATACTACAAAACGTACAAGAATTGATACATACACTGTCTGAACTCAAAATAAGGAATATGGTAGTTAAAACATTGAGAACTTTCCCTTTAAAGTCACTTTATGAGGTTAAAGGAGGAAGAGTTCATGTAAGCTATATATGGAGCTATTAAATAAAATATAATTAAAAAAACACCAAAGGAAATGTTTTTTACTTCCCAATACCAGTGTGGAAACTTAACAGTCAGATTTTAAATATCACATTTTTTCCTCCTGTACTCAGGAAACCTCTTCTGAGTCACAATTCCTTTAATGCATTTTTAAGATTTTTTGGCCCCTCCATCCTCTGCCCTTTCTTCTTTCCATTTCCCAACTTCCCTACATACAGATCATGTCAAGGGATAAAGAAAGAAAAGGAAAAGAAGGATCCATGGTCCAAAAGGCACTTATTTGGAAATGTCAACCTTTTGAACTCAGAGTCTTCTGCTTCCATTCTCTCCTCTACTGACCAATTCAAGATACTTTAGATCCCTTTTTTTTTTTTTTAAATTTGACCTTTGGTTATATTTTTCTTCCTCTTTTTTCTCTTTCAGAATTGCAATGAAGAATAAATTCCTAGTTTATAATTTTTTTACTTCAGCTTATTCTTTATATTTGGTTTCTTCAGGTAAGACCCCACACCTGTTCCCTAAGTGTTTGGAAAAAAAAAGTCAATACTACATATTTGATGGACCTTAGGCTACATATTTATCTGTTTTCACTTTTTTTTCTGGCTTTTCCTTTTTGGCTATTCAGATTTTCAGTTCCTACTCTTCCATTTCATCACAATGATTCTCAGATTACTGAAAGACCATCATTGTATCAGTGACTTTAAACAGCTGGCAAATATACTGAACTGATTTATCTCAGATGATGAACTACTCCAGAGTGAAGAAAAATTCTTGTTTAATTTCACAGACATATTTTAAATAGCAAGGAGAAAAGACTAATTGTTGTTATTTCACATAACATTGATACAGTATAATGACAGGAATGCCAGATACAGCAGAGAGGTCTTCACTTAAAAACATTATTGTCTGACTGCAAACCTTGCCTTAAAATTGCTTCATGTGGAAATTATCTTAGATAAAAGGCTGAAAGCAGTTCTTTTGTATTCTTGAATAGATTGAATATTCTGACATAATTTTTTCCTTAACAATTCCAGTTCCTTCTGTTTTTCAGTCATCTTTCTTTTTAAAACATAGGTAAATTTAAACCCTTTGTGATATAGCTACTGAATGGTCTTTAAATCATTCTCCTCTTGCACCACTAAAATTTTCCATACCTGCAAAAGACAGCTTAAAGACTTTTAAGAATTGTGACATATAGAGTTATTGCTTGGAATATTTAGCAAGACTGCTCTTCTTGTCCCTATACTATTTTCAGTTGCAACCAATTTTATCATTTAATACAATTTACTTCAAATTAATACAATTATAATTACATTAGTCCCTAAAGGCAACAGATAACAACTTAAAATACTGTGACTTATATTCACCTGAGATGTTTAAACTGCAGAAATACAATTATTGGATATCTACTCAGTGGAAGAAGCAATGATCTTTAACAATGACCAAAAGAACAAAGTTGTTTCTTTTGAGGTAAGGGTTCAAATTTGTTCCAATGAGAACACTTTAGTGAAAAAGGTAAGATGAAAATGCATCCTGTGAAAAGCATTCAATGCAATGGAAATAAAACAGCGGTGAAAAACTGTAGAAAATACACCACTGTCATATCTACAGTCTTTAGCTGTACATGGATAATGAAGAAGAAAAAAAATTTTAAAAAAATGTTTAGTTACTCTATCCAGCTTTCTCTCAAAAGCCTAGTATTAACACATTTTCTTGGGAAGTTATATGGAAAACCATGTGGGAGACACCAGTTTTTAGTTCAGGCTTTTGCTCCAAAAGCTGTTGTGGCGTTTTACATTATACTGCCAACAGTAACAATGCAGCATGCCAGGATGAGAATCCGGCCCAACCTTGGGTGCTTGCCTACAGAGTCTTGTTTGAGGCTGGGAGAATTGGGATTGTTCAGGCTGGAAAAGAAGGCTTTGGGAAAAGAAGGCCTAATTGTGGCCTTCCAGTGCCTGAAGGATACCTACAAGAAAGATGGAGAGAGACTATTTACAAGGGCTTGAAGTGACAGGACAAGGGGGGGTGGCTTCAAACTGAAGGAGAGCAGATTTAGCTTAGATATTAGAAACGATTCTTTACTGTGAGCATGGTGAAGCACTGACACAGGTTGCCTGGAGAAGCTGTGGCTGCCCCATCCCTGGAAGTGTTCAAAGCCAGCTTGGATGGGTTTCTGAGCAACCGGGTCTAGTGGAAGGTGTCCCTGCCCATGGCAGAGGGGCTGGAACAAGATGATCTTTAAGGTAGATGCCAGGCCGGTCTATGATTCTGTGATTCTTTGAAACACACTTTACATCTAGTTTGTGTCAGTCACTGCATCTCATCAATAAAGGGGCATCCTTTATCCATTGATGAAGAACAAATTACTGGTGATTGTAATATATTGCAACATAAGAAACTCATTACTTTTTATTCCTCTATGGCAAGGTGACGTGCATGCAGCTCAGTCTCTTATAGCTGAGTTTTTGGAATCATTGAGTCAGTTCTGTGAAAAGATGTGGGAAATTTCTGGTTTTACTTTTCAGAAGAAACCAGAAAAACATTTCACATAATGTTTTGTGAAACATTTACTCTGTATCCCAAGAATTAAGAGTATTCCTAGGTCAAATTGTCCAGATGAGCTCACGCTTATTAAGGAAAATCTGGCTCCTGCATAGGCCTAAGTTAGCTAGGAAATGCCACCTGTGAAATGTCACTGTGAAGTCATGTACAGGCATGTGTGGAAGCAGACTTTTGCTATGGCTAGAGAAAGATAAAACCCACGCCATTCATTCTAAAATATTTTATAAACCCTTTTCCACTCAACAGAGTCTTTATTTTTTTCAGATATATTTCATAGGTTTTGAAAAAAACAACAACAAAAGAGTAAATGGGCCCAATTTCCATAAATATCAAAACCTGTATCTTATCTATTTCTTTTAATTTGACATTCTAAATTCCTCCCTTTCATACTATTTTCCCTCTGTTTCTCTAATAGCATAATCTTTTATGGTCAAAACTATGTGTTGAATCAAATAAAACAGCAAAAATATCCTTTTATATTATATTCCATTATATTACCTTTACTGGATTTAGTAGCATTAATTGTAATCACATTGAATGCCATTAAACAACAAGCCAGGAAAGTTCAAAAGTCACTTTTCTTTGTCACAAAGGAGAACAAGTCTTCTAATACTTTTTATTCAAGAGCAAGCAAACAAAATTGTAGATACTTGTGTCTTTCTGTAGGCTGACCTATAAAAAAATTTAAAAATCAGAAAGAGTAAGATTTCAGTTAAAGTGATCATTCAAAGGTTTTAAAATTCTAAAATGTTTTTTTAAGTGTCAGATTTTACCTTTTACTAATATTATTTTTATGCGGCTATGAGTCAATAATTAAGAGATTTGTTCCCTCTTGGCGCTGGCTTGTTGAGATCAAAATATCTACATTGCAAATTAAATTGAGGGGGAAAGCTAAGGAACAAGAAGAAAGATTTGGGAACTGCTTTGAAAAAAAAAATCTCTGAAAGTTTATTTTAGAAATTAATCTTCAGCTGATACTGTGTATTACTACTTGGTAGATAGGATCATATGCTGAAAAAAGCCCAAACCCAACAAACCACATCAAAGACACCTGGGGAAAAAAATGGCTCATATAGGCTTTTAAGAATTAAGCAACATTTTAAATTATGACTGGATATCTTAGCAGTCAGAAATGTCTATTTCAGTTCTTTCTCTACATCACTAAGCTGAGCTATGTATGTAGTTCCTGATGTAATAAGACCTTACATGACTGCCATGCAATTTTTAAAAATACTAAGAAAAAAATCAGTGCAAAACCAGGGTGATGTTAATCCCTGGTTAATGACTTAGTAAAATAAATAAGAAACATTATAAGCTTACACTTTCCCTTAAAATGAAGAAATAAAAACTAGCTTCTAAACAAATAAACAGAGCATAAACCATCCCCTCTACCCCCGCATTATTGGATCAGATTTTGGCAAAGAATTTAAGTTCGATTGATAACATATTTAAACTATTTAGGCTTAAATAATTATAGTTACATATCACATAAGCTGTTCAGTTTATAAAGGTAGATTTTGTATGTCTGGAATATGAAATTTATATTACTAAAAGAACGCAATATTGTGTTTAAAGCAATACTTACACTAACTGATGTGCTAAAGCTCATACACATTTTGTGTTAGTTGGGTAAATTCTTTGCCAATTCCAATATGTTCATGGATGTAATAATGCATATCAGTGTTTGGCTCTAATGCATCCAAACAGCTGTGGAAATAAGGTGCTTTAGTTGCTCTGACTCCCTCTTAAATATTACTGATATTTAAATAGGCAGAACAATACTATTTAAAACAGAGTGAGGAAAAGAGTACAGATATTAAAAACTGTCAAGTCCACTTTTCTTTATGGTGTATTTTCTGCATGTTTTTTAAAGAATCTCAGAAGCAAATGAAAAAAATAAAGACCAGGTTCTTAATCTCCAACAAAAGTACATCTTATGCAAAATGGGAAAACAAACATATAAATAGACATGGGAATAATAACAACAACAACCAGAATAAACAACCATTGTGCTGTTTGGTTTTGTTTTTCACTATTTTCTGTATCCTTTACTATTCTTTCTGATAACTAAGTATTGCCTGAATAACAAATATAAAATGGAGCATTATGTATATTTTAATTTTTGTTTAAAGATACAATGAACCTTCCTAAAACCCTGTTTGACCATTTGACAAATTCAGGAGATAAATGAAATTGGCTTCTGAAAAATACCCAAAGTACAAGGCTGTGTTTATAATAATGTTTACATGAAGCCACAGACATAGAGGCTGATATGAAAATGTTTCCTTAGCAAGGAAGGTTTCTCTCAAAAACCACTTTATGCAACCTTATTCCCATGAGATATAACTAGTACTGCCACTAAATCACAAACAATATAGTCAAAACATTGCCCATAATAGAACAAACACTTGTAATAAGTGTTAACACTCTCTGCTGGTATGTGTGATACAAAGACCAAGAACCAAACTGTGACTGAAGGTAAACAAGTAAGATTTCATGGCTAATGTTTCAGGCAGTTAATGTAGGCTGCTTTTGTTTTCCACTGAAGTTAACTGAAAATAATCCAATCATCCTTGAACTTCAGGCAGCCCCCCCTGCCCCCCCAACATTTGTGTCCATATTTCTCTTCATCCTGTGAGCAGTACGCTTTCCAATTCCATCTGCTTCAATGCAACATCATCCAGTTCTGGTCATGTTCTCCTTGTAAGTTTTTCCCGGAATCAATTCATAAAGTGCTTTCAGAAGCACTTCAGAAGACACAAATTTTCTTCTCAACTTAAGAAAGAAACTGGGTGATAGACTCCAACATCATTTAGGCACATGAGACCTCTGTGGTGCCTTTTGTCCAAGATGACAATCCTGCTGTAAGGGTAGTAAACATGGGGGAGAAGAAATCCGAAGCCATAAGGCAGTGAATGCTGGTTAAATCCTGACTTTCAGAAACCTAACCATCCAATACTCTTACTCCTTTGAATTGTATCATATTGAGCCATTTCTGCACAGCACAGCAATGTCATCTATCATTCCCTTGGTGCTTAATGTGCTTTTCCTGTGTGTAATACATACAGAACCTTATAAACACTAGAGAAAGAACGGCTGGAGTCAGCCATCAGGGAAGTTACAGAAATATGTACTTGTTCTTGTCACTTCCTATTGTTCTTGGTGCTCTGTAATGTGTTCTTTAGATGTGCTGCAATACTGGCTATATCTTTTTTTCAACCTTGCGGTCATTCTACCCAAAGTAATCCACAGTGCTCTGTTAAAACAGCTCTGCTAAAAGCAATACCGTGTGTAGCAATTAGCTGTCATTGTGTAATTGTGTTTTCTGTACCTGAAATGAGAAGAAACGACCTGTAAAATCAAAGTGAGGTTTATGTGAAAGAGAATACATGTTTTTGTCTCAGTCTAGTCTTCAGTCACAAGTGTGCAGCACAATATAGACTCCAACAGCTAAACTGCTGCTGCTGCCCTTGATAGTGACATTCAAACTGCTTTTGAGGTTCTCAACAAAGGAAACTGAGCTGTTTGACAATTAGGTTTAAAAGACATGGAGGAAATAACAGTCCATAAAAGTGAATGACTTTCTCAGACAGACTCAACTAGCATTTTCCCTCTCAGTGGAGACACAAAAGGATGACTGTGGTGAGGAGAGTATAGCTGTAATTAACTTGTCATTTATATTAATAATTATATAGTTTCAAGATTGCATATTTTTACAGCTAAGGTCATTGACTAAAATGCAGGTTCAATTCTTGCTTCTCTCAGACTTCTCATGGGACACTGCACAATCAATTTATCTTTCAGTGCATTTATTGCTTTTAATTTGAAAAGGAATAGTAATTTTTATTTTCCCCACAGTCGTTTATATGAATTTGTTGTTCTGTTTTAGTTGGAATTTTTCTAATTATAAATGAGATCTAATAAGAATTTTAAAAAACACTATTTTTTTTAAATGATGAAATTGGAAAATAAACATTTTAGTAAGGGATTTAGTTTGCAAATTTCCCAATTTTACTAGAAAATATTTTTCCCAGTTCATTAAAGTTCTTTATAAGATATCCTATTATAAATTTAGGTAAAATAAAATGAAAATTTTTTTCCTCAGAAAAAGATATTTTTCTTCCTTATATTTTATTTCATAAGCTTTAGATATTTAGAAAGGTTACTTTAACCAATAGTAATAATTTCACTTGGATTGGAGAGGATCCAAATAAAGGCCATGAAGATGATCAAACGATTAGGGAACTCACTCTGCACGGAAAGACTGAAGGATGTAGGACTTTTCTCCCTGAAGAAAAGACTCAGGGGGGCACCTCATCACAGTAGGTTGCTATCTGAATCTACACATATAGTAACTAGGGTGACCACCAAGCCACAGTGAAATGCAAAAAGTAGATTTATTTAATTACTTCACTAATGATGCTGGGCAGCATAGACACACAGGGGCACAGGCTCCATTAGCCTCAGCTCATCTCATTGGGCAGTAGGGCTGGGCCCTTCCTGGCCCAGTATATCAAAGGGCTTTGTCCCAGGAAGTTCATCTCAAGGCTATGCTTTTCTGATCTCTCTCTCTCTCTCTCTGCCAGCAGGAGACTCAAGCAGGTCTGTGAGAGGGTGTTATCTCTGCGCAGGATTTCTACTTCTCTTAACAGGCAGAGGATGAAAAACATTCACATAACAAAAGTGTGGACTTTTCCCACACTTACATTCTTAACATTCCCAGTTGCAAAGTCTCTTTGAAGGGAAACTATTGCCTCCTTGTCAAATCTGGTTGTTACCATTTCCTCGCAATAGTCTGGGACTGTTAAAGAGTGGCAATTTCACAGTGACCACTTGGAGAAGACAAGGGGCAATGACTTCAACTCACACTGGGAAGGGTTTCATCTCAACATAAGAAAGTAATTTCTTACTATAAAATCAGACACTTGCTGGAACAACTTCCCCAGGAAAGCTGTAGAGTCCCCATAACTGGAGTTTTTCAAGATGTAATTGGAGACGGTATTGGGCAATCTCACCTAAGCTCCTTTTCCCACAAAAAGATGAACCAACTGATCTTTCCAGGTTCCTTTCCAACTTATTCAGTGATCCTCTGAAGATATACTACCTACCTTCAGCTGAAGATGTGAAAAATATGTGTGAAGTTCTTACACCATTAAAAAGAAAATCTTCCTTCCACTTTCAAATTTACTGTAGTTTCAGTATTTTTCATGTAATTTCCATTTTAACTGAGCTGACCAGTTAACAACATGGAAAATGTCATAAATTTGTAAAGAAAAAAAAATTGATATCACATTTTTCATACTATATATTTATAAGGTACCATTCAATTTGCAAATTTATTTGAATGGGGAGGGAGTAAAAACATTTTTCAGTTTCAAGAGAAACTAGGTAGTATTTCTTGAAATCATATGTACTGGCTCAAAAGCAAAGAAAACAGACATGAAATGGTGGCACTGAAGAGCAGCAAACTCCGTATCTTGAGACTGCTCACATAGCAGGTATCAGGTTTATTATTTAAAATTTGATGTAGCAGGCTCCGGGGGGGGGCTGCAGGAGCCAGCTCCCCCCTGGAACGGGGTTCCTGGTCAGCATAACTCCACCGGATGTGGGGTGGGTGGCCCCCGGGGTCTGCTTGGTGTGGTGTGAGTCTCGTAGCCACAGAAATTCAGCAGGAAATATAATGGGATGAAGAAATGAACTGGAATCCATCTCTGTTCTGCCAGGGAGGTTTATTTGGGGTAAAGGGTGAGGGTTACAGGGAAAGGAGGCGGGAGAGGAAAGTGAGGGATGGTATCAGGGGCTAGCAGCTTAGAGATGAAGACCTTGAGCTGATCCAGACATCAGCTTATAAAGGGAAAGGAAGGGGAGGGACTGTCTCCCCTAGAGCCAGTCCCAGGGAGTCTGAAGGGAAGACTGGCAAAGGGTGCACACCAATAAGTTTCAGGTACAGCAGGATGCATATTTCAAAATGAACCAATAGCATACAGAGCAGGGAAACAATCGAGCACATGGAATCTTAAAAAACCACATTGCTATAAAAATTAACATTAATGCTGAAAAAATTAGACTTTCTCAATGTATGAAAAACGTTCTATATTAAGAAAAGCAACAGTAATAAAGTATTTGGCACATATTGTATATTTATTTATTTATGTGATTGAAGTTGAGAAAATTTTGTCCCCTGTTAGCCATTACATACTCATGTAATCTCTGACATCGCACTTATTTAAGATAATTTATGAGTGCTGAGGCACTAAATCCAGACATCTGGATTTTTACTCTGAATCTCAGAGGACAGACAGGAAACATTATTTTTGCACTATGCCGTTTATTTGTTTAAAATGAAAAGAAGATAAAAAAATAACTGTTCACCAAACTTACTTAGTCTAAAAGAAACAGTCATGAGACTATTTTGACCCCACTGATATAATTTTTTGTCCACGGATATACACATGACGAGTAATTCAACACAACATATGAGAGGTTGTGATGGCTTAGACGTTTAGAGTAGTGCTTTGTACATATTTTGGAGAGCCTATTTTCCATGAAAAATGCACATTTAGGTTAAGAAGGATACAGTAAGATTCAATGAAACATCTTTACTTAGTTGCTACACTAGGAAAACAAAGGATACTTCATTTTGGTATTTCCTGAAGTAAATGTTTCACTTAGAAATGTCCTTCAGTATTACTAAATGCCAACTCAAGAAATTTGACTGACTGAACCTTTTCGTACTGCATTGACCTTTAGTTTGACCCAAAGCACAGAATGGTTTGGTAAAGCAAATATACACACATGTATATGTATATGTATACGTATATGTATATACTTATATATGTGTACATGCACACTGGTATCTGCTGCATATGTCATAGACCCATTTAGGTTGGAGAAGACTTTTACAGTCATTGAGCCCATTCCCCCAGCACTGCCAAGCCCACCAGTAAGCCATGTCCCTAAGAGCCACATTCACATGGCCTTTAAAGCTCTCCAGGGATGCTGATGCAACCACTTCCATAGGCAGCCTGTCCCAATGCTTGATAAACCCTTAAGTGAAGAAATATTTCCTAATATCCCATTTACTCTTGTCTTATTGAATGTAACTTGGAGAACAGCCTGACCCCCACCTGGCTACTTTCTCCTTTCAGGCAGTTGTAGAGAGTGAGCAGGTCCTTCCTGAGCCTCCTGTTCTCCAGGCTAAACAACTGCAGCTGCCTAGGCTGCTCCTCATCAGACTTGGGCTCCAGACCCTTCCCCAGAGCCATTGCTCATTTTTTGGACACATTATTTACCTGTTAATGTTAGAATTTTATATCAGGTAAGGGAATTGGAGTAACTACTTTGGGTGTTGGAGATTTCCTTTCAAGTATGTCCCATGGGAAGTTTTCAGTTTCTTAAGTAGTCTAAAAGTTAACCTTGCACACCTCAATCTTGTCACTTTTGCTTGTATGTAATCATTGACATTGAGGGCATCTCTGAAAGCCAGAAAGGAATGGTTTAGATTTATCATCAGCTATACTGTCTAACAGAATTTGACAGCATGAAACTATGAAATGGATAGAATGATTAAAATTTAAATCCAGCCACACTTACAGTAGGTATTAAAGTCAATGCACTTTCTAAGCCAAAAGTCATTGGAAAGAGTTAAGGCAGAAGCACTGAATCTTTTGGGGTCCATCAATTTCAATTCATTTGCTCTAATTTTATGGATCAGTACTTGGTCTCTTCACTGTAGTGTCTATGAAATGTCAGCCCTTCTAGTGACAGCTCCTGAATAAAATGACCTGCATATGTAGCTGTAAGTCCTACAGTTTTCCAGTGTTCAAATATTTAACCACATAATGTGTGTCTGCTAAAATTAGGTTGATGCAGTGGCAAAGTACCGCTTGCTTTGTTTCCCTTGGCATTGCAAGTGGTATAAAATCCAGTTGACTACACTTCCATGGTACATTTCTAATAGTCTGGAGAGTTCTATTAGTGCAAAACAGATATGACTTGCCACTTGCCACATATGCTTTTAGAACTGTCCTAGGTTGCAATATAGATGTAGTTAAGTATTCTATTACCACCAGCTGTGGGCCGTTAGCTGCTATCACCTGCTAATGACCCACCCCGCATGACAGGCAATGGGCCATCAGGGACCCACCGTGTGACTCATGGACTTATCTCATCCCATTGTGGGATGCTCTGCCCAGGAGGGAGGAACCAGGTGTTCCCACGTGGATATAACCTGGCCTTGGAACTGCCTGAGCTAGCCCTGTCTACTGGGTTCCCAGAGGATGAGAGCTACACTGGATCTTCAGCTGGAGACTAGACCTTCACAGGATCACCGCTTCAACTGGACTACTTCAGTCGGACTGCTACCACCACCCTAACAGGGTGTTAGGTTGTATCTGACTTTGTCAGTGCTTTTCCTTGTATTATTTCACTTATTTTTAATTTCAATCTTGACTTGTGATCTCCCACTGGTTTGTTTTCAAACCAACACAAACATATATTTTTATACACAACGCAAAAAGCTAAATTATGTGAAATATATATTTTTAAAGCAGCTAGAATTACTGTACTAATAATGTAACCAATGAAAACCACAAAAACATTGACATGAAAAGATAACAACTGAATTATACTTAATATTTGTGCACCATAACCATTTGTCATTGCACCTGTAAACATCAACAATCCATAGGTAAAAGGGATTAGGGAGTGAAATATCATCTACTATTTATCCTTGGCCATATTAATGGAACTTAATATCACTTTCCTAGTGCATTTCTTTGTAAAAAGATATTTTCAGCAGCAATGGTGAATGTCATATACTTTTAGCAACTTTAAATATAATTTGATATTTGAAAAGAAAATAGGAAAAAATTAAAGTGTTTTCAAGGTTTTGAGTATTTTAGAGGGATTGAGACAGTTTGTGGAGGTTTAAAAGAAGAAATGAGAACATTATGGACAAAACTAAAATCTTGCCATGTTCTTTATTCCTCTTTTTCTTTGTTTTTGTGATAGTCTCTAGAATCCAGCCCATAAGTGCTGGAAATGCAGGGGGAAATCTCCTCGCCCCTTCCTCTGCCTCCAGTCCACTCATCTTTTGTTGTTTGATATTTATATCATCTGTCCTCTGTCAAAGCATTCATTTATGAACAAACAATTCCTGATGCAGTCATTAACAGCAAAGTATGGAACCTTAACTGTAAGGTTTTAGATGCTAAATACTTTAATTTTGCACTTCCATGACGTTTTCCAAAAGTCACTAAGAAGGCATCCTAAGAGGCATCCTAACAAGGACAAATCAGTTTGCTTCATTCTGCATTGAAGGAGAAAATCTTTCCAGTCCCACAGATGACCAAGATTACTCATCATAGCACTCAAGAATCAAGCCTGAGGAGTTCCAGGGAAGATTGAGTCATCGTTGTGCTCAGGGGAAGAGGGGGAGGAACCCTTAATATTTTTTTAATGTTTTTTCATTGCAGTTACCATTAATAATGTATCATAACCTTTAGCCTTCTGTGTTAATTTGGTACAAAATTTTGGAGGATAGACTTTACAAAGTGCACATTCATGCTTTGTCAATATTTTTGGCCATCATGTATATAATAAGAAGTAAATGAAACAGGCAAAGCAGTACAGAAACTCATCCAGCCATTATGCTCACTCTGCCATTAAAGTTCACTGAGTAATGGATTTCTGATGCAGGTGGAAGTTTTTGCACCATTGAGATATTGTTTTGACAGATCAGGCACAATAGCTGTGACTGTGAGTCTTTCAAGCCTGAAGAGTTTTCTTTCATGGCTTCAAGAGAAACTTTCTCAGAGCTATTCAGAGCAGAGAGTGTTTTAATGTAGGAAAAGAAAAAAAAAAGAAAAAAAGTTGTTTTCTTTTTTCAGTAACAAAGGACTTAACAAGCTTGCTTGAATGCTGCAAGAATAAATCAAGTTTATTAGACAAAAATAAAGAAAAATGACGTTCCACCAGGTCTACATAATAAACAGTCATCTTGGAAGTTAAATACTCTTAGCAACTTGAATTCTAGTGCAAAAAATATTAAAAAGGACCAGGAAATATTAATAAATAATGTCACAATATTTCTGAGATTTTAAACTATCATGTGTCTTAACTTCTTAGAAAAGAATAGACAAGCATCTGAACACATTATTATAAAGAATAATAAATAGAGCAATTAAATGAATGTGAACCACCATGAAGACATAAATTCATAAAAAGAAAAATTTTATTTTATTGTCTGCAATTCTACTGTCTTCAGTGGACACTGAAGTTTGGTGTGAAGACCTTCCTTTGATTGCCAACATCTTCTCTTACCCCTTTTTTGTACTCCTTCCTGATACTTTCCAACATAATAAAAAGGTATTTATTATAAAATAAAGACATCAAAACACAAAGAGAAATCACCTTATAGTTTTGCTTTAATCTTATATTTGAAAAATAGTTTTAAATAGGTCTTTTTTTAAGAATATATTAGAATATATTGAGTAAATAATACTCTTCATGCCAAAAGAAAGGCAAATAGGTGCACTAGTGCTAAAAATCTACATAAAGCTGTGTATCACTAAAAATAGTCTAAATGCTGGCACAATAATGAATGTTGTTAGTTTTCAGCAGTTGTTCTCCATCAGTCCTTGACTCCAAATCTCCTATTTGTCTTCCCAATTCATTTCAGATACCACTCACAACACTTGAGTGTTATTTAAATAACGGGTACTGAAATTATTTCTTCTGTTTGAGAGTATAGTTTCTATAACTGATCACTTGTACTGCATCCTCTTTTCACTGAGAAGGCCAAGCCCGACTTTTCTTATAATTTAAAATACTCATGAAAAGGAAAACATTGCTGCAGGTATTTGCTCTAGTCTCAAAACTTACAAAAATGCTGCTTTTTATTCCACATAATTCACATTTATAAGGCTACTCAGACTGGACTCTGCATCTATCATAATTGTTTCTCAATGCGATACTCATGTCTTTGCCTAATATCTTGCCTTCTGAAGCCCTACATCCTTACCTGCTTTAGCTAAGTTATTGTTTCCTTTTGTGAATTATCATGGGAATTATCTCTTACCATGAATCTCTCCTGTCTATAGCAGACCAAAATCTCCGTTGCTTTTTGTATCTGAGAAGTATTTTACAGAGACCATAATTAGGTTTGGATATTAAAATTCCATGCTCTATTTTAGAAGAAAAACTAAAATTAAATATGTAATTGTTACATTTGCTCCAAAATATTACTTAGTGAAAATTACATTCATGATTTTTTTTTCTGCAATAAGCTAAATTAGAATTTTTCAGTCCAGACTCCCAACTGCAACTGCACTAAGTGCTTGGTACTACCTTTGCTTTTGCTGGAAATGAACCTTTAATAACAGGTGTTATCACTTTAGGAGAATTTAATTCTGTTCAGATCTAAAGGACTGAGATCCTTTAAGTAGATAGGGAAAAAGCTTTTGTTTTTGTTAGTAACAATATATTTTCTATGTACTCTTTCAGCCCTGTTTTGACATCTATACCACTTAATTATGCCTGTGCCAAGTGCATGAACCTTTTACCAAATTTGCATTACCCTGCTTTTTGCTTAAATTCAAGAGTTCCTCCCTGCAAAACTAACTTTCATTCTTCTAAACAGCTTTAATGTGAGTAATTATTCTTTACAATTATGCCAAAATTAATTTGCTAACAGAACGTTGGATGGGGAATTGATAGGACAGAAATGAAGAATTCAGGATTTTATTTGAGCTACATTTTAAACTCTTATTTTAGTTTGCTTTGTAATTATGTTTTGGTTTAGCATTAATCTTGGGGAAAGTACTTCATCACCTTTAAGTACTGTCATTTACAATTTAGCCTTATATAACCCTTGTTCTGTATCAAAGTATTCAAGTCTCCCTGAAAATTACTCCACTTGCTTTGGCTGACTCAAAGCAAATTTTAACTCACTTCAAAAGTCCTATCAGCAAGTTCATTCATTAGTGGGACTAATCATAGATATTGGACTGGCCATGCTTCTAACTTCAAGTTCAGTTTTGGAAAGGCAAAACTTTTTCCAGGCAGAAGTTTTTCTGCAGTGAGTAGCTCCAGGAAGGAGAGTAGGCTGGAATCTCAGCAATAACCAAATCTGAAGAACGTGCATGAAAGAAATAAACTTTAACAGCACAAGCACCAACCAGAACAATATCTGCCTTCATGACATGGCTCTACCTTGACCTATTTCTGGCCTAATAAGTCATAGTCAGACACACAGCTGTATGTCTCCTGCCTTTTTGTCCCACAACTTGTACCCTCATGAGCAGGACACCTTCAGCTGTGTCATTCAAAGTAATGACCTCCTGATTTAGCTGGTTCTAATTCTAACCATAATATGAATAGTCTTATTTTGTGAGGCCCACACTAACCATACCTCCTTCAACAGAGAAATGAAGCTTTAATACTTTTACTTAATTAATGCACCTTTGTGACATTGACACGGGAAGCAAGTGCAATCAACTCTATTGCACTTTATCAGGTCAATGATCCTTGATTTTAAAAGAGATTTATGTAGAGCCTCTAATGAAGTAGTAGCAGCTGTGTGGAGTTTTTTTACAGTACCTTTTCATCCCCTGTTTTTAGCGACAAAATATTAAAATATTGAATTGAATTGAATATAGTCACTGAAAAAACAAAATGTGCCCAAAGGGTTCATCAGAATATAGGGAGAAAATAATGTGTGTTTGCCAACTACACATTGATGTAGAATATTGCTTTGCCTGAGACTTCTTTGAGGGCAACAAATATCACAAGAAAATGCTGCAGTCAATCTTTTGGAATATGTTGGTTTTTGTGGTTACTTATTTTACTGAAATGCCAAAATACCCACCTCAATAGAATTACACAGGCTAGCTACATTTCAAAAACCATTATCCAAGACAGAAACTTGCACTGAAAAATCCCAGATCCAAACCAGTGAAAGAAGGATAAGTGAAAGGGGATTCCGAATTCCTTAAAACTCAATTGAATTTAAAATAAAAACATAGAAGATACATAATGAAGGTTGAAGTATAAACTCAACATAGACTTTACAACATAATTTAAAAGTCAGGTAGATTACCACAGCACTAAATGGAGGGGAAAGGTTAGATTATTCATCTTTATCTTTCTTGATGCAACAATACTGTTGTTAAATAATGTTCAACACAAATTGAATTCTTGTGTTGAAACACAAATATGACAGTACCAGTACTGCCAAATTTACATGAGGTGTTTTGTATCTAACCTAAGGAGAGGTCTTACATCTTTGAGATTTTACCATCACTGTTCACATCTTTCTGGGTATTTTGTAATTGGTTTCTTTTTTTCTACTTTTTTTCTTCAGATGAATGAAGGTAAGAAAATAGAGATTCTGACATAATAACATAAGTCCCAGTTGATTTGAGAAGATTCAAAGTATAATGGAAGGGGCAGTAAAACTGAAAGACTAGCAACACTGATGGGGTAGATCCTCCTGCAATGTGTGAAGTGTGGTCACTGTGTGGTCTTCTGCATAATTTTACAGCTTCAGCTCCAATTAATTTTTTTCATCAGCCCTGAGCCTGCTTAGCTTCCTGTCAAAACCAGCATTCCAAACTCTTGCCAATTTAGGTTTTTAAACTTACTGCTTAATATAGATGTGGTTCTGAACAGCTATTTTTCTCCAAAATAAGGTGTCACAAATGGAAAACTTGTAAATATAAGTCTTCTCTATAGTGGTGACAAGCTTTGTTTTCTTGCTAGCAGGACATTTAAATTGTTCTGCTTGGCTGCAGAATCTCACGCTGTGCTGCTGCATTCAGAAACCATTATCACTGTAGGAAATAATAGCAAGTGGATATATTAATTAGAAATTTTGAAAAGTAATGATGAAGATAAGGTTTATCTACATCTCTGTGATTCACAGCTATGTGACACAGAATAGCTATGAAATGACAGTAATTCAAGTCATTGGAATTTATTGTAAATAAATTCATCTGGTAATAATGTGAGCTAGGAAGAAATGCCTGGAAAGATAAACTAGGTTATTTGACAATGAAGTTCATATGAGAGGTTTACTGTAGGCCTTGGACAAATCACTGGACTTCATTTCTGCATCTCCAAAGCAATATTGGGATCAGCAGTTAATAATTTCTCAGAGGATGATTAAGGCAAAGCTGCTGTGATGTCTAACCACTAAGCATTGTTACAACTAAAGTTTGAAGAATGAATTAAAAAGATAAATTATTTAGGTTGGACATCAGCAAAAATTTCTTCACCTGACGGATTGTCAAACATTGCAACAGGCTTCCCAGGAAAGGGATAGACTTACAATATTTAAGAGATGTACAGACCTGTCACTTAGGGACATGGTTTAGTGTTGGGCTTGGTAGTGTAGGTTGACAGTTGGACTTGATGATTTTAAAGGTTTTTCAATGCAACTGATTTTAAGATGTCTTTTAAAAGAAAATCTGTTGTTAGATTAGAAGGCAAGAGGGAAGCAAGCAACACAGCCCAATATGAGACATAAAGCATGCTCCATTTATTACACTGTATGAGTGGCTTATATACTGTTACACTGCTTATATTTATTGATTATTAATCTACTGGCTAATTACACATGTTACAGTTTACATTCTATTGCATTCTATTCTCACACATTCAGGGATCCTCTTCAGTTCCTCTTTATTCTTCTCACGAGATTCTCTCACAGCTCAAGGGCACAGCTGTGCCTCTCAGGTACTGTTCTCACGGCACCTTCCCAGGGCACTGCTGTGGCCTGTTCAGCCTGGTCAGCTAACACAGGTCTTGCTTGTACCTGGCACAAGCCTTTATTCTGAAACAAAAATCTAATGATCTAAGGCTATTAAACATTAACCCTTGACCTTAGCTGTTTCTATCAATTTTAAAACCTATTGTGAAAGAAATGAAAAGATAGAAGAAAAGTAGGTTTATGTAAATTTTTCACATTGCTAGACTGAGGTGAAGAAAATTCAGAAAGCCTCAGTTTTTTCATTCCTCAAAGCTTCATGCAGTTTCCTAAAACACCTACCTCACACTTGGCAGAGGATGACTTTTAAAGTGAAGCCAAAAACCAACATAATTATCAAGATAAATACTCATCTCCATGTTTGGTAGTCAATATTGCTGCAATAGGAATTTAAAATCAAAATCTTTCCTCGTATGTAAAGTCTAAATAAAGTCAATATAATTGTGCTTATATTTCATTTGAATCTGGCCATCAGTTCCTGTCTAACACAGAAAAGAGAGATTCAGTTTTGTGAAAAGAAACAGATTAAGCATAAACTCTCAAATATAGCTTGGAATAAACTTTAGGCTTTTACAAAGTATTTGGAGTTCCGCAAAGGAAGTACAAGAAATGGTCTCTTCAAGGGATTAGTTATTGAAACATTGTTTTGAATTTAAAGATAGAAGGTTTATATTAGATATTAGGAAGAAATTCTTTGCAGTGAGGTTGGTGAGGCCCTGGCACAGATTACGTGGAGAAGTTAGAGAAGTGTTCAAGGCCAGGTTGGATGGGGCTCTGAGCAACTTGGTCTAGTGGAAGGTGTCCCTGGCAATGGCAAGGTATTGGAAAGAGATGATATTCAAGGTCCCTTGAAATCCAAAGCATTCTGTAATAATATGACTGTTGGACATTAATTCAGTTTGAAATACTGCCAGAAATAGTTTCACTGTCCTTTTTAAATACATACACATGTAAATACACCTGCGTGGTTTTTGTCTCTGTGTGTGCAGTAGTCTTCCTCAATTATGTCACCTCTGTATATGTGACAAAATCCAGATATAACTTTTCTTCCTGGTTCACCCCATAATCAGTATAGAGAAATCAGGTGTGATTACTATGAGAGATAGACAACGCCTGGCATATGGCCACTCTGGATAACCAACAGATGAGGATGGCTGGAGCTCTGCTGTCCCACAGCAGCTTTTGTAAAAGTCTGGCAATGAACAAGGAAAGAAATTGTGTAATTTCAGATCACAGATGACTGTGATTGACTGTGATTGGAACAAGCATTGCAGAAGAAAGATAAGAAAGTCTAAAGCTGAGCATAAACACAGGCTGAGACAAGACACTGGAGTGGGATGCTCAGTAGAAGTGACCTTTGTGAGTAAGACTTTTTAATAAAACACATATAACTCCTAGTGCCTATCCCAGAATTTAGGAACACCTAAATTATCTGTTTTCTTTTCTTAAAGAACGTTATAAAATAAAAGAATTGTCATGCTTTTCCTATAACAGTAATGAAAATAAGTAGTTCTGCCTAGAAATACTAGGCTTTAGGACATGAAATGAATTCTTATTAGGTGATTATGCTGAGACTATATTTATACCCCAAAAAGTATAGTAAATAATTCTGTGGGTTCTAATTAAATAGCATAATGAGCTTAAATGTCAATTGTCTCTTTCAGACCTCATCTATTCTCCTGATTGATAAATTATACAGAAAACTTTGCTGAGAAACACATTTAATTTTCTTTAGAATGCTAAGGAAGGTTATGAAACTTAAATTACCTTTGCTTTAGAAGAGTTTCACATGAAACCAATGTCCATAACTTGTGATGCCTGATGGGTTTTTTGTATTTTTATTTTGCTTTTATACTCTCTTTATATATATCCTTTATATATAACCTTTTACCCTTCCCCGTTCCTGTACTTTTACTCCCTGTATCTTAACCCTACATTCTATCACCCTAGTACCCCTTGCCCTGCTCAGAATCCTTTGGGAAGACGAAACAAACCCTCAATCTCAAAAGCATGACACACAACCTTGAACAGGGCCCCCATCACTGAGACATGTTTTTTGTAAACTAAGTAGCAATCTTTTGGGGGGGGGGGGGGGCAATTTTAATAAGGGGGCAGTTACTTCGTTTGTTAGACTTCTTATTGGAGACTTTTAGACAGGTATTCTAATCTAGGCTGTCCATAAATTGTATACAGGGAATATCGTCGGGGCTTTTGGCTTTTTGGCTTTTGGGGCTTTTGACCTGGCCTTTGGGCTTGCTTGTTTGTCGGTGCGCATCTGAGATCCTATTAAACCAAGGTAAAACCCCTATCCCATACTGTGTGTCTGCGTCTAAAAATTTTTTCTAGCAATTTAAGGCATCACTTGCACTTCAATAATGTTTTTTGTATTGAGTCTCAGTCTACAAACTCTTAAGCAGGTGCTTAACTTCATTCACCAGGAGTCAAACAGTTGATTCCACTTCTCCAGCTGGGCTATGTTGCTACTGCTTGCAGCTGCCAGGAATTCAGCTCAGCTTATACAAATATCCATATGAACAAAAATGCAATGTATTTGCAACAATATCACACAAGGGGTAGAAGAGGATGAAGTCATTTATCTCAGAGATTGTTTGCTTTCTGATTTACATAAAGATTGCAGTGTGTAAGTGTTGGCTCAAGAGAATTGAAAAGTATCTGAAAATATTTGAATCCTTCTGTGAATGAAACCCCCCCCCCAAAAAACCCCACCTGTGAAAATCCGAAGCATTGGTGCTAGCTGAGGTATTTTAGAGGATGCATTAGATAGGAAGAATATTACAGAAAAGATCCAAGAGAATATGTATCATTTCCATCCTATCCTTTTCTATGACGCCACTAGTTCTCTGCTGTTGACTTCACTGCACATTTCCAAGTAATTCCATGGTGGATAATGCCCATTTATCACAGAGTTCCTCATGAAGACACTTCCAGGTTGGAGCTTAACATTATATAGTCATGAAAATATGAGATGTTTAAAATGTGCAAGAGAGGCAGTTGAGAATGTATTGTAGGAACATTGAATCAAGGGTCTATACAGAAAGGTCCTTCTGCTCTGATGTTTCCCCTTTTCCATTAAACCATCAGGGTAGCAGAGGCTGGACTATGGTGTCTTCTGTCCTAGCAGATAAAATGTATGCATATTGTTTGGCCAGATGTTAATCTTCCCTTGTTTTTCATTTTTCCAGGCAAATCATTTTACTTCTGCTTTATCATTCTTGGAACTCACTATCAATTGATTTTTCATCATACTCCTGCAAGAAATGGAGATCAAATGCCCGCAATCATTTGGGTAAATTGGGATAAACGTCTAGCCATGCATACCAGACAGATCTCTTCCCAGGTCTGGAGATTAGAAGATAGAATTTCAGAGGCAAGAGCAAAAGCAGAACTTTGGGTACCAGTTTCAGCATCGATAAAATATCATTAGTCTGTGGGTTGAGAGCTCAATACAGATCAAGTTCCGTGTGGATTTGGCTCTAATAGTATTGAACTTTGTGATATTATTAAAATCTGATGGGAGAAATGGAAAGTTAACTTTTTCTCATATGTGAAATGCTCTCTGTCTGACATGAAGTTAGGCTTCACACACACACAGAAGAGAAAAAAGTTTTCTTGTGTATTCAAATGTTCATGCCGAGGCCCATACTTTAACCGTCAGTCAGGAAATTGCAACTTCAGGAGGATATAAATATAAAATAGTATTTCAAACATCCAGCTTCTGCTGCAATTCTTTCATTGAGTCACTGATAAATCTGTTTAATTGTAACCTCCTGACTTCATTTTAACAATTAAAAGAATTATTGTTCAGGGCAGTCACTGTCAACTCACATGTATTATTCAATTTCTGCATGTTTTTGCACAAAATATTTACTGTCATTCTGTATCCAACAAAACAAGTTGGGGTTTTCTTTTTGTTTTGTTTTGTTTTATGAAATAAAAACAGTTCTATAGTAACTGAACTACTTATTGTAATTTAAATCTTACTCTAATGATTTTTGTGCTACATTAATTTTATAAGTAAGAGTGAGAATGGAGATCATGTCTGACAACAATCACAAGCCAGGCTTCTGATTCCTTGATTAGCTCCTCACAGGAGAATTGAAAACAGACAAATTGATTTGTTTTCCCCATGGAAATGATGCAGGCATGAAGTTACTGGAAAAAAACGAAAATCCAAATTCTAAATATCCACCTGAGGCCTGAAATATTGAAGTAGTTAAATCTAATTTCTAGTGCAATAGATCTTGATGTGAATTCTCAAGAATTATCTACCAATAGTGACAAAACTTTTCAAGAAAAAAAAAAGGTTTCTTCATGCATTACATTATTTTATGGGAATCTGTCGCTGTTGAGCAGCTAGCAGAGTAATGAAAGCACCAGTTCTCAGTGGCAAGAAGGAATAACCTTTATTGTTTTGATTTCATCACATATATAGAGTTCTCAAAAGTCACCCAGATTGGTCAGTCAGAAGCCTTCCCCCAGGCCTGATTGGCCAGGCCTGCACTGTCCAAGCTCTGGGACACTGTTCCAACAACATCCAAACTTTATCTTTATTTATAAAACACAAGAAGAATTCTCGTGGGAAAAACCTGTGCCAGCCACAGGAATCATTGGTGTTTAGACTTCCAAAAAAAATTACGCATACTCTGAATACTATCTAGGTAAGGACAATATGCTTGCACCAGCTTCCACAGAAATGAATGTTCATCTCTTTTGAATTCATGTGACTCAACTTCAAATGCAGTTTGAAGATGTAATTTTGTCATGTCACTCCAGTAAAGGGGTCCTGGACCCCCAAACTCAGTTCGGGATCAGGTAGGCTGCTTAAGCGGAGCCTGGCGAGGCAGCCCGCTCTCGGGAGGAAGCGGGGCGGCCCGGAGCTCGGCAGAGCTCCCGGAGGAGCGGTGCAAATCAGGGATCGAAAGCAGACACAGGAGATGCAGGCAGTCAGCCCGGCGGTCCAGGGGATTTATTAAAAGGTAAGGGGAGATGGAGGGGGGAAGGAATAGGGCTGGATCGGCGAGCTAAAAGCGGGGTTTCTGCGTTGTGTCGCGGCTTATAAAGCAGGGGAAAAAGGGAGGGGAGAAATCGAGAACCAACGGGGTACATAGAACTCTGGATTGACAATAACTTGATCTTATGGGGGAACAAGGGGGGAGGATACAGAACTTTAAATTTTCCAATCAGAGAACACGGCAAAGGCAGACAAAGGAGAACTTTCTAGAATTAATATGGGAGGGGAGATAAGGTGGGCCAATAGCTTTACTCCAAGGCTTTCTGGGAGCACCCACTTTAGGGTTGCTTTATTCCCATGACTCGTCCCGTGGGGCAATGCCACTGCTAGGGACGCTCAGCTGAGCCAGAGCCACAGCAACACTCCAGAGTTGATTATATTCTTCACAATGGAAAGACTTCTTTAGCCTAAGATGATATGAGAGAAATTACATCAAAATGAAAAAAAAACTATAATTATCATTTCTTTTAGCCCATACAATTTGCTGTTTGGAAAATAAATAGATCTCTGTGATTCATGGGATCAATACCAAATTGCAAGACAGAAAGCTGCTTTCTCAAATTTTGAAGATACGACCTTTATAGTTTTCCTACAAAAGCCCTCAATATAATTTCTTCTTGATTTTATTGAATCAGGTTTCTGTTTGTGCTCAAATGTGATTTCTGGAACCTTGCAACTCAAGGAGTCAGAACTGAGCATTTTACCCATTAATAAAAGATAGTTTGGGGGAAACTCAGGTAGTCATAAATTCACAAACAAAATGCTGCACATATTCCACCATGTTAGAGTCCAGAATAGTATAAAATTCAATATTCATTCAGAAAGCACAGTAATGTTCATATAATACTGAGTTATGTATTTTAAATGCTTTAATTTCTGTGGTCCAGAGAGCTAAACTATTTCTTTTTCTCTGCATACATTTGAAAATTTCATTACTTTTCATGAAGTGAAAGTGGGAAAGGTATAATCCATGCTGAACAAATTGTAAATTGTTCACACCTGGGGTCGTCTACATGTTAGCACTTATATTACTTAAAATGAGGACAATTCAGACCTGACAGGTGCTTTGGCACTGCTGTAGTAAATATGTTTTAATAAGAGTAGTGTATAGAGATAGACACTTCTAAAACATGCTCTGACTACTTGCCAAGACTGTATAACGTGGACAAGGATTTTGGAAAGCAACCTCAGGTAAAGTCAGCATTATGTCTGAGAGACAAAGAATACCATCAGGTACCTGCTTCTGGATGCCAATCTCCATCTACAGGGATGGCAGACTCAGAGACTACCTGAGTACTTCCTTCAATGTCTCATTTCTCCATCTTGTGAGGAAAGGCGAAGTGTGGTTTTATTCTGCCTAATTCATAATACTCAAGGGAGATGCTGGTTTTCCTCCCTTTGTGGTTATCTGCATGTCAGTCACGGAATCACAAAATGGTTGAAGTTGAAAGAGAGCTTTGGACATCATCTGGTCCAATCGTCTTGCTTCAGAAGCTTCATCTAGAGCAGGTTGTCCAGGACTATGTCCCAACACCTTCTGAGTATCTCCAAGAATGCTCCTCAATCTCCCTGAGAAATCATCTCCAATGTTCAGTCAACCTCACAGTAAAAATAAAAATATAACAAGCAACACTTCCTACAGTTCCTATGTTCAAGTTTTTGTTTATTGCCACTTGTCCTGTGACTGGACATTACTGTAAAGAGCCTTGGTACTTCTAGGCCCACTTTTCATGTGTTTAAATTCATTTATAAGATCCCCCCTGAGACCGTACAGTTCTCAGCCTTTCGTCATAGGAGAGGTGCTCCAATTCCTTAGTCATTTTACTGGCCCTTCTCTGAACTCTGCCCAGAAACTCCATTAGTCTCTTGTGTTGGGTAGCCCAGTACTCACAAGTATGGCAACATACTTGGAATACACACAGTACTCCAAGTGTGAACTCAGCAATGCTGAGTACAGGAGAAGGATCCCCTCCTGCTGGCAACACTAAGCCCAATCCAGCCAAGGATACCATCTGCTTTCTTTGCATCGAGGGCAGGTTCATGGCTCCTGTTCATCCTGGTGTCCACCAGCCCCCCAGGGCCTTTTCTGTTGAGCTCTTTTCTGTGTGGGTGACCCCCAGCATACATTGCTGCACAGGGTTTTTATGCTGAACTTCATGAGGTTCCTCTCATTCTATTTCTCCAGCTCCTCAAGGTCCCTCTGGGTGGAAGCATGACTTTCTGGTATAAACTCCTCTCAGTTTTCCATTATTAGTGAAGTTGCTCAGGGTAAATTCTACCACAACATCCAGATCATTAATGAAAACATCACACAGGATCTGACCTAGCATGGACAACTGGGATACACCTCTGGTTACTGCCCTCTGACTGGACTTCATGCCACTGATCACCACCCTCTGGATATGGCCATTCAGCCAGTTTCCAATGTACCTCCACTGTCTGCTCATGCAGCTCATACTTGACCAGCTTCTCTGTGAGGATCTTAAGGGAAAAATATAAAACTCTTACCAAAGCCATCCACAGCTCTCCCTTCATCTAATGACACAGTCAATTTACTGTTTAAGGTCCTAAGATAGGTAAAGAGCGACTTCCTCTTGGTGAACCCGTGTTGACTACTCCTGGTTGGATCTGTATTTCACATGTCTGGAAATGGTTCTCAGGATCAGTTGATCTATTACCTTCTCAGGCTTTTTTGTAAGGCTAAAACATCTGAAGTCCCAAGTCCTCCTTTCTGCCTTTTCAGAAGTTACAAATAACACTTTCTTTCCTTCATTCTTCAGGCACCTGTCCCAATTGCCTTGATCATTCCAAGATTGTCAAGAATGGCCTCTTAAAGACATCAACCAGCTCCCTCAGCACTCATCCCATCATGCCCCTTGGATTCATGTATGTTTAATTTGCTTAAGTATTTGTAACCTGATCCTCTTCCACCAAGGACATGTACTCATTGCTTCAGACTTTCCCTGTGGTTTCTGAGGTCTGGATTCCTGAAGGCTGGTCTTACTGGTAAGGACTGATGAGAAGAAGACATTCAATACCTCAGCCTTTACCCTGCTCTGTGTAACCAAGTGTCCTGCCTCATTTAGCTGTGCACTAACATGTACCTTGGTCTTCCTTTTATCACCTGCCGACTTATAAAACTCATTCTTCTTGTCTTTGAAATGCTTTGACAGATTCAATTCCATCTGGGTTTTGTCTTTCCTAATCCCCTGCCTGCATGCTCAGTCTCAGCATTCCTCCAGGGTTACCTGTCCATACTTCTACCTTCTATATACTTTCCTCCTGCTTCCATCATCTGCTTATTTCGAAGTAATAATTTCAAACCTGTTTTCCTATGTTTTACTGCCCACTTTCAGCTTGGAGCTGGACAGAAACTCAGAAAGATTAATCTGGAAAATTAATATTTAAAGGAAGAGCATCACTCTAAAGTCAGTGAGGAGGAGTATGGCTTCTTGCTTTCGAGTTCAGGTGGCACGCCCCAAAGCCACACAGAAAGGGCGAGCCGCCACGCCGCACACCTGCCGGGTGGGCCCTGGTAGAGAGGCTCACTGACTGGTCTGCGGAGTCCCTGGGGGATGGAGGCGAGCAGGAACCGAGGTGGGGCAGAAGAATGTACGACATGCAGTCTGCAGGTTTCCAGGGATTTATTTGAGGGTCTTCGGGTGAGGGTCCAGGGACGGTGAGAAGGGACGGAGAGATGGGGACGGGCTGAGGGCTGGACGTCCGGAGGCTGCGAGCCCCGAACAGCCCGTAACAAAGGGTTATATGGGGAAGGAAAAGGGGAGTGGTTTGGTGCGCAGACCAACTGGGACAGTCAGAGGGAAGAGGGACAGGGATACGAACCAATAGTTACATGATAGGGGAGGGTACACAATTCAAATGAACCAATGATACACAGCTCAAGAGGGAACAAAGGAGAAGTCTCTAGAAATAATTTCTTCAACTGCAGGGGCTCATGGTTGGTTTCCACAGGTCTCCATGACCTAAACAGTCCAGGCTGTCACAGGCCCCTGCAGGTGGTCTCTTGAGCACTAGAACTTGCAGGCATGCACCGCAACAGAGGAGATCAGTTTCAGCACTTGTTTTCTCAAAAAAATTTAAAAGTCGTAAATAATTTTTCCAGCTCCATCCAAGCAGCTCATAAATGTAAAGAACTCTACTTCCTATCTTCCTATAAATCCAAATTGGGCAAGTGAAACATGCATTTTACAGTCTGCTTATTTATCAATGCTAGTGGCCCATTCTTCAAGGTTTTTTAGGAGAAGGACACTGAAAAAAATTTATCAATTTTCTTTGCAGTTATCATTTGCTTTTCACATCGTCTACTACTCTTCATTTGTACCTAGGAGTTCTAGTCATTTGATTACACAAAAAAACTACTCAGAGACATTTTTAGTCCTCACGGTTAAAGAGAAAGATGCTTTAAGAATTAATTTCAACTCTTCCAATGAATCTGAAAAGCAGAAAAAATGAGGGGGTTTTTGTTTGTTTTGTTTTATTAATTGCTCTATAGTAATGTTTTTTAATTATTATTAATTTTATTCAAGGGTCTTGATTTGTATTATTGGAATGCTTTGTGATTACATTGTCTACAGCTGTTGGTTCTTTATTTTTTACTGACTGAATATTAGGCCTAAAAACAGCCAGACAGTTTTAACAGCAAAGATAGAAGATTGATTTCATTGACATTTTCCTGACATTGAAATGTCATGTATCCATGTCTAAAAGTCCTAAAGCTGCTATCAAATTGGATTCTAAAAAGAGGAGAATGTAGTCAACAAGAAATGAGTTTGAAAGACTTCATTAATAGCTTAGATGAAAATAAAATTTGAGTATTTATACTGTAATTATATTGTTCTCACCTTCTAGCCACTGTTAGCCTAAAGCTGACACTTTAAAATGTCATATATTAACTGATTCTTCCAGAACTAATTGTTCTTAATCAATACCAACTCCTTGATTTTGTCACATTGCTTCCCAAATGTATAGCAAGCAAAAATACATGCTGTAAGCTGCTGTTGTTTCAAAAAAAATATAGTCATATTGTGCATTTTAATAAAAAAACCTTCTTCTTATATGCATGTGCAGTTGGAGGTAACTGTAAGTTGTTAATAACAAAACCAGCAAATTCACTTCTAAAAACAAAATTCTGTATTATAAATTTTTGTTAAATGTTAAGAGGCTTTTCATGTCTCGACTTCTTTCTTCTCAGAAGATCATCAGCCAGGAATTTGTATTGTATTGTAATTCCACTGAAGCACTTGAGGCTTTAAGTAGCCTCAAAAGTAACAAGGAAAAAAAGGCTACGAAAAAGTGCAGGGCAGCCAATGTCTTACCATACAGTAAAAACTTTAATAATGATGACTGAAAATTATTGTCATATTTAGTCCATACTTTATCAAAATAATCTCACAGGTACTTTCATAATGTGTTGTGAAATTATCTTACCTTCCTAGCTTTTTGTCAATCTGTTTGGTCATGCTTGAAGGGCTGAATTGCTCAAATCACTTCTGGTAGAAAAAAACCCAAAGGTTGAAGTATAGGGAGACTGGAATGATTAATGCTACAATGTTGTCTAAAAATAAGAGTTCATCTGCAATAGGGATATCAGGGACTGTGTGAGCACCAGTCCAACTTCCCAATCAACTAAGATGCAATCCATAAAAAATGTGGTTCACTACAATTTATTGGCATCCCAGCACTCCAGAATTCTATCAGTGACTAGAAATCCTGGAAGAGAACCTTCGTGAAGGTAGCCTTCAGACATGGAGAAAAGATAAATCTGTACATCCAAAATCCATCTTGGGCACTGCTAATAAGTGAGATGACATCCTGTGAAAAAGTGGGGTTACGAAGTAGTTGTGGAAGTGATTTATGGAATTAAATGCTGTTCAAGTAAGGGTAAGGACAAGAATGACATAGAAGCAAAAACCCAGGGCTGTTCATTTGCCTTCGTCAAGATTTCTGGAAGAGACTGTGAAACAAGGAGAGTGCTTTGTGATATCATTGGGGAGAGAAGAGTAAACCTTTGAACAATAAATTATTGGCAGCCAAGGGAGTGTTTGGGGAAGGGTCACCATATGGCTGTTTTTTCACTCTTCCCTAGGCATCTAAACTTGACCACTGTCAGTAGGAGAACAAAATACCAGATGGATACTTGGACTGTTCTTTCCATCTTTTACTCAAAGGCAGCATGAACAAAGTGACCTGTAAAAAAATAACTCTCTTGCCAAATCTTAGACAGATAAGTGGCACAGTTAGTGTAGGCATGTCTGCTTCTTGATGAACTGGTTCACATTCCAAAATAGAGTCCACTTAACTACTTCATCTAAACACACTCACAAATTACAAAGGCATCTCTTTAAGGACAATTTTCTCACATTCCTGGAATACACAGGTGAACTTTTCAGTAAAACTAGAAAATTACTGCCACAAAAGGTTCAACAAAGGACAAGAGGAAAGCGCCTTACCACGTAATTTCATTTTGTAGTAGTTTCTTTAATCTATTCTACATTTCAGCATGACTTGTTGCAAACTGCAGATAAAATTCATCTCAGAAGCCTTGCTCTCAGGGTATTTTTTCACTTCAGATTATTGAATACCATGGATTTATTTTTCCATCAGACATTGAGTTTGCCCAGTATGAGCTGTATCATTATGCACTGTGTCGTACACCCACCTTCCCATAAGCAGAGGGCTATAGTAACAGACAGATATTCAGTGCAGCATGAGCAAAACGAGGAATATATTTTACTTTCATTTTAAAAGAAATATTAATCATCTTTCTTTTATTAAATTATGATTAATCTTTTAATTAATGATTATTCAATTTGTCGTTGAAATTGTCATGTCACTGAACCAAATCTTAATGAATTGCAGCAGCATTTTCAAAAAAAGCATCTCAAAAGTAGATAACTATTATCAAATTAGAATAGGCAATCATTTATCATTTCTTTTTAGCCTTTTTTTCATGAAATCATCACTATTTCTTTACTTGGGAACTATACAAAATTATAACGCCTATGGAAAATATATGGGTTTGCTCTAGGACTCAAATTTTCCTTAATAAACAGTTTTACTCTTATTGATCATGTCAGAATACCCCATACTATAAATACATATTCACAGATATGTTACATTTATTGAAAATGCTAAGTGCAAAAAGACCATTAAAATAGTAAAAAACCCACATCCAAATATGTAATTTTAAAGTTCAACCATCTGTATATTGCAGACAGTAATCAAATAAATCACAAACAGATGTAAGCTGAAAGTCTGCTTACATACTCTTTTTCTAACTGCTAAAAAGCCTAGAAAAAATATATCAATAAAATTTTACTTTTAAAGATAAGCAATCCAGAATTTTTCTTTCCACTAAGCTCTGTGGTAATTAGAAAACAACTGAGGTCTCATGACAGTTTCAGTTCTTGTTAAGAAACTGGAAGCTGAATGACCAAGTGGAAAAAATGTCTTTTAAGAGGTATGGAGAAACTAGCTTGGATTTGTCAGGAAAAAAGCTCTGTCAGACCAACTTAATTTCCTTCTCTGACATGGCAATAAGATTTGGGAATAGAAAAGAAGTTGCAGATGTCATTTTTCCATGCTAGTAAGGCTTTTGACACATGACATTCTTAGGTGCAAATGAGGAAGCACTGTTAAGCAGAAAATAATATACTGGGCTGTGAACTCATTGGAAATCTGAGCTCCTCTCAGTGCTTTTCTATTTACAATGAAAGGTTATCAAGCCAGATCATACTTTTGCTGTTTTCAACATTTTTATTAGCAATCAGAATGAAGAAATCTGCTTATTCAAATAACAAATTACCTCACTTTGAAAGAGATTGCTCATATACAGGAGAGGGAATTTGGGACTCAAAATGATCTTGAAAAATGGATAATATATGATATGAAAGATGCATGATGCTCTTTAACAGAGGAAAGGGCAAGATGCTGCCACTCAGGCAAATTCATGTGGCAATGCAGAACTTTGTAGGCAGCAGCTATTCAGTAAAGACATCAACATGCATCATTGAATCTCAAGCTGAAGGTGAATTCAGAACACTTTGACATCCTGAAGGAGAATGACCTAGTCTTGTTAGTGACCAATAGAGGACCAAAATGGCCAAACACTGTGGAGGGGGACAATAATTGGAATAGTTGTGAATAAAGAAATGTGTCCTACACTTTTCTGGACTTCTTGACAATGTGCCAAGCTTCAAGCTAATATGTTGCTGTGGCTTTGGCTTAACTGAGTGTCCCTAGCCCACTGCACAGTGGCAGTGCCCCGCGCGACGAGTCATGGGAGTAAAGCACCCCTAACTAAAAAGGGGTGCTCCCAGAGAGCCGTAGAATGAAGCTGTTGGTCCAGCTTGTCTCCCCTCCCACGTTACATATAAAGAGAGATTCTGGAAGGTTCTCCTTTGTTTGCCAGTGCCGTGTTCTGTGATTGGAAAGTTCAAAGTTCTGTACCCTTCTCCCTTATTCCCTCATAAGATCAAGTTATTGTCAATCCTGAGTTCTATGTACCCCGTTGGTCCTTTCGGTTTCCCCCCTCCCGTTTTCCCCCGCTATAAAACTGGCAACACAACGCAGAATCCCCGCTTTCGGCTCGCAGATCCAGTCCCCCTCCTGTTCCTCCCTCCATCTCCCCGTATCCTATTAATAAACCTCCTGGACCGCCAATCCGACTGCCTGCATTTCTTGCTTCTGCTACCGATCTCTGGATCGCATGGTTTACCCGAGAGTTCCGCCGGTCCCGGCTGCCTTGCCCGCCCCCGAGAGTGGGCTGCCCTGCCAGGGCTCCGACTCCCAAAAGTGAGAAAAAAGAGTGGTTGGTCAAAAGCTAAATACATCCTACTTTAGAAGTTTTAGTCAAAAGGAATGACTACTGAGAATGCACATGCTATAGATGTGTCACGAGTGGAGACAGAGGGTGTATCGATTTTACCAGTTGCCTAGGCCTATGACAACTAGTGATCAAACCTACTCAGAGTGACCAGCACCCCCAAACCCAGTCTCATTCACAAGTCCTTATAAAGACAGCCGATTTATGTCTAATGTAAAACAGATTATGGTTTATTAGGCACAGGTGAGAATGGAACAAAGAACTGGACAATTTTTTACTACACAATACGTTAAAAGCTATTCATAGCTAAAACAAACATATATATAAGTTTCCCAAAATAGGGAGATTAAAACAATATAGCACTAAAAATGAAAAAGGTACCTATTAATATTATTCTAGCTAGCAAAAAGAATACAATTTAGGAAACCAATGCTCTTACCAAATCCAATTTTTCTGGAGCTGGGGATGCATCAGAATCCTCACCCAATCCCAGAGGAAGTAACCACAGAGTTTGCGTCCAAGCCCAGAGGAGAAGACTTTACTTCACGCTCCAATGTCCATGTAGAAAGCTTCTACCTTTCCGAGGTTTCGTGGTGTTTTTTATAGGAAAAGAATGTGTGTATTTGTGGTCACTCAAAAATTCTTCACATTTTCTCAGTGTCTCACCTTGACTTCCAGGTGCCAGTACTCGATAGCCCAGATTAAGCTATCAACTTAATCCGAACCATTGATCTCCGGTCAGCAATCAGGGAGAGAGAGAAGGGAGAGGGGGGAGCGTCCTGCCACAAGATGTCCAGAGGCTTAAACTTTTTCTGAAAAAAGGAAGATCTATAAAGATAGGATTGCATGTCTTTACCCATATAAAACTGAAGAGCAAAGTAGAAAACAACCCTGGAAATAAGATTATCATCTTATATCATAAGATGATAATCTTGCCCTAGGACAGGGGAATAGATTTGATGATCTCTCACAGGTAAATGATTCTGTAACTTCAAAATCTTTCTCTAGTATTTGCTTTACTGAGTGAAAATAACATTTTTTAAAATAGAGGTATTTTTTCCTTCAATTAATTTTTCTCATTATATGTTTAAGATTACCGGTAGAAGCCACTTCCGTTTATTGTCATATTAAATAGACGTGTTGAGACCATATTACGTATTTAGAATCTATTTACCCAAGGTACAATATGGACGCTTTCTGGAAAATTATTTCATCTCTTTTGACAAAGGATTCAATAAGAAATTTCTTTTCCCACTGGCTACAAGAGAAGCCAGGATTAGTTTAGACCAGATATCTAATTTGGATGGCTAGCATTCATTGAAAAAAATGTCATTGCCCTTTTAAGTATTAATTATTCTTTCCAGTTATTATGGAAAGGGATCAGTAGTAATATTAATCTCTCTACATATAAGTTAGGTCTGTGATTTATTATTGCTTTAGTTAGTTACATCTGGGGAAAGGTAGGAAAAGACTCATATGTTTGATGGAGGACATTCTTCTCAAGGGGTCTTTTGGTGGCATTTGAACTATCTTCACATTTGCCCACACAATACTTGTATCTTTTATAAATATGGGCAAAAACCTGAAACGAGATAATAAATATAGCTTTGTTTTCCTTTCAGAGTTCTTACATGGTTGAGAAATTTGCTTTGGGTTACTATCTAACTTTATCTAAAACAAGTGATAAATGTGATTCTCCTCATTTATACCATGCTCTCTTCAAAATCCATTCCTGCTCAGAAAAACTGTAAGAAAAAAGCCCTAATTTCTGAATCTTGGTTCTTTGAGAAAATGGCAGGTTGTCCTTTGTAAGCAAAAGTGATAGAATCTCCAATAAAGAAAACACTCCTTGACAAATTCAAAGAACCTATTACTGGCAGGAAGGAAAAAAAAACTGAACACACCAGCTGTAATAGAAATAAGAGATAAAACTTGAACATTCATGTGTCAGCTTTTTGGGTGAATACTTTACAATCTCTCTATTTGGAGGTAATTAGGTGTTGATAATACACAGGAAGGGAATTTAGAGAGGAAAGGAATTCAGCCATGCTATTTTTGGTTTATAGCTAGTTAGCTTTGAATAGCATGTTTCATTCATTTATTTAATTAGCAGTAGATCACATTTCTTCTTATGGCAGGTGCTGTTTTGCAATCCCAGTGATTCTGGCCAGAAGAGTAGAATTACTAACTCCAGAGTCAGCCCATGTAGAAGCTCTCCAAGTCTGTTTTGCCCAAACCCACAACCAAGGCACAGTAGCTTCAAATGAGCCTGAAATGGTGAAACCTCCTAACAGGATAATCTTGCACCCTTCATTATTAGCAGGACCTTTACTGTCATGGTTAAACTTAACAACTTTTCTCTTCAATGAAATGATGTGATGTTTTGCATAAAAGTAGAAATTATACATTCCTCTATACCATCATCAAGTTTTTCATTGATGTGGAAGGAATTAAAAAAGCATATAACAATCTCACTATTTTTGAGTGACCATGGTATCTGTTCTGTGGGAAGCTTTTTCTGTAGCTGAGATTGATATCTTGAGGTAGAAGAAGGTTATTTCTAGCCTTTTCACAATTTTGCAAAGGTACAGCAATGTAAATGAATACTGAGGAATGCAGTGGTCTGCTAAAGTTGTCCAAACCTACAAATTGGGAAGGGATGAAGATTTTCATATGGATTAAAAATACCTTCTGCCTTCTAAATCTAGAAATCCTCTTCCCCTCTAAAAAAACTCTAACAAACTGTACTCCAAAACCAGGAAAAAAGCTCTGGATTTTGTGTAGACAAAAAATCCCGAAAGCTCGCTCTTAGAGAAGCCCTAGACTGTGGAACTCTGGTAGTCCTTAGACTACAGAATTTATATGAAAATGTGTTTACCTCTGGGATCCTTTGTTTTATCACACGTAAGTAGACGGTCAGTTGCTCATAAGCCGGTTTGCATCATAAGTTCCTCTTTCCTCTTGTTCTGATTATCTTATATTTTAAACCCTATAGACAAGAGTGTCTACAGGACCAACATTACACAAAATCTTGCAGTAGATTTCAAAAGTCTGAGAGTGTGAAGCCATGAGTTTTTAATACAAGCCCAGATTAACACATTCCAGTTAATATTTGAATTTTCAGTAATTAAAACCAAATTAGTCATTGCTCCACTCCAGGAGTAATGTTTAGAAACCTTAGATGAACGCTTAATTTATATCATACGTTTTTAAAAAATCTGCTTTATTAATTGAATAAGTTAGGAAGAAATACAAGTTATGTAACTTATATTTTCCTTCATTTTTTCATTAAAAAAACTCAACCACAATGTTACAATCGCCTTCATAACTGGAGTTTTGCTTCATTCAAATATGCTTTATAAAATATTAATTTGAGAGGTGAACAGCTGGGAAAATTGAGCTGTGTCCCATCTTCATGTCAGCTGGGCATTCACATATTCTGCAAGCATTTTAAGAGCAATACTAGAACTCATTTTCAGGAGTACAGTTTCTCCCATGTGCCCATTTAATCTGATCAAAGACAAGAAGTGGAAAAAAGGTGGAAGTGACTGAGCAGGCAAGACGACAAGGAGACTGTGGTGTTTCCTATTAACAAATGCCCTGAGCAGAAGCACCTAGCACAAGGCAGGACCCGCCCTCATCCTGCAGCCCTGAACATGTGTTTGCTACAAAATCCTTACTGTTCTTCTTTAGGCCAATGTAAGGTTTATTAAAATTAAGGGGTGTAAGGAAAGAACAGCATGCCATGGACTTTAGTAATGTATGTAGTATATGACATAGTCACAGGATATGATCTCCTTTACTTGCTGTCCGAGTATATCAAATAGTGGTTCTGGGATCAGGATAGACTGGCTCAGTGTATTGAGGCTAGTTATATGAGGTTCAACAAGGCCAAGTGCCGGGTCCTGCCCTTAGGTCATAACAACCGTCTGCAGTGGTACAGGCTGCGGACAGAAAGGTTGGAAAGCTGCCTGGGGAAAAGGACCTGGGCGTGCTGGTTGACAGCAGCTGAGCATGAGCTCAGGTGGCCAAGGTGGCCGATGGCACCTGGCCTGTACCATCAGTAGTGTGGCAGCAGGACCAGGGCAGGGATTGTCTCCCTGTGCTGGGCACTGGTGAAGCCACAGCTCAAATCCTGTGTTCAGTTCTGAGTTCCTCACTGCAACAAAGACATTGAGGTGCTGGAGCATGTAACTGGGGAAGGGTCTGGAGAACAAGCTCAGTGGAGAGCAGCTGAGAGAGCCAGAAGCGTTCAGCCTAGAGAGTGGGAGGCTGAAGGGAGCTTTTGAAGGGAAAGTAAGTTGTGGCCAGGTGGGGTAGGTCTCTTCTCCCTATTAACAAGCGATAGAATGAGAGGAAATGGCCTCAAGTTGTGCCAGGGGAGATTTAGATTTGGCATTTGGAAAAAGGCCTTCATGGTAAATGTTTTCAAAAGAGGGGCTGCCCAGGAGTCACCATCTCTGGAGGTATTCAAAAATGCACAGATGTGGCAGTGAAGGACATGGTTTAGTGCTGGACTTGGTAGTGCTGGGTTAATGGCCCTAAAGTTCTTTTCCAACCAAAATGATCCTATGATTCTATGATTTCATGGACAGTTAATTTGATCTGCCTTGATAATCCATAAGTCAAGATAATACTTAGGTAGGAATTATACCACATTTTTCTGAAATAACATTTCAGAATGAGTCTTTCTAAATATGGTGAATTTTTGATGACATGATGGGAACAGGAAGAAAAGCTGCGCTGACAGCTCCAGAAGTGTAGACAGCTGCCAACACACAGAAAAAAAAAATAAAAGCAGTACTAATCAAAGTGGTAGAGTGGGGAAATTTTTTTTATCCTGAAGATCAGAAAAGACGAAATATCACAATGAAGTGAGAATAGAATAAATTCCAGACAAAAAAAAGCATGCAAAAAGTAAAAACCTGTGGAAAATATGACCTACAACCTGAAAGAGAATGATGCTGATGTTGTACCAAATGCTTAACAAATACAGCTATTTCTCACATTTAAAGGAGCAGGAGATGGGTGGTTTGCAGGTTTTTAAGGTGGATGGAAGAACTTAAGACTATTAAAGACACCAGAATGAAGTAGTTTGATGTTGGGAGTATTTTAACTGGATAAATAGAGAAGCCAGTCACTCAGGAGTGTCTAGAGAGAAGATAAAACATCTTCAGGATCCAATATACAGATGTTCCGCTCTAGGAAAAGGGCTTATCTGGAACCCTGTCTTAAAAAGTTTAAAAACATTAAAAAGTAGAAAAAGTTGTCCCTGTACAAGCATTTTCTGCTGTAACATAATAAATTTGGTACTTAATCATGGTTCACCATATATTCCAGATCAACAAACTTCAGCAAAAGTGTGCAACTCAAATTTTGTCTGGAATTGATACTTCTTTTAAGTGTTATCTCCACTTAAGCAAAACATCAGATCAGTAGGAATTTTGCTTGCTGACATAGTCAAGAGGTTATTTATCTTCCAAAGAAAGAATTATGCTTCATTAAATGTGCTGCCTTCAGTCCAGCAAAAAATGATTTTTTGTTCTGGTAATACCAAGAATTCCTACAAGCAGTTCAATTCTTCATTGTTATTATGCTCAAAATCTTGTTTCTATGCAAAGAGAAAGGCATACATTATATATATATATAAATATGCATATTAGGCCAAGAATTTATTGTTAGTATGAGTGAAATATTATTAGCATAAATCAAGGATTATGAGTCTAATGTAACTGCTACAGCAAAGGAAAAAAAACAAAGAAAGAAAATCAATGCAGTTAAAATTGTTATTGGTTTAAGACATAAGTTTTCATTCCTACTGGAGCTATGCTCACCCTGCCATTGCTCCTCTATGTCCTAAGGTCAGGAGATCTCGTGCTGTGCTGAGATGGCATGTGCAGAGTTTTCAGCATCCTTTGCTGGCAGGAATGATGCTGAAGTTGATAATTATTTCTTCCTTGGTCTAGGATTCACTTTGAGTTATTTTTCATGTGTTTAATAACACATTTTATACCTTTCTGCTCCTGCAGAAAGGTCTGCAGTTCCCTATACTAAGTACTGTTTATGTGTTGCCTTTGTCATGCCTAAGCCCCATTTTGTGCAGGTCTGCATTTCAGTGAGGGATCGGAGTGGGCTCTGTACAGCTTCCAGGACAACCCTCCATCCCATTTCCACAGCTGTACTCCTCTAGGCAGCATTCTGGGCTCCATCTGACAGAGCCTCCGCTGTGACACCAGAGCTGTCTTTCTCTACACTCTGTCTTCATGTTTGTCATAAATATCTTGCTCTGTGCAGAGCAACTGCTTGTTGCTGATTTCTATTTTAAACTGTGCTTGTATCACACAAATACAAACAAAAGTAATGTGATATAGCCATGGACACCTGGTCAGTTGAAGAAACTGCTGTCACAGCTAAACCAAGAAAAATTAAGCTTCAGGCTGGTCAGGAAAAATTAATACAGAGGACAATGGATAAACTCCAGACCTGAGGCCTTGGAAACTCAGTACAGTGCTTATGGCCCATTACCAGCAATGACAATGCTGTGCTAGAGAGCTCCAGATTTATTTTGTGCAGGCGGCAAGTACAGGGGACCAAAGGATGATATACAGGTGCTGGGCTTTCTGACTAAAGCATGTACTTCAGTGCATAAAAAAGTGTTGCTTATTTCAGCTCTGGCAGTGAAGTGTTTGCTGTCATCATGCCATTTGTGTGCAGCAGTAAACCCTAGTTTAGATAGTATAGATAGTATACTAGATAGTATAGCTATCACAGCCATGAGTACCACTTCATTATTGGAATTGAAACCAGAAACTTATATTTAAGCATATCCTTCAAAGACATTTTAAAGCAAAAATAAAGTGCTCAGTATAGTGTAGCACTGAAACTGACAAAAAATAATATCCACAGAGCTTCTCATCACTGCAGGATTACAGTATTGATTTTTGTAAACATGTTATGTAGTGCCGGTTGAGGATAGAAAGTGAGTTTTGAGGCAGCAAAAGTGAAAACACAATTTTTGAAAGAAGATTTACTTTTGAAGTGCAATTTCAGAATAATACTTCCCAAAAGACTGGTGTGTCTTTTTTCCCCACTTCTTTCTATTTACATTCTTTGAAGATCCCTTTGTCTAACAGTTGTGTTTGTTGGTTTTTTTTTATTATTGTCCTACGTGTTAACACAGAAAAGGTAAAGCACAAGTAATTTAAAAGGTAGAAAAGTAAAAATTTTTAGAATCATCATCTTTTTTTCTTTAATAGATAAAAACAAACTCTGTTTGGAAAACATCTGTTTTAAGACATGAAAAATATTTCGTCATAAAATTACATATTCTTATGTAATTTTTAAGTTCCGTGAAAAAATCTGATTTCTCTTTTCTTATAAATTCATTTCTTAAATGATGGGCAGTACTTCAGAACCAATGGACTTCAGTTATAAAAATATATATTTATTTATGGTATTTAAGGACTAGCTTATATTATCTGAACATTTGCATTTTGATGGACATATAAAATATCAGTGTCTATATAGAAATATATTAATAATGTCATACACATGTATATGGTGGAAGAAGATGGGGGAGTGAGAGATTCTGAGTTTGCAGAGATTTCACATGCCTTTTTGAGGAGCTTTCCAATCATTCCAGAAGCTGTTATAGAATAATGGGGAGAAAGAATCTACCGTTTCAGTTCTTCTCTTCTTATTCTATACATATGGGGAAAATTAAGATGAGTAATCACAATCAGCACGAGCTATTTAAGAAAATGGGTGAATGAAACTACAAGGCTGCAAAAGTATTCACAGTTAAGCAGAAGGTAAACAAAGGTGTTTTATTTTATTTTTTTAAACTGCCCAGTATCTTGCTTTTAGATTTTAACCAGCTGAGATTAGAGCTGCTTGTATAGAGTCAACTGCTGTTTAGCAGGAAGCTTAAAAAAATTAAGATGATTAACAACTGGTAGCAAACATTCACTGCTATCCATGGCAGCTCTAATGCAAATGCAGAAAGGGGAAATTCTCTGAATAATGCCAAGCAGTTCTGTTGCATTCAGAACTCCTGGAAGAGTAACTATGCAGTTCCACTTAGCTCACAAAAAAAATCTGGTTTACTCTGAAATACATTATTTAAATGAGCTCATAAAGGAGCCTACTAAGCAGTTGTTGACATTAACCAGAATGTGTTTTTCAGTGACTTATGTTTCCTTTATCTATTTATACATTCCCAGCATAACTGAAAGACACATAAACTGGAGTTTATTATGCACTTATTAAGCACAACCCTATGATCAAACTAACACAAAAATGCTGAAAAATATTTTCAAGCTAAGAGAATTTGCCACTAAAATTACTGGAGTCTAGCTTAAACTAGATTGACATTAGAGGACATAAAAATATGTAACACCTGGAGTCTCTAGAGCAAAAGAATGAACTCTGCAATTTAAAACAGAATCTGATAGCTGTTTTTCTGTTTGATTTTGAAAATTTCTGTCAAGCAATATATTGTTGATCCTGCATGCTGTTTTATCTCCCCTTTTTAAAGAAAAATCCCACCCAGAATCTTGTTAGATGTTATAGTTGTTAATTTGTTATTTTGTTGTTTTGTTGTTTTTTTTTCCTCAGAATCTGATACAGAGTTTGTAATTCATGGTAAGTATCCTAATGGTAAGGTGAAAATAGGTGAAAATGCTCAACAGTGACATGGTTAAAAAGGTGACACAAGTAAAGTGACTGGATTGAATTGGTGGTATAACATTATGATTCATAATTAGATCTATATTCAGTTATGTTGAGTGTTTGTATGCTTGCATCCTATCCTGTGATCTCACTGGATTAGGACTGATTTAGGAGCCATAAAAGGCAAGTGGGAAAGATAAGTTTGCTCCTAAAAACTGGAGGTCCCCAGTCTCTTTCCCCAAATCTGACATTTCAAGACTACTTGACAAATTCTGAAGTGGTCTGGACTTTGACTGTTGGTAAAGTCTGCTCCATTCTTATTTTTCAGATTTTACCATCAGCAATGCAGTATATAGTGTTCCTACATCATGTCACATCACGTATGAATGCTCAAAGTGCCACCAAAATACCTCATAAGTACACTATAGCTCCATGTCAAATCCTCAGACTAAGTCCACAGATGTGCCACCTCCTATGAACCCATTTGTCTGTTTTATTTCCTCAAGTATAAACATACTGCCAATGAAGTTTGTAAAATCACAAAACTGTGTGATTGAACTGTTTTGATAACGTGTTCCAGCCATCTGCTGTAACACTTAGCCCACATTGGCTGCATTGTGGACAACTTAAAAGACCTCACAGCAAAGAGCAAGGTGACACCTCAGTATTTCTTTTTTCAGATTTTTTACCAGACAGTTTTCCAAGGTTGATCTCCTGCATCTGAGCAAAAAAGATATTGGCTGCTGTTTCTTGATTAACAGGAAATTTTTATAACTGAGTGAGGGGATCCCAGAGAACACATGACAATACTGTTGGAACAGCCACTCACAGTCTTGTACATGCCAAAAAAAGTACAGAAATTACACCAGAAAAGAGATGCAAGAACCAGTGGAACATGATATACAGTACTGGGACCCTGCTAATGAGGTGGTTTTTGCAACTTCCTCATCCAAGTAGCAATGAGTGCAACAAATCTGCACTCTGAATTACAAAATGTCCATAAATTTGGATATAAAATTTTTATGAACTTTGTGCTCTTTGTTTATTACACAGGCAGTCAATTTAATTAACATTGTGAACTAGTGATCAAAATAATCTACTCATCTATTTTTAAATTCTCTGTACCAGACAAATTAAAATTACCCAAAGCATTATATCCTGGATAATACCTGTGCTCATTCAGACTACTTGGCCATCTTTCAGGACAGTACTGAACTTTTAATTTATACTTTGAATTCCAATTCTACTGCATTCCCCCCTAAATTCAGAACACTATAGTGTAAGCGCACAGTGTTCGAAGTGACTGAAGAAGCAAACCCAGATTTCCAAGTCACATCTCACAGGCTTATTTGCTCTTTCATTTTTGTACACTGTCTTCAGTTAAAGAAACAGCCTCGACTCCTGGTTCAAATTAGTAATCCTGACGATTTTTTCTTCAAGGCATGCATGCCTAAGTAGCACTAAAGTATAATATATTAAAAGTTTCTCCTGTATCAAGTAGCTTAAAGACTGGAAAAATAATCTTCACTTCCTTTAGAAGGTGCAGTTGCAACTTGCTGTTCCACTTTTGACTGAACTTCAGTACATTATCCTCTAGAGATATTCTATGTCCATATTAATATCATTGACCAGAAACAAAGCATTCTAAATTATGGATTTTTATTTGTATGACTAAATGGCAGCAGACATGCATTGACTGGAGAAGAGGAACTGGGTAAAATTTGTTATTGTGATTTTGTGCTGTTTTAAAAAATGTCACGAAACAATTGTGTCAGTAAGAGACATTCTGTGGGGAAGGAGGAAAAGAAAAATACCACAGTTTGCTTTTCTCTTTTTTTAAACTTTGTTTTAAAGGATAGGACAAAGATGAGAGTCATTAAGAAATATATATACTAAATATATAACATCCAGTACAACTACTCTGAAAACAGGGAGTTTCACATTAGCCCAAATGTGTTCTGTTAGTGAATCTCAATTCATTTTCTGCCAGTGAAAATTAAATTATATGAATTACAGATGGAGAATTCAACAAAGCAACATCTCAAACAGAAAATTACAGGAATCAATAATCTTTTCAGACACTAGGAGGAGAAGTGCCTGATTATATATTTTGTTTTAACAACAGCTCGGTAAAGTAAAAGACTTTTTAGTAGGGGAGCTCTGTTACAGCAAAACTGAGTAACATCTCCTAAAGATGAGATTCATGCATCTTTTCAAACCCTGCTGGAGGGAAGAAAGCTTTGGAGAGAGAAAGTGCTCTCTGCTAATTACCCCAAGAAACAGAAACAAGCACTTCCAGAAAGTTTACAGCATTGCTAAATCAGCTCATGGATACTCTCCAATTTCTGGTTCAGTGCAGCAGATTGATTTTACTTTCCCTGTCACTGTCAGTGAAAGGGATATACCTGTTTCTAAATGCTGACAAGAAGGCTAAGCATCCCTCTGGTCTTCATGAGCTGTATCTTGCAAACTTGTGTTCAGCTGCTGGTCTGGCTTTAGACATTTCAAATGTGGAGCTGATGGATGCTCTAAAAAACAGTCTAAATCACTTGAAAAGGACCCAGCTTTTCTGCTTGACAAGGGTAGCATTTTTTTTTCAATACCTGCAACCTATTCCCATAATAAGCACAGCATCCTAAGACTTTCTTAGAAGTGCCGTCACCTCTCACAATAAATTTACATGGTGTACACCAAGTGATGTAGGAAATGGTAGGACACATTCTCTCCACAGAGGCAATGGAGCCAATTCAGGTGCTGGTTCTGATACAGTTCAAGGTTTGTTTCTGAGGTGTGCAGATTTTAAAAATGCCTTATGTTGGGCCTTGTATGATGTGATGCCAAGTCTGAGGAAGGACTTTCCCTTCTGGCAGGCAGTAGCATATGTCCCTGCAAGGACAAAAAGGCTGAAGAATAATTTCCAGCTTCAGGCAGAGCTGAAACAGAGCCATATAAGGGGGATCCCTCCACTCTGGATGAAATAATCATGCCTTACAAAAATTCCATATGGATATTTTGTCTTCCTCACTTTAAGTCTGATTGGTTGACAAACATTTTAACTAACAGAATGAGTAAGATTTGCATAATTACACTGTATTTTTTAAGAACTATACAAGAAATATGCAAATTCTGGGTTGGCTTCTACTATAACTTTGCTTTTATGGGCTCATCTTTTTATATCTCCCAGGCTGTTGCTCAGCAACAAAAATGACACAGAAGTTATTCACATCCATCTAGTGGAAAAGTTTGTCCAAAAGGAAAAAATATAAGTTATCTGAAAAAATCTGAAAAATCCCATTCTAAATGAACTATGTATCTATCCTCAGCTATTACCATTCTTTTTATTTTCTCACATCAGCTGTGCTCACCATTTTTCACTTCAATGATCAGATACACTTATAAGAGAGGAAGACCTCACTGTCCAAGAGAAAAAGAATGTTCTTAATGTTTCTTGTTGTACTATTTCATGAAAGTAGATTGGAAGACAGAGGAAAGAGGTTTGGATATGTTTTATGCCTAGCACTGTAATATAAGTAAGCTTTTCCTTTTCCTGTCCCAATCCACACAATTTTCATGCATGCAAATTTGGATTTTATTTAAATCACATACAAAGTCTCACTGTGAAATGTTAATAATTTGAGTTATTGGTTTTTTTATTGGTGGCTTAACATCAGAAAAGAATGAAAAATGCTGGGTTGATGGCTACTCTAATAAACAAATATGAACATTAAAGAAACACACACCAAAACTTGCTGTATGACAAAGGCAGATAACATGACAGGAAAACCCTAAAATCTTATAACAACAAAGATTTTATTTTACTTTTACAAAAAATAAAGCCTGTTTAACTTCAAAAATTTTGCAGCAAAACATTTGTCACTGTAAATTTTATGTTCCTTTAAATAATTGCAGCATCATTAGAAACTGTTTTTGCTGTAGATCCTTCTGTCCTCTGTTCATATGTTTACAAATAAGGAAACTATTTTGACTTAAATGTATAGAGTGAAAATAATATAAATTGCAAGGTCCAGAGGTCACCTAGTACAAACCCATGCTCAGAGCATATTGATGGGTTTTTTAAATCTAAAATTTGTGGCTGTAAGGAGCATGTAGTTGACCCAGAATTCACAAGATGAGTGAGCCAAAACTGGGAACCATAGAATAGTATGAGAGTTTATATTTTTTATATTTCATTTCAGTTTTATTTTTCAATTCATATTTTTATATTTCATTTTATTTTCTTTTTTTTTTCTATTTCTTTTAAGTAACCAATCTCATGGTGGATAGAGTAGGTGGAGCAGGCTATGTATGCCTTCCTACTTGACATGAATGATGTTCCAGTGACCAGCAGACCTTCAAACTGCACTGGTTTCTCTGGTTGCACTGGCATGCTAAAGGCCTTGACCCAGGCAGAAACTCTGGGGCATGATGTAATCATTCAAGCCTGTCCTGCCTTGTTCAGAACATGAGGACCTGACGTCCAAAGATTCTTTCCAAAACAAACTACTCTATGACTCTTAAAATGTGGTGGTTTCCACCAAAAAATAGTTTTGGCCTCTCTTTCATAAGCTTTCATAAGCTCACATACTTTCGCAAACAGCTGAGATTTTTAAGATATGATTTAGATTAATTTAAGATGCAAGAAAAATACTGTAGTCTGTTAAACATGCTACCAATGATAGTGTCAAATAGTGATATTAACCTCTGGAGTCATGGTATCAATTAATGTTTTATTCAAAAAATGTAAGCTATTAAGATATTTTTATTTGATATTTTGCAAATAGTTGACATAGTGCAACTGAAACTTACAGGTCAGCTGTAATTATAAACATACATACAGATATGTGTAAATAAATCCTATACTAAAAAGAAAACGTATATCTGGTTCTCATAACTCTATGTGTCATATGCATGTTCAAGCTTTTTGTATCAGTTGAAATACCATGAAGGGCAGTGACATGTACCACTCTGCTGTCAAACATCTAATATCTGGAAGTGATATTCACATTATTAAAAGCAACAATAAGTATAAAATCACTCTACATAAACTAAAAAGGCGTCTTAGGTTTCCTAGAGCATTACCATATAATGCTCCATGACCTAGGAGTTCTCTTTGGCCACAGATGGTCTGCTAACTACATTTAATGTGTGAGGGTTTGGTTCAGCTGGCAAAAAACAAGATTAACACAGAAAGTCTGGTAAAGACTGATTACTGGGAAAGTCTGAGGTACCTACAGACTGGAATCCTATATTGTACCTCATATGATGTGGTTTAACCCCAGCAGCCCCTCGCAGTTACTCACTCCCCCACAGTCGCATAGGGGAGAGACTCGGAAGAGTAAAAGTGAGAAAATTCATGGCTTGAGATAAACACAGAAATAAAGACAGTTTAATAGGGAAGACAAAAGCTGTGTAGGCAAGAAAAGCAAAACAAGGAATCAAGTCACCTGTTCCCGTGGTTGAGCAGGTGTTCAGCCATCCCCAGGAGAGCAGGGCTCCATCACATGTACTGGTGCCTTGGGAAGACAAACACCATCACTCCAAATGTCCCCTCTTCCTTCTTCTTCCCCCAGCTTTAGAAGCTGAGTATGACACCACATGATGTGGGATATTACTATGGTCTGCTGGAGTCAGCTCTCCTGGCTGTGCCTCCTTCCAGCTTCTTGCTCTCCCTGAGCCCACTCCCTGGTGGGGTGCTGTGAGGAGCAGAAAAGGCCTTGACCCTGTGCAAAGCCTGCTCAGCAGTAGCTAAAAAATCCCTGTGATATCAACTCTGTTTTCAGCATTTATCCAAAACACAGTCCCATGCCTAGGGGTAAAAAGACCTTGCTCACCTCTTTCCTGTGCGCACACACAAAAGTTATTTTTTATTCTTGACTGATCATCACCAAGATCTGAAATATCGGCTAGACTGCTTTGCCAGAGCAGCCTGGTGTTTTTTCAATTGTATTGTACTTCCAAGCAAGAAAAGAATTTCCTGTCAAAAGGATATCCTTAGACATGAAATGTGTGCATTTGCAATTTGTATGATTGCATCCCTCAGAACACCTATTTCCAGTTTTGTAATGAAATTTAAACAGACTGCACAAAATTGCAGCATAATATATTAGTATTAATTTGATTTTGTTGCTCTGTTGTATTTGATACTGGAAGATAATTTATAAAGACTTTCATATTAGCCCTAATTAAATTATGGTCACTGTTTCACCTATGTCCTCTACTTTCCAAAATTCCAAGTTATAGGCTCTTTGTAATGCATACAAAAGGATACATGGTGTTGATCTTATGAAGTTGTGCTTATGTGAGTGGTATAATTGTGCTCTTCTTAACTTACTCCCTAGAAGAAGCACAAGACAGGAACCATCATCTCATATTTCCTGCAAGATATTTTTTTGAACTGAAGGAGAAGGAGCAGAAGACAATGAAAGGGAAGTGGAAAGTAGTAGGACAAAGCAGAACAAAAGTGTTGATTTTTAAATATTTAAAGTATGTAAAAAGCCAGCTCTATCTGTAAAAGTTTTCCAAGCTGTGGTTTAATATAATTAATGATTTTTCCAGTAGACTTAACTGACAATTATGTCCCTGCCTTGACACATGAACATGAATATTTATATGCACAGTTACAACCTGTCATCAGCAGTTCTTCCTATCCCACAGACATCCTGTACGACATGATATTCAAAAGAGTAGGTATAAAAAGGAAGTTATATTTAGAAGAAAATATTTGTTCCTGGTGCTCCTGTTCCCTGCTAGCTGTTTCAACTCCCCTAATTTTAATCACACTTTCCTACAATATTGTTAGCAACAACCTCAAACATCTGAGGTGCCAACATGGGGTAGTAACTCCTGGCACATCCTGCTCTAGCTGTGCCCTCTAACCCAGGAAGCAGCTCTTGTGTTCACCTGAGCCATGATGCCAGGGCTCTGAAGTGCTAAAATTCCATTCTGTATCCTGATATCCATTAAGAATGTTGTAATTTGAATTGTGGGCAAAAAAATATATTAAATTGCAACACAGGAGTATCTGCCCCCTGTTTGGTCCTCTCCTCTCCTCTCCTCTCCTCTCCTCTCCTCTCCTCTCCTCTCATCTTCGCTTTGCTTCTCGCTTCGCTTCGCTTTTCTCTCTTCTCTCTTCTCTCTTCTCTCTTCTCTCTTCTCTCTTCTCTCTTCTCTCTTCTCTCTTCTCTCTTCTCTCTTCTCTCTTCTCTCTTCTCTCTTCTCTCTTCTCCCTTCTCCCTTCTCCCTTCTCCCTTCTCTCTTCTCTCTTCTCTCTTCTCTCTTCTCTCTTCTCTCTTCTCTCTTCTCTCTTCTCTCTTCTCTCTTCTTCTCCCTTCTCTCTTCTCTCTTCTCTCTTCTCTCTTCTCTCTTCTCTCTTCTCTCTTCTCTCTTCTCTCTTCTCTCTTCTCTCTTCTCTCTTCTCTCTTCTCTCTCTTCTTTCTTCTCCCTTTCCCTTTCCCTTTCCCTTTCCCTTTCCCTTCCCCTTCCCCTTCCTCTTCCCCTTCCCCTTCCCCTTCCCCTTCCCCTTCCCTTTCCCTTTCCCTTTCCATTTCCCTTGCCCCTTCCCTTTCCCTTTCCCCTTCCCTTTCCTTTTCCAAAATCAAAGAAATGTATACCTGTATTGCTGCAGCTCAAATGACAGTCTTTTCTGATTGTTTCAGTATGAGACCTCACAGTCTTCAGTAAACTTTCCACCTTAGTACACCCACAAAGGCATGAAATAACACTAGAAATTTAATGGAAGACTACATGGTTCAATGCAAATGTAAACTGAAATTCAGGATTCTTTCAGAGATAACATGATGTTGATATTCTGTCTTACTCAATGAGGTCGAGTACTAAACTGATATTGTTCTTTTCCAAAGCTTTAAAGCTTGAGGTCTGTTTGTCTTGCATTACAACTTCTGCCTTTGCTAAGCTACTGCCATGTTTAAATATTGGTTAAATTTCATCTTCGCACAAAGATCCATTTATGTGCATTGGTATTTTAGTCAGCTGACTGGTATAAATTTGCTGCACTTATCCAGGTGTGTATTCAAAATATACTTTGAAATGTTTTTCATTGTCATTCACCAAATTAAAAAAAATCCAATGAAGTAATAATTTTCAAAACATTATCACAATATTTATAACTCATGCTATCTGGAATCTGGGTATTTGCTTATGGATGTATTTTTAAAATCATAAACTTTATATTATTCTGAGTGTTTTCACAGAATCACAGAATGATTGGGATTGGAAGGGACCTCTGGAGATCATCCAGTCCAATCCCCCTGCCAATGCAGGGTAACCTCGAGAAGGTAACACAGGAACATGTCCAGGTGGGTTTGGAATGTCTCCAGAGAAGCAGAACCCAGGGCCTCCCTGGGCAGCTTTTACAGTGCTCTGCCAGTCTTCATGGAAAGAAGTTCCTCCTCATGTTGAGGTGGATCTTCATATGTTTCATTTTATGGCCATTGCTCCTCATCCTGTCACTGAGCACCACTGAAAAAGTCTGGCACCAACCTCTAGGCACCTGCCTTTGAGGTATTTATATGCATTAATGAGATCCCCTCTCAGCCTTCTCTTCTCCAGACTAAACAGTCACTGCTCTTGACAGATGCTCCAGACTTCTCAACATCTTCTTGGCCTCTGCTAGACCATCTCCAGTAGCTCCTTGTCTTTCTTGAACTGTGAAACCTAGAACTGGACACAGCACTCCAAAGGTGGCAGGATCACCTCCCTCGACCTGCTGACAACTTTCTTCCTGATGCACCCCAGGACTTTTCTACAGTGTAAATGAAGGACTCATTTTCCAGTCTTTGCATCACTACAATGAAAGTGAGTGTCTGACATTGATAACTACTGCTCTAGATTACCGTCTGCGACTTTCAGTGGCCCCAGGTAGTGTTCAATGAATTTCAGCAGCCTAGGTTATAAGTTGTTGGACTAAGCAGGACCCCTAGGAATATTCACTTCATTTTGGACTATCTAATGTAACCAAGGGACCACTTGACTAGCCTGTCCAACTTTCTCTCCATAATATTAATAAATTATGCTATCGTAATCTAAACTTTTAAAATGTATGTGATTATAAGAATTAGGACTCCTTTTGAAAGAAGTGGTAAAGTGACTCAAAGGAGAATCTTTCTCCTTTTCTCCCTTAAGTGTGCTCACTGAACCTTCCTATGCACATTGAGCTACATATCATTGTCACTGTCATTCCTAAGAGAAGGTGATAAAGAAATCCTCTTAGGAAGTCTTCTGACACAAAAAAATTGAACAGTTTATAAAATGATATTGAAACCAAGTGATAAATATGCAAATTAAACTTGCCAGGTGGCAGGAACTCTTTCAATGTTCCTTTTCACCTTTAGATAGTCTGAAAGTCTTCTGCCAGTCTCTCAGTCTCAGAGTGATTTTGAGGAATACTTGATGAGCAAATTTAAAATTGAAAATTTAATTTCCAAGGTCATTCTTATACACTAAATTAAATACTTCAAGAGAAAAATACAAATCAGGTATGAGCACTGGTAATGAAGAGAATGCCAAGAGCAAAGGGAGCAAAACCTCTACGCAAGGCTGGAAGCAAAGGCTAGAAGCAAAAAAAAGAGTTAGATCTGCACAAAATCTTGGGAGTGTCCATAACAAGGCAGAAGGGTTGTTGACAGTGGAAAGTAGAACACTTTGCAGGCAAGCTAACTTTTTGAAGTAAAGTGAAATAATGGTTGAAATAGCTTCAACACCTGCGGCAGATTACAATGTTACATCATAGTTGTAGTTTACCTGAAGTTCTGAGAAAACAGATGCAATGTCTAAATGATACTGTGACTATATTTGGTCTGATGAAGTTAAAGATGAATGAAATAAGGTTAAATAAGAATTATTTTACTGTTTTTCACATTATTAGTTTACTGCTTTGCTTCCAAAAACATAGTTTCAGTTGATTCTATGTAATCTAAAAGGTTATGAGATTAAATTGTGTTATTAAGGCCTGTTTGATTTGTTTAGTGCTAGACAAAAAAGTAATAAAAGAAGAGGAGCATTTTTATAAACTGACCATTAATTTTCTTTTTGGTCAGCACAGGAAAGTAAAACTGAAACATACACATATCTTAAGTGAAGGAAATATAGAACAATCCTGCATTGCATCTAATCATCTAAGACTTGAAGAAAGTTGGAATATATGGTTTCAAGATGTCTTTCTTTTAAAGCAGAAATTTTGCAAAGTAATATTCCAGATGTGATCTCAAAAATATTTTGAGTGTGTTGCACTGGTTTCTTCTCCTGGTCTTTTTAACTGTTATCTTAAACAAAAGGAATGTCTTCAGATGTGACTGTGCGATAAAGATTTGTAATGAGAAAAAAAACAATATCCTCATGCTTTTAATAAGGGCTTATCTTTATGGAATTGTCTGTTTTCAGAGGTCAGAATTAATTTCCTGTCAAATATATCATACAGGCATTAACAGCAGTGCCTATCTAGTCCCATTTCTTATTTTCTCTAGGAACAGGAATTTTCAATATTAGACATCAGTTGATGCATCTAACTACAGGTTGGAGAAATTTTTGCATTTCTTAATTAATAAAAATTATATTTCTAAGGATATGGCCTTTTTGAATTGTGGTTTAGATAAAGGCTTCCATTTTTTTTCTGCCTAACTTATGGTTTGGTTCAGCACTTAGCAGCTTTTCATGCTTTTGCTGAAGTTCATTTTGCTTCTCTACAATCAAGTTCCACACAGCTTGCTCTTACTTCAGGCAACTCTGGAATATGACTAGATTTTTCCTGAAGAAAAAATTAAAATTTGTCAGGGAGATATAATTTTTAGCTTATTTCAGGTTTGAGAACCTAACTGCTACTGTTCTATTTCCTGCCAACCATAATTTCATGGGGAAATGATTAATATTCTTTGACTAAATCTGATTTATCTAGTTGCACTTTAGCAATTCTTGGTTTTCCCCCATGAAACGAGATTATAAATCCTTATATCCATCTCTACTATATAATGTGTACCTCTGCTACTTATACAAAGATGTGAATGCACATATGGAGTGTAAGTCATGTTGTTTGGGTTTTTTTTTACTTTGCTTGGATAAAACTTTTCTTCTACTTGCGAACAAAGCATCTCTTTTATTCTTTACCATATTTCTAACACTTCTTTGGCTGCACCAAATGAATGGACGTATTTAGTTAGACATCCAGACATGTGCTGATAGATCCCTCCTAATGTTGCAAACTGAACAGTGTATTCCAGTGGATTGTATTTTTCTATGTATACCTCTTAATTCCAAGACAATCAACAAAGGGACATCAGTTGGGCCTTTCAGGAAATTAAATTTTTTTATGTCAGAGGAATATTTTTTCTTGGAAAATGTATTTTACTAGAGTATTAAAGAACTTGTTAAAAATACTGAAAGAAACTCAAAGAAAACTAGTGTCCCCAGCACATGAAGGACAGGGAGCTGCTGGAGCCAGGCCAGAGGAGGCACCTAGGTGATCAGAGGGATGGAGCAGCTCTACTATGAGGAAAGGCTGAGAGAATTTGGATTGTTCAGCCTGGAAAAATGAAGCTTCAAGGTCACCTAATTGTGGCATTTAGTACCTGAAAGGAGCTGACAACAAAGGTGGAGAGAGAGAATTTACAAGGGCCTGGAGTGACAGGACAAGGGGGAATGGTTTCAAACTGAAGGAGAGCAGGGTTAGATTAGATATTAGGAAGAAATTCTTCCCTGTGTGGGTGGTGAGGCACAGGTTTCCCAGAGAAGCTGTGACTGTCCCATCCCTGGAAGTGTTTAAGGCCAGGTTGGATGGAGCTCTGAGCAACCTGGTCTAGCAGAAGGAGTCCTTGCCAATGGCAGAGGGTTTAGATTTAGATGATATTAAATATCTCTTCCATTCCAGGTCATCCTGTGATTCTCTGATTCATTCTATAATTTCAAATGAAGGCTTTGCAAAAAAGTTTAGTCTAAATTAGTTAAGCAATTATTAAGTACAAACTGGTAAATGTAATAGCAATATAAGAATTGAATAATTAGGAAAATAAATATAAATCCATAAGAACTAGTGAAAAGCCACTGTCATTAGAAACTAATTTCACTAATGAATAAATACTGGCAGGTGACAATCTGTACTCCTCTCAGTTCACTTTTAAGCCTTTTCTGAAAGGAGGTAAAGAGCTGGAACTTTGCTGTCCTATAAAAGAAAAGGGTAGAGCAGTACTCATGTCTGACAGGAGCCATGTCTGTCAAACACTGCATCACTAGCAATGCTGTCTGATTTAACAAAATGTGATAAACGTAGAAGAGACCTCACTGAGGGCTTAGAATTTGCTTTACTGAGAAATGGCTCTCTGGCCATTGCTGTTCTTAAAAATTATTTATCTTGCAAACAGAAGTTTGCTATTTTGGGGTTTACTGTGTATGCCTTTCATGGAGTAACTTCTGGACTTTTGGAGGGTAGCTTTTGAACATTTTGTTTATAACAGGGTTCCATTCTATTGCACTTTAGATTGGAATTTTGTGTCTCTGTAAGTGTTGACTCTTAAGTGCTTTAAAAGCCATTTAGACATGGAATAGTGACATAGAACACCATCATTGCCCCAAAATGGGCAATGTTTGTTGAAGCACAATCCATTCCACTGACCCCAAAATTTCCAAAACATACCTTAAAGCTATGTCCAAAACAGAATGACTGGATGTTTTCTATTTTAGACTTATCTACTATCCTTTGTGTTGTATAAAATATAATCATACTTGCAAGTACTTGGATCTCATGTGTGAAATAGATAATACTAGATTACTTTGGTGTTAAAACCAAAATAATGAATTAATTTGTCCTAAATTTATAGTCTCAACAGACTGCAGGGATGAATGTATTTTTGTGGCTTGGGAAGAAATTAGCTCAATTTTGCCACAGACAGCAGAGATACAGATTCCTCTGTTTCTTGTTATTGTTTCTTTTGTTGGAGTTTTGCTCAGTGGCTCTGACAGCATTACTGCAACCAACATCTCTGGGAACTCCAACACCAACACATGAGACAAAATAGCAGTTTCCCATGTTGTGGAACTAGCATCAAATAGCTGACGATTTCCCTGAGCACAGGTTTCTAAGCATTCATTGGCCTGCCTCCTGGAAATCCAGCTCACTTTTGCTCCCCTTGAAACAATTTTAGGCACTCTGCTTTGACACGTGTCAGAAACCAGTCCAGTGTAACTGATCTTGTAGGAGTGTTCTTTGAATGCTGAATATTTGACTGTGGCTGTGTTGATTCCTGTTCTGAAAGATTGTCCCTCATGGGCCCAGAGTGTGTGTGTGTGTATGTGTGTGTGTTATGGTCCAAAATGCTTACTGGAACAACTCTGAATTGTTTACATGTTTCAGCCACACAAGAGAACAGGAATTAACAACTGCTTAATGCACATTTACTTTTGTTTGGATTCAGATGCTTATTTCCTTCTTGAAAGACTGTTTTAATCTCCTCAAAAGCTGTTCAGGCTTTTCCTCAGCTCCATGGGACTTCATCATCAATCATGGCACTCTGAGATGGCAGGCTGCCACAAGGGCAGAAAAGCTGGTGCTGTACTGTCAACAGAAACAAGCAGCTTGAGTAGCTTTCCATTAGGATATGGCTGGACCCAGACCTCTGTTTATTAAGCTGATGTTTGGGCCAAACCACTTAGCAGCAGGATCAAACTAGTAATGAATGCACTGCAAATCATGGAGTGTATGTATTCTCTGTGTACAATCATTAGCAAAAGTAGGTCACGGGCCAGCAACTCTGCAATCTTTGACTTATTGCAGGCTCTGCAGGGATAAAATGTCATCATTACTAAAACACAAGTACAAATTCCTTTGTTATTGACTCAAAATTGAGAGCTGTTGTAGAAAAGGATCTTAAAACAACACAGTATGAACCTTTTTGGAAAACAAGACAAAAAAGGCACACCAACACTCCCTCCCAAAACCCAAACCAAACACCAAAGTTCTTTTTGTCTGTTTTCAGCCATGAAAACTCTAACAATCTAATTCTGCTCAGGACCCTTCTCAACATGCCATCAACAAACACCATAGGAAGATTTCTGCAGAATCCTCCAGAGAGCTTCACAATACCAACACTTCTAAACCAGAAGATAAATTTATCCTCTGACTCTTTCTTTAAGCAGCCTGTCTGCTAAAATTGTAACAAATGTTTTGTTCAGATTGAATGATTCATGTAACTTTAATTGAAATTATATTTTTTAAAATATGAAAAATACTTAGAATTAAGATGCCTTCAGACTATTCTTAATGGCAAAGTATTTTACGCATGGAAATCCTTCTAGGAAAAGAGGATGGAAGGGTACACAGAAGTGGGAGGACAATAATGGTTAGGAGTTAAGATGGCAATGAACTTCTTTCTTGCTTATTTTTATTCCAGCAAGGTGTGCTTTCAAATGGCCTAATTTGATTTCTGCTAAAATTTTTCTGTCTTTTAAACTAGAAGTGTAAACGTCTTTTTTATTGACTTATTCATTCTAGAAGTTCTTTCTGAGTTAAACTCCAATAGTTTATATAGGTCATCATCAATCTTTTACATATTTCACTGCCATTACTAACCCTTCCTTACTACTGCCTACTCATTTTTTAATGAAAAAAGGACATTTTAACAAATTATTGTTTATCATTAAAGGCTTATTCTTTTGCAGTGTGGATAAAAAGCAGAGGGCAGAAGTGATTTCTAGGGAAGTCATGAATCCATCCAGGACAGCTGACCAAACTATTCCCATTTAACTAGTTTGGTTTTTTTTTTTTTGTCTATGAGATAATTTAATTGTCTCACTACCTGTCACTACCATGCATTGAATTGTGTCGTGTTTTTTCTTTAAATCAAAAAGGATCAGTGAAAGTATATTTTGAAAGGGATGTAGATAGAGTCAACCCAAACTAAAGTTAGAACAGCAGAAGAGGCTTGGGTTTGAGTGCCATTAGCTGCAGAATCATTTGATATCAGTTAATGGACTCATTAAATGAAAAAAAAATTAAATGTGCTCAAACCTAATACAATTGTTCTGTCATGCTCATGCTGGAAAAAGTGACAAGAAATTATTGTGGGGAAGGGGAATGACAGTATTTACTATCTTTTGCTTTACATTTATTCAAAAAGGGGATTATTATTATTATTTTTACCTTTTCAGATTAAGCAAAACCCACACCCTCATTTTTCAAAGTGTTTCTACATTTGCCTTCAGGAAGTTTCAAAGTGAAAGTGTCAAAACAGGACTTCCTTCCCCCTCCCCACATCCCATATTCCCTGAAACAAACTCTTGCTAAAAGAAAAAAATTCCTGAAGAATTTCAATTGGAAAAACTTCATGGTTTGCCAGCATATGATTTCACTGGAGTTTACTGAATCAGCTATTATCAGCCTTCAGGGAAGGAAAACAGCTAGAATAAATTAGAATATCTTCTTGCAGAGCTGGCTTCACAGCAAGTGAGGGTTGAGAATTAAGAAGCAATATTTAATTTGGTTTGTTGTTGGGGGTTATTTTGTGTGGAACTGACTTTGAAGACCAAAATTCCACCTAAACAGGATGAAAAACAACTCACATTTTCCTTCCTGGGAGTTGGAACCTGCCATGTTCAGAAGTGGAAATACAGCCTTCAAAATACCCAACCAGCTCTGCACATGGACATAGTCTTGGTGGTCTTTCACTGTGCTCAGTTGTTTTCCTACAACTGAACAGCAGCAGCACCCACAGAGACCAGCTGGGTCAGGTGAATGCCCACTGCAAATTCAGAGCTTGTTCCCTACACCTTAGAGGTGACCCCTCTGACTTTGATTCCACACCACCTTCCGTGCAACTGATGGGGTGAAGGTTTTCATGCTGTTGAAAACAACTGATTAATTACTAACTAGGAAGCATTACTTACACAGGAATACTTAAACTATTCATCCGACACTAAGCAAAAGCTTGTTACCAACTGCCAGACTTAGACACACATATGCAGTTGCAGATACCTGGAACAAATATCTTTTCCTGATTTATTTGAGGACAGCAGCTGTCCTGGAAAATATCTTTGGCTAACAGTTGAATTTTCTTAGCCAACTGTATATTTCCAGCTATATCTAAATATCTCTACTCCCTCTCCTGCTTTCTGCATGTGTTCAGCATCACAAATAACTTACCAATAACCTCATTGCTGCTTTCCTGTTTATCCACTTTCATAAAAAGAATGATACAGAAACTAGAATATTTAACACAATTTAAAGTGACTATTTTGTTAGTAATTTTGTGCCAGCTTACGTATTTTCATCTCAAACTAGGACAATGCCCCAGTCATTCAATTCAATCATCAAGACAGGCTCAGCACCCATGTGCAGAAGTTTGTTACACCGAAGGCAATCCTCTTTAAACGCACATGTACACACACATATACCACACTGGTTACAGGAAAGAATGACCTTTGCTATGCTTTGATTAAAGTCTTTAAGACGAAATGGTCTTTTTTTAAAAATCAGGTCTAATCATAAGGACCATGTGAATAGCTTTTACTCACACTCATAGGTCCTAAACAGTGAGGTGAACTAAGTTTCTGAGTAATGATTATATTTCAAAGAAATGACCACATCTAAGATGATCTGTCAAGCCATGACATATTTATCATCAAGATTAGAAAATGAGATTTTAAAATAATTTACCTTGTTGGGTTTTTTTTGAATTTTTTTTTTAATACTGCTCTTGGGCTTATAATATCTGAGCTCTGTTCTTACCACAAAACCTACTAAAAATTCAGATCTAAAACCAGAGTTTTCAGGAAATTTAGCAGTATAACAGGTTTGCAAAATATGGTGACGCAATAAATTTCTTATGTTTTTATGTCTTGCATGTTTTTTTCTTTTTTTGATGTATCGCACAGCATGACAGGCTGCTTTGTAGATCTACCATGGATTTTATGTAGATAGTGAGCACTTGTTTCCTTCTGTAACTCTTACCCAAAATAGAAGTTATGTGTTAGCAAGTTCAATTCTGTTTATATGCTTCCTGTAGATAAACACTTACTTCAAACACGAATTTCATTAAATAGACCCAAACAAACTAATCTGAGTATCCAATTCACATATGAGCCATTACCTTGTCCTCTGACAAATAGTGTGTACAAAACCCAATTAGTAGCTTTTAAGGTACAGCTACTTTTAAACATTTGTATTTTGTAAGTCCAGCTGCTTTGATTAAACACAGTGAGAAAATCTATTAATTTTATTTAATGAACCAAAATCTTATAATGAGATTGCATCTGTGAATAATGTTGTATATGAATTATGGTTTATTCCTACAAATATTTGGCAACATTCAGGTAAAATAAATTTTGCATTAGCATTCATGCCAGTGAACTAATTTTCTCATTATTTGCAGCAAGCAGGGGGAAAGGGCTAAACACAGTCAAAACAAATGCAATTAAATTGAAAATTTGCTGGAAAATATGGTATCAGTAAAAGTGCACTTAGGAAAAGTCTTCAAAGGATATTTATGAAAAAATTTATTTTATTGACTGCATTATATTCCCCTTATAAAATCAAAGCATATTCGTCTGACTGCCACATCACTGTTTAGTCTTTGATTTGAAGAGTAATGGTAAAGAGATACATAATTAGAAAAACCTTCACTGCCAATGTTATAAAATTGAAACTAGTGGAGAGTGTTTGATTCAAAAAGACCACTTATTTTGTCCAGAGTGCCACAGGGAAGCTGTTATAGAGAGATGTGAATAACTGAAAGAATTGTTGATTATTAGTTGAAAAAGAAATCACATGGCAAACCAAACTGCTATAATGACTTTATTCATGGATTACTATTGTTAAATAAGACACATTTTATTTACTAAAGGCTGCAATTTGCAGCTTTATCAGAATATTTGTATTAATCCAAAATTCATTAATTTGAACAGCTCTCTTACAAAGATGATATTATTAGTCTAGCAACTGGGATGAAACTTAGAAAGAAGATCTGTTTGTTTAGTGATTAACAATGGAAGCTGCAAATGTTTCATCATGAAAATTGCACTCCAGTTAAAACAAAAGTATTTAAGCAAAATTAAGCATTTAAACACTCTATGTAAGCAAAAGTATGAATAATTACAATACTTGTGGAAAATCAATTAAGTTATTAAAATATATATTTTTACAAGTCTTTTTCTTTTAAACTCAGGTTAATTAAAATGTGTCTTGACAGTGACTAAGATCTAACACAGTCTCTAATTCTTACAAACCACATCAGAATGAGAGGAAATAAGAGCAGTAGAAAGAGAAATCCACCCTTTAGGATATTCACACCTATGAAAAGCAGCCTGGGTAGTGCGGCAATCAGAGCAGGTAGAGAAAGTGCAGCCCATAATCCAGGGTGTGATGTGGTAATTTGTGCAGAAGGATGCGCAGGAAGCATCAAGCTCACAAGATGAGTTCCCACAAGTAACTTAGCTGTAGTATCCAACCAGCAGAAAGTTTGTGATCTGCTTTGCACTCACCAGGACTGCTGTGGCTACAGAGCTCCCACAAAATCATGCATCCATCTAGATCTTGGGCTGCAAGACATTCCAGAGCCTTTCACTGCTAAAGGCTGGCAGTAGTGGAAACAGCATGACCAAGTGACGTAACCCTCCTCTTTCCTCAACTTGAGGGAGAAGAAAGGTTAAAGAGCATCAGGGAGCCTAAGAAAAAGATAAAAAGGGACAAAAAAGGCAGAATTGTGCCTTCCCCAAGGCAGGAACAGCCACCAGAAGAAAGCACAAGACCAAGGGATTCCTGTGCCCTGCCCCAACAGACAGGTACCAGTTGATTAAAGGAAGCATGTGTATGAGGGCAAGTCTGTGCTCAGAGTGGGCAGACAAAGCCCCTCTTGTCCTACCTTGTCTTGCCAGGTGCCACAGCATAGGGCAAGAATTACAGAATCATAGGAGAATGGAATAAACTGAATTGGAAGGGACCCTCAAGGACTAACGTAATCCAATGCCTAGTCCTGTACAGGATACCCTAAAAATCCCACCATGTGTCTGAGAGCATCGTCCAAACAGCTCTTGAACTCTGTCAGATTTGGTGCTGTGACCATTCCCTGGGGAGCCCATTCCAATGCCCAGCCACCATCTGACATCCAGCCTAAGCCTCCACTGACACAACTTCAGGCCATTCCCTTGGATCCTGTCACTGTTCAGCAGAGAGAAGAGATCAGTGCCTGCCCTTCCTCTTCCCCTCACAAGGAAGTTGCAACTGCAATGAGGTCTCCCCTCAGTCTTCTTTTCTCCAGGCTGAATAGACCAAGTGACCTCAGCTGCTTTTCACAAGGCTTCCCCTCAAGAACCTTCACCATCATTGGAGCCCTCCTTTGGACACTCTCATAGCTTAATATCTTTCTTATATTTTTTGTGACCAAAACTGCTCACCTGGTATGTGCCAGGTACAACAGGTATCACATTCTGGATGTGGAAATACAGTCAATGGATGCTGTGGATCTTGGTCCATCTACACCAGAGTTATTGTCAAGGTCAGAAAAGGCTGCTCACTATATCACAGCCACCTCCACAAGGAAGAAAAGAGAGATTATAATTTTATGTGACTCCCTTCTGAGCAGAGCAGAGCAGAGCATCCAATATGCCAGACCCTCCTGTTTGGGAAATTTCCTGCCTCCCTGGTGCCTGGGCTAAGGACATGACTAGGAAACTACCTATTGCTCTATGATAAAACTAGCCCATGGAAAAAGGACTTCAGAGAGACACCAACATATTAAGTAGCTTGTCGCTGTTGAGCAGCTAGCAGAGTAATGAAGGCACCAGTTCTCAGTGGCAAGAAGGAATGACCTTTATTGTTTTGATTTCATCACATATATAGAGTTCTCAAAAGTCACCCAGATTGGTCAGTCAGAAGCCTTCCCCCAGGCCTGATTGGCCAGGCCTGCACTGTCCAAGTTCTGGGACACTGTTCCAACAACATCCAAACTTTATTTATAAAACACAAGAAAATTTCTCATGGGAAAAACCTGTGCTAGCCACAGTAGCTGGACAGAAGGACTGCTTCCTTGGAGGAAGCACCTGTGCTTCCAGGAGGCTAGATTTGAGGCAGACTTAAATCTGAAAAATTTGATGCCCCAAAAAATGAAATAATTTGTGCCCCAAAGCCATCACCTTTTCTGTAAGGCAGCACATAAAGACAGCAGGTTATTTCTGGGTAGTGCTGCACAATTCCAGCTCAGGAAGACCACGAATAAGTAAAGCAGACCATGTGCCTCTGCACAGCAATTCACGATGTGCCTGTATCTTCTTGTGAGGGAGCAGAGTCACCATCCCACTGGGAAAATCACAACTCATTGGCAGATTTCTTCCACTACAGAATGAGTAATGTAAAAATAGCTTTCAGACATCACACCCTTTTCACTCTCAAAAAGTTACACATACTCCCAAAAGTCACAATAGTGCTGCACACTATGCAAATGGCATGTGAAGGGAAACTTAATTAAGTGGAGAAAGATTTGTTAATTATGTATCACCAGACTTGCTGTACACTTATTCACCAGCACCACTTATTATCAGAACCATAATAATTTTGAACCTGTACTAGCATCTTTGAATATTTCTAACTGTGGTGGAAAGGAAAGAATGTGACTGATGTGCCGTAGAATCAGGATGTTAAATGACTTACCTGTCAGACACGCCCTCATATGCTGACTTGAGTAGCTTGCTGATGAAATTTTCATGGATATTTCTTCTGAAAGCTTCAAAACTGTCTTTCTTGAGTACAATCTGAGATCTATAAATTCACACACATAAAAGAAAGTGTAGGTGCACCCAGTACTTGAGTCTAGTCTCCCTAGTCAAATGTACTCCGTTGATTTTTGCTTAGTATATACTTAAAAGTGAATTGAAGGGTAATGCAAAGAGAGAATTACAGTGATATTACTGGTAAATTAGTAATTAAATTCATTTTTGTTTTCCTCATTATAGAAATGGATCTAAAATGGGCACTTGATCTTTCTTTTCCCACAATCATCATAGAAAGTTTTCTTCATATTTTAAAAAATTTATTCTAATCCTTAGAAAATAGAAAGACTATAATGTGTTTGAAGCCCTAATGGTACAATCCAGAAAACACTAACTAATACTTCAGTCAGAAGGTCAGAAAGATACTCTCATACTTGACCACCACTATATTTCATATGTGTGTTTATATCTATGGGGTATTCAACTACTTTCACTATGTTATAATTGGGAAACAGTTCTGCAGAAAAGTATTTTCACACAAACTGTCTTTCAGAGAAGGTATTTGCCTCCTTTTCTCAGCCTTTTAAATGTTTCAATGAATTGTACCCTAAAAATATTATTTGTTAGACACCATTTCCTTAATTAGCAGTTCTTTTATGACTATTTACAAGGTATAAATCTAAGAGTAAGTTATATAAGATCTTTTCCAAAAGTGCAGTTTATCCTTGCTTAGAGAAGGAGGGAAGGCATACTCTAAGGAAAAACAGACAAATTCATGAATGTTTCAGCAAAGTGTCAGTTAGAGTAACATTTCTCAAAGTTGCAAGGAGAGAATCAGAGAATATTACAGTGTATGCTGATATTATCACCCATTTAGCAAATTCCATAAATAGACAGTGGCAAATATTCTGACTAAAAGCCCTCTGGTTTTTACAGCTTGTTCTAAGAATATCTGTAATGTGGCCCTCCTTCACAGCCGTGCATCTTAATATACTAAGTTTAACTGGAAGGAGAAGCCCAGAATTTGATGCCACAGTGGTAGCCAATTGGAAACATGGTAAAGAAGAGAAATTAAACCAAGCACAAGAACTGTGCAATGACAGGCAAGACAGGTCAGCCCTAAAAAATTACAAGGACAAGGCTCCTGTAGATTCCCTGTACAAGGGAAATGTAAGGTGGATTGGTCCTACCAAGGCTTCCATTTTTGGGGGGGTTTTTAATTTTATTTTTGATCTCCCACCCCGTCATGAAGAAGCAAAATACAGCTTCAAAAGATGATTCTCCAGCAGTTTTCATTCTGTTAGAAGTCCTATTTAATTCAAACACTTTTTGCTGCATGTGGATTTAAAAAATACTGACCATTCAAGCAAAAGAGTAAAATATATAATGAATAAAATTCTTTGTCCCAGCAATTTCCAAATTTTTTTCTCTAAAGATTATTTTTAACCTGAGAATGTGCATGTTCATGCACTTATGTGTGTGTCAGAAGATGGCTGAGTCTGCCTGTGATGAAGAAGAATATACATACCAAAGGTTTAGTTTTGATTGATGATGATTTTGTTATTTCCTTTTGTTCTGAAGTGTCAAAATATAAGTGCAGAGCATTCTCTACTTTTTACTTGGAAAGAGTTAGTTCTCAGACTGAAACCTGAGTCAGAGAGCTGAAGGCAGCAGGACTAATAAAAATATATTTAGGAAGCTCAGGAAGTTTTATATGAGTTTCAATCAAGAATAAGCCCTGTAATGTAGTCAGACCAAAGAACTGTTAGCACCAAAGGTCTCATGGCACTGACTGGAACTCATCAGACAATTTAGTGCTCAAAATTTATGAGCAATAGTAAACCTCTACAATGCATAAAATTCATACTTTTAATTACATTTTTTCTTCAGAATTTTCACACTTCCAGATGTTATTTGAAGTACTAAAAACTAGTGAAAGTCTGAAATTAATTCAGAGGTGAAACGATCAGAGGGCTGAAGCACCTTCCCTATGACAGCAGGCTGAGACAGTTGGAGTTGTTCACCTCAGAGAAGAGAAGGTTCCGGGAACACCTTAGAGCATCTTGCAGTGCCTTAAGAATCTACAAGAGAGCTTCAGAAGGAATTTACACCTGGTATGTAGTGGTAATGCAAGGGAAAATGGTTTTAAACTAAAAGTGGTATATTTAGATTAGATAACATTAGATTCTTTACTATGAGGGTGGTGAGACAATGGAACTGGTTGCCCGAAGAAGCTGTGGCTGCTGCATCCCTGAAAGTGTTCAAGACCAGGCTGTATGGGGCTCTGGGCAATTTGGTCTAGTGGAAGGTGTCCTTGCCAATGGCAGGGGTGTAAAACAAGATGATTTTTCAGGTGTCTTCCAGTCCAAACCATTCTATGATTCCATGATTCTTGGTTTGGCATCTCACCATGGCACAAGGACAGAATATACTAGTTCCATAAGACTGTTTTTTGAAAGACTCAGAAGAAAAGGTAGGATCCATTCATTAGTAAGGTCAGGGTTAATATACCAGGAATATTAAAGATTTTTTAGACTCTTCTGTAGTGATGACAACTCCACTTGAAAAAACCTGCATTTTAGTTTTTAAAGGCTTACAAAAAACTAAAGCTGATAGTGAGAGAGAGATTATTTAATGCATTATTTCTGGAATTTTTAGTCTGCAGAATTTTTACTCTTTTGTAAATGCTTGATGATGTTGAGAATTAAGCTACAGATGTCAGTGGACCTGAAGAGTTAGTAGGACTCCACAAGCTTGTCAGCAGCTATGACAGATGCAGTCTGGACAGATGTCTAAGCGAAAGGTATGTGGGACAGAGAATAAAGGGGCTTTACTTGACATTCTGAGCTAGAATTCATTAAATTTCTCCAGCTCTTTTTCTTCTCTTTTGCTGTATTTTCTTTACCCTCGCAACTTCTCACCAAGGTGAACAAAGTTTTGAAAGTATTTCCCAATTGCAATGCTGCATCAGCACCACCATAGTGTATGATAATGTTGTGGAATGGCAAGATCTATCACAGTGTATATATGCATGTATTTTTTTTCTTTTTCTATTATTGTCAAGTATATATATTGTCAACATGTTTTGACCCCTTGGAAATTTTTTGTTTCCTTTGCCAAAATGAGTTTTTACCTGCTTTGATGGATGCAAAAACAACTTAGATGTGTGTGTGTGTGTGTGTGTGTGTGTCTGCCTGTCTGTCTGTCTGTCTATCTGTGTGTGTGTGTGTCTGTGCGTGTCTGTGTGTGTCTGTGTGTGTATGCCCCAAACTGAATTCTTGAACTCTCAAGCAGAAGTCACCTACCTGCTGGCAGCAATAGATATGGGCTCTTTGAAAAATTTGTCATCATCTTGATGCTTTAAATGCTGATAAAAATTTGAAACACAGACACGCAGTATAGGGAAAGGGTATTACCTTGGTTTAATAGGATTCCAGGTGCACTACGACGACTCAAGCCCCCGGGTACAATGAGTGTACAATTTTATGGACTTCACCAATTAGCATACTTATCTAAAATTCTCCAATAAGAGCCTTAACAAATGAAGTAATTGCCCCCTTATTCAAATTACCTCCCCCCAAAAAGGTTACAACTTAGTTTATAAAAGCATGTTCCAGGCATGGGGCTCTGTTCAAGGTTGGTGCCTCATGTTCTTGAGATTGTGGGGATGTTTCATCTTCTCCAAAGAATTCCGAACTAGGCTATAGTATAAGAATTATAAACATATGGGGCTAAGGTACAGGGAGTAAAAAGTACAGGAATGGGAAAGGGTAAACAGGATATATGAAAGGGTATAAAAGTATAATGAAAAAGAACAAAAACCCATCAAGCATCAATCTGGACCAAACAAAAGTGGCCTGCCCCAAGACCTTAAATTAATAAAGAAATATAAGATAAAACCTCTAATTAAGAGGCTGATCATGTGTTGTGTTTCACCATATAGAGTGTTGAAATGGGGAAAACAGGAGAACTGAGGACTTGGAAAGGACTTGCACTGAAAAGGAGGATTCCTATAAAAACTGATCTTGAAAAGAAGATGATCCTGAAAAGGTGAAGATCTCTGCTGGATAAGAGATCCTGGAAGTGAGGGAAGATCCTGGAAATCAGGAAGCTGTTAAGACCAAAAAAGAGGGATGCCTGGGGACCTTGAGAGGAAAAAGCTGAGATGAGTAAGGATGAGCAACAGCACAGAAGGAGCCAACCCAGTTTTCTGGAGACCTTCCTGGGCTAGGTGGGACCTCCCTGCAGTGAAGGGATGGTGAGACCTAAGGAACACAGAGCTGCAGGGGAGGGAGTGACTGAATGTGTGAGGTAATCATGCAGGGTAAAAACTCTCATTGCCCTTTTCTTAAATGAGCCACAATATCCAAATCCACTCTGGTCTGTCACTTATTGTCTCACCTGCAACACTCAGCACTGTCTCTTCTCTGTTCTCATCTCCCACTTCTACCCTGGTTTTCCCTATTTTCCCAGTATGTGCAATAACTTTTTAATCTTTTTTTCCCACTAGGAGCAATAGTAGCTGTGGCAGAAACCAGTTCAGGCCTGCTGTCATCTGCTTGGCCCTGGCACAGAGCAGCTCCTAGGACAGGTATGTATCCCTTTCCTTATATTCTATATTGCAATCATGTCCTGGCCATTCACCTGCAACATTATCAACTGCTACATGATCATGCCATGTAGCTTCACCATGAAGGACGAGGAGGAGGCATGCAAAGGTAATTTTACACATCATGTTAAAAAAATTGGTTTGTTGTTCTTATTACCATGAACTGAAAAAATAAAATCCAGAGGTTTTTCTCCCAAGTGAAGGCCACATGAATGAAAACTATAAAACCATCTTTAGCAAATAAGCTACCGTATTTAAACAGACCATTCATCTGAGCAATTTTTTGAGCAATTCAGGGTAGGTGCTGCTTTGATGGTGTCCTGGTACATATGTTTAAACAACACTTAGAGTATCTATTCTGTGCAAATACTTTAACTGCCTATAACTTCGTGCTTTCAGTGACCTGGCAGTGACCTTTCTTGTTAAAGCATGCACTAAAAGCAAAGCATGGAAGGTACACACAGAGAAAAATAGTCTAAAAATTCAAATTAATCTAATTAACATATATATTTTTTTTTACATTTGATATGCATAGAAGGCCAAATCAACAGCTATGACCTTGTGAGCCCTGAATTTTTCTTCTATTTTTTCACAGTACAATTACGTAAAGGCAGTACTTACATTCCATAGCACTTCACGCTGGGGACAGCATAAAGCATATTAGCAAAACATACAAAATAAAGTGAGTAGCTTTGTTTTTCTGTTTTTAAATAAATTCAATACTGTAATAAGTCCAGGCTGACTTTCTGCAGAAATTTCAGCTAGCCGAAGCAGCAGAAGGCTGCAACAGGAACCAAACAGAAAGAGTGAAAATCTTTGGTTGCACTTTTTTATACAGACATGTGCCAATACTATTTCCTCATCCAGGTTTAACACCTGAGACATTCATAATGGGGAAGAGTGTGGATATATCTGCATTGCAGACCACAAAGCCTGATAAGGCAGAGTAACCTCTGACTACTGTCACCTCCGGATATTTTGCTTCTGAGGCCTGAGCTTGCTGGGCTGATACAGTTCAGGTAGAGTTTCTACTGTGCAGTCTGCATTGTGTTGTATTGACTCACACCCATATTTCGATGTTTTCATTTTAACCCTGCACCTAGGAAAAAAAGTGAAGTTCATTCTTTTTCACTCCAGCCTAACAGAAAATAAAAAGAACAGAGCAAAAGCTATTCTCACTGGACAAGTGAAACATGAAAACTCACTATGAGCTTTGGGTCTCAGAAGACTGCTCATTCCAAAGATACCTGTTGCTTCAGATAGCCTGATAGCCTGTCCTCATATTAAACTGTAACTCATGTAATAAATAACTCCAAGAACCTGTGAGCATGACCCAAACCACTCTGTTTCACAAACGATATAAACCAATGACCACAATGATCATTTCATGTCATGAGACACAGGGACTCTGGCAGGAAATCATTTTGTTTAAAGTAGCTAATCCAGCATGCATCAATTTAAAGTGAAGTACCATCACACTCATCAAGTTCCTTTTGTCCAGAAAAGAAGTGCCCATTATTTGGAGAGATCTATGTCAGAAGGTGACTTTGACCCTCAAGCTGCCCGTAGTCTTGAAGCCCACACTGACTGTCATCAATTATCAGTAGTTTGTAGCACCCAACAGCAGCCTAGGCACAAGGGGAGAGCAAAATAAAAAAAAAAAGTTAAATTGAAATATTTTATTATAACTCATCCTTTAATGACAAAAATGAGGGCTCTATGCCCACGCAACTTCTGAAATGAAGAGCTGTTACATGCATAGCCAATATCTGAATTATTTTTGTAATTCTTATAAATCTGAACAAAAAGCTACAGGTGTGAAACTCTCACATTTACAAAACGGCATTTAGGCAGAAGCTGGATACTACCAAGCAAAAAAGAATATATTGGCTTGGCAGGATGTTGTTAAAAATTTGAAAAATTTCACTCCTTCAGCGTTAACTTCTTTGAAAGATAAATATACAAACTTATTCAAATAATCAGTTTTTATTCCTTCACCAAAGATTATGAAAAAATTTTGAACTCCAAAATTTACTAAGAAAAGCATGGCTAAAATTCCTCTTCACATGTATCTATCAAGACAGTGAGAAAAGCACTAAGATATGTGTTTGGATTCTACATAGAAGTAGGCATGAGAAACAAAATGACAGTATATGTATGCATTAGAAGTTCAAAGAAAAGCTCATTAACGTTTCACTGATTTTCAAAAGACTGTTGATGAAACCCAGTATGTCCGATTAATACATATTTTTGAAAGCTTAATGATAACAAGAAATATGCAGCTAATGAAAAAAAATGAGTACTTGGGGAGAAAGTAGCAATACAGATTGTGAAGCTGCTAAAGAGTGTAACACCAAGAGAGATGTATGCCAAGGTTGCATACTTTATCTCTGAAGCAGTTCAACACAGATGCAGAAAGTGCAACAATCTGCAGCAGAATCAAAAACATTATAAATCAGACATTTGAATGAATGAAGTGAATATTAAAAACACAGTGGGTGCTGGTGACCACATTTGAATATCATTGACTAGACTAGAATTCAGGAATTCCCTGTGAATGGCATCACAAAGGGTTTTAGAAGAGAGAAAAATGTTAAGCAAACCATAGCAACAGCATGAAAAAATGCCAACTCAATAAAATCCACAGTAGAAACTCCCAGATCTTGCTGGATGGACTGAATAGGTCTCTCTATTAATAATAAAATGGTGAAAACATAAGGAAAATAACTTGACAAATCTCAAAAGTCTGCACAGAGTAGAAAAATTTGATTTTTACATCTGCTTAGGATTACTGTTGACCACCTTGTATGTTTCTGAAGATCCTTGTGAAATAAGAGCATTTGAGGGTTCTTCTAACTGCTGTGTTTTCTAGGTACTGATGTTAAAAAACTGTACTTTTGGATGTGACTGATCTCATAACTTCTGCCCTATGTCTTTCTACCAATGTCTTTACCAAAAAGCTTTCTTAGAACTCATATCTTAACTGAGAGCTCCATGATCTTCAAAATGTTGCAGTAAAAATTAAATCTTCTCTTCTTACAGACACTGAATCAGAAAGTTATTACTTTGGTTTGGGGGGCTTTGTTTTGTTTGGGTTGTTTTGCTTTTTTATTTATTTCATTTTTTATGTATTATAGTGAATAACAGTTTTCTCATCACAACTCTTCAAAAGAGAATGTTCCAACTGCCTCCACAGCCCTAAAAATGTTATTCAATATTCTCCTCCCTTTCATTTTATATTTTCCCTTTTTATTAATACTACATAGTAAGAAAAAAGACCCTTTGAAAATCCTTATATTCACCAATTTCTTTTTTTATTGATCTGTGTGGCTGCATTCATCAGAAGGAAACCTATATTTAAACAATCAGGATTCTCCTCAAATTGAAGTTCAGACTAAAATCTTTAGATAATTGAAATGTCATGAATTCAGGTTCATACATTATGAAAGGCTACAGTAGCTACAGAGACCTTTACTTCTCCTTCAGGTTTCCATACAAATTCAGTTAATACATCCTGATTGTAGCCATCCTTATTGTAATTTGCCATAACTACTGTGAATAGCAATTTCAACAGACACAGAAGTCAATTAGCTGAATTTATCAACTTGGTGAGCTTGGGAGCTGCAATTTTCCTTTTTTTTTCCTGTCCTAATCAAGCTTAAGGGTCTTTTTACTTGGATGTTTACAGGAGAAGTTTCTTTTGTATCAGTCTGTTTGGCTGAAAGTGTAGGAGCTGAGAAAAGACTGCTTCTCCACTTGCTAAAACCAGATGAAAAATAAACCTTGCAAAACCAACAATTTTTATTAATGATTCACATAAAGATATGCATCAATAGATCAAAAGGTACAACTGGCTTCATCTTACTGAAGAAATGGCAGGAAAATGGCTATTAAGGTTATTTTAGATACAGTACATTGAAACAAAAAACAACCTATTGCACAGTCAGACAAAAATCAGTGCTTTAATATTAAACAATTTTCATCTGAATATTTTTGCTGAACACAATTATTGCTTTATTATGCAGTATGTTCAATTTACGCAATGCATAGATTTACTTCATGCAGAATGAATCAGGAAATTAAATTTGAGTATGGGAGAAAAAAACACTCTAATTTAAGACATGTATTCAAGGACTTCTTTATAAGCCCAAAGATGTCTGGGATGGGTGTTTTTTCCTGTTTGATTGGTTTATCTAGGTATTATTGTTATTATTATTATTCTTTGTAGATTAATAAATGAGACATTTAAAATAATCTTTCTAAACAGAGGTGGACAAAACAAAGAGAAACTGTAAAATGTATTGCCAAAACTGATACCTCCTTGTTCAGTTTCTAAAGGAGTAATTTGTGAGGTTCTGGTCATCTTGTCTTTCAACATGGTGCATATTTTAAGAAAATACTCTGTCCTCTCTAAAGGTAAACCCAAAAATTAGGAAGGAGATGTTCAGTGCTCTGTATGTAAGAAATCAAATTTTTTAATAGAGCTAAATGTAAAACCAAAAAAAGGAGGATAAAACAGGAGTGACTTCAAAACGTGATGCATTGTATATAAACAAAGTCTGCATCTATTCAAATATAGTGGTCCGACTGATGTCTTCTTGAATTAAATACGGACAAAGTTTATGGGATTAAAGCATTATTCTGGTCTGTTCCTAAATCTACATATCTCTCACATTTATAGATAGATGTCAATTCCCAAAGTCTGCTAATGCAATAACAAATAAACTCTTAATGAGTATAAGGAAAAAGAAAATTAATATAAGGAAAATATATGGAAAAATAAGGAGAAAGGAAAAAAAAACCCAAACCCTACCCACAACACCCCACTTCCATAACTTAGTTTAAAAAACCCTGTAAGCCATGTACTATTTTTGAATCTCTTTTTCAGGGGTGAGGTGGAGTTACCAAGCACTAGAATTTTCCAAGTGATCAGTAGTGTATTATGTTCTGAAAATGAATCTTCCTGCAGATTAATACACAGTTTCTGACTAAGAGGGTGGCTTTAATTTAGTTGAAATCCCAAATTCAGAGCACAAAACACAAAGCTTGCACGGAATCTGTACTCACTATGGGACTGTACTAAAATTCTTGATAAAATGAAAGTAATTTTACAGGCAGTGAGTCATTAAGTTATTTTAATTTTCACCCTCCAGTGTAGTAGAGAAACATCTGAAGCAGATGGATTTTGCAGGTATTGAAACAGTTCAAAAGAACAAGGGAATATAGGCATAAATGGTTTTGAGGGAGAAAACTAAGAAAACAAGGTAAAAATACTTGGAAGACCAAAGAGACAAAATAAATGAAGAAAACAAACAAAATTGCTAGATTTCAAATGCTGGCAACAGCAGAGCAATGAAAAATACATTGAATTTTTAAGAAGTAGTGCCAGCCAAGAAAGGCAAGTGTTTTGGGGAGGTGTCTCTCATGAAAATTTATTTTGTTTTCTTTTTTTCTATTCCCTATTGAAGGAATGTTGAGTTGGCATTGAGATGCTTTTTGCAAACTTCTCCAAGCAATTACGTTACGTGTATCAAAAGCTGATAAAATTGTTTCACTTCTATCTAATGAAGACATTTCTCTTGTGGGTTTTTGTTTATGGAATTAAATTGAAATATCTTATTCCCTGGTGGTCCCTTCATGTGCCATGAATAATGCAATAAAATCTCACACATTCTGCAGTGCCCCAAAACAAAGTTAAATACACAGTCCTTCAGTTATTTTTTGTAACAAATTAAAAGTGGAATGTCAGATCAATGAAGCTCCATGGTCATGCAAATGGAACTGGTGGTGCTTTCAATAATCTCTGTTTGAAGGTCTGAATGGCTTTGGCTCTTTTTGGTATTTTTCAGGCCTTCCTTCCTCTTCCTCATTTTACCCAGCAGCTGCTATATATTCCTTCCATGATACCATTCGCAGCCCCAGCATTCTTGTTTGCTACTCTATACCACTACATGAGAAACTTTTGGTGAATAACCCCAGTCAAACACCTGAAACTTTTTCCAGAAACTTAAAGCCTATGACTTTCCTCCTTTATAATTTGATTTTATCCCAGCCTGCAAGTAAAGAGCATGATGACACGATAAGGCAGCCAAAGACCAGTTATCCTGGGGAGATCAGGAAGATCTGGCCCAGAAAACACAGCTGTAAAATTAGCATTTTAGGCTTCACACTTCTTTTCCTAAAATACAAAACCGAAGAAACATAAAAAAATGTTGCAAGAGTTTGTATAGGAGCTGTGAAAAGCCTTTTTACAGATATGACTCAAAAGCTGCCTTATGAGGTTTCCCAGAGAAGCAGTGGCTGCCCCATTCCTGGAAGTGTTCAAGGCCAGGATTCTATTCAAGGATGAATAGAATTTGAGCAACATGGTCTAGTGGAAGGAGTCCCTATCTAGGGCAGGAGGGTTGGAATGAGATGATCTTTAAGGTCCCTTCCAGCCCAGGCCATTCTATGGTCTATTTCATTGAATCCTATCAGATCTTCTGTGGTTTTATTTTTTTATTATTTCTATAGATTAATAAAGTCAGATTTCAAAACATAAACACATTCCAATACTTAAAATAACCAACACATTTTTTCTGAATTTCTGTATATTGTCAAAAAATCCATACCAAATCCATCAAACCCATACCTACTATCCCTAGACATTTTCCTTCTTTTATAATAATTAAAATAAATCTTAACATCAAGAGTTAATACTAAGAAATATATAATAGCCAATGAAATGTATTGACTAGAACATATCTTGGCTATTGGTTATTTTTGTGTGTTACATTTTGGAAGTAAGAGCCTTGATAAATTTATGGCAGCATTGTAATTGATCCATCTTCAACTGGATTAAAAATAACTATTTGTGGGCTAGTTCACGCAAACCTCCTTTTTATTCTCCAGATAAAAACTGCACAGTATTCTTAACTCAAGAGAAGGTCTTTCTCTGCAGGACATGGGTTCTGGAGTGCTCTCCATATTAAACTAAACAATAATAACAGCAAAAAAAAAGGATGGACATACATTTTGAAATTTCTATATGAACATAAAAGTTTTGCTGCCATAATTGCAGTATTAATATCTTGTATTTGTGTAAGGTATTCCACAGATGAAACAAGTCCTAAACAAAAACATATATGAGTAAAAGTTGCTAAATATATAGACAGGCAAAACTGGAGTTAAATGTAAAATTTAAATTTAAAACCAATGTTAGCTGGCCCAACACAAGATAATTTTTTTTTATTTGGGCTGAAGAAGTCATTAATTTCATATTCTTTCAGTCACTAGAAATTAATTTAGGCATGTGGCTTCGCTCTGGGTTCTCAGGTGGCAAGCCCCAAAGCCACAACGAAGCGGGCAAGCCACCGCGTCGACTGGGCACCGGCTGGGTGCAGCAGTGAAGTCCGCAGGTGAAGGGAAGAGATCCTCCAGGGATGGAGGCCAGCAGGAGACAAGGCAAGAATAAAGAAATGTAGTCTGTTGGGTTTGGAATCCACGGATTTTTTGGGACGAGCAGCAGGGCGGTGAAGGCAGGTGGAATCGGGGAGGGACGCGGAGGATGGACACAGGCAGGATTCAGAGCTCGAGAGCCCAGAATGTGACCACGCAAGGGGTTAAGAGGGGCTGCAACATGGGAGGGGTTTACACGGGAGGACCAACAGGAGCACAAGAGGTACAGGATTGACAGGGACGCCAGGGAATAGGGATGCGAGGAGGGAAGGTACGAAAATTTGAAACCCAATGGAGAAACTCGGCTAGAGGGAACAAAGAGGAACTTTCTAGAACATTAACTAAATATGGGATAGGGGAGGGGAGATGTGCAGGGCCAATGCATTCGTTGTCCGATGCATATTGAGGACGCCAGCCGCAAGGTGTCCTCGGTGTGCACTGCTTTGTCACTCTACTGAAAAGGTCTCTTCACACCCAGGAACCTTCCTTGGTGTCATTCACTCCATGTGGCTGGTCGCCCAAGCTCGCCTGAGTGAAGACAACTGTTACATAGGCAGTTCTTTGCTACTTAAGTTATCTGTCATGTTATGATTAACTAAATGAGTCTGTCCTTAAACAAAGCAATCATTGGCAAAAAGACTATTTTTTTATTCAAAGCACAGTTTCTTGTCATTGTTTTTGGCAGCAAGAAAGAGACAAAATTAGACTCAAAAACAGTTATAATCTTAACCTCTATATATATATATATATCTCCAATATAATTTATATCCAATATAAAATTATATTCGTAATTGGATAGTTCATTTGTAGTTCATAGGACTTCACTTTTGCCAGGGCACAATGCTGCGGTGTCAAATCTGCTTGTAGGACTATTGTATAATATGGATGCCTCTCTTTCTGTAGGTGAAAAACACTTTGCTATCAAAAATATATATTCTAAATTATATGAGGGAACATGATGACTTATGTCATAATTCATTCATTTTACAGAGAAGAAAACCCCAATAATTTGTCTCCTTATGTGACTTTTTCTCAAGTCTCTACACCTTTGGGATAGATGTCATCAAGCAAAGATGATGAAAAGAGAAAGGAGGAATTGAGAACATGAGAAATCTTCAATACATCTCTTCTCATTTCCTATCTAATTTGATACTGCCTCTTGAGATTTGGATAAACATACCCCTTGTGATTCACTCCCACTGAGATAATTTAAGAGAAAAAAAGATGTTGTCAGATAACGATATCAATGCAGAGTTTAATTAATCCACAAATTATAGCTACAATTTGTGATTTTAACCTCAGTCTCCTTTTTCCCTCAGACTTCAAAGATATTGTACCTCATTTTTTAAGGACACAATGATGACATTTGGTTGATTTTTTTCATTGTGACTTACTGAGTATATAAAAAGGGAATTAGCAGCTGTATTCAGGGTCAGTTCTATTTTGGAAGGACACATTTGTCAGTGTACATCTCTGCTGCTTGACAGTGTGTGGGTTGGACTATTAGCACAAGGAAATATAAGGAGTATTTCAGTCTAGCCTCCAGCTCTCTGTTAAAAGGAAAGAGAAGAAAACATCATTTGAGCAATAGGAAATTAGAGAAGTGTGAAAGATGAACTGTAGGCATTTCAGAAGCAGATGGGAAAGCATTTTAGCTGTTTCCTGAAATCACTGGGGAATTACAGGAAAGAAGGATGTTTAGATGGATGGAACATTAAATGTGTCAACACAATTTTGTTTTCCTGAATTTTGTGGTTTTTTAAAATTTATTAGCTTCTTTTGTTTCTTTTTTTGGGTTTACAGCTTTCTAGTCTGTTCGGGGGTTTTTTGGTGTGGGTTTTTGTGGGGTTTTTTTTGTTTGTTTGTTTTGTTGGTTGGTTGGTGTTTTTGTCTTTTGTTTGATTTTCTTTTTCTAATGAGTTTTACCATTTTTAATTATCTGGAAAATACCTGAATCATTCCATTGTCGTTTTAGAGTAAGTTCAGTACACTAGTCAGCAGAACAGTAATAAGGAGCAGAACAGTAAGAAGTAAGAGGCAATAGAATCAGGAAACAGACAGCAGCTCAGAAAATTATAGGAGATATAGGTGAAAAATTTTGTATTTACTCTGTCTCTTCCTAAACCACTGGAAGAGACTGAGAGGAAGCAGTCCCTCATGACTGAAAGGTAGTGGTTTTCTGGATACCATTTCAAACATTTCCTTGAAATACAAACTCTGAAAGTCGATAAGAAAAAAAAAAAGGGAACTATCACATAAATAATGAAGAAAAGGGTAAGCCCATAATCATCAAATTGGTTTGGGTTGAAAGGGTCCTTAAAATGATTTAGTTCCAAGTTCTCCTTGCCTTACACCAGGTTACTCAAAACCAACCTGATCTTGAGCACTTCCAGGAATGCAGCTTCCACAACTGCTCTGGGCAACTTGTTCCAGTGCCTCGCGACCCTCACAGTAATGACAATCCTGTCATGCATTATTTGCTTCCACCAGTAAACGGTCAGGGCTGTATACATCCCAAGAAGCTGCTCAATCCTGTCTCTCCTTTGAAGACCGCATCTAAATATGAACAGGCTACTCTAGGAAATGGTGTAGGTGATGAATAGGCTTCTTTTTGCTTTTCAGAAGGAAGATGGACAAAGGGCTTCTCTCTACACATTTTTCAGACTTGTTTAAAGATGTGATACTTGTCAATAAGGTCTTCCACAATTGGCTGGTATTGTTTTAGTCTTTGCTTATCTGCATGACGTGGACACTGTAGTGCCTGGTCTGTAGAATAGAGAACAAGGAGTTCAGTGCACTTCTTGTGCATTCATCCCTGGAATTGTTCAAGCCTGGGTTAGACAGGGCTTTGAACCACCTAGTCTAGTGGAAGGTATTCCTGCTCACTGCACAGGGGTTGGAACTTGATGATCTTTGTGGTCCCTTCCAACACAAACAATTCCATAATTCGATGGCTGGGATCTCACTCAAGAAAATACAAAATTACACTGAACTGAATAAATCAAAAGAGTAAAAAGTCACCTTCTGCCTGAGGTTATATTAAAAAGTGTGGTGGATTTGATTGGCTCAAAACATCAGTGAAGTGTTTTTAACATCTAGGAGAAATTTGGACCCCTCAGAAGCTGTTGTAGTAGGCCTGGGGAGGTGTCTGAGGGGTGGGGTGTGGCACAAAGATGGCTCCTGTGTGTCCTGAGTGCAAGTTCTAGAAGTTTTTACATCAAGTCTGGCAGAGCCAATCTCTGATGGCTCTGAAGGTGATGGACATGCTATCGGCCAAGTTTGGGCCAATTGGAGGTGCTGGTTACGCCTCTATGAAAACATATTTAAGAAAAAGTCAAAACAAAGCAGGCACGCACTTCTTTCATTTTGTAGTTGGAGAAGGAGGTGCAGGTGAAAATATGTGAGGGAGAACAGCATGGAGAGTGCCAAGGTCAGTGAAGAAGGGGAGAGAAAGAGGTGCTCCAGTGCTTCCGGCACCGGAGCTGAAACTTTCTGCTAGCCGTGGTAGAAGCTATGGGGGGAGCAAGAAGTTTCTCCTGCAGCCCATGGAGTCCATAAGGCTGCAGAAATCCACCCACAGCTCACTCCAGAGGAGCAGGTGGATGCCTGGAAAAGACTGTGAACCAGTGAGAGTCTCATCTAAGAGTTAAAACTGCAAAAGGCCTTGACTGGGAGAGAAAGGCCTTTTCCTTGCTCCTGGCATGGAAGCAGCCTGGCCTCAGCTCAGGAGAGTCTGCACAGCACCTTATGGACAAAGAGACTCATGTTGCAGCAGAATTTGGGTGGGAATGTTGCTCATGAGATTGGACCCATGCCAAAGAAGTTCTCAGAGGACTGTCTCTCGTGGGAAGGACCCCTAGTTAAGTAGAGAACCTCTTTTCCGGATTGGACTGACCAGAGGACCCCTCAACCTGCCCCTGTCTGTGTTGCTGGTTTGGAGAGAGGGAAGGTGGGGGGGTGAGTGCAGAGACTGCTTCTTAAGAGGGTGGGGGTGAGAGCAGAAAACTGTCTGGAGAGAGAGAGAGAAACAAGTAGAGATAAAGAGTATTTGTAGTAGAAGAATTGTGGTGATGAGTAAATTTGAGAATCTGCTCTGTGGACTGAAAAGAGACCCCACACCCTGCCCCCCCCCACCCGGCTTGTTGACTGTAAAAGAAGAAAGAGGGTGAATACTATAGGTTCTTAAGAGGGAGGGGAGAGTGAACCAAAACTGTATGAAAAGTTTATTTTTGCCTGCATTTATCCTTCAACTCTGTTAGGTAATTAAACACTTTTTGCAACTTTAAGCTTGGAGCCTAGTTGCCCTCTTTTCGTGCGTCCTCCTAGCAAATGTCCGATCTCAAATCCATAACAAAAAGGAAAAATTAAACTCCAACTCTTACAAAAATTCCAGAATACAATTTCAGATTATTTTTCCTAAAAGTAAAAACACACAAATCTGAATTAATATAATAAGATATATTTCTGGATATAAGCGAGTATTGTGGTGAATATATAGTTTTGTTTTAATCAATGTACAGATTAAAAATAGTCTGTAGAGAAACATTTAAAACTTACAGACCATCTCTCTGCAGCTCAAGACAGATGATGTTTAAGAGTACATGGTAGGTGCCTTAACTTGTCTTTTGGATGGCAAAAAAAACACTTGAGTAGCTTCACATTCCATTACCGTGTGCAACTGTTCTGATTGCAGTGAGATCCTTGGTAACTCACTTTAAATTAGTGTCATCAATAAAGGAATTAGGTCATAAGTGTCAAGTAGGAGTAGTCTAAAATCTGGAGACAGCAGTTAACACCTACCTTTCTCTTCAGCTTTCTTTCACCTAGTAGTACAAGTTAAACTGCTTCCTGTTTGTTCCATTCTCAAGTGACATGCACAGCTGTTACTATTTTAAATTATAAAGTAGGAAATAATGAAATAGGGAAAAATAATTAGGGTTGATTCCATTGCAGTTTGAAACATCTATAGTTGCAAATAATAACATAGGAAAAAAAATTGGGGCTGATTCTGTTGCAGGTTGACACAGCTCTGAGATACCTTGGCAGCACAAAAAGGTCTGTAATGATTTGGCTAAGAAGCACTAAGCTCATGAAATAGGCAGTTTTATTGGAATTGCAATACATTCACACAGGAGTTCTGGATCATTACATATCTGAAAGTATTTTAAGATGTGTTCCTTGAAGACCTTATCACTTTTTGATGGCTTTTCCCACAGCATTCTCATAGAGAAACAGGCTGCTCATGGCTTGGACAGGTGTATTATCTGCTGGGTAAAAATAACATGGACGGCCAGGCCCAAAATGCGGTGGTGAATGGAGCTAAATCCTATTGGTGGCTGGTCATTAGTGGTCTTTCCCAAGTCTCAGTATTTGGGGCTGGTCCTGTTTATTAAAATTAGCAACTATCTCAACAAAGGAATTGAGTGAACCTTCAGTCTGTTTTCAGAGAACACCAGACTGGATAGGAATGTTGATAGGCTGGAGGAAAGAAAGATTCTACAGAGGAATCTAGACAGCCTGGAAGAATGGGGCAAAACCAGTTGTCTGAGGTTCAACGAGGTCATGGGCTGTGTCTTGCACTTGAGTCAGGACAACAACCTGCCAACCACCCCTGGCAGCACTACAGACTGGGGACAGAGAAGCTGGAAAATTGCTATGGGGAGAAAGGAACTGGGAGTGCTGGTCAACAGTAGCTGAACATGAGCCCAGCTGTGCCCAGGTGTCCAAGAAGGCCAATGGCACCTGGCCTGTATCAGCAATGGTATGGCAGCAGGACCAGGGCAGTGATTGTCCCCCTGTGCTGGGCACTGGCGAGGCCACACCTGAAAACCTTGTGTCCAGTTCTGGGCCTCTCAGTACAACAGAGACCTTGAGGTGCTGGACCATGTCCAGAGAAGGGAAGGGAGCTGGGGAAAGGTCTGGAGCACAAGTCTGATGAGGAGCAGCTGAGGGAGCTGGGGAGGATCATCCTGGAGAAAAGGAGGCTCAGGGGGAAGCTTCTTGTTCTCCAGAGCAACATGAAGGGAAGTTATGGTGAGGTGTAGGGTCTTTCCATTTTCCCAAGTGAAAGGACAATAAGAAATGCCTTCAAATTGCACCGGGGTAAGTTTAGATTGGGTATTAAGAACAGATTCTTCATGGGAAAGGTTATCAGGCACTGGAACAATGGGTCCACGGAACTGGTTGGGTTTCCATCCCTGAAGGTGTCTAAAAGACCTGTGGACATGATTCTTAGGGACATGGTTTAATGGTAGACTTGGCAGTGCTGGGTTTACAGTTGAAATCAGTGATCTTAAAGAACTTTTCCAACCTACATTATTCTATGATTCTATGATTGACTCATCCTTACTGATATAACAACCTATTGGCTCTATTTACAGGTACAAAAAAGACCAAAACTCTTTATAACTTCAGGATTAGGAATTGCAAGGGGTCTCCTGCCCTGGAACTGTATTTCATTTTCCTTCTTTATATAATGAGATAGGAGTCCATATATTTATGTAAATCTTATTTTATATTCTCTCACTATATCATTATCTCAACCATTTTTTCTTGGGGATATGAAGAGACAAAAAACAAACAAAACAAACCCTTCTAATTAGAAAACTTTCAGTGGTTTCTGTTTAAAATAATATATTTTTAAGTCTATTTAAAGTATATAATACCTTAACTTGGCCTGAAGATGTTATTATAATCATGTTATGAATCTATCTGACATCTGAAGTTTTCAACATTTTATGTTTTTATTCTCAACTTTCCTTTGAACTATGCAAGTAATAAGACCATGTTTTACAGAGACATGCAGGCAGAGATCATCAAAAGGTCTTGGGGTATGTTAATTAGTTCCCAAGTGGCTTATCATCCTCATTTTTTCTTTGGAATAAATACTATAAATTCCCTTTTCCTTATGGTACAAGGCTCTTACAATCAAGGGATGTCTTCTCTTATTGAACCAGTTTCTCATACAATAATAACAATAATAATAATAATAATAATAATAATAATAATAAATACAGGCAAGGGAGATGAACATCCAATCTCAGCTGAATGGGTGTGTCATTTTAAGACTGCACCAATCCAACTACATGACAGAAATACACATGAAAATAGCACTGTCCAGTCTGCTTCCACAGGAAGGGGAAAAGGAAAGAAACACAATGCAAAGCAAAGCTGCTTCATTGATTAGACACATCTTTGAAATGCTTGTCAGAAGAGGTGAATAGTTAGGTTACTACTAGAGCTCAAAAGATTATGAGTATGTTTTAAATCTTCTGTGACTCTTGATGTTTCATGGCCACATGACAAAAGCTAGTAAATAGCATTCTCCTAAATTGCTTCTGGAGGGGAAGTGAGATGTCATTTCTGCATCAACCAGTTCCCCACCATTAAAGCAGAGGGCTTCCTCTGTATTTTGCTATACCTAGAGGCCTGAAGCCACTGGTTATGATTTTACAGGAAAAATGGAAGGAATTAAAGCTGTTTTAATAAATTACAACCAGTTCAAGTTTTGGAAGGAACCAGTGCTCTTTCTATAGCTGTAAGGAACTGGGTCTGCGAGAACTTCATCCCTTTATCTCTCTGAATGCTGCACCTGCTGGGTCAGAATGCAAACTGAGACACCATCAAGACCAGAGGCTCTAGTGCATGAGTTCATGATACATAGGGACCCATAGACTAATGAGTCTAAATGTTAGACTCTAATGAACCTTAGTTTAACTGTGGTTAAAGCTCAAAAGAGAGCTAATAATCAGTGAATGTCATTCCAAATAGTTAATAGTGAATAGCAATTAAAAAATCCAGGAAAAAGAGTGAAAGGTGGGGTATTTGAAATAAAATAAATCTTAGTAGCAAAAAGATAAAAGACTAAGAAAAATACATAAAAAATTGTACTGCGGGCTTCTTTAGTTTTGATAACAATATTCGAAAGATAAGATGAAACTGTTTTAAAAAGCTACTAAAAATGGTGTTTTTAAAAAAAATCAGCACAAAAACCTCAGACAGAGCTCACTGAAAGCTGTGCTCTTATGAATGTTGTCACTTAACTATCCATTGATAAGGTGCAATATTTGTCAGGAGTCTAAAAAACAAAAGTATTCTAGAAAATCACAAGTACAAGATTCATATATGGGTACATGTCATCAATAATTTGTTATACTTCTGATCTTTCTCTCATTATTTTAAAATGGAGATTTTTAATGTAACTCTTCTAAGGTTCTTGCTTATAAAATTAATCATATTTCTAATTAAATTAAATTGAAGCATTAAGTGCAGCATTTTAAATGAATATAAACTGCAGATACTGATTTAAATGTATCTTAGGGTATAGTTCCATAAGAAAGTACTTGGATATTCTTGCTTTTTGGGTTTTTTTTTCCCTCATAGAGTAGGCAGAGTTATTTACAATGAAGTTTTGTTTCAAGAAAGTACTTTGTATTTTTATGCCAACCATCTTTTTAGAGGTTCTAAAAAGCTTGTTCACAAATGAAGTCAGCTGAAGACAGTGGTGAGATTACAAATTTTATTGAATTCAAAATTACTCATCTCTGTGTAAGGTCTGGATGACCCCTTTATACAAGGACTCTGGAAAAAATGTTGAATCATAAGTATTCTAAAAACTAATCAACCAACCAAATAAAAGAATCTAACTGAGTGGTTTTATTCAAATGAACAGTTTTAGTTTCTGACTGAAAAGTGCTATACTGCATGAAAATATGAAATGAAAATGTGAATAAAAACAATGAATGAAAATAAACATGTAAATTAAATTCTATTTTTAGTATTTTACAAGTTAACAATTATTGAAATTGTAGTTCTAAATGAAAACTCTGGATGATGTTGGGATTTTTCTACAGTATTGCAGGAAGTGATGACTCATGATTAAAATCTTGGATATAATCATCAGTTCGGCAAGGTCACAGCAGTGGCAGTTGGATCTAGTTGTACAGGAAGGTTTCTGAGCTCGGGGAAACCCATGGATGTGACTGTGCTGGTGCTTCCCCAGAAGAAGTTATCATGCCTGAGTCATTTTTGAAGAAAAAGAAACACTACCCTCCCTGCCTTGCAGGAGGCGTTATTGTGCGTTTCGTCCCCAAAAAGCAGCCAAAAGCCCCAACGCCACATGGAAAGGTAGTCGGCTGCGCCATGATGTGCGCTAGGCTGCACCAGAGCGGGGGAGCACGCAGGGGCGGCATGGAACTCGGGGGACAGAAGCTCAGCAGGAAACAAGGTGGGACAGACAAATGTACGGACACAGTCTGTGGTCTTCCCGGAAATTTATTAGGATCTTCGGGTGAGTGTCCAGGGATGGCAGAGGGGGACGGGAAACTGGGGATGGGAAATCAGGGACGGGTGGAGGGGCTGAAAGCCCATAGACTGCGACCCTGAGCACATGATGGCAGGGGATCATAAGGGAAGGGAAAAGGGGAGGGGTTAGCTCTGGAGAGCCAACCCTGGAAAGTCCGAGGGGAGAAGAGCAGGGGTACACACCAATAGACTTCTGATAGGGGAGGGTACATAATTCAAAAGAACCAATAACATACAGAGCTAAGGAGGACAAAGGAGAAACTTCTGGAACATAAGCCATATAGGAAAAAGGGGGCAGGGGAGAGAGCAGAACCAATGCTCTCAACCAACAAAACCTGCAGGGACACACTGCTACACCTTATCTCATTTAACACCCAACTTGTAACCTGAGGGGTCAGGTGTGCACTGGTCAACTACTGCAAACCACCCATCATCAACAGTTTGTCAGAAATTATGAAGAGGTGGGTAGAATACACAGTCCAGTTACACCAACATAGTGTTAAACTGGCACTCTTCTCCAGTACAGATGTTGCAGCGCATGCCTGCAAGTTCTAGTGCTCAAGAGAGCAGCCGCAGGGGGCTGTGACAGCCTGGACTGCTTAGGTCATAGAGACCTGTGGAAACCAAGCACGAGCCCCTGTGGTTGAAGAAATTATTTCTAGAGACTTCTCCTTTGTTCCCTCTTGAGCTGTGTATCATTGGTTCATTTGAATTGTGTACCCTCCCCTATCATGTAACTATTGGTTTGTATCCTTGTCCCTCTTCCCTCTGACTGTCCCGGTTGGTCTGCGCACCAAACCACTCCCCTTTTCCTTCCCCATATAACCCTTTGTTACTGGCTGTTCGGGGCCCGCAGCCTCCGGACGTCCAGCCCTCAGCCCGTCCCCGTCTCTCCGTCCCTTCTCACCGTCCTTGGACCCTCACCTGAAGACCCTCAGATAAATCCCTGGAAGCCTGCAGACTGCATGTCGTACATTCTTCTGTCCCACCTTGTTTCCTGCCCACTTCCATCCCCCAGGGACTCCGCAGACTGGTCAGTGAGCTTCTCTACCAGGGCCCACCCGGCGGGTGCACGGCATGGCAGCTCGCCCTTTCTGTGTGGCTTCGGGGCGTGCCACCTGAACTCGAAAGCAAGAAGCCACATACAGACAGCTGGTTCCAAATCCAGGTGGTGAGAGACTCCGAGCCCACTGAGGAGAGGCCAAAAATTCAGCCTCCAGCACATATGGAAGGGAGGGAGGGAGGGAATTAACACAAAAGGTTGGGAAGTAGCAAGAAAAAAATGTACAAAAGGAAAGGGAAGGGAAGGGAACAAATAAAAGGAAGAGGTTTCCTTCAAAGCCACATATTCCCCACTAGATGGACATTCCCACCCAGAACTGCTTGGTAGCTCTGCAGGCTAACGAAGCAACACCTGGCACACTGGCAGAACAGCTGGAGGTAACTAGAGCAGCCCAACCTGCTGCATTAATTAAGAAATTAACAACTAGTCCAACCAAGAAAAGGTGGCGGGTGATAGCAGTGGGTGACTCCACTTCAAGAGGCACTGAAGCAGTCACATGCCAGTCTGACCCACTTTAAAGGGTAGTGTGTTGCCTTCTGAGAGCCCAGATCAGGGATGTGACTGAGAAGCTGCCAAGCCTACTTAAGCTCACTGATTGTTGCCCAGTACTAGTGTTCCATGTGGGTGCCAGTGGAGGAGTGAAAGCAAAGACCCATGGAACTACAAACCAGCCAGTTTCACCTCTGTGCCAGGCAAGATTCACAGAGCAGATTCTCCTGGAAACTGTGAAAAGACATATAGAAAACAAAGAGGTGTTTTGTTTTGTAGCAGCCAACATGGTTTTACAAAGCAGAAATCATGCCTGACTAATTTGGTGATATTCTAAGATGGGTCTACAGTGTTGGTGGATGGGGGCAGAGCAGCTGACATCATCTACCTGGACTTCTGCAAAGAATTTGATACTGTCCTGCACAACATCCTTGTCTCTAACTTGGAGAGACATGGATTTGATGGATGGACCACTCAGTGGATAAGGAACTGGCTGGATGGCCTCACTCACATAAAGAGCTGTGACCAATGGCTCATTTTCCATGTAGACATCAGTGATGAGTGGGATCCCTCAGGGTCAGAACTGGGGCTGATACTATTCAACAGGTTTGTTGGTACCATGGACGGTGGGGTCACTGATGTCACCGAGCTCTGTGGTACAGTCACATGCTGGAGGGAAGGGGTGGGTCTGCAGGGGCTGGGACAGGCTGGAGTGGTGGGAACATCATTAAGTTCAACAAGGCCAAGTGCAAGGTCCTACACGTGGCATGGGGCAATCCCAGACACACAAACAGGTTGGGTGGAGAAGTGATTGGGAGCAGCACTGAGGAGAAAGACTTGGGGGGTGATGGTTGATGAAAAAACTCAACATGGGCCAGCAGTGAGCCCTCATAGCCCAAAAAGCCAAACAAATCTTGGGCTTCATCCAAAGGAGCATGGCCAGCAGGTCAAAGGAGGAGATTCTACCCCTCTATCTGCTCTTGTGAGATGCCACCTGAAGTTACCAGCACTGCTCTGAGGTTACCAGCACAGGAAGGACAGAATGGAGAACCTCCCATATGAAGGCAAGCTGAAAGAGCTAGGGCTGTTCACCCTGGAGAAGGTTGTGTGGAGACCTCAAAACAACTTCTGGCATCTGGAGGGAGCCTGCAGAGCAGCCAGAGAGGGTCTCTGTCAGGAACTGTAGTGACAGGACAGGGATTAATCAGTACAAATTGAAAGAGAGGAAATTTATGTTAGAAAATGGGAAGAAATTCTTTACAGTGAGGGGGGTGAGGCCCTGGCAAAAGTTGCTGGTTAGGCCCTGGCACAGGTTGCTCAGGTTAGATAAAGCCTTGAGCAACCTGCTCTAGTTGGAGGTGTCCCTGCCCATGTGTCCTAGGTTGCAATATAGATGTAGTTAAGTATTCTATTACCACCAGCTGTGGGCCGTTAGCTGCTATCACCCACTCCGGATGACAGGCAATGGGCCATCCGTTAGCTATTATCACTTGCTAATGACCCACCCCGCATGACAGGCAATGGGCCATCAGGGACCCACCGTGTGACTCATGGACTTATCTCATCCCATTGTGGGATGCTCTGCCCAGGAGGGAGGAACCAGGTGTTCCCACCTGGATATAACCTGGCCTTGGAATTGCCTGAGCTAGCCCTATCTACTGGGTTCCCAGAGGACCAGAGCTACTACTGGATCTTCAGCAGGAGACTAGACCTTCACAGGATCACTGCTTCAACTGGACTACTTCAGCTGGACTGCTACTACCACCCTAACAGGGTGTTAGGTTGTATCTGACTTTGTCAGTGCTTTTCCTTGTATTATTTCACTTATTTTTAATTTCAATCTTGACTTGTGATCTCCCACTGGTTTGTTTTCAAACCAGTACACCATGGCAGGGGAGTTGGGACTAGATAATCTTTAAGGTTTTCTTCCAGTCCTTAACATGCTATGATTCACAGCCTATAGACTTTCCTTTCTGATTCCTTAGGAATCAAGGAATGTTACAGAGGACAGCTAGAATTGGGAAAGGAATAGGTGGGCTCTACTTCTTCAATGCAACAGTAAGTACAATTTGCAAATATGAAGGAGAAAATTGACTGTTTCTGCTGGCAGACTCTCCGCAGAGCTGTTTGTATGCACTTTGTCTGAGGTCAGTGTGATTTGAAATCTATTTATTCTGTATTTTAAATAAAATGTTATTCTCCATACACAGACTCAGATAGATATTAAGCACACTTCAAGTACTCCAATAAAAACTCTTACCGCATCAGTTTTAGAGGCTGTTATTGTGCTGTGAAAGAATTAAAATTCTGGTCTGCTCTTTGTGCATTAGGGATATAAACAATATTTACGTTTAATACTCAGTAAAAAGTTGAATGACATTTTACAAACAGAGGCATGAACATTGTGTAAATCTTTCTTGTGTTAATTATAGCCCATACCTTGTCAGTCTCATCTGCAACTGAGACTAATTGTCTGCCATATAAAGAGACATGCCTATTGATTTTGCAAAGGCTGGAACAGAGTAAGCCATACTCTCTTTCTAAGGATACAAAAAGCATTGCCTGCCTGTGTTGACTGCTTACCCCACAGAGCAATAGCAAATTGCTATTGTGGAAACATAATGATGCTGAACATTTGTTGCACAGATGATAGGGTAATGTTTAAATGCTGCGTGTCCTGTTCTTTGTAGATTTACTAACAACATCCTTAATCATTCCTCTTCAAAATACCATGAATCCTGGAGCAGACACTAACCTAATGATACAACATCGTTTATAGACCATAGAATTTCATAAATTCAGAATGAATTAAATGAGCTATTTTTTTCATCATCAAGTAGACTGGATGTCAATTTTGCATAATATTTTGCAAGACTTGGGTAGGAATAAAATAAATTAGCTACAGCAAGATTCTTTCATCTCTTTTTATATGTAGTACTTACTAGGCATATAGTCCTACCAAAAGCAAAATACTGACTTGAGGAATTATTAATTACATATTGTGAAGAAGACAGACTGAATCTGCTCTTTGCATCCTTCTAAGAGAAAGTTTTGTAACATTTTGTACTTCATTCACCTGACATTGGTATTATGGTCTGATTAAATGAGGTTTGATAATATGTGTAAGTGGCACGGATTCTATTTAGGTGGTGCTAATTCTTCATATTGGAGTTATGCAAATTCATTTGTACTGAACATTCAATTAGGATAATTAATGTTATTGCAGAATCACAGAATGGTTGGGATTGGAAGGGACCTGTGGACAGAGTTACCTAGAGAAGGTTGCAAAGGATCGCATCCAGGCAGGTTTGAAATATATCCAGTGAGGGAGACTCCACAACCTCACTGGACAATCTGTTTCCAGTGCTCTGTCACCCTCACAGTAAAGAAGTTTTCCCTTATATTCAGATTGAAGTGTCTGTGTTTCAGTTTGTGCCCTTTGCCCCTTGTCCTGATATTGGGCACCATTGGCTCTTCTTGACACCAGTCCTTAAGATATTTGCATGCACTGATAAGAACCCCTCCCAGGTGTCATTTCTCTATGCTAAACAGGCCCAGCTCCTATAGTCTGTCCTCATAAGAGAGATGCTCCAGATCCGTTATAATCTTCATGACTTCCACTGGACCCTCTCTGGTATCTCCTTGCCTTTCTTGTCCTAAAGAATTCAGAACAGGACACAGCACTCCCCACATACCTCACCAGGGCTGAGTAGAGGGGCAGGATCACCTCCCTTGACCTGCTGGCAATGTCCTTCCTAAAACACACCAGGATGCTGTTGGCCTTCCTGGCTGCAAGGACACGGCTGGCTCATGGATAACTTGTCCACCAGGACACCCAGGTCCTTCTCCGCTGAGCTGCTCTCTAACAGGTCAATCCCCAGCCTGTGCTGGTGCCTGAGGTTGTCCCTCCCCAGGTGCAGGACCCTGCACTTGCCTTTGTTGAACTCCATTAGGTTCTTCCCTGCCCACCCCTCCACCCTGGCCAGCTGTGGCTGAATGGCAGCACAGCCTTCTGGTGGATCAGCTGTTCCTCCCAGTTGTGTTTCCCCAGAAAACTCTGTCCCTTCATCCAGGTCATTGATGAATGAATTGGAGAAGTCTGGTCCCAGTACTGATCCCTGGGGAACACTGCTGGCTACAGGCCTCTGCCACTGATCCCAGTTCTCTGAGTTCTGACATCCAGACAGTTCCCAATCCACCTTACTCTCCATTCATCCAACACATGCTTCCTGAGCTTTCCTATGAGGAAACCCAGCTTTCCTGTGGGGATGTTATGAGAGACAGTGTCAAAGGACTTGATGAAGTCAAGAGGCAGTATCCACTGCTCTCATCTCTACCCAGCCAGTCCTGCCATCACAGAGGCTTTTGGATTGGTCAAGTATTGGTGAATCCGTACTGACTACCCCTGCCAACCTTCTTTTCATCATATGCTTAGAGATGACATCCAGGATGAGCTGTTCCATCAACTTCCCAAGGGACTGAGGTGAATCTGACTAGCCTGTAGTTCCCTGGATCCTCCTTCTTGCCCTTTTTTAAAGCTGCAGTGACTGGCTTTTCTCCAGTCCTCAGGCACCTCTCCTGTTGTCCTTGACCTTTCAAAGATGATGGAGAGTGGCTCAGAAATAACATCTGCCATCTGCCTCAGAACTCATGGGCATATCCCATCAGGCCTCACAGATTTGTGGGTGTCAGGCTTGCCCAAATGATTTTTAACTCAATCCTCCTCTACCAAGGGAAAGCTGTCCTTTCTCCAGAAAAGAGAGACCTTGACTCCCTGGTGTGGGATTCCTGAGGTCTGGCTTTAGCAGTAACAACAGAAGGAAAGAAATCATCCACCTTGTCTGCATCTTCCATCACCAGGGCACCTCATTCATGAGCTGGCCCACATTTTCCCTGGTCTTCCTTTTGCTACTGATGTACTTGAAGAAGCTCTTCTTGTTGTCCTTGACATCCTTTGTCAGATGTAATTTAAAGTGCACCTTAGCCTTCCTCATCTCATCCCTCCATAATGTGAAAACCTTCCTACATTTCTCCCATGCAGCCTGTCATTTTCCCATGTTCCATAAACTTCCTTCTTCCATCTGAGTTTTGCCAGAATCTCTTTTATCATTCATGTGAGTCTCCTGCCCCCTTGGCTTGATTTCATACTCATAGTGATGCACTCATCTTGAGCTTGGAGGAAGTGATGACTGAATATTATATCCAGCTGTCTTACACCCCTGTACCTTCTAAAGTCCTAACCTATTGGATTCCTCCATGGAAGTTTTTGAAGAGGCCATGTTAGCCCTGAAATGCAGGGTTTTATTCCTACTTGTTGCCCTGCTTCCTTCACACAGGATCCTGATCTCCACCATCTCATAGTCACTGCAGCCAAGGTTGCCCTCAAACAGTACATACTCAACCAGTCCTTGTTTCTCTTCATACAAGGTCCAGTAGCACACCTCGCTGGCTCCTCCCCCACCTGTGTCAAAAAGTGATCCTCAGTGGATTGCATGTGCCTTGCTGTTCTCCCTTTCCAGCAGGTGTCATGGAGGGTGAAGTCTGCCATGAGAACCAAGACCTGTGATCATGAGGCTACTTCCAGCTCTTTGGAGAGGACCTCATTCACTTCCTGTTCCTGATCAGTTGGACTGTAGTAAACAAATACAACCGTGTCACCCATGTTTGCCTGCCCCTGAATTCTTATGCATAAACTCTTGTTCTTCATCCACCTCTAGGCAGAGCTCAATACATACTGTTTGTTTTCTCACATAAAGAGCAACTCCACCACCTCTCCTTGCTGGACTTTGTTTCCTAAAAGGTGTATAGCCATCCATGACAGCATTCCAGTCATGTGAACTGTCCCAATATATCTCCAAAATCCCGATGACATCATGGTCCTCTGACCACAGATGGTTCCCTTATTCTTCCTGTGTGTACCCCATGCTGTGTGTGTTGGTTTACAGGCATTTCAGAGAGGGAATTGAGCATGTAGATTTCCCAGGAGGGCTGTGAGAGGATCCAACACAGCCATACACACCCTTGAGGTGCTTGGCCTTCTGGTTCTCACCTTGGAAAGCAGCTGAGGAGCATTTGTTGCTGTTCTGGTTGGCCTGGCTTATTCCCCAGCTGAATGTGTAGGAATGAGCATTGCCAGTCCAGACTCCACACCTTGAGGCCTTCTATTAAAAACCCATTTCATCAACCTGGCCAGACTGCTGCCAAAGATTCCTTTGCCTCTTCCAGACAAGAAATCACATCCCTTCCTAACAAAATCAGTCTTGTGAAATCCATTCAAATTTAGGTTGGTAATTGTTCTGACAAAAATAAAGATAGCATATTAAAAATAAACACAGTATTTCCAGCCAATATAAATCCTGATATAATGAAGACAATTGTTTACATGGTTTTCCTTCTTTTCTGGTTTACATAGAAAAAATTCAGAGTGCTCCTGCACTGCGCTACTTTCTTCCCTTCTCCATTTAGCATTGCATTAAATTTCATGTCTGCCTTTTTTATTTTTTCTTGAAACACAATCCTACAGAGTAAGACATGCATTTGAAAAAAAAAATCCGCCCCACTTTGAGGCAGGAAATTATTTGGAAAGTAGACCAGGATATAGATTGACAGAAACAACAAAAAAATACATTTAGTTCTTCAGAGCAGTGCCAAATATTAGTATTTTCTACTTTATTTTTCCTGTGATAAATATATATCCTTAAAAGACTAAAGTAAATTTAAAGCCATTCTCAACATAGTTTTATAAAGCATGAGTCTCCACGGTGGATTATTTGAAAATGTAGCAAGGAAATTATCTGGATTTTTAATATTCCCTGGATAAGACAGCACAAAGATTCCTCATTTCAATGCAGAGTGGTATGAAAAGGCTTTAAAAAAATGGAAGAGGGAAAGGGGGTGACAGTACTGACAAAACATTGCCCTGAGAACAATGGAAAGGAAAGATGTCCCATCACTGTTTGAATTCTAGCTGCCTGCACAGTATTGTTGGTTCACGTAAGAGTCTTTGAGGATGATAAGATAAAACATAAGATAAAGAATCATGAGCATCTATTCTAATGTGTTTTTCCTGGTTCCGAAATTGATATAGGACAGAGTCTGCTTTTCAGATTTTCTGTGTAAAACACTAACACATTTTTGTATTCTGAGCATCAGCTATAAAATACTGAGCTCTTCAAAATATCTAGCCTTACTCATTTCAAATGATCATGCTAATAATACTTTGTGACCTTAATCTGTGCTTCACCTTTGTTCAAAAAGTCAGTACTACTTTTCTTATTATGGAAATATATTAATCATAGGATTATTACTGGTTAAAACAATTCTGAGGAAAAAAAAAACCGTGAGAAAAAACTCATTTGAAAGTAACAGATTGCTATTCAGTAGAGGGTTTTCTAAATCCAGAAGCAGTATGCAGGCTGCCTTGTATAAAAAGACAAGCTAAAAATGTATAAAATCATTCAATAAGGACTGGTGCTTGCTGTCTTCTGAATGCTTGTCCTTGCAAACCTGAACATTCTGTCCCAAGGAATTCATCTTGTAGTGGCTTAAGGTTTTGGTTTGGTTGTTTTGGGGTTTTATTTTTGTGTCTCTGTTTTGATTTAGTTTGGTTTTGTTCTGGTAGGGCATAGAATACTAGTGGCTTGTTATCAAAATGTGAGCTGAAGCTGGATTCTGTTTACAATAAGAGATTGCATTGAAAGATGGTGTGAAAGTCTAAAAGTTATGAAATCACAGATTCTTGAGATGCTTTGATAAATTCAATTAGACATTTAGAATATATTTATAATTATATTGTACTATGACAGCATATCCTATTCTATATATTTATATATATTCTATATATTTAATATATTTTATCTATTGTTAAACATTTTATATATTTGATACATTATTCTTATATATCATTATATATAATTTATTTACCAAGAGCACACATTAATAGGACAAGAGGGAATGGTTTCAAACTCAAAGAGGGTGGGTTTAGAATAGATATTAGGAAAAAATTGTTTACTGAGAGGTGGGTGAGGCACTGGCACAGTTTGTCCAGAGAAGTTGTGGATGTCCCGTCCCTGGAAGGGTTCATGGCCAGGTTGGATGAAGCTCTGAGGAAACTGCTCTAGTGGAAGGTGTCCATGCCCATGGCAGGGGGTTGGAACTAAATCATCTTTGAGGCTCTTTCTAGCCCAGGCAGCTCTATGACTATGATATGTTTAGTTCATCTATGAAGTCAACAAATAACGAAAATATTATCTTGTTTTTCTACCTCCCTGTGAAATATTCTTCTACCACTATCACAATGCACACTTTTTCTATGAATTCAATAGCTTTTCAAAGCAATCTTTGTTGATTCAGTGTGCTCTTCAGACCTGCACTGGGTGGTATTTGCTTTCAGAAGTCTTTCAATAAGGAAAATGTGTGACACCTATACAACCTTGCACTAAGTGTAGCAGTGTAAAGGAAAAAGATTTACAGTTTATTGGATGCTTGGTTTACCCTATGGCTCCTTCTTAAAATTTCATATAGCAACCCTATCTAAGGCATGGGTGCTCTTAAACTAACTACCTACAGGTTTTACTTTTTTTAAGTCCATGAAAGGTACAAAATAGTTGTGACTGCATTTTCTTTTCATTATGAGGAAGCAAGTCAGGCCAAATAAAATGTAAATTAACAGAAGACCAAAACCTTTGCAACATTTGGATCTCTTTGTAATTTAGGTGCAGTAAAATTCAACAACCATATCAAGTGAAGAATTTTAATTTACTCTCCTTCATCTTTTGGCCAATTTATATGTATGTTTTGACAAATTAATTACCTGTGTGAGAATGACTATTTCAGCTGTATATCTAGTTATATAAACAGTGTTACATGCACTTTTTTCAGACATAAATTTCACCTGCTAACACAAGCTCTACCAAGGTGTTTTTAAGAGCCAGAGCTTATATAAAAATTCAGGTTTTACATATTCTCTATGCCGCATCACTGCACAAGATGAATTTCACCCCTTAAGTTAAACAACTCGCTCTGTTCTCTCTCTCTTACTTTTTAAAGTATGAGTACTCATGAATACTTAAAAATTAGAAAGTAAGCTGCTTCTTCATGAAACAAGTTGAAAAACCTGACAGTTTTTAAATTCAGTTTTTAACTTTTTACTATTTCTAACAAAGTCTCCTTCTTCCTTCAAGAAATCACCTTAGCAGATGTTTAAAAAATTGGTTTCTAAGCCATTTTCCTAAATTGCTTTGTTGCTCAGTTCCTAGTTAGTTCAACATTGTCTGAAACCTTGAGATTAAGTTTATTTTGCACTCTAGAAGTTAAACTTGATAAAAAAATTCTGAAGCTTTATTCTAACTTTCCTTTAAATTATGAGGTATTTTACCTTTTATTCATTCCCAATGGATTTTTTCCCCTTGTATTTTTGTTTTTATTCAAATATGTCTTTAACATTAAAATTAATTATCTCTGCATCTCCATAGTTATTTGGTTATTTTTCATTTGGTGTAAGTTTGGTTGGTTTGCTTTTTATATTCCCCACCATAAAAAGACAGCAAATTAAATTAAACAGGTCCTGCTACTCTACTACTTTTAAATCTACAGTTTAAAACCCGAATCTCATAAAAAACAAATATTAAGAAAAATATAGATGGCAAATCAACTTTGGGTTTTCTTCAGCTCTTAAGGCTGAATTAGAAAATATTTTATGGTTTCCTTATATGCATTAAATGACACCTCCATGCAGGCAGTACCTCTCTTATCACAGAAATCAGCTAGAATTTTTGTCCTAAAAAAAATAAATTCGTCTTTGAAGAAAACATATACAAATGGCAATTACCACATGGAGAGCAAAGAATGTTTGCCCTGCATTGTCTGTTACAATGACTTCAGTTTTGTACTGAAAAAAAATAATAAAAAAATACATTGTCACAAGATACTTTTTTCTGATTAATTATCTTGAACAAAAGATCAAAGAAAATAGAATGCTGTAGATAATTAATCATAGTAAATCAGCATTGCCTCAATGGAAGTTTAAAGAATATGCTTTATTCTTATGAGGATCTAGGTCAGCAGATCCAATACACTTCTGAATATATGAATAATCCCTCATTTAATGTTTGTGTTTATCCTTCATCAAGAACTTCTTCATCTTGGGCCCAGACACAGAGTATGTTGAACTGCCTGCAAATAAATAGGTTCATTATGAATAGTTTGAACTTGATTACCCTGAAAACTAAAATAACTGTCCTCTCTGCAAGTTATTTGAGCTTCAGAAAAAGCAGGAAAATACTTACAAATATTATCCTCTAGTTAAAATGAACGAATGATTAAGTTCTGTTGGTGGAGTGAAGTGGTATGGTAATGATACTGTTATGCGGGGTGCTGACCTGAGACCTTCTCCTTCGTAATTTCAGACTCCCTACAAGTTAAGATATAAAATCTTTAATTCATTGCTAGAGAGTAAAGGTTTACCTGTGCTGGGTACATGTGAGACCATGAATAATTCTGTCTGTATTCTCAGGTGTACCTAAAATGTTTTGATTATTGTCTTGCAAAAGGGTGGTAAGAGTTTTTGAAGAACAAACCCTATTCTAATAATTGATATTTCATAGCATGACTTCTATATTGCTGCTGGTAAATTATTATTTCTTGATTTGTCTGGATTTTGAGAGGCTCGTGGGGGTGAAGGGAGGCAAAATTATTACCCAGATGGATATTTCTATTAGCAGTTACAGCTACTTTAAAGTATTTTAAAAAAATTATAAATGCAAGACTTATTCATGGTGATTCCCTTGAAATATGAGATTAAAGATAATTCAATCACTCTTTACCACTCTTTTCATTATCCCAGAATGTCCCAGATTTTCTTTCACTAGGACCTAATTAATGTGTTTACTTTGAGGTTAATTAAATCAGTTAAATTATTTGAAATAAACTTCTGAGAAGTGATTTATGGTTATTTTTGGACTTACAGAGAGCAATTTTCTCTATTACCTGGCTAAGTTGCCTTTGCTCTCATTTAAGGTATTATAGTGATGCTATAGACATATATACAAACCCAAATGCAAACAATATTTTATTAAATTTTTACATTCTATTTAAATATAATAATGGAATACAACTCCAGAATAGCTCTCATAAGATCACACTTTCAATCATTTAAATATATTGGGGGGGTGAGCATAGAGTACTTGCTACTTAAAATTAGGAAAAGAGCCACGATAGTGTTGGTGGGTACAATAATGTGCCTGATCTTTTTTTGCAAGGAAGTAAAAATTACTTAGTATTAAATCAATGTTCATACTACATATCTTCAGTGCACTGAAAGAATACTGTACTATGGGCTGGGATGAAACTAGAAAAATTAATTGAGATTTCAAAATATTAAGACAACTTTTAAAACTGATTGCCTAACAAATATTGAAGTTAACATTTTTCAGACTGCTTGACTAGTGAACCTGGAGGAGAAGACTTCCATATTCTCATAAAAGGAACAGGTTTAAAAATTAGAGATATACTGTTATTTATGTTTAATTTATTGATTTGAGCAAAACGGGTAACATTAGGAACTTTGAAATAGTTTCCCATTTCATGTGATCCATTTTACTGTGATTTGGAACTGACACAGAAACTGGGAAAGATTTATGTTTATATCCTGAATGGAAAAAGAAACTGCATTATTTTCAGATCATAAGAGTAAAATCTCATTCTCCAGGCAACAGACCTGCTCAAGAAACTGGAAAGAATTATTCTGAAATTTGTCTTTCTGGAATAGCCAAATTTAGGAATTATTTGAGTATTTTACTAATAAGTTGGAAATATGCTTGGAGAAGAGTTTTATTCTTGAGTGACCCTCAGAGAAACAAGAAATGCCAAGAAGACCCCAGGGCAAGAAGAAGATGTTCCTAATTTAAAACACCAGGAGTGTTTAAGCATTAAATGACGCAGCAATCAACTATCATATTAATGTGTACCAAAAGGAAGGGAATGAGGTAGGAAACAAACACATGTATATCCTGTTGATTTTCCTTACTTCTATTAAATTTGTCTTTTATCTATTCCCATTGTGACATGTATACAACTTATCCAAATGTTTTCCAAATATCTCCTGATGATATATTTTCTTTCCTAATGAACACATCCCTAAAAAAGGGAACTTGCCTCTGATTAGGATGTGTTGGCTATGGTCTGGCACTGCAATATTGAAAAGAAAATTTTCTCACTAAAACTATCAGCAAAACCCTAGATGTATACTGCTTCTCACAATTTATCTAGGAATTCTTGTTTTCAATTGTAATTTCTTTGATATTTTCATAGAAACCAACATAAAATAGAATCTTGTGTTATAAATGTGCAACAAAAATTAAGAAGGAATAAAATTAATACATAAAATGCTCTAGGAAACCTTGTAAGATTCCTTTTCATTACATTTGGAAAATAATCTAAGGAATGAAACTGAAATAAATCCAGTTGGGAATTTATGTTTAAATCAATAAATATCTTGTACAGTATCTTCATTATAGCACTTTCTCAAGAATGAACTTCATCTGGAAATCCAAAGCACTTTACAAACAGCAGTTAGTGCATTATTAATGACACAATAATTTGGTGCTACAAAGATAATTTCCTACAGAATTGTGAGAATACTTCAAATGCCTCAGTCAATGTAATGAATGTTAAGGATGCTCAACACCTTCCAGAATTGTACTGAAGGTTACAGACATCACCTATGTACTGTAAGTTGTCATTTGATTTGAAATCTAATGTCATTGCAATTTAACTGTTTCTAGACCATACTAATAATTTTTTATGTTTATTTGAAACTAAATTTAAATGATAGGTGTATATCCTCCCTTCTCTATCTCTGAGTGCCATTATTGAGAGACAAAAAAGTACCATTTTTAAAGACTGGATCAAGGGAAGAATGAAAACGATTGCGCAACATAGTCACAGACCTCATGATTGATGGGGTCTGTGCAAATATAGAAGTATGCTAGAAGAAATAAGCCGGTTTCGAACATCTCTCATGAGAGGAAGAAGAATCCAAAGTGCATAGTTTCCTTGCATTGTATCTTAATTCAAAATGTTAAAGTGTAATGTAGTCACTTTATTTTCAGTCTTTGCAGTTAGTGACTTTTATCAAGGACCTCCCAAACTGAAGAAAGTTTATTTTCCTCTAGTTCTGGGGTTTTTTCTATGGTATGTTGTTTTGGGGTTTTTTAATTTAAGATTATGTGAATAAGAAATATATTTCTTATTACTGATATATACAGTTTAGTTCAATTTCTTTTTCAGTAAGTTGATGTAGGCATTTCTCACCTGTAAAGCTACCATTGATTGCCCTCACTTTAAATCAAAATTTACTTTCTACACAAATATAAAGTTATTTTAACCTTAATCATTGTGAATTAAATGTATTCAAAACACTGAATTGTGAAACTGATCACATGCAGCAGACCAGTAGTATGAAAAACTAGTGTTTTTATGTAAGAATTCGTCACAGTGAATTCATGTTGCACAGTCTTGACATAAAACCAATATGCAGTATTTCCTATACTCTGTTGTATTTTATTTCTTTATTTTTCTTTCTTAAAGAGCATCTACTGCCTTATTATAAGGTTACATAGCATGAATGAAATTTTAATGGTTAATTTTCATTTTCCAGAAAAGACATTACAAGGCATGCTTTCACAATACAGATCTATAGATAACATTCCATATAGACAAGATGGGAGTTCTAAGTCAAAATATAATAAACACAACAAGTACCTCTGTGATAACTGTATGCTAAACACTTTCAGAAGCAATGAATATGGTAAAGCTCTTAATATTGCTTCCATTATATCTATAAAACTAGCTCTCAACAAAAAACAAAAAAAATTGTCAAATATCTCATTTTTTAAAATATATTTATTGTTTTAAAGGTGCATGTAAAGTAGTATCATTGCCTCTCCACTATAAAATGAATATTTGATTTCCCATGACAAAGTCACTTTGTTTATATTCACCCATATTTTTCTGCAACAAGCCATTCTTTCCTTTAATGAGAAATGTTAAAAAGAGTATTTTTTCTCCTTAGTATGAAACTTTTGAATAAAAAATAAAAAGAGAAAAAAAAATAAGATGACAAATGTCCCTTAGATGTTACACCAAGCACAACCTTTTCAGAAGCAAATGTCTGTAGGAAATTAAAAAGAGGAACAGTGATGGATTACATGAATAATATTATTTATGTTTATCAGTCTCTGTTCTTCTCTTCCCATCTGCAAGTATTTAAAAATGAAGCAGCTCAGATACAGAAATATAGTCCTGTATTTCCTGCCTGCATTCATCATCAGGGGATTGAACTTAAGGTCTCTTCCAACCCTAACCATCTTGACTTTAAGGTCTCTTCCAACCCTAACTATTCTGAGTCCACAGAGCCCACGCTCTGCCAAAACTACTCAAAAATTGCATTACCTGCCAGGTGTGCAGTCACAGAGTGGTGCACAGGTGAATACTAAACAGTTTGTCACAAAGATGCTTGTAAAAGATGTTCTTGTAAAAATATGTTCCACTCCTCACCCTTCCTCGCTCATAAATGACCATTGTGGCAATCAATGCCATTTCAATGTGTTTTCTCAGTCTGCATGATAGTTATTCTACCAACAGACCGAGAGTATTAGGTTAAACTTGCAGAAGAGAAAGGAAAAGTTTTACTGCCTTTCTCAATAATTTTATCCTTCTCAATAAAAATAACATTTTTGAGAGAATGGAGGATGTGGCGGGTAAAGGAGATTTGCAGGAGGTAGCTGGGAAAATGTAGCTCTTCTGAGGATGGGAAGATTTTTGAAAGGAACAGGGAAGGGGATCCATAATGAAGAATCTGGGACTACAGACACAAAAGCTTCACACGAACCAGAGGAAATAGAAAAGAATAGCTCTCAGAGGCACCAAGGTTCATGAAACCAAGTTTGGAAATCAGTTTTTTCCACAAGGAATTAAGAGGATGAGAAGTCTGTATAAACCTCTTTTTAATTCCTTTTCTGCTCTAGTCAGAATCAACTGACCCAGTTTTGTACTTTCTCCCTGACTTTTATCTCTATAATCAGCTAAATATTATAGTCAATATTCTAAGAAAACTTGTTTTCTTTGAAGTTAAAAGCTCTTCATTCTTCTTAAGGTGACTCATTATAAGAAGGTGATTTTGGCCAACATTTCACCTCAAAACTGTGATTGTCACATTATTCAGTCAAAGGTTGCACATACCTAGAAGAAGCTGTCTTAGCGTAAGAAGACCCATCACAAAATCCAGAATGGGTCAGTTTGGAAGGGACCACAGCAGGTCTCTTACTCCAATCTGTCTGTTCACACAGAGTCATCCCAGAGCACATGGCACAAAACTGTGTTCAGATGGTTCTGGAATGCCTCCAGTAAGGGAGATTCTATACCGTCTCTGGGTCATCCCCTCCAGTGCTCAGTCACTGCACAGGAAAGAAACTCTTCATGTTCAGGTGGAATTTCCTGTACATGGTTTCTCCTGTTGCCTCTTGTCCCATTGCTGGGCCCCATGGAGGTCTGGGTCCATGCTCTGACATCTCCCTGCAGACACTGACAGAAATTGATGTGTCCCCTTCCAGTCATCTCTTCATGAGGCTGAACAGTCCCAGCTCCCTCAGCCCCTCCTCATAAGAGACATGCTCCAGCCCCTGCATCATCTTGATAGCCCTCAACAAAATCCATTTCAGTAAATGAAGAGGTTTTTATTCCAGCTATGTCTCTGAAGGGTGTTTCAACAGTACATTGGAGTGGGTTTAAGTCACACCATCACACTCTCCTGCATCAGTACGAAGCCACGCATAAGACTGAAAAAAAGATCCGAATGAAGATTGAGATACAACCTATAATTTCGTTCGTACTGGATGTCTACAGTATAAGCAGTAGTTCAGTTGCTTTTTCTTTGTGTTTAATCTGCCTCTCTGAACTAATAGAATAATTTGGATTGTCCAGAAGGCAAGGGTGATTACTTATCCTCCCCTCTCTGTAATCTTTTTGTAGGGTTACAGGAAATGCAGTCCTACCTGGATAACAAAGTATGTTTAGAAACATATGTATAAAAGTCTTACATAGTTGTATGTCTGTCACTAGAAACAAAATATTTACTAAGCCATAAATAGGTCTAATATTTGGTAGAAAAATATATTCATCTGATAAAGGAAAGCAAAACTTCAAGAAAACTTGCAATTCAGTGACATGCATCAAACTCTAAAATGGTTTTAAATATCTAAAGCAGCTGTTATAGTAAAAACCTTAATCTATGGTGTAATTAACACATATTGCTACATAACTTTATTGTTGCCATTATTTTTAGATTAACCCTATTCACATTCCCAAAAATTTGATTGAGAAACTGCGCACACATTGACACATCCAAGGTAAGAGAGACTTCCTGATATTATCAGTGTTCTCCACATATGTGAAAAGCTATTGGAGAAAAGAAGAATCAGCTCCTGGGAGGCAAGAAGCTCTTATAAAGGTGACCTTTAAAATCCCTGTAATAGTATTATATTAATAAAATATTTAAACATAATATTTCATGAGTATCTTCTATGTTTGCAGTATTTGTATGGTTAAAGCAGTATGTTTGCTCTCATAAAACTTATGATATAGCATTCTGTCTGTCATTTGCATGGTGCATGAGAATTCCTTTAGTATCTACTAACTTCCCTTTGTTCAGAACTCAATTCACAATAACAATTCTATATCCTATATCACAGAAGAAACAAAGGAAACCTGTTACTGGGTTTCTTCATATACTAGGTGGCATTGGGATTATCCTGGTTGCAGAGAGGAGGTGGAGCATGTGGGCATGGCCAGGTTGCTATTCTATACCATCCACATCATCTCTGGGGAGTGTAGTTTGGGGGTAGAAGAGAAGGTGAGCACACCCCAGAAGACTATTTGTCTAACTTAAGTAAATGTGTGGTTCACCATTCAAACTCTTTGTGCTTTTCCCATCTATATCCATGACAAGATAAAGCTGCTGTATATCTACAAATTTCAGTGCTAGACTAATGATATTTTTATGTCTGATATCTCACAATCTGTTAGAGATATGAGACAGGTATTAGACCAGATTTTCAGGTTTATATCAGCATCTGTTAATAATATCTTCTCTGCTGTACAACTGAGGAGCTGTCATTCCTTAATGAGACAGACGAAATCCCAAGTTTCTTTGTGGTTTAAAGAACTATATGGAAAAATAGATTTTTGCTTTAATCTTGTCTAAAATATGTGTTCTAGTTTGGGGGATGTTTTGGGTTTGTTGTTTTTTTCACTTGAAGCCATCATTCGGCCAGGAAGAAAATAGTTAAAGAAGAGATAGTACCTGCTGAATGTATGTATAAGTTTGTGTAGGTATCCATACATGCCTATGAACACTTTTAAGAAAATGTAGATTTTTATTCAAATGCTGGTTACTATAACTTAAATCACGTATAATACTACATGATTCGGTGCAAAATTGTGGGGATGCAATCTAATTAGTTTTTTGAAACCTTTCCAAAGAGTCATGCATGCACACCCAGAATATTAAAAAATAGACCACAACTGAAACACCTGAGTCTAATATTTGTATCATTTGAGCACTGGAAAATATTAACTTTAAAATGAACCATTTTTTTCAGCTGTGATAGTTAGGAATTTTTTTTAATTTTGAACTGAGTAAAAGTCAAGTGAGGCCATGTAGGAATTTTCCTCTGGACATGTTAAAATGCCAAAAGCAATTTTACTGTGATTCAGAACATTAGACAGCTATTCACGTTTTAAATTTGAAGCAATGGAAATAATATTTTAAAAGAGATTTTAAATTTTTTGTTAGTTTTCAAGACACTTTTGCTACCAGAAAATTCACAATGTTAATACAAACAGTAAATAAAATAAAATAAAATAAAATAAAATAAAATAAAATAAAATAAAATAAATAGTTACACTTAACACATTTCCAGAGAAATACCAACTTAGTAATACAGGTATTAATTCAGTGTGGAAGATGGAAATAGATTTATGAGGACCAAAGCATTTCAAGTCAGTGAATAATTCATTGGTTATTGACAAAAATTATATTGTGCCACCCCTTTATAGATCTGTGTTCAGTTAAATTAGCTGTTTGTTGATACATTGTTTTACCACAAAGTAACATTAAACAGCATAGGAAAAATCACTTTAGTCATGTTGTGAGCAGTAATTCTTTGAGATTTCTTCCACCAGTTCTGAAATACACATTATTTTAAGTGGTATTTATATAAAAAGTGCACACCCCATAGAGATTACTGTTTATTTACAGCTGTCTGTCTTCCTTGCCTTGATTACCACATGTTTAGATATTTTAGACTAAAATAAATTTCAAATAATATTTGTCTGTTAAATGTTTCTAGAGTTCTTGTCTCTCTAAAAGAGGGGAGGAATAGAAAGAAAAGGACACATGGAAAGTTGACAAAGTCAAGTGTGGCTACCTGTTGAGGACAGTTCTCAGAAAGGAGTCTCAATTTATCTTCTGCAACTTTCAACCTCTTAGTAACACAATAGATAGAAGTACATGAAAAACTGCCAGAAAAGGCAGACTTACAGAACTTTATACTAGTAAAATATAAATCCTTAAAATAAAGCAGATGCTTCTGATAAATACCTATGTCTGCACATGTGTGTGCAGAAACATTGAAGAGTTCTACAAAAACTTTTCCAAAAGTTCTACAAAAAGCCAGTTTGAAAATTGGCTTTTTGACCTTTTCTCCACTAGGATTTTCACTGTAAATGTAATGTAATATAATGCTAACATCTCCTAGTATTTAAATCAGGACTCCAGCCCTATACAGATATGATGTCTAACTTTAGATAACTTCTCATTATTAATGTATTAATTTGCTTCTTTGAAAACACTTAGAGAATTCATGCAATGAAAACTTGTGTTATCAACATTGCAGCTGAACTACATTAGACTAGTTCCAAAATATTACACTTTGCAAGATAATTGAAGTCCTACTGACTTTCATATAACCAGGATTTCATTCCATGTTTTTCATAATCAAGTGACAAGGTTTTCAAGTTGCAATTTGACTATGTTAGGCAGGTCTGGTCTATACATTCGTATACCAGAGGAAAAAACTACACTCAATTTTCTAATTTTCAGTTATTTTTAACTAAAATACAGGTATTCCAACTGTGTTTACTGGCTAATTTCACAATAACGGAAGACTGGAGAATATCTTGTCCCTTGATGTTATGACTATTCAATCATTACTTCATATGTCATTATAAGTTTGCTGTAAAATGCAGGTTCCAGATAGGTTTTTTCACAACTTAATCTAGATTTCTCCTTCATTTTCTTGGGTAGCTAAATAGCTGAATTGCAAACAAATTAAGGACCCTGAAAGGTCTTTATTCTGATAGTCCTAGAACTTTTGCAGAGTTCCTAACTCTTTTGACTATCAACTAATTATAACTCACTGATATTTCATTTTCCTATAATGATTTAGTGAATCTAGTTATGAGTCATGCCCTGAGTTAATAAAAATATCAATATATCTGAGAACATGATTCATGACAAACTTTCCTAATTACTTTTCTAACAATTTGTAGGTATATAACATGTTTTCTGTCTCATATCAAAGTGTGGAAAATTAATATTTTAATTTTAAAATATTCTTGACTATACTGTTTAAGCCTCTTAAAAATATTGTTGTTTGTGGAGGGATGACAGAGGTATCTGAGGGAGAAAAGAACCCTGCAATATTTTTGTTGTAGAGCTATAAATCTGTAGCAACGTGGGTTTTAGGATTCCATGTGCTCCTTTGTTCCTCTGCTTTGTATACCATTGGTTCATTTTGAAATATGCTCTGCTGTACCCCGAAATCTATTGGTGGGTTCCCTATGCCTGTCTTCCCTTCAGACTCCCCAGGACTGGCTCAAGGGGAGACAGTCCCTCCCCTTCCTTTCCCTTTATAAGGCGATGGCCAGATCACCTCGTGGTCTTCCATCTCTGGGCTGCTAGGATATGCTACCTGCCCTGCCTGTCCTACCCCCCTTCTCCTTCCCTGCACCCCTTTTCCCCGTTACCCCAAATAAACCTCTAGCAGAACAGAGATGGAGTCCAGTTCTTTCCTAGTCTCACTAATTTCCTGCTTGAATTGACGTGGTTGGAAGACTGCCGCCATGCCGCAGAACCTCGGGGGCCGCCCGCCCCGGATTCGGTGGAATTTACAAGAACCAGGGACCCCGGACCGGAAGGGAGCCAGCCTGTGCCGCCCTCCCGGACCGTGATACAACATAAATCAGCCTCTGCCTGTGCACAAATAGCCAAGTAATGACATGAATGAGATCTTCTTAGCCAACAGTTGTTCACTTTGGCCCATATTTCCCACTTTGGATTTAACCTGTCCTGTTTTTCCCAGGTCCCCAGATTCACTTCTCTGCATTCCAATTTCCTAATTCTGCCTTCTACGGGTGAAGCATTGGTATTATTTTTTTAAAGTAATTATTAAGAATTGCAAAGAAACATCATTCTTGGATTCTCAGCCTAATCACCATGAATCATGTTCTCAGGTGCATTGATATTTTTATTAACTCTGGATATGACTCATATCTACATTCAGTAAATCATGAAGAGGAAAATGAAAAATCAGTGCGTTGTGATTAGCTCATATTCAAAACAGCTAGGAATTCTGCAAAAGTTTTGAGACTATCACAATAAAGACTTTGCAGGGGTCCTGGCTTTAAGCCTGTTGTCCTCTGCCTTCCCTGCAGCAGAGCCTATTTCTGGAAGCATCTGCTGTGAGTAGTCTCTTCTCCTTTTCTCTTCCATGGCATTAGCAAATTTATAGTCGTTAAGAGGACAAGAGGCTATGACACCATGTTCCCTTTTGACACAAGGTTTATGTGGCAGCTTTTCTCACAGCTGCTGAACCTGGATTCGCGGAAGTTCAGTCTCGTCAGGCCCCTAAGGGAGCTCACTAGCGAATCCGCAGGCGGCGCAGAGCGTCTCGGACAGAACGTAGCAGCGGAAGGCACAGGCGCAGACAAAACAGGAGATGTAGACTCTTTGGTGAAGACTCCAGTGGGTTTATTTAGGGAGAAGGAACAAGACGAGGGGATGGAGAAGGGCTGGAGGCGTCTACCAAAGAGCCTCGAGAAGGGTTGTCTAACTGTTTTTAACGGACACTGAAAGAGGGAAGAGGTTTTTGGCTCACAGGCCAATAGGATTACTAGTAGGTGAGATTGACAACTGTAGCAACAAATGAACTTTACTCAGGGGAGGGGAGAACATTAGACTGAACCAATTACAGTTCAGAATTACAGAATTACAATTACAGAACCAATTAACCTCAGAACAAAGACGAACATTCTAGAAACTAACCAAATAGGGAAGTGGGGAGGAGGACAGGCAGGTAGCCAATCAGGTGTTACAAAGGCACATATTCATGAGGCAGGGCCCGGAGCATCCTGGAAGTGACTTATGAAGTCACTCTAAGTTAAATGTTCTCCCATCCCCAGGACTCCTCCGGTGCCCAAGCGCTTGCTGGTAAGTTTGGAGTAGATAGCTCCGCAAGGGCTACTGCAACAGGTTTACAATGCATTTTGTGGAACACAGAATGCCACATTTTTCCTGGAACTACTGACCCATGACTTTGGACAACACTAGGAAAATAAAAAAAGAAAGCAGAAAAAACCTCTCCTGGCATAATATCACTCTTGACTGAATACTGACAGAGTATGAAGGTTTTGAGGTTAATTTTCCCAAATGCATTTGTTTCTAAATCAGAGCCTCTCAATGCTGTGAAAATATATGTACCATAACACTTGAAATGTTTTAGAACAACAGTGATGACAGCTTAAAAGAGGATATAAAAAGGGAAGTAAAAATGATTTAAAGCTCCAAATATGTGTCTGTATATGTGTATGAACGTACTATCATAGTTAATTGAAGCCATACAGATAAAGTGAAGAGGAACCTTCCACCTTCAGGTGAAAGAAGACAGTAGAGTGAAAACACCAGAGGCTATACCTGCCACATGCAACCTAAACATTAAGTTTCTTTCCCAAATAAATACTCTAAATTTCCCAAGCTTCCTGTGATTCTCATGCTCTTGCAGTGTCATACATGGGTCTTCACATCAGCCAGCTGATACAGTAGTAGTGATACTGCATTAGAAGTACTGAGATGAGTACCTGATAAGTCCCATAAGAACCAAATACATACCGATTTTTATCAGAAGTGGAAATGCTGATATCAATAAAACACAACTTTTTTTTGCAGATGGGAAACTGCATTTGAATGTGTGCTCAAGAAGAAAGTTTTAAAGTCTTTTTCAGAGTCCCCTGAAATACACACACTATTTTTTGGTTGGGTTTGTTGATTTGTTTTTTTGGGAGATTCATATATCGCCGCTGGCGATAAGTGGTAAAATGCATAAAGAAAATTTAGCTCTCTACATCATTCAATTGAATTGCATTAAAGTATTATCAGAAAAAAAAGATGTCATTTCAAATCAATTTTAGTAAACCAGAGTGCCAATTATTAGGCACAACTAAGCAACAATAGCATTGCCTCTGCTATTCTGTTTACAGCATTTGCTTTAGGACTATTATACTCTCAGAAATATTTTTGTCAGATAGTTTATCTTTTTATGTTAGATTTGACGTATTGTATAAAGACCATTCTTAACCATTTATCTGAAGAATAAGATTACTTCAACTTGTTAATCTGGATATAATCAATCAACATACAGTCAGACAAGAAGCAATGTGGTTTTGTCCAATACAGTTCCTCCACTTTGTCATATAAGTATTTCTCCTTCTTAAGCATTACCATTGTGATAGAAATGAGAATATGTGAGCAACCTTTAGTATCTCCAGCTTTTTCTTGGACGAAATTTTGTGCTGTCATCTAAGAATTTTTTTCTTTTTTTGGTGCCTGCACCTTTGCCTTTTCAGGATAATTATGATCTCACACAAATTCGTTTGATCCCTTGATCATCTGATCCCTTCACCATCTGACTAACCTCAAATTCTGTAAAAGGTGAAAGAAAATCAGAGTGAAAGGAGCCTACTTGGATTGTGGTAGCATCACTAAGTGGAAATTAAAACTTTATCTTTGCATGGCAGAACTCATGTACACTATTCATATGATGATATTTTTGCAGATCACCTTTTTGAAAGCCATATTAAATTCTTCATATGTGTGCCAATAGAAACTGATAATAGGTATTGCATATCAGATGAATTATCTTAATAGGAGTGCGAGCACAGGTCTCCTTTTATAGCTGCAACATGAGCACTATTTCAGCTATATATTAATATTCCATTCATGAAGTTTAATTAGTAAGAAATACAGCTGGAGAATTTTTCATTACAACCAATTGTTATTAATTGTCACCAAGGTTTCTTAATTATTCACTTTGGCTGGAAGCTAATTAATTTAGCATCTTATATGCTAGTTAGTAAAGAAATATGTTTTCAGCCATTTATACCAAAAGAGAAAAAGAAAGTGATTATTTAGAATGAATTTTTAGCTTTCATGGAACATATTTGTTTCAGAAATTGCAAAAATTTTGCTGGTTTTTGAAAATGAGTGCTTGAGTGGCATGCCTTGAGAAGGGGAAGAGGTATAGTTCTTGGAATATAATAAACAGTCTATGATATTTTTCATTTCCCTTTATTCTTGTCTTGAAGATAACTTTTCTTATGCAAATCATAAAACCTTATCTCCTATCCCACCTTGAAAGCGTTGGTTATTCAAAGAGGATTGTTGCATAAGGGCCTTTTTTGCTTTGTGTTGGATCATGCTACTGTCTCTTATTTCACGCTACTGGCTTTTATTTCACACAGTTGGTACCAAACTTCATGTTTTCCTAATTTCTTTTTCTTTTTACAGAAGGATTCATTCCTTTTCAATTAATAGCTTGTCACTTAGATAAGTTCAAAATTTAGCTAATTATTTCTGAACTTTAAATTCAAATCTTCAATTCATTTTGTAGGCTCTCCTTTCATGTCCATATTTCTTTTGTAGTACATGTATCTTAGCAACTTAACTCAAAGTGATTTTTTTTGTGCATGTGTGAGAAAACCCTTATGATTTTTAATTGATCTCTATTGTTTCTTTGGTCTCAAAGTGGTTTTGGTAAACTTGACTCAAATTTCTTTTGGAGGAAACTTTCTGTGTGAGTTCCAGGAAACCTATCAGGATGTGGCCCCCTACCTACCCTCACATTACCCATTTACCACTAACTGTATTTGGGATCCTTAGGAGATCCCGGATCCTTCATGTGGCTCCTATTACGCAGGTGTTCAATGCTGCAGCTTAACTTTGCATGCAACTCTCAAATCCTTACATGCCTCTATTTCTATGTAATCCTGACCATCTGTTTGTTCATCCTTGCCTTTAGCTTTATTAAATTTCTTAAATAATTGTGATCTACTTGCAACCTGGTTTCAGCACACAACCTTTAAAAGGCTCTTCTCATCTTCCAACTTAATATTAGCTTTTATTTTATTAGCTTTTATTTTCAACTTAATTTTAGCTTATATTTTGTAGTAGATGTGTTCCAGATCACAGTGTAGAGGCAATACCAGAGAGGAGTATCTCATGCCTCTGCACAGAATGACATATAGAAGGGCTTTCCCATTAAAGAACTCAGCATTTCTCAGGGACACAATCATCTCATGGCAGCTTTAGGAGGCAGAGAATCTTCTTTATGCTCCCAGGCATCTTGAAGCCAGTGATGTTTCAAACTCAGTATGCTGATAGCAGCCTTTTTGTGTTACAGTACCTGGTGGGGGCAGCAACACAAACCTATTTCATGATCTCAGTTAGATATTTGGGCAAGAGGATACCAAGAAGTTACCATTTTCACTCCAAGGCATACATAGGAGTCTTCCCAGGAAAGGTGGTGTGCTCTGCTGCACCTGTTGGAATGAGTTCAGATGAGGCCACTAACATGTTTAGAGGCATGAAGCACCTTTCTTTTGAGGAAAGACTGGGAAAATTGATCTTGCTCAGCCTGGAAAAGAGAAGACTTCTGGGTCACCTAATTATGGCCTTCCACTACCTGAAGGGAGCCTACAAGAAAGATGGAGAGAGACTATTTTCAAGGGCCTGGAGTGACAGGACAAGGAGGAATGGCTTCAAATTGACAGAGAACAGGTTTAGATCAGATATAAGAAAAAATTCTTTACCATGAGGGTGGTGAGACACTGGCACAGATTTCCCAGAGAAGCTGTGGATGCCACATCCCTGGAAGTCTTCAAGACCAGGCCAGGTTGCATAGGGATCTGGGTAACCTATTCCAGTAAAAGAAGTCCCTGCCCACGGCACGAGGGTTGGAAGCTTTAAAGACCCTTCCAACCCAGGCCATTCTATGATTTCATAGTCCTGCAACCTCCATTCACAACTTCTGTCAACAGCTGTTAGAAAGAATTGCACCAAATTCAAAATTACTTTTGCCATTCACTAGAGCTTTCATCAGTAGTTTTATGTGTTGCACTTTAAGTCAACACACCTGCTTCCAAGGATAAATGTCCATCTTTGATATAGATGTCCTTTGGCAGGGACAGACAGAGGGATATATATTAAAATAATGAGTTTCAAATTTTGGGGAACAGCTATAGATTAGGAATCCCAACGCATTGCTACTGGGTCTTTAAAAATGTGTTTCATGCAGAAAAAAGTGGCAGGAGATATTTCCTGTCTATTCTTTACCTTTTTGAACACATGATCCAAAGGAGCAATACAGGCAACAGAACATGATACTGGAGTAATCTTTAGCTCTTCACAAGGTGGTTTACTGTAGCTCAGATCTGTAGAAGAATTGCAGATTCAAAATGTATGTATCATCTCAGGTTAATTGATCTTAACTGGCTGTCCTGCAGGAATATCAGTGTGCTATCACTTTATACATGATGTAGCTAAAGAAGACAAATGCTTCTTAGTGATCATAGTTATCTGCTGTCATACCTAGCAAGACTGTGTTTTGTTCTTTGCAGAAATGAAACAAGAAAAGTACCATAGCCAGATGTGTGCCATCACTCAGTTGCTGCATCCATAAGAAAATAAATTCAGCTATTATTTCTTCATCAAGCCTGCTGCCATGGGCAGTGTGAAAGCACTCAAGCTGTAAGCTGAAGCTAGGTACAATCTCCTTGATTTTTCATGTTAACAAACAGCAGCTCAGGCTTTAGAAGTTATTTCAGTGAAAACAGATGTAGAAGGAACTCCATCTAAATTAATTTTTTCTGTGAGAAGCACATAAATGTCAGAAGGTCCAGTAATGTTCTGCCCAGACTAAGCTCCACTGTTGTACATAAAGGTATAAACTAATTGAGTTTTGATCACAAAACCTGAATCCTGAGTCCACCCGAAATATGAAGGCTCTCTCTGCAACAATAGGCCAAGGATGGAGGCCAGTAGCCCTGTTACCAGTCAGTACAATGTCTGCCAGAGTTACTCAGATGTAAAATTTTTAAATACCTTTTGTTGGTTTAAAAATTAGGTTAACTGTACCCAGTTAATGGCAAACACACACCTAGCACCAAACAAACCAGTACCAGTCCAAAAGATTTCAATGTCTCTGCCTCTGCTTTGCACTTAGCAGCAACACTGTCCAAGTGCTCTCAGGGGAAACCTCTGTAACCACCTGTGGATTCATAGCCATTCACCACTGGTGTCAGACATACTCTGCTTGAGAGACAAGTATCTAAATATTTGTTTCTATGCTGGAAATCTTACATCATTTTGCCAGATGGCAATTAGATCCATAGACAGTCCTCAGCTGATGAAAGGCCCTATTTGCTGATGAAAATTTCCCTGTTACAACCTACTCCTGACAAGTTAAATTTTGACAGAGTATTCTGTATTCTTTTGGAGAATTATGTTATTCAGAATTATCATTCAGAACACCATAAAAACACATTTTACCTATCGCTTTTATCAGTTTTATATACTTGCAGTTAAAAGAAACTTCCTGAAAACAAATTTATAGACTGAGTGATTGCATTAAGATTTACACAAACCTGATTTCTTTTCCTCTTACTTAACTAAACTTTTACACATTTAAATATCTCCAAACTTTTAAACAAACTATCTCAATGACATTTTTTGCCTTTTAGTGCTTCTTAAACTACTTCTTCAAGTATCTTAAGTATATGGCCAAAACCACCGCAAAATAAAATGACATGGTAAAAACTTATCATTATTTTCTTGATTTGTATTTACTTAATTTCATGTCTGGTGATGAACTGGACCATGGAGCACAGAGTTGGACCAAATGTCTGCATGGGAATCAGTCACTGATTGAACATCTATTAAATTAGTGTGATAACATAGTTCTGAGGCCATGAAGCATTAACCATAGACTTACACAAGTATTCATGTGAAAAGGCAGTAACCGGTAGAACAAGATGAAAATGTTGGCATTCTCAGTGGAGAATGGGAAGAAGGTGAAGCAGGGGCAGATTAACAAGAAGCCTTGTTTATGGCATGCATTAAATGTCCGTGTTTTCCAGTGGAGTGGGTCAGGATGTTGTTTAATTCTTACCTATCATAGATACATGTACATGTTTGAGTGAGTTTCTCTAGAAATGTTTAGCCTTGCACCTCAATTTCCATTTTGTCTCCCAAACACTTCTCTTTTAATCATAGTCATCATATGTCTTCTATTAAATATGGGTAAGAATCTGTGATAGATCTTAAAGATAACAAAAAACACAAAATTTTTTAACATTTTCTTTTTTTTCCCCAAAACTTCCTTTGCTTCCTTTGCTTTCATTTTGTATGTTTTATTTTTCATCTTGTTTTGAATCTAATCAGACTAATATTAGTCTGTTTCACAGGCACTCATCAACAGCAACTCATTCAAGAATTACTGTCATGAAGGGAAGCTGTTAATGAAGGAAAGCCTTTAAAGCCAAGAAATAGTGATTAAAATATTTGTATTGCCTTCAAAACATTGTCTTCAGTTTGAGAGAGGGGTCAAACTATATTTGTTTTCATCAATACAAACAGCTGTTCAATAAAATGTGAAAAAATTATTTATGAACAGAACTGCATTTTAACATGATCAGCTTGACTAAAGAGAAATGATGAGGTGTTACACTGCCATCATACCAATGTTTTTTTGCCGTATTAAGAAGAAAAATCACAGTAAAAAAAGCCCACTAAAACAACATTAGTCATTTCTCTGATAACTCACTTTCTCGATTTCAATTAAAATTTAATAGGCGTAAATAGCAAACAAAATAGCTATGACTGTCCAAATAAGACTGAGAGACTAAGATCAAGATACTTGGATAGGTGGACCTTATCAGATTCAATTTTATGGTATCCTTAACAATCATTATATTTCTACCTAGTTTAAATCTAGTTATACTAATAATTGCTTTGCTTTAATGACACTGGATATACATCATGTTGAAAGCATCTGATTTCCTCTCATGGAATGAGACACTGGAGAGCAGCACTGTGCAAATGGACCTGGGGGTCCTGGTCCATGGCCAGTTGAATATGAGCCAGCAGTGCCCTGGCAGCCAGGAGGGACATCTGTGTCCTGGGGGGGCATCAGGCACAGCATCGCCAGCTGGGCAAGGAAGGGAATTGTCTCGCTTTGCTCTGCACTGGGGTAGGCTCACCTCGAGTGCTGAGGGCAGTTTTTAGCACTGCCATAAAAAAAAAAATAGATATCTATTATGGAGTGTCCAAGGGAGGGCAATGAGGATGGAGAAGAGCCTAGAGGGGAAGCCTTATGAGGAGCGGCTGAGGTCACTTGTTCTGTCCAGCCTGGAGAAGCAGAGATTGAGGACAGAGCTCATCGCTGTTTGCAGCTTCCCCACAAGGAGCAAAGAAGGGGCAGGCACCAATCTCTTCTCTCTATGACCAGTGCCAGAACCTGAGGAAATGGCCTGAAGTTGTGTCAGGTGAGATTTAGGTTGGATACCAGGAAAAGGTTCTTCTCCCAGAGAGTGGTTAGGCACTGGAACAGACTCCCCAGGGAAGTGGTCACAGTGCCGAGGCTGACAGAGCTCAGGAAGTGTTTGGGAAAAACTCTCAGACATATGGTGGGATTCTTGGAGTGTTCTGGGCAGGGCCAGGAACTGGAGTTCAGTCATCCTTGTGGGTCCTTTCCAATTCAGGATATTTTATGATTCCGTGATTATTTTCTGTTACAATTAAGGATAGAAAAAAGAAGTGAGGCTGAAGGATCAGTATTAAAGACATGTCTTTTAGGTTCTACTTCCTATCATTGATTTTAAATTTGAGCATCTGATTAAAAACCCACCTGTGTGATCTAAAAGCTTTGCATCAGCCTCTTGAAAAGATTCCCATGCAGCTGCCTTAGCTGAAGAGATTGCTTTACGCATACAGATTCCCCAAATGGGGAATAGTATAGCAATTCTGTAAAAGATTCAAGACAGGAGAAAAGGAAGGAAAAATTACGACACGTAGAAAATAAAATTGTGGTAAATGACATGCTCAAAAGCCAGCCTGTAATTAGAACAAATGAATGAAATAAAAATGAAAGAATATATAATAGATAGACATTTTGCAAAGAAACTATTAAAGCAACACCTGAATTTTTTAATAACTCTTTCCAATGTTAATTCATTCATTTCCTATTTCTAATTTCTTAAATGTTATTTCAATCACATTTTTGCTACTTGTTTAATTCTGAAATTGAAGGAAACTTGAAAAGACAGTCCTAATACCTTCCTTCTTTTGCTTGTCAAACTTACAGTTTAACACTCTGGTAGTAAAAAAGCTATTGAGAGTTCAGCGATTGTATTCAATATATCACAATTTTATACACAAGTTTTCTGCAGCCTTATTTCCCACAGTTATGTGCATAAAACACAGTTTTTGTTTCTCTTAAAAAATTTGAGAGAGCATCTTGGAAATAGAACTTGCTAAGACAGTTTAGATTTCCAAATCCTTGAATATACTCTGAAAAAATCTTTTCTTTCAAACACAACACAGTCAACTGAAATCTTACCAAATATATTGCTGTGTTTTTCCATGTAATTCAATATTACTTCCTCTGTGTCATTCCCTCACGTCTGGTTTGGCAATATGGCACTGTTGTCAGAACTGTGTGTGCGCCCAAAGACAACCAAACCACAGTAACATCTAAAACACAATCTTTTATACTTTGAGTTCATGGGAGCTTTAGTCAGCGACATAATGTAGTAGCTTAGTACTTGAGATGAAATTCAAAATTCAAGTACAAATATTTTTAGCACATCAACTGTTAAAACAGAGGTTTTTACAGTAAATCTGCATACAACATTTAAATCATAACAGAAGAAAAAACTGAATCTTTTATACATATACATATATTTTTATTCTTTTCTTAAATTGAACTCAGTGAAACTATTTGCACTCTTGCTTGCCTGCTGTACCAAAACATGTCTCAAGAGTCTATATAATACAGGAGGAGCATAATAACAACAAAACACACCTGAGTGAAAGGAAAACAGCTAAATTAATATCTTTGCTGTAGAATTGGTTTTGTTCCAACTTACATATCTACACAGAATCCTGAATTATCTTAGACTAAATCTGCATAAACCAGCAAAATAGTGATATGGAAAGCCAAGATCAATATAAACTGAAAAGGTTCCCTCTATATAAAAAATAAAGAAATATTTTTATATTACAGTTTTTGTGGACAGTTTTATATAGTTGCTTTATTCATCAGTTAGTCAAGGAAGGCTGGAAAATTCCAATCATCTGGGTTATCCTTTTAAGCAACTAATAATGCCAAACCCCTTATTCAGCTCATATTGGGATTCTCTCAAGTCTTTCCAACCGATGAATGGAAGTGAAAGTTGTCATGGTTGAACCAACTGCTCACTGCCCTTGTCCCTGCAGTTAGAATGGGGTGGAGAATTGTAAAAACAGAGGTAAAACCCACAGGTTTAGATAAAACAGTTTAATAATTTAAATTTATTAAAATATAATTCATAAGGAGTTAAAGAGCACAGTTGCCTGTCTCAAACCCTGTCAAGGCCACAGAAGGAATTTGCTATAAGACAAGCCACCACAGCAGGAACTTGAGACAAGCACAGAAGGGAATGTCACAAAGACCATAATTCCAGGCCTGGTGGAGGTGAGACCTGGTAAACACTTCCTGATTAATGTATCCAGACAAAAATTTCCACTCTGGTAAACTGAGTGAAAGGAAGCAATTGCTCATACACACGTCACCAGTCAAAGATCACTCCAAGTTAAGGGACAGATGGCATCTGCATCCATCAACAACCACCAAAGTACCCCCAGACTCATTTCTGGGGTCTCCCATCAGTGGACTGCACGATTCACAATCAGGCATCAAAAAAACTTCCCTCCAAGGGGAAGTACCTGAGCGTTTACAACTGAACTTGAGTATACATTAACCCATTGAAATTTATGGTACGGACTGCAACCATCACTTTGACCAATGGACATTGAAATTGCAAAAATTAAGTCTCACCACTGGATCCACAGGTGGTGATGGCTTTCCTCTCCACTATCTACTTTTATCCTTTCTTTTCCTTTTTTTCTTTTCCTTATATATTTTTTAAAGTGGTATCTTTATAATTCTATATTGTTATATTTCTATAGGTAATAACCAAAATAGCCAAATACCTCTTTTCCACTGCAAGCAACGTGTTCTACATAAACTGGTCATTCAGTGTAATTTTAAACTAAATCACTCCAAAGGATCTATTAACAAGAACCTCAGTTACCTCACCTCAGGGGCTGGTTGTAACATCATCACCATCATCATCATCATCATCATTAAAAGGAAAGAGAGAGAGAAAGAGAGAGAGAGAGACAAAGACAAAGACAAAGACAAAGACAAAGACAAAGACAAAGACAAAGACAAATTAGTGATGCCCAATGCAATCGCTCACCTCTCACTGACCATTGTCCAGCCCATGCCCCAGCAGGAATCAGCAGCTCCCAACCAATTCCCCCCTGTTTATATCCTGAGCATGATGTTCCCTTGTAGGGAATCCATTTGGCCAGTTCAGGTCACCAGTTGAGGTCAGGCTGTGCTGCCTCTCAGCTTCTTGTGCACCTGCTCACTGGCAGAGCATGAGACACTGAAAAGTCCATGACTTGGGTATGCACAGCTTAGCAACATCCAAAGTATTAGCATAACATCAACATCATTCTCATACTGAATCCAAAACACAGCCCTGTACCAGCTGCTAAGAGGAAAGCTAACCCTATTCCAGCCCAAACCAGGACACCTGTTTAAGACTTTGATGTCTGAAAGTGAAATCCTCTGTATACTTCTTGCAGGGAAGCATAGAAAGCTGCTCTGTATATCACTGAGTTTACTTTTATGTGCACTGTTTAAAAATAATATGCATGTTTCCATCAGATAAGGAATTATAGCCAAACCCACCCTTTAATAAGCTAACATTATAAAACAATTAACATCTTTAGTCTCTCTCTCCCATGTAAAATTATTCAATATGGCTCAGCAATTCATCTCCATATACAGACAATCCAAACTGTTTCTGAGGAGTTATCCCTCTCTTATACAGCTTAATTTACTCATTATTACCGTGTTTTAAGAGAAAACAGCAAGCTTTTAACTTGCAATCACTTCTCATAGCTATTTAAAATTTCAGATACCTTTAACTTTTGCTGACTTCCTCAGCAGGGACTCCAATGCTCATTTAGTTCCCTTTCCATTAAGAACTGGGAGATACATTAGCCCTAAAGCCTAAACAAGATGATGGCACACAAACATAAAAGTTTAAAAATCCTCTGTCCTTGGGATATTAGAGCCACAAAATTATTAAATCCTCCTTGGAAAAAAAAGAAAAAAAGACATATCAATAGTAAAATCTTTAACGCAGAAAGTGAAACAAACACCTATATTTTAGAAACAAATTTACGTATGACAAATATATTTTTTTCAATTTATTCACAGGTCATTAAATCCATGAAGCTGATTTTCTCTTTCTTTTTTTTTTTTTTATTATGAGTGGTTGCCTGCATCCTCACAAAATTACTTTTAAAACCATTTAACCCAAAAAAATTTTTTGTGATTGTTTTAATAGTATATTGCGCACTTGGCACTTAATTTTGAAACATTTGCAAATAAAAGTAATTAAATAAATAGTCTAAAGTTTAATAATCTGGTCATTTTTTCTGGGTACATACCTGTCTGTCAAAAGAATTCAGCATTTCAATGAAGGCACTTAGTAAGTTTTATAAATGCTTATTTAGTAATTTACATCTTTGCAACACTAGGAATCAGAGGTACTCAGCGAGATGTGTTTTGCTGCTATGGAAAGACAGTGGCCATGCTCAGTGGGTTCCACTAAAGGAGACTAGCAGAAGCAAAAGCATTTATAAAGCACTTTATCATAAATTCTGAGTGAAAAAGTCAATAATTTCTTAGAAAAAGTATCTTGATGGTTTCTTTTATAAATATTCATAGTAAATATTGGTCTATCAATAGGTGTCCATGGCTTTGTCACGCTTTCCACAGCAGATCTTTTTCCAAACAAGCTCAGCCTGCATTTCATCTAAACTAAGTAGGTTTGCCACCAATGTGAGCAAAACTTTGATGAAATCTCTAATAATAAGGCTTGAATCACATTTGTAAATGGGACAGGATTTGTACTTGTTCAGAAATATGCAATCTTCTTCTGCCAGGAACAGCTTTTTAATTGCATTTTTAATGAGTCTTACATGGACTAGACTTCATAAAAAAATAAGACTCATAGGGATTCCATCAGTCTGTCCTCTCATCATGCTACATAATTTCTTCTTCAGAAATACTGCATAACTGTGCCTCAAAAAAAAGTCCAGTTCTGTCCCTCATACCTCCCAAAGGAAGTCTGGTAATTTTCCTTGTTAAATCCAGCTAATATGAGTATCTCCACTTAAAAAAGTTATTTAAGTGCTTCTTTCTCACTCTTTAGGCAATTTGGCCAACTGATCAATTTAGTGCCCAAACGATAACACTGTGTTTTATTTAGGAAAAAACCTGGCTATATCAAGAACAAATATTTGGAGTCATTTACTTAAAAGTATTTTGTTGGCGAATAAGATACAGTTTATTTAAGAACTGTATAAATTAATGAAATTAATGACTTAGCTAGTGACAGAGCACATTTTTTCATCATTTGTATTACTTTTAGACATACCCCTCTCAAAATGTTAAAACTCACATAGTTTATAAATTTGGTGAGCGTCAATCTCTTTTCCCAAGTAATAAGTAAAAGATAGAAAGGTAATGGCCTCAAGTTGCAACAGCGAAACAATTTTTTTATTAAGAAAAATTTCTTCACTGAAAGGGTTCTTCACTGAAAGCACTGGAACAGGCTGCCCAGGGAAGTGGTTGAGTCACCATCCTTGGAATTATTTAGAAGACGTATAGACATGGCACTTGGGGATATGGTTTAATGGTGGCCATGGTAGTGTTTGCAGTTGCACTTCATGATCTTAAAGATTCTTTCTAACCTAAATGGTTCTATAAAACTATGATTCTATAATATGAGCATATAAATAACTTCCAGTGTCTGATGATATAAAATGTATCAGTTAACATTTTTCTTTATTAACAAGCAATGGATAACTTCGCTTTTTCTGGACTGTCACTATCAATTTTTTTTTTTTACAGCAATGTTTAGTGGCCTCAGAGAATACTGTGTACTTTTTATTCAAGGCACAACTACACGACATCACAGAGCTAATAACAGTCCAGAATAATCTAAATAGGAATGACAGGAGTCAAACAGATACAAACAAGGACTAAAGGCATCAATCAATCAATGGAAATAAGAAATCTTGCACTGATTTTTTTTTTTTTTTGTATTGGAGTTTGTAGTCTTGGTTCTGCCACCATGTGGTTCTTGGAGTCCTGCACAAATGAGATATTCCAAAGCCTGGTAATCTTCTTCGAACAGACAGGTCTATACAAAAATCTGTGTCTATAAAAAAAAAAACCAAGCAGCAACAACTAAAAAACCAGGTTTTGGTTTTTTTAAGCTGCACAGGGAAGTTCTTGGAGATGGTTGGTGCAAGAAAATTTCCTGGGAACCATGGAGTATTTGCTGCATATGTCAACTGGCCTATTCTCATGCTGACTTTCTGGTTCACTGGGTCTCAGCTGAACACAAACTTCTGTTGGAATCTACGGAGATTTTGAATTCAGAAATCAGAGGAACGCCAGGTTGTGTTCAGTCAAGATTGGAGAGAAATGAAACATTTTTTCAAAGACCATGAATTTGTCCAGAAGTTTCAAAATCATGAACTTGGGAGTTCTATCCAGTTGGATGATAACTAAGTCAAAATGTACAACAAGCAAGATCATGGTCATAAAGACAAGAACAAGTGTGGCTAGCACAGGTTTTTTCCCACGAGAATTCTTCTTGTGTTTTATAAATAAAGTTTGGATGTTATTGGAACAGTGTCCCAGAACTTGGACAGTGCAGGCCTGGCCAATCATGCCTGGGGCAAAGCTTCTGACTGACCAATCTGGGTAACTTTTGAGAACTCTATATATGTGATGAAATCAAAACAATAAAGGTTATTCCTTCTTGCCACTGAAAACTAGTGTTTTCATTACTCTGCTAGCTGCTCAACAGCAACAAACAAGCACTAAATATCTCCTGCAAGAGAGAGGAAATAACATTGTAGAGGAAGAAATCAGGAGAGACATTTACGACTTCAGTTTCATCCAAATGATACAAAGAACAGAGAGAAGGTTTTCGTCACAGGCATGTTAGAGAAGAGAAGCCTTTGGTTAGGATATTCTCCAGTCCTCCTCCAGATGGACAATCCTATCTGCTACCACTAGGAATCCAGATCATCTCTAGCCTGTGAAGATGATGTCTCTGAACAGTATTTGTTCCTAAATAGGTCTCATCCCTGACAGTATTCAAGGCCAGACTGGATGGGGCTCTGAGAAACCTGGTTCAATGGAAGGTGTCCCTGCCTATGGCAGCGGGTTGGAACAAGATTATCCAACATCTTAAAGTCCTTTCCAAACCAGGCTGTTCTGTGATGATTCCATGAGTACAAGGCACTATTGAATGCTCATGCATATGACATGCCAACTAGTTGAAGAAAATTACCTATGGATGACATCAAGGTTTTTGTGCTGGCAAGATCTTGGCAGTCAGTGTAGTCCTGCTGTCAGGATCACTAAAATGGATTTGATTTAAAGAGAATATTAGATGGGTGATTCTGACCCATCAGTTATTACTAATATTTGTGGGACAATTTTGTAACCTGCTTAGACCTGCAAAATAGTTATTTTCAAACGGTAAAAATTTCTGCTATACTGCAACATAAAATTTGAAGCACAGTCATCAGAATAAAAGCAAATATTTATTATTTTAGGCAATAAGCTGTCAAACAACTCTTCTGTGCTTCTCAGAAAGACAGTGAAAATAACACTTGGGATCTATATCCATTTGGCCTCTCAAGAAACATATACCAAGCAATCCACCCCATCTCACAGGCCAGATGTCCTTGAAGTTTTAAGGTTAACTGAGTTTTGCTCATCTACTTCACCTGGCATGCTGAGGTCTGCCAAGCTGATACAGACTGTATGGCACCACTGTCCCACAGGTACAAGCTCTGGGGTCTCAGGACTTTTACCGGATCTAAGGCCAATTATCATTTGTTAGCCTGCCCCAAATATGATGCAGAAGTGTGAAGTTACCAGTGGTTATACAGTCTGGTGTTTCTTTATCTAGCCAATAACAAATGGATTTACTCACAGTTGTATCAATCTGGCTGAACATGAACTCACGTATCTGGGCAGAGCTTTGGGGTAGCTCTCATCCCTTCTCAGTCAGTGCTTACTACAGACTGTGTAGAGGAACACCATTCAGGTTAAGACACAGGCCACACTGCAGAATTGCAGAAACCACTCTATGCCTCCAACAATGTACCAAAACAAAGGCTCTGTAATTAATAATTTCAGTTTCCATGCCATTGGCATGTTTTTCAAAGGAGAACTCCAAACCAAAGAAACAACAGCACACCAGGAGCATAACAGAATCACACTCCCAGTACAATCAGAAAAAAAAAAAAATCATTGTTGTATTTGGCAAATTTATACTACTCAGGATTCATGAGCAGAACCCAGCACTGCAAAACCTGACGGCAGAATCTGTTAGTATATCTGCTTGTGTTTTTGCAAGTTAAATGCAAAATTAGTTTGCAGTAATTTGACAAGCCTCAGATGTTACAAAAGAGCTTGAAGGCGTACAAGCTACTTTGTGCTGAGCAGTAACAGCACAGTGATATTTTCAGCTGCATTCTGTTTTAATCACCTTTGCTGTTATATTGGATTTGCATGGTCAGGTTTCGGTAGCTGGGGGGGCTGCAGGGCTGGCTTCAGTGAGAAGCTGCCAGAAGCTTCTCCCATGTCCAACAGAGGCAGTCCCAGCCAGCTTCAAGCCAGACATTCCACTGCCCATGGCTGAGTCAATCAATGAAGGTGGTAACACCTCCCTGATAACATATTTAAGCAGGAGAAAATAAAAACTTTTGCACAGAAATAACTGCAGTCAGGAGAGAGGAGTGAGAATATGTGAGGGGAACAGTTCTGCAGACACAAAGGTCAGTGGAGAAGGAGGGGAAGGAGGTACTCTGGGAGCCAGAGCTGAGATTCCCCTGAAGCCCATGGTGCAGCCCATGGAGAGGCAGCTGTGCCCCTGCAGCCCATGGGGGACCACAGTGGCGCAGAGACCAACTTCCATCCATGGAAGAGTCACACACCAGAGCAGATGGATGTTGAGCGAGGACTTTGATCCCATGGAAAGCCCGTGCTGGAACAGGTTCCTGGCAGGGACCTGGGGACCCATGGAGAGAAGAGCCCAACTTGGAGCACTAGGAGGTGCTAGTAGGACCTCATCCGCTAGGAGGTTTCCTAGTAGGACTTGTAACACTGTAGGAGATTCATGCTGAAGCAGGCTATTCCTGAAGGACTGAGCCTGTGGGAGTGACCCACGCTGGAGCAGTTTGTGATGAGCCCGTGGGATAGACTCACACTGGAGAAGTTCACAGAGGACTCTCCCATGGGAGGGATCCCCATACTGGAGCAAGGGGAAGGACTGCTCTATTGGGGGAGGCAGAGGCAAAAATATTCTGTGATGAGCAGACCACAACTGCCCTTCCTCATCTCCGTCTGCCTGGGAAGGAAGAGATAGAGGAGGAAGGAGGTTTTAAGATTTGGTTTAATTTTCATTATCCTGCTCTGATTTTGATAGGTAATAAAGTCTATTAATATCCCCAAAATGAGACTGTTTTGCCTATGATGGTAAACAATGAGTAACCTCTCCCAGTCCTTATCTAAACTCATGACCCTTTTGTTACATTTTCTCACCACTGTTCAACTGGGGAGTGAAGGCATAGAGTGTCTTTGGTGGGTACCTGACATCTAGCCAGGGTCAACCCGTAACCCACAATATTCTTTATTTTTAAAAAATTCCTATTCATTTTAACAGCAATTCTAAGCAAAAATAAAAGGAAAACATAATAGTTCCTGCCATTTATAGATGCTATATTTTTATTTTTCAGTGCAGAAAAAACGATGACATACTTAGTTTCCTGAGGTTATCACAAAACTTGCAAAGGTTACTTTTAATTCTATTTGAGAGGATTATAAGAGAATTCATACTGGTAATAAAAATGCTATTGCCTAAGTTTTGAATTTATGTGTGCATGTCTATATAGATACATATGATACAACACTGTAAAAAGGTATATAAAGCTCTGGAATAGATGTCACTTGGCTTTCAACAAATTACTTTTCAAGTATTTGTGCGTAGTGCACTAAGTGCTGTGTTTCAGCACTTAGAAGTAAATAAGTTGTTAATATACAGGATCCATTAGTATAGAAATTGTCAGCAAAAAGTAATAGCTGTGCATATTGAAGTACATAAAAATATGTTTAGCTAGGAAAAAATTGAATTATCAGTATTCATTTTAAATAATTACTACTAACTAATATGATGACTCATTAATAAAACATGCAATTGATCTAGTTAAAAAACTATCATTAAGAAATTTCATGCAACTTTCAGTGACTCAACAAAATTACATTTTGTCCATATTATAAGGAATTAAATAATTAACTTATAAAAGATAGATTGCAATGGGTTTAAGTCCTCTCTAATAAATATGATGTGCAACGCAGATCATCCCATATCAGTGAGAGGTTTTGTGTTAAAGAACATTTCAACAGGATTCACCCTCCAGTGATTTTCCATGCAAGTAATTTGTCTTAGGTGGTATACCAAAAGACATGTGATATAGTCCTTTGAAAATTATGTTTTCCATCTCTTCTCCACAGATAATAGATTTTTAATTTTCTGCCAGCTCAGTTACTTTCTTTTCTACTATAGAAACATTTGATGAAAAATGGACATATTCTTTGTCCTTCTTGAAACTAGATGGTATTGCCTGATAAACTGAGATTTGGAGGTGGTTAAAAGCGAGTTTTGTATCTCCTGCATATTTCTTATCTGGGGATTGTTGAAAAGCTTTGAAAAAGGCTACAAGGATACACATTAACATATCTAATATGCAATAAAAGGGATGAATAACACAAGTTTACTAACAGTACTTAAGTGTTCATTCTTTCTTTTTTGCTGTTCCAAACCAATTCTGCTTCTAAAAAGAGCTACTTGTTCTCCTAAAATAACAGTTTCGTAGACAGTTAAATAATAATGTTTTAAAGGCAGTTAAGATGATTTGACGCTTTCTATTACAAGCTCTTGTTTTCAGATGATTACAACTAGACAAAACATAAAGCACTCCAGCTGATGCCATTTCAGATGTCTGAAATTGATTTTAAAAAAAATAGACAACGTATTCATTCTTTTCAAAACAATTAGAAAAAAATGCAATGCTTTGCTCATATCAATCAATAAATAGATCTTACGCACATGATTGAAAACGTTGAATCTTTATTAATGATATTTGAACTTTGTGAGAAGTCTTGTTGTGTGCTAGTGAGAACTAAGTACATATCCTAGTATGTACTGGATGGACAGCAGCTGGCTCATGTCTGCAATGATTACCCTTGTTTTCCCATCTCAGTGGTCTGGAATGAAGGGAATTCTAACGAATATGGTCTTCTGTAGCTTGGAAGTCCAGCAGAAAATGAAGGATATGAGAGTGTAATTGGGGTGTATGTCATTATGGATAGGCTCAGGGAGGTGAATTGAGGTTTTCTCGCTCTGGGAAAGTGGCGAGACCTGGGAAAACCTCACCAAACGAGGCCTCCACCGGGGACCCCACGCTGAGGCAGCGGAGCGGAGCCGGGACGCAGGGACCCAAGCCCAGGCTAACTCCCCGAAGGAGGATAGCAGGAGACTTGACTATTAGAAGATTCAGACGCTGAGCTTTAGGAATCCAGGGTTTATTAGGTTGCAGCAGGGTCAGAGCGGGGTGCGTGGGGTTGGGGAAGGGTCGGTGGAGAACGGGTCGGCAGTGGGTCCCACAGCCCAGGGCCCGGAGCGGAAGCAAACACTGGGTCAAGAGGGATGGAAGGATGGGAGGGATTTGGAGAGGATAGCCAACTGGGATGCAGGGGATACAGGACTGATAGGGGAGTTGGAGAATAGGGGTACAAGGGGGGCAGGTACAGAACTTTAAAAACCAATAATAAACCGCGGGTAAAGGAACATTCTGGCTATTAACTCTAAAAGGATGAAAGGGAGGAGAGCTCCAGAAACCAATACTTCTGATTCCTGATCCATATTAATGAGGCTAGCTGCAAAGTATGTTGGGGGAACAATTTTCTGTCACCCTGACCTCAAGGTTTCTTTAGACACAGAGGGATTTGTCGGCTAGTTCAGTCTCCAGGCTCATCTGAGTTAACCTCACTGCTACAGTGAATCCCTGTATTTACCAATATTGATGACAGTGTGTGAATGCAGCCCAGAACCAACACCCACAGCCCGTGTGCTGGGCTGCAGCCAAAGCCCCGTGGGCAGCAGGGCAGGGAGGAGATTCTGCCCCTCTGCCCTGCTCTGCTGAGACCCCACCTGCAGTGCTGCATTGGCTCTGGGCTCCCAGCACAGCAAGGACAGGGAGCTGCTGGAGTCAGGCCAGAGGAGGCACCTAGGTGATCAGAGGGATGGAGCAGCTCTGCTGGGAGGAAAAAATTGGGATTGTTCAGCCTTGAGAAGAGAAGCCTTTGGGGTGCCCTAATTGTGGCCTTCCAGTACCTGAAAGGAGCCTACAGGAAAGAGGGCAAGAGACTTCTCACCAGGGCCTGGAGTGATAGGACAAAAGGAAATGGCTTCAAACTGACAAAGAGCACGTTTAGATTAGATATTAGGAAAAATTCTTTACTGTGAGGGTGGTGAGGCCCTGGCACAAATCCCAGAGAAGCTGTAGCTGCCCTATCTCTGGAAGTGTTCAGGACGCGTTGATGGAGCTCTGAGCAACCTGGTCTAGTGGAATATGTTCCGGTCCATGATAGTGGGGATAGAACTGGGTGAATTTTGAGATCCCTTCCAACTCAGGCCATTCTACAATTCTTGGAGAATTTTTTTTTTTAATTGTGCTTATTTGTCACCTGAACCTGTAGTAAGGAAGGCATGTATTACATCGTGTTTCATTAAGGAGTTTATCCTAACATAGGCATTTTCCCTACAAGAAAGAATATCCTTGGGTATTAAGATTTGCCAATCATTGCTATAGAAAATGCAGTTTCAAAAGTGTACTGAAAAAAATTTTGGAACTCCTAAATAAGTTTTATTCGCTAATTGAAATTTGAACATGTGATTTCATAAGAAACTCTCTGGTCACCTCATTTCAGTAATTTGTTCTTTTGCAGTATTACATAGGTATATTTTCATGCCCTGAAAATGTGCCAACTCACTTCACATAACTTCCTGTGCTCTGACTGCCAGTGTTGCAGTGCCTGAGTTACAGAGACATGGAAAATAGGAGTAGTAAACTTCATTTCCTACCACAGTGTGAATATCTTGAAATCAGGAAATGGCAGCTCCAGTGCAGTGCTCTGTATAAATGACATGAGTAACTGATTCACCCTTTTTGATATCTTACAGAAAAAAAGCAAAAGAAAGGTGTTTCTATGTTCCAACTCTCCTAAGTATGATTTTGAAGCTATGATCGTGGAAAAACACTATTGAATTAAACACTTCTTACAGTTAATATAACAACAAAGTCAAATACCATGTGAAGATGTTCTTAAGCAGGTGCAAACGTCACTTTTCATTAGGTGAAAAGTATCTTTTTCCCAAACATTTTGTGCAGAAGTACAGCCTAATAAATTGTGTTTCCCCACTGCAAGCACAAGCATAACAATCACACACCATTACATATTTTTAATAAGTAGTTTAGGTCATTTTAACTAGGACTGTATCTCTGAAGCTCAGAAATCCTTTGTATCCCTTTAAATAAAGCCTTGTAATGTCCTAATGTTAGGGTTATTTTTTCTATTATGTTTCAAATGTTCATAAGAATTTAATCATTAATTTTCTTTTCAAGTGTATGTTTTCTACAGTTCTAAAACAGATGCCTGTACTAGTTTAGCACTACAGGACAAAATATGGTTTTCTTATTTTTTCACAGAACTTAGTATAAAGATCATTTATCTGAGGTAGCAAAACATTTTGTAAGTACTCCTTGAGGGAAAATATTGTACTTAAACGACCATTTTATTTTCACAATACAAAAATATTAATAATGCTCAATAAATCATTCAAAGCTTTCTCTCTGAACCCAAAATTATTCTTCTAAAGACATTAAATACCAGTATTATGGTACCTAGTTTTCAGATTGAATTTCTGCAGTAATCAGTATTTTCTGCCTTTCTTGTCAGAGTTTTTACTTTATTGGTGTATTAGCTTCTAAAGTACAAAATTGTCATTTTGCTGAGCTGTCTCCAAACAGCAGAATGTCATCTATAGTACAAAAATCTTTTTCGTGTTCTGAGAAGATACATAATACATTTTGTGCAATCTAATTTAAAAGAGAATGTATTTTTGTAGGAAACAGTGCTAAAGATTGGCTAAAGCAAAATTGTGATAAAAATTATTAATGGCCTTCTGGTGGGCTGACCCTGGCTGAATGCTAGGTGCCCACCAAAGCCACTCTATCACTCTCCTCCTCATCTGGGCAAGGGAGAGAAAATATGACAAAGGCTCATGGATCAAGATTGGAGCAGGAAGAAATCACTCACCAGTTACCGTCACAGGCAAAACAGACTCAACTGAGAAATTAGTTTAATTTTATTACCAGTCAAGTCAGAGTAAAATAATGAGAGATAAAACTAAACCTTAAAAACACTTTCTCCCCCATCCCTCCCTTCTTTCTGGGCTCAGTTTCACTCCTGATTTTCTCTATATCCTTCCTGCCAGTGGCACAGTGGAACAGGGAATGGGGGTTGCAGTCAATTCATCATACATCTCTGCTGCTTTCTCCTCAGGGGCAGGATTCCTCACACTTTTCCCATGCTCCAGTGTGGTGTCCCTGCCATGGGAGACAGTCCTCCATGAACTTCTCCAATGGGAGTCCTTCCCACAGGCTGCAGTTCTTCACAAACTGCTCCCATGTGGGTCCCTCCCATGCGATCTGTCCTTCAGGAGCAGCCTGCTCCAGTGCGGGTCCCCCCCCCAGGGTCACAGGTCCTCCCAAGAAATCTCCTGGGCTGTGAGCTCCTCTCTCCATGAGCTGACAGGTCCTGCCAGGAGGCTGTTCCAGTATGGCCTTCCCATGGGGTGACAGCATCCTTTTGGCATGCCCCTGCTCCATCTCCATCGTGGGTTACCGCCATGGGTTGCAGGGGGATCTTTGCTCCCCCATGGACCTCCATGAGCTTCAGAGCACAGCTGCCTCTCCATGGGTTGCACCATGGGCTGCAGGGAACTTCAGCTCCAGCACCTGGACCACCTCCTGCCCCTTCATCTGCAGTGTCCTGGGTGTCTGCAGGGCTGTTCCTCTCACCCATTCTCAATCCTTTCCTCTCTGGCTGCCATTGTCTGAGTTTTTTCCCCCATTCTTAAATTGGTGATGGGCTTGGCCTTGGCCAGCAGCGTGTCCATCTTGGAGTTGACTGGCATTGGCTCTGTCAGACATGGAAAAAGCTCCTGGTATCTCCTCACAGAAGCCATCCCCTTGGCCGCTGCAATATCAAAATCTAGCCATGCAAACCCAGAACACCACCATAACTCAAATTCAGTGTAGTAAATAGACCACTGTTGTGGCTAGCACAGGCTTTTCCCAAGAGAATTTTCTTGTGTTTTATAAATAAAGATAAAGTTTGGATGTTATTGGAACAGTGTCCCAGAACTTGGATGGTGCAGGCCTGGCCAATCAGGCCTGGGGAAAGGCTTCTGACCGACCAATCTGGGTGACTTTTGAAAACTCTATATATATGATGAAATCAAAACAATAAAGGTCATTCCTTCTTGCCACTGAGAACTGGTGTCTTCATTACTCTGCTAGCTGCTCAACAGCGACACACTGTGGATAGTAATTTAAAAATGCATGCCGTCCATGATTTTTAGATGGCATGTGATTTTTATTGATATGAGTAGAAAATTCAGTCATTATTCTAAGAATCTAAACAAATGCAAACTATCTGGAATTTAGACAGTGTAGAATTAATAAACATGTTTAGACTTGGTGAGATAGAGTGTACTAGAGTTAACTTATGGAATTCTGCCCTAATGTAGCATTTTGCACCTGAAAATTTCAAATACAATCAGATCTTTTTCCCTTCAGTTTTCTCTTGTTTTACTTCCAAATTGCAAATATAAGTTTTTTCCTCTTACAGAGCAAGTAGGTGGAAAAAGGATAATTGTAACAGGATAATTTTTAGTATTTGTGGTTTCTTATGGAAGTTTCTATTTGGACACAACAATTTTTTCTTTGTTTCTACTTTTAGTGTAATTGGTCTGTCATTACATTAGAACTTAGCATTCTCTGAATTTCAGTACAAGTTCCATTAAATTTCTTTGTAACAAAAACCATATCTATATCTATATAATTAAATTCACCAAATGAGTTTAATGGGTTTCAGACCATTTCCTGCATTCAGCAATAGAAAAGCATTTAAAGAAACCAGTGCCAATCATATGCAAAATATTACTCTAAATAAAGAGTGACTGTACAGTAGCTTTCAGACACTGTTGGGTAATTGCACGCAGCTAACAACAAAACATATGTGAAATAGAATGACTTGACAAAGCAAAAGAAAAAAGGAGAGAAAACTCTGTTGAAGGGTTGAGTTCAGATGTTTTTTCCACTGGAAAGAAAGGGAGAGATTTTGGTTGTAATTGCTAACTTCTGATAATACTGTATTATTAGAGGTCAAAATTCTTAATTCAAGCAAAATCATTTATTCAATTATCCATTCTCTACAAGAACAGAATGACCTTCTGTTCCACACAGAAGCTTTAGTTCTCATACTGTTTTCAAATGATCTGTTTCCTCTAGCTATAAAAGAAGTACCACTACACTGAGATGTTACTAAGCTCCTCTATAACCATTATAAAATCCATTCAGCGCATCCAATTAATTGTGAACATTTACTGAATAATGACCGTTCATTTTTTAGCCACAAAATACAATCAGTTGCACTGTATCATTGCACTGCATCATTGTATTGAATGATGAAGGCAGTGTTGACAGTATAACTGTCTAATGGCAAGAAGGAAGACAAACATCTGTTAAAAACAATAAATTAAAGCTACTGATACCAAAGTTTAAGGAAAAAAAAACAAACCCTAATGGATGCATCTGGTTGTAATGGCTGCATCCAACCCAAACTGGCTTTGGGGATAACACAATGGCCGAGGGCAAATCTGAGCCACGCACACACCTAACCCCAGTGCTGGTGAAGGTCTGACTCAAGTCACGTTTGGGAGACACTGCCAGCTGCAGTCAAGGTGCAGGTAAGACCATGAGCCCATTTCCACACTCCATAGACAGAGGAGAGCCCAGGGCTCACCAAGCTCTCCCGCGCAGCAGCGGGATACATGCCAGGATCTACCTGGAGTAGGGACACCTCTAAAGGTTACTCCTCAAGGTTTAAAGACTCCTTATCGAATCAAACACCCAGTAAGCATTTAATGGCATGATAAATTTAAAAATCTTAGACAAGTGATGCAAAATACAGTCGCTCAAACATAAACCATTGACCAAGTCCAGGATTAAGTCTGGATCCTGCTGCACCTCAACTCCCCTCTGAGAAGCGGTTTAGAGCTCAAAGGCATGCTTTCAGAAGCTCATCATTCAACCCAGAGTATCTCCCTGAGAGTTTTGTCTGACCCTGTCCTGTTAGCAGTAAGTAGTCAAGAGTACCTTGCCATCAAATCTTGTTAAACCACCATCAGATTTACTACCAAAAGTCATTGAATCACTGTTTTTTTCCAATAACATACTGCTATCTGTCTGTTACAGGTGAAGTGCAGCACTCCATCCACAACACTATTACACCTTAGAAAAAGCAGGAGATGTAAAGCTCTATGTTCTGTAGATGACATTGATTTAACCAAACACAAAAAAGACCAAACCAAAACAACCCGAAACAAACAAACAAAACCACAACAACAACAAAAAAAATCTAAACAGAAAAAAAAGAGAAATTAAGCTGTTGGAAGGAGGTATTCTGTAATTAAAAAGAGGAAGAAAAATGTACCTCCCCAAAACTCAAATTAATGTTTCTATTTTGTCTGCTGAAAGTGGTCTTGCCCTTCACTTATGTGTTACTATATTTTATCAGGGTCAAATCATGGAAATTTTTGATTAAAAGTTATTTTGTTATTTGGCACTATGTGGTTGACTGACTAACAATAAAAACTTAGCAGAAAATACTGATTCCCACTGCAAATTCCAATTCTTCCTCAAAAAATTTGACTTTAATCTTTAAAATATGATTTTTTTTCATGGAAGGAAAAAGTATTTTCTGAAAACTGAAAATATGCTTGAGTTGTGGCAATGAGAGCAAATAGTTTAAGACAGAAACGTTTTCAAAGTCAGAGACTCCTGTTCAGTTGAAACTGAATAATTAAGTTGTAAACACACCCATATATATATATGTATATATATATATATCCCACTGATGAAAAATTGCAATTTTTCAAAATTGCTTCATTAGATTTTCCTTCAAGTTTCCCAAGTCGCCCTCTGTACTTAAATCAAATCTAGCACATTCACAGTTCAAAACAAAGTGTTTAAAAGATTCTACTGACCTGAAACTCCATGATGCTACCTATGTCAATGCTGTACACAAAGCAATTATACATAACAAGGAATATACCTCTCCCCGACTCAGAAGCAGTCAATGAAAATGAAAGGATTTATTATTTTTTTTAACAAGATCATGGTTATGCATTATGTTGCAGTGCTTTAAGTGCAGAGTGCTTTTATATTGGTGAAAATAAGTGTACACAATGTTACATGTGGATGTGATTAGTGTGAACTTTTAGCGCACCCAGAGCTATTTGGTTAGCTCATGAAGCAAATGGTGCACTTAGCCTGATGTCAGAGCTCTCAGAAAATATGCTACATTAATTTAGGCAGGCTAATGTCTACACTAATTCTTTGCATAGATAAAGACAGATAAAATTCAGAGAGAGACCTGATAACAAGTAACTTAAAAGGTAGGTAGATAATAACTTAATTGTACAATAATGAGCCATAACTATGGCAAGAAAGGGCAAAAAAGGGTATATACCCTGCAGAGGAAAACAATGGAAAAACTAATTGGTTAAAATACTTCAGTTTAACTAATTTTCAGAGGCTTGAATGCTGGGAGACCTCCCAGGAAGTTGGGTTGTGCCTAGGACTAGTCCATGAGTAGAATGAACTGTCTGTCAACACAAAAACAGTTTCTTGGTGCCAAACTTGGTCTGCTCAACTCCTCATCAAGCAGGCTACACATAAGCCTTGCTGTTGGGTGGTCTCACCAAGTCCACAGCCCTGGGATAATGCTATGGGGGTGACACAAGAAAAAGTGGAAGTTAAAGCTGGTCATGGGTTGTCAAATCTCCAGAAGATCAGAAGCTAATCAAAGCAATTTAAAAGTTATCTCAAGCAATATATCATACTACTGGTATGAAAGGCACTCAAAGAAATTTATTCTACTTACTCACAATCCACAGAAATTAAAATTTCCTCCTCATCTAAATTGTTTAGCCACAAGTAACTGTAGATACTATGTACCAATATCCTTAATAGAATTTACTTAAGAAATCCCCCAAATTAAGAATAAATAAAAATAGCATCAGATGCCCGGATGATGTAATTGGACATAATTCATTTGATTTCAGTGAAGTAATCACAATTTATAACAAATGAAGATCTGTCTATGAGTATTACACATGGAGCCACAGGGATAAATGTAACACAAACTCTTTTTTTTTTTTCTTTGCGTTTGGTCCACACAGCTAAGCCCCCATTAAAAGTGAATCACTTCACTGAACAACACCATACAATTAGTAAACAAATGCCTGAGGCCAGAAAGTACTTTTCCACTTCCGTCAGCTTCCGAGTCTCTTTGTCTTTGATTGACACTGAAGAAAAACTGACCTGAATGCTAAGCAAATGGAAAGTGCCACAGTGCCACCGTGTCTAAATACTCTTGACCTTTTCCCTATATCTGTATAATGATGTAGAAGAGAGCTTAAAACGCAAATGAAATTTAAAAAAATTTAAAAAAAATTAAAATAAAGTGAAGTGTTTAGATTATGGGGGTGTTTTTGGCTTATCCTAACCTCTTTACAAATTCGGAGTTGCAGATAAGAAATGCTTTACTTTCTTTCAGTAAGTTCATCTCTGTCAGCTTTCATAATTCATATTCAAAATTGCTTCTTATGATATTGGGGTTTTTTCAGAGACTTAGAATTACAGAATCATTAAAGGTTGAAAAGATCTCCAAGACTATCAATTCTGACTGGTAATCAGCATGTCGATCATGCACATGGAAGTTCATTGCCTAGTTTTCCAACAGAGCAGCCCCAACAAGTAAACACAAGTAAACACATATATTTGGAACATTCTGTTATAGATATGCCATAAGAGTCTCATCAACTTCAATTGTCTTCTATGAAGAATGAAAATCAGTAAAAAATGAATTATCAGTACTGGAGTTTTTGCTATGTGTGGGCTTTTTGTGAGTTCTTTGTATTTCTTTTTCTGTAGCCAGACTCTCAGACATAGCTTTGAAACTGTGTACCTCACAACTCTGTATAACACATTGTAGGGGAAGCATGATGCTCATGCTGGATACAGAAAATGGAGGGCTTAAAATGGATTCAGCCATCTAAATCCAGAGACTTCCATGTGCAAATTTTCCCTGGGCAGTGATTTCTGTTCCAGGGCAAGGCTGATTTAAATCACCTCCATTCTTCTCAAAGGTTTGTTGCTGTCTAGGCAGTGCACATCCCACTGCACCAGCACAACACAGCTATTTGTATAGCTGGGCTATGAATCTGATTAGAGAAAAATGGCATCTTTACAAGGAAGAAAGAAACAACAACAAAAAAGGTATTTTAATTTTCTCCAGATCATTTCTCAGATGCCGTTGGCAGTGTGTGACAGATTGTGTGAAGAAAGAGCAACACAAAGGGATGGGAAGGAGCAGTGAAGTTGCTATGAAGGTAATTCTCCAAAACTAGTATTGTTGCACAGCATTTCATATTTGCGGCGTCGCAGCCTCGTGTTTCAGAGACGGACACCCCACGCCGCACAGAGGGGGGCTGTCTGCAGCCAAGACACACCGGGACACATGGTGATGACAAGGCACTGCGGCAGGCAGTGAGGCTTGGGGGACGCGAGTTGTCGTGGAGGGGCGGCGAACAAAGAAGTGCAGGATCGCAGTGTGGGGTTCCAAGGGAGTTTATTAGGAACCAAAGGCACAGGGTGAAGGAAGGCGAAGAGGGGCAGAAAGTGAGGGATGGGTAAGGGGCAAGGAACCCAAGGCTGCGAACCCCAAACAAAGGGGTGCAGAGGATTAAAAAAAGGGAAGGGAAAAGGGGAGTGGTCGGCTCCGAAGAGCCAACCAGGAAAAGACAGAAGGGAGGAGATAAGGAGGGGAAAAGGGGTTACAACCAATAGGTTTATAGCAGAGGAGGGTACAAACTCAGGAAACCAATAAGACATTGAGCTAGGGAGAGATTTCTAGAACATAAACCATATACCGAATGGGGGCGGGGTAGAGCGCAGGACCAATGATCTTGTGCTAATATGCATACCCTAAATCCTGCTAGCACGCTGCAACACATATTATTAAACATCTTCAGTTACCGGCATTAAGGTTTCTAAGAAGTCTTAACTAAATGTGTAACCACACATACCTGACACTTGAAAAGGCTCAGATGTCCAACACATATCTTTCAGCTAAATTATCCAATAATCAAAGAATCACAGAATTATTTAGGTTGGAAATGACCTCCAAGATCATCAAGTCCAACCTTTGACAGATCACCACATTGCCAACCAGACCAGAGCACTGAGAGCCATGTGAAGTACTTTCTTGAACACCTCTGGGGATAACGCAGATGGGGGTGTGGAGTGGAATAGGCCTCTGCATTTACCGAAAGTGCCTTTAAGGCTCCGAGAGATCACTTCAGCCAGTACAGCTTGGTACTGTGCAGGCAGACCCTTCTCTCACCCTGCCAGTGGAGGGCACAAACATACACTCACCCAAGAGGCTTTGGATACTTCATGTGTTTTACCAGAGACAAAGCACTCAGAAGGCTCAGTTGCATGGAGTTCCAAAGAGTGGTTTATTCACGAAGGCGTCCAGCAGCGAAAGAGACCAAATGACCCTGAGTGTCCATTGATATAGAGATACAGGGCCAATAGTCTGACGGGAGAGGGCAGGGGGATACGACAACCAATGTGGAGAAGAGAGGGGCAGAGTGAGGGACCAGGTCAAGGCCAACCAACATAGGAGGATTAACACACTCTAGGGAGAAACCATCCGATACTCAGGGGGGTAACTTCAAACCTCGGAGATGTCCCACCACCATGTTTCTGCTGCCCTGGGAGCCCTCAGCTCCCCGGCAGCCCCCAAGGTGTTCTCATCCACCACAACATGGGGATAGTGACTCCACCACCTCTCTGGGCAGTCCATTTCAATGCCTGACACCTCTTTCCATGACAAAAATCCTTCTTGAAATAATAATCAAGTTTTCATGGCATTTCTTGCCTCCTCTTTAGTAAGCAGTGCAATCAAATGACTATTAAAAAAAGGATGATCCCAAAATACAGTGTAAATAGTTCTTTTCACTTGGAAGCAGTTTGTAAGGAAAAAACTAGCCACCTGAATGAACCTGTGGCACGAATAATGAAATATTACCTTCTGAAGTACACTTTGGTATATGCTATCGTAGTTATAAAGAATTCAAAAGATGAAAGTGCAAAGAGTTTTCTAATCACTTCTGCACATTTGGCTGTCACCCGCTGTGGCTAGCACAGGTTTTTCCCATGAGAAATTTTCTTGTGTTTTATAAATAAAGATAAAGTTTGGATGTTGTTGGAACAGTGTCCCAGAACTTGGGCAGTGCAGGCCTGGCCAATCACGCCTGGGGGAAGGCTTCTGACTGACCAATCTGGGTGACTTTTGAGAACTCTATATATGTGATGAAATCAAAACAATAAAGGTCATTCCTTCTTGCCACTGAGAACTGATGCATTCATTACTCTGCTAGCTGCTCAACAGCAACAACCCACAGACAAACTTGCCCAATAATAGAGTCAGCTGTAACTCTTACACAAGCCTTGATGGCATAATTATAAGGGGGATAAATAATTAGCCATCAAGGAAAGAAAAAAATAACTTTGCTTTATTTTCTATCCTGGAATACACACTTTTATCAGCTATGGACAGAATTTTTATTTGACCTGGTTACTTATTCATGTAGCATCTTTTTCTTCCCCAAGTTTTTTTTTTCACAAAATACTCAGTGTAGTCCAAATTTAAAACCAGTGAACACAGAAAAAAACCCATCTTTCAAATATTTATATTTTTTTATGACTGAAGAGAATATCCCTTTTAAAGTTAAAACATAAACACTAAACATAAAGATGGTTGAGAAATGTGACAGAATAAAAACTCTCAAGAAATTTAGTCCTGTGCACAAGGCACTGAGGTGTATCTGCTGAGAAAAATGCATGTATGCAAGTATATGCATGAGCAGATTTCCATTTTTTGCTGAGTGCCACTGAGAAACTGAGTTTACTATCTTTAAGTGTGTATCTCTGTGTCAGAGACTTAGAAATTTAAAAGACCTGTCAATTTGAGGTGGGAGAAGATATCAGAATGGATTTCTTTCATGAGATGAAGATTTAAATAGCAAAGACGTTCTTGGTTTGAATAAAGATGAAAATTCAGACAAAAAAATTCAGGGTAAAAGCTATAGCTAGATGAACACTTGAAATCTTTTGGAACTTGTATAGAATTAATCCACTAAGTTTTCTGGAATGTGTTAACTGGGAAGCCCATGTTACAAACCAGAAAAACTTTAAACTGATTTGTTTAGAAAGGCAATGATGGAGTGGAAATCTAATTTATTCAATGCACTGAAAACTGGTTACAGTATGGGTAGGAGGGTGGTACAGAACACAGCTGACTATTGATGGAAGAGTGAAAATATGGCAGAAAGGAGTCTTGGTAGGAGCATCTTTTCTGGGAAAAGTCACAGTAAAGACAGTCGTGAAGGTATAAATTTCAGACCTTGTTTCTAAAAATGTTAGGGAAAAATCAGGTAACTCAAAGGTTATAATCTGATTTTCTCCCTCTTCTTACCATGAAAGAGTACAAATACATTGAGAAAACTCAAGTCCTTCAGAAAGATCATCATATATAAATTAGTAAAAACAGTATAGTTAAGGCACTGTTATCTCAAGAGAAATGGATTTAACCTATGAATTCTTAAGATACATCAGAATTCCATTTCAAATACTTTTATAAAAGCTATAATGTATTTAGTTTAATTTTTTTTTTAACTACACACTGACAGAGGTTGGTAATCATCTCCTAACAAATGCATACATTAAGACCACAATGGCTCTTATAGGTCATTAGAACCATCTCTTACCCAAAATTTCTTTTGTTTCACAGAAAAGCATCCGGGAGGTTGTTGTTTGTTAAAGGATATCATGTTATATTCTAGAGATCAGTCCTTAAGGCTGGCACAGTTTTAATGGGTCAGTTTGGTAAATATTACAAAGTTGGAATATTAGTTAAGTCTCTCTCAGGAGACAGAAGTTCATGTTTTCTAGCCTTTTGCAATTCTAGTTACTTTGGCAGAGAGTTTATATTTCCCAATTCTTCCATGTGAAAGAAGAAACACTCTGGATTCTGATTTTCCCCCATTTTTTCTTGTAAGAGGTAATATTACAGGGGAGACACTTTCTACTTTCAGTTTTTGTAGACTGCCTATTATGATGAGTTCTGAAAACCAAAATGGAATCATTAGTATTATCACATAGTAACTGTTTTTATTAGCAAAATGTTAGCAGTTTTGCATTTTCTTACACAGGTTTTCTCTTTCCATAGGTTTTCTCCTTCCATTTGCATCATGTTATTGCTGACACATCACTCAGATTTCTATAGATGACCAAGTATGTACAACTGAGGTGGATGCACATGGTTCAGTTTCAGCTTTTCTTCTTTATTTTTTTTTTTTAATTTGGATTAATATAATATTTATTTTCTTATTGCTGGAATGAAAAATTATGTTTCATTAAGTTCAAAGAAACACCAAGACAGGAAGCAAAACAAAATGTTTCCTAAAGTTTATTTCAAGCATAATTAATAATTCCATTCTTAAAATTATAAACTCTTGTTTTCATGAGAATTCATGTATCATCCCAGATGCTTTTTACAAAAAATTACTCACAGCATTAGAGAGCTGCTGTTTTAGACCAGCTTGGGATCAGACCTTAAGAGTATTCACTAAAATGCAGAATTCTTAGACAACCATCAAAACTTTGCACGCACCAAAATGATTAGCCCACAGAAGTAAAAATAGCATCTGGGGATTGATGAAGTGTCCAAACGTTTTTCCTGCTATTTTAAACATTCTTTGTTTCCTGCAAAGCTCAGTCACATGGATTGGTATTCCAGAACTCTCACTGGGTCTTGTGAATGCCAACAATGCACAGCGTTTGCTTGCATTCTGATTTGTCCAACATTTCAGATTAAAAGGGGGAATTCAATCTGAATGTTTGTTACATGAGTGATAATGGTCTAATGTTCAATGAGCAGGAGGTGTTCACATTATAGAAAGGTATTCATTATATAAATCTAGGCTGTGGTTTTCTACATTGCCTTGTACAGTGTGTGGCCTCATACCTGCAAGAGAAAGCATCACAATACTGTCTTTCAGTTGTCCTATGACTGAAGTTTTTTACATTAAAACAGAAAATATTATGTTTTACTTTTCACTGGAATCCACTAATTGGCCTAGGGCAGAAAGGAACAGCACTGTTCTCTCACTATCCATTTTCACATCTTTTGTTCTCAGTGACCCTTTGAAAGTTAAAACCAGCACCACTCCTCCCCTGACAGAAAATCTGCTCAGAAGATCACAGTGCCCTAATTTACTTCTCCAAGCAGGGAGTTGAATTCCAGCTGTCTACATGGACCTACATGGTGAATTCTACATTTCATTTCCCTCTTACCTTGGGAATTGAAAGACCAGAAAGGGTCTTGATAATTACAGATAGCAATACATGTAAAACCTGTAAGGCAAAAAAGGAACAGCAGGAGATATTTAGATCAATATAATTGGTGAGATTGTAGAGGTTAGTGTTCTTCTGGTACAGATTTCTGTATTTTTTGCTAGGATTCTGTACGGCCATAATAAAATTTGCACCAAAAGGGACTGAAGAAACAAAAAAAAAAGAAATAGGTTGGACAAAAACACCTTTCATTGAAGATCTATATATCTAAGAGATTCATATTTGTGAGTTTGGCTGCTATGCTGGAGGTATACATTTTTATTTTTAGCAATTATTATGATTGTGTTCATGCTATATGTAAGACAGTAAAGTCCTTTCTTGCCCATAAGTTTCCTCTTTTTTATGTGGTTCTTTGTAATACCTTTGAAAAATATCCAGCATCTGATGATATACATGGTAACTACAGCATTATCTTGAAGGCTGCTCCCAACTCCTTTCACAGCTCACGTTTCCACTGAAGGTAATTCCAGCTCTGTGAGACTAATCAATACTAGAAAGATTTATGGTATTACTGTAGATCCTAACTGAGAACAACTTAATGCCATTTATTATAATTCATAATATACATATCACTCAGGATAACAAAAGCTAAAGCTCCTCACACTTCAGTAAAAGATAAACATATTTTTTAAAAGGTAGCACCAAATATAACACCAATATTCATTTCAGTATCATGAGAAAGATTAGTAAATTAATTTACTAGTGTATATTGTTCTATTCTGCTGACAAATTAGTTTTTGAAAATTAGGAAGTACATGAGAAGAAAGTGCTTCAACAGATCTATTCTCTTGGACCACACAAAGAGGCCATTATGAGTTCCTTGGCATTTTTTCCTTGAATTAAATTGCCTTAATTCTCATTTTGTATGTTGCATGGTCAATTCTCATTTTATGCTCAACATAGGCACAAGTCACAGAAAGGAAAACTCAATAAACTTGACTGATCTTCCTGTATTTTAAGGTTCAAATTTATGTTAGATGCAGAGAAAGAGAACTGAAGATATTAGCTTTAATGTGTTTTCCAAACTGGAAAACAGCAAAAATGTAGGGTTAGCTATAAAATTTATATTACAGCTTAGCATGTTCCTCATAACTCCATACAGACATGAAAAAATGCTTTGAAAGGAAAAAAACAATCACAAAGTTTTCTAAGAGGTTTTGTGTGTCTGGTTTTATTTTGAGGATATTTTGAATGTTTGCTTTTTTGGTGGGGAATTTTCCCGTACGGAAAGACAACTCGGCAAAGTCCAGGTTGAGCAGCTCTGCCTCCTGATATCACATCATCACTTCATGCAGTAACATTCTGAAATCTGCAGCTTAAAGTAGCTAAGGATTTGCTCCAATCCTGTGTCACTCTTCACCTGCACTTCTTTGAAGCGCCTAGTGAAGTCACAATGCCCCAGTCCCTGAAAGCAAAGACGTATGGCAGGGATATCAACACTCTGCATGTACTGACAGCATCAGTCATGAAATGACAGCATGAAAAGTCGAGCCTAAGCTCTCTGCAGAACTGGCAAATGAATCAAGCTATTTGTCAGGACTGGACAGGAAAAAAACAATGATTTTCTCTGGGAGGGAAAGAAAGGATTGAAAAAATGCCAAGGTAGAAGGCACCAGGATGAGCAAAATGAATAGCTTCATTTACTGGGAGATAAGGACAATGACAGATCTAAGGAGGTCCTAAGGTGAATGTAAGTGAGGACTGATGTCCTGAGCTATCAGAAGCAGATCCAAAGGGCTAAAATGACATTTTTTTCGTGCAGACCTCAGACTTCTGAACACAAGTTTTCCTTCCTTGCTCCCTAGAGAACATGTACTTTGAAATGGCTGGAAAAGGTCAGAGGCCTTTGATACACAATGTTCTAAATACCACATTAACTAACAAAACTATGTCAAAAGTATGTAAATTAAAATAACGGCAAGCAGGCTTTCCCAAGTCAGTAAGGAGACAGCTTGTTCATTTAAGAGATTTGTAAGAGTATCTTTTCCAGACTGATGACGCTAAAGAACATAAGCTACCTGGCAGCCCATGAGCACTCAGTACCTTTGAGTGAAGCACACCATGACTGTACCTGCTGAGACATCCAGTGCAGTAGAAAGGAGAGTGTAGCTTATTATATGTGACTGTGTCTCTACACCATCTGTGAGAGAGAGGAAAAAGAGGACTCCAACTGTGAAGCTGCTGCATAAATTCTCTCATGGATTTCAACTCTGAATATGTCAAAAGCCAATGTATACCCACTATTTTTTGGGCCTCTTTTCTTTTATGAGATGCAACTGATTTCCCTCCACAGTGTAAATCCTTAAGTCTGACATGTGAACAATGTCTTCCATATCTTCATCTTACTAGACTTAACATGGAAAACTACTCATGAAAACAAAGGTCCCTAATGCATTTCCATGCATTTTGAATCTACCCTTGACTCCTAGAAGAACAATATTTTGAAGCATTGTCAAGGCTGGGGGGATAATATTGGTTACTTGAGAAGCCTCTGTCCTTGCTGGCAAGCTCTACTCTTGCATTATAGAGGCACCACAGATACTTCTCGTAAGGGAATTTCTCCTTCTTTTCTGCTATTCTTAACAGGCCCTTTCTTGTTACTTAAAAAATGAATAAAATCTATTAAAGAGTTCATTGTTTCTAGTGTGAAGTACATGGTTTTGAATAATTGGATTTTTAAGACAGATCCAAAATTTAGATGTACACATACATTGCGTTAAGAACACATAAGGCAATAAGTTTGCAAATGCAATTTAATGGTTTACTCTGTATCTTTTGTATTTTACTTAAACTTTGTCATATTTACTCACAGAAAAATAATTTCCAGAATAACTCCACTTTCTTGCATTATTATAAATCTGTGAAAACAGATGCATGCAGCTCCTTATTTGGCCTGCTGATGTCTGACAGTGGCAATTCATCTATTCCATAGCAGTCACTAAACACAGTATTGAGCCTGACACAAAAGCATTTCAGTTATTGATTGAAAGTGGCACTTGTGACATAACCCCCAGGATCTGGCTCTTATTTCTACGGAATATCAATACATTTACATAGACGTATTTTTTTGGGAACATGGACAGTGTAATCAAAGAACCCTCAGCAGATTTTCTGATGATACCGACTTGTGTGGTGGAGTCAACATGCTGGAGGGAAGGGATGGATCCAGGGGAACCTGGACAGGTTGGGGAGATGGGTCTGAGTGAAACTCATGAAGTTCAACAGGGCCAAGTGAAAGGTTCTGCACCTGGGTCAGGGCAATCCCAAGCACAAATACAGACTGGGTAGAAAATGAACTGAAATCAGCCCTGAGGAGAAAGACTTGGGGGTGCTGGCAGACAAGAAGCAGAACATGACCCGGAAGCATGTGCTCACAGCCCAGAAAGCCAGTCCTGTCCTGGGCTGCATCCCAGTGACTATGATCTGGAGCTCAGGGTCTCTGCCCCTCTACTCAGCTCTCATGAGACCCAGCCTGGAATGCTGTATTTAGCTCTGGGACCCCTAGCAAAAAGAAGATGTGGACCTGTTGGAGTGAGTCAAGAGGACTCCATAAAAATCAAGGCAGCTCTCCATGAAAGCAAGCTGAGTGGGTTGGGGCTGTTCAGCCTGGAGAAGAATCTGAGGAGACCTTACAGCCCCTTCCAGTACCTAAAGGGGACCTAAAAAGAGATGGAGAGTGACTTTTTACAAGGGTGTGTAGTGATAAGACAAGGGATAATGGCTTCGAACTGAAAGAGTGCTGGTTAAGCTAGGATATTAGGAAGAAATTATTCCCTGTGAGGGACATGAGGCACTGGAACAGGTTTCCCAGAGAAGATATGGATTGCCCATCCCTTCTAGGTGCTCAAGGTCAGCTTGGAGCAGTCTGGTGAGTGGAAGGTGTCCCTATCCATGGAAGAGGTTTGGGACTAGATGAGGTCCGTTCCAATGCAACCCATTCTGTTATATTGAATCTTTATTTGTCTCCCAGATCATGTTTGCTGAAGAAAGTGTTTTGTTCTGTTTCAGAGTTTGATGCATACTTAGCCACTGAAGTTGTCTGTTCAGAATCTCATCCTAATGGTTAAAAGTCAGGCTTTCCAAGGCCATATAGTGATAAAAGAGAAATTTCTTGTTTACCAGACACCTAGAGGGGAAGCAATGTATTTGAAAAGTAGGAGGGGCAACTGCTAAACAAGGCAGATTTGAATAAAAACCAATGAGATGAAATACAGTGGTATACTTCTGAAATGAGAAATATCAAACCTATTGTGCAGAACCAGATTTATGACATGTCTAGAGAGAAAAAAATATTCACCATCTTTGATATTTGTATGTCATGATCAGTTTTACAGTAGGTGAAAAATGGAATAATATGACGCATATTTTATAAAGCATAGAAAACAAATTACCTTATTTCTTCCAAAGAATTTCAGAGACTTCTAATTTATTATTTCTGTAAATTAAAACAGTGTTCTGACTAGCTCTACTTTTATAAACATTTCAGATAGTATGATGGGACCAGTGTTGATCTTTCCTGTATTATTTTCTTGCTATGTTCATTTGAACAGATTATATTTTCTAGCATTTTGTGCATCCCTGAAAACTAAAAAATACCTTTTTTTAAATTAATAATATGTAGGTTATGGGAGGAATTGTGGTGCTCAAGAGTTTCAATAGCTGCTTCTCCCTTTGCCGTATCTAAAAACATTAAATTAAAAACAATAAAAATTTTGTCTCTTCAAAGTGATGCCTCTGACAAGAGAAAGAAATCCAACAAAATGCATGTATTAAAGCTACCTTGTGTGGTTTTGGTGTCAAGCAAAATTCCATGCAGGCACGTCTGTAACCTACCAGCATTTGGCCCTGTGGAGTCTACAAAATTGTTTTACCTTTCTTTTTGAACTTACTATATGGAACTTAATTTCTTGTAAACATCTATGTGGGTTTGTTTCATGTACTTACAAAGTAGTATTTTTATTATTCTCAAAGTAATTTTTTTTACATTTATATCACTATGTAGCTGGACATCACTGTACTAGTTCCTCTGTTCTTTTAGCAGAAAAACTACATCAGCAATAATCGCATGCAGTAATTGCCTGTTACAGTATTTGTAGCATACTGTAACATATTCTTTTCATGATTTTGTCACTTAAAATTCAAGGGATTTTTGGGATTCTTCTTGCTTCTATGGTACAGACCAGGTTTTTTCTGCCTTTTGCAGGGATTCCTAGCATACCATTGTCCTCCTCTATTGTTTTTTTCTACAGTAAGGATTACATGTTTTAGACAGGTTCCCACCCCCCATACCTGCCCCCCAACTTTCCAGATATGTCTGGAAAGCTGCAGTATTACTATACAAATACTGTACGGTATAATTGTACATTATAATACATAAAATTATGGAATATCTGGATGAGTCCACATATTCTGGTATAAAAATTAGATGTTTGGAGTTTTTTTCTCTTGATGCCAGACTGCTACTTTTTCAGAAATATCTTTATTTATAACAACAATTTACAGAAACTAAACAGAAAAGAAAAAAACCACACTGTTTTTCAAAACAAAAATATTTTTAGAGTAGCTGAACTGTTTGTATATTTCCAAATATTTACTTAGCTCAAGCTGGTGGACACCAAACCAAAATATCCATGTCTACAGGTTATTGAAAATCCACTTGTCAGCTAAGCCATGGTGAGTGACTCTGCATGCATTCTTACCTTATATCTGTAATTAAATATTTTAGTTTAATCCATCTATGGTACCTCACCCGCAAGTTTCCTGCACAGTCCACCTAAATCGCAGGAGTTTAGTTGTTTTAATCAGTGTTCTGCCTCCCTCAAATATAAAGAGGTAAGGCTCGATTCCAGTCAGTTCTCACCGCAACACTTGGGCTTGAGAAATGAGAGAAGAAATCGAGCAACGAAACAGAGGGTCCAGCTTTCTGCAGTGCCAGTAAGGTCTGGCTGGGGTGAAGGAGCAGGCTCCTTAAATATAACAGAAATTAAACTTTCACTAGTATGGATTAATCTTGCTAATGAGGAAAACATCCAGGCAGCTACTGAAGGTGAATAAAGAATAGGCAAAAGAAAGCATCTTCAAGAGACAGGGAATTGCATAGTTCAAGAAGTGAGACACTGAGATCTGAATGCCTCAAAAGCTCCCAAGCTGGAACTTAAAAATAGGTGGGCAAAAGTTCCCAGACAGCCTAGAAATAATCATATCAAAAGATGCTCTTTTCTTATAGGGAGAAAGCATTAAATAGGAAAAACTGAGGTCTAAAACTGAGCCTGACTTTCACTTTTGAAAGGGTAAAAATAAAAATAAGCTGCACCCAGCTGGAGAACTGGTTTGTGACTTCAAACTATGAAGGTTCTTGAATTTAGGATCAAGGTAATAGATGCATTATTCAAGTGCATCCAGGAGAAGTGTCCTCATAAAAACCAACCTATATTATATGGCTACCGTTTTTCTTTATTTTCTAAATTATTTGTCCAGTCTCCAGCTGATGAAAAGAATTGTATGAATGTATGGTTTTGTCTTCTAGTTCCTTGAATGCTTTATTTTGAAAGGAAAACAGGGTTGATCACTAGCATATGTGCTATACACACGTATTATAGTGGACATGTGTGTACATGCACAGGTGTACACTGTTATTTTGTTTCTTTTTGCACAGCAGTGATATTTCAGAGCTAATTTTTTTTTAATGCAATGATTAAAAAAGCCATACTCTTGAAGGTCAACCTAATGCATGATTCCTAAGCTTAAAAATTATGGAATAATCTCCTCAAGATCCTAAGCATCTGTAATTACTGTAGGGAGATTTTCTTATTCTGGGCTTGTTTACTAAGAGGTAAGGTTGATAGAAATCGAACATCTCTTATGAACTTTACCATGGCAGTTTGTAGAGCAAATTGAAATGCTCTTAAAGTCATTTTTAGCATGCTTTTATTCACACTATATGTTTAAAGTAATGTCTCTCATTTTAGTCTATTAGATGTGAAATTGAATTTTAGGTGAGAGTGCAAGTGTTATTTCAGCTAATATTGCTTTCCCATTGGTACTAATTCGTAGGTTTTTGAAGAGTAAATAATTAGAAAATGTAGAATTTTTGTAAAGAAATATTAATCTTTGTGAAGTAACCTTACTATGATCTTCTTCACACTTCATAATTACATTGGCTGGTGTACATGCCTATGGTTAAAAAGTTTTTTTTAAATCTACCCACTCGTCGCTGTTGAGCTGCTAGCAGAGAAAGGACCCGGGTTCTCAGTGTGGCAAGAAAAGAGAGCTTTATTATTTTGATTTCAGTTTATATAGACTTTTCAGAGGTCACCCGGATTGGTCAGCCAGAAACCTCCCCCTAGGCCCGATTGGCCAGGCCTGAACTGTCCAAATCTCGAGACACTGTTCTAACAACATCCAAACTTTATCTTTGTTTATAAAACACAGAAGAAAGTTCTCATGGGAAAGACCTGTGCTAGCCACACCCACTTCCCCCTTCCTTGTAAATAATTGTATAAGGACATGAGCATGTGTAAGTCAGAGCTCTTTGAAATACAGTGTGACAGGTTCCAAATCAGATTCCTTATTATCTACTATAACAGTAATCCCAGAGTTAAATGGTATGGTTTTCTTTCCTCTTAGGAAAAGCCTATAAATGTTTGCATATATGTCATTAAAAGCCTTTTTTTACAAAAATAAGAGGTAAGGTTTTCTGGTAAGATTATCCTTATCTCATTCTAGATACAAACTAGAATGAGGCAAGGATGATCTCATGAGGATTTCTTGTTCCTCAGTAAGCCTCCAGTTCATAAATTACCAAGCCATTCTGTCTCCAGGGAGGCAATATCCAAAGCACAGCAGGAAAAACATCTCCCAAGTGTGGACCAGCTGCAGCTCATTTTTTTACGCAGTCCTTAAGTACCCTACTTGCAAGGTATAACCAAAACAACTATTTCACATCTGTGAATATTCAATTCCTATACATGGTGGAAGCTGTTAATTCTGGTTAAATTCTACTGAACCTAAAGCAACAGACAGCTTTTTATTCTTTCTTTTCTGAAGCACAGCCCTGATTCCAAGGTTTCCACTGCCACAGACAGCTGGAGCTGTCCCTCCATCCACAGCCCCCAAGAATGGACATCCTATATGCCTAAGCAGGGAAAATGGGGGAGCTGCAAAAAGGCTCAGAAATACCCATTTCTATTCTGATCTTAGTGGGTGGTTTCTGCTCTTCTTTGCACTGCTCGATCTCAAACATGGAAATTATGCCAAAAGGGACACTGAGGGGAGAGAAAGTCTCATGTCCTCTCATCCTGCCTCTGAGTAAAGCAGTTTTCTGTACATGTTGAGTCATTTATATGCCTCATTGGTTGGTAGGTAGACAGACACAATACACTGATGAGTACAGTGATTTTTTACCAAAGCACATGGAGAATAGCTCTGTTCTGTACAAATAACCACATTGATATGCAAATTGAGATATTTGCTATTCATAAATACTTATTCTCATTTCAAACGTTTCAGGAAATTGCCGAGCACAAACAGGACCACATGATTTTGGCACATCAGATACAAAAGAAATGAAGTAATAATGAATAAACGGGCAATCTGCATTTGAAAGTAGGTTTGTTTCAAGTCATTATGTACAGTAGTAGTATTCATTGTGATGCCTGATGGTTTTTGTCTTTTCTCTTTATACCCTTTTTTAATAGCTTTTTTATACATTTTAAACCCTTTCCCATTCCTTGTACCTTTCACTCCCTGTACCTTAGCCCTACATGTCTATAACCCTTGTACTCTGATATTCAGCCTAGTTCGGCATTCTCTGGGGAAGACTAAACATCCCTATTATCTCCGAACTAGAAGCTCCAACCTTGGATGGGGCCCCCCCTCTGGAACACGTTTTCGTAAACTAGATTGTAGTCTCATGGGGTGGGGGGGGGGGATAATTAGAATAGGGGGACAATTACTTCATTTGTTAGGTTTCTTACTGGGGGATTTTAGGTAGATATGCTAATTTGTAAGGTCCATAAAATTGTATATGCGTTGTACACGGGGTGTGCTCCTTGGTGTGATTCCACCTTTGACGAGGGGGCACCTGGGATCCTATTAAAACCAAGGTAATACCCTTTTTCCCTATACTGCTGTGTCTGCCTCTTATTTTTACCAGTTTTTAAGGCATCAATTGAAACAATTTTGATCAGAAGGAGGAAAGTGAATGAAAAACTATTTCTTCAAAAGGGCTTAGCTAGGTCTTGTTTACAGAAAAGGTCGAGTTAATATTTGATATAACTTTTATCCCATTTACTGAAAAGGATTTCGTATCAATTATATTTGACTGCTTGACCCCTAAGAATTTCTGCTACCTCAGAGCTGCCTTAAAATTTCTCTCCTAATTTGATTATTTATGATTATCCTTAAAAACAGTTAATACCTTAATATCAGGACTCTATCAAACACCTGTGAAAACAATTTGCAATCTATACTCCTGTTGAAGTGTCTATACAATTGGTTTCTTTTCATTCTTGAGTACAGCGTGCAAAAAATCTCCACAGCTGTTTATTTCATTCAAATTGAATAATGACTGCAAACTAATAATTTTCAGATATATAGAAGACATAATTATAAATAAGTCTTTAAAATTTCATCCTTTTTTACCTTTCTTTCAGCATTTTACAAATTTCATATTTTTTCCCTTCTAATTTGCAACAAAAAATATTTTGAATACCCATTTTAGTTAATGTCAGTGAGCTCATCTAGCTGGCTGAAAACAACTGTTCAAAGATAAATTTATACATAGTTTATCTTGTGGTTATATACACTTAATAACTTTTCACAAATTGATCATTAAGAAGTGCTTTTTTTTAATCCTGCAATAATTTTCATGCAATAAGTGGGAATATCTTCCTGGGCTGCAACCTGGGTCTTTGATTCCTGTGGCTTTTTAATGGCACTCTTTGAATAAATACACTAACACAGATCAGATAACCTTTCTGTGGGGATTGCCTATTATATCCCTAGTAAAAACTGACATTAAAGGTTCACTGAAGTTCTTACCATTCTTTAAAACCAATCAAAAATATGGTAGAAGGCCTAGAGCACATTCCTGGTGCATGGAGGTCGAGCATGTTGGGTTTGTATAGTGCAGCAAAAAAGGGATTCAAGAACGATTTAAGGGCAGTCTATCTCCTCCTGAAGGAAGTCACAAAGTTGATGGAATCAAATCTTTCTCCAAAGTGACATCCCATAAAAGAAGGTGAAATGGCTGCAAATTAATCTGGGAGAAGTACAGATGGGATTAGGCAAAGATTCTTCAACCAACACTTCTACGATGATGACTTTCCAAGACTACCAATGAGAGAGGCCAAACTACACTATAAACTTTGGCTAAACCTTGTAATGGACCACTTTTCACTGGACCTTTTGTATTTCAAGATGCTGGAGGACAGAGACATGAGAGCTACACTATATTAAGGAAGAATTCCTTGCATCACACAGGTGTGTATCTGTAGAACAATAATGAGATTTTCCTTAATGCACAGGAAGACCAAAACTGTCTCCAGTGTCTCAGAGAGTAAGTGTCAGATACAAATTCAATCAACATATTTGAAATGCACAAATATATGCAGAATAATTGTAATTTATAAATTAAAGCTTTTAAATGGATAAAGTTGTGTCATTTCAGTAATATTTCAAAGCCTAGGGTAAAACTTGGGCTTATATACTACTTGTGTCTCTCTAAAACTTAACTATTTATTCTCCTCAGGCAAAATATAAAGGAGGTAAGAAGTTTTTATTAAATTTTACCAAATGAGTGTTCAGTTCTGGCCAAAAAATTGAAAAATTACATTATTGTATTCTCTCAGTTCTAATACCTCGTGCTACAATGCAATGAAACAGTTAAGGTGTTTCTCTGTGCCTGACTTTGAGCTAAATTTTGATATATAGAATTCACTATAAGTGAAATCCACTATGCATATTTCTAATTATATATTCTTTTTTTTTAAGTGTGTTGAAATCTCACTGTAATTGCTCAAAGGAAATGGATGTGACTTTTCTTCAAATTAGCATGAAGAATATGGTACCCAAACCCTTTGTCCTGATGTATGAGGTTTTGGGGATTTTTTTCTTTTTTTTAATGGAGTGTAATCTCTCCATAATGTCTGAAATCAGCATTCAAATACCAACAGTGTCACATTTGTGATATCTACTAGCTATTGAATTATACTGACTATAAGCTGGAATATATTTTCCATTGTGTCCACCATTTAAATTAAACATGTGGATGGAAACAATCTGAGTAAAAAAATGCACTCTCTTTTAAAGGAACATATCAAGCTTAATGTGATAGATGTGCAAGAAGGTTTAAAGCAATATTCAGAGACTGACATTTTTTCAAGAGTACAGAAATGCTAATGAGAAATACAAAAATTTCTCTACAAACAAATGTTCTGGAAATTCATAGAACAATAGAATATCTTGAATTGGAAGAGACCCACAATAATCATCAAAATCCAACTCCTGGCCCTCTAGGACACTCCAAGAATTCCACCATGTGCTTGGGAGAGTTGTCCATACACTTCTTTAATTCTGTCTGGCTTGGTGCTGTGACCACTGCCCTGGGGAGCCTGTTCAGTGCTCAGCCACCCTCTGGGTGAAGAGCCTTTTTCTAATATCCAACCTAAACGTCCCCTGACACAGCTCCCGATATTCCCTCATGTCACAGACAGCAGAGATTAGTACACCCCCAAAAGAGACCTACAGGCCATTTCAAGGCATAGAAGGGAGACATGAAAAATAAAAGACTTTGAATAACTGTGTTTGGGCTATTTAAATAAAAGCTCTAGAATGATTGTGCAATACAGTATTCAGATTAACATAGAGTCATGAAAAATGTGAATTATACTTGATTATAATTTTTCTGAATCATAGTAAATTATTTCTTAATTAAGCCAAAAAACAATGCATTGTCACTGTTCCAAGATGCTGCTGATTGGGTTTTTTTTCTAATCTTAAATTTAGATTAAAAGTCTGCATTTTTATGTACTCCAACCCTAGCTCTAAGAAGTGCTAATTTAAAAAAAAATCCCAATGTTACAGAAAATTCATAATCTGGTATTCTCACTCACAGAAATTTGGGATTGGCAATCCTCTAGCCAAAGCATATTTTAATCCTCTCACTACACATGTCCACTATCCCAAGCCAGTTCTACTTGGACAGTGCTTTGAGAAGATCCACAAGCATCCTCCATTGATAAGACTAGTCAGCTGGGGAAAGAAGAAGTTTAAAAATATTTTTTTTATTATTTTTCATGTACACAAAAATAAACTTCAAAAGATTACTGAAAATAATTGCAGCCATTGGTAGAGCCCAAGCTGCAACATATACCCATTGAGGACCTGACAAAGTAGTAGGTGGTTATTCCTTGAAGGAAGCTTCCCTGGAGAAGAGCCCACACTTGAGCAGCTCTTGAAAAACTGTAGTCTCTGTGAAGAAACCACAATGGAAGGGGCTTATCCTGAAGGATTGCAGCCTGTGGAAGGACCACTGCAGGTGCAGGGAAAATGTGTGAAAAGAAAGGCACAACAGAGAGGAACTGACATGCATAGACCACAACTCCCAAATCCACCATCCTGCATGACTCAGGGAATAGCGAGAAAGTAAAGGAGTCAGGGATGAAGGAGTGAAGTCGAGCCTGGGAAAAGAATGGAGAATGGATAGGAGGCAGTATAGCAGTGCATGCCTGCAAGTTTTCATGATTGAAAGACCAGCCGCAATGGGCTGTGGCAGCCTGAGCTGTTAGGTCATGGAGACCTGTGGAAACCAACCATGAGCCCCTGCAGTTGGAGAAATTAAGCATGCACCAGACCTGAAGATCATTGGCTCTGCTCTCCCCCCCGCCCCCTTTCCTACATGGATTATGTTCCAGAAGTTTCTCCTTTGTTCTCCTGAGCTCTGTATATTATTGGTTCTTTTGAATTTTGCACCCTCCCCCATCACGAGACTATTGGTTTGTACCCCTTTCCCTCTTCCCTCGGCCTTCCTGGGTCGGCTCTCCGGAGCTAACCCGTCCCCTTTTCCCTTCCCTTATAATCCCTTGCAACTGTCTGTTTGGGGTTCGCAGCCTTCGGACTTCCAGCACTCCGCCTGTCCCCGTCTCTCTGTCCCTTCTCGCCGTCCCTAGCCCCTCACCTGAAGACTCCAAATAAAATCCCTGTAGACTGCAGACTGCGTGCCACACATTCTTTCATCCCACCTCAGTTCCTGCCTGCCTCCGTCCCCCGGGGACTCCACAGACCGGCCAGTGAGCTTCGCTGCCAGGGCATGCCCGGCGTGTGCACGGCGTGCCAGCTCGCCCTTTCTGTGTGGCTTCAGGGCGTGCTGCCCGGACCTGAGACCGAGCGAATCCACAAGGCAGGTAGTTTCAGTTTTGTAGTTTTTTGTCACCATTGTACTCTATTTTTAATGAGCAAAAAGAAATTAATTTCCCCAAGTCAAATCTATTTTGTCTGTGATGGTAACAGGGAAGTGACCTCCTGTGTTTATGTTGACCAGCAAGTTTTTCACCTTATTTTCTCCTTCTGCCTTGTTGACAAAAAAGAGAAAGAGAAGGAGAAGGAAAACAGCTGAATGAGCATCTGGCAGCCAGCTAGCGTTAAATTCATCACAATTTTTAGATGAAACTGGACAAATACCTCTCAGAAGTCATTACCTCTTAACATAGAGAAAAAGATGGAAACAAGAACAGAAAACTTTAGACATTATAAAATGAGGTTTCAAGGAATTATTCTTCATAAAGTGAAGATTAAAAAAGCAAACTCAGCAGATGTCTCTAGGGAGCAGAAATATATTAGGTAAGTTGATACTGTACTGTGCTTATGCTATTTAGGTATTACATGAAGACTGCTGAAATTTCAAGTTTGCTGCTACATGTTATATCCTTAACAGGACTTCTTTAAATACTCAACAACTAAATTTAAAAACAGGTTTGAAAACTAAAACTATGTCAAATAAATAAATTAATCCATTGTTACTCTCTATCTTTCACAGGTTTACTACACACTTCTGTGCAAAGATGAGCACTGCTAAGAAAACTGCAGATGCTCAGAAGCCCTGGGTGATGTAAACTGCACTCCATGTTCTCTGTGGTGTAGTGCAGAAGGTGTTCTGTTCTTCAGAAATACACCCAGCAAGCTGTACTGGGATGAACTATATTTCATTAAGCTGTCATTGCCTACCTGCAGTACGGGTAGATACAGGGCTATAATAATTTGTTTGGTTGATTCTTTCTATTCTGTTCCTGTTGTTACATGGACACTTCATTGGATACAAGGGATCAACTCTGGCCTAACAAAAAATTTTACTGTCTCTCACCAAGATTATTTCTAACTCACTAGCTCTTTTATCAGGACTGTAACTTCGATTACCTTGACACTGTTGTGATTCTTGATTGCACTTTGCCCTCTCCAGTTCATATTTCAGTCTGGTACTAGCTCTGCTCTGAAGACCAGAACACGTTTACCTCAATACTGAAGACACCTTTAGCCTGCCAGAATCAGCAGTGTGGAATTAAGGGCCAGGAAGTGGGACAGATCCCAGTTGTTGCACTGGCTGCTATATAAAAAATGTCTACAAATGTAATGGTGTCACCACTAAAGGCACAAAATAATAACTGCAGCAAATCCTTTATCTCTGCAGGCTTCCAGTAACTTACTTCTATATTGAAGGCATTTATTTAAATATTGTCTTTAATGGGCTTTTAGAACACTTCCTCAAAAATTGAAAACCTTATAAATCAAATTAGTAGAACAGCAAGAGAAAAATGGGGAGAGACAGGTGGCAATAGATTGATAAACTCGCCAAAGAGCAGCTGCTTAAAATCAGGAAAGCCCAATGGTAAGGGAGCACGAACATTAGTTCAAAGACAGTAGTCTTCAGTTTTTCATAGTTCAATCTAATCAGAGTGCTGTTATTGAAGAAGGAAAAACAAACCTGTCACAAACATATAGTACAGAAACAGTCCTTAAATCACCAAGACAAAACCCAAAATTTTCATTCATTCCCAGCATCTGCTTCCTAGAGGGAATGTAAAAGCACAAAAAAATTTGATATAACCAGAGGCCAATATAATAGAAGACACTTTACAATAAACTAGAACTGCATTTATGACCATCAGTATGCTTGTCAGGAAATATTCTTTACACTGCTAGCTGTCCTCAGAAATAGATGATCCTGGAATTTACCTTGCTTCCTTACTACTTTGTGTAGTAAGAAATAAGAAAAATAACCTCTATTTTTATCATCTTTTACAAAATTTGGATAACCTGAGGGTGCCAATCTCCACTGACATGACACAAATGAAAAAAAATACTCCTTTTTCAATGTATTCTGCTTCTTAATATGATCATAGAATGGTTTGGATTGGAAGAAACCTTAAAGATCATCTATTCCCAATATCCTGCAATGATCAGGAACATCTTCAACCAGATCAGGCTCCTCAGAGCCTGATCCAACCTGACTGGGTTGTTTCTAGGGATGGGACATTCACCACCACTCTGGAAAACCTGTTCCAGTGTTTCACGACCCTCTTTGTAAAGAATTTCTTCTTAATGTCCAATCTAAACTGACTCTCTTTTAGTTTAAAAAGCCATTACCCCTTGCCCTGTCACTCCAGGCTCTGGCAAAAAGTCACTCTCTGACTTTCTTGTAGCTCCTTCAGGTAATGGAAGAGGTTCTAAGGTTTCCCTGGAGCCTTGTCTTCTTCAGGCTGAACAGCCCCAGCTATCTTAGCCTGTCTTCCTTCATAGCAGAGCTGCTCCATCCCTCTGATCTACTTTGTGACCTCCTCTGGCCTGGCTCCAGCAGCTCCCTGTCCTTGCTGTGCTGGGAGCCCAGAGCTGATGCAGCACTGCAGGTGGGGTCTCAGCAGAGCAGGGCAGAGGGGCAGAATCTCCTCCCTGCCCTGCTGCCCACGGGGCTTTGGCTGCAGCCCAGCACATGGGGGGTTCTGAGCTGCAATTGCACTTTGCCAGCTCATGTCCAGCTTTTCATTTATCATGATCTTTTCCTCTAATAAAAAATGAAGCAAAATCTTCCAGTTCATTCCTTCTAGAAACTACCACAGGAACACATACAGCATTAATCTTTTTTTCCCCTCTTTTTTTGAATATTTGCCCACCTGCTTTCTCCCTCATTCCTTGTACTTATATGCACATCTTACACTCAGTGTCTGATTGGAGGCTGCTGTGTAATGTAAAATGAGGAATAATCAAGATTTTCTCATGTTAACTGATTGAATCATGTTATTTTTCAAGAATAGGGCACCGGGACTAGAAAAAAAGACAAAAAAGATAAAATTCTTATAATGTTTCTGAAATACCTTAATTGTCAATATTGATTTCCCCCCCTTTATGTTAACCCTATTTTATGTTTTTTTCATTTCCTAACTGCCATAAACATCAGTGTTCTTCTGAGGACTAGCTCAGAGTTATGATACTTTTCAAATATCATAGTGGATCAGAATACTTTTTTTTATCACTTTCTTGGATTATTTTGTCTGTTTACTACTGCTTTTCTGTACTGCATCATTCCATCTGTTCATACAGTTCCAAAATGAGACTGGAATGTTTTTCAAGGAAAAAGGCAAATTTAAAAAAAAAAAAAATTGATGTGGGCTGAAGACAGTGTGTAGACTGGAGGGTTGGCTATGTTTAAACTTCCAGTAACATGACTGGCTATTAGATCTACACACAAGGAGGCAGGATGCATTCCTCTGGGGACAAAAGAGTTTACTTTTACTTGAAATCCCTATCTAGAGACATTGAAAAAATTACAAGTAGTAGGAATTATGAACTGTATTTCTTCTGCTGCTTTGCAAAGCCTTATCGGTACCATTAACTTACATTTTTTTCCAGTGTATTTTTTTTTTTTAACTTCATGCTGAGCAAAAACATTGTACATTACCAGCTAAGCTGGTAAAAGAATTGGGCAACATGAGTTGGTTTGTAAATTGGTAATTTACTAATGCTTTGTCTTATGGGTTCCTCCCTGGAGACTTGAGCTGCCCCAGCAGTAAGGTACACCGAATTTCCATATCCTCATGACCTTTGACAATAGGAAAATCTTCAAAATGTAATTGTGAGTTCTTACATGTACCCTCTACATTTATCATAGAAATTTTTCTCTAGGAAAAAATTTGTGGTCTTTCATCCAGAACTCTGTACGACAACTAAATATTTTCCTTTAGTATCACTCCATCTTCAGGCCTTCAAGTTGATGCAGAAGACCCAGAGACCCAGCCTGCTAGACCTCAGTGAAACAAAAGTCTTTGCTCTACTCAAGAAATACAGTTTTATGATGTGTTGGTATGTCTGTCATCTCACTTCCAAACTAGATGAATATTGCCAGAATTTCCAAATTTTTTGCTACTTGAGAAACAATCCTGGTATAAAGCTTTTCTTCTTTGGAATTACCTACCGCATGTTGCGTTCATCACCCAGATTAAACTTCTCATGGGTTTTGTTCCTGTTCGAATAGTTTGTTAGTCAGGCATTAAATTCTATTTTTCATGGTAATGCTATCTCTTTTTATGGAATGCTGAAAGTACGTCTGCACTGCATTTCAAGCACAGATGCAGTTGAACACGGTGATGGCAACTGCCCACACTTGAAGCCAGTTGGAAGCCAGCCACTTCCAAATGGGAAACAAAGTAGATACACTAGATAACATCAAATCTCAGCTAATAAGCCCCTGTTAGAAACAATGTACATTAGCTAAGGTTCATTGTCTGACATACACAGCTTCCAGGCAGGTTAGCAAACTGGCAGAGCAAATTCACATCTGCCTGCAAAACACTGCACAGACACATCTTTCATTAGAGCAGATAATAGAGGCCCCATTACCAGAGACAAGATTAGACATGAGATCCTATTCCCCAGCGTGGCTGTCCCTTCACACAGAGCCTGATCCAGTGGGAATTCAGCCAACACTGAATCTTCTTGTCTTCAGCTGATATTTTCTAGTTCATTAAGCTTGTCTTGCTTCTTTTCTCTCCTACAGTACTATCCTTTTCAACAAATTCATTGGGGTGTGCCATGTAGTGCTGGAATTTTTCTTTTACTACAAAAACTAAAACATGAAGGACTCTTTATAAACTTGTCATTTTTGGAAATAAGCTTCTGTAAAGGAACATAATTTACTTGGCAAAGGTTATGAATATTAAATCAGCAGATGTGTTCATCAATCAATAAATTGCAGATTCCATAGCTAGCATTTCTTTTTTTTTTTTTCTTTTTTAAGCATTTTTAAACCACTGTTGTTGTTTCATAAAGCCTAGGTCAAGTTGTGCATTTGCAATGCTTCCAACTTGTTTGAGCAGGTGTGCTCTGGTCTCTGTTGAGTAGTTTGGCAAACTACCTCTCATCTATAAATTTGCAACAGATGTCTAAGCTTTGAAACATATGTATTATATAGTCTACAGATTGAGGGAAATAAAATTATCAGGATGTAGACAATTTGTGGAGTGACTTCCTAAGATTTTGACTATTGCAAAATCCATTACTGCTTCTCTACTACTTGACATTCTGCTGCATCTGGATTGTAAACGTGTAAAGTGACACGTAAAACAATAGCACTGCTCTGTTGTTGCTTTTGCTGTAGGTACAGGTACACATTTACTAACAATAGCAGTGTACCAGCAGATATTAGAACCCAAACATATCTTCAGAGAGTTAAGTGGATGATTCTGGGTAAAGGTACATCCCTCCCTCTCCTTGAAATGACTTGCAAATTATTTTGTCTCAGTAAATTGGAAAATGCTGTAGTATTTTTCCATTTTATTTACGTTGTAAAAGTTTAGCATCTTGGTTCTGCCATGATCCAGCTGTGACTGGATGCAAGACACTGAAATGCCACAGGCAATTTTCACGGTATTTCTGTCCAGATTTTCAGACCCAGAAGTTTGAATAGTAGTCAAAGATTTTGAGATTTACCCACCACTAGTTTAATCCATATTTTGTGTTGTCATATTGTATTTTATAGACAGTATTTATACAACAAATTTGAACCCCATTTCAAATAATTAATTTTAAATCTCCCATAAAATTACTTATCTCCAAAGGCTACATATCAAGGTTATTTGTCTTCAATTTAAAAGACTGATGAAAGATAAAATTAACAGCTGCATTCATAATATATTAACACAAGTGCAATAAGCATGATTTTATTGATATTTATTAAAGATAATATATCCTTTAAACCATACATATAATGTTTGGATTTTCTTTACATTCAAAATTTTAAGTATACCTTTCACTATAACTTTAGATTGTAACCTTTTAATGTGTTGTTCCCCCCAAAAATCTAGTCACTGGCCTCCTACTGCTATTTAAATAAATATTTGTTGACAAATATTAAATGAAAATAAGCTGTCTAACAGTAAATGCATTAAACACATTTCTCCCATCTCATTCAGTGAAAATATCAGATCTGGCCAAACCTCAATTTCATAAAATGTCAATTTTTCACTGTCAAAATTCAATTTACTAGGAAAAGGACAAAACATTTAGAAACAACCTACTCTTATCATTTCTTACAATAGTGCTCCCAACTTAATAATTGGATTTTATCATTGCTTATCACTGTGTGAGGGAAGAAAAACTACTATGAGAAAGAAAGAAAGAAAGAAAGAAAGAAAGAAAGAAAGAAAGAAAGAAAGAAAGAAAGAAAGAAAGAAAGAAAGAAAGAAAGAAAGAAAGAAAGAAAGAAAGAAAGAAAGAAAGAAAGAAAGAAAGGAAGGAAGGAAGGAAGGAAGGAAGGAAGGAAGGAAGGAAGGAAGGAAGGAAGGAAGGAAGGAAGGAAGGAAGGAAGGAAGGAAGGAAGGAAGGAAGGAAGGAAGGAAGGAAGGAAGGAAGGAAGGAAGGAAGGAAGGAAGGAAGGAAGGAAGGAAGGAAGGAAGGAAGGAAGGAAGGAAGGAAGGAAGGAAGGAAGGAAGGAAGGAAGGAAGGAAGGAAGGGAAGGAAGGAAGGAAGGAAGGAAGGAAGGAAGGAAGGAAGGAAGGAAGGAAGGAAGGAAGGAAGGAAGGAAGGAAGGAAGGAAGGAAGGAAGGAAGGAAGGAAGGAAAGAAAGAAAGGAAAGAAAGGAAGAAAATAAACCCTAGACATACTTCAGGCTAGGACATTATCACACACATTTTAACTTCCAACCAAGTTATCTGAATTACTGATTATAGCAAGTGATGAGGCACTTTCAAATGCATTAAATCACTGAGAGCACTAATGTGCTCCATATACCTTCCCAGGGAGCTGGTGAAAAAAAATATAGAACTTATTGTCAGAACTCCTCAGGTACAGAAAGTGAGGAGGATGTTTAATAGGGACTCGCCTTCCTGCTGCAGACTTTCCCTGGGCTCCAGGGAGGTTGTTTTTGGCTGGCTGACCATTGCCCTGAGGGTTTCAAGCACAGCATTTACACCCTGCACTGCAGATGCACCTCCTGTGTCCAGCCAGCAATTCACTTCCCACAGCTGATTCTGATTTTGCTCATCAGAGCTGAGGCTGCGCAACAAATTTCACCTCTCCAGCTCCTGAGGGATGACAGATGAAGCTGGTAATTCTCATATCACACAGTGTCTGGGTTATGAACTGCTGAATTTCTTATTTTTCATTCAGCATTTATATGAAGTCTGATTATAAGAGAGAATCTAATAATCAGGGTACAATCCCATTTTGTCAATTGCTCTGCTCACAAACCCCATTTACAGTGTGTTCATTTTTTATGTAAATTTCTGTGCTGAAGAGGTGACATGGAATAGTATTTGTGAATATATTAAAATTTAATATATTTTAACTTTTGTTAACAAAAAGTCTTAGCCACCTTTCATATACAGGGAGTCAGAGGTTAACTTCAGTTTCAAAAGTAAGGAATAATGCTTAGTGTATGACGTACCTAAAAGATTAGGCCTGCTTCATCAGTAACAGAGATATTAATTTTTTTCAAAGTGATTTTTTCATGACCATCCCATTGCAGACACCTTTTCTTTCCCCTGCAAATATGATTTCACAGAATGCATCCGCTTTACCTTGACTGAAGGTTAAGACCTAGGAATTTTTCCAGAAGCAATGGCAATGCTTGAAAACTCTTTCCTGTAACCACACAAATTACTCTCATCGAATTTTGTAATACTAAAAATAGTAGGAGGCCATCAAGCTAGTATTAACCCGGGTTAGGACATATGAGCAGAGGTTCAATGAAATAATTTGATGCATAAAAATTTCTATTTACTCTAAAATAACACTATTAAGCATTCAATTCAAAGACCAGAATAAAGTACATAGCATATATAAAATCTACTTTAAACCTACAAAAGTAATTCTTGTAAATTTTCTGTATGACTGGAGATATTTGAATTATTACAGCTGTTATGGATGTATGTGAAGAATTATGTAGGTGGTGTATTTCAATTTGCTGACACATCCTTACATGAGATATAACATTCTATGAAATTTACATTCTAATTTTTCTTTTTTTTTCATAATTGTAAAATAAAAGTGGTTTTAGGTCGAGAGAAACTGTGAAATATTTTTTTGGGATCTCTGAAGGAATTAAAAAGTTCAGCTGAGCACAACTGAGGTCCCAAATCAGAAAGATTCCCTTTGAACTGAATAAAATTTAGGATTAATAGATAACCTTGTACAAGGTGTCTCACAGCAACAAAGCTATAGACCACTGTGACCCATTTCACCGTAGAGAAATGAATTTTCTCTATAGATAACACTTAGATCTCTGCAAAGCAATGATGTATCTCTGTCTGCACCACAGTTTCACTGCTCATTGTATAGAAAGAAAGCAGTGACATGTGCCAAACCACATCATCTTCTGGGGGCTTTTATGTGTGGTCTTAAGGGTAGATGGAGATTCCTGCTAAAGAGTGGGAAGAGTGCTGTAGAATTCATCAGTGCAGGCTCAGAACTGTACAGCAGAAATTAATAGCTTCCCAATAGTTTATCTACAATTTCTTAATGAAATGTCTGGGATAGAAGCCAGCCTTCCTACTTTCTCAGACATTTCAGGTGTCTGAGGAACAAATGAGTTCACTCAAGTTCAGCTGATAATCACCTATGCTTAGCAGTGACACCCATGATTTCCTGCTCACTGAACAAACCTACCAAAAGGAATGTGTTTTGGCCCCCTGTGAGACATGACAGCAAATAAAACTTGTGCTGTGTTGTAGAATTCCAAAGCAGCAAAAAAAGAAATTTAGTGTGTTTACCCATAGATACCTGCGTCAGAACATCCCCCCCTCTCCCTCTACCGCATGACTAGTGCATAAAGATAAACTCAGGTTGGGTCAAAAGCCCAGCAAGAGGTTATCTCTTGGTGCCCAAGAGTCTGGAGCCTCCAGCCCAAAGTACACATCTTGGTATGGAGAGTAGACGTGGAGATGAAAAGAGTAAGTACGTGACCAAAAGACACACTTTTACGCTATAAAAGATACATGAAATATCACAGAGGCAGAAGTCTCCTACACACACTCTGGAAATGTGCAAAGGCTTCTCCCTGGAGTCTGGATGCAGGCTCCACTGGTTACTTTCCTGGGGATTGAGTGAAAGGATTCCAAGGTATACTTCACCACCAAACTGGTGTTGGTAAGATACATTGGTTCCTAGGTTACATTATTTCTTGCTAGCTGTAATAATAGGTACCTTTTCGCATGCTGAATTCTCTCTACCAGTAGTTATTTTTCTTTTATTTCTGTGTAGTATGTAGTTTTGTCTCAAGTCTTATTTCTGTTATTTTCTGTGTCTAATAAATAATAATTTATGTAATATTAGACCTAATTGGCTATTAATTAAGAACTTGCGAATGAGACCAGGTCTTGGGTTGCTGACCACCCCAATAAGAACTACTGTCTGCTGCCAAGGCCTGGGCAAAAGGCAGAGATTTGTCTAAGCTCCTGTCTCCATTCATAACAATATCCCTAAAGGCCCAGAGAAACTGATCTCCTTAAGGGAGAGTCCTCACAGGTATCTTTAAAGAGAAAACATTGTGTTAGCTCATATAATCCCACATTTTGGAACCAGCACATGTGTTGTGGCCAGCTTCCGAGGCAGGGCATTAGGGTCTTTATTAAAGGATCCCTTGGAGTGGATTAAAGCGAAACACTAAATAACCAATACAATGACAGCCATAGTTTTTATTTTAACAGCTCTGGAACTGGAACTGGAAAAAGGGATCTATAGCTGTGGTGGAATTTGTGATTACCTTAAGAAAGGTGAGACGGTAAATTAATGACAGGGAAAGAGACAGAGAGAGATCAGCAGCGGTGGCTCCAGTGATCCGTGGATGATCATGGTCAGTAGCTGTGGTAACAGTTCCCAGTCCTGGTTGGCCATGGTATGTGGACATACACAGCAAAAAAGAGAGTTTATCAAGGAACACCCCAGTACCGCTGCCAGGAGGAGTTCTCCTGGGGCATGCATGGTCTTTCCTTAGAAAAATATAGAGAGGGGCTTTGTGTACAGGGTGTTCACAGCTGGGCAGTGGTGCCTTGCTGCACAGGAAGGAGTGGCACCGTGAAAAATGCTACCCTCCCTCTGCAGAATCTGCTGCTTACTGGCTGCTTCTCGTGATTTGGTTCAAAACCATCTTTTTTAGGAAAAATTTAACCACAGGGCCCCAGTAGTTTACCACACTATCCTAAACTGGCTGATATTGACCCTGCCCTTGCTCTAAGGGAAAATTGTATTGCTATCTCCTCCAAAGCTGAATGCATGGAGAAAAAGTGGGTAAACAGAAAAAGTTCATAAAATTTATGATGCACAATATGCTACTGAAAAGAAAAAAAGTTTTCTAATACTTTAAAACTGTCTAGAAAACAAAGCTAAAACATCTTATTGAGACTCCAAATATTATTCTTGAGAATGCCCAACCAACGACACTTGTTTTCAGAATCATATGAGATGATCATGTTTATTCAAAGTTGTTTCTGCCTGTGAATTGGTTTCGTGGTGAAAGGCACTTTCAAAATCCTTCTTGATAATCTGAAAAAGCCAAAAAATAATTAGTAAATTCCTCTGTGAGGAATGTCAGAGAAATTTGTGTAATTTGTCCTTCTTAAAGTTAAGTCATTTGTCTTTCCATTATGCTCTGCAAATGAAAGTACCCCACAATACATGTAAAATAATGTGTCAATTACAGCATAATATGGATTTTGTGTCAATTACAAGTAGAAATTCTGAATGAGACTTTAGAAAAGACAATGCTTTCTCCTTGTAACTGTTCCATTATTGTAGGCAAACATAAAGTTACGTTTTACTATTTGAAATTATGAAGATAAGTGTTTTAGACCTATCTTTTAACAACCTGTTGATGAAAAAAATGAAAACAAGCAAACGCCACTTCTCCTTATCATGAGCCTTATCAATAATATATTTTCAGTGGAAAATATGTCAGTACATTTGAAGAGTTGCTATGCAAATCCATGACAGATTAGAATAGCATGATAGATAAAAAATTTTTCTTAATTTACAAAACATTATTACCAGATATTCCTAAAACAATATCATCTTCTACTTAAAAGTACTTGTTTTCTGTCAGTGCCATTGTTGTCACTAGTTCCCAGCATACCCTGAGTTTGTTACCAACAGTCTTTTGAAACACAGAGAACAAAATGGGCACCTTGAGGGCAAGAATGGCACATATAGGGAAATATTAAATCAATAAGTGAGACTTAATCCCTCATAATCACCAAAGATATATTACAGTCTATTTACAAACCATATATCAGAAGGGAAGGATGTAAATAAACATTATTCACCAAACTCTCAGTTTATGTCACCTATTTAAACTCTTGCATGTATGTTTAATTACATGAAGAGGAAACATTTGCAGAAAAGAAAACAAAAAATCCCCTGGTAAACAAACCCCTCGATTCCATACACATAGTGTGTAAGATTTCTTTTGTCTGTGAGTGCCCACATGCCCCATACAAGCATTTGATACCATACATTGCAAAAGTTGGTTGATTTTTGCCTGGCCAACATAAAAATTTTTATAGGCACACATCCACTACAATACAGTTTTTATGTTCTGAAATATTTTGGTGCTGTCTTGCAAATACTTGGCACTAATTGACTTAATCTATCTATCTACCAAACACGGAAGTTTTGTTCCCAAAGTATTGTCCTTTGCAGCTTTTTCTGCCTTTAGGTTGAGATTTGATTGCAGCAACAGGAACAACAGCAGATCTTCAAACTGTAATCATATTTTTCAGCAGTGTGCATCCCTTATTAACTCTTATTTGATTTCCCTCTGGCACCCACAGTTCCAACAAATGTTATCTTCTTGTTCAGCTTTGTCAAAATCACAGACCTGGCAATAAATGCTGTAGCTGAGATTCTCACTAAATAAACAAACCCTTGAACTGTGCTGTAGATGCTGAGGTGCAGCAAGTATCCTGTCCTGCGTTAGAACTCCAAGCTCAAAAACTGTAGTGGCTGAAAAAACTTGTCTTGTTGGTTGTGAGCCATTCAAAGAAATAAAAAGAATTCGTACTCTGTGAATCATAAAAAAATTTGCATCTATACTACATCCTTCAATGCAGGTTACAAAAAAGAAATTTTCCTTCTAGGATGACAAGGGGCTTTACTTGACATCTTCCATTGAGGATGGGAGTTTGTTCCTTCTATTTTGTTTTGCAGAAGAAAATATGATCCAATGTTAAAGTAGTTGTATTGGCTTTTAATATAAATATTTTTAATATAAATATTTAATTTCTTCTTGGATCATGTCCAAAATATATTAATTACCTGCTTTTTCTTTTTCTCATTAGTGTACGAGAACAAAAGATAGGTTGATAACCTAGAAAGACAGATAAGACTGCACATGCAACTAATATTTCATTACCTATATTTCTGGATATATTATATAAAATTAAAATTAACCTGACTTTCAGGGGATAAAAGTTTTTCAGATGGAATCACCTAAAATCTGTCCTTCTAAGGAAATTGAATATACCAAGAAATACTTCATTGAATTAATCTGCCTTTTTTTCCTATGCAGAAAATACCTCAGAAAAGGTGTGTCTTTCATTAAAGCTCCTTATTAATTATATTTATTGTGTATTCCTTGTTAGCTCTTTGAAATCTATGGATGTACTTAGGACCAGTTAAATATTAATATTATTTATTAAAGTAATGTAATTAAAAATACTGAATAGTTTGGTGTAAATTACTTGAAGAACACAGAATACTTTATTTCCAGTTACAAGGTGGATCCTTTACCCAGCTACTGATCCATAAAAATGTTTAGAATTTAAATTTTTTTAAGGGAAAGGACTAGAGAAGTACCAAGACTGTCACACCCTTTCCTTTTTAAGCTATGTAGAAACTAGCTCATGCATAGCTCATAAGAGTGACAGAAACACTATGAATGTGAGAAGATTTGGAAGGAAACACATGCAAAAATACTGTTCAGAATAAGTGAAACTCTTCCTAGAGATGTTCCAAAGGGACTCATATAAAATCCTTTTTTTATATATAGTGATTCCTTAAGTGGTTTGAAGACATAGCATTCTCAAATACTTTTCCATAAATACAGATTGGAAGCAACCAGGTTTTTTGGGTTTTTTCCCATCTAAATTATAAACTTCAAATTATTGACCTCACATGCATTATTGCCTCCCTCTGTCCTCCTTCTCCCTTCCCCTCAAAAAAAAGTGGAAGTTAATCTGCTTTATTGTATGGGAAGAGTTGAGATTCAAGTTCCATATATTGCCATGAATAAGATTTCAGAAAAAAATACAAACATCCAAATACGAGTTATTTTAGAACTATATAATCTTTTCCACATATATTCTTCCCGTACTTTCTACATACAAAGGAATGAAAAACACCAAAACCCTCATGGATTCAAATGTACTCAGAGATAAACCCCTGTCTTGAATCTCATATTAAGATACACTAAAGCAGAGATACTTGTTGCATTTTTTTTGGGGGGGGTGTTTACTAATTTTTATTTTATTCCAGTTGAAAATTAAAATATAGAGAAAAACATGACAAAATGTATTAATAAAATGATGCAGAAGCTGCAGCTGATATTTTCTTGCTGAAAGCTGAAGCTTTAGGTTAAAGAAGAAATGTGTGACAAGTCAAATCCTTTATACTACTTTGAAAGTATGCTTTGAACCACTACATTGCAATATGACATATTCCGAACACTCAGGACTGCATGTGACTGGAAAAGCATGATGCAGACTTAAACCAATTTTCAATCAATATCTACTCTCTATAATAGGAGTAGCATATAACCTGAAATACTTGCATGACACTTATTCTAATGATCTCTGAATGTCTGGCTATAAAACTGTTTCAATTTATCATACCTGTTGCAGAAAAAGGTCATTGCCTGTAATTGTAAGTGAGAAATGGCTTTCAAGGCTGCCCAATGGAGAATATATAAGGTCCATTAATAAATAAATAATACCGTAACTAAGCAGCAAATAATTTTTAAGTTACAGTCCAGGAGTGTCTGAGGGTAGAATGAGGAGATTGGAGACTATCTCTTAAGCCAAAGTCCCCTGTGACTGAATAAATAAGAAAGGGGTTAACAGCAAAAGGGTCAGTCTGGTTTTTCTGTCAAAGAACTCATGTATATATTTTCCAGTTCTGGTAAGGGATGCACACAAAATATCATATTTTCTTTGCAGCTTTAAGGCAATTAAGAAATCCATGATTGTATCAGAAAGTCTCCTGCCACAGAATTAACCTCACAGCTGCACCAAACTTTCAAAAGAAATTCAAAGCAACCGTGTGTAAAGGAAGCTTTGTCTAAGTTCTCTCTGTTCTTAAAAATAGATCTGAGGTATTGTGCCTTCTGTGTTCCAGCACTGGGGCCAAGAAAAAAGCAGACAGAGCTTTAGTAATATCAGACTGCTCTATGCCTCTTTTCTTCTCTGTCCCCCCTTTTTTATCTTTAACTGTTGGAGGAGTGAAGAAAGAAAATCATAAGCACAAGAAATGGTGTTTTACACACCTTTGAAAACTATATCCTTTAAACCCTGTGATAAATGCATGAGGTGTACCCACAGTTAGCAAAAACACTCTAATTTTTGTAATTTTTCACCTGTTTGATTTAGATGGGATTAAAACTGACTATAAAACTGCAGTTGTGAGACAAATTTTAAATTAGGTATGTCTATAAAATTAGTGCTTATTTAAGCATAAGGTTTGCTGTATATACAGTGAAGTTTCAAAAAGCAGATGTTGGTACTTGAACTTCCACACTGCCAAAAGAAAACAAACCTCCAAGTCCTTAACTACTGTACTGATTCAGTCTTGCTAAAGAAAGAAAAGGATCTTCTCTGAAAAATTTGTTTCACTAGCAATTGTGGCTTGTAGCTATACCCCATTACAGACATTCAGAGGACTGTGGTGTCTGATAGATGGCAAGACCACCCACCTTCAACAGCTGGTGTTGCCTTTCACAGCAAAGAAAAAGCAAAGTCAGAAAAGAAGTAAAAATTTTCACTTTGTATTTCTCTCACAAAAATTGCCAACTGTCTCTTCTGAACAACCAGAGAAAGCAATAAAATAATTAAGTTCAGCACTTCCCATTTCTCTGATGATATTTCCTAAATATTTTCCTGACCCAAGTCAATTTGTTCTGCTTATGGCGCTGCTGTGCCTATGCTTTAATTGAAATAAACCATAAATAGAACAAATTACTTGCAGTGAAAACTCGTCTAGAACAAACGAGTGTATAAGTGACATGTCCCATGTCATGGTGGAGGCTGGTTTAAACCCAAATTTTGTTCACACTCAGGAATGGGCAACCCAGAGGAAAAATTGTAGTGCAGGTGTGACAGAGAAGGGAGAGTGACCTGCTTTGAGCATATATGATTTCTGCAAGCAACTGATAAATGGGATAGGTTGCCTCCTACTCAAAATTTAGGTTGCTGATCTCACCTTCAACTCAAAAGCAGACTCTGAGTGAGGTCAGCAGAGCACAGCGAAGCCTGAGATCTCCTGGGTCAGGAATGAAGTTGAGTGTAATAGTGGGGCAAGGGCATCAGCAGGATGTAGTGCTCAAGGAAAATGTGGAGACAATTAATTCAAATAGGTGGGCTAAGGCAGATACCTCATTTGAATATATAAATGTCTCAGGCTCACACTGAGGTACAGATAATAAGGACAGCACAGTCTATGGTTTTACTCCTGTGCTGCAGAGGCCAGAACAGGCACCCACAAAATGTACCTCTGTGGTTGACTACAAATTGATTAGACTGTTTTCACATGCAGAAAATGGAACACCAACCTACTGTCATGGTTTTAACACCCTTGCAGAAGAGGATTCCCTACTGTTCTGCTAGTAAGGAAGGTAAATATCTATAGAAAAACTCTTTGCTTGACTTTTTTTATTCCAGCTGAAAATATTTTGTTCCTTAGGAAAAGAAACTTGCCCATATAACATCTTGCTCTGCCTTTTGAGGAATCACTGTGTGTGAACATTGTACTTCATTCCTCCCAGACAAATGCCATCCTGCCAATACTTTTTAATTTCATTTTTACCACTACTACTTTGTGTTTTGATACTACAAACATTGCTTCTTTCTTTCTTTGAGTTCAATGATATTTGAAGCAGTTCAAGTTTCCTAAACACAGGCATCTAATGAGAAAAAAACTGATCATTTGTAAGCTATAGCTATTTCTATGTTGTCAGCCTAAAGGCAGTGTGACCTTACCTTCTTAATGTTTCCTTTTCCCCTGTACTTGAGGTAGTCACTTCTAAACAATGCAGCTACATTTTGTGCATCCATAAAACTTCTTGTGTGTTGATATACACAACGTTCATAGCAAAAACAGTGAGTGTAGCATCTCAAAAAAGTTTCTTTTGTGCCAGTCACAGAAAGAATAATTTATTTTACCATTCAGTGAAAAAAAAACAAGACAGCAGTTTTTGTCTTGAAACCTAGCACTGTTTCTTTTTCAGATTATATGGAATAAAAACCTGCTTGTTTCTTGGCTTTGCAAATGTCATATGCAATGTCTTTGGGCTGTTGCTGGGTGGAATGACACCTACCGACTAAGGATAGATGACAACTGTTCTTATATTGAAAATCTGAAATGCCACCCAATATTTTCTAATACTATCAGTACTATCAGTGCTATCGGTACTATCAGTATGAGACTGGTTCCTTGGACATCTAATAAGTCCTAGGAGATCTTTTCCTTACCTAAGCAATTGATGAAAGCCTCCAATCCAGGTTTCCAGAATAGTCATACTAAAATCTCTTCCATTTTGGATTTTTACAAGGAAAGAGATCTTGACAAAAAATTTGGCCAGTCAGCCATATGCTAAATATGCTCAAAGGAAATTATTCCACATAAACTTATTTTTCCTCTGTTTGGCATTTCCAGCTTCTCAGTTTATTTACAGAAGTCTATGTTCACTATCCTGAAAGGATACTTTACTCTGGTAAAGTTTTCTAGTTCTATACAGGAAGCAGGATGGTACCTTCTTTTTCACAGCTGTTAAATGTTTTATCAGTCATAGTGTAAGGATTACATAAAAGTTTATAAAATATCCCTTATAACTGTCTTTAAAGTATCATGTATGTTCTTCATCTAAAATTCTTTAAAAAAAATAAAAGAGCAGACAAATTTTTTGAAGCTTTAGCTTTTCCCACTTCTTTATTTGCAAATCGTATTGTGAAAAACAGTTTCACTCTCCTGTTAGGATTTTAAAAGTTTAATGAAGGACAATGGGGAACAAAGATAATAAAGCAAAGTAACAGAGATGGGGGCTTGGCCCTCAGCCAAAAGCACACAGTGATTACAGGGTTCAGGCTTTACATAGTTAACTATTGCATCATCCAAATGCATATTCATAGACAATTATTCATATTCAAACATTTCTTCAAACTAGTTTGCATGTTCCAGGAACATTTTAGCATGGCTCCTCCTCTGGAGGACTCTGCCTCTTTGGAGCATACGTGGTCCTTTTGGAGAATCGTCTATCTCCCCTCAGTTCCATGATTTCAGCAGGTGACTGTCGCTGATAGAAATGTCAGAGGCAGAGATCCTTGTCACACCTGCTTTTCAGATGTTATCCAACTAAGCAGGTGGTTTAATTATTGTAACTATTAGCTATTTCCCCACTATAAATTAGTTGCAAAGAAAAATAAAGGCATTTAGTTATTACTAAATCTTTATAACAAAGCTAATTCTATAAGAATTAACATTATACACATAGCATCCATATTGATATTTGCAAAAAGCCAATACATAATATGTATTTATCACATATAATAATCTTCATATGAAACATACTTCAGATAAAACACTTTATAGCCTCTTGGACATGTACCAGAAAAACATTCTTTCCTTATACACCTGCTTTATCATGAAAATTAATGCACTCATCACTTTCTTTAGGTCATCCATCAGCATATCAGTAGTAACTGTTTGTTCAATATCAAATTGCCTCTGAAAAGTCACCATGGTCAAAAAATAGCACTCTCACTACTACTTTACCAAGTTTAGACAAGGCATATTTACACTTAGTCTGATTTTCTCCATTTAATTCAACAGTGAGTGCAAGGAAGAAGCAATTGATTTTTTCTGGTACTATAAAAGTATGTCTCATTTATCATATAAGATGAAACATCCAGTGAGCAGAATATTCAAATGGAATAGGATGGTTTTGAACCTGATTAGGAGAATTGCACTTTGATATTCTGTACACGAATATTTCAGGTGTATGAGAGGTGTTGTGGCATAATCTTGATTTTTTATAAGATTTTAAATTATTTCTACTGATTGACTAATTCTAGAGATGGATCTACTGTTTATTTGCCACGTAGGCAAAGAATGGTAAGAATGCTTTCAGCATTGGGATTACACTTTCAGAAAACCCTGAAATGGCATTCTGTGTGATATATTTATGATTTTCCCTACTTTCAGAAATAAATATGTCTGTACATAGGGATGGAATACCTCTTCTTTAATTACAACTAGTACACTGATTTCTTCTCATAATTGGTTCAATGTTTCCAGTGCAGCACAAAAGTTACCACTGTCAGTATAGAAATAGTAATTAATTCAAGGCTAATTATTAGATAATGAATTAGAGGAACAATTTTAAACATAAGCATTTTATATTAAGGTTCCAAACAAAACGCAAGCAATGCATAATAAACATTCTGATAATCCAGGACAGTCGCTTAAATTTTACAAAGTCAGGGCATCATTCCAGCAAATACTAAACATTTGTATATTTTCCACTAACACTGATTTTACTCCTGACATTGCATTAACTAATGTATCTTTCATTAATCCAATTCACTATCTCCACTAAAGCCTGAAATCAGCAAAGCCACTAAGAAAATACCCAAAGTTCAAAATGTATTATTTCTAATAAACATTGTCCCAATTTACAGGGATTTTATCTGAAATTCACATTGAAAAAATGTGAGTTTTCCTTGAGATACCATGTATTGGATTACTGTGAGTGATTTCATTATAAATATAATGTCCTAAGTGAGAGAGAACAATAGACACAGGAGGTTTATTCAGTTTATTCAGAAATACTCTTTTTCTCCATTCAAGAAAGCAAAGTGAACTACAGCTCCAGTAATACCATTTTGCTTGCAAGTTAACAGACCCAGTCTTCAACATGAGGACAGCTTTAAGTTCTCAAGGAAAAACCATGTGCTATTTGAAAAAATCCCTCTTTACCCCCAAAAACCAAAGGAGAGGAAAAGCTTTCAACTAAATACAACACAAACTGAGTTTTAACATTGATTATGCAAAACAGATAAATTTAAGCTTGCCATTTGTGTAGAGAAAGGTTTCTGAAAGTTAAAATACTCACTATAAAGTCAACTTGATGCAGAACAAATATCTATTCATTAATTCATACTTTTCACAGGTAAAAGTATGCAAAGAACATGCTTTGGTATGATTATGTCATCCCTGGAACCAAAATATTGTGCTGGTAGACAAGTATATACATCTGTATATCTTGGAAAGACAATCATAAAGGTATTTCTAGCATCAGGAAAACCAAAAACTATAATAACTTGAATTTTAGGCTCACATATGCCTTTTATTTTTCTAAGCCATGAAGGGGATTTCAGGAAATCAAAGTGGACAAAAGGAAAAAGTTAAAATCTGACAAAATGGCAAAATAAGATTATCCAAACTGATGGTTTGGTATAAACAGGAAATAAATTTTTATAATGAAAATTCTGTTCTTTTCAGAATGCCAAAGGAAAATAAGAAAAATTGGTTTGCATCAATACGTTCCATTCTTTGTACAGATAACTATGATTTAATCTGGAAATATATTAATGAAAGATATTAAACTGAAGATAACCAAAACAGAGAACAAAGATTATTCATGTTGTAATAATTAGGTTGAAAAGTTGCAATTTGCCTTTCTCTTTGTTTACAGATGAAATTGCAGCCTTTTTTCATATGGTCTATGTGATTTGAAGCTAAGTGCAAAAAACTGGTATTATTCTTTATTTCTGTATAACCAAAATTTGAATCCTTTAAAATAAACAAGGATTTTCCAATTCGATTTACTGGAACCCTCCTCTTGTGAGATATCTCTCAGCCTCTGATCTCTGTGTCCCTTCCATAAACATTAACAATAAAATGCTTTAATATTCCCTGAGTATTGGCCTGAACTGGTTAGCTTTGAACACGGCACATTGATCCTCGTGTTCATAACGGCACTTGTAAACAGAGAGCTCTTACATTTCTTTCTGTCTGCTCACAAGGCTTTCAGATTCAGTAAAAACACTTTGAAATTTTCTTCAGAGGTAAGGCTTGAAGGTGAATATATAAAATAACATATAACACTACAAAGTACAGCAATTCATTTCAAAAGTGTTGTCTGAGAACTTCAACATGTTTGTTCAGAGAAAAACTGAATTTTCAACTGGTTTCCACACAAAAAAACATGATTATCCAAAGCTTCTCAGGTTGGAAAGAAAATATTTAGATGGAAATGATCAATTTCTACCAAATTAGGGAGAGCTAAAATAGTCCACTGCTCACTCCCTCTTCTAACAGAAGAAAAAAGACCATTAAAAAAAGATGTTTTTAAACAAATACGTGGATTAATTTTTTTCCACAGAAGAGCTGGCATGACTCTTGGGCAACATGCCAAAATGTATCATAGGAGAAATTGTAGATGCAGGTACTTCATCTGTTTTCAGAGTTTTTTAAGTGTTTGCTGATGTCCACAACTGGAGGCAGGACACTCGGCTAGATGTAGTCTCATATAGAACCAGTGGGTCTGTTCTTGGGTTCAGTTTAAGGAAAGAAGACTGAAAAAAATTTAATCTGAGGGTACAACAAATCATGTTTCTGTCTAACTCCAGTCCAGAAGAGCATTTCTCAAATGTTTCATGTGAACATCACATACAAATTACCATCAAAAACTAGGTGCAAGGGAAACCTCACCAATTTAGTTTGGCCATTCAGGTAGTATTGCACCAAATATTCCTATGAGAGTTTATTTATTCCTTCAAGGCAATGTGTTCAAATGAAGCATGAATTTCACTGTTACTCTTGACTTCAACAATATAAATTCTGGGCTAGTATGCCATGTAAAGACAAAATCCTACATTTGTCTGAATTGCATTCCTAGATGTGACAATGCACTCTTCTTTCAGGATATAGTGACTTTTTTGAGGGCAAGACTTGTGAGGAGAGGCTGAGACCACTTGTCTTGTTAGGCTTGGAGAAGTCTGAGTGGTGATGTCACAGTCTACGTCTCCCTCCAGGGGGGAAGTGGCTGGGGAGGTGCTGATCTTCTTTCTGAAGTGACCAGTGATAAGACATGTGGAAATGGAAGGAAACTGCATTGGGGAACTTCTGCTTGGGCACTAGGAAAACATTCTTCACTCAGAGGGTGGTTGGTTGTTGGAAAACGCAGTTTTCCAGCAAAACTTATGCTAACTGAATAAACCTGAGCAGGGCCTCAGCATTCTCAGGCCTCAGTAAAATTCCAACAAGCTACAGTGGCTTGTTTACCTGAGAATGTTCTGTGGGAAGAATGTCATGTGAAAGATTAGGGAGTCAGAAGTGTTATGAGAAAAGAATAAGGGAGTTAACAGGAGGATCCCTGAATGTGTGAGAACAGACTGCAGGTGTGTGTGTAACTATGAATAGTAACTTCTGTAACAGTATATAAGTCTCTCGTTTGGTGAAATAAAATGGAGCTTACTTTATATCTCATATTGAGACTGCCGTGAGTTCCCTCTCGTCGCGATGTTAGTTGGTCACTGGAACAGGCTCCCTCTTGAAGTGGTCATTGCAGCAAGTCTGCCAGAGTTCAAGGACAATGCCCTTAGTCATATGATCAAATTTTAGGCAGTCCTGTGAAGAGCAGGGTGTTGGAGCCAACTACCTTTTTGGGTCCCTTCCAACTTGAGATATTCTATAATTCTGGAGTTACTTAAATTGATAGTCTTGCAGTTATTCTTTGGTAGGATTTAAAATTTTAACTGTAACAAGAAATAAGAGGTAACATAATAATTAACAACTAGTGTCAGGGATTAGCTACACAGTACAAGCCACCTGTCAACTACACCTAATGGTATTCATAGTATGCTCTTCTGGCTCTTTGTGTGTCTCTCACTATCCATCCTAACTTCCACCAATTTCCTAGCAGATGCTCTGTCCACACATTGAAACTATTGCCCTACAAAAGACTAAATTTGGCAGAGCAAAGCTAGTAAAAAGCACCTGACTACTTTCCAATTAAATCACAAGTCCCTTCTTCAAAATGCAGAGGTTTAAAATTCCCAGGGAAGAATACAGAAAATTTTTAATAGAAGCAAAACAGCATATGTCCCTCTAATCTGATTCTTGAAGAGTTAGTGTTTTTTTTCCTTTTTTTGAAATTAATCTTTAAAAAAATAAGCTACAGCAAACATCAAGGGGAATATTAAACTAAAGACATGAAAAATGCAGTTAAAAAATTATGATTTGGCTAAATGTAAGAACTCAAAAACAGAGACAAATAATAGAAAATGTTGAATGGCCTTTGTTATTGGAAGAATATGGCTTCTCCCTGTACCAAGAGTTGTATTTAGCTCTGAAGGTAATTTTATATTATGAATAATTTTAATTCAAAATAAATGAAATCTTTTACATTAAGAGGGTTAACTCATCGTCCCTGCATTTAAAATATATGTGGATGTGACACTTAGGGACATGGTTTAGTGGTTGACTTGGCAGTGTTTGCAGCTGGACTTGATGATCTTAAGGGTCTTTTTCAAACTAAACCATTCTATGATACTATGATTCTAAGAAATACTTTGCAGGCCTACACATAAACAAATGTTGAAAGCATTTAAAAGAAAACTACATTTTGGCAAAAATAGTAAAATATGTTTTTAATAACTTTTACTGTCAACATTATAATATCTTCCTTCTTAAGTTGCTTAGTAATTTTTTCAGAGAGATGTTTAATTTGAAATTAAGATAATTAAATTAAGATTTTCACTAGCATATTATAATCAATGTAAATAAAATATAAGAACATAGCACTTCATCAGAGAATGAAGACATCAAAAAACTTCATAAAGTTAGACAGTAAAATGCATTTTCATTTCAGAATGTTACCACATGATAAAACCATATGTAGTAATTTCATGACTCTCAGGAGAATTTATTTCTGAAGTTAAAAAGAAATTGCACTTGAAAAGAGTTTGCATGTTTAAATCAAAACTATTTGTATTTGACATGGATAGCACTTTCTTTAATATATAGTTAGAAAATACTAATTTTTAGGTTTAATTAACTCACGACACCTTTGTTGTTGTCAGTTTAAATTGTCAGTTAATAAATCCTGAGTTTCCTGAATACCAAGCAGTACTCCCCAGTAAATGTTAACAACAAAAAAGATGAGAATAACCCTCTTGATGTCATAATTTTAAATGTCCCCATACTTTATAATAAGAATTTGTACAGTAATTTATGTAAAGATAGAAAACTTTTCCAATGTATGCAATTTAACACAAACTGCTGAAACTTGGACAATCTAGTATTTTATATATAAAAATATAACTGAAAAACATGTGAAAGCTTTTATTTATGAATCATCAATAATTTACAGGTAAGTTTACATTATGAATTCTAATGTTTCATTCTGTAATTTCCTAAAACATCATGGAAATAGTAAATAGCTAGAGCTTGCTAACATTAGATGCAAGTATACTTTCTTCTTGTGTTAAGGTGATACAATTTTCCAATCCTACACAGCACCTAAAATTTTATCGTAGTTAGTTGTTGTACAAATTGCTGTATATTTTAGAGGAGCAAAAGAACTATTTTGTAAAAACTAGAAACATTTTTGCTCCCCCAAACTTCTTTGATATCTCTGTCCCTTTTTGCTCTAGAAAAATATGATATTTCTATTTCCCTGCTGACTGCCTGTGTACCTGTTTCTTGCTCTCTTCAGCAGTCTCTGCTCCTATATTTGATACATCAAGACAATAAAAGTAGGGCTTGGTTAGTAGAAGTAACATGCAGACAAAACTGTTGCAATAAAAGAGAGAATTATGATAATGCAACTGAACATGATGTTCTAAACCAGAGAGAACTTAAATATGAAGTGGCTGATGCAATAGCAGCATGCAATAACTCTTTGAAAACAGTTTCTACTGCAGAAGATGAGAAGTTTCCAAATACTATCTGTTTTTAAAGGGCATTTGGGATTTTTTAGGAAAATTTAGACTGCTGGGTGACCCATTTGTAGCAAGTTACTTAACATATCTTCTTCATCCTGACCAAAATAGAATGAAAAAGAAGGGAAAATGTTAACCTGGAAAAGAAAGATATGTTGACCCTGCTCAGTACACTTTCTCTGAGAGAAAACTGCATTGCTAATCTCCTACTATGATGAATGTACTGAAAAAAAGGGGATAAAGCAGAAAAAGTCAATGTCGTACAAGATACTATAGAAAAGTATTAAAGGGCTGCAATGGTTCAAATGGGTTGTAATGGTCTAGAAAACAAAGCTAAGACCTCATATTGAGAGGCTTATAATAAAAATCATAATAATAGTAATGCCAAACACATGACATTTTTTTCCAGAATCACATGAGATCATGTTTGTTAAGTATTGCTCCTTCCTGTGAACTGGTTTCACTGTAAGAAAGGTGAAAGGTGCTTTCAAGATCCTTCTTGATAACCTTAAAAAGCAAAATAATTATTATTCAATTCCTCTGTGAGGAATGTCAGAGAAAATACCATAAGGTGTCCTTTATTACAAAGCAAAAGCACCACTACATTCCTTGAGATAACATCTTGTCTCTGTTTAGAGACAAGCTTAGGAGAAAACACTTTGGAATGAACGTTTCCTCTAGAGGAAAGGGTTTCAGCAATCCCTTCCAGTCAATACAAAATGAGTTTTTAGTGGATGAAAGCGAAAAAACTCCGTTTATTTGACAAACAAGGTGCCTGCACGGCACACGGAAAAAAATGAACAACTGTTAGATATTGAATCATCAGAAGCTTACCCCACACAAACCCACAGCAGAACAAAAAAAAAAAAAACCAAAAAAAAAAAACCCAAAACAACAAAACAAAACAAAACAAACAAACAAACAAAAAAGCCAGGGGAAGGGAAAAGCTCTGCTGACCACATGGTGAGAAAGAACAAAATGGCAGACAGCTTCGTCTCAGGGAAGGAAGGAAGGTCCACACAGCAGCTTGGAAAAAAATCCAGATGGGAACCTGGTGAACCTCCAGTGCTGGTCTCCTTGCAGCAGATGAAGATTGGAGACTCTGGTGCATTTAGAGTCCTTTCTAGTGTGGGTTCAGCTTTTTCCAAGGTCTGGGGCCAGACAGAGCAGCTGGGCAGTCCCACCAACCATCTCCCCAGGGACAGTCTGATCTCAGACTAAAACGAAGCTGAACAGTCCAAGAAGAAACAACAGAAGCTGCCGAAGAATCACGACTGCACTCCAGGGAAAGAAACTTCTTGCCTGAGCTAGCAAAAAGCAAGCTAGAGAAGTAACAATGTAGTCTCTGATCTGCAGGGCACTGGAGCAAGCCAGAGAGTGAGGCTTTGAACAAAGCCTGCGCAAGAGGCCCAGGGCTCCCGCCCCTCCCCTGGACCCACCCTTAAGTCACAGCACCCATTTCTGGGCATAAAGCAGATGATCGGTAATAGAGTATCATCATAAAATTACCCCAAGACACATCAGATAAGTATTCATTGCAGAATTAATGCACAAAGTTGTCATCAGATTTTCACTTGCATTGGGTTTATATATTTATTATATATAATCATACATCTGAGTTTCCATATTCCATTGTACTTGATTACGTAATGTAAAAGTTAGGTAACTTGAAAAGGCAAAAAACATTTCCATCTCTCTAGGTAGTGTATGGGTAGAGCAAAGAGAAAATCACATCCAACTGGGGAATAAGCCAGGCCATCAAGAGCAGCAACAAATGCTCCTCAGCTGCCTCCCAAGGTGAGAACCAGAAGGCCAAGCACCTCAAGGGTGTGTATGGCTGTGTTGGATCCTCTCACAGCCCTCCGGGGAAACCTGCATGCTCAATTTGATCTCTGAAATGCCTGTAAACCAAACACACAGCACGGGGAACACACAGGAAGAGTTAGAGAACAGGGTGCAATTGCAGCCACATGATCTCATTGCAATTTCATGTCACTGCAGCTTTAAAAAAGGGCAAGAAGGAGGATCCAGGGAACTACAGGCTAGTCAGATTCACCTCAGTCCCTTGGGAAGTTGATGGAACAGCTCATCCTGGTTGTCATCTCTAAGCATATGATGAAAAGAAGGTTGGCAGGGGTAGTCAGTATGGATTCACCAATACTTGACCAATCCAAAAGCCTCTGCGATGGCAGGACTGGCTGGGTAGAGGAGATGAAACAGTAGGTGCTGTCTCTTGACTTCATCAAGTCCTTTGACACTGTCTCTCATAACATCCCCACAGGAAAGCTGGGTTTCCTCATAGGAAAGCTCAGGAAGCATGTGTTGGATGAATGGAGAGTAAGGTGGATTGGGAACTGTCTGGATGTCAGAACTCAGAGAACTGGGATCAGTGGCAGAGGCCTGTAGCCAGCAGTGTTCCCCAGGGATCAGTACTGGGACCAGACTTCTCCAATTCATTCATCAATGACCTGGATGAAGGGACAGAGTTTTCTGAGGAAACACAACTGGGAGGAACAGCTGATCCACCAGAAGGCTGTGCTGCCATTCAGCCACAGCTGGCCAGGGTGGAGGGGTGGGCAGGGAAGAACCTAATGGAGTTCAACAAAGGCAAGTGCAGAGTCCTGCACCTGGGGAGGGACAACCTCAGGCACCAGCACAGGCTGGGGATTGACCTGTTAGAGAGCAGCTCAGGGAAGGACCTGGAGATTTATTTAGGATCAGTCAGAGTGAAACCTATCTACACAAACTCACGGTTTTCTTGGCAAAGTCAGATCATCTTACACCTAAATACCTGATATTGGGAAGAGACCCTTTTCAATGAGTCCAAAGTGTTATTTTGCACTTAGTCAGAAATATCTAAATTATTGTTTTCATTAGAAGTCCAATGTCAAAACCCTGTCTAAATTACAGAGCAATCAAAACAGGAATTCAAAGTGAGACTGCTGATGGACTCAAAGGTTTTGCAATGTCGGTTAAAAAAATCCACCTGTAATATACTGCAGATACAGTGGTATTTATCACTTCAATTTGTACCTCTGCTAAGTAAATTATAGCAAGAGGGAAAAAAAATCTCACTTAAACTGAAGGAAATTAATTTGGCAGAAAATAGGGCAATCCTGCTCCATTTCAATTAGTTAAAGATTATTTATGCTTGTATTTTTGTTTCACATTGCAATACATATCTCCTTGCCTTGTTTTTGCTATCTGAGCTCTGCACACTGTATTTTTATTTGCCCTAACAGAATGCAAGAAGATCTCTCAGGAGATTAAAAGGCCAATAAAGCAACCAGTCAATGCTGTTCAGCTTTTTAAACTCTTTAATCCCTTTAAGAACTTTCCTTGAGAAAGATTTACAAGATAAAGTCAGCAGCAATTAGTTTCCAAGGGGTTTCCTTTTCCAGGTGGTCCACATCATGCTTATCCTGCTCAAATTGATTAGGTCCATCTTACTGGAATATCTCTGAGTCTTGACACTTTCATGTTTAGGGCATAAATTTTTCTGAGGCAAGCTCCTTTTTTTTTTTGAAAGAGGAAAGAATCAGGAAGAAATTTCTTATTTTAGAAGAAAATCTCTTTTCTGATAGGACATTGTATAGAATCATACAATTGTTTGGGTTGGAAGGGACCTTAAATACCTAGTTCAAATCTCCTTGCCATGGGTAGGGACATCTTCCACTAGACCAGGTTGTTTAGAGCCCCATCTAACCTGGCTTTGAACACTGCCAGGGATGGGGGTGCCACAGCTGCTCTGGGAAACCTGTGCAAGGGCCTCACCACCCTCACAGGGAAGAATTTCTTCTCTAACTTTCCCAATTTACAGCTGATTTCTTCCTGATGAGAGATTTTAAATGTATCAGTAAATCTTGATATGATTAGTGACCTTTGGATGATGTTATCAAAAGGGAATAATATGTTGTTTTATAATCCTTATCTCCATTTTATGAAGTAGGTTTTTTGGAATACATGAATGTACATATACTGTAATATGAAGAGCCTTGCAAGAATATGAGACTTAAAAAATGCACACAGGAACAAGACTGAAAATAAAAACTTTCCATTTAAATAGATGTTCAGACACTCCCAGTAAATTGGAATTGGAATACGTAACTCTTAATTATGCTCATATCAGAAAGAATACTTAGATAGGAACTGAAGCTGAAGAATCATCCACTGGGATTCCCATTGAGATGACACACATGCAATCAGAAAAATGCATAAGCATTTCTAGATAAATTATACATGAAACTGAACAACCAATTAACATCTTGATTTGATTTGCTCAATTTAAACATCAAAAATATCAGAGCACAACTTATGGTACAGTAAAATCCCTGCTGTGTTTCTAGGGAGCAAGAGAGAAGGTAAAGTCAGAGAAGTTACAGAAGAGTGTGAGTCCCTCCACCAATTCCTTTGGTGAGGTGATTTTTCAAAGTCAGTCTCTAACACAGAGAAAAAACTATAATTTTTAAGGCTTAAGATGCATTGTAAACTAACTAAACACTGATTTACATAAGGCATTTTAAAGACTAAATAAGGATGTGCAAAACATTTCCTCGGATATTTCCTCTCACACATGCTCTTCAATCAAGTCAGGCATTTCAGAATAGAGAATTTATATTTCTTTCATTTCATTTTCACATATATACACAAGCCTCTGAACATCAAGATTTCCAGTCATATTCCTGGGCTGATTCACAGTTCCCTAGAATAAAATAAAAATAATAACCTTATTTTAAGAAGAGCTAACCAAACTATTCAGATGACAAGTCTTTTGTTCTACTTCTATCAGACAACTTCATCTAGTCTTTATCTTTTTTGATTTTGTTGATACAGTGGAAAACTTGGATTTTTTTTATGTGACTCTAACTGCCAAGTGGCTTACAAAAGTATCCAAACCCCTTATATTTTTGTACCAGTAATAAACTTGTGCTAATGAACAGCAAAATAGCATTTAAGACAGACAAATATCACCATTTCTGGTTTAAAGAAGAGTCAAGCTAAACTCTGGGGAATAATATATTAAAATATTTGTTTAGAAAAAATTATTTCCCCCATGAATTCACTAACCTCAGTGGGCAAACATTTCCAAGATTTGTTCTGTTCTATAGTACTCCAGAGATAAAAAAAACCCAAAAAAAACACAGATGAAGAAAATCTATGTAACTCTTTTTCTCCTGCCATAGTCTTAATGTCCTATTCAATTCTGTGCAGGTTGTAAAACACTGGTAATTAATCTAGTCAGATGTTCCTGAAAGAAAAAATAAGACAGTACAATTGCTATTTTAATTCAAAGCTAAGTTCAAAAATGACATCATGAAATGTATTTCAGAATTACATGAAGCTTTTCTTCTCTCACTTGTCAGGCACTGGAAGAGGCTGTCCAGGGAAGTGGCTGAGTGTCCATCCCTGGAGGTATTTAAAAGGTGTGTAGAGGTAGCATTTAGGGGCATGGTTTAGTGGTGGACATGAGTGTTTACAGTTGGACTCAATAATCTTAAAATTTGTTTCCAACTTAAATGATTCTGTGACTCCTTTTGAAATATTTCATTATCAGTGGGGCAAGAAGTAGGTAATTATCTTTAAAACTTTCTTCTTAACAAATACATCCACTTTTCCTTCTTTTTAAATGCAATATCCACCCTTATTCATTCTGATCATCTATGAAGTAGATAGAATACAAAAATGTCTTGACTTTACACTAGTAGCTAGGAAATTAGTAAACTAGATAATCTTCAGTCACTTGCACATAAAACTATGTTCATAGATTAACCATTTTGATGACTGACGCATCATTTAAATCAAAACACAAAAACATTTTTTGTTCAGTTTTTGAGTTGGAAGACTTTTTGCCAGTCTTACAGAATGATATCTGGTAGGATTATCTGACACAGATGAGAAACCTGTGGCTCCTGCAATGTTGATCTTTATAAGAAATAAATTGTTCCAAGTTTCATAACAGTGTCCAAAGCTGATGACCCTGGAGACAAATGACTGTCAGAATATTTTTGTAAATCTTGTAGAGAAAAAGAAAAAAAGCGGTAGTGAAAGGGCAAAATAACATCATATTTTAGTTTAGTTGATAGGTGGATTGTAAACAAGATTTTTTCATGTGAGAAACTGTTCATTCAATTTAATCGTCTGGAAATTTATGCAGAATAGAATTTTCAAGGGAAATCATTTGGACTCTTTTTAGGCCTTTATTTCACCAGTTGTATTACAAACTGCATTATATTACAAACTGCATTATAAATCAAGAAATTTTCTTTGAAAATCATATTAAAGATACCTCTAACAATTTCTGTTAAAACAGATAACAGTAAGACTTTACAAAACTAATATATTCACATTAGCATGGAGGGTTTGGGGTTTTGTTCTTGATTGTTTGGGTTTTTTTAATATCCACAATCTGTAATTTTTTAAAAATCATTCAGAAAAAAAATCCAAAAAAATCCAAAAAAATCCAAAAAAATCTCTATAGAGTGTACTATTTTGCAATCAATCATTCTTGGTGCATTAACTGCATAGCGTCAGATAGAAACATAAGAAAGCTGTTAGAGCTTCACAGATTTTTTAAAAAGAATAAACATCATAGAAGTCCCAAATAATATTTATTTTAACATCCACAGTAATTTTAAACAATCTATTGAGAATGTAATATCACATTTTTAGCAAAAGGGTTTTTATTTGCATTTTTGATAATTGGGAGTGCATGAATCTTACCCATGTATTCTGGAAAAATTCTAAAGCAGAACTGGACAGCTTCCAGCCAACTGTTACTACTCTGCACAAAGCCACAGAGCCAGAGATCTCCTAGGCTGCCTTCATGACATGCAATTAGACAAGGGAAGTTTTGTAGGATACTGGGATATACTATGGGATATCTACAGAGTAGGATCCTATAGAGTATTCTGGTAACTGCAGGCTGGTGAATCTGACTTTCATCTCTTCTAGGATGAAAGGATTTGCAACCAGGAATATGTTGGCTGTGGAGAAACTCTGTCAGGAAAATGACAGTGGGACTTTTGTAACGGAAATCCTGGCTCACCAGCTCCCTGGCATCATAGGAACTGTCAATAATCATGTAGATAAGGAGAAGCAGGTAGTTATAAAACCCTTTATAAAGTTGCAAACTAAAAATCAACAGGAAACTGAGCTCCCATGGATTGGAGAAAAGTCACTTGCTTTGTAGGAGATGTAATACTTTTACATAGATAGCAAATTCCTTGAATAATAGGAAGAAAAGTCCTAAAGATCAACTATTGTAATAGGGAAAAATCAGAGGCTGGGTCACTAGCAGACCAGTTTTGAACCTGTTTTTATTCTATATCTTTATAAAAAGGCTTTTTTACAGATTATTAAGTTCTTCCAGGTAGTCAAGTGCCAAAATATTGGAAAGGAATAGCAGAGGATATCAAAACCTGGGTGCAAAAAATTGGCACATGAGCTACAGGATAGATTAAATACACATGTGAGGCAACACACATAATAAAAATAACCCAAATCATGTCTATGTGATGCTGAAGTCGAAACTGACAGTCTCAGCACTGAAAAATGATCTGCCAGTTTTCTGAAATAATCTGCTCTGTGTTCAGTGGCAGCAAAAAGAGCCAACAAAATGTTGGGGACCATCAAGAAGGATATTGAGGATGAGACAGATGGTGTCGTTCTTCTGCTATATAAAGCCTTGGTACGCTGACTTCTTGAACACTGCACACAGATCTGGCCCTGTTTTTCAAAGTCTTGGAACTACCAAAAGGGAACACACCATGTATGCGGAGCCAAGAATGTTTGTTCAAGCATTGTTTTAACAGTTTAAACATCCAAATTACCTAATGTTGCGGCCCAAGCAGCTGAGATAGAGCTCAGTGCCCTTGAGAATGTGGAGGATTGGGATGAAATGGGAGAAGTGCCAGAAGAAAGTGAAGAAGAGATGGATTATCCCAGCAACCTCCCAGAAAAGTATTACAAATAGTATGAGCCGTTATCTCTCCCCAACCACTCGACGCCTGCATATCTCAGTGTTAGACATTGATAAATTTAGACTGTAAATTACTTGTATTCACTTTTCTATTTGTTCTGAAAACTTGTAAACCCACCCAGTTATGTACCCTTATAACCTGTTGCAGAGCCTTTGTTCTGGGCTCTTCAGATGTCTCTCCAAACTCTCCTATCCCCTATGTAACCCCCAATAAAGCTGAAGAGACCTCATCTCGTCCCCTCGCCTGAGTCGACTTCCAGAAACCCAAATTCATCTCCTGTGTTGCTCAAAACAGCCCTTCTCTCCACTGAAAGAACTTTCCTGTGGCATTTAAAGCACTTCTGGTCATGACTTCAGAAGTAGCCGCCACAGATGGTGCCCCGTGTGACAACCTAATTAATGTAGGCAAGTCTTGTTAGTAGCAATAAACTCAGACGAAAATCCCTTTTCTCTGGCGTTATGCTTACTCTTTCAATTAATTTTGTGTGCTAGTCTTAACAGTTTCAGTCTTCTTTTTAGAAAAATTGAGTAGAGAAAGTCTACATCAAGTCATCAGCTTCCTGAGTTTGTCAGGGGGAGGCATGTGATTTTCTTAGGGTATAGTTCTTCTGCCTCTGGATTGGATCTCCTTGGGGTTATTTGAATGAGTGGCCTGCTTCCTTGTAACTGTAGGTCTGGCCATGTGCCTGATAAAGGCCAAGAAGGCAGTCCAGAAAGCCATCTCTTTAATCCAGCAATGTGAAACACATTTGTTTGTACTGGATGCTTGGAAATAGGTAACTCTCTTATGTACTCATTTAATATGGTGAAGACACTGTTCAGATTACAATTACTGTAGCTAGGATTATCTCAAATGTTCTAATCCTTGTTTGAGATAGGAAGAGCAAATATTTATTTTTAATTATTTAATGAGTCATTTTAGACTTGCTTGAAAGGTATAATTTCCTCATTTAAAAGTATTAACACCTAGAGAAGCCTGACCCTTAATTTAAAACACAACATATTTTCCACCAGGTATGTAAAAGATATATTGCATATTTACTTTTTACTGTACTTCAGGATGATGGGGTTTTTGGGTTTTATTCCTTTTACTGGACTAGTGAAACTGGGATAGTTTTGCTCTACATAGCAGTGAATCTAAATTTAGATTTATTTCCTTAGCTATTAAAAATAAAAGGAGATGCCTGGAAAACGAAAACTGAAAACAGTGTGGCACATTAAAAGCCAGTAGTGTTAGAGGCTAACCTAAGAGCACATAAATGCCCCAAACTAGGACTTTAATGCCTAGGCAAGTACTATTACCTATTTTTATTAGGAAAGAAAAAAGTAAAAAGGAAGGAAAATAGGAAAATACAACCAAAGAATATTTAATGTGAGGGTTCCAGTTTCATATACCTTCTGTGTCCAGATTCATCACTTTACACACAAATCCTGCAAGCATGGATGAGCTTTTAGACACTATTCCAAGTATTCAAAAGCAGTGCCTTTAATGCAGGAGGGTAGCGCCTGGGTAAACTGTGCAAAACATTTCATAGCTGGGGTAGCTCAAAGAAGATTAGAAAATGGTCTTGATCCTGCAGAACTGCAAAGTTCTCAGCTGGAGGGATCAAGATCAATGGCACCTTGTTATAATGCAACTTCATCAGCCTCAGCACTGCTATTAACATCTGTTTCATACCAGCCTATTTTTAGGCTCTTACATCACTCTCATCTTGGTCACCTTTCTAAAGGGGGAGGGAGAAACCAGCTGCGATGGGCAATGTTTATTTAGTACTTCATGCTGTATTTCACTAATTTGTTCCATAAAACACCAAATGAAACTTGTTCATCAGTAATTGAGATGGATCAAATGACAAGCAAAACAAATTGATCCAGGAATCTGATTCATCACTCTGCTATTGCAGAGGTTACAATGCATACTTATTCATTCAGCCAGCCTGTGAGAAGATAAGACTTTCAAGGGAAAACCTTGGGGCTGGATATACAGCAAACAACCTGGTTACTTGCTCAATCTTGTCAGTGTCTTTCCTTCGTCTGTTTTTAAAGATGTGGCAAGCATTCTGTTAAAAACTAGTGCGGTTGGTAAGATTTGAAATAGAGACTATCATCCTGTCTCAACATCACATTATCAGAATTAATTTATTTAGGCATACAAGGGCCTCAGTCTCTCAAAGACATTAGGATGCTACCAGTTTGTGTATACGAGATGATTCAACTCTAACACTTTAATAAGCATATAAAGTGAAAAAGCTGTGGTCACATTTCTGTTATGAGAAAAAGCAAGACAGAACTGTGATAAGGAGATTCAAGCTATGTGAACTTTTAAAGGTAAAATGACACAAATCAGATCATGATGAAAAACAGTTAAAAGTATTTTTATAACATATTGAATATGGTCTGTCAACAGTTAGAATTCTTTATTTTGTATGTTTATAAACATATATACACCTAGAAAGAAACTTCATTGAAAGACTGAAGGTAGAGGTAAAGTTTATGAGAGTTCTTCTGCAAGTCAAGCAGTTTCATGGCCACTTTAATGAAGCCTGGTTTTCTGTAGATTTGTGTCTCAGGGTTGATTTGTGAGCTCTGAGTGATGAGTTCCTTGCAGCAGAGACATATTAAAGAGCTCTGCTGGAGTGGGTTCTTTCTAGTCTCATAAAAAAGTGAACTCCTGCCACAAGTTCTGCCTTAGTTGCGTAAGTAAGTGAAAACATACGTGATAATCTGTCTTGGGCTGCTTCTAGACCCAAAACATGTGAAAGATTAGTATCAGTGAGACTTCTACATATTTCTGTCAGCTTGCTTGAAATAATTTATGGCATTTAAGAGTTAAATGGTGGAGAGTGAATAAAGATAGCTGCTTTTCCACACCTGAACGAGAATATATTGTAACTGAACCAAGTAAAACAATGTCAATATCTTCCTTTGTTTTTCATTCAACAAGTACTGATGGCAGATGAATTAATTGGCAATGTGCAGTCCTCCTAAGTTCAATGTTCTCCTTTTTTTCCAGTTAGGCAAAATATATTGGCTCTTCCTGTGATGCAACCACATGCGACCATTCAGGTTTCATTTTATTATATATTTCTCTAAAAATTTGAAGTAGCTACTCTTACTCGTATAAAGAGAAAATTTCAAACTCTTTTACCAGGTGAGGTAGGTATGTTCAAAAGTAAAAAGAAATTAAAATGCTGTCTGGCATTTACCAATTCTGCTTTTGAAAAATCTCCTTTTCAGAGGATGGTGTTCACCTGCAGTAGTGGTGGGGGGAAAGGGAAAATGTGCAACTTTTCATATTTGTGAATGTGCAAAATTTTAGCATATGGAAAGGCTGTGTTCATTATTTATTACACACCTTGAAATACAAAGGAAAAAGGGTATGGTTTGATTTTTCTTTACTGCTCCATAGGAACAAGGAGTGTTAGTGAAAGAAATGTTCATTCTTAGCCCAGAAATTAATTCATAAAACAAAACAGAAATTCACCTGAAGAATGGATGCCCTGAAATCTTAATATCGAAAGTTCTATTTTCCCATTTTTCCTTAAAATTCTACAAATGCTGTTATCTCCTGAGATAATTCTGTGTGTGAGCATGTCTGCCCATTCCCCACCTCCCTTCCCAATACAGATACCTTTGTAACTGAGTTCGTTTTGGCCCTTTTTCAGTCACTGACTGAAAACTGAGCTGCACAGATCTCCAGTCACAATTGCAACTAACAATAACTTGATTAAAACCGGACTAGAAACTTGAAGAATTCACAAAATTAAATTTACTTGGTCTTTTGTATATGTGACAAAAATCAGACTATATTCTATTTATGTTCTGTTTCCTTTGTAGAGATAATGGTGATTTTGCCACACTGCAACACTAATTTGAGGCATGAAAGACAATTTGGAATTTCACAAACACAAATTTGTAAGGAAAGGTCTATAACTAGTTTCTATTTTTGATCTATTAAACCAGTCCAGGAATGAGAAAACATCATCCCATCATCAATTTTAACAATGGCATTGTGTAATTCTACTAATAAAGAAAAAACCAGAAAGGGACAAAATACCACTTACAGAAAATCAATTTATTGTTGATCCCATGAGGGAAAACAGTGATTTTTAAAGGCTCTCTTTATCTCCAATATAGTTTTTCTATCCTAAAATTCAGGTCAAATTAATATAGATCTTCACAGATTTGATAGTGAATTATTGTCTTTTCCTCAGTGACAATCAACTGTTGAATAATCATTTGTGTTACATTTTCCTGTTTTTCTGGGTTTGATTAACTTATTTCATTCTAGCATGAGATTTTCTGGGAACAATTATGTACGAACCAGAGGGTGTGTTTTTAATTTTCATGCTCTAGGCTTGTATAATGTTTTCATTCTTATTTATTCTAATTAAATCAGAAGCCATAAATCTACTCTTCAAAGGAGTCACAGTCTTTGCAGATTGATAATTATAACTCTTGTCTATTAGATTTATCTTAACATCTAAATGATACCATAAAAATACGAACCAAATCATTTTGAAAGAAGCTTAGTCTTCATGTTTATAGCTCTGAAATGTTCAAAACCTTAACTTCAATGGAAGGAAGCAGTAAAGTTAGGAAAAAAAACCCAGCACTGTTAACTCCAATTATTATACAAGGTATAACTACTACAGATATAAAACAAGTGTCACACAGAAAGCAAAGTAAACTGTGACATTTTATATTGGCTTTAGCTTCAGATTTTATATAGAATGGTTTGCGATGGATTTTATTACACTAGTTGGCCCGTACACTAACCCACTCCTGTCTTATCAGTCCATACAGAGTTCAACCTAAATTTTAGTGCTTTTTTTTGGAGAAATTTAATTACACACTGATTATTTTACATAGTTTCATATTCAACAAACCTAATCCTATCCAGGCTTTGTTTGCATTCAAATTATTTCTGGAGGGCATTTTCCCTCTATTTTTCAAGAGGAGGCATCAAAGCCAAGGATCAGAGAACTCAAGTGACCTGTGGAATTATTCCCATGCCCTGAGAAAATTCTATTTGAATATGAATCAATAGTGTTAATTAGATGAATAGACAGATTGCTGAGTATTGTACTTCAGGCTGTTAGACTCTGAATGTGTAAAATTGTTATTTCAGTGCTTTGTTGTCCTCAGAGAAATTACTTATTGGAATTATCATGATACATTTGTAGGGAGATGGTGGAGTTAATTACTGTAGTATTCTTTCCATTTCTTCAGTTTACAAATTTTCTGGCTTGGATTTGTTTGGGTTTTAAATGTCATTAAACCTGGGTATTACCTTTTTAAGTAAAAAATGGCAGAAGTATACTGCTATAAAAACCTAGGATTGTTTCCAGGATTGGTTTTCTCAGACACTCAGGATGTTCTAAGCAATCACACACATATAGTATTATCGCACTAAGGTGATTTTTTTCTCCCCTACTAAATTTTTGTGAATGAGATTACTCATGCAATCTGCAGGTAAGGCCCTTCAGGGGCAGTAATAAAATGAATGCAGATATCCTGCAAGCAATGACTGTAACAACGTGGGTTTTAGGATTCCATGTGCTCCTTTGTCCCTCTGCTTTGTATACCATTGGTTCATTTTGAAATATGCTCTGCTGCACCTCAAAACCTATTGGTGTGTACCCTCCTGCCAATCTTGCCTTTGTCCTCCTGGGACTGGCTCAGAGAGAGCCAGCCCCTGCCCCCTCTCCTTCCCCTTAAAAGGCAGAGCCTGGACCAGCTCGAGGTCTTTTCCATCTCTGGGCTGCTAGCATCTCCTCCCTGCCTTGCCTCCCTTCCCCCTTCTCCTTCCCTGCACCCCTTTTCCCGTCACCCCCAATAAACATCCCTAGTAGAACAGAGATGGAGTCCAGTTCCTTCCTTCGTATCACTATTTTCCTGCTTGAATTGACGCGGTTGGAAGACTGCCGCCATGCCGCAGAACCTCGGGGGCCGCTCGCCCCAGATCCGGTGGGATTTACACGAACCAGAGACCCGGTCCGGGGGGGCAGCCGGCCTGTGCCGCCCTCCCGGACTGTGTTACAACAAATGACTCCTTTAGCCAGAATTACTGACTGCTCATTTACATTAAACAAGGAATTCCAGCACAGAAATTCCTAAGTTGTCCCCTAGCAAACATCCACATTGCTTTCACCCAGCCACACTTGCCATTCCAGCACTGGCTCAAGGGATGTTAGCTTGGCAGTCACTGCTTTGGTGTTGAAGGAAACTCAGTTTTTATGGGAGAGAAAGAGGCTGCACATCTTTCCACTTTTGCATCAAACAATTAGGAACAAGAGCTGACCTTGGCAATGCTAACAGCAGTAAAGAAGGATAATTCAGCTAGTCCCCTGAGAACCAGAGGAAATTTCTGTCTAGTGCTCTATTAGTAGACATAAGACTGCCCTTAAGTATCATTTCTCTTTTCACTTTACCAGAACACAAGCCCTGACAATGCAGAGAAGGTGAGCACCAGTTTGTCTCATCTACTTTGCATCAAGAGATATTGCTACTGACAGGAAAAGGAAATAAAAGTTAGGTGAAGAAAAAGTAAAAACAGCACAGAACAAACACAGTGTGACGCTCCAGATCATAAACTGAGCAGTAAGTGGGATCCTCCTTCTATGCTTTTTACCAGACAATGAACATTCTCCCCTTGTTGACTAACCTAAAAAATTCTGATAGACTCACTACTTTTGAAACAACCATGAAGCGCATTGTTAATATGGCAGAACCATAACTGTGAACAACTATAAAGGGGAAAGTTTTTGTACTTTTTCTAGAAAAACAATACAACTGAGTGCATTCATGAAGTGCCTGTATGTTCATAGATGCAACACAGGGAGTCCAAAAGAAAAAGTAGAAGTCAGTGAAAACTACAGGAACACGATCCCTTTGGTTTCACAGACACATGGTGGGATAGTCCACATGATTAGGGTTGTTCCATGGATGGATACAGGTTGTTTGGAAGATAGGCAGAGAGGGCAAGTTGCGAGTGAGAGAGGAATGGGATTACCGAGAGCTCAGCATTGGGGTAGGTGACAAGACACTTGAGAGGTGATGGATCAGGCTTAGAGGTCAGATCAATGTGGGTGATACTGTGGTAGGTGTTTGCTACAAACTGCTTGTCATGCTCCAATTGAGAGATGCCTCTGCCTGAATTAAGGTGCAAATGAGAACATATACCAAAGTCAATAATACAGATTTTATTTAACAATAAATGTAAGGTAGAGAGCTTGAAAGAAATCAGAAGATCTGGGGAGGGAAGGTGGATACAGAGATAGAGAGAGAGATATCAAGCATAAAATAGTCACCAGCCATGGATCCAGAGGCCCTTCGCTGGTCCTGCTTCACCCAGGGCTTCTCAGTGGTGTGGGTGCCAGAGTCATGCTCCTGAGGTTATGATCTTTTTAGACAGTCTAAGTTCTGGGTATCCACAGGGCTGTTGCAGATGCCATTCCCATAACTTGGGCTGATATACATGAGAGCAGTTCCTTCCTTTCCCACAGTTTACCACAGTGAGAATAGATACATTGACTAGGATGTGGTAAACCAAGTCTCACCTCACCAGTCCTGGAATTAGCACCTTCCTGTTGCAATTTCTTACCTCAAGTTCCCACTGTGGTGGTGGCCTCGACAGTGTGTTGAGACAGGCAATTGTGCCCTTAAAAGCCTTACCCTGCATGTTCAGGGGGAAGCAGTAGATGATGTCTCTTCAGACACCTGGAAGAAGGCACATATGTGCAGACTTTTCACCCCATAAGTGGCTTGAATCACCCAGACATCTGCTGGAGGAGAAACACAAAAAGGGAAAAAGGAATTTGTGGGGTTTTGGGAGCACATTGATACAAACTTTGTGTCACAGGAACCTCACCACTTCCTGATAGTGGAGTTAGCAAGAGAAGGTGCTCAGCTGGGTCTCACACTCGCAGAAAAAGGAAGGGCTTGTTGGGGCTGTGAAAGTCAAAGGAAGCCATGCTTGCAATTACCATGAGGGGGAGGAATTCAAGATCCTGAGAGCCAGGAGTAAGGCTAAAAGCAAGACCATATCCCTGGACTTCAGGAGACAACTTTGGCCTCTTCCATTATCTGCTTGAAAAAGACCCATCAAATAAAGCCCTAGAGTGAATAGAAGCCAAAGAAAACTGCTTTATATGCTGGGATCATTTCTTTCAAGCTCAAGAATTCGCCATTCCAACAAGTAGGAAATGCAAAAATGCCAGGAGGCCTGCATGTGTGAAGAACAAGCTCCTGATAACTTCAATAGATGAGAAGCAAGCACATAAAGTATGGAAAGCAGGGACAGCAACCTGGGGTACACTGTCCAAGCACGCAGAGACACTGTTAGGAAAGCCAAAGTTCACCTGGGATTGAATCTGGCAAGGGAGGTCAAAGGCAAAGGAAGAACTTGTATAAACATTTAGGTAAAAGAAAGACTAGGGAAAATGTCTGAATGAGACTGGGGAGTTGGTGACAGAGGCATGGGAAAGGCTGAGACATTGAATAACTTCTTCACATCAGCCTTCACTAGCTGGATCAGCCTTCAGAAATCCCAGGCCAGAGGGAAAGTCTGGAGCAAGGACAATAAATCGTTTGTGGAAGACAATCATGTCAGGAAATACTAAGGACACTAGATACACCTGCTCTAATAGGGGTGGGACTAGATGGTGCCATGCTCAGCATATAAAGCTGATGGAAGAAGATGGAAGGGGAAGGAGAATATTTTGACAAATATATTTTGACAATATATTGTTGCAGTGGCCTTGGCTCAGATGAGCTTGGAGGCAGATGAACCTGAGGAAGGGCCCTGGGTCTGAGGAGACCTTTAGTTTAGGGTGACAAAGAGATGCTCGCCCAAGACACCTTGCAGCCAGCACCCTTAATATTCATCAGAGAACAAGAGTATTGGTTTTGGATATCCCCTCCTCTTTATCCTATATGGAGTTAATAGCTAGAAAGTTCTACTCTGTTCCTTCTAGCCGAGTTTCACCGTTGGTTTTCAAAGTTCTGTACCCTCCCTCCTTGTAACCCCATTCCCTAGCATCCCTGCCAATCCTGCTCCCCTCGTGTTCTGGTTGGTTCTCCCATGTAAACCCCTCCCATCCTGCATCCCCTTCTTAATCCCGTCTTCAGCATTGTTCTGGGCTCTTTTCGTCCCAGATCCAGCCGCCTCCTTTCCATCGCCCCTTCCCGGTTCTGTCTGCCTTCTCCGACCCGCCGTTCCTACCTAATAAACCACTGGATCCCGACCTGAGAGACTACATCTATTTTAATCATCTTGTCTCTTGCTCGGCCTCTGTCTCCGAGGCACTCCACACCTGCGCCCATAGCACTTACAGCAGCACCCGGTCTAGCATGTGAGGTTCATGGTGGCAGCCTCCTTTTGTGCAGTTTCAAGGCTCGCCGCCTGTCCCAGAGTGAGAAACCGCAATATATTTGTTGTTTGTCTTCCCAAATCCCTGTCACATTGTGATAGAACCTTGATCTCTTGGACGTGGCAAAGCACCTGCCTGCCCATGGAGAGCAGTGAAATAATTCCTTGTTCTGCTCTGCACGTGTGTGTAGTTTTTGCATTATTTTTAAACTACCTTTATCTCCACCCATGACTTTTCTCATGTTTATGCTTCCAATTTTGTTCCCAATCCCAGCAGGGAGATGGTGAGTGAATGGCTGTGTGGGGTTTAGTCGCAGTCCCAGGTTAAACCATGACACCTCTCTATTAAAGCACCATCACTGCTGGCGCTTAGGATGTCCCACTATATTCTGTGTTTACAAGTACAATTTAACTACAGGAAACCCCAAAGTTTTGTGGTATTGTGCAAAAATTTAGAGGGTTTCTGATCACAGCCGTAGAGGAAAACAATGAAAATTGGAAATAAATTGAAACAAGGGAGGACACTGAGGTATGTTTCTCCTTAATAAGATATGGCACACAAAATAAGTAGGAGAAAACAAACCAGTAGAGAGACATAAGCAAATTAGCCCTTTGTTTCTGCACTGGTTGTGCAATAAAATTGTTGTAGAAGGCAGATAGAGTAAGGGGGAAAAATTGGATTACAATTCCCAGATTATGGGACAATATCAGGTAAGAATATTGTCCCATATCTGAGAAGAAGTAATATCCTAAAATTTGCTAGCACAGAAGTAGAAATCATTTCAGGTGAAACAATCAATAAAGATTCAGCTTATTATTTAATTTCCTGATTTTTTGAAGGAAGTAAAAGATATTTCCGAAGTTTGCTCTGATTTTATCCCAATTTCATTGCATAGAATATTTCAAGTATTTTTCTGTTTGGTTTGTATGTACAGTTTGGAGGTAATGATTTTGCAGGTTTTTCAAGAATACATCTGGACCAACAGTTTTATTCTCTGCAATGTCTTTAAAACTATCAGTTCTTTCTATTACAGTTATTATGTTGCTGTTTTAATCATTGCATTGTTCTGACTTCAGTTTAGCTAATTTTAGATTTTGAGCTGTTCCTGTGCTTAATTGTTATTAAGAAGCTGATAGCTAAGTAATGATTTGAATAAGGAAATGAGTTCCAATTAATTTCCTTTATATTCTCTAAAATAATGTCACTATGTTTTTAACTGTATTTTCCCAGTCTCCATTATCAAAATATACATTTTTTACATATTTGTCATAGTAATAGATTACAGCTCAATTCTTCATTGTTCCTTACATGTCATGGATATTGATTTGTCTTCCTAATTCTATTTTAAATAGTGCAGTATTTTAAATAATGCTCAACCTATTGTTTTTAATAGTATTTCCATAAAATCTGAACTTGGTTTTGAGAAAAAGAATATGATATGATGATATGATATGATATGATATGATATGATAAGATGATATGATGATGTGATATGTGGTGTTTGTAGATATGTAAATTTGCAACTGGATGTTCTTTATATTTGAGAATAATTTTTAAAAATTCTGTAAATCAGTGTTTTGGATTTAAAATTTGGAAAAATATAACTTGTATGGGAGTGCAATCAACCTTTTCAATCACTATATGATGCATGAACTTTCAAAACTGACTGAAATCTAATGTAGCATGAGAATATAAGAGAAAAAGTGATAACTAAAAGTCTCTCTCACTATGACTTCTTCCAAATTTATTGTTAGAAACATTCTCTAAATTATTCTTCATGTACCTTTTCACCAATGATAATTCATTTGTTGATGAAATAGAACTATTTTAGTGACTGATTTTTTTTTGAGAAGGCTTGAACATTCAGCATCATCATGTCGCTTATGTGTTTTAAAATTATTTTAATTTTTTTTTTTAAGAAATAGGTATATTACTATGGCCATAAAGATAATAGTGGTACTTTGGCTGTCACTATGCAAGAATTATAGAGAAATGCATTTGAATGCTTTTGGCTGGTAATTGGAGCCACCTAAAACAGTGACGTACTGACAAATACATTGTAATTACTGTTGTCCTTGATGTTGATAATGACAGTTGCAGGCAGTTTGCTGTAATGGCAAGAAGAAATATTGCTGTCTTCCATAACTACTCATCTGATCAAGACATCAATCAGATCGTACATGGAAGAACTAGAGCAGTGCTGAAAAAGTGCTATCAAACTCAATATGTTGACAGGCACAAGTTCAGTTTTCAAGGGAGCTTCTTCTATGAAAATATGGCTGGTTTTCAATGGGAAATAAAAATTCCCTTTGCTTGGGGGAGCAAACACTGGTTTCTATGCAGTTCACTTTGCAGAGACGAGGTTTCCTCCGAAACAGTTTAAAGCAAGCTTATCAGCAACAAAAATAGAGCATCGTCAAAGTTCAGTGACAGTTTGAAACAGAGCAACTCACCCAATAAGGAGAACATCCTTGCTACCTTTAGTTTATGAACATTAAAGCATTTGGATAGAAAACGTATCCTTAAGCAATAAAATAAACATAGATCATCCAAGGTAAATGCCCTGACTACAGAAAATTGTGCTAGGAAATAATAATGCTAGTCTTTAAAAAATCCAGAGCTTAAAAGTCTTTGTGAATTCAGAAAAATATCTTAGAAATATATGGCTCCTATTTTGCTTGTCCAAGAATATGTACAACAAAGATACTAGGGTATATTTGTTATTCATTAAAATATTTTTCCTGTAACATTCATCTCAGACAAATGGTACAAGAAAATCATCAGATGATTAAAAACTATTTTCCTTCCGGAGACACTAATTTGAAAGTTTTGGTGAAGTGGTTATATAGAGATTCAAGACAAAATTATTATGTTTAAACTAGATGAAACTGCTTGGACTTGAGTACACTTGATACTGTGGGTCTGTGTAGGTGGGAGCTGAGGGTGCTCAGCACCTAAATGATATTACTAGCCTAGAGAGTTAACATTCTAATCACCCTACTTTAGCAGTTCTTGCTGGATATGGCCTTGGATTACCAAGAAATCAAATTTACCTTGCAACTATGCAATTTTCTGTACTTTCTTTCCATATATATATATCTTTTAGAAATGTTAATGATAGTTGTGATTTGCTCTCCTGGCATTTAACAGTTTAGCCACTGGCTAGTGGGAAGAAAAAGCTGTGGACTTAATGCACTTATAGTCTGAGCTTCATATTAAATGGTTAGCTAAAGATTTCTCTAAAACCAGACAAGATAAAATTCTCCTTGATGAAGAGCAACATTTTCCAGAGCATGCTGAACCACAAAAATGGGAGTACTTGATTTGGCAGGGAGAACTTTCCCAGTTCTCAGAAACAATTTGAATAAGAGGGTTTTTGTTGCAACGTGGAGTGTTAGGATTCCATGTGCTCCTTTGTTCCTCTGCTTTGTATCCCATTGGTTCATTTTGAAATATGCTCTGCTGTACCTCAAAACCTATTGGTGTGTACCCTCCTGCCAATCTTGCCTTTGTCCTCCTGGGACTGGCTCAGAGAGAGCCAGCCCCTGCCCCCTCTCCTTCCCCTTAAAAGGCAGAGCCTGGACCAGCTCGAGGTCTTTTCCATCTCTGGGCTGCTAGCATCTCCTCCCTGCCTTGCCTCCCTTCCCCCTTCTCCTTCCCTGCACCCCTTTTCTCCGTTACCCCAAAATAAACCTCTGTAGCAGAACAGAGACGGAGTCCAGTTCTTTCCTAGTCTCACTGTATTCCTGCTTGAATTGACGTAGTTAGAAGACTGCCGCCATGCCGCAGAGCCTCGGGGGCCGCTCACCCCAGATCCAGTGGGATTTACACGAACCAGAGACCTGGTACGGGGGGGCAGCCGGCCTGTGCCGCCCTCCTGGACCCTGATACAACAGGTTTTCAGTGCCCAGCTAAGTAACACTGATGGGAACCAGGCTTGACAGTGGTAAAAAATAGCATTTGCTATTCCTGATAAACTCTGTGCTGCTCCTGTCTTGGAACACTCAGAGGAGAAGAGCAGATGCATAGCCCATGGATTCGTAACTTGGTCTCAAACTCTGAGTCAATTATTTAAGCAACTTCTGCTCTTAGAGGCATAGTGGTATAAATCTTGTTGAATTCAGTAGGGCTTAAACACATTCTGAATTGTTTTCCTACATTAGGACTCGAGGTGATTTTATGAAAAGAAGAAAAAAATTAAATCCTCACAATCCATTGATATTGCTCTTCCTGCCCTGGGTGGGATTGCAATGTAGAAAAGACAAAATCCAACTCAAGGTTCAGAAAAATAAATGTTATTTTTAAAAATATATATACTTTCTACAAATCTAAGAATTTTTTCTGAACACCTTAATGCTCTGCTAACTTATTTTCTTATAATAATCATTAAGAGGAACAGATGGAAGTTTATTTCCAGTTCTTTGTAACATAAAGTATAGAGACATTTAATTTGCAGACCAATTTTCTTCCTAGCATGTTGACTGATACAAATTGGCAAGCTTTACTTCTTTCTCCTCCCTCTTCACCCACATGATGTGCTTTGAGTGGGGCTGCTAGAAAAGTAGATGTTCCAGAGATATTGTAGTGTGTGAAATATAACTTATTGTCTGCAACAATTTTTGTGTTTTGCTATGAGGTAACTTATGTGTAAATAGTAAGACTGTTAACTAATGTCACCTCTGCTCAAAGAAAAAATAGAACAGAAATGCTACTCCCTTTCAAACAAATTTAGAGGAAAAGCTATTCCAAAACTACAAACACCATGAAAATCTCCAGGAATTGCAATTTTTATTTTGTAAAAAGTAATATACTAATATGTTATGAAAGTTCATTTGAATTCTGAGAAAAGTGCTCATATTTTATCCATCAAGTAGATGGCCTTTGTGTTATAACCCTCTAACTCATAAAAATTGATTGGATTGAATAAGTGCAACAGTAGAGAGTTTGATGCACATGAAAATGGGCACAACAACTTAAACATATTATAGGCCAAACGAAAAAAATAAGTATGTGCCAGAATGAGTTTAAATCAGAGGACATATGACTTTTAGCAGCAAGTGTAACTAATATTTTTGATGTGGATGGATGAGGGCAGATCCAGTGAAGTTTAAGATGCAGGAGAGTACTCACCAAGATAATAAATTCTGGGTTGGAAGGCAACAAAAATGAGAAGACAGTAAATGAGCACATTAAAAGAGGACAACATTTTTAAAGGTAGCATAAAGCTTCCAGTATTTTCCTGAGGTTGGATAATCCAGAGAATATGTTATGGCTTACAGAGAGCTTGGAGAAAGAGCTATCATGTAACGTCCTAAAGCAGGCCTAATAATTCAAATAGACCCAAGGATAGAAATCAAGATATAAAACCCTAAGACATTGCCTATGTTTGCATGAAACCCAGCAGCTGGTGAAGTCAAGTGTAAGGGACTTCGGTGAGGCAATTCCTGTCTATTTTATATGCTATATGTGCATGCTGACCTATGTAGTAATGCAATTTTTAGGATTCCATGTGCTCCTTTGTCCCTCTGCTCTGTATACCATTGGTTCATTTTGAAATATGCTCTGCTGTACCCGAAATCTATTGGTGGGTTCCCTATGCCTGTCTTCCCTTCAGACTCCCCGGGACTGGCTCTGGGGGAGACAGTCCCTCCCCTTCCTTTCCCTTTATAAGCTGATGTCTGGATCAGCTCGAGGTCTCCTCTCTGGGCTGGCAGCCCCTATCCCATTCCTGCTTCCCTCCCCTTCTCCTTTCCCTGTGACCCTCTCCCCTGTACCCCAAATAAACAGCCCTGCCAGAGCAGAGATGGAGTCCAGTTCTTTTCTTCATATCACTATATTCCTGCTGAATTGACGTGGTTGAAAGACTCATGCCATGCTGCAGGACCTCAGGGGCCGGGCACCCCAGATCCAGTGGGATTACACGGACCAGAGACCCCGGTCCGGGCGGGAGCCACCCTGTGCAGCACCCCCGGACCCTGATACATCAGACTTAGATGTAAACAAAAACATTAGAGCAAAATCACCATCCCTGGTCAGCAAATTAGATTTGCTGGAAATGAAATACTGCACCTGAAAATGATAACATTAAAGGACTGGTGTTTTTTTTCTTTTTCCTTGAAATGAGATATTGAAAAAAATGTTGGTTTAGAAATCAAAAAAATGTTTGTTGATTCTTCAAAGTAGTGCGCCTGGGTTTTGGTTTTCGTATAGGTCAACCTTGTATCTCAGTTCCATGGAAGATGTCCTAACTATAAAATTAACAAGACATCATAAATAAATAATTCCCTACCCAGTGAGCAGCAGAAAGCACAATAAGAGTGCACAGCTCTGTTACCTGCTAGTTACGCTTCTGTGAATTATCATAAACCTGGATCCAAAAATTGCTTTTATTCTGTGACTTCTTGATACAAAAGACATAAATAACCATTATTCTACCTAACCCTCTGTAACTTAGTTTCCACATATAAAATGAAGATGATTAGAGCTTCCTATTGTTCTGGAGTTGGTTGAAAATAAACTGTAAACTATAAATACTTGTCTAAATTAATACAGTTTCTTCATATTAAGCTACAACATTCACACTCAAAGCTGTCAAACCACATTTTCGGAGTGTTGAATAAACTATGTTCTTCATTGACTAAGAAATATATGTTAAATGTCACAGGAAGGGCAGGGTAAATAAATAAGTACCTAAAAGGAAGAAATACGTAGGTTTTACAATGAACTTCCTTATTCTAAGCACCTTGGAATGACAAATAAAATGACCCAAATTATCTGCAAAGACACATTCAGACTACAGTCTTACCTGTCCTGTGATAATGCTGTTCACAAACCTTTCACAGTGATGGATGTAAGAAGCGTCAAGAACTCCTTTTCTCACAACAGCATTATCAAATTTACCCTATATGCAGTATTTTGCTTTAATAGAACTATGAAAAAACTTACAGTTTCTTGCTTTTTTAGGAGTTTGCACAACATTTTGCAGACAAATGCATGTCACAGTGACAAAACATGCAATAACCATTTTAAAATTGGCTCAACATATGGATATATAATTAACATGAGTTGTAGCAGAGTTGCTCACCAACTTAGGCTGAGGTGAAACTACTTAGCAGCATGAAAAACTGAATTTATCATCCTGTCAGAGTGCAGAAATGGTGAACAGAACTTAGACACATGGTTCAATCTTGACTCTGATGAAGACAGACTTTCTCTTCTCCAATATAAAGCATCCTGAGGACAGGCTTGTTTTACCTCACTTTCACCATGCAGAGGAGTGCTGAACATGTCTCAGCAAACCATTTCTAATATATCATGTCTCCAGACACCACAGATGTTCCCACACCAGCTCATTTCCTCTGTGTGTCTCTGATGGAAAATTGTGGCTGTGTGTCATGGTGCCTTAGAAATCACCTATCACTATGGGAACAATTCTGTATCAGCTTTTAGAGGGAAATCTCTCAAGTATTTAGGATAAAATGGATATTTACAGAGACAAAGATGCTGTAAGAAATTCAGAAATTGTCTGTGATTTAAGCACATTTGTGTAAAGTGGAGAAAGTGCATGAAAAGAATAATTGATATACCATCTCACTACTGAAAAGGAATATGTGGTTTGTATAATCACAGAATCATAGAATTATAACATCATGAAGGTTGGAAAAGACCTCCAAGATCTTTGAGTCCCATCTTTGACCAAACACCACCTTGCCAACTAGACCACAGCACTAAGTGCCATATCCAGACATTTCTTGAACATGTCCAGGGATGGTGATCCCACCACTTCCCTGGGCAGTGCTGCTCCAATGCTTAACACCTTTTTCAGTGAAGAAAGTCCTCCTGATGTCCAACCTGGTCAGCTGGTGCAGCTTGAGACTGTGTCTTCTTGTTGGGTCACTGGTTACCTCTGAGAAGAGCCCAGCCTTCACCTGGCTACACCCTGCTTTCACAGAATTATAGCGAATGAGAAGGTTCTCCCTGAGCATCTTTTTCTCCAGGCTGAAAATTCCCAGCTACCTCATCCGCTCCTCATTGGACTTATGCTCCAGACTCTTCCCCAGGTCTGTTGTGCTTCTCTGGACACATGCCAGCACCTCCATATCCTTCCTGAATTGAGATTCCCAGAACTGAACACAGGATTTGAGCTGTGGCCTCACCAGTGCCCAGCACAGGGGGACAATCACTGCCCTGGTCCTGCTGCCACACCATTGCTGATACAGGCCAGGTGTCACTGGCTTCTTGGTCACCTGAGCACAGCTGGCTCATGTTCAGCCAGGTTGACCAGCACCCCCAGGTCCTTTCCCATTTGGCCTCTTTCCAGCCAAAACAGAGCCCCTTAACTGGGGATGAACTGTAAGCACCTGAGAAAACAATTGCATTGAAATTAGTTAGAAACACAGAAGACAGTTCTCTATTTCTTGAAGAAATATATATCAGCTATAATCTACAAAAAGGACCCCTTGACTTCACTCTCCTTTGGTCCAGCTAAGTCTTATTTTAACTTGTATGGATTCATAAGAGAAACGAGATAGGAAGACCAATCTATTTTATTATTTCTTCAGACATCACACTGTATCCTCAGCTGCAAAAGGAAAGTTTGTTGCCATAAATCTGCCTTAATTTCTCTACAGAGATCCTATCTAGATTAGAAGTTTTTCTGATATTCAAAGGCAGGCAACTTCATCCTACTCCCACATTGTGTGGAGTCCTGACCATCAGGTTGATGAGCAAATGAACTGGTTTGGGGTATTTTTTTAATTAAAAAGATAAACGGACCAACACAACAACAATAGGAACAAAACAAACAAACAAACCACCACACAAAAAAATCCCAAAAAATAAAGCAGAATGAAGGTAGAACAACTGGTGAGGAAGTACCCACTCTTTTAATTCTAGGGACAAGCACACATATCCCTTTAACATTTCCAGTGATGTGAAAAACTTGAAAAAGAGCAAGTTTGAAGTGCTCTGCTACTATTTCCCTTTTAATAAACAGATTGGGGGCATAATTGTTACTATCTGATCTGTATGTCTGTCAATATTCCACTCTTTTTTTATCAGCAAATTGTTAGCTAACATTTCAAAACAAATAAAAGATGTGCAAGAGGAACGACAACTGGGGAGGGGGGATAATTATTCTTTCATGCAGCTTCAGTATTAACAAGGTAGTCATAAATCATAAATTGATATCATAAATTAATGAAAGTAGAAATATGGCCAAGAACGTAGAGGGCACAAAAACCAATTGCTGTAGCTGGAAATATGCTGTTCTCTCATGAAAGTTATTACAGTATTTGCCTTTTTCAAGTCCCTTAAAATACCTTTTTTATCTGATTCTACCTCAGAAGATGGCATTCTGAAAAAATCAGCCAGGTCCTGTGCAAAATTCTGTTAAAATACTTGGCTGATATAAAGATTAAGAAAGCAAAATTCTAGTGTGGACTCAAAACCTTTAATGTCAGGAGTTATATGTAAATGCTCAATTTTTTTAGGAATAAAATCTGGATTAAAATATGTTTAACTCTAGACAAAACTCTTGGAGCAAGAATCCTAGATCTTTAATAAGCCAGATTTATACTTGCAAATGTTATTTATAAAATAATTAACTCTTATTTACATAGTACATGCATGTCCCAGGAGATGTAATTAATGATAAATCCAAATTTCACTATTTGGATGCTTCAGTTTTGTACCTTTACCCTCTTATCATCTTCCTCAAACATGCTTTGAAATAAATAAATAGGGGTCAACCTGTAATTTCTGAGTAAAAATTTAAATGAAGCTGTGAAGCTGCAAGTCAGGATGAATATGTAAATTCCATTTCCAGCTTCCCCTCAACAAAGATGTAAAGATAGAGATCCAATATTTTCCATTAATCAAAAGTTTTATATCTTTTCAAATGTTTGGGCTTATTAAAGTCATTTACAGCAAGCTAAACACATACCATTGATAACTGCAAATATTTTTTCATTAACTCCATAGATCAAAGATGTTGCTAAGTCTAATTGGATGAAGTCATATCAGCTTTGATAGTTGTGGCCCAATAAATATGATTGCATTTGCTCTCCTGGGGGCCGGTGTGGGGTTGTTTCAGGTCCCAGGGGGTGGCTGGGCAACCTATGGCCACAGCAAGGCTGAGCTGGATTTACCAGGGTACCCAAATTATGGCTGGTCTCTAATAGTGATGCACAGTGAAATGGAACTTTGCTTCTGAACCTGTAAGATGTGAAATCTCATTTGTTCAGCACTGTCATACATAGGATTTAAGTGCCTGATATTTTCTAGTCTTCTACAGGATGGGACCTGGACAAGCTCAAGAAGTGGCCCATGGGAATCTCATGAGGTTTAACGAGACCAAATCCAAGGTACTGCACCTAGGTCAGGGCAACCCCCCATATCAATCCAGGCTGGGGATGAACAGATCCAGTGAAGCCCTACAAGAAGGACTCAGGGATGCTGGTGGGTAAGAGGCTGGACATGCCCCAGCCATGTACACTGGGAGCCCAGAAACCCGTCATGTGCTGGTCTCCATCCAAAGCCCCATGGACAGCAGGGGAGGGAGGGGATTCTGCCCCTCTCCTCTGCTCTGCTCTGCTCTGCTCTGCCCTGCTCTGCTGAGACCCCACCTGCAGTGCTGCATCAGCTCTGGGCTCCCAGCACAGCAAGGACAGGGAGCTGCTGGAGCCAGGCCAGAGGAGGAACCTAGGTGATCAGAGGGATGGAGCAGCTCTGCTGGGAGGAATGGTTGAGAGAGTTAGGGTTGTTCAGCCTGGAAAAGGGAAGGTTTTGAGGTAGCCTGACTGCAACCTTCTAGTACATGAAGAGAACCCACAATTTACATGGAGTAACAGGGCAATGGGGAATGGCTTCAAACTGAAAGAGAGCAGGTTTAGATAAGACATTAGAAAAAACAATCTTTCCTGTGAGGGTGATGAGGCACTGGCACAGGTTGCCCAGAGAAGCTGTGGATGCCTCATCCCTGGAAGAGTTCAAGGCCAGGCAAGATGGGACTCTGAGCAACCTGGTCTAGTGGAAGATGCCCTCTGCCCAAGACAGGGGGGTTGGAATATGATGATTCTCAAGGTCCTTGCCAATCCAGGCCCTTCTGTGATTCTATGACAGTAGTTTTTAAAATCTAATTTTTCAGAATATCTGTCAGCTTAAATTCCCATAGCGATTAGTGAAACAGTGTTAAATCCCTGCCTTACCATGCTTTTTAAGGGCTTTGATCTACTGCTTTTACATGACACAGTAAACATAAATAAGCTCCCACTTAATATATACTAACAATACTATTTCACTGAAAATTCCTCATGATATTCTCTACCTTTGACACCATCAATCCATCAAATCAGTTATGCTGGGTAATGTTTACATTACATTGTCTAAATTGGTTTACTGTGAAATATGTTTTAATTAATTTCTTTCTCACTCTCACCTTTATTTATTTGTATTTCTCAATTTTCTTAAAAATTTGTAACCTAAAGCTGACAAATTTAACTTGATTTATAAAACAGTCAAACTAAATTCCCACATGCTCATAGGCTTTGTCACTGTTTTGCTGGTCTTTTTTTCACAACACTCATTTACTAGTTATGAATGTCAATAGGATAAAGTAGCAATTAGATCTCTAAAGTGTATGCTAACATAAAGCTTATTTTTCAGCAGAAAGCTACCTTTATCTGTGAAAATACTTCAGGGTAACTATCATCCTACATGTCACATGAATATATATTTGTTTATTAAAACTATCATATTATGTCAGTATGTGGTTAGAATTGGAGATAATACAAAAAAATATTAAGATTACTTGAAATTTGCACAAATCAACATTTTTGCTGATACATAATGTGTCAGACAGACAACTTTCCCTAATACTTTTCTAAATCAAGAAGCTAAACTTATGGTTCTAAATCTAACATCTGTGTATATTTTTTTTACTGTTTGCAATACTTCCTCTTGCTATTAAGTCAGAAAAAGCCCTGCATGTTTTTATCTTAAAATATGGATACAAAATAGACAAGAATTTGGGAAATAAAACGACAACTCTTCTAATTTTGATGAATTTGTTCTGCTCTTGCAGATCTGCACAGACAGACTGACACACAGACTCATATCTTTCTCCTGCACTCCTGTAGTATGGGATTCTTTGGCACTGATGCACTGTGAAATTTGCTCCTAGAAGACACCATTAGCGTGTGAGTCAAATACACCATCTCGAAAGAAGTTCTAGGTACAAAATCACAATCCAATCTCCCTCGAATACTTGAGAATTACTCTCATTAGGTGATTTTTCGGTGAGATATGCAGAGAAAGTGACTTGTGCAGCAGGTGCTCGTCTCCACTTTCTTCCTGCATTTGGCCTCCTCATCTTCACCACTCATAATATTCATCAGGAGGTCTCCTGGCCAAGTGAATGACTTGTTGTTCTCCCCAGAGAACAGTTAGGGTGCTGAGGAAATAGATACTCTTTTAGTCAAAGGAATTACAGTGTTAGGGGAATCAGACTGGCACAGAGCAAAAAGGAATGACAGTGTTAGAGGAATCACACTGGCACAGAGCAAAGTGCTTTACAGTGAAAAGAAGGCAAAAGTTGAGTTTTACAGATTTCCTCAGGTAAAAAACTATTCCATAAAATTCTTCTTCAGTAAAAGAGCAGAGCAAGAAGCTTCTATCTCCTCACATTGCTATTCAGAGTCACAGGGTGATTCAGTTGGAACAGATCCACAAAGACCATTTAGTTCTAACCTTCCTACCATGGATGGGGACAACTTTCACTTCTTCAGGTTGTTCAAAGGTCCATCCAGCCTGGCCTTGAACACTTCCTGGGATGAAGCATCCACAACTTCTCTGGGCAACCTCTTCCTACCCTCACCCTAAAAAATTTCTTCCTAATGTTCAATCTTAACTTACCCTCTTACAAGTTTGAAAACATTGACCATTATCACTACAGTTCTGGTAAAAATTCTATTTCTATCTTTCTTATAATCCCTGCTTTAGATATTGAAATGCCACCATAAGGTCTCCCCAAAGCCTTTTCTTCTCCAGTCTAAATAACTCCAACTCTTCCAGCATTTCTTTGCATGAGTTATGTTCCCATACTCTCACCTTTTTATGTCCATCTTCTCAACCCACTGTAATATGCCCAGGTCTTCCTTCTTGTGCTGGGAATCCAGAGCTAGACTCAAGATGGAGTTTTATGAGAGCAGAGAGGGAGCATCACCTTCCTTGACCTGCTGGCCAAATTTCTTTTTATGCAGGCCAAGATACAGTTGACCTTTTGAGATGCAAGTGCACATTGCCAGCTCCTGTCCAGTTTTTTAACCACAAGAAATGCCAAGTCCTTCTTTGCAGGGCTTCTCTCAATACATTCACCATGTGGCCTATATTAATACTGGGTATTGCTCTGATCCTGGTGCAGCACCTTGCACTTTTCGTGGTTAAACTTCATGATTTTTGCACAGGCCCATTCCTCAAGCCTGTCCAGGTCCCTCTGGATACCATCCCTTCCCTCCAGCCTGTCAATCACACTACAGAGCTCCAGGTCAAACTTGATCAAGCTTGCTGAGGGTGCCTTGATCCCACTATATCACCACTGAAAATATTAACTAGTATTGGTCCTAGTATTGGCCCTTGAGGGATTCCACTTGTTACTGTTTTCCACTTAGATATTGGGCTAATGCCACAGTCTGGATGTGGCAATCCAGCCAATTCCTAATCCATCTAATAGCTCATCTGTCAAACCTATATCTTTCCAATGTAGTATCAAGAATGGTCTGTTGGGCTGTATCTAAGGCCATACAGAAGTCAGGATAGTCAACATCTACAGCTCTTGTCTTGTCCTCTCCATCCTAGAGGGCCAGTAGATGAGTTAGGTACAATTTGACCTTGGTGAAGCCATGTTAGCTGAGTCTAATCACCTCCCTGTCTTCCATATGCTTGGACATGTGTTCCAGGAGGATCTGTTCCATGACCTTAAAGGCACTGAAGTGAGGCTGGCTGGTCAGTAATGCATAGGCTAGGATTAATACCAATACCTGCAAACCCTTATATTTCAACAGAAGAGAACTTTGTGAGACTATAATGAAGATTTGAAGTGAAGGATCTCCACCGAGTCATTGCAAATCACAAGGCTGGCAGAGCCTTTACAAGCTCAGCCATTCTTTCCATGTCTGTACTGTCCTGATTAACAAAAATATCTGTCTCTGACAACATAAAGGCTACTTCTAAGCCTGCTGGTTTTTGTACCTCTACCAATCTGCCATTATTGCCTTAGTATTTGGTGGAAAGGTTAAATGCCTGTCTTTCTCATCCAAACTGCAGCATCATTCTGGAAGAAAGGGACTGACAAATAGCTCTTCATTTTTTATTTTATATCCTAATAGGCTATCTTGTTTATATTATCATGTTTTCCTTCTTTTCTGTTGCTAGATGAACTGAATAAAGGCAGTTGTTTGCAATGAGAAAATTACTCAGAAGCCGCAGCTGTGTGCTTCGTAGATACTACATTGTAGCACAAAATGTATACATACAAGATATTCAACACACATCTTGAAGAAAAATAAAACCTCACAAAGGCAATCATTGAGGTGTATCAATTCTAATGCCAGGCAGGTTAGGTAATTTCAGTGAAATATGATAACTGACCTGGATTTAAAAGGTATTGCTGAAGTATTTTAATCCTACAGCCTTTAGTTAGAGTGCTGGTTGTTCAATAGCTTGTGTTCTTTGGCTCTAAAAGAATGGCAACAAGAAAATGAGTTAGGGTTTTCTTTTTTTTTTAGAGACAGGTAATGGATTACTGCAACTTGGAAAGACACTTCAGGACTAGACAGTCCACCTATACCTAGACAATTTTAGAGAAATAAAAAATTGTGAATTTGCTGTTCTAGCAGCAAATAAAACATTTTAACTTGAACGATTTCAGTAATCAATATCTAATCTGCACTCACAGCTTTTCTATTCTAGTTAGAAACTAAAAAGGTGAAAAGGTGGAGTGGTTTGTAGCCAAAGAAGGAGCTTCAACTTCGTTACTTTGTGTCTGATTTGCCACCAAAAAAAATTCCACTTTCATGTTTCTAATATTGACAAAATAAGGCAATCCATCATTTCACTCAGTTACTTTTTGCTTTCTAAGCACCAGTCTTATTTTGTCAAGAATTTTTTTTTTTATTTCAACTGACCCCACTGATCATGCCCTAGAGCATAATCCTTCTTTCAATGACTATTTTGTCATGGTTTGTCTCAGATATTCAGAAACATTTGCCTGTCTCAGACACGCTTTATTCTCTGTATTGCCACAGAAACTCCTATAAGTGACACATGACATATGTCATATGAAATCTGGTATAGAAAGACCTATCCATACTGCTGCATTAAAGTACAGTAAATTGCAGATAGCTAACACTAGTTAAAATTATAAAGCCCTTTATAAATATTGTAGTTTGTCTATGGATGTAGAATGTTTTCCACTGAGCACATTTTTTTCTTGCTGTTTTAAAAGACCTGAATTAGGTGAAAAAGGCAAGGAGGAATTGTTTTATAAGCAAAATTATTGCAAACTTAACCTTGTCATTAGAAACTAGTATTTCAGTGCTTACTTATAGTGCTTGTGTACTGTATTGGTATTTAAAGCAGTTTTGTACTTTAGAGTCTGCATACAGAAATTGAGACCATAAAAACTCATCTCTAAAGGTCTAAGAATAATTATTTTTATTTATTTACACATTTATGCATTTTTTACAAAATAAAATAATTTTTCTTTATTTTATATGACCAAGAAACTGCTATTACTATATTGTTTAAATAAAATATACACATACACCCTATAGAACATTTCCTTGCAGGTAAATATCCTGGAAAATGTCTTTCTCATGTTCAGATGGAACAGCCCATTTACAAATGAGGAACTGAAGTTTATAGCTTCTTACAGCACTAAGTGTGTCTTAAGGAAACTGAAAAATGCACAACCTGCATTACTCTTACCTAATTATAATTTAAACTTTTGTCTGTTGTTGCATCTGAGAGCTATTAGTGCAATTTAAAGCTATTATTCAAGGACTGCATTTTGGGATTAACTACAAGAAATGTTCTCTAAAGCAAAGATGCTGAAAAGAGAATTCAAGCCCCATGTGAGACCCTGCAAAATCAAGAGAAGAATTCACAATGTAATATAAAGATGTACCAAAATAGAGTACATATACATATGTAATTCTTACAATAGAATGGTAATGTCAACATGTAGAAGTACCTACATTTTGTAAGTCATTTTTTACAATAGAAAATATTTTTGGAGGGAATGCTTTGACCTGAAATTTCCCATCTGTGTTTTGGCATATTCCATGTCTGTTCGTGGATAAAGATTGTTGTTGACACCATTAGTTTATTTTTAATATTATTTAGACACTACAATAGAGTTGCTGAATCTGTACAAGTTTTGAACAAAGCAAAACATGCTTCTTGTTATTAGGATTGTGGATTTTAAACACAAAGACTATACTTTCCCTTGGATTTGCACAGATAGTTTTACAATGACAAAGATTACCTCTGGTAGCTATTTCTATACCTGTAATTGGCAAACACTTCTGATGGGTTCCTTCTTTAAAAAGTATTTTCAGATTTTAAACATCAGTATTAAGAATATTGAATTCTACATTTTAAAAAAAAGACAAATATTCTGTGCAACATTCAGGCATATACAAAATTTAAGACACATGGATTTTTCAAAGATGACAATTAGTTTTGGAATATTTTTCTGGGTTTTATATTTCCTGATATTAATATTTGCCATCCTCATTATATTCTTCTTTTTTTAAATGTTAATTTGTGTAGACCATGGTGTAGAGTTTTCTGGAGCAGAGCTGATTGATTGCATTTTTTCAAACAGTCTTAGTGGTTATATATAACAAATTCAGAGGTCAAGGTAAGATCAGAATCTCAGATGCAACCTCAGGAAGACTAACCAATATTAGAAAATAACACATTTTATTATCTTGTTGATGTTAATATCAATAATAGTATAGCTTAGGATGAGATAATATCTGAGCATTTTATACACTTGGAATCATCTAACTATGGAAAAGAATTTCCAACAGAAAAGCATAGTCTAATAGCATTATAGAGTAGAATCTGTATATAACTTGAATTTGTCTAAGCTGCAATCTTATTATATAGTCACTGAACAAGTAATTATGTAATCTATTATTATAATTACTTTTTCCTGTGAAGACATCTGAAAAGAATTAATAGGACTCTGAAAAATTATACTTTAAAAACTCTTGTATGGTAGATCAAAAGAAGGAAATACTTCTTTTTAAATCCATATACAATAATTCTGCTTTTATTCCTTTTTTACAGGGAAAGTTGTAATCCTGTGAGCAGGGTACTGGAAAATTTTTCTAACAAAGCCACTTTTATCAGTTTCTAAACAAAATACGTGTTGCAAATTGGTTCATATTTGATGTTTTTGATAAAGAACTGTCCATCTCATAAGTTTTGTTGCAGCAAATCCCAATGAATTTTTATTAGGTTGATCTTAAAATGGATGTGAGACATTTTAGCTTCAGTCTTCATTCTAGCTGTGATACATTCATATTTATTTCCAGGTAGCTATTCCTACTTCTGAGGAAACCTACAGGATTCAATTTGAATCAACAATAGGAAATAAAATCTTTTTTACCCTCATACTATTCACTGCTTGTTCTTTTATGCCACTTGAGTTCCTTCCCCATAACCAGTGAAATCTTTCCAGGACTTTGTGAGATCATTTTTTCCCCACAACTCTATGTAATTTCCCTATAAAATCAACCTCATTCGTACAGCCAGCTTTTTAATATGTACACTTGGCTATTAAACTAAATTTAGATCCTTTCAGAAGACAAGATGAAAACTTCAAGATTGCTTTACCAATAAAATTTTCATTTATGACTTTTTTTCCCCGAGAAAATTTGCATTTCAGGAAAAAAAAAGCTTCACAAACTTTTACTTCCAACAGTCTATATCAGGATGTAGTCTTAATATTTTCAATTTTTAATTATAATTGCTAACCATTAGAGTATATCGAAGTCCTAATCTTTCAACTATATCTTACTCCTCTCCCTGGTTTAAGTGCGTGGAATATGATCAAGGATTGAAATATGCAAAAGCACAGAACAAGAAAAATAATACTAAAAAAATCCTGCCAAATAGTGCTGTGGTAGGTGGCACTGAAATGCCACAGATTTCTATTGACCATTATAGTCTTCTATTCACGGTGTTACATGGTGCAGTAACACTACCATTAACCAAGATGAGAGCTAGTTTGTGCACTATTTATGTTCCAATAGTTATAATAAAATAGGCACATATATTTTCATTTAAAGTACCTATATCTCATACATATGCCAAAGGATTGCAATAATATACATCACTGATGGTGTTCACATAAATTTAGCTACAACTTTCCTATATCATTAGCCATAAAAACTTCAGGAGCGCTATGGCAGTATGAGATACCAATGGGCAAGCAATACAGTAGGGTACCGTCAGGGAATAATTTCAGCAAATCATTATCAGCTTTTCTTTCATTAACTCACTCAAGCAAAGATCAACAATCTTCTTAGTTTTGCTTTATTGGCAAGCATTATAATCCAGGATAAAAGAACTTAGTTCATTCCAACGCAATACACATAATGTGTGTGCTAGACTGATTGTGACCTTACAAAGTTTCTTCCTAGTGTCTCAATGCCACCCATTTGCACCTGCAGCAGGTTTTACTGTAGAAGTTCACGATAAACCTCTTCAAAAAATGGCCCACAATTTGCTCGGTTATTAAGAGCTCATTTGGGTCTTATTGTCACCTTTATATTGATACAAGAGAATCAGTAGTTAAAAAATAACTTGTAGAGACTACTTTATAGGCAAGACTGAAAAACTCAACAAATAGAGTATTCTTTACTTAACATTCACTGTGTTTGCCAAACAAGGACTATGATACTCATAGAATCACCACACTGGCAAAAAATCAAATATGTTTTTTTGGACTTTTGGACGAAGATTCAGAGCGTACGTGCAAAACAGAAAGATTTCCCGTTATTTTTCAAAAAAGACCCCTGGAGCCCCCCTACCAAATGGAACTACACAGGCACAAGGATATAGAAATTACTTTTGAACTCATTAAACATACTGAGAAATTCCATAAATGTAACCAGATATATACCAAGCTATATGGGACTGACAGCGCGCTTGTCTTTGGAGGGCTACCTCTCACGTGCCCGGCGCTGTAATAAACATACCGGCTATACAACTTAAAATTATACAGGTTGTGAAGTTTTGTTTTTCTTTCCTGAATCAATATCGCCTGTTATTGTTACGCAATAAGAAAATGTGTGAATTCATACTTGCTATCAATATCATCTATCAAGTAAGAAAAAAATTGCACACTGAAAAAGGTAATGGAGATTTTACTCAAATTGATATATCATATTTTAATGACATTCTAGTTGCATTATTCAGGTATGTCCATTTGTGAGCTAGAGTTTCTCAACAGATAAAGAAACTTTACTATTTCAGTTGGTCTGACAAGTGTCAAAGCACTTATATATACATGTATACAAGACCATTACAAATTTATTTATGCTAAAATATTTTATTATAATTCTGGCCATGAATCTTGTCTTCACATCAAACACAGTCAGCTTTCAGAGCACACAACAAAGGCAATATTACTTTCTGAACAGAGTTGTGTTGGACCTGTCTGTAATTCCTTCACTAGTAACCCTACTCTGGGTAAGCTGTGCAGGAACATCAATAAACTGATAGTTGGTGCTTGATTAGGGATTTATTCATTTGGAACTTATTCAAGTCAGAGTGGAGAGAGGAAATCAAGATCAAATTTATAAGTCTGACAAGAAAAAAAGTGGACAAAATACACAGAAAAGAGAAACAAATAGGCAAAGAAAAGTGGAGAATCTTGAGCTTGAATTATGATTAAGTAATCCTCTGAATTTTGCAGAATGAAAATCTCCAACATTCTCATATTGTATGAACATTAAAATTTAGTTGGTGGTTGATGGTGGACACTAGATGTCTCTACATCTTTTTTTCTACCTGCACATGTATCAATTTCGTGCAAAGCCTAAATCTGCAGTACAATGTCATTCTGTTAAGTCAAATTGCTATGAAGACCCACTCCTTCAATTCTTAGAAAAATATCAACACAACTGACAAGCTACTGCAGTTGTAGTGACTCTCTTTCAAATACGCACCTTATAATTTGAAAGTAGGAAAATAGTTTGCTCTCAGAATGAACCTCAGAATGTCCACAACGTGCAGACTCTCCCAAGCCAAGGCCAGGCTGCTTCCATCCCAGAAGCAAGGCCTTTCTCTCCCTTGCAAGGCTTTTGTAGCTTTAACTTTTTCGATGAGACTCCAACTGGATCACAGCTTCCTCCAGGCATTTACCTGCTCCTCTGGCGTGGGCCATGGGTGGATTTCTGCATCTTTGTGGACTCCATGGGCTGCAGGGGGACAACCTGCTCCCCCCATGGTCTTCACCACAGCTAGCAGAGGGTTTTCAGCTCTGGTGCCTGGAGCACTTCCTCCCCCACCTTCTTCACTGACCTTGGTGTCTCCATGTTGTTCTCCCCTCACATATTTTTACCTCCACCTCCTCCTCCTCCAACTACAAAGAAGTGTGTGTCTACCTTATTTTGAATTCTTCTTAAATATGTTTTCACAGAGGCGTAACTAGCACTTCTAATTGGCCCAAACTTGGCTGGCAGCATGTCCATCAGTTTCAGAGCCATCAGAGATTGGCTCTGCTGGACTTGATGTAAAAACTTCCAGAACTTTCACTCAGGCCACACAGGAGCCATCTTTGTGCATCTCCCCACCCCTCAGACACCTCTCCAGGCCTACTACAACAGCTTCTGAGGGGTTCAAATTTCTCTTAGATGTTAAAGATACTTTACTGATGTTTTGGGCAAATCAAAACCACCACAAAGGGAAAAGCATGAGCAGGAAGAAAAGGTAGAGTGGAACAACCATGAGCGGAATACAACCTCACACTCCCCATCCCATTGCACCGCTCAGGGGCGGGGAGGTAGATGAGTTCAGGATGAAGTGATCTTGAGCCTGAGAAAACGGAGAATAAAGGAAGCTGTTTTTTAAATTTATCTTTGTTTCTTACCACCTAAATCTATTTTAATTGTCAATAAATGAAATTACTTTTGCCTAATCTGTTTTCCTGTGGAAATAACTGGTAAGTTTACTCCCCTTCATTATCAGCCATGGACTTTTCCATCTTCTTTTTTTCCCCATCTGTTTTGTTGTGGAAGGAGAGTCCAAGAGCATCTGGAAGCCAGCCAAGGACAACCGACCACAGACATTTACAGAAGATATTGGTGAAGTTGGGGAATCACCAGTAAATATACCTATCAAGATTTAAATCTAACTTTTCAGATATAGTGCAACATGAAAAGCAAAACTTTATTAGTTGGCTCACTAGTTAGCATAAAGTTCTGGCTAATGACCTAGGAATGATGATGTGTTCAAACATTTGGAATCATTTTATTAGATCACATGATGGATTTTACAAGACTAAAATATAGAATAAAATAAACTTGAAAAATCCAGGAACATTGGTTTTCTAATAAAAATGCCAACTTTGTAAACAGTATCATTTAAAAAAACTGGTAGGAAACAATATACTATAAAATTTGCACTGTTAGAATGGAAGTAAATTGTAACTTATTACACTTAACAGTCACTTAATAGAGCCATATTAGGAGCATAGCCATAACAATGTCTTTCTAATTTGCTTTGATTGCTAATTGCTGAGGAAGGATAATGGTTTGCAAAAGTATCAGTAGACCAAGCCTAAAATCAAAAAACCTAAGGGTCTAAGAAGATGAAACAACTCAGATTATTCACTCTAAAATTAAGGTTATAGACCTCTCTGACATCTTCAAAGTTTTGATTTGGAAGGATTCTGTAGGATTAGGTCTCTGAGACAAGGGTGTTACAAAAATGGACTTGCTTGCATTTTTCTTGTCTCTGTACATGCACAGCATTAGAAAGAAGAAAGCAGAAATACACACCAAAATCCAGATTTGATTTGGTTTGGTTTGCTCTCACACCAAATCCATTTCCACATGCAAAGTCACACTTGAATAAGTTCCCCTTACATGAGTCAAGAAGCCATCTTTACCTTGCATATTTTTCTTGTGCAATGAGAGAATCAAGAACACTTGGTGATGTCCACAGATGACTTCCAAGTGTGCCAAAGTGGCCAAGAAGGCTAATAGCGTCGAAGTCTATCAGAAATTGTATGGTCATCAGTTGTCAGGGCAGTTACCCTCCCCTGTGCTCAATACTGGTGAGGCCACACCTCGAATCCTGCATTCAGTTTAGAGCCCTTCATGTTAAGAAAAACACTGACATGCTGGAGCATGTCCAGGGATGGGCAAGAGGGCTGGGGAACGGTCTGGAGCAAAAGTCTGATGAGGAGCAGTTGAGGGAGCTGCAGAGAAGCCTGGGGAAAGGAGGCTCGGGGAAGTACTTCTCTACAGGTGTCTGAAAGGAGAATGTAGTGAGATGGGGGTGGATCTCTTCTTCCAAGTAACAACTGTTCAGGCAAGAGGAAATGGTCTCAGGTTGTACTTCTGTGTTAAGATTGAAATTAGGAAAAGTTCCTTCACCAAAAGGGCTGACAAGCCCTGGAACATGTCTGGGAAAGTGGTTGAGTCACAATCTCTGGAGGTATTTAAAAGATGACTATATGTGGTGCTTGGGAACATGATTTAATGGTGGACTTGGCAGTGCTGGTTTGAGAGTTGGACTCAATTATTGTAAGGTTCTTTTCCAAACGAAACAATGTCATGGTTTGTGATAAAACATATTGGAATCCCAGATGATGAATGAGTGGATCTGACTACTACAGACCCCATGGGACATGCTGGGGAGCACAGTACAGAACACAGAGCCTCAAATCCAAGGAAACTAAGGGGTAACATTTGCCATTTATCAGCAGCTTGTGCCTGTCTTGGATGCAACCTGGCTCCCGCAGAGTCACATCAGTGTTCATGATTCCTGCTCCCCAGTGCTTGCTTCCAAGAGTTGGAAATTCTAAGAGTTGTCTCTTTGACAAGGCACATTGAATCAAAGCATCTGGATCAATGGACACGGTATGAAGACAATTCAAAACCAGTGCCCAAAAAGTACCCTCTGAAGTGAGAGTCCTAGAAAATCTGGAACAAAGACAAGCTTCCTGGAGGCAGCTGGGGACCAGGCACATCATCACTTCTAATTGCTGCTGGAAAGTGGCAGGATTGCTGTGCTGGTCCTTGAAAGACACATGCCTGAGATAATAGCCCTGCTGGATTAGAGCTGTTTCAGAGTACAGGCTAACTGCAGGTCTTCATGGATAAACCATCCAGATAGGTGTGAAAACTCTTTAGAAATTTGCTGTATGTTAATTCCTTTTTATTTAAATGTGAATCTTATCATCTTGTTAATGAATAGAAACTTTGTCTCTCCAAGGTGCTCTGTAGTCACTACCATTTCTCTACCTTAGCAGTAAACACTGTCTCAGAGACACTCCAGATAGTGCTGGAGGTACTGTGGCAAGACATCCTCCCCCTCCCCTCTCTCCTTCTGCTTCGTGGCTGAACACAGATAACTCTGGTGGGGTCAGCAGCCCAGCAGGAGGTTATCTTGTGGCATCTGAAGGCCTGAGACCTCTAACCTTGAATTCATAAAGAGAGGATATGAAGAGAAACAAAGAAATGAACAGTGACCAAAAAGCACGCTTTTACAACTATAAATTCTCACAAACATATCCCAGAGGTAGAGGTTTCCTACACACACTCTGAAGAAGTGTGACGAGCTTCTCCCCAGTCTGGATGCAGACTCTGTAGTTACTTTCCTGGGAATTACATGAAAGGATTCCAAAGTATTCTGCACCACCCAACAGTTCGTAAGATACATGTGGTTCCTAAGTTATATTAAGTCTTGCTAGCTGTTAATAATAAAAATAGGTACCTTTCCATAACTGCAATATAGCTATTCGTAGTTGCAATAATTTTATTCCATAATTGCAGTGTTAGCTATTTTGTTGTTTTTTCAGTTATGCTATTTCTGTGTAAATTTGTCCAAAGTCTTTATGTCTGTCATTTTCTGTGTCTCATAATGGTAATTTATATCATATTAGACTAATCAGCCATAAACAAAGAACCTTGGAAATGAGACCGAGTCTTGGGGTGCTGGCCACCCTAGTAAAATTTACTGCCTGATACTAGAAGCCTGAGCAAACAGCAGAAACTCATAAAACACCTGTCTTCCATGCATGACAGGCAGAAAGGAGGAGACAAAAAATGCTGTGTGAAATTCATGCATGGGGCAAGACAGTCACAGCACGTGAGTGAGGAGGAATCCAAATGCAGGTGGGCATTAAATGAAAGGTGGGGAGAGAGTAAAATGAAAAGTGCAAAGGAATATGTGTCATGTCAAGTTCATGAAATGTATATATTTGAGTAAGAACTGTCTTCTTTATATTTTAATAGGAAGTATGTGTTTAATGTTCTATTGAATTACATGGGCCTTGGAAACTTGCTATGATTCTCATAAATCTTAATACATAACAGAGAGAGACTATTTATAATAACGTGGAGTGACAGGACAAGGGGTAAGGACTTCCAATCGACACTGTAGGTTTAGATCATATATCAGGAAAAAACTCTTCCCTGTGAGGCTGGTGAGGCCCTGGCACTTGTTGCCCACAGAAGCTGTGGCTGTCCCATCCCTGGAACTGTTCAAGGTTGGAACTGTTCAAGTTGGATGGAACTCTGAGCAACCTGGTCTAATAGAAGGTGTGTAAGCCCATGGCAGGAGGTTAGGATGACTTGAGCTTTAAGGGCCTTTCCAACCCAAACCATTCAGTTATTTGTGAACATGGATGGAGTTATAGCTGATTTAAATCACTGTGGTACTATGGCTAAAAATGGACTATTCAGCCATATGGAGTGGGAACAAGTGTTGAGGACATCATTTTAGGCACAAAAATTTTGAAGGCATACATCTTAGAAGCAGTAAGTGGCATGTTATGGACTGGAAACTCTCATTGTACTGATGGTACAGATCTCAAGAACCTGCATATATTATGTTGTTTTCTAGTTTTCAGCACGTTTGAAATGTAACCTTGTGTTTTGGCTGCTGAGAGTAAATTCATTTAGAAAAGTACTAGAGGCCAAAAAATAACTTAGGAAAATATAAATCTACATATGGGTGAGAAAAAAAACTGCTTATTCTGGTGAACAACATTTCTATAATTTATAAATAAATAATTTCAGCTTCTTAACATTGTCTGACTGAAGTAGCTCAGAAGCTGTTCCAGAATTTGACATTTGGATTTTAGGCTGAAGTGCAGAAAAATAGACCATGTGTGATGGTCACTGACAATTTATGTAAGACATTAAACATTATAAACTGTCCAGCAACATTTCAGATATTCATATATTTATGAAAGGATATTATACATCCTGTAAGGATTTTCAATAGTTTCTGAAAAAAATAAAACTAAGAAGGGACTTAAATATTAGATAAAGCATCAGCTAAACTATGTAGCCAGCTAGATTATAGGTGCAAAGATATTACTGTCACCATTTTTAGAAACAGATAAGTTAAATACCAGTTCTTGTACTTACTTTTTTTGTTGATGGGCAGTCAGCAATTTGCCAGTATTCCTTGTGCTGAGGTTATCTAAATTTTTAATGGCATGTAAGTTTGTTCCTCAGGAATAACAGAAAATATTTTATTTTAAAAAACCCACAGAAAATAGTAGTTTTTATTATACAATTACAGTGATTAAAATCACCATGTATTACAAAACAAATAAAGAGCTTCAGTTTTTGGTTGGCTATTTCCAAATGTGCAAATGTCTAGGATTGACTTCCAGAATACCGTACTCATATATAATGCCCTAAAACTGTGTACTTTGGGTTTCTCTGACTAGATCAGGCAATTGTTACACAGGGAATAAGTGAAGATCAACATATCTCCCTTCAGGCACATCATTAAAAGAAGATGGAATGCTGCCACAGGGCCAAGGGACTCCTGCCAGAAATCTCTTCTAAGGAAACTTAATATGCCCCACTTCTCATCCTAAGGAAATAGCTTGAAGTTGCAGCACTTTGGAAGGCTCTGCAGCACCAGAATGAACTTTCTGAACAGAGACAAGGTGTAGAATAAGTAATCTTCTCTTATAAATCCCAAATTCTCCTAAATATCTGAAGATACATGGGATTTACTCTTGGGAGCAAGACTTGCGGGTCTTAATGCCAGGTTAATAACACTGGCATTTCTTTTTAACAAGTTCCATTGCAATACAGTAGATAAAAATAATTTAAAATAAAAAAATGGGAGTGGAGAAACTTAGGTCTAGAATTAGATTTCTTCAAGTTAAGCTATACATATTACAAAATTCAGGTGAAAAGCAAAGAAAATAATGAAACCCTTAAGAACTGTGTTTCCCTTTATCTCATTAATCTGTGAAAAGAAAGAAGATAGATATCTTGCTCAATTTTAATAATCTGAAAGTTTGCTGGCTACAGTTAGTACTGCCAAAGGTAAATTCAGATTAAAAATTACACCACCTGACATGAGCACTTATTTTAAAATGGGATGAGCTTGTGTTCTTGTGCAATAACCGCAGAAGTAACCTGATCAACCAGCTACAGCTGAAATCAGGTTCCTTATCTAGCTCTAATCTAATCTACCTGCCTAATTTAATCTTAAATTCCCTGAAATGAAGTCTTCTCAAACCATAAAAAACAGGCTTATCTATGACAAACAGTTTTAACACACCTGTGGTCTCCTCAGGCACTCAAAGAGAACACATCACATTATATTGTTGTAGCAGACTGTGCAAATTCAAATAATACTCAGGAACAAAGAATGACAATTAAAAGCCTATGCCAAGTTTCTGTAAATTCCACTGCATTAGTTTAGGATTCTTGGCATATTGGGATTCAGAGTTATTTTCTACAATACATCTCTTTAAAACACTCAATTAATCTATAAATAAAACTACCTATGATTAAAGACATTATTATCTTTCTCTATATTGCCATAGGTTGATCTAAAGTCGAAGATAAAATGTGGCATTATGAATGTACAAATCTGCATTTTTCAATTTCATAAATATGACATGACAGCTATATTCTATAAGGTAGAATATCCAATTTCATGAATTTTAGAGCTGTCAGTTACTGGAGAAAAGAGGAAGAAAAACATTGACATAACAAAATACCCCTAATTTCCATATTTGTTATCTGGAATACACATATACAATATGTGTGGAAGTTACTAATTAGAATGCATTTTGTATCATAAAATGTTATATTTAAGACTTAGTGAATACACTAAGTGGATACACTTTCTTCACAGCAGAATGGTCAATTTTCTATTCTTGGTATGCAGGTGAGTTAATACATTATTGAAAAATAAACCTAGCCTGATTTTTATTCCATAAATAATTAAATATCCTGATTCAAAATTCCTTTATTTTACTTATAAACTACAGCTGACATGTTTTTTAATGTAATGTAAACCCTTATATAGTTTACTTATTAATATTGCTTTAATTTCCAAATATCAATTTGGAATTTAATTTCCAAAGAAGGAAAGAAACTTCCTACAGTTTTCAACTATGCATTGCTGTCATTTCCCTTTACAACACTCTGCAAATTTCATGAGATTCCTTATAATCCTTTGTCAGATTAGGGTCTTGGGAATTTCATTTGGGCTGAAGAGCACAGAGATGTTGCTGTAGAGGCCACTGGGATAATCAAGACTTCCAGTTCTGTGGTTTTCAAATTAACTACAGAACAGCACAGTTTTGTACACTCAATTTAAAAATCACGAGGCTAAGAATTGTCCTCAGAATATGAAAAGAGGCTTCAGAGTTTCCAGATACAGTAAGGCCAACAGAATGATCAATTGATAAAGTTTTGTCAAAACATTTTCCATTTCTGATTCTTCTTTCAAAATTAAAATGAAAGATCAAATAAAAGACAATACTTATCTAGAAGTGGAGGAGGCCACTAGCAAAACTCTTAACCCAGTTGCGACTTATATGTCCATGATCAATGTGTCAAAATAATGTCAGCAGAAACTAGGCTGGTTGCTAATTCAAACCCCAACATTTCTATATACTCTTGCATTTAATTTTTTTTAAAAAAACACAAGAAAGAAAACAAACACAAAAACAACAAAAACAAACCCCCAAAAAAACCCAACCCCTAATGTCTCAGGGGAGAAAATATGCTAAGCAATATAAAAAATGTGTGCATGTTTTTGTTACAATTACTACAAGGAGCTGAGTAGTTTTCATTATGTTAGGAAACATGTAAAGAGTATGCACAAAATGAAGTTCTTGTTCTGTATGTTCTAAAACGAAGTTTTAGTCTAGTTAACAAGAATTTTGTTTGTGAAACTATTTTTTGCTCACCACCTGAAGTGCCCTGGCTGTTTATAAACTGAATAGTGTAGCATTCTTCCCAATTGCTGAATTTCTGTGTAATTTCTATGAAAGTTTCCTTGAAAGCATGCCCTCTATACATTTTGGGACTGTGAACTTGGCTGAAAATTCAGTCGGAATTGCATTTTGTAGGTTTCTGCTCCCTGTCCTGATACTTGATCATAAGCAAGAGAGACAGGATACAGCATCTTAAATAAATGTGAAGTCTAATGTTCTCAAGAACAATTTCTTTTTCTTTCTTTCTTTCTTTCTTTCTTTTCTTTCTTTCTTTCTTTCTTTCTTTCTTTCTTTCTTTCTTTCTTTCTTTCTTTCTTTCTTTCTTTCTTTCTTTCTTTCTTTCTTTCTTTCTTTCTTTTCCTTCCTTCCTTCCTTCCTTCCCTCCCCTTCCTTCCTTCCTTCCCTTCCCTTCCCTTCCTTCCTTCCTTCCCTTCCCTTCCCTTCCCTTCCCTTCCCTTCCCTTCCCTTCCCTTCCCTTCCCTTCCCTTCCCTTCCCTTCCCTCCCCTTCCCTTCCCTTCCCTTCCCTTCCCTTCCCTTCCCTTCCCTTCCCTTCCCTTCCCTTCCCTTCCCTTCCCTTCCCTTCCCTTCCCTTCCCTTCCCTTCCCTTCCCTTCTTTTTCTTCTTATTTTTATTTTTTTATTTTCATTTTTATTTTTATTTTTTGGGAGAGTTTTGTTAAAAATCTACAAGCTGGAAATACCCTCAAACTTTATACGGTATTTCTGGTAGGTTTTACTAAATGGAAAAAACTCCAACCAAAAACCCCTAAACAACTCTCTCCCTCCCCCCCAAAAAAAATCAAAAAACAAATAAAACAAGCCAACCTAAACAAAAAACCCATATCCACAATATTTTCTACTGGATGACTGAATTGTAAAAGGTAGTTATTAATAGACCCTAAATTAATAGGAAAGGTCTTGTCTTCATGAAATCACTTTGTTGCAAAGCACTATTTTTCCAGGCAATTTCAATTAGCAAATAAATCTGCTCCCTCTGCCTTGTCCCTCCCTAGCCTCTCGGACTCTTCTTGGCAGTAAAGTGAAAATATACCTCAGCTTTCTGCTGCAAAATACGCCTCTGACATACTTACATCAAGAAATGGAAATTGCTGTATTTATGATTAAACTGTTGAGACATTTTTGATTTATTCACAAAACTGTAAAATGTGAACAATTCTCACAAGGCCAACAGCAATACAGGACCATAAAACTGAGGGACGTGCTTACACTCTTAACACTGATTTTTTTTTTATCCTGTCATTGTCTAGTATATCTTCCATCACAATGTAGCAGATAAATAATATTTGTTAAAGCTTCTTAACCCTCTCAAAATGAAAGACCCATTGAACTGAAGTTGGCAAAAACCTCAAATGAGATTTAATAGTTCTAATGAAAATATCTCTGTTTCTGTGAGGCAGTACACAGCGTTCCAAAGGAAGTAGATATCTCCAGAAAAAATATTTTATAAACACTTTTGTAATGCACTTTAACCATCTGACACTCTTCCAATATTTCCAGATTTAACTGCTAAGAAAATTCAAGTCTCATTTGAATGGAGTATGATTTAATGGAACTTCAGAAAATTTACTTTTCTCCATATTGCCAGACTATACATATTTAGATTAGTGCATAACTGAACAGATTTAAAACAACTTTTTTTATTAAAGCATCTCTTTCAGAATAATAAAACTCTTGATGGTATCACTGAAATAAGTTGTGCAAAGATAGAGAAAAACTAAAAGAGAAATAGAGCAGAGGTTGAAGATGTATGCAAAATGAAGGGAAATAATTCTGATTTTTTTAAATTTTAATTTATGCCAATATTAAGACTTCAAAGATGAAGAAGACAGAAAAGAGGTTTCTTAATACTGATCAGTAGGTACAAAACAAATAGTCTTCTATAAAACTTTTCTGATTAAAAATATCCTGTTGCCATTAACTGACACACAAAACATAATTGAATTTTAAATGAAGTTTGAGGAGAGGAGCCTACCTGTCTCCAGTGTTAATGTTGCAGGGAGAAAGGGAAAAAAACCCACCTGTTCTAAAAATTTCTTTTATTAGTTCTGCTAGGCATTTCCCAGTAGAAACCTTTCTGAGTTAATATGCAACAAAACTTCTCTGAACTAAAACATGGTGTTTAGGTGGTCAAAAAGCACAAGGTTCATGCAGCCTCAAGGATTTTTTGTACTTGACACAGGTAAAATTCTTACGTTCAACACAGAGAGGCAAATCATTCGTTCTACCTCTAGAGCTATCTGTACCAACTCAAGTGATGTTCTAGGATAACAGTCCTCTGCTATTCACAAAATGTGTAAAAATCAACAAATATAGCTAGCACTATTACCAATAGCACCAATATAGAGAAATAACCTGGTTGAGATTTAAACATACGCCTATGAATATGTAAGAGTCTTTACAAATGTAACTTAAACATTATCCTCAGATTAGGAGGGGATTTTTTGTGCTCTTGTCAGTCATTGATAAGATGAGGAATTTAGTAAAAAATATTCATAAAAGACATCTACCATAAGTCTAATACTACTGTGATGCAAGAAAAATTATTTAGGGCTAGAAAAAACAGAGAAAATAGGTTCTCCCTATATATTCACAGTTCCATCAGAATCAGCAACTATCAAAAGATTAATGGAGATCTCTCTTTAGAATGGGAGGAGATGGACTGGTGCTGAGGAAGTGTTACTTCCAAGTGGTCTTCTGTTGTTGTTAGGAAGAGCTTTCTGAATTGTCCATCACCACAGAAAAACACACCACAATCCTTTAAACAGAGGAGAGCACATCCACAATAAAACCTGTAACACCTTTTTAAGGCACATGTTTAAAAAGTCAGCGTGGTTCGATTTAGTACTATACACAATTTTAGCATATTGCTACATCTTTTCTTAGACATTTACTATTCCCTCCCATCCAAATTCATGGAAGTGCACTGCACAGTATTTTAATGAATATTTTGTCTGAGTAGAACTTAGAAATTAAAGCCTTCAGCTTCATTGTACTATAGCCTGCACACATCTGGGATAAAAAAATTCCCTCTTCACCAGACAGCATATGTCTGAATTGTCAGAAAGTGTGTGTTGCTACAGAGGTGATTCAACCTATTTGATCAAAAGCCAGGATTTTCAAAGGCAGACAAGAAAACTGAGTTTGTGTTCAACAGTATTAAGTATTCATGATATTTCTTGCATTACTATCATTTTATCACTCATATAAACCACTGCCATATATCATTCTAGACAGATTAAAAATAACACTCTCAAACAATTAATAAGTATTAAAGAAAACTTTCAAAGAGCAGAGCTCATTCAGCCAGTCTTCTGACAAAAAATTCTAAACACTAATGCTGAAACTGAAAAATTTTGTAGTTCTACAAGGCCTGTTGCATAAGAGGATGATAAAACATATTTAAGGACACTTCCAAAACGCTTTGCACTTTGGAACTTTTTCCTGGCTTCATAGAAATCCACAGAAAATCCACAATTAGCTCCTGAAACTCAGCTTAAATTGTGTTTATAACTACTGTGGCTACAACAGTTTCTAATGTGTTTTCTGATAAAATATTGTCTGAAATGGCTTATGTTGCACACATCTGGGGAGCAGACACGTTCTGCTGTTGCTGAGAGTTGCATGAGAGGAGCACCAATCTGTGTTTGCATGCCCAGATTTCCTCCTGTGAGACTAAATGTTGCTGTGAAAGCTCGCTATAACAGCTTGTGCTGAAAATCAGTTTTCTGACTAACCCACTCCTGAGAGTGAGAAGTGGAACCTACGAGCTCTCTGTGTCACCTCTCCAGGTGACCACATGTCTGCTGTCCCCTGTGTGTGGCACATTATTCTGCTACCTGCACATTTTGACATGTAGGAGCAGGGGTGCTGACACCCCTGCTCTGTGTGCCCTTCATGAAGCACTGCCCCAATATACAGTCCCTTTACATCTCTGGGATAATATATAAAGGTATCCCCCCATGGATAGAGCACCAGGAGCATTCAGCCTGAATTCAACAGAGGCAAGGAAAGCAACTTGCTGGAAATATGTCTCAAATTCAGCTCAGTTTTGTAGTCTGAACTTTAGAACTGGCTCTAAAAGGACATGTGCAAATAATAAAGTTTGAACTAGTCAGTAAAATTAGTGATATGCATTGTTTTTCTTATCTGAGGTTGTGTACAAAACATTTATTATATCTATTAATAATGCATAATAAAAAAGCCATTATTGGTCTGGTTTAGACATAGAACATAAAGAAACATTTATCTGGTAAATTATTTATGCAAGTATTCACATTTTTGTGGCATTTCTTCAATGTATTTTACAAGTCCCAAGTTACAAAAGCTTAACTTCAGCTCAGTATGGATTTTCAGCTGATACACTTCTTTCGATCGTCAGTAAATTAAAACTGTAAATTGTCTCTACTGTTACACAGTGTATTTTTCTTTCTGAAATACTCCAAAGGAATTTTCTATTCTAAAATAAAAATCTTTTTTGAAAATATGAAAAGAGAAATGGAATTCCCAATAGATTCTCTTAAGAATGTTTAAGTCTAAAGCACATTTTTCTTCATTTACTTGAAAACAATACCCGAATTTTCACTGATTTAACAGATATTGCTGGTTTTTTCCAAATTTTCAGTCTCCAATTGTTTTTTCTCCTGCAAAGTTCTTGTTTTCTTAAAAAAACCCTAATACAAACATATTTTCTATGTGAATAAATAACTTCAAGTTGACTCTAAGGATTATTATCCATGCGAAACCGAAGGACACTGAAATTAGACAACTTTAAGAAAGAAGCCACAAAGAATTTTGAAGACAATTTGAGTCATGCAGACGTACTGCAAACTTTATTACAATGTCTCCCTATAATAAACATAGATTTATTTAGCATGTAAGACCCTGAATAAAAATAAAAGGTGAAAAGTGGAATTTGTAAACATGAAATTTCAAGACTTAGAGTGAGAAAAATGGTGAGAAAGTTAGTGAGAAAAGGAGATGGTAAGATAAGGTGGTTGTTGTAGAGTTGAGGCATTTCTGGAGACCAAGACCCACTTTTCTGCAATGCAAGTCTATACATCTCACAACAAACAGAAATAGGTGCCCCTTCTCAACAACAGTTCACAGTGAGAGGAAGATTTTCAACAGTGAATACTTGATCAGACACATAACTTCAGATTACATGGACGGTAAAAAACAGATGCAGCAAAGACACGAGACTGAGGATCTCCTCCTGCTTCCAGTGGCAGAGCAGGAGCAACATTGCTGTGCAATTCCAAACCATCCTTCAGTGCTGCACTGCCCCAGGTAGGTCTGAGTGCTCTTTCTGTCTAAGTAATATAACCATTAATGAGTTACAGCACCTAGGTAATAATAACTTCAGGGGAGGAAGCTAATGGGTTATCAGAGGACAAACTGGCCTTATGACCATTGTAATAATTTTATGATGTTTGGAAATACAGGATTTTCTGGAAGATGATACAGCAATAGGATCAGTGTAGGAATAAGAATGAGGGTTTCCCAAAGTGGTCTTGATGAGATTACTGTATGAAACTGAAAGTCTTGGGATTATAAAAAAAAGAGATCTACACACTTTAGCTCTCCATTCGTCCTAAAAGAAACCCCAGCAATTTTATACCTGAGTAATATATCTTGGACTAAACAGTGCTAATAACCTAAAAAGCTCAAACATGAATTGGCATGAAAATTTAAATTACATTGCTTATTACATTACCTAGATATGTACATTTGCTGCAACAATCATTTAGTAGTTAATCATCTTGTCATGATTTTAATCTGTTGGTTGCTACTGGTTGAGATAATTTAGAAATTGATTTTCCTCCTTTCTATTCTGTTAATACACCTCTTTCCTTTGAAATTTAAACTTAAATGTACATGGTAGAAATATGTAAAAATATTATTATGAATATAAATTACTACATATCTGGATGCTGTACTTCCATTACCATCAGCATTAGACAGTCTTGATTTTATGAATCTGTGTTTGATGAAGGTCTTTGGTTAATTGAGAATTATTAAGAATAGCTAAAATAGGAGACCAAGATAGAAACGTTGTTTGGATTGACTTGACTTTTTCTGGATTTCTTACTGTGATATAAATCATTACTTCAAATCAGCTGTTAAAAATCCCTTAGAAGCAGTCTCTGAATTTATTCCAGAATACATTTGTGGCTAGCACAGGTCTTTCCCATGAGAAATCCTTTTGTGTTTTATAAATAAAGATAAGGTTTGGATGTTATTAAAAACAGTGTCCCAAGACTTGGACGGTGCAGACCTGGCCAATCAGGCCTAGGGGGAGGTTTTTGACTGACCAATCTGGGTGACTTTTGAAAACTCTATATATATGATGAAATCAAAACAATAAAGGCCTTTTCCTTCTTGCCACTGAGAACTGGATTCTTCTCTCTGCTAGTGGCTCAACAGCGACATACATTCTGAAAAAGGGGACGTAAACATGGGATTGGAATTGTGAGATAAAGAGTGTTAGAGGAAGAGTGTGGGAAACAAGTAGAAAAGCCCCAGTGATTAGAAAACCAAAAATGTTACCAAAAATGAGCTATTTAACATAGACTGAAACACATTGGAATATAAGCTTTACTAAAAAAAAAAAGAGCAAATTTAGGACCAGAAATGGACTTAATGAGAGAAAAGAAGTTAGCATATCTTCAAATAATATGAAATTAAACAAATTAAGATTTTGGGAATAAATCTTATTTTTATTTGAATATAGAGAATTGAGCTAGGACTTGGGTTTGGAGCTGACCTGCAAACCATATTTTTTAATTCTGTCATTGCTTGCACTTTATCATTCTAGTTGGCAATACTCCTTGTTATGTCTTAAATTTTTTGCAAGTCAATAAAACTACAGTAACTATGATCAAATTTTGTGCAATGGAAATTCTTCTGTACCTCTTGTTTGATTTACATCAATTTATATTTTTTGTGATACATTTGCAACACTGTTTCAGAATCTGCAATAAGAGTCATGTGTTTTTAGAATTCTCCAGCCCTTCTTTCTGATATTTTATGTGGTCCCTCAGCCAACTCCTCTCTGTTACAGTTCACTTGAAAAGTACGTATTAAAAATATATGTTTGGCACCCAGGTTTTCCAAAGTTACTTAAACCTTGAATGATTTGGATTTCATGCATAATTTTATTTTAAAACTCTCTCTTTAACTCAGAGTCAGCCCCATCTTGCCTGCAGTCACCGAGGGTTACCTCCTTAGACTTCTCTTAGAAAATACAATTGCAAGCATTGCCTGGGGCCCTCAAGATCTGCTGTAACAAATTTAGATATTTTATACTGGTTATCCACTTGACTCACCATCTTTAAACATTTATGTACAGTTCCTCTGCTTGCTCCTTCCAACTTCAGACAATCCATGAAACTGCCCTTGATGGCAACCGCTGCCTCACGCCTGTTTTAGTCCCATCATACAGCAGGTTAATACTTCTCTGCTCTCAGATTAGCAGTGCTTTGGGGGTTAAATAATGTAGCTGATCAAATCCTTCCCTTCTAAAGCAGGATTTAAGCATGTCTGTTGAATCTCGGTGGGTTTAGTGTAAATAGACAAAGAAGGAAAACATGAAAGACAGGGTCAGATTTTCTCCTGTAGAAATGTAGCTGCAAAAGATGCAGACACCTGCATTTTGAAAGAGAAGAGCAACGGCTGATAGAAACATTCACAGTGAAGTTCACAAGGAGACATTGTGATCTTGTCTCCTCCTCCATGCTTATTTCTTGGGAATAAAAGTCCTGTTCCAAATACAAATGTTGCATTTGTTTGGGTTTTTTTCACTAAGAAGTTGAATAGTACTTATACTTTTCAGCCTTATAGAAGAAATGGGATTTTCCTCAGTTTCAGGATGTGTTTTACTTACTTTTTGCCATTAATTTAAATGTTTATCCTCACTCCTTTATCATCCCAAAAGTGAAATGGATTCCCAAAAAGTCAGATGCTCCAGAAACTCCAGCGGGGAATTAGTTTTTAATTTTGTCAGGGAAAGGCTTATAAATTTAGGGATGGATGACAAAATTGATAGGGGGATGAGAGGAGAGGAAGGATAAATATAACAGTAAAATAGTTCTATTTTCTTTAGCTTCACAAAAGTTTAGACAAGCTGAAGATATGTCACTGGGTATTTTTAGCTGGTTTTTTGATATTTTTTTTCTGGTTTTTTTCTCATATATTAAAATTATTTTGCATGTATAAGTAAATAGAAAGGAAGTGAGAGCTCTGACCTTGTATAGATGGGGAAATGAGGATGACTGTAGCAGAAAAGATGAAACAAAGGTTAAAATTCCCACTAGTTTCCACTGCAGACCTCTTGACTGAGAGATGACACTGGGGCTAATGCGCAAATGATACCAAAGAGAACATATTGTGAGACAATTTAAAACATTTCTGTACCATTTCTGACTCTTCTTTCCTCAATGGTGTCATTAGTTTGTAAGCTTCAGCTCCTGCACTCAGCAGCAGTGTCTTTTACAACAGCTGCTTCTGCTATTGACTGATGAAATTAAAATGCACTTAAAAGCATTACAGAGAACAGACTTGCAGAATGTTCAGTGTGGATTGACATTGCCATGAGAAACTGTATTGATTTGCCATATTTATTTATGGGACTTCTTCATGACAAATTTTTATGGATATTTGAAGGAGGTGAGAAAAAAGAATTCACTTCAAAGACTGCAAGTCCTCAGACTATATTTTTTTCTTTTTGTCTGCTTTTGAATGGCAAAATCTGCTACGCTATTCTGGATTTTGAGCCTCAAATTTACACAGACAAAGCCTGTCCTACAAATAATTGAGTGTAGGAAAACGGCTATTTCTCAGCCTTTCTGAACATACATAGAGTTGGCATTCATACCGTTTTCTGTTACTTTTACCTGTTTCTACTTTCTGCCAGACTTTCCTTCTACATTTCTCCACCTCTTCCTCACCTGGCATGTAGAATAGCAAATGGAGCTAAATGAGCTCACAGAACAAACTCACTATTATGTCATTAATGATTAAACTTCTATTATGTTTCAAGGTAGAAAGTTCGGTGTGAAATTACTCAAAGTAGGCTGTCAAAAATTTAATTTGCAAAAGCTGTTTTTTGCAATTCTCGCATTGAGTAGTGTTATTGCTATTATTACACAAACAAATAAATACAATTTAAGGGCTGCTTAGATGTTGGTGTAAAGCTTAGTTTTTAATAGCATGGGGGAACAGAAAGATATATGTACGTGTTTATAAATAGTAATTATTTGCAATGGAGACAGTATGTTCAATGCAGATGGTATTTCCATGATGTTAAGCAGGATCTTTATGAGTTCAGTCTCATAATCTTAACAATTTCAGAGAGCAAAAGAATGTTGATGAGACAAGTCTTCTTGTCCCTTACAGCTGAAATAGTGAAGGTTTTTGTTTCATCAAAAAAATGGTGTCCCTAACTATATTTCATTCTATGAAAAAACATTACAATGTACCAATTAAAATAAAATATATTATAAAGTTTATTCTTGAAGCTAAGTTGACCTCATTCATTGAAGTCACAGCTCTAAACATTCCTAACCAAAACAGGTTAAAACTTTTCCACTCAACTCTGCTGAGACCCCACCTGCAGTGCTGCATCAGCTCTGGGCTCCCAGCACAGCAAGGACAGGGAGCTGCTGGAGCCAGGCCAGAGGAGGAACCTAGGTGATCAGAGGGATGGAGCAGCTCTGCTGGGAGGAAAGGCTGGGAGAACTGGGATTGTTCAGCCTGGAAAAGGGAAGGCTTTGGGATGACCTAATTGTGGCCTTCAGGTACCTGAAGGGGACAGACAAGAAAGAAGGAGGGAGAGTATTTGCAAGGGCCTGGAGTGACAGGACAAGGGGGAATGGCTTTAAACTGAGAGAGACGAGGTTTAGATTAGATGTTAGGAAGAAATTTTTTACTGTGAGGGTGGTGAGGCGCTGGACCAAGTTCCCCAGAGAAGCCCATCTCTGGAAGTGTTCAAGGCCAGGTTGGATGGAGTTCTGAGCAACTTGGTCTAGTGGAAGATGTCCCTGCCCATGCCAGGGGGTGGAAAGAGATGATCATTAAGGTCCCTTCTAACTGAAACCATTCTCTGATTCCATAATTCATCATATTTCTACCAAGCAGTAGGGAGATGAGACAAATAGCATAAAAATAAAGGCATGTGTTTCAAGAAAATGAAACATCTCTTTTCAGGAAGAATAAAAGAGAACTGTCTTTTTATCAAACATGCCGTTGCACATCAATGCAAAGATTGAAAGATGAACAAAAATAAGTAACAGTTTAGCAACTTTTATACACTAAAGTCCTTGGAAAAGTGGATCCACCATGACTATTTTCAAGAAATAGATAATAAATATCAGTTAATGTTATAATACAGCTATAATAATTATAAATTATATAAATTATTATAATTTGGAGCTACATATTTTCATAGAAAATTTATAGATTATTTTTAAAAAAATCTTTCTAAATGTCGATGCTATATGTTATCAGCATACTTCATTTATATATACCTTTCCCCTTGTAAATCAACCTGTGTTAAGACAACATACAATTCTGTTGAAATCAATTTGGATTTGACTTTTTGCTTACCCTGTCTTTCTATTATATCTTCTTCAGATTTCTTGCTATGTTCTCACAACCAAAATGTTCTTTGCTTGTCAGACCAATGTTTGAAAAGTAGCAAAAAATGAAAGAGTCTACATAACAGTACTGTTAGCGTGGAAAACACATAATCACGGAATGATTATATGCAGGTGCCTTTATTCGAGCTCGGGAAGCCGGGGTGTAACATCTACCCAAATCTGGCTTCGCCATAGGTTTGAAACGAGTACAGTTTTATACCTTTCCTTACAGAACAGTGATGTAATCATATGTTAATCATCAACTTATCATTGTTCCATTGTTTCCCCCCAAGCATGACTTTAAGCCCCCGTATCTCCCATAGTATTTCTGATTTATTTCACAGGTGCTAATCCGCATGATTTCACTAAAACAATCCCCATTCTCTAAGCAATCTTCGTGATCATGTTGCTGAGCCCTGTACATGCAGTGCCTTCCTATCCTGTTCCTAAAGCCTATTTTTAACTAACATTTTAACCCAATGTTAACATTCCCCCCTTTGAAAGCATTTTCACTTTATAGGTGTGAATGCTTTCACTTGATATAGTCCTTTATAGTGGATGCTCGTCTTCGAATCCAGGGTTGTCATGAGCATTGTTATAGATGCTGTTGTGGACCGGAGAATCCGCAGGTGATGGACGTGGATCCTTGTTCCGTGTCAGTGCCCTCATTATTCTTCGGTTCCAGGATGTCTTTCTCCATATCTCTCTTTTCAGTATGCTGTAGATTACCCAAAGTACTAAAAACATAACTAATTAGATTATTAAATTTTCAATAATAGATTTAATCCATGAACTCACATTCCATCCTAATCCCTTGAAGATTTTATCTAACCAATTTGTAGTCAAATCCTTTTGTTCATCCTGTTCTCCGTACTCTATTTGTTTTAACTGATTGATGTCATGTTCTACATCTGCAGTTACATCTGGGATATGGATGCAACAGTGATCAACTTGTCCCCTTAGAAACCCACACACTCCATGTTCTTTTAGGAGTAGCATATCTAAAGCCAATTGATTTTGTAAAGTCATTTTGGTAGCAGCTTGTAATTGCATGTTTAGTTCTTTGAATCCTTCCCGAGTAATTCTTGCTAACCTCTCTACCTGACCTGTAAGTCTGTACATCATTTCTCTGTTTCGGTAGTTTGCTATAGGGCCAAACAGAGATTCTAGAGTCCACCCAGATTCTACTCCACCAGAGGGTTCTTGCCAAGTTTCATCCTGATTTTCATTATCTGAAACCTCTCGCCTTTTTCTTATTTGCAAAAGTTCATGTTTTCCCATTGAATGGGGACTTTTCCAGATTGGACATAAAGTAGGGAGGCCCAGAGTAAATTCTTTTACTTTACCATCTACAGGCAGGTGGGTTGTCCAGATACCATCACTCGTTCCCCAAACAAATTGTCCTGGGCTCTTGATTGTGCTTCTACTACATCCTATTTTTATTCTATAATTTACATTACCCTGTTTATGTTTGATTCTTTTACAGGCACAATCAATTCGCATAGCAGCCGCCAGTGATGGTACTTATTTTATCTCTACATCATCAGACATGCAATCATAGGTTTTATTACATGCCCACCAACTTACCTCATCTGCCTGCACTCTGCTGCTGGTGGCAGTGTTTATTACTGCTGGATCAGTGCCATCTTCAGGGCCTGTCCATTTTAGGCACCAAGGAGTGTTTGCCATATATTTAAATTTTGAAGTATACTCAGGGACCATGCACTGTCCCAGGGTTACATCCTATCCTTTCTATCCTTTGCTTCACATTTCCATATCAGGGTGGTCTTTGTGACATTTTCTGTGACCTTTTGATAGTGTGGCAAGAAGCATTGCCATTTGGCAAGGTTTGATCTTCAACCCACCACTCTAGATTTTGTCCCACTTTCTCATTACTTAAAAGATAGTCCTTTTGCTCAAGTACTGCATCCAACCATAACCTGTTATATTCCAAGTTACTTTAACTTTCTGCCTGGACTCGGGTACTTGTTTACATACAATTATTTTATTGTCCAGAATTTCAGGTAATTTTGATGTGATAATTTCCCAGTTTACTGGGTCTCCTGCTGCCTTTGGTATTGGCAGACAGGCAGTTATTCTACTGATGTTTTGCATTTTGGCAAAATCTTTAACTAACCCAATCATCGCATTCTCAGCCCAAATTTCATTGGAAACTTTTATCACTTGCGTTTTTGCCTGTACCTCTCTCTTCATTCTAGAATGAAGAGTGGTTAGTTGATTATCCTGCATTCCATATCCTCAAGCAATATCACTCCCAATTAATATCCATAAAATGAGTATCGGCACAGGTACTAAGATCATTTTAAACAGTTAAACCCATCTTATCTGCAATTTCATCAGTCCCGGGGTTGTGCAGCCCACAGTCTCGGATGGGTCTTCTTTACTCATGTGTAGTGTACCCAAGGATCCACTCCAGCCACCTTGCCTGCTGTGAAAGTGGTCAGCAGCACCTGATGGGGTCCGCTCGGTCCACTCCACCTCTCCTTTAAAGGTTCTTCATCTCCAGGGAGAATATCATGGACTGGATTCTCGTGAGCCAGCGGCCTATTCCACACGAGCGTGCTCCAAAGCTGTGCTAAGGTTTTCCCGAGAGACAGAACATGATTATATATTTCCTGTTTTCCTGCAATATGTATATTCGGGTTTGGTTCAGGAGATTTGAATGGTTTCCCATATACTATTTCAAAGGGACTGACTGACATTCCACTCCTAGGCTTTACCCCAGTCCTTAAAAGTGCTCTTGGTAGGGCTTGTGGCCACTGTAACTTGGCCTCCTGACATATTTTACTGATTTGCCCTTTAGTGTTTGGTTCATCCTCTCTACCTGTCCACTAGATTGTGGTTCTCATGGTGTGTGGAGGTCCCAAGCTATTCCCAGTAGCATGCTCACTTCCTTTACCACTGTAGCTATAAAGTGTGGTCCTCTATCTGAAGATACCCCTAATGGCACTCCAAGCCTGGGAATGATTTCGTGTAGCAGCCACTTCACTGTCTCTTTGGCTTGGTTGGTGTGACAGGGAAGGACTTCTGGCCATCCTGAAAATGTGTCAACCCCCACCAGCAGGTATTTGTACCCTCGAATTCTTGGTAACTCTACAAAATCTACCTGCCAATAATCTCCTGGTTCTATACTTACCTGAATTTTTCCTAGCTGTGCCTGCTGTCTAGCCACTGGGTTGTCCCTCAGGCAAATTTCACATTTTGACACTATTGATTTGGCCATTGTTAACATTCGTACCAAGACTACATTTTGTTTTAGCCATTTCACCAATGCTTCTGCACCCCAATGACATTCATTATGTTTAATTTGCAGAATTTGTCTCATTATCAAGGGGGGTAGGACTATCTGTCCTTGTGCAGTAACATACCACCCCTCTGAATTCTTTTATGCATTCAGCAAATGTCCCAGTTTCTCGTCTTCTGTTGAATATTTTGGTTCTGAAGGTAAATTGAATTGAGACACCTTTAGCTTCATAGATATCAATGCCATTGCTATTTGCACATCTCCAGCAACCTCTCAGGCTGTCCAGTCCACCTTCCGATTTCCCTCACAGATTTTGGAGCTTCCTAATTGATGTGCTTTACAGTGCATAATTGCCACTTGCTCAGGTTTTTGTACTGCTTTTATCAACTGCAGAATTGCATCTTGATGTTTAATATGTGCCCCTTGAGAGGGCAGCAACCCTCTTTCTTTCCATAGTGCCCCAGGTACGTGCACTACGCCAAATGCATATTTTGAATGAGTCCAAATATTTACCTTCTTTCCTTCACTCAATTCTAGTGCTCTGGTTAAGGCAATCAATTCTGCCCTCTGGGCAGATGTGTTTGGTGGTAATGCTTTGGCCTCTACTACTGTGCTGATTGTTGTTACCGCATATCCAGCATATCTGGTTCCATTCTCCACGAAGCTGCTTCCATCCGTGAAGAATTCCCACTCTGGTTGCTCCAGCAGAACATCTTTCAGGTCTTCTCTCGCTGAGTAGGTGTACTCTATTACTTCCACGCAGTCATGTTCCAGTGGGCCTTCCTTAGGTGTGGTGCCTAGAAACAGAGCTGGATTCAAAAGGTTAGTTGTCTTTAGTGTGACATCATCCCGTTTGGTTAGGATTGCCTGGAATTTTATCATCCTGCTTGGGGATAGCCAGTGGCCCCCCTTTCGCACTAGGACAGTGGTCACCATGTGTGGCACATAGACATCTATGTGTTTTCCCATCGTGCACTTCCTGGCCCCCTGTATCAATAACACAGTGGCTGCAACTGCCTGCCGACATGCAGGCCATCCGGCACTTATGTTGTCAAGCTATTTGGAGAAGTAGCTGTATTGGTTTGAAAACAAACCAGTGGGAGATCACAAGTCAAGATTGAAAGTGAAAATAAGTGAAATAATACACGGAAAAGCACTGACAAAGTCAGATACAACCTGACACCTTGTTAGGGTGGTGGTAGCAGTCCAACTGAAGTAGTTCAGTTCAAGCGGTGATCCTGTGAAGGTCTGGTCTCCAGCTGAAGGTCCAGTGATAGCTCTTGTCCTCTGGGAACCCAGTAGACAGGGCTAGCTCAGGCAGTTCCAAGGCCAGGTTATATCCAGGTGGGAACACCTGGCTCCTCCCTCCTGGGCAGAGCATCCCACAGTGGGATAAGATAAGTCCATGAGTCACGCGGTGCGTCCCTGATGGCCCATTGTCTGTCATCTGGGGTGGGTCATTAGCAGGTGATAGCAGCTAACAGCCCACAGCTGGTGGTAATAGAATACTCAAATACATCTATATTGCAACTTAGGACAGTAGCCTACCAGCCTTTTCCAGCTCCCCAATCGTTGGGTCAGGACCTCCAGTGCCAAGCATTGCCTTTCATGCACGAACAGCTGAAAGTCTTTTGACAGATCGGCAAACCGAGCGCCGGGGCAGTCGTCAGTGCTTCTTTCAGTTTCAGGAAAGCTTCTCTCTGTGCTTTGCCCCAGCTGAACAGCTGCGTCTTCTGAGCTTCATACAGGGGTTTGGCATTAGCCCAAAGTGCATGATCCACAGGCGGCACCATTCTGCCATGCCGAGGAGGACTCGCAGCTCATGGAGATTCTGGGGCTCTGGAATAGCACAAATAGCTTGGATATGGTTAGTACTTAATTTTCTCTGCCCTTGTGCGATTTCACATCCCAGGTAAATTACAGTCTGTTGTGCAATTTGTGCCTTTTCCCTGGACACTTTGTATGCTCCCATGCCCAGTGAGTTTAAAATCTCAATTGTTACCTTTATGCAGGTTTCCTTTTGTTCTGTTGCTATCAGCCTATCATCAGCATACTGTAGCAGGAGGTATTGATTTTTTGTTACTTGCCCCTCTTTGGTCCAGATCTCCAGGTCCTTTGCCAGTTGGTTTCCAAATAAGGTGGGGGAGTTCTTGTACCCCATGGGAAGCCGAGTCCATGTGTGCTGGGTCTTCCTTCCATTCTCTGGATTTTCCCATTCAAAAGTGAACAGCTTCCTACTTTCTTTGTCAAGGGGTATGCAAAAAGGCATCTTTTAAGTCAATTACGGTAAACCACTTATAAAACTCTTTTATGAATGTTAACAATGCATCAGGGTTAGCAATTACTGGATAAATGTCTTTGGTTATTTCATTTATTGCCGTTAGATCCTGTACTAGCTTGTAATCTCCATTGGGTTTCTTTTACTGGGAATATTGGGATATTATACTCTAATTTGCACTCTGCCAGAATTTAATATTTTAGGAATTTATCAATAGTGTTTGCTATACCGTGCCTCCGGTATTGTTTTACCTGCACGGTTTTTCCTTCCTCTTTTAACTCTACATGTACTGGCTGTGCCAACTTAGATTTTCCAGGTATGTCCGTCTCCCATACTGAGGGAATTACGGCATTCTCCACCTCCTCTGGGATTGCAGAGGCTGGTTTCTCTTTTATCATTAAGATTTTTTTTTTCTTTTTTTTTCTTTTTTTTTTCCTCTCCTTTTTCTCTTTTTTCTTTCCTTTTTTTTTTCACTCCAGAATTTTCATTAATAACTCACCATTTTCAAAAGTTACCACTGCTTCCAATTTTGCCAGTAAAACATGGGACATATAAAAATTCTTGAGTCAATACTTTGTTTCCAAAACACAGGTCTAGGGTTGCAGAAATGGCCATTTTCCTCCTTCTCTGTGGCCCAACTATTGTGGTAGATTTATCTGTCCTTCTAGATCATTTAAAACTGAATATGTGGCCCCTCTGTCGATTAAAAAATCCCACCGCTCTTCTCCTAACGTTGAAGTCACCAGCGCTTGCTGGGTCACAGCACCCTTGGCAACCTCTTGGAGCTGATCATTCCAGTGAAACCGGTTGGGATACCAAGTCCTGGCAGACTCTTTCTGTCCTGGGTCGGGTCCAATGGGCTATGGGTCCACCACCACCACCACCCCCACCGCTGTCCAGTCCCCCAGCACCCCCTCCCCCACACCCTTGTACCAGAACCAAACCGCGGCCATCCACGGGCAAGGGTAAAAAGGGGCTGCCACAAGCAGGTGAAGAGGGCACGGATGGCAGAGGGGGACATCCCCAGGGAGGTGTAGGTGGGAAAGGTGGGCACCCCCGAGAAGGCGTAGGTGGTGTAGAGTCAGACCCTGTAGGAACCACTAGTAAATCACTTTCCAATATATCTTTCTGATGCAAACTCTCATTCAATGCCAAGCGCTCCAAACAATAGTTCCCTTCAACGCAAGCCAGACATTTATCATCGCAAACCGCCGCAGTAACCAAACCACCCTCCAACAGCCACTCTGGGTTTTCTTGCAAACAGAAAAATAAATCAACATACAGAACTTCATCTAATTTTCTCTTATGCTTACAAAACAACAACAAATGAGATATCAGGTCAGGTTGCAAAGAACCATTTTCAGGCCACCTCCTTCCAGCCTGGAAAATATATGTTGGCCACTCGATCAGCATATCCTTACGCAATTCTTGGCCAAAATTACCTTGCTTCCAATGTGCTAACAAGCACCCCAAAGGAGAATTACGAGATATGGGAGCATAGCCACCCACAATCCCTTTAAGCTTCTCCATTTCCACTTGCCGACCCTGCAATGCTTTTGCAATTGTCTTACGGACGGCGCCCGGGCATACCACTAGGAATTCCTTAGCCCAACCAAGCGTAGCTTTCGCTGCGTCTTACTGGCAGGCAACCAAACCACCATTAAAGGCACCTTACCTTCTCCAGGGGACGTTGTGAGCGGCGGAGGGTTGCGGCGCGATGGGCTCCCTGAGAATCCCTCGGTGCCGGCTGGAGCGTGATCAGGTCGTGGGGTCCTCAGCAGCGCTCACAGGGTCCCATCTGGGTCACCAAAATGTTAGCGTGGAAAACACATAATCACGGAATGATTATATGCAGGTGCCTTTATTCGAGCTCAGGAAGCCGGGATGTAACATCTACCCAAATCTGGCTTCGCCATAGGTTTGAAACGAGTACAGTTTTATACCTTTCCTTACAGAACAGTGATGTAATCATATGTTAATCATCAACTTATCATTGTTCCATTGTTTCCCCCCAAGCATGACTTTAAGCCCCCTTATCTCCCATAGTATTTCTGATTTATTTCACAGGTGCTAATCCGCATGATTTCACTAAAACAATCCCCATTCTCTAAGCAATCTTCGTGATCACGTTGCTGAGCCCTGTACATGCAGTGCCTTCCTATCCTGTTCCTAAAGCCTATTTTTAACTAACATTTTAACCCAATGTTAACAGTATCAGCTTTATTTTTGTACATCATCAGGAGTGGTGTTGATCCTTTCAGTAGCAAAAAAAGAGCTGCACTAAAAATACAATTTAAAAAATCTATTAAATTCAATCAGCTTGTAGATCTGAATGTTCTTTCTTCTCCTTTTATGGTTTAAGAAACCGCACCTAAGCTTGTAAAATGCTGTAAATAGCTGATGTATAAAATACAGTTTTGAAAAAATGACAGGACAGACTGAGAATAAATAAACTGCAAACTTTTATTTTAAAACAATGAATTTTTCTATGTTATTGAAGAAGATATTTGTATATGTTATCTCAAGATACTAGAAGAATTTCAAAGGCTGTTCATGCAAAAGATTTAAATATATCTTATTTCATTGTAGACTTTGAAATGTGACTTTATCTTTTAGCACCATTTTGAATAAACACAATAGATACAGAAGCTTCTCAGTAAGCTGATAGATATTTTGGAAGTACATTAAATTAATGCATTGTGAAGGGGTATTGTTCTATTTATCTTGATAAGAACATTAAATTCACATGCCCTAAACTAAGGCAAAACGTACCAGAAAAATGTTGATCACATAGCTGGATTTTTCTGCTTCAAACAACAAAATAGAGTCAGTAGAATGGGAAAAAGATAAAACTTTATACAATAGTGCATTTACAGTGAGCAAAAAAAAAAAGTCATATAGCTAACATCTCCAGCAATGTCCTACATTTGTAGTCATAACACTTCAAGCTAAGTAAAATGTTACTTCTCTTTTCCTTGACTCATCTCAGCATTACACATTGGTTGGACAATCAGAAGTCGAGTGAAAGACAGCCTGTGTTTGAGTAAGTGTCTGTTCTTTAATTGCTGTGCCTTGCGTTGCTTTAGAAGTAGTGAATGATCACATTGATAAAGACTGTAATTATGTGAAGACCAAGGTGAGCATGGAAGAGAAAGAATTAGAGATATTGACTCAGAGCAGACTCTATGTGTTTTGTGTTTGAGAAACATATAAAAACATGTACAAAAATGCAAGTACATATACACATAGCTGCATTATTTCTTGTTATAATGTTAGCAGTTTTCCATATATCAGCATCATGTAGTAGTGTTGATCCAAACACTGTGTTTTGGCTCCAAATTCATATGTTGGCTCTGTATTGGTCTCAGTTCTTTTAAGTTGACAAATTATCCAATGACTTAATTCTTGCATTTGTGATTTTTATTTGGTCACATGTAGAAAAATAATCAAGGTAAAATGTTCATTACTTTGATAAACATGGAGAGAGGGGTGTGTTGTGTTCAGTAGTTTTTCCAAAATTTTTGTAGTACCAAATTGTACTGAATAGCATTAATCTATGTTTTTAAAATACATGTTTAACTTTTTTGGTTTGAATAAGGCATGTCAAACATCCTGGATTGCTTGGGGAGCTCTATCTATAGTGTGTCTCACTTTCATAGTAGTTGCACACCGTGTCTGCTTAATCTAACAGGAGAACTGATCATATACAGATCTGTCATCTATAAAGTATTACTGACATATAATTTATACTGTTTAACACCGAGAAGTAAGGGGTCAAACAAACAAACAAACAAACAAACAGAATTTAACTATACAAAGATGTAATGGCCAGAAAATAAGCAGCAAAAGGAAATGGGTAGCAAACGTCTACTAAGTTTCTACAGCAGGAATCTAGAGATCCTCTTAGGATGAGTGGAATTTCTCATATTTACTTTGTCTAAGAACACATATTTCTGCCATATTCGCAGGGGCATTGAGGACATTTTGGGTGTAGGTTTTTTTGAATGGAAAAGAACAATTTTTCATATACATAATTTTCATGGATTTACTAGCTTTGAAAGACAATTCATTGGGAAACTGAGTTGCTGGAACTACTCATTAAAAGGCCGGATTGACATAGCAGTAGGGTACATATTTTATTGTTTGACTTGCCTGTTTCTTGACACTATTATGTAGCTGCTGAAATGCCTACTAAGACAGAGAGAGACACTATGGGCAAAGAAAGTAGAGATTTTCAGAGTGGCTGGAATATGTGGCTTTATGTCCTCTTTTCAAATGGAGCTCAGTTATTTCTAGAGTAGAAAACCCTTCCTCTCAACTAAGAGACAATGGCAAGGTGGCTCAGGTAGGCACAAGGGATGTGAGGAATTGGCAGCATGCAGATTTAGCTGCACAAATGCCTGTCACATCTCCATTAAGATGTGTACCCCTCTGTAAGAAAGAAAAACCGTCTATAAAAAACAACATTAAAGAGCAACTTTCAGTTTCACCTCAATCCACCAGAGGAAAAAGGTTAAAATATGGAGAAGACAGATGAATTGGAAAAATTGTTTCTTATCTTTTATACTAAGATCTAGAACTCTTCCTGCTGCAGTAGGCAAGTCAAGATCCCTTTTTCATCCCAGCAAATAATGACTAAATTTAGCATGTGGACAAGAGTTGGGTCAGCTACCTGAAGACAGAAATCTTAGTGCCTTGCAGATCACATTTGTTTTGAAAGAAAAAGGCATTTTCATTGCTATGGTTTTAGCAACAGCACACTTGAAATATATGGAATGAGAGAACTGTGGGCTTTCTGTTGCTGCTACACAATTGTGCTCAATCGACAAATCAAATTCTAAACAACCCTGGGAAAAAGTGACATAAATTCTGAAAATAAAAGCAATCAAATAAGATATGATATGCTGGCTGGCAATTTCAAAGCTACTTTCATTGGAACAAGCTGTGACCTGTAAATATTTTTTTTAACTATTACAATGAGTATTTAATTCTTCTGTCACAAATACAAGACAAATTGTTTGTTAGTCCATTGACCTTCCTTTCCCTATATGTGATGCCTGACCTAATTGAGAAAATTTTCATCAAATATTACTTAGACCCTGACATTTTTTTCTGCTGAATATGGACACAATCTCTGCCTATCTCCTGCTTTTACTTCCACTGCTGTTCTCACTCAGTCTTTTGACCCAACTGCAAACTGAAGCATGCAATGGTACTGCAGAAATCATTAACCTGTGAACAGTTTCTGGAAGTCCCACATCTCTTCTCTCAGTGTCTTGTTTGAGTTCTGTAGGTAAAAGTCACAGTGAGGATTTGTACCTGCCTTCTAGGACCAGGTCATCTCAAATAAGGACTTAACTGAAAATCTTCTTGCAAGAATTGTGAAGATGTTTCTTCCAAAGACGATTAAGAGAAGTTGTGCTGGGCTTTCATCTGTTTGTTCTGTCATCTCATATTTATCAATGAAGGTATGCACTTGGACAAAAATTTCCTTCTCAAATTAGGAATTGGGTTGAGTGAGACTTTAAAAATCAATGTATCTAAGACCATATGTAAATTTATTAAAAAATTTATTAAAAATATCTGTCAATAGAAACTCAGAAATAATTGCAACAGCACTTTCATTAAACATTATTTTAATTGAGGCAACACATGGGGTCTTGCTGGACAATATTAGCTTGGCTCTACCCTTGAATGAGTTACAACTGTGATTTCTTCTTCTGTGAAATACATGAACAAGTAAAATTTTACTTCTCACTATGTGAAATTGAGACCAGTTCCTCTGCAGTTTCCATCACAACTTACACAGTGGGCTTAAGTGACACTGAAGGTGTCAGAGTCCTTGGCAGACTAGTCTTTCAGCTCAATTTCACTCAGAAAGGGAACCGTTATTCTCTAAACTTAGATTTCTGTACTTTGGCATTCTTTGAAATTAGACAAGAATATTTTGCAGAGAATGTTAAGAGGTTTCAAAGGATAAATTAATAATTCAAAGTAAGTAATAGCCATAGAATAGCCATCTCTCAAACATCTACAACACACACATCTCTAAACAAAAACAATTGCATCAATAGAGTGTCACCAGAACTCTGAGCAATGAATCGTTAGCCTGAGCAATGAATTGTTAAGTCAGTCTCTCTAATCTCAGACCAATTATGGTGCTTATGCACTGTTAATCAATATGGCACCAGACTACTATCAGGCAAATCTAGGGTTTGAGTTTGACTTTTTGACTTTTCACAGAAAACTTTGTTTCCAATTAAACAGACAAATTAAAGTAAAAATTATACATAAATATACATTTTCCAATGTATTTTTTTATTATACTAATTTTCTGGTTAAAAGTGTTACCTACTACCTTGTGTGTTTCACTGTTAAATAACCTCAGATAGATTTTATAAAATGATAAAATAATAATTGCATGACAAGGAAGAGAGTTCCTTTGGATTTGGATTTTGTCTGGTCTTCGGATTTTTTTTTTAATTGTGTACAAGAGGGTAGAAAAAAATAAAATTAGTGAATAATGCTGCTACCAAATTTTACACAAGTGAGACACTGTCACTCTTTTTGAACAGGGAGTAAGGTACAATGTTGATATTAAGCCTTAACAGAATTGTCAAGCAAGTATTGCTTTCCTAACTTCATAATTGCCCAAACCTAAAGTTTTTACCTTTCGGGTTTCATTTGCAATCAAAGATAAAACTGTTTAAGAACCGTAGTGCTATTATTAGTTATCACAGGTACTTTTAATAATCAAAATATTATTGTAAGTAAGGTAAACTTCTTCATTTTCTCAACATTTGACTTAGAAAACCTCTTAAAATTTAATATTAAACTTATTAAAAAAACCAACTGTCTTGTATCATCTGACATCTGGGGTTTTGGACTGATTTAAATGAATGTGTCTCTGCTAAAGTCAATGGACCTGAATTTCAATAGTTATTAATCTGATGCATTACTTCTAAATTGCAAACTAGAGACTTTAAGCTTAAGAAAGGCTAAAAAAAAATTAGTGAAAGATGTTCTTCTAGCCCATTTAACTTAGCACGTAAGACATCTTCCTGTATTTAAACTTAAGCACCTAATCAAGTCTTGATAGAAATGACATTACAAATTAGAGCTATTGCTATTTGGTTGATATTAACCAGGACCAGAATCAACGTAATTTTTTAAATTTAGAGCTTTGTAAACTTAAGTTTAAATGATTGGATGCCAGAAATTAATACAGAACCAAGAGCTTTGCTGTACTTTCTCTGCTTGCCTTTTTAAGTCAGTCATGAGCAAATAAAACATTCTGTATTACGGATAGGAAGAGTGCTAGCAGAGACTAAAGTGCTTTAATAAAAGAGCTGAAATACAACTATTTTCAGGAGAATAGATCCTTATATATCACTGACAGGTGAGGCACATTAAGTGAAGGACCAAAATTGAATGTGATGTGGCTCACAGTGATCCCAGGGCTCCACATACACACCACATCTTGACTAGCAGTGAAGCTTGTTCTGATATACCCGGAATGGCAGAATATGCTGAGTTGAAAGAGACGTACATGGATCACCAGTCCAACTCCCAGCCCTCCACAACACAATCCCCAAGAGTCACGCAATGTGCCTGAGAGAGTTGTCCAAACTCTCCTTGAGCTCTGTCAGGATTGGTGCTGTGACCATTTCCCTGGAGAGCCTGTTCCAGTGCCCAGCCACCCTCTGGGTGAAGAATCTTTTGCTAATATCCAAACTCCCCCTGACACAGCTCCAGCCATTCTCTTGAGTCCTGTCACTGCTCACCACAGAGAAGAGATCAGTGTCTGCTCCTCCTCTCCCCTCACAAGGAAGCTGCAAACAGCAATTAAGTCCTCTCAGTCACCTCTTCTCCAAGCTGAACAGACCAAATTATATCAGCCACTCCTCACACAGTATCCCCCCTCCAGGCCCTTCACTGTCTTTATTGCCCTGCTTTGCATGCTCTCTAACAGTTTAATATCTTTCTTATATTGTGGTGACTAAAATGGAACGTGATAATCAGGGTGAGGCCAAACCAGTGCAGATGTCTGCCTGTGGAAGATCTTTGCTTTCCTTCTGTAAGCAGGGGTTTCTGATATGTTCCTTCTATGTCTGATGAAGTCAAGCATCCCTCCAACCTTGGTTCCCCCAGGAAGGAATCTGTTTAAAGCCCATCCATGATGTTCTTGAAGGGGTACAGTTAGATTACTAGAACACACACAAAATTAGTTTGTGCTCAAAAGGAACTCTCCAACACCAAACCACTAGTGCAGGCAAACAACGTGTCTCTTGCAAGGGACTTTCATAATCCCCCCATGTTCAAACTCTTAGTCCTTTGATAAAAAGTGAAGAGTTTTTTTTGTTATATAGCTGACAAAACTTGGTCTTGGTAAAATGGTAAGAGGAAACATTGAGCTGAAGCAGACTGATGGTCAGAACGCTCATCAAAATACAAGACATCCAAATTGCAGTCCCTTACCAATTGCATCTTTTGAATTATAGGAGAGACTATCAACTACTCAAGAGCAGGATATACCTTGATGTCTGGTGTGCTGGTTTTGGCTGGGGTAGAGATGATTTTCTTCACAGTGGGTAGCACAGGGCAGTTTTTTGATTTGGTTAAACCATGACACCTGCAAAGAAAGCATTCTGTGCCAGGAGAGTTAGAAAACTACTGCATCTGTATGTCCTACTGGATACGGTCCTTGGATGGTGGGGGGCTTCTTTCTTTCCAAAAATTGTCGCAAGAAATTTATGCATTTTGTTTCATCACAATAAGAATTTTTTTAATTAAGAAGATGTTTTGTTTTGCCTTAACATGAGAAGAGCCCAGAACAAAAATTCTTACTGAAGATGGAGTGCCTCTACCAGCAGGGGCAGAACTGCTTGCATTTCCTTGCTTTGCAGCCTGGAACAGGTAAGGTAAAGGCTCAGTTTCCCTTGGTGTCAGGAAGACTTCAGTATAGATTTGCCCATGGCTATGCCCTGATCAGTAGAGTATAACAGACAACTGACATTACAGACCCTACTGTTCACACCAGGCATGTTCAACATTTACCCATTGGATCAATCCTTCAGGGAATACTGACCCATTTCTTTCTAATTCCTGGATCCCTGTGTGGCTTGAAAATATATTAAACTCTTTGCTACTTGTATGAGGAAACTTTTAACATGGACTGAAGCAGAATGCAATTGGATCCTGAGGTTTAGGTGCCTCCAGGTATACACAGTTACTGAGCATTCTCTGTCAATCCTCCTTTTGGGCACATTTTCCTGTGCTCACCTATGCCTTTTTTAGCTGTCTTAGACAGTGTTTAGAACCTTTTTACACTAAAAAATGCTTTTCTTTTTTCTTTTCTTTTCTTTTCTTTTCTTTTCTTTTCTTTTCTTTTCTTTGGAGTAGTGAATAGAAACAAATATTTTGATTGCCATCAACATGAAGGATTTTTGAGAAAAAAATAAAGAGCTGCATTTTTTCATTATCAAGATGCACTTGAAATTAAATTTTAACGACTGAAAATACAGTGGGAGATGCATATTCATTTTATTCTTCACTACTCAGGTGTTATTAGGACTAGCTATGTATTGATTTCAATAGTGAGCAAAGACTGCCATCTTCTGATTTCCACAGTACAACTGCACAACTGAATACACATCTTAGTTTGCCCTGTTATTGTTTATCACAGTGTTTCCAACTGGAAAAAAGCCTTGGTCACATCTTCATCCTGTTGTCTGAAATACTGCGGCCCAGTGAGGGCCTTGTGTTCACAAGTACACTGCTCCACCTCTGAAAGAGAAACATTTACCTGTGTCAAATCAAACTTCTTCACTTGTTTTCTTGCATAGTTATTTCTTTCACAAATTTGTCATCTCATCCGCACTTACAAAAAATATTTTCTACTACCGTCAGTTAATTCATCAGCTGATGATTTTTTCAGTCACTTTCAAACTAAATGGTTAATGCTGTGACATCACTGAGCAGATGTGTATCTACCTCCCATTAGAGGTCAATAGTAGCCCAGCAACTAATGTTAGTACCTTAAGAATTCTCACCCAAAGGTTCAGCTATCTGGCCTGTGAACCTAAAAGTGAATATCAGGCAATTAATCAGATGCCTCAAGCTGTTCACAAAATTTGAAATGATATTGCAGGAGATCTGCAGCATATGAAACAGATGTGTTGTGCCCAATTTCCATGCCTTTATTACTCAAAAAACAGATTGAGATAAATGCACAGGCCTCTTTTAGCAGAAGGAAAGCATAGCTAGCAACACCTAGCTGTTGTTTACCACAGCTTTTATTCAGACTTAAGCCCCAGGTATGCTGCTGTTGGAAAGCACAGACAGATCATGAGCTTGAGGTGTGGGAGCCCTGTCTCTGAAGTCCATTACATCCAGATACCACACAAGGAAATGCAGTCTCTCATAGCAATCCTTTGGTGGACCTACCACTGGCACAGAAAGCCAACTGGCATATGCTCAGAGGGAAATCATGTTCTCAACTGCTGAAGACACTGTTCATCCAGCAGGCTTCCCTGACAAGGAAACCTCTTGGCTACCAAAGCTCATCTAAAGTTTAGATCACTTTCTATCTGACCAACAGCATCTGCATTCTCTATGTGTATCCTGCCATACAGCACAACCAATGCAACAGATTCAGAATCCTACAGCCATATCAAATTCAATACTTCACAGTTTGATCAGTAGTCTGGAAGAGTAAAAGAAGGGAATATTAACAGATTTGTATGAGGAAACCTGAATTTGCAATTGTTTTATTATTTCCATCCTTGTTTTAAGGAAGTTCTGTCTTCATATTCTGTTCCATGACTCTCAGAGTGTTTTTATCTCATTTAAATATTCCTTTCAACCCTTTCCTGAGAGGAAAACCTACTATATAGAAATATTTTATGTCATATTATAAAAGCTCAGATTTTCTGTCAATTTGTTTCTGTGTATTAAAGTGCTAATCTGAGATTTATTCAAATATAGGAGTGACTAGATGTAAATGTTTCTGTGTGTTTATGAATGATTAAATAAATATCCTTCATTCAAAGTGTTCAGTCATCCAAAAAAAAATCCCACTGCTTAGTCACTGTAAGTAGAATCCTTTTCCTTTCTCAGCTTTTTGATGTCACTGGTTCAACCATGAGTTATCTATTTAGTCCCTTGGGCATAAAACCAAAGCAATAGCTGGGTCTTTGAGACCTCACTCGTGGCCTCACTATGTCCAGTTCTTGTCTACCCAATACTAGAGAGACATAGATGTACCAGAGTCCAGCAAAAGGCCACTGAGGTGATGAAAGAACTGGAGCATCTCACATGCAAGGAAAGGTGGAGAGAGCTGGGACCATTCAGCCTGGAGCAGAGAAGGCTCAACGGAACCTTGTCAATTTGTGTCAATAATTGAGCGGAGGACATGAAAGAGAGCGAGCCTTTCTCAGGAGGATGCAATGGACATGAATTGCCTGAAACACAAACTGAAATACAGGAAACTGGGATTAAAGTTAAAGAAGTATTTTTTAGCTCACTATCTGAATGTGTATTGATTTTGTATGTTATTAGGAGAATATGTGCAACTAGCTGTGGTAACATGTTTTTCTATCTGTGTAAATGCTTTCTTTTCCATTCAGCAGTCAACCTAAAAAAAATCAGGCAAACCCCCCACTGAGTTAGAGCAAGCCAAGTGACACTTCTGTAAATCCTATAAAAGCAATAAGGATACTTTCCACAAGCCAGCCAAAGAAACAGACCTTCATCCTGCTGGTCAGTACAAATAACAAAAGAGAAGAAAAATTTTCATCTGGAGGTTTTAGTGTAGCCTGTACTGGTTCACATTTCATGGTCCTGTTTCTCTGTTAATTTTATAATTAAGAAATTACATCCAATAAGGCCTTTACATTTTCAGAATGTGACATTGTTGATATTAGAGACAATTATTCAGAACCAAAATTACTATGAATGAGGAAGGTTAGAGTTCTGATATCACTTCAGAGAATGATTAATGATTTACACAAGGTAAAATAATGTCAACAGTACGCCCAGCACAGAGTACGCAGATTCAGCTTCAAGAGGCATCAAACAGAAAATCACTTTGTTTCCAATTTCTGAGTGCAGGAAGAAGATGTAAGTGTGAAATAAACTGTTTGTTCTGACCAGTTCACCGACAGATCAGTACCCACTTTAGCCATTCTAAACCAAAATTCTTCATCTAATAAATTTCATTCAAAAGAAGTTAATAGACAGACTAGACTTATTTTCATGGACTTAATTTCACAGGATACACATGCTACTTCAGTACAACAATAGAATTATAAAATCAGATTTTTTTTATTATTCTTTCTATTCTTTTTTTGGCCTAAATAGTCATTACGATCTCTGCTGTGGCCTCTTCATCACTTAACAAATATCTTTGCTTGATTGACTTCCATTTCCATCTTAGAAGAAAGAGACAAGAATTACCTGCACCCACAGTCCTTCTGACCATTGTGTGTTTGACTAGTAGAACAAAAACAGATGCTAAATAAAGTAAAATTCAAATCTCTTCTGATCCAAGATTTCTTGTCACTAAAACAGCATCCTCTCTCATATCATGAACAAAAAATGCACTTGGGTTTAAAGAATTATGCAGAAAATCTTGGACTATTTTACTCTCAAAGAGTGAATTAAACAAGCTGTATCATCATATCCTTAATCTAAATCTGTGTTTAGGTGTTTCATGGTCCAGGAGATATTTTAATAGCTGTAAATATTTCATAAGTTAGTTTCCTTTTTAAAGCATTACTTTTTTTACGTCAAGGAATATATGTATGATAATCAGCGCAGATAATACTCTGAACTACAAGGATGAGCAGGATTAAATGAGAAACAAAAACCTGCATTATTTATCCAGAAAATAATCTGGTTCTAAAATCCCACATTACACATGTTTATGTGATTATCTAAATATGACATCATTCAAATACATTCACCTAAGGGATTCTGATTTCACTTCAAATGCCTACTTGTATACTATCAGAAATACTATGAAAGGAACAAACAAAGTGACCATGAATTGCCTATAGACATTAGGATGTAGCAACATGAAGTACATTCAAAATCTTTAAGAATTCAAACTGTGCAATTTTCCAGTGCTTACATGAGGGCTCTGGGAGTCTTGCCACTCCTTTGCCCAAGCTGGATGCTGATACTATGGAGAAAATTAGTATTAATGAATATTAACATAGGAATAAACAGCTGAAAAGTACCTAAGTTGCTTTATAGTACATGTAACATCTTGGACATATTCCTTCTTTTTCACAACCTTGAGAATCACATCTTTCTGTGTTAAAAAATATGTTATTGGAGATTAAAATAAATCAATAAATAAATAAAATTGCAAGGTCTTTTTCATAGTCACATATTTACCATACTGCTCATTGCATTTCCAATTTTGTCACAGTCATACCAACCATTTTTCTAGCTAGTATCCTGAACTGATTAACTGTGTTATATCAATGAGAAAAAAAGCCTCTGGGAATGAAAAGAAAGGAGATAAAGTAAATATAAACAGAGAGTTTACTTTTGTACACTTACAGTTGTTATTAATAGATTGCATTCTTTTTCTTCTATGATTTTTTCCTTTTTCTAAAAGTATCTTTATACGTAATCAATTGGAAGATTGCTTACATATAAAGATTGAAAGATTTGGAAATTGTAGTAAGCAATTTGAACCCTCTGCAATGTTCAGAACTTCTGTGAATGCAACCAATAGCAAAGTATCTCCATGTGAGATGAGTTTGACACAATTTTGTCTTCAAATACTTAATGGGGGATGAAAAGGAATACTGTTGTAAAAAATTATAGTAAATTTTGAAAAACAAAACTGTTGCAAACGTTGCAAATGGTTGCATTGTTAGTAAGTTTGGGCACATCCTCCTATGAAAAACAGATAAGGATCCACGAGGTCATACATGTGTTTTTGCTCTTCTAGGGCCACAAGAGCTTTATCAGAATTCCACTCAACTAAATATTTGGCAACATTTCAATCAATTTTTCTTATTCAAATTTTAGTTATACAGGATTTTGTTAAAAGTAACCCCAAAAAACAGATGTTATATAAAACCCAGAGAAATCTTTGGATTTTGCCTTCAGGTGTTACCAAACATCTACATCAGTAGTGGAATTTTCCCTACCAATATATGTTTTTTTCAATTTCATCCTTTTTCTTTCATATTTGACTGGCATAACTGTGATGGCTTTTTGTACAATAGGTTTAGGCAATTATTTTCACATTATTTTAAGGGCTATCTGAAAATGAGCATAATTTTTGTTCTTTCCTACATCTCTTCTTTAAGAATGTTCTCAAGGGGGGAAATTGGCACACACTAAAATATTCAAGTCCCCTAATTTTAAGACATTTCCATCTTATGTTTGATTGCAAGGCATGTCAGTAATGAGAGAAGAGACAAAGCTGCAAAGACCATAACTTCAGAGTAAGTAATGGAGATTAATCTCTTGTTGGAAACAATGTCTTCCTAGAATTCCTTCTACATAATTTAATATGTATACGAAGGTATAGAAAATTTGGGTGAAGAAAAAAGAATCTTCCTTGAATTTAGGTCATTTTTCATGGAGTGTTATGCACCCAGTTTCAACAAAACTATAATAGAATTTAACTAAGTTGAAATGGTGTTCTCCTAAATAGAATCACCTAATCTGAGGAGTCCTTTTCATCTCAAGTGCAGAGTCTGAATGCAATCCTTGTGGAGTTTTCTTTTATAAAAAGCTTAACGTACCTTCACTAATGTAGGTTTAAATGTGGCCTAATTCTTAATCAAATATATTTCAGCAGCAGGAGGGCGAACATTCAAATAATGATTAATTGAAAACTTAATTAAATACTTCAAGACATCACATGAAAGTGTTCTGATAAAGTTTCAGGTCATGCAGTTTGCATTTTAATCTGAGTAGTGAAAACAAAGGATTTGATCCAAAAGCCTTTATAGTCAGTAACTGAAATTACCCCAAAGCTGCAGAAGAAAATCTAGCTTTGAATATTTGCACTGAAGCTTTCTGGGAGAGTTTTGCTTATGTGAAATATATAAACAAAGAGTTGGCTTCACCTGACCATTCCAAATTGCTGGGCTTTATGTTTCCTGTGCTGTAGAACAGCACTTTACAAAACTCTATTTGAGACTCCCAGAAAAAAATTCTTTTCCCACTCTAGCTGGAACTGAGGCTAAAAGATGTAGAGACTGTTGGGTTTAAATGAATTAAGTTTTATGGCTTACATACTCTATTCTGCGTGATTAGTCACAGCATACTGATGGGCAGCAGATCACATACTTACTAAAACTTCCAGATTTTAAAAACAGAACAGAAAAAAAAAAATATTTTTAATTTATGCTACATTTTCCCCCACCCATAGGCAGTTCATACCATGTGATATAACTTTGATTTAGCACTGTTCATAGCCATTCTGGATGAAGGATGCTGCTGATGGCTTGTTTTAAAATCAGTTGTGGAGGGTTGGATTAACATTGAAAGTCCTGCATGCAATTATGCTGATGTGTGACCTACCTATGTAAAATCTTCAGGACAAAGATTCGTTTAATTCATACAAAATAAATCCAGAGGCAGAGAAGAGGAAAGGAAAGATACAGTGAGAACACTTCACCAAAAGGCTTGTCAGCATGTAAAACAAATAAATAATATCCCTTTGCAAATTTGACTGCAGATGCATATCTCATGGAGATAAGCTAGGATGGGAGGTAGAGGTGGGATGTATGTGTGTGATTGCATGCATCAACACTGAACACATGGCCACGTGTGTACAGGACAAGGGGTCACACCTCAAGCTGCACCAGGGAGGTTCAGGCTAGACATCAGGAAGAATTTCTTCATGGAAAGGGTAGTTCTCCAATTTAGTCTTCCCACAGAGACCACTCCAAACCATGCACCATGTGCTCACTCCCCCCTCATCCCACCCCTCCGCACAGCTGGATGGAGAGGAGAGCTGGAGGCACAGAAGGTGAAGGATCACGGGTTGAGATAACAACAGTTTACCAGAACTAGCAACAAAATAAAGCAATGAACTGTAACAGAAGCAATTCTGATGGAGCATACAAGAAAAAGGCGAGTTATTTCCATGTGATTGCTTACCACCCCATGGAAAACCCCTGACAATACCCAATCACTCCCTCTGCCTCACAAGGTCCTGAAGGGAGCCCTCCCCCACAACCCCTAACCCTGCAATGATGTCAGGTGGTACAGAATAACCTCTGGGCCATGGTCAGGCCCCCTCTGAGCTATGGTAAAAATTAACCCTGTCCTGGCTGGAAGCAGGACAACAGCCCAGCTCACTTCTCTTACTAAAGCAATGCTGTGACCTATTTATTATGTCATATTTGTTGGCACATATTGATCAGCTCTGGCTGTACAAAACCATCCCTGACACAGAACTCAATGAACATACTTTACCAGACTGTTGGAGCTGTATGTAGTCTGTGTCCCAACAGGCTTCAAGTGCCTTGTTAATGTTCATGTAAAGATGGGCTATGTCTCCCTGCTGGCTGTTATTAAGGTCAATTTCGTAAACATCTATGGATTTTACTTTTCCAGCTCCACTAGGCATTTCATTAAATTGTTTGATTGATTTCCCACTTCTGCCTGGTTCTTACTCCTGGATGCCTTGATGTCTTTCTCTGAAGTATTGAAAGGAAATTACATGATTAAATAAGGAAAAGAGGAATACCTTAGTTTGATTTCAATTGCTAGCAGCAGCAGCAGCAGCATATTACACAGCTACACACCTCTGAGCCACATTTATGAAAATAGAGAAATCCATACTTAATACAGGGAAAAGCTCCTCAACTATACAACCTGTCATTCAGGAGAGATAACTCACGTTCTTACTATCAAGAAAGGCTGGAATGAAAGAGTGTTTTGTAAATAGATTTTTGAGGTAAAGCTTGCAAGGAGATGATATCTCAGTATCCTTCAGTCATACACAAGGGTGCCTTAAGAGCTGAGGCAAGGCAGCCTACCTTGTTTCTCATAGCTTTAGCTATACTAAAGCTCTAATTTAACCTTTCCTGTTTTATTGAAAACAAAACCAAGCACAGCACTTAACTAAGGAAAAAAACCCCAAAAACTAGCAAATCCAGAAACTGTGTGTGGTTATCTGTTGCAGTGTATGCCTGCAAGTTCTAGTGCTCAAGAGACCAGCTGCAGGGGCCTGTGACAGCCTGGACTGTTTAGGTCATGGAGACCTGTGGAAACCAACCATGAGCCCCTGCAGTTGAAGAAATTATTTCTAGAGACTTCTCCTTTGTTCCCTCTTGAGTTGTGTATTATTGGTTTATTTGAATTGTGTCCCTGTCCCTCTTCTCTCTGACTGTCCCGGTTGGTCTGCGCCCCAAACCACTCCCCTTTTCCTTCCCCATATAACCCTTTGTTACTGGCTGTTCGGGGCTTGCAGCCTCCGGACGTCCAGCCCTCAGCCCGTCCCAGTCTCTCCGTCCCTTCTCACCGTCCTTGGACCCTCATCCGAAGACCCTCAAATAAATCCCTGGAAGCCTGCAGACTGCATGTCGTACATTCTTCTGTCTCACCTTGTTTCCTGCTCGCCTCCGTCCCCCAGGGACTCCGCAGACCAGTCAGTGAGCCTCTCTGCCAGAGCACACCAGGCAGGTGCGGCGGCGGCTCGCCCTTTCTGTGTGGCTTCGGGGCGTGCCGCCTGAACTCGAAAGCAAGAAGCCACAGTTATCAACTTTGTCTATTCATTGAAGCTGTTCAGGGTTTTTTGCAGTCTTCATTACTATTTTTTAGGAGTCATAACCAACACATTGCTTTCTGTTACTGACCTCGTAATGCTATAATTATCTCCTTGAAAATAATGTCTCAATAGTTTACCTCAGTCATAATTTGTATCCTTAGAAGTGCAGACTTTGGACTGACATTCAGCTATAAAGCTGATAAAAAAGAAGCCACTTATTAGATTGGACTCTGCCTGGAGAGACTCCCATTCCAACAATCTCACTTCTTTTTAAAAACTATTCCATGCTATCTATTTTAGAGAACCAGAGTGACACCATCCTGATAGGTATCCAGCCCTTCCCCTGTGGGTCTATTTTTCAGTTATTTCTTCTCTGAAAGGTTGTTGCTCAGATCTCTGCAGCAGAGATCTAATAGGCTGTGTCTATGCTTGTTTCTCTCCTTAGCTGGAATAAACAAAGAATTTCTAATACATAAATGATTGTTACAATAATTTGTTATAAAACAGGTTTCATCCAGGTTTGGTATTGTCTCTTTTTGTGTCCTCTCCCATAAACCCATGAAAAATGTGCAAAAGAGGTGTGTAAAATAATCCATTTGTGTCTGTTTCCAAGCGTAAAATCTGACTGCCCAAACAGTCCCCTACATGTGGCAGCCCACCCTCTTGCTGTTTACTTCTTCCTAAGCCCAGAGCAGAGAGCATATATGACCCTGAGATCCTCCCCTCCATAACTCAGTAAATTGTCCTGAGTGCTCTGCTCTGTAGTTTTGGCTCTGGCTGACAGCAGCAGGAGGAGTCATACTGGGATTGGCAGCCACACAGGCAGCCCTGCAACAACCACCCCCTTCAGCCTAATCAGCCTGCACAGATGTTCAGTGTCTGTGTACCAACCAGAGGTTGCTGGCAGGTTGAGCACGGCAGGGCTCTCAAACAAGTAACTGATCATTGATTTTCCTGACTCCTTAGGGATCTTCAGGAAACATTTGCTTCACATGCACTTGTCAGGTACATCACCTCACATGAATTTTGCTTTGAATGCTCTCCCATCTCCTTTAGTCTGTGGTGCTGTCTGTTGGTGCCTGTAAGGGCACAAAACAGAAGACATTTTATTTTTCTTAAATAATTTTCCCTTTTCTCAGAGAAAATTTGTACACATTTGTACATGATATTCAATGCAGGGCAGAGGCAGTCAGCTTTGGGGGTTTGTGGTTTGGTTTTTTTACCTTTTCTTTCTTTTCATAATGAACTATTTTTTGGTTTATAAGGTTTTTATTTCATGATGTTCTGGGATGATATACAAAAGGCAGGAGTCACTGCATAGGTAACAAAAATGGCAAACATGAAGAAAGTCCATATGTTTCTACTCTTGCTTTACTTACTCCTTTTATTAACCCTCTCACCAACATCCACCCAATCTTGTCCATCTTTTAGCCTACTGACTATTATTGCACTAGATGTCTTTTAGAAAATCCTTTGCCTTAATCTGTATATGCCTTTAAAAGTACCCAGTTCATTATCTTAATTCTAAAATCTAGTCACTTTACTGGCTTGATTCTTCTCAGAGTGCTTTCCATCTTCTCCCAACTGAGTCAATCCAAACTGATTTCAGAAAAACATTCAGAAAGGAGCTACTGCTGTGTTCCAACTTTTTCATTTAATGTTTTTTAACCACTTTACATGTGCCTTGTTAGATTTGTCATTGGAGATCTGGACACTGTCATAAACTTAATTTTCTTCCAGTTTTTTATCTCACTCACTGCAATAATTCTAATGAGTATGTTCTTAGGCTAAATGTCTTGCTGCTACAAATAGCTGCCTTCCAAATAAATAATTTTCAAACTTCTTGCTTTCCCCTTCTGAGCACTGTGCAATCTCACAGCACTTACTTCTGTATTTTCCCTCCCACTTCAATACTGTCAGTCTTTTACTGTCAGCTTTGACCTGAAAGCTGTGGCTGTCAGGAAAGAGAAACTAAAATGCCTTCTCCTGCATAGGGAGGTAGAGCAGAAGGAGGAGGACAAGGCTCTATTTCCACTGAAAGCAGTATTCCCAGTTCAAGCAGGTTATTAAGTTTTGAATTTAATTGTTTCTCTTAGTTTTCACATGTTCACTTTCTCCTTTACCTCTCTTGTTTCATCTTTGACCTTTACCAAGAAAGGAATAAGAGGTCAAGAGTCTACACTGTGTGTTTTATTGGGATCCAATTAAAAATACTGTAGTCAATTTTAGAATTTTCAAACCAGTGCTGCCACCGAATTTTGGTTTCATTCACAGAATGATAACCTCTTTTAGATTGGGTGAGGGTTGGGGTTAGGGTTTGTTGTTTTGGTTTTGGGTTTGTTTGGTTGGTTTTGGCTTTGGCTTTGGCTTTGGCTTTGGCTTTGGCTTTGGCTTTGGCTTTGGCTTTGGCTTTGGCTTTGGCTTTGGCTTTGGTTTTGGTTTTGGGGGGGTTTTTTGTTTGCTGTGGTTTGATTTGAGTTTTTGGGTTTTTCGGGTTTTTTTTTTCTTTGGTTTTCTGGGGGTTTTTTTGGGTTTTTTTGTAAAATAAATAGTTCTTCTTCAAAGCCTGGAACAATTTCATTTCCTTGTTCCTCCAAATCTCTGGGTTAAAGAGCAAGGCTGGTATCTTCCCTGCGAGTGTAGCTGATACAGAATTCTCTTTGTAATTTTCAACAGAGAAAACATGCCACCCTCAAAGGAAAGTTTAAATTTGTGACTTCCTTTAATATGATTTATAAGTAGTAGGGGTTTTTCTCGTTTGTGGACAACAGCTTGACTGTCCAATGAAGGCAGCTTCTGCCACATTTTAAATTCAAATCAAAGCCATTTACCTGTGCTCTGGGTTATTAATGCTTATTTCTGTGTTGATTTTTCTCTGATGGAAAGTATGCATTCTTGTTGTGTTGCTACTATGGAAGAAAAATTAAGCAAAAACCCAAAGAAACAAGACACAGTGGGGGAGGTGAAAATAATAAGGTTTTATTGCATCCAGCCCTGGGTCTCAGCACAGAAAGGACATCAACCTGTTGGAGTGAGTCCAGAGAAAGCCAAAATGATTACAGAGCTGGAGAATCTTTCCTACAAAGACAGACGGAGAGAACTGGAATTGTTCAGCCTGGAAAAGAGAAGGCTTTGGAGTGACTTAATTGTGGGAAAAGCAAGGTCCATCTGAATTGATTTGTCTTTGTCCTTTTTTTTTATTTGAAAGTACGTTCTCATTTAATTGTTGGTAGCATTAAGTTAAACTCTTAAATCTGGATTTTGGAGAAAGAGTTTTTTCTTTAATCCAGAGTAGCTGGCCCCAATTTTTACTTGAATTCCTTACAAGTTTCCAGATTCAATTTTAAAATTATTATTAAAAAACACTTTTTTTTTAAATAGTGTTTTACAGTTTATCTTAGACTGATTTCCCTGTAGTGGTCAAGACATTAAAGGGCACTGTACTGGAGTGGTTTATTTATCTTAGTTTTAGGATTTGTGCCCTGTTATACAAAACTTTCCTTCTACTTCCTTTTGATTTTTTTTTACTAATTTCCTTTAAAGAACACGCATAATGCTTGGGGCTTTTTCCCTACCTGCTTTATTCATCTGTATGTACCTAAATTAGATTTCAAAAGGAACTAATCTAGAATAACTTCCCTCAGAATAATTTGGAACTTTTTCAGTATGAACATTAACTAGTTTTTCTCACTTAGGATCCGGCATGTGGAACACGAAAAATGCAAACAACGCTCACCTCTGACTCATATTTACACTGCCTTTTATTAGTATTTTTAATACAAAATGGCTTTAACAGCACATTTTCAGAGAAATTTATTAATAAATTCTTATTTTTAAATAATTCATAAAATATTCAGAAGAAAAATACATGGATAAGGGTTGTAGCAACTTGTTTTTTATATAATGGATTTGCACCAACATAATGAGTTATTTTGCAGTGAATTATGTCTGGGCAATCATTGTTTCATGCTGAGGAAGTTATCACCAATAGAGCTTATGCCAAGATATTTCTGGCAGCCCTTAATATTAAAGCTGTAGTAAAGAATTTGTTTCATGTGCATTTGGTTGTAATCAATCTCTCATATCTAGAAATAGGTACATTTACATGCCCTTGCATCTCACTACAAAGCTATATATTCACAAAAATAATGCTTATTTATATTTAGAGCTAAAGCCAAGCCATCAGTTTTCCCCAAACATGACTATGTTCAGTTGTCATGTCTTATTTAATATTCCCCATCAAATACACATATGAATTTCATTGGTGAAATCAAATGTACATTACAGGTTACATGGAGACCTTAAATGCAACAACTTACTTTTACACAAAAATAAGTCTATCTTAACAAATATGCCTTTTTTGTTAGTAACTTAGGACTAATAATGCCGTGAGTGTTTTGCAATTGAGTTTAAAGTTGGAAGGATTGGACAGTGGAAACTGTTTTCATGAAAGACTTGAAAGATTTGTCTAAAAGTTCCTTTTACTTGATAATTAATATCATCTTGATTTTGTAAGTCTTCCTGAACAGCAATGGGAGCTACATCTGTGTATTATAAGATCTAGCTATCATGAAGTCATTAATTTTAATCCCCCATAGAAAGGAGAGATTACTCTAAGGTTAAATGAGTGAGCCAAGCATTTGGTTTGGTAAAATTAAATCTCCAATAAATATCTCTCTTGTGGTTTAACCTGATATCTTTAAATAAATTCAATTCAGATCAATTATACTCTGAAAATATGTGATACATATGAACTGGGGAGGGATATGAAGTACAGAAAAACCCCAGCTGGCATAAAGCTGGCATACCTAGACCCGTATATCCAGCTTGAAGCTATCCACAAGCAATAGAATATGTATTTATTAAAAAAGCAAATGGGGTAGTCAGGACTTTTGTCATTCATGAACACATGAGACATATATTTTCTGCCATGAAATCTAAACATCTGGGGTTCTTCTGGCTGAAGAACAGAAAACATGGCAAAGGTTAAATTTCATGGGGAGGCTAGCAGAACTGTGAAGCCAACCCCTCTTTGTACTGCCCAAAATGCAGTGAATATGGATGAAGGCTCTTAATCCTATTGTCCTAGTAAGATAAGGCAGCCAGAAGCCATAATACCTGTTTTTAAAGAGGTTTTAATACAGAATCCATGTAAAAACCTGGGTAGAATTATGAATGCTAAAGGAAAGGCTCCATTTGTGGACAGTTCTGCTTACTTCTGTAAGCGAGATTTTCTGCCCTGCAACTGCAACTGCAGGATGTAGGGCATCACCCATTGTCCATTTAGTGTCAGACCATCTCACAGATCCTAGGCTTAGCCCAGCAGCTTCATAGCCCTATCCCATGCCAAAAGGCTGAAACACTGGGAGAAAAAGTCCAGGATTCTGTCTTCAATGCAAATTCCTCTCATCAAAGTTTTTGATCATTGCTTCAGAACATCTACTCCTCATCTTTAGTTCTCATCTTTTACATCTCAGTTCTGCACCCACAGCTTTTCCCACTGCTCTGTGGTCAGGAATAACCACTCAGCAACCCCACAGCACAATTCAGGCAGGCAGTTTATCTGTCTTGTTCCTAATGCTTTTGGAAACTGCCAGAGACTAATAAGTCTGTTTGGGCTTGAGAAAAGGGAGGAGAGAGGAGGTGAGGGAAGGAAAAGGGAAAGGAAAAAAAGGAGTCAGGCTCAATATTACATTCAGGTTGTTTTTACATACTTTTCTTGTCAACTCTGGTCCATTCAGCTGACTTCAGCAGCTCCTCCAGTCCTGTATTTCCCTATTCTTTCTGAATGAGACGACAAAAATAAAACCATTATAAATGAAGATATTTCCTGTTAGTTTCCCAACTCTTCAAATCATGAAATAGCTCATCTTGGAATAGACTTCAAAATATCCTGCAGTCCTTTTGTGGTAAAGGGAGTCTAGACGAGATTATGTGGCACTATGTCCAGTTGCATTTTGGAAACGTCTAATAATGGGGAGTGTACCACACCACTGGGCGGCTTGTGTCAGTGAATGATCTTGCTGTAAAAGCTAACTTTCTTATATGGAGAGAAAATGTCTCCTGATGCAACTTGCACCCAATGTCACTTGTTTTCCCCATGTGGCTCCTTATGAAGAGAAAAGCTCTCTTTAAATACTGGAAAACTGTGATAGTTTCTCCAAACCTTCTCCTCTCCAGGTTGAGAAGACCTAATATCTTCAGTCAATTTTCATGGGGCAGCTTCTCCAGCCCTTTGATCACCTTTATGTCCCTCCTTTGGACTGTCTGCCATCTGCCCATGTCTTTTCTGAACTGTACGAGCCAGAACTGGACACACTGCAACCGGTGAAGCCTGACAATTTAGTAATTTTCATCTGACATGACCCTCCTTCTTAAAATATCTGTTAAGATCTAAAGGAAAGTTATTTCACCGGTGTTCTCATGTATTAGAACCTTTTAATTAAAACTTATTAAGTGAATTTTAATTAAGATTAAAGAATATTACATATAAGCAACACCTTAATTTTCCTACATTAACACATGATGGAAGGCACTTTATTAATTCAGAGCTTTCATTCAAAGTTCTATGTTAATTTTGTAAATTATCTGTACATACATTGATATTCCCTGAAGTCTTAGCAAAAGAAGACTTACAAAATTACACTGTTACTAAATATTAAGAACTGAACAAGTGAGTTGCTAGTATGAGAAACTGGGAAAATTGTAGCTCGTTATTTTCAAAGGTAATAGGAATATAGCAGATGCCTGAATTTCATCATTCACCTGATTGTCTATCCTCTCTGCTTTTTAAACATCAGTCATAGTGCATAACATTTCTATTTAGCACTGTTTTTGAACTGAATGCTATTCTGACTGTACTTCTGAAACACTTTTTTTACTTCAGTTTCCACACAGAATTTTTTAAAAAAATTTTTAGTCAATAAAGAAAAATATAAATTTTATCTCTCAAACAACAATTCGTTATTTGCTTTCTGCCTTATTTAGAGGATGTGCCCAGAAAACCTCCACTGATAAATACTATCAGAGATCCAAACAAAATATCATCCAGCCATATCACACATAAATAGAATTTCTCAACACTTGAATAAGCTTAAGGTGTTCAGAATCTCCATTTTCATATTTGATTTCAATGTAAATAATTTAATAGTATTACCAGGTAAAACAAGCAAATCCAAAATTGTTGTATTCTCTCTGTATTTTTTTCTTCCTTGGTACATCTTCCTGGTTTTAACTCAGACTGGAATGGCTGGATGGAGATTAGACAGCAGTGACCCAACACAGCACTTACTTTGACAGCACTAAGAGTAATACACAAAAATTATTTTCACAGCAGTGAAGTGTTCTTAACCAATTTTAACAATGCATTAGTCTCAGAGAGGTTTTTCTTCAGTATCAGGCATGAGGTTTTTTCCCTATTTCTCTGCAGAAGTGAGAAAAATTTTGTTTTCAGTTGGGGAAATCAACTTGCATCACTGAAAGAGGAAAAGCTAAAATAGTTTGGTGAGAAGATGAGTTACAGCTATAGTATTCAAAGCCATATAGGCAATCTAAAATGGAATAATTGTAATTGCCCAACTGAGTTGCTTCAGGCACATATGTTTGTGGGGTTTTATACCTTATATAACTCCTTCATTAAATATATTCATTGCATTATGCTGACCATAATAGAAACTCTAGAATCTGAAATATGTAATTTATTTTAGTGCAATTGCCTATAAAAAGCTTTTTAGCAGTCGCTGCTTTTTTCAGAAACTTGAACTACAATCTGTACAACTCCATGCTGACACCGACACCATCACTAGGGAATATGTTCTGGTACTACCCAAAGACAATCAGAAATATTTCTTCTAAATTGTGTGCAGTGTTATCATTAAAATTATTGTCAATGACACCAAAATGTGTTGATGTGAAGAGAACATCTCTGCCATTAACTGCAGTAATTGCAATTTGCATGATATCTTTTTCTTTCAGATGTTACGCAGATCATACTATGTTACACTATCATACTCTTCTCTGAGATTATCAGTAATTAGGCTTCCATTTTCATGTTACAAGTGCATTTAAGAGCCCAGAAAAAGATCTGATTATAGGTACTGAGCACACACAAAGAAGTACAGAGTTTCTGCACCAAGGGACTTAAAGACTGCAAAAAAGAGAAAGAAAAATGGAACAGAGAGATAATAGTAGGAAAAAAGTGAGCAAATGCTCATAGCGGGGCAAATCCAAGAACAAAATTCAAATCCCCAATACCAGACTCCGTTAATGCTGCTCCTGTCAAAAGCTGACTGTGAACTGCATCCTGTAAAACTGCATCCATCCTGCTAATACATAGAAACACATACATTAAACTTATACATTTAGAACACAGAATACTGGGTTCACATTTATTGATATTTTCTGCAAAAATGGCATTTTATCACCCACCTTTATACTCTTCTTTTTATCACACCCAAACCTTAACTTTCTTAAAGACAGATTTGGTGACAGGAATGTGAGGTGTCCTTGGTTTCTAAAGGTCTGTTCTCTGTATATTCAAAAACTCCAACTCACATCAGAAAGAGCAAGGTTCCTCAAAAAGATTGTTTTATGCTAATATGACATAAAATAACCTATAAAACTGGTCCTCTTTGAAAGACCCCTGCAACAAATAGTCCTTTCAGTTATCATAAAAACAAAAATAAAAATCTTACAGTCTCTCACTCCCCTAACATTCCACTGCAAGCAGAGATAGTGAAAACAAAACTTTCCATCCTTAAAAAATTCTGTAATTTTGAATAAGGTTTCACAGATGAAAAAAAAATCTAGACAATATTTCAGTAAACTGTGTCAAATCATTTTCAGTGAACTCAGATATGGGCTGTTTGTTTTTGAAGAAAATAAACACCTAGAACAAATTATCCATTGTTTTGGATCTTTAAGGGCATACACATGGCACACAGGTTTATGTCAAGTAACTATGGCATATGCATAAGAACTTACTATGTTGTCTTTTAGAAGACTTAAACCACATTTATGGCTTTGAAAAAATCCTCATGGATATGGATTTATAGGCATTAATCTTGAGAGCACGGGTCAAGTTTATCTTCAGCAGCTTCAAAAAAACTTTTGTTCTACTCATAAAATAAGATTCCACATTGACACAGAGAAGACAACAAATTTAATATTCCTCACTTCCAGATGATGCTGGCAATCTTGAATTTCCAGACAGAACTCAGTTGTTCAGTCTCCATCTTATACGACCTTTTAGAAAACAGTAGAAATGAAAGAAATTGCTGAATAGGAATCTGTTCCACTTCACAATAGCTAATCCAGCCCAGATATCTATTAATTCCTTTCATCTTCCTCCCTGAAGATACTTGTTCACATTGTCTACTACTACTGCATAATTCATGGGTGTTCTGGAAGCAGAGTTTGAGACCAAACTTCCTTTCCAGAGATCTCAAAGGAAGCTCAGCAGGTTGGAAGGGTTGTCTAGAAAGCCATTCCAGTGAGAAATGGCATAAACCTCATAAATCAGTGAGGTTAATAAAATTAGTTCAATGAGCCACATTGAAAGAATGCTTAGTTCCAAACCAAAATATTCAGAAAATAAAATTATTATCGGGAGTCCATATTTTTCAGTGAGTGATAGCTTTAAATTTCTTATATTTGACATATGATCATTATCTCTCATTGCTTGAAACTTGCTATTGAAACAGATATAATTGTAGAAAGACAACATATTAAACAAACCTCTGTAAAACAGATGTTGTAATATGATCTTTAAAAACCCAAGGTAAGAACATCTGTTTTAGTCAACATAGAGTATTTAGTCAGCAAATTGAAATGTATTGAACTTGCTGGTTACAGATGTAAATTTTTCAAGCTTGAGGATTTAATTTTTATTTTTTATATATTACTTTTTATGTATCTTAAACTGATCAAGAGAGAAATGGGAAACTGTCAATCCAATTAATATTACAAATATTCCCAATGGATTTCCATTATGTTATTTAACACAGATGTTTCAATAATTGTAATATATCAAGAGAAATTTGTGTCAAATTGCCCTCAAAATTTTTCTTTTTTATATCTGCGGAGAGGCAGATACAAACTGGCCCAAGAGGGAAGGCAGTTGCGAAACTCCTCAATCTGTTTTGAACATTGAGTTTTCCCAGTAACAGTATGTAGTTCATCATCTACTTTAAACTACCAGGATAGAGATTTGCATATTGGAAATTATGAACATGAATCTTATGTACACACTTACATAAATACACACACAAAAATGTGGATGATTTCTAGAAGAAACAGCCAAAATATCCTTCATTTTAATGATTTTGCTACTTCAGATTGGTCGTATTCATTGTCCGTCTGCCTCAGAGGAGGATACAGTAACAGCCCATAGAATCCAGGTGGTATCTCTGCCTTGGAAAAACAAATACCTGTTACAAAAAAATAATAACTATAATTTTAAAAAACCTCCAATAAATAGCAGACCAAATACCTCTTATACTTTGTATGACAAATAGCATATCTATACATTTCGGACCTTCCCAAAACAGAAGGAATATATGAGAAATCACCTCCTTTTACAAATGGAATAGTTTGTCAACAAGAAGTGATTTATTTGTGCAAACCTCATTGCATTTGACGCCTTCACTGCTTTTTACTCATGATCCTGCGTCTCCTCATTTCTTACATCAGTGATATTTCTCCATGTAATTCAGAAACTGCAGACCTTTTTCTTGCTGATCTCTCGATTCTGGATCTCAGCTGAAGTCCAGAAGGAGGCCAAGCCAATTTCACCAGAAGAGCCAATGAGTATGACTTCTTCAGTCTCCTCACTTGAAATTAAATCATAATTCTCAGTCTATCACTGACTTCACACATATTTCCTTGAGAAACTGACTGAGGAACTTCCAATGTTACAATTTTCTCTATGAGGCAAACACCTATATATGTAGAGCACTAAGAGTCACAATCTGAAACAATTAAAGTAACAAGATGTTCACACATTTTATTGGGTTTTTACATCAAAAATCAAAATTTGAAACTGTTGCAACCAGAGAACTTCATTACTCTCCCTACTATTAGCACCATAGCCCAAGTCTCTCAAGACATCAGTTGTTTGGTTCAGTAATTAATTCAGTTTAAGACCAGTGCCAACCCATAAATGTTCCTGAAACTCTGCTCAGTAATTCCTTCAGGGAAAAAAATAAGGCAGTAATTGCATGGCAATGGGATTAATCAATATCTGCCAAGGAATACTTAAGATTTGTGTTATTTCTGCCTACCAAAATAATTTTTCAGTTTAACCATTCCAAAGACTAAGTAGGATTATTTTACAGTTTAGAGACTGAATTGTAGAATGTTTTATTTGACAGACCCAGCAAAGTTTTATTTTAAAAAAAATATTACTTCACTGTTATTGTAATTAAATAGCAATCATTCCTTTTATCTGTTCAACCAGCAGTGGAAATATTATCAGCACATTAGTTCAAATTATAGCTCTACTGTCTTAAGGGGCTTAAGAAAATAAAGCAAAAAAATTAGTTAAATGGGGTCAAGTTTATGAAGTTAAAAACACCTGAATTATGGTAGCAACTCAATAAAATATGGCTTTCATTCTGTTTGCTGGAATATTCACAGCTAACTGCAGTATGAACACAGAGGCAATACTAAGTGGTTTTAGTACTGAAATTATATTCCTCTCATTCCTAATAGAGATGCTATACAGAAAACTCTATTGAAAGTATAGGAAAAATCTTAAATTTGATAGTTACAACATGGTAGTAACGAAACAACTATTGGAATAATATACTCCATATGTTTTATTGCCCAAACAAGACAAAAAAAACCCATAAATAAAATAAATAGGCAAAGATAGAGTGTATTAGGCAGTGACTGTGCTTTTAACAGCATTTCCAGCTCTTAGTGCCTCTGTGACACTGCTGGGCTGATGATGGTATGTTCTGGTGGTGGATTTTTGTTGCTTCTCTGCTTCCAAAGAGAGGTTTCTCAGTGAGGCTGAAGGAGTTCAGGACAGTCATTCCTCCCATGCCGAAGCTCTTGCAGCTGTTGCTCTGTGTTGGCTCACGCTCTGTGATGCCACACCACAGAGCCCTGGATTGCACTCATGACTCTTGTTCCTTGTCCCTCACCTTCAGAGAGTAGTATCCACCTCCCTTGGATTGCCACAGGACAATGTGGTCCAGCTCCAAGGGCTTGGTTTCTCTTGAGCAACCCAGGCACCCACTTCAGGCTCCCCATGGCACAAAAAACTGTGGGCAGCCATGTACAGCATCAATGACTGGATGTGATCAGCCAAAACCCTGCCCAGATCCAATGTGTCATCAGCCTTGTCTTTCTTTCAACTCCTCCAGTTTCTTACATAACATATCCCCTCCACAGGTCCTACACTTCTGCTGTCGAGCAGATTAAACTGCTTATTGTTTCTTCCAACAGTCATGTACGAACTAACAGAAAAAAATATATATCTAAGAGCAAATCCTTCCCTTCCTTTTCCTTACTGAAACACTAAGGATGTAGAAAACAATTTCCACACTTGATTCAGTGTCATCAGCCCTGTGCAACTTCAAAGACAGATATTTTGAGACATGCCAACAACCTCTCAGGGCCCACCGCCATTAGATTATCTTGCCTTTCTTCCGAGTTTAGCAAATGTTATACACTGATCCACACACATTAAAGACACCAATCAAAATTAGTCTGAATTAAGAATAATTTTGTAGTAATCTTTAACAGAAATAGGATTTCAATAAACATTTGTGCTCAGCAGTAATTCAGAAGTTAAGAAAAAATGTTACACATAGAACTACAGGGCCAAAGAGAACTTTGATTACAGCTAATTTGAAAAAGGGGTTGTGATAGAATATGGATTTCTGGAGAAGGAGACTTCTTTTTTGCTCCCAGTGAAATTGGTATGCTATAAATTGCCATGCCTGGCTATTATCAAATTTTTCTTTCAGTTTCTTAACTTGACAGAAGTGTTCAGGAACCAATGCCTACAGCAAACAAATAACACAGGCAGGACTCTAGACTTGCATATGCCATAGGTCAGAGAGACCAAACTGCAGTGTCACCCTGACAAGTAGACCTTTAAATAGGAAAGCAATTAAGAGGAAAACAGTATTGAAAGAAATAATATTAGATAGGACCTGACCTTATGTTTTTTCTTCCCAGTGTGAGTTATTCACCTTTTTGCCACTTGATTTGCAGGAAATTTTCCTTATAATCTGCATAACCTAGAGCAATTAGGGAATAAGAAAGGTTGCTTGCTAAATTCTTTAAGAAGTCTACACCAAGTAATATGGATTATCAAGGTTCTTCTTTCTCACTCTCTCACTACCCTCTCTCTCCCACTGGAGAGAATAGGATTCATGTATCTTTTCTCATTAAATCCTGTAGATTTTTTCCATCAAAAATTACCTATAGCACTACTGCGACTTACCCTAACAAGTGAAGAAAGGACATTGTAATGAAAGAAAATTACCCACCAGTCTTGGCAGTTTCTGCTGTCCCTATACCCTTCAGGTACCACTCCAGCATCCTGTGGAGGTTGCTTGGACACCTGTGATTGTCCATGGTTTCCAACAGCAGCAATGGTTCTCTGCCCTTTGTCCCTGCCACAAGATGAGGTCCCCAGCTTTTCTTTGCTGCATATATTTTACATAAGATGTCAAATGCAAACAGTTTTTTGTTCTTCCACTATCTGGCTACATTTGATGATTTTTTTCCTTCTTTTCCTGTGTTTCCAGAGAGCTGTTGGAACATTTGGAAGCAGACATCTACTGAAAAGGAGACTAGTTGAAATTTCCCAGCTGCAGAATCCAAATAATAAGAAAAATTTTAAAACTAATCATAAAGAGAAGAAGATAAAATTCTACTGAAATTCATTCTTCTAGTTTTCTGTACAAGTTCAAAAATTTCTTGAAATGTGATCCCCAAATAAGGATTGTATTTCTCAGTGATTGACCAGTGAAGGAAACTGCATTCTGAGCGCAAAACCCTGAGTAACAGGACTTCAGAGATGTGTTGGTCTGAATATCTAACATTGGTAACACAGGACAAAAAATACACCCCGATGGATAATAGTATTCAGAATATATATCCATACTTATTTACAAGCTTAGAAATAATGCAGCAAAATTAATGTCCAGCTTTAAATAGTCTGGTAAAATCGGAACTGACTATATTTCCAACTGCTGCTTAAACTCCAATAACCGTTTTTTCAGTAAAGATATAGTCAGAAAAACAGATACATATTTATTTTTTAAAGTCTCAAAGAAACAGGATACTGGTGAACATATGACATATGTTTGCAACTACCATTGATACATACAGGCACCCTATATAGCTCAATATATGAGTTTTAAATATTAACTGGACATATATGTAAAACCAGATAGTCCATATCTCAAAGACTGCAGTATTAATTCTGTTGGACACACCTGGTTAAGATGTGGAAATTTTATGTAAATGTGTCTGCCTGTGTGACTGACTTGTTAATGTGTGAAATTTTATGAATTATGTTTAAATTGTTTGGAATTTTTTTTTCTTTATTACCTAGTAGAAAATTCATCTACCATTTCCACACAGAATTGTGAAAAAAAAGCTTCAGCCACATCAGTAAACTAAATAGTTCTGAAAAAGTAATGTTTTCATGGACTGCAGTCTTTCAAAATGGATTGGACTAATACCAATGGAACAGGTGATAGCACTGAAGTCCTCTGTCTTGGGTGAAATCCAGCCTGCTCTCACAGCTTGTTTCACAATGACATCCTTGTTTTCAGGGCACTGATAAGAAGTCTTACATCCTGAGTGTGATATGAAGCCCTTTTTAATATTAGCATGTGACATAGCGACGAGAGGGAACTCACGGCAGTCTCAATATGAGATATAGAGTAAGCTCCATTTTATTTTACCAAACGAGAAACTTATATACTGTTACAGATGTTACTAATTATAGTTACACACGTATCTGCAGTCTGTTCTCACACATTCAGGGATCCTCCTGTTGACTCCCTTATTCTTTTCTCATAACACTTCTGACTCCCTATTCCTTCCCATGACATTCTTCCCACAGCTCAGAAACACAGTTGTGGTTCTCAGGTGTTAGTTTCTCATAACAGCTTGTTAGGATTTTTACTGAGGCCTGACTATGCTGAGGCTTTGTTCAGGCCTGTTTAGTTAGCATAAGTTTTGTTGGAAAACTGCGTTTTTCAACAAGCATGTACTTTTTTTTTCCTACTGCAGAAATTAATTAGAGTATTTTAATTTCCTCATATGATAGATATAACTGTATATCCAAATTGCTGTTCCATTTAGCTGACAGATACTGTTACATATATGATATGTTACTATAATTTCAGTAAAATTTTGAACAAATTTAAACATAGAGTTCATATTCTTAATAAGTATTTTAATTCTTTATTTAGAAAGGAGACGAGTTTATCTGATTTAGAGGAATAAATACTGAAAGGTCAAGAATTAGTGAAAATAAAGAATAATTTGCACAAGATATTCAATAAAGAGATGCATTTCTGTTCGCTAGTTGAATTTTTGTTCACTTTAACAGTACAGAAATTTTTTTAATAAACATCCTAATGAGCTGTGGCTTAGACCACATTAAATATTTACCCCTCAACTTCTATGGGAAGCACTATAGGAGGTCCGAAATGATTATGCCACTTGGACAAAATTGGGAAAATGAAGCATTACTCATCAAACACATCCTTCTAAACCAACACCATACCAATGGGTTAAAAATCTTCAGCATTTCAACACATGCCTGTTGGAATCCCTGACTGTAATCCAGAGGGCAGGCCTCCAAACGACTGAATCTTGTTGGTATTCCAGGCCACCACTAGCCCACAGAAACAAATTCAAGGCTAATGCTCCTACTGAGGGAAAGAATGTTAATTATCAAGATGGAAATATTTCATTTAGACATCTCTGGTTTAATGAAACACTGCCAAATGCAAAGCAGTTTTCTGATAGATAGAGACTGTGAACCAAATCCCAGGTGACAAAACCTTCAGGATTCAGAAATCATACTGAATCTGGATGACTCCTCCTGGCTCAATGGAAACTGTACCCTTTGTCTCTCAGTTGTACCATTTTGAAAGGCTTATATAGAAAAACATCATTAGTCTATTACTTCAGTGTTGCTTTAGGATGTCTCAATGTGAAGTAATTTAAAAAGTGTCTCTTCCTTCCTTACTATTGCATAAAAAGCCAGAAAATTTTGCCTTCTTCCTGACATATACTAAGGTTTTGGGTTCTCTCTTCTCCTCCCCAGTGAAAATGCTCACACATCTTCCTCAGAAACATTTTGTAGATATTTATAGCCAGGAGAGACCTCTGTCCTCTCCACCTTATAAACTCAGTATGCAGAATGTTCAACCAAAGCCCTGAGTACCTGGTGTGTCCATCCGTGCATCCATCCATCCATCCATCCATCCATCCATCCATCCATCCATCCATCCCCTATGCTCTGCAAAAGGGCAGGTTCCTGGCTACTGATCACTGTGCTGCAAGTTTCAGATCTCATTTGATTACCCCAATGTTCTGCTGAAAAAATGCAAGGAAAGTCCAAATATCTTGCCCAACAGTCATGGCATCAGATCTAACCTCAAATTTCTCTCTAGACTGTTCCTATAATTGGAATGGTAGACCTTCTCCAATGATTCTGCTTCTTTCTGAATCATCTCCCAGACATTGTTTTGTTCTGCCTTCATGTGTTTTGAAGAGGAGAAAATAATAAAAAGTAGCCTTCATTCTACAGACAGGGTTCCTCAACCTCTAAATCCCATTTAAGAACAAGTGGTTTTATCAACTGTGCCTTGCCTTTGGAAACTGGCAAATTGCAGTAAACCCACAATTTTTCTTAATACTAAGCTTTCAAAACCTTCTCCCTGTCTGAATTCTTTTGGCTCCTCTAAGAATACCTCTACCAACAAAGGAACATGATCAGGATTTGGTGAATGTGATCTGGTTATTAGTGCAGATGTCTTGAAGACAAGAAAATGTTTCTAGAATTAATGCTTAAAAAAGAGCAAAAAGAAATGAGCAATTTGGTGAACCAGTTTGGAACAGAAAATTGACCTGTAAAAAATTCTTCTGTTACCCTAAAGAGCTTCAGTTATGCCTGAAAAACATCAAACAACAAAGGTGTCTCAAAAGAAATTAAAATAGACACATTTTTTCCTATAGCTATAAATTAATCTGGCCAAATGCAAGTTATTTCTGATCTAGAAACTACACAGGTCAGTTCTGCATCCAGGCAAATAAATGACACTGAGGAAACAGACACTTAAATATTTTTCAACATGGACTGTGATATTTATAGACAGCTCGTGACAGCAGCAGGGCGAATGGACATCTGCATGCGTGTTCTTGCTGTGATGGAAAAAGGAAAGGAGCAGTGACTGGAAAACTTTTTAAAAAAAGATTTTTAAGAAAGGGAAAGAGGGAATCTGGTGCCTGTTTCAGGAAAGATATTGCTAACATGGTATGTAACATCAGCTGTTCAAAGCAAGTACCTGAAAAATAGATAGGAAAGCATCTGTTGCTAACAGGCAACAATAAAGCAGAGATTTTTTTTTAAAATATCTAAGCTAGCCACACTCTCGGGCAAAAAGATAAATCTCCACGTCTCATCGGAAAGTATTTAGCAAAGTCAGTGCTTCTACGATGCCCTGATTTGTCAGAGAGATGTATTTTATCAGTGCATTATGGAATGAAAAAGTTACAGAAGCACCTTTGATTATGCTAAGAGCATGGAAGTATCACATGTAGTCACACCACAGAAAATCTAGCTGACAAAGCAGACTAAAATTTGGTTATTTGATACCTCATACTCCAAGTTAAAAATAAACAACAATTGTAATTAATTAAGGAAATAAGAAAGTGAGTATCCCTGCTACATGATTATACTTTAATGTTGTTCTTGGATGTAATTTAGAAAAGTGCTTAAGACTTCAGGGTAACAAGCTGGTTTAGGATTCAAAACGTAGCATTAAATTACACAGGACTTCCACAGCTTTATTTTGATCGCTTTGTCACTTGCATATATCTCTATCTTTTCACTCTTTTTTCACATTAGGCCTGTCTTTTCTGCCTACATTGTAATCTCTTTGTGACAGATGACATATTTGTTTATGTTTGAGATCTGCCTCAATGGGGTTGTAATCTCTACTGCATTACACAGAACACAAATGATAATTTCAACCCTGTCTTTTCTATTTACTTTTTCCTGTATAATTGCACTTGATTGAAATCCTGCTAGCAAAAATATTGACTCAGATGAATAATGTCTTCATTTTGCCACTCACTCTTTTTGTCTCGCTCTCTGCGGCCATCTGAGTGACATTTAAACAAAAAACACAACCACACCACACACACTACTATAAAGAGATGTTTTCCCATTTTGATGTGAAAACTTTTGTTTCTTTCCCTTCTCAACAGTATTCACTCCTTTCATATGTGATAATGTGAGGCAATTCATACCCTTGTTTCAATCTGAAGATACAATTCCACTTATTTTGGATTTCTTCCTATTCCTTCCCTGAAACCAGTCAGTAGCATTTGTCGTCATCCTGCCCAATTGCTTGCAGGCTGCCCTGTAACTTTAAAGACTTTGGTAACTTTTGCCCTGTAAAAGGTCCCTTCAGGAACTCTGGCATTCCAGCTGTCCAGATATTGCTCTTTCTACACTTTCTGGTAATTAAATGCACCATGTACAATCAGAGAATTATAGAATGATCAAGGCTGGAGAAGACCTCTAAGATCATCAAGTCCAAACATTAACAAGCACTACCATGTTCACCACTAAACCATGTCCTCAAGAGCCACATTCAAAGGTCTTTTGAACACTTCCAGGGATGGTGATTCCACCGCTTTCCAGGGCAGCCTGTTCCAATGCCTGACAATCATTTCAGTGAAGATATATTTCCTAATATCCAATCTAAACTTCCCCTGGTGCAATTTGAGGCCATTTTCATAGAAGAAATAAATGATAGAAATTTTCAAAAAAAATTTTTTTTTATTTAGAAATTTGAAATATGCAATGATGTTATAAGAAAGAAATTTATCATTGCCATGGCCACAAGACTACAATTCTTTTAATAGATCAGCATTGTTAGTTGCTCTAGAAAAAAATTCTAGAAATATAGATTCATTCATGTCAACCTTCCATGGGCTCTTATGCTTGATAAAGTTGGATACATGTTGATTCTAAAAAGAAGTTAAATAGAAGCGCAAGCATGTTTCAAGCATATTAATTGAAAAATTTGAATGAAAATTAAGTGAATTCTTCATACTGGTGAAAAATGGCCAAAGACCAGCACATTTAGAACTCCTAGGTTTTCTATCAATTCTCCTTGCATTGTTTTAATTCTCTTCAAAATATGAAAGATCTAGTCATGTAATGACAAAAGGAAGATTTGCTTCAAAAATGCTGTGCTGATCTGTTCTGGTAAATTAATGTAGGTGGCCTCAGAAAGAACTTCCATAAGAGAAGAGAACTGCAAAGATTTCACTGTGATGTGGGAATCTATTCATTTGATTGAAACCAAACCAAGAAACAAAGACTTGCCTTCAAGGGTAGAATTTGAGAAGTGCTGTATAGGAACCACATCATTTTTATTTATGTCAGAGCTTGTCACTCAGTTTTAAAAGCTGAATTATTCCAATTATTTTTAAAAGCCTTTTGGCCTTTCTTGAGACAGTTTCTACAAGACAACTGAGAGCAACCCCACGTCAAATCTCTGCCTGTTATTGGCATCAGACAGACGGGCAGTGGAAGGTCTGAATCCTGAACATGTCTGGTTGCAAAACCTATTATTGTGAAAATAACAAACTTTACCAAGTCTTTGTACTTCACAGTTAAAATTTTTAAAAAAGAACTTGAATGTGTTAGCATTTCTGTAAATGCAAAAGCATAATTTTTCATGTGTACAGGTTGAGTATCCAGACATAGACATGGCGAGTTTTCTTTTATAAAGCAGAACATGCCCTACCCCAAATGCACTAAGACCACAGAGTGAAAAAGATATTCCAATATATTTTAGAACAATCTTGTTTCTTCCTCACATTTATCTGTTATAATAACACTATTTATTATCAGCAAGTATTGCAAATGGCAGCAAAATAAAGGTGTCAAATGTTCCTTATATTAGAGTAGCCTGACAGTAAGAAGGAAAAGATCTGTTATCAGAGAATTGTAGCATCACAGAATGGTTGGGGTTGGAAGGGACCTTAAATATCAGCTCATTCCAATCCCCCTGTCATGGTCAGGTACACTTCCGTCCAACCTGGCCTTGAACACTTCCAGGGATGGGGCAGTCACAGTTTCTCCAGGCAATCTGTGCCAGGGCCTCACCATCCTCACAGTGATGCCCCAAAGACCCTAGAAATAAAACAACACACTTTTGAGATAATATTCGTATAGGAGGTAGTATAAAAGTTGGTCTTTATTGGAGGCCTCCAGGGGCAGATACAGAAAAATGTCCACAAAACACCCATCCCCCACAGGATGAATACAGTTTTATAAGTTAAGCATATTAGCATATTTGACAAAAATCACCAATTAGAGACATAGGTGGTGAGGTAATTTCCCCCAGTTCAACCCTCTCTAAATACTCCCCCCTCAGATGGAATCTGAACTTTGTTTATGGAAATAAACATATAGAAATAAACCATCAAAGAGGTGGTCTCAGCCTTGGTTGCCAGGGAGAACCAAGAGAAGATAGGGGACCTAGGAATGAGTTTTGTCCTTCTGCCAGGGAAAGCAGGGAAAACTACTGGGAAAACTAGCCACTAATGCAATAACAGGCTACAAATATATGGTAAAGAATACAGACAATATATAAAAAAGGCAAAAGTCAATCTGGCATCGATAGGGAAGAATTTCTTCCTAATATCCAAACTAAACCTACTCTCTGTAAGTCTGAAGCCATTCCCCCTTGCCCTGTCACTCCAGGCCCTTGTAAATAGTCTCCCTCCATCCTTTCTGCAGGCTCCCTTCAGGTATTGGAAAGCTAAAATTAGATCATGGAAGTACTGAAAATTACATCCATCTTTTAATCCTTCTTGGGAGCTTTTTATGACAGTTATTGGTGCTTATTTGTCTAAATCTACTTTAGGTAGCATTCCATAGTCCTCAGTTCGTTAAAAAATGTATATACATTGTATCTACATTGTATATACCCTGTATATACAAAACAGTCAAGAAACAAAGAGGGTGTTTTACCCTTTTATATACAAATGAGCAAAAAAGCATGCATTATTACAGCAAGGCCTTACATTTCCTCATCTCAATATACAAAGGAACCCAAAAAGGAGAAGAAAGAAATTGTTTAAATTTTGGCTTGAGATTCTGAAATAACAATTAATTTCCCTGTTTTATTTTTTATTTTATATACCTGTTATTCATTTGCAAAGCATATAGTGGAAGACAGCAAAACCAAATAAAAAAAGAAAAATTGGTTCCTATGGACACAAAAGTCACTATCAAAACAAAAGAAATCTTGGGGCTGGAAGGAAAAATCGGATCTATCAGAATTTAAAATATGCAGAAACAGAACACAGAGTGGCAAAAAAGAAAAAAAATCAGTGACAGACACTTTTGAACCTAATATTAAAAAATTGTGTCCCCAAAATGAACTAAAGCAGTAATACATCATCTATACTTCAATTTCTTCAAATGAAGACAATAACAATAAATAGTTGCATAAAAATTCACAAGAATAGAAATACGGGGACTTAATGTTTAATTAAAAAATGTGCAAATATCTTTTATAGAAACAAAAATCCTTCCTGTAGCAATGAGAACTACCAAAGTTCTTGTTACAGTAAAAATACATGAAATTTTGAAAACAGGCAAAAAAATACCCTTGAGAAATAAGCAGATCATTCAAGCAAATATCCCAGTCTACAGTGCAATTGAAAAGTGAATATATTCTCCTCAAAATTATTTGAAAAGTGAATATATTCTCCTCAAAATTATTTCCTAAGTCTGAAACTTCCCACTACTTTATTCAACAGTTTTCTGATTTTGTATGTTTCTGACTTCTCTATCATATGGCCAAGTACCTGTGTATGTGCTAATATTTAATCACGTGGGAACAGTCCAAGATTCAGCTGGTGGTTCTCCCTTGCTTTCAATTATTCATATATTTTTTAAATATTTTGCTGACTGGTGACATCATTTACTCTTTATACTGCACATACGAATTACAAATAATAAAAATTACATATATGTGGTTGTCTCGTTCCACTGTAAAAAGAGGGAGTCGGGAAAGATTCTTTTTAATAGATTTCTCGGACAAAAAATAAAGCGTAAACGCGGCAATATTATATCTGAGGACTGTTAATTGATAAAAAAGAGTAAGTGTTCCTACCGAAGGGGTACAGAAAAAGGAACAAAGAGGGAAAAAGAGAGAGAGAGAGAGAGAGAATACGGGACAGATCATTACCGCTATAACCTGGGCACCCCATGGACGAGGGTTCGGCAGATGGAGCGAGTGCACTGCGAGCTGCCAGGAGTCTGCGTGGCTCCCGTGGCAGGCTGGGCATGATTTCCAAACAGCAGCCGCTGCGTGTGCCTTCTGTGGGCGAAGAACAGGAACAGGACTCGCGGAGCAGCTGCAAGCGGTCAGGGTCAGAGCACGGTGGCTGCAGGCAGCGGCAGCTCTGGGCTGGGTGCAGGCAGGGTGCAGGTGGCGGTGGTGGCTCAGTCAGAGAAACAGTGAGCACGAGGTTGTCGCGGCGATGGAGCTGCCTCAGCGAAGCAGCGAAGCAGGGCAGGACAGGGCAGACAGCCAGGGAAGGAGCGGGATTGCAGGGAGAAACGAAAATGCGAAGCGGGGGAGGGGGTAGAGCTGACCCTCCAGGCGAGCCCCCGATCCCTCCAAGAAACTCAAAGAAAATGGCCCGGGGTTGTTTCGCAGTTAACTGCTTTTATGTGCTTGGCCCTCCTATAGCATGATGTCCCACGCACTTTTTTTTCCCGGGCATCCGGGGATCTGTCCCACCAGCAAGGGGAGGTCGCTTGCAGAACAGCAGTGGAAGCTTCGTCTCTCCTGATCGGCTGCCAGGCGAAGCCTGTCTGGAGACAGAGCTCCCAGCACGTACACAGACCCGAAGGTAACTTTTTTCACCTCACGTATAACATAAGTTGAGGCATAAATAAAAATCAGATTGGTCTCTGTGAAAAACACGCTTCACTCTCCTGTTGAAATTTAAAGGGTTTAATAAAAGACAATAGGGGACACCAAACAATAAAGCAAAGAAACAGCGCCGGGTGCTTGGCCCGGGGCCAAAAAGCACACCTGCCATTGAGAGAGTCGCCTTAAATACTCTTTGTATTGCGTCAGCTTCATGCATATTCAAACTTTTCTCAAAACTATTTTGCATGTTCCAAGAACTATTTTGCATGGCTCCTCCTTGGTTCCGCCTTTTTAGAGCATGCGCTTTTTCAGCTGTGGTTTCTTCCAGTCTGGGTTATCGCCTCCCAGTTTGGGCTTGGGTCCTTAGTCCTTGCATCTGGTTATAGGCTGATAGTCAGGTATTAGTGGCAGGTCTTCTTTTTAGGTGTTATCCAGTCAAGCAGGTGGTGTGGTTAGTAAAGAAAAGTCTTTTAAACTCCTTATATTAGTTTTTACTACAATATCGAAATCTAGTTCATAACAGAAATTAAAACATTGGTTATATACCTCTATCTTTATGACAAGACTACTTCTGTAAAAAGAATAAAACCATACACACAATGGATATCTGCGGAAAGCCAACTACATTAGGATATATTTATAAGAGTCTCTCACAGTGGTAAAGCAGGTCAAGGTATTTTCTCTGTCCCTTCTCTGATTCTAATGTCTCATCTAAAGCTGTGCACAGCCTATAACACTCTTCCCACGAAAAAAAGGGTCTATGTATTAAGTACTGCATCCAGAACCAGGGACTATATGTGTGGAAAGTTTGAAGTATTGTGTCTTTCACACATTTCTCTCTCATAAGGTTAATTTTTTTCTCCAGATATTTGGAAACTGGGTGGGTCTCAAGGACTGGGAAAAGCCTAGAATATCTCTTTGCTGACTTTATAGTTACAAGACCTCTTTTCCTAATATTTATTTATAACATCAATGTTTTGTTAGTGCATGATGTTACAACAATCTTTGAATGGTTATCTAAACCCAGAAGAGCCACACATTTTCCATGATGAAAAAAAAAAAAAAGCAGTTTTGAGTTCAGGTTATTTTAGACTTATGCTACTACGTTTCTATAGTTACCCACCCTCCCCTTTTTTTCTAGCAGTTGAAAACATCCCTTAGTCGTTCATTATGGTTTATTCTCCTAGAAGATTCTAAGATGATTACAAATGGAAATTGAGCCCTAGTATTAGTACATTGTGTGCAGAATGCTCTGCTTTTTACCTCATTTTCTTTAATATGTAATGTGTTTTTGATGGTATGAACTGATTAGTTCTACCATAAAAATTCAGTCAGCATTAGAAACTGATGTACTCACAAAATGCTTCTCCTCTCCTCCAAACACTTCCTAACAATTTTTTCCCTTCAACTAAGCAGCACATTAATTCCTTTATCTAAAGAACATTTTAATGTGAATAAAATGGAATTAGAAAATGTGAGCCACTGACCTTTCCTTATTTTTAAATATATTTTCTTTTATTCTGTACATTTTTTTAAATTATTATATTCACTAGTTACATAGACGCTATCATGCAGCTGTGAGTTTACTACTTAATGGCACATTAAAAATTCTCTGGCTGTTGCTCCTAGAGTCAGTATAATATTTTCCAGTGCCATATGATAACTACACTGCATTCCTGGAGCCTCATTAAATACTTTAATGGTGAGACATATAGATAAAATATTTTGGCAGACACTCATTTATCTTACAGAGAAAAAGCTCAGTATGTAAATGTTTCTATAAATGAATGAAAAATATTTTTTCAGAATACTATCATCTATTTGAAAATAGAATATATTAAAGACTTTAGGGGAAAACTGTATAGGTGGGAAAAACCAACAACACCTACGTTTCTTTTAATAAAGTCACACAGTATTTTGAATGCAGAAATAACATAAATTATAGTTACATTAATTTCTCATTCTGGTAATTAGCATATAATTTTGCCATTTACCAGATCACAAGGTCTTCCAGTTACTGAGATCAGACATGTAAATACCAGAAAGAGATTGACAAAGTCAATATCCTTCACCAATCCTTCCTTCCTCTCAGAGGAACTTGAGAATTCAGCAATGGGAACCAGAGTGACTGTACCTTTAATTTTCCTGTCATCGGAACTATGATCACAGGAATAATGAGAACTGATGGATCCAACAGCTCTTAATGTCATGGAGCAGCCTGGCTCCTAAAAGTGTCTCCTAACAGATGAAATTGAACACTGCCCCAAATGATTCTTCCAATGAATGTAGGGCACGCAGTTTGGGCTAGAGAATTCATTGCCAAAAATTGTTTCCATCCCTGCTTTTTGCATCCTGATCTATAAAGGAAACGTACAACACACCTTCAAAAGTTTAGTTCAGAAACCAGAAGTCATTATCTAGACACAAAAAGCAGGGATTGAGAAAGAATATGATTCCACAAAAATATATATTTTTTTTACAATTCACCATCAGCTAAGCTTTCGGTCTGAGGGTGACAAAAGTTGTATTTACCTATACTTCTCATTTACTGGACGGAGGAAGTTTTCTACTTCCACTTTTTTTAGCTTAATTAGGAAGACTCAGAAAAAAATCTTTCAAATGTGTATTGAAGATATCAATAGCTGTGTACCTTCATCCAAATACACCAATGGAGTGCTTTATTCTCACTGTAAATTAAAAAAATGCAAACTTCTGCTTTTTTTTTTTTTCATTTTCTGAGACAGAGGATATTGAAATTTCCATATTTTCAAAGCAATCTGTAATTTTACAGCACGGGACTTTCTCTAGTTGCTACATTCTGTTTTATGTAAAAAAAAATCCTTCAGTCATCCATTAAAAATTTTGGATCTACAGAGAAAATTCAGCCTGTTTAGAACACCAAGGATAGGATCTACAAATTTTACACTCAGACTTCTGAATAAGGGCTAAAGCCAGTCTCAATGTTCATTTAAAGTACGAAATTATGCCAGTGTGTTTCTGTCTGCCTTCACATTTGCAGAGGTTCATCTGAACACTTTTTCCCTGCTGATATGCTGTGATGCTATAGCTTGCAATGATACGTTTTATCTATCTAATTTCTCTCTATATATCCAGCTTCTAAGAAGTACTACAAACCCTGCTGAACTGTCACTTGCTTTCTAGTTACCATTTAAGACATTTTCTACCTCATAAACTGATTTCTGATTGTATTGCAGTTTCAAGTGCTATTTCCATTGAAATAAAAGGTCACTGGTGCAGACTACATTAATATAAAAGAGTCAGAAGTTTGTTAGAGAATACAATACAATAAAACAGAAAAGACACCCGTTATTTCAAAATTTCAGTTTTAGGGAAGTAATTTTCACTCACTGTTATTGCAGTTAGTTTTGATTCTATGAAAAAGTTTTGCTCAGGCAACTGTTTTAATTCTTGTTTTGCAGTACAGGTCAAATAGCCATGGGGTAGATGATCTTGAGACAAAACAGCTGAAGACCACACTCAGTTCTGAGCTGGGGAATCCTCAGTTAGGCCATACCCCTAATGTATCACTATCATCTTCCAGGATTTCATTTGAGATTTAAAATATTTCTGTGAAATTATTTAATGGCTGAAATCCAGGTGCCTAGTGGCAGAATTATTCTGTGCAGTGTAAAAAAATAGACTTATAATAACTCTCACTCATTCTTTAATGTCAGAGTAGCAATGAACAACTACTGTATAAGAAGAGAAAGTTTGTTCCTCTTGACAAAATAAAGCCTTTGCAACTCAAGTTCAACTGGGGTAACTAATTTATCAGTGATTTTTAAATTATAAAAAAAGAAATGTAACAGAAAATTAAAAGTGCTTCATGCTGCATGGAGTACATCCTGTGGCAAATATGAGCAGTTTCCTGTCATGATTTTCCTTACTTGGGCCAGTGTGTGCCAATGTCCCTGGAGAGACACTTGTCCAACAGAGAAGGAATTGTGACCACAATGGATCCCTGTTGTGGCTGCAAAATTCTGCCTTCAATGGAGTTCTGCATATCTACTGTCTGGGGAAGCACACTTGGCCAATGTGGACCTACCAAGAACCTTATTCAGCTTTTAGGGTGAACAGACTACAGGAATATGAGTCACCACCATCACTGTAAATACAAGCAGGGTTATTCCTTCATGAAATTCTACAGTGTGTGTCTCCATCCCTCTCTTCACATAGAAACTATCACAAGCTGACAGTGTCACATTCATTCTGCAATCTTTGGAAGGTCAAGTCTGAATTAGGAGAGTCTGGAGGACTAAGTCGTATTTTGTATTGCCTCACAGAATCACAGAGTGGTTTGGGTTGGAAGGGACCTTAAAGGTCATCTAGTTACAACCCCCTGCCATGGGCAGGGACACTTCCCACTAGACCCTATTAACTTTGGCTAGTCCCTATTAATTTTAGGGACTTTATCTGAAACTCCTTTGTGTAACACAATATTACTCATAAATTTTTCATTAAGTGGAAGAAACCCCAGTTCTAGTCTTAGCCATTATTTTCTTTCATATTGTCATGGTTTTGCCCCAGCCAGCCACCAAGCCCCACACAGCCACTTACTCACTCCACAACCAGTGGGATTGGGGAGAAAATTGGAAAGATGAAAGTGAGAAAACTTGTGGGTTGAGAAAGACAGTTTACTAGGGAAAGCAAAAGCCGTACACATAAGCAAAGAAAAACAAGGAATTAACTCACTGTTTTCCATGGGCAGGCAGGTATTGGGCCATCTCCTGGAGAGTATGGCCCCATCACATATAACAGTGGCTTGGGGAGACAAACACCTTCACTCTCAATGTCCCCTCCTTCCTCCTTTCCCTCCCCACTTTATATACTGAGCATATTATCATATGGTCTGGAATATCCCTTTGATCAGTTTGGGTCACCTGTCCCAGCTGTGTCTCCTCCCAAACTCTCATGTACCCTCCCCATTGTGACAGAATGAAAAGCAGAAGAGGCCTTAGGTCTGTTTAAGCGTCACCAGCAATAACAAAAACATTTCTATATTATCAACCCTCTGTTCAGCACAAATCCAAAACACAGCCCCACACCAGCCACTGGGAGGAAAATTAACTCTACCCCAGACAAAAACAGAACACATATTTAATTAGATAATTGCTGTGTGTGTTCTTTTTATACAGAGGTTCAAAGACTCTACTGTGCACTTGTTCATGAAGGGAGAATATGGTAATTAGAAATTAAACTACATCAGTTTTTCTTAAGGTATATTTTTGCTTGCATCTTTCTAAGTCATAGGATTTAGAAACTGTTCAGATCAGTAACAGTTCAGGAACATTCAACTCCTTTTGTCCCCAGTGAAATTTCAATCCCCTGTGCTATTTCTGCCAGGAAAGCTGAAGTAAGAATACATTGTGGTAGCAAGGAGTCATGTTAGTTAGGCTCATGTTGTTATTGCCACGAGAATTAAACATAAAAGCAGCTATATCTTATTGACAAAACAATTTCTCCCTGCTGAAATTTTAAAATGTAAGCTTAATTTTGCAGAAAAAGTAATTTTTTATTCACATTTCATACCACAACAGCACAATATTTTTCAATTAATAACACAGCATTCACTCTAGGAATAATTCTATAATTACTCTATTAGCTGCATGACAATGAACCAGAGGAAATTATAAGAAACTGACAACAATTTCAATGTTAACTTTATACTTAAAAATGCAACTTCTTAATGGAAATGTATTTAAATTAAAAATTATTATTACAATGATGGTGATGATGATGATGACGACGACGATGATGATGATGAGGAAGAAAACATATTTACCAGGGTCTTCAGATTCAGGTGGTTCTGCTATTTATTTCTGCATTTCATGTGATTGAAAATGTTGGCAATATTCTGGTGGCTCCTTTGTGTTGTGTTCTCCTGTTAAATCTACCCTTCTTGACCTTGAGAACAAATGCTGATCAGAGAATAATAGAATGGTTTGGGATGGAAGAGACCCTCAAAAGCCATCTAGACCAACCCCCCTGCAATGAGACAACCAGTTCAGGTTGCTCAGAGCCTGGGCCAACCTGACCTTGAAGGTTTCCAGGGATGGGGCAACTCAAACTTCTCTGGGCAGCCCATTCATATATAGTTCTTCCTTCTATCTAATCTATATAAACCATCCCTTAGTTTAACACCATTACCTCTTGTTCCATCCCTACAGGCGCTAGTAAAAAGTCTGTAATCTTTCTTGTAAGCCTTGTTTAAGTACTGAAAGGATTCAAAAAGAAGGTAATGGCAAAGAACTGGGAGAAAAAAAGAAAGATCTAAACAGAGCCTCTAAGTTATGGAAATATGCTCATGAATAATTCTGTTCAATTGCAGTAATATTAAAATATCAATAACAAAGAATATAACCCATATTTACATTGGCAATAAAATTAATACTTGCTTTAATTGTACAGACAACAGAGTACAGCTAAATATATTCTCTTAAATGAGGAATATAAATCCAAGTAATTTTGGTTATATATTTTAAAAATACTGTATTATGTTAAGTAGTGACCATAACAAGAGACATTTTTTTGATTTTCCTATTAGAAGGACACAAAATACAACTATAAATGAAATCACTATTAGCTAGGTAAGCCAAAAATTTAATTAATCAGAAGGTAGCACATGTAAATTAAATCTGCAGTTATTGAATCTTTTGTTCTGATTAATATGTTAAGGAGAATTCTATTAAAAAAATAAAGTTCATTGTTTCTCCTTGCTATGGACTTAGATACAAATTCAATACTATACCCTCATAACAAGCTTCGGATGCTACGAATACAAAATTTCTGAAGCCATTATTCATAGGATCTGATCTTAAGAGCAGGACTTACTCTGGACTGCATTCAGAAATAATGGGATTTAATAGAAATTCTTTATTTTTACCATCCAGTTTTCAAATTGGCATATTTCAGACATGCATACAAAATACTGAACTTCAAAAAGAAGAAATTGTTTGGGGGTTTGCATTTGCACCAAAAATGTGCCATACACAGGGTCCTAATGGTGGTCCAAACCCTGAGAGCTAGAGAGACTATTCAGTGTATCATATTTCAACAAAAGTTATTTTCATCCACAATTTACATTTTCATTCACATTTTAGAAAAATTCCAGCTGCAGTTGGTAACTGGTGAGGTATCTCCCTGCCCTTATCTTGACCCATGAGCCGTTTGATATATTTTCTCTCACCTGTCCAGTTGATAAGAAGAGGGATAGAGCAGATTTGGTGGGCACCTGGCATCCAGCCAGGATAAACCCATCACACTTTGGAATCTTGATCTCAGGCTTTTCTCTTTGGATATTAATTGAAGCTAAGTTTATTTTGCTCATGAATTAACCAGAGTTCTTCCTCAGAATATACTGATTGAGAGATGTGTTTGAATATGGATTGAACATCATCCTCTGGCCCAGAAATATCACATACACTAAAAGATGGCTTGACTAGCTACCTTGCTTTCTTCTGTCACAAAAATACTTCTGAATGATTCATAACCAGCACAACGCAGTTCTGTATGCTGGTTTCTCAGCCTTCTTGATGAGAATATATGTGGGTAATGAGTGAAAAAATAGGATGTACATAGAAAAACTGCAGTGTTTCTCCACACAAATAGTAGTAGATATGTTGTGCTGGGTAGCATGCCTTAGATTTAGCCCTGGAACAAAGGATTCAACTTTTCAGCTGGAATAAAATTTTACAAATTCAACATTCTGTAAGATTAGTGTTAAAACTGAGAAGAAATACTGTAGGTTTTCCTTGGTATGATTTCACCTGGGTAAAGTTTTAGGTTTGTTTCAAGTCTGTTGTGAACAGCTTTTGTTCTTATATTAACACTTGTAGCCCATTTACTTTTGCAACTATTTTCTCCCCCCTCTCCCCCAAACATGAGTTTAAAATAGTCTGAAAACATACCTTATAATCAATCTAGGACAAGAAACCACTAAAGTATGATAAGTTCATTATAATACAGCTAGAATTACTTTTAATATCACTAGGCAACAAAAGTTGTCAATTTGAATTATCTAAATTTATCACTTTATTTTATTAAATGCAGACTTATGATATGGTATATACAAGAGTGTGCGTGTACATGGAAAGATAATTTTTTTCAGTGTTTGATTCTATAAATCATAAATAACTTCAGACAATTACAGCAGTTCAGAGGCCAGCATAGGATAAGTTGAAATATGTTTAAAATGCAGTTTTCCTTATAATACAGACAACATTTTAGGAAGTCTGCTCTAAAAGCTTCAAAATCTTGATTTTACTTTCCATTGCCCCTAGCAATACAGAGTTTGAGAGACACAGAAAAGGCTATTTGAAAGAGAGAAATGTATAAATGGGGGAATCTGCAAAGATTTTACCTTTTAAATGCCTATTAGGGTCCTATTTCACGGTTCAATCTCACAAACTTGTTATTGAGGAAGACAGCAATAGCTGATACATTTAAATTTCTTCATCTGATTGATAAACCCATTACAATAGGACATAAAAAGAATAACCCTGTCCAGCATGGGCAGTGCTACCCCTGTCCTTGTTGTAAATTCAGGAATAAGAGGAATGCAAAAAGCGGTCGAAAAAGAGGGCTCATCCCTTTCATCTTTTGGGAGTATACTGAATGGCATCAAACCAAAATCTGGCAACGTGTTAGTATTAAACAGTGTACTTATCTGGGCGCCAGTGTGCAAGCCTCGGTTGTGGTCCTGTATAATTTTCTAAAATAATTGCAGGCTTTGAAGAAGGCTGAATGTGTTCACATTCAGGACACAGAAGAAGAAGGCAGTCATGGCACAGCTCATTTCCTGGAAAAGGAGGTGAAAGAATCTCTCTTGAAGGTAAAGCTGTCCAGGATCAGGTAGGGACCTCACTGTGGGCAGATCAAGCTGAAGTTAGGAAATTGATACAAATAGGCATTTGTAAGAGGTAAAAGACACACAATAAGGAAAATTGAGCTTCATTGAAAGGTTTAGAGAGAGACTCGTTTCCAAAGAGGTCATAGTGAGGCAGTCCCTAAACGGGTCAAGGAAATCTGTTACCCACTATAGTAAGGACAACCTGCATGTGCAGGTGTTATCGGTCATGGCAACACTGGGCACATCCTATGATTATAATCACGACTGTTTCATATACTTACCAAGATAAAGTTCTGGCCTGCCATTAAAGTCTTGCTGTGTTCTCCCTGCTCTTTTTGCCTATTTTTGCAAACTAATTACATTTTTTTTCTGATTAACTATTGTTTGTTTTCAGCACAGCTTCCAAACTCCCCAAGATCTTTTTGAACTAGAAATTTAATTGGAGAAAAATGTCTACTAAACACTAATTAGTTTGGAGGACAGAAGAAATCTCACTGAGATAAGTCACTCTCACCTCGAAGTGATTAATTATTTTCATGTCTAAGAGCACATAATTGGAAACACACAATAAACCTGTTGAGATATTTTGCCTTCTGTATTTAATATAAACTGACACAGTGCAAGGGCTGTGAAAGGTGAATTCCTCAGAATGACAGATATCCAACAAAGGAAAGGAAGAGAGTATTGCATTGCATTGCATTGCATTAGACAAGGAATTGTTTTAAAAAAACAGTTATAAGCAAGAGTTGGCTTTTAGTATTACAAAAACGAAGCTTACATACATACAGAACTTTAACATTAATGAATAGACTAACAACAATCCTCAGTAAGAGGAGAACAGAGGGAGCTCTGAATGTAAAAATAAGGTGTATTCCCTCCTCCCCATCCTGCAAGAGGACTTGGCTAATATAATCTTGGAAGAGTAGAGAAAGAATAAGAAATCTCTGAAACCTATATGATCATCTGGAGGGAAATAGCAGCAGCGCTGTATGAAGTAAAGAGACTTCCCTGATCTAATCTTCCATAAGGGGATGTGATTTCATTTCTTCAGCCATATAACTCAAGTTTCTGACTGTGTTGACTGCTTTGAATTCAATAAATGAATTCACATTTTACTGTGTCCTGACTCCGAAGAAATGTGATTTAAGATATCTTAATTCCTAAAGAACTTGCAGCTTTAGTCAATTGCTGTTTCTCACTGTTCCTTTTTTTTTTTTTTAATTGATATTGTTAATAGATAACAAGAAAATAATGTCACTGAAACCAAAAGACAATCTGCAGTGAACTTGCTCTACAAAATCCCCACAAAATAATTGGGAGTACTGGAGTATAGTATTATGTTGCATGAATCAGAAGGGCAAAAAGTCAGACTCTAAGTAGCACCACAGGAAGAATGTTTTTTATCATTCTAATGCTTTCTAAATGTCAGGGAAGAAAATAAACACATACACGTGTTAATTTAAGTTGAAACATTACAAAACATTTTCTGAAAAACTGGAACTCTTTTCTAGCTTATGACAGGAAAGTAAATATTTGCCTTTTGGATGGTCTAACATTTTCCCACTGTGGTGGAACAAAATTTTCTGAAGTAGTTTTTGCTGCATGTACTCTTATGATTGATTATGTGTTTACACTTCATTCTCCTTTTCAGAACTTTGATTTTCTGCTTGCAAGACTCTTAAACACTTTCATTGGAAATATAAGCCACCAGTCAACTTCCTATAAATTCCTTTTCGTTAAAGGGAGTAAATGGAAAATTTCACACTAACATCTTTTTGCTATGAAACTCTTGTCTCAGAATTTACACAGTTTACAAGAGCATGATTTCTTATGTCAAAACAGTACAAATAGTTGTGTGCTTTCAGAACTCAGTTTGTAATTAATTGTTCTTAAACAAAATCTCTTGAAATTTAAACAAAAGCTAAAAATGAAGCATTGAGGAAAACTATATAATGCCATAAAATTATGTCTTATGTAAAATATTTGACGGATTTAAAATATTAAATTTCTTGTCCACTTCTTTGCCACATCTAAGTGCTACGTGACATCAGAGATTAGTTCATAAAGTCCTTGTCATTAGCTTAAGAAGCTTCTAAGAATAATTTCAGAAGACATCACTTGCTGATGTTTACTTCATTTGTTTCATGAGTATTTTTCTGATATTTGCCATTCATTCAAAAGAAAAAAGTTACGGATTTTATCAAAGTGTGATTTTATGTTTTTCTTTCAAATGCAATTTGTGAATAAATATCTGGACTAAGATGCCAGTTCCAAGAAAAAAAACTGCAAAGATCTAACTGGGGATAAAATTTATTCTGTAAGGAAATAGTGTCTTTCACATAGTAGAATTTATTATGAATTTCACTTAGGTGAGAAATTTAATGGAATAAAAACAATGTGGCATTTGGCATACCTGGAAGCAGAATTAATTTTTCTCTTGATCATGAAATACAGAGGAGCACAAAAATGCAGATTGATAAGTAAAGAAGTTTAGTTGCACAGCAAACAAGTCAATTTTTATCTCTGTTCAGATTTAATTTTCCCCTTTGCCTTGAACACTCACAAGCTTGCAAGGACAGAAAGACAACATGTATTACTTCCATGAAATTATTTTTAGAAAGCAATGTCTCTGCAACAGTATGAGTAGCAAGGTTTTAAAGGGGTTTTTTTTCCAACCTAAATGATTCTTTGGTTTCATGATTTACTTCCTCACATGAAGCAGGCCCACAAATTTAGTTTCAGTTTAGCTTCTAAACATGCAGAACCTGTCACATAAAAAGTTGAGTTTCTAAGGCATTGAGAAGCCAATACAGAATGGTACAATCATAATAGCAGAAGATTAGTAACAACTAATTAACTTGCATGATAAGTTATAGCATACCCTGTCAATTTGGAGGCTAATAATGCTAATGCTAATCATGCACATTTTAAGCCTGTATAACAGTTGTGAATCACTGGGTTCTCTTGCAAGAGTCTGTGAGAGAATAGTTTTAACAACTATTTCTGGGGATCACAGTCGCTGGAAAGAGGAAAAGAATAAATTTTTTAGGGGGACATTGTGACTATTGATTTGCTTACTCTTTCCTGATTTTGAGCAGAAATTCTACATGCAGAAGCAAAATCTCTTAATTCAGCTTTCATATACCTCAAGTAAACTGCATGGCCAATTGGATTCCCTTTGGACTCATGCACTGCAGGGTTATTCTACTGGTATGGCATCCAAGTTCACTTGGATAGCAATAAAGGTCATCTTGGACTGTCAAAATAGTCAAAAGCTGAGGAACTGTCTGCCAAGACTTATACTAGGCTGTGTTTTTCTCATATGAAATTCCCTCTATCACTGCAGTAGCCTCAGAAGACATGAAGCAGGAAAACCATTTCCTGTCCCAGTTCTTACAAGTAAATTAGATCTGTCATGAGAGACTGCTGGAGTGCCGAACAGCAAAATTCAGTGTTTTGTCAGACTATTCTTATTTTCTTATAGACTTGTGCTCTATGTCAATTAGTATCTTGTTAGCGTTTAATGAGAGTTAAATCACAAGATCCGTTATTTTTAATCATTGATCTCTTTTACAAACTAAGAAAAATACTCCCAGCAGTTTCATTCTACTCAGGAAACTGGTCTGTAAGAAGAGAAGAATCTGAGAGAACGAATAATTCTTCATCATGGTTTATTTGCATGGTATGTTCATACATATTTTCAGTAAATTTATTATGGTCTAAAGTCATGAAGATCAATTTCAAAACCCTCCCTTTTTGGGGGTAACAAGTCCAGTGAATTTACCCATATCCATATATATAGCTTTTTTCAATTGTTTTGTTTGTTTCCTTATGAAGAGTTCTAAATTGCAGTCCCAATGTGTAAACTAGAAACCTTTTACATTCCAACTCATCCAATCTCTATAAGTCCTGGGAGACTTTCCAAGTCTTATTAAAATAAAATCCTTTTCAGTTTGGAGGTACAATATGTTTGTAATTCATTCTTCTGTTCTTCTTCATGTGTGTCATCCTTCTAAAAATCAATCTAAAATTTCCTTTAAGCAATTTTCTAGAGCTAAAGAATTCCTACAGAAGTATACTCCTATGTAAAATATGGATAATGATATTCATCAGCTTGTAAACCACTTGAGATCTTCAGATGGAAAATATCAGATAAGTATTATCATAATAAGCATGTTTTTCATACAAACCAACAATTATAATGTAAATCAGATGCATTGTCAAAAGAAGTAAACAACAATAGCTTCCCAAACACATTAGTGCATTGAACAACACTCCAACCTACCAATGGTAAATTATTTGAAAAGTGGTAAGGAGAATATATACTTTAAGAAAAATATGCTAAAAGTTTAATAACTAAAAAAAAAAAAAGAAAATATATTCTTGGTAGACTGCTTTCTAGACTTAGCAATTTTTTTTTCTGACAAAAGCAAGGAAGAATATTAATGAGAACTACAATTATTTGTTCATTACTGTGTCTCAATGGGCAATAAGTAAAATAATCAATTAATTGAACTTTCAATGTTTATTTTTCAGTGAGTCATCCTTCTACCATGGGGCTAAAATATACCCCTGTGTACAGCAATGTTTTTCATGAATTCATAAATATTATTGTTCAAAAATGTAGCGGTTTTTAGTTGTTCTAACTTGTTCAACACAGTGTGGAGTACTGTGGACAATGTTATTAGTGTAATGATTAGTGTAACATTTTTTTAGAATATTCAGCTCATTACCAGTCCTTAAAATAAAAATAATATAGAATTAATATTAACATTGAAATACATTCTCTGGAGATCCACCAAAATTTTTAGTCAATAATACCCTGTTATTTCATTACTCTCCCAAAATTTCTACTAACTCCAATTCAGTATTTACCCTAAAACTTTTTCAACCATGTTTTCCCAGGTTTTCCTATTAAAATAAAATAAATTGCCTTAAATACATCAAGCAATGATTGAATTAGAAAAATCTCACTGAAATACCTTGTTTTGGAAGGATGTCCCTCATGAAATGTAATGTTCTCTGGAGTCCCTATAATGTGGCATATAACACCTGCGCTGCCAGCCCAGAAACCTCCCATGTGTTGGGCTGCAGCCAAAGCCCTGTGGACTGCAGGGCAGGAAGGAGATTCTGCCCCTCTGCCCTGCTCTGCTGAGACCCCACCTGCAGTGCTGCATCAGCTCTGGGCTCCCAGCACAGCAAGGACAGGGAGCTGCTGGAGCCAGGCCAGAGGAGGAACCTAGGTGATCAGAGAGATGGAGCAGCTCTGCTGGGAGGAAAGGCTGGGAGAACTGGGATTGCTCAGCCTGGAAAAGGGAGGGCTTTGGGGTGCCCTAATTGTGGCTTTCCAGTACCTGAAGAGAGCCTACAGGAAAGAGAGAGAGGCTATTTATAAGGGCCTGGGGTGACAGCACAAGGGGGAATGGCTTCAAACTGAGAGTAGGTTTAGATTGGATATTAGGGAGAAATTCTTTGTTGTGAGGTTGGTGAGGCACTGGAACAGTTTTCCAAGAGAAGCTGTGTCTGCCCCATCCCTGAAAGTGTTCAAGACCAGATGGGATGGAGCCCTGAGCAACCTGGTTTAGATGTCCCTGCTTACAGTAGAGGATTGGAACTAGATGGGCTTTAAAGACCCTCCCAACCTAAACCATTTTATCATTCTATGATTCATTGTTGATTATATGTTTTTCCAACATTTACTTATGCATATACTGTGATACTGTTCACCCAAGCAATTATTTTCTAGTTTAAAATGGAATACAAAAGGAAAAATACTAGAGGATTGACTGTTAATTATTACTCCTCAGATCTACTTACGAGACAGCTCAGGGGGTTTTATAATCAGAATAACATATGCCCGGAAAGGTTTGACCTAAAGATTCTGAGTCTTGAATTTGCAAACAGAGCCATGCATTATAGGGATCACTATAAACATGTGCTGTCAGCCCCATCCCATGTCATACACAAGCCTGGGATGACACGAGATGGAGCTGACAGTGGTGGGGGAGCTGGGCAATGTTGTAAGGCATTTCACTACATTGCTTTGAAAGATCATGGAAATTTGGGGATTTCCCTGACATCTGGAAAAAGGCCAAAATGAAGCCCATCTTCAATGAATGAGTCTGGTCAGTGTTACGTCACTCCTTTGGAAATTTATGATGCAAGTCTTGAAAAGACTTTTTGAGCCATCAGAAAGGGATTTGGAACAGTCAGCATGGATTTACCAAGGACAAACTGCCTTACCCACCTAACAACCTTCCATGATGAGATGAGTGGCTCTGTGGCTGTGGGAAGTGCAGAGAAAGACGTTTACCTTGACTTTATCAAGATGTTTGATGTGGTATACCATAGCATCCTTATGGAGAAATTGGGAAAATAGGAACTCTTGGAGTAGATCACAAGTTGGATGAAAAACTGGCTGTACCAGGATTTCAAAGGGTTTTGATGGGGTACAAAGCCCAGCTGGCAGGTGGTTACTCGTGATGCTTGACAACAGTTAATAGTGTTCCAGCCAATACTATTTAATGTCTCTTTTAACACACTAGAAGAAAAGATAAAGTGAAATTCTGGGAAGTGTACCAACAATATCAATCCAAAGGGGAGGGCAAGACTGCTTTTGAGTGGGATGGAGATTTCAGTTACCAGAAGACTTACAATGTCCACTGAATGAAAATGCAGTCTGGCACCTGGAACAGCCCCTGTGCAGCAGTATGGCTGGAGACCAACTCAATAGAGAGTGTCTGTGGTAAAAATAGACCCTGTCATGGTGGACAAGAGGCTGAACACAAGTCAGTGTTGTGTTTTTATAAGGAAGAAGACCAGCTGCATATTGGGAGGTATTAGGAAGCCTATAGCCAGGAGGTTGAGAAATGTAATTTTTTTTTGGATGTGTGTCTGTTTTCAGAGCCTGTGAGGCTGCATCCAGAGTACCATCTCTGTCTTTGGGCTCCTCCAAAATCCAGGGGAGTAAATGGCGCATGACAAAAGGCTCATCGAACAGAATTCAGAAGGTTCTACCCTCTTTTAGTCTCTTTTGCATATGTTTGCCTTCTCTCCAAATCCTCAATGGAGAGGGCAGCGAGGTATAAATCTAAAATCATACATTTTTAGTACAATTTATTGCTCTTGATTAAACATACAAATTTTTTTGTCACTCAGTTATTGTACAGTTACTTATCCAAATTCTACAGAAGAGCATTAATAATGCCTCTAAATGGTTGCATAGAAAGTAATCTCTACCAATTTACTCTGCTGTTGTAACTAACCTTTGAAGGTCCCTCTAGGTAGCAAGGTTGAAAGGGCCAGTCTTCCTCAAACAGAAGTGTGGGAACTCTCACAATAGCTCACCTACATCCTGAGGTCTTCACTATGTGAATTCATGGTGGATGTCCATTCCGTTCCAGTCAGTTGATTTTCTTGTTACACACTTTCCCATCCCCAGCTCCTTCTTCCCCCCTGGGCTCCAAGAGAAGGGGTGAAAGTTGCCCATCTTCTCAGCACCCTCTGTGGGCCATTTGTCCAGTACTTTCTGCCAAGGTTTGCCAGCCCCTTCCCTGGCAGCATTACCAGAGTTGGAGCTTGGCTGGGCAACAGGCACTTGGCCACAGAGCACCTGGGAAACACAGCTCAGGGCAAGGACTGCCCAGACACCCCTGGGACTTGACACAGCCTGCCAAGAGCAATGGCAGTAACACATTTACCAGTCAACCAGAGCTCTAAATAGTTTGCTGCACAGAGGAAATCAAGCAACAGTCTACTGAATCATACTTTCAAAAATTGGCTTAGAGAAGTCCTCCGTGGGCACCAGTGGATAGAGATTTGGCTTACGAAAGTTCTCCATACCACCTGAAGATAGAGATTTATCTTGAAGTTGAAAACTCCAGATTTCTTTACTGGTTCCAGAGGTATGAGTTCATACATAGCTCTTTATTATCCTTATTATCCTAGAGACTCAAAGTCTCTCTCAGCTGCATTTCTGTGTCCTTTGCAACCACATTTGAAGAAATTCGACATTTTTCAGACCTAAGCACTTCTATTTTACTTGACAGAAAATGGATGAGAAGGTTAAAATACATTTGTAGCGATAAACACACACAGAATGATCACTAAATGTTGTTTCATAAAACCAGGCCAAAGAATTGAAATCGTATTTTCATTTTTAAATCCGTGGCTTACATCTTATTTTGGCATGGCAAGACAAAAAAATTAAACATGTCATCTTTAAAGAAATACATTTTATCAGTAGGTATTTAATTATGAGAGGTTTTTTGACCTTTTACTTTAGGAAAACAAGATCCTATCAATAGGCTTAGAAGCATCTGTATCATCTCTCAATCTTTATGTTACCTTTTATTGCTTCCTTGGTGTTTGTAAGGCTATCACAATGTTTAAGCACATGTACTCTTTTTTTTGCAGGGGGGCGGGGGAGGAAGAGGGGGCTTCTACACCATAACCTCAGAGATGGCTGATAACCAGCATCAAAAAGAATAAAATGTGAAATAAATTCATTATGATAAGTGTAGATATGCAGAGAAGTGTGCAGCAGCGCAGACCCAAAAACGGCCCCCCTTTGCTGCCTGGGGAAGCCGTTTCCAAGCCTGACCATGCCGGGAGGGCTCCTCTGTGGCGACGGGCTGTGAGGCTGTTTTAGACGTGGTCCTCGTAGAAGTGTGGCAAGTTGAGAAAGGCAGCTGTTCCGTTCCAGGATTCCATGGTGATTTATTAGGATAATAGGGGAAGGGATTGGGGAACTGTGGAGGAAGAGGGGAGATGGGGAAAGATGTGAGTTCCATCGAGGCCGGAATCAAAGAGGGCGGTTCCAGATCCCGCCGGGGCTTTTCAGTGGGGCTGGGGGGCGGTGCTGACTCACATTAGCCAGTCAGGAGGGGTCAGGGGGGCAGGGTCAGGGAAGGGAAAACGTGTTACCACAGAAGTGGACTTAAAAAAATGTAAAGACCCAAAAGAGATTTGATGAACTCGGTGAAAACCCTTTGAAATACAAGTTCTTCTAATAGTCAAAATTCAAGTTTCCAGTTCAGACCAGTCTTGACATAAGTTGAGAAGGCTTTTTTTCTGCTGAGGATCATTTTCTTTTGTGCCTTTTCATTTTCTTTACTCAGAAATTAAATTCAAAATCTTGTGCGGGATGGATTAATAGAAAATCCAATTATTGACATTGGGAAAATCAACATGAAAACAGGGCAATAAAATCCTCACATAAATCCTGTTTAGCACAGGTCAGACTATACATAGCTATATCCCACATATTCAAGTACTGTGAAGGAAAAATATTGCTATATACCTGTATTGGGTTTGCGTGGCCAGGTTTTGGCAGTGGTGGTGCTACAAGGGAGTCTTCTTTGAGAGGCTTCCAGAAGCTTCCCCCATGTCCATCAGAGTCAATGCTGGCTCCAAGACAGACCTGCCACTGGACAAGACTGAGTGTTTTGAGGAAAGGGCTAAAACTGGAAGATTTGATGAGGAGGGAATAGCTTCACTTGAAGTTACTTTACAGCTAGGAATGCTAAGAATGTCAGTGTAGGAAAACTCTATTTATTATGCGAGTGTTGTTAATCCTCTGCCTGTTTAGAGAAGTAGAAATTCTCTGCAGACATAACACCCTCTCACAGACCTGCTTGAGCCTCCTGCTGGGAGAGAGATCAGAAATTCATAGCCTTAAGATGAACTTCTTGAGGACAAAGCCCTTTGATATACTGGGGCAGGAAGGGCCCCACCCTACTGCCCAACGGGATGAGCTGAGTGTAATGGATCCTGTGTCCCTGTGTGTCTGTGCCCACTGGGATGAGCTGAGCCTAAGGGAGTCTGTCCACCTGTGTGTCTCTGCCACCTGGCATTTTTAACAAGGTAGTGAAATAAATCTATTCTTTCCATTTCAGCTGTGGTTTGGTGGTCGACTTTCTTACTGTGGGTGTCGATTCTCACACCGAGACAATCAGAAATTACAGTAATGCCTCTGTGATAACATTTTTAAGAAGGAAAAAGTTATTGCGCAGATGTATTTATGGCCAGAGAAGAGTGGGATGAGAACATGTGAGAAACAGCTCTGCAGTCACCCAGGTCAGTGCACAAGGAGGGGCAGGAAGTGCTCCAGGCCCCGGAGCAGAGGTTCCTCTGCAGCCTGTGGAGAAGGCTATGGTGAAGCAGCTGCGCCCCTGCACCCCGTGGGGAACCATGGGAATGCAGAGATCCACCTGAAGCCCAAGGAGGAGCCCACAACAAAGAAGGTGGATGCTTGAAGGAGGTTGTGAACCTGTGGGAAACTCATGCTGGAATAGACTCCTGGAAGGACCTGTGGACCTGGGGAGAGAGGAGCCCATGCTGGAGCATGTTTCCTGGTAGGACTTGTGACTTTGTGGGGGACCCATGCTGAAGAAATTAATGTAGAACTGTCTCCTGTTGCAGGGACCCCAAGCTGGAGCAGGGGAAGGATTCCTCTCTGTGAGCAGTGGCAGGAACAATGGGTGAAAACCTGACTGTAACCCCCATTCCCTGTCTCCCTGAGCCTCTGGGAGGAGGAGGTAAAGCTGGGAATGAGGGGGAAGTGATGGGAAGGTGGTTTTAGGATTTTTTTTACTTGTCCTGTTCTGATTTTGTTGATAGTAAATTCATTTAATATCCCAAATTAGAGTCTGTTTCACCTGTGACAGTAACTGGTGAGCTAACTCTCCCTGTCTATAACGTGTGCACCTTTTGTTATATTTTCTCTCCCCTGTGCAGATGCAGAGGGCAGTGATAGAATGGTTTTGGTGGGTGCCTGGTGTCCAGCCAGGGTGAACACACCACAACACCCAACACAATAATCAAAGAACCATGGCAAAAGTGGACTACAGTGAGCCAGGAGATGAGTGTGGCTGCCATTCTGGCATGCATGGGCCATTCTGCCACCACCTGCCATGAGCAAGTGTTGGTGACAGAGAACAGGGTCTCCCCACAGCCACACGGTGACCACCACACAAGGTGATGAAACAGCTGAACAGCCAGGGAGTGAGCCAAGTTTTCCCATGAGGCCAAACCTGAAACAGGGCTCCTCTATTCCTGGGAGAGGGGCATGAAGGTGGCATCAGATTTGTCCCAGGGCAATTCAGCACTGCTGGTGCCCTCACAGCTCTGATATTGACTGATGCACACATTTGTGTGCATTTGTGTTACACACATATGTTTGAAATAACCCTTATAGATGCATATATAATTCCCTCTCTGTGTGTATAAATGTAGCTGTAAGAGATTGTTAAATATGATTCTTGTGTGCTCTGTATCATATTTTATGTATGTTATTTGGGTATACCCCCTTATAAGTTTTGTAGGAAGTATTTCTGCCTAGAGCTTATGGTAGAGATATCAGTTTAGAAAAAATGTTATAAACAGTAAGCAATGACAGTCACTGAGGAAGAAAAAAATATAATTTTGGAAAATGCACTGAATTACAGGTACATTCATGGTACTTTATCTCTCTTGAATTTATGAATATCCAATAATGTGGCAACTTTTTTACACCAAATGGTGGATGAATTTTTGTTCTTCCGTATATTACACTGTTAAGTGCTTTATCAAGTTTTGCAAGTTATGTTCTATAGTTTAAATGTTCCTTTGGATGGGTTCACTCTTTATTAAAGAACTACCATGTATTTCCACTATTAGTAGTGAAAACTGAAAAAAGAATTCCCCTTGGAGACATCTCTATTGTCATTCAAGGAGTACTTACCCAGGGTTACAATTTTACATTTTAACTTGCAGAACATTTTCAAAACACATGGGGAGCAGGTCTGACATGCATTAGATGAATATACTGTTAATGTGAGAAAATATAGGCCAATGGGAGGTTGTTTTCCAGGAAAAGAAACTGCTTTCAGTGGAGATTTATGAAGTAGTCCATAATGGAATTTTAAAAAGAAACAATTGCAATACAGACTAATAATATTAAGTTGCATTAGTTGTCGTATATGAAGTTAGTGTTTATGAAACTATGTTACAACCTAAGAAAAATTATTTCAGATTTTTTTCAAAATTATAGAAAAAAATAGAACCATTATAGGTGAGTAGGACATAGAGAAATATATTCCACCATTTAAAAAAGAAGTCATAGACTATTTCTTATAAAAATATGATGAGAGTTTAAAACAGAAATTAAAATATTCTAAAATGCATTAACTTCAGATGAAATATGTTTTATTTAAGAAATGCAGAAAAATGAATGCAACCCTGGAAAATTTTGATTACTGTAGTAATCACAGAGGTAAAATTTATGTAATTTAATAAAAATTACTAATACTGCATTGACAGTACTTGTTACTTGTACATGACGAAATAACATTAGGATTATATGAAGAACAAAGTGCAAAGCTTCCTTCATCAGACTTTAGGAAGAACTGAAAACATGTGAACCACCTGGAACTATTATAGCAGTATGAAAAACTTCCTCCTTCTCTTCCCGTCCCAGAATTCTACATACTTATAAAGCGATTTCAGAATGATATTTTTTTTTCTCCTTAGGACTTTAGTATTGCATGTATCAAAAATATTTTAGCACTTTTTTTGTGTCATAGAGATGTCATCAACTCTTACAAAGTTGATCAACACAAAATTTTACAACAGTGCTCAGTTCCCCATCTCTTGCATGCAAGGAATAGAGTTTCACACAAATTTATTCAAGTCTATTGATATGAATTTTGCTCAAGTCTGAGATTTAATCAGTGAATTTAATGAACTAACAGGAATTCAAATCAAACTCTAGGAAATAGTGTCCTTTCCATCATTTTTCAATTAAGTTCAATTAAGTTCAATTAAGTTCAATTAAGTTTTACAGTCAAAGGAGAATTCAGGCTGAGGTTGCTAAGTGACATAAATGTTAAAATGGGAGAATTTTAAGGATTTTGGAAGACAGATATTTGAATGATATATGGAATTGCTGTTTAGAGTTCACTTTTAGTATCTTTTTGCTGAAGATAGACATGAGGCTTTATCAGCCTCATAGAAATAACATACCAAGGGACGTACTGGAGGAAGGTGGCAAATATTTGGTAAATTAATTCAAAACCAGGATTTGCTTCTCCCAGAAGAAGCTAGAGTAATAAAGAAACTACAAAAGCTTCCAATTTTGATTGATTGAAAGAACTGAAGAACAGGTTTCAAATATGAATATTAAAAATGTGTGTAGTGAGACTACTCAACAATAGAAGCTGTCTTTAGGTCAGTCCTGTTACAACTATATCACATCCTTGTTTGCCTCAAGATCCAATTGTGTACAGATTACTGTACATAAACACATACTTTAGATATTCTCTCAAGTACTGGTGTCTCTCATACATGTTCTACAAAGGCCTTCATTCAAAAAGATTGTATATATTATTAAATCTTCCTTAAACATAACTTCAAATGCTGAGTTCCTCCTTCCCTGAAGCAAAAAAGAAGAGTATTTATTGTTTCCATGGTTGTCATATGGCAAAGATACATTTTAAGAAAATGTTCTGTTGAGAAAAGAATTGGCTTGCATGTAACTACTAAGCTTAAGTTGAATATTTTAAATAGTTTCTTTATGTTTTTCACTTTATGTCAAAGACACCTAGAATGCAAACTTTTTACTTCAGAATCAATTTTTTAAAAAATCTACATTTTTTGTATCTCTTTAATCAAGCTTGCCTCGAGGAAGGAAATCTGTGATAGCAGAAAGTAAATTATTTTATCTTTATGTTATCAATATTGATTGCCATTTACTCCACCTTTCTAGGGCTTTGCATAACTGTTAGATTAATGCTAACATTAATAAAACATCTTTTAACAACCAGTCAATACTTGGATCACCACAATATCCTTCAACTCGCTATAATTAATTTTATTAGAACTGCCATTGTTGCTCTTGACTATACTGTACTATTTAATAATTAATGGTAATTATCAGTTATTTGACTGAACAATGCCTTAATGACTTAAAAATGTCCTTGTGCTTTAAAACATAAAATATTGTTACTATTTGAAAAAATAATTAAAATTTATGGATAGATATTTCTAACATCTTCACCTTCAAGAAAGAGAATAGAGTAGAAATTGGTTTCTGTTCTTTGGCTAATTCCTTCATTACCATTGTACACCTTTACCTTTGGAACTGCACTTGAACTTCCATTTGAGCTTGCTGCCTCTAAGTGGAATTCTACTGAATGGCACTATCAGCTCTCTAGTCACAACTTTTTGAATGGTATTTGGCAGTGGTACAGACAGTTACATGGGAAAAGTCAGAGGAAACTCTTGCTGCACACTGCAATGGAGCTGAGAATTTAAAGGTGGGTCAATATTTATTGATAATGAATTGAGAACTATTGAAAAAGAATAACCTACTCATTTGTGCAAACAGTGGGATTTTCCCTGATTTTTTCCATTGTTTTGGCTAAAAACCTATTGGAGAATGCAAAAATTTTGTGTGCTGTACTTTTGTTCACTATAAGAGGAGCTATTTTTTCCCAAGTGACTCATTGTCTTCTTTCTTCATGAACTAATGAAAGAGTAGCATTTAAAAAAACGGCACATACTAGTACTTTGGTTAAAACATATTAAAATACTTCATTATGCAGGGAACGAGAAAACAAACTCTTTTTTTTCAAATCAATAATAAATACTTATGTACACATGCCGTGTGTTTTAGCTCTGTGAATGCAGACAGTACTGGGAGAATCCAATGCCAAATGTAAAGAATGTCTGACAACAGGGTTTCTCCAGAGAATCTGAGGGAACAGAGAAGAGATCTTCCACAAAACTAAACTACACCAAAGAAATCTTGCTGGATAGATCCTTTAATACTTAAAAGCATCATTTAAGGTACATTTAAGTATACAGATACCCTCTTAAACAAAGGTGCATGGACACCCATTCTACCCATGGTTGCCTTTTATGGCAAAGGATAGTTGCTTTTGTTCTAGAGATAATGTTTGTGTGGCAGTTACATGTTCAAACCTAATGTGACCCTTGATGATATTTGGCATTTCTCAAACTATGAAAAGGAAATGGAGTCTTGGAATATTTTTATATCACATTCCATGGGTTTTTCTTTCTCCTGTTCTTGTGCTCTTCATTTAAATGTAAGGGTATCAAATATTTTTTTACATTACAAAAAAATTATGTGAAGGTAAAAAAGCCCTAGGTGATGATACAGCAAAGAAACAATTTTCTGCTTAACTGCAGCTCTCTATGAACTTCAAGACATACTTTAAAATTCCACTGAAAAGAGCTGTTTTGTATGAAAGTTATCACCTTAGATTCCCACGTTTTCCCTTGGGGTTGATTTATTTTTGGATGTTTCTAGTTACTTTTTTTTATTCATCGTCACATCCTAGCTCTGTGTTATTGCTATATATTTTTGCATAGATTAGAGGATTTCCTTGTAGTATGATTTATCAATGTTTTCAACTGGATCAGGACTGACACATTTGGGATACTTGTGAAGATTTCTATACATGCACTTTCCCATGGCAACTTCTTTTTCTTTAAACAATTAGCAGTCTTGGTGTTTTGAAAATCAATAGCCAATATATGCAATTTATTGCAGTTTGGTTTATAGATTACAATTTGACAAACACTTGCAATGATTCTTGCAATGGATTGACCCCTCTCTCTAACACTGTAATAGATAATCCTGTTCTGCTTTTTCTTTAATTAGATAAAAATTATTGAACAAATTAGCTGTTTGCAGTAATGTATCTGTTTCAAACAGGGCAAATGACCTGACACAAAATATGTTTTGAATATGTGATAAATACATAATAATATAGTGTTGGCTTTTCGTAGATATTCATTGTGTGTATGGTTTTATTCTTTTTACAGAAGTAGTCTTGTCATAAAGATAGAGGTATATAACCAATGTTTTAATTTCTGTTATGAACTAGATTTCGATATAGTAGTAAAAAACTAATAAAAGTAGTTTAAAATACTTTCCTTTACTAACCACACCACCTGCTTGACTGGATAACACCTAAAAAGAAGACCTGCCACTGATACCTGACTATCAGCCTATAACCAGTTGCAAGGACTAAGGACCCAAGCTCAAACTGGGAGACGATAACCAAGACTGGAAGAAACCACAGCCGAAAAAGCGCATGCTTTAAAAAGGCGGAACCAAGGGGGAGCCATGCAAAATAGTTCTTGGAACATGCAAAATAGTTTTGAGAAAAGTTTGAATATGCATGAATGCTTATGAATAGGCATGAGGCTGACGCAATACAAAGAGTATTTACGATGACTCCCTCAATGGCAGGTGTGCTTCTTGGCTTAGGGCCAAGCACCCAATGCTGTTTCTTTGCTTTATTGTCTGGTGTCCCCTATTGTCTTTTATTAAACTTTTAAATTTCAACAGGAGAGTGAAGCTTGTTTTTCACAAATATAATAGTTTGAAAAAGAGAATATAAGCAGAACTGGTCTTCAAACTATTTGGACCAAAGTTAGATGCAAGTAACCTGAAATTGCTGTATCCAGGGGTCATTGAAATGCCTGGATAGACATGTAGCTATTGCTTTGCTCAAATAGTTAATTAACCAGATGTTATAAAATGGAAATTCTAAGTTTATAGAGAAGAAGTTGAAAAGAGAGTTAAATTCAGAGACTGCTAGACCTCTTCTGTAATGGAGGTGAAAAACTGTACAGTGAATATCTCCAGAAAGCTGCTTCTAAAATGTGATCCGCTCTATAATATAAACTAACCCTTTGTCAATTGCTTGACATTGTCCATCACAAATTCTCATCCCATCCATTCCGACAAAAAAAGCTGTTATTCTTCCTTTTCAACTGAAAGAAATATGGATTATTCCCACCATGAAAAACACTGAAATTTTAAAGTGATTTGAAATAAAGTATGTCCCTTGATAAACTGATAGATGTAGATTGTGACTATAATGATAATTCTGATAATATTTATTTTGTAGAAACAGCTTGTGAACAAAGGGGCATATACAGGTGAATAAAGCAGCTGCGCAACTGCCACTGCCTACTAATTTGCCCATCTACCTCATTAATTCAAGTTGAAGAAACTAATTTTCATCTAGAGTTCCTGGATGCAGTCCTCATGAGAGAGTATCTCAGCTGAATTTTTCATTCGAAGTTAAACAATACCGTATTTGAAATGAAGTTTTTAAATATACAATATTTCTTGGCAAAAGGTGGCTTTGGCAATTTTTCCCCCAATAATTCAGGATTTGACCTTTTGCCACTGAAACACACAAGACTTATTGCAAAGAAGAATACTTTCCTTCTGGAAGCTTAATGTCACGGGGTTTGGAAATAGATGATCTTTAAGGTCCTTCCTTTCCAATCCAAACCATTCTATGATTCTATGATTGATGTTTTTTCCTTCTAGTATTCCTAAATAACTAGTATAATTTATTGGAAATTTAAAAAAAAACCCCAAATCCTGAAATTTATACAACTATTATAAAGTAGGTATAGATGTTGATTCTCCTTTTAAAACATTATAACTAGGTGTACACAATTATCATTAGTGGCAGGTGTTTAATGCCACATAGAAGTAATTACCAAGTTAACTTCAAAAAGATTAGTAATAGGTTCAAAAATCGCTTCTCAGTGAAGACAAATAATTATAAATTTTAGGAAACATCCTGTTGAATTGACACAATTGTAATGACATCTCTGTAGGTGGCTCTTATCTTGCACTGTTTTATAAGCTGCTTGGAGCATAATGACAGCATTTGTACAATAAGCCTATGCAAGGATGAGGCAGCATAATTGCAGCAGCAATGATGCATGAATACAGACTAATTAACAAAATTGGAACTGTTACACTCATGCTCACATTTCATCTATCTTATTTCATTTACTTTTACATGCTTCTGTGGTCACAGAATTGCTGTGTTTGTTGCCTGAATATTGCAGATAGTATTGTCCATTTGCTGCTTCCATCATCCCGTTTACTTGGAATATATCAGTCATACAAGTGCAACTCCATTTACAGAGTGTTCTCCTTTAATCTTTCACTTAAGGTCATGCCATGGGTGGTCCATGCTCCCTTGCACATGCAGAATATATGTAGGTATGAATAAGCTTGTATATACACCCATGCCTACATGCGAAGACACTTAAATGCACACATATTTCTAAGTAGTCTGCAAGAAAAATCAAGAGAAAAACTGTTTACAAGGGCATGTCGTGATAGGACAAGAGGGAATGGCTTTACACTGAAAGAGAGCAGGTTTAAGTCAGATATTAAGAAAAAAACTCTTCCCTGTGGGGTGATGCACTGGCACAAGCTGCCCTGCCCAGAGAAGTTGTGGATGCCCCATCCCTGGAAGTGTCCAGGGCCAGGTTGGATGGAACTCTGAGCAACTTGTAGAAGGTGTTACTGTCCATGGCAGGGGGTTTGAAACAAGATGATCTTTAAGGTCCCTTCCAACCCAAGCTGTGACAGCACAAATTCTTTCCCACGGGAATTTTTCTCTTTTTATTCTATGTTTTCTAAATAAAGTTCCATGTTATTGAAATGGCCTTTTGGATACAGGCAGTCAAACGCCTGGGCCAATCAATCCCAGGGAGGCGGATGATTGTTGGCCCAATCCAAACAGCCTTCTGATGTGTATATAAATCTGTTAATTATTTAATAAAGTAGTTCTTTTAGCACTCTGAAAGGACTGATCTCTTCACTCCACTAGCGGTCAAACAGTGACACCAAGCCATTTTATGATTCTATGATTATCCCTTTCCCATGATTTTCCATTGGCCTAGAAACTTGTGTGTATATTCATGTATGCACATACAAAAGCTCTCATATGAATCACATACTATTTTCTTTATGTTTATACACACTCAAAGTTAAGCCAAGACAATATGCCAGTATAAATACAAAAAAAAAAAAAAAAAAGCCTCTAGGAAATTTTATCCACTAGTTTCAAGTTATGACAGGCATTTGAAAAAATTACACAAATATTCTGTGTTAAAGAGAAGCAGTGAAGCACACAACAGGTGGCACACAATTTCTGCTCATGTGGTGCTAGGAGAAAAATGTTTGCTGAAATGAAAATTCTGAAAAAAAAGTCATACCAGAGAATGTCATTGCTATTCTATTTAGTGTCAACTTGTGGAAAAAGATCACGCAGGCATCTAAATATTTAAAAGTACTTTCCTAGTACTTTCTGTTCTAAGGGTGTTAAGCACGATGTGTAAGGGCTAAGTAATACACATTCTGCTAATTGCCAACTACTAGATTTTTTTCAACAAAATGTAAGTTGGCACCAAAATCATTACTAGATGATACATGGTGATTATGTTTCTCCTTTTCCAGTAAATGGGAACTCTATTGGCCTGCCGTAGCTTTTCAAATATGATGGATAATGCCTTAGCCACTTCTTCAGCCAGTTCCCTTGGGACCTGTGGAAATACCTTTTCAGATCCCAAGGAATCTTCAGGTTCCTTAAATGGTCTCAAACCCAGTCTTCTCCTACAGTGGGTTGTTCATCATCCCGCCAATCCCTGCTTTCACCTTCTGACACTTGGGCAGTGTTGTTGGAACACTTGCTGGTTAAGACTGAGACAAGAGAAGTTCCTGACTACCTCAACCTTCTCCATATCCTTCCTGAAAGGACCCCCATTTTCCCTGGTGTTTCTTTTATCATTGATTTACTTTTTGAAGGTTTTTTTGTTACCCTTGATATCCTTGGCCAGATTTATTTTTACCAGTGCTTTAACATTCCTAACAAGATCCCTGGCTATTCAGACAATTTCTCTGTGTTCCTTCTAGGCTACCTTTCCCCTGCTTCTACCCCCTGCAATCTATCTGTTTGTGGTTTTGTTTGTCCAGGAGGTCCTTGTTCATCTATGCAGGCCCCCTGGTGCTCTTCTCCAATTTCCTTTTTGTAGGGCTGCATCGCTCTTGAGCCTGGTGGAGACAATCCCTAAATATCATCCAGATCTCTTGGGTGTCTCTGATCTCCAGCATTCTATCCCATGGCACTCTACTGAGCAGATCCCTCAAGAGACCAAGGTCTGCTCTCCTGAAGTCCAGGGCAGGGAACTTGCTGTACACCCTCCTTTCTGCCCCAAGGATCCACCATGGTCACTGCAGCTCAGGCTGCCTTTGAGGTTCACATTCCCCACCAGCCCCTTACTTCTTGGTGGGAATAAGGTCCAGCACAGCACCACCAGCTGGCTCCTCTGTCACTTGGAGGAGGAAGTTGTAATCAAAGCATTCCAGGAACCTTCTGGATTCCGGTGCCACAATGTGTTTTCCCTCCAATAGAACTCAGGGTGCTTGGAGTCCCCCTTGAGGACCTTGGCTGCTCACTCTATTGCAGTTTTCTGTCTTACCTCTGCAAAATTTTGGCAAAATATTAGGTCAACAGAAGATTGATTCTGAGGGCAAAAATATTAAAAAGATAAAGAAGAATCTGGGATGAAACAAAGAAAAAAACAACAGTAGAAATTATACCAAATATTTTGAAATTACCAGATTAATGGAAACAAAAAAAAAAATCATTATAACTTCAGACAATCATAAAATGGTTTGGGCTGGAAGGGACGATAAACATCATTTCATTCTGATCCCCCTGCCATCGGCAGGGACACCTTCCACTACACCAGGTTTCTCAGAGCTACATCCAATCAGGCCTGAAACACTTCCAGGGATGGGGTATTGACAGCTTCTCTGGGCAACCTGTGCCAGGGCCTCACCACCCTCACAGTAGAGAAATAGAGAAGAAATAGAAGAATTTCTTCCTAATATCCAATTTAAACCTACTTTCTACCCACTAAATGCCCTTGCAAGCACTCTCCCTCCATCTTTCTTGTAGGTTTCCTTCAAGTACTATTTTTTTAGGTATGTCAAAAAATATACGGATATAGTGAAAGAAAATTGCTTCCCAAAAGTGGGAAGCAGATGGTATTTCTCACTGGAGGTACAAGACAAAAGAGTTCTCTTTAAATGAACCTTTTTTAAAAAAACTGCTGAAATTGCAGAGCTTAATTTCCATTGACTGAAGAAAAATAAAACATTGAAGATAAAAAAAAAGTGATTTTATATTGAAGATCTATTTCATAAATCTGTTTAATTTCTATTGTATTGTCTCACGTAGTAGGAAGAAACAGGCAGAACCTACAATCTTTGCATTAGTGATGTTCATTAATCCAACCAGAGCAACACTGTGTGCATCTCTGAACAGCACCAAATTTTAAATTCAACTAATAAGATCATTATGCATGGTTTTACTCAACTAATATTAATTGTTAATGATCATCCATAATGTCTGGGAAGGAAGGGCAACTGCACCACACAAATGCTTCTGGCATTGAACAGCACATTGTCCTAAAGAGACTTCTCTGAAATGACAACACTGGGTCAGCACAAAGGCACAGTCAGTCTTGCTTGTATTTTCTGCCCGTATTGTTTGTCACAAGTTAAATTTTGCTCTTTCATGCTGTTTAACCCTGCTGCTGGATTCTTCCTAGAACCAGAACACGTTGTGACTTGAAGAACAGTGGAGGGGAAATGTGAATTATTTGACCTGGCTTATTTCAGCTGCTTTACATAGCTTTTCTTGGTTTTCTAGAAGAGAATCTGTAGATTCTCTCATTCCAGATTTCAGTCACCATTTGGTCTACCAGGCAGCATTTCAAGAATTCTGAGACCCCCAGATCATACATTTTTTTCAATTTTCAGCTTTTCTTAATTTTATGTTTAAAAACATATCTCTATCATGTTAATATTGCTACTGTGGATTAAAAATAGTTTGAAATTGTCTCACAAAATAAAAGACAACTAATGTTATTCTGGAAATAAAAGGAAAAATAATTAATGAAATACATCGCTATTGGTCAGCAAAAAGTGAATCAGATTTTTAAAAATCACTGGTTCTACAGTTCTAACTTTCACTGTTGTTATTTAGGACACCAAATTTTTTGTTTATCTGTCAACGATATTTCAGAAGCAAGTGGTACTAGTAAGACAGTATTTTCTTAGCAGTAAATGCTAACTGATGTTGGACCATTCCAAACTTCAAAAAATAAGCAATGGACAAATTACTATTTTACCTTTGAATTTCAAGGCAGTAGACTGATTCAGCCCTGATCTGAGGAGCTCTATAACTGAATTTTTCTAAAATCCCAGTTAAATTTTTCTTACTTATTTTTATTTCTTTCATTGCTTACATTCATTTAGGCAGGATAGCTGGAAAGAATACGTTTGGGTAGTGTGATGGGTTGACCCAGATAGCTGCTACGCACCACAAAACTGCTCACTCACTTCCCCCTCCAGTGAGACAGCAGAGAGAGAATAGGAAGAGCAAACACGAGAGACCTGGTAGAGTGAGATAAAAACTACTTAATGAGTGAAGAAAAGGTGAAGCAGGGGGAAGTGATGCAAAGGCAACTTCTCACCATTTCTCACAAGCAGCCTGATGCCCAGCCAGTCTCTGAGCAATAGCTGCCTCCCAGACCACCCTCTCCCCACTGGACTTAATGATTCTTGTGAGTCCCTTCCAACTAAGAGTATTCTGTGATTCTGTGATGTTTGACATAGAATACCTCTTCGGTCACCTGGGCCTGTTGCCCAAGTTATCTCCTTTCCAACCTCTTCCTCCACAGCCTTGTCCCAGGGAGTGAGGCAAAGTGAGGAACATTGGTGTGTAATCCAAACTTTGGGTCACAAATCCAAACACTATATGGTCTGCTGTGGAGCAAGTTAACTCCCTCACAGCTGTACATATATGAACTAGCACTGCAGAGAAAATGGGTTTCATGAGGATAGCCCTTTTTATGAGGAAAACTCTATTAAAAATGCAAGATATTTTCTTAAACCTGTACAGCTGTTTATAAACAGCATATATTTCTAGAAAAACTACAGATATGTTTTGAACTTCTGAACCAGTCACAAACATTTTTCAAGGCTCCTTCTAAGGGTTTATTCCCTGCATCACTATTACGTTCTTGATTTGTATGGGTGAGAAAGTCTGAATCAGGTATCTTCAGTGATCTGTTTCCCATGTACAGCAGCAGCAACAAAAGCAAAAGAATGAAGCAGAAAGTACAAATTCCTATGGAAAAATCAACATTTTGCTGCATTTGTACAGCTAGCAAAGAGCATCATCATTCTGTGGAGATTATCAGTGTGTACTGCAAAAAAACATTTATCAGACAAACTTCCTCAGTGCTCAATATATGAAAAAGAACATTCAGCTTCCACCGTCATCTTGCTTAAAATATCAAATACTCTCTCCAAAGCAATGAATCAGAAAAAAAAAAAATTATCCATAATCAATATCAGCATAGCATCATACCTTCACCTAAGTATGTAATTTTTTGATCAGTAAAACAATCAAAATAAAAATGAAGACCAGCTATGTGGCAAGTCATAACGAGCAAGATGAAACAAAAATACTCTGTTAAAGCCGCGTCCAGGAGGGTGGCATAAGCCGGCTCCCCCCTGGAACGAAGTCCCTGGTCCATGTAATTCCACTGGATCTGGAGTGGGCAGCTCCCGGGGTCCCACGGTGTGGCGCGAGTCTCCTAACCACGTAAATCCAGCAGGAAATGAAGTAGGAAGAAGAAACGAACTGGAACTCCATCTCTCTTCTGTCAGGGAGGTTTATTTGGGGTAAGGAAAAAGGGGTTCCAGGGGAAGGAGAAGGGGGTAGGTCAGCGGCTGGCAGCTCAGAAATGCAGGACCCCTCTCTGACGCAGACGCTGGCTTTTAAGGGGAAGAAAAGGGGCGGGATTTTTCTCGCCTGGAGCCAGTCCCGGGAGATGGAGGGGAAGACTGGCAAGGGGGAACACACCAATAGGTTTTCAGGTACAGCAGGATGCATATTTTAATATGAACCAATAGCATACAAGGCAGGGAAACAATGGAAGCACATGGAATCCTAAAAACCCACATTGCTACATTTCCCCGTTTCTCTGTATATAAAAGAAAAATTAAGCAGTTGTTGAAATACAATCCAAATTATACAGAGTTAAATCTATTGGTTTGAACCCATAGGATTGTTTAAGGGGATTTCAAAATAAAAAAAATGAAGTCATTGGAGTCCATATATGTTGGTATGCATTTCCCTTGGCTGCAGGTAAGCTTCTTCTAGTTGGAATGCCTTTGCAGCAAATTGGCAGAGCTGGACAGCAGTTCTTGGATTGTTGTTGCTTCAATTGCTGATTGAACACGGACTGCTATTTGAGCTATTAGGGAAAAGTCCTCTTGCTTGGGAAATAAAACTCAGAACACAATTATTACTTTTTGAGCAGCTGTCAGTGTCTGATGGAAAACACTGACTACTCACAATTTACAAAAACATTTCTCGTCCACCCATCATTCTTCTTGCTAGCTCGCGAGGCCAGGCTGGCTGTGCTCCCCCCGCATCCCCTCCCCAGCACTTCTGGTTTTGGCGTGGGAACCTAGGGGTGGGATTTTCCCACGCTTCTCCACCCTGTGATGTAAGGGGGCGGAGCGTGCTGACATATGAGAAAGGGCGGAGCCTACACACAGCTGGAAAGGACTGAACATTCTGGGAAGAAGGTCTCAGAAGCATGGCTTCCGCCATTTTGAAAGTGAGCCCTGGTGTTATAAGTCTGTTTAGAGAAAGAGAGGGTAGGAAAAGAGGGTGAGGAAGAGAGAGTTTAGGGTGAGGGCTAGTAGGAGGTGATCAGTCTCCCTCTAGCAGGGATGAAGAGAAGCCAGCAAAAAGCCTGGGAAAACAGAAGTAACCCAGTGTTTTAGAGAAACAGTCTGCAGTCTGCTGGAAGCTCTTACAGGGTTAGAGGGAGAAGGAAGGTAGGGAAAGGCGAGTTAAAAACGGGGGTCAGGAAGGGGACTGATAAGGGATTACCTCGCGGTCCCCCAAAGGTTGAAATAAAATATTTTAACTGAAAAAAGAGAGGATAGAAGTTTTTTCCTTTTTGAGGGGGAGATACCTAGGGGCTTCCCACCTCCCCACGGTGCCTGCCCTTCAAAGCCTACCTCTGCCTAACTGTGTAATGAAAAACACAAAAATAATTAGCTGGGAAATAAGGGAGATTTGCTGACTGCTTAAAACCCTGGGAAAATAAAAACGTGACATGCACTCTCATTAAAATAAAATCCTTAACTAAATCTGACGTGAAAAGGACATAAAGTGGTCCCTGCAGCCTAATAGCTGGTCACCAACCCAACATTACAAGCAAAATCAGCAAACCTGCCGGCACCCTGTGGCCCTCATCTCCACAGGTGCAACGAGTCAACCTGGTCCCTGCGGCTCACAGCCCAGCCTGCGCTGTCACCTAGCGCCTTCGGTCCCTATGACCCGGTTCCCCAGTCCTGTGTTGAGCCTTATTTTGTCAGCAAATAAATCCAGCTTCGGCAGAGATTCCTGGGAATTTGCAGGGACTTTCTTAAATAAAAGTCTCTCCTGGGTGGTTAAAAAGACTCCTACCACTGAAATCGCAGTTCCTCGAAGGCAGCAGATGTAAAAAAAACCCGTTGTGAAGGAGTGGAGCAGCGCAGACCGCGGCACAGGCCTGGGCGTGGCCCCGCCCACCGTCCCGCTGCACGGCAACCTAATATGGCGGCCATCACATGGTCCCTCGCTGCTAAGATGGTGGGTGCCGCGTGGTCTCGCCGCGGCATGGGTCTGGGGCAGCGCAGGCCCCACCGGCCGTCTCCCCGCCCGCGGGGCTGGCGGCAATCGGCAGTCCCTGGCACCCCTGGCCCCCCGGGGGCCCGGCGGCAGCTCCCGCCCCATCCCAGGCCCTCTGGGGGCGCGGGGTGGGGCGGGCTGCGGTGGGTGTGGGTCAGCGGCGGCGGGCACCCAGCGGCTGCAGCGGGTGCAGGTGGCTGCGGCTCGGCGGCAGCCTGGGCGCAGTGGTTTCGGCACCTCTTGCCCCGCCGGGCTGTCCGGGGGTGCGGGGCAGGAGGCGGCGGCGCCCACGGTAGGGCGCGGGGCAGCTATCGCAGCGGCCGCGAGCCCGGGCAGCCCGCCCCGGACGGCGGCCCCCGCCGCCCTCGCCGGGTGGCGGTGCAGCTCCCGCAGGCTAGGCGGCCAGAGCAGCGGCGGTGATCCCAGCCCGGCGGGACTGGGCGAGCCACCAGCGGCACCGGCGGCGGCACGCAGCTTACCCCCCACGTGACGCCAGGCCACGCCAGGGGCTCCGCCGCCTGGGGTGGTACGCCGCCGCCACAGGCGAGCCGGCATCAGCGGCTCGAGGCGTCTTCAGCGCGGCAGGAATCCAGCGGCATGCGGAAGCGACGAGAAGCAGCGGGGAAGCGGCAAAAATGGCGAAAAAGCGGCAAGAGGTTCCTCCACGGTAAAGGCAGCTGATTTGATGGAATTTTTTATGGAGCTTGGCACCATTTGATGCAGCAGGGTCCGGGGGAGTGGCACGAGCCGGTTACGCCCCCGGACCGGGTCCCTGGTCCATGTAATTCCACTGGATCCTGGGCGGGCGGCCCCCCGGGTCCCGCGGCGTGGCACGAGTCTCCCAACCACATAAATCCAGCAGGAAATGAAGTAGGAAGAAGAAACGAACTGGAACTCCATCTCTCTTCTGTCAGGGAGGTTTATTTGGGGTAAGGAAAAAGGGGTTCCAGGGGAAGGAGAAGGGGGTAGGTCAGCGGCTGGCAGCTCAGAGATGCAGGACCTCTCTCTGACGCAGACGCTGGCTTTTAAGGGGAAGAAAAGGGGCGGGATTTTTCTCGCCTGGAGCCAATCCTGGGAGATGGAGGGGAAGACTGGCAAGGGGGAACACACCAATAGGTTTTCAGGTACAGTAGGATGCATATTTTAAAATGAACCAATAGCATACAAGGCAGGGAAACAATGGAAGCACATGGAATCCTAAAAACCCGCATTGCTACAATACTCTTACTGTGACAGAACCATCACAGCACAGTGAAATGCAGAAAGACGGTGGCAGACATACAAACCACAAGTGAAAATCTCCAAGGAAAAGGTACAGTATCTCAGAACAAAACCTAGATACTCAAAAAGACAGAAGAATGACCAAGACAAGCATGTACTATCTATTTAACTCTCTAAAAAATCGAAATAAAAAGGGAAAACACTAATCCTATTGCCTTTAATGAGAGTCATGAAAGATTTATGTTTATGTTTATGAATAAAATTCCTGTGACATTGAAGACATGCACAATTATCAACTCACTTCATTTGCATACTAAATGTTTGTTCTACATTACAGTCATCACCCAGAACTTGAACAAGGGCATATCTCTAAATAATAATCCAAGGGGTCATTTGAATCTCCCATGTTAAAAAAAACAGCCTGCAAGGTGAGTGGGATCTTATTATCAGGAACAAGAAGTCAACTGAGATAGAAATCAGCGGTAAGGGATTTAATACCTCTAACAAAACAGAGTTCTTTTATAAAGGAACCAGTAATAGCAAAATAAAGTCCCCAGGCAAACTCTAATCGCTATTGAACTACATTATGTGAAGGTCAATCAGTAGGGAAGGAAGGAAATAGAAGTGTGGTCTATAGGGGCACAGAGATACAACTACAATAGCCTTGAAGAAGGCAATCTGAAATTACAGCAAGCCATTTAGGTCACAGCAGAAGAGCAAAGCTTGACTTGAAGTATCAGTTATAACTCACAGTAAGGACCATGATGGATGAGGGCTAGTAATTTAAAGAATCCACTGTTTGAATAAGCACTTTAATGTCCATTTTTGTAAAAGAAATTAATTTATAAAAGTCAAACTACACATCCAAGAAAGCTGACTATTAGATTCCGAGTTTATAACCAGGTAGCATCAGATATATGAAATGTGAATGAAACGTTATTTTTATTTTTTCAGTGAATTATCTCCATTGCATACAAATACTTTAGAGAAGCTCCTCTTCGAAGAGACTGTCATGAGTCACTGCAGGTTTACCTTGGTTCTCTTGGTTACAGTACACACAAACTACTTGGTTACAGTACACACATCCCATAGCACATCCCAAGGGATTTGATGCCTACCTAAAAAGACAATTGGAAACGAATCAGTTAATACTTAGAATTTATGCTTTATAGACCTTGAGCTTTACATTTTCCCTTAAAAGTTAAAAAGACAGACTTTATGGTGGCAGTTTTCCCCAAATAAGATACAGAAAAAAACCCATGAACCTGTGCACTCTGTCCCCATAACACTCTCATTTTATTTTAGGGCTTGTCTTTCAAGCATTGAAGCTCTTTGCTCTCAGTTGCCTAAACTGTCCCTCAGCCTAAACACTTCCTTCCTCAGTTTGACAGGATGTGTCAAATACTATTTCTCCACAAGCACATACAAGTCAACATGAATACTGCCCAGCAGAAAAAGATGTAGCTGTTGTAATTATCTATATATATATGTATGAAACAATCTTCAGGAATTAGCTCTATAAAACTTTATAAATGAAGCAGTACCACAGGAATCAGCTGAGTATAGGAACTTTAGCTCTGTATATACCTAACAATTACCAACCCAAAACTTTCCATTCTTGGCACAAATGTTAATGCTGTATAACATTTTCCTCCAATTCACTTAGGTGTTAAGACCAGATGACAATTACCAGAAAACTTTATCTGTATTTTCCCATTATGTACCAGTATCCAGCTGACCAAAGGTTTCATGCATTTGTCTAAATTATTTGTCAGTATGAACATAATATCCCTGAAAGAACTACACATTACCACCCGAGGAGTAGAAAAATAAGTGGAGACTTCTGGTAGTGTCATGCACTAAATATATCCATTTCTTCAGTGATGCTCATTTTAACTTTGCTATTGTTTTCATACCTCATCTCTACCACCCCCCAGCTAAAAAGAGTATGGAAAACCAGGCCACTAGATATAATATATATATCAGTAGCAAAGAGACTATTAACCTTTGAGTAATGTCTTGGAGTGGCTCTAACCCACGACAAGGTCCGAGACAAAAGTTTCAAGTAAAAATTCAAATAGTAGAAAAGTACCAGCAATTTTATTATTTTTAAATTTTCTCAGTAATTCCCTCACTCTTCTCTCAATACTTCGTACACAATATATTGAATCTTCTATGTGGCGTACATTTCGCCTAAACAAATACCAAATATTTAATGTTAATGGTCTTCATGACAAGGCTATAGTCCCAAAATATACTGTTAGTTTCTACTAACCCTTTTCCAGAGTGGTATTTAGAGTGGTATTTACAAAATAGTTATTTTTCTCATGCCCATGAGACCTTTCTCTTTGTTTATAGAAAACAATCATAAAGGTGGGCGATTTTTAGGGAATATGCACGTTTTGAATGTATTAAATAGATATAACTAAGGTATTGTGGTCTTTTAAAACAAAAAAAGATCATATAATTTGCTTAGGCACCCCACAAACATTATTGTCCTAAGTAAAGGTAACATTTCCAAATGAAATCACAACTCACAAACAATGCCACATCTTTTCTTTTCTTTTTTTTTTTTTTCTTTTTCCTCTCCTCTCCTCTCCTCTCCTCTCCTCTCCTCTCCTCTCCTCTCCTCTCCTCTCCTCTCCTCTCCTCTCCTCTCCTCTCCTCTCACATAATTTTCATATTGCTTTCATTGAATAAAACCTCTTTTAATTGTGAAAGGGAGATAAAGGCCTCACTACGAATAAGGATACATCCAACATGAAATATCAGGTATTTTGTGATATACTACAGTTACTTTCTTTATTGTGTAGCAGTTTCTGTTCCATGGACTGTGACAGTAAAAAGAATAACTAAGTCTGAAAACATGAAGTATTCTCTGCTCCTTCCTTTTTAGTTGCCTTCTGATGATTGTTAAATTATGTCTTTTTCTAGCATAGTTGTGAAATCATCCCTTGGTGCCATTATATAAGGCACTTTGGGATCTTTTGCAAACTAGGGTTCTATATCAGCCTCTATTTTCAAGAGTGAATTATTAGCAAGTCCTTAATACGGATTTTTAAAATCTATTCTGTTTTACAGAAAGTTCTGTGTCAATTTAGGGATATGAAAGCACAAACTAGCTTAAAAAAAAAAAAAAAAGTCTTTGAAAAGGAGTCCTCCCAAAAATCCCTTTCACTGCAGGCAGGCACTGATCTCCAAAGTTCCTTAGAATGAAACATTATCATAAGCTTATATTCTCTCACTGCATGGCACAGAGTACCAAGCATGCGACAATATGATTGGTTACCTCTTCTGCTCAGATACTGCATAATGAAATGAATAGTATAAGGATAGTAAAAGAAGTCATGACAAAACATATGTTACACATATATGTTACATATATTGTTACTTTGAAAATAGTCAAAGAAAGAAATAATAGAAATGGTGCTGTCTCCACCTTTTATAATGACGTAAAGAGTATGTAATCCTGGTCATAAGGGAATAAATGTCAGGAAGACAAAATTAGTCATAAATTTTGTTAGTTCAAACTCTTTATTTTTAAAAAGAGAAGTCACTTTGTGACCTTTCAGGAGGGAAGGTTAAAGGCAGCAGAAATGAGCTGTGAAGGGGCACCTTTGTAAAGAACAGACCATTTTCAGAGCAGGAAAGCGGGGGGAAGGCAGATATCCCACCCCATCCAGTAGCTCACTTACTCCCCTACCAGTGAGACTGGGGAGAGGATCATGGGGGCGGAAATGAGAAAGCTCATGGAATGGGATAAAGACAGGTAAAACAAACATGACAGCTTAAATATGATTCAGTTATGATTTAGGGGAAAATACTAAAGGTTGCCATACTACTCTCTTTGCCTTTGAAAAAGTTTTGTTCTTACTGAATTATGATGCAATTTTCTTAAACCTATAAGAGATTTCTTGTGAAACATTAGACTGCAGCGTGCCGTGATAAAAATCTCACCAAGGAGGCATTTAAAAAGTATTACTTGCATCTAAAAAAATTCTAAATATGAACTCTCTACTTTTATATTCTATGAGAATTGGAACAATGACAAAAACTGTCACAAAATGTATTAAAGCCCTCCACTTTTTAATATTCTTTCTCAAATGAAAAAGCTTTATACAAGCGTCTGGAGTGACAGGACAAGGGGGAATGGCTTCAAATTGACAGAAAGTAGGTTTAGACTAGATATTAGGAAGAAATTCTCTGTTGTGAGGCTGGTGAGGCCCTGGCACAGGTTGCCCAGAGATGTTGTGGATGCCCCATCCCTGGAATTGTTCAAGACCAGTCTAGATGGATCTCTGAGCAACCTGGTCTAGTGGGAGGTGTTCCTGTCCATGGCAGGTTGTTAGAATATGATGGTCTTTACGGTTCCTTCCAACTATTTCAGACCTCAAAGGTGTTTGTTTTTATTAGATTATATTATTTGCATCAGTGATGTATTACATCACCCAAAACACTATGATGTAACATGCCAAAATTTAAATATTTTTTATCTCACATAAATTACCATTTCTTTAAACACACACACAGAGAATAAATATGTTACTTTAAAATTAAATGGCTTTCAGGAAAAAAAAAGATACATAAATCCCTGATGCTTTCACATGTATAAATGCTTTTTCTTCTTTGAGAATGTGATTGGATGCAATATTTTTGTGGGTGCCTTGATAAAGTTAGGCAGTTGCTCAGAAACTATATAACAGCCATCATTTTCCCACTAGTGCTAGTTTGGTCTATTGTACTGCTAAGTCAGGGCTCTAAACAGCATAAGAAAAACTCTTGGCACATTCAAAATTAGTCAGCAAGCGTGCATGCTATAAAACATCAGTTTGTTCTATGATGATGATGCAGGAGATGTGAAGTCCTACATTCCAGTCTGACCATATTTCACATTTTCAGTTGCATTCAATTCTTGAATGTTCCTTTTGTTAAACTGGATTTTTAAAAGCAAATTACAATCCTGACATAATAACAGTAAACATATTTTTCTTATTCCACTGTGTTTCAGATTTCCTAGTTTTGAAAAAAAATACTATGGTAAATATTTAAGAATATTTTTCTTTTTCTTTCTAGCCACTATAGCAAAGCTGATGAATTATCTCCTTTACTGTTGTAATTCAATATCACTCCTCACACTTCTTGTGGAGTTATGCAGGTATACACTAGAAGAGCTGTCTTCTTAAACTTGCAGGCAGGTAGCTAATTAAGTAGCATAGCTGAACAACATTACATTATTCTAGGCTCTCTTCACAAATGTGCACCAGTTTCAGCTAAAGTATATTTGAAACCACAGATTGGATAAAACACAGTCAAAATTTATGTAATAAAGATAATATAAAGCAAAAGACACACAAAAGATTTCTAAATATAGTTTTGTATTATTTTAACTAAATAGGACTGACATTTTTGTCCCTTCTCTCACTCCTGCTTTTCCATTTTTTTTCCAGACAGCCTGATGCAAAATAGAGCCTTCTATATATCGCTAATCCACTTGGGCACCTTGATCTCTTAAATAAATACATTTATCCTCCTTGTTGCTATGACTTCCCTTTACAACATCATGCTTTCCCTCTATTTTACATGTGAAAGTTGAATTTCTTTCTGAAGAAAGCTGGCTAAACCTACCCAGTGGAAGAGCATCTTCTCAAACCACATTACATCACACCTTACAAGGAATATGTTGCTTTTAGCTTTACCACCTGCAACATTTCTCTGAAAGGATGGACACCAGCAATAGCTCATTTAAGGCATGTGTAACAAAAGATACCTGGGCAATGGAGCTTAGGCAGAGGAACAACTGCAATGCTAATTTTCCCCAGTTATTCTAACGGAAACTGTGACACTTCCAAGCCCAGTTCCAAGTCTCTGCATAGATTATGTCCAGCTGAAGGACTTCCTCAAGCAAAGCCTCAGCAACTGCTCAAGAGCCTGACCCTCCCCTTCCCTGTCATCTCTTGACTTGAGCATTTCTCCAACAAATGTAAAAGAAATAGGAGGTGGCAGGAAGAGTGAGGCTCAGCATGGAGTACAACATAAGTATTTTTCTTGTGTTAAAGACTTCATCAAACTGCTATTTGCCCAACAGAATTATCAGGATAAAGGCGTGACTAGAATATCAGTGTTAAAGGGCAACAAATTATGAAGGACAGAAGGTGAAGAAGAGAGTTTCATTAAAATCAAAGTTGCCTAAACATTTGTGGTTCAAAATTTGCTGGGGGACTATTTGAAAACTGACTGGCTGCTACACTGCTGTGATCCATGATAAAAATTACATCAACAAGATTTGGTCATTGTGAGAAGTAGTCAGAATCATTTAAAGCAGACAATTTGGGGGATAAGGAAGATTTTAATTGCACAGATTTCAACAAGAAGGGAATACAGAAGAACCCAGCCACTTCTTGCATTTTAATAACATTTTAAATACAAAAAATGATTAAAGAACTGTAAAATGGTTTCAAGACTGAAGTCTCTAGTAAGAAAGCGAATGCAGAATACGAGTGAGAATGAGTATGCAACAACAAAACCTACAACCTTTAACAAGGGGAGAGAAGCATAACAAAAAACATGCTTGAAGGAGGGACAGTGCATTAAATCAGAAAATTATTAGAAAATGACCTGTGGGAAATAATTGTAATAGCTTCTATAGTTCATTGCAGTACACAAGAACAAGATCAGTTTCTGTAGATGCAGCTTGACTACTCCTGTTAGAATCCCCATTCACCCACCCAGGACAAGCCAGTCAGTCATCAGTGTTCAGTGATCCAGGTCTACTTCTCAAAAACAATTCATCAAATTATCCAATGTATTAAATTAAAATATTAATGAGGAGCATTAGAAGAAATGCACAAACATGGAAAGTCTGAGGACAGCCAGTACTTCTTTGGAGTTGAAGAGATATGAGATTATTTCCAGTCATGCCTTCAAGATCTACTTGCCATATTTTTAAAATTATGTTCTGGAAAAGAAAGAAAAATATAGAAACAATCCTGAAGTAAATGTTCTGCTTAAAAAAATAAAATTAAATAAACATGCCTTCATAATGTCCTCCTCAAGTTAGAGATAATATTGTGGTAGATATCTGACTTCTATATATAAAGATTCTAAGCTAAAAAATTATTAAATATGCAATATCCATTTCTTGCAGTTCTTTTACGTTAACTGAAAAGATTCCTGTTTAGCTCCTTAATGATCCTATATTTGCATTTATCTTTTAATACTTTATCATCTACAGAGATGCTTAGAATTCATTTCTTCTGAATCCATTGGAGGCAAAACCTCTGCTATCACTAATGCTTAGAAGCAATTACACAAACATGTGGCCCCATGGCTGCTAAGGAGATTACACATGAGAACTACTTAAAAGCATGATAAAGTACTCTGTTACTACCCGACAATCCATATATTGTTCCATAGACATTCAAGAGCAGAAGGATGTAACCACTCTTAAAATAATGTAACTAGCAGAAATACTGACTGAAGATTGATACAAAAATTAGTCTTTCCAATTTTAAAATGAGCCTCCCAAGTGTTTAGAGACCTAAGCTCCACTGGAGGGGCCTGACTGAAAAGCATTGATAAATTGCTGTCTGTTATTTCAGATAAGAAATTATGTTATGGTGAACTTTTTCTTAGGCTTCCTTCAATAGTCTTTCAAAATGAGAACACATACACAGGCAATTAGGGTTTTTTGTTTGTTTGGGTTTTTTTTTAAACTCTTTCTGTGATCTGCTTATGAAGTGGCAATCAACAAGTGAGCCAGTAGATGCTTAGCTAGTTTGAAAAATAAAAAATATGGATGAGAGTCACACAAACTCAGCAGCTTGGAGATGAGCAGACCCAGCTGAGAAAAACTGAGAGAATGAGCTCTAAAGAAAATTTAAGAAGGTGATGTTTTATGGTTCCACACTGAAAGCTACATCAGTAAAACCTACATTCCAATTCCATGTCTTGTTTCCATGAAAAAGTTCATAATGACAAAAGCAAATGTAAAACGTTAATCAATTTTCATGGTTAGGAAGAAACAAACTTTATTTATTCCCTAGCTTTCATTTTGCTTTCTTGGATGGCGCACAGTCACTCAGGAATTTCAACTTAACTCCATGGCCCAGCTTATGTGAAGCTGAGTACAAACATTTGCAGGATCCAGAGACAAAAACCATATGCAAAATTATTGGGGAAAATAAAAAGCAAGTATACATGTGGGAATTAGTTTTGTAAGTAAGGTGTATATATGGGGTTTTTGAAATTGAATTGTTCTTTGAATGGAAGGTCTTTTTTTTTTTTCCTGATTTTAGTGGTAGCTTCCTAATTCTAATAAGACTTTCTTTTAAAACTGACAGTGGAATATGACTACTATGGATTCTACTTACTATTTCAAAATGTTGTCATTATTTTAAATATGTTTCATATTAATGAATTTGCAAATTAAAGTAGTAATGAAGGACAGGTTACAGAACTAGCTTGGGTTTTTTTCCTTTACCTATGTGGGGATGATGGATAGCCTTATTTCTTTCGACTTTGTTGTTTACTGTCTCTTTGAATAAATGCTGAAGACCATAATAGATTCACATAATATTTGCAGAACGTCTGTCTGAGACTGAAGGTCACTTGATGTGAGACTACCAAACATTTCCAGAAAGGCACTCTCTGTCTCTGCTGTCCGTATGCCAATTAAACTGAAATTTATCAATTAGTTTATGTGGAATATGCATCCCTGCTAAACAAATGTCTACTTTCTGATATATGGCTTTATGAGTCAGTTCACGTTGCAGAAATATTTTTCACTGTTTACATTGTGCCTTCCTTTAGCATGTCATTGCATTAACCTCTTAGTTTTATCAGTGAACATTAAAACTGTTGCATCCAATAATATAAAATAAAAGCATTTGTCCTTCACTGCCAAGGAAATAATGCAGGATCACCTTGAATTCATGTACTGACTACCTTCTTAAGACTCAGCCAGAAGTCTGGATTATTCATTACGTATACAGAGATGTACTTGTTTATGAAATCCTGATATGATATCTGATGCTACACTGCACTGTGGAAGCTTTTACCTTGCCCTATTTTTAAGAAATAATCCTTTATTGAAAGGATCGGAATGCCAAGAAAATACAATTCAGATTTAAGAATAAAAGAAAAATAATCTTTTAAAACATTAAGCAATTATAAAATAAGTCTTTATTGCAATATACGAAAGAATCCAAACAGACCCAGACATACTGTGGCAAAGAGTATGTTTACAAACCACATCACTTACCCTTCAAAAGGAAAATCAAGAAAAGACTTTTAGAGGTACAGCATCTTCTGGGATCAGACACTCATCAATCTCAACACAAAAACTTTATTACTGGGCATGCATTAACCTTTTTTATTGAAAGTTCCTAATTACATGGTATTCCAGAGGTGAAATTAAGCAGATTTTCTAATTTTAGATGCTGCATCTGGCCATAGCAAGACATGAATGTGGGGTGTGATGTGAGATACGAGAGAGGATTTTAATTGCTTTAGATATAAGATCTGTAATCATGATCTTGGAGATCTCAGTTCTATATGCAGTCTTGGTATGAGGTTCTGGAAGGAGAAACATACAACTTGGAAAAGTCTATACCTCATGACTCTTTCTGTGCATATTTTAAAAAGTCACAAAGACACTTGTACCTGATTTGTAGTGCTGTTGAAAGTCAAATTTTCACACTGCTCTTGGATTGTTTCCCTTTAGAATGAGACATAGCCTGTATATCTGTAGGAAACACTAAAACCAATTACAACAAACAAAGCATTGCTGAAAGAGTTTTTGACTCATTTCCATTCAGTATCAAAGGGCTGGAAATGAACATAAATAAACAAAATTTAGTCAGCTCATCAATTTACTTACGTATTGGTTTTAAGTATATATCACATAGTCATTGAATAGTCTGAACTGAAAGGGACCTTTCAAAGGCCATCTAAGACAACTCCTCTGCAATGAACAGGGACCATATTCAACTCATCAGGTTCCTCAGGGTCCCTGTCCAACCTGATCTTTAATGTTTCCAGGAATGGAACACCTACCACTTCTCTGGGCAACTGGATTCAAGTGTTTCACCACCCTCATTGTAGAAAGTTTCTTCCTTACAGCTGATCCCAATTAAGCCTGCTTCAGTTTAAAGTCATCACTTTTTGTGCTACCACAATAAGCCCTGCTAAATTGTCCCCATCTGTCCTACAGGCCCACTCAAGTTGCTGGAAGGCAACAATAAGATGTCCCTGAAGCCTTCTCTTCTCAAGGCTGAACAACCCCAAATGTCTCAGCTTTTCCTTATAGGAGAGCCGCTCCAGGGCTCCCATCATCTGCATGAGCCAGCTCTGGACTCTAACAGGTTGATGTCCTTCCTGTGTTGGGGACCTCAGGCCCGGATGTAACCCTGCTGGGATATGGGAAATGTCTAAATACAATTATAAAAAAAATAAATTCTGCTTGTTATGCCCACCCATGACTTTCCATTTAATTGCAACTTTTCATTCAGCTATTGAAAAGGGCAGAAAGGAAGTTTGGAAGACTTATTTGTTATGACACAGGTGTTAAACCAAGACCTTTTGTTTAAAAACATAGAAAAAAATTCTATAAATCTCTATGATTTTCTGTAGTTCCCTCATTCTGATATAACTTTTTAATAAACTTTAGAGTATGTTTCTCATTGTTGACACATGTACTTACAATTACAGTATTAATATTTTTCTATGTAAATTTAAAATTATGTGTGAGATCCTCCAGTCCATTCACTTCTACCAGATCATTCTCAACACATAAAACTTTAATGATGTTTCATAACAGAGGTAGCTCCAAAGACCAGCTAACCTTGCCACAAGGGGTATTTTCTTTTGGGTTTTTTTTTCCTTCCAAATTATTCTGGAACATTGTCTCTTTATTTTCATTTTGCTCAAAGGGTTTTTTGTTCCTGCTGAACATATTTCCATAGAAGTATCTTTCTTCTGGGAAAGAAAGACAGATAAGAGGAACTTAGGTTTTGTTGGGGTTTTTTTTTTTCCTTTTCAGTTTCCTCGTGTATGGAAAATAATAATGTGGTGGGGGAAAAAAGGGGTTTTTTAATTCTTTTAACACTAACAGTTTGTCCTCTCCACTGCAGCTCTAGTAAATAAATAAAGCTACAAAAAAATTAATAAATCTCAGGCAGCTTCAGTCAAGACTGTCTCTAATTGAATTTTTGGCTCAATTGTTGCAGCTGCTGCAGCCTTCCTGAACTTCTCAGTCTACAAAAAGAGACTGTAAAAATCAGGACAACTGAATCCTTTAGATGAGTGTTTCTGTCCATTGCCATTAGTAGTTTTCTCTAGGAACAACCCACATACTTAGGAAGAACAGTAACACAGAATAATTGTGCAATTAGTATGTTTTACAAATATGTATTCTTTTATCACACTGAAACTATTACCGTAAATCACATAAATAAGCCTGATGACAATCCAAATGATTGATCCAGCACAGGAGACATGAAATCATGTTTCCACATCCTCCATGGCAGTCTATTTCTCATCTGAACCACTTGCAGTGCTAGTAGAGGAGCTCCGTCAGGGAGTTACTGAACATAGGACTGTCTTCTGTGGGGTAAGAATACACTAAACTGAACCCTGAACAGTTTATTTGAGTAGGTGTTGCAATTTAAAAAAATAAAAAGGCATTTCTTCCTTTTTTATGGAAAATATGAACAGAAACAGATTGTTTTATTTTAAGGTAAGAACAAAAGCAAATTACTTATAAATCAATCAGACAGTATTTTTGTTTCTTATAGTTATTTGTGCTTGTTTATTTCAGACAAAAATAAGAGGTGGCTCCAGGCTGTCTCAAAATTTTAGACATTTACTTTTCATTTATTTCGCATGTCATTACCACCTGACTGAGTGAAAGGCTATTCTCTGGTTTTAAAAAGTCTGGTGAAGATTGAAAATCAGAGAAGAAAAGTGAAAAATTAATATAAAAGGGAAAAAGCTATTTGGGTCTCACAGGGTTGGGAACTATGAGGATGCTTGGCAACAAAATTATGCCTGAGAACCTTAATACTAACCTTCTTTCTAAGTTTTCTAATTGAAATTCCATATAAAATGTAAAATTTCTACTTAATCCTTTTTCTGAGGATAGCTATAAGCAATTCTGCACTGAGTTGCAGCAATTGTATAATCTTAAATAATACTTAAGTAATCCTGCTTGTATTCATTTCTATGGTTCATGTTTAACTAATATCCTTTAAAATAGTTGTGTGTTTAAATACATTTTCATAGAGATGTTCTTGGCAGAGTAAGAAAAAAGTATATGGAGATATCTTTGTGCAGAGATTAATTTTAAGTTACCCAAACTCATGGAGATTTCTATATTGAAAGAGCTCCTAGACAAATACTAAATGTATTTATTTTTAATGTACTGTGTATTTGTATTTAATGTATTGTGTATTTGTGAAGATATGTGTTATCAGAAACGGCTGGCTACAAAAGAGGAATGCACCACAAGAGGGCAGTGCAAGGGCAGGATCATCCCAAGAATATACTGCATGATTTGCCATCACTATCCTAACAACGCTCCCAGCCAGCTGCCAAATTTACCCGGAGTCAAGGGGTTCAGTCATCCATTATATGGTATGAAATTATATGGTATATAATTTTCCAACTCTCACCTCAGCAGAGGATTGGAATTTTCTAGTTTCAGCTTCTTCAGTTCCTTTCATCACTCCACCATGAGATCATATATGGCCACTATTTCTAGAAATTATCACAAGTGTTAAAAAGTTCTTTCCTTCTATATGACTTTCTTTCACTGAGATTTTTTTCACTTGTCAACAAGAACAACAACAAAAAGGTAAATTTCAACTATAATTCAATTAGGGGGGAAAATAACTAAGTATATAAGAATTGGCCTAATTAAAAAAATTGCAACACAAAAATAATTACATTACTTCAATATATATGTACAACAATAATTAGTTATCAACTTATGTTCTTCTGAAGTTATGTAAACACATACAAAATTCTGGGAAATAAGTAATTGCTGATTGTTTATGGTTTAAAATTATTACTTTCATATATATAACAACTTTTTATTCCATTTATATTTGAACAAAAAAAGACACATGTATACTTGTTAACTGTATGGTGGGCAGATTTATACAAGAGATTAGATTAATAGGCCTGGATGCTTAGAACTATTGGATGCTTTTTTGGTACCTTACAAGAGATGCTTCCTAGGTAGTTTGCAGAAGTGATTTTGTGGCAATCACAAGCTGTAGAGTGACTCCCTGTACTTGATATTCCGAGGTCAATTTGCTTCAGTTGCAATTGCAAGCAGCATGTATCTGGGAGCTTGGGCTCATGAAGGGTCTCAATTTATGCAAAATATACTTCTTCCAGCATCACAGTGAGGTCAGTAGTGAATGTATGCATAGACTCCTGAAATGAATTTTAAAGGTAGTGTATGAGCAGGAAGCCTCTATTACATGAATCTTGTTATCACAGCTTGAGTCAAGGAAAAATCCACAACGGAATTTCTGCAACACCCTCACAGAGGAGAATATTTTGGCATATATTTATTGAGCTCAGCAATAGATATTTTATTTAGGATTTCAACAGAGCATAACTAAGTTTCATTTTTGGACATTGACTAATGATTCTGAATTTTTTAAATACATTGTGTCATATATAATGTTTCAGGTTGCTTTGACCTCAACTGTCTTGCCACAGGGGGCAGTTCATAAATATTCTATGGCACTCCAAACAAAATAGATCTGCATAATTTCTGAGGCACTGAGCTACCTAGGATAATTCGAGACATTTATTAAAGAAAAGCCCCTCCATTTAGAGGTGTTTTATAATTCATTTTTCTTCTTACAAGAGAGGATTTCTTTATTTAAAACACAATATGTTCTATAATAAGGGTTCTGTTCAACACAGAAAAATAACCCGACGGCAAAGATAGGTCCCTAAGGTCAGCTCACTTCAATAGATACAGGTCATTGTTTCTTATGAAAGAGAATTATTTCTAGAATTCCATGTGATTTGTAGAAGTTAAAAAAAAAAAAACCTGTGGTGTTTCAGTCTACAATCTTTCTCCTTCACATGAACCAATGCTTTATATGTATAAAAGATGTAAACATTTTAAACAAAAAAAAAAATTGTATTATCTGCAAAAACTCCAGGCAAAATCTTTGGCTGTATTTTTAAAGAACATTGAGCTCCTTTCATCACTTCTGAGTTTAATTGAGGCATATCCTACATTCAGGTTCTGGTGAACCCAATTTTACGCCATAATTTTAAAACATCTTTAGACAATATACAGACAGAATCAGCAGCCCAGTTTGTTTGCTTGTGCTCACCTGTGACACCAATGGTTGTAATTCCTGCTTCAAAATCCTCAGAGATGTGGTGAAGGGAGGGGGAAAGGAAGGAAAAGCAAGAAAAGGCAATAATAGATTTCTGAGAGTTGTTGAAGCTATTAAAGCGTTATCAAAACCTAATGAATACCACCATCTCCTACAACACTTCTGTTTTGTTTTGTAAAACCCTGTCAGAGACTGAAATGTTATAGCTTATGACTTAAACACCTTCATGAAGGACTTTTGCCTATTATAGCAAAACTGTGTAACAGAAGCTGCAGAGAAGCACACAACGCCCTGAATGGGGCCCCACAGTGCTCACTGCCCATTGATGAATATAAGGTAGCGACTCGGGGTTGGGGGAAAAGAATACATTCACCGAGGGATTAAGCTTAGCACCTTCGGGGTGAAAACCACAGCCCCAGGTCTATCAGCTGCCAGACTCAAACAGACCCTCTCACCAAAGGGGTGGGGGGAAGAGAGGGTTTGAGTGTGTAGTGAAAAAGCCTTTTGTCAGAGGCAGTGAACGTCCATCCTTCACTGTGCAAACTAGCCCATCTGAGGGGCCCCTTCGTCCCAGGAAAGCAGAAGGGGTGTCACGGCCCATCAAAGGGCTCCCCAAAGGGGTTCCCAGACCCTGCACCAGAGATGACGTAACATATCCACAGTTTTACAAGTGTTAGGTCAAAACCTAACCCTCTCAGGAGGCACGTGAGCATTCCCACCTGCCCAAAACATTTACTAATCCACTAGATTCTATACTTCTCAGCATGGCGGCGATGGAGGCGGGCCCTCACCACCCAAAAGATCAGATGGAGGGAAGCAACAAGACATTGTTGGGACCCTCAGAAGTATGATATGTTTCTATCTAACCCCTGTCACTCTCTCCCTGTCCCCCCACCTCCCATGCACAACTCTTTTTCTACTTCTTTCTTTTCTCTTTGACTCTTTTACTATTAAATAAAATATATCCATTTTTTTGCACCAACATCTAACCTAGTTTGGTTTTAATCACATTTTTTGGGTATATTTCAAATCTTTCTGGGTTTGACCTGTTTTATTCGCAGAGATTTGGTTTCCTTTGCTTTCTGTGTTTAAACTGGTTCATAACAAACCCTCAAATTTTTTACAAGTGAGAGGGTTTTACTTCTTACATAGATTTCTCATAAGTATATTCTTATATTTTAAAAGGGATTAAAAATTACGACAAAAAGACACAGGTTCTGGCTCAAAGGGAGATTGTACATTGAGATCCAATATGCTTGATGGAGGGTTGCTCAATAAACTGGAGTCCAAGTTCAAATAGGGTGAGAAACTGAACACTTAGTTTATTATGCATAATGAATATGAAAGATTGGTGAGATTACTTGCTAAAAGCAACTACATGTGATATTGGAATAACAGTATAAAAATTAAGTCCTTTTTTATTTGCAAATTTCATTGATTGTTTCTGACCTCTCCCAAGACTGATTTTTCCTCCAAGCATTCTTTTAAAGGAAAAATATGGATAAATACTCCTTGAGCACCACCATCATCCCACTAAGAAGACAAGAATGACCAAGGCCAAGCACCAGGGTGCGAGTGAAGGGAGTGAAGGCAAAGTCACAATGTTCTGTGCCAGAAAAATTGATTGTCACTGGAGTTCATTACAAAAGTGAGTGCCAACACCTTGCAAGAAGAGGTCACTATGGTTCACTTCAACATAAGTGGTCACCCATAGGTTTAACCAACCCATCCTCCCCTGCAAGGCTGCAGTCAAATTACATCTGCTTCCAGACTTTCAGAGCTCCTATCCCAACAGTGCAGGATCTTGCTCTAGCATGTGAAGAACCATTTTCATGTCAAATGTGCAAAAGCACCTGTGAGAAGAAAAAAATAAAGACATTAACTTGTGCAATGTGCACAAGTGCAATGTGTTTCAAAGTGCAGTCAATCATCAACCAAATCTTTAAATTAAAAATATTAATGCTGAAATCCAACGAGAATAGTTCAGCAGATGCTGGGTATCTGCGGGTTCATCACATAGTAATAAACATATACTATAAAACAATACATGTTTTGTATTAATACACTTTTTTTGTATTTCCAATATGCCAGTCTATTATTTTAGAGATATATAGCAAAGAATAAAGCTAGCCAGGTAAACAAATACTAAGCAGCTTCCCAAGGAACTCATACTTGTGACGGTGGCCCTGGCTTGCCTGGATCAGCCCAGTCCAGGGGCTGAGCGGAAGACACCACCATGGGTCTGAGTACCCCCATGCCCAAAGCTGAGTGGTCTTGCCCGGGGCGTGGAAGTGGGCTCTGTCCCCTCCTTCCTTTTCCCCTTTTTGGTATGAGTTCTGGAAAGTTCTTCTTTGTCTTGTAGTCTGTTGCTCCCCAGTTGGTTGATTGTCTGTATAATCCCACCCCTCATGACTCCTGATTGTATGGTGTTCCTGCCAATCCTGTATCCCGATCACCCCATTGGTTTCCCCTCTTTTCTCCACCCCCTTTCTGCTCCCTTTAAAACTCCTTGTCCTGGGAGGTTCGGGGCCATTTTGTTGGGGTCCATCCTCCCCTCCTTCGTTCGGCCCTCAATAAATTCTCTTCTGCCTCAACAAAACGGACTGCGTCTCTCTCTGCGCGGAAGCTGGCTCTCGGTCGCCACTGCCACCTGTGGAGTTCTGCCTCTCCGGCACTGCCCCTTGGCAGTTGTCCCCCACCTTTCCGAACTCGGCCTGCAGGAAAGGCCAACGCGCTGCAATACATACTAGTAGATTTCTCCACAAAATCAACTTGTTGTACTGGAAAATCTCTTTCAAGATAGGAGACCATTTTATATCATCTGCAGTACCCAAGTTCCAACAATATATAAAAATCACAGAAAATTTTCTACAAGAAAATCCGTTTGATCTAATTTGGAGCCAGATCCTCCTGGCAAATAAAAGAAATTATGTTTTACATAAGTATTAATCCTCATTTATTAAATAATCAGTTATTTAAAGTAATTTTAAATTACTTTTTCTCCACTATATCTTCCTCTTCTTTTAAAAAATTCTCCAACACTTATTAGTTCACCTCTATTTAGTTTTTGACTACACCTTCCATTGTGATGAATGAATTCTGTTTCCAAAGACAACCCTTTGCTTTGTATAGAACTCATGTTAAAAATACTGCTCAATTTTCCAACCTAACATCATACCTCATCTACTTGCTTCAGTATTCCGTTGACGTTTTGTTTCTTCAGATAATTTGACTCCTCTAAATCAGGAGATGAGCTCTTTCTAAAATTTGGGATGCTTAACTCCTGCAGTAAAATGTTGATCTAGGTATTTCTTTCTACTCTACAGAGATTTTTAAGGTTTAAAATTTCCATATTATATTTAAGAAAAAAATCTGAAATATGAAGACAATGCTACAATAGTATCAGAAAATAAGAAAATATCTTAGAACAAAGTCTATTCAGGATAAATGTGATTTTATGACATTGATTTTTAGTTCTACAAAGACACAAGTAAACAGTATTCTTCATTTCCCGCTCTTGCTCTTCTGTGAGAAGACAAACATAAATCAAATCCCATTTTATAGTCTATGAGTCTGTCTCCATTTTGTTTAACATGACCTTCTGGCATCCTTGTTTGCCAAGGTTTTTGTTTGTTAAGGTGCTGTAAGTTCTTACTTAATGTGACCTATTACACATTTTGACATCCTGCATGCACCCCCTTTGGGTTGCAAAAATGTTAACTAGCAATTCTTTCATGTTGAATTTTTGGCATGCTGGTATGAAGAGGTGTTGCGGCCCAAGCAGCTGAGATAGAACTCAGTGCCCTTGAGAATGTGGAGGATTGGGATGAAATGGGAGAAGTGCCAGAAGAAAGTGAAGAAGAAATGGATTATCCCAACAACCTCCCAGAAAAGTATTACAGATAGTATGAGCCGTTATCTCTCCCCAACCACTCGACGCCTGCATATCTCAGTGTTAGACATTGGTAAATTTAGACTGTAAATTACTTGTATTCACTTTTCTATTTGTTCTGAAAACTTGTAAACCCACCCAGTTATGTACCCTTATAACCTGTTGTAGAGCCTTTGTTCTGGGCTCTTCAGATGTCTCTCCAAACTCTCCTATCCCCTATGTAACCCCCAATAAAGCTGAAGAGACCTCATCTCGTCCCCTCGCCTGAGTCGACTTCCAGAAACCCAAATTCATCTCCTGTGTTGCTCAAAACAGCCCTTCTCCCCACTGAAAGAACTTTCCTGTGGCATTTAAAGCACTTCTGGTCATGACTTCAGAAGTAACCGCCACAAAGAGGTGTGACTGATGTGAGGAAGTTTGGAGGGTAAAAGGATACTGTGGAGCCGAAGGCTGCCAAGTAACTGAAGTGGCATTTGTTGCCTAGTTAGCTGTCGTATCACCTTGTGAGCAGGAATAATGCGATCTAAGCAGGTGGTTATAATGCAAATCAATAGCCAATATTCATGTATTTACAACTACTGGTTATAGATGCTGAAGATTTCACTGTCTTCAGCCAGGAGGATCCATCCATCCAGTGCTTTCATGCATAAAGATTAAGTGGATAAGTTTTCCCTGATGGTTTCACAGCTATCCTGGATTAATCTCTTTGCCACCATGTCCTTTTTTCCAGACAATGTTACCCACTGCATTCCTGTTAAACACACTGTGAATCAATAAAACATATCTACTATATTCATCAAAGAGCCTGGCCTTCCCTGGAGTAATTATTTCAATTGCAGAAGCAAGAGAGATAATGAAAGGCAAACAAAATACTGGTTTATCCTGAGCTTGCTCACAAGCGACAGAGCCTAGAGCCATGGCAGCAGAGCTAAGCTGCTATTCTGTTCCACTCAAACCATCGCTCTCAGGTGTGGCTCTGGAGAACGAAACAAGGAACATATCCCAAGAAATTCATCCTTTTGTTCAGTGTCTCCTCTCAGGGAAGATGCCAGCACCAGTGGGTGAACTCTGCCCTTCCCCCACTGTCGCCTGCCCCTTCCCGTCCCCTGAGGAAGAAAACAATTGCAAACAGCAAACACAGCTGAGCAGCTGCCGGGAACGAAGCAGCAGGAAGGAAACTGAGCCCGTGCAGAGTGGAGCGGAGCAGCGCCGGTGCTGGAAGCAGCCACACGGAATCCTCTCTGACTGGAGGGAGCGGGGGGAAGGGGAGTGGCTTAATCGGGGTTTAATTTCCAGCTGGTGTTAAACCATCACAGTGCTTTATTTTAGATTTCCATGCGATGCTCATAAAATAAGCAAAAACACAGCCTATTCACAGAGAACATGCTAATGTAATGAAATTTCAAAACATTTCAATGTCACAAGGGAGAACTACAGCAGAAAGTGGCAACAATATATAATCCGTCTTGCATTAAAAAAAGACCATGTTGTAAAGATCAGCTCATCATTTTCTGACAAGGACTGGTGACACACATCTGCTTGTACTAATACTCATTTGTATCTCATTAGTGAGTCATAAGTGAGTTCATGTTATTCAGAAAGATTTAAATATTAAAAGAAAGCTACTGAAGACATGGACATCTGAAAGGCAGGTCCAGGGGCACATGGAACGGCTTTTGAGCTTCTCAGACTAATATAATTTTTTTGTAATACGTGAGAAATTACTTTCTTTGGCAGCTCTTTACAGAAACAAGTATGACTAATGTTACTGATATTTGACGAGAAGGGAGGAAATATAACAGGAAAACAAAATGTGACCAAGAAAGTTATCATACTCTATGTTACGTTTGCATTCAAGAGCATGCAAGAATATTAAAGAGGAGTCATAAAAAAATTTGGGGAAAACAGTTCTGTAACTTAAAACCAAAAGAAACAACCTACATTCAAAATAGTGAGCAAAAGAAGAGTGCTTTTAGCATCATTGACATTGGATTTGGTAAGACCATTAATATTAATGGATGAGCATCAAAAGGATCAAAACTAAAGTACACAGATCTACAATTTGTGAGTGGGGGAAAAAAGGAAGCAAATTTGAGCATGCAATAGGCTTTGCTTACTGTCTGCAGTGAGGAAAGGAAAAGACAAGACAATATCTTGATGCTTTGTGTTTCAAAGACAAGAATGATTAAACATCACAGCAAAAAACAATGGAAGTCAATAAGGTTTCAGAAGAAAATTAGATCTGTTTTCCCTATGTTGGCTTTCTGGGACTGAGAGAAAGATACTGAAAACCAATAAAATATGAGATTGGACATGAGGAATGTGGAAAGATTGATAAATTTAATACTAATATGGCTAGAAGTGGAGTTTAAATTCACATAAGCAATTGAGCTCATTCAGGAAGGACTTGCAGAATGAAACGAGATGGCAAGGAATTGATATAAAGATAAAAAAGAGAACTAAAGAAAGACAGAGTAATAAAATCCCAGAGAACAGAAGATATAAATGTGACAAAAACCAGTGATTTAATCGATAATAGAGAGAATTGGAATTGATAATATTCTTTGAAGCCTGCATGGATATAAGCCATTTGAGACACTGGAATGATAAATTTCGATGACATAAACAAGGAGATACGTTTGTCTTGGTAATTAAGCAGTGTCTACTTTATTATTAGCCAGTAATATCAGTAATCTCAGAAGACACTCTTCCTTGGCTTTTTTGGCTGGATGAATATTAGCTGTAAAAGTATAAAAACCTATTTTAAAACTGCAGGGTATGTGGTTAAGTGATTACAACAATATTACCCAGAAGTAATTGACAACACGTCAAAAAATTAAGGAAAAAATGTAAACAATTGAAATACGAGAAATGTTTGTAATGAGTAGGGGTGAGTGGACTCCTCTCAACACCCTGCCTGGGGTGCAGTTAAGCTTATATTAAGGGAGAGGTCTAAAATACATGTAGTGGAACAAAGCAAGAAGCACCAACGTCTTAAATAGATGAGATGGCCAAAATCCGTCTTAGGTCTGGAAGTGTTCAATGAAGTTTTGCAAAATTAAGTTAGAAGGATTTCCCCATAAATATTGACAGATCTATTTTTCTTCCCTTCACACCCCCACCCCTGGGGGAAAAAAAAAAGTTTGAAAACTTTAGGAATTAAAATTTCAAATTAATATAAGGGACACATGATCTCTTTTAGATTGCTGATCTTAATTTTGCTACCAGGGCATCAGAAAACAGCTTTTGTTTTTATTTTTTTCCTCCATATAAATTTGAGTAACCTATTTTATGCAAGTCAAGGGGAAAAATCACTTCGATTCAATTTTCTCAATTTGTAAATGTAGCTATATTTAAACATTTAAGGATTAAGGATTTTACTGATGTTTGGGGTGAAAAACGTAAATAAGAACTTTCAATTAAATATTTGAAGGGTAAAATACTATTACAGTGTAGAGTCATAATTACACCAGTTACACACAGTGATCAAAAAGATGCCTTGAGTAGGGAGTCTCACTGAAAAGAACAAGTTTTGTTCTCACTTTGTAGAAAAAGTTAGAACACTCAGCTTTGAAAGGCAATATTGTGTAGCTTTTCCTTACATCCCTCGTTTTCTGTTTTTAAGAACACACTTGATATTGTCTCTAGAACTGGACAGTATTTTTATACAATTCCAGTATGTTGGATCAAGTAGTTAAACAATGGAAGTAGGCAGTTCTGAAGATACAAAATAATAATATAAAAAATAGTGATATATTATTGAACTAAGAATAATATAAATATGATAAATATCAGAAAAAGGTATTAAGAATACACATACAGAGTCTATCAAATGGGGCTAAAAAAATATAGAACAATAAAACGAATACCTTCATAGCAAATATATAGATGGGGGAGAGGGTTGTGGATGGTATTTTTGGGGGTTTTATTATTAATAAACAGAGAAAGTCCTAAAAGATATTACGTTTTGTTTGTATTCAACTTTCCAGAAAATTTCCCATCATTACACTAGCACTGAGTATCTCCACAGATGACTTTTTTTTATTCTTATCATTACTAGGGTACTTTTATTCAGGATAGTTTTGATTTGATGTTCACAGGACATCATAGATAAAAATGAAAATCAACTCCCATATGAGGAGATTTCCTAAGAAATACTAAGGGAAACATAGCAAAGTCTCATTTTCACATGAACTTTTTACCAGTATCTTGGGCAATTCAGCTAGTCTGCAAGATTTGAAATTGCAGAATTTAATTCCTGACAGCATTTCCCTCTTCCTCAAACTCATAAACAAGTATTCTGTTTGATTTTTTGTTTTTATCATTTTAGAATTTTTTACAAAAACTTATATCTTTTCTCCTACTTTATAATCAAGCATGGAAGCAATTTATTTAAAATTTCAGAATTATAATCTAGCAATTTATTTAAAATTTCACATTTTTAGCATGATTACTTCTGTAATACTGCCTTTGAATCTTTCATATCTTCAATGATCTAGTAAATTCAATAATTACAAGGTGTGCCCTGTCCAATTTTGGCATGGTATGGCATCACCAGGTGTGCAGAAACAAGGGATACAGAACATAAGAACTTTTCCTTCATTTTTTTTCTAGATCCTGTGTAGGTTATATTTATTTTTAAATTGTGCAAAACAGATCTACAGCATATCTATCTACAGTAGTCCCATGTAGACTCACAAGAACGTAAAGAGGTAGAGCTATGGACTGTAAATTTACAAGAAACAGCAAAACACAGTGAGGAACATCATGGCTTTTTCACAGTGATGTCATTCTTTTAGAAGACAGACAACCTAGATTATTCTTAGAAAGTGAAGTCCCACAGAAGAGAGTCTGATAAGAGTCCTCTGTTCTAAACATAAAAAAATCCCAAATAGTATTCCTTATTCCTTGTCTCATCACACCAATTTTTGTTTACTTGTGAGTGAAGAAGAAGAAGTTGTTTAAGGGTGCTTTCTTTGTGTTTGTCATCCCTTTGAGGTCACTGTAAAATCTAAAATTACTCATTCTTGGGAAGGCATCCCTGACTGATGCAATTCCAGTTCCAGGAGATTTGGATTTGCCTGTAGACATAGCACAGTAATATTTTCCTGATCACATCTGCTGCACTGGTGGGTGGGCAGGGAGGGAGAAAAGAGAGAGAGAGGCAGTGCAGGGCTCTTTCTCAGTCTTAGTGAGGAAGGTGTGGAAACAAATGCTTAATAAAGTAGCTGGTGTAATAAGACAGAGTAAGAGAACACAGATAGAAAAACTTCTGTCTTCAGATGCTGGGGATCTTATGCAGCATCACATGGAGCCCAGCTGGATTTTTCCCAAGGTATGAGGCAGATTCTGTCCATTGACAGAGGTCCCTCCTTTTTGTTAATTCAAGCTGTTATATACAATTTCTTAAAAAAAACCAACCACAACTCTATTCAGAAAGATGTTCACAGGACAACTTTTTGCTCCAACTGCATGCATAAGTGGAAGCTTCCTGCAGGCCACACTGGTCAGGTGAGCTGTCTTAAGTTTAATTCATTGTACAGTTAATACAGATTACAGATAGAAATAATTGTTATAAATACATAATATGTATTTATACACAAAGACAGAAAAAATCTCCTAAGGAAAGAAGGTCCAGTCATTTTAAAAAGTGCATGTATGCAAACATCTACTCCTTTTTCCTAAGTTTCTGATCATAACCCACTCACACTTCAGCAGAAGATACATTTGCCTTTAACTGTCTGCCAGTTTTGAGAGTATTTTGAAGGATCTCTAGTGAGGTAACTTTCCATGCATTCCTCTGTATCTCACTGGAATGGCTCAGGAGTGTTTTTAATCGAAAATGTTTTCCTCCCATAGATTTCTGGCATGGATGCTATCAGAACAATTCAGTAATTGCAAAAATGATACAAGCATCTCCGGGTCAGACCACGCAGACGACAGGGTGAGGTTCAGTTTATTCTAAGTAGTTGTTTATTCACCAGAATCTGAGGGGTGTATGAACAGATATATATCACCAGCTGAACCAACACCTGTTGGTTAAAACTGCCCTGGTAGAAGAAATTGTCTGTGTAGCATTTACATGGGGTCTCCTGAACATAAAATATACAATAAAAGCCAGGTGTGTATCAGTAGAGAGCTCCGTATGAGAACTGCACTGTAACTGAAGACAGATACTCGGATATTTTCAAATAAATGCCTGAGGCTGGGAGAACTTTGCACAGTCAGAATGTTTTTGTCAAAAACTAAGGCAAGTTCTGCAGTGGGATCCCGGGTGACAGGAAGGTGAAGCTTTAAGCAGTGCAATGAGAGAGGATGAAAATTGGCTATATAGGGTGGGCTTTTTTGAGGAAACATTAGAATTTTAACTTAATTAAGACTAAGCTGAAGCCAGGAATATCTAAAGAGGAGAGACCGAGGATGAGAAACAAGAAGAAGTGGGAAAAGAAAAGGCAGTACTAGAACCCTTAAACTGTAAGAAGAGAAAAGTCTTTCCTCAGAGGAAACAAGAGCAGTTGAGCTTCACTCAGGAATTAGTTATTAAAATTCAGAATTCTTGCTTCTGAAGCTGCTTAGGTTTTAACCTTGTATTTATCTGCTTGCAATATGGGCCATTTTTTTTTCTGACAGATTTATGCATTTTTTTATGACAAGTAAATAATATTTATATTTATTTAGCACTGAAGCAATTATGTGATGTGGGCTGATAAATACTAAAAGAATATTTATCAAAACAGGAATGAAAGCTACTAGGCTTGTTTTTGTGTCAGCACAAATTATTTATTCTGTTTACAATAAATATTTTTTATCCTAGTCACCTGGAAAATCAGACCCAGCCACACATCAGTAATCTCAATAGGAATTCTAAGGAGGAAAAATCTCTCTGATTAATAGTTGCCAAACAGAAAATAGACCATTTTGGACCATATTAAAATCTTTCTTTGAAAAATTTAAATATGTATATATGCAACTTTGGCCTTTAGGACAGTTGTTTAATAATTGTAGTTTACTTCTTAAGGAAGGTAGGTCTCATGTCTCTTACAAACTGGACTAAGCATTACTCCTTATAGAAAGATGACAGATGATCAGACACAGAAGTGGATTTAACACTTATTTTTCTTAAGGTGTGAATAGACAGTTTCTCGTTGGCTCTGAAAAAATGCTGTGGATATCTGTAAGCAAATTTCTTTTAATTAGGTTTTGAAATATTTTGACTTCACTCTCATGACCAGTGACTGGACTCAAGGGAATGGCATGAAGCTGAGTCAGGGGAGTTTTGGGTTGGATGTTGCGAAAAGATTCTTCACCCAGAGGGTGGTTGGGCACTCGAACAGGCTCACAGGGAAGTGATCACAACACCAAACCTGACAGAGTTCAAGAAGTCTTCAGACAACACTGTTGGGCACATAGTGTGATTGTTGGGGTGTCCTGTGCAGGGCCAGTTGTTGAACTTGTGGGTCCCTTACGACTCACCTTATTCTGTGATTCTATGATATCATATGATATAAAGGTGTATTTGATTTTTACCAGAGTGACTGACTCCAATTTAGGTATATTGGGAGCAATGGCAACTTACATAATGCAAGTAAATTGGTTAGGAATTCTTAATGCACAAAGTCACCATGACTTTCTATGAAGACATAGAAACCAGAAGATTCTTATTTTTTATAAAGATATTTTTATCAAATAAGTGCAATAACTACTATTTAGCAAGCAGATGACTTTTCTTTTTTTTTTTAATCTTCTGTTAAGGAAAAAACACCACCCTACCAAAAACCCAACTCTTTCTTTGCTTTTCACAAATACAAGGGAAGATACTTAAACTTTGCTGCATGGGAGGACAAAAGAAGCTGATCTCTACTGTGCTTTCAGGTTTTCATTCCATTAATTTGCTGCTTCATGAGTGGCATATTTAGAAATCTTTTCTTTTCTTTTTAATTGAAATGCAAAGCACTATCTCATGTACTCTTAATAGGATTAAAGGATTCGTCATTCCCTCCTGCCTAGCTGGGTAATTGTACAGATGTACATTAATTAGCTTTGTGTCAGTGTTTGTGTCTTCCATGGGTTCTGCTGTGCTTACTTGGCTAGGTATACTGTGTTTTGAGGTCAGAGGGGAGAAAATAGTTCACATGACGTTTCAGATTTTTACTCTAAACCTTAGAATTTAAAAAAAAGGTTTTGAAGTATGTTAATTTGTAAATCTCTCTCCTCAAGTAATTAATTCCTAGAAAGTAAACAAAACTTTATGCAATGTAAAGCTATGTGTTTATTCATGGAAATAGAGAGAGAGATGACTACAGAATATTCATGGTTTCATTGTTTTAGCTGTGATGATGTAAGAACAATCAGACTTTTAAAGCAGGTCACTCTCATTTTTAGGCTATTTTCCCTATATATGTACTCATGTTCATGACTTAAGTTTGATCAAAGGCAACTAAAGAGCTGAATATGAGAATATACCAATATAGCACAATACTTTTATCCATTTTGTAAAAGTAGCCATAAAAAAGTAGAAAAAGAAGACTAAGACAAGACTGAACATATAACATACATCCACTTACTAAATCCAATTTCCATATCAGTTTTCATTTTAAAGGAGGTCCTGAAATATGTTTGTTTCAGTTGGTGTTGAAATTTAAATTTCACTGATAACTTGGGATCAGATTTCAGAATCAATTCAAAACCCAAATACCTATGTATATGCACTTCACATTTTTTTCTAAGGTTGCTGTTTTGGATTCCTTATATTTATTTGACCATTTAAAACAGAACTCAACAGAAATTGCTGAGCAACATGACCACATTTCTGAAAACAGTCGGATAACTGTCCAGAAATAAAAGTAAGAATACTCTGATTTACCTTTATATTTGGGAAGAAGTCACAGATGGACTGGTGAGAGTTCACCTTTCATGGAACTTCATTATTTACTCAGCAAAACAAGAAAATTTTTATCTGGAATTTACCTTATATCTGTATTTGTTGTGTTTGACAATACCGGAGCATTTGATGAAAAACAAAGAAATTAGGCATTGGAAATCATTCCACATCAGCTTTAGAAAACTGCACTTCAAAAATCTTCCCTCAGAAGACTGGAATCAGTGGGGATTAAATCCTTGAAAATTAGTCACATACTTCTCATTTCTGCTCTTTTTCTGCTTGTTTTCCCCATTTACATTATGTGCTTTCACCTCCTATTTTTTCCTCAAAGGTTTTTATTGCTTTATTTCTGCTCCCACTCTTAACCAGTGCTCAACATTTCACTATTCTAATTTTGTATGGGTGAGTCATGTGTTTCACTTTATTAATGGTGAGCAACCCTTTTAAAAACAATGCTCATAAAATCAGTTTACATCTCTGCAAGCCTTGTGGGACTATATAGTATTACAGATCTAGTCTGTACTTGGCAGGAGATTAATATCTGTTCAGCCTAAACCTGTGCCTTCAGGAAGGGGTCTTCCATGAATGGTCAGTCTACAATCAGCAATCTTTTTGTCCCAAAAAGGAATTATTTTCATAGGGATTTATTCTGACAAGTGACTCAGGAGTCACTTTTTCGGGAGAAAATAATACTGAACAACATATAAAGGGGGTAATTTAAACTGTATAAATTCACATGTGCATGGCATGAATTCAGAATAAAAGTATTCTTTACCTAGTTTTGGTTACATATTTCGGGAATTAATAATAATACTACTGATAAAGACTGTCTTCATTTAGAGACACAGAGAAGTTTAAGTTATTTATTCCAAATTCACACGAGTCCCCACTGTTAGAAACTGTTAGAACTAAATGGCTGTTATAAGTCCCTTCCAACAGAAACAGTCTATTCCAAGGAGTCTTAGTCACATCAGTGTAATAACATGTCAGAGTCTTTAGTAACTGTCCCATCTTTGAACAATTCTACATGTAGAGGAAAGATTTTAAAATATTCTAAAAAATCAAGGATGATGAAAGTCTTCCAATGGAATGAGTATATATTCACAGTGTCAAAAGAGAAAGGCAGTTATAAATAAAGTGGATAAAAACCACAAAATAATAGTAAGGTATTGAAATCTTATATTAATACTCACTCAAATGCTATCTATAGATTTACGTACTTGCTATAAATAGGAATTTGATGAGACAGGCCAATTCCAGTATGTAGTATTGAAATGCTACACATCTGAAAAAAATTCATAAGCAAGGGGACTTCCTTTGCCCAAACCCTAAAATATTTCTCAAAGAGCATAATAAGTAGGACCACTAAGGATGTATCTATACTCTATTCATATAATCAAGGTCAGAATTTCTCTCTGAAAAGAATAACAAAAAAGGAGCCTTTTTTTAATTAGCAGCATATATGAAAAAAAGGAACCAAAATATAGTGAGAAGAGTAGCTGAAAGGTGCTGATCTTTAACAAGTGATAACCATATCAAACTGATTGTCTGACCAGAGCAAAGCAGTTGTTTTCAGTTATTCTGCCTCACAGCTGTACTGACAGGTGGGACATTTTAGCAAAACACTGTTCTCTGGCAGGGAGGGTACTGTGGTCCCGATGAACAAAAGGTGCACAATGAAACTTCAGGTTCAGCAGGGTGTAAAGGAAAATGCTGAAGAGCTGATGAGAACCAAGCAGTGGCAGCACAGGGCTCTATCCAGAAAGCCAGTTTGCCCTGGTTGTTGTTGCCTACAACAAACCTGCATTACATGACTCCGTATTTGTCTCTGCACAAGCTGGTTTAAAGCACATATATGCACTGCAGCCATAGTGCATGGAAAGCATTATCACACTTAAATGAGATAATAATTTGAAAAACGTCAGTTTGCTATGGTCTCTTTATCAGCATATGCTGCCTGGAGATTAAAATCACACACATATATTCATGTCACTTAGTATGCAGTAATGCTTTATTTATAAAGGCATGAATACCAAAGTAAATGTATTCAAATAATTAAAGGAAGTATTCATTTGAGTCAGGATTAATGGAGTTTCCCTTTCATTCTCTTTGAATGAATGTTCTCAGATATTCATTAATGTTTGAAATGACTCTTGAAGAAGAGGTCCTTCCTCCATGCCCTGAACAAGAAAAGATGACCTTTGGAAAAGACAGACAGTATGTACTGCAGAAATACATGATAAATGGTGTGATGTGTGATCCGGGACCATTAAAGCCTGCTAGTGCCCTCAGGGTGTGACTGAGTGATGTACCAGGGAATTTCCCTTGTGCTTACTTTACTATGCCAGTTGTTCTAAAAGAATGTTGGGTGGTTTAAAAAAAATTGTTCAGCTACTCACCAGAGCCTCACAGACGGTCCTAATCCTGTTTAATCTCTGTAGCCTGTTAACTATATCTCCGAGCTATTTCTCCTATACAAACATTAAATGTCTCATATGTACAGTTACAGACATGCAGGTTCCAACAGGATCAAAGACTGCAGCTTGTTCATAACATAGAGCTGCATTTGCAGCAGATTTTCTATTTTGGCTTACTCTTTGAATCCACTGTGATGAAAAAATGTGTTTACCTTCAAGTCTACAAAAAACAGTGCCCAGTGAATGTATACAAATATGTCTATTATCTGTATTAATTTGTTGTATTAAAAGTTTGTGTTGGTTTCATATCTCTCTGAAATCTTAGTTTCCTGAATTGTGTCTCTTCAGTATTTTGCTCTCTCACCTGTTCATGGTGTTTCTAGTAAACCTGACATCAGCTTTATTTAAGATAAAAAGAGATTTCAGGAGACTTCTGGAGGGAAGTCTCAGCATCTATTTTGAAAATGAGACAGTAGTTAAAGAAAGCAGAACTGGAAAAGTACAAAAATTTGTTTAGCTTATCCCTCTATAAAATTCAACATTTTCTGTCAAAATTAGACACAAAAGAGAATGACCGTGACAGAAAAAGGATTTTTTAAAAAAGTAAAAACAACAAGGCAAAAGTATTGTCATTGAACCGTTAATGCCTGAATTTGCATGTGACCAATTTTGCATATACTGCCATGCTTATGCTGATTCTATGGTAGCACAGAAACCTTTCCCACAGGAATTTTTCTCTTCTTCTTCTATGTTTTATAAATAAAGTTTCACGTTATTGAAATGGCCTTTTGGATACAGGCGGTCAAACGCCTGGGCCAATCAATCCCAGGGGGTGGACAACTGTTGGCCCAATCCAAACAGCCTTCTGATGTATCTATAAATCGTTAATTATTTAATAAAGTAGTTCCTTTTAGCACTCTGAAAAGGACTGATCTCTTCACTCCGCTAACAGTCAAACAGCGACATGATTCTATTTCACATTCACAACAGTAGCAGTGTTTAACTGACACACATTCTACTGTGAATAGCTGTCCATTCACACAAGAAATTATATGTCAATGTCAAAGTCCAGTACTTGCATCTTTACTGTTGTGATTCATATGAAGGATCACTTTATTTTCCTCTATTTCCTAAATTTGCCAATAACTTCTAAATTAAGCTTTCACATTGATAAATTAGATTACACTCAAACATTTTGAATTCTTGTAGCTGTGCCTCATATCACTATAATACCTGACCACATAGTTTGTGGAAATAAATGATAAAGGAAATTCTTCTAATCCTATGTTGTCTTGGATTGATGATATGATAATCCTTTATCCCCTATCGTTGGCTTATATGCCCAAGAAAGAAAAAAAATGTGTGGTCCTGTCTCTTTAACTGCACCCAGCCGCAGAGAGAAACGCGGGTTTTTTTGAAAACATTTTCCCCAAGCCTCGCTCCGGGGGAGGATTCGTCGCTCGGCAGAGACTGCGTGCTGGACGGGGGTCGGAGTGAGCTTTGTTCCCGTTTTTTCCATTCTTCTTCTTTTTTCCTCGTTTGGACCCCTTCTCTTCGATCTGCTTTGCCACCCGGAGACCCAGGAGGGCCAGAGGACAGCAGAGCTCTCCAGGGAGCTCCACCCGGCCCCGGGTGGGGGCGAGGAGGAGAGGGACTGCGTCTGAGAAAAGGACTTTTTATTCAGGTTGAATAACTGCCTTTCACCTTGTTTTTCCCCTTCCCCTGTGCCTTGTAGGGCACTCTGCGTGGTTTTGTTAAATAAATAGTTTTTTCTTCACTTTCATCTGAGAGGTTCTGTTGTGGGTGGGGGAGGGGGTGTCGGGGCCCTTCGCTCTCGGAGGAGAGAGTCTTATCATTAACCCGGGACATATGTCATGGAAAAATTCCTAAAATATGAGAAAAAAAATGGTAGCCACCTAAACTGTGTTGCCTCTTCATAGAAAAATAATACAGAAACAGGGTCAAAATGCACTTTGTTTTTTACACTACAGTAGTTTTTTGCAGCATTTTCTTAAGTTCCCAATTTTGGAGTATTCACACTTTTCTTGGAGATTGAAATACAAATATATAACCTTGGAATGTGCAGTTTTGCAGTTAATCGAAAATGGGAAAGAAAAGTGGAATAGGTCCAAAAGCATAAGCATGGATGAGAGGAAAGGGAGAAGAAGGGAGAAAGGAAGGAAATGTACATCTAACAGAATTTTTTTTCAAACAAAGAATGTAATAGGAGTATCATTATGCCAAAAAAAAGTGAAAAGTAAACCTATGTGAGTTCTTTAACTTGACTGATTTTTCAGAGAAATATATTAAACAAGCAAGTGTAAAGACACAAGAGCTAAAAACAAAGAAATAACATGGTCCAATGTCATGATATTGTGTAACAGACAAAATATTAATTTGTTTCATCCACTTCCATGTTAATTGACCTAGGTTTTGTACAGAAGCTAAATCCATTTCTCTCATACATAATAATATCACTTTCTTAGTATTCATATACAATTCTTAATTCTATAAAATGAAAATTTTATCATAATTTGTGTTCAAGAAATTAACAAATTAGTAAATTTTTAATGTCTTCATTTTTAGTTTTACTAGGTGTGTTCTTGGATCTTGTTCTACAGGTAAGAAAGAGCTACTAGAAGTATGCAAAAAAAATTCACTATACTCCACTGAGCACCATCCCTTTGCCATCTCGTTCTTTCATGGTATTGATTTTTTTAAAAAAACTAAATAATCTCATCAGTGTATTTTCATGCTTCACCCACACACTGCCGCTGTTAATTGCCTGCATTAGTTCTACTTTCCTTAGTTTTGAAAAGGGTCATTTACAATTCAGATAACATTATGTAATGAACTATTTTCTGGGCTTGTTTTATTTTATCTAGCAGCATTTCCTCCTTCTTTAGAGACAAACTAGCAACTTCACTCTGATCATGAACAACCTACTGCATTAAGAATGATCCGGGTTTTATGGAATAGCCTATTTTTTCACTGACTGGTTTTCCTGAAACATTACTGCTAATTTACAATTTAATATGTTGTATGAGTTGAAATTGTCTTGCAGCGTGGATTACCTTTTGTTTGACTAGCAGTGAATTTCATCAGCCCTCCACCTTGACAAATAGTAAGTAATGCAAGCAAATATGTCTCAGAATACACAATGAAAAGTTTCACAGTGTAAGAATATGCTGTGAGTACAGCTACTTTCCTTGTACTAAGAACACGCTAAACACTGCTGTACAAGTGTTTGCATATACTGACCTATAAATGCATTGTGGTGATGAATGAAAATTCATTGGAACTGAAAGACATGCAAAGTAAACAACTGTTCCTGAGAATTACCTGTCTGACTAAAACAAGTAAAGCTTTCCAGTGTCCCTAGAATCAATGGTATTTATTCAGAAAGCTCAGATTATCTAAGTAATACACACATGTGCACAAACGCCTACAAATATATCATACATGAGATTCATATATGGTCTTAGAAATACGTCTAGATATATGTTGTTGGCAGAGGTAGAATTGGGATGAATAATACCTGAGACATCTGGCCAGAACCTATTTATCCAATTGGAGTTTAATGTGTGATTTTATGTTGCACGAGATTATTTCAGCTTTACAACAAGGGGACATATGTTTTTTAAAAGTTATATTTTTGGATCGAAAAAGCAGATTTTTTTTTAATCAATGTCTCAATATTTTATTTATTTTACCCCTTAAGTATTTTTTAATGAAACAGTATGCTTTGATAGCAGAGACTGGATACAGACATAAAAATTGCCATTAGTTAAGTCAAAACCAAGGAATTTTCCCTCTATTCTTTGTCTGAATGATAGCTGAAACAACTAAAGAACCCTGCTCAGCACACGCTGTAGAACTTCCCTTTGGACTGTATAAGTACCCTGCAGACCTAGTGCAGGGGACATAGTGCAAAGATTCTGAATGCACCAAAAAGAGACCTGGATTTTACACTGAAATGAACAGAAAAGACTAAGAAGCTACAGAGGTGTGGTGGAGGTAAGCCAAGAGATGAGACAGTACAACTAACAGCTTAAATTGAGAGAACAGGCAATTCTCTGATGTCCCAGATTCTCAGCAGCTAAGCACCTATGAGACTTACATCCTGTATCTGTGTCCAATGCTCTGTGCTTCAGAGGATGATGAGTGCTCTCCACCTCCCTTTCTCTGGAAGTTGTATTATATATCAAGGAGGAAGAAAAAAATTTTCTGAAGCCTGTAATCTAGGTATGATGCAAACAACCATGATTAACAAACATAGAACAGAGAAAACGATTTTCATTAATTTCAGCATCACAGACAAATGGTTCATGGAAAAGCAAAATTCAGTAAATAACTCCTGTATTAAAATTTTCCTCCTTTCCTGTGTTTATATTCAATGTATTTTACTCATGCTGGGGAGAACCTGATTACTACATGGAATGACATTCAACCACAAAGAGTAATTTAGTGCAATGTCATTCTTTCTCTAAATCACCATTAATTCAGAAAATCTTATTAATTTGCCTTGCTTTGAAATAGTATCTTATGCAAAAAAAAAAAAAAAGCAAGAGTTTATTAAATTCTTGAAGGAATATACTTTTTTGATCATACACATATTTTACAACTCAGAAGCTTTGAAGAATAAGAGTTCCTAGCAAACTATACACTCAATAACAACTCTCAAGTGGTCTTAGTTCTTATTTTAAGAACTAAGGGATGGACTTTTTAAGGAACTATTTTAAGGAACTAAAGGGATGCACGAATGTTAAATATGTTTTTAGCTTTGTGTTGCGGCGCATGCCTGCAAGTTCTAGTGCTCAAGAGACCAGCCGCGGGGAACTGTGACAGCCTGGACTGTTTAGGTCATGGAGACCTGTGGAAACCAACCATGAGCCCCTGCAATTGAAGAAATTATTTCTAGAGACTTCTCCTTTGTTCCCTCTTGAGTTGTGTATCATTGGTTCATTTGAATTGTGTACCCTCCCCTGTCATGTATTATTGGTTTGTATCCCTGTCCCTCTTCCCTCTGACTGTCCCGGTTGGTCTGCGCACCAAACCACTCCCCTTTCCCTTCCCCATATAACCCTTTGTCACTGGCTGTTCGGGGCTCACAGCCTCCAGAGTTCCAGCCATCAGCCCGTGGTCGTCTCTCTGTCCCTTCTCACCGTCCTTGGACCCTCACCCGAAGACCCTCAAATAAATCCCTGGAAGCCTGCAGACTGCATGTCGTACATTCTTCTGTCTCACATTGTTTCCTGCTTGCCTCTGTCCCCCAGGGACTCCGCAGACCGGTCAGTGAGCCTCTCTACCAGGGCCCACCCGGCAGGTGCGGCGGCGGCTCGCCCTTTCTGTGTGGCTTCGGGGCGTGCCGCCTGAACTCGAAAGCGAGAAGCCACAGCTTTGTGCAAATCATTCTTCGTTTCTGACAGAGTACTACGATTAGACTAATATGCCCTTGATATCTAAGCTGCATCTAACTGAACACTGCTTATTACTGTCAAGGAAAGCAGAAGTCAAATACATATGATTTGTTTTAGCTCTGTCCTCTAACACAGTATCGAATACAAAGTTAGTGACTAATGTGGAAAATTTAAATCAGGTTATAAATAGGTTTTATAAAAGCATAGTAAAAGCAATTTATGTACTGAACAAGTACAGAACTTGCATTACTGTCACAGTTTTGTTAAGCAAATAAAAGAGAATGTAATGACATGGAAATCTGCCATTTACAGATAACTTTCTTCAACTTTTTTAATGTGAAGTTTGTAAAGGGACATACAAAGCAGGCATAGGCAATTTATATGTCAAAAGCTTCACCATAATCTATCAGTATGTTGATACAAGCATCAAAGTCCTAGCATCAATAAAATATAAATCACATTTCCATTGATTTTCTTTGAAGTAAGATCTCACATGTGAAAATTTATTCTATCTGAACACAGGTATATCAACTATTCCTGAAGAGGAAGCCTGGCTTACATAGTTACTCCTTTATCACCTGTGGTTATAGGGTTTTCACTGAATCACAGAATGGTTGAGGTTCAGAGGGACTTCTGGAGGTACAAGCACCCTGCTGAAATAGAACTAACTACAGCCACTGGCTCAGGACCATGTCTAGAAGGATTTTGAAGGGAAAAGTCTCTCTAAGACGGGAGGCTCTGCAAACTCTCTGGGCCATCTGTGCCACTGTTCTGTTGCTATCAGATGGAAATTCCCACACTTGTGCCCCTTGCCTGCTGTTGCTGAGCACCACTGAAAAGAGCCCAGCTGCCCCCTCTTTGTAACATATTTTAGATGTTTATATACATTGGTAAGATCCCCTCTGAGGCTTCTCTTCTCAAGGCTGAACTGTACCAGCTCTGTACCAGCTCTGTACCAGCTCTGTACCAGCTCTGAGGTTGGAAACTATCAGCATCTCAAAAAGACAGAATTTGCAGTGAAAGGTAAATGAAATACCTTCTTCCAGCTCCTGGGGATTGAAGAAGAAGATTGGAAATACCCAGAGCTGGAGAAGACCCTCTGGGGAGAGAAGACGTTTCTACAACACAGGGCCATGAGCTTCTCAACACTTACCCTGAGATAAAAGTACCTATATAGGCTTTGGGTAATCAGGAATCTCTGCTTTAGAATCTTTAAGAGTGTGGGGCTGACATACATGTGCACAGATGGTCAGGGTGGAAGCCAGACCTTAGTCCCAAGGTAGAGAGATTGCATGCCAGCCTTAATAATAAAGTGCAAATCTGCACCTAGTTTTAGATTAAAGATGCTCTGGTGTTCCTGCCAAGCAATGAAAACTCACCTTCACTTTGGAAAAGTGGTGAATGATTTCAGCTTATTTTGTCACAGTATTTTTGATCAGCTCCAGTTATTCTTGTAAAATTTGCATACCCATTGTTGACATTTAAACAAGTTTGATATTCAGCTTTAAGTACTAGCTTCTGAATATTCACAGACTATCCATTTAAGAAGTTTAATAGATATTTCTTTATGACATTACTCATCACAATTATTGCTTTGCACTTTTTAATTATATCTTATAAATGTGATTGCATGTATTTACACAAATTACATAATTATAGATAATTTCATGAATTATGGAAACATACGAAGAGTGACTAAGCTTTACTGAAAGAAATAAGTAAATCAGCAAAATAAAAATGGCCTTAAGAAAGCATACAGAAAGTGAAAGGATTCTACACAAATTTTCTCAAATTAAGCATTTCCTTCCAAAATACCTTACTGTAATCCAAGATATATAAATATATGGTCAGGCACATGGTTTAATTCTGTTACCATTTCACTGAAACCCATTATGTACCTATAGTCTGAGCACATATACAGTGATCCTCAGTGTGAAAGTCTACTACTTCAAAACTTTAAAAGGAACTGAATCTATAGTTGAAAAACATGGAGCTTATCATCACATTTCCCGTAGTCAATTGAATCTTCTCATAGCAATCCAGAAAAGGGACAAAACTGACCAAAATTATTATGGTAAGGCATCCCATACAGTAAAAGTGACGGCCATATCTGTAAGGACAAATAGTGACATGAAAGCTTTGCAAGTGGAAAAGAATGCTTTTGCTGCAATAACAAGAAAACCCCAATAATCAAGTCATTGATGTCCTTTCCGGCCTTACTAAAAAAATAACATAATGAAAATCAGAGAAGAATCTTCTCTAAATCTCCAGTACTTCTTTTCATGCACTTGCCTTACACCAACCAGTGAGTCGATCAAAGTTAAAACCCACATGACATATGTGCAATATGTACACCTACTCTTCTCCAGCTGGACTTAAGGATATAAATGGATGCAAAGAAATTGAGTCCAGTATTGCAAATATTTATGCATATGCCTAATTTATTTAATTATGCATATTTTTTTTTGTTGTTTTTACTTATATTATTGTATTTTTACCACAAGATGTCTGACAGAAATTCTTAAATCTAGTCCTGATAATACAGTCTTCTTTTTATGATACTGTCACGTACATTTCTATACATTTTAATAATAGAAATATCTCATGTTAGTGTATCATTAGCATTTCCATTTTTCAAATTAGTTAAGTAAGCATGAATAGAGACATTATAGAAGCTTAGCAATTAATTAGATAGCTTGCAATTAATTAAGCTATTACATTTAGTTCATACTTCATGACGTACTCTGTGCAGCCTATAAGTGCATCAAAAGAAAGGGGCTTGATTTCATAATGAAATTTTTTGTGCCATACTTACAATGATTTTGATAGGTAGAAAATGTAGTGCAACACACTAGTGAGCCAGACCCTATGTGTATAACATGCCCTTTTTTAATATTAAAGGTTGTTTATGTCTTTTATGGTGTTTCAAAACCAAAAAATAATAGCAGCATGTTCCACATGCATGGGGCTACACATCATGCAAAAACATTTGAATCCTTTTTAAGATATTGGAGCACTGGGTGATTGCAAGTGATATGATCACAAAAACGAAAGATTGAAAACTTGTCTTTTAGTATTTTAACAAGATATCACCTCAGTTCACAGCTTGCTGCATGGGAGATACAAGGTCAGGTCAGGAAAAGTAATAAAGATGTACTGAAACCTACAAATAGCACCTGTAGGAAATAGTACAAATAATGCCATGAAAGGTTTAAAACTAGAAGGAGGAAAATGGTGTCACTGAAGCGAGAAGGAACCTTACAACTGATGCACTATACTAGCAAAAAAATTGCTTTGCAGCAGGAGTGAATAAAAATTCACGGAAAGAAATAAAACACTAATCTAGAAACAGAAAATAATTTTGATGCTGACAGTTCATCTACAGATGCATTTACCATTTACTAAAGCATAGCCTTAAAGGACTTAACAGTAACAATTACAGGAGTGCAAATATACAAAATACAAAATTATCTGGTCAACAAGTCTGACCAGGTACCTCCACTTCTGTTCCTTTACTGTATTCAATATTTCAGTTCAGCATCGTAGCTTACTTTAAATTGCCACTGGAGTAAGTTCACACTGTTTTATCATTTCAAGAACCCTTGATTCTGTACAATTCATAAACTTCAGTCAGTTTAGTAGCAAGCTTAAGGAACAAACACATCTGGCCTACTTTAAATAAGTCAGCTTAATGGATTATATCAAATACATTTCCTAACATAGTCTGAAAATGAAATTAGCAGTTGGTAATAATTACCTCCCAAAAGAACATTTATGTAATTGTTAGGGATTATAAATAAAAACTTTAATCAATATTTGGTCTTTGATTCTTATATTCCATGTGTTGGCTTGAGTCTTAGGACCATGAACTATGACCCTGCAATAGCATTTCAATAAGGGATGGCATAGGATTACTCTGCAAGTCCTCAGACAGCTTACAGTTAGTCAATGGAAAGCATATTTTCTTTATCTCATACTGAAATAAATGGGGATCTTGCTATCAACACTTATGTGAGGTTAATATGTTTTGTAACTTCTGTGACCAACAGTTTATCTCTGAAGAGTCCAAGTCATCTGGCATTGAAAAAAAAACAGGTGTAAGTTTTCATATGTGCTGACTTAATAGGAATGTACAAGTAGAAGCTAAGGAGATGGAAAGCAACAGAACTATGGTCAAAAGAAGCATTATAGAGCAAACAGAAAGGCATTATAGGAGGGCTTAAAATCATCACAACCAACAAGCTTTCATTGGCTTTCAAAAGAGGCTGTGCAGAAGCAGAATAATGGTATTCACCAGGGTATCACAGTATTCTCTTCAAATGGAAATGTCTTACTGCAGGAAACTAAAATATTGCTTGGCTCAAATTCAGCTTGACTTTAATAAATCATCAGCACTGTTGGCTGGGAATTCTCTAATGAAATATTTTTCTCCCCATAAAGTGTCTCTATTCTCTAAATCAGTGTTTTGCCACAGTTTATCAAGTTAAATTATCTTCTGACAGAACAAGCAGGGTTTTGAGACAACACTGCCTATTAGATTTCCTCTCAAAACTGTTTTGCTTTCCTTCCAACTCTCAGCCTTGCATCTTCTGCCTGTACAATTGCTGCTAAGTGAGGAGTCCTGGGACTTCATAAGAACATAACTTGAGTGAATCACACATTGAAATCAACTCTAGGCCAATAGTCATATACAGGCTCTTGGCTCATATGCAGATAATAAGTAAAGTCCAGTTCAATGATCACCCCAGGTTTATGACTGGACTGCCACAGGCTTGCCCTTTCTTCACAGCTAATGAGCTGCAGCTGTTCAAAAACAGAGTCTGAAAACGTTAAAAATAACCTGCAATAGAGTCTCAATTTCCTGGAAATATCTAAGTGTTATTACAGTGTGATAGACAAAATGGAAAAAATAAGACAAAAAAGACAGCTAAAATCTATCCACCACACTCTCCCATACATAAATGGTATTCTAATAATGAAATATATAAAAACAAACACTGGGGCAAGAAACTACAAATAATACTGCCAGATTCTGGAAATAGTGAAAACATGTTTAAGACTAGTACTTCCGTAGTTACCAGGGTACCGATAGCTAAAATGTCCAGAGCACTCCTGCTACAGAATAGGGATCATCACTGAGCTGAGGATTTTGGTTAGTGCGAAGAGTCCCTGCCCAGTGCAAGGGGGGTTGGGCCTAGGTGATCTTTAAGGTCCAGATCAACCCCTTAACATTCTATGATTTTTTGATTCTATCTACTGCCACAAGCTTCAAAATACTACTACCTCAATCAAGAAGCTCAACAGAAAGAATGAAAGTTTGCTCCTAGAGAAGCTCTTAATAGATATTTTGTTCTTCAGGTACAAAACTGCAAAATGTCTAATGCTGTATTCATGTTATGCTTGCAGTCAGCCAAGTATTATGTAACTGAGTCTGTAAAGTCCATGCCTTTTGAGAGAGTTCATCCACGTGTAAAAGACACACAAAACCGCCTTCACTTCCCTAATATAAATGGGGAAGTGATAGTATTTAGAATTACTCCTTTGGACAAATGAAACTTAATATTTTACTAATGTGAATGCAATCACACAGCAGGAGGACCAGCTAAAGTTACGACCTAATGTTTGCTTGGTGAAGAACTGTCTGAATGACAGAGCTCAAAGCGTTGTAGTAAATGACCTATACCTGGCAGGCCACTGGTCACCAGTGGGATTCCTCAGGGTTCAATTCTAGGGCCAAATCTGTTCAGTGTATTTATCAAATATCTCAGTGCAGGAGTTGAATTCACCATTAGCAGGTTTGCTGTTTGATACCAAGCTGGAAGGTGCTGCTGGGTCACCTGGGAGACCAGAGGCCTTGCAAAGGACTCTAGATAGATTTGAACATTGGGCAAACATTAATGGGATGAAGTCTAAGAAGACAAAATGCTGGATCCTGCACCTGAGAGGGAGTAGTGCTGGGCAAAATGCAAACTCTGGGAGGTGTGGCTGGCGGGCATCCCTGCAGAAAGGGGTCTGGGGATGCTGGCTGTAAGCAGGCTCACTCTGAGCTAGCCATGTGTGCCCAGGCAGCACAGAGGGCAACCCCCATTCTTGGGACATCAAACACAGCATCACTAGCTGTCAAAACCATTATTACAGAGATTATCACTCTGTATTCAGCTTTGGTGTGCCCTCACCTCAAGTATGTGTGCAGTTCTAAGCTCTGCAATTCAAGAGGGATGTGGAGTTCCTTGAATGCATCTGGAGGAGACCAACAAAGCTGCTGAACGGGCTGGAAGGCATATCCAAAAACGAGGAGCTAAGGACTCTGGGCTCATACAGTTTGGAGAGAAGGAGACTGAGGGGTGACCTCATTGCTCTCTATAGTTTCCTGAGGAGGGAAGTGGAGAGCTCTTCTCCTTTGGATCCAATGATGGGATATGTGAGAATGGTTCAATGCTATATGAGGGAAAATTCAGACTGAACATTAAGAAGTATTTCTTTACCAAGAGGGTGGTTAAACACTGCAGGAGGCTTCATGGAGAGATGATTGATGCCCCAAGCCTGTCAGTGTTTCAGAGGAAGTGACTGCCCCTGTACTGGGCACTGGTGAGGCCACATCTCAAATCCTGTGGTCAGCTTTGGGCCCCTCACAGACATTGAGGTGGTGTAGTTTTTCCAGCGAACCTCAAGGGAACAGGGGAAGGGTCTGGAGCACAAGTCCTGTAAGGAGTGGCTCAGGGAGCTGGGAGTGTTTAGGCTGGAGAAAAGAAGGCTCAGGGGAGACCTTATCATTCTCTATAACTGCTTGAAAGGAGGGTGTAGCTTAGTAGGACTAAGGGGTAAGGGGTAGGGGAATACCCAAGCAACAAGAGATAAGACAAGAAGAAATGTCTTCAAGTTGCACTAGGGGACATCTAGATTGAATTTTATGGAAAACTTCTTCACCAAAAGGGTTATCATGTACTGGAACAGGCTATCCAGGGAAATGGATAGCCATTGAGTCACCATCCCCAGAGGTATTTAAAAGATATTTAGATGTGGTGTTTAGGGACATGTTTATTAGTAGACTTTGCACTGTTAGGTTCATGGTTGGACTCAATTATCTTAGAGGTCTTTTCCAACCTAAATGATTCTATGATTCTATGAACAAGAAATTGAATTAAAGTTCACATATAAAAATTTAATCAGGAGGAGATTGACAATAAACACCATTTCTCCATTTTAACTAAAAACATTTTTTTCCCAGTGTCTTTTTACCAAATGGAAGTCTGGTATTTCTGAAAATACTCCGAGTATACTTTTTAATTCTTTCTAATGCTAGGAGAATGAAGGTGTAAGGTGACCTGATTACTCTTTACTCTCCTGTATCCCTGTCAAAAAAATAATTTGATGCTGCTAAATGTAGCAGGCATACACTAACATATCAAGGATTCAGTGTAAGAGTAAACAAGGAGAAGATAAGAAAAATATTTCTGAAAAATGTCAGATTTTCAGAGACTGAACTTCTGAATTCTAGGGCAGGTTGGTAACACACAGCCCACATTACAGAATTCTGATACAAAAGGCACAAGTCAGGGAGATAATATGTCTAAAGCATATGTGTGGGATCACTGGTAGCTGCTGGAAATTCAATTCTTTTGTCCTTTTCATTACAACAAAGACAACATATAATGAAAATGTATACACCTGAAGCAGTACATTCTACATTCTAAATTTCAAAAACAGGCCGCAACATACCCCAGGAAATTGAAAACATGATTCTCATCTCTTCCTACTGTGGAGAGCTGGCTTGTAGAGAAGGGGCATGCAGACTTAGATGAGCTGTTTCTTAACACTTAGACAAGCTGTTTCTTAACAATAGCCATATTCAGCTAACTATTGCTTAAGATGCCTGTGTCCAATCAGCGATTTAGGGCGCAATAACCTTGCTGCAACATAGAGGTGGTGAGAGCCGTCGAGAATGCAGTAATCACTAGCAAGAATGCAGAAATCAGACATTATAGCTAATATGTATCTATGTTTAAGGCGAGTAGCCAAACTTAGGGCGTGGAAGTATGTAACCAATAATATTGTACGATTACAGAATATGCATGATCTAGTTAACTACACTATAAAACTGTATACTGCAGATCAATAAACTGAAGCTTGCTGCAAAAACTCATATTGAGTTGTCAAGTTTTCAATTTAAATCTCGGCATCCTACTATCAATACAAGATTAGTAGAGAGAGTGAGATTCTCCCATTTAATATCCACTGGCAGAAACAAGACCAAAACACCATTCAGCTATGAAGAAAGATTTGTGGCAAACACAAAAAGAAGTGAAAAAATATATATTAAAGGCTAGGCTACACATATTAGCAGTACAGGTTATATTGCAGTACACTGGGGGAGTGTTTCTTTGGCCATGATGGTCTAGCAGTACAGGCAAGAAAAGGTTTTTCAGGAGAGGTAATTTCTTTCATTAGACCAGCTGCTGTAATTGAAAAAAGAATCACATGGACCTGAGAAGTTCTGTGCTATTTCTAATTGTGCCAGCTGGAGTCTGATGAAAGAGCCTGTCTCTCTCTACAGTCTTGTCTTTGGAAAGCCCTAGTCCACGACCTACAAACACACAGAGAAATGCTTCTGAAACTTATATCCTCCCATATGATTTCAGGGCTTGAGCATATTTACAAAATATTACTGGTAGTTATTGAATTGAATCAGTACATGTCCCTGGATAGATCAAAAACATGATAACTAGCTTTTTAGAAATGGAATTCCAATATCTTTTGACACAGGTTCCCAAAGTACAAAGAAAGGTATACAAACAGTGTTTGATGAAAATGTACTTAAGGCAAGTTTTATCTAAATATACCAGTAGAAGTTCTCTCTGCTCTTTGCAAAGGTCTTTAAAGTCAGATGGAGAACAAATTTTTGCTGCTCACCTGCTTTAACTGTTTTATCACACTTATATTCAGAAGCAGGCATATTTAATAACAGGGGTGTTTGTTGCCACAGAAACATAAGAGGTTCTTGAAGCTGCTCTGAAGCAGAAGCTGTAAAAAATATTAGTAGATAAAGCAGATAAGCCAAGCTTCAATAAATAATCTAAATTTATGCAAATCAGCAGTGAAATTACTTTTTTAAACTAAATGCATTTCCTGGAACCATGCAAAAGTGAGGATATACTATTTTACAGGTTGAAAAAAAATAACATATAATCCTAAACTAGTGAAATATGGGCCATAAATAGCATAATATAATATTAACTGAAGGAGAACTAGGTCACCAAATTATCAAGCAAGCAGAGAAATGGTTGCCTTGAAACAGACATCATGGAAAATAGCAGGATGTCAGTAGAAAATCTATGACAGCATTTAGGGACACAGCAATAAAATGATAGCATGGCCAAAGCTCATTTGTAATTGCCAAAGTAAGTTATTCAAATATTGATGTGACAATGGGCACTGTCAGTTTGTTTCTCCCCTCAGCTGTCAGTCTCTTAACAGAAGTAAGGATTAGGGAGATTGACCTCTCCATCTTTTCAACCCTTCATGTGGTAGGAAGACATTAGCAATGAATAATTACAACATTTTGCACAAATAATTCAAATAAGGAATCAAATATTTCTGTTTGTTCACCATATAAAACCAGAGGAGAATTACAGAGGAGAATTTTGCTGAGGAATTACTTACAGCACGTTTCCTTACTAAGGCAGGAAATATTGTTACAGTTGTAAACCTTTTAATACGTTTTTCTGTTTTCTGGGAGATCAAATAATTTTTTAGGTATTTCAGGTTTACATATTGTTTATGGTATTGATTAATGTCAATGACAAATATGCTTCTGCAGGCTTCAATTTAAAGAGCCAGGTTTATGTTAAGTGTGGGTAAAGAAAAAAACTTGATCAGAAACCATGTGTTTATTGCTTTCCTCATTTTTTAGCACTGTGATGCCCACTTTTCAGATATTCAATTAAAAAAAGGGAGTAGCAGGGGGGAAATGTTCCAATTTATTTAATATAGGTATCTATCTCATTCTCTAAAACTCCTCATTTTAGTCAATATTTAAAACTTATAATCTTTGTACGTTGCTCAAATAATCTTAATGAGATAATTCTGTCCTTTTCAGGCAAACATATCTTTGCACCATTAAGACATGGAAGTCAGGCCCACTGTGCTCAGAGATTACACTCATGGAAATGGTCTCATAAAGCTTTTGAAATTAACTGAAGACTTTAAAAATGAAACACTGGTTTCAATGACTTATGTTCAGAATAGAAATAATCAATGACCCAATCAAAGTAGAAAGGATGCAGCAGAAAGGACCCTAGTATCTGTAATATTCACTACATTTCTGGTTCAATATTTGAACTACGTGTTAAAAGCCCAGTCCTGGTAGGTAGAAATGGCAAGTTATTATAACCTGAAAGCTATTAGGTGAATGAAATGGAGTTAATAGGAATCTCAGTGCCCAGTAGCTCTGTTGCAAGTAACTATATAAGTAGAGCCATCATCCCAATTGGCATTTGTATGTCTATTCCAAGACAGATGTAACTAAGAATGAAATATACTGATGATGGAGGCTTTTAGCTTCAGCAAATAGTTTTTCCTTTAAAATTCATGTCACTGTGATTAACATGACTTCCTCCCTGATCAATCTAGTATAAGAAGACTGATGATGCATTAGCTACTAAAAGGCCTAAATCTACTTGTTCTTAATGCGTTGCTCTCAATGATTCTTATAAGAACAAAAAAAAAAAATCAATCCGATAGCATGGAAAATCACTAGCCATTTCTATCCATGATGCAATTTCCCAGGGAGATGCAAACCCTCTAACTTTAAGGATAGTTTCTGAACATAGAAATGTCTCACACAAGTTATATCATGCTCCTTCCTTATGAAGGATCTTAAGAAGCACACATGGAACCAAAAGTCACCAGCTGTTGACTATCACAGTAGAGAATGCACATCTCTTTTATCACATAAAAATATTTATGCCATATGATTTTATTTTATTGCCTGATTTCCATAAAATTAAAATAGTGCAGGAGGAAAGCATTCACGCTTTTCCCTACACATCTGTTGTAGCGCAGTCCGGGAGGGTGGCACAGGCCGGCGGCCCCCCCGGACCGGGTCTCTGGTTCGTGTAAATCCCACCGGATCCGGGGCGGGCGGCCCCCGAGGTTCTGCGACATGGCGGCAGTCTTCCAACCACGTCAATTCAGCAGGAATATCGTGATACAAAGGAAAGAACTGGACTCCATCTCTGTTTTGCTAGAGGTTTATTTGGGGTAACGGGAAAAGGGGTGCAGGGACGGAGAAGGGGGAAGGGAGACAAGGCAGGGAGCATATCCTAGCAGCCCAGAGATGGAAAAGACCTCGAGGTGATCTGGACATCGCCTTATAAAGGGAAAGGAAGGGGAGGGACTGTCTCCCCCAGAGCCAGTCCCGGGGAGTCTGAAGGGAAGACAGGCATAGGGAACCCACCAATAGATTTCGGGGTACAGCAGAGCATATTTCAAAATGAACCAGTGGTATACAAAGCAGAGGGACAAAGGAGCACATGGAATCCTAAAATCCCACGTTGCTACACACATCTAGGGACAGGGTAACTGTGATGACAGTCAACATGACCAACATCCTATTATTTACCTAGATTGAAGACTGTAGAATTTACAGGCATTTGACATTCAATACGTTAAAAATTTATAAGAATGGATGTATGATTGTATTAAATAGTCCCTATTCCAGCATATGAGAAACTATTTTATCCATGACCTGTGGCAGACAGGCAGACCTGTCTTCTGATGCTCAGGTTTTCTGAAAACTGTAAATTTCTACAGCAGCTGCAAAAAGAATGGCTGTTCATGAGCTGATGGAATAGGTTTCATGTCACCATCGGAAACCATGACACTCTGACACTTTTAGGCTCGGTTAAAACGATTATGGCTGTGTATGGGGGAGAAAAAGAATTCCCATTATGTGATATATAAGCAGTTGAAATATTGTTAGGAAATACCAAATAAAATAATAGAGTAATAGAACTGTAGAATTGTAAAGCTAGAAAAGATCATTGAACTCAGCCAATTAACCTAGCACCGCTGTGTTCACAACTAATATATATCCACATATTTTTTAATGCTTCCAGGAATGGTGATTCCACCACTTCCCTGGGCAGCCTGTTCCAGGTGCCTGACCACCCTTTCAGTGAAGAAATTTATCTCAATAGTCAATCCCCTGGTGCAACATGAAGGCATTTCTCCTTGTCCTGTCACTTGTTCCTTGAGTAAAAAGCCTGAACCCCATCTGAACTGTAACCTCCTTTCAGGTGGTTTTAGAGAGCAAGGAGGTCGCCGCTTAGCCTCCTTTTCTTCAGAATAAACACCGCCAGCTCCCTCAGCCTCTCCTCATCAGACTTGTGATCCAGACCCTTCCCTAGCTCAGCTCCTTTCTCTGGAGATGCACCAGCCACTCAATGTCTTTCTTGTAGTGAGGGGCCCAGGACTGATCCCAGCTGGAATGGTGAGTGTGAGAAGCCATTTTAAGTCTTGTTTTTTCCCAATACTAGGAAAAGTGTTGTCAGAGGCATGTGGGGAGAAGGGGTGTACACATGCCACTCGCAGAAAGGAGGCAGCTAGGAGATGGGGGAAGCCTTGTCTATGGGGGGACTTTGCCTAGCAACACCTCACAAAGGACACTGTGCACCCCAGAGACACTCCTGCAATCAGAGGGGCTAAGGTCTCCACCAATGAACTACAGAGAAGGCTGGACTGGACCAGTGGCCTCCTGTCAGCAGGCGGACTTGGGGAGGGGACAAGCGGTATAAAAACAAACTGCGTCACAAACTTCGGGCTCACCCGCCAGCGTCCTTGGGGGGGAGGGGGGCCTTTTGCTTGCCCTGGCTTGGTTTTGCTTTTCTTTGTACCCTGGCTCCAGCCTGCCTCTGGGCCCTTGCCCTCACTCGCCCTCGTGTCCACCCCTCGTGCCAAACGCTTGGCAGAACGCTGGCTGACCCGACCTGGGTCCTCCCTGTCCCTGCGTCCGCCTCCTGCCCTGTCCATCGGCATCGAAACGATCCAGCCTCTGCCACTGCTCCCTCCCGCGGCGCTGCCCAGTGTCCTGCACCGCCTCTCCGAGAGCTCCCTCCTGCGCGTCCGGCCGCCCCTCGCTGTGTGAGCCACGCCTCTGAGAGCTGCGCGTGCTCCATGGCAGACATGTGCTCACCACGAGCCGCACATGCTCCTCAGCACACAGCGTGCTCGCTGCGCCTTCTGCCCCTGGGATGTCAGGAGCATCCCTGGATCTGCTGGCGGTGACTCCTGCTTTTCCTGCCTCTCTCACCCCATTCTTTTTCCATGTTCTCTCCTTCGTTTCTGTCTTTTCCAGCCCTCTTTAGTAGGGCAGTTACTTCTTTCTTTTGTTTTTTGCTATCAATAAATGCTTCCTGATACCAAGTCTGTCTCGGTTGACTTGACTTTGTTCATGGCCACCTAATTAAACAACTCCTTGCAGTTCCTCTCAGTGGAATGCGACAGTGAGGGCCGGCACTCGCTGGCCAGCCCTCACCCAGATAATCATTGCCCTAGTCCTGCTGGCCATACTATTGCTGATACCGGCTAGGGGCCGTCGGCCTTTTTGCCCACTTGGGCGCTGCTGGGTCATGTTCAGCTGCTGTCACCAGCACCTGTAGGTCTTTTCCCAAAGGGAAAGGGGTCTGTTATGACCCAAACCAGGACCTGGCACTTGGTCTTGTCAAACCTCATACAGCTGGCCTCAACCTGTCTATCCTACCTACCCAGATCCCCCTTCAGAGCATTCCTACACTCCAGTAGATCAACACTCCCACCCAGCTTGATGTAATCTGCAAACTTACTGAGGGTGAATAAGACTGTTGTATTGTCAAATCTGCAAGATTTCCTTTTGGATCTTAAAATTCAGCAACCTTTTAGCACAAGGTTGACGTTGCTGAGGAGTGAGTGGTATGCAGAACAGCTTTGTATTAACTTTTCTGTTCAGATCTTCAATTCAATTCAGGTGCCTAAAAATAACCCCACTAAAACAGACTTGGGAAGAAGCACACAATTAAAGAATGAACACACGAGATCTACAAGAATAGATAAGACTTCTGATTTTTTAGTCATTTCAAAAGGAAGGGAAATAAGAGTGGAAGAGTATACGACATTCAGAAAGAAACAGAGCAAAATTTGAATAACAATATATTGCTAGCTGTTACCAGTTAAATAGTTAATATTTGGCCATGTAATACAGTTTGGATGAGGGGTTTTGCTAAACAATGTACAGATGTCTGTAACACACATTTATATTTATTTTTTTGAGGTTAGATGGTCATGAGTGTAAAACACAGCCTTGGCATTACCAACATGAACAGCTAAGCCGAGACTATAAAATGAGATAACTCAGAGGAAAAGCTTCTAAATTGAAGAATACTGAAAATATATGGACATCTAATGTACTGCACAGTAAGTGTCAGAAGTGCCAAGTAAACAGCCCATTTGTCTATTGCAAACTTTTAGAGCTGTTCCTTATTATTTTAGATTTCAGAATTCAAAATGATTCACATAGAATCTTAATAAACCACACAGTTCTAGTCAAACTTCTACACCTAAAAAAGGAAATCACACTGGAAAGGCTTCCTTTTGTCTTTGTAAATCTCAGCCATTATGAACGTCCAGTCCAGAATTACCCAGCTAGGGGCTCTGATGAGAAAATTAACCAAAAAAAAAACCAACCCTTCAGATGTGTTTCATTATTATAAACCATCTTCTCCTCTGCTTTGGAATTGTTGGGGCACCCAACATTGGTTATCTAAGTCTTGGCTAATTTGACAGTGAAATTTTTATTTGATAAAGGTATGAATATGAATTAAATTGAACATTTTCACATTAAGCCTCTAAGCTGAAAAAGCTGGAAAATATTATAGATGTGCTTGTAAATATCAGTGTAGCAAATTCTGCAATGTTCATTTCTATTTTAGCAATTAATTTTGTTTTCTGATTATACTGGTAATTCTGTCTCCATGCTTTGCCAAAGTGTTTGGAAACTTTCTATGGCAAGTGTTGTTTCATTAAAACAAAAAACCCACCAACCACCACCACCAACAAAAGCAGTCGAAAAAAAACCACCCAAAAAACAAAACCAAGAGACATCGCAATGCATATAATTCTGAAACAAAATATCTCAGTGCATGCAATCCTGAAGAATCAGTCTTACCAGTTTCCATATGACATTTTGGCGCAAAAGTGATTATTAAACTACTACTAAAGATTTTATTATTTCTAGATTATCTCAAGCAGAATTTTTTTGCTGAAGAGACAGAATGTTATCAGCTATTTTCTCCCTTTTCCTCTCTTACCATTTAAGCTTAAAAGAAGGAAAAATATTAAAAAAAAAGAACGAAAGAAAACTCCCAAAAAACCAAACCAAGAATAAGAAGTTCTGAACATGCAAGTCAATTTATAATCTACCTGGTAAAACAGTAATTAGCACAGGAGTCTAATCTACATATCACTTGAAACTGGAAGTTGATTGAGGCAGAATTGAAGATGTGGAAAAATCTCAAACAGCACAGTTTAAAATCAGTTAAAAATCTAATACAGAACATGGATAGAAATGTGGATCTTGATAAGAACAAGTTTGAGTAAACAAAAATGCACTTCTAAATACGGTTGACTAACATACTTATGGGTAGCCTAAAGGGCAAGTGAGGTGAGAGAAATGCAGAAACAAATTTAACTGGAAATTAGAAGCAAATGATGTATCAAAACAGATAAACTTCAGAAGATAAAATAACACTCATGTCCAATAATTCTTCCATCATTACAGACTGGAAATACAATACATAAGAAGGCAAATTCACCTTCAAAAAATTCCAGAATTTTGGACTCTTTTTGCCTGTTAAGACTACAAAAAATTGATTCTGCTCATTAACCTCCAAATATCTTTCAGAGATGCAAAGACTAAGTTTGAAAGCAAAAGTGTGGGCTGCAACACAAAATGCAATTACAGTGTATATAAAGAGGAGTGCAAGAAAAGGCAGAACACTCATGAATACCAGGTACTGAAACACCTAAATCACTATGGATGCTAGCATGCATACATATAGAAACACTGACTTTTTAGGGAGTCAGTTTATTTAAAATTCTTTATTCTGTAAAGCTGAGGCTGTCAGGGATACAGAATTATTAAATTATTTCCAGAGCATATGGTGTTTTGATGTTCTTGCTGTCAATCACTGAATTTGACATTGAGGTAAACTAACTTTTTTAATTACTCTCTATGCAGTGAAACCAAATCAAACTTCAATTTCCAAATATTGTCAGTGAATTTGTACATATGCTACAATAATCTAAGATTTCATTTTATAATTATTGTAGAAAAATGTTAATTTTTCCCTCCCTCAAGACTGTGTGCTTTAAAGTATGGATTTTGAAAATAGTGGCACTTCTTTCCTAGTTGTGACTGCCAAGCATTATTGCTGTTGCACTAGGTTCTGCAATGGAACTCACATTAAGTTGTAAACAAAGTTCAGGTTTGAAGGACAAGAGTAATTGAATTTGCTTGGGCATCACATGCTGTCAGCAATTTTCATGGGAAAAAAAGAAAATTATAAATAGAAAAACTATGTCCAGAAAGATTAGTTAAAAAGTTTCTATTAACAATGAGTAAACTGTTGCAGTAATTCATAACTGGACAGTTTCACCTTATTTAGATATCTTAAGAAGCAACATGGTTTCCTCTGATTTAGTAAAAATAATTAAATGTGATTTGATTTTGTTACAGTTACTATAATATAATTTGAGTTTTCAAATGGGAGACCTTTAATGAAAACCTTGAAAAAAAATCTCTTTTTATGATTATTTTTTATGATTATCTTTTATTTGTTTCACTCTTCATACCTGAGGACACTGCCCCTGGACCTGTTGCTGAAGACTGTAGTGGTTTGCAAACTGAAATTACACTCGTAGTTCAGAAATAAAGACCAACTATTATTATAAAAGGAGTTTATAAATAGAAAAAACATGGATCTTGTTGAGATAGAGGAACTCTTCTTTAAGCAAAAGGGGCATGACTTCTAACTACCTTGCATATATGTACACAGCCACACAAGAATTTCTTTGTCCCAAAGTAAGTGTTTTAGTCTTAGAATCCTTTTGAAATACCTAACAGAGTAACCTTAAATCCAAAAAAAATAGGAAATAGTAATGTACATGACATTTTAATTTGAAGCTAAACTAATGACAGACTTAGTAACTACACTACTTGTAATTATTCTGAAACCAAGAATTTCACTGACTACCAGTTTTTTTCCTCTTTTTATCTTTTTTATGGTGGTAGATATTGTAATTTCATTTTAAATATACAATTCCCTGAGTAAAGAACAGACTTTTATCTGTTCAGAAGTATAAAGATAAAACAGAAGTATTTTATCTACCTACTTTTTAACATTAATTCCACAACTTTTCTTCTACTTCATTTCTTCTGCTTGATTTTATAAAGAAATATGCCAAGCACCATTATTTTGTGCCTAGAAACTGTAAAAAAGTAAAGCTAAACTGATAATACTCTTTGGATACACTCAATGCCTAAGTACTCATAAGATTAATCTCAACTAATCATTAATTACAAATATTCAGGTAAAGACCTAAAAATATTTTTCATCTGTAAAGCCATTCATGCAAAAGTTAAGAAATGCTGATTCACAGTTTTTATCTAATTTGAGGCCTCTTTTACCTCCCTTCATTTACAGCAAGGAATCAAACTTTAGAGTGACTGAGTTTTCCGCGTAATTCCACATGATGATGTAGAGATAATCATGTAACCACATAAAGACAGAGATGCTCAGCCAAAGTAAAACTTGTCATTTTTTAAGTTTCAAGTGCTTCAGTTCATGATCCTCTTTATAAACACTGAAATAATTTTTCCTATGCTGTCTTCCTTTATGTCAGTAAGGAAAACGTAAATAATATTCAGCAGAAGACTTTTCACAACAACAAGTCTTGACCCACTTCACCACTGGCTCACGAAGGTCCATTCTTCAGATACAAGAATGGCTTTCAGAGGCAGTGACAGATAATCCCATAGCAAGCAGTTGGTTAGGTCAGGAGACGCTCCACTAAGATATAGGGAATAATCACAAGAATGTGGTTCTGTTTGGTCAATTAAATAGAGGAAAAGGTGATTTTCTTGTCCCTGTACAGAAAAAAAAACAGAAGACTTACAGAAGAAAATCATGGCTAAAGTTGAAGCTATAAAGAGAAGCCCAAGCTGAACCTTCCCCTGTTCTACTAAATCAAACTGTATAGTTCTTTCAAGGCAGCATTTCTTTCCAGTGGTGCAGAACACACACTGAACTGCAAAACTGCTCAAGCAATTTGTTTTAGTTTTCAGCAAAAATAATTGAGACTAAGAATGGAAAAATTATTTTGGCAACTTCAATGCCTTTTTTGCTGGAGAGAAACAAGAAAGCACTTTTGAAAGCACTGAACGTGGGTTAACTGATTTTTAATTCTGTGGAACACAAAAATGGTAATTTTATGGCAGAGATTTATTTCTGATAAACATCCAACACTAATAAAAACAAGGTGATAATATTCCTTTAACAACACAATTCAAAAGAAGCTGAAGTTTCAGTAAAATTAGCCATGTACTGTGTCTGTAGATGAATGTCTGTAGTAAATATGTAGTATTTGCAAGTAAATACTAACTCTTTCTACATTACTTTGCCACCAAGATTGATTAAACAGAGATTTATTTTAAAGAGATGAAATACTAATTTGCATCAGTATGTCACAAAAACCTATTATATTGGTTTGAAATTTCCTTCCCAATTATTTACAAATGTCTAACAACCAGAGGTTAAAGTTATGCTGGTATAGTAATTTGCTATCTTATTCATGCAGAAGACAAATATTAATGACTTCCATTACTGCAGTTAAAATTCATACTGTAAATCTTATTATGAATTTGAATGTACTTATTTTCCATGTTTATCACATATAAAAGTAAGGAGTGACTTGCAATTTGCTAACAGAAATATGCTTAGGAGTATTAATATTTAAAATTGCAAGAGGATTACAACATTGAAGAAACAATAGATGCTTTCTAAATACCTGCTCATTATATTTTTATCACTCTCTCATTAAACCAAATATGGGAGCATGGTGGGTTTTGTTTTGTTGGGTTTTTTTGTTTATATACTGTTTGTTTACTTCATGAGATTTTTCCAAGTTTTTCATCTTGAGCATCATGTCTATTACCTGAATGTGTTTTTCTGTACTTCATCAGAAACCTCAACATTACATATTCAATCACCACTCTAACAGCACACAAGAAGCATATCTGTTTTTCCAAATACAACAAAACTGTGTATGGCATACTCAGTTTAACTCCATCCAGTTTCAGTGGAGTAGTTCTTTTACAAATCTGAAATACAACCTTGCTGACTGACTTTCTGATGTCAAGCAGCCTTTTTTTTTTTTTTTTTTTACAGTGTGTCACAAAGACAATTGATTTGCTCGGTATTTGACTGTAACTGATTTTAATGTTGACTTTAATGGGTCAGTGCTGTTTCCAAACAGTTCTCAGATTCTTGGATCATTGGACTTTGGGCCCTGATACCTAGGTCATGCTAAATTACATATATCAAGAGGAAGTGCAAAATTAAAATGAATCATCTGGGGTGTTATCTTTGATAGCTCTATAGTTTAGGTATTTCAGTAAATATTGTGGGAATAAGAATTGACCCATTTCTACACAAAGTTATGTTATTGCACATAACATTTGCCTTGCTGCATTGTTATTTAGCAGCCTGCCACAAGTTTTGAACCTAAAACAATCCTGCTTTTATAGAGAAGATTTAGCCAAAATTTTTTTCTGTGACTCCTTTGGCATTTTTTCATTTCACTTGCAAATAATTATTTCTGAAAAATAAAAATTAAGTCAGTAGCTTAAAAGAGCACCTTAATTCTTATATTGACACTAATAAATAAAGGAAAGCTAGAGTTAAATATGTTACAAAATCTATGATTTCAAGGGATAGTTTTAATTAAGAACTATATTACATGCATTTACTGCTGTTATTGTTCCCCAAGGTTATTTGAAAATGATTAGTTGTCCTAGTAACTGAACTTTCAAAAATTCTGGCCTAATTTTCCATTAGGAGTATTAGTAGTCTAACATAGAATTTGAGTAAGCTAAGAACAGTATCAGGGAATAGCTCAGGTTCAAATTTCCAAGCACAAAGGTCTGGATCCTCAGCAAACCTTTGACAAAATTCAGACTGCGAGTCAAAGATGGCATTGCATTGCCTTGTCTTTTGATTTTGCTGTTATCACAGGCTGTTTTGAGTCTTATTTCTGGAAGTCTATTGTTTTCTGTGACTAGAACATTGAATCAAGAACCCACATATTAAAAGTAAAGAACATTCACAAATTGAAGAAGGCTCTATCCAAGGAAAACATGCATGCATTTAACAGCTAAGGGGACTAAAATAAACATTACAACATTTAATATTTACAGAGAAAACCATGGCTGGTTATAACAAGTGTTGTGATACACTTGACTACATATCATTATCTGTCTTTAGAAAAAATAACAGTTAAAAATATTAGATAGTGCCTCTTCTGCTGCCAGCATTTTCTCCCCTATATTTAATGCCAGAAGGCTACTTTTCAAGGAAAGTTTGTAAGGGAGGTATTTCATGAACTGGACTTTATAAATCAGCACATTTTCACCACAAGACCAGACAGTTGCTTGTGATAAATGACAGCCTTTCCTTAATACAATATTGTTTCTAGGAAAATCCAACTTGGTCTCCATTATCTCCATCTATATAGTTCTCAACAGCTCTCTTCATTCCCTCGCATTTGCCTCTTTGTGCAAGTCATCAAAGTTTTGGGGTGAATTCTAAAATGAGCCATTGTTTGATTTTACATTGGAGCCTTTTGCTGCAATTTTCCCATCTCAAAGAACATTCAAGGAAGCCACCTTTTAAGTTCAACTCAAAACAGCAGAGAAATAAAGGAATTTGATCAATATATTAATAAGTATATAATGCTGTGCTAAACGAGGAAACTCCTTAGAAGCAAATAACAAAAGTCACAACAAGTTTAAGTGCGCAAAGAATAATAAATTTGTTTATTTGTGTTGCCTCTTTTTATGAGAAACACTGAATGAGTGGCTGCATTGTATAGCTGATATCATAATAGGCTCTCCTCAGGGTGTGGAATTGTTGGCGCAAGTCCAGATGAGGTCAACAAATTGATAAGAGGACTGGACCACCTCCCCTATGGAGACAGCCTGAGAGAGTTGGGACTGTTCAGCTTGGGCAAGAAAAGGTTGAGTGGAAACTTCAGAGCAACCTTCCAATATCTGAAGGAGCCTACAGTGAAGCTGCCCTTTCATCAGGAACTGCAGTGACAGGACAAGGGGAAATGGCTTCACAATGAAAGAGGGGAAATCAGGGTTACATATACAGAAGAAAAAGTTCTTCCCCTTGAAGCTGGTGAGGCGCTGGCACAGAGAAGTTGTGGATGCCCCATCCTTGCAAATGTTCAAAGCCAGGCTGGATGGGGCTCTGAACAACCTGTTCCAGTAGAAGGTGTCCCTGCCCATGGCAGGCAGGTTGGAACTGGATGATTTTTAAGATCCCTTCCAACCCAAACCATGCTGTAATTCTATGAACTGAAAGAAAAAAAACCATCCTGAAGTTATTGATTTCTGAGTCAACATATTTGGTGATGAAATTATTCATTCTCAGTTATACCCAGCCAAATTTTGGGTATACCAAAATACGTTGTTCAAGTAAATCCAACTACTTTAACATGGACATATAACTCATTGGAATAGTTAGAAATTTCATCAGACAGCCAATTAATCAAATAGAATTCTAATGCTAGAATTCTAACAATAAAAGAAAATGCTTTACTGCTTAGTATTTCCTCTCAGGATCTTTCTTAAAGACATTAAAAATTATATACGTGTAAGTCTGGTGGATACTCACTGGTTACCTCAATCATGTATGAACAGAAGAATCATGAAGAAGTAAAACCTCAAAAATATTTGTTGCTGTATGTTTGTAAATAAGTATCTGATATAACACTTAATGAGGAAAAAATGGCTCCAAATAACTAGAGGAATTGAAGTGCAGTACCATTTAAGTTACTCTGTGAACTCTGTTAGATCTCCTACACTGTCAGTTGCTTTTTCTTTGACTCAGCACAAGAAAACAGGGCTTTGACAAAAAAAAATAAGCAGAGTGTAAATTATTTCATATTAGTAAAAAAACCCCTCAAAAACAAAAAACCAAAACCCAAAACTGTTGCATTTTACCTGACTGGTAAATTACTACAGACAAAGGAAAACCACAGAGAAGTCTTACATACTATAGAGTAAATACACTGGTTTTGATGAACAGCTAAATTGAGAAGACCACCCATCATGGTGAACAGAACTGAACTCCAAAAGATTTAAAAATTTAAACTTAAATAAACAGTGTGTTTCATTTGAAACAGTAATACAACCTAGGTAGGACTCTCCTGCTAAATTTAAGCTCATCTGCAACATGCATGGGGTTGAAAAAATGAACAGAGCACATTCCCCAAGACTGTAATATGTGTGATTTTCCTTCTGAGTGCATAATGGCAATCTATTACATGACAAGGCAATAATAAACATGGTAATAGCCAATGACCCTGAGTAACCTTAGATAAGCACATACTTTGTCATTAACTAGATATATTCCTGGAAAAATACACCAACATGAAAACATAACTTATTTATAGCAGAAAGTAACTACAAGGCAATAGCCTGAAGAGAAGCAGTAAGACAAAAGCTGGAAAGTAGAAAAAGAAACTTTTGAGGTAGTCTTTGAAGAGAGCACATCAGCTTATCAGGAGGGAAAAAAATAATATAGGTCGGGGACAGCAGATGAAAGAATCAAAATACATTAAAATATAAAGACAGCAACTCTCTGTTTTCAGAGAGTTCTTTCCATACAAAACGTATTAAATGCTCAGCTTAAACAATTACATGATGTACATAGCAAATTAGAAACAAAAACTTTTAAATCCCTTGTGATATGTCACATAAGTCCAGCCAGGATTTCAAAAGTATACCTCACGTTATGTGTTCAGAAACATCAAAAAGCTTCAGTCTCAGGAGTACATTCCCATGAAATATGGACATGGCTGTAGAAATTAGCAAATGTATGTTAAAAAACAGACCCATCAAATACTATGCCAAGCACCTACCAGTACAAAACACTTGTATAATCTGTTGAACAAATATGCTCCTATAACTAAAATTACATTTAAAATAACAGATTTATTTGCAAGCAAAATGTTGAACATATGAAGTTACTGGGAAAATTATTAACTCTCCAAAGAAACAACATCTGTTGATTGCGTGATGACATACAGAACAGTTAATATATTAAATATGTATTGGACTTGCCTGGCAAGGTTTTGGTGGGATGGGGGCTACAGGAGTGGCTGGTGTGAGAAAGTGCCAGAAGCTTCTCCCATGACCAGCAGAGCCAATGCCAGCTGGCTCTGGGGCAGACCCACTGCTGGGCAAAGTCGAGCCCTGGGATAGTGTATTATGGAAGGGAAGAAGAGTTATTGCACAGGAGCAGCTTCAGCCAGAAAGGACAGGAGTGTGAATGTATGAGAGGAACTGCCCTGCAGACACTCAAGGCAGTGCAGAAGGAGAGGCAGGAGGTGTTCCAGGAGCCAGAGCTGAGATTACCCTGCTGCCCATGGTGCAGCCCATGGAGAGGGGCTGAGATTCCCCTGTCGCCCATGGAGGACCCCACACAAGAACAGGGAGATGCCAGAAGGAGGCTGTGACCCCTTGGGAAGACCGTGATGGAGCAGCCCCCTGGCAGGACCTGTCAATTCATAGAGCTCAACACTGGAGCAGGTTTGCTGGCAGGACTTGTGACCCCATGTGGGATCCACCCTGGAGCAGGCCCTTCCAGAGGAACTGACCGCATGGGAGGGACCTACACTGGAGCAGTTTGTGAAGAACTGCTGCCCATGGGAAGGACTCGCATTGGAGAAGTTTGTGAAGGACTGCCTCCCATGGCAGGCACACCACACTGGAGCATGGGAAGAGCGTGAGGAAGGAGCAGTAGAGACAATATATCATGAACTCACTGCAATCCCCATTTTCTGTGCCCCAGTGCTACTGGTTGGAGGAGGCAGAGAAAAACAGGTGTGAAGTTGAACCTAAGAATGCAAGAGTAGGGGGAAGTGTTTTAAGATTTAGCGTTTATTTTTCATTGTGTTTCTCCTGATCTGATTGGTAATTATTTAAACTAATTTCCCAAAGTCAAGCCTGTTTTGCCCCTTACTGTAATTGGTAACTGTTCTCAACTCACATGGCTTTCATTATAATTTCTCTCCCCTGTCCAGCTGGGGAGGGGAGAGATAAAGTGGCTTTCCTGGGTGCTTGGCGTCCAGCCAGCATTAATCCACAAAACATTTCTTATGTATAACAGAATATATATAGTAACTGTTTGTAGAAGGAAAATTAAACCGAGTTTTCCAAATTATATTAAAAACATTGAAAACATAACTCACCTGTGTACCTGCTGAGCATATATGATGTGGATTTTCTTGGACTAACAAATTAATAATCTCCAACACTGCAGTTTGTTTTTATTCCATTCAGGAACAAATAACTTTTGGTGGAACAAATAATTTTTTTGAACTGATATATGATCTAGTTGTATAATTTATAGTAAACACATACTAATTAGATGAATATAAATCTAAGTTTGGATTAATGTAAAATTAATATTTTTCCCTCTTTTTTTCTCTAAATCTTTTTGACAAGAAGTTGGATAGTTCAGATTGCTGAACTGTTCAGGACCTGAAGTGTTCAGGGTCTGAATGAACACTTACGTACAACTTCTTTCACCATCAATCATAATATATATTTCCACCCAACATTCTCCCTGAAAACTGGATAAAAGTAAAGATTCATTAGTATCTTTACGTCCAATCAACTGAGCATAAGGATTATAATCTTATTCCCAAGAACTTTGACTTCAGCTTTGACACTTCACAGTGCAACTACTGTACTCATGAATTCAGCCTGTTTATGCATGTATGGAACTATTTAATCCTGATGTTAATTAGGGAGAATGCATATTTACAGCTTGATATTTTATGTTGCTCGAGGATAACGTTTATATGCACTTTTTTCAGTTCTCCTAACTTGTCTTCATCATTTCTTTAAAAGGCTGTCACTCCTCTCCAATATATTTTTTTAAATAATACATCAATGTACCCTATTGCATTTACTGGAATGGCTATATGGAAACACTGGGAAGACAAAAAAGGGGTTTTAAATACACACAAGCAGAGCAAAGAACTAGCTATTAAATATCCCCTCATAGCTGCAGGAGAAAAGACAGATCCCTTGGTAAATCCAGTCTAAATGTGAGAATTCATTAAATCTTCAATGAGCAATTGTTATGGTAAGAACTTTGCATCAGTAATTAAATCTATTTGTGATTTAAGAGGAGAAAAATCAACTGAATTTTAATGTATTGTGCATATATTTAGCAATGGCTAATGGAAACAGATGTTAGGAGATAACATAACAGATGCTAAATGATTCTCTTATTTTATAAGACATTTATAAAAGACTAACAAAAGTAAATGTCAAAATGATAGAGTTACTCTCAGTTCAGAGATACAAGCCTCCCTAAACTCATTAAGCTGGAAACTATAGCAAGAACAGGTGTTCATATAAGTAGGATTTAAGTTTATATTATTGAAAATAATAGTACTTATCCACATACTCACATGTTCCAGTATGTCTGTTAGTTCTGTCTTAAAATTGAAATATATTTTACATTCTCCGATTTATTTTATACTAAATCATTTTACCCAATCTGTAAGGAGATGAAATTCCGGCTTCTTATTAATCTTTTATTTAGATACTAAGTTCAAAAGTATAGATGTCCCAACATTCACCTTACCCCAGTAGTGGGTAAGAAAATTATAAATAATATTGAGGAGAGAAAAACCAAGGTCATGCATTTACAGTTACTCCTGACCCATGTAGTAGTACTGTATTCTTGGTGATTAGACAGATTGAACACAAATATCCTTATGAGGGTTGACAAATTAGAAACTAAGTGATTGAAAAGGGAGGTTATGACCAAGTACTTAATAGTAAGATTAATTTGTTTTATAATGTCTCTGTTTTTCCATTAAAAGTGAGAAAAAATAGGGTCTCATCATAGATTCAAACAGGTCTTAAGATTCTGATCTGTTCCATGGCTTGTATTCTGCAGTTTTAGGCACAAATACCTCATAAAATAATGACACTAACTTAGGGAGTATATAAGGGATCATCTGCCCTAACACTAAGCCACAGACATACATAATTTGGTTATTGATTAAGTTCTTGTTATAGCAAAGGAAATTCTTTTTAACAGTATGAAGGTTACATATGTCAACTTCTTAGCTGTATCTAACACCAAATATTTATTTTTCATTAGATAAAACATTTTTATTTAAATTACTTATGTCAGGTTAATGTTATAACACAAAATAGGCTTGTTGTTGCATGAGAATAAAAAAAAAAAGAAGGGTGCAATAAACAAAACTGGAACTCAAAAAACTGATTACACAAAACATTGCAAAAAATTACTAGAACTATTGAATCTACACTGACAGTTCAATTTTTAGGTGATTATTAGTATATAGTTCAAATTTGCCTAACAGATTAAAACATTTGTGGTTGTAAAAAAGAAATAAAAAAAGGAAAAAACCTTCCAAACATATTGGCTGCTTGAAACCAGGAAAAATTGATTAGACATTACAGTAAAATCCCTGTAATTCCTGGTTAACAAAACTTAGCATTTTTCTTGACCAAAAGGGTAGTTTTGATCAGAAACATTTGTCAAATGCCAAATTTTCAAAGTGCCAAATAACATTTCAAAAGGGAAAGAAAATGTTCTGTTATCTAGAAAATTATGGTACTCACCTATACTTGCAGAAACTGTTATAAGAAATATAATTTGATAGTAAGTTTTTATAAATCAGGTAATTTTTCTCATATTCTGGTAAGCCATATAATGAACTCTTGCGAGTAAGCTTCTATTCGTGAACTGTTCTATTTTGTATAAATAAGGCAATCTTAACTGGTCCACAGACTGGGCAGCTCTCTCACACAGTGATTTAAAGTTCATCAATAACAGAGGAAACTTTATTTCAAGATATGACTTTTGACAAGTCTCTCACATGTATACAGAGCATGTGTTCACCCACTGAACAGTCTTATCCTCTTTCTTGCCCAAAATAGGATTTCCTGTATAGTTAAAAAACTTCTCTATGGCTTATTTGCTCTAAACATTCATTTGAACACGAAAAAATCTGTTTATACCACCTTTCATGTGAAGTTTTCAAGTACAGAAATCTGTAAATCTCTTAATACTTGTACGGCATTTGGATAAAACTAAGGACCTTAAATTTTCAAAAGCTCTCAATCCACTTGGAAATCTGAGCCTGTTTTAAGGTTCAGGGGACTTGGTACTTTGAACAATGGGAGAGCACTTATGTCTTTGAAAAATATATAGTCAATAAAGAGAGCTGTCATTTGAAAACAGGCCAAGGACAATAGATTTCCAGCAGTCCTTTGCCATCTCACAGCTTATTGCTCACTCAGCACATACAAGAATTTATTTCAGTTTCAAAGACTAACACAAACAACACAAGGCCAGACAAAAAAAGCTGTTGAACAATTAATAAACATTTACATCCATATTGTAAACCCACCAACTATATAACTGGCAAAATAGAAAGCAATTAATATGAACTAAAACAGTTCTCAAAAAAAAATTCATTCTGTATTCAGAGGCAGTTGAGGATATATTGTAAAATGCATGTGAAACATGACAAGCTGACTGCCTGACCACTCAATTAAAAATCTCTGGAAAGGAAGATGTGTACAGATTCTGCTTTGGATGAGGGCATAAATGTACTTTAATTCTTTTTTTTATTCCCTCCATTTTCATTGTAGTTGGTTTTAATGTTTAATACCCCAAAACAATCAAACATTAAGCTGATAAATTATGTAATTAAGAAAACCGTCCCAAAATTTACAAGTATTCTGCTTTAAAATGCTGTTTCTCAGGAGTTTGAGGTTTTTTCATATCTTGTCGCTGTTGAGCAGCTAGCAGAGTAATGAATGCATCGGTTCTCAGTGGCAAGAAGGAATGACCTTTATTGTTTTGATTTCATCACATTTATAGAGTTCTCAAAAGTCACCCAGATTGGTCAGTCAGAAGCCTTCCCCCAGGCCTGATTGGCCAGGCCTGCACTGCCCAAGTTCTGGGACACTGTTCCAAAAACATCCAAACTTTATCTTTATTTACAAAACACAAGAAAACTTCTCATGGGAAAAACTGTGCTAGCCACAGCAGCTCTTTAAAAAAAAAAAAAAAAGAGTGTGAACTAGCAAGGTCGAACAATCCACACATTATTTTTTTATGGACAGAAAGAAAATATCACAACCTTGTTTTATGGGCTTTGCAGAAAGCCACAACACTCAGAAGTACATTTAACTATTTTAAAGCTTTTCAGTTAGACCTGCTTGAGTGAATTAAATCTTTCCCCTCCAAACTTTTTTCCTTTGTACATGTGTGTGTGCCAATAGAAGCCAAAGATGTCATCTGTGAAGCTACATACATTCCAAGAAGAAGATATGCCATTGCTCTCAGACATAAGGCTTTTTTCTATTACCTTCCAAATAATGCACTTCTATTTTTGTGGCTTCTCTTTCTTTGATCTTTTCTTTTAATGTAAGCTCCTGTAGCAAGGGGAATTTGAGTCCTCATGCAGTTTGGTCAGGGATTTCAGCTCAGTGAGATCTGGCTAATAGTCAGGTATTTTATGATGATAGATTACAATTATAAAACTCTGGTATTCCAAAATAATTTATAGTGTAGTCAGTAATTTTAATGACTTTTGCTTGGGAGACGGTCTGTGTTCTTGCATGAATGCAAAGCATATATGGAGCTCATTCCCATCCCTCTGTAATGTGCAAGGAAGCCACATCAAAAGGTAGGTTATAATAGCAGCCGGCTGGACCAGTGGTCTAATCCATCCGTGATTCTTTTGAGAAACTGGTAATTTATGGTATTGTTTAATTTCATTCTTCTAGTCATGAAGTTCTGAGTCACAGCCTTGACCTTCCACCAGTGTTTGAGTTTTCATAACAAGTATTGTAATAGAAAAGAGAGCAGTGAACTGACCTAGCCCAAAAAACCACCCACTTTTCTCCATAGTTTTACCCTGGATTAGTTCAAATACCCCATGGCCTTGCAAACAGACGTACTTTTTCCTGCCTCTGTGGGTGTGGGGGGAGCAGTGGTGACTGTCTAGCTGTGGAAAATAAATATACAGTGCATAAGACATACCTTGAATCCAGTAAGGCTTTATGTTCTGTGGTTCTCCTTTGGAATATGAAGTACGGACCAGCAGTCACACTGGAATCTGGCTGGACACCTGGGCTCAGTGGTCTTAACCAAAATCTTGATGTTCAGCTGGAAGATGACAATGAGCAGAGTACTCCAGAGGATGATGCAGGGTCCAACCATGTTCAACATGTTCATCCACGACATGGATGTTTGCAATGCACCTACAAACAACACTGAATTAAGGTGAATGTCTGAGAGTAAACAGCAGAGCTTCACTTCACAGGGACTTTGGTAAACTTTAGGTCTGAACTAACTTGATGAATCTCAGTAGTGAGATATGCAAAAGGCTATATACTTGGAACAGAATCACCCTGTACCTGGGAACTGACAGGCTGAGATAAAAGGGACATCAGGATTACCGTGAATACCAGGCTGAATATGGGCCTGGTGTGGTCTCCTTTCACAAGTAGAGTAGACTGAATTCTGGGCTACACGACACAACTAGCACATCTAGGGGAAAATATGATTGCCTCCTTCAAGGTACTGCTGAATCTGCCTGTAGAATATCGCTTTGAAGCACCAGCAGTTCAAAATGAATGTTGAGAAACTATCAGGAATCCTTCAGAGGACTATTGGGATTGCCAGAGTGATTCAGCATATGTCCTAGTGAGAAAGCTGGGCTTGGACTACGCAGCAGTCTAGTGGAAGTCTACTGCTCCACTATTAGAGACAGGATGTAGACAAACTCTTCTCAGAAGAGACAATGCAACAAGGGGAAATGGCCACAAATTGTGACTGGAGAGGCTCAGACTGGAAATTAAGGAAAGCATTTTACAGTGGAGAAGGTAGTGTATTCCTGGAAGAAGGTATCCTGTTGGAGTACCGATGATAGTCCTGCTTCAGGCAGGAGGGTAGACTGGATGGTCTCTAGAAACATTTCAAATGGTCTCTAGAATCTCCCAAACAACATTTCTACGACTCAAAAGGTCTATTGCATTGTACTTTTGTTCATTGTTGCAGCTTCAGATTTTTATGACTTGTAATTTGTCCATTATGTGAATGCATGCCTTCTCCCCAAAAATGTTTAAGAAAATGCCCAATACGGAAGTGTCGCTGTTGAGGCAGACTTGACACATACATATAGATGACAACGACTCAGTCCAAGGAGAGAAAAGAGCTAATTTATTACTACAGAGCTTCTTTTATACTATTTCATAGCATGCGTGCTGCATGTCTATTGGCTCCTAACTCACTACATTTCAAACTCATTGGCTACCTATAGTTAGTACACTATCTTTGCAACAACAACCTCCTTCAAACATGTGCAGATTTCTCTCTGGTTTTTGTTTCTTGCTCATGTTGACACCAAAATTCTCATGGGTACGAATGGATTGTGTCTGTTTGGTGTCTGTGAGTTGAGACACACTAGCTGGCAGTTCCCACCCTGAAGGAAATGCTCAGCATTCACATGGCAACAAAAGCAAATCTAAAATATCTGCATTGTAAGTGTAGTTCCTTGAATAATTCAATCACAAAATGTTATGAAGCAAAAAAGTAATTAAGGAAAATGAGAAAGGAAAAGCATTGCCCACAGAGACCTTTTCCTTTGCAAAATTACCAACTGTTATTTGGATATACATTTAAGAAATATTTTCTCATATTTAGCTAACTTAAGATGCTGTAAATGAGTAATGGAATTCTTATCAATGCACTGCTCTTTTATTTTCCTGAATGTATTCGAAAATATTATAATTTTAGCAATACAATTATTATAACGAAGAGGAAAATCTGCTATAAATTAATAAGATTTCAAAATAAACAATAATATATTTTAGAAGTATATTGTTGAAAATTATTTAATAATAGCTGTTGTTTGCTTATATATTCTACTTAACTGCCTGAATCGTTTGTTAAAAGCAATAATTTAAATCTGAATTTCTAACTTATTAAAGCTGAGCTAAGGATTGAGCAATTATATAATTAAATCCGTTGTTATATCAACAAGTTCTCACTAGTACACATGCAGAGTGTGATATTAAAAAAACCCACGTATTTACTTATGTAATATAACATTACCAAATTTATATAGATATATATGCACTGGAAATTTGAAAAATTAGTCCTCGTTTATGCTGAATTTCAGAATGCCCTCAAAAAGTAAAATAAAGGAACATTAAAAACAGATAGCAAGTTAACGTTTCCCTATAATCTGTGTATATATTTTCTCAAATTGTACAATATTCCTTTTAGCTAATGAACCCATGTAGAGGCGAGTTACCAACATAGAGTGCACAATATTTCTGCAGAATTCAGACAACTCTCTTTATAGATACATGTGTTGATTGATATCTAAAAAAAAAAAAACTAAAATTGAAATAAAGACTCCTCAAAACCCGCATGCATTTTGCTTATGTGACCAAAGGTGTCAGGGTTTTTCTGCCTGCCCACAAAACCCCTGGACAGAGTAGTTGCACATGTGATACCACTAACATACTCAGAGACCCATTTTCTACTAAAATGTGGTTCCTGTGTAGAAGTCCCAAGAGAGAGGGAAGTACACATTCAGAGAAGAAAGGTGGTCATGATAACTCTGTCAAAAGCATTTGACAGCATAGGATCTTCATCTTAAACTGTACAGATTGTCCTGCCCCCAGGGATGGGGAGCAGAACAGGTTTGAAGAAAAGTCAGATCCCTGAGGGCACTGCTGCCCTCCTACCCTGAATGCAGAGGAGCATCCCAACACCTGCACTCTCCCCTTCCCCCTCCTCATGTGAGCTGGGTGAACAGTGAGGTTTGGGGGTCATAGGCTGAACAGGGTGGCTGGTGTGGATGCCTTACCAACTTCTTGGCTATACCCAGTGAGTCTCGGGTGTTTTTACTGGTACGGCTTTAACAAATCACACTGGGATTGTGTCAGAACTATCCAGCTGCCAACAGAGCAATCAAATAACCCTTCTTTACGTTTCTACCAACACTAGTTTGGTACAACCAAAACTTGGTTTTTTCTTAATATAGCTCAATACACCTGCTTGTGAATACTTGGTGTATGCCTTACCCAAAAGGTTCATATGTAGCCAAAGCAGCTCTGTCCCTTGAAAACTCATATGAGCCTTCAAGTGGAAGATTGTAGGTCGGAGCCTCCCACTGTCCCACTGGATCTTTTTTATAAGCACTTCAGCTTTAAAAAAGAATGCAACATTTCCAGCTCACTCTTAGGACAGCTTTAGGCCTTTCACTAGGAAATATGTTACAACTTCCACCTGAAGGCATGCAGCAGTCTCCATGATTTCAGGACATTATGGAGAAAGGAACACCTTGGTCCAAAGCCCCTTTATTGGACATAAATCTGACTAAATTAGATAAAATGAACACTTACAGTAGTGCAGGACAGGTCTTTCTGGAACCATAAACTTTGTACACATAATAAAGGGCACGTGAGCCACTGTGTTTCCATAAATTACCACCCTTCAGCCTAAGATTTCAGATTTGACTATACACTTCTTTCTTTCAGAAATGTAATGAATGCAAACAGGGAAATTACCATTGAAAGCAAACTGTTAAAATGGAACGAAAGCATTGTGGATGATTTAAAACGTCTTTTCATTCTTCATTATGCCACATTAAGACCTACAGTATTTTTCCAGAGGTAAAACAGAAAACTGAGATTAGGCGTTGACACGGTATGTGGTGATAGACACTTTTAGAAAAAGACAGATATCCTGGCAGTCAAAAACTAAAGTAAATTGTGGTGTTGCGTCCCCAAAAAGCAGCCAAAAGCCCCAACGCCACACCAAAGGGCAGTTGGCTGCACCGTGATGTGCACTGGGCTGCGCCAGAGCGGGGGAGCACACCAGGGCGGCATGGAGCTCGGGGGACAGAAGCTCAGCGGGAAATGAGGTGGGACGAAGAAATGTACGGATGCAGTCTGTGGTCTTCCAGGGAATTTATTAGGATCTTCAGGTGAGTGTCCAGGGATGGCGAAGGGGGACGGAGTACAGGGGATGGGCAGAGGGGCTGGAAGCTCATAGACTGCGACCCCGAGCACACGATGGCAGGGAATTATAAGGGAAAGGAAAAGGGGAGGGATTAGCTCCGGAGAGCCAACCCGGGAAGGCCCAAGGGAAGAAGGAAAGGGGTATACACCAACAGACTTCTGATAGGGGAGGGTACATAATTCAAAAGAAGCAATAACATACAGAGCTAAGGAGAACAAAGGAGAAACTTCTGGAACGCAAGCCACGTGGGGCGGGGAGGGGAGAGTGCAGAGCCACTGATCTTTGGCTGTGGTGCATGCTTAAAACTTGCAGACACACACTGCTACAGTAAATCATCATGTTACACAATCCTTATGAGCCATGGAACAATATGAACATCTAATTTTGGATTTAGTGACTGCTTTGACATGAAAAGCAGTATTTTTCTAGGTCTTATTTCTAATACATTTAATTTTAAGTTTTGTATATGCATTTCAAAGACCAAATGTTATTCCAATATTTAAAGCCTATATATTCTTTAAGGAAATAGTACAACTTAAAAAAAAAATGTTTCGTTTGATTTGGATTATATTTTGTCAGACAATACCAGCTGGATTTGAATTTAATTAATATGCTTTGGTTTATTCAAAATACTTTTAGCACATGAATTATTGAAAATATTATTTATATCTGCCTAATTATATAAAAATGTCATTTAAACCACAAAGGTTTTAGTTCTTTACTGTAAACTCAATACTGTTCAAAGTTGCTTCTTTGAAGTAACAGAAATAAGTGTTTATCTGGAAAAACTCTGCAAATATTTATATGAATATTTTAAAATATATATGCATGTCCACTTTTTTATACTTTCTTTGAGTTTTACTTTTGGGGGAAGACTGGAGTGGGAGGATGTTGAGAGAAAAGCAAGCACTCTGAGAATATAGTGCCCTTGATGTCTCAGTCAAGTAAACTCTTTGTACAAATGCTCAGATGTGTTCAGCTGCTATGCCCTCAAATTTTTGTAAAAAAGTCTTTTCAAAAAATAAGAAAAGCTCTGGTATTATTTTATCACATAGAATAGATTCAGGCATAAAAAGCCTTGCAGTATCCAGGCAATAAACAGCAACAAAAGAACAATCAATTCTTGAAGCCTGGCATTTACAAGAAAACACAGACAATGTTTTATTCAAAACCAGAAGGATAACAGTGGTGGATAAAAAGCTGTTTTAACACACAGAAAATTCAAGCTGATTTTCTCTCTGATCTGAGAAAGAAAGACCAAACTCCAGCAGGATGCAAATTATGTTAGACCACGGTTACATTTCCTAGAATTGTATAACAGCTGGTTTTTTTTCTAATTATGTTATGAGGCTTATGCTGGGTTAATTATACTGTTTACAGTACCCCTGCAGTCATGCATTTTTAAAATATTCTAGAAGGTGCAATAGTTGATCTGTAAAATATCTCAATATCAACAAAAGTTTGTGCTTTTATGTAGTTCATATTTTGGCTTGGTTTTTTTTTTTTTCTTACTAGTTTCCCTCTACTTTTATCTTTTGACATAACTTTTCACTTTTCACATGAATTAAATTACTATCTTATGAGAAACATGGCACAAGAAAGAAAACTGTACTATTTATAATATTTCCTCTCCTAAATACCTCACAAACTGATAATAACACTCATTATATTAATATTTTTGGCTTTCCTAAGTTTTCACTCTTTTAAGGCAAAGTCCAAACAACAAATGAGAACATGAGAATGATACTATATTCTTCTAGTTGTTACAGAGATCAGCTTTTCCTATTTGATACTTTGCCTCTACTCTACTGAATTCACTCCTGGTGTATAATAGTTACATGTTCTAGTTCATGTTGCAGTACAAGTCTATTTTGGTATGGAAAATAAAGTTATGATCCACAAATGCAGCTCTCACATTTTCATAACTGAGGGAATTTTTTACACTAACAGGGTTTTTTTAGAAATGGATTTGAACACAATGAACACAATGGAAATAAATATAAGTTGCCAAATGTGGTGAAAGTTTGAGAACCATAGAATGGTTTGGGTTGGAAGGGACCTCAAAGATCACCTAGTTCTAACCACCTGCCATGGGCAGGGACACCATCCACTACACCAGTTGCTCAGAACTCCATCCAGGGATGGGAGTGTTTAAGGCCAGGTTGGAAAGAGCTCTGAGCAAGAGCTCTTGTTAAATCTTGTAGTGAGCAAAGGAAGAGTTATTCAGCAATCTAGGAGTCCAAAGAACATGATTCAACAAAGAGAAGACAATTTAGTTGATTAGGATCATAGATAAATTTCTCTTTTTAATTAATTAGTTTGTAATCCTACTTAGCTTCTTTTGCTTCTCCAGAAAATATTGACATTTGATGGATTAAATTGTGGGATAGCTGTGCTAACCTATGTTGAGTTGCTGGTGAAAAAGGAGTAACATTTTTTACAGTGGTAATACTTCTAACAAATGTTGAAGACAGTAGGAAGGCTTTCTAAATTGTCTGATTATTTGGACTCAGAGTCCAGTGTAAAGTTGGTACTGCTTGAACATATAAATAGCTACTTTTGGTTTAATTTGGATGTCATTTGAAACTATGTAGAATCCTGTAATTCTGTCTTTTTTTCTAATTTTTTATTAAATACCAAAAAATTATAGGAAAATGTAGACTTACATGGTCGTTCTGTAACAGTTTACCAGTATGATGTTATGGTGGCCAACCCTGAAGGGAAAAGGAGAAACCAGGTGTGAAGATACTCATGGTCAAAAAAGACCAACAAAATTCAGGGAGTCCACAAAAACTTTATAAAATTGTACTAGTAAAGTATACACAGTGGAAATTGGTATGTTACTCCCTTATAGCACAAGCTCTTGGTGGTGGATTTTGAATAACGGGTAGGGTGAAAAAGAAGACAGAGAGATTAAAGGAAGAGAGAGCGAAATAAAGGAAGAAAAAATGGAGGGAGGGAGGGAGGGAGGGAGGGAGGGAGGGGAGAGAGAGGGAGAGAGAGAGGGAGGGAGGGGGAAGGAAGGAAGGAAGGAAGGAAGGAAGGAAGGAAGGAAGGAAGGAAGGAAGGAAGGAAGGAAGGAAGGAAGGAAGGAAGGAAGGAAGGAAGGAAGGAAGGAAGGAAGGAAGGAAGGAAGGAAGGAAGGAAGGAAGGAAGGAAGGAAGGAAGGAAGGAAGGAAGGAAGGAAGGAAGGAAGGAAGGAAGGAAGGAAGGAAGGAAGGAAGGAAGGAAGGAAGGAAGGAAGGAAGGAAGGAAGGAAGGAAGGAAGGAAGGAAGCTCACCAGTCATGGCTCCAGCACTGTTCCAGATAATGGAGTATCCAGAGTGCTGAGCTGCACACATGCCTGGGCTTCATGTGGGTACATTTTTGCAGATAAGGTTTCCCTGCCCTGGTGCTAAGTTTCTCTCTTTTTATACAAATCAGTTTTCATGCAAAGTACACTCTTCCAGATCTTTCTGGAAATGCATCAAGGACTTCAGGAGTCTTTTGTGGCCCTGAGTACCCCCTACTGCGTCAGCCTTTGGTCAACAGTCCATGTCTGCTTCTCAGCCTCGTTCCTGTACCTGCACTGGGCTGTGTGGTGCCTATCTCCAGGAGCCAGAACAAGGATATTTGTCCCAGTAAAGTTTTGCCCTGGCTCCATAAGGCCCCTGCTCCAGCCACATCCCTTCTCACAGTGCATTCTACCCAACTGTGGGTGTTTGAGACGTACACATTAGTCCCTTGTCTTCTGAGCTTCTACAAACTTAAGAATACTCCATGGTGTTTCTTCATATTTCACAATGAAAAGGGAAAAATTGCACATCATGCCTCTCTACTGATAGGTCTAAACTCTAAATTACTGACTTCTCTACAATCCAAATGTATTTTACTCTTAAAAAATGTTCTATCAGAATTCTGTTTGAACATCAAAACTTACTTTTGGTTTGTATGATGCTCTATGATCTATTGATTTTTTTCACCACTTAGTATTTTATTACATAATCATAATGACTTTGCAACCACATATTCATCAAATTGCTTAAACATTGCTTAGATGCTTTCCTTTTTCATTCTGGCAGACAGCAGCTAAAAAACTGTTTTCCAGAGAATCTAATTATTAATGCACTTAGATAAAGTTCAAACAAAATTTATTATGTCTTCTTTATTTTCCCATCTTAGTCTGTCTTTAAAATGCATAGCTTAAGGCACCAGAAGTCTACACCACAAAGATTTAAACCTGCATTTTTGCACTTTGCCAGCAGGTAAAGAAAATTTTGTGTTTATATTTTCTTCCTCCTGCAGAATATCACTTGATTAAAGTGATATATGCCAAATATCACTTTAATCACATCACAAAATAATATGCCGCTTAGAAGATGGCATATTATTAATTGTCAACTAATGCACGCTTAGATAGTGAGGGGATTTTAGAAGATACATTTTTAGATTTTGAACTCAATATCCAGACATATTAGAAATATTATGGAATTGCTTAATGAAAGCTTTTTGTGTGAAATTGATTTAAATAAGCATTTGCAAATAAAAAGGATATATTTAACTAAATCATTAGCACTTTGATAATATTCTGAAATGTAAAAATTCAAGCCCTTAAATTTTAATGGCTAATTAAATGTTCAAAGAATCTACTGGTTTATTTCAAAATGGAATCTTGCATTTTTGGATACAGAGTTAAATATTTAGAAAGGTTAATTTTTAATATTGCAGAAAAAATTTCCAAGATTACTATTGTCATCTTTGTTCTCCCAGCAACAAAAATTTTCTAGAAGGCAATTAAAAATGCTTTATAGATATATGAAATTAATGTAACATTTTTGTCTACAGAATTTACAAAATTTTTTTTAATCTCATCTTAAGGACAAATACTGTCTTGTTCTATATTAAAAAAACAAAGCTGTTATCAAAGGAGGGAATAAATCAGTTTATTGTCTACTAATTACTTCAAAGTTGCAGGAAGTTTTTCTTATTTACAAATAATAATCATCCCACGGAAGGAATCTGAAATGCAAACAGAACAATATAAACAAATTAAAGAATAATTTTCAAGAATTTGATTTTCATTCTCCACAACTTGATCAACTCTTTTATCTTACAACAAAGGTTGTTCATATCAATCTAGCAATACTAATGCAAAATTACCTCTTTGTCAAGATATTCAGATAAATCAGTACTTTAAATAGCCAGGTTTAAGATACTTATATATAGAAGCACAGTGTAACCCATGACTGCATTTTGCCTGTCCTCTGTTTCCACTGTTCACATAAGCCTTGTTTCCCAAGGAAGAAAAAGAATAGAAGTTTTGGTTGGTTTCTTATCATGCCACTTAATGTTTTTTCCATGAGCTCTAGGAGACAGATTCCTCTGCTTCTGCAAATTAGCAAGCCAGGCAGGGGGTCACAGTAAGACAACGTGACAAATAAGGCAGTTTCTCCCCAGGATACTATCGAAATTAATTTACTGAAGCTCACAAGGCAGATGGTTACACACTTTGGTATGGAGGAGAAAAATAGCTCCATTTTAGTGGTGATTCTCCTGTTACCCTTCCAGTGTGTGAGCAGGAACATATGCTGCTTTAAACCTTGCTATCTTTGGATCCATACGGTGGCTGTCTGCGAACACAAGTCAAAGCAGGAAGTTTAAATCAATGGCAGCATTTTGCCATCTCATCTCCCAGTGAGAAGGCACAGGGGACACTGAATAACGAGCTTTAATGCAGGATAGCTCAAAAAGGGGAAGGTCAAGGTCCTGCACCTGGGAACAAACAACAACATGCATGGATGATGTATCAGGGTCCGGGAGGGTGGCACAGGCCGGCTGCCCCCCCGGACCGGGTCTCTGGTCCGTGTTATTCCATCGGAACTGGGGTGAGCAGCCCCCGAGGTTCTGCGGCATGGCAGGGGTCTCCAAACCATGTCAATTCAAGCAGGAATATAGTGAGGCTAAGAAAAGAACTGGACTCCATCTCTGCTCTGGCAGGGAGGTTTATTTGGGGTACGGGGGAGAGGATCACAGGGAAAGGAGAAGGGGAGGGAAGCAGGAATGGGATAGGGGCTGCCAGCGCAGAGATGCAAAGACCTCAAGCTGATCCAGCCTCTGCCTTTTAAGGGGAAAGAGAGGGGACGGGGGCTGGCTCTCTCTCAGCCAGTCCCAGGAGGATGAAGGGAAGATTGGCAGGAGGGTTACACACCAATAGGTTTTGAGGTACAGCAGAGCATATTTTAAAATGAACCAATGGTACACTGAGTGGGGAAACAACGGGAGCACATGGACATCTGAATATTGCATTACTACACATGGATATATGCTGTGGATAACTCAGCTAAAATGAGCTTGGGAGAACAGGACCTGGATGGGGGCTGGTGGACATCAGCCATAGAAGCCATAAAATGCTCTTGCCGTAAACAAGGATTATGGAATCCTGGGATAAACTAGGACTACTGTTACCAGCAGGTGGAGAGAGGTGAGTTTTCTACTCTATTCAGCTCTGTTGAGGCCACATCTGGAGTTCTGTGTCCGATTCTGGACTCCTCATTGCAAGACAGACATGGGCATTCTGCAGAGCATCCAGCAAAGGACCACAGAAATTATAAGAAACTGAAGCATCTTTCCTGTCAAGAAACGCTGAGAGCTGGGTGTCCTTAGCATTAGTAGAGAAGGCTCTGGAATGGAGCAGCATGTGTCTCTTACCAAAGTTTATAAATACCTGAAATGTGGCTGCCAAAAAGATGAAAAAGGCATTTTCATTTTTCAGCTTAAACTTTTAAAGTGTGCACTCGTTACCAATTTTTCTTCAGCTATTTTCATTAGTGAAAATATGCACAGCAATTTTTCTAGGTGAAAAATACAGTTCAAGATATTTTTGGTAATTCTCTGTGTTACAAATAGTACTAATTGAAAAGGAACCTCTGCTCTCACCAGGATAGTCACCATGTTGCAGTCTGCCTTTCTTGTACCTTTTCCCTTCACCTCCCTGTAATCATTGCATCCCCTTCACAGTTTTCTGCAGATTGCTCAACTCTCAGATTTATGAAACTATGCTAAAGCTACTAGTTCCAAGGGTCTCAAGCTCAGCTCTGTGTCTACACTGGTAGCAGCCAAATACAAATAACTAGAGATATAGAAGTCAATTAATTGCTTTTACACAAGTAAAATCAGACAATCTACCTAGCAACAATACCAGCAGGTTCTCACAGAATTGGGTGAAAATTCCATACTTTCTAAATCTTTCAATCTTCTCTTTCTGCGAAGAAAGAAAATCTAGTCCTCTTTATTATATCTAGGCTGAGGCTTCAAGGAGACAAGTGACTAAAAGTGATTTTTCTCTCTAAAGCCGTTCTACAGTCATAGAGTACCAAATGGTAATAAAAATTTTTTTTTTCACATCTGTAACAATCTTGACACTTTAGAGATGGAAAATTCAAAGGCTTAGTTTCCATAGGATTTTTTTTTCAATATTCTGTGTATGAAATATTGGTGAAAGAAGAAATTTTTATCATATATCAAATCATGCTGTAACTTCCAAACATAGATGGAAGTTTATTTACAAAAAAAAATCTGTCTCAGAAAAGGTCATTTATAAATGTAAATATATATATATATGTAAATACATATATATATGTAAATATATGAAAAATCTGTTCACTCTTTCTGTGCAAAACAACTTCACATCGAGGCACAATTCTATACCAAGGATTTTTTTGCAGAAGTGCACACATAATGGCAAAAATATAATGTTAGACAGAGATTTATGATCCATGGAAAGTGAGACATAGGCTTTTCTTTTCTTTAAACCTAACAGAATGCAAACCTTTCCCTCCTTTAGGAGACACAAAATAAATACTAAATCCCTTCATTGTCACAGGGATCAAGAGCAAAATGAATAGCAGGGATCAGGAAATGGTAGGCCACGTGCTCAGGCAGCCCTGAATTGGCCTGTCTGGAGGGTGGGGAACCAGAACTATTGTATTGACATTGCAGGCTGAAGGACCTCTGCCCTGTTCACACAGTGCTGCCTTTCTGTAAGATAATTATCTCAGAATTAAGAACACAAAATCATAGAATCACAGAATGGCCTGGGATGGAAGGGACCTTAAAGACCATCTCGCTCCAAGCCCCTGCCGTGGACAGGTACACCTTTCACTGGACCAGGTTTCTCAGAACCCCATCCAACCTGGCCTTGAATACTTACAGGGATGGGGCATCCACAGCTTCTCTGGAAAACTTGTTCTAGCACCTCACCACCCTCACAGTATATAATTTTCTCCTATTATCTAATCTAAACCTACCCTCTTTCAGTTTGAAACCATGCCCCCTTGTTCTGTCACTACATTCTCTTGCAAGATGGTCAAATTCATTAGCCTTTCCTCTTACAATGGCAGTCAGCTCTGGGGGAAATGGAAAAGCCCCCAGAGAAAGAGGAAAAGCAAGCCTTGCAGTTACAGCAACTACTCAGTACAGAATTATTTTCAGCACCTTTGTGTATCAGTTGTATAATTCAGTTGTATATCCACTGCATAAAGATTACGATCTGTAATTAATGTAAATCAGCACTGACATTAAAGGAACAGAAGTTACCCATGCAGAGAGAGAGCGGCAATAATAAAAAATAATAAACCCCCTCCTGCAACCACAAATATTTCTTAGGCATTATTTAGTCCTTTGAAAGAGTACATTAAAAAAATGGATCTTCATTTCATGTTCTGAGAACTATGGAAAAAATTATGTATATTTTTATAATTTCATGTCATAATTATAATTTCATGTCATGGATTTGACTCTTAAATGTAACTGTTACTCTGGATCTATTTTTCTTTCAATGCAGATCAATAGCAATAGCCTAGATATACAGAGCACATACTGAGAGGATAATTTGCCCCTTAAATGTGCAAATCCTATTACAATATTTGTCTAAACCCTGGATTAATATTGTTGGTAGTTTTGCTACCTCATCATAATTTCATCAGGGCATATACTTGAACTATGAGAATGCTAATGAGTCACACATCAGACACTTCATGTTTATAATGGAGTCCAATTACTTTAGACTATTCAAACATGCTGCAAATTTCAAAGACAGTTCCTCTCTGACTACTGTCCTTATCTACTTTTAGAAGGAAAGTTTTTTAAAATGCTAAGTAGTAAACCTTTCCTCATTTCTCCTGTTCCGTATTGGACCATAATAATTTTTCTTTCATTTTTCACATAAACTAACCCTTTCTAAATACATTTCTTATGAAAAAAGGATCTAGAACACCATGTTGATTATTTTGATAATGAATTCCACTTTTTCAACTTTGCTCCACAGTCAATCTCTTAAAGGATTAAAAAAGAACTTGCTTTACTAAGATAATTTTCTTCAAGATTCAGGATGTGTTTTAGCACTGTATCACTGGATTTATTCACATATTTCAAGAAGTTATCTATCATGTTTACTAGAACAGGTTACAAGACTGATTCCTGGTTTTGGACAATATCAGATCGGTCAAGAACTGATAGAGACTTTAAAAAGCTCATCCAGTCTGTAGATTTAAATTAGCAACTGCAATCCAATCCTGCAAACTAATGACTAGTTATGTTTAGGTGTAAAAAATAATAGGGACTTTTGTGAAAAGGTAAGGACAGAGAGGATAGAAAAATTCTAATTCTTGTAGGATTCTTAACATCTTGATGAAACTTGTACTAAAGATGAACTATCAAGGACCACATTAGCTCTGAATTTCAATAAATCATTTTAGTGAAAGAATTCATAATCAATGTGTGGAGTAAAATAATTTCTTACATTGTCAATATAAATGTAAAATACCAAAGGTATTAATTTATACAAGTAACATTCAACATTACTTCAAATTATTTAGAACTAAATATCTCATCTGGCACTGCCAATAATGCAAAAATACTGGAACACAAGTCAGAGGATAGTGCTGATGCTGGGCAAACATGTGACAACACATTACTTCTTATAAGCAATTGATCACAGTCGTTGAACTGAAGTTTACAGTAGTTTACAGTCCAGTTGCAGCATCGTCACTACAATTTACTGTACATCATTATATACATGATGTTAAGACACTGTTAACTCTCCTTTAAGTATTCTTCAATTAACAACTCATTACTAAGCCAGATGGATCTGCATTGGCTGTTAACTCCCATCTGCTGGGAAGGCTCTTTCACATAAAGTCTGCCACAGTAATATATCTGTAGCAATGTGGTTCTTCAAGATTCCATGTGGCTCTCCTTTGTTTCCCTGCTCTGTATGCTATTGGCTGTTTTTAAAATATGCCTCCTGCTGTATTTGAAAGCTATTGGTGTGTACCCCTTGCCAGTCTCCCCTTCAGACCTTCCGGGACTGGCTCAGGGGGAGCCAGTTCCGCCCCCTTCCTTTCCCTTATAAGCCAATGTCTGCATCAGTTCGAAGTCTGCATCTCCGAGCTGTCAGCCCCTGACCTTCGCCTGCCTTCCTCCCGCTTTCCCATCCCAGCAACCCTCCTCCCTTACCCCAAATAAACTTCCCTGGCAGAACGGAGATGGATTCCAGTTCATTCTTTCGTCCCACTGCATTTCCTGCTGAATTTCTGTGACTCGAGACTCACGCCACGCTGAGCGGACCCCGGGGACCGCGCACCCCGGACCCGGTGGAGATACGCGCCCTAGGGACCCCGTTCCGGGGGGCTGCCAGCTCCTGCAGCTGCCCCCGCAGCCCGTTACATCATATATCTATGAGTCCTATCTATCAAAGTAGTCATTTCTCTGTATCCCTGTTTTGTGGACGTGTTATAAGCATGTATCCTTTAGGGATGCTACATATCCACACTCCACAACAAATATGGATGGACACACAGACCTCACTATTAATGCTTGGTTTGCTCATTTATAAATGTGGTTAAAGTAAAGATAGATATCTTTTTGTAATTATGACTTGACTTTTAATGGTTCAATGAGTATATCAAATATTTAAATTTTTATTAAGGGTGTATTAAACTAAACCAAATACATTTCACTTAAAGCATAGAGCCTGACCAGTAATTTTGGCAGTGAGCAAACCTTTGTTTTGCTCTATACAGTTAAACTGTATAGAGCAAAAGCACAGAAAAAAGGGACAATAACTTCTGAAACCTGCTAGTGAAGGATACGTGAATTCAATACATTCAATGAAAAGTTGATAGGACAAGGCTTAATGCGTATGAACTGAAAGAGGGTTTTCTATACTTCTGGTATTCCTGTGAGACTCTGTACAGCATCTCAGAAAAAAAATATTAGAACTGACAGGAAAATGGAATTTTACTACTGATGAGGAAATTTTATAAAAAAATATTTCAGCTAGGAGATAGAGGAAGTTTGTCTCTGCAGATATTATAAGGACTTTGATACTGATATGTAAGCCAATAATTTATTCATTAAAAGAATATTATTGTTATATAACAAGCAATTATTTTTAATTGTGTAAAGAAAAACTGACACAAAACACCAAACCCTCCAACAAACAAAAAAATTAACACTTACTATCAAAATTAGAAAATGTCCTATTGACTATATCTTTTTCCCCTATTTCAGTGAGACTGGCACTATCGCTAAAGGCCACGAACCTCCACAAAAGATTAATCTCATTGCTGACTTCCAGTCTCTAGCTCCTTAAGGCAAGAGGCATGGGAGCATTGCTGAAACCTCAGGTGAGTCTGCTGCCAGGATCAAGGTCTGCTGAAGCAGAAGAAAAACCAAAAGTGCCCATTGGAATCTACACATAGCTACTCAGGACAATGAAGGCCTCTGCCAAGAGGGAAGAGGGATCATGGCAGCCAGCACAGGGCTGAAGCCCTGCCTGCATTTACTTGCAAGCATTCAGCTTTTTTCCAGTCCCAAGCTGTATTGCCAGACCTGAGAATGAGGTTCTATTAGTCTCATGTTCAGTTTGAAAGGTTAATTATAATTTGATTGGACTGTTTAAGGACTAAATGGTTGATCTGACTGATGAATGAGGTTATATTTCTAAAAATAGTTAAGGAAAAATACCCAGAGAAACAGTTCCTTAGTTACACATATATTAGACTGATTAAAATTCTAGTCTGAGAAAGATGAAATCCCAGCACACTTAGATCGGCTTTGTTATTTCTGACAGTACAGAAGGATTGTATCTGCCCTTCCCATTGTCCATGTAGAATACAAGCTTAGAAATCTTTAGAGGAGACATGAGATGTGATCATTTCCCTATTAGATGTGAATATTAATACTCTGAAGTGTGATTTCGATAGCTATTTGCCATCTATGGAACTGACAGTACAACTGAAGTATTCCAAATAAACTTGATATTTTTAAATATCAGCTTAGTATACACTTCATTTACTGGCTTGCTATTGAGAAGAATTTTTTTTTTTTTTTTTAAGAAAAACTATTAAAGTTATTTCAGTTACTTTCCCTGGCTTATATTTTCAGTAGTCCTATCAAAGGCAGCTGAAACCAGTGGAGCATCTACGCTCGGACTTCAGCATTTTTATATGTAAAGAGAACCATTTGTTTGTTAGTTTACACTATGCAAAAAAAAAAAAAAATTGGAGCAGGGAAATGTTTGTCAGTGCAATCCTCTGTATCTACCTTCCTTTATAGTGTGTGGAAGTTAACAGCAGCACTGATGGGTAAAACATTTTCTCTAGGGATGTCAGAGAATCATGTGCGTTAAATAGACCTAATACAAATATAATAAGCATTGCAGTGGTAGAAAGGGTCTATCTCCATTCTGTGTTGCTGAAGCTTAAAAAATACTTAAAGAGATTCAAATCTAACTTACTTGCAAATCTAACTATGCTGGGATGGCAAGAGAAAACAAGCCTAACTGCACATGCACAGAATTAAGCATGAAGTCATTGCCAGCTATTGATCCATTATTGTTAGCCTTTGTAACCACATTAAGTATTAATTTAATACTTCAATAATTTCCCCATCCTCCACCTTCCCATCTCCCATCTCATCCACCAGAGTTCTAATTTCTTATCTGATTAATTCTTGCTTTGATAAAAATGAAAATCTTTTGAGTTACCATTTCCATTTTTATCTATAAAAATTTCATATTCTTTCTTCTATTTATTTCATATACCCTTTGATTGTGTAACTTAGTAACTTTTAATTCTTTATTATGTTTACCTGTTTCAAACTTGACATTAATTGATTTTTTTTAGATTTAGTTCATGTTTTTATTAATTATATATATATATACAATTTAAAGGACTTCTATATATGTATATATGTATATTTAATTTAAAGGACTTCTACCTAAATATTTCCATTTATAAGGAAAATGCATATATGAATTATTGGCATAAAAATATAAACAGATGCACATTTATCTCTGATTTATATTTAGGGGGAAACATATTGCCACATAGTATTGTGTAAATGCCAACAGGTCTTTTTTCACTTTCCTGAGACATTTAAAAATCCAGTTCTTAGTTTTTAACTTCGTTATTAAATAATTCAGGCTAAAGGTTATTCAAGTATAAATTTATATATATATATATATACATACATATATATATATATATATATATATATAATCCATGAAAAACTGTGTCAAGTTTTAATTCTTTTATTCATTTTATATGTTAGGGCTTATATTGCAGTAGAGTACGAAAGAGCTGTTTACTTCCGTGTTTTGTTCCTCCCCATCCTGAAAGGTTTTTGTCAATAAACATTATTTTCATAAAACTATTATTTCAATGGAAAAGCAGGGACTTTCACATTTTTATCATTAAAAACATTTTTGCTGCTGCCTGTGTCATTGCTACCTCTAAATTCTTTAAATGATTTCACTTTACAAAGCATTGGGTAAAATGTAATGCTAGGTAATTAGTAAAGGTGAAACAGATGAAAACATTAATACTCATATCACTACATGTATTTCAAACAATAGATCAAATTATATGCATTTGTTAAAACAGATCTTTCTCCTCACTCAGATATCTTTCTGTATCAAATAGTTATATCTGATAATATTGTTACAGTTCCTTTGGGCATTGGCAAGAGATCCTTGGAAGAAAAGGAATACAAGATCAGTTGTAGATTTTATCTCTTTGGGTTTGGATGCTGACTGTTTACAACTCCGTCTCTCCAATTCCTCTTAGCACGCCCAGTAGAACAGATACGTTAATTGTTTTGAACAGCCTGAAGTACTAATATTATAGCATAAGACTATTTGTTTGCTGTGGCCTGGGTTTTTTTTCATATTTTATCTCTGAGTAAAATAGTTGAGAGTGGTTTGTGTGTACATTGACATCAGTATTCACAGCAATTATTCCTTTGTTCAATCAAAACTTGCTAGTTTTTTCTTGATTTTCCTGGCTTTTACACAGCAAGCCCACCTCTCATCTCATCATGGAAACCAACTTTGTTTAAATTTGTTATTCTTGATTCTGATTTCTCATTACTGGTGCATTTATAAATGCACTTATCTGTTTTCTCTGACTCTGAGATTCTCACTTGTCAGAGCTTTCAGAGGAAACAACTACAAGGCTTCTTTCATCTACGTCACCAGCTATTCTCATAAATTGTAGAGGAAATCAATTATCTCCAAGATTTCTATCCTGCAGACCTAAGAAACTGATGAAAAAGCTATTAGGGGGGGTAAGCAGGAAAGTGGGGGGAGACACAAACAGTATGACCACATGCAATTCATTTCCTAAAGAAATAAAGAGGAACAACAGTGAGTGAAGAAAAAGCATCAGATACCTCAATTAAGTGTTTGTTATTGTACATTGAACTTAATTCAGCATTAAATAATAAATAATTCTTATGTGTAGACTGTATGTAATGTATTTTCAGCTTTGTAATTTTTAAAGTAACTGCCATAAGACTGAAATTACATCTCTTCATAAATTTTATTTTCCAGAAGTCCAGAGAACACATTTTTAATATCTCTTTCCATCCGCAAATTCAGAATTCTTTCCAAACTGCTCTGATCCATTTACAAAGACAAGAAGCTTAATGTGACACCAGAAACAGAAAATTAACCAGGTGATTATTCTTTGGAAACATGGCTGAAAAATAATTTCTTACCCTGTGATAAATTAAATGACCATCTGCTTTTCCCAGAAAGACGCCTTACCTAAAAAGTAGTCCCAAGTCCTCACATATGAACTTACTGTAAATTTTAGCATTTGTTATAGTGGTCAGTAGCCAAAGGAACCATTAACAGTTATAAACCATTCAACACAGCTTCCAGTGCCTACTAATTGGAACAATCATTTTTTTCTTCCTGCTTTCAAAGCCACATTATGCTGCTCAATGTCAAAGTTCAAAGAAGTATTTTACATAAAATGGTTCAGCAAGATGAGTAGCATAACCATTTTAATGAACTGACCTCTCTGTTTTAACTCTTCAACACAGCTGCAGGACTGGTGATACCTCTGTCTTCTATTTTATCTCCCGGAATGCAGAATATTACGTGTTGGTATTATTCTTCCAACTCATATAAGGACTTGGATGCCATTCTCCAGAACACTCTCCATGCATAAAATTCTTCATTTTATCTGATTAAGCTTTAGCTACTTTGCTTCTCCTTCCATGAAAAAGTGTTTAACAGCAATGCTGTTTAACATGCAATAAGCACAGCATGCAATTAATTTTGATTTAACTGTCAGGAAATACTGTTTTCAGTTAAAAAAAGTTCATAATATTTTATAAGCATACTATGTTGCTCCAAGTTATTTTATCATTTTTAAGATCTAAGTGGCTTAGAATCGAAGTGATCTTATTTTGGCTAGGGTTTATTTTATCTTTGTAGAAGTCCTATTGCTATTACCAAGTTTAACCAAGTAGAAATTTGACTTCTGTCTCAGACTCCTTTGCCCAATCATTCAAATGAGAGCCCTTGAGAAAATGCTTTTGTGAAAAACTCATTTAATCTTAATTTTCAGGTTATTAACAGGTTTGAGACTGAGTTCATCAGTAGGGACAGCATGCTGGAGCTTTCATTCCTCCTGTGGACAGACTGAAGCAGGATGTCCCTTGCACTGAGCTGCTGCAGCCTCAGCCTTCCGCTTTGACTTGACGTGTCTTCCTGTCTCTCTTATCTCCTGCTGTCAGATGCTTTTTCTATCCTCCATAATCCAACTACAAAATGTATTTTAGTAAAGCTCTGTTATAAAAAACCAGTAAGATTTGGAGTGAGTTTCTACATTTCTAGAACAATTTTACTGATGGATGGAAAATTTCCAGGAAGAATTGTTTACTTCCAGACATGTTAGGAATGCCTCTGCAGTACCACTGAGACAGCAGTTTTAATTTCTGTTTCTTTGCCTTCTTCTTTAAGAAAAGGAAGGAGGAATTAGCTTACTGTGAGTTATCATCTTGTTTAGGAAGACATTATGCTAGTCTTCCTGTTCAATGCTACCCATTCTTGCTTTAACTTGATTTTATCTAAGCTCCACTGATACAATTTAAGGTGAAAATAACCTCCATAAAACCCAATTGCATAGTGTGCTTCTACAAATAGAATAATTTTTATGTTATTCTTTCGTTACAGCTGCAAGAGCAAAGTTATAACACATGCAAAACTGAAAAATTACCTTTTCAACATCAGCTTGCCAAGATATGCCATCTGGAATAGTTGTTCCCTTTAGGCTGTGAGGCCACAGTCCTGGGTGTTCTTTCCCCACCACTTTAAGGGTATGTTTGGACTACCAGGTAAAGCAAGAAACACCAAAGCCATTTTATTGAGCTCCACATATCAAAACATCTTCTAGTATCTGAGTCACTATGTTTATCATTGGCTTGGAGTTCTTCACCTTATTGCAGAGCCAGCACTACAGGCAAATCCTTAGTCTCCACTTCTGGGAAGCATATCATCAGCTCAGCATTTGTTTTTACAACAGCTTTTTTTCTTTTTTTTTTTCCCTAAGAACATTAACAGTTATATCCTTCTATATTTAATGCACTATTGTATCCCATTGACTGCTTCTGGGAACCTCCAATGCATCTCTTTATATGCGCACTGTAATTTGGTATTTCACTTCAATTAGAACATTCAATAAAATATTCATGAAAGTGGCCTCTTGTTGAGATGGACCATCCATTAACTTAAAGATAGGGCTGCAGCACTCACAGGTATAATCTATTAAGGAAGCTAATTGACGTTTTGACCAATAGATTTTCCACGACCTCTCTCCATGAATCCTGACAAAGGCTACTGGTCATAGTATCAATTCTCACACCTGCTGGGTGACAACTACAAGTAAATTAAATGTATTTTTAATAGAACACTCAGTCTAAGTGACCCTATCTCAATGAGTAGACACTGCCATGAATATTTATTTAGTACTGCCTTTAATGGAACCTAATACCGAGGGACATTTACATTACAAAAAAGTCAAGACCTATTAATTATCCAAACCACCACTTCTAATAGATTGCTTAGGGAAAAATTTCCTACATTTTTATCTACCACCTGATGATTTATTGTTACTAGTAAAATGAACTACATGGCATTTTTTGTGGTACAAATATAAATTACAGGTTTGGCAAATATCTTATCTGAGATCAGGTCTTGATTCAGTAAACTTTTCCTCCTCTCTTCCCATTTACGAATATGCAGCATCTGAAACTGCATATAGAATCATAGAATAGTGTATAGGTGTACAATGGATCAGGAATTTGAATTGGAAAGTGCAAAATCTTACTGGTGTACTTTGCACATTCCCAGGAACCATAAAACAATCCATTTAATCAATTAGAGAGACAATCACCCATATCCAATAGAGTGGATAAACTAAATAAATTCCATTCATCTGAAGTTATTATAGTACCTGGCTTTCTTTGCCAAGAATAGGAAGATATTATTTCTGCACACACCTGGGAAAGAGTTTGTTGAAACTTTAATAGCTTATTTTCCTTATTGCTGCGTATGGCTTCTATGCCAAATCACTACCTTCATCAAATACTTATGGGGGATATGGATGTTTCTCCAGGAACATTCTACAGGAAACTCTCTTGAATTAAATAGAAAACTAAAGATTAACTTCAGATTTATTCCCATGAATTTTGTTTTACAGGTAAATAGAAGTAAGAGCAAATATAAAAGAATAGCCTTTCTTAACCCTAAAATACTGAAGGGTGGTGCAGTTCTACTCTCAGCATTATCGTTTGTTTGAAATCATGCTGAAAATATACTACTGGAATATTCCTACTTCTAGTTCATGCTTTATCTAGACTATTTGAATGTCTCTTTCTATGTGGCATTTAATTGCCCCAATTACAGTATCTTGACAGCATTTCCATTGAAGATTTATTTCTTGTCTATTTTTATGGGATCCATGGCACATGGCACATGGAAGGGCTTCCTTCAAGAAATGTTTCCTTTCCAGAAACAGAAAGAATATGTATGTTATATGCATGGAACAAAACCTTTTCCTACATTCAACTACATGGACCATCAACTATTGAACTGCTAATATTATTTCATAATAACAGTATTAAATTTTTCCTTTTGATCTCATTTTATTATAAATATTAAGTGTATTTTTTGTGCTTGAAAAAAAGTCATGGAAAGATCACGACCTCGAATTTCACTTCCATAATGAAATTTTCAAGCATGTGGTAGAAGTATAAGTTGGATACCTTACAGTCCTCTACAGCTCTCTTTTCCACATTCCTATGTGGGAAGGGGAAAAGTAATGCAGGTCTGAAAGAAGAAGCCTCAGAAGTTAGAAAAGGTGTTCACAGCTGGCAAAGCAAGAAAAATTCTGAACTGCAGAAATGACTAAAGAAGAAAGACAATGTTGGGATGCAACAAAAAGGGCTCTAGAGAGACTAGAGAAGAATGGACAGAACTGAAGGAAAAAAAATGAACCCCAGCTGACACTTAAAGTAATGGAATGCTCTAATAGAATTTGTCTAAAGAGCAAAATTTTGGGAAGACAGGAACAAAAAAAAATTGACCCAGTTATTTGTTCTTCACAAAGTTTGTAAAGGTTTTAAGCATCTATCAAAAATTTGGAGCTTGGGAGGGGTGGCATAGCACTGTTTTCCAGTACCCAAACTGGAAACCCCAGTTTTTGGGGTTTTGGAAAAAGACTGTACTCAAATCCTGAAGTGTAGCAACGTGGGGTTTTAGGATTCCATGTGCTCCTTTGTCCCTCTGCTTTGTATACCACTGGGTAATTTTGAAATATGCTCTGCTGTACCCTGAAATCTATTGGTGGGTTCCCTATGCCTGTCTTCCCTTCAGACTCCTCAGGACTGGCTCTGGGGGAGACAGTCCCTGCCCCTTCCTTTCCCTTTATACGTTGATGTCTGGATCAGCTCGAGGTCTTGCATCTCTGGGCTGGCACCCCTTATCCTGTCCCAGCCTTTCCTCCCCCCTTCTCCTTCCCTGCAACCCCCTTTTCCCCTTTACCCGAAATAAACCTCCCTGCCAGAACAGAGATGGAGTCCAGTTCTTTTCTTAGCCTCACTATATTCCTGCTTGAATTGACGTGGTTTGGAGACTGACGCCATGCCGCAGAACCTCGGGGGCCAGGCGCCCCAGATATAGTAGAATTACATGGACCAGGGACCCCGGACCGGGGGGAGCCAGCTCGTGCAGCCCCCCCGGCCCATGATACATCAAATCTGAAGAAAGAAGAGATCTTAAACATTTATAATATAAAACCCAAGTAAATAATTTGCAGGGAGAAATTCAGTCCTATAATCCTTAATAGCATCTTCTCCAAAGAGAATGTCAAGATGATGGTGTTTGGACAGTCCTTTTGAAAACAATTTACTCACTCACACCAGGTATGAAAAACACCCATCAGATGGCAGGGATGAAAGAATAACTTTTGCGTGGTTTCTCTGTCGCTTTCAAAACTACCCACTCAAGAAAAAAAATATTGAATCATATAATCATAAAATATCCTAAGTTGGACAGGACCAACAGGGATCCTCCAGTCCAAATCCTGGTCCTGCACAGAGCAGCCCCAACAATCCCACCATGAGCCAGCATTGTCCAAACTCTTCTTGAACTCTGTCAGCCTTGGTGTAGCCTTGGGGAGCCTGTTCCAGTGCCCAACCACCTTCTGGGAGGAGAACCTTTTCCTAAGATCCAACTCTGATACCATTAAGTTTCAAATATTGTCAAAGTTCCCTTGAACAGTATTACTGATATAAATCTCTATCCCACCCTGGTATTGCCAGCTGGCCCAAACTGAGGGTTCTCTAAATATCCCTAAAAGAGAAGTATCAGTTTATACTAATAGCTTAAGCAATTTTCTCTACAGTTCCCAAATATTGGCACCTTAAAATACATATTTTTTTGCCCTCTTTTACAACAGCTGAAAATTCAAACCATCAAAGTGACAGTTCAAATAGTAAAACTTTCTCAGAATGTTTTTCACCAGCTATCCTTCTCTATCCACTTTTAAAAGAAATGTGTATATGAAAATAATGAAGCTGATAAGCTATATGAGTCATATTAAAATAGAAAAAAAAATAGGACCAGAAAAGACCATTAATTAACAGAATACGGTAATGTCTGAGGAAGCATTTATAAAGTCCAACTAGAGTCATAGAATCACAGACTGGTTTGGGTTGGAAAGGACCTTAAAGATCATCTCATTCCAAACCCCTGCTATGGGCAGGGACATCTTCCACTAGACCAGGTTTCTGAGAGCCACATCCAACCTTTGTTCCACCAGAGTCTAGGCAGTAATCATCCTCTGAGAATGAAACTTCACTTTGAACTTTCACAAGCTTTTTAAATACACATTGAGATTTTGATTACTCTTGTTCACTCTAACTCTGTAAGTGTTGCAGAATAAACACTTGTTCTCATCAATTCAGAGTGTAGGTACGTGTCTACTTTTTTGATACTGGATCAAGTGGGGATCAGCCTGAAAAAATCCCATCTGACACTTAATTGCCCAGCCATCAGTTCCTGACTTTGTCCTGCAGAAGAATTAGGCTTAGGAGGGTTATAATCACTGCCATGGTCAACTGCATGTCCTAGCAGCACTTGCCAAAACAATTTCAGCTTTGTGATGAAAAGACTATTCACATTTTTATGTGACTTTGTCCATGCTCAAAATTTCAAAGATGAGTCTCCTTAATGTGTAGAAATACATGATTTTTTAGGGACTGGCCATTGATTAAATCTGCAATTTCAAACATTCATTGAAGTCACAACTGTAGTGCTTCAGATATGAAATAAAAACTTGTGGACACATGTGATAGGCAGGGGAGTAGCTGGGCATACTTGTGTATCTGTGACATTAGACTGGAAAACAAGACATTTAATGTATCCATCATTCAAAGTAAAATGAAGCACAAAGATGAAAATATGTCAAGACACAAGTACTGTAAACTTCAGTTAACTATGCAAATGTGTCATCAGTTTTATATTAATGAATTTAAATTTTTATTTTTAATGAGTCATGAGATCTTGTCTTCCCCTTTTCTCTTTTCTTTTTACTTTATGAAGATGCTGTTTCACAGTTACCTGTAAGATATTTTAGCTATTATTCTTTCATTATGGAATGCAATGAAGCCACAGTTCATAATGGGATCTTCCATATGCTACTGCACTGGAATGGCTGGAATTTACAATATCAACCCATGCAGTTAAAATCATATTTTCTTAGGACTATGCATATCTATTAAGGAGGCAAGTTTGAAGTACTCAACTGACATTGATTTCTTTTAAAACAAACAAGGTGTCTTCTATCAGTTGAACTGAAAGGAAGCTTTTACAAATCTGTCACTTCACAGAATCACAAAATGGTTTGGGTTGGAAGGGACCTTAAAGACCATCTCATTCCAACCCTCTGCCATGGCTTTCACTAGAGTAAGTTGCTCAGAGCTTCGTCCAGCCTTGGCCTTGACTTCAAGAAGAATGTCTCTTGTTTCCTATTCTTTTCACATAGTTATTTCTTCAGGGCTGTGAAAATGCTAGGATATTTGGAGAAAAATTAGCCATGATACTTAGAGTGTTTTCATTTAAAAGTTAGGTTTAAAAAAACCAAAACATGTAGGCCAATTGACTTGAACAGGGTGTTTCTGAGCTACTGGAAAATATTTTTCAGATTAACACCAAACAGAATGGTTCAAGGAGGAGAGTGAAATTTTTCAGAATTGCTGGGATGACTCTTGCCTTCTTACAAAAATGGTAAAATATTATTTTAAATATATCATATCCTTGATCATTTCCATATTAAAAAAAGAAAAAGGCACTTGAGAACAGTTTTTAAAAATCAAATATTTTCCCTTTTAGTAGACACAAAAAATACAAATAGTAGCCCCTATTGGTATTCATGTAAATAAATAAACAATCAAATGTAATGATTTTAAAGTTGCCTTTTACTAGATTTAATGATCACTTGCTTTTCTAGTACTTTCTATGGAAGTACAGTGAGAGCTTTTGAAAATATATTTTCTGATAAGTCCTAAATATTGGTTTTATGACATTTTCATCATAATGAATACTTACGATTTATATTCCAAACATATACCACTTTTCTTCTAGAAGCTTGAAATAAATCTGAGGCCCAAAATACTATAAATGACAAAATGAAGATTATGTATGAAGGTTTAAAGAGAGCTTCAGAAAAAAATTTAAAAATCAAGCATTTGTAGCATTATTAAGAACAAAGATTGTAGATATATTGTGACAACTTTTAGAAGGTATACTTGTCATGTACTGTGAAGATGTTTGTGCTCTACTGTCAGTAAAAGTCCATGTTAGATTTTTGCCTCAAGCATTCTTTTGAAATATCAATGGGTTTAGTGTCCAAACTTTTTTTCACGTTGTACCCCAAGATTCCATTGTTCTGGAACTTTTGCCTTTTTCTGTATTGAACTTGATTTCTTTTAATGTATAGTCTATTTCTTTCAACTGACAGCCCTGGGAATACAGTGCACACAGAAATACCCATATTGAGGCATAATGAGAAGAGCTCTGAAAAAACAAAACATATAAAGAGGTCCAAAACTTAACCATGTAATTGGAAGACCTTATAAAGACCAATAGTGAGAAATTATCATCATTAAAATAAATTGGCAGAAGATTATGTGTCTAAGATCACATGCAAGGTTTGTCTAAAGACAGAAGTTTAAAAGCTTGATTTTCTGGAGCCTGATTCCCATAATTAATCACCATTGTCCCTGCAGGTAAAAGAAAATCTCAAGAGGCTTATTTGAATTGTTCAGAGCTAGGAAGGCAGAATAGAAAAAACCTTTAGACAGCTCAAGTTTTTTAAGCCCCCACATGATGCAACCTGTCTTACCGTACTTGGAGGGGAAACAGAGTTCTTGAATGAAGAAGAACAACACAGTGTTGCACTGGACATGCTGAAATAACTAAACCTCTGAACTGATTGGAACAGGAGTTTACATTGAAAGGTGTTGGAAAACACAGTTTTCCAGCAAAACTTATGCTAACTAAACAGGCCTGAACAAAGCCTCAGCATAGTCAGGCCTCAGTAAAAATCCTAACAAGCTGTTATGAGAAACTAACACCTAGGAACCACAGCTGTGTTTCTGAGCTGTGGGAAGAATGTCATGAGAAAGAATAGGGAGTCAGAAGTGTTAGGAGAAAAGGATAAGGGAGTCAACAGGAGGATCCCTGAATGTGTGAGAACAGACTGCAGATACGTGTGTAACTATAATTAGTAACATCTGTAACAGTATATAAGTTTCTCGTTTGGTGAAATAAAATGGAGCTTACTCTATATCTCATATTGAGACTGCCGTGAGTTCCCTCTCGCCGTTATGCCAAATGGTGACCCCGACGACCACGGACACTAGCAGCAGGGTTTTACGACCCTGCCCGGAGAGCGGCGAGAACGGAGAGGCACCGGAGCTGTGCAGCGACAGTGTGTCCAGATCTTCGCCCCGCGAGGGGGTGATCCAGTGGCACAGGCTGAATAAGACCTACCTACTGTGGGGGCTACACTTCTGTGAGCTGCACTGACCGTGGCGACCGCGGACTAACCAGAGACGCCCCAATGGAGCGCTCGGACGGTGGCGACTGCGTAACTTTAAACCCAGCTGGTACGGAATGGAGACAGAGGTAGCCCAATTTTTATTGTTATGCTTTTTAGAAAAGCACGGACTCAGTAAAAGTAGCCTATCACACTTAATGGGCCTGATGGTGGTAGGACAAGCTTATGGATTTTTTACAAATCCTATTACAGTATTCAGTGTGGGAGAGTGGTTGAATTATGGAGCTACTTTACTTTTGGACTGTGATAAAATTGCAAGAAAGCTTGGCAAACCATGGAGTAAAGTCGTAGCCTGCTTACAAAAACATGCCATGGAGCAAAACCTTGCGTGGCTGACGGCACACGAGGTGACAGCCACAAAGAGCAGTGAGAAACCTGTGAGATACCGTGCTGCTTTTGATATGCGGGGAACTTCGGCAGCCGCGCAGCCGGGGAAACCCCCCCCGCCAGGGAGCGGGGGGAGAATAGTAGCTCTCCCTCGCTGCCAGCGCTACCAAGGGGAGGGCGCACCGTGCCGCTGCCAGCAGCCGAGAATACAAAGTTACTCGATTGGATGAAAAATCTGTTCCTGTCTCAATGTATCACGGAGTTTGGCAACTTTACAACGAAAAACATCTTAGCTGCTTTGTTTGAGAGAGTCACTGTTAAATTTTTACCGGAACAACTGAATAAGATGTTGGAGAGAGCTCAAATATCGCGGGTAAAACAACAAAGTAACCAGAAATTATCCCAGTGTTATCGATGTGGCAATGAAAAACACATACGAAAGAACTGTAACGAAAAAGTTTGGTGTTCCCGCTGCAACAGAGATACTCACAGCACAGAAGCTTGTAAAAACAAAAGGAACAAACAGAAAGCGACCAGTGGCCGCACGGCAGCGGTGGCCCCTACCCTTCACTGCGTGCCGCCTGCATGGCACACAGGCAGACCTGTGGCGGCGGTTGCTCCAACCATGGTTTCCGGTCAAATGACAATTAGAGCAGAGGTCCCAGAGGGTGCCCCGGTAGGCGGAGCCGCGAGCCATCCACGCCTCCTTCACTGCCCCAACGGTGATGTCTATGGTGAAACTCTAAACTCTACTCCTCCCCAAGGATGAAGAAATGATTGACAGCTTCAGCAACTGAAACTCCCTGAAAATGTTCAAGCAGATGGAGCAGATCGGCTCTTCCTTCAGCCTGGCTGCACTGACACCGAGACCAAAACCTATTTCCAGCATTTTACTAATAAAGAAGCATTGTAACAAGATATTATCCTGATAAAAAATAACACCTTGATTACTAAAGCCTTGAATGAAAGCTGAATTTTGCTAAAGCATTACTAGAGATAGTGTTTGTGTGTATGTGTGAATATTGTAGGCCTACTGAGAGTGTGTTGAGTGCTTTAATGTGTAGATGAAACCTGTGACTGCTGAGAGTGTGATTTTGATCTCTTGAGAGTTTTAATGTGTGAATGAAAACCTGTGAGTGAAGTTATACTGAATAGTCTAAACTACCTGTTAAGTACTTTTGGTTAAGCATAGATTCTGTTAAAGTTAAGTAATAGTGAATTTAAATTCTATTAAGTTATAAGTTCTGTTAAAGTTACAATTCTGTTAAGTAATATTAAGTGATGTTAATTTTAAATTCTGTTAAGTTTTAAATTTTGTTAGAGTTAAGTTGTTAGAGTGATATCAATTTTAAATTCCATTATAGTTAAGTCCTATTTGTTAGTTTTAAATCAAATTTATTAAGATCAAGTTTTATTCATTTTCAGTGATATTGATTTTAAGTTTTAAATTTGTTAGTTTATATTATTATTCACAAAAGCTTTGCAGTTTTATCTTCCTTAGTTAAAGTCAAATAATAATATCTACTGTTTTCAAATATTTCATCTCACCTTATATAGCTATCTACAAAAGTGGTACCATGTTAAGACACTCTCCTTATTGATATTAATCAAAGCTTGTTTAAAAGATGTTCTAAGAAAACCCTTCCACTTAGCATCTAGGCCCTGGCCAGGCCTTGGTCCTAATTGGCTGGGAAACATGCCATGAGTCCCAAGTGTTCTGCACCAAAATGTGATCAAGTAATTTTCATTTACCAAATTGAGTTCATAAAAGCTAAACCTTCTTCCAAGTAAACTTGGAGTCCTTGTCCGGAAAAGGTTCTCCAAGCTTTACCTGTGAAGTGAATGTTTTCAGCAACGACAGTTCCTAGACCATGGCAACATATCTAAATAACTAGTGAAATTTCCTTAAGTAAACTTATAACAACTCTAATAATAAGAATTACTTATAGCAAAGCAAATTAATCTGATAACAGAGAGCGTCTGTTCTCACAAGCAAAACTGTTGGAAAATGCAGTTTTCCAGCAAAACTTATGCTAACTAAACAGGCCTGAACAAAGCCTCAGCATAGTCAGGCCTCAGTAAAAATCCTAACAAGCTGTTATGAGAAACTAACACCTAGGAACCACAGCTGTGTTTCTGAGCTGTGGGAAGAATGTCATGAGAAAGAATAGGGAGTCAGAAGTGTTAGGAGAAAAGGATAAGGGAGTCAACAGGAGGATCCCTGAATGTGTGAGAACAGACTGCAGATACGTGTGTAACTATAATTAGTAACATCTGTAACAGTATATAAGTTTCTCGTTTGGTGAAATAAAATGGAGCTTACTCTATATCTCATATTGAGACTGCCGTGAGTTCCCTCTCGCCGTTATGTCAGAAAGGATTATCTGCAAGGACTGAATTTTGGATTCTTAGCACCCAGCAAAGCTCTTTCTTCATCTCTAAAGTTACAATGGTGTTCCAATCTACCCACTGTTCATCTTGCTCTTTCTCACCCTTCTCAACATATTCTGCAAGTCTCACAGCCCTCAGAGATCTAACATTGAGTCTTTCTGGCAAGACAGATTGGTACTAAATGTATTTCAGAAGACATTATGGCACCCAGTCTAATACGTGATTTGTCCAAGGTGTCACAAGAAACCTCAAGGCTAAGACATGAACAGACATTTTCTGAGCACCCAACAGAAGTTTATGTGGAAGATGGCCTTCTTTCAAAAAAAATACTCCAACCCCAGCAACCTTTTAAAAGAAGTCTTTAAACTCATACTCGGAAAAAGAATTAAAATCTAAAGAAGCTAGAAGAAGGCAAGAATGTAATTCCTGTTTCTTAGGAGTTAAAAATCTGGAGACAAAATCGGGGTGATTAAAGTCTACAAGGCTAACCATTGTATTTTGACATCTGACCAGCACAACCTTTATATTTGCAGTTTCTTTCTTAAATTTCAAAAACCTTCTTCACATTTTGCAATCAATAAACAGGTCAGCAACACCTCACAAGATCTGGCCCAAAGAAACATTTCCATTTCAGGTTTTCCCTCGACTCTTCCTCTTTGTCAAGCTTTTTTCCTTTTCCTGTTCCTTTTTTTCTAGCAAGTTTGAAGAAAAAAATAAAACGAATATATATCTACTAAGCATGTAAAACACTAATTAAAATTAAATAATTTTAGTCATCTTAGAATAAATTAATGCTTATTTGGATTTTTTTATATGCAGTGAAATAAAGTAATGTTGGGTGGTAACAATCTGTTGTGGTACACCAATATGATCTAAACACAAAGGTGCTTAAAAGCAGTTGCCAGGCTGTCATTGTGGTAAATGTTTCAAAAGAAGGAAAGCAAGATAAACTCTGCCTCCAGATATTTAGAGTTTAACTATCTGTAGAATCTATATTAGCCTCAAGACTGCTATAAATTTACGGTGGGACATAGTGAGTTGGTCTTTATTCTGTCTCTGCACTACTCAGTGCCTTATGTTAGAGATCATTTCACAACTTGGTGGCTGCTCTGTGTTTTTTTGTCGTGTGCTTTGGTTTCAAACCCTCCAGTTCAGGTAACTGCAACATCAATATCTAGAGTACTGAAGGTAGCTGAAGTTTCTGTGCAACTGAAAGGAGATTCATAGCTGAGCAGTACCTTTCTCCCTTTTTTCATGCAAAAAATACAAAGCCCAGGAAGAAATACCCTGAGTACCCTACTTTTCTGGATATGTTACCCACCTTGGCTAGTTACAGGCAGGTGTGTGTTGACCAGGATGAGGGCTGCCTGAGGGAGGACTGCACTAGTACCTTCCGCTTCAATTATGTTTTACAGCCTGATTTTATTCAAGGAAGAAATAGATGTGAGGGAATAAGCTCTGCGCAGAGAGAACATTGCCAGAATTACTTACTTTGTTATCTCTGAAAGGGTGGCATGCATACACTCAACTGCAGTTCTAGAAAACACTCATACGTTCTGCCAGAAAACCTCCATGCTCCTTGCAAAACAAAAAGAAACAGCAAAGATGTATTGAAACCCCAAGTGATCTTCTTTTGCTTGTAGAGACAGGCTCCACGTATTTTCCAAGAAGCATTGAAACCAGTTGCAGTTAGTCTGCAATGGAGAGGTGCCTTAAAGGGTATGCAAACACAAAACAAATGGTCTATACATCACATCCTAAACTGCTTTTGTAAAAGGTAAAAGAGCAGAAAAAACTCTCCTTCATGTTAAAAGATATTGAACCACAGCATTTTTGTTATACGTGAAAAGGAAGACCAACAGAAACCAAAATACTGATGATTAATAAAGGTAATTTGATTGAGAAAATATTCAAGCTATTGTCACATTTTATCCATTTTATTTACATATTGAATCCAAAGCAGAGCACTGTAACATCTACTAAGAAAAAAATAACTCTATCCCAGTCAATACCCAGATAGAAATTCAACAAATGTAGATTCCCTTTCTTTTGAAGTCTACAAAGCAGGGCATTTCTGTACAAAATCCATTCAACTGAAATTCAGTTCTCTATTGGAGTAGACTAAACCTTTCCATTAGGCAGAACCCAAGACCAGCATAAAACCCAAAGACTGAAAAATAACCAAGATTAACTTTTTTCATGGTCCTGGAAGTGGCACACTGAGAAATTCAACTGCATGAATAGTTGGCAGGTCTCTAACATGAATTTTTACATGAATAGACTTCAAATAAATTTAAAAACACCGTTGGGGCAAACTCAAGTCTTTTCAAAACACCAATCTCTACCACAAAAGTACTAAAAGGCTTAATGGTTTGACTCACGACCTTTTGGAGTTAATGGAAACTTTCAAAGTAGGGTAAAACAGTGGAAGACCTGGACAATTGATCCACTGTAAAAGATTTCAATGTGTCCTAGAGAGATTCAACAGAAAACACTTTAAAAATGTGCTTCTGATAATTCATATTTCCTATTTACCCTGGAAAATCACACACTTAAGGAGAAAAGAAGTCCCAGGAAGCACTAAATATAAAATATAAGCGTGTTCTTAGGAGGGTCCTTATCATTTCATGAAATTTAAATAGTTGACTGGACTCTTTATGTGATGAATATGAATTGTGGAACAGCAGATTTCAAAATGAAGATTTCTCACTTAAACTCATGGAAACAAACTGGATAACACCACATCATAGTTGGCTCAGACTAAAAGAGGTCCAACAAGATTAATAATACTAAACTTCCCAGATGAAGGGCTTGTCATGTATATGTTGATTGATGGCTGTAAACTCATTGCAAGCTCAGAGGACAGGAAAGAAAGAGAAAAAAGATAACAAAACAAACCCACCAGCCCTGTATAACATCACATAGTTGGCAACTCTACATATCAATCAAAGCAATAACTCATTGCTCATGAGAAAATGATAGGAACTGATGTTGTATTTGGCAGATTCACCAGTGTCTGCTCAATTAGGAGCACAGTTCAGCCTATGATCATCAGCCAGGAAACTACACTGCTGCCTGTCTGTAGTTCCTGCGGACATAAACTCCAGGATGTGCCACAGGGCATGGGACAGATGGGTTTGAGTATGCTGCAGGCTATACATACTGCAGCTGACTTGCTTCTATTCTCAAGTAATTTTCTCTTTGACAATTGTTTTGGACAAAACCTAAAATCTAATTAAATATATTGGACCTCCAGCAAAAAAGCAACATAACAACAACAACAAAAAAACCCCAAATAATTATTCCAGCCAGAGTAAAAATTTTCTGGGTGAGAATTCCAGCTGGTGAAAAATATTTAAATACAAAGTAATAAATTACCTCAATAAATATTGTCATTTTAACACCAGTATTTCAGCATAGGCATTAGTTTTGATATTGTCAAGATTTACAGGATGCATGAAGTTAAAGTTTCTCATTTACAAGGTGAATATACTTAGAGAGGCTTAAATAGCTTTTAAAGTGTGTAATTTTTATTTTTCTCTGTCATTATTTGTTATTCATATATTGTCTTGCCACCCGCCAGAACGATCACAAGCAAACAATAAACCAAAGGGAGTGAGGCTCACTACTACCCTTGTTGGCAGGCTCAGCAATAACGCAAAAGGATGAAGGAATGAAGATCTTGAACTATAATTGTATTCTTTTACTAGTGGAAGACCAAAAGCACATCTCCATAAGAACTGATAACACTTTTAAGAAATCAATCCCATGCAAGAGTTTTCCTCTTACCAAACAAAAGAAATTAAAAAAAAAAGAAAGGTATAATTTTGTTGTGTAAGTAACAATGCAGTAAGAAGGATTCTCTATTATATAAAGAGGTAACTTAATGCAAAGGAATATTTTGCTTATTATCAACCCTTCAGTTTTACAATTATGTAGGCTGTGTTAAAAGCTGGACTGCAAAGAACTGGAAAATCCTCTTGGCTTGTAAAAATTAGAGGTGCAGTTGAAAACCGGAGAAAAACTGTAGAGCAGATAGGAGGGAGGCTTTTAACTAAGTCAGAATTACGTTAACCTTCTTGGTGAAACACCCAACCTCTCTAAGACTGTTTTTCTGCAAACAGAAGTCTTACTTTTCATGCAAGGAAGTTTGCTTCTCAGAAAGAAAATTGTACGACGTTACTTCAAATTGGTCTGATCCATTGTTAAACTGTGTTTTCCTGCTTGCTTATTGCAAGCTTCCACACCATACACACACAGATCTTTCATCTCTTTAGATTTGTTTGGTCTTTGAGCTCTTAAGTAAGATATTAACTTGTTTTCTTACCAAAACTACTTTGTGTTGTTTTGTTGGTTTTGTTTAGTTTTTTTCTTACACTACTGACTTGTGTTGATATAAAGTCAAAATTTTGCTTTATTGAACACTATTCAGTACACAATTGAAGGATAATTTTCAAAATGATACTGAAATCAATTATATCTTATCTCAGTTCTACAAACATGGACATGAGTTGTTCCACTAAATTCATTGATCCATTTATTAAATACTTAAACAGGTAAACTACTTTCAAATAAAAAGCTATTTTTGCTAAAATCTTAGCTTTACATATTCCTGTAAGCACTTTTGAAGAATGCAGGCATCCCTTTCATCATCTACCTTGCCATGAATGCTCCTTCACAGGCTGTCAAGCACTGGCACTTCTGGGAGACCCCTGAGTTTGTAGTCTCCCTGGGATTTTGAAGGTTTTATCAGCTGATCTAGAAAACTGAAAGTCCTGGTCAGAATTTGCTGCATGATGTTGCTCCTGAGAATTAATACTGATTGCACAAGGAATACCAGATAATCTGTAGGTTTCAAAAGAGTGAAAACTTACTTTGTGATCACTATCAATGGTAGAAGTACATATACAAGAAAATGTACGTTTTGCAGTAGCATGTAAGTTAAAATTGAAGTCAAAAAGAAGCCATTGTACATACTAAAAATGTTGTTTTACTACCAGTTATTACTTAGTTGTAACAATTCTAAGACTTTTTTTATCTTTCTACTGCAGTAAGTGTACTTTGCTTTGCTTCATAAAAAGTAATGAAGCCTAGAAATATAAAACCTCATTATAGATTTTTCCTAACAAAAGTTTCCTGAGATGCTAGAAGAATACAGCCATTATTGTGTGCAGATTATGATGTCAATGATTCAGAGAGTTTTCATTGGACACACCTAAAAACCACTCTATTTTTGCATCATTTACACTGAGGAAAAAGATTAAGCTGAAACAGTTCAAGAGAAAAAAACTTAATATCAGCAATAGAGTATTTTACTTTTACAGTTTTGTCTTTAAATTCCCCCATTCTTTTTTTTCTGTGGAGTTGTATTCCTTCCTTCTCCTTCTTCTTTTTATGTTTAGGATTCTTCTCCAGAAACTTTCAATCTTAATGAATGTTTTAATTACACGTTTTGCTTTAGCAAACATATTCATTCATCAGGCACCTTCTCTTACATACAGAGAGCCCTAATTCTAACTATTTTTTCCTATAAACTTAGTCTGCTTTCTTGAAAAAAAATTATTCAATAAATTGTTATAATTTCCCATATCAAAGTCTTATAGATGCAGGTATACGACATTTTTTAATCTTAAATTGCCTTAGCTCTAACATCCCTTATGCCCTTTTGTCACCCATCATCCTTATTATAGATAATTAATTTGTAACATGAGACTGTGCAGTATTAAAAAGCATTACACATCTTCTGCTAGTCATTACAGACACAGGCTATACAGACACAGTTTGAAGAAACATAATTTTGAATGGAACCACATCTAGTTAAATTAGAGATGAAAAAGATAATAGAGTCCTGTTTCTAAGAAAAAAAGGAGAATTCAGAAGCACTTCTAATTGAAGCTCAGCTAACTTCCCTAAGATTATGATAGTCTTTGAGTACTTAATTTTAAAAATTTACATTTATGGTAGAATATAAACTTCCTTTTCCACAAAAGAGGGTGCATTACTAGTGCAACTTTTCCTTCATTATAGGCTGACATTTTGGCATTAGAAAAGCCTTCATACCTCACTGTGCCTGAAGAGTTTAATTTCTAAAAGTTAATTCACAAAGGTTAAGTCCTTATTTTAGAATGGGGCAATGAAAATGCTCTATTGCCCCTGCAACACTATTTCCAAATCCTTCACACTGTAGAGAAAAAGTTTCCACACAAGTTAATCTACCATAGTGACTGTCTATCAGATATTTGACACTTTTGTTTCACTAAAGGGCATTTTCTGCTCAGAAAGTCCAGAAACATTCTTTCAATACAGAATTCCAAATTATTTTTAGTGCTTATTTTCCTGATCTTTCTTGCTATGTTTTTGATTTATCATAAGAAACTACTTTTTAAAAAACTTCACATTTGGCTGATATAATGCACCTGAATAAGCCAGCTGAACACTTCATAAAAGATATGAAAAAAGTAATACTTTTCCCTGCTTGTGCTGAATCTTCTGAACAGAATCAGAACATTCACTCAGTCTTTTGGCTTCTTTTCTGCTGTAGATCTGGGTAACTAAAGCAGAAGTAAAAATTATTGCACATCATAAGGACATGGGTCTGGATGGAAAACTTCATCTACAGTTGTATCATCTACAGATTTTTGAGTAATAATTATGAACTAACTATAATTATAGTTTAAAATAACATTATTTCATTGTAACATGGGAAAGTTCCAGTTTTTGTTTTCTTCCTCTCTTTTCAGTCAGTTTTAAGTATTTGTTATAATTAATATTTGAAAAATTAAGGCTCTCCTTATCTACAAAACTAGCTTAATAGATGTAGCACAAATAATTGCACTATTGCTTTCTTTACTTCCTGGATACAGGAATGAAAAATATTTATCTTTCAGAAAATTCCAGTTAAGGGGTTATCCATCCATACTCTATTACCCATTATCAGGTGTGGACAACAGACCACATTGCATGCTGTGATGCTGACCCTTGACTGAAATCACAACATTATTTTCCTGCTTCAGATGTTATATGGGTTTTCTATTACTTCAAATCACTCAGTCAGTCAACTAACTGCTTTTAGAACTGAAAAATTGCTCTCTTTTCTTCTCTTTTATAAATTATTGCTCTGCAACATCCAAGTAGAAACAACAGAAACTGAAATACTAAGAGTCTAATATATATTAAATAAACAACTTTTCAGGAGAGACACTTATTTCATGGGCATAAAACTAAAACATTCTGCTTGAACTCAGATTATCAGCCCACGAATTTTTTTTATTATCTTTCCTTACAGTTTTCTTTATATTAAATCTGATTCATCATATAACAAACCACAAAATGCACTGAATTACTATTTAATCCTTATGTCCTCATAGCAGAGAACTGTTTCCAAATCAGACATGTATAATTGAAATTTTTTTCATTAAAAATCTTTGAATTTAAGTTACACTTACCTACTCAACTTTAACTTTGTTCCCTTAGTAATACAACTTCTAACATATATGGGCATGAAAACCTCTGTGGGAAACAAGGCTGCTTGAATCCATGCGGTACAGTGTTTTTCCTGACCATAGGAGGACATAATTTCATTTTTCTGAACTATTTGTACGATTTTGTCTTTCTGTGTGAAGAATGAAATAAAAAAAGAAGCAAACTTGCTACACATACTGACAAAATTGTGCAGGGACAGGTTCTCAAAGCAAGAGTGTCTAATGTGTCAGGAATTAGATGGATGTGACTTGATTTTACTTCA